>NC_142169.1:14176250-17095000 GCF_029865625.1 Vigna umbellata | reverse complement strand
TCATTTCAACAATTTGAAAAAGGATGAACATCCGTTGGTTAAACCACTAATAAGTACGATGCAACTTTTTATACATAAGAACGTAGCAGTTTTATACTTCATGATGACTTTAGCCTTTAAGTTTAATTCTTACATTATGAAAAAAAATCATCTAAAAGAGTATCTTACCAAAGGAAATTATAAGATAAGTTTCATTTACCTCTCTTCCCTTTACCAGGTAGAACTATTAGATCTCAAGTCTTTGACAATGCTGATGTTTGTTCCTTGATATTGTTTGACCTATAAATTTATCTAGAATGGTGAGCAATCTAGCTTCAAAATATATGTTGTCTTTTATCTTGAGTTATATCAAGCTCCAAAACATACTCTAGGTCAAGTTCATTCCGTAGTAATTTGAGTCACTCACCCTTCCGTAATATTTTTTCTATAAGATATTTTCGAAATGACGGAGACAACATAAACCATCCAGACTTAATTTTTTGTACCTTTACAAAAGAGAAGGACTGAGAGGACAAAGTGCTGAAATAACCAATTTGTCCTTATCTTGAAATTGTGGTTGAAATTGTGGAGGTGCAGAAAGAAATGTCCCTAATGTAAAACCCAATGTTGTATCTATAGGCCGAAAGAGAAGAAAAGGGGTCTGCAAGAATAATTTGCAGGAAATTATAGTTGTACTTTTTGGTGGCAGAGATGTGATGAAGTACTATAATCTAGTAGGACAGCCGCATTTTCCACAAGAAAAAGGTTTTTGAGTTGAGGTCCCAGTTAGGATTGCTCCTCTGATTCTCCAGCTACATAGAATTTCAATTCATGTGACACAGGTTTTGGCATCCAGCTATGTTCAATGACTTCTATGTTTCAACAACCAAGCCAACACAAAAAAACATAAAGAAATACATTTACGCAAATAAAATAGAAGAAAGAAAGGGTTATAGCAATCAATCATCCAGCGTAATGAAAGGGAATAATGTTGCTTGCTTGGAGTAGTGAGGTCTCATCTAAGATTCTGATGACTCATAAATTGGTACATAAAGTAATGCTCACAGTTTCAAATTCATATAAATACACCAATAAATGTCATTGGTTAATAGTGAATAAACCAATAATAAAATGGGCTGCACCAACTTCTCATCAATGTTTCACTCACACAGCTCCATAATATATATGTATGTAATGGCTGAAACAGTACCAAAAATGTGAAAGAAAAGGAGGAACGAAAAACAGTGACAGGTTAGTAAAAAGGGTACCCAGTTGGGTACAGGGGATTGGGTAATCTGGTATTCTACGTCACCGATCTAAAGATGTGATCTTTGTGGGGTTGCATCGATTATACTGTCTGAAAAGTTTGGAAGAAATAATGTGAATTGAGTTTATTTGCTGTTAGGTGAGAGGTGAGACACAGAATGGCAAAAGGGCAGTGAATCAGTATAAGGCAAAACCAGTTAAATTAATATACTGACACCATAGGCCAGTCATGCCAGTTTTAAAGAGACCAAACCAAACCTAAACTAATTAGTTTTGTGTTGCAAAATGGACTTTGATCGGTTCATGAGCAGAAAGGGTAGTACTAAATCATTGTGCCTCAATAATTTTGTACGTTGACATTGTGTAATTAATTAAATGGTGCTTTACTAATAACTATTTTTCTTATCCTTCTACCTGTTATTCATCATATCATTGCCTCTCTACTGTCTTTCTTTCATCAAGTTTAAGAATCTTTCAAATCAAAATTAATCATGTCATTTCTTTCTTTCACATTGGTTCAAATACTCTTCCTCAGGATTATCTTTCTTTTGCTCACCAAACAAAGCAAAGTTAACATTTCAATGATCTGTCATTCTGAATGACAATTGTCAGATCAGTCTAATTCTAGAAGTTGAGATAAGAAAATTAGTCTCTTGAATTTAAATGTGAGTCATTTCAGCTCATGATCAATTTCATTAATGGGAATCAAATTGAGCATAATGTGACTTTTGAAGAACAATATTTGAATGACAGTTGAAAGAACCATATCTACCTTTTAGTAATATATCAGACTTAATTTGAGAGTGGGTAATACCAGTTTTAAGAACTGTTATTGACTGGTATTACATTTCTTAGAGGTTCTTGACTTGTTGTAATCATCACGGTAATCATCATCACTCCGTGGTATTATAATATTTGTTTCAAATGCAATGACAGAGAACAAATGGCACATTAAAGAATAATTGATAGAATCCGAAGTGTTGCTGTTAGAAACGGGAATAAACAAAAGCTAAAAAGGAACAGAACCGTAGAGTTTGCCGTTACATATTCCTTGCTTTTTGTCCTAAATTTCATTCACTTACGGACTAACATGATCCTTACATTATTATCATCATCATCATCATTATTATTATTACACACAAATATTTAAAATTCTCAGTAGGAGCAACGTCAACATAGCTGGCTGGTGGGGCACAACAACCCCACAAAGAACAAGCCACAACTTTGAATCTCCCTCTCTCACCCTTTTGGTATGTTATTTTTGTACAAAATTCACAAGTGTCTTTTTACCACATATACAATGTGTAAAATCATTACAAACCATAAAATCATGTGGTAAAAATGTGTTTGATAATACTTAGTAGAGACTGTTAGCTAGATCACATGTGTTTCTTTACCTAATACTGTGATGTTGAAGCCAGATAAAACTAGCATTACTTAATGGAGAATGGTGGTTAAATTGAAACAATTTGATGTGAAAAATGTCAGATTTTGTGGCTGTGCATGTCATGTGTGAAAATAAAAAGGAGATACATGATCTCAGTGATTTTACTCTTGCAATGTACTGTCTCTCCTGGCTCTCCCTTTCTATCTGTTTGTGCTGTTGCAGCAGTGTGAATCTGTTACAGCTTAGATGCCCTGTACACGACACAGAAAAATAAATCCCATTCAACTTGCGGTACCAGACAACAATTATGCCACTTTACAGCCCACAAAAAAAATTAAAAAAAAAAGATTATTTTTTGCCCTTCTCTCTCTGTCTTTCTCTGTCATACCCTCTCTCTCTATCTCTGTTTCTCTCTCTAACTGCATTCTCCTCCTAAGACTTGTGCTTCAATATTAGTCAGCTTGAATTGAATTTCCCTTCGGCTGGGGTGGAACCATCAATCAAAAGAATATAAAGTGTCCCTTGTTTTTGTGGGTTTGTTTACATGTACATACATATATATACTATGTGTATATTTATGGTGATGATTTTGAATTGGGGTGTTTGGTGGAGGTGGTAATAAACCTGATAGTGTGTTGTGTCTGTCGGCGCAAGGTCACTTTCTGTCGGCATTGTCTGTATCCACTATCCAACGATGATACACTTCTGAGAGAGAGAAAGAAAGAGTATTTTTTATTTTATCATAATAAAATTAATAAAAGTACACCGAGATAGAGAGGTTTTACTTCTGGGTTTTCATTGCTTACAGAGTGGCACTACCTTTCAGGAAGCATATTCATACCAGTCCTTGACCTTGTCTTTGGAGCCAACTGAGACTTCAAGTGTTGCTCCTGATCTGAAGGGGTTTTCTGATTTTGATGCCACCAAAACCCCACTTTCCAAATTTGCATCTTGTGTGGAAGCCTTGAAAATCTTGGTTTTATTGTCAGATTTGTGTTCAGGGTGGATAATTGGTTCATATAAGGGAAGGTGAAGGGGGTTTGTGGGTCAATCTTGATTTCCGTGAGTGGCATTGGAAGCTCCTTCAAAGTGTCATTGGTAAATGAAGCTCAGGCTTTCTGAGATCCTGCCTCATTATTTATCTCGTGATATAGGCCTGGAGATTTCACAAAAAGTAACCACTTTATTCTCTATGTTCTTCCTTCCATTCTACTCTGCTTTTATTTACTTGTTCATTTGTCTTTTTAGGCAAGATCCAATTTTATCAGCCTGCATGACATTTATTAGAACATACATGCATTTTACTGGGTTTCATCAAATTCTTCCAATTTTTGCCGGTGATGTTAGCTTACCATCATTTATCAATTTTAGGTCTTGCATTATCATCATATTCAATTTTATTCAGTTCTTCTGCTTGCATTCTTCACTGCATGCCTTCTTCATTGAGTTAGAACTCTTGGTCACTTACGGTTCTTTAGTTTTTGGATTCTCAACTGCATCTATCTCCTATATTTTGAAGTACATTATTCTGATCTTTTTCTATTCTCAGGACTCCAGGTTTAATGTATAATAATAGTTCATATAAATTTGAACAGCATAAGTGAAGGGATTCCCACACCAGATGTCAAGTACTCTTGCAGCAATATTTGGAGGAGCTGCAGGAGCCGTGGCATTGGTAGGGATTGCTATACTTATATGGTTTTGTTTGTCTCGCCAGAGGAATGCTTCTAGGACTTCAGAGACAGGTTCCTCTGATCCTTCACAAGGTAAAATCTTACATGCATTTGTTAGATATACATATACACATATATACTCTGATGAATAATTTTCCTAAACTGATGCAAATGAATTCCATTTCATGCAGTTGGAAGACATGGTGCAATCGAGTTGCCTATACGAGACACTAGACGTTTTGAGATGGAAGAACTATCTCTGGCAACAAAAAGTTTCAGTGACAAAAATTTGATTGGAGAAGGGAAATTTGGGGAGGTTTACAAGGGTTTACTTCAAGATGGGATGCTTGTAGCCATCAAAAAACGTCGTGGACTCGCCAGTCAGGAATTTGTGGATGAGGTAATACTCATCAGTTTCAAGCTCTAAAATTCGATTGCATGAGATTCCATGAGTTTGGAATTTGATTAGTCAACAAAATTGCTTTCCTTGATCTGCTTCTTATAATTTGGAAAGGATGCCGTCTTTCTTTTCATGTCTTACTAGTCCTTCTTCTCACCCTTTTCTGTTTCTGCTTCAGAATTTGGAGTACAGTTATATAGTAAACTCCACTTAGCTTCACATATCATTTGATTCAGAAATATGAATCTTTCTTTTCCCATTAGTTCACACTCTAATGTGTGACAACCGTGTCTGATAAAAATATTTACATGTGAGAATAATCTGTATTTCTCTCTCAATTCCTTTAGTGTGACAGACTTTACGTTGAAAATTTACTAGTCAGACTTTTGTGAGCATAAACTGTACCACAGTCTTTGACATTTTCACTTCATAATTCTTAGGCAATGTTCAATTGCATACACTATATAGTCTTGACTAAATGTTTCCCTTACGGTTCATTCTCTTGGTTTGATCTAACATGACTTTGCTTTTCTGTAGGTACGTTATCTCTCATCCATTCACCACCGGAATCTCGTCACTCTTTTAGGCTACTGTCAGGAGAACAATCTTCAGTTTCTTATATATGAATATGTGCCTAATGGAAGCGTCTCCAGTCACTTGTATGGTAAATTTCTGTATATCTGCAAAGCTTAATTAATAATTTTATCTCTAAATAGATTCATAGTTGTACTGAAATACACTGATGGTTCTGTTATCATGTGTTTTATGCTTTTCTGCATGCATGCAAAACTTAACTTGATTTCTCTACCATTCATGAAATCTCTTACATCTTGTTTCGGCTAAATGAATCCTTTCTTGAAGCTCATGATGGTAACTTTGATTTTCCTCTGCAGGCCGTGGTCAACAATCGCAACAGAAGCTAGAATTCAAGCTTAGGCTTTCAATAGCTCAAGGTGCAGCTAAAGGTGATCCTTTGCAAAATCAGTGAGCATTTGTGGCTTTCCTGGTATCAGTTTTCTTCTCTTTTAGATAAAATACCCAAGTATCTTAATGGATCCCACAATTTGTTTTTGTAAGCCATCCTAAAACTTTGAGTTATTTGGCAGCACCTTCTGTATGCAGAAAGCCATGAGCAGCAACTTGTTCCTGATTTTCAAAAGCTCATTCATACTATTTTGTGCAGGTTTGGCTCATCTTCACTCTCTGAGTCCCCGTTTGGTGCATAAGAATTTCAAAACCGCTAATGTTCTTGTGGATGAAAACTTCATTGCTAAGGTGGCAGATGCTGGACTCCGCAACTTTCTGGGGAGAGTTGACACTGCAGGCTCCTCTTCTCAAGTGGCAACAGATGAAATATTCCTTGCATCAGAGTAATATATATCTCTATATCTCTATATCTCATGAATCACTTTTGCTCTTCTGGTTTTCATGCACATCATCATGCCTTGCAGGGTGAGAGAGTTCAGACGATTTTCTGAAAAGAGCGATGTATACAGCTTTGGAGTATTTTTGCTGGAATTGTTAAGTGGGAAAGAAGCAACAGCATCACCATTTCCAGACTCTAATCAGAATCTGGTTGAATGGGTAAAGTTTAACTTATATGTACTATCACTATAGAGGCTTTTCACACAAACAAACTAATCAAAAACCAATGTTTGCAACATCTGACTTTTAAGTCAGTTATGGTAAGAATCAACACTATAATCACACCTCACAATGTAAAAATCCTTTCACCACATGAATACATATACCACTTAGAATTGTGATCCATAAGTTAGAATTTGCATGTGTGATATTCTTCTATTTTCTAACATTATACATGCAAGGTGACATGACACAACTTGGTGTTGAAAGTGTGTCATAGCTAGTTTTCATGATGTGGTTTGGTGTATTCTTACGAATTTGGATTCTCTGTTGTGTTTTTGGTGTTATTTCTATGTTAAGCCTTCAAAGTATACTGATATAGGTATATTAAAAAAATTTAAATATAATTTAAAACATCAATATCAATGTATGAGTGTATTTTGAAGGTTTAACAGAGAGACAACAGCAAAGAATCCAGCAGAGAGAACCTGGACTCGTAATCTTACAGGTGAAGTCAATGAGCTGCTTATGTAATTGATTTTTGGTGTTCTTTTGTTCTGCATAATAAAGGTGGTAAGCAATGAAGAGCGTGACATGATGTCTTATGATCGGAGATTGGAGAGTAGTTTTACAGCTGAAGGAATGGAAGATTACATCATGCTCATGATCAGATGCTTAGACCCTTCAAGTGAGAGAAGACCTGCAATGAGCTATGTGAAAACGGAACTTGATAGGATCATAGAGAAGGAAATGAAATTGACAACAATCATGGGAGAAGGAACCCCATATGTGGCTCTTGGAAGCCAGTTATTCAAATCAACAACATGAAAGAAAAGGTCTTAAAAATTGTTTCTTACTATATATATATATATATATATATATATATATATATATATATATATATATATATATATATTATTTGTTATATTTGTGCATTACTTCTTTGCTCTCTTACTTTGCTTTCCCTCAGTGCATACCAGAAAATAGGGTCAGTTGCTTCCTAAGTGTATAAAGAGCACCTGTATCTCCCTTTATCCTTCTCTTTTTCTTTTCTTTTTCATGGGCCAGTCAGTGAAAAGCTGTATTCTTTACTCTCTTTTTCTTCTTCCCCATTTTTTCCTTCATAAATGTATGAATTCTCTCTTGTAAACCATTATTTGTTGTTAATATGACACTCAAGATTGGGTTGGTGTGGTAAACTATTCATCATCTTTATTTTCACTTTCTTCTTTTTCCAGTCTCCACATTTTCTCATGGTTTCTTTGCATTAGCATCTCCAAAAACATTCTTGAAAAAAAATTATTTTGTATGAGTTAAAGATAACTCATTCATAACATAAACACAAATTTAGAAAAAGTATAAATATTTTTTTGTGACAGCAAAGATTTAAATAACCCTTTACAATAAGAGAAATTACATCTATAAAAATGGTAACAGATCAAAAGATAGTGATGAGATTTGTTTCACAGAAATTCTGCCTTAGATTTTTCTGTCACAGAACACATGAAAGATACGATTTTTTTTGTTCCATAGAATCAAACGTATTCATCCAATAAAATAGTATTTGTATTTTCTTATTAGCCTTATTATTTTTATATGGAATGAGAAAGTATTGTTATTTTTTACTTGGTAATTATAATTATATTCGTTTTCATTTATCACCGAGAAAGGGACATGAAATCGTTAGAAAAAAAATAATGGTTAAAAATTGCAGTGGTAGTTATATTTATGATTGCGATTTTTAACGAGGAAGGAAGATAGCAGGCAAATAATGGTGATAGAGTACTAATAAGGAGACAAAGTCTTTTTTGTAAAACTTGTTGAAAATTTGGTTTCACATCACTACTGTCATTCCTTACGTCACATTATAATATGGAAATGGAAGTGTTACAAACAGGAGGACGGTAATTAAACACCAACCACAACATTGTTTCACTTTTTTAAATTGCACTCACGTTATAAGACTTAAATGACGCTAATCTTTTAAATAAATAATACTTAATTTTTCTAATTTTAAATAGATATTCACTTGTTGTTGTATTTTCAACAGGTCATGTTGCTTAAAAATAAGAGTGATTTAAATGTAGTGTTTTTTTTTAAAATTTTTATACAATCCTTTAAAGATAAAATTGTGATAACGTTGCTCATTTTAAAGCAAATAATAATTTAAACGTGATGATTAAGAGGCAACAGTTAGTTAAGATTGTTCCAATATTTGATGTTTGGTGTTGATATGAATGAAGGTAAAGAATTGTTTTTGAATAAGTTTACAAATAAAATTGACAAGTAGTATATGTTATGAAAACAACCTTTTTATATGAAATAAAATAAAATCTTAAAGTTATTTTTTTCCTCTATTAATTTTATTTGAGTTTTTCTCCACTTATCGTGTGTGAAATTATCAAAGAGAATTCTAAAGATAGATTTTCTATAGCAAATAACGAGTATTTTCTTTTTTTAATGTTGGACCTCGTTTCTGTAAGTTGTTTGAATATTTTTTTAAATAAAGTGGAATGTTAATCTTCTTTATCTTGCCATCGAGTCTTTTCTACACCTATAAATACGTGTTGAGTGATTCTCTCTGCACCTCACCCATCTTCCGCTGCACCTCCTTTCATATTTCCACTTGTCCCCCTGTAATCTTTTGACTGCTTTTTTTATTTGACTCATTCAACAATTAAAAAAAGCACCAAACCCTCCCTCCTTTGCCTCTCTTTCCCAAACCCTACACCTCCTTTCTTCTTCCTTCCTCCTGTGCCACTCTTTGCCGCATTTCATATTCCTAAACCCTACACCCCCTTCCTTTCTCCTCTCTTCTCGTAGAGTGCTCCTCCTCATTTTACTTGTTGTAGTCTCACACTTCATTCTCACAAACATGTTTGGTGGCGAAGACCTTGCCTTATTTGGAAGTGCAGTTGAGAGGTTGCCGGAGTTGGAGATGCGGTTCATGGTAGCCGCACTTGGAAGTGAAGTTGACGCTCGTCGCACTTGGAACTATGGTTGATGTTCACCGTAGTTGGAATTGCGGTTTAGGGTTTTTTTTTCTTGCTCCTGGGCATGGCCGTTGTGGCCTCTACTTACATCCACATTTGCGGCGGCTCCGACTGCCCAAAGGTCATGTAGGTGTCGCTTCTAGTTGATGACATATTTGTGGTGTTGGTCTCTGCCTTGGGAATCGTGGGGTCACTACCACGTCAACATGGCGCTCTACGCGTACCTCTTCATCACGTTCGCGCTCATCGTGGGCCTCGCCATCAATGGTGGTCGCAACAGTGACTTCCTCATTTTGTTTTTTGAGTTTGGTTGTTGTAAGCCACTAGCATATTGTGGGTTTATAATGAAAGAATGGTACATTCTGGGAAGTGCCAAAAGAGGGTCCAACAATGAATAATTCTAAGTGCACCACTTGGAATGAAAGAGAAGATTGGTTGGAATATCATTAAAATTTTTCAAAATTTAATAACTGAAGGGCAAAAATGTCTATTGGGAGATGCAGGTTGAGATGAGTGAGGTGTAGGGAGGAACTCTCTTTTTCAAAAAACACATTTTCAAGCTTTTATTCTTCTTCTCCTTCTTTGGTTCTTTTTTATCTTCTATCTTTCTTTTGTTAAACCATGGTTTATTTATTTAGTTTCTTTAGAGTTTATTGTTAATGTTGAGATTTTTTTTTTGTATTATAGTCGAACATGTCATTAGGATCCAATAATTCTACTTTGTATGAGATTTTTTTTTCTAATGTTAATGTTATGAAGTATGACTTTACTAGTAATTATTTTCACGATGTATTAAAGATCCTCTATCCTATAGGGGATAGGGTTAGTGGACAAAGATGGACAATAAGGATTACATAATATCTATTTTTCGGCCTTGTTAAGGTTCTTCTTGATTCTTTCCAAATTTGTGAATCAACTTTGACTTATCCAACATGTTGTTGACTTGGTGATGAATTATTTGATCATGTCTTTTACGATATCAATCAACTCACTCATTTCTTCTCTAATATCTTTTATTTTGTTAATCAACTCATTTCCTTTCAAATCTCTTTTAAACTCATTTATTCTTTTTATAGAAATGAGTTAGTTTATTATGGAATTAAAAAATAATAGTATAACAAATAAAAGAGTTTGTAGGTAAGTTGAGATTGAAAAGATAAAAATAATAGTCATACTATTTTATTAATGACAAAATCAAATCACAATATACTTACTCAAAAATAAATAAATAGAAAACATTTTGAGCACTTAATAAAATGGAAACATTTAAGAGCTTAATTAAAAATATCTAAATTTATGAAATAATAACTTTTGTTCGATGAGTGTACTAACCTGGTTGAAAAATAACATAAAAAGTATTCAATAAAACATATATTTTTTGAAAAACTTAATTAAAAAATCTAAATTTATGAAATACTTGAAGTTTAATTAAATCCTTTTTAAATGTTATTATTAAATTATTTTTCCAGATATCTTAATAAAAGGTAACTTTGGTCCACGAATGGACTACTTTGTTGAAAAATAACATAAACCACAGTTTATAACACAACATCACCAACCGATAATTTTTACATTATTAAATATATTTAATATTAAAAAAACTATAAAATAAAATGAAGGGTACAGTTGACTTTGAGCACAACAATCGACGTCTGCAATCTATTCGAAAGAAGTCTCAAACACCATTGAACAGTGGAAACTAAAAACTGTCACTACCTTCTCTCTTCGCGGATTAACATACTGCAATCACATACAGGCATAGTTTCGTGCATTGTATGAAAGGTGCTCTCAGAATAATACAAACTTTTAACAAACTATTTAATTGGAAATGCTGGAATGCGTTTCAGTCAGACCCTCCACTCCCAACACCAACGCTTCTATTCCCACACCTTCCAATTCAAATTCCAATTCTCAAGGTAAAACCAAAACCATAACCTCTTTATTCTAACCCCAACATGTTTGTCAAAATGTCTCACCGAATCTTCGCCTTGTTTCGTAGGGAACTCCACGGATGTAGAAGAATCAGAAGAAGGAGAAGAAGAAGATGAAGACGCTTCCACCGCAAGCCTAAACGTGTCGACCGAATTCCTCCGCGCCGTGCAGGCCCCCTCCTACAACGAGATCCGCTCCATCATCCAAGCCCCTCCGCCGGTCCACCACCCCCACGACGAAGACTCACACCACCGCTACCTCCTATCTCAGCTCCTCCAACCTGACTCCAACAGCGTTCGTGAAGCCCTCGCCAAGTCCACCAGCAAACTCACGTGTCTCGTCTCCACCTACTTCGACCACAGCGAAACCACCTCTGACTTCTGTCTCCGCCTCCTTCTCACCATCCTCCGCGCGCGCGACCTATACGCGCCACTCTCCCGTCTCCTCTCCGTCCTCCCCGCCGATGGGCCGCCGCTCTCCCAGGCCCAGTGCGACCGCGCCTACGACCTCTTCCTCCAATTCGACAGCCAGGAGAACCCCTTCGTGCTCTCTCACCTCCACCAGCTCCGCGACAGCTTCTCCCACCTGAAGGGCGACATCCAGCGCGACCTCCGCAGGTGCCACTCTCGAATCCGTATGTTTCGCCACGCCACCGCCGGGTGCGCCGTTATTTCCGTCGCCGTAATTGCCGCCGTCGCCGTCGTCGCCGTCCATGCGGCAATAGGTTTCACTGCCGTAGCGGCGACGCCGTTTTGTGTTCCCCGGCAGAAGAGGAGGGAGCTTGCGAGGTTGAAGCAGCTTGAGGCTGCGGAGAATGGAACTCTTGTGGTGAATGACATCAACACCATTGATAGCCTAGTTGATCGGCTTCAAACCGCGGTGGAAGCTGATAAGGCTTTCGTTCGGATTGCGTTAGAGAGGGGAAGGGAGAGGCATCCCATTCAGCAGGTGCTTAAAGAGCTTACAAAGAACCAACCTGTTTTGGAGCATTTGCTTGGGGATCTTGAGCAACATATATACTTCTGCTTTTACAGTGTTAACAAGGCCAGATATGCCCTTCTCAAAGAGATATGCAATCATCAAAATCTATAGTTAGTTCCTTTTGAGTTTTTATATCACAGTCTTAGTCACAGTTTTGTTGCTGTCATGGTATTGTGCGAAATTGCAGTCGAATTTTGTTGGCATGACTGTAATGGCGTCACCGAGACACCACAAATCTTGATGTTTCAATCGAAATCGTTGGTTCCGACTAATTTTGTTTTTCTGTTTATTATGTGATGATAGTTGCTGATTCTTGATTCATGCAAAAATGTATTACTGACCCTGCAATTAAAGGTGTAGGCTCTGTTTATAATTTGTCAGACTGATTATATATGATATTTGTAACTATATACATCAAATTAAATTCCTTCGTTTGAATGTATTTACCATTCGGTTCAATCATTTGAGATAGTGGTGCCAGCCAGTGCTGGCCATCCTTTTACTTGCCATCACATTTTAAGATCCTAGAAGGATTATTGTATAGGGATGACATTTCAGGAACAGATTAGGGTCATCTAGTATACGCCATCATATATGGCACGTAATCAATTGAATGCATCATGATGCACTTTGAAGTGCTAATAATGTTGATTTGCGTTGTTATCTCTTAATGGGTCTGTTCATAATGCTAGTTATAGAGTTGCTTGGGGATTATACCATGTGTTGTTTTAACTGTTTAGTTTGTTTGACGAATCCTTTCAAGCTATAAACTCTACCCAATTGTTACTGTATGGTTCTTTATTTGTCTTTTTAGTTTTCTCTCCTACACACACACCTTTTGTTTTAATAAGTTCTTGTTGACTTTCATCCAAGTATTTTTGTGATTTAGTTTTGCAAAAAAGGCGAGGAAAATAGTATTGCCTATTCTTCAGTTCAGATTTTAGTCCTAAATGTTGCATTTCATCACGAACAGGTCACTTTAAGTACTATTTGAGTTTTTTAATTGAAATTCTGAGTTTTTTATAACACCACCTTATGTTGTTATAAATCAGTAGCAAATCTATAATTTATTAACACTTCTGTTTTATGTCATGCTGGTTCAGGATCATCTGTTCTTTTATTCTTACAGTATAAGTGACTTGAACACCTGTAGTGCACAATGGAGTTATTAAAGTGCATATCCGTACTCAAATTTAAAGCGAGGATGATCTTCACTATATAAAAAAAGGATGAATACAGTCTAACACATGTTACTATGACATTTAAAAGTCATGCTCGTGATAGTGGATTAAAAATACAAGGCATTATAGTAAAAATAGTTATTTTGTATAGGATTACAATGGCAGTGTAATTTTGTGACTGCTGATATTACAGAATTTTGTGACTATTGATACACAGGACTCAACAATTAATTACAGAATTTCCCCAATGAGTGAGTGTAGGGGATGATCTGTCAATTATTCAGAATCATAGTACATAGGATATTTATGAAGAATTAAAATATTGATTCTGCTATAAATGTGGGAGAAAACAGAAAAACAAATCCTCTAAAATTCAGTAGAGAATAAAAGAAATAAACACCCTATTCTAATTGTCACTCTATGAAGTGTGCAACGCTAGGTACAAGCTTCAAAGCAAACACTGATGGGAAAGTTTGGGAAAAGGATATTGATGTCCCAGTGAAAAAAGGATGAGAAGATAGTGATGATAAGTTGTGAAATTAATCGTAACAAGTTATTTTAATAAGATCAAATTAGGATTCTTATAATTCAGAATTCCACAAAATTCTCATATAGAATTTTCTCTATCAAAATCATATACATTTCCATCATGTTAGAAGTGCGTGATTTATAGGATGAATTAAGCAAAATGTTGTAAATTTTAGATTAATCCTCAATAAGAAATATTTAATATCTTCTAGTAATTAACTCTTGTTAATGCTTTCTTTAATTTGCATTATATAAATCATTATCTCCCTTATTTAATTAAAAATATGAAGTTACAAAAAGGGCTTAAAATTACATTCACCTCCTCCAGATCATATCAAGTATATAACAGGTCCAACTGTAAGGCTGAACACTACATTACAAGCTGCATTTTCAAAGTATAACAGATCTCCCAAGCTCGTGATGAACTTATACTTGTATATATCCTGCTTTCTCAGGCAAATACTATGCAGGTGAGCTTGGATGGAGATAGAATCAGATCAAGTCGAATGCAACAAACCTGTTTGTTTGATCACAAGCTGGTTTATCCAGTTATTTACTGAATCTTTAAAATAAGTTCTAAAATGATTCATGTTGGAAGAACTTACTGCACGAAAAGTATTCGATTTAAAACAGTTCTTTTAAGATCTAACTAAAATTACTTTTTGTGTCTTTGAGTATGTTCATAACAGAGACTACGATTATCTGTTGGATTATATTGCAGAACTGCCCTGGTCAGTATGAATGAGTATTTTCTTTCACCCCCTTCCCCCTATCCATAATTAAGATATTGTACTTTCCAATCCTGCTCAAACTTGCATATTATATTATTTATATTTATAACTAGGATTACAAATTATGCCAAATAATTTTATTTAGTGAATCAGATAGACTTCCTTTTGAATATTTTCTTCATTTAAAGTGCATAACTTAGTTTTAATTGGAACTCTTTTCATTTGTTCTTTCCACGATTAATATTAGTATTATAATAGCATGTGTGTTTTATTATAATTTGTGAATGAAATGCAGAAGAGATGACATTATTCAGATTAAATAAAAGAGTAATTATATCGTACTATACTTTTACATTTCTTTGACACAGAATACAAAGATAAAATGATCAGAGAAATATAAAATTTTGTATTTTTTAAGAAAAAAGAGAGTAAAAAGTAAATAAAGATAATGTCAAATGAATGTAAAAAATTTAAATGTTTAAAAGAATCATTTTGCTAAATAAAAATGTAGGGTAAGTAGTTGATCTAAATATTGTAGTATCCAAACCTACTCCCAAAATTCCTATTCCATGTCTATAGCCTAGCTTCTCTTATCCTTATCCTACTCCTCTTCTTTTCTAATTTGCAACTATCAGACTATTCATATGCTTTTGGACCTACTAAGTCTGCCCTAGGTAGCAAATTACTTTTTGCACCACTAAAATGCCCACGTTTTCATTGTGAATTCAGTAACACTTTTCTATTATATAATATTTCAGATTATGTAATTTTTTTAATTATGTATTATATAATACAATACATCTCTAGAATATGTGTAAGCAGTAATACCTTTTCATTACAGATTACAAAATCTAAAATTAATTTAAAAATATATAATCCGAAACGTGTTGAATCAATAAACAAGAGAATATGAAAAAGTATGAGGAGAGAAATGAAGGGTGGTTGTGTAGTTGGTCGAAAAGATGGATGTAGTTAGTGAAGGCATCACTACGTAAACAACTTTGATTGCATGAAAGTATCATCTGTGCCCTCTTCTACGCACATTTTCTTCAATAGTGCTTCCTCTCATACTTCCTTCTCCCTTTACCACTAAATCATAAAGTCCCATCATTTTCGATCCAAATCATCTTCAATTAGAGGAGTTTCTTCCAACCATAACAATTATTTCAACAATTCATTACGTCTATGATCATCGATCAATTATTTTATACATATTCAATAAATTTCTACATAAAAAAATTAAATTAAATAACTTTTTTTATCCTCTAACATAAAAAAGAAAAATCAATGAACAATACTTTAAACATCGAGAGCCTTTATAGTTGAAATATTTCGCGTAAGGTTAACTTTTAAGGGTCAATGAAAAATCTTGGTCCATGAATTTGGTAACATAGAAAAAAATACATCTAAACATCATTAAAGTAAATGATAAGAGAATAGGTTGTGATGACTAAATTGCTCTTTCTTGAATTCAAAGCCTTATGATTTTACATATTACAAATAGCAATTATGTGTATTTTGACCGTTTACATTTCAACTAACTCATTTTCCTGAATTTTCTTGTTCAACAGCGGAAGGATGAGACGCCTTTTTTATTTGCTCCAAAACCTAACAAACATATAATCATTTCAACAAAAGATGTCATTCGTCAATTACTAAACCACAAATATGCTTTGTTTCTTTTGAGCAGTTAAACTTTGTCCAATTTAAACGAACATATTTGAATTTAAAAGTGTTTAACGACAAAATGCGATGTATGAGCGGTTAGGTTTGACCTAAATTAGGATTTGGAAGATTCATAAACCTAATTGGAAAATTGAACCAATTAATCCTCTACCAATTATTTTCTGCAGATTGTTAGGATGATGTGAAATTGATTTCATTTTTTTTTCTGAAACGAGTTCAATATTTTCCTTCGTAATTCCGAAATGACAATATTGACACGTGGTATTTTCTGGTAATATCATGTAAGCTTTTGTCAATAAGTTAGTTTATGCAGTATTCTTTTTTTAAGGGTTACATTAACTATGAAATATTTTAACATAATCAAACAGACATTTTTTTAATTAAAATCAGTTTTTTCTCTTTATAAGAAATAAAAATACATATAAAAAAGCGAAAATAAATAAAAATAAAAATATTTAATTATTTTCTATTTCTTAGTTTATCTTATAGCATTATTGCACATAAAACATTCCTCAAACATACAAAAAAATTTAGAGTTTTGAATATATATATATATATATATATATTATTGTGTGTATTCTCATATTATATATTATAGATATTGTTAGATATATTAGATTAATATTTTTTTATCTTTAATTAGTTTGATATTAATTTTTTATTTGTATTTTAGACTTAATTTATATTTTTTTTACTATAAATATAATATTTTATATCTATTTTTTTAGATAAAGAGAGATTAATCTGACATATTATATTATGAAGAAGAAGAGAAAGTAGGAAGAGCAGCATCTGCAATGTTTTTTAGCAGTAGGAAGAAAAGAGCAGAAGAAGCATGATACGCAATAAATGTAAAGAGTGGGTAATGTATGTATGAAGTAAAAGGTTCCTTTCACCATCAAAAAGCTTGAATCCACTGCTTCTACCTAACATTTCCAACTGCATAATTAATACAATGCAATACAACTAAGGAACGATTCTCTTTCTTTGCCAATGCCTGCAAACCCTAAACAACACGTAATAACAAATTCCAATTATTCACATTCCAACAATTACTGTAACAATCCATACTATTTTAATTTCTAATAACTCCATACTATTTTCCTTTCTTATGACAATGCAGAACGAATGATTTTACAAACCATGACATGTACATAAAAAGTAAGCAGATTATATTTTATAATAAAGAGATTATTAAAAATAAAAAATGATATATAAAATAGTTAAAGAATGGAAAGCTGAAAGAACAGACATTCAGCATGATTCCAGGATCATGGTCTGAGTTGATGAGGCCGAGGACAAGCTCAGAACCCTATATCACTATGAGACAACCCTAAGTCCTTTTCATCTATTTTTATTTCCATATCCATCTACCCAGTTTTAATTTTACCACATATTTCCACAAATACATATATATATATATATATATATATATATATATATATATATATATATACTTTTTTCTTCTTCTTCTTCTTACCTTTTAAGAATGAGCATATTCCATGCATGTACAGCCAAGAGTCCTTGCAGTATTCAATGTGTTTCTGCAATTCAGCATCACTTTACCATTCTTGCAGCATCTACCATGTAAACCATGCCATGAATGCTAATTTTCTTCCATCCACATAAAAACTCCTTTATGTATCAAATAATATATTCTTCGGATTTTTTTTTTCATTGTTTTCAATTCTTATAACAAGAATTTGGCTTCCTAGATAACCCTCTTCCTCAATGAGATATTTGTGCTCCTTTTTTTATAAAACCAAAACTACTAATAATATGAAAGTTCTATTACCTATAATGGCCAAAATAAACAAGTATGTTCCCTTTTGGTTGTGTGAAATATTATCTTTTATGCTTAAAGTAAATAATAACAAATTTATAAGTTTATATTTTTAGAGTAAAATTACAATAGAGTACTTGTTTTGGAATTGCAGTGGATTGCACCAAAAACTAAATTTTTATCGGTGTATTATAAATAGCAAACTTATAAATTTTAAATACCGAGTACATAAAAATTATATTAATTATTTTCCCATCCAAGTTAAACATTTGTTTAACTTTTTTTGTTTACAGATAAACTACTTTTTTTTTACAAATTGAAATTATATTTATAGTATTTAAGATTATAATTTAAAATAATTACCCATATTTTATTTTAGATTAAAATATTTTTTGTTTCTAACATTTATTTAAAATTTCAGTATAGAGAATTTTTTTAGTTTGATCGTTGTATCTCGTTTGTTCTTAGCCTTTCATATCAAGTTACTCAGTTTAGTAAGGGATATACAGAAATAATTCCTTATGGTTGTTTTACAGTTATGACAAAATATCTTTTATTGTATGCGAGGGTAATTGAAACTAAAAAAAAATCCGAAATAAATATAAAGAATAAAATGTATATCTTTAATTTTTTTTTTATGTTAGATAAGTAGCCTTATCTCCTTATTTGATTCAAAATAAAATACATAATTTGAAAATTGTTATTTTCTTTTTCATATAAATGTTTGGATAAAAAGTTGAATGTTCTAAATCAGACAAAAAATAAATATAGATAATGGATAATTCACTCAAAGTTAATCACAAAATCTATACCTTTAAGTTTCGATATATTTTTCTAACTATTTTAATTACAAACCATGTAATAATAAAATATAAATATTTTGCATGTAAGGTTTAAGGTCAATGATATAAAAATAATGTCTAACTCCAAGTTGTTCACTTATCATTTCATAAAGTTGTTTGATAAATAGGAGGTTATCTCTAGAAGCTATTCTGATGCTAAACTGATTAACTATTCCATTATTTAAGTATTAATGTTATATTAAATGTCATCATTTACCTCCTACCTATATTTATAGATTTTGAAATGGACCTTTGATTAATCACGACCTAATTATGACCCAATTAGTGGTAATTTCGTTTTCTCTTAAACTGATCAAAGTTAACGTTAATCTCTCCTTTTTGTTTGACAGTTAGGTCTCATCTCTCAATCACATGATTATGAAGGGAACTTGTCTGGGGAAATGGGTCGTTTGATCCATAGTATGGACCATATAGTCATACAGTACACAAGCCTCAAAACCCGAGGCTATCTCGACAAGCAGATGAGTTTTAATTGGGTTTTCTTGTCATTAGGTCTACACCTCCTTTCGAGCGTGTATCTACTTGGACAATTGTTGACCCATTAAAAAATATGACTATTGGGCAAGGATATGATCATTGACAAGAAGACATGTGGTGCCTAGGAATTTGTGCTACCCAGAAGGCGAAAGTTAATATAAATAGTGGTAGGCCTCTCTGTCATTTTCACGACTTCTTTTTCATCTTCTTGTGATAACCAAACATCCTTATATTTCTTTTCTTTCAGGTCATAATATATACTATTTTCCTATTATTTTTTGAGGAGTCTGGGGGAAGGGATGGTCGAGGGTATACAGACGATGGTTCTTTTTCATCGCCAATGTCATTATCAGCCTCATCCTCTATCTTGGGATCAACCGAGCAGGATACAGATTCAGAAGACAAGGTGGCTCTTGTAAATAGGAATAAGGTTATGTCACTCGATGATGAAGATTCTTTAAAGCGATAAAGATTGACATAAAATTGTGCAGTTCAAAATGTAAGTCAAACTCTGATAGTTCCACAAAACAGCTTACCATACGATCATGCTTTCTTAAACTCTTTACAATTGGGTGGTCGATTCGGACAACCACTTAACAAATTTGAAAATACGGCCTGAGCCGACGGGCGGCCATGAGTAACACCAACGCTACCTTTTCGATTTGCTAGTAACGTTTCTCGGTATCCTACAAAAACTCTATTAACAAAATAAATTAGTTTGTGCTCCAAAGCCTCTTGAATCAAGATTCTACTTATTACTTCGTCTAAAACCGCTAGATAGAGTGGTAACTCCTCCCCCTTGGTCAGTCAAGCCATAACAGGTGACTAGTCTAAGAGGGTCTTCACCTTTTCGAACGCGACTTCCAACTACTCATCCCACTTGATGATTTTGTTCTTCTTCATGTTCTTCATAATTGGCTTTATCCTCTCGACCAACCTAAGAAAATTATCCTTGAGTCACATTGACTCATTTTCTCCAAGGAGAGATGTTGTAAAGGGAACTTCTCCGCCCACCTCGATTATGAACACAATGTTAATAACCAAGCCAGCAGTCAAGATGACTATGGCCAGTTCTTCTAGAGTGATTAAATGAAAGGTTTCTTCTTAAAAGGTACTACAAAATCACTTAACCAAATATGGTCAAGAAAAAAATGGGGGACAAATTTCCTCCAATGCTTGACCCTGGTTATTTATCAACTCATGGGGAGGTTGTCGTTTACCCCTATGCTTTTAATTCTAGAGAGTTCATAGAAGACTTAATTTCCTCTTTCAATATATGTTCCAATAATATGGTAGAGTTTCTTATGGTCAAGGTTTGTGATGTTAATAATATATTTTATAAGAAACTAAGCACCGTTAGGGAGGATTTCATTTTTGTGTACGAATTCTTCTTTAAAGAGTTACGCATTCTCTTTGCCCTTTCTTCTTTTAAGTGTAGGATGTTATCAATCATGAATGTGACTCTTAATTAACTTCACACTAATAATTACACCTTCTTAAATGCTTTTCAAATTGTATGCCATCACCTTCAAATTTTCCTTACCATAAATAAATTTATGTACTTTTACCAATTTAAGCATGGCTTAGAAGTCGGTTAAGTATCCGTGAATGGTGTTCAACATGGTCATGTTTTCTCCATTTATACCTTCTTTTTTAACAACTTCAATTTCTTTTTAAAAAAATACATGAGGTGCTCTCCTCAAGATTCCATAAAAGGGTTATTCTTTTATACTAACCATGCTCCTCAAATTTCTCTTTATTGGAAAAAAGCTTGATAAGTTTAAGTAGAGGATTGAATAAAATAGGTTAAATACCTTCTTAGTGTTGATGATAGGATAAATGTTGAATTTCTAAAGAACCTTCATATCCCCTATTTTATTTATATAGTACTTTAGTTTATTTTACTTGTAATGTTTCATGTAGATATCACGAAAAAGATTTTCTTTACAAAAAGGCTTTGTGCCAAGGCTAAAATTTCCCCATGAGAAGACTTGTTTTCTAATTTCCACCTGCCAAGAAGAAGAAAGGTGAAAATGCTAAGAGCATAGAGGACTCATCAACTTTTGCATTGAAGATCATAATCCACAAGTTGAAACGCCACCAATTCAAATTGTAAGAGTAAACATTGTGCCAAATATTCATTGGTCATCTCCTCAACTAACACATATTTATGTCCCTCCCTTCACGAGTTATTAATACAACCAAGGAAGGACTTTTGACCCAAGTAGATCATATGTCTACCAGAACACCTAACTTAAACTTATGGAATATTAACATAAAGATAAACCAAGTTAGGATGGGTAGTCCAAGTGGTTTCCTTGTTCCTTACAACTTTTATTTCTTATAGATGGTAGGTATTGTAGGATGCTTAAACTCTATTGAAATAATGTTGACGAGGTGTATGACGATCATACATTACTAGAAGGGAACACTATAAAAAATTTTAAATGATTTCTAGAATTGAATGTGGAATACAAGAACTAAGTGTTGAAAAATGTAATTCCTCTAAATCGAGAATTGATTATCGAGTTCAATAAAGAAGATAAAGAAAAATAAAAATTTTTTATGTTTAAGTTAATAAAAAAAACTTATAATAAGTATGAAAATTAAATAAATAGTCTTTATTAAATCAATTTGTATTTATAAATATTTTAAATATAGAATGTACTACGACAACAAACAAGAAATAAATATTCATAATCCAATAAATATATATATATATATATATATATATATATATATATTCAAATAATATGATTACATCTTATTTAATAAAATTATAAAGTTAATTAAGTTATATTTCTAATTTTTCTTTTATATATATATTATTAAATTGATTAAATTCATATTTTATAAAAGAAAAATTAGAAATATAACTTAATTAACTTTATAATATTTTATTAAATAAGATGTAATCATATTATTTGAATATATATATATATATATATATATATATATATATATATATATATATATATATTATTTATTGATGTGAGAACCTAGAAAATAGAGTATTAGTGTTGGTAAGTGTATTAAAATAATGGGACCGAGTATTTTATTATAAAATAACTTTATAATATAAATAGAATTTTCTAAGCTCGTCTCATTATTTTAAGAACACTATCTCTCTAAAACCTTTTATTTTCGCTCTCTCTCACTTCTCTGTAAGAGTTCTTGATTTCAAGTCATCTGTTCGATGATCAGGAAGCGCCTAGGCGATCCTGGCATTCAGGGCTACAATTCCTATCGATCAATTTCTGGTTCTGAGTCGGTAAGTTATTTCT
Organism: Vigna umbellata; assembly: GCF_029865625.1. Classification (NCBI taxonomy): domain Eukaryota; kingdom Viridiplantae; phylum Streptophyta; class Magnoliopsida; order Fabales; family Fabaceae; genus Vigna; species Vigna umbellata. The sequence continues at coordinate 17,072,272 of NC_142169.1, read as the reverse complement.
CCTTTTCTCGTATGTCTTTAACCGTTGTCATGCAACGATTCTCTGTTTGCACGTGTTTGGTTACTTTCCTCTTCAATTTCTAGCTCAAACTAGGTTCTAAGGTTGTTTTCCTATCACCAATCGGTGAATTGTAGGTTTCCATAGAGTTTCCTTGCAGCTCAAGCTTCGTTTTGGGTTTCTGTGAGTTGTGCAGTGTTTAACTGAGGTAAGGGAAGCTAGACTGTTTTGAATTGTTAAACTTAGTGTGTAATTAGTGATTGTGTAATTATTAAACTGTTTGCATTGAATTGATGTTTGGAATTGATAAAGAATATGTATGTTGATGAATTGATGTTTTAAAATTGGTAAGATCATGTATGTTGATTTCTCTTGGGTGAAAATGATGAGTAGAAGGATTTGAAATTATTTGAGAATGATGTTAGTCTGTTATTGAATATATTAGAGGTTATAAATCTGTGATGGGGTTATTTGCTTGAGAGTTAAGGCATATTGTAGTAGTTCTAGGGTTGCTTTGGAGGAAGTGAGGTAGTGATTTTGAGCAATTGAGGTTTAGAGTGCAATTGGGCTGTTGGGGCAGTTTTAGTAAGCTTATTGTCACTTGTTTGAGCCATTAAGTCAGTCAAAGTTGTGCTAAAAGTGGTAGAATTAGATTTGGGTCCCTAGGTTGATGAATTTGAAGTTATATAGTAGGAAATCGTTCAAAAACACTTTAGATTAATAGTAGGAAGATTTAGAATCATTTAGTCAAGTTTAATTAAGTTTATAACACAATTTAGGATGGTTAGAAGTTGGGAAAAATAGTTAGAATTGGTAATTGGTGTTTGAGCTGCATAATTCTGCAGAATTTTTGGTTCTGCAGAATTTTTGGTGCTGCAGATTATGCGGACTCGTTGAGCGAATCCATTCGCTCAGCGAGTCACCCTGGCGAGATGCTCTCTGCCAAGGCATTTGCACAGCGAATAGATGCGCTATGCGAATGGTTTGAGAGGTTTCTCTCTGTTAGTTGATTCGCACAACGAATAGGTGCGCTTTGCGAGTGTTTGGGGAGTTCGAGCCACTGTTTGGGGCTCTCGCATCGCGATTTGGGGCGTTATGCAAGGGGTTAGGGTCTGATACTGTGTAGCAGAATTTTCAGTTTAGCTGAGCGCACAGACTTGGTGCGCTGAGCGAATGGGCTTTAGTTGAGCGCACATACTTGGTGCGCTGAGCGAGAGGTGAGTGAGCAAAACCCATTGTTTCTGTTTTCGCACAATGAGTTTGGTGCGCTGAGTGACTGATAACGATTTAAAATACCGTTATCTGTGATGTAACTTTGATACTAAATACACCCTTTTTGACTCAGAAACTTGCTTGGACTCATGTTTTTTCATTAAGTTGTGTGAATAAGAGAGTTGAGGTTGAATTTGATGATTTTATGACTAATTCTCTTTGTTTTGATAGAAAATGAGTTAATACAGGAAGAAGAGATGAAGTGTTAAGGATATAGAGCTTAGAAAGGCCTACAAAAGCACCAGAAGAGGGAACCGCATGAAGCTTGGGCGACCTTATGGAGGCTTGGGCGTGGAAAAATCGACGCTCGGGCGGCCTAGGCCGCCCGAGCGTCGGACCCCCGAAGCCCGAGCGAAATTGAAGGCTCAAGCCTTACGAAAATCGACGTCCACCGCCTGGGCGGCCAAATGGGGCACCCGAGCGGCGTGCGTTGCTGATCCGACCCAGTTTTTGCTCTATTTCGAGTCTTTTGGACCGGACCCTGTTTCTACTATTTTCCAACTTTATTTAAAGGACCCAGACGCTCTAGGTTTTGTATCTCTGGCTGGAGCAACACAACAACACACTCTTCTACTCTCTAAAGGCGGATTTGGAGGCGGGAGCTTCCTCTTCTACTCTTAGGGTTTTATTGTCTCATACTCTTCTATTGTACATCTAATTTCTCCATGTTTATGGGGAACTAAAACTCTATTTGTTGTTGGGGAATGATATAACCTATTTGAATTGATTCTTAATCATATATGCTTTATTCATTAATTGTTAGGGAATTCATCTGTTTTAATGCTTGCTCTATTTAACTCATTTAGTTGCATGATTTATGAATTGCATGAGTGCCGGGAGGTTCCTTACAATTCAGGTTCTTGTTGAATTCTCCCAAGGGTAATATTTCTCAGGGATGAGGGTATGAGTACTTGGTCGTCTTAAGCTCTTGATCTTTAGACTTAATTTTCTAGGAACACTAGGAATTGCACGAACTAGGAATTAAGGCAGGCTTATTGCGCCAATGGATTGGGTTCTAAGTACTTTAGTGAGTGACGTTAACATTAATGCATAAAGAGGAATTCTTTTATATATGAGAGGGATCTTGGTGAAATCTAACCCCAACAACATATTCATCTCATATTAAACAACATCTGTTCATCTCTGTGTTACTCTATTATTGATCAATTTACATTCATATTTTATTTTTTGTTTTTGCATCTCAAACCAGTGGTCTCATTTATTTTAAGTCTTAATTAATTAATTTATCACACGACTTTTTAGTGCCGAGAGTCCTCTGGGATACGATACTTGGTCTTACCATTTTATATTACTTGTGCGATTCGGTACACTTGTCGATCCATCAACAAGTTTTTGGTTTCGTTTCTGAAGATCAAAAATATTGTTAACAGCGATTAGTCCAGAACCTGTTTTTATTCTTTTTATCCCTGTTTTCTAATAACATTGAGCTATGTTTTGATTATTAGAATGGTGTATAAGTATTCATGAGATTATATGATCATTGATAGTATGCAATGTGGTATGGAAATAAATATATGAATATGAATATGATTATGGATGAGATGTGGTGATGATGTTTGAAATAATGTGTGAGGTGTGAATTTCAAGTATCATGTGAAAAAGGAATTCCAAGGAGGAATATCCTAAGTTGGTTGTGTTGTTCTATGTATTGAGGTAGGGGCTCCTGGATTGGGGAATGATCCTGACACTTTCAATAACTCTATCTCATGTAGAGATGGGTGATTATGTCGTGGAAAGTAGCAGGAGGTCCTAGTCTATGGTCACTGGTTAGTGTCATAGATGTTTGACGAATTAACCTTGGTGTATGGTATTGTTGGTGGTGGTTGAGGATGTGGATTATGGTTATTATTATTTCTAAGCAAGATTGCTCCACCATACACGGGTGCAGGTTCCCTATGAGTCCGATGTCAATACATCTGTCCGAACAGTAATGAACGTTTTAAGTGGTTTTGAACTAATCGCAGTGTTGTATGATTTATAACATGCTTGTGTAATATTCTTATTTTAATTGTTATGTAAAATCTTTTGATATTCTAGCTTACCCTTGCTTCTGTGTTTGTTTGTCTGTGTATTGTTTTCTCTTTTGCAATGATCACCTTAATGGTGTGAGCTTAGGGATGCAATATTTTCAGTTGACTCAGCGAGAGGTTAGAAGTGAAGCTTGCAGTATAGGTTTGCTTTTGTTCTTCGGGTGAAGATATTCTTCAAAAAATTGTAGCTATTATTATATCATTATCAATGTAATGCTAATTTTTAGTAGTTATATATTACTAAAAAATTGGGATGTTAGAATTATATTATTGCAATTTACTCTTACAACTATATCTTATCCTTACCTTTCATTACATTTTATTTTAATTTTAAAAGTCATTTAATTGAAAGTTTTTTTTATATGTGTTGTATTAGACTGGATATCTCGAATTTAACCTACATAGTTCATCACTTAATTTATATAAAAAAAAAGTCAATTTGAAGTGAATTAAATTCAAAACACAATTTAACCTAATTGAATTCTCCCACTGTTAACTAAAATAAATAGGTGGGTCTCATACTCTCTTTTATAATGTTTAACTTTTATTTATAGGAAGCAATGGTCAAATAACTAGTTAGTGTTTTTGCAATTTATTCTCATCTTTTTTCTCCTGTTATTCCATTATGTTATCTTAGTTCTAAAAATTTTTGTAAATATAATTCCACTGCCAATTTCATAACCCCACTGCTTCCTTCTGTCGCCGATTAATTGACTTTTGTTATAAATTTGAGTGTTTGTTTGGTTTGCAGTTAGTAACAAGGATGAAGAAGGATTTCAGGTATTATTTCGATTTCGAGCATTTGGAAGAGATAACTTTGATTCCTGAGGAATGTCAGTTTTTAAGGAATTAGAAAAACTGATCGTCCTAACTATTGCAACAAGAGAACCAAGATTGAAAACCATTAGAAATACCTCATGAAGCAACTAACATGATTTCTTTCTATAAGTGGAGTTTGCAAAATCAGTTTTCATCTCACGAAAAAATCTAGATGCAATTAAGAAATCCATTTCCCTTTTTATTGCCAATTTCAGTTTTAAAAATACAACAAAGACAATTAATCTTAACTCACACAATGTATGAGAGATTACATAAGAAAAAACGCACAACTCATTCAAATATTATCATCGTGTACACTCTTCTATTAACAATTTAGATGTCATTATGAAAAATGATTTGAACATAATTTATCAAAATAGGAACCACATTAAACATTTGCAATAATTTGTCACATATTGAACAAAGTTGACAAAAATAAAAATAAAAAAATATTAAAGCCAAAAAATAATTATTGTTAAACTGAAAATGATGGATTGTAATTATAATACAATAAACTATACTTTCTCATCTCTATAAGGGACAATATATCTTATTTTCCTATCCAAAACAATTTGTGACAGTATTTGAATATCACTCGTCATATTGTCACTATAAATGAGTTAAAGGTCTACGAACACATATACATTAGTTAATCCTACATTAATGACAGCAATACAAAACATTTAATATAAGTAACTGGATAATAATTAAACATAAAGAATGGTTCAAACACTTACATAATCTATAATTGAATAATTGTAATATTTAGTTTTTAGAACATATTACAAATATTCATTAATTTTAGTGTATATATATATATATATATATATATATATATATATATATATATATATATATATATATATATATAATGAGAGTGCTCCAAACACATGACAATGGAAAACCTAAAATGCAATAACAAAATAACAAAATGAAGAAGAATAGTGTTAGAGTTCTACAATGATAAACAAACCTCAACAAAAGAGAATAAAAATAAGAGGGAAGAGAAAAATAAACCTTAAGAACAACAAAAGAGAATAACAACTAGTTTTGTAGTAGTATTATGCAAGACGTTAGTTTTACATACAACCGAAGCTTATACTCAACCACTCAGGTAAAATTACATTTTTTAAACTATTAACACAATTATAAGATTTGGTTTTAAATTAACCGAAGCTTATGTTTGACTATATAAATATAAACTTCGATATTTTTAACAGTGCTTACAAAGACACTTCATGTTTGTATAAATACAATAAAAAATACAAGAATAATCGAATAAATAGTCATATCTAGTGAATAATATGTCATGAGGTTTTATTTGAATAAGTCTATGTTGACTGTGTTTAAACTATCTTATGCTTAGATATTTTGATTTCTCCTTAATTCTTGATTATTCAGCCTGATTCTACTTAATTAATCGTAATTAAACTAAGATGATGTCATCTTCTATGACCTAGAGTTTATCAATCCCATCCGAGACAGAAAGCAAAAAAGTTATTTTGTGTTTTCTTATATGTATGTATCATATATATCATACCATTTTATATACTACACAAATGATTATTAGAAAACTAAATACCCTTATATTCACACTTACACACAACTTTTCCGGTAAAAGTCATAACACAAATTATATTAGTTACTCCTAATTAAATTAATTTTACATATTGGCAATATTTAAACTAGTCCGTTTTGCCACTCACAGATTGTTCCTTGAAAATGTATCTATATTTTTTTATCGTGGCAATGCCTGTTTTTCGTTAGTGATAATTTTTCAAACATTAATGAGCAATTACAAATATTTGCCCAAACATAATAATAAAATAAATTCAAATGATACTATATTGTTTTCTTTTACACTGCACATATTAAAAAACCTTATATTTATAGCATATATGTGTATTTTAGTGTGAGCAACAGCCATAGGCTAATATTTTAATCCAAAAACAAATGTTTATAGCGGCAGGCACGGGTTTGCCATTGATGGGTTATTGTTTCACCAAATTAAATACAGAATGACACCAAAAAACAATGAAACATTCACATGTGGTTGGAACTGGAACAAGCAACAAAGATGAAGTTCGACAAATATTATATTCTAGATCCTCAGGTTCAACAAACTACTATAATTTTCGTTATAAACTATTTTAAACGTTGTTTAAATAATTTTTTCTACCGTTTTATTACGAAAATTTTATATTAAACTTTAAACCAAGGAAAAGGTGAATGAAAATTAAGTCAGAAAAACGCAAAAGCATTTCCCCGTTTGTGCGTAAAACAAACCTATAAAGTTAATATATATATATATATATATATATATATATATATATATATATATATATATATATTTAATTAGAAAAATCGAAGACAGAGAGAGAAACGTTACCGTTTTCGCTCCAAATGGGACACAACTTTTCAACGTAATTTGCTGCTTTGCCACTCTCACTCACATCTCTTTCCTTCACTCTCTCACTCTCACTTGCCGCCGGAGCTCCATTTTCCGGCCCCATCCTTGCCGGCGACGTATTTCCGCCACCAGATTCACCCACCATGGCTTAACAAACAAATTTCGAATCTTTGGAAAAAGCCAACTCGTTTTCATTCTCATTTTGATTATTCACACACTCTCTGAGAAACATGGATCTTCTCTTTCTTCTTCAGTGCCTTCTCTTCTTCACTTCGCATCACGCAAATGCCCTCAATGCTTCAATTTCTCGCGACGCATTGTCACTTCTCTCTTTTAAAAGCTTCGTCTCTTCCGACCCTTCCAACATCCTCGCCGGTTGGACCAACCACTCCTCCTCCAATATCTGCCGATGGCACTCCGTCGCGTGTGGCGGCCCAGGGAGCCTCTCTGACCGAGTCACTTCCCTCAATGTCACCGGTCTCCGCGGCGGCCTTTTGTCGCCCTCCGTCGGCGACTTGTCTGAGCTCCGCGTGCTGTCCCTCGTCGGGAACATGTTCTCCGGCGAGATTCCTGATACCGTTGGGAACCTTCGGTTTCTCGAGGTCCTCGAACTGCAAGGGAACAACTTTTCAGGGAGAGTCCCGACCCAGATGAGTTTTGCTTTTCTTCAGTCTCTTAAACTTGTTAACTTCTCTGGTAATGTCTTCTCTGGTTCGATTCCGAGTGATATTATTGGCTCTGGGAGTGTGAAAATCGTTGATTTGTCGAATAATCAGTTTTCTGGTGTGATTCCTCTGAATGGTACTTGTGATTCGTTGAAGCATTTGAAGTTGTCTCGTAACTTTTTGACTGGGGAGATTCCATCCCAAATTGGCAAATGTAGAAACTTGAGGACCCTTTTGGTTGATGGGAACATCTTCGAAGGTAGAATCCCTTCTGAGATTGGCCAAATTGTTGAACTGAGAGTTCTGGATGTTTCTCGAAACTCACTCACTGGAAGGGTCCCTAAGGAGTTGGCTAATTGTGTGAAACTGTCTGTGCTTGTGCTTACTGATTTGTTTGAGGATCGTGATGATGGAGGATTGGATGATGGCTTTAGAGGAGAGTTTAATGCCTTTGTTGGGAACATACCTCATCAGGTGTTGCTGCTTCCAAGTCTAACGGTGTTATGGGCGCCAAGGGCAAATCTTGGTGGACGGTTGCCTAGTGGCTGGTCGGATTTGTGCTCTCTGAGGGTGCTCAATTTGGTGCAGAATTATGTTACTGGTGTCTTGCCTGAGAGTTTGGGGATGTGTAGGAATTTGAGTTTCTTGGATTTGAGTTCTAATAATTTGGTGGGGTATTTGCCTTCATTGCAGCTTCGTGTTCCTTGTATGGTGTACTTTAATGTCAGCAGAAACAATATATCTGGCACTCTTAAAGGATTTAGGAAAGAAAGTTGCGGTGTGAGTGCAGTAGACCCTTCATTTCTAGAATTGGATGGTTTTAGTGATGATGAATACTTTCATTTACCTGTTTGTAGGTTTCAAAAGAATACTTTCGTTGGGTCTGGTTTTGAGGAGAATAACACTATTGTTGTTAGCCATGATTTCAGCTGGAATAGTTTTGTGGGATCCTTGCCTTCGTTCTCTCTTGGAGATAGTCTCTTTAGTGCTAATCGTAAAGTCTCCTATGCGCTGTCTCTCAATAATAATAGATTCAGTGGAACTCTACCGGACCAGTTAGTTTCAAACTGTAACGAGCTCAAGACATTGTCAGTTAACTTGAGTGTGAACCAACTATCGGGTGGGAATTTCCAAACGTCGGTTTTGGAGTGCCTAAAGTTGACAGATTTTGAAGCAGGGTACAACCAGATTGATGGGTCAATTGGACCAGCTATAGGTGGCTTGGTGATGCTTCAGCATCTTGATTTAAGTGGGAACAAGCTATCTGGATCACTGCCGAATCAGTTTGGAAACCTTCAAAACATGAAACGGATGCATCTGGGAGGAAACAATCTAACAGGGGAAATTCCTACCCAACTTGGCCAACTGACTTCCCTTACTGTTTTGAATTTGTCTCACAATGCTCTAGTTGGAACAATACCTGCGAGTTTGTCAAATGCCAGAAGTTTTGAAATTCTGTTGGTGGACCACAACAAACTTTCTGGGGAAATACCTTTAACTTTTTCTACTCTTTCCAATCTTGTGCAGCTAGATGTTTCTTTTAACAATCTTTCGGGTCATATTCCTCGTCTTCAACACCCAAGTGACTGTGATTCCTACAAAGGAAATGCACACTTGCATCCTTGCCCTGATCCATATTCTGACTCACCTGCTTCTCTTCCCGTCCCCCTTGAAATCCAGCATCATACTCATAGAGGGAGAAAATTAAGGACATTGGTTATTGTTGTGGTAACTTCTGCTTCTGTGGTACTGTGCACTCTTCTGGGAATAGTATTGGTTATCTTTTCTGGAAGGAGTAAATTTGGTCGGCTTAGCAGTATAAGAAGGCGACAGGTAGTGACCTTTCAAGATGTTCCAACTGAATTGAACTATGACAGTGTGGCCACAGCTACTGGAAACTTCAGCATCCGGCATCTAATTGGCACAGGCGGCTTTGGGTCAACATACAAGGCAGAACTGGCCCCAGGTTTTCTTGTTGCCATAAAGAGGTTGTCCATAGGTAGGTTTCAAGGCATTCAACAGTTTGAAACGGAAATAAGGACACTGGGAAGAATTCGACACAAGAATCTTGTGACTCTTATTGGATATTATGTAGGGAAGGCTGAAATGTTCTTAATTTACAACTACCTTTCTGGAGGGAACCTTGAAGCTTTCATACATGACAGGTCAGGGAAGAATGTTCAGTGGCCAGTTATTTACAAAATAGCAAAAGACATAGCAGAGGCCCTTGCTTTTCTTCACTACTCATGTGTTCCTCGCATTGTTCACCGAGATATCAAACCTAGCAACATTTTACTTGATGAAGATCATAATGCCTACCTGTCAGATTTTGGCTTGGCACGACTGCTTGAGGTAACTGAGACCCATGCCACCACTGATGTTGCAGGCACATTTGGTTACGTTGCACCAGAATATGCCACCACCTGCAGGGTTTCTGACAAAGCCGATGTCTACAGCTTTGGTGTGGTGTTATTAGAATTGATGTCTGGAAGAAAGTCACTTGATCCATCCTTTTCTGAATATGGAAATGGATTCAACATTGTACCATGGGCAGAGCTACTAATGACCGAAGGCCGTTGTTCTGAGCTATTTTCATCTACTTTATGGGAAGCAGGGCCTAAGGAAAAATTGTTGGGCCTTTTAAAGCTTGCATTAACATGCACAGAAGAGACTCTTTCTATTCGACCATCAATGAAACAGGTTCTTGAGAAATTGAAATATTTGAAAAGTTGAAAGCTTTCTGCATGTCATACTGAACAGCAATGGAATGTTGCTTTTATCTGCTTGAAAATACTTGACTGAGGTGAGTGATCTAGTTCCAATATAGAACCTACTTCTGCAAATTCTAATGTTTGCTTGTGTTTGCATGGGATATAGCTAAAATATCATTCTCTATTATCCAGATGGAACTTCTTGGGAAAAATTATCCATTCATTTTCTTTAACCAATCTCATATATAATGAATCAGTAAAAATCCTACTTGACAAACAGTGACATCAAATGTTCTCTAAGATACGTGTTCTTTTTTATCTGTTTTTATAATATTAATCACATGCTAATAGTTGTTGTCTTCAACAAGTTTGATCTAAAGTTCTCAGGCTTGTACTTTTTTTTACTTTTGTGCCCCTTCTCTAATGATTCTACACTGTGAACATCTCTGGCAGCTTTTCTTGGTTATGACAATGCTAAATTCCTGAATCTGATTTCAAAAGTTGAAAACAGATTTTAACAGTTCATTGCAGTTATAGGAGAAAAATAAATAAATTGTTTACATACTGTGACTATCTTAATGTGCTGATCATCTTAAACTTCAATTTTTATACTTTATATTTTACTGCAAAATGTTACAGGTTCAGCACTGCAAGTCTCTTATAATGATCAGTTGTTTATTGCCACTTGAATCTCATCATAGTGACTCACACATGAACTGTTCCTGTTACTGCTAAGGCCATGATCATCCTTTCACATTGGTGCCAGCAGTTTTCACACGTTCCGAAGATGTGTGCAGTAATAGCTAAATGGATGTTTGTGAATACCATCATCTCATCATTTTCATGTTATGAGGCCATATGTGAATGCCATTATGATTTTTTTGGCATTTTGGATGGTATCCTTTGGTGACCGCATGGTCCCTTTCGAAGATCCAAAGTTATTTAATGGCACAGAGACGAAGCAATTGTCATCATTGTTCAGAGGACTTCTCTGTCAAAATCTACCGAAAGTTGTAAATATATATTGACATAAAACCTATGGGGATGCTTCTGATTTTTTGTTCCAACTTGTAAATAGAAAGTGTAGGCAGAAATCCAACTCTATTGTTTTTTTCCTTCTCAGATGCCTGAAATGAAAAAGGATGTTCCTTTTGGGGTAAATTATCCAGTATAACTTCAAATATGTTACTTGTTATTAATTTAGTCCAACAAAAAATATTTTACTATCTCAACTTGTAAGAAAAATGTACCAATGTCTTGTTAAGTTTTATGAGATTATTTATCAGTAAGTATTAAATCAAAGATTATTGTTATTAATTTACAATATTGATTGCAATTTATACATATTCAAGAGCTAAAATCATGGCAGTCAAAAGCATTTTATCAAATCAATAACTACTACGTTTGGGGAATGGAATTGTTTATTGTTCACTCATCATTGCAATTTGCAGGCCACTTTGAATACAGACAATAGGAAAATGCAAGTGGCAAATGTGGCCTAAAATTTGGAGAATATGTCACAAGTAGTGGACAAATATTAATGACTCTGGGATGAATGAATAATCCATATTATGTTACCTATTCAACAATGATGTTAATATTCTATTAAGTTGACTCCTGAACATGTAGGACTACTTGTTATTTTAATGGAATCAGTGTAAATCAAATATGTAAATTTATAACTTAACTTTCACAAATAGAATATTAAGAGTAATAAATAGGCTTAAAATGCAGTATTTTAAAAAAAAACATGAAGATCATAATCATTATATTAACAATTAAAGAAAAATCTACTACTCTCAATATTATGTAAAGAGTAAGTGGTAGTAAGTTCTCCAAAACTCTCAGAACGTGCTTTTACAAAATCATGAAACAGAACGTGCTTTTGCAGAAGGATTGAAGATCCTGATGTGATATGTCAAAAAGCTTCACAATAGTGGTTAAAGTACAAAAAGGACAACAATGAAGTTACCTTCATTTTAGGAGAAAATCCACCAAAAGGTGATGACAAAAAAGAATTGTTTCATGGTGATATTGGAGTTACCATAATATGTACGTTATTTACTTATGTTACCCTAACTAGTATCCACACCTTTGAAGGTTAGCTTAGAAAAAGAAAACTAAATACTACTAAGTAATTTGAAAACCTATTTCAAAGATTTTTATATAAATTATTATTTTTATTTTACAATTAGGATGATATTTTTAACAATCTATAGTTTAATTTTTTGTATCGATTACCCTTGTTATTTTTTCTTAAGGATAAAATATTTTATTAAAAAGTATAGTAAATAGTGTAATATTAAGCGAAAAGTATTGATAAAATAAAACTTTATAATATTAAAGGGCATGGAAAATGAGAAATTGTGTTACGAAAAAAAATATAAAAAAATAAGTTATTGGTTCAAAATATTTCAAGCTTAACTCTAAGCTCATTTTTAAATAAACTTGAATTTTTACAAGAGAAAAAATGAATTTTGTTTAATCATAAGTTAAATGTGTAGAAATTTTCTAATAGAACTTATTTTATTTTTTACGTTTTAATTTTACATACACTAATTTTAATTTTTTAAAGGATTATTTATTTATTTATTCAATAAGTGAAGTTAATAATGGTAATAATTTGATAAACACTATGAAGTTATTTACTCATACTAAAAATGTGAGATTCCTATTGTTATTTCTTTTTGTTTAACTCACTTATTATATTCTATCCTTCCTCGTCCCGACGAAATATATACGCACAAACAATTTAATAACTTATAAGAGTGGACTTGGTTTCTTGCAACTTTACATTTTTCTAAAAGAATTTAAATAATTATAACGAGGTTGCTACTGTTTAAGGATCTTAAAAGGTAAAAAAAAAATAGTAGATATAGTTTTTAAAATATGATGTTTAATTATTAAAAAGTTGAATTATATAAATCATTTTTTAATATAATCGAGTTTCATTATATAAAAACATTTTATTTCACTAAAACTTTCTTTAAAATCTTCTTTAACTTTTCTTTAGATTTTAAATTCAATTTTTCATCTAATTGACGATAAAAAATCATAAGTGAAATCACTACATAAAATTCTTTATAATTGTCCGATCATAAAAACAAGATAAGTTCACTTTTATTCCATTTTTAGAAGCATTTTAAAGTTTTGAGGTGCAGCTAGGTATGATGACAATGCATGTGTCTCAAATATGCTCAAAGTGAATTTCTGTTGAATTGTGATCTTAATGATATGCTTAATTTTATCTGATGTTTGGGTATGTAGGTAGTTAGAGTATTTTGTGTGATATAGAATTCTAGGAACATTCCTAAGTGTTTTACAATAGGTAAAGGAAGCTAGCTTTAAATTTAATTATAGATGATTAATGAAGTTGAATTTTATGGTAATGACTTGTGATAAAATGGTTGTGTGAAATATGTTTTAAAATGTTGATTCTAAATGTATGAAGTGAATGATTGAATTAATGCTTGGTATGTGATTGAACTGTCTATGTTGATGGTACCTTTGAATTGGTTGTGTGACCTAATTGGACTTATATAAGGGTGTAGTATGAGTAAAATTTTGTGTGTTTTCAACTGAGTGAAAATCCTAAACAAGTTGGATAGAAGCACAATCATATCAAAATTGACCTGCATAATTATGTAGAATCATTGGGTGAACATATGACTTAACGAGCAAGAATGGAAAATTACAACTTCGAGAACTCCAACACTTTGACCCGCTAGGCTAGTTATTTGTCGTTGAGTGAGCTTGCCAAAAGTGGTGTCAAGAGTTATATTCGTTGAGCGAGCTAAAGCCTGATTGGGCAAGTATGAAAATGCTAAAAACCCTGAGAGCAAGGTGTGAGCTTAATTGTTGAGCAAGAAAGTCTTGTTAGGCGAATTTTAAGAAAATTTAGTCCTAATGCTCTTTTGCTAAGCAAGCCCTATATGTTGTTGAGTGAGAAGATTTTAAGCAAAGTCAAAGAGCATCAAGGTAGCATCGTTGGGCAAGTATTTTGGTCACTAGGCAAGTCTCCTCCTAGGGAATACTTATTGAGCGAGGATGTACGGTTATGGAATGGTAAAATTAGTTTAAATTTTGAAAAATCTGTTATGCTTTGATGTGAATTATGTGGAATGAAAATGTGGTTATTCCTAGGGGAAGAATACTATTGTGTGTGGTGATATGTGAAGTGTATTGATGACATATGTCGATATGAGATTATCCTAACTCTACTAAGTATTAGACTTATCTAAAGAGAGATACCTAGTTGTGAAAGTTGGAGGATTTTTTTTCTCTGTGCAATTGGTAAAAGATCGAACTTACTAGATAAAATTTACCTTGTCATACTCTTAGGAGAGATGTTGTCAGATTATATAGTAATAGTCTCAAAGTGTACTCAATAAACTAATATTTCGAAGGTTCTGAGATGTTTATCTATTTGTAAATTGGTCTTGTTAAAAGATGTATGTATATTATAAAGCTATTGTTTAAATTTACAGTATAATCTAAATTTATTCTAACGTGTCCTGTGTTCTTTGAAGTGGTGTTGATATCCACCTATTATGTCCGTTTAATTCATGAGAGCATAAATAATACAAGGTCTAGAAGGTGAAAAGGAACAATTTTGAAACTATCATAAGAAAATAAGAAAATAGTTGATAATATAAATATAGAGAATAGTGTGATGCAATAGTTTACTCTTTATTATCTTTTGAAATAATATTGAATATATTTTTCATCTATATTATATTATAAACTTTATAACTAAAATGTGTATTTGATATAATTATATAATAACCTTTTGATAGAGTTTTGGTGTTATAATTGAGTCTTTATATCCAAATTCAAATATGATACTTCATTTTAAATTAGAACAATTTCTATTACTTTTTAAACTTAAATTGAAATACATTGTTATCATCTATATGAGTACCATTATCTTTAAATTTAAATCAAATCCTATTTTTCTGTAAGCTTTAAGAAGTCTCATTTGGAATATTATTGTCATAATTATACAATTATTTTCAAACTAACACAAAATTAAACGACATTTGAATGATTTTTATAATAATTCATATTATCTAATTGAACAAAAAAAAATTCTACCCTTGTGGAATTGTGGGAGTTAAAAAGCTATGTGTTAGAAATAATAATGAAATAATTTGATTGGGAGGAATTGTTGGAAACAAAAATAGGCAGTTATGAAAAATTAAGGGTATTAAAATTGTCATATAGGGCTATTAAAGCATTAAAATTCCTTTGAAACGATAATGAACGTTTCGCAACGACAAAAGATGGAAGGGAATTTAACTCAAGCATGTAATTAATAGAGGCAAGTACACGAATTAACAGAAGAATAAAATTAATTCACAATGTTTAAGAAGTGAAATTATATTCATAAACCTAAGCTTTATCTAGTACAAAAGAGCAATATATGAAAATATTTTCTTTATTTTATTAATAATTAAAATTACATTTTATTTTATATTCTATTTTAAGGTTTAATAATTTGTTATAATTTTTGTCAAAATTATTTTCTCATTTTTTTTGGTCTAGTAGTTATGATTTTGGTCAAAAAGAGTGAATGTGCTTTATTTTGTAAAATTGATATTAATATGTTTAGAGGATTAGAGGATGACAACAAAATAATATAAATAAAAAATAACATTATATATATGCAACCATCTAGATGTCTTGATGCTATGTTATTGTTTATACGGTCACATTGTCATTTTCCAACATTTGTCAACATACACTCTTCTTAATAAAATAAAAATTAAATTAAAAACTCTATTGAATGATTTAGAGAAAATTAATAAAAAAAAGTCTATTAAACCCACTAAATTCTATTTTAAAGAGTCAAATCATGTATACTTTGTAAAAATAGGAGAGAAAAATTGAAGACATTAGATACGAGTCATTAAAAACGTAATTAGAAAACATTACTCATCCTCATCGATTTGATAAAATCAAAGAAAACACAAATTATCATTATTACACATCAATATATTCTATAAAGTCTGAGATAACCCATCCGTTATCTTACTAAGTCATAAACAACTCTACCGTCATTTTTAGAATACCATCATTTTTAGAAGATAATCCCAATTTAGGCTTAATAGTATATCATACTAAGGTATAGTCATACTTATTCAATTTATCTATTTAAGACTTTGTGATTTATAATATAAGTTTAAATCTATTTAGATCCATATAAAAGTCTATAAAATACAATTCATCCATAAATATTTAATTTTATACAATCCAAATGTATAATCACATATTTTAAACAAAAATTATTCTACAATCATACTTAAACTTCATACTAAATATATATTTTCAAACACAAGTTTTATATTGCAAAACTAGATTATTTTTATATTTTCTTCTAAACATTTTAAAATTCAATTTAAAATTAAAATGGGAGTATAGATTAAAAAAATGACACGATAAGATATCAACTAT
Source organism: Vigna umbellata (assembly GCF_029865625.1). Taxonomy (NCBI): domain Eukaryota; kingdom Viridiplantae; phylum Streptophyta; class Magnoliopsida; order Fabales; family Fabaceae; genus Vigna; species Vigna umbellata. The sequence continues at coordinate 17,055,894 of NC_142169.1, read as the reverse complement.
ACCGATTAAAAGAAGTGGTCATAGATGGATAAATATTAGATTCTCTACATAAAATTAAATTTGAAATTAAAGCTATATTTACTTACTAGAAAATAATAAAATTGTGTTGATACTTTTATGCAATGAGAAGGAATAACTCCTAAACTCATCCTTGGTGTAAATAATTTATTCGTTGACCATAAATTCATAAATTTTTCAAAGAATTTCACACTATCAATGTAATATAAATTCATAAATTTTTCAATAGCTAGCACAAAATGATAACTTATTAGTTGATACGTATTTTTGCCATGATAGATGTAATTTAAATTCATTCATTGTTTTATTTTTAACATTCATATCCTTAAAATTGCAACATAAAACCATTTATCCAATGTTTTCAGTAACAAATAATTAGCCCACACATAAACTAATATTTCTCAATTTTCAAAGAACTTCTCATGTTTCCAAAATCCACCATCAATGAAGGTTTAACTATAATTCTCACAGAAAGTTGAGACAATCCACAAGTAGCAAAAGTGATAATTATACTAAATTACACGTAAAAGATTGAAAATAATGTGAATCCAAAAACTGCAATTTTATTAACACATACAAATGGGAAAATAATAAAATATAGAGTACACATTGACATAAACTTACATGAAAAATACAGAAGATTGTGTACAGAATGCAGAAACTAACTTCCATCCTGAGGTGGGGACATCAATTTAAGGGTGTGTAACGGAAAATTCTAACTAAAGGTAATTTCTGGATTTTATCAATATGAACCAACAACAACATGTACATGAGACAGATAAGAACCTTCTGACATTACCATCAAGGAGCCATGTTTCCCTGTCTTGCTTTGAGGACAAGCTCTTCAGTAGTGGTGCCAATGATTTCGTTAGCCCGTTTTAGCCCAACGCATTGATACCGACCAACAGAATCCTGCATAACAACAAGAGTTTCCAGTCAACAAAGGAATCAAAAGGTTCTGACAAATTTTTAGAGGGTCACAATGTTTGAAAATTATCTTCTAGTAATCATAATGGTGTATAACACTACACCAAGTAGCTTTTACTGAAGAAAGAACACAGCAAAATCAAGAAAACAAAAAGTTCCAATTTTACTTGGTGCTCTCAATTAGGCTGAAAATCTGTTAAACTCTATAAAATGATAATGTGTTCAAGAATGAACCCTAACTGGCAAACAAGGCACAAAGTTCAACCATCTTAAACGGCTTCCAGGAAACATATTTGATAAAATTTTAGACAAGTTTGTTTATGCCGCAATAAAGGAAAAACCTCGTGATCTTTAAAGTTTACCTTCCATTTTAAAGAAATAGATGAAATTTCCTACTTCTGTTAAAAGAGTGAGATATAAATATAAGAGAAGAAATGGGAATAATAAAACCAAGTTACAGGGGACAAAAAAGGTCAGTTTTCCTTTAAAGAGATATAGTCTTATATACTTATAAGCACTACGAAATAAAAAGAAATATTTTTGAGGAATCTCACCCGATTAACAATTCCCAATTTCTCTAATTTCTCAACGGCATCATCCACATCAAAATTACAATCCTCACCAAACTCTTCTTTGATTAGTTCCTCACACCATTGATCAAGATCCTGAGTCATATACCAAACAACTAATGTAAGTACTTAGACAGCACTAATAAAATTTTGCTCTTCTTAGTATATAATAGAATTTCTAAATATAGAGAAGGTGGCATAGAGAACAAAAGAACAAGATTGCTAATATCTCATGATCATGTGTGTACCTGTCGTGTAGCTTTGCCCTGTTCCATCAGAATAAAGAATGAAACTATTACCTCTTTGACCTACACATTAAAGAATTACAGATTGGTGGCCGTTAGTTACTCGTTTGACGGTGCATAGTTACATGCTTAAATTTCAGTTGAGAGCCCAAACTCTAAATACACGGAGCAACAAGAATCTATAAAAAGATCTTCGAACAATCTAACAACTTGATTACCAAATATCTAGTAGTAGCAAAATCTTAAGACCCAAATTAAAGATGATGTAACCATATTAAGTTCCCAGATACATGCACACTTTCAAAATCTTCAAACTTTCATTTCTTATATTATTAGACTTTTAAAAAATGAATTGCAAATTGGAGAGCATTTGAGAAGTAAAAGCTGACATTCCAAACAGTATCCCTATACTTTTCACTCTGTTCGGGAATATTTGACAGAAGGATATTGTTTAAAGGAGTTGCGTTTGGGAAGTTAGGTTCACCAAGCTTTCAACTTTAATTTCTGTCCATACACGATAACAGTGAAGTAAATGATGTGCTACACTACTTTCAAGTATCAAATAATATGGTTTTTGTTCCTGACAAAGATATTGAGGGACCTTCAGCTGCAAGCATTTGGTGTGCTATTTATAGTGATGGTGTAGTGGTATATTTATAGACCTAAAAACAGTGAATATCCACCTTATTATTTGGAAGTGGGGGTAGTGAGCTTGTCAAGCAAGATGAAATGAAGTAGGGTTTTCTATCCTAAATGGGCCTTGTATCTAGTACTGAGACCCGAATATGTCCAACTCCTACGTTCACCCTATAACTGAGACTTGCTATCTCGAATGGACCAATTTTTAATTTACATAGTTTAAACTTTATATGTATACTGGAGAGCAATTACAGCTACTATACGATCATGGTTGCTAACAAATAGGATAGGTTTTCCGCCCTTGTAAGAAGACATAGGCATATAAACTTGTTAAAAAAAATGGTCAAACAAGAACTTCAAATAAGCCTAAGATATACACACATGCATGAGTGTGCACACAATATCAGATGAATTTCCAACAAAATCCGCCAATCGAAATGAAAGGTTGGTTTGAAACTCATCCTATATTGTTTAACATTCCATTCTCGTATATCAATTTAGTGTAGCAGTACGGATCAAACAAACAACAAACAAGGTGATGTGGTTCTCTCTCTCTCACCTACATGCATGTTTCGGTGAATGAAACCGACATAAATTTAGCACGAGGACATATCACCAAGATGATAAATTTTAATAACCAATATATAAAATCCCTACTCTATCAATGTTCCTTTAATATTAACAGACACATACCATTATATTTTAAAATTGTATGGTTTAACAATGTAGTAATCAAAATAGTTTTCATTTGTGCTTCTCAGCATTCAGAAAAAGCAACTTGCATGACTCCAGTTAGGTTTAGGGATATTTGCAATGCTGATTGTGTGTCACTTTTGAATAAACCTATTATCTAAACCAATCATAATTATACATATTAGGTTAGGTTTGTGTGATTTAATAGTCAAACACAACCCGGTCATAAACATATAGTCAAAGAGAATAAAACATATTGCTCACAGTAATCATATAACACATCATATACAGGCAGTAATTGCCATAAATTTTTATAAGAGAACATGCTTTTTATAACATGGCATTAAATATTATCAGCAGCAGCACTAAAAATTCCATCCAAAATAATTTTTGTACAACACCATATATAAAATAGATGATTTATGTATTTAAAAGAATGTGTGTGTGTGTGTGTGTGTGTGTGTGTATATATATAATATAATATATATATAGGTATATATAATTTTAATAAAATATCATGTCAATAGGGTTGGGTTCACGGGACAAGTTCACAAGTGTTCTTTCAATTAAGACAACTAACTGCCTAGGATCTTATACACAAAATATATGAATTTTAATTTTGAATGGAATAGTAAGATTCAGGCAGATACATGAGAACTACGATAATAAGCAACCTTAAATCGGAACTACATTGACAGTTTTTCGCACCAACAGCAGCACTGCCAAATGACATTTTATGGTAACAGCAATACATGAGAACGGTAAATCCACCCAAAAGAGAACCAAACACCAAATCAAAGCACAATTACATGGACAAACCAGTAGGTACTGAAGCAAAAAAAAAATCAATTAGCACCCACCCCACAGAAACAAAAACAAACCAATTGAAGAAACAAGAGTTCAATCAAATCCCAGATCAGCCAGAATCAAACTGAAGGAAGAAAGATTGAGGATTGAGCAGAAATAAGTTGGCAAGTCTCAGATACCATTAGAGCAACAATTCTAAAATCATTAACAAAAATTATCAAAAATGATTTAATTTAAAAGGAAAAGAAAAACTATCAATACATGAAGCTGGGACTTACTTCTTGTTGAATGACATCATCACATAAATGAAGAAGTGTACCCTTTCCACTGTCAAGTTGTTTGTCATACATTGACTGTGTAATCAAATTTTGATATTGAGCCATGTTTTGTTGGAACCTACGGGGAAAATAAATTAGTGACCACGATGGTTAAATATATTCAAATGCATTTACTTCCATACACCTCAAGTTATTGGAGTGTAAAAATGATAATGTGAACACAATTCAACAATCTACATGAATTGGTATGAAAAAGAAAATGAAGAGACAACAATTTAACAAGTCAACAGTGGAGAGATTTCTATAGATTAGTGTCCAACAAAAATCGATCAAGTTTCAGAGCTATATGAAGGCAATTTTCACAGCTGTGAAGTGGCAACATTCAGTTAAAGTATGATCTTTATTGGGTGCTTAACAACTTTATTTTCCTTAATTTAGATCATAATCCCTCTCATTATAAAATAGTTTCTTTTGTATATCTTTTTGCAGGAGCAAGTGATAAATTTCATGGGAAAACAACCAATCAAGGACAGAGAAAACAACAACTTAGAAAAATGGGAAAGCATAAGAATTTATAATCTTAGATCAAGCCATCTATGCACGGAAGGATTTGCTTAGGTGACTCACTTTTAGCTTGAGCAAAAATCAGCACAAGCAGTCGGATCTCTTGGCCTCAATTTCACTCAAGCGAAGGTACCTTTTTCATCTTTACACATAGGATTTGCTTGAGCAAAGTTGTAGAATATAAAAGGGTTTGGTTGGTAGTGTCTTTGCTGAGGGTTTGAGAGAGGTCTGAAAGAATAGCACCAAGGAGGAGAAGAAGGCCTCCAATCAACTGAAAAGAAGATTTAAAGCTCACTTTTTTGCTTTCAAACTGAAAGAAGAGCACACACACACATCACTCATCTTCTTTAACATAATTAGGTTAGGGTTGGAAAACAAATCTTAAATTTGAGGTTTTGAGGTTGAATCACACACACACAATCTTCTGTTAGTTAATTCGAGTTCTGAGCTTAAAGCAAGGATTTTATTATGATGACTGAGGAATCAGAAGTTATAGTTCTAGACTTGAACTAGAAGGATTCTTGAGCTTCAATATCACCAAGTAACTTAGCCAATACACACACACACATAATCAAGAGAGTACAGAAAACGGAATAGGTGAAGTTTAATCTCAATACTTAGCATTCTTATTCCAAATCTAGCAGATTTTACGTTTGAAATTGGAACTAAAATCAAGTTGAAACACTATTTTCTATAGATTTCACTTCCAGTCAAATACAAATTATGATTACTATAAATTTTACATAAGTCCTTGTGGATACAATACTTGTTAAAAGTATTACATCTACTCAGTATGCTTGCTGAAAGGAAAATCTTAACAGCATATATCACCAATGACAGGGAACAAGCAACAACATACTTACGTGAAGTATGTCTTGGCAATATAACCAATTACAGTGGATAGAACAGCAATGATGACCCACCAATCAGCTGAAGGCATTTCAAGTGAACTAACTACAGCAACCTGATAAGAACATTAGATTCAATAGTTCAGGATGATGGAAAACAAGAACACTATAACATAAACAACAAATCAAGGTTAAACGACTAACCAGCCCAACTATAGCTGATCCAAGAAACTTGACCCAATCCATTGGTGTTAATCCAGGGTTTTTCTTTTCTGGCTGTCAAGTAAGAAGTTCTTGACATAGGTCATTACTAGTACTCAGGAAAAGTTATTAATAAAAATTATAAGAGATTCATGTTAGATTTCTGTTTAATGGCATATGACGTCGTTTCTAGTTTGTGTAAAAGATGTTTCCAGACTCTGTTTTGATTGTAGCCAGCTACCATAGGTGGTACAGTCTGTACTCCTTTTCAATTTCTTAGTGTAATTGTTTGACTTTATATATATATATATTTCAGCTGAGTATGTAGCAGAAGACATTCAAAATTTTAACCATAATATTCAGTATATCAAGTCTTCACAATGAGGTAACTCACAAGAACTATTTCCATATCAGCCATCGGAATGTTTTTAAAATGCTTCACAAATATTCCTCGTTCATCTTTTGATTTGGTTCTGGCACTCCTGAAAAATAATTTGCTTCTTAGATTTAAATTTTCAACAGAGGTTTGATGTATAAGGAAGATCTACCTGTAAACAACAATTATCCTATCAAATGTCGGTTCTTGGATTAAGGTCTTGCCCAGCAAATTCCGACAACTAGCAATTGCAGCAAATAATCACATGAGTGACAGAATCAACACATTAAAAATTTATGAAAAAAAAATGCATAAGCACTGCATTTTGGTGAGAAAGAAACATAATATACTTCAAAGACAAATCAGTAGATATACTAAATATATGTGGAACTTTAAGACAGTTGAATAATTTCCGATCCCATATATCAGAGATAACATAATGACTAAAGATACGACTAAATTATAGTATGTAAGTGTGTAAAAGTCTTACCATTCAGGCTAGTTTTGTAGGCATAAGTTAGGCCTAAACTCACTTTCTGAGATGGTATCAAAATCTATTCTAGCAAGGTTTGTTAGGGCCATTATGTCATCCACTAGCTGGCTACTATTGAACTAGAAGATGTATTGGCAATCACATATTGATTAAATATATGGTCAAAATTTACCATATAAATGGATAAGGCATAAACTCCATCTTCGAAGAGTTTGTAGTGTTGAATAAGGCATAAACTCACTTTTTAAGATTGTACTTAAATTCACTTTTCTGAGTTTTATATTTTCACCACAACAGAATTCCCCATGTTCCCTGAACTCAACCAACAACATCAATCCAGGTTGACCATTATCTCAGACCAATGTTTATTGCTAGAAGTGTAATATAAAACCATTCATATGAGTTCATATAACAACTTCAGTTTTTGACATGGTTTAGTCACTTAAAAGGATTTTAGAATAGTTTATTCAGTACAAAGTATTAGAGTTTAAGATTTTCATCACAAAAATTCTCCATGTTCATGTACTCAAGCTTAATGAATACCAAAAACCTCAATCCAAGTTGTCATTGTTTATTGTTAGAGATAGTTCAGTCACCAAACAAGTTTCTAGGATAATTAGTTCAGGACAATGTATCAGACTTTCCGGGTTCACATGATCTAGAGTTTAAAGTTCTCTGTCCTTGTTCTTCTAATAAAACGACAAATTCTGTAAAAGGTAGGCGACCAGTGAATTATTGATACTACAAGGCCAAAGGGCTCTTAAGTGAAGGGACATGTTACAAATATAAAATAAAACCATTCATGCATCTTTACCTACTAATTTAAAGCTCTAAAGACAGTTGCTTCATGACCTTCACCTAATATTGAGGTTTTATACTACTAAGATGGTTGTATTTCCAGAGTAATGAACATTCGGTACCAAAATTTTATGAGGTACAGAGCATAGACTGAGAATTTAAATAGTAAGTTGAATGAAAGATGCCAACAATCAATTTTCAGAATTAACATTCAACTTGCGGATGATGGTCAATCTTACATGCCAAAATTCATCTCATTCAATAAGCTTCTATTACAATTAATAAATTATATAAAGGCACTGGCCCGCATCCAGAAAGAAAATAAGAAAACAAGAAATATAGCAGTAGCAAGAACAATGACGCAGAGCGAGAGAGAAGCATTTTACAACCTTAGTTGCATATTTTCAAGACGTATTCGCTCAACATAAAGGTCCTGTTCATCTACTTCAGGGTTAATTTCATTGTCCTTTGGATTTTTCTTATTTCTCCTTTTTGACCTTCTGGATAAGAGCTTTTCCAACCTGCAAGCAGTACAGCTCTCTAAAGATGTATGGAAAAAAAACAACTAAAGAAGCATGCTGTGTATATTATGGTACATACATGAATAGATTAAAATTTATGGCCTTTCACTACAACGAAGCTCATATTGACTATAACCCATGGAAACAATAAATTATTTCATATTGGCCTTTTACATGTCCTGCTGAGACAAGCTAATATAATAATCAATAGTGGATATTCATAGCGTCAACTACTAAATATTCCAAACTGAGTCTGCTTACCTAGTTAGCCTCAACAGATATGCCCAAAACCGTCCAATAAGCATGTCCACTTTCTCCATGACAAAGTAGTCACTTGTTCGATCAATTCCGATGCCACGACGAAAGATAACATACTAAAATAATATGCTTTGTTAGCTTGCCATTTCACAATCAGACTAAACTCAAGGGACAACAACAATATTTAGATTGGAATTTGTATGTGCAGGTTCAGCTCACTTATTTTGAGGAACTATAATTTTTTCCAATCTACTGCAAACAACTAAAATAATTATAATAATAATTGTGAACCAGCCTCTACTGCAAGTATACAACTGTGTGAGAGACAGAGAGAGGGAAAGATCAACAATAAATCAGCATCAAACAAATCAAGTAACAAAAACTAAATAATATCTGATGTCTACAAAGTTGTGGTCTTCATTTATAAACTTAACATCACAACATCCGATATTGGACCACTACCAAAAGTCAGTCGAATCAATCAATGTGATTCATGATTTGGTCCAAAACTCACAACTTCATAAGAAAATTTAAGATTCTGTTTCTCGAACAAGGATGGACTGCCAATACTTCAATATAACATTGTCTAAACCAGTTGTTAGGGTTTTGAACTTTAAACAGCTTGTAGAATGTCTATATCATTTGTAACAAAAATAAATAAACTTGAAAATGAAAGGTCATTCCCCTAAAATGATTTTAAGAATGTTACAATAACTTAAAAATGGGGCAGGGAACAACTGACACATACATATACAGATTCCCAGCCAGATAATAAAATAACGAACCCCACAGAACCATGAAATTCTCTGGGATAAGTACCTCCTACACTAGATTAAGAGCCATACCTTATCAGAAAAATCAGGAAGGTCATCATGAGGATGCTCTACAAAATATTTCTTCAGAAGTGTCTTGTCAAGCTTCATCAGCAAAAATACAGATATGAGCAACTACTAACATCAAAAACAGACATCTAGATATACCATTAAAGGAATGTGAATTATGCACAAACCTTAGACTCATCAACAGTAATGGGAAGATTTAGAAGATATTGGCCTGAATGTGCAACGTCAATCTCATCATCAGTCACTATCTTGAAGTTGCTCTTTTCCATGACCTACATAAAGAATCAAAGAGTCTTCACTCAACCACTAAGGGGTATAAATTTTATTTACAAAATATCTCTTCGTTGTTTAGGTTTTGAAAATGAGATTTGTTATGATTACCTTAAGATAAAACCCATGTCTTTAGCCTTAATCATCAACGACCCTACTGTTTGTGTTGAAATGTAATGTTTCTTTATTATTATTATTTATGTATGGGAACCAACCTATTAGGCTAGGGTTTAAGGAAGTGCCTTGACCTTTTGTATTATGCTCCTTTGTACTCTATAAATACAGTAGTAAAATTGTACCAGTGTAATAAGAAAATACACTGTTTTACTTCATTCAAGTTCTTCAAGTGTGTTGTACAACAAATTTTTAACATTGTTACTGATAGGACTGAGGGTCTATGTTATGAGAAAGGGAGTTAAAAACAGAACATAGGTTGTTAGGTGGTTTGGGGTTGTTAGGCTTATAGTTTTCCTAGGGGGAAGACTATATATAGGTAGGGGGTGTCTTGTAGAGGGGACGTTGTTTTTGTATTTGAGAGGAATAGACAGGATCTGTGACGTCCTGTGAGAAGGGAAGCATTGTCCCTTGGCTGCATTCGAATAAAGCTGTTTTCCAGTTTTAAGTCTCAGACTCTGGTGTTTTTCTGGACCAAACCAGAACTAACAGGGTTGCTTGTCACCAAGAAACCTAACAGTTACTCTATGTTAAAAAGCAGCCATTTGACTTTTCACTCTTCCATCCTAATAACACAGGTGAACTCAAGACTGTAGCAACAATATTGCCTCATCCCTCCTCAATGCCGTAGGTTAGTTACTATATATTGAAGCAAATCTACTAGGTTCTCCAAAGACTAGAGTGCCACCAACATAGGTCTTACAAAGATTTTTTTTTTCCACCAAACTAATCCCTCAAAGGATAACCACTACCAAATTCATCCATTCAGCGTCACAACTTGAGTAGTTCATAAAAACGCGTGTGGAGACATTTTAGATCATAGAGAAACTAATTTGGTAACATAATCTTTGAAGATTAGTGTAAGATGTTGCTCTTTTTCGAGGAACTAATTTGGTGACAAAAAAACTGAAGAGGAAAAATCTAGAAGCATCATAACCACTGGGGGACTGGTGCATTTACATTTTATAGTAACACCATAATCCATGATAGGTTTCCAAGTTTATATTATTTTAACGATATCCCCAAGAGATTAATTACACTTGAATGCGAAGTAGAGAGAGTACCTGAAAAAGGTATGTTAAGAAATTCTGTTCAAGCACATCAATTTCTTCGGGGGATAAATTCTGCTGTTCCAACTTTTGTGCTCCGTGTACAGGGTCAAAGAGGGAATAAAGTTGCTGGAGACACAAAGAAATCAAAGCTCCACACTCACCAGGCATCTAAATATATATCAGAAAGATCAAGGAACGAATAATACCATCAAGTCTTCAAACTGTAGAAGGTACCAAGCTCGAATTGTGTACTCTATTCTCTTGGAGAGCTTCAAAAACTCAGCCCGGTCTGAACTATGCTCTGCATATAATACCCAAAAAGAATTCAAGTCACAGAATTTAATGACAATGAATTAAAGAAAAGGAGAAAAACGAGCCAAATATCTTCTAAAGTTAAAGATATAAAAAATCTGAACTAGCACTCAAAAACTAAATCATGTAAAGGGTCGGAAATACCAATCTCAATTTTGTTTTCAATTGTGGAAAAGCAACACTGATTTTGCCACCCTCAACAATAGTCTCAATTCCAAGGACAACCACAACACAATCAGAGCACAACAAAGTCCAGACACTCCCCAAAAATGATTTTATAACTACCAACATCATTAACAACAGAGAGACAAATTTCAGATGGCAAAACTGAGCAAAAGAATGTTCAAACAAATGCAATACCAATAAGATTGGCCAGTGTCATTATGAGCTTAGGCTTCAGAATTGGAATGACAGATTCCCGCTCTAAACGGATGAAATCACCCTTGCTTCGATCCACTTCTTGCAAATGTGCCATTTTGGCTTCTGCCAATCCTCTTGGTAGCTTCAGCACCACTCCTTACAAAATCAAAACTTGGAACAGCAAGGGCGTAAAGGAATCGTTTTTATTCGGTATATCAAAAAGTTTGGTGCAGAGAGGAGTAAACTAAACAAAGGGTTTCTAATTCCACAACCCAAATTCACAGTCACACTTCGCAGTGCTGTAACCGCAACACCAATAACGAAGATGAAACGACTCTTAGGTGAAGGTGGGTCACAACGCAAGCATGCGTTTTCCACCAAACTAAACTTTCGGGTTTCTTCTGAACTTCGCAATTTGGAAAATCAAGTTGAAAATGGAGAAGTCATTGCTCTGTCTTGAATAAAGTCACTCCTTGCTCAATTTTCATACCTTTGTCTTTTCCTAAAATATCCAAATACTGTAATGGTAAATGGTAAATAAATCACAAATCATCCTATAAAAGGTAACAAATTTATTCATACATTGACTATTTAATTCTATATAGTTTTTTTTATATATAATTACTTCAAAAGTTATGATGTTTATAAACTTTAATTGGTTCATATGTAAGAATGTATTAAGGAAATTTTAGTGTTACAGTGAAATTAGTCATTCCATTAGTTCTTTCACTACTATAGCCATATTTGTAGCTGCTGCCTTGTTTATTATATCTTATCAAATATCATTGAGTTAATAAATTAGTTTTATACATCAATAAATGATAACTTGATATAATAAAATATATGTGAAATCTTTAAATTTATAAGACTAAACTAAAAAATAAAAGTTCGGAAATAAAAATTAAATCCGGTTAAATTGTTTACGTAATAACAATATAAAACAGTTTTACATTTTTATTTAACCACAATGTGTCGTATATTATAAAGTTCCAATTTCATAATAATTATTTTAAGAATTATTTACTGATAATATAAAAATAAATAAAGTCCTGGCAATGTTTTGTCTTCTAGTATTTACACACTGTCGGTAGAATGAGTGAATTTGATTCGACAAGCCTTAGCATGGGGAAAGACATATTGCCTGCTGTCTTTTCATAATCATTAGATTAATTCGTTATATAAAAAGTCTCACTTTTTATTAGCTTTTTTTTCTTCATAAAAACATGATGAGATTACACCCTTTGATATTTCTCAAATAAATTTTTTATTAATGATGATATTAATCCTTTCTCTTTTACATTAGAAGGATTGGGCTTAAACTAAATGAAAACAATTGGACTTGTTTTTAGTCCCTTTATTATTACTAATTGCACCCATGTTAATGTGAAAAGATTAAAAATTTTATTTGCTGGAACATATCACTCGTCAGTATATGAAAGTTTTTCATAAATGGCATGAAAGCTCCTATTTTAAACAAAGCATAAATTGGTTTTCAACCTTTTCATAAATGCAAGAGTAGATAGAGAAAAATAAATAAATAACGTCATAAATAAAAACATAATATATTATATTATTCTTTTTACATCAAGTTTGAATGCTTATTTCTCTCGCATTATAATTATACTCGTCTAATCCTCCCAATAATATATTTAATTTTCAAATAACAATATTTTTCTTATATCACAAATATTTTTTACACCACCTGTAATAAAAATTACGTGTGTGATATAAATTTTGGTCTTATGAAATTTTTTCATGAAAATCATATCTATAAACATGTTATGTTTAATTGATAATATATTCACTATTCATATTATTAATATACAAAAATTGAATGATATTATTTAACTAAAAGTTAGTACTATGTAGATATTCCTACAATTATATTGTTTTAGTAAGGCCAAAAAGAATTTACAAAACCGCTAATTTTATGTTTTTTCACGCTTTCTGATTTTTTTTCCTTAGTTTTATAGGTACTTGTAATAATACTTCGAAGCTCAATAAGCATTTGATAAGGAAGTATTATTATTGAAGGGATGATTCAGTTTGGAAAAGCTAACTTTTTAAGCAAGAGACTCACTTATTTATACTATTTCTGGTGGGCTTTGTTTGCACGGATGATGAAGGAAGTTCCAAGTAGGGCTTAATACTGATTTAGATCTTGTTTGCTTAAACTTACTTAATTACATGTTTTTTATGATAATGAATTCACACAAAAACCACAAATTCTTCAATGAATAATTAAAAATTACAAATATAAAATTTAATTATATTTTTCTCAATGACAACAGTACCCTACGATCTTCTGGTATCACTAGACTAGGTCGACTGACCACCCAGGCCGACAACCATACTGTGTATCGCACGGTCTCTTGGCACCAACAGACTAGGCCGACCGACCAGTCAGGCCGACCACCGGACCAAGCCGACCACCTAGGCCAACCATATAGTTAGATTATAAATGATAATAATCCATTAAGCCCTAATGCAAATTAAGGTGTGATTGGACCGTCATTAGGCCAACGAAAGGTAAAGGCCCATCACAACTAATATAAATGAAGGTCTCATGTATGACTTTAAGATGACGATGCACAATATATGCATTACTTGTTGTGCCCACCGCTCGGTTACATTACTAATTTGGACGTCGGAGTGTCTTTGACAAGTGTCTGCCCACACGGCTTGGACAGTGAAGAAGGAGCCCGTCTGGCATATAAAGACAACTGGAGGACCACTAGGGATTCCGTCCGGTTTTTGAGACAACCTGAAGTGCTTTGAGTAAGGGACTTCAACCCTATACCCGAAACATTTTGGCGTCCACTGTGGGGTCGAGTGAGTATTCCTCACTGTAGCCATAAGGAACCAATGAGTGATGCTTTAAAGAACCTCAATTGCTCAGTCATCCGACCTCTACCATCCGACCTTGACCATTAAAGTTAGGCCATACTTTGGCCCCAAGTGTTGAGAATAAGTCGTCCGGGCATACCTTAGCCTCAACTTCTCGGCCTCCCATGGCCTTAGTTTTCTGGTCATACCTTGACCTCTCAGGTACTTTCTCAAACTTGGCCTCAAGTGTTGGGAATCAACCGTCCGACAATATCTTGGCCTTAACTTCTCTGCCTCCCATGGTCTTAGTCGTCCGGTCATACCTTGACCTCTCACGTACTCTCTCAAACTTGGCCTCACAGATATTCAACCATTTGGCCTCAAGTGTTGGGAATCAATCGTCCGGCCATACCTTGGCCTCAACTTCTCGGCCTCCCATGGCCTCAGTCGTCCGATCATACCTTGACCTCTTAGTACAGGTGATGGGATCCTACGTCAAACCACTTGATCAATCGAGAGCTTACCACTCGGTGAGGAACGTTCTCCGTGAACTATCCTCGAGTCTCTTTGACCGATAAATTTGGCCTCATCATCGTCAACAAGCTTCTACGACTTTATAGATAATTATTTTGATATAACTATCTTATATTCATTTTATTATTCAATATTATATTGTTCAAGATTTATTCAGGGTCCAATGACGGATTCACCACTAAGCCAAATTTAGTCTCAAGTGTTCGACCTCAACGATTGGTCGGGCGGTGAACAGCGAGTTCATTAACGAATCATTTACGCCTGGTTCAAATAAAGCCCAATTTGATGAACAGAGAGTTCAGAAAGGAACCACTGTCAACTTGGTCGGACTCACTGTCAACTTAGCCGAAGGTCGGCGCCGTGGATCTTCAACAAAGGAATCCCGACCGGCCTCACCCAAGGTTAGCGATCGTGGATCTTCACCAAAGGAATACCGGCCGACCTCACCCAAGGTCGACGACCGTGGATCTTCACCAAAGGAATCTCGGCAGGCCTCATCGAAGGTTGGTGACTGTGGCAAAGGAATCCCAGCCGACCTCATCGAAGGTCGGTGACCGTGGATCTTCACCAAAGGAATCCCGACCGACGTCACCCAAGGTCGGTGACCATGGATCTTCATCAAAGGAATCCCGGCCGGCCTCACCCAAGGTCGGCGACCGTGGATCTTCACCAAAGGAATATCGGCCGACCTTATTGAAGGTCGGTGACCATGGATCTTCACCAAATTAATCCCAGCCGGCCTCACCCAAGGTCGACGATCGTGGATCTTCACCAAAGGTATTTGGCCATTCTGTCATTCGGCCTCACAGGTACTTAGCCAAATTTGGCATCAAAGTTCAACAATTCGGCCATCCGGCCTCAACTAATCGGTCATTCGACCTTAACTGCTCGGCCTTTCTTTCGGTCTCACAGGTACTTACCCAAATTTGGCATCAAACGTTCAACAATTCGGTCATCCGGCCTCAACTATTCGGTCATTCGGCCTCAACTGCTCGGCCTTCCATTCGGCCTCACAGTTACTTAGCCAAATTTGGCATCAAGTGTTCAACAATTCGATCATCCGACCTCAACTTTCGGCCATCTGGCCTCACAAATACTTAGCCAAATTTGGTATTAAGTGTTCAGCCTCAAAGGAATCCCTACTGGCAACAACGAAGGTCGGCAACCGTGGATCTTCATCTTAGGAGTCCCGATTGACCTCACCGAAAGTTAATGACCGCGGATCTCCAAGACATGTCACTCAAGTAGGATCAGTAGCCTATCCAGCTTGGCCAACCAGGGCACGACCCGTTTTAGTCTTCAAACCAGTCATCTTAATAAATGAACAAAAAGGACATAGAGACAAAAACCAATCGGAGAACCCGTCTTTATCAGAAGCGGCAAATGTAGAAGCCCTTCGCATAATTAACATCATGCTCGAGCTTGGGGCTTTTGTACCGTGTTGTCTCTTGGCACCACCAGACTAGGCCGACTGACCATCCAGGCCGACCATCGGACCAGACCGACCACCTAGGCCAACCACATGGTTAGATTATAAACGATAATAACTCATTAAACCCCTAATGCATATTAAGGTGTGATTGGGCCGTCATTAGGCTAGCGAAAGGTAAATGTCCATCACAAATAGTATAAATAAAGGTCTCAGGTATGACTTTAAGATGACAATGCACTATATATTCATTACTTGCTATGCCCACCGCTTTGTTACATTACTAACTGGAGCGTCGGAGTGCCTTCAACAGGTGTTCGCCTACACGACTTGGACAGAGAGGAGGGAATCCGTCCAGCATACAAAGACAACTAGAGGACCACTAGGGAGTCCGTCCGATTTTCAAGACAACCTAGAGTACTTTAAAGTAAGGGACTTCAACCATGTACCCGAAACAACAACCTATTTGTCCAACGAATGACTCAAGATTTCAATTAAGAGAAAAAACTAATATTAATTCACCCAACAAATCCCATTTTGCTCAATCCACTTGACGAACAACCATTCTACCAATATAAAATAGTTATTAGGAAGACAAGAACAAACTAAACAATGATTGAGCCTTCTCCTTGGATCTTGTATGGACCTGTACGACTTTTGTAGTTTTTTACATCATGTATAGGAATTTCTACAACGACTTAGTATCTAGTCTTACAATTTTTTAAAACACTTTTCATATTTATCTTTAAAAATCCTTACTTTTCTCTCTACTTTCCATACTTCTTTTTTTACTTCTACATTTGGAAAACTTTCAATCTCAATATTGTAATTCAGTTATACTTTTTTTTTATATGTAGGATAAAAGAAAATGAAAAATATTTAAGAAAAAGTCAAACATTAGGCTTTGGTTATAGTCAAAGCCAAAGAAAAAAGGTATTTGACTTTGGTTCAGGCCATAAGCGAAACCAAATATCATTTAAAAAAAATATTTAAAAATAAATAAATAATTTTTGACCTTAGGATTTTACCTCGGTTTAAAGGAAACCGATGCAGTAGATTTTTTTTTTTGGAAGGACTTTACGCCTCGGTTCCTTTTGAACTGAGGCAATATCTCATGCATAAAGGTAACTTTGTCCATGCCCTGAATCCAGAATTAAAATAATAAAGCAAAGATCATGTCAGAGTTCCAATTTTCCACCGCTCACAGTACAAATTAATACAATCCATACTAAAAAGAAAATAAAAGAAAATAATAAAGCAAAGATCGTGTCAGAATTCCAATTTTCCACCGCTCACTGTACAAATTAATATAATGGGCCAAAAGCATATGAGAATTACAACACAAATTTAATAAGCATGGGGTAACACAATTTGGACTTAATCTACTAAAGTAAAATAACATAAAAGCCTAACACAGTATCTTCTGATCATATTTTTCTAAACATGATCCTCTTAGTACTTCTCTGATAAAAAAAATGTGAAGAAGATTGTTTATACCTTTTGTTTTTGTTTACAATGTATATGATAAGGTATAAATTATCTTCTGCATACTAATTAATTTCTAGCTAATAATTTTATTTGAGCATATTTCATGTCCCATCCTTTTAGCTTTTCCATGGTGATTGGTTCAGTGCCATTGTTGAACACAAAAAGATGAGCTTGCTTTAACACTGCAAGTTGTGGATAAACTCGAGACAATATGATTGTCTTTCCTCTTGCTCCAAAACTTTCCACTACTAAGTGATTAATCTGTCATTTAGTAAACATAATCAAAAACATTAATCAGTTCTAATAAATGTTACATGCAAAAAAACCAAATAGAGTAATTGTTACATATTTTCACATACCAAACTCCTAAGAGAAATTTTCTTACCCTTTGTCAAATCCAAGTCCACAAAGCCACCAAATGTCGGCTTATAAAAATCACCCTTTAAAGACTCCTTCATCTGTATAACATAATGAAAGAAAAAGTGAACTTGGGATTAGAAAATTCATACAGTATTTTAAGACGCCTCCTTTGTAAAGTGGTTCAAGTGATGTTTCAGTGAGATATTTGCATGCTTGCAGCTTTAACACATTCATGAAACAGGAGAAAAAAAAGTAGCATTATCAGCAAATGAAGATAATAAAAACAATAACACTAATATAAAATGCCAAATTATCAATAATGAAACGAAAGGGAAATGACAGATTGGAATTATGGGAATAAGATACCATGATAACAGTACACATTACTGATTATAAAAAAAGGTATGATTGTTCTAAACCCATCTCATTAACAATACTCGTGATTAAAAGAATGTACAAGAATAAGAAACCATGCTATGGTAACTCTAACCTTTAGCTGTAAACAAGAATCAAAAACAGGTTGCAAGTTCACCAAGAAAGTGTATGATAAGTCAAGAACAATCAAATTTGGAAGACAAAATAAAGATCGAAGACCGTCTGAACCAATTGATGGGCATGACATCAGTATCAATGACTCAATCAGTGGGCATGAGACAGTTGTAGCAGATAAGCAGTCATCAGTTAGTTGGTTGGAATTCCAAACAGTAAAAAGTCAATCAGCATTGCAGAAGAAAGACTAGAGATGTTCAGAGAAAACCATTAACAAGTTTTTTAGAAAGGATAAAAGGAAAATAATGTATAGATGACCTGCAAAAGGAAGCATCTAGAGATGTTAAGAGTGGACAATTAATGAATGCTTCAGATAGTACACCACATCCTTTCAACTCAAGTGAAACCATATAAGGTGCTTCAATGCTGAGTGTACTCAATTTTGGACATATTCCTAAAGTGAGAGATGAAAGACCAACCTGATAAGTGAGGCATGAAAAGAAAATACTTAGCCTACAACTTATGTAAATCAGATTAACAGAAGTTCATCTCATGCAAAACAGAAATGTTTTCTACGGGGGAGCAAAACCTAGATATCTTACAAGCTTTATAGCTTGAAGAACGCAGTCAGGAAAACAAACAAGCAGAAAACTTCATATTGTGTGTAGTTCATATCAATCTTCAGTAGTCATGATTATTGATTTAGCAGTATGTCAAATATTCAAGCATGCATTATGGTCATACTGACAAAAAAATATCCCTAATTCCAATTCCATAAACAAAATCAAATTGCACAAATCCACAAATGCAGCACCAGAGCAACAAAACTCCAATCCTTCACCACAACGTCATCGAAATTAATCGACTAAATCAAGCAACCAAAGCAGTGAATCAAAGAGGTATCCGCCATCAAAATCTGAATAATCGAAAACAGTAATAAGAAATAACAGCAGCAGCAAAGAAAGCAGTCCCAACAAAAAATGACAGATCGAAGTTTGTAGAAAGAGTAATTGAATGGAAAACAAAAGAGACCTTTCCTGGCCAGCAGTGTCCCAAATCTGAGCCTTGATGACCTTGGAATCGATATTCAAACTCTTGGTGGCGAACTCAACTCCTATGGTAGACTTGGACTCCAAATTGAACTCGTTCTGCGTGAAGCGTGAGAGAAGGTTGGACTTCCCCACGCCGGAATCGCCAATCAGAACCAGCTTGAAAAGGTAATCGTGGATTAGAACCCTAGGAGTTGTTATCGAGAAGCTGCTTCACTCCCAACAGCACAGACAACTTACCGTGGCTGCCACAACCACAACAGAGGCGCGACGACAGAGGCAGAGGTGCTACGAGTGAGGCGGAAGTAGAGGCGATTGCACGGCGACGAAGATGTTGGCAGCAGCGACGAGGCAGAGGGGAGAGGCGACAACAATAGCCCGTGAGGAAGACAAAGCAGCAATGGCCTCAAGAAAGATGAAGAACAACTCTTGCATAAGGAAGAAGAAGGAGAACGCAAGAAAGAAGAAGAACGTGAGGCTGTGAAGAAGAGAATGAACAACGTAGGTTAAAATTTCTTAAGTTAACCAAGTGATACTACCTTGGTTATCAGCGCCCCGATGCCTAAGGTACTCAGAGAAAAAAAAAAGTAAATGGCAATTAATTCAAACGTTTATGCCTCGGTTAACATTATAACCGAAGCTTGTGAATCTTTTGACACCAGCTCCCAAGGACCCGAGGTAATAGTGATTTTTTAAACTGTTCAAAAAAGTAGATTTGACAGGCCTTTATGTCTCGTTTCTCTCTCAACCGAGGCAATAGACATTTCCAGAAAAGGTGTGTCAGACGAAAGGTCCGACTTGCATAAAATAGTGGTAATTATGCTTCAGTTTATTTTATAACCGAGGTAAAAGACCCTTTCTGCTTCGGGTGTCCTGGAACCGAGGCATAAACATTCACTATTATTACAATTATGCCACCGCATTTTTATATGCTTCGGTTTTGATAAAACCGAAATCTATATGGCACGTTAGAAAGGAGATTTTTTACTAGTGCACATAATATAATAGTTTTACGTCAGCACATTAAGTGTGTACCACATCAGCCAATTTTAACGTCGTTTCTGAAAAGTTAACGGACAAGGCTTAATTGACTCAGTTTTTCAAATATTTAGACCAAATTGAGATAATTTACAAGTTTATGGACCCAATCGAGACCGAAAAAAAAAACGATGACCTATTTGAGATATACTAACAAATATGAGGACCAAAGAAGGGTTTAAACCTAAAATAAAACAATTAAACACACAAAAAGAAAATAAAACTATACACAAAATTAACATACACACAATTAATAATTAATAAGAGATGTCATAAAAATGATAAATATAAATTATTGTGTGATATTAAAATAGTGTGACGGTTTTTTTCCTTTCTCAAGAATTACAGAAAAATCTAATAACATTAACCGATATTTGATTAGATTTCACATATCTCCTTTTTCTTTCTTTTATATATATATATATATATATATATATATATATATATATATAATAATTAGTTTATTAATTTGTTTTTTGAATTTTCTATTTTTTGAATTAAAGGTTCAAGCGATTACAAAATCATATAAAAACTATTAAAATTATAATTATAGAAAATATAAAATAATTTCATATATTCACAATAAGGAAACAAAATTAAATTGATCTCACTCATTTGAGTCTAACAAAAAGAAATTGAGTGAAATACCTTGCAATTCACTGTATTATTTTATATAATCGAGTTTACATTATTCATACCAAAGGATGGGACTAAACCTAATAAGCCATTCAAACCATTTATTAAAAGCATAAAGTCCTTCACACGCATTGCAAACTCTTTTTGTGATTCCCTTACTGCGTAGAGACAAAAAGAGGAGCATCAAAAGCTATGCTCAAAAGGATATCTCTGATTTAAATTCTAACATTTTCAGAATTGCTACAGAATGCAGAAAGTGACAGCAAGGTATCATAGTACTCTATTCCTCCTTAGTTGTAAAGTTGGTGCCATTAGGCAAATGGATCAAAGAGACATTTTTGCATTGGAAAATGTTATTTGGACAACAAAAGTTTGACACAATTTTGACAACGGCGACGTGGCAGCTGTGCATTGGCTCAGTGAACCGGGGTGAGGGGTATTTTGGGTTTTTTCTGGTTTGTTTTCAATTCACTGAGCCAATGCACAGCTGCCACGTCGCCGTTGTCAAAATTGTGTCAAACTTTTGTTGTCCAAATAACATTTTCCTTTTGCATTTGGGGCACTTGAGATCATTCTCATTCACCATTACATACATCAGGCAGTTAGGGCATCCTAGTATCAACAAGGAACTCATTTCATGATTGTTGGAGTTTTCAAGATTGTCGTTTTCTTGATTCAGTTCAACGGTCACACATGACTTCGGTGAATCTGGTGGGGACTCAATTCTATCACCCATGATTATGTCTCTTCTTTTTTTCAGTGTATGTTACCTGGTCACTCAAATTGTTAGATAAATGAAACATATAAAAAAATTCACATTAGAAAATAGAAGCAAAGTGAGTATACGTGTACCTTATAGGCTTGAAATATCAATCTAATGGTAATTCAAGTTGTGGAGGAAACATATAACTAAGCTAATTATTTAGATGAGAATGGTATATAAAGCTCCAACACCAACCTCGAGTGATATGCTTTGAAGAGTGGTACCTTATGTCCTTTTATAAGGAGAAAAAAAGGAAGGAGTTGTTTCCCATTCTTGACATAGTTATGTGATTTAATAATTAGTTGTCAAAGTTATATTGTTAAGTTATTATTTTTCTAGAGATGGAATTAAGAGTTCAGAAACTAAACTAAAATAAAATATAATTAAAAATTCATGTAATTTATTATCTTATTCTTTTTATAATAATTTAATTCATTTATATTATTTATTTATGACTCGTATTGATTAGTGAGAAAAAAAATTAATAAGTATTTAAGATAATTCGACTTTCATAAACAATCATTTATTAAGCGTAACCTTCGGATAAAAAGATGGCCTCATTAATTACATCTAATTATTCGTTAAGACATGTGAAGAGGTTTTATCGCATAGTTTGAAAAGTAGGAAAAACAAAAGAAAAAAGAATCAGACAATTCGTTTGTGAAGAAGATAAACTATTCTGACAAATATTTTTGTAATTTGAGTATTCAAGATTTTTCCTTCTTTAAGTTAATTTTGAAAAATATAATATGCAATTTTTGTGATAGTTGAAAGTATTTATCTTTTTGATAATTCAAGAACACTAACAAGTACTTTTGGAAGGATGGAAGAAGATTTACATACAAAATATTATTTGAAGCTCAAATTAGTAAAAGAGTTAAAATCTTTTGAGTAAAAGAGAATAAGTATGAGTGAGTGACTATTTCCTAAAAAATATCATATATATTTATAGGGCTTTTGAACCTTAGGATCCATGTGATAAAATTGGTAATATGATATCAAATAAAATCAATAAAATAACAATTTACCTCAAATATAATAATAATAATAATAACACAACACCTTACCGTAAATAATAATAATAATATGATAACAATATTGTGGTATAATCAAACTGAAGAGATTTGCCATAAATACCATTAATATGTTAATATCCGCACCAATAAATGTGTTTCTAATTGTTCTAAGATAAGGCTTAAAGGACCTTATATGGCCTCATTCCTTAATAAATCTATTGGATCAGGTAGGTACATCAGCACATCCAACCTCAAGAGTTTGATTAGCATATAAGAGGTACTCCTTTTGGCTATACCTTTTGGCTAAGTTGTGACCGACTTTTAGGGTTTGCAAGTGGACTAGCCGTTTGACCCAACTATATGAGTACTACTCACTTGGACAATCTTTGCTTTGTGCCACCGACTTAGGAAGTTTTAGGTGCTTAGTGCTATCGACTTGGGCAAACTCTAGTGCTTGTCTTATCGAGTTAATGATAAATTTATTGGTGATTATAGAGCATTAATGAGGGTTTCTTCTAAAACGTCGCAATAATTGTCTTGTAGTGCAAAACGTCGCTTCGCGTCAAATGGTTTTGATCGAGGTTGACATGCCTTCCATCGAGAGGAGTCTGTTGAGAAGAATGTGCCTACGAAGTGTTGATCCTTCAAGCTGGATCAGTGATGATGATACTCGAGTGAGATTTCTGGATGGAAGGGTCAAGATTGTTGTTCCCCCCAAGTATCTAAGCTTAAGTCTTTTTGAAAGAGAGGGTTTTAAGTTTCCAGGATGGCTTGAGACTAAAAATCTCTCTACATTAGTTCAAATGAAGGGTGACTGGTACCCTGATCTAGTGAGGGTGTTCTACAACAACTTGAAAATTGTTAATGGTGACATTCAGTCAAGGGTGAAAGGTGTTAATATCTACATTGACAATAATTTATGGCAACAAGTTGCTAGATTAAAGGTTGAAGGTATACTTTCACATTTACCAAGCTCCGAAACAAATCGTTGGCTCAAAGAAAGAGATATTTACAGGAATTGGCTGAAATTTCCAGGGAGATACACAATAGAAAGACTTTTCGTGCATGAATGTCTAAACATGGAAGAAAAGATAACAACTCACCTTCTTGCATGGGTGATTATACCTGGAAGATTGTTGCAGGATAGAATGACTACTGAGGATGTTTATCTGTTGTATGCAATCAAGAATGATATTCCCACCAACTAGGTTGAGGTATTAAAAGATTACATGGCTGAAGCTGCACTCAGTAAATCTCATTATCTACCTTATGCAGTCCTGGTCAGCAGAATATTAACTCTTCAAGGTGTGGATGTTGGTATAGAGCATAAATGCTCATGCAACTGCATAAATGTGATTAACCGAAACACTATTGCATCTCTTGGAATGATAAAGACAATGAGAGGTTGATGCTTCAAAGGAGAAGAAGATTTGGTCTACAGTTCAGGAAGTACACCTGCTGTAAATGAGGACCATACAAATTTCATCCTTGAAACTAACTTTGAGCGGTTTGTAGTTGACCAGTTTAGAAATCTGAATGAAAGGGTGACAAAACTTGAAAGAAAAATTGAGAATGCTCGACAACAGAGAAGAGATTAACCATCTGATAAAGACTCTATGGATTCGTCTGAATCGGAATAGGGCTGTAGAATTACATATCTTGAGTCTTTTAAAGTTTAGAGTTTTTGGTTGATATGTTTTGATTGTAGTGTTTTCTGTGTTTTTTTTATTGTTGGCTTTATATGCCACTTTTGTTTTGTTTTAATCTGATTGTAATTCATGATTAAATTTCAATGAAATCATAGTTTATGGTTAACTCAATCTGTGAATGAAAAATTATATCTTTGATTGAGTAAAACTGATATCACTTAAGTCGATTTCACTATGCTTGTATGCAAATGAGTTATTGCTTACTGTTACATTCATATCTTTGCATACTCACACATTATCTGTGATAATTCCTGTATTATATTGATTCTAAAATGCTTGATCTAGAAAGACCGTGAAAGGTTTTGTAGAAACATTACTTGCTGGCTAGATGAAACTAGAAAATAAACAATATGCTACAGCAAGAAATCGATTTTGACTGGATTCAAATCAATTGGGTATCAACAAGGGTTTAAAGATTCCAAACTTGGAATATCTGATATCTTTAAATCTTGTTTTATATACCGTTGAATGTTTATTTTTCTTATATCTCTTTGCTCAACTGATATACATATTTCGAGATTATAAGAGATTACATTGTTTTTTCTGATTGAAAATGTATCAACTTTTGATCTAATACTACTGTTACATATATGCTCTGATACATTACTTGGAATATGCTTTTACATGCTCTGATATATACTCTAATTACTGCATTGTGCATCTGTGTGTTGAGATTGAAACATGCATAATGATAGGGGGAGCATTGCATATAATTGATTTGTTTTACATGTCTTCATTTAAGGGGGAGAATATCCTCAATCATGTGAATAATATTGTCAGGGGGAGCATCATAATATGTTTATATCTGATGCATCTCTATTGTGCTTGATTATCTCTGTATCAATTACAGTGTGCTTACCTTTTTTGCTAATGCCCAAAGGGGGAGAATTATGATGTTTCTGTGATTGGTTGGTAATCTATATTGATTTGTGCAACATGGTTCATTATTAATCATGGTTGTGCATCATAAAAAAAAGGGGGAGATTGTTGAGATTGTTGATAGGGGGAGCACAAGTTTAGCTTAACCCACAATCTTAGTTTTTGATGATGACAATACATAATTAATAACACATGTGTATTCTGTGTTACATGTTCTATGTTTACATGTTATATGCTTTTCTTTAATGTGTTAAATCTGTTAAAGCATATCTGAGAACATGTTTGTGTTGTTCATTGTATATCACTGTGTTAAATATGTGATTTTATATGTGTATGCATGACATATGTTTTTGGAAAAGGAAAATCACAAGCATTATGGTTGAACTTTAAATGTGTGGCAAAACAACAGTTTTAAGTTGATTACATTATGGGGTGAATCGATTAAAACTCGTGTGTTTGCAAAAACTTTTTTGAAGTGTACTGTGAGATTTTTCAAAGAGAAAAATTTTCAAAATTGTGCAAAAAGATTTCACTTAATCGAATGCATGCTCTCTGTATTCGAATAAGTTAGTTGATGTTTTGAAAATTTGTTAAATGCTTGTAACAACTAACATAACAGTCATATTTTAAATATGTTGACCAAACATTAAATGATAGTCGATTGCATTAATTGTACATTCAATTATTTGTTTGACTGCTACTAAATTTGTTATAACTGATTGTTATATTCGATTACGTTAGTAGCTTAATCAATTGAAATGCGTTTGATATGTGTTATACTATAAATTGACACAAATTTGAATTTTGTAAGAACTTTTGTGATTCTAACAATTTCATATCCTTTACAGAAAGTTGTGATCTTACAGTAAGAGAGGAAAAGCTCCAAGAAAGAAGATTGACCATGGTGATCAACAACTTGTGATTTCTTGAAGAGCAAGACTGTTGGGTTTCAAAGACTGATCAATCTACACATTTGGATGTTACTGCGTGATCAGATTCGGCAATCTCTTAAAGATTGGTTTGAGTTCCCTATTGTGACTACAAGAAGAAGAACATGTGTGTTCTTGACTTTGAGGGTGCCTCAAAGGGGTTAGACGGCAGGAGAGAGATTCTTGCTACTAGTCTTGTTGTATATTGCCTATATTTTGATTAGAGGGTTAGAGAGGTGTTTTATTTTTGACGTGAGGTCCTCTGTAGAAACCTTGATCATTATAGTACATTTGCTTCCCGTGGTTGGAAGGACACTGGATGTAGGCAGGTTGGCCTAACTAGTATAAAAACGCAGTGTTTGAATTTTCTGATCCTACTCTCTTTTATTCAATCGATTACTTTTTGTACTTATTCGATTAAGTTTCTGCTACATTGAAAATCTTTTACCTTGCGATTCAAAAAAGTATAAAGACATCATTTTTTATGGAAAAGATTTTAAAAGCTTTTGTTTTTTACACTTCACCAATTCATCCTTGGTGTGAGAAATTGAGTAATTCTATTTTAATAGTTATCAAACTAGAAAACCTTCATTGTAGAAATACTTTTTTCATGGGGAAAAACCTCACAAAATGTTTCGACAAGAAATCAACCATGTCCCAACATAGGAAACTGACAGGCCGACGTGCTATGCAAGTTCACTAGCATAAAGAAAACTGGAAAACATATGACTAAACCCTTTTGAGTCCAAGCTAGGATCATAAAAATATCTTTGAGGTCTCCTCAACATCGCCAAGCTGGATGATCCAAATCGTGAGTTATTTGACCATTGACATACTTCTCGCTACAGCTCTTCAAAAGAACTTTTACTAGTTAAGTGTTTAGTGCTGGTGGAGTTTGTTGTGTTTGGAAGATAACTTATGATAAACATTGCAGAAACTGCACCCGGTGTGACGAATAGTGGTAAGACACATACTATGAGTGTCACCTTTAAAATTAATGTACTAATTTGAATCTTCTATATCTGGAGTTTATACGTCAAATATCTATGTTTTATCGCTTCATTATATTGTACCATAAAGTTAGTCATTTAAATTAATAAATTATGCAGATATTTATTACGGGTCATTGTCTTCGTGTTCTCTCCATTCAAACCTGTCTGACTTTTTACAATTGTTTTGTTTGAATTAAAATTACCTATGTTTTGACTCTAAAATATTACATCTATTTACGGTACCATATTTATTGTTTCCCTTTCCAATTCATTCATCCTCCAGAATCTTCTTCATTGTACGTTTATAAATTTACTTCATCTTTTTAAAGTTGTGTTTCTGATTTACATTTTAATAATGATATTTGCAGGGAGACCAAAATTGTCCTGTTATCATACCGCTGGCTATCAAAGAAAGATAAACAAATAAATGATTATCTACTTGTATGTAAACAATACACTAAACAACACTTATATATTTTATTAATCAGTGAATTTTTATTTTTGCAATTAATAAAGGAAAAGTTGACATACGACAAATGAGAGTAAACCAATATTTTTTATTTCCTATTAAATATATTAATTCTTGACCATCTTATAAAAGATTTGTAAAAATAGTTATGAACATACATAAAAACTACTATACAGTCTCCTTTCAACATCTAAATCTAATAAAGGTCTTGTTGAAAAAAGAAAAAAAAAGTTTTCAGGAATATCCCCAACCTTTTTCTTTGAGTTGATCTTCATTTTTCGTAAGGGTTTATTGGCATAATTACTTTAATTAATATATATCAAATTAAAATTACAATGTTATTATAAAAGAAGTTACATTATGACAATATTACAAAGCATATTAAAACAGAAAAAGAGAAAATGATGCCTGACAGAAGGACTTGTTTTTTAAAGCTATAACACATTTTCTTTCACCTCGAGAGTTTAAACAAAGATATTTCACTCTGCATTTGCTTCCTCTATGCTCTGTTCCACCCTGTATATCAAACAAACAAATAACATTACTCTGTATTTTTTCTATATATAAATGGATAAATTTAACTAGCAATCGTTTTCAAATTATGTAAAATGATAATTAATTTTGATGAATGTGTTAATTGCACAGTACCTTGGAGCTCTGAACCACCTAGAGAGTTGATATAATTGCATAGTCTCATTGGTCATATGGCATACGAGAAGATGAAGGTTGCGCGGTCGCACCACCCAAGCAAACCTCATGAACGATGCTGAATAAACACACATAACTGCACTACTACAATTCATTTATTTTAGAAATTTAATTAGGACCACGTCAAATGCATTCTTCAAATAATGTTGTAATTATTTTCATCCCTTCAAAATCTAAAAATATTTCAGAAATTTTAACAAGAAACCTTATAAATTGGAACTGAAAGCAATAGATTTAATTAAGTTAATACTTAGGAGTAATTAACCTCCAGTCATATTGACAGAAATCGTTTCCGGTGGTTTCTTTGTGTCCATTGCTGCCTGATAAATAATAGTCACAAACTGGTTCAAATAGTGTAAACCTAAAAATATTTGTTATTAACAAGATAAAATAATCGTTATTTTTTATTTTATTTTTGTGTCTAATAGAAATATTAGTACGAAACAGAAGAAACAGAGTCTGATATGTTTTGAGGAAGCGAAAGAGAATTGATGATGAAAAGCAAATGTACCGCAAGAGGAAGGGTCCAGTTGAAGGTAGGACCCCAAAAATGCGTTGTTTTGAGGCCTGTGGGACTATTCCAGAAAGAACGAAGGATGTTCATCTTCTCAAATATTTTCAGTATTTCGCAACCTGCACAGTTAAAACATCAACTCCACTGTTTCTTCCTTTCTACAATTTTTCTATAAGAACAACAAGGGGTGCAAATAGATCTTTCTATAAGAAGAAAAGGGTATCAAGAATTAATAAGAAAAACATTACCTCAAGATTACGTTGAGAGATGAATTGAAACTATCTTCTTTTCAATTTCAAAGGCACAACCTCTTCTTGAAGTTACAGGAAAACCATGATGAACTGAATCAGAATATCCTCTGAATCTAAGTATTTTAGTCCAAGAAGCTATTGGGATAGGAACCTTCCTATTAAATTACACTATTGTCCTTTCGTATTTCTTGCTTATCTCTTTTCCATTTCTTCAACAATAATATTCCTGTAATTGTTTTTCATAAATTTACAATCTCTCTACATAATTTCAGCTTTTTCTTAAATGAAAAATGCTACAAATTTAAGCTTTTATTAAACTAAAATTAATTGTTTTCTGTCTGTTCAAAATGATTGTGAATAAATTAAATTTAGGTTTAATTACCATTTACAAATGGATTTGAGTCAACGGGTTCATCTCTCCGTCGATAATTGATTTGATAGGTTAAGTTAGATTTTTTAATCTTTTCCATCCCGTCAGATTGACGGACCAAAGATTTGACAGATTATTATGTTAGTCCACATCGTTTTAAGTTGAAATTAAAATAAATAATAATTTAAAAAATTAACTTTTTAAATATATGCACTAATTAGTTAATTTATAAATTTGTAATACATTTATGTGATTTACTTCTCATTTTACCGTAATAAACAAGATAATTAATTTGAAAATGACAATTACATCATGCACCGAAAGAAAATCATCATTGTTTGCAAGTATTATTAATTCTTGGACACAGATGCTATACACTATACATATTAAAATGAATCAAGAATTATTTTAACCATAACTGAACACTAACATATTTTAAAAAGTTAAATATATTTTTAATTTCTAAATTTAAATATAAAATTAAAATTTATCATTATTTTAAATTGAATTGTTTATACTATTTTAACATATTTTAGTATTTTAAAACTTATTAAAGTCATTTCCTTGTCATAAAAGTAAAAGGAGATAAATAAATTCAACAAAAAAAATTAACTACTTAACTACATATTATTCGGATTCAAATTTTGGAAGACTTGTATACATCTAACATATTTTTAATATGACTCAAATAATGTATAACAACTTAATTACTTTTTATTATCTCCAATATAATATTAATCATAAAGAAATATAATTATTATGTAATTATTCACATATAATAGTACATCCATTACTTAAATCTATCATTAACTTATATTCTAATTCTTATATATTTTTACTTACTTGATATTATGTTTGTTAAATTCTTATTCGTATGTGATCAAAGTAAAACTATTTTTCTTCATCACAGTCCACAACTTTATTAAGAAAATCTCACGTTACACAGATATTTTTTTAAAATTAAGTCTATTATTAATTGATAATTGAAAGACTTTAGATACTTACAATATTAAGAAAATAAAAATAAATACTAAAAATAAAATATCAACTATCTTAAAAATAAAATCTTCTTAATCTATCATAAAATAATATTATACCTAAATAAACAAAAAATTATAACTATTTATCTCTATTTTATCTCTATCAAATCAAACTAAATATTACTAGATCCAAAATTAATAAAATAATATTTAAACAAAATTATTAATAAAACCCTAAAATTTAAGTTTATCCAAACAAACTTAACTATTCCATCTAATTAATCATTTCACCACTAAATAAACATTTGTCAATCCAAAACCAATCCTTATCTTGTTACCTAAAATAAATTGAATGTAATTATTCAACTAACTCAATCCCTTAGTCTATAATTAATAATATATTAGATTCTCATATTATCCATCCTAATCTTCTCCCTCTCCTAGTAAGCACCGTATTAATAACTTTCTAGATTAACATAACTTTTTTGTTCATGATAAAATAAATCAAAAGATCCATTCTCTTTTAAGAAACAAAAGTAATTATTTTTCAAAGGTAAAAATCCAAAAACGTGATCGACTTGGCTCTCACATAAAGAAAGAAGATAATGATATGATGTAAGACCATATTCAACGTATCTATTTGAGACCAATCTTCATGCTAATTTATTTTAACTAGTCTTGTTCTTCTTTCATTTTTCTATTATATCTCTCAAATTGCTGAGAATGATTCAAACTCAACAAACATGGGAGCAAAAGTCTTGTAAAACGGGTTAATGGCCATTTTAATATGGTTTTAAAACAGATAAATTAAAATAGAACATGCTTTTTAAAAACATAAAACGTATTAATGAAACCAATTTTAATTTTAAATATAATAATGTAATCTATGTAAATATGTTTTGAATATTTTTCTTACAGTACATGTATTTTCTTAACAAAATAAATTTATAGACTAATTTAGTCTACATCCATTTAGAATTCGGATTAAACAAATTAAACAAAAAAATAACTCAATCCAATTTAAGTTGATTTAGAATATGGATTCTATCTATACAAAAAGAAAGAACCTAATTTATTATTAAATATATTTTATCTCTAAATTCACATATTTTTTAAAGTTAAGAAATTAAATTTGACTAAAATTTAAAAAAAAAATTCAATTTTATGTGAGAATTAATAAAGAAAAATATACTTAACTATATTTGAATTGATTGGTTTAGCTTTGAAAACCAATGAAGATTATAGGGTGAATTTTGACAACACCAAGGAATTAAGTAATCGCAGAAGGACCACATAATTTTATTCCCTAAAAAGACAAATTTTGTATGGAATGACGAGGAGTGGCGTTAATGGAAGGAAGAAAAGTCTGATATAATATAGTTTTGTAAGCAAGTTGCTTGAAATAGATAAGTTGTGTTAATTTATGATAGGTTTGTTCTGAGGCAGTGACACAATCGTTTTTAATTTAGTATTAATAACGCAGAGATGGTCCAGCAAACCAGCTCATCCCTTCTTTTTTTTAAAAGGAAAAATTATTATTCCTAGTTTAGGGATTGTGATTAGAGTTTTAAAAAATAAAAAGTAAAATTAGTAAAAGTAAAGAGTAAAAAGCGTAAATTTAGAATTTAAAAAAAATGGAGAGGTGTAAGGAAAAGATGGGGTGGTAGATGGAACATCACTCCAAATTTGTAGGTTCCATTCAAGAAGAAGTAGACATACTATTTCTTTTAAAATAAAAACAAATAGAAATGAAAAAAATAATTTTTATATATTTTGTTATTTGACTTATACAAATATATAATAATATTATAATTTAAATTATTAGAAATTATAAATTAAATTTTAGTTATTAATTATAATGTAATAATTTAACACGTAATAATGATTATTTATTTTATTAGAAATATTAATTAATCAATTAAAACTTAAAAAATATTTACAATAAATTTTAATATGTACAATTAAAAAATTAAAATAAATTAAAAAATGAAAAGAAATTGACAAACAAACCTGCCCATGAGTTGATCAAAAGACAAACTAAAATAGAATTTTTAGTTATTTTTTTGGGTTTAATTATTCATAAAGTTCCTATTTCGGGTGACTTTTTCAAATAGGTTTCTTACTTTTTTTTTTTTTATCTCAATTTGGTCTGTATTTTTTGAAAAATTTAAGCAATTAGGTTATTGTTGTTAATTTTGTATTTTTGGAAAATTTAATTTTTTTTATTTTTTATTTTATTTTTTAAATAAAAAAATTGCCACGTGTCAAGCTAACATATCGCCACATGGTAATGATAGTGTGATGTGGCACTGACAGACTACGTGTCATTATCATACCACGTGTCGTTACATTTGTCTCAATTTTGTCCTTGCATTTTTATTTTGTCTCAATTTGGTCATTGTATTTTTATTGTCTCAATTTAATTCTAATTCTTTTAAAAGTTAAACAATTTTGTTCCTCCTCAAATTCAAACAAAATTTAACAAAAAGAAATGAGGGATCTATTTGAAAAAAGTCACCAAAAATAATGACTATTTGAATGATTAAACTTTTTTTTTCTATCCACTCTTTTTTTTATTTTTTTTACAAGCCAACAATGTTTTGTTCCGTTTTGTCACTCTATATTTGAGAGGTTATCTATTTTAAAATTTGAAGTTCTAATTTTATCCTAAAATACAGTAAAAAATTAAAAAAGAAAAAAATATTTAAATTGTTTTCAATTAAATTCCTAAGTGATATGATATTATTGAATTAATTCAAATGATACTACTAATATCTATTTACTTATATTGAACACCAATAAATTATTATTCATGGTTGAATTAAAGCATTTGGATCACATTGTCTATGTGCTAATTAGAGTTATTAATTTGGCTTGACCCTGATCCATGTGGATTAAGATTAAAAAAAACTTATAAGGTCAAAAAATTCATAAAAGCCCAACTATTGGTTCTACTTTTTAAATGTAAAATATATATTATTATTTTTAAATATATGATTAAACTTTTGGTTGAGGGTGACACGTCTTGATCTTCTGTCAAATTGACTAAGGTTGACCTTTAATTCCAATCAGTCTATCTCGACTTTCGGCCTAGACTGACCTTATTAGAGTCATAGCATGAAATATTTATGTCAAACACAAACCAAGATAAGGAGATTGTAAGAACCTAGAAAAATAGAGTATTAGAGTAGATAGGTGTATTAAAATATTGAGATAGAGTATTTTATTTTAAAATAATCGTATAATATAAATAGAAATTTCTAAAGCTCGTCTCATTATCTAAATACCTTCTATCTCTCTAAAACACTATTCTCTTCCATTTCACTGACTTCTCTCTACATTTTCTCACATTTGGGCTATCTGTTCGACGATCAAGGAGTGTTTAGACAATCCTGGAATCGAGGGCTACAATTCATACCGATCAATTTCCTATTTTGAACCGGTAAGTTGTTTCCCCTCTTTTTTCGTACGTTCTTGAACCATGATCATGCGACAAATTCTGTTTGCATGTATCTAGTAGCTTTTCTCTTCAATTCCTAGCTCAATTTAGGTTCTAAGAGTCATTTTCTATCACCGATTGGTGAGTTGTAGGTTTTTGTAGAGTTTCCTTGCGACGCAAGCTTCGATTGGGATTTTTGTGAGCTATGCTAATTGATTGAGGTAAGGGAAGTTAGATTACTGTTTTAATTAGTGTTGGGTGATTTCGGTAAGTGCACCGAATCGCTTCAAGTAATAAACCATGATAAGACCAAGTATCATTTTCCTAAGAGACTCGTAATACTAGAGAATTGTGGGATTAACAACTCATCTAGACTCAATAGAACAACGTTCATTTATAAATATGTGCAAAGAGATAAATTCACAAATATACAATGGTTGGACTTTGGTCATTAAAGGCACTTAGATATGGACAAGACTATAAATGGTATGAAATGACATTGCTAAGGTTAGTTTTCACCTATTTCACTCGTGTGCTTATCCAATTTCATCTCCTTTCCATCAATTTACTAAAGTCAATCCACAAGAACACTCTAGCCCTAATCCTTTAGGTGGAAGAGCCTAGGTTTTCCCTATTAAACTCTAATCCCTTAGAAAATCTAACAAGCAAACCCGCATTAAAGAGCTAGGATCTTAAGACAACATGTGAATCATCTTCCATCCCTAGAATCAATGACCACAAGGACTCTTGTTTTAGTTCAAGGTTCCATCTTACGTCCCCATAATCCATGAAACCCCAAATTCAAGTCATGAACATTCCTATTACATGCAAGCTTTAAGATTGGAAACAAGAATACTAGCAATCGATAGAAAAGGCATATATATAATCAAATCAATCATCCATTACACAAGAATTCATAGGCTACAACAATCCCTAACAAGATGAATCTGGTTCTCCACTTCCATAGAGAACCCTAAAGCTTACAAAATGGAAGACGAAAGAAGAAGGAGACCCAATGGAAGAGAAGGAGATGTTCCCACAAGCTCCTCACGGCCTCCATGAGCTCCAACAGTGAATCGCGCCTCCAAAGAACTATAGACCCGAAGCTCTTCGCGTTTCTGAGTTAAATAGAGAAAATCTGCCATGTCAGCAAAAATGGCGCTCAAGCTCCCCTAAAGAGTGGGGGCCCGAGCGTGCGTCAGTTAAACTCAGCAGTTGGTGCACTGGCGCTCAAGTGCCCATGGAAAAACGGGGTCTGAGCCTGACTCTATTACACTGCTTCTTTTTCTGGTTTCTTCTGCAGATTTGCTTGCTTTTTGTGGTTGATTTGGTTCTCTACATTGTTGGAGATTCTTCCAAGCATTGTTTTAGCTACAAAGTAATGAGATTAGTGATGAAGTTACATCAATGTAGCCTAAAACACATTTATTTAGAAAACAAGACAAAAGAAGAGGATTACGCAAGTTACAAGTTAGAAAGGAGTTGATTTTGCTACTAAAATGATGCTTAGATAATGGTAAGAATTAGCATTATCAATTAGTTGGTTGACATGTAAGTGTGATGAATTCTATGTTTATTGAAAAAGTTTGAACTAAATTTAGGTTTTGTGAATGAATTATATTATGTGCAATGTGACTGTTTAATTTCAATTGATGAACTGTAATGATGGACTGGTTTTGGATGATAATTAACGTGTTATGAGATGTATGGAAAGTTAGAAATAAATTATAAGGTTGATAGGTTGTGAAGAAAGTCTAAAATGTCAAGTTTTAAGGTAATTTAAGGAAGTGGGGTAGCGAAAATGAGAACTAGAGGTTAGATGCTCAATTGGTCTGTTGGAGCAGCTTTGGTAAGTCAAATGTGACTTGCTTGAGCCCTTAAATTGGTCAAAAATGTATCAAAAGTGGTAGATTGGATTTTGGGTGTATAAGTTGTGATTTTAGAAGTTTTAAAGTAGGAATTGGTCCATAAACACTTTAGATTGATGGTAGGAAGGTTTAGAAACATTTGATCAAGTCCAATTAGGTATATAACACAAATTAGGATGGTTAGAAGTTGGGAAAATAGTTAGAATTTGTAAAAATTGGGTTGAGTGGCATAATTCTGCAGAATTCGTGTTGCAGAATTATGCAAACTCGCTGAACGAACAAATTCGCATAACGAGTGGTCATGGCGAGTTGCTTTCTATTTGAGCAATTCGCACAGCGAGAAGATGTGCTGTGCGAATGGTTGTGGGGTTTTCTCTCTGTCTGATGATACGCACAGCGAATCAGTGTGCTGAGCGCCTGGTTGTGGTCTGGGGTCACTACCAGATTTATTAGAATAGCGAGGGGGTGCGCTCTACGAGTGTTTGGGAGGTCTGGACCATTGTCTAGGCTTTCGCATAGCGAATTAGGGCGCTATGCGAGGAGTTGAGGTCTAATACTATTGGAAGTTTATTCGCACAACGAGATTGGGTCGCTTTGCGAGAAACCTCTGAATTTGTTATGCGAGACTGTGCGCTGAGTGAATGGTCCGAGTTTTAGTTCACTATTTTTTCTTTGTCTTAAGTTGATCTAAATGAATTGTTGAGTACATTATGAAGTATGTTTGAGTGTGTCTTACAGTATATAATTGATTATTGTCATGAGTATGTTTCCAAGTGAAGGTATACGAATTCTAAGTGGTGAAAGTAAGTTTCAATGTGGAGTCTCTTGGTGAGATTCAAGTTTGTTTAGAATGAATGCAGGAGCTCAGTCTTGGGGGTTATCCTGAAACTCCAATGGTATTTTATTCTCATATAGAGAGGACTTATCCATGTCGTGAGGACTAGCATAAGGTCTTAGTCTTGTGGGCTTCCAGTATGCCTCAAGGCCTGGAACAGACTAACCTTGTGAGTGTGGTAGGGTGAAACCCGTTGGCAATGGCGTTACAAAGCAGTAGAGGCCACCACAAGTGCACAACCCACCATAGCTCGACAATCATTCTAAGTCCGTGCAGTCAAGTCTAGGTCATAACATGTTAGGATGTTTGAAATAGTTTATTTTGCTTGAATAACCATGTGTATGTTATGTGTGATATAATTGTATGAATTCTCTCATATCTAGCTTACCCTTCTATTTGTGATTGTGTTTTGTCTGTTTGGTGTTCTTATTTTGCAATGATTATCCTGTGGGTGTGAGCAGAGGGAGATGAGGTGTGTCTAGAGCAGGCTCTGGATGGCGAGAGGACGCTACAACATAGTTTGACTTTAGATTAGTTTTATGTATAGTTTTGATAACTCCTTGTATATAAAGTTTTAAATTTTATGGTTATTTTAGATGACTGTAAAGTTAATACTTTATTTACTAGTCTATAACTGTTCTATCATATTATTTTGTGACTACTATAATATGATTTATGGCTATATTTTGGGATGTTACAGAGATGAATCATTGTTTAACAAAAATTGATACTTTAATTTCTTTTCAAAATTTATCGTTCAATTAAAACTTTTTTTTTTTATTTTAGGGACTTCAATAAAATAATGACTAAGAAATAAAAAATTTGTACATATATATTTTATACTATTTTGGATCAAAAGACTCTACATCTAATTGTTAATCTCTCTAAAAAGGGATTAACTTAAACGTTAAAAATAAACCAAACTTACAATTACGAAAGAAAAATTTTAAGGTTTAGAGAACATCTTTCTTGAAGATAGAAAAGATGAAAGACACATTCCTTGAATCACACAAGAAATGAAACACTTCCTTTGAGTCACACAAAGGATAAACAACTTCTCCTAAGAACAATAACAATACTAGGTCACACAAGAACCCACTTGGTGAAAGTTATCATAGTACTCACACTAATTTATTCAAAACTATTTTTCACAATAATCATTCAACAACTCATTAACTTATATGCTATCACATTCTATCAATATATAATAAATTTTAACAAATCATAATTCTTCTAAGAAATCAATTCATTATGCCAAAAAAATAGCTATAAAAATAAGCTAGCTTCCTTTACCAAAATTAATATTCTAACTAACTCAACTTTTGTTCCAAAATCTCCAACTCTTATAGGATGCTCACAAATCATATGAATGATCAGATTAAATGAACACATATAAATAATGATTCTTTTAAAACTTTCTTGACATGCAATCATTAAGACACCATATTTATATAAATTTTCTAAATGACTAAAGAAGATATAGCATAAGAAAAACTTACTTTGATAACAAATTTGATTGAATAAAAATGTTGTGCTTTAAACTAAGGCTTTGTACACTTGAATGAATTTGGAGAAAAATGATTGAATGAATTTGAGAGGATTTGAAGGTAAATTTTTTTGTTGTTTATTTGAGTGGATTTGGAGGTAAGTGAGAGTGAATTTGGAATTAAAGTTTGTGAGAATTAGTGTATGATTTGATTGATGTGAGAGATTAAAAAAATTTACTTCCAAATCCACTCTCACTTACCTCCAAATTCACTCAAATTATCTTCAAATCCTCTCAAATTCATTGAATCACTCTCCCCCAAATTCATTAAAGTGAACAAAGTGTAAGACTCCTAAGATAGTCTTTTATTTTGAAAGAGGTGAAAGGTGAGATTAGAAATTTAGAAAAAGATAAAGAAAGGATAAAGATTAATTTTTAAAGAATTGGTAGATTTTATATAATAAAATCCAAATGAGTGACTTTTCTATTTATAGATTCACCTTTTAATAATATAATAATTGAGTGACATTTATAAAAATTATTTCTATTCTTTAAACTATTTTTTAAGTTTTTACAATGGTTTCTTTTTAAATATTAAGTAAAATTGTGTAATAAATTGTTGAATAAAGTATTTGAATTATTTAATAAAATAATTGATAATATATTAAATGTATTGAAAAATTATTTAAATTAATATTTTTTATTTTTATAATATTCTCTTATTGATAACGTGAATTACAAAAATAATAAATCATTCATTTAATAATTTATAACATATTCAACATATTATCACCTATTTTATTAAATAAATTATTGAACAATTTATTTAAACTAAAGTTGTGCACTGCATTCACAACGTTTGGTTTTGCAAATCATCTTTTTTCCTCATGACTTAATCAATAAAAACATAATTACTAAAATCAAAGTTGTGCTCACTAATCACGACATCTTTTTAGTTCTTTTTCATGCAATGTTACATTATTGGTGCACAACTTATTTAAATAGAAACTAAAGTTTTTTATGATGCACAAAAACTTCTACACATGTGAAATCATTTTCCCCGAATACAACTTATCCAAAAATGGTAAAATTTTTAAACATCAGTCAATTTTCGACTTTAGATGTAAAATTGCATCAAT
This sequence comes from Vigna umbellata, assembly GCF_029865625.1. Taxonomy (NCBI): domain Eukaryota; kingdom Viridiplantae; phylum Streptophyta; class Magnoliopsida; order Fabales; family Fabaceae; genus Vigna; species Vigna umbellata. Next base: position 17,016,453 of record NC_142169.1, on the reverse strand, counting down.
TTAGTTAAAATAAAAAGAAGAAGCCACACAGTTAATGTCTACTAATCCACCTCGACATCAATGTTATAGCATTCACACCTTTAGGATCTGCTTATGCAAATATATAATCTTGTTAGGGAGAAATTAAAAACAAAAAAGAAAAGAAGAATGACACACGACAAGTTGTATCATTCCCGTCCAAAGTTATACCATTACCGTACAAAGTTCACCTTTTGTAGAATTTTATGTTAAACGTGTTTATTTTTCTTGAAAAAAACAGAGAATAAATAAATTGAAAAACCAACTACGTGTTTTTAAAGCTTTGGATTTTATTCTCTTCCATTCTATCCTCCACCTAAAGTCGAGAACAGAACAAAAGCCAAGGAAAATGAGTAACGAAAGTCGAACACTAAGGTAAGATGCTTTATTTTATATACTAGATAAAAAGTTATTTAATTATAACCTAATTTCACAAAATCACTTAGTGAGATTTGCACCTATATATTCTAAATAAAATTTATCTTTTAATCTATGTGCAAAAAATATATATATATATATATATTTCCTATACGGACTTTATCTCATAGATTTATTATTATGTTAAGAAATAGACTTATAATTCAATTCACAAAATCGACTTATAACATCAAATTTGATCTATATATATTCTAAATATATATATACAGAACTTTCAATAAATACTATTTCATTTAGAGTTTTGTACTTTTATACTTTTTTATATTTTCATTTAACATTGATGATTTAATTTCAATTTTTCTCATATTTATTTTTACTAATTAAATATAAAATTTAAGTTTATGATTAATTTTAGTCTTTATATTTTATTAATATTAAATATAGTTCATTTGGTCTATTTATCCCTCTCATCACCTCCCTCCACCTCTACAAAAATATTCATTTTGCACAGTTTCTAAAATATAAAATATCGCATAAAAAAAATCCTATTTGTGCAATTTCAAAAATAAGATTCTCACCAGAATAAAAAAAATGACAAACTTTAAAATTTTAAATTTGTTTTCTTAGTTACACTTGATAATCTAGAATTTCAATTTGTTTTCTTAACTACATGAGGAAAGAAGTGAGGAAAGACAGTGAGAGATGAAAAAAGAAAGAAGGAAAAACAAATGAGGTAAAAGATGAAAAGATTTTAAAATGTAAAACTTTTAAATTATATTAAAGATAATTTAATAAAAAAAGCCAACTTAAACTTATTTAATTAATAAATATTGAAACTCGATAAATATTAAACTTATTTAATAAATGTACAACTTAAGCCAAACTTTTATTATTAAAAAGTTTGGAAAGTAAAGGATATTTTTCTAGGGTTTTATTCATTTATTGATAATTTGATCTTCCAAACTTAACCCGTATAACGCATTACAAGACACAATTAGTTTTGAGTGTTCTGAGTATGCATAAATTTATCTCCGACATGATGAAAAAAAGCCTTGAGGTTGTTTTCCGATGAGCCACCTTCCATGGCAGCGTCCCTAGCCAAAGCCATCCATTTCTGTGAATTCTTTCTCAACTCACATGCTCTGTCTCCACTGCCCATAACCACATCCAAACATCTCTTAATCTTCTTCCCTTCCACTATCCCATCTTCATTCACATCATGGTCTACCCGCAACCCAATCTTCCACACATCTTCTACAAGCTTTGCATTAGTCATCTGATCTGTCCACTGTGGAAACGCCACCATTGGAACCCCAGAAACAAGGCTTTCCATGGTCGAATTCCACCCACAGTGCGTCAGAAAACAACCTACAGAACCATGTGCAAGAACCTCCACTTGAGAGCACCACGTCACTATCTTCCCTTTCTTTTCCAATTCCATTCCCAATTCCAGTACCTCCTCCTGATTCTCCTTTTCTCGTATGACCCACAAGAATGGACGTCCACAATCAAATAACGCTCGTGCAATTTCCTCCATTTGTCCTTTGCTTAACTCTAGATAGCTCCCAAAGGACACGTAAACCACTGACTTCTCTTCCTTCGAATCAAGCCACGTAACATAATCGTTTGACACAGGGAATATGTCTCCACCGAAGCAAGCATCACTAGGGTCTCTCCCGTCTAAGAAAGCAGAAGGAATCAACGGCCCTATGGGGATCATGTTCATCCCGTCAACGGCCCTCAGCGCCGCAGATTCCAATGCTTCAAACGTATTCACCAGCACCGTCGGGTTTTTTTCTCGGTCAAGCTGCAGAATCTGTTCCTGAAACGCTGGGAAAGTAAAAGACAACATGGTCGGTTTCCAGAGCAACAAAAAAGAAGGTATATCTCGCTGGGAAAGCGAAAACGGTAACCCTGGAAGATTTATGGAACACGAAGCTTCGGTCACGGTTTCTTCGTTGATGTAATCAGCGTAGCCGTGAAAGTAGTAGTAGAGAATGTCCAGTACGGTGGCCGTTTCGATCCATAGCAACGAAGTGGGAAGGTTAAAGCTTCGTGCTACGTCAGCCACCCAGGGAACGAGGAGAGTATAAACTACGTGAGTGAAAGGGTTTCCCTCGGCAGTGGTGGACACTATGAGGTCGGACACGAAATCCGAGGTACGGCACTGGAGCTCGGACAGGTAGAGGTGGTAGTCAGTGGCGGTGTTGTTGACGGGGAAGAAGCCATCGTCAAAGCCATCCGAGAAGGGGAGGAAGGAGAGGCCAAGGATGTTGATTTTTTTGGTGATGCGACGGTAGAGGTGGAGAGTAACGACAAGAGTGGCATGTGCGCCCATGGAAATGAGACGCTTGGCGAACTGAAGAGCAGGGTTTATGTGGCCTTGTGAAGGGAATGTGACGAGGAGGAAGCGTTGGACAACCATGGTGGGAGTGAAGATAGCTAGTGTGCTTACCAATGGACTCCTTCACCACATGCTGGCTCCTTATATAGACATGCTTAGGCAGTGAGAACCACCCAAATTCAAAATGAAAAATTTCTTTTTAACAACTTTTCTTTTATGTATCAATAAAATAATAACACATAATCTTAATCTATTATAAAAAGAAAAAAATTATTAATATATCATAGTCATATTAAAATGGCCTCACCTTTTTAATTGTAAAATTATAATAGTATTGATTGATGTTTTTTTAAGAAATTATTAAAAAAAGTAAAACCTAATTGTATTTTCATAGCCTCACGGTTTTTCCAATAGAAGTAACACCTTTTAATAATTTGAAAAAAAAAGAAGTAATTCATATAATTATATAACACACAAATGTTATTATAGTTAAATGAATAAAACATAATAAACATTAAAAAAATATTTAATAAAGATTACTGTGTGAGGTTATAAAAAATTTCACAAGATGATTTTAGTAAGTTTTTCTAAAAATAAATAGTAGTGAATATTTTAATTTTTTAAAGATGTTTATATCTTATATAAATTATAATCTGTTTTTTCTTTTGTTCCAAAGTGTCACGAATCGTGATTTAAAATCGAAATATTCTAAAATCCTTATAACGTGAAAAACATTATTTCTAAAAACTTTATAACCATTTCAAAAACTCGAATTACATAGTTCTAAAATTAATTAGAGTAAACAACGAAATACAATAAACTCAATTACATTGATTCAAAAGTTTATAGCACAAACACTTTAAAATACGCTCAAGTCTTTTCATCCACTAGTAAAAAATCTGTTTTACAACGAGCCATATAAATTTCGATTTTATCAAAATCGAAGCATATAAAAATGCGGTGGCATAATTGTAATAATAGCAAATGTTTATGCTTTGGTTCTAGGACACCCGATGCAGAAAGGATCTTTTACCTCGGTTATAAAAGAAACCGAAGCATAATTACACTAGTAAAAAAAGAGGTTTTTAACTCGCACATTACACTTCGGTTTTTTTGAAACCGAAGTGTATCAAAACGCGGTGGCAATTTTGTAATTTTTGCGAAACTATATGCCTCGGTTCAATTAGAACCGATGCCTAAAGGGTATATTGCCTCGGTTCTCTGACCAACCGAGACAAAAAAACTCTGCTTTCCTTCTGCAAATTAGCTTTTTCACCTGCCAACTTTTTCAAAATAGGCTTACTGCCTCGGTTCTCTAACCAACCGGGCAAAAAACTCTGCTTTCCTTCTGCAAATTAGCTTTTTCACCTGCCAACTTTTTCAAAATAGGCTTACTGCCTCGGTTCTATGCAAAACCGAGACAGTATGTCCTGCCAAAAGCTGACATCCTCTGGATCTGAACGTTTCAAATCAATTTTGTTAGTCTTTACTGCCTCGGTTCCATTTGAACCGATGTCATAAGACCTTTATGCCTCGGTTTAACCGCGAACCGATGCCTATAGTTTTTTTTTTGCCATTTATAATTTTTTTTTGAATTTTTTATGATAGGTTTAGGCATCGGTTGTCTTTAGAACCGAGGCAGTAAAGTCTTATTACCTCGGTTGTCTACTTAACCGAGGTAATAGCTTCTTCGATTTTTAAATTTCAGACCTTTCATTCTCCCCTTTCATTCTCCCTTTCCACAACCTTCTCACCACCACCATCCTCAACTCCCACCAAACAAACTTAACCTCAGACTCACCATCCTCAACTCGCTCTGCCACCGCTGCCTCCACCATCAGTCGTCGTCGTTGCCTCCACCATCGGTCGTCGTCGTTGCCTCCACCATTGGTCGTCATTGTTGCCTCCACCGTTGGTCGTTGCCGCTGCCTCCACCATTGGTCGTCGCCACTGCCTCCACCACTGATCTTCGCCATTGTCTTTACTTCTCTCACGCGAACTACGTTGTTCGTTGTCGCCTTTGGTTGTACGTCGTCGGCACTGGCTGTTCGTCACCGTCTTTGGCCGTTCATCATCGCCTTCAGCCGTTTGTCGTCGCCTTTGGCCGTTCGTTGCCGCCTTTGGCTGTTTCGTCGCCGCCTCCGTTGTCCCAAATAAAAAAAAGAAAATATTTTGAAAAGCAAAAGTCCCCATTTTCTGAAAAAAAAATAAAAAAGGCATCTACCGCCTCGTTTCGAAACCAACCGAGGCAAAAAACTCACACATATTGCCTCGGTTCAGAACCGAGGCAAAAAGGTTACCCCTTTTTGCCTCGCCTGTATATACCTCGGTTCGGGAACTGCGGTCATAAACCCAAAACAACCGAAGCAATAGCCCTTTGTTGCACTAGTGTTACCACCTATTTTCTACAAGTCAGACCTTTCGTCTGACATACCTTTTCTGGAAATGTCTATTGCCTCGGTTGAGAGAGAGACGAGACATAAAGACGTGCCAAATCTACTTTTCTGAACAGTTTAAAAAATCACTATTACCTCGGGTCCTTGGGAGCTGGTGTCAAAAGATTCACAGGCTTCGATTATAATGTTAACCGAGGCATAAACGTTTGAATTAATTACGATTTACTTTTTTTTATTTTTCTCTGAGTACCTTAGGCATCGGGGCGCTGATAATCGTGGTAGTTTCACTTGGTTAACTTAAGAAATTTTAACCTACGTTGTTCATTCTCTTCTTCGCAGCCTCACGTTCTTCTTCTTTCTTGCGTTCTCCTTCTTCTTCCTTATGCAAGAGTCGTTCTTCATCTTCCTTGAGGCCATTGGTGCTTCGTCTTCCTCGCGGGCTATTGTTGCCGCTTCTCGCCTCTGCCTCGTCGCTGCTGCCAACATCTTCGTCGTCGTGCAATCGCCTCCGCCTCACTCGTAGCACCTCTGCCTCTGTCGTCGCGCCTCTGTTGTGGTTGTGGCAGCCACGGTAAATTGTTTGTGCTGATGGGAGTGAAGCAACTTCTCGATAACAACTCCTAGGGTTCTAATCCACGATTACCTTTTCAAGCTGGTTCTCATCGGCAATTCCGACGTGGGGAAGTCCAACCTTTTCTCGTGCTTCACGCGGAACGAGTTCAATTTGGAGTCCAAGTCTACCATAGGAGTTGAGTTCGCCACCAAGAGTTTGAATATCGATTCCAAGGTCATCAAGGCTCAGATTTGGGACACCGCTGGCCAGGAAAGGTCTCTTTTCTTTTCCATTCAATTACTCTTTCTACAAACTTTGATCTGTCATTTTTCGTAGGGACTACTTTCTTTGCTGCTGTTGTTATTTCTTATTACTGTTTTCGATTATTCGGATTTTGATGGCGGATACCGCTTTGATTCACTGTTTTGGTTGCTTGATTTAGTCGATTAATTTCGATGACGTTGTGGTGAAGGATTAAAGTTTTGTTGCTCTGGTGCTGTGTTTGTGGATTTGTGCAATTTGATTTTGTTTATGGAATTGGAATTAAGGATATTTTTTGTCAGTATGACCATAATGCATGCTTGAATATTTGACATACTGCTAAATCAATAATCACGACTACTGAAGATTGATATGAACTACAAAATATGAAGTTTTCTACTTGTTTGTTTTCCTGACTGCGTTCTTCAAGCTATAAAGCTTGTAAGATATCTAGGTTTTGCTCCCCCGTAGAAAACATTTCTGTTTTGCATGAGATGAACTTCTGTTAATCTGATTTACATAAGATGTAGGCTAAGTATTTCTTTTCATGCCTCACTTGTCAGGTTGGTCTTTCATCTCTCAATTTAGGAATATGTCCAAAATTGAGTACACTCAACATTGAAGCACCTTATATGGTTTCACTTGAGTTGAAAGGATGTGGTGTACTATATGAAGCATTCATTAATTGTCCACTCTTAACATCTCTCGATGCTTCCTTTTGCAGGTCATCTATACATTATTTTCCTATTTATCCTTTCTAAAACATTTGTTAATGGTTTTCTCTGAACATCTCTAGACTCTTTCTTCTGCAATGCTGATTGACTTTTTACTGTTTGGACTTCCAGCCAACTAACTGATGACTGCTTGTCTACTACAACTGTCTCATGCCCACTGATTGAGTCATTGATACTGATGTCATGCCCATCAATTGGTTCAGACGGTCTTCGATCTTTATTTTATCTTCCAAATTTGATTGTTCTTGACTTATCATACACTTTCTTGGTGAACTTGCAACCTGTTTTTGATTCTTGTTTACAGCTAAAGGTTAGAGTTACCATAGCATGGTTTCTTATTCTTGTACATTCTTTTAATCACGAGTATTGCTAAGGAGATGGGTTTAGAACAATCATACCATTTTTTTATAATCAGTAATGTGTACTGTTATCATGGTATCTTATTCCCATAATTCCAATCTATCCTTTCCCTTTTGTTTCATTATTGATAATTTGGCATTTTATATTAGTGTTATTGTTTTTATTATCTTCATTTGCTGATAGTGCTACTTTTTTTTCTCCTGTTTCATGAAGGTGTTAAAACTGCAAGCATGCAAATATCTCACTGAAACATCACTTGAACCACTTTACAAAGGAGGCGTCTTAAAATATTGTATGAATTTTCTAATCCCAAGTTCACTTTTTCTTTCATTATGTTATACAGATGAAGGTTTCTTTAAAGGGTGATTTTTATAAGCCGACATTTGGTGGCTTTGTGGACTTGGATTTGACAAAGGATAAGAAAATTTCTCTTAGGAGTTTGGTATGTGCAAATATGTAACAATTACTCTATTTGGTTTTTTGCATGTAACATTTATTACAACTGATTAATGTTTTTGATTGTGTTTACTAAATGACAGATTAATCACTTAATAGTGGAAAGTTTTGGAGCAGGAGGAAAGACAATCATATTGTCTCGAGTTTATCCACAACTTGCAGTGTTAAAGCAAGCTCGTCTTTTTGTGTTCAACAATAGCACTAAACCAATCACCATGGAAAAGCTAAAAGGATGGGACATGAAATCTGCTCAAATAAAATTATTAGCTAGAAATCAATTAGTATGCAGAAGATAATTTATACCTTATCATATACATTGTAAACAAAAACAAAAGGTTTAATTGCTTCCTTTGTCCCCAGTTTGGTTGAATTGTGTCAAATTCATCCTCATTTTTAAAAAAGTTTCATTGTCGTCCTCACGTGGTGTAAAAGTGTCAATTGAATCCAAACATATAAAAAATTTGTGTCAATGTAGTCATCTCCGTTAAATACACACTAACGGTGTTAAGTGGTTGATTATTTGGCACTAGAGAATTAAAATGTGGCAAATGAGTCACAGTAGTGGTAATGACGTGTCAATGACGTGGCAGTCCTTAGGAAGGAAGAACTCGACGATTGAGATTTCAGATTAACCTTAATTAAATTCAATTTAGAAATTTCAATTCTAGAAGTCCAAATCTTTCCTCAATCCTCGTTTCTGTTCTTGAATAACCCAACTTAGGGTTTGTTTTCTTCTTCTCCTCCCTGTCGCGGCTTCATAAGAAGATGGAGGCACCCATTTTCTTTTTTTTTTGTCGCTTTGTTCGTTCCGCGGCGAGGGAGGCGCGAACCTCCTTTTCCTCTTCCCAATTTCTGGTTCGTGCTTCGCAGGGAGGGAAGACTCCCTTTCGCTTCTCTGTGGCCAGTTCGTTCCTGCAGGGAGGGAGGCGATTTTGAATGGCTCAGGCGCGTCTTTCATTTTATCGCGGCGTGGTGGATGTTGAAGCCGCGACGCCTTTGCAGCAGCGGCGCCTCCGCGCTAGGTTCGTGTTCCGGCGTATTCGCAGTGAAGGGAAGTCGCGTCTGACTCGAAGTTTGGGGTTCCTTATTGTCGCGACTTGGAAATTTGGGGGTTTCTGATTTTGCGATTTGAGTGGGTTTCTTGTTTTCCTCTCTGTAGATTGGTGTTCTTCATCTTGTAATTTCGGAATATTTTTTTCCTTTCTTGGCACTTTTGGGCAGGTTGAGTCGCGCGGAAGAAGACCCTGTCGCATTTTGTTCTTGATTATTGTTAAGAAGCTGCGGGCAATAGTTGATGGTGTCGTAGGGAGGCGTTAGAATCTGGATGACTCATTACCACTACTGTGACTCATTTGCCACGTTTTAATTCTCTAGTGCCAAATAATCAGCCACTTAACACCGTTAGTGTGTATTTAACGGAGATGACTACATTGACACAAATTTTTTCTATGTTTGGATTCAATTGACACTTTTACACCACGTGAGGACGACAATGAAACTTTTTTAAAAATGAGGATGAATTTGACACAATTCAACCAAACTGGGGACAAAGGAAGCAATTAAACCAAAACAAAAAGTAGAAACATAATCTTCTTCACATTTTTTTTTATCAGAGAAGTACTAAGAGGATCATGTTTAGAAAAATGTGATCAGAAGATACTGGGCTTTTATGTTATTTTACTTTAGTAGATTAAGAGTTCCAAATTGTGTTACCCCATGCTTATTAAATTTGTGCTATAATTCTCATATGCTTTTGGCCCATTGTATTAATTTGTATTGTGAGCGGTGGAAAATTGGAACTTTGACACGATCTTTGCTTTATTATTTTCTTTTATTTTCTTTTTAGTATGGATTGTATTAATTTGTACTGTGAGGGTGGAAAATTGGAACTCTGACATGATCTTTGCTTTATTATTTTAATTCTAGATTCAGGGCATGGACAAAGTTACCTTTATGCATGAGATACTGCCTCGGTTCTTAAACCGAGGCGTAAAGTCCTTCCAAAAAAAATAAAAAAACAAAAAATCCACTGCATCGGTTTCCTTTGAACCGAGGTAAAATCCTAAAACTTTTTGCCTCGGTTGGAAACTGAGGCATAAAAGTGTAGACTTTTTGCCTCGCCTTTATATGCCTCGATTCAGGAACTGCTGCCGATGGACGAAAATAACCGCTGTCGTTGTCCGTGACTGCACTAGTGATCCTCTCACGTCTTTGTCATACATCTTGAACATTTGCAACAGTTTTTGCTCTCGTATAACTAAAGATCATATGATCATCACAAAATCACAAACACACAAAACACAAACAAGTATGAGATAAGCTACTGTTAAAACAACCAATAACCACATAATATATGAATGACAAATAAACACCCATAATAACAAAATATCCATCCACATTGTATCCTTAATAACATCATCATCATCAACACCATGATCGTCGTCAACGTCATCATCAACAATATTGTGATCATTATCATCATTGTCATTCTCATCAACATGAACCTCAACATCATCGTCATGAATATCACCATGAAGGACATTGGTCTATTGTTTATACCCCACCTCACACACCTGTTACACCAAACAGGGTGGTTCGAGTCATCTTGCCCTCATGGCTAAAGGACTTGTTTCCCTGTTCCTCAAGGACTTATAAGAAAAGATGTTGGTGCATCATACACCAAACATTATACTCCACAAACAAGCCAAAGTCTAGGTGAAACATCATCACCCTCTTCTTGCATTGCACAACACCCGAACCTCACTCTCTTCCCGCATCGCACAACCGAAAAGATCCTCTTTCTCGCATCTCATGATCGAAAGCACACATATAATTAAGGATTTACTAGGTACAACAAGTAGACATGTCCATCACCTCAACATGCATGTCCATCAACCACATAACTTGATACATCACCATCACCCTAGCATGCTTCACTATCAACCAAGAGTTATCGAGAACTCAAACAAGACAACCAGCTCCCTTTCCTCTCGAAACATAGTAGCTTGCAATCCATTATCCTGACCTCCTTACCCTATAAGGAATATTTTATCGTTTTAAAAGTTTTAATTTTAATACAAAAATTAATCATTATTATTATATTTATGTCTCTTAATATTCTTATAGAGTTGAATATATTCTACAAAGACTTCAGTTCGAGTACTTGCAGCTCTAACTTTACACTCTTTAATCGAGATCTTCTTGTGCTTGTCCTCCTTAAGTTGAATTGTGAAGTATATCTATAGAAGACACTTCAACGCTCAAGTCAATCAAGTGTGACAAATGATAATAAATGTAATAATGAATTATATAATTAATTTACCCCGTATAATGTGTTATTTATACTATGATTTATAGGCTTTTACCTGAATGATTATGATCCACGTGGTCTAATTACCTTGTTTATCTTTGGCTAATACATGTTAACCCTTAAATGTCATCATAGTCAACGACAATGGATTGTATGATTTCGTCCTAGCCAAATATACTTAGGATAAGTACATCTCAACTCGGGTAGCTGAGAAGTACTCAAACTTGTAGTAGACAGTCCTCCAGGTTTTACATGTCATATGTCCAAGTCTCTTGTGATACTATTGTATCGTTGGACTTGGTTTAGCCGGCATGTTCAAAGAAAATTTGTATTTTTTGGTCTTCTGGTCCAATGGGCATAGTAGTCCCCAAGCTTCGAGAAGCACATAAGCCATAAAGATGTTTAAATGAAAAGGTGGTAGGTCCAACAAGGTGATATGTGAGAGGTTGTTGGTTTGAAGGAAACAATGCGATGTTTAGTAGATGGATAGTCAAGACCCTTGACTATTAGATCTAAAAAGATCTAACAGTTGAAATGAAAGGTGAGAAGACAAAGAGTGACAATAGCTTTTCTATAAATAAAGAGTAGGTTGATCTCATTTGAGCATCTTGTCTTTTAAAAATTATCCTTGTTGCCTATGTCTTTAGCAAGGGTTATTAGTGTATGAGTGTCGACTAATATCATGAATAATGTGTAGTGGTTCCAACATGAGTTCTGGTAATGGGTCTAGCATTGATAGTTCAAGGGTGTTGTCTTCTTCGAGTGCATTGTTATCAAGGGTCTAAGAAGTGATCATAGAGAGTTGAGAGGATCTTAGGGACGAAGTAGTCAAGTCCAAGTTATTGTTAAAAGGGGTTATGAGTAGGTAGATCTCAAAGTGAGACAAGTATAGAAGGAATAATATATTTTTGGAGGGTGTGTGCCATAGAACATGTGTGGCATGGCCGAAAAGGTTATGAGAAGGAGTTTTTCTATATGTACATGGCTTTTTCACCCAACTTCATGTTCATCTTCCATTCAATGAGTTCATTATGGGTGTTCTTTGTCTGTTAAATGTCGTACCAACTCAACTTCATTCGAATGTCTCAGGCAGGTAGTTCAGAATCCAAGGTTTCTAAGTTTGGTGGGTTGGAAAATGTCACACTTAATATGCAAAATGTGTTCAAATAGGCTTAAGTGAGAAGGAGATGAAGTTGGTAGAAGAAAGCGAGTCAGGCACTCTTATGCGTGTTTTCCTGAAGTTTCACAGTTACACACTTATGTACATACATAGATTAACAAGCCTCTTAAAGAAAAAGAATGTTGATGAAGGTAAAGCCAAAGATACTATGAATGTGCTAACAAGCTTGAAGAAACAATATGATGCCAACTAAGAAGCCTGGAATATGGAAAAAATAAAATATTTTATTATCAATTGTTGGAGATCTTCCTTGAAAATCAACTTGAAAATACTTTAAACAATGTAAATATTCTATTTGTAACCATACAAAGGAGAGGAACACCCTCATAAGAATTATAATCCACTAAAAGAAATTAAAAAAGATCTACACATTTTTACATTCAATTTATGTATCACTCTTCAAAGTTTGTCACTCTAAATCAAATTCTCCTTTAATTCTTGTAAAGAACTCTCAATCAACTCATTAAAAATTTTACAAAGTAGAAAATGTAAAGAATTTAAGTTTAACTCAAAAGCAAAGAAAAACGAAAAACTTCTAGAAAAGGCTAAAACATTTAAACAAAAGTTAAAAAATACAAAAATCAATTAATAAGTAAAAAAATAAATAAAATTAAGGTTTAATGTTTCGAAAGGTTTTTTTTTTTTGCCAAAATCTCAAATAGGTGTCTTTCTTGTTCATTAATTTTGAAAAATTGAAACAAATAGAAATTTGTCGTTAAATTGGACAAACATCGTTTAAGTGATGTGTACGTGACATGTTGATTTTTTTTTAATAATGTGGCATAGTTTATGTGGTAATAACATAATGTGATTTGGAATTTTATAATTTTTAATTAAAAAAATTGAATTAAAAAATTGGGGAACTTATCCCTTTCTTCAAATTGACATTTGCAAAAAGAAATTAGGAAAAAGCTTGACAATGCCTTCGAATCAGGGTTCGTTCGTGGAAAAGAAAAAAATTAGCTTTTTTGTTGAATTGTGAAATTAGGGTTCTTGGACGAAATACACCAGTTTCAAATTAGGCGGTGTTGCCTCCTCCCACACGATGGTGTTATCTCCTAGAGTAGATAAATCTTGAAACTTTATCTGAAAACAAATCTTATAATTGGAGACACCTACATATAATTCTAGGAACCTAATTTTCATGGTCCAGGAACTTTGTTGTGCAGCTGGGTTTGCATATCCCTATTTCCTTGCCTTTGCTTCTGTCTCTTGACATGGCCTCTCTCAGACAATGGTCCTTCTATCAAAACTTTTACACAAAAAAGTTATACTACAAAGAGATAGGCAAGCGTTCATAATCTCCCTCACGGCCGCCGAGTCGCCTTGCCACACCGCCAGGTGGAGCTCCGTGTCGTTGAAACCAGAAATGGTCTTGGATGACGAAAGGGACTTGTCAGAGTTAGAAACCATAAGAGCATTCCCAGAAGATGAGAGGACCAAAGTGGCTTTCCTCGGAGTGTTGGGTTCATGATTAACATTATCTTCAACCTTCGTTCTATCCAGGAATAATAAACGGTGATGAAAATGAATCGAATGAGCTATATCATTCAAAAAAGAAAGAAACATATAACAGAGACACTGAATAGATACAAAAATTGTTCCCGATACGAAGGAACCCTAATTTGAAGAATTTTTTCTAATTTTTCTTTTCAAATCTTAATTCGAACACAGCCACTGAGTGTAATTAAAATTTCCTCATTTTTTTAATTAAAAAATATGAATTTACATGTCACAGTCACCTTATTAACCTATAAATTAGATCACATTATAAAAAAAATACAATCAACATGTCACGTAATGACCTCTTAAACGACGTTTGTCCAATTTAACGGCAGGCTTCTATTTGTTTCAACTTTTCAAAATTAAGGACACAATTGAGAAAATCAATAAGAAGGATACCTATTTAAAATTCTGACCGAAAAAAAAGACTTCCCAAAACATTAAACCTAAAATTAAAAATATGACGAAAAGAAAAACATTTTAAAAGATAACACTATAGGAAATTCATGGATTACTAGCGGATTATTACCGACGGCCCTTAGGCCTTCGGTAAATTTTGTTTACCGAAGGATTTTTCGGCAGTCTCTAAAGTAGTACACAATTGGAGGATTTTGGCCTTCGGTACTCGACATGGGACATTATCGAAGGAACTTGACCTTCGGTAAGTGGTTGGTGTATAAGAAAGTGAGATTCCCCCCTCATTTCGCGAAAGCTCTTCTTCCCCCAATATTCAAATTCTCCCAACTCCTTCTTCCCCTAACTCCTTCTCCCAACTCCCTCTTCCGCTTATGCACACTGTTCCCTCCACCATCATTGCGCTCCAGCCTCGTCGTTCAATCAAGGAAGTTGTCTTCATCATTCAGCCGGCCATTCCAAGAACGTTCTTAGACTCATCTTCTCGAATGGTCTTGGGCGTTGGCTACCGGTGTTCGCTTCCGTTAGCTGCCGAAGTTCGCCTCTCACATTTTCATTTCGCACTGAAACACATATTCCCTCCCTTCTCTGATTTCCCCAATCTGAGAACCTTCGCAATGATCTTGTCCAAGGGTCGTAGGCGCGGGGTGCTGGAGTTCGCCTCCCTCCATTGTGCTTCAACCGCGATGTGAGCTTGTGAACCGCCATTGCAGTTCAATCGTGCCTTCGCAAACCTCTATTGGCTTTAACTTCACTTTCGGTTTGAGGACTCTTGTTGTCGACATTTCACTCGTGAGGTAACATCCCTTCGTTCCCCGCCTGAAACCTCACAGATATGATATACATGTGTTGGAAATGTGGTGTGGTGTATGATTATGTATTATTCTTATTATTGGATTGATAATTTGTAAATGTATAATGAGAAACATGAGTCTAGAATTATTGAATATGTCTAGAATTATTAATAGAAAATTGTGAAACCAAGCAAGTAAACTAAAACGTTTTTTAACTCATAATTATTTCTCACAATTAAGAGTGAAAGAAAATTAAGAATTAAAAAAAAACAGTTATTAAGAAGACACTCAACTCAAAGTAAAGTAAAAATATTACTCAAAATAAAAGAAAACTTGATAAACAAGTATTATACATAAATTAATCAGCCACACACGAACATTGGAACGAGTAACAGGTGATGTACTCAATTTTTTTCAATTTTCAGTTCCTCACTAGTGAATCAATTCCAAAGATCAAAGGATTGATAACCGTGGACCCCACTTTTCGATCAGATCATGTTTCTCTCTTAATTCACGTGAAAAATCCATCATTATATATGTGAAGTCAATTCTCCATGTGGTGTTAGATTCTATGCAAAGATATGTAAAGAGTGTATCTATTATCAATTATACAATTACCAATTATCACCTACTGGGCCCACTTTGTAAAGTTTCTCCACGAAATTATTCTAATCTTGTGCTTATGTTGCAGCCACGGATTCAATTAAGAAAAAAGAAACCAAAGACGATGCTATATGAGAAGACACGTCTCCAAGGCATCGCCCACTGAAGGAAAGATACCCTAAAGGACGATGCTTCTTGATCAGCTTAATTTGCTAGCTGTTGTAGGGGCATCTCGGCACCACGGGCTGGTCATTTTTTTTTTATTTTTTTTAAATTTTCTTAATTTCTTTTTTAAAGTTGTTGTATCATATAAATATTTCGTAAGCTTTAATTGATTAATTAATATTTTTAATTAAATAAATTAAAATAGTTATTATATTTATATATCAAATTATTTTATTATACTAATAATTGGAAATTAATTTATAAATGTTAATGATTTAAATTATAATAATATTGAATATTTATTCTTTTATAAAAATATAATATGAAAAACTTAATCTTTTTAATTATTTTTATTTATACCACTTAGAGCTCTAACTAGTATAAAAAGTCTTATTTTTTTATACCTATTATTGTAACAATTAGTATAAAAAGTCACTTTCTATACCAACATGTAGACCTGCATAAAATTCAGTCCCAAAAAATATAACAATCTCATATTACAATGAAGATATATATACAAAGAACAAAATAATCAATATATTTCTTGCTATATACACATCAAAAAATAATGAAATACCTGGAAAACATTAGAAGAGAGATTGAATAGTGTTGAAGAAAAACTTTTCGCCAAAATGATAGTTTAACAACCTTGTTAAAGATTGAATGGTTTATATAAGTTGTTAAACACTCAAGTTAGAGAGTTTTGTTCAAACTGCAAGTTTCGAAATAAATGTTTTTCAATCGTCTAGTTAAATTTGAAGAAGTGTTTTAAAAATGATAGCTCTTAATAAGAATATTGTTTTGTGACAAGAGCTATAATAAACAGTTGAGAAAATAAGCAATTGTAGAGTTTGTGGGAAAAACATATTGCAGGACAAAAGTAATAAACACATAGTTATTTTACACTGGTTCACTCCACCAAGCTGTGTCTAGTTCTCCGTAAGACCTCTTAGAGGGTTCCACTATAATCTTCAACAAGATTACAACTGAGTATCTGCACCACTCCTGGTATCACCTAGTCAATCCTAGTAGCACTCGTTACTCTGACTGGAAATGAGTATCACATGTTAAGACAAAATTGTCTAAACGCTCTCATGTTTTGAAATTTAACCAAATAACATTAAATGAAATAAGAATCTGAAAATACATTAGGATGAAACACAAGACTTGGGCTCAAGGATCTCCAACATAGAAAAACCTTAGGAAAACCTTTAGGAATGAAGAAATCATAAAAACATATCTAAATCAAAGCACCCAAATGCAAAGCTAAACGACGGTTAAGTCAAAAGCGTCTAAGAGAGTTTAAGTCAAACGCGTAAGCTTACTATACCCGAAAGCTTATTCAGTTGATCGTTGTGCATTCATTAAATGCATAATCGATTACCTTGATGAGATAATCGATTATCACGTGAGAATAAGCTGACAATGAATTTTTGGAATTGTCCTTAAGTAAGGTCTTTATAAATCTATTTTAGACTCTCATTGTAACACACACAACTACACTGGTTAAACGGAGTGAAGTATGATCTAGGGTTTATGTAACCGTTGTGCTTCTGCTTTGAGAACTTGGTGTTGGCATAGAACGAGATATTTCACTATGAGTGTCATCGAGTGTTGTTGTTGTTGAGTGAAGCTGTCATCCTTTGAGAAGATTCAAAGGAAGTCTTCATCCTTCGTGAAGCATTCGGAGGAGGTGTTCATCCCTTGTGTTTTTCAGGGGAAGTGAGTATCATCTCTTGGGGTAAGAAGAAAGGTGTTTCTAAACCCTTAAATTTGTCTTTCTGAGTGGTTTTAATAGTTTATTGGTTTTGTGATAGTGGATAGTTAATCTCTGTTTGGGATTAGCATTTGAACATAGGATCCGTGGGATCTGAACTAGTATAAAACTACTTGTGCAAATATTTCCTTCCCTACATTTTTTATTGTTGTTGATATTATTTGCTGAGTAAATATTATAAAGAGAGAAGAAAAATTATTTTAAAGTACAAGAAATCAATTTGCCCCGTCATCATGATTTTTGTCCAAACACACTAATCATTCTACTATACCGCTTTGACAATCGGTATCAATTATTCAAAAAATTTTGAAAATGTCTAGACAATATCAAACATTTGCATATGGTGCTTCAATTGACAAACCCCCTCTTTATGTTGGAAAAAATTATGCTTTTTAGAAAATAAGAATGCAAATAATTTTAGAGTCGGTCGATATTGGTATTTGGGATGCCATTGAAAATTGTCCTTTTGTTCTTACTATTATTGTTAATAACGTCTAGGAACCTAAGCCATATGTCCAATGGACTGTTGATGAGAAAATAAAAAGGGGTCAAATTTTCCTTGTTTTTGATTATGTTTATGTGAAGATTTAATTTCTTGAATTGAATCTTAAATTTCCAGAACAAGCATAAAATTAGGATTCATTGGGTCTTTTTTATGTTTCATGCATTTAGCACTTAGGTTTAGTTGCTTTTCTCTGGTTCTTTTCTCATTCATGATGTTGAACACAATATTTTTTTTACTAATATCATCTGAATCACACCAAGTGTCTACCGACCTAACAATTCCCAATTTGACTGCTTCATGTCGCCTGGCTTATGCCCTCTTGAGGGTAGATACAACTTCTTCTGATACAGGTAGTCCTCTATTTGCTTCTTCCAGAACCTGAAATCACTATCATCAAACTTCTCAATCTTCACATTTCCTTCTTCAAATGTCATTGCTCCAATGGCATTGCTCTCGTTGCTATTGAAGAAAGCTCCCATTATTTCTCGAAACTGAGATTCCCAAACACAATTGAACCAAATCTTTTATGATGTGGAAGATTAGATAACGATGCAACCATAGAGCATACTAAGAATTGACTTTGACCAAATATTTTCTGATGTGGAAGATCGGACAAAGCTGCAACCATAAACCATATTAAAAAATTGGTTATTGATACCAATGGTTAGGAACAAGACAATAAAAGAGAAAAAAATAAACGATATAAAAATTTAATATGATTTGACATATAATGTGTATACCTACATTCACATTACACACTAGAAAGTATTTTTATTTTAGTGTGTTTATATGTCAGATTGCTTATATAGCAATATCATCTCACAATATTAAGCAAATGTAAAACTAAATCAAACTATATAAGTATTATTTATGGTTATGATCTTTTAAGTTTGTCTAATCAAAGTTCTGAAATGATATTTAATTTCTTTTCCCTTAACCATAATTTTTTTTTCTCTCAATTAGTCTTCCTAATAAAGTTTCTAATGAGGCAATATTTAATGAATAAGAATATACTCTGTTTTTGCCTTCACATGATTTTTTTCTCAAAATATCATTATTTTATAAATGTTTCATTTCTTAGATTTGAATTGATCATTTCTGGTAGGGATATGACTTAATTTATTTCTTCTAATAAGGATATGTCAGAAGATTCAAAGCAAACATAACGATGGTATCAACTCTCAAACGATTATGTCGATCAATTGTGGGAAATAGGTTTCAATTACACAAAGAAAAGGTTATTTCTGTTTGATTCTCTTAGGACTATGTCTAATTGGCAAACCTTGTAACTTCTGTTACTCTCCCAATATACTTAAGTGCAACTAAATATAACAATATTAATAAATATTTTTTGAAATTTTAAAAAATCAAATAATTTGACAGTTTTTAACTTTCAAAATATGATATATTTTGTGATGGTTTTAACTATCAAAATATAATAAAATATTATTCAATTCGATTTTTAACCGTTATTATTTTTTTTTTCTGATAACAATACCAACAGTTAAAATATTTTTTTCACAAATCATTTTACACATATGTAATTATGATGATTATTTTAACTATCAAAATTTTTAGGGTTAAATATGTTTTTAGTCCCTAAACTATTGACCGTTTCTGGTTTTCGTCCCTCTTCCAAAGTAAGGTACAATTTAGTCCTCAATCTTTAAAAAACGTTCGTTTTAGTCGAAAAAACGAACGTTTTGAGGACTAAAACGAGGACTAAAAACAAAATTTTGAGGACTAAAACAAACGTTTTTCTAAAGAATGAGAACCAAATTGTACCTTACTTTGGAAGAGGGACGAAAACCAGAAACGGCCAATAGTTTAGGGACTAAAAACATATTTAACCCAAATTTTTATTTGTGACAGCTTTTAACCATGAAAATTTATAATTTTAACTTCTACAAATATCAATATTTTTTGTAATGATACTTAATTTTTTTTATTAGAAGATAACGTTGTATGCTCGTGGATACATTGTACAATAGTTATATTAATTACATTTTAAATCTTATAGCTCATAAATATAATTACACAAACAATAAACAATACTTTATCATTAAGCGTTTTTTTATAAAAAAAAATAATGTAGATAAATTTCATAAAAACACTTTTATTATAAAGAGAAAAATCAATTTTATTATTTTGAAATGTACTTGGCTTAAAAATTTAAATAATCTAATTTTTATGTATTTATATTAACTATATAAAATCATTGTAAGAATTTTATGGAAACACCACGTCTGATAAAAGCTCTTCATAAATAAACGCTTAATTATATATCATCCAAACGCTAAACTATCTTATCTAAAAGGAACTTTACAATAAAACTTGTAAATAATTTACATAAACTCTTCCAAAGAGACTCACACACTCCAAATCTTAGGTCTGCAGTGCTGTTAGATAATTTTACTTCTCTTCTAAGCTGTATAAGTCACTTCATTAATGATCATATTTTAATTAAGGGTTGTTCTCTTCTAAGAGGCATAAGTCACTTCATTAAACATGGCATCTCTTTATTTACAACCGAAACACTTTTTTATTAAATCTCAAAGGAAGTGAACTCTCTTGTCCCTTTATTTAAATAAAACAAAACTTTTAGTTGTCCCACCATTTAAATAAAACAAGACATTAATCACGTTTTCACTATGTTTTTATAAAGGTTAAAGTGTATTCTATTAAGGGTCTTAAATTAAAACTCATTTTATAACATTATCTGTCAACATCTTATTTATAACATAAAATTTAAGATTCTAAATTCTGAAAAAAAATTAACTTTTAAAAAATAAAATTAAACAGAAGTTGTTGAAATAAATCTTATAAAAAAATTTTATCAGAAAAAAAGTTGCAAGTTCTTGTAAAATTTCTTGAAAGTAAAATAAGATATTATAATATAAAACTTACATGAAATAAAATCGGAATGATTCTTGTATTAGAAATAACAAAAACTTATCGTTATGATTGACATCATTCTTTTACATTATAAATTCTTTTACATTAGAAATAACCTAGAAAATCTCTCGTTATGACGTGGCAATTTATATACAACTTAAATATCAATATAAAATTAAGTTTAAAAATTGAACTGATACAAAAGTTCTAAGAATATATATAATGTGACATAGTAAAATTAATTTAAATAGAATCAGAGCTTTTGCATTATAAATGCTCTAAGAATACATGATGGTTCCATGATTAGCCAATCAGGTATCGTGTAACCCTTCCGAATGATGGTGGAACCTTATCAAGGATCGTTGTTCAAACGACGGTGCATAAGTCGAAAACAAGATTAAGAAACTCATTAAGCCAAAAAAAGAGAGGAGGGTTTAGGTTCAAGGGATCTTCAAAAGATAAACTATATTTTTCCATACGACATGCCATAAAGTAAAAGAATATAACCAAGCTAACTATACAAGAAACAATGTTGTAATTGTACGCATAATCAATTATAAAATGTCCTATTAACCAACCTACTTGCTAAGCAGATCTCCAAATGTTATTCATGATATGAAAAATACAATGCATATGCCTGATGGCATCAGACTTTGAACATCCATCGAAGTAAAAAAGTCAGGCGATTATTGATACAAGTCTCGTAAAGCAGTAATACTCAAATTTCCGAGTTACATAACACTTGCTAAACATAAAATATGAGAAGTCCATGACCAAAGTATCCATGGCACATTTCGACATTATCCAATAAATCAAAAAAATTGTGGACTCATTCCACTTAGAACCAATCCAAGGTTTTCAACCAATCATCAACTTGTTTTCCTCCAAGAAGGTATAAGTTGGTACCTCTAGATTGTATGGTGCCGGTCCCTTCCTAATTCTGCCAGAAATATCGTAATGGGAACCATGGCATGGACAAAACCATCCGCCAAAGTCACCAGCATTTGGCAAGGGAATGCAACCCAGATGTGTGCACACCCCAATCACAATAAGCCACTCAGGGTTCTTTACTCTCTCAGCGTCCTGCTGGGGATCACGAAGAGATGCAACATCAACACTGTTTGCCAGCTTAATATCATCTTCTGTTCTGCGCCTGATGAAAACTGGTTTTCCACGCCACTTAACAGTCACAGTAGTGCCTGGCTCAATGCTGGAGAGATCAACTTCAAGTGAAGCCAGGGCAAGAACATCCTTACTTGCTGACATGCTGAGCACAAACTTGAGGACAAGGAGACGAATCAAGGAGGCATAAACAAACCTACCACCAGTTAGGACAAAGTAGGCAAATGCCCTTTTGCTTGGATCACCAGGAGGAAATCGTTCATGGTTGTGTTCATCATATATAATCTTAGAAGAAGGGTTTTTAACAGCCGCAACAGTTGCAGGAATTTCAGGAATAAGGCTGTTTTCTTTAGGGTGGAACAGAGAATCAGTAGCATAACCTGGACAAGATAAAATTAAACCAATTAACCCATGAAAAAGTAAGCCTTAAACTAAGAGCACAAAGCTAAATTAAAACTACAAAACCAAAACCCTAAACTAACATAACGTACAGCAGCATATTAGGCCCACCGTAACACACAAATCTTCTTAAGGAATAACAAATTCAAGAATACTTTGCAAGAAAGTATTCATCCAGTGACACAAGAGTGGTAAATCATAAACATAATTAACAAATAAAAGAAATCATAAATATTCTGTTAAAAATCACTGATCCAGTAATATGGACCCTGTTTGGATAGATATCTGAATAGGCACTTAAAGGAGAGGAATATAGGAAGAAAAGATAAAAAAGAAATCCAAAAAATTCTATGCTCAAGTTAACATAAACTCTTAGAGAAGTTAGAACTATGAAACAAACCACAAATTAACTTATGCATAAACTAAATTTAGCTTAAACGAGAAGCTTATTCAGTTTCCATCATATTATCTAATGCTTCAGAAAAAAATTGTTCATACGAAATCATAGAAGAATCCCAAAGTATGGTGATGATACAAATAGATACCACAGGGCACACACAGAACAATCAGAACTTAATAACTATTTACATAGTTTCCTTTATATTTTTCAAGATAGCAATGAAACTTTAGCAATTAGTAGTACCGCATATAGAAGAATAAAATTAGTTAGGTAGTAACTTCTAGGACTTGTTAGATTACATCCCTACCACTAGGAAAATGAAAGTTCTATTTTCACCACTTTTCTTTACATTTCCTAAATGAATAACCCTTCCCATCATCAAAATTCGATGGCGTAGAAAACGGTCTATACTATCTGTACAGATACCCCTTCTAGTTTGGATGAACAATGTCATTAGAAAGCAACTAAACTTCCATCATAGAAACAGAATAAGTTACCTTTCATCAGAATGGGATAAAATTGCATAGACAGGGAATATATGACCTTGAAACATTTAGCTACAACGAGGTTGCATAAATTTCCTCAAAGCAGTGGAATACAGAAAACTCCAACCAAATGTCATCCAATAATTAAAAAAGAGAAAAAAAAGCACCAAACAAAATCAAGATATCAAATAACAGACGCAAAAAAAAAGCTCGGAATCCAAATTCGCAATTCCAACAGGAAAACACGAGAACGAATCCCACACCAACTTCTAATAAAAAAACATCCATGAAAAATCCAAAAACTATCACCCAAAGGGAACAAAGAACATCGCAATCCACAAAGGCGAACTGCCTCCGGATGCTATAACCTACTTAAGTAAATCAGCCACAAGTACATCGATCATATAAAAATTTGAGCTTTACAGATGATCATAAGCATTAAAAAGCATCCAATCAAGGATAATAATCATAAGGAGAGGAACCCTAAGATTCAAATAACAGAACGATCCAAACAAAAAAAAATACGAGCAAAACAAATCATTCGAAGCTTCGAATGAATCCATAAAGGGAGACAGATGAGAAGGGAATCCCAACCTCTGATGGGAAGGAAGAATTCGGTTCGGAGAGAAAACGGGTCGGATCTGTGCTCCTCTGTGGAAAGGGACGGCGCAACGGGGTTCCGAGAGAGAACTGCGGAGGCGGCGTGGTTGGCCCTCCACGGAGAGGAGGAGAGAGACGAAAGCCTCTTTGCTGCAACCCTCAACATGTTTCTTCTTCACCCTTCTCTTTCTTTCGTTCGTTGGTGGTTCTCGCCCTGCGATTATACTCTTCTACACAACAACGTCAAGAGAAAACAAAAATGTGTCCAAATGTGGTTATTCACTGCCATTTTTGTCTCTGGTTTGGGCTGGGCTGAACCCATTTGGATCTTACGTTCAGACCAAAATGCTTTCGGTTTGTAGTTTTTAAATTCAGGCTATTACGTTTTGCACCTCATAACTTCTTCCTGCACCTACTAATTTTAAACTTATCCCACTTTGCTATTCTTCTATTAAATGGCAATGAAGTTTTTTTCCAGGCATCGATAAGCTACATTAGTGTTTTTTATTTTCATTGAAGAGTTGCTGAAAGCAATATTTTGGCCCGCTAAGCTAAACTAAAAATTAGAATACTATTAAACTTGAAGGTGGGTAATTGTTTAATATTAGCATTTTCATTTTTGGTTTCGAAGATATTTGGGTTTTTTATTTGGAGTTTATCCTTTTACGTTGTGCAACCCATAGGTTATTTAGATTGCGCAATTCTTAAGTGAAAAGTGTTTTGTTTTTGGGATCTTGTAATCTGAAATTCGAAAATAATATCATAAATTACACAAATAATTTGACTTTAAAAATTGTATTTCAATTGTATAATTCATAATATAATTTTGAAGTTTCAAATTGTGTAATTCAAATGGAAAATTATGTTATGAATTACTCCATTTTTTTGGTTATATAATTCATAATTTCAATTATATTTTGATTATACAATCTATAATATAATTTTGCACTTTTAGAGTATGGAATATGAAAGTCAAAGTTAGTATTCTTATGTTGTTTTTACATTGACATACAAAAATTAGGTTGTTGATAATTAAAGTGGTCAAGGTTCAAAGAATACTGGTGTTGAAACTTGTAGTTTAGTCTAGATAATAAAACTTGATTCGACTCGACATAATATGCACTAGCAAACAAATTCATATAAAGATTCAAATGTAAATCTTTTTTCCTTTATCTCTTATTAGATATGAGAGTTTTAAAATTAAAATTTTTAGAAAAGTTTTTAACATATTGTTTGTCGTATAAAACTATCATCTTACTATTCATCATCAAATACACAACTTAAACATATTGTTTGTCGTATAAAACTATCATCTTACTATTCATCATCAAATACACAACTTAACCCTCTTTTTTTATCACTACAAGAAAATTTTAGATTAATTTTAACAATAGATTTAAATTTTAATTACCCATAAAAATATCCATCAAAAGATTTTATAATTTACTAATTGAATTTAGCAACCCTCTCTACAAGAAAATTTTAAATTAGTGATGAAAAAAATCATCAATAAAACATAATTTACTGTATAGCAATGGATTTTAGAAATTTAATTACCTATAAAAATATCCATTAATAATGATTAATCGATAAATTAAAATCTTTATTATCGACAAACATATTTTTCAATAATTTATAATTTTTATTACAAACAAAAATATATGTCAATAAATTAGGTTGATAAAATAACATTAAAGTTTTTTCTTTTAGAATTAACTATTTCTATTGAATTTTTTTTAAATCGATTGGTAATAAGTTTTTTTTAAAAGATTGTTTATAATTTTATTTTTTTAAAATTAATATTAAATTCATCATTATTTAAATTCTTTTAAAATTCATCAATATTTTTTTCAATAAAATGAAGATCAGCTTATTTTGATAAATTTGTCAAAATTATAAATCACTTGAAAAAGAGAAGCAGAGGAAAGAAGGAGAAAGAGGTGTGAGAGGCAATGAAGAGGTGGAGACAGCAAAGGAGGAGAAGGAAGAGGAAAAGGAAGAAGAAGAAGAAAAAAAGGAGGAAGAGAAAGAGGAAGAAGAAGAGAATAATAAACTAAAGATTAATGGTAGAGAGAAAATTGAGAAAAATTAAAATTTGTTTACTGTTTGTTTGTTGGACTTTACCATTTACAATTATGTTTCTATCATATTTCTACTAAAGAGAAATTGTAATATGTAGTATGAAATGTTCCTCTTTTAATTGGAAGAATATTAGAATTTTGTATTGTATTGAAATGTTGTGTTCGATGAAATTGCATCGGAAGAACAATTTAAGTAGAAGCTTTGTTTTATGATATTGTGCTTTAAGTAGAAGTTAATGAAATTAATGTTAATTAATATATTTTAATAAGAAAAATGGAAATTGTAATAAAACTTATTAAGAGCGCATAAAGAGATTTTAAAATAAGAATAGTAATACAAGTTGGCCATAACTGTGTGACAGAGTAAAAGTAAAAGTTGGTGTGATTTTCAATACAGCACAATAAAAGCACATTAAAAAAACCTTCACAAGAATACTCACTAGTTAGATATTAAACCCAAAAGTTCAAAAGTAGGCAACATAGTTCCAATCACACATTGCAACTCCCACAAAATTTCCACATATTAGTGATCAAAAGCCTTGTTTGAACTTGTGTGCCCAACTTCCTTCTTTTTCCTCCCCTCTTTGCTCCTTTGATATTGTTGGAGTTGGTTGATCTTAACTTCCTCTTCACTATTGGTTGAGTATATATGAGTGTGGTTTTGTTTATCATTTCAGAGGTACAACCATGACTTTGACTTTCATTCTAGCTCTATTTTTTTTGGAGTCTTCTTTTTCTTTTATATATATATATATATATATATATATATATATATATATATATATATATATATATATATATATATATTATAAATTAAATATATTGTCATAAAAATAATATGATTGCAGTAAAGGGCTTTATAATTTGTATTGTTTTTTTTGTTTTTTTTTACAATGTCTATTATTGTGACCATATTGTTGACAAGTACTACATCACGAGCAACAATATCACCCTCCTTGCATCACTTCAACAATTGTAATACCTTTAACAAAACTCAATTATGTGAGCTTCACTAACAACGTGTTCAATATAACAATCTGACTAGGATGCTACTAAAATACTAAATAAAATTCATAAATTTTAAAATCTTTTATTTAATGTCATAATCAAACCCAAACCTAAAACATAGTCATAGTGTCTCACAATGTTATACAGTTACCAATTATTATACATAACCACACAAAACATGTCGTCATCATAAATAATACAACCACTAGTGATATTACTGTCAGTAAACTAAGTTTTAACTCTTGCACACATCTTACCAATATAGGTGTCACTTTTCATTACTCTCCTTAGAAGCCTTGACGAAGTATACAAATGTCAGTATCCAAAAATCCAAAAGGATATTGTTAATGTTGCTGGATTGGAAACTCCTAATGTTATTATTACTGATCTTGTAGATGAATTATTTGTTATCATTGTTGATAAAGCATGTGACATATCAAACAAGGAGCAAATTGTTGTCTCTTGCATTATGCCAAAAAGGGAAGTATTATTGAGCGTTATGGTTCATGTTAAAGATACTACAACTTTATCATTGAAAATGGCAATTGATGAATTACTTTGTAAATATGGGCTTAGTATATATAGAATTCGTGGACAAGGTTATGATGATGCTAGCAACATGTAATGAGAATTTTGTGGTCTCAAAAGTTTGACCTTAACAGAGAATTCATCTATTTTTTATGTACATTGTTTTTCCTCATCAATCATAGTGAACAAGGTTTAAATCAAGAAACTAGTCTTAAACTAGTTGTTGATACTTGTTGGGCTTCACATTTTGAAACATCCATCAATTTGATATGGATGTATTCTTATATAATTGATGTTCTTGAAATTGTAAAAGAAGGTGGATCAAATACATATCAAAGAGTTGAAACAAATGGTCTTTTACATTTTCTAAAGGAATTTGATTTTGTATTCACATTTCATTTAACAAAAAATGTCTTGGGTATTTCAAATGAATTGTCACAGGCATTACAAAGAAAAGATCAAGACGTCATCAATGTTATGAACTTTGTTAGCATCACAAAGCTACGATTGCAAACTATGAGGGATAAGGGATGTGAGTCTTTACTTCAGGAAGTAATTTCATTTTGCAATAAGCATTCCATTAACATTCCCAATATAGAACACATATTTTTATCTAAGGGGAGATCACGACGTGGAGGTAAATTTCCAACTATCACAACTAAGCATCATTATTGTGTTGAATTATCTTATACTATTGTGGACATGCAACTTTAAGAACTTAATGATAGTCAGAGAGAAATACTTTGTTGCTTTTTTGCATGAATTGTTTGGATCCAACCAAACTTTTACTACTTTTGATAAGGCAAAGCTAATTTAATTTGCAAAGTTTAATCCATGTGAACTATCTATAATTGATTTAGTGATGCTTGATAATAAACTTGAGACTTGTATCATTTATATAAGTTGAAATGTAGAATTTTTATCTTTAAAAGGAATTATAAATCTTTTTCAAAAGTTGGTTGAAAGTAAAAGATATGTTGATTATCCATTACTTTATCTTCTTTAGAAGTTACCAATGATTTTTCCCATTGCCACAACAACATGGAAAAAGCCTTTTCTCCAGTGAAAATTATGAAAAATAGGTTGCATAATTGGATGGGAGATGCATGAATGAATGATTGTTGTCTAATGATGAGAAAGAGGTGTTCAATAACATTGACAATGAGTTGATTATTTAATGATTTCAAGACATGAAATCATGTAGAGGACAACTATAAGGTACATAATTTATTTGAATAGATACATTGAATTTTATGATTTTGATACTTATGTCATTATCTTCATATGCATCATGATAATTATTATTAATTTATATTATTTGAAAAGTAAATTGCCCTCACTAACTTAGGGTCTAGATTTGCCACTACTTGGAAGCTCTAGTGAAGTATACATGTGTCACTTTTCATTACTCTCCTCAATAGTCTTGGTGAAGTATACATGTGTCACTTCTCATTACTCATAATTTTGAATTCTAGTGATCTGTCACTTAGAGTCTTTGAGAATCCTAGACATTTTGCTATAGATGAGCTCAATATTAGACACAATTTATGCATGTATGCAGTTGTCTTGTAGACAATTTGTCTTAGATGATGTTATATGAATGATGTCACTTAAACGATGAGTCTTTGACGTTTGTTTCTCAATGCTATATGATTGCACTAGACACATTGAGCCAATTCATTCAACGGTTCTCATACCAAGAAGGGTGATTAAACGATAAAGTCCATCTTCCATTAATGGTTTAGTGAAGATGTCAGCTAGCTGATCTTCTGTGTTTACATTTTGTAAATCCATTAGACCCTTGTTAACATGATCACATATGCAATTATTCTTGACTTCAATATGCATGCGCCCGTGAATGCAATGTAGGATTTTTAAATACACTAATAGCAGCATTATTATCATAATAGATAAGGATCTTACTCTCGAAGTAATTGTAGTCTTCTAGTTGATTTCTGATCCAAAGCAGTTGTGAGCAATAGTGAGTGGCAGATATATATATATATATATATATTCTAGTTTTGTAGTTGATAGTGCAATTGTATTCTGCTACTTGCTTGACCACGAGACAAGGTTTCCTCCGATGAAGTGGCAGCCTCCATTTGTGCGTTTGTGTTCCACTTTGTCTCTAACGTAGTCAGCATCATAGTAGCCGTCTATTTTGAAGCTTTCGCTTCCTTTCGCGTTCAAGAACTGTCTTCAAGAATTAATGATCAAATTTGGGTTTACGCATCAAGATCCTATCAAGAAATTGGGCTAAACAGTACTGATTAATTCTGAACTATCAGAGTGTACCTAAATTATCAGTTTCAACGTTTGCAATCTGAGTATTGTGTTCCTATGTTGTTGTTTCCGGGGGAGAGAACTGTGATTATTCTCATTGAGAGTTGGGATTGCTCTCAAGGAGTAAAAAGAGTTGTGAGTGTTCTCAATTTTGGTAAGATTATGAGGGTATTCACATCTTGTTACTATAGTGATTTTGAGTGGGGTGAGAAGTACATTGAGAGGGGATATATCTATATTCTTGTAACTCTATCATTATAGTGGAATCCCTTCAACTCAGGTTATTAAAGGAAGACTGAATGGAGGCTTGTGTTAATCTTTCTCTATCATTTCTCTTTTATTGTTGATTCATCATACTTGTTTTATTAATTTCAATAAAACCAAAGATTTTGCAAAGCTTTTGAAAAGAACAATTTTTAAAGGAAAAATCCAATTCATTCCTCTCTTGGTTTGAGATACAAGGTATCATTTTTCTAACAATGTCCTTTATTGTTATTGGTTCCTCTTCAAACAATTACCCTACCATCTCGCGAACAACTCTATTAAATTCCACATTGAGCCCAACGACACTCAAACCCAAAGATACACACATCTAGAAAAGATAAAAGTACCAAGTGTTGCCTAATATGTATACATTAACTATTTGGAACTCAAAGACTTAGAAGTTCCTTTAACACTGGTTCATTCATATCCAATGATTTTTCAAGCTTAACACACCACCTAAAAGGTGTTACTCTTGTCTGCGAGCAATATCTCAATGTTAATACAACATTGACTTCAACAATGTATTCAGTTTTACATAGATGTTGAACTTTAACCTAAAATACCATAAAATAATTCAAAAACCAATTCTACATTCAACAATAAAATATGAAAATATTAAGTTATATGAATTAAGCTAAGTTGCAAACATTCACATCATTACCTTGTTGTCCTATCATAACTGACGTCAAGTGACCTTAATTCACTTGTTCAAAATGCATAAAAAGCTATTGTAAAACTGGATAGAGAACAAACCACAAATTTTCTTACAACTTATACAAAATTACATATGCATTGTATTCAGCGATAACCTAAGTTACAATGTTTTCAAAAAAGAAAACTATTATATAAGGTGTACGAAATATATAACTTAGGTTTGAACTTAATATAACTCAAGTATGACACAATTGTGTTAATACACTTTTGTCAACCGCAACTATCGAAACCATCAATCATCACCATCTAAGCAACTACAAATTTTATATAGATTTCAAATAATTGAGTAAAGTTGCCAACAAAACTTAGTTTGAATATATCATTTTCTAGATGCAAAATAAATAAATCTAGTTAGAATTTAATATAAGTCAGGTGGGCACATCTTCAAATTATATTTATTCAAGGTTGCACATGAATTAAAACACAACAAACCAAAAAATTCCACCATTGATATAAAGGTGTAAGGATTAGTTAATGAGAAAGTGCATGTTCATTTCTTACCAAATTTCTTATTTGAAGGTGTGAGCTTCACGTGCAAGTTCATAATGTAAATTGAAATTTGGAGAACAAAACCATGGGTACACATTGCCAAAGCAAAAAAATAGGGTCAATGGAAAAACTCAACCTATCATTCTATTTTACAATTCTAAAATTTCGGATACCACCTAATGCATTTTGCGTATTATATTATGATTTTTTCCAAAATGAGTATGGTTTGAATTTACTAAATTTATTGTTAAAAAGTACAAGCCGTCTTAGCTCAGCTGGTAGAGCGCGTGGCTTTTAACCACGTGGTCGTGGGTTCGATTCCCACAGACGGCGATATTTATTTTCATTTTTGTATATATTTAATATAATTGAAATTCAATATAAATTTATTTACTAATAAGTGCTTTATGTATCATATTTAAGCATATTTTTACTATAAAATATAGAAGAAAATAATTAGTTTATGATAATTAAAATTTATGAGAAATTTCAAAATTAGAAATAATTAATAACTACTTCTCTCGGTAACATAAAATTTAAATTTACATAAAAATGAAATTAACTTAGACGAGCATAAGTTTACTTTGTATGGCCAATGTTTATGGTTTTTTAAGTTAAATAATCACAAACTATGAGAATTATAACTAATAGTATAGTTATTATTTTTATACGAGAGTGAAAAATGTTTTTTTTACTAAACAACCATACATGTAGAGATTTTAATTTGGCCTATCCATTTGTCATAGTATATTGGTTGGAGTAAAAAAAAGTCAGCTCAAAAAACTCACATAAAAAAGAGTTAATAGAATTAAAATAGCAACACAAAATTTCATGAGTCAAAACTAACCTACATATATGTCTATGTGAGTTAGTTTTAGGTTAAGAAAGATAGGATTGAATTAAACTAAGTTTAGTAAATAATTTATGTTGGATCAAAATCAAATAGTGTTTTGATTAAGCTAAATCTATAAAGTTTAAGTTGAGTTGAGTCAGTCTTTGTTGAGATTGATCCGACTTAACTAGGTCGAAGAATCAAGTCGACAAAACCTTCTGAAGAATAGAACTAAGATGGTTCAAGTAGAAGAATCAAGCCGAGATGGCTTGAGTCAATGGTTGGGCCAAGCAAGTTTGTCGAAGGTCGAGTTCGTCGACCGTGATGAAGAATAAAGTCAAGTCATTCCAAGTTGAAAACTGAGCCGAATCGCCGAATTGAGTTGAGACGACCTAAGTCAAAGGTCGAGTTGAGTCAACTTATGCCAAAGGTCAAGCCAAATAGGGTTGGGCCGAATGTCATACCATGCTAGCTCGTGTCAAAGGTTGAGCCGATCAACCCAAATCGAAGGTCGAGTTAAGCTAACAAGAACTAAATGAGTTGAACGACGAGTTGAGTCAATCAAGTTGATTGGCTCAAAGAATCAAGTTGAGTCAATAAGGTTGAAGAATCGAGTTGATCGACCCATATTGTCAAATCGATTAGCGTAGGTCGAAAATCAAATTGAGTCAATGGGGCTAAAGGTCAAGCCTAGTCAGTTTGACTAAAGAACCGAGCCATGACAACTCAGTTGAAGAATCAAACTAAGACGGCCTAAGTCAAAGGTCAAGTTAGATCGAAGACCAAGTTGAGTAGAATAATTGAGTCAAGTCGACCCAAATTAAAAATTGAGCTAAGTCAAGCGGGCCAAAGAATTGAGCTAAGTCAAGTGAGCCAAAGAATTGAGTTGAGTTTGCTCGAACCGAAGGTTGAACTGAGCTGGCTTGGTCAAAAAAGTTAAGTCGGGTCGAAGGGTATAACCGAGTCATCCCAGGTTGAAGGGTTTATCCTTCGACTCTAATAAAGTTAATTTAACCTTTGGCTCGAGATTACTTCTCTCAACATTCGACATGTGTCGACTAGATTCAAAATTTCACATGAGTTAACTTGATTTGACTTTTGTTCAAATAAAATCAAACTCATTTTAACCTTTACCTACTAAAGAAAACTTTGGAGATTGAGAGATTTTTTGACTTCTCAATTAATGTACTAATAAAATAAAAGCTTTTTAATGAGTAAATTAAAACTAATATGCATGAATTAAAATGATATATCTAAATATATATTTTAGTTGGTTGTCCATCTTCTACACTCAAGCTATAAGCTTAACAACTTCTTTCTTTTCTGAGAGCTTGTACTCGAATCCCGATTCATTCATTGCATTATATAAAAAGTATAAGGTTGTTCTATCGCTCATTTGTGTCTTCTTCAATGTGGTAATTTGTGCCACCGTCTTGTTTTCATTCTCTGCGGGTTCTTGATACCCACTATCCATTATATCTCATACGTCTTGGGATCCGAGTAAAACCTTCATCTACAAACACCAATTATCTTAATTAATCTTATCTGACAACTCATCTTATTGACTACCTTTCTCATCTTTCTCATAAAAAAAAACCTCAAAGTATAAAACTCTAATACCATCTTATTAAAATAACCTCACAAAAAAAAAATATATTTTGCAAAGTATATTGCGCTATATTCATTTGATTGAGAGAAAAAAGTTATTAAAATAGCCACCTACAGACTCCGAATGAAATAAAAACAGTTGCTGCCCAAAATAGAAAAACCAAATATCTTCTAAATGATTGGGCTGTTAAAATATAATGACCACTAAGGTTTGTTACCTAGTTGCTACAATGCAACCCAAACTAGAAAAATAAAAACCAACTAGATGCTAACTAATTGCGACGCTGGCCAAATAAAGTTTATGAAAAAATTACAAAAAAATCCTTTTCAATTTAAGTTTATTTAACACAAGTTTCATTAAAATGAATATTTTGAATAACACTTGAAAAGAATTTATCATTTAAATTAATTGTAAGGTCGAGCACGAAAAAAATTTTATTCTTGACGAAAGTGTTATTGTAAAAAAAAATTCCATTAACACTGTTTAACCCTTTTTCTAATGTTTTTAGATACTTCAATCATGATTTTCCATTCCTTTTAATAAATAAACAACAACAAAAAAAAATGAGATAAAAGATCATTGTAAGAATAAGAATGAAAATTGACAGTGGCATTTTGTTAATTACTGTATTAATTCTCTCTCTCCGAGTCATATCCAAGTGAGATTTCTTAATTATTGTTAGGTTTTATAATTTTTGTATTAAGTGTGTTCGTTAACATAAAAAATACTGATTTTGCACTTTTAGGAAAATGTGGAAATTTTGTGCATGTTTAACCCAAAAGGCTTTCAAGAAAAAGCATCACAACCTCAACAATGGTGTAAATGTTATTCGCTTTGAAAATGTTTAGGCACCATTTTCCCTTCATATGCAGACAGATTATTATAAAATGCAAATCCATGACAAATGGTAATTATAGTTTTGTTCTCGACTTTTTTCATAGCTTTCCTCTTTGCCAACATTTTCAAACACGGATGATACAGATAATGCAAAACCCTACATTCCTTGATATTTTTGTTCATACAATCTGCAGAAACTCAATCTTATAGTTTCATTATTCATAAATGACAGTGAATTTATTTTGAACTTGTTAAATTGAAAGTTCATTATGAAATGTCATCACTATTGGAAATACAATTTTCAATATCGTAAATTTGATTTAATTTTAATTATTGACCTATTATAAACAAATGCCATGAGTCAACAGTTTTATTTAACAAAAATATTTAAATTGTATGATTAACCTATCCAAGGAAATTCGTTGCCATCATTGCAATGTGACCCACTTAAAATTTTGTTAAACTGAATAAATTATTGAATAATTTTTCTTAATTTAAAAAATTAAATAACTTTTTAAAATAACAACTATATGCTTTTTAAAATTATATATATTTTAAATAATATTATTGTTTTATTTTTAATTTAATTACTGAAAATAATAAATTATATTTTTTTAATACAAATACTTAACATGTAATAAATTGACACTACTAATAAAAAACATTATTTATTATTATTATTATTATTATTTTATTTTTATTTGTTGTGATAAATTAGTTATATAGATTAACGGAAATAAAATTATGACAAATTAATCACATATTAACGAGAATAAAATTGTGACATTAATGAAAATAGACAAAATAGTTACAAATTAGATAGAAAAAAAAGTGACGAAATTTCTTACGCATTAGGGAGATAACTTAATATAGAATAACGATGGATTATATCTCTCTTTATTTAACTACTTGAATTTAGTTATGAAATTTTTTTTTAGCAATTTGATACTTTGTCAGAAAACTTGTTAACGAAATATTAGTTGCAAAATAACTAAGAAATTTTTCGTAGTTAATATGCAATTTTTTTAGTGTGTTGTGTTTGAATCAAGAAAGTCATTGAAAAGAAGGAAGAGAAAGAAAAACACCTATCACTAATAAAGAGATATGTTACAGGATAAATTTTTGGACCAACTATACAAATAGTAGTAAATGTAATTTTAAAACGTTTAAAATGTAATTTTTTTTTGTGAAAATTAAAATGATTTGCTTCTAATGAGATAACAAAATAAAAAATGACTTTACTTATTATTTTCGTTTCATTATTTGCTGATTTTATTTAACTTGATTATTAATAAAAAAAATTAATGAATTTTTTCAATTTTAAAAAGGTAACAATGTCATCACTGTCTATTTAATAATTAGAAAATCATTAGAAAACTTTTAGTTTATACATAATATATAATATCTTTTTTGTAATATACCTAGAGACAATTTATAATAAAACAGACAGACAATCCAAGTTTTGGTTTGGCTAATCTTAACTCACTAAAAATGGATCAAGTTGGATTCGTTTGTCACCTAAAACCGGGCTAAAAATTCCAACTCCTTCCATCATTCCATATATGATAGATTAACAAATTGACAAACTAGTCCACCATTTCTTTTAAATTTTTAAGTTTTTTAATGTTTAAAAAAAAAAAATATATATATATATATATATATATATATTTAAAATATATTAAATCATATCAATATTTTTAAAATTTTAATTTATAAATTAATAATTTTAATTAAATAAATTAAAATAATTATTTATGTTCAATTATTATATTATAATTCATAATTTGAACTTGTCGGTATTAATGATTTAAATTATAATAATATTATTATATATTTAATTTCAATAAAAATGTAATTTTTTTTATTATTTTAATTTAAAAAAATGAAAAACAAAACAAGTTAGCGAATCAAAATCAGACTAACTATTTTGATCCGTTAATTTGGTAAACTAAAAAAATCATTTAAATAAGTTAGTAGATTGAAAATTCTAACAGCGATCTTATTCAGTATACGAACCCACAGACAGTACCTTCAGATTTCAAATTCCTCGCTCAACGACCCAGTTTGCTGATCGAATAAAACTCACAATAATATCAAACCTCAACTTCTTGTTGAGCGGCACAACTCACTAGGCGAATCCTTCAGACAATGGTTCACACCCTTCAAACAAGAAAAAATTAAATTACATACAACCAAATCCGTATATAAGACCCAAAATCTGTATATAATACTTGGTTACATATGGATTACATACGAGCAAAAATCCGTATATAAAATTGTCGTAGCTAAGTTATATACGGATTTATTTGTATGTAATTACATACGAAAAAATTGGTATGTAAAATTCGTATATAATTACATACAAAAAAATTTGTATATAATTACATACAGAAATATTCGTATGTAATTACATACGGAAAAATATGTATGTAACTTTATGGTTTTATAAAAAAAATTTAAATGATCTCACATTTGCACCCAATAATTAAGAGTTGCATCTAGGTAATAAGAGTCAAACACAATTGTCAAACTGTAAAAAATAGTACCAAAAATTTGTCAGTTTTTTTATTAAAACGTGATGTTTGTTTAATCCATTATAGTATTAGACATTAACATCATATTTCACACAATCAGCCATAAGAAAATATCATTCATAGCATCAAATCTCAAGCATTTCACATTTAAAAGTCAAATATATTGTAATATTACAAAATCATGATATTGAATTAACTTTATAAAATGTCTAATAGTCATAAACAAGTAATACAATTCATAATATGGTAAACATAATAGGAAACTAAACTACTAATACAATTGGTTATCTCTGAAAAACTATCTAAGAATTGTTTCACTAGTGTTTGAAGCACCACTGACTAGCCATTTATCATAAAGGCGATGGCTCTAAACCTTAAATAAAGAATATTCAATTCTTGTATTGTTGAGTAGAAGATTTACCAGGTGAATAGAAAAGTCTTGATGATGTTGGTGATGTTGCATTTGATTGCAAAGGCCTTGTGGCAATGCCTGCCATTGTTGTGAAAATGTGAAGTCAAGTTCGAAAACTTTTGTTGAGGAACATTTCTCATTCTCTCCACCGTGCTCTTGTCGTGACAGTAACACATCATTTAACACTATTAGATATGTCAATTGAAACGGTGCAAAGATCAAATGATACTTTCCATATATCTAAAGTATAAAATCTATAGCAATATTTTACAAGTTTCATTAAGCATGTATTTGACCTCAAAAATTTTCTCTTATTCCCATCCACTATATTTTTTTATATAAGAAAAAGTCCAAAGTCGACTTGTCACCTATGTTGAATTCATACGACTATTCAGTTCGTTTCACATCTAGGTCATCAATTCTATAGTATTCACCAATAAATTAAATACAAAAAATCCAATTGAAACAATCAAAATCCATTCAATTATAAAGTAACTTTCTTGGATTATTACTTTTTTTCCACGGGGATTCAATACAGAGGTGTGATAAAACTATGTTTTAATAATAAGAAAAATATATAAGGACTTATACTTTAACAATAAAAAATCCAAAAAATTAGATACGTAAAAAAATATTAATATATTAAAAATATAAAAGTAAACAAGAATTTAGATGAATAAAAAAGAGATATAAAAAGTAAAAAAAGGTTGACACCATACAACTATGGGAGAGTCTGGGACGTGTCTTACTGGATTTGAATGAAGGAGGAGAGTAATAAATTTAAAAAATTCTTACTATTTTGGATTAGTTTCAAACAGGGCATGTTCCTAAATAAATTCCAGTAAAAAATTAAACTCCCCTGTTATAGTGCTTCCTCCAAATACGAGTTAAAGGCAATATCAAAATTATGGTTTATATCAAAAACCTAATTCATCAAAAATAAATACCAGATCAGGACTATCCCAATTGAACATATCCAAATCAACCGCGAAATAAGAATGAAAATAGTGAAAATATAAACACAAAAAACACATATAGCATAGTTCAAAAATGATTTAGAAAAGAAAAATACAAAGCATTAATCAACTATAATTAAACAGTCGCTTAGTGTCCCAACTCGTCAAGCGAATAAAACTCACTGTACTTTTAGACTTTAACCTCTCGCTCAGCGACCCCGCTTGCTGTGTGAATATCAAGATAGTGTACCAGACTCTACTATCACTCGCTGAGCGACTTTATTTGTTCAACGAGTCTGCATAATTCTATAGCACAAAACTGCAGAATTATGAGCCTACACCAAAACTTACCAATTTGAAATATTTTTCCAACTTCTAATCTTCCTAGATTGTTTTATATACCTAATTACACTTAATCAAGCGTGTCTAAATTCTACTAACATCATTCTAAAGTGTTTACTAACCAATTTAAGCTTCAAAAACTAACAAATCACTACTTATGAATCCAATTTGCATTTACATTCAAACAGTTTAGTATTCACATACCATCAAATTACACAACACACCTATATTTAAAAGCAATTATCTAACTTCTCTTACCTCTATCAAATTTGCACAGTTCTAAAAAATACCCTAACCGAAGCTTGTACCTCAAGGAACTCTAGAATAACCTACAAATCACCGATTTGTGATAGAAAACAACCCTTAGAACCTAATTTGAGCTGAGAATCAAGAAAGGGAAACTCTTTTCACATGCAAAAACAGAATTCTTTGCATATTCACAGATTTAGGGAAAAACTAAGAAAAAGGGAACGAAACTTACTAACTCTAATCAAGAAATTGATCGGTTGAAAATGTAGCTCTCGACGCCAGGATCGCCTAAACACCTCCTGATCGGCGAACAGATGATTCACGAGTGATAAAGGTTAGAGAGAAGTGAGAGAAAACAAAGAGAAAAGAGTTTAGAGAGATAGACGATATTTTAGATAATAAGATGAGCTTTAGAAATTTCTGTTTATATTATAATATTATTTTAAAATAAAATATTCGGTCTTAATACACCTATCTATTCCAGTACTTTGTTTCCTAGGTTCTTACAAAATTGAGAGACACTTTATTAAATCTTTTATCAACAGAGAGATAAAATTGAGAAGAAAAACTAATTAACTAAAATATTTACATGAAATTTTCTACTTAAAATTACTTTTTTATTAGGCTTAAATTTACTTTTTAATTGTTAACGTTTTATAAATGTACAGTTTTATTTTTCTTAAAAAAATAATTAAATATTTGATCCTTAATTTTTAAAATTAAATAATTTTTACATACTATATGATTATGTTATATCAGTATTTTATTCTTTACCATTTGAATCACATATCAATTATTAACAACATTGAATTAATTTTAAAAAACATAAATATGTAATTATATTGTTTTTTCTAAAATTCAAATACTTGAATTAATTTAAGGTACTTCTTTATTATATAAAATGGATAGATGCATTTGAATGGAGTCCAACAAAACAACTATCCATTCAAGATTTCTTCAACAACCTGGACCAGACCAAGAATTCTTCTAAACTTTTCACCCTCTTAGCAACTCCAAGAACTGCGTGCATGAACCTCAAATGCTGACTATGAAAATTTCAATTCTCAAGCTCAATTATCGTGATTAAATGATGGTAAAACTTAATATAAAAAATCCCTTGGCGACAAGAAAGACACTTTCTTGGTGACAAAAGAGAAAGAAGATGTAATAAGGAATACTTTACGTCGATCATACATAAAGCTAATTTATAATTTATAAATGAGTTTAATATTTATCTTATAAGTTAATTTTATATTATATAATTAAATTAAACTTAAAATTTATTTTTTAATATTCTTAATAAGGTATTAGAACATTTACATTTATCTTATATATGTTATCTAATTACTATTAAATTATTTGTAAATATATAGTCACATAAATATATACATATTTTTTTGTAAGAAACCATAATTATACTTAAAAGAAATCAATTTATATTATATAGATGAATATATAATTAAATATGTTTTTAATTTTTAAATTTGAACACAAAATTAGAATTTTTTTTTAATATTTAAAATTTTGATACATTTTATTCTTCAAATTTTAAAATTAAATAGATATAATCTTTTAAACTTATATGTAAAATGGTATTTTAGATTGATATTTGAATTAAAATTTGTCAAATGATATAAATAATTTAAATATCAAATATAATTAACACATCAAGGTTTTTTCACACAATTTGATAAAAAAATGATATTTATTTATTTATAAAGTTTAAGAATCCAAATTATATATATAGAAATGCATATATTTCATAAATGATTTAATTAAATTTGTAAATACGTGGATGGTATGGAAGAAAAAAGGGTGGAAGAAAGTGGAGGGGACAAAGGGAAAAGAGAATAAGATGATAGCCGCAAAAGTTGACGATGATGGAGCCGAAAGCAAATAATGTAGCAAGCATTCATTTTGAGCAATGAATGAGATTCTAGTACATAGCTTATTAATTATTGCACTTCTGAAGTCGCATGCATGTCGCTTAGTGCCCTCAATCCCACGCTTATGCGTCGTACACTTCAAACTTTTCGGAGTTCAACCTATCAACCTCCGCATTAGTCAATATTTTCTTTATACTCTAAGTTGATATAAAAATATACTGTAAAACTGCTCTTAGATTATTTTTCTTTGGAAAAAAGTTAAGTTCTGATATTAATTTATTGTGACAAATAAATCACTTAATATTTTATTTTCAACTGACATGTATGTTATAAAGGGAAATCATATTTAGAAATTGTAAGTATGCGCCATTAAACAAACAAACATACTAGCTTCATCTAATAAGTCTCATTTGATATAAAATAATTAAATAATATTTTAAGAGATATTTATTAATGTAATTATCATATAATATATGATTAAATCTTAGTAATTTGATTATATTATAATATTTTTTAATATTATTTATCAACATAATAATATACGGTTAATAAGATAACATATTGTATTAATTATTATTATTATTATTATTATTATTATTATTATTATTATTATTATGATAATTAACATGGGTAAGTTGTTATATTTGTTAATATTATTTATATTATTAATTTTTACAACAAATTTTATAAAGCTAAAAAATCCTATACATTAACGTATAAACAGTAAGTTGTTATATTTGTTAATATT
This sequence comes from Vigna umbellata, assembly GCF_029865625.1. Taxonomy (NCBI): domain Eukaryota; kingdom Viridiplantae; phylum Streptophyta; class Magnoliopsida; order Fabales; family Fabaceae; genus Vigna; species Vigna umbellata. The sequence continues at coordinate 16,975,029 of NC_142169.1, read as the reverse complement.
ATTTGATATTATCTTGATATTATTAACTTTTACAACAAATCTTATAAAGCTCAAAAACCCTATACATTAACATATAAATGATGAATTGTTATATTTATTAATATTATTTGATATTATTAAATTTTACAACAAATCTTATAAGACTCAAAAATCCTATAAATACACATAGTATTTCATTGACAAACACACACATTCTCATACTCATTACTCTCTTCTCATAGATCATAAAGCTCTCTTATTGACTTGATTTCTAGGTGGACCTTCCCTTTCTAGACAACAAGGGGCCTTATGTTCTTACCACACCCAATAATCTCATATCACTTAGAAATTGAGATCATAGGCTGATTAAATATTCTTTCCACCTTCTAAGATACCTTTTAACGAATAAATTGTGACAAAGCACAAACTTCAAAATGAACAATACCTCATATGCATGATGATTGACTTTAACGATGTCACTCGATTGACTTGGGATCGAGACATTGATGCTTACCGTGAGATTGTCCTAAAATGAATCATCGGTCTCTTAAGCTCTCCATTAGGGATGACTAGTCATTCTACTGAAACCTAGACTGTGAGGCTTATGTTCCTACCAATAGTCTCATATCGCTTAGGAGTTGAGGCCTTAGACAATTTAAACACTTCTTCTTCCTTTAATCCTCTGAGGTACATTTTAAGAACAAAATTATTACGGAACACAGACTTCAAAATGGACAATACCTTATGTAAAAGGTGATTGACTTTAACGATGTCACTCGACCAACTTGAGATCAGAACAAACATCATATATTCAAATCTAAATAAAAGTTGACTAACTAAAATAGTATAATATTTTTAAAATTATACCTTTTAAAATTTGAAAAAAAAACATTTTTTTTCAATACTAAAAGCATAGTTTCAAATATTCAACTTAAAATTTTAAAGGCCATATAGTGGAGTTGAAGTACTCTGTGTTTTTTTGTGGTTTTCGAAAATGTATTTACAAAGCCAAAAGTATTTTGTAAAATATCTTCTTCCACTTCACAAATTGTCTTTACCTGGTATTCATTCTCTAATGCTCCTTTGTCCTCCCAGTACTCACCTTCTACAAAATAAGCGGGTGTTGTGCTTGGAAAAGATTTTGTAATACTAGAGTAAGTGCTCAAAGTTAGAGATTTGGTCAAAGTATGTGAACAGTCAATCAACACTTGATTAAAGTTCTATTTATAGGAGTATTTACTAGCCTTGGGTCGTTACTTGGATGAGCCTCGATTATGGACCCATTGGCCCAACGGCCATTTTACCTGTGGTGATGTACAACTAGTTTTGAATAAGTTACATGATTTACTGATGTCTTCAACAAGCACAGATATGTACCGGTAGGCGGCACCCAGCTCTAGTGACACTAGTTAAAAATTGTATTTTTAACTCCCACATTACGCTTTGATTTTTCTAGAATCGAAGCGTATCAAAACGCGGTGGCAATCTCGCAATTTTTAAAACACTATATGCCTCGATTAAGCAACCAATGTCTAAAGGGAATAATGCCTCAGTTGGCAGGGTGAACCAAGGCATAAACCTCACAGGGCAGAGATATTGCCTCGGTTAGCAGGATGGACCGAGGCATATAAGCCTTTCTAATAAGTCTTGGACATGGACCGTGGGACCTTTAAGTCAGAAAAACCTAGCCTCTAGGTAGCGAAAGAGGAAACTTTTCCCCAAATGCCTCTTCTCCTCTCCTTTGCACGCGAGTCTCCCTCGTTCTCTCGCGCTTCACCCGCACCAGTCATAACTTCGTTGTCCTCAGCTTCACAGATCCACCATCACAAAACCTTCACCGTAAGTCAGATCCACCATTTTACCTCTCCTTCATTCTCACTGATTGAAAGCAGGTTCTAGCCATTTACACAGGTTAAATCTTCGTTTTCAGCCTTTTCCACTATTTAATCGGACCATTTCACCGATTAAACCACCATACAACCCCGATCTCTAACCTTCATCGAACAATCCTTTGGATCTAGGGTTTGCTCGTTCCTTTTCCTCTTCAACACCGAAACCTAGAGTTTATATATCTGTGTGCTTCTTTCGCTACCTCATCTTCTCCAACTTGCTTCAATTTTTGGATTCTTATCCGATCTGCCATGACCAGGGGGTCATCATCTCCTCTTCTCCTTTTTCTTGACGATGTTGCGATGACAGTGAAAGAGCGCGACGGTGCAGCGAGAGAGCACCAACGATGCTACGATGGTGGCTGCTATGGCGGTGAGAGCGCAGCGACAGTGCGGCGAGGGCGTAGTCGATGGATTTGTGTTTCTCTTCCTTGGGTTTTTTGTTGTTTCTCTGCAGGTGGATGGCGAAATGGATAGTGTTTGCGGTTTGGATTCACCTCTTGAATTGGGGGTTCTGCTTCTTAGTTTTCTTTGCGGCTTCTGATTACTCACTGGGAAAGGTCTTGTGGTGGATGATGATGATTGGGGTTGAAACTCTGGGTTGTTAGTGTAGGTTGGAGTTTGCCTGGAAAGAAATTGTGGTTTAAGCGAAGGTTTCTAATCACGGCTTTTGGAGCTTCTTGTGTTTGAGCGAAGGTTTGCTTCTAGAGAATGTATGGGCTAAAAGATTCTTTGCCACCAATGCCTGTGGATGGTGATACATGGTCTGTCATGCAGAGTTGGGCTCCAGGTATAAACTAAGTTCATTTCACAATTGATCTCTTTGTAACTTGTTTGAGAGTTAAATAACTGATGTAAACCACAATTTGTGCAGAATGTTTGTGGATGCAATGATGCACAGATGTATGACTACAATGGATGCAATGGAGTTAAATATTCAATAGGACATTGTCCTTTGAGTTTGTCAAAAGTAATTTTCTTCCTCAGAGGATCAAGTATTTTTGCCTCCACTTGTGTAAAAACATGGATAAAATAAAATTACAAGATAAGCTTGAGATTAAAAAATAGAGAGAGAAGTTTAAGGCATAAAGAGAAGGAAAAGAGAAAGTAAAAGAACATAGAAAAACATAACAGAATGAGCAACCAACAAGTGATCTCGGTTGAGATTAAAAAAAATTAAAAACAATCTACTACCTCGGTTGTCTGTGAACCAAGCTAGAATCCGAACCCTTTTGACTCAGTTCAAAACCAAGGCAAAAAGCTTATCCCTTTTTATCTCGCTTGTATATGTCTCGGTTGCAGAATCGATGCATATGAGCGAAAATAACCGCTGTTATTTCCCTTGATTGCACTTGTGTGAGGAGTGCGTCTATCAACGGATGATGCTTGGTCTTTGGTTGGGAGAACACGATACTCAACATCTGACACTCAGCTCTCAAGATATAACGAGTAGTCCTCAGTCTTTGGTGGGTAGCTTAATGTTTACAAAGTATATGGTAATCAACATACAACCTCTATTAGGTATAAGGTATCTAGTATTCGATATATGTTTAGGCAATCAATTATCTTTAGATCATCATTGACAAGACCGAAGCGTCTTTGACCACATACAGTACACGAGTTCCACACTCTTTTCATGTCTCGAAAGCATGCAAAGAGTTTCAGTAGTCGTTATGTAGTCAAGTTATAGAATTTTGATGTTGGTGTCTGACAGCGTGCATGATTTTGCAAAGAAAATTTATTATCTTTGGTCGTAACAGGTATAGTAGCCCCTAACCTCGATGAGTGTAGCCACGAAGAGGTTAGAATGATGGGATGTCAGATCTAACAAGATATGAGTAAGAGGAGTGGGTGTGGTACGAAAACAAAAACGCTAGCTTGGGAAGTGAGATGAAGGTTTGAGAATAAAGAGTTGCCTTGGAAGGGAAGGAATGACACGTAAGCCGAAGTGTTTCCTTGGAGGAGTCATTTCGTGGGCCGATTTGGAGTGGATTTTGGCCCATTAGGTTAGAAGGTGAATCGTCACCAACACACTATATATAGGAGTTGAAGTTGCTCAAAGTTTTTCACCAAGTTTGTTCATGAGCTCCGAGGTTGTGTTCGTTTATGAAAGAAGTGCAACCTTGCAAAGATCCAGTAGTCGTCCATTCCAAAGGTATGTTGAAATCTCATAATGCTAGTAGTGTATGTAGCTAGGTATTGGTATCATCAAATGCCATATTGTTTGTAGGATTAGAAGTAAGTATGAAAGTAGTGACAAAAGGACAAAGAGGATTCACTAGATGAACACACAAAATCCGAGTGACATAGGAGGGAAGGATACGAGTGGGTAGAACCCACGGTTAAGATGCATTTTTCTGATTTCAAGTGGACTTGGATTTTGAATTCATGGCTACAAAGTATATATGTGATTGATAGAGGGGTGTTAGAGGATATTGTTTCCCTCTGAAGGGTGTGTGTCATTGACAGTGTTTGTCATGGCCAACAGAGTTATGAAGATGAATTCTTCTATGTGTATATGGCTCTCTTCACATAACTACATGTCCAGCTCTCCTTCAACGAGTTCACCATGGGCATCCTCTAGCTTCTGAATGTAGTGTCGGCATAGTTACATCTTAATGGGTGGGGTTGTATTAGAGCTTTCAAGTTGATTTACAATGTGTTATACTTGTCCCTATCCCCTAAATGTTTTCTATACTTTTATTGCAACACCTAAGGGATCCGGTCGTGTGGGTCTCTTTAATCAAGAAGTCAAAGGCTCCGCTTTTGGGTCCATACTCAACTCTTTCAAGAATTGCAAAATGATTAAATATAAAAATATAAGATAAAATAATGTTTATATTTAAGGTTGGATTTTGTAAAATTATATTTTTGAGATGTATTTTTTTAGTTTTTGAATTATAAAAAGAGTATGACATGGAAAAAAAAGTTTATTTAACAAACGAAAAATGTACAAGTGTAATGTAATTTACTCATATTTTTTAATTATTTTAAATGAGAAAATGAAAGATTAAATGTTTGTTGGTTAAAGAATTTATTAGTTTGAATTGATTTGAATTAAAATTGACAAATGATTAAAGAATAAAGGGTTAAATATGCTTTTAGTCCTTCAACTATCAAGCGATTTTATTTTTAGAAAATCTTTCAAACTTTGGTACACTTTGATCCTTGTCCTTAAGGGAACTATAATTTTTCGTCCTCCAAAACCAACGTCGTTAAAATTAGGTTGTGTTGGCTAACGAATTGTCACGTTATTTTTTCTTTTTCTGACACTAAGTCAAACCAAACCACAGTCCCAACAAGGACACCCCAATCTGCCATGCCAACCCACATCTAGGGACTCCACAGCCAATTGTTGCAACACTCCAACAACACCCACTAGTGACACCACCATTGACTCCATTCGTGCAACCACCCCGAGGAACCCAGAACCGCGAGAAGAGACCCAAAATGCAGATCAAAAATCCAAAATTCATTCGAACTCTAACCTTCTAAATCGCATCATCAAGAACACAAGAAATTTTCCAAAAACAGAGCCCAAACTGCAAGAATCAGAAACCCAAAATCCTTAATTCTAACCATCAATCTGCAGAGAAGATCTGATGAATCAACTACAACCTTAAATCATAGAATCGGAACCCCAAAATTCCCATTTCCAATCCTAACCCCATCACGAGTCCAAAACATACGAAAGAACAAAAATCCAATTCGAACAACACCCAAAGTTGCGAACCAAACGCGATTTCACTTTACCGTGAAGACATTGGAGCACTTGTCTTCGAGAAGAAAGCATCGCAAATCGCAGGTCCAGCACCTCACCGCCACCAAGTAACACAATGCCAGAACCGTCTCTTCCTTGCATAAATTGCAACCAAATACCAAAAAGAAAGAAAGAGAAATTTATGCTTTCCCCTGCCTCGAGAATCAGAACTAGAGAGAATATGACTGAAGTAGAGAGTTTCCTATAAAACCCCAACACAAGACCAGAGAACGAGACAAAGGACAACGCTTCCCCTGCGAGTAGACCAAACCGGAAAAGAGGAAGGACAAAGGGTATCTCCCTTTTCTGACCCGCGACCTCCCTAGAACGAGAAAGTAAAGAAACCCCCTATGTTCAGCGTCAGATGCAAAGAAGGAGACGGAGGGAGAGGGAGGGAGAGAAGCAGGGAAAGATTGACTTAGTGTCAGAAAAAGAAAAAATAATGTGGTAATCCGTTAGCCAACTCAACCGAATTTTAACGATGTTGGTTTTGGAGGACGAAAAGTTATAGCTTCCTTAAGACAAGGATCAAAGTATATCAAAGTTTGAAAGAGAGACGAAAAATAAAATCACTTGATAATTGGAGGACTAAAAGAATAAATTCTAATGAAATAACTTGTAAAAGAAAAATATATTTAAAATTGAAATGGAAATTTGTAACAATTTTTGGAAATAAAATAGACCTCATACAGTTGACATAATTAAAATTGAAATTAAATTATAAATTATAATGTTTGTCTAAATCTTATATCATATTTTGTCTATATGTTTAATGTTTGATATCTTCGTATATTTTTTTACACGTGTTAATAGATGTATATCAATAGATATAGAACTGTTTTCTAACGGTTAATTATTCATTTAAATATCATTATCAAATTTGATTTCAATTGTATTACGTAAAAAGTGGTTATTAACTATCTCATAAACGAACATAGTTAATTTCAGTTATTTTTATTATTTTTTAAAAAACTCATTGAAAATGTAATTATGATAAATTTTCATTATGACGGAGGGTATATGATGTAAATGTGAAACTATAATTAGAAATACTTTCATGATTGTCTCTTTAAAATGTCTTTACAGATAAAGTATTTAGCATTAAGGATTATCACATGATGGATGACACGAAGTTGGATTTAGAATAGAAAATTTTTTCTTCAGTATACCCTGTAAAAATAAAGTACAATTCAATTATTAAGTTAATAAAAAAGTGAAATTTACAAATAATAATTTATAAGAATTCACAATCTCTTGCTAGTTGAGGAACATCACCTAATGAAGATCATGAGAAGAAAGTTGGCTTTCCAAACAAAGTATTTGATCCTTTCAATAAGGATGAAGATGAAATCTTTGTCAATGAAACAAATTGTAAACGAAGATGTCCTTCAAAACCATTGTACGTACAACGTTAATTTGTCAAATCAATCTGATACAATGTGTGGAAATTTTCCTCCGCCGGACCACCTCTTATAATTATTTTCGACCTAAACACTCTGCAGGAACAGAACTCGGTTTCCAAGACACCGAAATTGAATCAACAAATTTTATATCTTCGTTTATTTGTCCTGCCAGAATTCGGCTACCCAAAAGCACAATGGTGACATTTTCATTTTTTTTTCAATGGACTGGAATAAGTTAATTTATAAAAAATATAAAAATTGAAAATTAAAAAATATAGAAATTTTAAGAAACATATTAAAATAGAAAAAATACAATTCTTTTATTGTTATTATGCTAGATGGGAATTTTGTTTTCAATAGATTTTAGGTTTAAACCCTCCCTTGGTCCTCAAGTTTGTATGAAAATCTCAGTTGGGTCCTCAAGTTTTTTTCTGTCTCAATTGGGTCATATTTTTTGTAAAAGTGAGCACATTGTACCATAACCGTTAAGTGGTGTGAGACGGCGTTAAATTGGTGTGAGCTGGATTTTTTCATTTACTGACGTGGCATTGTGCACTAAAATTGAAAGGCCACGTGGTGATGTTTTGACTAGAACCCGATCTTCTCCTCCCTCCCCCTCTGCTTCCTTCCATCGGCGCCACCCACCAAAAATTGTTGTAAATTTGCTAGCTCTTATATCTTCTGGATTGTAAATTAGCAGGTTTTGCACTGTGGGAACTGTTATTCTGTGCAAGAAACTCTCATTTTCAAGTTATCAGTGTTTTGCTTCAAGTGGGTAGGGTAAAGTAGTGATTTTTGTGGCCTCAGGTTTGATTTGTCGAATTGAGGGTTTATCTGATAGTTAGATTTTGTATCTTCTTGGTGTTTTATGGATGGGTTATGTGTTTTGTTTTCTGATTTGTGACCAAATCTGGGTTGCTACTGTAGCTAATGTTGTGATTTATTTTGTGTGACATGAGTTTAGTGATTATGGATACTGAAGAAGAGGATAATAAGATAGAAATATAGAAATCTGAGATTATGTGGTAACAGTTTCCAGGTTTCCTGCAAAATCGTTCGATTGCTATTGCTTGAATAATAAACCAAAACTAATGAAGTGATCTGCTTTTGTTAATCGGTGACTTGATGCAACATTGTAGAATTCTTTCTTCACCAGCATATATTTTGCATTTCTTTTTCCCCTTGTAGGAATTATTTACTGGAGCAATTAGTGTGACTTGTATCACAACTGATTATTGTCTTATTTATATACAAATTAAAATTAGCTAGCAAAATGTTATGTCATTTATCATGAAGTGTTCTTGAGTAGTAGCAAATGACTTTATATGTTAAAAGGATAAAATTATGCATTCTGTGGTTATTGAAAATACTCCATAGAATTAACCACATAAAAATATTACTCGAGGATATTAACAGGAAATTTCATGACTTCATACTCTTTCCGTAATCTTTTCTGTATCATCTAATAACTTTTTCTTTTCACTATTTATTTGCCTTCTCCCCTCATTGCTTCCATATTCTTGATGATGATGATGATAGATCTGGCATACCTTACAACTAGTTATTCTGTTCTGGTCCCTTTCCTCTTGATCACGGTATCTAACAATTAAAGTCCCGATTTTGCCACAATTTGAAGAGGATAATAAAATAGAAATATAGAAATCTGGGAATGCTGATAACGGGGTGAATGTATTGAGACCGGGAACTGGTTCTGTGAGAAGGAGGGTTAGTTGGTTAGTGGGCATAATGGGTGGCATGTGTTGCAAGCCCTCTGCCATTGAAGACAGTAAGGAGAGTCCAAGGGAGCGTTTATCGAGCAAGGCTGTGTCGGACTTGCGTGTATCTAGGGGAACTTCATCGAGGAGGGAGGAAGTTTTTAGGGTAAAAGATAGATATGATAACAATGAGGGAAGAACGGCATTGATTGATAAGCAAGGGAATGGTTCTGCTAGAGTGCAAGGTGATAGTATTGAAAGAAAGAGGGAGAAAATGGAATATGCTGTTGCTCCACATCCGGGGATTGGTAGTGTTCCCAAAGCCATGGAAGGTGAACAGGTTGCAGCTGGGTGGCGCCGATGGAAGGAAGCAGAGGGGGAGGGAGGAGAAGATCTGGTTCTAGTCAAAACATCACCACGTGGCCTTTCAATTTTAGTGCACAATGCCACGTCAGTAAATGAAAAAATCCAGCTCACACCAATTTAACGCCGTCTCACACCACTTAACGGTTATGGTACAATGTGCTCACTTTTACAAAAAATATGACCCAATTGAGACAGAAAAAAACTTGAGGACCCAACTGAGATTTTCATACATTGAGGACCAAGGGAGGGTTTAAACCTAGATTTTAAAACATGCACTGCCACATATAAAATGAATAAAAATACAATCCAAATTTTAAATAACTTAATTAATTAATTAATTTGAAATAAAATTACTATTGATAAATAAAATAGAAGAATAAAATTAAAATATATTAAAACAAAATTATGGCGTTTTGAATTAAACTATATATTCATCCAAACAATTTAAAAAGAAAATTTTCTAGGTTTTCGAACTTATTTCAAAATGGTAATATATGTGAGGTTAAATTGAATTAGTTTAAGAGAGATATAAAATTTAAAACTGATGGAATGTCGAATTCAAATTGAAATTAGATTATTTTTTAAGTTATTGGTTATTTAAATTAAAGTTAATAATTGGAAGAAATAATACAATTTTATTTTATTTTTTAAAAAGTTAGTAATAGATGTCTAGAAATAGGAACAAAGAATAACATAAATTAAGGGATTTGAGATTTGAATTAAATTTTGTAAATGTATATTTATATAGTTAAAATAATTTATTTAATCAAAATTTTGTTGTAATGGATTAGAAAACTAAAATTAAATAATAAGTTGATTGTATGTCAAATTATTCAAAACGAAATGAAGTAAAAAAAAATCTATATATATATAATTAATTCTAGAAAGAGTAAGAAATATTTTTTATTCAAATTTGGAGAAGTGGTTAATTAGAAATATACTTTGTTAAATGAAACATAATTAACAACGATAAGTGGATGCTCTAGTAATGTTGAGACATGTTCTTTTGGTATGTCATAGTATTTAATAATATCAACATTTTTTGGATCGACCATGTTGTTCTTTTATATTCATTTATATTTTTATTTGACTTGACTTATATTTATCTTTTTTGTATGTTCTTTTCATTTGTGAAGTTAGGCATAGTTTTTGACTAGTATAAGAAGGTCAATAATCTTTATTTTCGAGTTCACCAAATAGGTCTTCGTATAGTTGAGACACTTGGTCCAATCTATACATATGTGTAATGTAATTTTCAAAATTGTGGTGTGCATATTTGCATACAACAAGCATGTGTGAGAATGATAGGTGTAATTTTTAGGAATTTTCCACAGTCACACCACAAATCTTCTTAGTGGTAGTATTTCTCTTGGATTTTTTGTTTCTTGTGTAAAAAATCTGGTGCTCCTCTTGTCAAAAGAAAACATTGTATGAGTGTTTGCCTTAGATTATGCATCTTCCAATCCCTTTGTTGTAACTTCAGAGTAGACATGGTCAACAGCCATCATGATTGTGACTTGTATGCCTCTATCAGTGAAGAATTTGTTGCAACAAGTGTATATTGTCGTAACCCTATAAGAGACCAGAAGGTTTCCTGTCTTCTTCAATACTGAGTTAATTGACTTGGCAAGATTTGTAGTCATATGTCTCCATTGTCGCCAAGTGTCACATGCAAGAGTCCACATATCTCTATAGATATCTTCTAATCATTGTGATGCCTCAGGATTGTGCTATCTAATTATGTTATACTAGTTAAAAAAACGTGATTTTGTCATTCCATATGCTGTAATTATTTGTTAGATATTTAGTTAGTAAAACAATTGGATGTAAATAAACTACAAATTAAAAATTAATTGCATAAGAGAACTTGATAAGACAATTTACCCATGTTGACAACATATTCTTTTAGTGTTGCATTCTTAAATATTTGTATGAAGTTATGTACTATATGACGAATGTAGTAAACATGCACATTGTTATTCTTGTTTCAATCGCTACCTTCTATAGAGTATGCACTTTTTATTGATTCATGGCAATTAGAAATGAGACAAAGGTCATCTTGTGGAGTAACGTATCTTTATAGGTTGTGAAAGAAAATGAATCATGCATAAGTTGTCTCACCCTTTACTACAACAAATGCAATTGGTAGAATGTTTTTGCGTTCATCTTGCGCAATTGCGACCAATAAGGTTTAATCATTCTCATAATCCCTATTTATGTTGGGTTTTCTAAAAAATGTCTCTTTCTTATCTTTTTTTTTCTCTCAATTGGGTCCCTAAAAGTGAAAGTTGAAGCAATTGGGTCACTACCGTTAAATTGAGTTAACAGAGTTAAATTTAAGGTGAGTTGTCAGTGTCAGCTGGAATAATTAGATTACGTGGCATATGCATTAGGTGAAAAATATGTAATTAAAAAAAATTAAGAAAAAAGGATTTCTAAAATTTGAAATTAAGCATCACCAAATTAGGGGGTTCATCAAAATCAAATTAGGAAAGAGGGTGTTCAAGATTGAAGAGTCAACAAATCACAGATTCATAGAGTTCGAGATTGGAGTGGATGGCGTTGTCGTCGCCCTCGCAGTCGTCCTCTTCCTCGTCCTCACCACCAACGTCGAGGACAACCCACGTCCGCTACAGCAACAAGAAGAAGAAAATGAAAACAAAGTCAGAATTCGCCGGAGGTTGCAGGTTTTGTCCACTATCCCTGCGGCGTTGATATTGTTTCTGTTTGGTCTACTGTTGTGTTTTGTTCACGACCCTTCCATTTTCGGAGATCTTAGGTTTGGGCCTTCGATGATTTCCTTGGTTAAGATTACCTAAGATAATTTTAAAATTGGATTCGTCAGTGCCTTGGAGGTAGGGGTGGTGCTTTGTTGGTTTTCCTTGGGATTGCAAAGCTTGTGCTTTCTCTGGTGTTTGGGAACTCCCTCAGAAGAATCTTGGGCGAGTTTCCGATTTGGATTCTTGGGATGTTTTTGTTGTTTGCAGGGACTGAATTAGCCATGGCTTCTAGAGACATGAACACTAAACAAGAATCCTTCGTTATGCTCGTTTGTGTTGTTGTTTCACTCACTGGTTCAAGTGCTGCTTTTGGATTTTTTGTCGGCATTGTGCTCTACTTGGTCCTAAAATTGAGGGAGCTTGAATGTGCAGGTTTTCCCTTTGGATTTTTCTTATCCAAAACCACCAAGTCTTCTCTACAGGAAGAACAGGCAAGCTTAATTGCCTAGACAACAATTTTTATTCCTATATATATGTACTTTATCTTCCAGAAAATGTTCACCAATGTTGTGATCATGTGGAAATTGTTTTGTATTTGTATTGGTTTAGTATTTTAGAGTAAGGATGTACAGTGTAGAAAACTATATGTAGTTACAGATATCAGAGTCTGTTTATTCCTTTTTTTATTTTTTTATTACAAATTTTCCACCTAAGAGGCTCTCCATATGTCATGTGATTAAATTCTTTCACCTCACATTGACAAATCACCTGAAAGTTAATCTCGTTAACCCAATTTAACGATAGGGACCTAATTGCTTCAATTTTTCACTTTTAGGGACCCAATTGAGAAAAAACATAAGAAATGGACTTATTTGAGAAAATCCAACATAAATAGAAACTACAATAATGATTAAAACGACCAATAACGTGCCTCTATATTTTTTGTACAATAAAGTTTCGTCAATATGAACAATTGAAGATGATATGGTTCATATCCAATTGGTTTCCTTCATATGTTGTGGGTATTTATTTTCCAAATAAACTCAGAAACGTAAACTTCCATTACATTTAGAACATCTTCATTTGGGGTTCAAAAGTCATAGTCGTGTCATACTTTTCACTCTTAATTAAGGATACTTATGATGTTTTTGAATAACATTTAGAAAACATAACTTTATTTTTATGGATTTCCATTTCATTCCATTTCTGTTATCTAGAAAAAATACAAGAAAAATATTGGTTATCATATTTTTATTACATTTAGAATACCTTCATTTGGGGTGCAAACTTGATAATCGTGTCATACTTTTCACTCTTAATTAAAGATTTTCATGTTGTTTTTAACTAACTTTTAGAAAATGTAACTTTACTTTTATGGCTTTCAATCTCATTCCATTGTATTAAGTGAAAAAAAAAATACCTCAGAAAACATTGGTTATCATATTTTTATAACATTCAGAATACCTTCATTTGGGGTGTAAAATTGATAGTTGTGTCATACTTTTCACTCTTAATTAAAGATGTTTATGTTGTTTTTAACTAACTTTTAGAAAACGTAACTTTATTTTTATGACTTTCGATCTCATTCATTGTATTAACACGAAAAAAAAACCTCAAACAACATTGATTATCATAATTTTATAACATTCAGAACACCTTCAGTTGAGGTGCAAAAGTCATAGTCGTGTCATACTTTTCACTCTTAATTAAGGATGTTGATGGTGTTTTTGACTAACTTTTAGAAAACCTAACTTTATTTGTGTGGCTTCCAAACTCATTCCATTGTATTAAATAAATAGAAAAAATACTTGAAAAAACATTGGTTATAATATTTCAATAACATTCATAACACCTTCATCTGAGATGCAAAAGTCAAAGTTTTGTTATACTTTCACTCTTAATTAAGGATGTTGATGGTGTTTTGACGAACTTTTAGATAACCTAACTTCTTTATATTCATGGCTTCCAAACTCGTTTCATTGTGTTAAGTGGAAAAAAATACTTGAGAAAATATTGGTTATCATATTTTTATAACATTTGATAGCACCTTTATTTTTGGGGGTGCAAAAGTCATAGTTGTATTACACTTCACTCCTGATTAAGGATGTTGATGTTTTTAGTTATCTTTAAGAAAACCTAATTTTATTTTTTTTATTTCCAAACTCATTCCATTCTGTCAAGTGGAAAAAAAAAACTTGACAAAACATTGATTATAATATTTTAATAACATTCATAACACAACTATTCAGGACACTAGTCATACTCGATTCATCATTTTAACTTATCATTAAGGTGGTTGGTAGAATAAAATTTGAAATAATTAAATAATGTAAAATTATTAAAACATTGCATTCATGTGTCTTAAACAATTATAATCGTCTCATGAAACGCTACCATACATAAAAAAAGAATATTACGTTGTGGTCTTGCTCACAATATTCCAAAGACTAGCATGAATAACTTTACCATCATCGGTGAATGATGGACCATAAACATACTCAGGCTTTTCAACCTTCATGAAATTTGACATAAAAAGATAGTCTACATCAAGACCATAATTGAATATCAATTAATCACATTTTGAACATCTTTGTCAATCATTAAGAAAACGAAGTCAAAAGCTCATTCTTCCACAAATTAGGGAGAGATGCGATACCACAAATGACTTAACTCTGGCTCCCATGGGTCCAACAAGTGATTCCTAATGATTTTCCGCATATGACTGATAGTAACCTCATTTGGTAAACTACAAAAGGCAAACCTTCCATCTTCAAAATCTACTGAAGCATTAAAGGAATTGAAAGCATTCTTTTCCTTAACAAAGACCATCTCTACTTCTAATACTAACCAACTGCATAACTTTTAAACATGATACCACCATCTTTTATAGTACTCAACTATCAACCATAAGAAGACTTCTAACCCTTCTTTAGAAAATGCTTATCAGACAATATTTAATTTTGATTAGACTTCATTATGAACTTCATAAGGCTTGACAATTCAACTTTATTGGGTAAGTGTGACAAAGATTCCATCTTTCAATCAATGTTATGACACTGGTAGGGGCTCGAATGACCTAGTCTCTCAATGAATGTTCTCTCATACACTCTGACACAAAAAAAAAAGACTTAACATTTTTATTGGGTATGAATGCCAAATACATCATTACTTTTAGTACACCTCAATTTGACATCACTTTAGAAATGTTCCAATGACTGAGTCTCTCAATCAATGCTCTCACATGCAATTTGCCACAAAGACTCATGTAAATATAAAACCAAAATGCTATGTGTGTATTTAAAAGAGCATTACTTGTGCACTTGTTTAAGTGGTGTCATTATAACTGTATAAATATACATTTCACAACTTAATTCAAATCAATTGTCCACAATAATTCAAATTAATAATTTGTTGATTAAACAATAATTTTTTTCTCTCTTTTACTTTTTCATTTATCATAATAACAATAAAACAAATTATTTTTTTTATTTTAATAATTTCTACTAAAATTTCTATATTCTTATATTTTTAATTTTTCATTTTAAAAATTTTAAAATTTCTGTTTAAAAGTTATACATTTTGCTATATATTTTAATTTTAAATTTTTATATTTTTGAAATAAAATAATTTTAATTTTTTTACCTAGTATCTTATTTAAAATTTTTATTTTTTTATTAAAAAATTGTATATTTTACTACATTTTTAAATGTTATTTCTATATTTTCTCTAAATATAAAAAAAAATCTAAATTCCATTTTCTATATCGTATATTTCTATTTCAATAATTTTTTTCAATTTAATAATTTATATTAAAAAAACCTTTAAAACCTGCCTAGAATTTGACTAACCGGGAGTCGAATTTTAGCGGGCAATTCAACATATAACGCATGAATTTAGTTCGAATTTCGATTGCTAGCAAAGCGAATTGCTTCGTGCACAGTAAACAGCTCTAGTTGCAGAAATAAAAGTTGGTTATTTTCGAAAGAGGTCCACCGCCGGCGGGGAAAATTTCACTTACGTTTCCGTCAAAGTACAAGATCTTTCTTAAACCACGTATGGAAAATAAAGGGCTTTAATGAAATTACGAGTTTTCGTTCTTTCTTTCTTTCTTTCTTTTTTCGAGATATCTTGATCTAAAAGCTAATGCTTCAAACCTATTCCGTTTGCTTCCTTCCAATCTAGGTAGGTTTTTGGGATTTTCCATTATCATGGGAAAGGACAAGAAATGATACTTATAATTCATCGTTGAAAAGATGAATTGCATTTATAGTTGCTTGAAAGACATGTTGGTCACTCTTGCTAAGCTAAAAGTCGTGTATTTCGTCTACCTAAATTATGCAATTTATGCGGTCCCAAAAGCATTATGTTACAAAAATTGATGCCACAATAGGAAACATCAAATGAAGCATTAAGAACAAGGACATCCACTAATTGAAGAAGAAATCGCATATCAAGAAAAGAAGAATGAGATCTTGTAGAAGCCACGATACATTTAACTAACACAGAACAATGATAAGCCACTCACCAAGAATCGAGAGCATTTTATCAGAATCAAAATCATTAACATTTTGTTTGAATAGATCATTTTTACCCAATAATTTATAAGAGTAATTTGATTTTTTTAACTTTAATAATTTCAAAATTCACTTAAAAATATATGAATAAGAATATGGAATATTTAATAATTTTTCTCTTTGTGAGTTTTTTTTTTCTTTTTAAACTCCTTCCTCGGCTTCATCTATGCTTGGTTTGATCAAGATTATTATGATTAATAATGATTTTGTTAGAGCATCATGAGTTTGCTATCACTTTTTCATCTAATATAGATAAAAATATATATAAATTTGACTTAGTGGTAAAATTAGAAAAGGATAATGAAAGATAATGTGGATTTAACTTATTTTACTAACATTTGGAAAATATAACATTGATTTGATGGAATTAGAAAATAAAAAAGAGAAAGATTATGGATTTAACTTTTTTTACTAATAAAAATTAACAACTATTGTTATCGATAAAAAAAAACTAAAAGCTAATATTGATAGAAGTTTATTTAAAGTTGAAGTTTATTATTATTACTTTTGAGACACTAGTGAAATTATTCTTAATTGATGTCATTACGATTATTTTCTTGCCAATGTTCACCAAAATTATTTTTTATCCAATGTTGATCAAGGTTATTTCTCAATTGACGTAAGTTAGAGTTTGTCGACCAACATTGAAATTATCATCTCTTAATCATTATTAACAAAGTGATTTTTCAACATTGAAATGATAATTTATATGCAAACAAAGAATTTAACATTTAATAAATTTAAATTGTTTTATTGAAACAAAAATATTAAAAAAAAATCAACAATTTAAAATAAAAATAATTAGTATATTTAAATTTTCTAAAATCGTGAAAGTTTTTTATGTAAATTGGTACTTAATTAACAATGTTCAAGTTGATCTTAATTATTTTTAAAATATCTTTATTATAGTTTGTAAACACACTTATATTGAATAATGAACTTATCTCAGTTCTAACATCAATTTTTAACTCTCATGGTCCATGCATGGTTAAAAATACATTCATTTCTTAGGTAGGCTTATTTGTATTATCACGCATCCATCTACGAGAAAAATTATAAATGAAACACAAGACTTTTATCAAAAGTAACAAACACATTCATTCATAATACCGTTTAAGATTTATTTCCTTGTAAAAATTAATTTATGTTCTAATTTATGTCGAGTAGCAAGGACATAAGTTGTTGAACTTTATCGAAGACATATTGGAAATATTTGACATTAATGAAAATATTCATGTAGAAGATCATGACACCACATTCAATTCAAAACATTCAGAAAATAAGTTTGTGGCTCTTTTCTCCTCAGCTTAGAGCATATCAAATAAATAATGTTTATGAGTTGTAATTTTTGTTTGAAGTAACACGCATACATGATATTAATAGGTGAATAACATATAATTAAGAGCATATCCAACCACGAATGTTTAGGAAATGCAATTCTTGTTTGAAGTAACTTCTCCACCAAAACATTTTGACTCCTAGGAGGAGTAGGTTGCACAATAACAACACTTCTCCTTAAGATGTTACATATGAAAAAGAAATTTTTTTTCTTAAGAAATGTTTCAATAATATTATACACAAACATTTTTTTCTCTGCATATATGATATCTAAACAATGTTGGATATCAAAGCACACCCTCCAATATGTGAGATCAAAGAAAATTGATCTTTGTTTTTTTTTTTCATCTTTCAAAGAACAACTCCATGTCCTTCAGACACTCATATACTTTACCTATTATCTTTTTTATTACAAAAAAAAATCAAAAGTAATTATTTCGGTAGGGTTGAGATTTCTTACTCAAAGCATTCCCAGTGGTTTGCTTCATCATCCAGATTGTGCTATCTCTCTCTTCTCCTTGCCCTAGTCGAGGGGGAGGTTCCTGCATAAGACACTCCGATGCTCAAATCAGTGATTTACTTAATAAATTCTACAATAAGAATGAGTAATCAAATTTTAAATATATCTCCCTTTTTTCGTTAGACATATATTTATAAATATTATAACGAGCTTATCATTAGGTATAACTCATTAATCACCAATAAATTGTTATTATTCTCCTTAATTATCCATTAATTGTTATTATTGCCCAGATTAATTACCAGTTAATGACTTTTCTAGACTGGTAGGTTCCTTGCTGAATGGTCAACCACTCGGTCCTTGACTGACTGGACAGATACAGTACAGTAATTATCCTAGTTTTGAACAAAACATCAATCCATGTTTAATTCGAATTTAAATTCAAATTGGATTTCAAATTTTTAATTTCTATTTTTCTTCTTAAAGTATTAATTTTATCAATTGACTCGCTTTTTTCAAATTGTTTTTCGTTATTAAGAAAATGTAATGAAGATAAAATATGAGCTTGTTTTATAGCAATTGTAATTAATCATTGTTGTTTTAAGGTCAATCTAGTTACATGTCTGAATAATATTTGTCCTTGTTAAGTAATAAATTTACAAATTAGACCCATGTTTTTACAATCAATTTGATCCCCGATTGAATTCGAGGCAAACGCCTATGAAAAGATTGCTTGGATTTAATAAAGAGTCTCTTGATCCACTTAAAGTTATTGAAGCTAGTTCATTTTCTTAACACATGTTAAATGCTTTCTTTAATTTACGATATGAATGGTTTGTACTAAGAAACCTCCGATATCCAAGGTATAATGTTTTCCTTCCATGTTGTAGTTGACAGTGACATGTTCCTTCTTCACATATATGGCATGTTTTGTGACCCTTAGTGTTATAGTCACTTAAATTATCATAAGTTGGAAAGTTGTTGATTGTGCAAAATAACATTGACATGCAACATGAAAGAGTCACCAATGTATTCATAAAACATATGAACACATTCCTCTCATAACATGTTCAAATCTTCAGCAAATGGGACTAAATAAACATAAATGTCGTTTCGTAGTTATCTTGGACCGGATATCATCAAGGATAACATCACATATTTGCATTTCATGTACAACCACATAGGTAAATTTTAAATCTCTAACATCACAGGTCACGAACTATGTTTATCTCTCAAGTTCGCATATGGATTCATTCTATATATGCAAGTCCAAAATCTAATGTTCCTTGAATCATTAGAGAAATTGGGGAACATGTAATCAATATTTTTTCATTGCAAACCATTTGTTGGATGTCTCAAATTCTCATATTTGTATACATTCATCTCATGAGTTTTGCATCATTTGGCTTACTGAATAAGTGTTTCAACCATGGAATAAAAGGAAGATACCACAAGACTTTTGCAAGAGAACCTTTAATATCACATTCAAACTCAGCCTCTTTTTGTTTGTATCATGATACCTCACATTGTGGACATCATTTCTAAAGCATCCTACTAATTAGGAATCATATCGATGTCCATTTTTATTTTTCCTAGAATTTATTTAGTGATTTTGATCAACACTAAAATTTCATCACCTCTGACATTGGATTCAACGAAAAGAAAAAAAGTGACATATAATAATATCAACATACACTTTTGGTTATGGAGCTTACTTTTCAAAAGGAAACATAACTTTGCATTTTATATTTTCCACTTATTTCAAATGGTCAAACAAATTGGTGCTTCACTTGCAACCTTACTGTTTGCATGGATTCAAACCCATTGATCACACAGGCCTCATTATTTTCTCATTTGTTCTAACAAGAAAGGGTAATCACACCATGTAAAGCTCTAATAAATGGAGAATCTCACAATATCGAATTTTCCTCACAAGAAATTTAATGTAATAGTAAATACCAGCAAACACAACATCCTCAACAGTCAATACATGTTCAAAACTTACCTATAACCACAATAAAACCCTGAACACCACAATAAAAAAAACACCATGAGCAATAAGATGATCAGCGTTAGTCACCCACCACACCACGACAGCTTGAGCGTGACGGAAGGAGTGCAAACCACCACACCATGACACCTTTGCAACCCTAGACACCATCAGCAAGGCACTGCAACATCAATAATGACAACAAGAGAGCTTTAGTGCAAGAGGAAGGAGAGAATGCACCACAACAACAACAACAAAATCAGCACAACGATGACAACACCACAACACTAGCACAAGACCAATCTCTATAGTGACCACAAAGACGAACAAGAAGCAAAGACAAACGAAAAAGATGAACGAGAGACAAATGTGAAGAGAAGAATGGTTGCGAAGCAAACAAAGAAGCACACAAAAGTGAAGCGCGGAAGGAAGATGGAGATGAATATTAAACATTTTATATCGATTATAGGGACTAACTGATATAGAAAGTGTCATCCAATATTATATTTTTGTCTCCGCGCCAAATTTTATACTAGTTCTAGGTCTAACCGGTATAGAAAAGTCATTTTCTATTTTTTATACCAATTATGAGTGCAATGAATATAAAAATCTTTATAATTTATTATAGTCATATCATTGTATCATTTTTTATTCTAGTCACTACAGGAAAAACATTTATTTCCGGCGGAGTATTACCGAGGGCCTTTTGGCCTTCGGTAAATTACATTTACCGAAGGCTTTTCCGAAGGCTTGTGTAGTATGACTTTACCGAAGGGTAATGGCCGTCTGTAATGGACAGGAGTGATTACCGAAGGCAAACAGCCCTCGGTAAGTGAATGATGTATATGGAATTAGAAAGTGACATATTTCCCTCCTTTCGCGAAAACTCGTTGTTCCCCAATTTTCAGATTCTGTACCCTAACTCCCTCGACGAACTCACTGGCTGGCTTGTGCAGAGTGCTTCCTTCCCTAACCACAATCGGGATACGCTTCTTCCCCTCTCCTCCATTATAGGTGAAGTGTCCCATTCTCCCATCTCATTTTGTTTTCCTGTTACTGTTTTGGATTACGCGTCAATGGTGAAAGCTTATTTCTTGTAGCGTTTTGCAGTGTTCTGAGGTGAGGAAGGTGGTGGGTGGCTGAGTTGAAGGCTACCATTGTCTAGGGAGGATATTGGACGACGCGGCATAGACGAGGCGGCGTAACCAGGGCAGTGACGCTGCTTGACAAGGTCTTCCAGTACTGCTTCAGAGGCTATTGAAGGGGCTACCGTCGAGGTAAGTTGTTATTTCGATTGATGAACTATAAAAGCTAAGAAGCATTTGTTCTGAGTTTGTTCAATGTATGCTCTAAATTAGTTTGTGCAATATGATTTGTTATAGAAAAATTGTTCAAAGTTGGCATTTTGATTGCTAATGCATTTTTTAGAAATAGCCATTTTAAAACTAAAGCAAGCTAATATTAGTAGATTACGAAAACTGATAACAATTATTGAATCAGAGTACAAAGCTACTGGTACACCTAAAAAGCCAATTTGATATAGCATAAGTAGCGAAATACTCAAGATATCTCTGTCCTATACCTATAGAAGGTGTTATATTCCTGTCAAGGTTAATGTGTAGACCTATAGAAGGTTAGCGTGTCCTACATGGACACTGATATCTCTGTCCTATACCTAATACATTAAACCTTATAAGTAAGTTGCACTGAATATAGTGCATTCAAACTTCATTTCACTCACAACCTTTTTTTTACTCTTAGTTAATTAAAATGTAGATCAATCAAAACAACGATTGATGGTAGAGGTATTCTCCATCCTTGATGGAGGACTTATTCTCTCTAAAAAATAGTATATTCAGGATATCCTCCATTGAGCAAAGATGTATAATTCTAAGCCTCAACCCACTGGTATGATTTCAGGTTTAAAGCTCACCACCAAAGGTTTTTGCATCTGTTTTTGATCCTTCATTTTCTAAATCTAATATTGGTTCTTTACAATATATTAGTATTACCAAACCACAATTATCCTTTTCAATTAACAAAACAGAACAAAATCAATCACTGAGTTGTACTTTCTTTATACTCAAAGACATTAGCTTTAATCAATGTTGGGTTTAAAAATAAGATATTTTTCTCAAAGTTTACATTTTCTTAAGTTTAAAACAACCTTTCCTAGAAAAAAGACATTTTAAACAATTGAAGAGTTACTGTGAAATAGAAAAAGCAGGAAAGAAAAATGTCTATGGCTTTGAGAGAATGTCAACAGTATAATTTACTCAAAAATGTTACCTTGGAGGGGTTTGGGATGAGTTCTTTCAAAGCATCAAATTTACTACTCAAATCCACTCTCCTTTGTCTCTCAGTAGTGGTACTGGTAAACTGGTTGGTCCTTTTCCCCCCTCTCTTTTTGCCCACATCTTGAGTGAACTCCACCACCCCATTTCCAAAATCTTGGCAGCCAATTCCACTGCCTTGTATGACACCCCCTCCTCCAAAGGCTTAATCATTTCCAAGAGCTGGGGGAGGTGCTTGCAGGTTGAGATGCAAGAAAGGGTCATAGGAAACAGATCAGATGTTTGTGCTGTGTGCTGTTCCCATAGGGCCAGAGAGTTTCGGAAGATTGGTGCTTTGGTTTTCAAAGGTCATTGGCAAGTGGAGAAGGTTGAGGAGATCTGGTGTTGGTGTGGAATAAGGAAATTGGTGATCATGGTGACCCCTCTCAAGTGCGGAGGAGTGAGTGGGGAAAGAATAAAGCTCCTCACATGAACCATGGTTGTTCACCACTTGCACAAACTGGGGGTTCAAGTTATTAACTTGATTGTATGAGTTTTGTTGAGGGTGTGCAATGATTTCCATAGCAACAGCAGAAGCAGATGTGTAGGCTAAGTTTTCCATCCCAATGATTTCCATAGCACATAGGAACTAATGCAGCTTATAGAAAACAAAAGGGTCAATAAATTACTGTGAGTGAAATCTGACATTACTGAACTTAGGATTGATTTAGTGTTAATCTTACTACTTGATGTAGAAGGATAAAAGTATTGATGTAGAAGGATAAAAGTACCTTAAACTATTTATGGTACTAGACACAATTCTCAATGGTGCATGATGTCCATTGCTACCAAGTAAGGAATTCTTAATCTTCAGCTAATCCAGAGTTTGAACATAGTTTTGAACTCTTTTTAACTTTAAAATTAATTTGGAATCTGACATTAGAAGTACAAGTGCTCAAACAAATGTAGTTTGAGATATAGTGATAAACAAAATTCTGTAAAATGCATCTCAGTATTTGGCATGACCTGAACTTTCCTCATTAATTTCACATGGTTTTGGACCACCTAATCAAAGTGAATTCAATACTCAAAATGAATGTAAACAGTTTTGGCTTTTCAAATGATAGAGGTTTGTTATCTGCTTAGAAACTGTCCACATAACACTCTCTCTTATTGCCAAAGATTAGCCACACAAAGGTCATAAAAATGAGTATTCTCTCTGCTGTTTAGTGCACTGGATTAGCCAAAATGGATTTTTCAGCACTTGGTCAATCTTTCTTTCTCTTTCAATCAGTTTCCTACATTAGTGATATGTAGAGCCTAGTTTTCTCCTCACTAGACCAGAACCTGCATGTATGTAAACACAAGTTCACAAATCAACAAAGAAAGAAAGATTACAATTAAAAGGTTATGTGATATACAACAGTAAAGTACAAACAACCTCTAATATACGTAGATGATTCAAAGTTTAAACTTATTCTGATGCTACTCCAAAACAGATTGAGAAACACTATTTTGGTAACATTGAAGCTACTGGATTGAACCACAAAGTCTTCACAGTATTAAAAAATCACAGGAAATTAGCACCAAAGCAGACAAAAAACTGCACCATAATTGGTTATGGAGAACAGAAAATTTTAGACTTCAAATTGACAACTTGGATGGCCAAAGATTGAATAGGCAGTTAAGTAAAGTTTAGAAACGAAGTAGGCACTGAAATGTAACCTAGGAAATGCTCTAGATCATATTAATAAAGCAAATAAACATAAATCAAGTTGATTCAAACTCAATTCAAAAATTGGTTATCATTTTAGGTAACTCTATATCAGTGTATGTTGAGTCATACTTGAACCAACCTTCATTTCAACATCTGTTGAGTCAAGCTGAGGATGAACTTGGTTATGACCATCCAACTGGTGGTCTCATAATTCCTTGTGGAGAAGATGTGTTCTGAGATATCACTTCTCGCTTCGATAGTTGCTAACTTCTTAAAGATGGAACTGACTTAGATGTAGACATATAGTTGACACACTTTTCTATCATAGTTTCTTACCTTGAGAATATTTCCCTCTCCATGTTTGATGACTTAAGCATATGTTTATTTAAATCAAAGGACCTGACGAAGATTTCATCAATTTAGTTGAACAAGAAAAATGATTTAAGATGGCCTGATCAAACAAGTCTACAGGACTTTGTTTTCTTATATTTAATTGTTCACACTTTAGAAAAGTTTAAAATAGGAAGAAAGAATTAAAAGTAAAGTCTTATGCACCTCATTGGGTCATGGTTTGGTTCATATGAAAATTTTCTTTCTAAACCATCACTTTTTGAATTAAAATGGAAGTGGAGTATTGATTTTGAGCTGCAAGCTGTTTATAACTCATTTTAGAGTTTAAACACAAATAAAATCATCAAACAAAGTTGCTTGAACATTGAGCTGTGTGTTTAAATACCTTTTTGGATACTATTAGGTAATGCTTAAACTGTTGCTATGGTTATTAAATTAATGGAACAATATCTAATGAATAACCTTAAATACACTTCTATTTGATGTCTTAGGTGAGTTTTTAAAGCAATTGTGGCCAGAAGGGGAGGAAGAGAGTCTACAAAGAAGACTTGAGCAGGAAAGGATAACAAAGGCGAAGGTATGGTCACCTAAACTAAAATTCCATGATTATATGTGATATGTTATTTTCATTCTTGTTTCATGAATTTGATGTTGTTATAAAATGTTGTGAATGTCCACTTTGAATGTTAAGTTATGTTGAATGGAGTTTATGATACTGTATACATTGAGTTTTGTATGAGTGTGAGTGAAATCTTCCACTATGAGCAGCCATTATGATGGAATCCTACTTGACGTAGTCCTTCTTTTGTATTTTTTTACTTTTCCTAGCTTAGCTCTTAAGGAGCATGGGTTACTATAAATACCCAACTCCTCTCTTGTATTAGGACTTTTGAGATTAATGAGAATTAGACTTTCTGAAATAGAAACTATTCTCTCTTGAAAGTCAGGCTAGAGAGTCCAAAGACTTCCTCTAGCCACCTTCCAAGCACATCTCTCACTTTCATTTTCCATTTTCACGGTGCTTCTCATCCTTCACGCTTCCTCTCCTCCACTGCCACATCTGGCACGCGTCAGCTGCCAATACGTCTCCAATCCAACGCGTCAGCCACGTTCAGACCGCGCCTCTCACTTCTTTCTTCACGCACATCAGACACGCACATTCCATATTCTCTTTCTTCTTCGCGTCTCACTCTCGCTCTCGAGAGTTCCATTGTCTACAACCTCAGATCTGCCTTTCTATTCCATTTTTCACCGATTGTAAGTCACTTTCCACCGATTAAATCAGTAGTTCTTCGTCCTCCTAGGGTTTCTCACCGAACAAACCATCTTCATTTTCCATACCTTCAACTTCCACCGACTAAACCTTAGATCCTAGGTTTTCATGTGTTTCGCTCTCAGTTTCCACTTCAATCTTGAGTTCGTTTCCATTCCGCTGCGTCTTCATCTCTCTGGAGGAAGCTTCGAGGAGTCAGCGTCACGTCTTCGGTCTCTCCTCGGGCGTTCGTCCATCACATTATGGAACGTAAGCCTCCTACTATGCCTTGTTTACTAATACAAATTAGTTTTATCAACAAAAGAAGAGTAGAGTTTCTACTTTTCCATTCTAATCTTGGCTGTTTCATTTCTCTTGGTAATTGAGCAAAATAAAAAAGAGATAACAGAGAAAATTAAAGATGAGATAGGAGATATGAACAAAAATTCCCAAAAATTATTAAACTTTACATTAAAAAAAGTTTACAATGTTTCCAAATTGGTTGTTTGAATACAACACATAACAAGATTTAGGTTCAGATGTTTAAAGCAATAAAAAAAGGGTGTAGAAATGAAGGAGGCACACAATTAGACCTTAGGAATGGATCCAGAACAAATTATAGAAGACCAAAAAAATAGAAATGCAGATTGAAACCAAGTCTGCAGATTGAAATGCAAATTAAAATGGTTCTTAAACAATCAGTATCCTACATTAGTGATATCTACAGTCTAGTTTTGTTATGACTAGACCAGAACCTATATGTATTTAAACATAACTACAGAAAACAACAAAGTTAATAGCTTCTGTTCTGTTTTTTCCTGACAAGCAAAGTTAAGAAATGCTTCTGGAATTAACTGTTCAAACTTTTTGATATGACAAGCAAAGTTAAGAATCCTTTTTAACACTTTGCTTTACTTCTTTTAATCATTTAGTTCTATTTTAAATCACTGAACCAGGTCTTGCTGCAACCCAAATTGAATTTTAAAGCAACTTCATCAAAACAGTACCTCAATTTTCAACTCTGCACCAAAAATTGACTCAAGATTGATGGTTTTAAAAGTGAATTCGTGCACAAGTGATTCTGACACTTTGGTAACACTTTCAACTGCTTTAATTCATCAATTTAAAGTTTTCTGAACTCTAATTGGGTTCAAAACCAAACTGTATAACGGATTCACCCTTCTACTTGCTAATTTCACTCAAAATTGAGGTTTGAACATACTATTTTGCACACAGATGAATCTGACTTCAATTGGAATGTTCTAACAGTTTTAAAACAACAAATATGACTTGTTTAAACTGAAAAATAGCACAGAATCACACAAGCACGAAAATACCAAGTGTAGCTTCTTTTTCCCCTTCCACTGGACAATGTAGCTTCTTTGTCCCCTTCCACTTGACAATGCAGGAACTGATCAAAACAATTAAAACAAAGAGCCTCCAAACAAAATGTCTCTTCATAAATGTCCTTGATGCATCTTCCACAGCTAATGCAGCGTGTTATGCAAAGAAGTAGATGAAGTAGCTCAAAATACTACTCAAACCTCCAAAAAAATTTACACAATTTGCAAAGTGCACTAAAGTAGGAAAATATACTACAATAAACTATCCTAACAAGTTAATAATGGTAGAACCTACCTATTTAAGAACTCACAGTAAAAGATATAGGTAAAAGTAGTAGCTTAAACTAAAATTTTGACAACTTAGAACCTAAAACTAGTATCTCAAATACACTAAAAGTGCAAACCTGCATTTAGACCATCAGTGAATGTTCATCTATATGTTGTATGTTGATGTATATATTGTATGTTCGTATATATTGTATGTTGATTTATTAGGCTACGAATTGATTAAGTTAATTAGTCATTTAAAGTCATATGGTGTTCAAAACATTCTCAGTAGAATGAGAAGGGTAACACTACCTTAACCACTTACAATTGACAAAATATATGAAAGTACTCTATAAAAGAGAACTTTAGTAATGTCAACATATTGACAACCCCCAAATTTTATTTACAACCACTTAGGATGTCAGAGGCATTTCAATACTGAGGACTTGTCTTTGCATGCCCTTATTGAATGCCTATGACCATAGTGTTGAAATTGCCTTCCATGTTCGACTTCAATAGTAATAGGTTTATTACTTATGTCACATGGAGTGTTGCTGTTTTGGCTAAATTTTTATTTGTTTGGCTTGTCACAGAACATGGCCCATTATCCCAACCATCGTGGATGGATGTACGACCGTTGTTATAGTGGAAGGAGAGGTTTGAAAGAATCTTTTGTCATCGGAGTTGAAGAGTTCGTGGAGACGGCACGACGATATCAATATTATGCCCTTGATGGAGGGATTCGATGTCCATGCATCAAGTGCGAATGTACAAGCATTCTGAAAGATGAAGTCGTCAAAGTTCACCTTTACCAAAAAGGGTTCATGCCTAATTACACAGTCTGGACATTTCATGGTGAAGAAATTCCTTCGACCTCCACTGCAGCTGAAAAACGGCTTGCATCAGGTTCGAATACTGTTGTACATACATGTGAGATAGATCAATTTGCCTACATGCAAGAGATGGTCGACCATGCTCTTCGTCACCATGCTGCAGAAGCAGACGATAGTCATGATGAAGAGCCTCCAAATGAAACGACGCAGAGGTTTTACAATTTACTGACAGAGGCAAATCTACCTGTATTTGAAGGTTCATCTGAGTCAAAATTGTCAGTGTGCATTAGACTCATGGCTGGCAAATCTAATTGGAACGTTCCCATTCAAGCAGTGGACTTCTATACAAAACTGATGTTAGATTTGACACCACCAAACAATTTGATGCCGAAGAATTATTACCAAGCCAAAAAATGTGTTTCAAAGTTGGGATTGGATGTGAAGAAGATTGATTGTTGTGTTAATGGATGTATGTTATTCTATGACAATGACAGTGGCAAAAATGATGCATTGTTGGTGGAATGCAAGTTTTGTGGCTCACCTCGATATCAGACAATGCATGCTGGACGGAGGCAAAAAAAACCAATTCCATTAAAGTCCATGTTCTACTTGCCTATAATTCCAAGATTACAAAGATTGTTTACTTCAACGCAAACAACAGAACACATGACATGGCATGATGGTAACAAAACTCCGGGACTTTTGCGTCATCCTTCTGATGGTGAAACTTGGAAGCACTTCAATCGTAAACATCCATCCTTTGCTAGTGAACCGCGTAACGTCAGACTTGGTCTATGCTCTGATGGGTTTACCCCGTACATTCAGGCGTCTGCATCACCGTATTCATGTTGGCCCGTGATAGTTACCCCATACAATCTACCACCTGAGATGTGCATGACAAAGCCTTACATGTTTTTATCGTGTATAATACCAGGTCCATCTAATCCCAAATCATTGATTGATGTTTACTTGGAGCCTTTGATTGATGATTTGAAGAAGTTATGGAATGGTGTTTGGACGTATGACGTTTCAAGGAGGCAAAATTTCCTTATGAGGGCAGCCTTGATGTGGACTATTAATGACTTCCCAGCGTACGGCATGTTATCTGGTTGGAGCACACATGGTCGATTAGCTTGTCCACATTGCATGGAACATACAAAGTCATTCCAATTGAGTCATGGCCGGAAAAGTAGTTGGTTTGACTGCCATCGACGGTTCTTGCCCATTGATCACCCCTTTAGAAGAAACAAAAAGGCATTTCGAAAAGGACAAGTTGAAACGGATATGCCCCCGCCAAAGTTGACTGGATCACACGTGTGGAGAAGAGTGAAAGACTATCCAAAAGTGACTGAATCTGGTCAGAATAGGCTAGAAGGGTTTGGGGAATGGCATAATTGGACTAAAAGAAGCATATTCTGGGAACTTCCCTATTGGAAGGACAACTTGCTAAGACACAACATCGATGTGATGCACACAGAAAAAAATTTCTTTGACAATGTCTTCAACACAGTTATGAATGTTAAAGGTAAGACAAAAGATAATGAGAAAGCAAGAAAAGATTTACCTTTGTATTGTGCACGAAAAGACTTAGAGTTGAAGGCACAAGGTAACGGCCGATTATTTAAACCAAAAGCAAATTACACCATGTCAAAAGACGAGACAAGAATACTGTGTGGATGGATCAAGGAGCTTAGAATGCCAGATGGATATGCTTCTAACTTATCCAGATGTGCCAATGTTCAGAACGGTACTATTCAAGGGTTGAAGAGTCATGATTGTCATGTATTCATGGAGACTTTCATCCCTCTTGCGTTCAGTTGTTTGCCAATGCACGTGTTACATCCACTGATAGAAATCAGTACCTTCTTTAAAGATTTGTGTTGCACGACACTAAAGGAAGATTCCCTTAAAAAGATGGATGAAAATATCTCGATTATTCTCTGCAAATTGGAAAGAATATTCCCTCCTGCATTCTTTGATTCAATGGAGCACATTCCAATTCATCTTGCATATGAAGCTTGGCTTGGGGGACCCGTGCAGTACAGGTGGATGTATCCCTTTGAAAGGTTTATGGGAGAATCCAAACGGTCAGTTAAAAATAAAGCTAGAGTGGAAGGCTCAATATGTGCAGCTTACTTGCACAGAGAGACAACTTATTTTTGTTCACATTATTTCAAGAACTTCATGTTGTCTCCCACTCATGTCAGAAATGAAATGCAATGGCAAGTTGAACCACGTGAAGGTGCATTATCAGTTTTCCGACAATCAGGCCGTCACGCAGGGAAAGAATTCACTCACTGGTTAACTGATGCTGAATTCAACTCTGCTCATGTCCATGTCTTGATCAATTGCAGTGAAGTAAAGTCGTACCTTGAGTATGTCATCATCCATCTCTAATCTGTCAAACGGTTTAATTGTTATACACTAATGAATTTCATTTGTACCAGCTCATTTGTTGTGGCTGAGCAAGTCGCAGAAGGAAATACTTCTGCTAGAATACACTCAGAGTTTCCGCATTGGTTTAGAAATCAGGTCCGTAGTTTTTCCTACGTTTAGAGCAAGGTTAATTTGACTATTGCTTTTATAATTTTGTTACTACCTTTGTAGGTTTTTAATCAGGCATTAACTCCCACGGTTCAAGAGTTAAGACATCTCTCCAATTGGCCAATGAGATGTGTCAAAGAATGGCACACTTACTTCATCAATGGTTATAAATTCCATACACATGAATGGTCTAAAGGAAAGAAAACATCAAATTGTGGTGTGTATGTCAAGGGCCTAACAGAGGGGTCTTATGATGATTTCTACGGCATCATTCATAAAATATATGAGTTAGAGTACAACAGCACTACTTCTCCAAACAGAGTGGTACTCTTCTATTGTGAATGGTTTGATCCTTCTAGAGCTGGTACTAGAGTCGATCCACGCTTTAATATTGTCGAACTGAACCAGAGATTAAGATATGGGCCTTTTGATCCTTTCATTCTACCATCTAATGTGAGACAGGTTTATTATGTGCAATATCCACCATTTCGCAATATTGACAAGCGTGGTTGGGCCGTAGCAATACAAACGAAGCCTAGAGGTCGCATAGACTCAAATGAAGTTGAGGAAGATGTAGCCTACCAACTTGACCAAATGTCACAACCACAAGAAATTATCGAAGTTGAACGTATAACCGCATTGGTCGACCCTGATGGTGATGGAGATGAATTAGAAGCAACAGTACAAGGTGATGAAGAACAAGAGGAAGAAGAAGAAGAAGAAGAAGAAGAAGAAGAAGAAGAAGAAGAAGATGAAGAAGAACAAGAAGAAGAAGATGATGGTGATGATGACGATGAAGAAGAAGAACAAGAAGAAGAAGACGATGCTGAAGATGAAGATGAAGATGAAGATGATGATGATGATGACGATGATTGAATGTTGAACATCTATTGTAGCAAATTGGACTATCATTTCATTACCATTATCTAAAATACCATCTTTAAGTTGTTTGCAATTACTTATACATTGACTTTGAAAACAATTCATCCTTCTTTATTTGTTTATATTTTTTTCGCTTTATTTGTAACCATTTGAGTGCAGTAATGACAGGACAAGGTTCAGAGCGTCCTGATAAAGGAAAAGGGGTAGCAAGGCCTACAAAGAGGCAACGGCAGGCACCAAAGTATGTACTTAGGGTGCCTGCTAGACTACCTACCCCTGCTCCCGGTACTACATCATCTGTGGGGCCTTCTCCTACCCCTAGTATACAGACTCCTACACCTGCAGTAGCCCCTACTCCTCCTCCTGCAGTACACCCTTCTACTACCACTGTAGTAGACCCTTCTCCTCCTCCTGCAGCACACCCTTCTACAACCCCCACTCCTCCCCCTATTGTTATTACCCCCACTCCTCTCCCTGACCCTACTTCTATACCTTCCTCATCTTCTGTACCTCCTTCTGAGACTGTCACACCACTTGGTCATCCAGATTCAAGTGGTGATGCTGAAGATCTTGACCCGCCCCTCCATGATCGACCATGGATTGAGCCCTATGGTAAAGGGTAAGTTTATAATCTGTTGATATCATTTGATGTTTAAACCATATTGTAATTGAAATGAGTTTTGTTATGCAGGTTTATTCCATCTAGGGTTGCTTCCCAGGCCATCACACGTTCAATAAAGCAACAGTTTTTAAGTCCATGGCCTACTTGGGGAGCAATACCTGACGACGACAGAAAGGCATTCTGGGAGCGTTTTCAGGTGAACAATCCACTAAACTAATTGTCGCTCTTATTTTAGTATGTTCTGTAATCAATGTTTGTTCTCTTTAATGTTACAGATGAAGGTGCAGTGGAAACCTGAACATGAAACTCAGATACACAGAAATTTCCACATGAAAGCATCTCATCGGCTGTCAGAGATGTTTAGGGATGCCCGGAATGCAGCACAGCGCCCTAACTGGCTGGGTGAGCACATTTGGAACTCTTTACTGGCCCATTGGAATACAGTAGAGTTCCGCAATAAGTGTGCCAAAGCCCAGCGGAACAGAGCGTCTGAAAGGGGTG
The DNA here is from genome assembly GCF_029865625.1 of Vigna umbellata. Classification (NCBI taxonomy): domain Eukaryota; kingdom Viridiplantae; phylum Streptophyta; class Magnoliopsida; order Fabales; family Fabaceae; genus Vigna; species Vigna umbellata. Next base: position 16,942,250 of record NC_142169.1, on the reverse strand, counting down.
GCACCCTGCATACTGGTGGGTCGATCACCATTCATGAGCATGCCATTCGTATGGTATAATCTCATTACATAACTTTTTCTTTCATACACAAGTTATGTATATTGTATTTCATATGTACGCTTGTAATTCTTAATTATGTTACAGGCACAGGCTCTAGGACGGGCGGTCCATGTTGATGAGGTCTTTGCACAGACTCATGTTCGGAAGGGAACTAATGAATTTGTTGATGAAAGATCTCGGAAGACTCATGTAAGCAAATAACACTATTACTAATTTTTTATTTCTGTTATACTGTCGTTCTCTAACATTGCTTTTAATGTTTCAACAGGAAGACTTTTCTACGAGACTTTCACAGGTTAGATCTGAACATGAGTCAGCTCCTACACCGGATGATGCCAGTAATGCAGATGATGACATCCGTAGGACACAGTGTTGGATCGACATCGTTGGTGGGAAGAAAAAGGGACGAGTATATGGTGCAGGACAGCTTGATGCAAACTATACAGCATCCAGAGGAGGTACTCTGAAGCACCAGCCTTCTTCTTCCACCACTACTCCTGACGAGGTTCTTCGCCTGAGGCAGGAACTCCATCAACGTGACCAGGAGATCACTGATCTCAGAACAGAGTTTACGAACTTCAAGGCCCTGATCATGAGAGTCTTGCCTGAAACCTCACAGGAAGTACAAAATATCCCTCTGACCCAGCCACGAGCCTCCTCATCACCTGCTGCCACTCAGCAGCCCACTTCAGTCCAACCCTCATCAGTCCAACCCTCATCAGTCCAACCCACACCAGTCCAGCCATCAATAGAGGAGCAGGATGATGAAAATCATTTTGATGATAGTTATGTACATTATTAGGTTTCATTTTCTTATTACTTGTTAGACAAACATTTGGATATTAGAACATTTTCAGTTGATATCATTTCAATGTTAGATGTACTTACAGACTTTGGATGTTACAACATCCTTGTGTTACATTGTTTTATGTTTGAACTACCCCATACATTATTTATACATTAATGGATGTCTTGTGGATTATTTGATGTGCATTGGATATTGATCATTGATTGGATCTTTGAGATGCACATTATGCATGTTTGTATGTGTTTGAAAACTGTTATGCAGGTCTGTTTGTAATTGAAATTTGTTATACAGGTCTGGGTTGCACAAGAAAAACCATTTTGCTGAAACCTGCCCTGCATTTTACCGAAGGCTTTTGCCCTTCGGTAAATGCCCTCGTATGGCCATTACTGAAGGCTTTCGCCCTTCGGTAAATACCATCGTATGCTCATTACCGAGGGCTCCTGCCCTTCGGAACTTACCGAGGGCTTTCGCCCTTCGGTAATTACCGAAGGCTTTTGCCCTTCGGTAATTACCGAAGGCTTTTGCCCTTCGGTAATTAGCGAGGGCTTTTGCCCTTCGGTAATTACCGAAGGCTTCTGGCCCTCGGTAATTACCGAAGGGCGAAAGCCCTCGGTAATGGTTAGCGACAGGGGATTTACCGAAGGATTTTTGGCCGCCGATAGGCCTTCGGTAAACACCCATTATCGACGGCTTTTGGCATTTTCCGAGGGCTTCTGGCCTTCGGTAATGCCCTACTTTTTTGTAGTGAGTTCTAGATCCAATCAGTATAAAAAAACCTTTTCATATTTACAATATTGTCATCATACTACTTTTTATATTTAGCAAATTTAAATCGGTATAAAATATCAATATAAAAAACATATTTTGCATTAGTAAAATCATGAAAATCCTGTCCACACGAGGTTTCTCACTCTTAAAGAGAACACTTCCTCTTGATGCACGAAGACTAAATTATAGCTAGCTCAGCTGTTGTCCCACCCTTTCTAGAACACCCCCACAAATTAAAACGTTGTCAAACCTAATAAGAGAGCAAGCATCCATGATTTATTTTATCTTTTCTTTAATTTGGAACAAATATCATGGATGCTTCGTTTGGATTATGCTAAAAGCAAGTCGCCAAGAACTTTTAAGGAAACTTTAAAGTTCCATAATAATTTGAAATTTGTGTCCTTGATAGAATAACAGTTGTAGAAATCACACTTCCAAAAATCCTGTTTATTAGAGATAGACATCACACCATTGATTTTGTTGAACAGGCCAAACACCAAGTTTTTCTCCCAAAACAATCATAGCAACATGTGGGATAAAATCGTAACGAGTAATGGAAACTATTAATAAACATGTTCTATAAACTAAATTGAGATAAAAATAATATTCATTCGAAGGCACCAAGTCACTCATCTCAATGTGTTTTCCTTGTATGAATCTGATCTATTTTTTGACCAAAATTAAAGGCTGCTAATTGAAAGGGGCCGTGCAGAAATATTTCTCTCAAGGATGTAAAAATAAAAGTAATGCCACGATAATCGGGACTGATATCTTTATCTTTTAATAATTTATTTAACTATTACAACTCTTTGAAAAGGAGTCTCATTTTTATTTTATTTTATTGTAAAATTTCACTTTCATCACTTAATTATATCCTGAAGAATTTAAATAAAGTAATTTTTTTAATTTGATTCTTTAAAAAATGAGAAAGTGTGTCAAATGAAAATGTAAAAAAATAGCAGCACGTAATTGACTTAAATTAAATATCTCATAATTAAACATACCCAATTTTTATTTAATAAACTTTATTATGAAGAGTTAAATCACTTACCTTTGATTAAACTTATAGATTGATTTTATTGTTTAGAGAATGCTAATATATATATAATTTGAACTCCATTTAGTAAATACTATTGAATGAAATTAATTTATATGAATCTTACTTTATATGATGCAAGTCATATATACGCAATACTAATATATTGAAAACGGTGTCTGACATGCGTAAAATTTATAAAGAGATTGAGTCACTTTCGTTTTCGACCTTTGAAGTCTTCATTTGCATATGTTTTTTTTCTTTTAAAATTAATATATATATATATATATATATATATATATATATATATATATATATATATATATATATATATATATCGTTGAATCATGCCGAAGGATATGATGACTGCAAACTATACAAGGAAATTTATGTATAAATAATTATAATATTTACGAGTCTAAATATGAAAAAATAACATTGTATATATTTTAATATATATCTTCTCACATATAATTTCAATTGGTTTTCTAAAAAAAGCTTATTGATATCATATATATGTAGTCAATCATTATATATGTAGTTTTCTAAATATTTTAACTATCAATAATGTGTTCACCAGATAACGGCAGTTTTATAATGATAATCCATATATAATCGTAAAGATATGAGAAATTAATTTAAACGACAGATATTAATAACTAATGATATTAATGTTTTTATTTTCTCTATAATTTCAGTATTAATACTTTATCCATTAATTTTATAACCATTAGCCTAGAAAGGCAGAGAAATATATGGTTTGGAACTCATACTGTATACTTTTGTATTTATTTCTTCTTTAGGTGTCAATTTATATGTCAAAATAAACAGAAAAGTAATGTTGTATAAATTATTATATAAGTATATCATATCTAATAAAAAACTTAAAAACCGAGTTTTATAATGGAAATAGTTATATATATATTTATATGGTGACAAACATGATAATAATTAAGCTTGTAACCTTAAAAACACAGAATATGATAAACATATATACGACTCTTTTACTGACACTTCTGATGTGAAAATGTGTGTTTACCTGAAGCGAAAAAACCATTATTTGAAATATGAAACCAATAGACAGAAAAGGTAGCTAGGTTTTCAACACACAGCATAGTACTTACACTTAACATTGTGTTCAATTCTTGCCGTGAAAATCACTCCCTCTAGAAAAGCAAGAACCATAATACTCTCCCTCCTTGGAGTCACCGGCGTCACCTCCAATCTGTTGATCAGACTCGGTCACAACAGAAGTGGACGAGAAAGAGAACATAGTCGAAGAACTGGAACCATGGAAAGACTCAGTGGGATGATGATGATGGTGAAGGCCTGAAGCAACACGTTGTAGATCATCATCATCCCTACTCCAAAGAAGCTGTGCGTACTGCATTAGATTTGGAAACGCTTCTTCCTGTGATGGTGATAACAAGGGTTGTGGCTGATAAACTGGTGGTAAAGGTGTTGGTGTAAGAGGTGAAGAAAAAGAAGCATAACTGTTATTGGTGTTAATGTTTATGTTTTGAGTGGAAGGTGAAGGTGGTATTGAAGCAAGAAGAACGTGTTCTGGGAAATTGAGCTTTGCTTTGGATCCTTTAAACTTCAAAGCAGCAGCATCATAAGCAGCAGCTGCAGCCTCTGCCGTGTCAAAAGTGCCAAGCCACACTCTAGCAGCCTTTTTAGGGTCACGGATTTCGGCAGCCCATTTCCCCCATGGTCTCTGTCGAACTCCACGATAGTGTCTTTTTCGCCCTTTCAATTATTGCACAAAGCAGCAACAACAATATCAATCACAACAACGCTTTGGTTAGGCACACAGTTTTGGTTTGGTCCAATTTGTCATCAACTATAGCCACCCTAAGAAATTAAAGTACCAATGGAAAATATTGCTCACTGAAAATACCTAACTTCTTGTCCCCACAATCAACATCATTATAACAAGATAGACACCAACCTTGTATAATAACATTCAAGGGATCAAGATCGATAGATAAAGGGAGTGTTAGAGTGTCATTTCAACTGGTTTATCTTTGCAAGTTTAAAACACATATTTTACATGTGCATCAAACCAACAACCTTTTTAGAGAAACAGAAGACATGTCCCCATTTGATTTTTCCTTTTTTCAATTCAGATTTGGAAATTGCACTCATGCTAGTGATGAAAAAAAAATCATAAATATCTTGAAACCCCATTTAAATAAGTAGATCTCTGTTAGAATCTAGTTCTATATAAATATGTCTGGAGTTGAAAAAGGAGAAAAGAAAGTGATCCTGGTGAAATCTTTGACAAATAGGGTTGCATAGTATGACATAGAGGAATATATAAATTGAAAAATATAAAGTTAGTGCATGAACCTGGGAAATTTTGTACCTTGATTTAAAGGGTGCTGAGATGGGTCCTGTGTCTCAATCAAGGTAGAAGTGGGTATTTGGGCATATTGTGGAACTGGTGTGGAAGGGGTGCTATCATCAGCAGTATTGATTGGTTGTTGAAGAAAGGGGAATGAAGAAGCTTCTTCCCCTTGTTGGCTAGGGAAGTTGAAACCTTCCCTATTCTCCCTTGATGCATGATCAGAAGGGAGAGGCCTCTTTCCATGCCTTCGATCCACCTTGTTCAACTCTACGAAAGGTTCTTCTGTTGTCTTTTATCTATCAACACACTAAATTCATTAACCTCTTTTCTCACTCTTGCTCAGAACCTTGCAGCTATATATATGCCTTCTTATAAAGCAGATCTAGAATTTCTTATAGAGAAGAGTGATGGAATACGAATGAAACCAATATCAAAAGAAGGATACTCTTGCCCCCATCATCTTTTAAATATCAAAGAGGACTTAAAAAGAACGAATATTTACTAGAAGGGAAAAAGCAAAAGATAACCACCTTGCTTGTTACTTTGAGATAGGGTTTATTTCTCCATTGGAAATATGAGAGAGAAAAAGAGCTGGTGAGTTTTGTTAGTTCAAAGAAGGAAGAGCAATTAGGTTCCTTTGTTTTATTTTTTTGGTTTTCGTATTTTAAAATCTTTATTTCGATGTAATCCATATTTACAATTTGTTGTTTTCACAATTACATAGATTGAAGTTAATTTACAGCTAAAAATGTAATTATATATTAAATTTTAGTCATTCATTTAGCTTTTCTAATGTTTTTTATTTTTTAAAAATTTACATATAGTAAAAGTTCTGAACTTAACAGAAAATAACTGAAAAATAATGAAAAATATCGTAAATAAAAAGAGGATACAAGAAGGCAAAAATAAACACTAATTGATGTCTAACGTGAGTTCAACTTTGAAATAAAAGTCGACAAAAAAACCTAAAAATTATCCAAAATAACAATAACAATAGTTAGCATGGAAGGCTAATTTGATTAAAACAAAACATGAGAGCATTTAGGCCCATAGATGATTTTGTCTTCACATTCCTTTGTTTCGCTCTTTCACTCTCTCTTCTTATAAGTGGATGTTCTGATAAAGCTTGAGAGCATCTTTTTCTTCTTAAACTCTTCTCTTCATTTGAGGAATTTTGATTTAATAGCTCAAAGAGATTTCCTTACTCAATGGATGATGAGATATCTTTATATCTTAAAAGTTTCTCTCTTCTTCATCATCTTCTTCTTGTTTCTCTTTGTCTTTTATTTATAAACCTTGATGATATAGTCATTATGACGATGTTTGCCTTGAGATTTGATAATATGACCATTTGTCGAAGGTTGTTTTGATATATGGTCTTTTTTGGCTATAGGTATAGATGTCTATCATAGGATGAAGTCTTTTGTCAGAACATACCTGCTTTTTGGAGCTCTTATCCACAACAGTTGACTTATCTTTTTGGCACGGCTTTTGATAATATGATCAGTCTTCTTTTGTCTTTTTTCTTTCAACATTCATTTTGTATACTTATAAGATGAGATAAATGAACGTTTATAGCAATTGTCCTGCATAAGATAGAAGCATGTATAACAAGTATGTCCTATTTTTATTTACTTTAGTGCATTAAATGTTTTCATCATTTGTTTAGGTTTTTGTGTTTTCTAATGTTTTTGTGTTTATGAGATTAGTTGGTGTTGTATAGTTTGTAAGAGACTTATTGGTTGGTGTTTTACTTTTGATTTTATGATTTGTTTTGACATAGGTATTGTCACTATTTTCTAGAGGAATGTCATTTGGTGAATGTCTTTCTTATTACCTACTACTAATTGGATTGGATTTTGTTGTTTTTGGGCATTGAGCATTTAATGTCACTAAATGCTTGTTCAAAACAAAAATGTGTTTTTTTCATTTCCTACTATTAGGTAGCTTTTAACAATTAAGCTTTTTTTCTAAAGATACCAAATTTTGTATAAAGACTTCATTGTTGGACAGAGTATTGTTTAAGCTCATGATATTATTTAGCCTAGTAAAGTCTTCTTTTGTGTTTTTGTCTTTTCTTAGACAGATAGCGTTTAGCTTGTTTCAAGTTTTCTTTTATATTTTAATCTTTAAATCTTCTAGTTAGTTTTTTTTAGAGACATCATCTTAACTTATTTTGATTTTGGGAGTTAAGTTGAATACCTTTGACAAAAATTGTCCGATCAATAAGAAAAGCTTACATAAACCTATTGTGACAAATATGCGTAAGGATTTCTATTCATAAAGTGTTGAAAAGAAAAACATTTTGCAAAAGTATCGTCTAAGAGATATGTGCATAAAAATAAGATGGGTTCTCAAACTCTCTAATTGAAACATCTTTCTTGATAATCATAAAGCTTAATGTTGTACATCTAAAAATAATGTTATAAGCGAAAGTGTCTTATGAAGAATATCGTCGAATGAAAAACAAATTCTACATATAAAACAGTTTTTCATTCATAAGTGTCTAACATTCCACATTGTGTACTGTCAATATGTTATAAATCGTCTAACATTTCTTGAACGTTATATTTGAACAATGCATTAGTTACTGACAAGACATGTGACAAAATGTTTTGACAAACAAAATAAGATAACTTCTATAAACGTTCAAAAATTTTAATGTCATTGAGTGCATAAAGTGTTATTTTGCTTGTATACTTTGTCCTAGTTATCTATGCAAAACAGGAATACACAAAGAGTTGATCAAAACATCTGCACACATTTGATAAAGACGTTGAGAGAAGTGAAGAACATTATAAAAATATTTATTTTAAAAACTTTTACTCCAACAAGTCCTACAAGTTGTTCAATGTAAACTCTAATAAAGCATTGTACATCTAATAATCACTATGCTACATGTAAATTCATATTCGTTATGCATCATATATATATATATATATATATATATATATATATATATATATATATTATGATAATTAAATTGAACTTTATATTTACCTGTAATGTTGTTACGCTTCTTTCAAGCTCAGATGTATTGTAGCTTTCTTAGTCTTGATCTCTATGATGATTGCTTGTTAGACAAAATTCTGATATGCATACATAATAACAGTAAAAACATTAGACTCAGTTTGGTATATTTATTTTACACTCCTTTAATTTTTATACATACGTCAAAGTACATTGAAAAGGAAAAGTGTGTGCAAGAGATTATTGGCCTAAACATAATTAACTTCTGCACTCAACTAACACATTTAATTGGTTGGATAAAATTCACTCTGTTATATCCAAATATATATATATATATATATATATATATATATATATATATATATATATATATATATATGACTATCAAACATTTGTTTTCTTTATTACAATTGGAACAATTGTTCTCCATGAAATTATCTAAATACAGTGAAATAACACAAAAAAATCAATTTTTGTATCATGCATTAATTTCAGTTAAAAGTTTAGCCATCAAATTATAATTCTATAAATTTAGCAGTGATGGGTTTGATGATAGTATAATTTGTAATTCTCAAAGAATGTAGCATACACAACAAATCACCTTTCTACTAAACAAGTATATTATTCATATTTAGCAATAAAAAAACGATACCAAATTTAATGTGCAAGACAAGGGTAGGGTATGGATCAAGGAGTATTTTTTATTTTACATTAAAAACAAGTACTTAAACTCATGAAAATTCAAAACTTTTTTAACTTAACAGCCTTTTTAGTAATATTTATGAATAAAATTCTACTCGACAAACTAGTATGAAATTAAAATAATTAGAATAAACAATCTATCAAATGACGGAACTATAATCGTCATTTTGAGTAATAAATTTATTACTTTCAAAATAATTATTTTAAAAATTATACAAGTATTTAAAAAATTACTTTCACAAAAAAAAAGATATTATATTTTAAAATGTTTATTTTACTTTACTTAAATCCCATTTTTTTATATTTTAAAAATTAGTTTTTATCTTTTTCTTCTTATAAATATTTTTAAAATTATATATAACATTAATAATTATCATTTTATATTAATTTTATAACTATGAACATTTTGTTAATATTCAATTTTTACTAATTAAACATTTTTTTATCTGTTACATCGGTTAAATCCTGCACTAATTCTAACGAACTTTATTTTTAAATTCACTTTCATTCATCTTCAAATCTCCTAAAAAAAGATAATAATCAATTTATTCTTAAATCTCCTCAAATTCATTGGGAGAATAAATTTTCACATCAAACCCTAATTTCTTACATACCTATATTCATTCTCAAATTGCGTTTAAAATTTAAAATCAGACTAAAAATAATTAAAGACTCAACCCAATTAACTTCTCTTAATAAGTGTTCACATGAACTGTTCATGTGGGTTTGCGAGCGATGAAATGAAGCGAAATGGTTATTCATTTTGAGCGAAGACGGATTTATGAAGATTTGCTGGATGTATGCTTTTTCCTTATCTTGCTCAATTGCTCGGATTTGAGCTGATTTGATGTAAAAACTCGACTTTACCCTCGTATTTTGTGAGTTCTTTCTTCTTTTGAAGGTTGGAGATGGAGAAGAATAGAAGTTGAAAATAAAGATTAGAGGTTGAAGATGAAGAACATGAAGAAGAGAGAGCGAGGTTCAATACGCGAAGAAGAAGAATTCACACATGGATCGGTTCCAACTTACACAATATTTGATTCCACTCATAGAACAAATATAATTGTTGGGTGTATTCGATTTCGCTTTAGATGGACTCAGTTCCAAAGCTTAATAGAAATACAAGTTAATAGTGTATTCGGTTCCAATTGTTGTTGTATTTAATTCCAGTACATTGAAACATTCAAATTCATCTTGTATTAGGTTCCTCATGTCGTGGATTCAGTTCCACCATTGTAAAATGCTTTGGAGAGGGTTGGATTCGATTCCAACCACGCTGCAGAGGACCTTGCATCCTCACCCTTTTTATTTCCTTTTCATTTTTTTCTTCATTATTTCTAATACTTTTGTTCCAGCTAGCAACAAAAATTATAATACAGCAAAATATCACAACAAAAACATAACAGATAACTTAGCTAACAGTTAAAACCCCTTCTTTTGTAAATTAATTAAAACATAATTCATTTTTCCTTTAATATATGTATATAGATATAGAGTTCTCAACCGAACTAGCAAGGCAATTTTTTTTTTCGAATTAAAAGTAGTAAATCTCAAATATAATACAATAGAATTTATAACATTTATCTAAGTATTAATAATTAAAATTCTAATTTTAGATAATTAAATATTATTTTTTATTTTAGTCTTTTATTTTACTAAATTATAATTTTTTTATATTTTTAAAATTAATTTTACTTATTAATTTTAATTTCTCTTTATAAACATTTTTACAATTAAATATAACATTAACAATTATCATTTTATATTACTTTAATAACTAAGGGCATTTTAGTAATCTTTAATTTCTACCCATTAAACAAATATTTTTATTCTGTCATTTCAATCAAATCCTATACTAATTTTCATAAACTTTACTTCCAAATTTATTCTCAATTACCTCTAAATCCACTCAAACAAACAACACAAAATGTATTCTCAAATCCCTTCAAATTCATTCAATCACTTTCTTCAAATCATCTCCTTCAAATACTCTCAAGTGAACAAACCATTAGACACCTAAATAAGTCATTGTTTGCTGTCCAAATTCACTATACACACATACGATAATTTTGTGAGACATTCATGCAAAAATTTTCAAAGCTCGTAAGTTCTTGTTGTAAAAGTTTGTCTGGTAGACAACTGAATATTTATTTTATTTTATTTTTGTAAATTTTCCAATTCCAAAAGGTTGAGCTTTAGTATAAAATGTGATCATTTCTCATATCCTCTCTTTAATAATTTTGCACGTAAATAACTAATGAATTTTTGGTATATTGTCAAGTGACATAATCCTTGTAAATTAGTTTTCTTTGATTTGCATTCTTCCAAAAATTGAAATGTTTAAGTTGTTCTCTAATAATTATTTGAAAATAGACAAATAACATATTTTACAAATCTTATTTTTTTAAAAAGATGTTAGTTATTAACATTATATCTTAATACTAATAAACACAACTTTAAATTATTACATTTTTTGTTTAATACAAATAGTTATCCATTGTCAAAACCAGGGATGAAAATGAGTGACCTGTAATTTTATAAGGAATCAACAAATTATTTTTTACAGGGCTTAGCCACATATCTTAACCTATATTCTCTTTTAAACAGGATACGAAGCACTCCTTTACAATGATTGTTGAGCGACTAGAATCATGCGCGGATCAAGGCAACGGACCAGAAAGGGATACAAAGAAGTCCATATGCTGGAGCTAAACTCGTAGGGGATGGTATAACATCATTCTCAGATTTTTCGTGAGTCCTCCTAAAAGTTTTACCACTTTGTAAAAATTGTTATCCTTTGTCGATTATTCTTGATTCGCTGATTTACTAGGCCAAATGTGTCAGAGACACGCCCTCCTGGTGTCTTATCATATTTAATATTCATGATATTGATTTCTGATTATTGAAGAAATATTTTGAACAAATATGGCAGCTAATGGGATCTCTCTCAATCTAGCTCCTATAGGCTGATTCAACCAAAGGAAAAAAAAAATGTCATTGCATCTACAGTAACAATTATTATTGATGGTAAGTCAGAAAGTTCCCAAAGATGACTCTTCTGGACTCTAGAAGACGTGAAGACTTTCAAATTTGTACAGCACAATGCACAGATGTTATCCACCAGAAAATGATCAACGTCACATTTCCCATCAGAAGGACACCAACAATCTGTTTACACTAACGAAAATCAGAAAGTTGCACAAATAGCAGAAACTGGAAGTGAAGAATCAACAAAATCTCAGTATTGCAAGATTTTATGATCCTGATCCGTGTCACGTCACACCTAATGGAATTGAGATTCAAAAACTTCTAGCTAACAGGTTAAGGTAACGGTGGGTCTGTGTTAGCAAGCAAATTATAAGTCATCCAAATAATGCAAGGTCCAAAAAGGATTACTACCACACCAACTTATTTGAAGGATTATGTTCTATAAAAAAATCTCTTTGTTTTTAGAAGTGCCAGGTCATGTTTTTTTCACTGCATCAGAATAATTCAGTTATGCATTTTGGAAGATTTGCTTTTGATCTTTGTAGATTTCCTTACCCACCAAATCAGGAATATCCTTTTATTGTAACCAACTGTGAGATGAATATTCCTTGTAATAGCTTTATATAGATTTCGTATGAATGAAAAGGGGAGGAAAAATTCTATCATCTCTGTCTCTTCCCTTATTCTGTTTCAGGGGCTCCCTTAGCCATTAATTAAGGAAGTGAAATCTAACAATTTGGTGCTTTCATTGAGCTCATTTTCAGTCATGGCCAACCGACCCACCAACGCAGAACGCTTGGATGATTTAACCATCAAAGTTGATTCTATTCTAGAACAACTTTCTCTTTTGATGGTTCGACCACCTTCCCCCCAACCACACGTTTCTCCCTCAAATTCCAATGCCCCTGACGGGTTTCGTAGACCACACATGAAGCTCGAAGTTCCCAGGTTCGATGGAACCGACCCCATTGGCTGGATCTTCAAAATTTCCCAATTCTTCGACTACCACAATACACCGGAACAGGAACATCTTCAAGTCGCCTCCTTCTATATGGACGGACCAGCCCTAAGTTGGTACCAGTGGATGTACCGGAACAACCAGATTCAGACATGGTTTGGGTTCCTTCGCGCCTTGGAAACTCGTTTCGCTCCGTCACTCTATGATGAACCTTCTGGTGCTTTATTCAAACTCACACAGAAAGGGACATTTCAACAATATCTCACAGAGTTTGAACGCCTCGCAAATCGAATAGTGGGTTTACCTGCCACATTTTCCCTGAACTGCTTCATCTCCGAATTGACACCAGAAATCTGCCGTGAGGTTCAAGCCATCCGTCCCGCATCTCTAGATCACGCGACCCAGCTTGCTAAGCTGCAAGAAGACAAAATCGAGGAACGTCGCCGTTCTTTCCGCCCCAAAACTCAGATTCCGGCAACTAATTTCAATACTGCGTTACCAGCCGCCACTGCGTCCCCGGCACTCCTACCGGCACCCCAACCCCGCATCAACTTTCGCCGCCTCAGCCCAGAAGACATGGCCGCTCGTCGGGAAAAGGGTCTTTGCTATAACTGCAACGAGATCTTCACACCATCCCACCGTTGCAAAGGGAAATTTTTTCTCTTCACTACCGAAGACCCTATCGCCGATGATTTTACCCCGGATCCTACAATGGTTCTGGATCCACCTTCTCTTACGGCCGTTGCTGACGGAAACCATTCTCAGGTCAGCCTCCATGCTTTCACTGGCGGTGTTGGTTCATCCACCATACGTCTCCAAGGGCAAATCGGCAACAACCCTGTTTCTATTCTCGTCGACGGTGGTAGCGACCACAATTTTATTCAAGACCGGGTAGCCAAATTCCTAGATCTCCCTTCAATCCCATACAACCCCTTGACCGTTATGATTGGGAGCGGCAATCTCTTACGATGTGATCGCCTTTGCCCTGAGGTCGAACTAAAAATTCAGGAGCACACTCTCCATGTTAATTTCTACATCCTTCCTTTGAGAGGTGCCGATATTGTTTTGGGCGCGCCATGGCTCAAATCTATTGGGCCTGTTCTCATGGATTATAACCACCTTACCATCTCATTTACCCACCAAGGCCAACCCATCATATTAAGGGGGATTAACCATAGTCACACCGACCCACTCTCTAGCCCACAACTCAAACGGTGCATCCAAACTCATAGTGCATCCGAACTATTTACTATCCAAATTATACCCATACATGAACCCACCACCACAAATTCTCCGCCCCACACCGCTTACCTACCACCTACCATCAAGACACTTCTCCTCCGTTTTGATAATCTCTTCCACTCACCACCATCATTACCCCCATCTCGCCCAACTGATCACCGTATTCACCTCCTTCCTAATGCTACACCGGTAAACGTCAAGCCCTACCGTTACCCCCATTCCCAGAAAAGTGAACTTGAAAAACAAGTAAAAGAGTTGCTTGACAAGGGCATGATCCAACCAAGTAGGAGTCCGTTTTCTTCACCGGTCCTCCTAGTTCGCAAGAAGGACGGGTCCTGGCGCTGTTGTGTCGATTACAGGGCTCTTAACGCTGTCACTGTTCGTGACCGTTTCCCAATGCCTACCATTGATGAGTTGTTAGACGAGCTTGGTGGCGCAACATGGTTTTCCAAACTCGATCTTCAACAAGGCTTTCATCAAATATTGATGCATCCGGATGATATTGCTAAGACAACATTTCGTACTCACCAGGGACACTATGAGTACCGCGTAATGCCCTTTGGCCTCTGTAATGCGTCGTCAACGTTCCAAGCTACCATGAACACCATCCTCGGCCCATTTCTCCGTCGATTTGTTGTTGTCTTTTTCGACGACATTCTTGTTTATAGTTCGTCTCTCTCACAACATGTTTCTCATTTGGAACAGGTACTACAATGTCTGTTGGAGAACCAGTTTTATCTCAAAATCTCTAAGTGCCTCTTTGCACAAAGGCAACTGGAATATCTGGGACACATCATTTCCATTGCAGGGGTTCAACCTGACCCTTCCAAGATTCAAGTCGTGCTGGATTGGCCTCCTCCTTCTAACGTCAAGGCTCTCCGTGGCTTCCTCGGCCTTACTGGCTTTTACCGTAAATTTGTCAAAGGGTATGCCAATATTGTCTCCCCTCTTACAAATTTACTTCGAAAAGATGCCTTTGCTTGGACTCTGGAAGCTCAACATGCATTTGAAGCTCTTAAGGCAGCAATGACCTGTGCACCAGTTCTTGCCTTGCCGGATTTTTCTGTCCCTTTTACTATTGATACGGACGCATCTGGCACAGCTATGGGTGTCGTTCTGATGCAATGCAATCAACCCATTGCGTTTTTCAGTAAGCCATTCAGCCCCAAACTCCTTCATTCTTCCACTTATGTCCGGGAATTACACGCTCTTACTTCAGCTGTCAAGAAATGGCGCCAATACTTGTTGGGGTACCCCTTTGTCATTAATACCGATTATAAGAGCTTCAAAGAGATTTTGTCCCAGATCATACAAACTCCAGAACAACAACATTACCTTTCTAAGTTACTGGGATATGAGTATACGGTCCAGTACAAGCCAGGATCTCATAACGTTGTTGCAGATGGTCTTTCTAGACTTCCCGATGCTTCTCCTGCTGTGTGTTATGCCATCTCCATGCCTAATTTCATTTTTATGGATCAGTTGCGCCGATCGGTACATGCTAGTTCTGCTTACATCAAATTACTTGACCGCATACAAACGGACCCTACTGCTCATCCAGATTATAAGTTGCATAATGGGTTGATTGTATTCAAAAATCGTTTATGGTTGAATCCAGATAATACATTCCGCCTCAAGCTTATTGATGAATACCATAGTACTCCAATTGGTGGCCACATGGGCATAACTAAAACGGTGACTCGACTATTAGCAAATTTCTATTGGGATGGACTCCGTAAAGACGTTAAAATCTTCATTCAACAATGCTCTATCTGCCAACAAGTGAAATCTGGAACACACAAACCAGCTGGCCTTCTGCAACCTTTGCCAGCACCTACAACTGTGTGGGAAGATTTATCCCTTGACTTTATAATTGGTCTACCCTCTTCTCAAGGCTTCACAGTTATCTTGGTTGTTGTAGACCGTTTTTCTAAGGGCGTTCACTTAGGACCTTTGCCACCTCACTATTCTGCTTCTAAGGTGGCTCATTTGTTCCTTGATATTATCTGCAAATATCACGGTTTACCCCGCAGCCTTGTATCCGATCGCGACCCCATCTTTATCAGTAAATTTTGGCGCGAATTGTTTTGCTTATGTGGTACCCGACTGCGCATGAGCACATCCTATCATCCAGAAACGGATGGCCAAACAGAGGTTTTTAACCGGGTCTTGGAGCAATACCTCCGTGCCTTCGTTCATTCCAATCCCTCTCAGTGGTCTAAGTATTTAGCTTTGGCGGAATGGTCTTATAACACTTCTACCCACTCTTCCACGGGGTATTCTCCTTTCCATATTATTTATGGCAAACCAGCTCCATCCATTCCCCATTACTTACTGGGTTCATCCTCTGTCGAAGCTGTTGATACATTATTGGCATCGCGCCAAACCCTCTTCGCACAATTGCAGCGAAAAATAATTAAAGCCCAAGCCACTATGAAGCATTATGCAGATCTCAAACGACGTGATATGTCTTATGAAGTAGGTGATTTTGTTTATGTTCGCCTCAGACCATATCGGCAACAGTCTCTTTCTGGTTCTACTTATCACAAACTTTCCAAAAGGTTTTATGGTCCTTACAAAATCTTGGCCCGAATAGGTAAGGTTGCTTATCAATTGGATTTACCACCTGAGTCTAAAATCCATCCAGTCTTCCATTGTTCCTTGCTGAAACGTCATCATGGTCTTGTCCCGGACCCCACTCCACTTCCTTTGGAGGCCTTCAACCAACAACCCGTAATTAGGCCTTTGGCGATTTTAGATACTCGAACGGATGATTCAACTGACCCTCCAACCAAAATGGTCCTTGTTCAATGGTTTGGTCTTTCACCTGATGATACTAGTTGGGAAGAGTGAGCACAACTCAGTTCTGATTATCACCTCGAGGACAAGGTGATTTTTCCAGAGGTGGACATTGTTAGCAAGCAAACTATAAGTCATCCAAATAATGCAAGGCCCAAAAGGATTACTACCACACCAGCCCATTTGAAGGATTATGTTCCATAAAAAAACCTCTTTGTTTCTAGAAGTGCCAGGTCATGTTTTTTTCACTGCATCATAATAATTCAGTTATGCATTTTGGAAGATTTGCTTTTGATCTTTGTAGATTTCCTTACCCACCAAATCAGGAATACCCTTTGATTGTAACCAACTATGATATGAATATTCCTTGTAATAGCTTTATATAGATTTCGTATGAATGAAAAGGGGAGGAAAAATTCTATCATCTCTGTCTCTTCCCTTATTCTGTTTCAGGGCTCCCTTAGCCATTAATTAAGGAAGTGAAATCTAACCGTCTGATGCCGAGAGCCCCAGTTGGTCAATGACACTTAATAAGATAGTACTGCTTATGTAAAGGACGAGATGCCAGAGGCAGAAATCTTGGCTGCTATAGATAACGGCCATGTTCATTAGAAGCATGCGGCAGGTAAATTTCAAAGTGAATAAGCTCAATCACCCTTTAAAAATACCACTCTCTAATAATTAATTAACATTGCAATTTTGTAAATAACAAGGGTAGATGAGTCTGTATTCTTGAAAGAAAATGTGTAGGGTTGTCAAACATGTGGCAACTACAAGAGCAATGGTGAAAAATTCAAAAATAATACTACTAAATGAAAACAACAGTGCCCTCGACGCTGAGTCTGAAAAAGGAGTTCAGGATGCTCTGGATCAAGTTCTGGTAAACGGAACCACAATTATAGTAGCACATAGCTTAACCACAATTAAGGGTGCAGATTTAATTGCTGTAGTTAAGAGTGGAATGGTTGAAATGAGAGGAAATCATGAAACATTAATAAACAGGGGTAGTGACTAAGCTTCCATAGTAGCATCGAAGAATAGTGCATAACTTCTATACTTTGTGCCCATTATTGGTTTCACCTGGAATAAACCAGAATTTGTTTTCTCTCAGCCAAATTAATTGGAGTTGTATTATGGGTGGGATGTTTAAATTTCACATCCAGTATGAAATATTGAGTGAAGCATTTAAGAGTAGCATGGTCCTCCGTCCTAAACAGCTAACTTGTATGTGAAGGTTCTCCAAGTGCTTGGGTACGTAAAAATATAGTGCATCATATTCGTTTCATATCAATCTCATTGCAGAGAAGAGGCAATAAATGACTGTTCAACTAAAAACTTGACAAGAGAATCCGCTTTGACGTTCATGGGAGGCAAATAGACGCAAAGATAAACAAAAGAAGATAATTGAAATCAACCAAACAACCCAAAATAATAATCAGCAGAAAAATTCTGTGGCTGCTATATTCAATATGAAAAACAGCAAACAGAAAAATGGCGGGTCTCCCTCATAGAACTTCATTATAATCTCTCCAGTACATACTACATTATATCTAAACAAGTTCACGATGATGACAACCAAGTATAGAATTCCAAACAAAATAAAATAAAAATACGAACATCCAGACTTTAAAGAAATTTGCATCACAGCTACACATGATTGCATAATTCAATCTGAAGTAATAATTAAGGGCAGGTTGCACTGGTACTAGCCAAACATACGAAACGTAAAACAGCAACAAATCAAGTCAATATAAACCAACCAACTCCTTTATACAAAGATTTGTTCTCCTAACATAGAAGAAAACAAGAGAAGACAACAAAATGCACTATAAGAAGAAATAGACACTCTCAGGAATACTCTTTTCAATACATGCTCTCAGGCTTGAAATTTATTCAAAATGCAAAATTTCTATGTCACATGTCATATTAAGTAATATGTATCTTTATCTTGGCTTCATGGTTTCTAATGTGCAACAACTTTCAGAAGAGAGCGTGTTCCTAACATGACTCACTGAGTGGTGAGAGGCATTACCCCATTACCATTGACAGCATGTTCCACAACAACTCCTTTCTCGTTACCCACATTGTGGCCCTCTTGTCTGCCATCATCATCATCTTCATCAGAGTCCAAAGTGAAGTTTGTCGAGTCCTGCATATTCTGCAATTCAGCACCGAGCGGCGCGTACCGCGTGGGAACAGAGTCAAGGTGGGTTCCTCCTCCGATTCTGGCGCAAACAAGGGAGAAGAAGCCAACAAGAACCACCACTATGAACGCGAGGTGGCAATTGAACTGAAGCGTGGCTATGGCCCTGGCCCGATGATACTCCGGGTGCCCCTTGCACCTCAGCGTGTAGTTCCCTCTGCTCACTCGGTGCAGAGAGCACCCCTGGGCCACCCAGCCCGAGAAGAGGGAGAGGCCCATTTGGAGAAGCCATGTTCCGTGGAGAATCAGGCCCACACCGCGGCCCAGTTTGGGAACACTTGACCGCGGAGATCCCACATCGAGAAGGGTGCAGAAAAGGCAGATTGCGATGGGAACGAGCAAGAGATCGTAGTAACGGTTCTCGACGCCGGTGGGGTCCTTGCGCTGAAGGTAGAAGAGGAGAAACTCTTCGGCGAAAGCGAAGAGGCCAACGAGGCCGTGCAACGGCGAAGGGAGAGAGAAGAGAGGAAGAAGGGAGTAGAAGAGGAAGATGAACGCGATGGGGAGGACTTGCAGCTGAAGCGCGGTGCCGACGGCGTCGTTTGAGTTGTGTGCGCTGAGAAGGGACACTGTGGAGTTGAGGATGAAAAATGAGGAGAGGATTGCGAGGGAGATCGGAAGTAAGAGTTTGTTGGTTGGAGAATTGGACGGAGAAGAGGAAGCGGAAGAGATTGGGGATTGTTTGGATGGGGAAACGTGAATAAGCGCTTCGTGTGCTCCGACAAGAATGAACCCAACGCCTCCCAACGCAAAAGAGAGGAGTTCCATTGATTGAATCGCTTCTCTGCCGCGTCTGCGCCCAAAATTCGATCCCAGAATTATTTGGTTTGGCTTTCGGTCAAACGTCAAATGTGGATGCCGCCAGCTTCCGAAACTTCCCCTGGAAGCTTCCACCAAACGCTGCCGGAATTATATATCTCGTATTAAAAAGGAAATAAGAATAAAAATGTATTTTCAGATTATTTATTATATCTATTATATTATATTATTGTAGTGTATTTTATTAAAAGTAGGGAAAGTAACTCCAACTCTTCACAACTTATAACTAAGCTAAATATTTGAATATAGTCTAATGTACTTAATTTTTTATATGGAGTTTAATCAGTTCATAATGGTTATGTAATAATTGATATAGAATCAAATACAAATGTTTGTAATGTATAATAGAAAAGAAAATATATGATATATTTGCAATATACATGTTGCCTAGTTGTGTCTTTATACAATTAAAGCTAAAAGAGTAAAATGTGATATTTCATGAAATGGCGCAAAGCAAAACTAAGCTACTTTGTCCAAGTAACTCTTCACAACATTTTCTAAAGATTACATTGTTAGAAATACTGGGAAAATATTAAAAGAAAAATGGTCAAGGAGTGGTCACATTCATCTAGCCATATATACAAAATTAGAGACATTATAAAAGATAACATGCGTCATTTTATTTTCTATGCAAAGCTTATACTTTGTTCTTTGTATCAACTTTATAAGTCGGTATGTAATAACTTTGTAATTTTCAATATGTGAAATAGTTCACATATAAAAGAAGTTCATATTTATGTATCCTTTTTACGGTAATTTTTTCTTACAAGGAGATGAATCTATTAATTTGAAAGGTGTTTGAAGAAGTAAATCCAAGGCTAGAGAAAGCTTGTCACATTATCATGGTTTTAGAAAACAAGACAAATCGAAAACCTCACGTGTTGTAATAATGTTAGATTATTGTAAAAGAAAAACATTGGAGTGCACCGTTCAAAACTTTAATTGCTAATAACGTTTAAATTCATTTTATTAAGTGTTCCAACGATAAAATATTTAATGGCTTTTATTGTCTGTAAATAGAGAGTTTTTTCCCTCATTCCAAAAACACACCAAAAGCAGTTTTCTCTCCTTCTCATTTCTTCTTTTCCTCTTCTAAAATTATTTTTGGTTTATTTTATACTCTTTTTAGATATCCTTGCTAGTTCTGAGATCCTCAGAGATATTCTGGGAAGTTCCTGTTGTATCATGGGGAACTTGCGTAATACACCGCGGATAAGTCCTTAAGGACAGTGAATCTACACGTCTAAGGAAATATTGCTCGTGATTTTGTCAGCTTTTATACAACATCACCTTTAAATAAAAGTTTCAAAGGATATGTGCAACGAGGATTCCTTAATGAATCTCTTCAAAAATGTTTTAAGATACTTAAATTTTTCTAAAAAAATAAATTCGTTTAATATTCAATTATAAGTTTATGAGAGAGTTTAGTCTTGTTGACATAAAACTTCAACTAAGAGTTCATAAAACAAGTTTTAAATAATGTGAACATAAAAGAATGCCTAAGTTTGAATACACTTCTAATGATGATACTTAAACTAATTATTACACTTAATGTATCACTAATCTATTACTAACACAAGATTAACTTCCTAATCTTGGCTTATCATGTGAATGATCTTTGGAAGATGAAGTGTCACATGAAATAGCACACAGACATTCCTTAATTCAAAAAAAAATGTGAAGTGACTACCGACTTCACATAATTTAAAAGTGATATGTTAAAGTGGTTACACTATGTACAACCTTAAAAGTAACATGTTGAAGTTAAAAACTCTTCATGTATCTTTGCTCTTATTCTTTAATTCTTAGAAATTATTTGAAGTTATTGCACAAAAAGTTTTAAAAATTTAATTAAAGTTCTTCGTCTAAAATTGATTATTTTAAAAGAATTTTTGTAAAAAGTTATTATAAGATATAATCGTTTACTGTTATTTTTATTTAAAATATTTCCTAACATATAATATTTTGCCTCTCCAGAATATCACCAAGTATTCTCACCACTCTTGGTTATAACAAGTATTAGTATCACTCTTGGTTCTCTAGTCAACACAACTATACTGAGTTTAGCCTCTTCAGGATCTAACCTTAGATAACACGTTTAGATGTTCAACTCTACTTGAGAGAAACAACCAAGTATTTGAGTTCTCTTTTGAACTTACAAAAAAATCACAGATGGATTTTCTACAAGGTATAGATGATTAACTCTCAATAAGAGAATATGTGTTCTAAGATGTACTGTATGACCACCGGTCAGCCAAAGATCAAGCGGTCGACCCTCCAACAAGGAAATGACCGACCGATATGGAATAGTCAACAGTGACAATTAATCTGAGCAATCATAGCTACTAATGGGCAGTTAATAAGAATAATAATCATTGATTGATAATTAATAAGAATAATGTCATTTATTGGTAGTAAATGAGTCAGACCTAATGACAAACTTAATATAATATTTATAAATATATGCCTGACGAGAAATGTAAGATCCTTGAAAATATTTGTAAGTTAGATACTAGATAAAAAAAAAAATTTAAAAAAAACAAAAAAAAATAGTGAATAGTAAATTGTGAATAGTAAATAGTAAAAAGTGAATAGTAAAAAAAAAAAAATTATTTTTGGAAAGGATAAGTGTTACACGTAGCTTTGAGATCAGAATTCACCAATTTGCAAATAAAAAATTATTTTTGTAATAGTAAAATGAATAAAAAAATGAATAGTACAAATGAATAGTAAAAATGAATAGTACAAATGAATAGTAAATTTTTTTACTATAAATAGCCAAGGGGGGAGGCTGAAAATTTACACCAAAGAACTTAGAAAAATGTTGAGAGAAGAGAGTTGGAAGAATTTCTAACTGCAAAGGGGATATTCTGGAAGTTTTCAGAGAGCGAGGAGATTAAGTCTGTAATAGAGGTAAGGGAAGCCACTCTTATACTTTGCTTTTCTCTAATCCTAAATCTTGAATATGTAGTATTTTGTTGCTGTATGGTCTTGAATTTTGAATGAGAACATTTATTTGTTTCTTTTGTATTTTTGGAAGGACGAGAAGTTGTCTAACCGGCTCTGCCAGATTCAACTTCTTGTTTCCCCAAAACTTTGGTTGTTTCTTATATCTTTATATTGTATTTTTGGAAGGACGAGAAGTTGTCTAACCGGCTCTGCCAGATTCAACTTCTTGTTTCCCCAAAGCTTTTGTTGTTTTTTTTTTATATCTTTATATTGTATTTTTGGAAGGATGTGAAGTTGTCTAACCGGCTCTGCCAGATTCAACTTCTTGTTTCCCCAGAAATTTTATTGTTTTATCTATTCTTTTTATTTCATCTTTGTGGAAGGATGAGAAGTTGTCTAACCGGCTCTGCCAGATTCAACTTCTTGTTTCCCCTGAATTTTTATATTAATATTATTTTGATGGTAAGGGCAACTAATTATTTTTGTATGAATTTATAAATATACGAATGTTGAACTGGTGTTCTCTTGCGAAACTGTTTTATGACTTTTATTATATTGGGTGTTATAACTGAAACTGTTAAATTGTACATGTTCTGATGTGATGAATTTATTGAATGAGTTTGTTGGCTGAAATTGATCTTGTTAGAAGGTCTGGAGTAAGGGTTCTGTAATAGCTTATATATGAGTATTAAATAGATATACAGATACTGTTTGAGGTTGTTGTGAGAGGAAGTAAAAATATTAAAATTAGGCATTTTAGATTTAGAGCATAAGACAACAAGGTAGATAAATTAAATAAATAAATTGATTAATTATTGAGGGCCTCCCTTTGTTGGTAGGATAGAGGAACCTTAAAAACCTGAGTTGGCACATCCCTGATCATAGAGCAGCCCTGGTCTGGTCCAGTCAGTTGTGACTAGTCATATGTGCTGGCGTCGAAGGTGAGTTTGATGCGTTCAGACATCTGGGTCCTCTCCGGTGACCAATTGGGGTAAAGAAAAATCTCTACTAGGATGAAAATAAAATAAAACAAGTTGATTGTAGATGCATAATATTATCATGGTAAAAATTTCATATATATTTTATTTATCATTACATTGAGCCCAGACTTTAATATGTAGTTCCTACGATATGTTGATATATTTTGGTTGATCCATGATCTTTGTTTGGTGAAAATATGTTGAGTTATACTCGTTATGGGCAAAATGAGTTTATAATATGAAGCATGATATATGGCAATATGTTTAATTTATTGATACCAAAACGGGTTATTATGAATTCATGATTAAAGAATGAACATGATTGAGTTAGGTGGATAAGAGGGTATGAATTGTTGGTTTTATGAAATGTTGGAGTGGATATGAGAAATCATTACTTATGAAATGATGTTTACTACCGGGAGTAGTATGTTCGAGTTATACCATGAGAGTTTGGTATGAGCAATGTAACACCTGAGGTTTATGAAAGCAGGCAGAAAGTGGTCTGACCATAAGGCTTTGACATAAACATATGATTCGTAAGTTATATAGAAGCAGGCAGAGAGGGGTCTGACCATAAGGCTTCAGAAAGTAAGACATAGTATATAAGTGAGGCTTAAGGAAGCAGGCAGAGAGCGGTCTGACCATAAGGCTTCATGAGTAAGCATGGTACACTTGTAAGATTTATGGAAATGGAAAAGATGATTTTGATAATGATGAATTAATGACATCGGAATAATGATATTTTATCAATTGCAGAAATACATGATTATAATATTTTTATTACAAGTTTAATGATTTTATGATATGGTTGGCTTACCCTTATTTGTTTGTACTATGATCATATAACTCATGTTATATGTGATTAGATAATGTTGCAGATGCGGTTGAAAAAGCTTAGAGATGAGAGAGATGCGGGGAAAAAAAACTTTCAGGGATTTTTGTAAAAAGAATAAATTTGTATTGGGAAGATTATGTTGTGTAAAACTTATAAGTTGAAATTTCAATGGTGAAGACTATATTGTTTAAAGTTTGTAAGTTTGGTACTGTACTTTGGAGTAATTGAAATAAAGTTTGATTGTTTATATGAGATATCAAATTAATTTAGTCTCTACTATTAGTAATACCCTTTAAAATATTAGGGTGTTACATTTTGGTATCAGAGCCTGGTTTTCGAAAATATTTTGGGACTCTGGGGAGTGAAATTATTATTCTTAGTAAAATATCAATTGAGTTGATTCTTGTTTTATTGGAAACTAGACTCAAAGAGCTTCAATTTGACTACTCATACACATATTTTGGACTTCGGGAAGGAGTCTAACTGAGCTGGGGAAAACGTGACAGTTTTACTGTCCAGGGGCTAGCGTCCAACCTTAATTTTAGGTGTATTTTTACAAGTTGCAACTTTTTGGAGTGAGTAGGTTGTGTTCTGCACTGGGAGAACATTTTGAGACCCTTTGGAGACTTTCCTTCCATGTTTTAGGGCTGGAAAATGGTTTAGGATGGTCCATTGGTTGTTTATTATTGTTAAGTGCCAAGTGCATGGGTCCTTAGTTGTCTAAGGCATCTTCTTTTAATTCCAAATCAGATTTGGAGTTTTGGAGGAGAGTAGAGAGGTCCTTGGTGGGAGGTGAACGAAATCCTAAGTGTCCTAAGTGTGGAGGCTGACTTGGTCTAGCAAGGAGGAGAGGAGTTGCTCTTTTTGAAGAAGAGTTTAAGGTGTTTTAGTCTTCATGAGGTAAGAGGAGCTAACTCAACTTAATTTCTAGAATTTTGTAGTTAGAAATATGGTTCCAATTGCTTGACTTTGATGAAGGGGAGCTAATCCTTTCTTGTTATGATCATGAATAAGAATATGAATATGTTAAAAATTTGGTAATGGTAGTTATCTATTGATTTGTGTAAAATTTGGTTTTCATGATTATAATTTCTTATTTTCGAGTTACTGTGGTGATAAATTTCTATTAATTGTTTTCACCGTTGGATTTAGCTAAAATTTTAATATGTGAATCCTAAGACATATTACTAAACTTTGACTGTTCGGATTTGAAAATAGAAGTCTGTACTTGGAGAAATAAATCCTATAAGTTTGAGTAAATTAGTTACCCCTGTAATTACTAAGTTGTCTCAGTAAAATATAGAATTCTGACCTATTTGACCGTTAGATCAACCTCAAAATTTGATATAGAATCCCTAAGACATATTAATACACTGTGACCGATCGGATTTGAAATTGAAGGTCTATGCTTAGAGAAAGAAATTTCGAAAGTTTGAAATATTTGATGAACAATGTGATTCTGTTCTTAAGTTATAATGGTAACAATTTCATATATATTCCATTTACCGTTAGATTGAGCCCAAACTTTAGTATGGAGTTCATAAGACATATTAGGTGATCTTGACCGTTCAGATTTGGAATTAGATGTCTGTGCTTAGAGGAATTCATTCCGTATTTTGAGTTTAACCGAGAATCACTTAAATTTCTGTCTCTGAGTTACCTCGGTAAAACCTTCATATCTACTTAGTTAACCGTTAGATTAACCTGAAACTTTAGTATGAGGTTTCTAACAGATAGGAACATACTTCGACCGTTCGGATTTTAGATCGGAGGTACCGATTTAGAGATATTAATTTTGTAACTTCTCAGGGATCTCAATATTGCTTAATTTATGTTTTTGGATCATTTATAGAAAAATTGATGATTTCCGCCTCATTAACTGTTGGATTGGACTGAAAAGCTTACCATATGATCTAAACATGTTGTTGATTAGTTTGATTGGTTCAGATCGTCGATAAATAATATGTTGAAAAAGGTAATTTGGTTAATTTGTGCTACTTTGGTAAGAAGGCAGAATTGAAACTGAGATATGTTGATTGGTTATTATGTGCTTGTTGAGCATGATTGGTTTGGTATTAGTGGTTGAGATGACATGTGATTGGTTATGAATGATATGTTAGGAAAATGTAATTTTGTTAATTTATGCTACATTGGTAAGTAGACAGAAGGGAATTGAGAAAAGTTCACCGGTTCTCTTATGTTTGTTGAATATGATTAGTTTTGGATGGGTTGTGGTTGGTTATGAATAATTTGTTGAAATAATGTAAATGATGTTGGTTTGCGCTACCTTGGTAAGTAGGCGAGTAGATGTTGGGTCTGCGTTACTTTGGTAAGTAAGCAGGGTGATTTGCGCTACTTTGATAAGTAGGCAGGATGAGATGATGAATGAAGAGATAAAGAGAATGATATAAATCGGGCTACTTTGATAAGTAGGCAGATTAACTATGTGAGTATTGTCTTGCTGCGCTACTTTGGTAAGTAGGCAGAAGATCTTGTTTTATGCTACTTTGGTAAGTAGGCGAATTAATTATACCGTACTGCTTTGGTAAGTAGACAATAATGTCTTGTTGTGCTGCTTTGATAAGTAGACAATATTGTCTTGCGGTGCTACTTTGATAAGTAGAGAGAATAACTTGGTTTGTACTACTTTGGTAAGTAGGTCGGATGAGGTGAAGTTGTAACACTTTGATAAGTGGAATAGTAAAATTGTTGAGCAATGATATTGTGATAATATGTTGAGTGGGTGTGCTTAACTGTATTGAATACTGTGGATGTATTATTAACGGATTGTGAATGGATTGTATGCTTGTTTCAGTTAGCTCACCCTATTGTTTGTGTTTGTGTATGTGAATGCAATGATCGTATAATGTGTCATATTATACGGGAGCATAAACTATTTCAGATGAATTAGCATATGGTTCTAGACTTGCTTAGAAGATGAGAGATCTGTGAAAAAAAAAAAAAAAAAAAAGAGACATGGGGGATTTCTAAATAAATATATTTTGAAATTTCAAACTGTGTGGAATTTTAAATTTAAGAAGTTTATGAACTGTGTGAAATTTTATTTTAGAAGACTTGTGTTGTAATACAACACTTAATATTTTGTTGGTGTTGAAAATTGTTAAAGAAAAGTAATATATGCATTTTTGTGGAAAAATAAATTGTAACGCCTAAATCGGGGTGTTACACTATTGGGTATCAGAGCAATGGTTTTCGAAAATTCATATCTCTTTTGTAAGTAATCTTTTGTTAAATAGTCTTTGTTTAAATAAATAATTTTCGAGGACGAAAATAATTGTTGTTGGGGAGATTGTAAGATCCTTGAAAATATTTGTAAGTTAGATACTAGATAAAAAAAAAATTTAAAAAAACAAAAAAAAAATAGTGAATAGTAAATTGTGAATAGTAAATAGTAAAAAGTGAATAGTAAAAAAAAAAATTATTTTTGGAAAGGATAAGTGTTACACGTAGCTTTGAGATCAGAATTCACCAATTTGCAAATAAAAAATTATTTTTGTAATAGTAAAATGAATAAAAAAATGAATAGTACAAATGAATAGTAAAAATGAATAGTACAAATGAATAGTAAATTTTTTTACTATAAATAGCCAAGGGGGGAGGCTGAAAATTTACACCAAAGAACTTAGAAAAATGTTGAGAGAAGAGAGTTGGAAGAATTTCTAACTGCAAAGGGGATATTCTGGAAGTTTTCAGAGAGCGAGGAGATTAAGTCTGTAATAGAGGTAAGGGAAGCCACTCTTATACTTTGCTTTTCTCTAATCCTAAATCTTGAATATGTAGTATTTTGTTGCTGTATGGTCTTGAATTTTGAATGAGAACATTTATTTGTTTCTTTTGTATTTTTGGAAGGACGAGAAGTTGTCTAACCGGCT
The DNA here is from genome assembly GCF_029865625.1 of Vigna umbellata. Classification (NCBI taxonomy): domain Eukaryota; kingdom Viridiplantae; phylum Streptophyta; class Magnoliopsida; order Fabales; family Fabaceae; genus Vigna; species Vigna umbellata. The sequence continues at coordinate 16,913,890 of NC_142169.1, read as the reverse complement.
CTGCCAGATTCAACTTCTTGTTTCCCCAAAACTTTGGTTGTTTCTTATATCTTTATATTGTATTTTTGGAAGGACGAGAAGTTGTCTAACCGGCTCTGCCAGATTCAACTTCTTGTTTCCCCAAAGCTTTTGTTGTTTTTTTTTTATATCTTTATATTGTATTTTTGGAAGGATGTGAAGTTGTCTAACCGGCTCTGCCAGATTCAACTTCTTGTTTCCCCAGAAATTTTATTGTTTTATCTATTCTTTTTATTTCATCTTTGTGGAAGGATGAGAAGTTGTCTAACCGGCTCTGCCAGATTCAACTTCTTGTTTCCCCTGAATTTTTATATTAATATTATTTTGATGGTAAGGGCAACTAATTATTTTTGTATGAATTTATAAATATACGAATGTTGAACTGGTGTTCTCTTGCGAAACTGTTTTATGACTTTTATTATATTGGGTGTTATAACTGAAACTGTTAAATTGTACATGTTCTGATGTGATGAATTTATTGAATGAGTTTGTTGGCTGAAATTGATCTTGTTAGAAGGTCTGGAGTAAGGGTTCTGTAATAGCTTATATATGAGTATTAAATAGATATACAGATACTGTTTGAGGTTGTTGTGAGAGGAAGTAAAAATATTAAAATTAGGCATTTTAGATTTAGAGCATAAGACAACAAGGTAGATAAATTAAATAAATAAATTGATTAATTATTGAGGGCCTCCCTTTGTTGGTAGGATAGAGGAACCTTAAAAACCTGAGTTGGCACATCCCTGATCATAGAGCAGCCCTGGTCTGGTCCAGTCAGTTGTGACTAGTCATATGTGCTGGCGTCGAAGGTGAGTTTGATGCGTTCAGACATCTGGGTCCTCTCCGGTGACCAATTGGGGTAAAGAAAAATCTCTACTAGGATGAAAATAAAATAAAACAAGTTGATTGTAGATGCATAATATTATCATGGTAAAAATTTCATATATATTTTATTTATCATTACATTGAGCCCAGACTTTAATATGTAGTTCCTACGATATGTTGATATATTTTGGTTGATCCATGATCTTTGTTTGGTGAAAATATGTTGAGTTATACTCGTTATGGGCAAAATGAGTTTATAATATGAAGCATGATATATGGCAATATGTTTAATTTATTGATACCAAAACGGGTTATTATGAATTCATGATTAAAGAATGAACATGATTGAGTTAGGTGGATAAGAGGGTATGAATTGTTGGTTTTATGAAATGTTGGAGTGGATATGAGAAATCATTACTTATGAAATGATGTTTACTACCGGGAGTAGTATGTTCGAGTTATACCATGAGAGTTTGGTATGAGCAATGTAACACCTGAGGTTTATGAAAGCAGGCAGAAAGTGGTCTGACCATAAGGCTTTGACATAAACATATGATTCGTAAGTTATATAGAAGCAGGCAGAGAGGGGTCTGACCATAAGGCTTCAGAAAGTAAGACATAGTATATAAGTGAGGCTTAAGGAAGCAGGCAGAGAGCGGTCTGACCATAAGGCTTCATGAGTAAGCATGGTACACTTGTAAGATTTATGGAAATGGAAAAGATGATTTTGATAATGATGAATTAATGACATCGGAATAATGATATTTTATCAATTGCAGAAATACATGATTATAATATTTTTATTACAAGTTTAATGATTTTATGATATGGTTGGCTTACCCTTATTTGTTTGTACTATGATCATATAACTCATGTTATATGTGATTAGATAATGTTGCAGATGCGGTTGAAAAAGCTTAGAGATGAGAGAGATGCGGGGAAAAAAAACTTTCAGGGATTTTTGTAAAAAGAATAAATTTGTATTGGGAAGATTATGTTGTGTAAAACTTATAAGTTGAAATTTCAATGGTGAAGACTATATTGTTTAAAGTTTGTAAGTTTGGTACTGTACTTTGGAGTAATTGAAATAAAGTTTGATTGTTTATATGAGATATCAAATTAATTTAGTCTCTACTATTAGTAATACCCTTTAAAATATTAGGGTGTTACAAGAAAGGCAAGTAATTAACTCTAATTATTAATCTTTATTACAAGATTATTACGGAAAGTCACTGACTTGAGAGTCGGAGTGTCTTCTACAGGCACCCTTCCCAGCGGCTAGGACAAGGAGAAGAGAAAGAACAACGTAACCTAGAGGATGGAGCGGACAACTTTGAATGCTTTGAGTTAGGGGTCTCAACTCTACCGAAACATTTTGGCGTCTACCGTGGGGCCCGAGCGGCATCCCCTGTAATCATGAGGAATCAGATGAGCGCTTGGTCTCGACATCGTTGCTTCGGTTATAAAAAATTCATCACCTGTACATTCTTATTCACGTACTATTTATCACTAAGTGCAAGGCTATAAAAAATTGTTTTACAAAAGCTAATATAAAAACATTCTTAGTCTTGTACTATTTATCACTAAGTGCAAGGTTATAAAACATTGTTTTTACAAAAGCCGATATAAGAACAGATAAGTCCAAAACTCTATATTTGTGCTCAAAATATGGATAAACTTTTTTTTGATATATATATTTCAAGGGGATAAAATGAATCCCTTTCTTTTTGCTTTTGAGATTTAGATTGCTTTATTATCCTTAACTACAGTTGTAAGGAATTATCAGAACATTTTTAATTCACAACAAGCCAGAGAAGGAGCAAAAAATACCGACGCATGGGTGGCATGTGATGCAGTGCAGAACTCATTGTTAACCACTATAAGATGAGGAGCAACAACAAGAGCTACAACCTGGACGACATGGGATGTAGTGCGGAACTCATTTTTGTTGACCTGGCTAAGGACTTTCTCAAAGCCAACCCTAACTCATATGCCCTGGTGCCCAACATGGACAACATAACTCTCAATTGGTACTTCAACAACGATTAATCCATGCTCCTCTGCAACTGCATTTTTCGAATAGGCGGCACAGTCGTCCTCCTCTCCATCTACCAAATAACCTTTATGTTCAAGTGCAAAAAAAAATAAAAAAAAATGATAAATTAATTGATGAACTGACCACTTATTGTCCTCATGAAAAAGAGGGTATTTTAAATTCTACAATGAATGCTGGAAGATTTTCAATGCACTTTAGAGGGAATGCTTTCTTATTTGTCTCCATTCTAATGTAAACATGGTCATCTCTGTATTAACTAGAAGCGATAAAATTTTACTCTTTGACTTGTGTATTTTGAGGCTACTTTTCAGGTTCATATCTACGGATGGAATATTCATACACGATAAGGGATATCGTAAAACAATTTACATAGTCCATCTAAGACTTGAGTAAAGGAAAGACTTCGTGATTGGAGTCCCTCACCAGAAGCACCCTCCGTGAATGGGGTCTTCAAATGGTTGTGACCATTTGGTCTCAACGCATCCTAATGCAATTATCTAAACATGGACAGGCTCCAATGTTAATTGCTCGAAAATGTGTTAGTCTTCCTATCCCATGGTTTTAGGTCATGGTAGACCATTTTTCTTTTGTGCAGGATATAGCCCGGACATACCTTGGTCTCTCTCCCGCTTGATCACAAGCATTAATCGTTAATATCTCGGCCATGACACATCCTAATATGGATTTATCATTTTTGTCTTCAAACGTTCAACCTAGGACCGAACGGTCTCGCTCGCCTAGTCGTTCGGCCTTATAACAAAATACACTAATATTAATTGTTTAAGTCATAAATGTGTTAGTCTGATTGTCTAACTTTTTTTTGATCGTTTAAATTCGAATTATTATTCTTCAGTGTAGAGGACAAGACTCTGCATACAAACCACTTGGCCAATTGGAGCTCATTGCTCGGTGAGGAGTTCTTCGTAAACTCTCACCCAAGTATTTTTGACCTAGGGAACGCTTTTTAGCTCCTAGAGTCCGTCGTTTGGTGAGGAATGCTTCTGTAGCTCTCACCTGAGTCTTTCTGACTTAGGGAACGCTTATGTATCTCCTAGAGTCCACTACACGGTGAGGAATGTTTTCGTAGCTCTCACCTGAGTCTTTTTGACCTAATGCTTCCATAGCTCCTAAAGTCTGCAACTCGGTGAGGAACGCTTCTGTAGCTCTCACTTAAGCCTCTTCGACCAAGGGAAGGTTTTCGTAACTCTTAGTGTTCGCTGCTCAGAGTAGAGAGGAATGAAGATTTAAAGTGCATCGAAAATAGACTCCTTAATACAACGTGAGGGGCTTATCTTAAGCTCATAATAATCCCTACACACCTCTTCCAAATAGTTTGCTTGGGCTTGGAGGGCTTCTGTACTGTATGACCATCGGTCAGCCAAAGATTAGGCGGTCGACCCTTCACAACGAAATGACCGACCGATTTGGAATAGTCAATAATGACAAGTAATCTGAGCAATAATAGCTATTAATGGACAATTAATGAGAATAATAGTCATTGATTGATAATTAATAGGAATAATGTCATTTATTGGTAGTAAATGAGTCAGACCTAATGGTAAGCTCAATATAATATCTATAAACGAAAAAGGCAGGTAATTAACTCTAATTACTAATCTTTATTACAAGATTATTACGCAAAGTCATTGACTTGTGCATCAGAGTGTCTTCTGCAGGCACCCTCCCCACGGCTAGGACAAGGAAAGAAGAGAGAACAACGTGGCGTAGAGGATAGAGTGAACAACTTTGAATGCTTTGAGTAAGGGATCTCTACCCAACCGAAACATAAAACAATATAATATGTGACACTTGAATGTGTTTCTCTCTTTCACTAATATTTCTCTCTCAAAGAATATTGAGCTTCAGACGATATAAGAACACTTTGAGCTTTTCTATCTTTTTACGTTTCTATTCTTTGCATGTCATCTTTTTTGCACTTTTCATCAACAACTTTTCTTCAAGCTTTCTTCTATATATAGCTTCTCTTAAAATATGATTGTTACACAAAAAGGTTGACTTCATAAGAGTAGGTAACGTTTAGATGTGAAGTCTGACTTTAGTCTACTTTGTAGGATTCATATCTTTTTTCTCATGGCCTTAATCGAAACTGAGCTTATACGATGTGACTAACCATAGGGCTTCAAGGAAAACATTTCCATAGATGTTATTCTTCTTTCCCAATACTTTTTTCTTGGGGGTCGTGATTTTGATCATATATTTATGTTTTATTTCTCAAATAACTCTCCACAATATATAAATACTTTTGTTTTTACTAATTTATTTGAGAATTTTTTTTGTTAGTTTATTTTATATTTACTTTTTTTCTTCATCATGTTTTAATACGATTTTGTTTTTTCTTTTCTATTCTTTTTATATTGGTGTTATTTATTGTGAATTTTTAATACAATGTTAAAATATTATGAAAAATAAAATAGAAGTTATTTGTGTACACAAAATAAACAATTCATATATGTTTAGAATCTTATGTGTGAGTCTAAGGTCTCACGTTAAATAAATATGAGAAAGTTAAACATATAGGTCTAAACCTTATACAAAATAAAAAAAAAATACGATAAACTTATTGTTTTAAAGTTTTAGATTGAAAGTGGTGTTAATCATTTATGTGAAGTGAACTCCTTATTTTAAAGTTTTAGATTGAAAGTGATGTAAATCATTTATGTAAAATGAACTCATATCTCATTAGTATTATCTATCCCAATGAATTCTATATAAATAAAACACATAAGTAATATTAAAACCATCACGTTAAGATTTGTAGTTAAAAATAATGTGAATTTCTTATTAAGTGAATGGATGTTGCATTAATGTTATCAATTGTCTCAGACAATAACACTCCTTAATATATAAATACATATTTATATGATATTTATCTTAATTTTTGTTTAAATTCCTAAGATAACTACATACTTCACTTGACGCGTGTTTAACTATGCATAAAATGATCGTATTACTGTTTTGAAGCCATTTTAACCACAACACAACTATAATTACTAAATAACTTATTTTGATTTTTTATTTAAAGGTAGTTGAAACAATTAATATAAAAGTCCTTGTTTATAAAAGTTTTAAAAATAAGGGAAATGAAAATGAAAAGGGTTTTATAAGGAAAAATTATTTTCTATATTTTCATCTTGAATTCCAAATTAACCAAAATAATATAGAATTAAACTAGCATCACATCATCATGGGTGGATCCTAAATGTTCATTTTACAACAAAAACAATATAGAATCTCATTTTTAATAAAACTCATATTTCCAAAATAACTAAGAATTTATAGATTACAAATCTAAAACTTATATTCACGAAACATCACGATTTGACTTTATGTGAAGGTTAGTGAATTGTATCTTTTAAAGATAAATTATTTTACACGAAATATAGATAATTAATATTATAACAAAAAATAAACAGTAAAATATTGGGAGGAAAACGTATTTACATAAATTTTGTATTATTACATAAAGTTATACGTGAGAAATGCTATAAAGCACTTATGGTAGCATTAAAATATAATGAATGGTTATAAGTTAAAATAGCAACTAAAAACTGTTAACATCCCTGTCTTTTTGAAAAATATTTCAAATATATACGTCTAATAAGCAACCTAAAATGTGTGAATATGTTAATAAAAATAAAATAAAAACCTAAAATTTTAACATTCATTATTAAAAAAAAATTATCTCACAAATATATCACATTGTAGATTGAATAATATTATCACAAGAATTATTTGAAATCGCCTTTTTAAATAAAATTCCAAAAAGGGGAGTGCTATTTTCTGATCATTAAAATTAAAAAAAACAACAACTTTAATAATAGTAAGTTTCAGTTACAATTCATGACCCTCAAAAAGACGTTCACAAAAAGATCTAACTCCTTACTTTTTGATACGTTAACAGTGTACTGATACAAGCACCTCCGAAGTTATAACGACAACGCAAACATTCACTAAGTTATTGAATTGAGCCTGTATATATTACTAGTTTTTCTCAAGTTAAATCCACCTAACTATATTTTCATCGATTTAATGGCAACATTTCTTATGGCTTCATATGCATCCATTGTTACCGTTGTTCTTTATGCATTCTTCATTAACAATGCAATAGCCAGAAACTTTCCTCGGAGTGTAAAAGAGAGACTAATTGGTCTAGAACCAATTCATCATTACTCAATGCAAACAAGAAAAGTTGATCAGATTTTAAGGAGGGGTTCAAAAGATTCATATATCAATCATCCAAACTCCTTACAATCAAGTGATGTTTATAATATTAAGCGTACAGTCCCATCAGGTCCAAATCCACTTCACAACAATTTCTTACAATCCAGTGATAGTTATCATATTAAGCGACAAGTCCCGTCAGGTCCAAATCCACTCCACAACAATTTATTACAATCCAGTAATGGTTATCATATTAAGCGACAAGTCCCATCAGGTCCAAATCCACTCCACAACAATTTCTTACAATCCAGTGATAGTTATCATATTAAGCGACAAGTCCCGTCAGGTCCAAATCCACTTCACAACAATTTCTTACAATCAAGTGATAGTTATCATATTAAGCGACAAGTCCCGACAGGTCCAAATCCACTTCACAACAATTTCTTACAATCCAGTGATACTTATCATATTAAGCGACAAGTCCCATCAGGTCCAAATCCACTTCATAACAATTTCTTACAATCTAGTAATAGTTATCATATTAAGCGACAAGTCCTATCAGGTCCAAATCCACTCCAGAACAATTCAAAAGATATAATTGTGTAAGACAAATTCAATTAATGAATAACTCTATCTATGTATACATGAATGATGATATGAATAAATAAATATGTTGTAATAAATTTTAAAACATTTCTAATAATCAAAATATTTTTTTCTTCAATGTGCATATTACTAGCCAGAATAATCATTAATAAAGAAAAAATTTAGAAGAGAAATAAATAAATAACTAAACTAGTGACGAGCAAGGTATCACGAAAATTAATTTGGTCAATTTTATTAGTTGGATACGCAATTTAATGACTTAACTTTGGCTTAATAAATTTTGAAGATTAGTTTAATCAAGAGGATTTATAGGATGAAATCAAGAAGAAAAACAAAGATAAAGCTAATAAAGAGAAGCTTTTAGTGTCTCTAGATGAACCAACTTTGAACAATTTGTGTACCAAAATTTTATGTGAAAATGGAAACCCAGGAATGGATGTGTAGTTGGTTAATGCTTAATACTAAGGTCTAAAAGAGGTTTTTGACCATCATTATGAAATCATCTTACCTTTCTTACCATTTCCGCCAGTAAAATTATTTATATTTTACTTAGTGAATAATATATTATATGACAATTATATTAGTGTGACAAATTAGTAACAACACCAAATTGTTAGAACTCATTTATCTTAACATACTTTAAAAAAAATTGGTAACTTATCAAGAATAACGAACATTTAAGACGATAACTTATTCTAATAGTAATCCAGTATAATATATTTAAATATGTTAAAGAACTTCACAATGAATTATGATAAAAGTATATTATTTGGTTATCATGAATATTCAATTTCATTATAAAAACCAAAAAATTATACCAGTTATGATTAAATTAATTTTAAACAAAATAAATTAAGTTTACTTTTATACATTTTTATTTTATTTTTTAATTAATTTTCTACTTATAATTTTTTATTAATAATATTATTAATAAATATCATTTTATATTATTTTTATCACTAAAAGTATTTTGGTAATCTTTAATTTCTATTTATTAAAATATTTTTTTATCTATCACATCATCAATTTCTTATAAACTTTACTTTCAAATTCACTTTAAGTTACATTCAAATCCTTTCAGAAAAAATAACACACAATTTACTCTCAAAGTTTTCTCAAATCGATATATTATTTCTCTCCCAAATCTACTCGTTTAAGTAAAAACACAATAAATTGTAGGGTAATTAAATTGGTGTTGGTACTAATAGAAATATAATTAAATTAATTAAAGAGAAAAAATATCACAGAAAGATTCTTTTATCAATAAACATTATGAACTAAGACAGTGAAGTCGGTTTTTAAATATTTTACATCTTAACAAAATCAAAGACATAATATTGTAATAATTTTTTTATAAAATATGAATGCAATTTAAGGTCATTGATACTTGAACTCTTTAACTTGAAATCACTATATTTTAAACCAAAACAAATATCATATATATATATATATATATATATATATATATATATATATATATATATATTAATCAAAATAGTTCAAATAATACATAATAGAAAAGAGAACAATTAATCCAATATATTAATCATCAAAATAAATTTATTTTTAAATTAAATCAAAGTATTTTAATTAAATAAAACATTTGATTTATTTTTCTTAAAAGATTATTAGAAAAAGTCTTAATTTTCTTTACTGCTTATAGTAAAATCACAAAAATAAGTATTAATTTCGCTTTTTCCATGTGTGCAAATTATAAAAAAAGACATAAAGTTTTTTACTTATTGTTCTTATTTAATATCAATTAAAGACTTCTAGTAAAATCATATTGGTTTTGATTTTTCCATGTGTGCAAATTATAAAAAAAATATAAAAGTTGTTCATTTATTGTTGTTATTTAATATCAATTAAATATGTGTTTGGATTGAGAAGAGGATTTGAAGAATAACAATGAGATGAATTTGAAGAAATAAAAATGTGATTATAGTATTGTTTATTTTAAGAGATATATGAAAGAATTTGATTTTTTTTAAATTTCATAAATAATTTGATAAATTTGAAAGATAAAAAAACGTTTCAATAGATTAAAATATAAAATTATTTTTTTGTTCTTATAATTAAAATGAATAGAAAATAAATTTTATTTAAGTAAAACTAATTTATAATTAACAAAAATATAATCTGTTTAGAACAAAGTTTTAGTAAATATAATAAATTTAAAATAAAATATGATTGATTGAAAAATCATTTTAATGATTTGTGAATTAAAAAATTAATAATATTATTATTTATTAATAAATGCATCTAACATATATCTTTTTAAACCTACCACGGAATTCAACGTTCTCTCACCAAAGCCGAATGGAACATATCTTTCTCACCAATCAAATCAATAGACATAATAAAGAAACACAAAAGCCAATGTTGTAAAATGAAAATATGAAGCGACAATCCTTTCTAATAATCTCACCAAACAAAAGATGAACTCGGCTTTTACATCTCCTTTAATAATGAAAAACAAACACATATGTTACTCACAATTCCGTCTCATTCAAAAATATATAAAAAAAACAACCACAATCTAAATTTTATCTCAGTAAAATCTGTTTATTTACACTAGAAGGAAATACATTGAATTCTGTAACCTAAAATCTTTTAAAAAATTCTCTATTAAATGAAATAATTTTATTATAGATGTATAAGCCAAATAATTCAATTATATTAATACATAATAATAATTTAAAAATCTCAATACATAACTTATTTTCAAAATAGTAAAAGTGCATGTTCTCCAGTCCAATTTAAAATTAATATAAGTAATTAATAGGATTTCAAACTTCTATAAATTCCCTAATTTCCTTACACTGTAAGTCCGCGTTTCATTTATGGGTGAGAGAGAGATCAAAATCCAAAGCTGAGAGCGGGAACCTAAACGCCAGAAATGAAAAGAAAAAAAAAATATAGATAAACCGGTTGAAGAACAAAGAGAGACATTGGAAAATTTTCCAATTTTCCAATATATCGGAAATGGCGCTTCTGAACTTAGAGTGAAGGCGTTATTACTACCTACGAAATAAAAAAAACCCTTCCCTTGGGCGTTAGCCAGCTCTTCGCATTCTCTTTCTTCGTATTTCCCATATTTCCAAACCCTAGGATTTTTTTTTAAGGTTGCGCAAGCTCTTCACATTGTTTATCAGTATCTATTAATGGTTTCCACCAGAGCCGAGAAGAGTGTAAAATCAAATTCTCCTGTCATGAATGGCGTTAAAGAAACTAAATCAAATTCCCCTGTTACGAATGGCGTTAAAGAAGATAAGGATTTAAAGAAATTGAAAGAATCGAAGGCTTCTCCAACAGCGCCGCGGAGATCGAGCGCTCGAATTCAAGCTCTGCAGAAAGCGGAGAAGTCACTAGCCGTACCAAATGCAGTGGTAGTTAAAGAGGAGGACAAAGACAATGTTAAAGAAGGGAAGGGTAAGAAGCGCAGTAGAAAGAGTGGCCCTGAAGAGAGTTTGGTGGTGGAGGAACAGTCTGTTTTACTGTTGAAGAAAAAGCCATTCGCTTGTGGCAAGGATGAGATGAAAGTAGAGAATGCGGTTGGACAGCTTGGAGATAAGAGTGATACAGTTAAAGTTAAAGATACCATACGTTTATTCAATAAACATTATCTGCAATTTGTTCAGGTGAGTTACAGTGTAAGACAATGTGTTTCTGCCATCCAATGCTGATTTGTTGAAATTGTAATTCTGTCATGTGTAGGAAGAAGAAAAAAGGTGTGTAAGGGCTGAGACTCAGCCTAAGGATGCTAACTCTCCTAAGAAGTCTTCTCAGAAGGCTTCAAAATCAAAGGTTGGTGTGTCTGATTATCCATTACTTGTTAATTGTGGATTATAATGAGTGTGATCATGACTCCCTCTGTTTTGGTCCTAAATATTTTCTATAAAAAGCTTCTTGAGGTACCTGTTTTAAGTGAAAGAAGCATCTGAATGTTTTCTTCGGGGAGTTAATCTAAGAATTGTGATTATTAATGTTTTGCATTGGACTGCATGTTCTTTTGTTTGGTTTGTGTGTGTTGTCTTGGTCTATTATGTCATTTTTCTGCTAGGTTTGGCAGTGATATTTTTTGCTTGATGTGATTGAACTTTTGATTGATCATTAGAAGAATTTTCTTGCAAGTTTCAGGATGACTTTTTTTAGAGTACTAATTGGTGTACTTCTGGGTATTCTCCCTTCAGTGTCCACTTGTCACACATGTATAAATATTGTTAACTTTGTTCCACAAGTGAATAAGAGTAAATGAATGTGATTATATTCCGATATTTATTATTACTACTGGCTCTAATGGTTAAGTGTGTCTAATGTAGGGCTAGTGTTATGATATTATTGAAATGTCTAATGACGGAATGGTTAACTGGTGGGTGGACATGTTTGGTGGGATGTTGATAATGTTTCTTTATTTTATTGTTGTGCTAAAACTGTGTAGCGTAGCATGTAGGCGGGTGGACATTTTTCTGCTTTGCTAATGATTTTTTCTTTTATAATTGTCTTACTATGAACTAACTGAAAGTCTTCATCTATTAATTTGTTTAGAAAGGTGCTCCACATGTAGATTCAAAGAAACCTGCCAAACGACCAGATCTTAAGGCCGTATCCAAGGCAAGTGAAAATTCATCGGCTTTATTTTATTTGGTAGAATATTGGTTATAAGTCCTGTGATTCTTTTTTCTATTTATGATCTAGTATAGCATTTTACTGTTTTGACCCTTGTCAATAGCATTGTCATAAGATTACACTATCCATTTTTCATTGCCATTATTTTGTTTACCGATGGATGCTTAATATTTTATCAATTCACTTTGTTAATTAGTTAATTATGAGCGGTATCTTTGAAACAATTCAATGGACTATTTCAGTTATGTCTACAATAAAATTAACTGTTTTAAACATATCTATGCATTTATTATTGTTATTTATACTATCATTTGGTTGATTTGGATAATTTCATTGATTGAAATCAATTTAATTGTACCTTGTAAGGTGAACTTGTTTTCTTTTAACACCATCTCCAATTTGGGCATTTTTTTTTGCAGATGATGGAAAATAATGAAATACTGTACTCTGAGAAAAGAATTGGCAGCATTCCAGGTTGGTAGCCAAGAGCCATCTTTCATTGCTATTACTTTTAGCGTATATACCTAGTGGATTTATTTCTTGTTGTCCCTTCACACTGATAGACACTGCCTCTTGATAAACTTTTGTAGTGCTGGTAGTTCCTTACTCAGCTGATTTAATTTTACTTCTTATGATAGGTATTGAAGTTGGGTATCAGTTCTATTCTCGTGCTGAAATGGTTGCAGTTGGTTTTCATAGTCACTGGTTAAATGGCATTGATTATATGGGCCAGTCTTATGCCAAAGCGGTAATGAAATATCTTTTTCTATAGTGTATTTTATTAATACTCTAATTTGAAATTTTGTAGATCATAATTATAAATGTTATTTTCATAGGGTTGGTTACTGGAAAAAGAAAATAGTAGTACGTTACTGGGGAACAAGGGTTTTGGAATTTTGATCGGAGCTTGGAGAGTTTTGTCTACCCTATTATAATGAATTACCTTTTCTTTCACTAAATTGAATATATAATAATAGATAGTAATTTCTTATCGTTGGTGTTTTACTCTCCTTTTGAATACATGTTTTTTATGTTCTTTTTTGTAATCACTAATTGATTGAAAATTTACTTTTTTTTTCAATAATAGTCAATTTTAGGTTGAGTTGGGTGTATGCAAATAAAAATGATGTTTTAGAGGCTGGATGATATGAATATTAAAAATTAAGAAGCATTCCTCTAAGGGAAAGATCAATTGGAGTGTTGTCATGATGAAACACCAAAGGAACATACAACTCAATTGTTACTATTGAAAATAGCTTGATGGACTTTTCCCTTCAATCATCAACATATTTTTCATTTAGTTCATCCTATTCTTGCTTGGTTGTTTGTAGATGCATTATGCTGGCTAGCACCTCATTTATTAAGGTTGAATGCAGGCATGAAACACCTTTCCTTCTCTTAATAGTCTTATACCTCATCTATTAGTGCTATCTAGGGACAATCACGGTGTGTTGAACTTGCTTCATTTATTGGAGAAAAAGGTGGGTAGCAAAGGTTGAGACTGTTGGAAGTCTCACATCGACTAAAGATAAAGCCAATTTATAATATATAAGTGGGTGCAAACCTCATTTTGCAAGCCGATTTTGTGGAGTCTAAATTAGGCTTAAAGTCCACTTCTTAACATAGACCTACTTTGTTTTCTTGGGAACACTGCTGAAGATGCACATTTAGTTGGTGCATATTCATGTGCAAGTCATGATGTGGCACTAGATAAAAGTAATGCACTATATTGGTTTGTAGTTGAACTATAGGAGAGATTTGAGTCCTCATTAATGGGTTTGAGGTTGATCGATTGTGTTGTATAAATTGGACATGTCTTTAGTTGAGGTGAGATCTTGAATAAGCTCTCTTATCATGAGGACTCAATATCTTGATGTGAGACTAAATATTTATAACTGGCTTGACAATGGGTGACATAATAAATTTAATAACCTTTTTATGGATAAACTGTGATACTATCTTAGAAACTGAAATTTAAGCCTATTTAGACTTCACAAACTTGATATTTTAGATGAGATTTGCACCACATATATTATAATTTGGTCATATCTCTTGTTAATGTAAGATCTCCAGCAGTAAATCCATAAAAACTTTTGAGGTTTTGATGGTTTTGGTTCCACCAATGTTGGAGGATCAATCTATTGATTGTGTTTTGGATGGCTTGATGGAGGAGCCATTGATGTAAATGTGTGACTAAAAGAGTAGTGTTTGGATTGGGTGCCTTTCTTTGGAGGGATGGTAAGTGGAAAAATGCATGCCCTACTTGGGGAATTGTTGCATTGACAACCTTGAATCCAATTGAAGATTGTGGCTAGGGAAGTTATACTGGTTTTGATTATTTTTGGATAATTAGTATAAACAATGGATAGAGGAGGTGAAGCAAATCAATGTAGCAAGTTGTATCGGGAGTTGATGAATGGAATCAAGGAACTTTGTTTTAAATGTGCTCAACATTATAGTCCAAGTTACCCATGCATAATACAGCATCATAAATCCTCATTTGATTTTTGGAAATCAAATAATGCTCTATTGTTGGCACTAGAAGAAAAAAACAGTGATAGAGTTTGTGACTTGGTTTGCCTTTTGGTCTTGTGGAACGAGAGCACATTTTGAGACTATAATTGTTGGGACCTTTTGTTGGGCATCTGATACTATACTTAGTATCCAAGGAGTATTAGTATTTGACATAGGTACAACGTCGTACTTTGCATTTTTGAAGTATTTGCTTTCATGGGTTTCCACTGATGATCCAACATGGATTAGCCAACTAGAGTGTGCATGAAGGCCAAAATAGATATATCCTAGAGATGGAAGTTAAGGTTAGTAATAAGATAAAGAATAGTACTTTGTTTCATGAAGGAATAAAGGAATACTAGGTGGTATGACTTTTTGAATTGTATTGGTGTGCATGGAGAGTTTCTCTAGCTGTCTCTTGTATTGATCTTTCAATAATTTGAATACATATTTAGAGTTTGATTGGAATTTCTTATTGTCAATATAAACCTAAACCTATGCTCCTTGTTCTTTTTCCCCGCTTTCATTGTCACAGTATAGCTTTGAATTTCCAATTGCTATTGCAATTGTTTTGTCGGGCATGTATGAGGATGACCAGGACAATGCTGAAGATGTTGTGTACACTGGTCAAGGTGGTCATAATCTTACTGGTGATAAGCGTCAAATTCAGGATCAAAAGTTGGAGCGTGGGAACCTAGCTCTCAAGGTTTGCCATTTTTGTTATCTCTTAATACTTTTGATTTTTGTTAATAATTTCTTGCTAGTATATTAATTGCATCACTTGAGATTAAAACAAGTAAATATATTTGTAGAGCGCTTAAGAGATCCCTCTTACAATCTTCTATTTATAATAGAAAACTGATACAAGATAACTTGGAAGATTAAGGGACTGCACGTCTAGGTGCAGAACTATGTATGCCTATAGGTACATTGATAAATTGTTTAGCACATTACAAAAACATTGGTCACACTCATGCTAGATATGCCTTAGTCTTATAGTCTCAAACATTTCATAGACAATTCAAATACTTTGAATTGCATATTTTTTTTGTTTACTTATTTTATAACTTTAATATTTATGCAAACATGAAAATCACAATTTGTGTGTTGAAAGTTTCACATCGACTAGAGATAAAATTAATTTACAATATATATATATATATATATATATATATGTATGTATGTATGTATATATATATGTATGTATGTATATATATAGGTGTAAATCTTATTTTATAAGTTAGTTTTTATAAAGTTGAATTATGCTTAAAATCCATTTAATCATATGTGAATACCACAATTCACAATATTCAAAATAATTAAATAAATTAGTATTTTGTTAAGCTTGTAGTTACTCATTTTCTTGTTTAAACTACTGATTATTCGTGTTGTTTAATGTCTCCATTGTATGCTATAATATTTGAATTATTTTTTATTGGGTGTTTGCGTTGTATCAATGATTTTCAAGTTGTTCTTTTGTATATTATTTTTGTATGTGTTTTCAAGTAGGATTCTTAGATGTTACCAAGGCACGCCTAACATGCTTAAACTTTAATTGCAGAATTGTGTGGAGCAATGTGTGCCTGTTAGAGTGATTCGAGGTCATGATTCTTCAAGTAGTTACTCTGGGAAAGTATACACTTATGATGGCTTGTACAAGGTAATTCTTTGAAAGACTTTCTCAATTTGTTAATCAGTAATTGGATTTTCTTCTTGATGAACATATCTTCCTGGAGAGCGTAAAATTTCAAGTATTTTTAAAATGTTAAATTTGAATTGTCACACTTTTGGGGAAGGATTTTGTTAAGCGAAGACATCTCAGTCCATTTTCAATGTGTTGCGATTTCTTCTATCCTCTACACAAAGCATATTGTGACTTTCTATTTTTTTTTCCTCAAATGTTATTTAAATAAGTCAATTTTAACTTATCTGGAAGTTAATCCCTTAAACATGCTAAGAACTTGGAGAGACAATTCTTTCAATTCAGTTATCTGCAGTGTCTTTTTCACTATTGTCCATTGTCTGTTGTCTCTGTCCACTATTGGCCACCCTCCACAAAAATCTGTGGTCACAGTTTTGTTTGGCGACCATCAAATCTGGATCGCCTCCTCGAGCAAAAACTAGTCCTGTAGAAATCAGTGCCAGACTCTTCACCACGTGCTGCCACACATGCTATCTTAGTCTGCTGTAATCAGGCGTCTGCTATTCACGCGCTACCTTCCGGTGTAATCAGGCAATTTATACTCGTGCGTAAGATTGGGATCATTGGCAACAAATTTTCACATTTTTCTTCCATTTGTTATTTGTTTCAACCTCTAACCTCAATATCAACGTTTCCAACTTGTTACAAGTTATGGGTCAAAGCCAAAAAACTCTACTCCGACAATGTTTATTGTTTTTGTAGTGTAAATTGTTTGGGCATCAAGCTTGAGAATACAAACATATAGATGTATCTTGTTAAGCATGATCCTTTGGTTGTTGATTACAACAATCTAATGTCTTCTTTCACCACTGATGCACATACCTTTTACTTTATCAATATGGTTCATTGCTCATCTTGGTCTCTTGCTAGACCTTGATTTCTAGTGTACCCAAATATCTTTTGGGCATCCCCATGTGATGAACACCTAATTAAGTAGGGAGAATGATAGTTTCTACCAAACGATTAAAAGATAAAAAATCTGGAAGGATATAAGTTGATGAAGACGCCATAATTAAGAATGATTAATAGATCAAAGTAGATTCACCACTTTTTATTAACAATTCAAAAACAAGAATAAAGAGTTATTCACTAGGACTTGGAGATAATTTCTCATAAAGCGTAAGCTTTTATTTGAAAAGAGTTTAAAACTTGTTTCAAAAGGTTATTTATACTATGGACTTAAGACTACAAGGCCCATCCAATAACAATCTAATTTAAAAAGGTTAGTGAACAAATAAATTTTCTATTTAAAAAAAATTAGAAACAAATACAAATGCCCAAATCAAAATGCACAATTCCTATTCTAGCCTCAACTCTTTTTTTGGTCCTTTATCACATTCTAATCATTGCACTTATCACCCTAACTCTTCTAATTCCTTAGCCTTGGTCATATTTTATGTTGACATATTTTATGTTGACTTTCTTCTAATTCCTATTGCATTGTAGTTGTTCTCATAGTGGCATTTGCTCGTGACGCAAATGTTGCAATTTTTAATTGCCGATTAAGAAATGAGATGGAAAACAGGGGCAACATTTGTATGCAAGTTAAGGTTTATAATTAAAATTCCTTACGCACTTTTTTTTCTTTCTTTATTTGCAGGTTGTCAATTATTGGTGTGAGACAGGGCTATCTGGATTTAAAGTCTTTAAGTTTCGACTTAGGAGGCTTGAAGGGCAACCTACATTAACCACAAATCAGGTTTAGCATTATTCCTTAATTTCATCGAAAACATTTTCTTGTTTTGTCACCTATTAGTTTGAGTTAGATATATTGTGTTTTATGTTAATTAGGGAAACATAGACTTTAGCTATTGTTTGATATTGGTAGATATTGTTAATATTGTTTTTAACAATATCTTCTATTTACCATATTTATGTTTGGTTGCCATATATACTTGTATCATTCTTCTTCATAAATATATTACCCTATATATCTTTCGGACACAAGAGAGATTAATCCTATATTTAGTTTTACTATATTCAATTCGGTATCTAGAGCCTAACATTTTTGATAGTTAATATTTGAATATTGAATTCATTGAAAGAGGATTCTCTTGGTTCTTGTCACAGAACACTGGTTCTTATCTAAGATTGGGATTTTTGCGGCGAATTTTTATTGACTCACAGAACACTGGTTCTTCTCTGATTTTCTTTGTTTATGCTATGGGAGGAATCAAATTCAGAAACAAGTGTACTTTTTCCTGCATAGGATCATATCATCTAGCCAACGGTTAGTTGCGCTGAAGTCGTCTCTTTATCCTTTTTAGGATCTATGCTTGTTGTCTTGATTGGAGAATCTTGGTTTTTTAGAGCTTTTCTCTACTCATAGCTTCTTTCGTTGCTTCTTCTGATAGTGTGGGCCAATTTGCTCTTTTCAATGAATTTCTCAAAGGATATGAGGATCCTTAGAACTCTTGTTCCACTGCATCTGTTGTAGGCACAAATATATCTCTTGCTGGTCTAACTCAACCTTCTTCTCTTGGACCTTGGGTTCTCGACTTAGGTGTCACAAATCACATTACTGATAACAAATATTTGTTTTCTTCTTTATCTTCTTGGGATAATTTATCTACCGTTACAATGGTTGATTGGTTTAGAGTCTTATCTCATGGTGTTGCTACTGTTAATCTTTTTTCATCTTTAACCATTGCTAATGTTCTTTATGTCCCTAGGTTTCCTTTTAACTTATTATCCATTAGTTGTCTAACCCGTTCTCTTGATTGGTTTAGAGCCTTATCTCATGGTGTTGCTACTGTTAATCTTTTTTCATCTTTAACCATTGCTAATGTTCTTTATGTCCCTAGGTTTCCTTTTAACTTATTATCCATTAGTTGTCTAACCCGTTCTCTTGATTGTTATTTTTTTTATCAAAAATTCTTTTTGTTTATAGGACTTTACTGCAGGATAGGTAATTCCTTTGTCATCTTTGCCTTTCTACACATGTTGACACAATTATGTAGTCTCCATCTCTTCATGCTTAGTCAGGTCATTCCAGTCGTGCCAAATTGTAGCAACTTGTTTCCAATTTGTTCAATTTATTTAATTTGTTGTGAGTCATGTCAATTAGGGAAACATAGTCATAGTTCTTTTCCTTGTAATTTCTTACAACGTGCTGCGTCACCTTCTGCATGAGTTCACTCTAACATCTAGGGTCTTGGTTGTCTCAAGTCTAATTTAGGGTTTTAGTATTTTGTTACTTTTATTGATGATTATTCGAGATGCACTTGGTTGTTTTTAATGAAAAATCGTTCTGAGTTATTTTCTTTATTTCAATCATTTTATAATGAAATTAAAACTCAATTTGGGATTTCTATTTAAACTTAGCGAAGTGATTATGGTCGTGAATACCTTTCCCATTCTTTTAAGCATTTTATGGTTTCTCATGACATTCTTCATCAAATTTCATGTGCTTATGCACCTCAACAAAATGGGGTGGTGGGGAGCAAAAATAGACATCTTGTTGGAACAACTCGCATACTTTTAATTCATGGTGAGGTTTCTCAACATTTTTGGGGTGATGTTATTCTTACCGAATGTTATCTTATTAACCGAATGCCATCATCAATTTTAAATAACAAAATTCCTCATTCTATTTTATTTCCTCATGCACCTTTACATCTCTTACCTATTAAAGTTTTTGGGTCTACATGTTACGTTTATAATTTTTAGTTCTGTCTTGATAAGTTACCTTCTAAATATCACAAATATGTTTTTTTAGGATTTACTTGATCACAAAAAAGATATAAGTGTTTTTGTCATTCTCTTTATTGGTAGATGTCACCTTTAATGAGTCTTCTTTTTATTTTAAGGGTCCTTCTTTTGATGTGTTTGTCTATTACAGTCAATATTCGTGTTGTTTGTGATCATCTAGTTATGTCTAGTCCATTGTCAAATTCTCCTCTTCCACCTCTACTTCAACTTTATTGTCAAAAACATCATTTCCAACAACCACCAAGTGACTCACTTCAAGTGCCAACTATATTGTTTCCTCTAGCTCTGACAAGTGAGTTTGATCTTCCAGTTGTCCTTCATAAAGTTATATGTTCTAATCGTAATTTCTCTCCACATTATATTGCTTTGAGTTACCATAGATTGTCTTCACCCTTCTATACATCTTTCTCGTCTATTTCTTTTGTGTCCATTCCTAAATCTGTCGGAGATGCCTTACCCCATCATGGTTGGTGTTAGGCCATGCTAAATGAACTATGTGCTCATTAGAATAGTGGAACATGGGAGCTCGTCCCGTTATCATCTGGGAAATTTGTTGTTGGTTGCAGAAGGGTTTTTTCTATCAAAGTTGGTCATCATGGTACTATTGATCACCTCAAAACTAGACTCAAATTTTTGGATTGGATTATGGAGAGATAAATTTTCTCCACTGGCAACAATGGCTTATGTTCGTTTATTTCTGGCCATGACTGCTCTTCAACAATGACCTTTTTATCAACTTGATGGAAAAAATGCTTTCGTTAATGGAGTTTATAGGAAGAAATTTATATAGAACAACCTTCCGAATTTGTTGCTCAGGAGGAGTCTTCTAGATTTGTATGTTGTCTTCGTAAATTCTTATATTGCCTGAAACAGTCTCTTAGAGCCTATGTTGGCAAACTTAGCAATGTGGTTCAACCAACAATTTGATATGACTTGAAGGGAGGCAAATCATTAAGTCTTTTACCATCACTCAAGTGATGGTTGTGTCTATTTGATAGTATATGTTGATGACTGTTTTTACCACCTGTGACCACCATGACATCTCCTAGATCACTTTACTAGTGACAAATATTGGTTACTATTTTCAAACCAAAGATCTTGGCAAACTCATATACTTCTCGGGCATTGAGGTAGCACAATCTAACGTTGATATTGTTATATCTCAAAGGAAGTATGAATTTGAACCTGTTGACACTCCCATGGATCCTATTATCAAACTCCTACCAAATCAGGATGAGCCTATTTCAGATCCTTAGCAATCTAGAAAATTGGTTGGGAAATTAAATTACCTTATAGTTATTCATCCTGACATTTCCTTTGCAGTGCGGTGAGCCAATTTCTCAATTCCCCATGTGAAAATCATTGGAATGCAATCATTCGCATATTAAAGTACATTAAAGGATTTCCTGGAAAATGTTTGTTAAATGGTTTCAATAACTATACAAAAAAATTTTACTATTCAAATGCTAGTTGGGAAGGATCTCTTTTTGATAGAAGATCTACCTTCAAGTATTGTGTTAGGATAGATTGGGTTTAGGAGTTAAGGGTGTGGGGGTGTCAGTTGTAAAAAGGGGAGCGGGTTAGAGTTGCTATAAATAGAGCTCTTGTAACTCTATAGGGGGGATCGAGTGTATTTTGTGTAAAGTCAGGTCTTTAGCCTATAGAGGGAGGTTATGCTCTCAACCATTATGCCCCCGACCCATTCTTTGTAAAGAGGATTCTTTTATGGTGAATAATAGAAAAACACATTCTTCCATTGTTGTTTCTATGTTCTGAGTGTGTTCTTGTTAGGTTCCAAACCTAGGTACCTAACATATTGTGTCTCCATTGGTAGTAACTTCATGTCTTAGAAGAGCAAAAACAAAGTGTTGTGGCAAGATCTAGTTTAGAAGCTGAATATAGAGCTATTACCTCAGTCACTTGTAAACTTGTTTGGCCTAAGCAATTGCTTAAAGAGTTAGAATTTGGAAATGTCACTCAAAGGATATTTATGTGACAATAAGGCGACTCTTCATATAGGTTATAGTTTTGTCTTTCATGAAAGGAGCAAACAGATTGAGATTATTGTCATCTCATTCAAGAAAAAAATTGTATTTGGAGATATCAAGATTGAGTTTGTTAATTCAAATGATCACTTAGTAGATATTTTTACTAAGTCTTTAAGGAGACCAAGAATTGATTATATTTGTAACAAGCTTGGTACATACAATTTGTATGCACTAGGGGAGTGTTAGATATATTGCGTTTTATATTAATTAGGGAAACATAGACTTTTGTTATTGTTTGATATTGGTAGATATTGTTGATATTTTTTTGGCAATATATTCTATTTACCATATTTATGTTTGGTTCTCATATATATTTGTATCATTCTGCATTATAAATATATTACCTTACGTGTGTTTCAGACACGGGAGATTACTATATTGAATAGTTTGTTTTATGAATTTGCTATTTATTGATCATGATTTGAGACAAAGGTAATTTAATTTGTAATGTAAACAGTGGGGCTTTAAAATATCTTTGCTTATCTTACTCTGTTAACAGGTTTATTTTACTCATGGACGTGTTCCTCAATCTATAGCAGAAATAAGAGGGTAAAACGGCATATAAATTGAAAATTTAATGTGATTTATTCAACTTATGTTGGCTTAAAATCTTGTTTCACTTTTGCTTAGATTGGTTTGTGAGGATATCACCGGAGGTCAAGAAGATATACCCATTCCAGCTACAAATGTGGTAGACGATCCCCCTGTTCCACCCTCAGGCAAGTTTAAACAAAGTATTTGCAATACAAACATATATATATATATATATACACACACACATATATATGTGTGTGTGTGTGACCCTTGTATAATTAGTTTTGCATTGTCTTTACAATTGTTAATTGTCAGATAATCGAAAATTGTTGACTTTTGTAACTGATTCTAAAACTCCTCAAGTGATTTCTAATTGGAAATGATGTAGACCAACCATATACATTTCACTATTCAGTGGTGAAAGCATCATTCCATTTCCTACTGTTCCATCCTTGCTCCCTTGACCAGTGACCCTCCATCTGATTTTCATTGTTGCATGAATGCTATGAGTATTAGATGCTACACATCCGATATGATGATTTGACTCGAAAAATATAAGATACAGTAGGCTTGGGATATGTATGTGTGTGTATATAGTGCATAGAATAACCTAAATGCTATTTTCATTTTTAAAAAGCCATAATCAAATTGCTTCCAATCTCATGAAAGGATCAAATACATAGAGATTGATTGTTATTTTATCAGGATGAAGTGGTTGTCTAAAGAACTATTTACTGTATTTATCAACTCTGAGAACCAGTATGTAGATATTCTCACTAAGTCCTTGAGAGGGTTTAGAATCCAGTTTATAAGTTTTAAGCTTAGTGCATACAATTTACATGCTTCATTTTGAGGGAGTCTTAACATTATGACTATTATATTGCTGTACAGCTTACATTAAGCTACTTTTATGAAGTACCTAGCTTTAGGTCTGGGTACTTAATCTCTTTGAGATGTACTTATACTTACCCTTTTACACACACACACATCAGCTGACAATAAACCACTCCCTGTATTTTTCATCACTTTAAGTATAGTTTTGAGATGGTCTCTATCTGCCAAATTAAATCCCCCGTCTAGAGGGTTACTTTTCCTCCTGATGAAGTGTTCTCATGTCTATCTTCAGTGGGTAAGGTAAAGGAGCATGTTTAGTTTTCACTATTTTTTTAGCCAATTCAACGAAATCTGAGAGTGCAGTACACGTTTAAAGTATTAGGATAAAATGAAGTAAAAAATAGCCTATATTTATAGGAAAGAAAAATACCACTGGATGAAGACAAAAATAGAACTGAAGGAATAAGACATTGAACATGCACTGCACCAAGCGGTCTTGGTGAACTTGTCAAGGATTAAGAAACTGAATGTTTGTTCCTCCCTGCTTCAAATAGAAAACTAAAAGTTTCCTATCCCAAACATATCCAAAAATGAATAGTTCCAAAACCAGATTGTATCAGGTTGTTCTTTTTAAATCTGGGGAACACTCTCCCGATACGGATCTCAAATTTATCAAAAAGTATTTGTGTTGGTTACTGTTATAATTTAGGGTAGAATAATTCACTTATTATGCGGAGAATAAAATCTATATATACAAGGCTAGAAAGCTATTTTAGGAAGTATAATCAATAGCTCCTAGACAACGAGATCTCTAGGATTCAAGAATATCCCTAAATATACTGTAATTATAATCTGCTAAATAAGGAAACAATAAAACACAAATCGTAACAGAAATAATACAGATAATAAAATAGATTCTAACACTCATCCTCAAGCTGGTGAATATGTATTTTACATTCCTAGCTTGGAAACAATACTCTTAAAATTGTTGCTCTTCAGTTCCTTCTTAGAATATCTACGAGGTTGCCTTGCGAGGAGACATAAGGAGTGAAAATCAGACCATTGTAACTTTTTTTTGATAAAATGTCTGTCAATTTCAATATGTTTGGTTCTATCATGCTGCACTAGATTATGAGCTATGCTAATAGCAAATTTGTTATCACAATAAAGTCTCCTCCGTTCATCTGATTTTATTCTTAAGTCATCCAAGATCTTCAGCCAGAGTAGTTCACATATTCCTTGTGCCAATGCCTGAACTCTGCTTCAACACTGAATCTAGCTATCACATTTTGTTTTTTACTCTTTCAAGTCCCTCCAAGGAAAGTGCAATATTTCGTAGTTGACCTTCTATCCATAATTGACCCTGCATTGTCTGCATTTGGTTATTCCTCCAAACTTACATTCTCATTTCGTTCAAACAATATTCCCCTTCCTTGGGTTCCTTTCAAAATTGCAAAATTCTTAGAGCAACTTGTAAGTGAATCTCCTTTGGTTGGTGCATGAACTGGCTAACTAGACTCATAATGAATGCAACATCAGGTCTAGTGTGAATGCAACTTGTAACTGGCTTATTTGGACTTCTCCTTGACCTGCTATAGTCATCAGAGAGCCATCAAATGTGGATATTTTTTTGTTGCTAGGACAAGGGATGTATGTAAGTTGAAAAATGTTTAAGTAGTGGTGTCATGTGGACGGTGGCCCCGGAATCTAGTATCCAATATGGGTTATGGTTTTTATCAGAGGCATTAAGTCCAAAAGAAAAAATCTTACCAAATGTACCTGAATGTGCCAGACAACAACTACCTGGTGACTTATCCATCTTTTTGAGGAATGATCTCATCTGCTCTACTTCATCCTCGTTAAGTTGAATCAACCCTCCTTTATTTTCTTCATTTATTGAAGCACCTATGTGTGCTTGTCCTCCCTTTCTAGTGTTGTCTCCTTTCTTTCCCCACTCCTTGTCACAATTATGGGATCCCCAATCTTTACTAGGTGACTTTCCATGTAGCTTCCAACATTTATCGTGTGGTGAGACTTGTTATAGAAGGTATGCCACACTTCGTTAAGCCCCACCAAGAAATCATAGACTCTATCTTGCTCAATATACTCTTTGAGCATTGCTGAATCATCTAAGCACTTGGCTCTTATGACCCTGTAATGGTCTAATTCCATTCATAGGGATTTGAGTTGATTGGCATACTCTGTAACAGTCTTGTTTATCTATTTTGTAGCAATAATCTTCACCTTCACATCACATATATTTGGGCATCATCTTTAACTTTGGAGATGTCTGCTCCATGGCATTCCGAATCTCCTTTGCAGAATTAAGAAACATGCAAGTATCAGTGATTTCTGGGATCATGGAGTTCTATAGCTATGCCATGATCATAGAGTCCTCTTCATCCCATTTTGTAAATTTGAGATCTTCTGTAGGAGCATCTTCAGTCAAGTGGTTAGCTTTCCCTTTACCTTTCTAAGTTCTATGAACAAGTGGTGGCAACAATGAAGGCTGCCGTCTAGGATTTTGGTGTGCGTAGTCAGAGGCGGCTCCCAGGCGCTGATACCTTGTTATAATTTAGGGTAGAATAATTCATCTTATTATGTTGAGAATACAATCTATATATACAAGACTAGAAATAATATAGCTAATAAAACAGATTGTAACAGTTACGTCCTCAACAAGAATACATACCCTAAAAACTTGTGTATTGGTGCTTCAGTGCGGATTTCATATTTATCTGAAGTGGGAGGAATTTGAAAACAAAATTTATGATATCGTTTATCTGTTATTAGTCAGCAACTCTTCTTTCCATGATTCTCTCCTCATCTATGTTATGTACTGAATTTCATTACCTCTGTTTCAAAATCTTGAGGTTTCAACTATCAACCATACCATTTGCTCCCTCCTCCCATTCCATTAAATAACTAAAATTTTTATATTATAATTAATTTCATAATAAATAAATATTTTTATCATATACTCATGTTTTAGATTAATGTTAAATGATATTTTGTGATAATATAGATAATATTAGCTATTGTTGTTTAAAAAAAAATTAAAACTCAATTTAGTAAATAAAGATGACAAATAGCTTGAAAGATACAAGTTTTTAAGAAATTCTTTGAAAATCCGCCCTTTACAGAACTCCTAAAAAACTCTTGTTTAGAGTGACTCCTAAATGCATTACCGTTCAACCTAGCTATAGTCTAATTACACATAGCATAGGATATGTACTGAGAGAAAAATGGGGAGTATATATTTGATGTCTAGTTTTTTAATATTGTTACAGGTTTCACATATTGCAAGTCTCTTAAGGTAGCAAAAAATGTGAAGCTTCCAACTAATGCCGCTGGATGCAAATGCAAAGGCTCCTGTAATGACCCAACAACATGTGCATGTGCTCTGCGTAATGGCTCTGATTTTCCCTATGTATCTCGGAATGGTGGCAGGTTAGAAACTCGATTGGTCAGGTGCCTATGAATTTATTTGCTTTTGTATTTGATGGGGCTATGCTGTATTGACAGGTTAGTAGAAGCTAAAGATGTAGTATTTGAATGTGGCCCCAAATGTGGTTGTGGTCCTGGTTGTGTCAACCGAACTTCTCAAAAAGGACTTAGATATCGTCTGGAGGTAGCATATTTGATTGGTTTCCACATTTTTTGGACTATCAATGAAAAATATATTGGCATTGTAATGGTATATTTAATTAAATTATTGCATAGGTTTTCCGGACTGCCAAAAAGGGATGGGCTGTCAGATCCTGGGATTTTATACCTTCTGGAGCACCAGTTTGTGAGTACACAGGAATACTTGCTAGAACGGAAGACATGGATAGCATGTTGGAAAACAATTATATTTTTGAGATAGATGGCTTGCAAACGATCAAGGGCCTTGGTGGTAGAGAGGTATTGAATCCTATCAAGTCTTGTAACATCGTTTTTGTCAGCTACTTTAGTTTCATCTAAACATGTCTTGTCTCTTGGGTTATGTAAATTTGAACAGAGGCGGTCACAAGATGGAGAAATTCCTGAAGATATATTGAACAAATATGATGATCTAAGTTCCGAAAGTGTGCCAGAGTTTTGCATTGATGCTGGATCTACTGGAAATATTGCTAGATTTATAAACCATTGTTGTGAGCCTAATCTGTTCGTGCAGTGTGTTTTGAGCACACACGATGATTTGAGGTTGGCTCGTGTAATGCTGTTTGCTGCGGACAACATACCTCCTTTGCAGGTATCTCATTTTCTTTATTTCTCCCAAATTTTTCTGTGGAGTATTTATACCAATGTCTTGAATGTCTTGAATTGCTTGCAGGAATTAACGTATGACTATGGTTACGCTCTAGATAGCGTGTTGGGCTCCGATGGGAAGATCAAGCAAATGCCATGCTATTGTGGGGCCGCCGACTGCAGGAAGCGATTATTCTAAACGCTGTTCATTCCTTCACAGGAAAAGTTGTATGTGATCTTTCTTTTTGAAAAACTAAAGGGGTTTTTTGATAGACATTTTTTAAACATGAGTAGCAAGTGTATACATTGACCTCACCTGAAATGATAGCAAAGGGACCTTGTAATTTTGTGCAAATGCAAGGCATATATGTTTTTCTCGAAATAACCTGCTTTATATTTTTCAGGAATAACCGGTTTTGTATATGGTATATTTCATATTTAGAAGTTTTTAAAGATTCAAATATCTAAAGTGTTTTTTTTTTTAAAAAACTTGTGTAACTGATCAAGGCATTTGTTTAAGGTTTAATGATTTAGTAGTGGTTGAATCTTGATTAACCTTAGTATTAGTGAATAATAATTAAGGGATGTGAACAAAAAGTACTTATTTATATTAAGCTAAACATTGTATTATTATATCTGCAAATGAATAACTATTAGTAAAATAATATTAATGTGTTATATTTGTTAAAAGTGTTTTTTAAGTGTTTTAGATTAAGTTAAAAATTATTTCCAAAACGTGCTATTAGAATTTGGGGATTTTTAACCATTTTTTTTTCTGATTTTGTACAAGTTTTGAATTAATTGAATATTCAAGAATTAAGGGATCGATAACTTAGTCCTGTATATTCATTTGTTTGATTTAGTTTTCACAATTATGGTTAGAAATATTAAATTTTACGTAGAAGAAATATTAAATATTTATTTGGGTAGAAAAAAAATGGCTACATGCTGCTAACAAATACACCCCATCAAAATGAGTAAAAAGTAAAAAGGAACTAAAAAAATTTCTTAAATGACACTCTTACACTTTCTATTTTTGACTAGGCATTTATCTTAATAAAATAATACTCATTTACTTGTATTTAAATTTGCACTTATATAAATCAGAGACGAACACAATAGTAAGTCAATAAATTTATCTATATATTTATAATTATTTATTTTTAAGAGGATATATGACTCTAAGTGTTCTATGGAATCCATCTATTCTGTACTCTTTCTTTAACAACCAGGAACTTAATGTCACTGTGTTTTAATTTGCTCTAACTTTTACTATTGTTAAGCTACAATACACTTGATTTGTTGTCACAATATACCATAAGTAGTCTTTCAATTCCTTTCATAATATGAATCTTTGTAACAAAATTAATTGATAATGTCAACAAAGAGAATTTGCATTGATTAATTTGAAAATCTAACACATTAGTTAATTGAACAATAATTTTAATCTTTAAATAATTTTAAAAAACAATGAAATCAAGTTATTTTCTTTATATTTGTTTTTATTTTTTTAAATCTTTTTATTAATTTATTTCTTTCTATCTTTTGTTATTTTGTTTTTTAATCTTTTATTAATCTTTATCTTCTTTATTGTTTTTGTGTTACTAACCCTTTTGTATAGTTTTAATAAAAACTAATTTTTTAAAAATCAATTTTGTATTTGTTGAAAAACAACTTAGGGTAGAATTTACCCTTTCTATTTTGTTAGTTACTATTTTAGCAAAATTGAAGTTGTTATAGTTTAATAATATTAATTTGATCGCGTAAATGACAATGTTATCTATAGCTGGTTGTTGATTCGATTTCTGAATCTTGATGTTGTTCACATCAGTTATCTGATTCTACAACCTCTGATATATGTCCTCTCTCATTTTCTTGAATTCAATATTCTGCTCAACCATTATCTTTGAAAAAAAATCTAACTCGGTCTCCCTAGCATTGCCATTCATTAGTTGACTTAAATCATGAGACATATGTTCCGCTCTAATAGCTAACTTTACAAGTGCTCTAAACTTTATAGTATCGGGAAATCTTGGAAAACAGTGGATGGTGGAATTAACACTTAGAGGTAATTCTAAAAAGTTATTGTTACTTGCATCATCCATCATGTTGCATAACATTTTTGTTATTTTCATATCACTCATACATAATATTTTTCCTTCTTTGATCAGCTCGCAACCTTTCATCTATAACTTCTAGTTTCTCTTTCACTCCATCCATTAATAACCCAACATCCCTATAGGATGGTCCATATGGTTATTGCTCATATTTCAAAAAAGATAATGTATGATACAGATAATTTATTTGACGCATAGTCAACTTACTTATATCATATACAAGGTGTGATAACTTGAGGATAATAATCATATTTCATTTGAAAATCACATTATTGATTATTTTCATATGAAAAAATTATTTTGACATTTTTTAAAAAGGTAATCTGAAAAGAAATAAGTTGAAAACTTGTTGAGTAGACTTCTAAGAAAGAGAGGTACGTCTCAATGGACAACTTAAATACCTTATTTTTCCTTAGCCAAAGTGTTTCCTAACTAGTTTTACAAATTTCCCAAAATATTTCTCAAACAAAAATTACGAAAAAAAAACAAATTTACCAAATTTCTTTACCTTTTCATGCTATGCTTGGATTGCCTCCTTGTGGTCTTGATCATTTGCTATTCTTGAATGAAACTTTAACTAATTTATTTTCACACCTCAATGAGTTCAACTTAGTTGCAAAACTAAAATATTCTATTAAAGTACAAAAACCAATGAAGAATCCAATATTAGAGGCTAAATGAGAGCATAAATGTAGGGAGGTTCAACACACACACATACACATAGATCTCCACACTTGTGATTTGCTAAGGACTATGGTTCTCCTACCTCCACCTCCCTTACAGGAGGTACTCAACTGAGCCCGGTCCCCAGACCTGAATCATGAGCTCTGATACCATTTGTAGGGAGGTTCAACACACACACACATAGATCTCAACACTGGTAATATATTGTCCGCTTTGGGCCAAGCCCTCACGGATTTGCTTTTGGTACCACTCCAAAAGGCCTCTTACCAATAGAGGTATCTTATGTGTATATAAACCTATGTTTATCTCTTATTTTATCCGATGTGGAACTTTGTTTGTACCCAACAATAAATATGCACTCATTAGCTAGCTTCGATACTGACAAATTTATGGAATTGGCAACCAGCTTCAACATTGACAAATTATGCTTCTGGTTTATATCCTTGACTTGTTTGGTTAACTTTAGTATTGACTAGTTGTGTCTTTTAAGTAAGGGTCAAGGATTTAAAGCCTCCTTAGTTTAGTTTCCTTTGTTGCACAACATGTATATGTGAGCTCAAGAATCTTCATTATCTTTTCCTAAAAATAAATGTGAAGAATAAGGTTAAGAAATGCATATTTAGAATATACTCCTCTTGCTATAAGTGAAATGAAAAATCTAGAAAAATGTCTAGGTCTTAGGTGCATGACACAATCTCCTTAAAGCATAAGGCCCATCAATCAAAACCTTAAATGATGATTTTACCATCTCCTTATCAGTTTGATCAGGCATCTCACTTGTTGACGAAGAACTTCTTTTTAATCTTTTTTAGCCTTGTTCTTACTTTTTCTTTCTAGCTTGTTCAAAAAGATCAAATAATATGTAGAATACAAAATAACAGAGAAAAAAAAATGTCAAAGTTCCTTGTAAGTTTTCTGCTCAACACCAAAATTGGCGTTTAATCTGCTTTGTTCTTTATTGATTGCAGCAAATCATTAAGGTTCTGTCCAACTTTCATTCAAATATTTCTTTTAAGTTTAGTGTTGAAAACTAGACTATAATCACAACATCTAGTACCACAAGTTTAAAATTTGAAACACTTAAAATAAAAAATTAGTATTTATGCAATTTGTCTGATGTTTTAAAAACTGCATCTTCCACATAACTCCAAAAAAAATTTTTCTTCCATTCAAATTAAATCTTTTAATCAAGAATGTAAAGAAAAAAAAATCAAGTTAAGGTGTTGCTCCCTCCACCACCCCAAGTGTTCTTGTACCTCCTCACTATTTTCTTTTATTCCAAAAATACTCTACACCTCCCCACTATTTTCTTTTATTCCAAAAATACTCTACACCTCCTCACTATTTTCTTTTATTCTAAAAATACCCTACACCTCCCCACTATAT
Source organism: Vigna umbellata (assembly GCF_029865625.1). NCBI lineage: Eukaryota > Viridiplantae > Streptophyta > Magnoliopsida > Fabales > Fabaceae > Vigna > Vigna umbellata. The sequence continues at coordinate 16,881,811 of NC_142169.1, read as the reverse complement.
TCAACAATCTTTTTCTTTCTCTCTCCAGATTAATGGAGCATTCACATGGCTCAGATTTAAACTTCTGATGTATTGCAAAATTTTATTTACACTTTCCCTTAAATAAGTTTGATTCAATCTTATTTTCACTGTTCAATATATTTTTTTTCTTCAAATTACTTAATAAATGATAAAATTTTGTTCTAAATTTCTAGAAAAATGTTTATATATGTGTGTTTTTTTTTACATTTAATATCTATAATTTTTAACATTATATTATGTTTTAACTTACCGACATGTTTGACTTAAATAACTTGAATAAAGTATTTAATTTATTAGATAAATAATATAAAAACATTATTAAATACTTAAAATATAAAAGAAAAGTTATTTGTTAAAGATTTGGAATTTATTTAGTTCTTTCGTTATTATAAAGTTAGTATATAATAATAATAATAATATATTATTATTATTTACTATTAATATTATTATGTTTATTATTTTGTATTTTCATCTAACTTTTAAGTTTATAAAATGGAAGTGGTAAAAGCACTAATATTGAAGTTTCCTAATATATCACAATTTTAAATATAAGCCATATGAATGCTCCATTATTGCAGAGAGAAAAAGAGAAAGATTGTTGAGGATAGTGGGGAGATGTAGGATATTTTTGGAATAAAAGAAAATAGTGGGGAGATGTAGAATATTTTTAGAATAAAAGAAAATAATAGGGAGGTGCAGAAGCACTTGGGGTGGTGGAGGGAGCAACACCCTGAAAGTTATTATCAAACAAGTAGCAAAGGTCCAAGTCAGAGTGTTGCTCCATCCACCACCACCAAATGCTCCTTACACCACCCCATACCCAATTTACCCTTGCTATAAAATGAATGTGAACATCTGTTTCACCTTCAACGGATGTTGACATCTGTGAACGGATGTTGACATCCGTTTACATATTTTAACTTTTTTTTTATATTTTAGTTTTTTGTTTTTATTTTAGATTTTATTTTAATAATATTTTTTATTTACATAATATATTATAAAAAAACAAAAAAAAATTAAGACTTTATAAATTAATTTAAAATATAAAAAAATTAAATAATATTTCGATATTAATTCAAAATAAAATAAATTAATAAACTAAAAACTAAAAAAAACCTTAACGTGACACATCCGTTTAAGTAATTATATAAAAAATATTTAAATAATTAATTAAATAATTAAATAATAATACATAAATTAAATTAGTAATAATTATTTTATTAAATAAAATAAAATTAATTTATATATAATTATGTAATAAATTTAAAACATTTTAAATAATATTTATATATTATGTTAAAATATAATAAACTAAAAACTAAAAAAAAATAATAAAGAAAAGATTGCACGTCCGTTTAGGTAATTATATAAAAAATATTTAAATAATTAATTAAAAAATAATACATAAATTAAATTAATAATAATTATTTTATAAAATAAAATTAATTTATATATAATTACGTAATAAATTAATTTTATTTAATTAATTAAATAATAATTATTAATTTAATTAATTATAAAATTTTTTAATTTATTATAATAAATGGATGTGCTACATCCGGGTCATATCCGTTTAAGTTTTTTTTTTAATTTTTAGTTTATTTAAATAATATATTTTAATTAATTTATAGATTAATATAATATATTTTGTAAATTAATTTTAATTTAATTTAATTAAATAATTATTATTAATACAATAAATTAATTAACTAAAAACTAAAAAAAAATTATAATGCTTAAACTGATGTGGACACATCCGTTAATGGATGTGGCATATTCGTTGAAAAAAGAAGTGGAAGTGTAGGATTTTTTAAAATATAAAGGTTTGTTTTGAAATTTTTAAAAAATGTTGTGGTGCAGGGAGCAATAGGAGGTGGTGTAAAGAGTAACCCTCTACAAGTCATCTGCAATTTGTTTGGTGTTTTCAGAATTAAATTGCACCTTCCAAATACCTCCAAAAATTAGGAATTTACATTCAAATTAAATAAAATTGAATAAAAAAAATAATCAACTCAATTGAATAACTGTAAAGAAATTTATACATCAAACAATCAGTAGAGATTCGAGTTGTCATATTTTAATTAAAGAGCATATTTTATGTAGAATTTTTCTTTCAACAAACAGTCGAAAATACATAACATTCCAAACAAAAATACAAATATATATCTTTTAACTTTCCTCTGGTTTGAGAGAAAAACATAAAACTAAAATATTTGTGTGAGCAAAATAGAAAATGAAAACAAAACTTATACAAAAGTAAAAAAAATGAAACTTTACAACTATACAAATCCAATATTTACAAGATATCTACATACAAAAATAATGGTTAGAACTACCAAATACTTGAACTAAATATCCGTTAACCACATCCAAAATATTAATGGGGTAATCTTGGATTGTAATTTTTATGTTCATTAGGTTTAAGCCCAAAAATCCATAAAACCACATAATATCAAGTTTTAAAAGATTTATTTAATTGAGCCCAATTGGCAAGTGTACCAAGTCATTTGTAGTACAATAGAATGAGGTTATCCTATCTAGTGGGATTTAACAAGCATATTGGTAATTTTTCTTTTGGGATTTTGTATTTGAAAAATATTGATAATAGTATATATTATATAGATTGAGTGAAGTAGAGGCTATGAGTGGATTTCATCCCATCCTCTTCCAGTGCACCACTATTGATATTGTCTATGTACTCATGCACCACTCCAGGTCCATTCTTAACACCTAGAGTCTAAGTTCATCGAACTTATGTTTGATTCCTCATTGACTGCTTAAATGAATCACTTGCACTAAGATCAAGACTTTATAACCAACTAGAGCCTTAGATCTATTCCTAGCATCTAAAAATACGAGAAGAATTGGTGGGACCACAACTTGGAATCAATTCCTACTCAATCCCAAGCTAATGAAATAAGGCAAGTGATCAGTTCATCTAACAAAAAGCACAAACTAATTCATAAACGGATTGAATGAAAGCATAAATAAATATCCAAGAAGTAGAAGTACAAAGAATTAAAATTGATTACATCCAACCTCGACACAAGAGAGTTCAACTACTCATAAATATTGCAATGTAATCCTAACAGCATCTAAACATAAGATTTACAATGGAAGCATCTCTCTCAAGCCTCACAAACTCATTCTTACTCTATTATTACATATTTGATCATCCACTCAATGCCTAAAATAAGGACATGAGGTTTGTATTTATAAATTGTCCAGGGCGTGGCTTCAGCGATGATGTCATGGCTACAATTACAAAGGTTTCCTTCCAACATGGATTTCCTCTATGGTTTAAGCCCCATGCTTTTGTATTGCAGCCCCAGAGATAACTTCTATGGGAAGGATTGTTTATGACCTAGCCTCAGATGCAATGCTTGAGGATTTCCTCTAAGGTGGGTTTCTTCATGTGGCTCAAGCCTTAAGTTTCATGTTGAAGCCGCACCAAATTCAGTTTGCCAGAAATTGCTTAAAATTCCTCTATTTTGTTCATTTTTCATTTGATTCTTTATTGATATCAAGAATTGAAAAGCAAATTAAATACAGGTGAATTAAGCATAAGATAAACAAAATCAAAACAAGATGTGTCAAAATTATCTTAAAATTCACTTAAATGGGACACTTATCACCAGGTCGAGTTGTAAAGTTTAACCTGTTTTCAACTGGCACACCAGCTTGACCTCGCCCATTTTTAGAGGGGCAATATTGGGTTGGCTTAAACAAGCTAGGTTGGCCCATTTTGCCACTGTTACCAATTTCAATTTTTCTCGATTGTACACATAATGTATGTGTCATACTATATAAAATGCAAAATTGTCATCAAACTTCAATTTCTTTACTAACCTCCCTATCACATATCTTGAATGGAAATTTTAATAATTAAAAAAAATATAAATATGGTTAAATATTTTAAGTAAAAAATAAAACGGTTTGTTAATTATAATATAAAGGATTTATTTTATTTGTAAAAGATTTTCTAAGAAATAAGATTTTGTGAATAATTATTCAATTAGGAAAGATAGTTTAGATATTGTTGTATATGAGTTGATAATCTTGGATATTATTATATTGTTATAAATTAAAAGATATCTTAAGATATTATTAAATATAATTATATATTTTTGTTAGATAATAATAAGTGAAAATAAAATATTGTATTTTCCTTGAAAATATTAGACTTATAAATATATAAGAGAACAAAGTCTAGGTAGATAGTTTAAATAGAAACAATGGCAAGTTAAGCTAGAGTGTTTAAATATAAACAATGGCAAGTTAAGGAAGAAGGGAGAAAGTCTTAAAAGAGGTTGAGTTTTTATGGGAAAGAAGAAAGAAGTGAAGAGTAAAAGATAAGAGGAGTTTACATTTTTTCTTTTATTGTCTTCTTGCGTGTTTATATGTGGTGACTTAGCAAAAGGTGATGAAAGGTAACTCTACGTAGTTGTACTAGAGGTGAACTTGGCCAGACTCTCGAGGAGAATAATGAGAAGTGACACCTATATACTTCGTCAAGGCTCTCAAGGGAAGTAATGGAATGTGATAATTGTATATGTCAAGGCCTCTAAAGAAAGTAATAAAAAATGATACTTGTATTAGTAAGATGCATGCAAGAGTTACAAATTGACTCCTAACATTGAGTTAACTTATGATTATATAAATTGTTCTAATGACATGTTTTGAAAATTCGACTATATTTAAATTGTTGTTTGAGTTTGTATTTTTTTCTTCTTTGAAAAGTTATTCTATCTATTATACGGAAACATATTTAATACAGGTGAGGAAGATATATGATGTTAGGGAGATGAATAACGAGACATTTGGTATAGTGTTTAAACTTAAGTTTTTGTTTTCAATAAGATATATTTGTAATTGAGTTTCTCAATAAAATAAGAATGAAATTTTGTTTTAAATTATATAATTTATGTTAATTATAAATTTTAATAAGCCAAAACATATTTCTGAATTCGAAGAAACGTTTCAGAACGGTCCACAAAATAACCCACCAGAATGTCCCTCAGCATCTCATTCAACTCGACCTCTGTACAACACCCACCAAACAGCGGTTACAGCGGCGGCCTAACTGTGAGGTTAGACTGCGAGGGAGGTGCACGTGTTTTCTCTTTTCAGTGGATATTAAAATTATTGGGGAGGTGCAGAAGAAATAATTGGGGTGAAAGAAGTGACAGTCTTTTACTCCATTGTAGGAAATAAATGACACAATTCCTGTCTGAGGGTCCCATTGTCGTGATTCAACTTTACACACATGCTTTTAATTCTTGCATACAATTGTGATATACAACCTAAAAACGTAATTGTAACATGCCACATTATAAACTCAGCGAAACAGATTGAAATTAACGAATTAAACCAAATGAAAATTACGGGCAACTCTTCAGCATTTGATACTCTTAAACATACGAATATTTTAACACATCTTAATCTTTACCTCTTGTTATAAAGCTTGAGTTAAAGTTTACATCTACAGCAGTTATCCATCCAGAAACTGAAGGCGCATGATGTCGTTCAACAAATGTATGAATGGGACCATTAGTCTGAGAGACACAAAGGGGGAAAAGGTACAAGTCTGATTATGGCAAATAACACAGGTTTCTTAACTAACTACATCATATTACACAATTGGCTCCTCCAACTCCTCTTGGGTTTTCTTCCTGTACTTGCGGTTGAACTTCTGCATGCTCTTTTTAACATCCCCAACTTCTTGTTCATCCTCCTCCATTGCAGAAACGTCACTGTTTTCAGAGTCACCAGCAGCAATGCCAACAGGGAAGCTTATTCTATTCACGGCGCCATCATCAAGCTTGTGCTTTGAAACCATCTCACTGTCACGCATACAGGAATCACCGGATTTCTTCTTTGATATAAAGGTCACAGATGGAAGATCATCCAGAACATCATCCGCTTGAGATGCAGTTCCCTTATTCAACTGCGAAAGGAAGCTCATGTATGCTTCCTTGTTTGATTTGTCATCCATTTCACTAGGAGAATCATCAAAGGTATATCGAGTGTATCTGGAAGGATTTCGAATGTAATCCGGAACTGCTAAATTAAATTCTTGTGACTTTGACAACTGGTCCGAAGCAGGAACCTCTTCCATTGAAGAGGTCTTCATGCGAACATCCCTAGCTTCTTCGTGCCCATCATCATCATAATTATCTTTATCATCACATTCAGGGTCAAACCGAACCCGTTTCTGAGGCCTGGACTCCCCAGAATTATCCTTACTCTTCAAAATTGACTTGGGATTAGTAACATCTCCGCCACTGCCTACGTCTGGTGTGGATTTCTCAGAGACATGTAGAGCATCAATCTTTTTAGCGGCTTCATCATCCTGCTTCAGCCTAATCCTTGCAGCCAAATGATTTGCACGCGGATCTCGCACAAAATCTCTAAACGAGGTGGGGAAAACACTGCTAGAACTAATCTCAACTCCATCGTCCTTTACATCCTTCATGTACACACGATCACCCGAATCCTCTTTCCCAATAGCCTGTTTGTCATATTGATCTTCCTCTTCCTACATAAAGTGTGATTCACTCAATTTTCTTTTCCAATCCAAACTTTGACAGTGAAAAACTGGTAACAAAAACTGACAACAAAAACAACAATCACAGAGAAAAAACAGATAGCCCTTCTCAAGTTTAATTATATATTTGCTTACACAAATGATAACAACCACAATAAAAGGAATTTGGTGCAGGCATACCATGGGTTCAAACACAAAACCATTTAACTAAAATGAAACAACCCCATCCGATTAGATCCACGTGTTTCATTATATATGAAATTTAAGTATACAATCTTAGTCCATCACCTTCATAATATACTCTTCAATAAACTCATCTTCCTACACAAATTTTCACATTAAACCAAAAAACCCTCAAATTTAGAGACCACTAGTTAAGGTGGAACAACAGCTAGTTAAGGTGGAACAACAGTGAACCCATGGGGGGACTAAGTGGTAACAGTAACAGACTCTTCAATATATTTAAATCTTCTTCCTAGACAATTTCCTCACACACAAAAAAGAGGGATAGTAAACCCAAATTAAAAGGAAAAAGCTTTCCTTCATCGCAGGTCTAAATGATTTTTTTTTTCAAAAAGGAAAAAAAGAAGCAATTTTCATCATCAAATTGATTGAATTAAAATTATAACTGCATAATGTTAGTTCATGATAAAATATTATTGGGGGAAAAGAATAAAGAGGGATGAATGGTATATATACCTCGTAATCGAGGGTGCAATCTTGGCCAATACCAGACCTAATCTGCCACTGTTCATCATCGTAATCGGGGGGTTTAGAGGGTCCACGTGGTGCTTCTTCGTCGACGTCGTCGTCTTCAAGATCGTCTAGGTCCTCCGGCTGAACCCGCGAACTGGAAAAAGGGTAGGGTTGGGGTTGGAGGGTTCGTTTGGAGCGTGCGTTATCGATTTCGTCTTCGGTGAGAGACCACAGAGAGTTGATAGAAGAAGAGGGTATTGGAAGAGAACCAAAGGCTCTCTCTACTCGCACTCTGAAACTATCCTCCATGCCGTTGCAGTGAGTCACCAAATCGTACACAGAAATCTGTTTATAAAGGGTGAGAGGGAGAGAAGGGAGAAAAGGCAAGGGTATTATTGGCGTCACTCGGAAGTCTTTGGGATGCTTCTCACGCAATGGCCATGGTTTCAACTAAATCATTACATTACCCTTTTATGTATTTTTTTTTTTCTTTTTGAAACTATTTTATTAGCCCTTTCACGGTGGTATACACTCAACAAAACATTTTAAATAATAAAATTAAGGTTTAATTGCTTCCTTTGTCCCCAGTTTGGTTGAATTGTGTCAAATTTATCCTCATTTTTTAAAAAGTTTCATTGTCATCCTCACGTGGTGTAAAAGTTTCATTGTCGTCCTCACGTGGTGTAAAAGTGTCAATTGAATCCAAACATAGAAAAAATTTGTGTCAAAGTAGTCATTTTTCCTATATATCTGTGTCTTCCTTTCATACAATCAAGTACAGATATTCATTTTACCTTATCCAATTTAAGGCTTTTCATAGCTCCAGAGAAGTGACATATGAAAGGAAGACACAGAGATATAGGAAAAATAACTACTTTGACACAAATTTTTTCTATGTTTGGATTCAATTGACACTTTTATACCACGTGAGGACGACAATGAAACTTTTTTAAAAATGAGGATGAATTTGACACAATTCAACCAAACTGGGGACAAAGGAAGCAATTAAACCTAAAATTAAAGAAATCGTACATTTTTATTTAGCATCATGTTCTATATATAATATTTTCTACATTTTTTAATTTTAATTAAATTTTAAGTTTTTATAAATTTAAATATTTTTAATTAAATTTTTATTAAACTTGTTGTCTATTAAGTATTTAAAAATTTTATATTTTTTAAATAAGTTATGTTTTTTAATTTTTTGTTAATTGAATAACTTGATTATTTTATTTTTCTCTTTGCACGTTTTAAAAAATGTAAGGCGTTAATATCATTTTTTTTCGAATATGAAGACATTAAAATGATTATATGAAATAATATTCATATCACCTTAAAATAATTAAATAATAAAAATTCAATTAAAAAATATAATGTTCTTTTTTTCAACTTAGAAGGTACTACTTTGGTGAAAGTATAATTTTATTAAAATGAAAAGAAAATTTGTGTGGAATTTTATACAAAAATACAATTCCAGAAAACATCATTAGTTTTGAGTCTAATTTATTCTATTTTACCAAGATAATTTTTATTAACACTAAATAAATGTTGGTATCTCAATCTTTTATACTTTTTATATATTATGGATTATCGTGAAATACATATGTCGGATTGTAAAATCTAAAATGAAAAATCATTGTAGAATTCATTATGCTTTTCACATGCATTCGGTTTAGATAATATTGTAATATTGGATATTGTTAAAAGTTGATTATAAATGTGGTCGCAATTTGTGATGTAATACAAGAAACTTAGATGTTGTTGCCAAAGTCATGCTTATAGATTGTTATTTAAAATTGTACTTATGGCTTGATTTGGTGAGACACTGTCTTATGACACTTATTCCTTTTAAAGGATTATTAGGCGTGAGGAAACTATGACATACAACATTGGTTGTGAGGAATCTATGAACCAAAATAGAGTGCATCAGTTGAAGCTCTCGAAAATTAAGGCAGTGCAAAGGGTGAAGGAATTGCAAAGTGAAGGTGTAGTGCAAGGAAATCTAATATTAGTGATACGATTCTATCCAGGAAAAAATAATATTGTTTGTAAATGGGATAGAAAAAAATAATATTGTTTTTAAATTTGAATCCTTAAGAGATAAACAAAAATAAATCAGAGAAGAACGTGAAATTAAGATTAAGACGAGGACATAACAATCTAGCATATTGATGAGTCAATGAAGATTCACTACAAAGATTTTCATGTTTGATAAGAACCAGAGTTAGGACATCACAATCTAGTAGATTAATGAGTCAATGAAGATTTTTTACTAAGAAGTCTATCTTTGATAAGAATTAAAGTTCTATGACAAGAACCAAGAGAATTCTCTCTTATTGAATTCAAAATTCATTTATTGACCAACCAATATGTATTTGTTATCCCTATATAAAGCCACAAATGCTTAACCCACATAAGAAACCCTAAAAGAAAACCCAAACACATTATATCCAAAAATAACTTAAAAATTTAAAAACAGAAACAGCCTACTTAAAAATTATAAGAAAATTACAAATACTTTGAATTGTCTAAACTATTCTATAATTGTACTCCAAGCCATGATCTTCATGTCCTTTGAATTACAATCTTCATGGAACATCATGAATCTCGAGAAGATTTGTTCTTCTAAATGTTTGCTTATTGACCTTGTTAGGTCTTTTGAATTGCAATAACTCTTCCTCAAGTTCTTCTTCTATAGAATCAATGGATAGTAATTTATCATTCCTTTCTTAAAGTGAATTTTTTCTCAAATTAGTACCTTCATCAAACGGATACAAGTCATTAATGTTGAAACTGTAAGTTACTCCATAATCATTAGGTAGATCAAAATGTAAGCATTATCATTATTTCTCTTAAGAACTTGAAAAGGTCAATCTCTTCTAGGAAGGAGCTTAGATTTCTTTTCGAAAAGAGCTTAGATTTCCTCTAGGAAGGAGCTTAGATTTCCTTTTGGAAGGAAACCTTTCATTCCTAAGGTGTACCCACACCCAATCTTTGGGTTCAAGCTTCATCTTCTTCCTCCTTTACTTAGCTTTAGAAGCCAGTTTCTTCGTTTTATTTTCAATTTGTGCCTTCACTTCCTTATGCAAGTTACTAAAAAAAATTAGCTTTGACAAGACTATCTTTGTTAGTCATAAAATCAATATTAGGAAAAAGGCAACAAATAGAAGGGACTTAGTGAGTTAAAACCATAGACTACCTCAAATGGAGACATACAAGTAGTAGAATGAACTATCCTATTATAACCAAATCCCACATGAGGTATCCATTCCTCCAAAGTTCACAAATTTTTATTTATAAATCATCCAAGGAGTTGAAAAAGAGTTTGATTACCACTCTGATTTATCCATATCTTTGAGGACTACACATTTTAGAGAAGAGAAGTTTTATACCTAACTTACCTCACAATACCTTCCAAAAATGGCTTACAATTTTTACATCTCTATCGGATGTAATGCTCCTTGAAATGGCATGTAGTCTTACCACTTTCTTGAAAAATAAATTGCCCACATGGTTAGCGCCTTCACTCTTTTGACAAGGAATGTAAAATCACAAGAAAACACTAGGGGGAGGGGTTGAATAGTATTTTTAAAATTTTTCGCAAATCAACATCTGATAGGTTTTCAAAAGATTGATAGTCAAAATATATGTTTAGACGATTGTCTTTAAAAATAGTTTTAAGGAAAATGTTTGAAGAAGCAAAACAATAAAGCATAAATTTTATACTGATTCACTCAACCTGAGCTACGTCCAGTTATCCCTTAAGAACTCTTAAGGGGTTTCACTAATCTTCAAAAATATTACACAAGTTTTATCTCTTTAGGTTTACAACGAGTATTAGCATCACTCATGGTTCACCTAGTCAACACAACTAGTCTAAGTTTAATCACTCTTAGTATACAAGTATTTTAACCATTTTGGTTCAATCCTAGACAATTGTCTAGAGTGTTTAACTCAACTGAGCTAAACATCAAGTGTTTTGATTCTCTTCATAATGTACAACACAATGAGTGTTAAGAGAAAATATAGATGATAACTATCAAGGAGAGGATACAGGCAATATAATAAAATCTGAGATTTTTCTATGGTTATTTCTCTTAGAAAATTTAGTTCAGACGATGTAGAGCAACAATAAGCTTGTATGAATGTTCACAAGTTCATTATATTATCCTTCTTATATTTTCTTCAAACTTCCATTTATTTATAGCTTTTCTTGAGAAATGACCTTTTTAGGTGAGAAGTCAAACTCAAGTCTACTTTGTAGAGGTACAATGCTTTGTCATAGCTTTTAGCAAAACGTAGCTTGTATGATGTGTTAGAGTAGAAGTCTTCAAGGGAAACATACCCATAATGTTCTTTATACCTCTCAACGTATTTTTCCTGTGTGTAGTGATTATGATAAAGTCTTTTGTACTTTTGTGAACTGCACAAATATCAAGAATAAGGTATATAAGCATCGAAGCACTTTATCGTTCATGCATTATGTGACATCCCAATTATATACATCATGCATATATAATAAAGACATCATCATGCATAATATAGGAAAGCAGTCAAGAGTAATTAAGGATTACAATCATCCTCAGAATAGAGCGGAATTGACAACTAGAGTATTAGGATTTCTCTATGGGAATTACGGAAAATTTAAAACTTAAAATACACAAAACATCCTTCCAAATAAAACGAGTTTACGAAATAAGAACTAGTCATCTAAGCTGCAGCACTGCCGTCTCCATCAAGAGCTGCTCCCAAAGTTTCCTCCTCAACATCTGCTCCCATCCAAGTGGATGATCATCGCCAAAGAAACATACCCAAACAGCACATAACACAAACAATGCAAGGGTGAGCTAGATATAAAAAGCATGTTATACATACAACACAGTTAATTTATGCAATCATTCGAACAATTAAAGCATACTCATTGATCCATATTTTACACACTCCCATGACATGTAAACATTCATCCAAACATGGCAAACTGACATCACAAGACTTGTTACTTTAAATCCCGACTTGTTGCTTTATAGACCGACTCGACCGGACTAGAATGATTACCTGAGCTATGGCGGGTCTTGCACTCGTGGTGGCTTTATGAAATTTGGGCACTCCCGCCCTGGCACTACCGCCTTATGAAACTTGGGCACTCCCGCCCTGGCACTACCGCCTGGTGAAACTTTGGCACTACCGCCTGGTGGAACTTTGGGCACTCCCGCCCTGGCACTACCGCCGGGTGAAACTTTGGCACTAGTGCCTTGTGAAACTTTGGGCACTCCCGCCCGGTGGAACTCTGGGCACTCCCGCCCGGCCACAATCACGAGGTTAATCCGTTATCACTCACCTTGGATCATATGGAAGCATCCAAGACTAGGACCTCCTGCTACTCCTCACCACATGTTCAATCCTCTCTACGTGAGAAGAAAGACCATTGGAGTTTCAGGATGACCCCCAAAACTGAGCTACCATGTAATCATTCTATACAACCCCAAAACACCACCATGTATCCTCTCCTTGAGGATCATGGAATTTCGTCCATGAATTATACTGTTACTTTGAAACTTAACCTAAATCATGAATAACCAGATATCACCATATTATCACAACAAATCCCACATACCTCATACATTTACATACTTCCCACATAAATCACATCATACTATACATTCCAACATTCCACATGCATAAAAAATCTGTTAAGCAAACAACATTAATCAATCCAATACACATTACTAAACAATAATAGTCTCAAGAGAACCACTAAACAATACAAATCCCCGTAACTCATACTTAGACAAAGAAAATGGCTTTGAAACCATCACCAACAGTTCCGGAAGGGTCCAAAACCTCCAAAACGACTTAAGAAACGTCCAAAACGGACACCCGGAACCCCAAAAACTATCAAAAACAAAGACAAAGTCACTTTTTCCTAACACCTCGCGCCCGGGCGCCAAAAAGGGGCGCTGGGCGCGACTTTCTGCGAACACCTCGCGCCCGGGCGCCACAAGAGGGGCGCTGGGCGCGACTTTCTGCGAGACTCTCGCGCCTGGGCGCCACCGGGGGCGCCGGGCGCGAACCAGAAGTCGTCCAGCCCCATACCAGTTGACAGCAACCATTTTGCACCTGTTTTGATCAGTTTGATGACTCTAACAAGTCACAAATGACTTACCTAAGATATCCCAATAACCCACATGTACTCAAAATCCTTACTTCCTAAAATCACTACCTCACTTCCTCTCAAAGTGACCCAAAACTCTATCAGCTTGTTCAAAACAGTGTATACTTTCCTTACCTTCCATTTGATCACCCCTTCAACAGAATACATACATCAACACACCAATCTCAAATATCATCTCAGTCCAACCACATCCACAGTCACAATTTCCAGCATACAGTTCATACAACAAATATCAAAAGCACAATTTCAATCCAAACAACATAGTAACACAAAGATCAACACATGTATTGTTCATACAACCCATAGAAAAAGATCTAGCTCCCCTTACCTCTTGAAGACTTTCTTTGTAAAATTTGTGATCCATCTTCCTCCAAACGTGCAGATCAAGATCTCTTTGCATCCTCCACAATTCTTCACTTCCTCTCCCAGATCTTACTGCAAAAGACTCCATTCTCACCAGATGCCCATCCCAGCTCCTCCTCTCAGCCCTTCCGAAGTTGGTACAGCTTCCCATGGTGTTCTTTGGACGGCTGGAAATGGAGGAAGGAAGGCTCCCTTCCTCGGGCTGCTTTCTCGCTCCCTCTCCCATGCCAAAATGAAGACACCCCCTTTTCTCAGCTTCCTCCCTTCCCCTTCAATAATGCAGCCCAATAAATGAAAAAGTGGTGCCCACCATGTCCCCACCATTCCCAAAATTTACGGGTCTTACATTCTCCCCAACAACAAAAAATTTTCGTCCTCGAAAATTAAGTCTACCGGAACAAGTAAGTTTCTTTTATCTCGTCCTTTAACTCCCGGTAGAGTTTCCTACTCTACCGTCCAAGATTTACACTTAGCCAACTTAGCATACAATATTCTTTTTCTCAGTACTCCAAGTACTGCACTAAGGTGTTCTTCATGTTCTTCTCGTGTCTTAGAATAGACAAGTAGGTCATCTATAAATACTACCACAAACTTGTCCAAGAAGGTCTAAAAATTCGATTCATATAGTCCATGAAATTGGCTGGAGCATTAGTCACGCCAAACGGCATAACCACATACTCGTAGTGACCATATCTAGACCTGAACGCCGTCTTCTGCACATCATCCGCTTTCACTTAAGATTTGATGATAGCCCAACTTCAGATCAATCTTAGAGAATACTGTAGCTCCGTGTAGTTGATCCATCAAATCATCTATTCTCAGCAACGGATACTTATTCTTGATCGTCTGTTAACATAACCTTACCTCTAGATTGCCACTATAACTCAAACCACAACTCAAATCGTCTCCTTCGTCCATTGTCCCACTCTTCCCATTCCAAAGCCATTAATACTTTCTCACTTTAAAGTTGACCCTGTAGCTTGCAACCGAAGGCTCACTTATCTTCCCTACCTGATACACGTTTCTTTCACACCTAAACTCACTTCTGACTCTTGAAGATTACCAACACTCCCGACTCATGCTCATATAACAACACCAATACTGTTTAAAAACTCGTCCCTCACAAACCACCAATCCACAATTTTGAAAGCTCTTCATGAATACCTATTACTGACAATAACATGCTCACCATCATCTGCTGCGCTACTCTGATCCTTATACTTCCTTACTCACCAATTTACTTAAAAGAACACTTCCTTCCTGACAACTGTAATCAGCAAATGATCACCCTCGAAGAACCTGTTTCAGAACTTCTATACGGCCTTACAAAACCCTGAAAACTCTTCCCTTGCATAATAGCCTTGTCATTCCATTTCCTCAACATTGTTTCCTACTCTACAAAACGACCATGCCTGAAATCACTCCTGATTGTTAAGACTTGCACTAGACTATGCCAACATGTCCTCTATTTCTCTTTTGTGATTCTCCAACCTTGTAGTTCTCCCTATGATTATACTGAGTCCAAATATTTTTGCTCTAACTCAACCTCCATCTTCCTCTTGCACTACACGACTTAAACAGGAACCACCCAAAAATTTCGGACGCAGGTGTTGCCTAAGACCCCACTCCAAAGTGAATTCCACTTCTTCAAGGATTGTCCTCTTCAACTCGGAGTCGTCAAAATAAATCAAACTCAGCCGAACACTAAACATCACCATAAAACCATATCCAAAGAAAATTAACTCTATCACAACATGCAACTTCATAACTCTAAACATCTCAACCAACCCAAACTTCTCTGATCATTCTCGATACCCTCTTTAACAACTTATACTACAACCACCCTTTATCATCTGTTCTAAAACCTTTCTTCTCCTTAACATATAGTTGAGCCAACTTTGTCATAGACATTCTCAAATCAATTGCCAAGAAGTGAGCACTCTTGGTCAATCGGTCCACTATTATCCATATTGCATCATGCTTCCGAATAGTGCGTGGCAAATGGGTAACGAAGTCCATCGCGATGTTATCCCATTTCCACTCTGGAATCTCCAACGGTTGCAACAAACCTCCAGGTCTTTAATGTTCCACTTTTGCCTTTTGACAAATTAAGCAAGAAGCCACAAACTGTGCCATGTCCCTCTGCATACCCGACCACCAGAAGGACTTCTTGAGATCTTGATACATCTTCGTCATACCTGGATGCATGCTAAAATGGCTTTTGTGACCTTCTTCCATGATTAACTTCTTCAATCCTGAGCTGCTAGGGATACAGACTCGGCTTTTGAATCTCAAAATACCGTCGGTCCCCAAGGCAAAAATCTTTTCCTTGTTCAGTTCCAATCAATCTAGCTGACGTCTGAAGTTCAATATCCTTCGACTGCTCTTCTTTAACATTCCTCAACAAGTCATTGGATACCACCAAATTACTGCATCTGATGCTGTCAGCTTCAAATTCTACTTGTAACCTCAAATCTCTGAAACTTACTACCAGTTCTAATTCTCTGATCATCAATGAAGACATATGTACTGCCTTTCTGCTCAATGCATCTGCCACTACATTGGCTTTCCCAGGATGGTATAAAAGATCAAAGTCATAATCCTTAAGGAACTCCATCCATCGCCTTTGCCTCATATTAAGTTCCTTCTGATCAAAGAGATATCTCAGGCTCTTATGATCACTGAACACCTGAAATTGCGCACCATACAGGTAGTGTCTCCAAATCTTCAAGGCAAAAACTACAGCTCCCAACTCCAAGTCATGAGTGGGTTATTTCTTCTCATGAACCTTGAGTTGTCTTGATGCATACGCCACTACCTTCTTCTCCTGCGCCGCATGATTTGGAACTTGAGTCGCTTCCACAGGTGATAACGCTAAGAAGCAACCATCATCATCTAGGAGGTCTTGTCTCAAGACACTGATTGACAGAGACATACCTTTGTCTTCATCATTTGAAACCTTTCATCTTAGCCTATGCTCAAACCTTTCTTCTGGGTGAACTACTAATCTTGAAACATCCAACTAAACTTGACTCTGAATCATTCACTTGTTGAGAAAACTTGATCATCTCCTTCAAATTTTTCACTTAAGACCCTAACAATACATCATTCTTCTTCAAAGACCTCATGTTCTGCCTTATCTGACTGCCTCTCGAAATATTCTCCTTCTACTTCCTTCTTGATACTTGTTCCCCTTAATCCACTATAGAATTTCCTATTCCTTTCTTAACTTAAACTTTAGGTCATCCACCACCTGCTTATTCAGATTCCAACCATCACTAATACCTAGATTCATGTTACCAATCTCTCGTAACGTCACCCCATTTCTCGCCCACACTTCCCTTTCTTCTGACTGCTGACGTCACTGATATACTAAACCCAACTCATTTTTCAAACCTTGTTACAACCATGCTTATCCAAAGCTTTTCTAAATCTAACCTCTAAACTTCTTGCGAACGTACGATATAAGATCTTCTGACTTTGTTTTCTTGAAATTTTCTTCACCCATAACATTACTTCTAAACTCCAATATCTTCACTCGTCCTCGGAAGCTTAACTTTTAGTCTTCTAACTCCTATCTTCGAGACAAGAACTTGTCTCAAAGGCTTAAACCAATTCCAATAAAGGTATACAACTCAAGTTGCCCTTGAATATGCATTCCTCTACTACTATCGAGCACAATACACTACCACAAAAGCAAGAGCAAGACAGGAATTACTACAGGAAACAACACTAAAACTCTAACTCATTCTTACCTCAAACCTTCAGATTTAAGAAAGGAAAACCATCTATGGTAAAAGTCATGAGTGTGCACCCTCATTACTCTTATCAAGACGTTTTCTATTCTTAAAACTTCTAGTTAGATATACCTTACTATATAGACTTGAAAGAAATGGTAAATCATACCATCTACCCTCAAGTCCTCACAGAGAAGACACGGCAAACCCATAACACAAAGGTCATCCTAAGGACGAACTGCTCTGATACCATTAATGTGACATCCCAATTATATACATCATGCATATATAATAAAGACATCATCATGCATAATATAGGAAAGCAGTCAAGAGTAATTAAGGATTACAATCATCCTCAGAATAGAGCGGAATTGACAACTAGAGTATTAGGATTTCTCTATGGGAATTACGGAAAATTTAAAACTTAAAATACACAAAACATCCTTCCAAATAAAACGAGTTTACGAAATAAGAACTAGTCATCTAAGCTGTAGCACTGCCGTCTCCATCAAGAGCTGCTCCCAAAGTTTCCTCCTCAACATCTGCTCCCATCCAAGTGGATGATCATCGCCAAAGAAACATACCCAAACAGCACATAACACAAACAATGCAAGGGTGAGCTAGATATAAAAAGCATGTTATACATACAACACAGTTAATTTATGCAATCATTCGAACAATTAAAGCATACTCATTGATCCATATTTTACACACTCCCATGACATGTAAACATTCATCCAAACATGGCAAACTGACATCACAAGACTTGTTACTTTAAATCCCGACTTGTTGCTTTATAGACCGACTCGACCGGACTAGAATGATTACCGAGCTATGGCGGGTCTTGCACTCGTGGTGGCTTTATGAAATTTGGGCACTCCCGCCCTGGCACTACCGCCTTATGAAACTTGGGCACTCCCGCCCTGGCACTACCGCCTGGTGAAACTTTGGCACTACCGCCTGGTGGAACTTTGGGCACTCCCGCCCTGGCACTACCACCGGGTGAAACTTTGGCACTAGTGCCTTGTGAAACTTTAGGCACTCCCGCCCGGTGGAACTCTGGGCACTCCCGCCCGGCCACAATCACGAGGTTAATCCGTTATCACTCACCTTGGATCATATGGAAGCATCCAAGACTAGGACCTCCTGCTACTCCTCACCACATGTTCAATCCTCTCTACGTGAGAAGAAAGACCATTGGAGTTTCAGGATGACCCCCAAAACTGAGCTACCATGTAATCATTCTATACAACCCCAAAACACCACCATGTATCCTCTCCTTGAGGATCATGGAATTTCGTCCATGAATTATACTGTTACTTTGAAACTTAACCTAAATCATGAATAACCAGATATCACCATATTATCACAACAAATCCCACATACCTCATACATTTACATACTTCCCACATAAATCACATCATACTATACATTCCAACATTCCACATGCATAAAAAATCTGTTAAGCAAACAACATTAATCAATCCAATACACATTACTAAACAATAATAGTCTCAAGAGAACCACTAAACAATACAAATCCCCGTAACTCATACTTAGACAAAGAAAATGGCTTTGAAACCATCACCAACAGTTCCGGAAGGGTCCAAAACCTCCAAAACGACTTAAGAAACGTCCAAAACGGACACCCGGAACNTTGACCTGGCTAAGGACTTTCTCAAAGCCAACCCTAACTCATATGCCCTGGTGCCCAACATGGACAACATAACTCTCAATTGGTACTTCAACAACGATTAATCCATGCTCCTCTGCAACTGCATTTTTCGAATAGGCGGCACAGTCGTCCTCCTCTCCATCTACCAAATAACCTTTATGTTCAAGTGCAAAAAAAAATAAAAAAAAATGATAAATTAATTGATGAACTGACCACTTATTGTCCTCATGAAAAAGAGGGTATTTTAAATTCTACAATGAATGCTGGAAGATTTTCAATGCACTTCAGAGGGAATGCTTTCTTATTTGTCTCCATTCTAATGTAAACATGGTCATCTCTGTATTAACTAGAAGCGATAAAATTTTACTCTTTGACTTGTGTATTTTGAGGCTACTTTTCAGGTTCATATCTACGGATGGAATATTCATACACGATAAGGGATATCGTAAAACAATTTACATAGTCCATCTAAGACTTGAGTAAAGGAAAGACTTCGTGATTGGAGTCCCTCACCAGAAGCACCCTCCGTGAATGGGGTCTTCAAATGGTTGTGACCATTTGGTCTCAACGCATCCTAATGCAATTATCTAAACATGGACAGGCTCCAATGTTAATTGCTCGAAAATGTGTTAGTCTTCCTATCCCATGGTTTTAGGTCATGGTAGACCATTTTTCTTTTGTGCAGGATATAGCCCGGACATACCTTGGTCTCTCTCCCGCTTGATCACAAGCATTAATCGTTAATATCTCGGCCATGACACATCCTAATATGGATTTATCATTTTTGTCTTCAAACGTTCAACCTAGGACCGAACGGTCTCGCTCGCCTAGTCGTTCGGCCTTATAACAAAATACACTAATATTAATTGTTTAAGTCATAAATGTGTTAGTCTGATTGTCTAACTTTTTTTTGATCGTTTAAATTCGAATTATTATTCTTCAGTGTAGAGGACAAGACTCTGCATACAAACCACTTGGCCAATTGGAGCTCATTGCTCGGTGAGGAGTTCTTCGTAAACTCTCACCCAAGTATTTTTGACCTAGGGAACGCTTTTTAGCTCCTAGAGTCCGTCGTTTGGTGAGGAATGCTTCTGTAGCTCTCACCTGAGTCTTTCTGACTTAGGGAACGCTTATGTATCTCCTAGAGTCCACTACACGGTGAGGAATGTTTTCGTAGCTCTCACCTGAGTCTTTTTGACCTAATGCTTCCATAGCTCCTAAAGTCTGCAACTCGGTGAGGAACGCTTCTGTAGCTCTCACTTAAGCCTCTTCGACCAAGGGAAGGTTTTCGTAACTCTTAGTGTTCGCTGCTCAGAGTAGAGAGGAATGAAGATTTAAAGTGCATCGAAAATAGACTCCTTAATACAACGTGAGGGGCTTATCTTAAGCTCATAATAATCCCTACACACCTCTTCCAAATAGTTTGCTTGGGCTTGGAGGGCTTCTGTACTGTATGACCATCGGTCAGCCAAAGATTAGGCGGTCGACCCTTCACAACGAAATGACCGACCGATTTGGAATAGTCAATAATGACAAGTAATCTGAGCAATAATAGCTATTAATGGACAATTAATGAGAATAATAGTCATTGATTGATAATTAATAGGAATAATGTCATTTATTGGTAGTAAATGAGTCAGACCTAATGGTAAGCTCAATATAATATCTATAAACGAAAAAGGCAGGTAATTAACTCTAATTACTAATCTTTATTACAAGATTATTACGCAAAGTCATTGACTTGTGCATCAGAGTGTCTTCTGCAGGCACCCTCCCCACGGCTAGGACAAGGAAAGAAGAGAGAACAACGTGGCGTAGAGGATAGAGTGAACAACTTTGAATGCTTTGAGTAAGGGATCTCTACCCAACCGAAACATAAAACAATATAATATGTGACACTTGAATGTGTTTCTCTCTTTCACTAATATTTCTCTCTCAAAGAATATTGAGCTTCAGACGATATAAGAACACTTTGAGCTTTTCTATCTTTTTACGTTTCTATTCTTTGCATGTCATCTTTTTTGCACTTTTCATCAACAACTTTTCTTCAAGCTTTCTTCTATATATAGCTTCTCTTAAAATATGATTGTTACACAAAAAGGTTGACTTCATAAGAGTAGGTAACGTTTAGATGTGAAGTCTGACTTTAGTCTACTTTGTAGGATTCATATCTTTTTTCTCATGGCCTTAATCGAAACTGAGCTTATACGATGTGACTAACCATAGGGCTTCAAGGAAAACATTTCCATAGATGTTACTCTTCTTTCCCAATACTTTTTTCTTGGGGGTCGTGATTTTGATCATATATTTATGTTTTATTTCTCAAATAACTCTCCACAATATATAAATACTTTTGTTTTTACTAATTTATTTGAGAATTTTTTTTGTTAGTTTATTTTATATTTACTTTTTTTCTTCATCATGTTTTAATACGATTTTGTTTTTTCTTTTCTATTCTTTTTATATTGGTGTTATTTATTGTGAATTTTTAATACAATGTTAAAATATTATGAAAAATAAAATAGAAGTTATTTGTGTACACAAAATAAACAATTCATATATGTTTAGAATCTTATGTGTGAGTCTAAGGTCTCACGTTAAATAAATATGAGAAAGTTAAACATATAGGTCTAAACCTTATACAAAATAAAAAAAAAATACGATAAACTTATTGTTTTAAAGTTTTAGATTGAAAGTGGTGTTAATCATTTATGTGAAGTGAACTCCTTATTTTAAAGTTTTAGATTGAAAGTGATGTAAATCATTTATGTAAAATGAACTCATATCTCATTAGTATTATCTATCCCAATGAATTCTATATAAATAAAACACATAAGTAATATTAAAACCATCACGTTAAGATTTGTAGTTAAAAATAATGTGAATTTCTTATTAAGTGAATGGATGTTGCATTAATGTTATCAATTGTCTCAGACAATAACACTCCTTAATATATAAATACATATTTATATGATATTTATCTTAATTTTTGTTTAAATTCCTAAGATAACTACATACTTCACTTGACGCGTGTTTAACTATGCATAAAATGATCGTATTACTGTTTTGAAGCCATTTTAACCACAACACAACTATAATTACTAAATAACTTATTTTGATTTTTTATTTAAAGGTAGTTGAAACAATTAATATAAAAGTCCTTGTTTATAAAAGTTTTAAAAATAAGGGAAATGAAAATGAAAAGGGTTTTATAAGGAAAAATTATTTTCTATATTTTCATCTTGAATTCCAAATTAACCAAAATAATATAGAATTAAACTAGCATCACATCATCATGGGTGGATCCTAAATGTTCATTTTACAACAAAAACAATATAGAATCTCATTTTTAATAAAACTCATATTTCCAAAATAACTAAGAATTTATAGATTACAAATCTAAAACTTATATTCACGAAACATCACGATTTGACTTTATGTGAAGGTTAGTGAATTGTATCTTTTAAAGATAAATTATTTTACACGAAATATAGATAATTAATATTATAACAAAAAATAAACAGTAAAATATTGGGAGGAAAACGTATTTACATAAATTTTGTATTATTACATAAAGTTATACGTGAGAAATGCTATAAAGCACTTATGGTAGCATTAAAATATAATGAATGGTTATAAGTTAAAATAGCAACTAAAAACTGTTAACATCCCTGTTTTTTTGAAAAATATTTCAAATATATACGTCTAATAAGCAACCTAAAATGTGTGAATATGTTAATAAAAAATAAAATAAAAACCTAAAATTTTAACATTCATTATTAAAAAAAAATTATCTCACAAATATATCACATTGTAGATTGAATAATATTATCACAAGAATTATTTGAAATCGCCTTTTTAAATAAAATTCCAAAAAGGGGAGTACTATTTTCTGATCATTAAAATTAAAAAAAACAACAACTTTAATAATAGTAAGTTTCAGTTACAATTCATGACCCTCAAAAAGACGTTCACAAAAAGATCTAACTCCTTACTTTTTGATACGTTAACAGTGTACTGATACAAGCACCTCCGAAGTTATAACGACAACGCAAACATTCACTAAGTTATTGAATTGAGCCTGTATATATTACTAGTTTTTCTCAAGTTAAATCCACCTAACTATATTTTCATCGATTTAATGGCAACATTTCTTATGGCTTCATATGCATCCATTGTTACCGTTGTTCTTTATGCATTCTTCATTAACAATGCAATAGCCAGAAACTTTCCTCGGAGTGTAAAAGAGAGACTAATTGGTCTAGAACCAATTCATCATTACTCAATGCAAACAAGAAAAGTTGATCAGATTTTAAGGAGGGGTTCAAAAGATTCATATATCAATCATTCAAACTCCTTACAATCAAGTGATGTTTATAATATTAAGCGTACAGTCCCATCAGGTCCAAATCCACTTCACAACAATTTCTTACAATCCAGTGATAGTTATCATATTAAGCGACAAGTCCCGTCAGGTCCAAATCCACTCCACAACAATTTATTACAATCCAGTAATGGTTATCATATTAAGCGACAAGTCCCATCAGGTCCAAATCCACTCCACAACAATTTCTTACAATCCAGTGATAGTTATCATATTAAGCGACAAGTCCCGTCAGGTCCAAATCCACTTCACAACAATTTCTTACAATCAAGTGATAGTTATCATATTAAGCGACAAGTCCCGACAGGTCCAAATCCACTTCACAACAATTTCTTACAATCCAGTGATAGTTATCATATTAAGCGACAAGTCCCATCAGGTCCAAATCCACTTCATAACAATTTCTTACAATCTAGTAATAGTTATCATATTAAGCGACAAGTCCTATCAGGTCCAAATCCACTCCAGAACAATTCAAAAGATATAATTGTGTAAGACAAATTCAATTAATGAATAACTCTATCTATGTATACATGAATGATGATATGAATAAATAAATATGTTGTAATAAATTTTAAAACATTTCTAATAATCAAAATATTTTTTTCTTCAATGTGCATATTACTAGCCAGAATAATCATTAATAAAGAAAAAATTTAGAAGAGAAATAAATAAATAACTAAACTAGTGACGAGCAAGGTATCACGAAAATTAATTTGGTCAATTTTATTAGTTGGATACGCAATTTAATGACTTAACTTTGGCTTAATAAATTTTGAAGATTAGTTTAATCAAGAGGATTTATAGGATGAAATCAAGAAGAAAAACAAAGATAAAGCTAATAAAGAGAAGCTTTTAGTGTCTCTAGATGAACCAACTTTGAACAATTTGTGTACCAAAATTTTATGTGAAAATGGAAACCCAGGAATGGATGTGTAGTTGGTTAATGCTTAATACTAAGGTCTAAAAGAGGTTTTTGACCATCATTATGAAATCATCTTACCTTTCTTACCATTTCCGCCAGTAAAATTATTTATATTTTACTTAGTGAATAATATATTATATGACAATTATATTAGTGTGACAAATTAGTAACAACACCAAATTGTTAGAACTCATTTATCTTAACATACTTTAAAAAAAATTGGTAACTTATCAAGAATAACGAACATTTAAGACGATAACTTATTCTAATAGTAATCCAGTATAATATATTTAAATATGTTAAAGAACTTCACAATGAATTATGATAAAAGTATATTATTTGGTTATCATGAATATTCAATTTCATTATAAAAACCAAAAAATTATACCAGTTATGATTAAATTAATTTTAAACAAAATAAATTAAGTTTACTTTTATACATTTTTATTTTATTTTTTAATTAATTTTCTACTTATAATTTTTTTATTAATAAATATCATTTTATATTATTTTTATCACTAAAAGTATTTTGGTAATCTTTAATTTCTATTTATTAAAATATTTTTTTATCTATCACATCATCAATTTCTTATAAACTTTACTTTCAAATTCACTTTAAGTTACATTCAAATCCTTTCAGAAAAAATAACACACAATTTACTCTCAAAGTTTTCTCAAATCGATATATTATTTCTCTCCCAAATCTACTCGTTTAAGTAAAAACACAATAAATTGTAGGGTAATTAAATTGGTGTTGGTACTAATAGAAATATAATTAAATTAATTAAAGAGAAAAAATATCACAGAAAGATTCTTTTATCAATAAACATTATGAACTAAGACAGTGAAGTCGGTTTTTAAATATTTTACATCTTAACAAAATCAAAGACATAATATTGTAATAATTTTTTTATAAAATATGAATGCAATTTAAGGTCATTGATACTTGAACTCTTTAACTTGAAATCACTATATTTTAAACCAAAACAAATATCATATATATATATATTATATATATTATATATATATATATATATATATTAATCAAAATAGTTCAAATAATACATAATAGAAAAGAGAACAATTAATCCAATATATTAATCATCAAAATAAATTTATTTTTAAATTAAATCAAAGTATTTTAATTAAATAAAACATTTGATTTATTTTTCTTAAAAGATTATTAGAAAAAGTCTTAATTTTCTTTACTGCTTATAGTAAAATCACAAAAATAAGTATTAATTTCGCTTTTTCCATGTGTGCAAATTATAAAAAAAGACATAAAGTTTTTTACTTATTGTTCTTATTTAATATCAATTAAAGACTTCTAGTAAAATCATATTGGTTTTGATTTTTCCATGTGTGCAAATTATAAAAAAAATATAAAAGTTGTTCATTTATTGTTGTTATTTAATATCAATTAAATATGTGTTTGGATTGAGAAGAGGATTTGAAGAATAACAATGAGATGAATTTGAAGAAATAAAAATGTGATTATAGTATTGTTTATTTTAAGAGATATATGAAAGAATTTGATTTTTTTTAAATTTCATAAATAATTTGATAAATTTGAAAGATAAAAAAACGTTTCAATAGATTAAAATATAAAATTATTTTTTTGTTCTTATAATTAAAATGAATAGAAAATAAATTTTATTTAAGTAAAACTAATTTATAATTAACAAAAATATAATCTGTTTAGAACAAAGTTTTAGTAAATATAATAAATTTAAAATAAAATATGATTGATTGAAAAATCATTTTAATGATTTGTGAATTAAAAAATTAATAATATTATTATTTATTAATAAATGCATCTAACATATATCTTTTTAAACCTACCACGGAATTCAACGTTCTCTCACCAAAGCCGAATGGAACATATCTTTCTCACCAATCAAATCAATAGACATAATAAAGAAACACAAAAGCCAATGTTGTAAAATGAAAATATGAAGCGACAATCCTTTCTAATAATCTCACCAAACAAAAGATGAACTCGGCTTTTACATCTCCTTTAATAATGAAAAACAAACACATATGTTACTCACAATTCCGTCTCATTCAAAAATATATAAAAAAAACAACCACAATCTAAATTTTATCTCAGTAAAATCTGTTTATTTACACTAGAAGGAAATACATTGAATTCTGTAACCTAAAATCTTTTAAAAAATTCTCTATTAAATGAAATAATTTTATTATAGATGTATAAGCCAAATAATTCAATTATATTAATACATAATAATAATTTAAAAATCTCAATACATAACTTATTTTCAAAATAGTAAAAGTGCATGTTCTCCAGTCCAATTTAAAATTAATATAAGTAATTAATAGGATTTCAAACTTCTATAAATTCCCTAATTTCCTTACACTGTAAGTCCGCGTTTCATTTATGGGTGAGAGAGAGATCAAAATCCAAAGCTGAGAGCGGGAACCTAAACGCCAGAAATGAAAAGAAAAAAAAATATAGATAAACCGGTTGAAGAACAAAGAGAGACATTGGAAAATTTTCCAATTTTCCAATATATCGGAAATGGCGCTTCTGAACTTAGAGTGAAGGCGTTATTACTACCTACGAAATAAAAAAAACCCTTCCCTTGGGCGTTAGCCAGCTCTTCGCATTCTCTTTCTTCGTATTTCCCATATTTCCAAACCCTAGGATTTTTTTTTAAGGTTGCGCAAGCTCTTCACATTGTTTATCAGTATCTATTAATGGTTTCCACCAGAGCCGAGAAGAGTGTAAAATCAAATTCTCCTGTCATGAATGGCGTTAAAGAAACTAAATCAAATTCCCCTGTTACGAATGGCGTTAAAGAAGATAAGGATTTAAAGAAATTGAAAGAATCGAAGGCTTCTCCAACAGCGCCGCGGAGATCGAGCGCTCGAATTCAAGCTCTGCAGAAAGCGGAGAAGTCACTAGCCGTACCAAATGCAGTGGTAGTTAAAGAGGAGGACAAAGACAATGTTAAAGAAGGGAAGGGTAAGAAGCGCAGTAGAAAGAGTGGCCCTGAAGAGAGTTTGGTGGTGGAGGAACAGTCTGTTTTACTGTTGAAGAAAAAGCCATTCGCTTGTGGCAAGGATGAGATGAAAGTAGAGAATGCGGTTGGACAGCTTGGAGATAAGAGTGATACAGTTAAAGTTAAAGATACCATACGTTTATTCAATAAACATTATCTGCAATTTGTTCAGGTGAGTTACAGTGTAAGACAATGTGTTTCTGCCATCCAATGCTGATTTGTTGAAATTGTAATTCTGTCATGTGTAGGAAGAAGAAAAAAGGTGTGTAAGGGCTGAGACTCAGCCTAAGGATGCTAACTCTCCTAAGAAGTCTTCTCAGAAGGCTTCAAAATCAAAGGTTGGTGTGTCTGATTATCCATTACTTGTTAATTGTGGATTATAATGAGTGTGATCATGACTCCCTCTGTTTTGGTCCTAAATATTTTCTATAAAAAGCTTCTTGAGGTACCTGTTTTAAGTGAAAGAAGCATCTGAATGTTTTCTTCGGGGAGTTAATCTAAGAATTGTGATTATTAATGTTTTGCATTGGACTGCATGTTCTTTTGTTTGGTTTGTGTGTGTTGTCTTGGTCTATTATGTCATTTTTCTGCTAGGTTTGGCAGTGATATTTTTTGCTTGATGTGATTGAACTTTTGATTGATCATTAGAAGAATTTTCTTGCAAGTTTCAGGATGACTTTTTTTAGAGTACTAATTGGTGTACTTCTGGGTATTCTCCCTTCAGTGTCCACTTGTCACACATGTATAAATATTGTTAACTTTGTTCCACAAGTGAATAAGAGTAAATGAATGTGATTATATTCCGATATTTATTATTACTACTGGCTCTAATGGTTAAGTGTGTCTAATGTAGGGCTAGTGTTATGATATTATTGAAATGTCTAATGACGGAATGGTTAACTGGTGGGTGGACATGTTTGGTGGGATGTTGATAATGTTTCTTTATTTTATTGTTGTGCTAAAACTGTGTAGCGTAGCATGTAGGCGGGTGGACATTTTTCTGCTTTGCTAATGATTTTTTCTTTTATAATTGTCTTACTATGAACTAACTGAAAGTCTTCATCTATTAATTTGTTTAGAAAGGTGCTCCACATGTAGATTCAAAGAAACCTGCCAAACGACCAGATCTTAAGGCCGTATCCAAGGCAAGTGAAAATTCATCGGCTTTATTTTATTTGGTAGAATATTGGTTATAAGTCCTGTGATTCTTTTTTCTATTTATGATCTAGTATAGCATTTTACTGTTTTGACCCTTGTCAATAGCATTGTCATAAGATTACACTATCCATTTTTCATTGCCATTATTTTGTTTACCGATGGATGCTTAATATTTTATCAATTCACTTTGTTAATTAGTTAATTATGAGCGGTATCTTTGAAACAATTCAATGGACTATTTCAGTTATGTCTACAATAAAATTAACTGTTTTAAACATATCTATGCATTTATTATTGTTATTTATACTATCATTTGGTTGATTTGGATAATTTCATTGATTGAAATCAATTTAATTGTACCTTGTAAGGTGAACTTGTTTTCTTTTAACACCATCTCCAATTTGGGCATTTTTTTTTGCAGATGATGGAAAATAATGAAATACTGTACTCTGAGAAAAGAATTGGCAGCATTCCAGGTTGGTAGCCAAGAGCCATCTTTCATTGCTATTACTTTTAGCGTATATACCTAGTGGATTTATTTCTTGTTGTCCCTTCACACTGATAGACACTGCCTCTTGATAAACTTTTGTAGTGCTGGTAGTTCCTTACTCAGCTGATTTAATTTTACTTCTTATGATAGGTATTGAAGTTGGGTATCAGTTCTATTCTCGTGCTGAAATGGTTGCAGTTGGTTTTCATAGTCACTGGTTAAATGGCATTGATTATATGGGCCAGTCTTATGCCAAAGCGGTAATGAAATATCTTTTTCTATAGTGTATTTTATTAATACTCTAATTTGAAATTTTGTAGATCATAATTATAAATGTTATTTTCATAGGGTTGGTTACTGGAAAAAGAAAATAGTAGTACGTTACTGGGGAACAAGGGTTTTGGAATTTTGATCGGAGCTTGGAGAGTTTTGTCTACCCTATTATAATGAATTACCTTTTCTTTCACTAAATTGAATATATAATAATAGATAGTAATTTCTTATCGTTGGTGTTTTACTCTCCTTTTGAATACATGTTTTTTATGTTCTTTTTTGTAATCACTAATTGATTGAAAATTTACTTTTTTTTTCAATAATAGTCAATTTTAGGTTGAGTTGGGTGTATGCAAATAAAAATGATGTTTTAGAGGCTGGATGATATGAATATTAAAAATTAAGAAGCATTCCTCTAAGGGAAAGATCAATTGGAGTGTTGTCATGATGAAACACCAAAGGAACATACAACTCAATTGTTACTATTGAAAATAGCTTGATGGACTTTTCCCTTCAATCATCAACATATTTTTCATTTAGTTCATCCTATTCTTGCTTGGTTGTTTGTAGATGCATTATGCTGGCTAGCACCTCATTTATTAAGGTTGAATGCAGGCATGAAACACCTTTCCTTCTCTTAATAGTCTTATACCTCATCTATTAGTGCTATCTAGGGACAATCACGGTGTGTTGAACTTGCTTCATTTATTGGAGAAAAAGGTGGGTAGCAAAGGTTGAGACTGTTGGAAGTCTCACATCGACTAAAGATAAAGCCAATTTATAATATATAAGTGGGTGCAAACCTCATTTTGCAAGCCGATTTTGTGGAGTCTAAATTAGGCTTAAAGTCCACTTCTTAACATAGACCTACTTTGTTTTCTTGGGAACACTGCTGAAGATGCACATTTAGTTGGTGCATATTCATGTGCAAGTCATGATGTGGCACTAGATAAAAGTAATGCACTATATTGGTTTGTAGTTGAACTATAGGAGAGATTTGAGTCCTCATTAATGGGTTTGAGGTTGATCGATTGTGTTGTATAAATTGGACATGTCTTTAGTTGAGGTGAGATCTTGAATAAGCTCTCTTATCATGAGGACTCAATATCTTGATGTGAGACTAAATATTTATAACTGGCTTGACAATGGGTGACATAATAAATTTAATAACCTTTTTATGGATAAACTGTGATACTATCTTAGAAACTGAAATTTAAGCCTATTTAGACTTCACAAACTTGATATTTTAGATGAGATTTGCACCACATATATTATAATTTGGTCATATCTCTTGTTAATGTAAGATCTCCAGCAGTAAATCCATAAAAACTTTTGAGGTTTTGATGGTTTTGGTTCCACCAATGTTGGAGGATCAATCTATTGATTGTGTTTTGGATGGCTTGATGGAGGAGCCATTGATGTAAATGTGTGACTAAAAGAGTAGTGTTTGGATTGGGTGCCTTTCTTTGGAGGGATGGTAAGTGGAAAAATGCATGCCCTACTTGGGGAATTGTTGCATTGACAACCTTGAATCCAATTGAAGATTGTGGCTAGGGAAGTTATACTGGTTTTGATTATTTTTGGATAATTAGTATAAACAATGGATAGAGGAGGTGAAGCAAATCAATGTAGCAAGTTGTATCGGGAGTTGATGAATGGAATCAAGGAACTTTGTTTTAAATGTGCTCAACATTATAGTCCAAGTTACCCATGCATAATACAGCATCATAAATCCTCATTTGATTTTTGGAAATCAAATAATGCTCTATTGTTGGCACTAGAAGAAAAAAACAGTGATAGAGTTTGTGACTTGGTTTGCCTTTTGGTCTTGTGGAACGAGAGCACATTTTGAGACTATAATTGTTGGGACCTTTTGTTGGGCATCTGATACTATACTTAGTATCCAAGGAGTATTAGTATTTGACATAGGTACAACGTCGTACTTTGCATTTTTGAAGTATTTGCTTTCATGGGTTTCCACTGATGATCCAACATGGATTAGCCAACTAGAGTGTGCATGAAGGCCAAAATAGATATATCCTAGAGATGGAAGTTAAGGTTAGTAATAAGATAAAGAATAGTACTTTGTTTCATGAAGGAATAAAGGAATACTAGGTGGTATGACTTTTTGAATTGTATTGGTGTGCATGGAGAGTTTCTCTAGCTGTCTCTTGTATTGATCTTTCAATAATTTGAATACATATTTAGAGTTTGATTGGAATTTCTTATTGTCAATATAAACCTAAACCTATGCTCCTTGTTCTTTTTCCCCGCTTTCATTGTCACAGTATAGCTTTGAATTTCCAATTGCTATTGCAATTGTTTTGTCGGGCATGTATGAGGATGACCAGGACAATGCTGAAGATGTTGTGTACACTGGTCAAGGTGGTCATAATCTTACTGGTGATAAGCGTCAAATTCAGGATCAAAAGTTGGAGCGTGGGAACCTAGCTCTCAAGGTTTGCCATTTTTGTTATCTCTTAATACTTTTGATTTTTGTTAATAATTTCTTGCTAGTATATTAATTGCATCACTTGAGATTAAAACAAGTAAATATATTTGTAGAGCGCTTAAGAGATCCCTCTTACAATCTTCTATTTATAATAGAAAACTGATACAAGATAACTTGGAAGATTAAGGGACTGCACGTCTAGGTGCAGAACTATGTATGCCTATAGGTACATTGATAAATTGTTTAGCACATTACAAAAACATTGGTCACACTCATGCTAGATATGCCTTAGTCTTATAGTCTCAAACATTTCATAGACAATTCAAATACTTTGAATTGCATATTTTTTTTGTTTACTTATTTTATAACTTTAATATTTATGCAAACATGAAAATCACAATTTGTGTGTTGAAAGTTTCACATCGACTAGAGATAAAATTAATTTACAATATATATATATATATATATATATATATATATGTATGTATGTATATATATATGTATGTATGTATATATATAGGTGTAAATCTTATTTTATAAGTTAGTTTTTATAAAGTTGAATTATGCTTAAAATCCATTTAATCATATGTGAATACCACAATTCACAATATTCAAAATAATTAAATAAATTAGTATTTTGTTAAGCTTGTAGTTACTCATTTTCTTGTTTAAACTACTGATTATTCGTGTTGTTTAATGTCTCCATTGTATGCTATAATATTTGAATTATTTTTTATTGGGTGTTTGCGTTGTATCAATGATTTTCAAGTTGTTCTTTTGTATATTATTTTTGTATGTGTTTTCAAGTAGGATTCTTAGATGTTACCAAGGCACGCCTAACATGCTTAAACTTTAATTGCAGAATTGTGTGGAGCAATGTGTGCCTGTTAGAGTGATTCGAGGTCATGATTCTTCAAGTAGTTACTCTGGGAAAGTATACACTTATGATGGCTTGTACAAGGTAATTCTTTGAAAGACTTTCTCAATTTGTTAATCAGTAATTGGATTTTCTTCTTGATGAACATATCTTCCTGGAGAGCGTAAAATTTCAAGTATTTTTAAAATGTTAAATTTGAATTGTCACACTTTTGGGGAAGGATTTTGTTAAGCGAAGACATCTCAGTCCATTTTCAATGTGTTGCGATTTCTTCTATCCTCTACACAAAGCATATTGTGACTTTCTATTTTTTTTTCCTCAAATGTTATTTAAATAAGTCAATTTTAACTTATCTGGAAGTTAATCCCTTAAACATGCTAAGAACTTGGAGAGACAATTCTTTCAATTCAGTTATCTGCAGTGTCTTTTTCACTATTGTCCATTGTCTGTTGTCTCTGTCCACTATTGGCCACCCTCCACAAAAATCTGTGGTCACAGTTTTGTTTGGCGACCATCAAATCTGGATCGCCTCCTCGAGCAAAAACTAGTCCTGTAGAAATCAGTGCCAGACTCTTCACCACGTGCTGCCACACATGCTATCTTAGTCTGCTGTAATCAGGCGTCTGCTATTCACGCGCTACCTTCCGGTGTAATCAGGCAATTTATACTCGTGCGTAAGATTGGGATCATTGGCAACAAATTTTCACATTTTTCTTCCATTTGTTATTTGTTTCAACCTCTAACCTCAATATCAACGTTTCCAACTTGTTACAAGTTATGGGTCAAAGCCAAAAAACTCTACTCCGACAATGTTTATTGTTTTTGTAGTGTAAATTGTTTGGGCATCAAGCTTGAGAATACAAACATATAGATGTATCTTGTTAAGCATGATCCTTTGGTTGTTGATTACAACAATCTAATGTCTTCTTTCACCACTGATGCACATACCTTTTACTTTATCAATATGGTTCATTGCTCATCTTGGTCTCTTGCTAGACCTTGATTTCTTGTGTACCCAAATATCTTTTGGGCATCCCCATGTGATGAACACCTAATTAAGTAGGGAGAATGATAGTTTCTACCAAACGATTAAAAGATAAAAAATCTGGAAGGATATAAGTTGATGAAGACGCCATAATTAAGAATGATTAATAGATCAAAGTAGATTCACCACTTTTTATTAACAATTCAAAAACAAGAATAAAGAGTTATTCACTAGGACTTGGAGATAATTTCTCATAAAGCGTAAGCTTTTATTTGAAAAGAGTTTAAAACTTGTTTCAAAAGGTTATTTATACTATGGACTTAAGACTACAAGGCCCATCCAATAACAATCTAATTTAAAAAGGTTAGTGAACAAATAAATTTTCTATTTAAAAAAAATTAGAAACAAATACAAATGCCCAAATCAAAATGCACAATTCCTATTCTAGCCTCAACTCTTTTTTTGGTCCTTTATCACATTCTAATCATTGCACTTATCACCCTAACTCTTCTAATTCCTTAGCCTTGGTCATATTTTATGTTGACATATTTTATGTTGACTTTCTTCTAATTCCTATTGCATTGTAGTTGTTCTCATAGTGGCATTTGCTCGTGACGCAAATGTTGCAATTTTTAATTGCCGATTAAGAAATGAGATGGAAAACAGGGGCAACATTTGTATGCAAGTTAAGGTTTATAATTAAAATTCCTTACGCACTTTTTTTTCTTTCTTTATTTGCAGGTTGTCAATTATTGGTGTGAGACAGGGCTATCTGGATTTAAAGTCTTTAAGTTTCGACTTAGGAGGCTTGAAGGGCAACCTACATTAACCACAAATCAGGTTTAGCATTATTCCTTAATTTCATCGAAAACATTTTCTTGTTTTGTCACCTATTAGTTTGAGTTAGATATATTGTGTTTTATGTTAATTAGGGAAACATAGACTTTAGCTATTGTTTGATATTGGTAGATATTGTTAATATTGTTTTTAACAATATCTTCTATTTACCATATTTATGTTTGGTTGCCATATATACTTGTATCATTCTTCTTCATAAATATATTACCCTATATATCTTTCGGACACAAGAGAGATTAATCCTATATTTAGTTTTACTATATTCAATTCGGTATCTAGAGCCTAACATTTTTGATAGTTAATATTTGAATATTGAATTCATTGAAAGAGGATTCTCTTGGTTCTTGTCACAGAACACTGGTTCTTATCTAAGATTGGGATTTTTGCGGCGAATTTTTATTGACTCACAGAACACTGGTTCTTCTCTGATTTTCTTTGTTTATGCTATGGGAGGAATCAAATTCAGAAACAAGTGTACTTTTTCCTGCATAGGATCATATCATCTAGCCAACGGTTAGTTGCGCTGAAGTCGTCTCTTTATCCTTTTTAGGATCTATGCTTGTTGTCTTGATTGGAGAATCTTGGTTTTTTAGAGCTTTTCTCTACTCATAGCTTCTTTCGTTGCTTCTTCTGATAGTGTGGGCCAATTTGCTCTTTTCAATGAATTTCTCAAAGGATATGAGGATCCTTAGAACTCTTGTTCCACTGCATCTGTTGTAGGCACAAATATATCTCTTGCTGGTCTAACTCAACCTTCTTCTCTTGGACCTTGGGTTCTCGACTTAGGTGTCACAAATCACATTACTGATAACAAATATTTGTTTTCTTCTTTATCTTCTTGGGATAATTTATCTACCGTTACAATGGTTGATTGGTTTAGAGTCTTATCTCATGGTGTTGCTACTGTTAATCTTTTTTCATCTTTAACCATTGCTAATGTTCTTTATGTCCCTAGGTTTCCTTTTAACTTATTATCCATTAGTTGTCTAACCCGTTCTCTTGATTGGTTTAGAGCCTTATCTCATGGTGTTGCTACTGTTAATCTTTTTTCATCTTTAACCATTGCTAATGTTCTTTATGTCCCTAGGTTTCCTTTTAACTTATTATCCATTAGTTGTCTAACCCGTTCTCTTGATTGTTATTTTTTTTATCAAAAATTCTTTTTGTTTATAGGACTTTACTGCAGGATAGGTAATTCCTTTGTCATCTTTGCCTTTCTACACATGTTGACACAATTATGTAGTCTCCATCTCTTCATGCTTAGTCAGGTCATTCCAGTCGTGCCAAATTGTAGCAACTTGTTTCCAATTTGTTCAATTTATTTAATTTGTTGTGAGTCATGTCAATTAGGGAAACATAGTCATAGTTCTTTTCCTTGTAATTTCTTACAACGTGCTGCGTCACCTTCTGCATGAGTTCACTCTAACATCTAGGGTCTTGGTTGTCTCAAGTCTAATTTAGGGTTTTAGTATTTTGTTACTTTTATTGATGATTATTCGAGATGCACTTGGTTGTTTTTAATGAAAAATCGTTCTGAGTTATTTTCTTTATTTCAATCATTTTATAATGAAATTAAAACTCAATTTGGGATTTCTATTTAAACTTAGCGAAGTGATTATGGTCGTGAATACCTTTCCCATTCTTTTAAGCATTTTATGGTTTCTCATGACATTCTTCATCAAATTTCATGTGCTTATGCACCTCAACAAAATGGGGTGGTGGGGAGCAAAAATAGACATCTTGTTGGAACAACTCGCATACTTTTAATTCATGGTGAGGTTTCTCAACATTTTTGGGGTGATGTTATTCTTACCGAATGTTATCTTATTAACCGAATGCCATCATCAATTTTAAATAACAAAATTCCTCATTCTATTTTATTTCCTCATGCACCTTTACATCTCTTACCTATTAAAGTTTTTGGGTCTACATGTTACGTTTATAATTTTTAGTTCTGTCTTGATAAGTTACCTTCTAAATATCACAAATATGTTTTTTTAGGATTTACTTGATCACAAAAAAGATATAAGTGTTTTTGTCATTCTCTTTATTGGTAGATGTCACCTTTAATGAGTCTTCTTTTTATTTTAAGGGTCCTTCTTTTGATGTGTTTGTCTATTACAGTCAATATTCGTGTTGTTTGTGATCATCTAGTTATGTCTAGTCCATTGTCAAATTCTCCTCTTCCACCTCTACTTCAACTTTAGTCAAAAACATCATTTCCAACAACCACCAAGTGACTCACTTCAAGTGCCAACTATATTGTTTCCTCTAGCTCTGACAAGTGAGTTTGATCTTCCAGTTGTCCTTCATAAAGTTATATGTTCTAATCGTAATTTCTCTCCACATTATATTGCTTTGAGTTACCATAGATTGTCTTCACCCTTCTATACATCTTTCTCGTCTATTTCTTTTGTGTCCATTCCTAAATCTGTCGGAGATGCCTTACCCCATCATGGTTGGTGTTAGGCCATGCTAAATGAACTATGTGCTCATTAGAATAGTGGAACATGGGAGCTCGTCCCGTTATCATCTGGGAAATTTGTTGTTGGTTGCAGAAGGGTTTTTTCTATCAAAGTTGGTCATCATGGTACTATTGATCACCTCAAAACTAGACTCAAATTTTTGGATTGGATTATGGAGAGATAAATTTTCTCCACTGGCAACAATGGCTTATGTTCGTTTATTTCTGGCCATGACTGCTCTTCAACAATGACCTTTTTATCAACTTGATGGAAAAAATGCTTTCGTTAATGGAGTTTATAGGAAGAAATTTATATAGAACAACCTTCCGAATTTGTTGCTCAGGAGGAGTCTTCTAGATTTGTATGTTGTCTTCGTAAATTCTTATATTGCCTGAAACAGTCTCTTAGAGCCTATGTTGGCAAACTTAGCAATGTGGTTCAACCAACAATTTGATATGACTTGAAGGGAGGCAAATCATTAAGTCTTTTACCATCACTCAAGTGATGGTTGTGTCTATTTGATAGTATATGTTGATGACTGTTTTTACCACCTGTGACCACCATGACATCTCCTAGATCACTTTACTAGTGACAAATATTGGTTACTATTTTCAAACCAAAGATCTTGGCAAACTCATATACTTCTCGGGCATTGAGGTAGCACAATCTAACGTTGATATTGTTATATCTCAAAGGAAGTATGAATTTGAACCTGTTGACACTCCCATGGATCCTATTACAAACTCCTACCAAATCAGGATGAGCCTATTTCAGATCCTTAGCAATCTAGAAAATTGGTTGGGAAATTAAATTACCTTATAGTTATTCATCCTGACATTTCCTTTGCAGTGCGGTGAGCCAATTTCTCAATTCCCCATGTGAAAATCATTGGAATGCAATCATTCGCATATTAAAGTACATTAAAGGATTTCCTGGAAAATGTTTGTTAAATGGTTTCAATAACTATACAAAAAAATTTTACTATTCAAATGCTAGTTGGGAAGGATCTCTTTTTGATAGAAGATCTACCTTCAAGTATTGTGTTAGGATAGATTGGGTTTAGGAGTTAAGGGTGTGGGGGTGTCAGTTGTAAAAAGGGGAGCGGGTTAGAGTTGCTATAAATAGAGCTCTTGTAACTCTATAGGGGGGATCGAGTGTATTTTGTGTAAAGTCAGGTCTTTAGCCTATAGAGGGAGGTTATGCTCTCAACCATTATGCCCCCGACCCATTCTTTGTAAAGAGGATTCTTTTATGGTGAATAATAGAAAAACACATTCTTCCATTGTTGTTTCTATGTTCTGAGTGTGTTCTTGTTAGGTTCCAAACCTAGGTACCTAACATATTGTGTCTCCATTGGTAGTAACTTCATGTCTTAGAAGAGCAAAAACAAAGTGTTGTGGCAAGATCTAGTTTAGAAGCTGAATATAGAGCTATTACCTCAGTCACTTGTAAACTTGTTTGGCCTAAGCAATTGCTTAAAGAGTTAGAATTTGGAAATGTCACTCAAAGGATATTTATGTGACAATAAGGCGACTCTTCATATAGGTTATAGTTTTGTCTTTCATGAAAGGAGCAAACAGATTGAGATTATTGTCATCTCATTCAAGAAAAAAATTGTATTTGGAGATATCAAGATTGAGTTTGTTAATTCAAATGATCACTTAGTAGATATTTTTACTAAGTCTTTAAGGAGACCAAGAATTGATTATATTTGTAACAAGCTTGGTACATACAATTTGTATGCACTAGGGGAGTGTTAGATATATTGCGTTTTATATTAATTAGGGAAACATAGACTTTTGTTATTGTTTGATATTGGTAGATATTGTTGATATTTTTTTGGCAATATATTCTATTTACCATATTTATGTTTGGTTCTCATATATATTTGTATCATTCTGCATTATAAATATATTACCTTACGTGTGTTTCAGACACGGGAGATTACTATATTGAATAGTTTGTTTTATGAATTTGCTATTTATTGATCATGATTTGAGACAAAGGTAATTTAATTTGTAATGTAAACAGTGGGGCTTTAAAATATCTTTGCTTATCTTACTCTGTTAACAGGTTTATTTTACTCATGGACGTGTTCCTCAATCTATAGCAGAAATAAGAGGGTAAAACGGCATATAAATTGAAAATTTAATGTGATTTATTCAACTTATGTTGGCTTAAAATCTTGTTTCACTTTTGCTTAGATTGGTTTGTGAGGATATCACCGGAGGTCAAGAAGATATACCCATTCCAGCTACAAATGTGGTAGACGATCCCCCTGTTCCACCCTCAGGCAAGTTTAAACAAAGTATTTGCAATACAAACATATATATATATATATACACACACACATATATATGTGTGTGTGTGTGACCCTTGTATAATTAGTTTTGCATTGTCTTTACAATTGTTAATTGTCAGATAATCGAAAATTGTTGACTTTTGTAACTGATTCTAAAACTCCTCAAGTGATTTCTAATTGGAAATGATGTAGACCAACCATATACATTTCACTATTCAGTGGTGAAAGCATCATTCCATTTCCTACTGTTCCATCCTTGCTCCCTTGACCAGTGACCCTCCATCTGATTTTCATTGTTGCATGAATGCTATGAGTATTAGATGCTACACATCCGATATGATGATTTGACTCGAAAAATATAAGATACAGTAGGCTTGGGATATGTATGTGTGTGTATATAGTGCATAGAATAACCTAAATGCTATTTTCATTTTTAAAAAGCCATAATCAAATTGCTTCCAATCTCATGAAAGGATCAAATACATAGAGATTGATTGTTATTTTATCAGGATGAAGTGGTTGTCTAAAGAACTATTTACTGTATTTATCAACTCTGAGAACCAGTATGTAGATATTCTCACTAAGTCCTTGAGAGGGTTTAGAATCCAGTTTATAAGTTTTAAGCTTAGTGCATACAATTTACATGCTTCATTTTGAGGGAGTCTTAACATTATGACTATTATATTGCTGTACAGCTTACATTAAGCTACTTTTATGAAGTACCTAGCTTTAGGTCTGGGTACTTAATCTCTTTGAGATGTACTTATACTTACCCTTTTACACACACACACATCAGCTGACAATAAACCACTCCCTGTATTTTTCATCACTTTAAGTATAGTTTTGAGATGGTCTCTATCTGCCAAATTAAATCCCCCGTCTAGAGGGTTACTTTTCCTCCTGATGAAGTGTTCTCATGTCTATCTTCAGTGGGTAAGGTAAAGGAGCATGTTTAGTTTTCACTATTTTTTTAGCCAATTCAACGAAATCTGAGAGTGCAGTACACGTTTAAAGTATTAGGATAAAATGAAGTAAAAAATAGCCTATATTTATAGGAAAGAAAAATACCACTGGATGAAGACAAAAATAGAACTGAAGGAATAAGACATTGAACATGCACTGCACCAAGCGGTCTTGGTGAACTTGTCAAGGATTAAGAAACTGAATGTTTGTTCCTCCCTGCTTCAAATAGAAAACTAAAAGTTTCCTATCCCAAACATATCCAAAAATGAATAGTTCCAAAACCAGATTGTATCAGGTTGTTCTTTTTAAATCTGGGGAACACTCTCCCGATACGGATCTCAAATTTATCAAAAAGTATTTGTGTTGGTTACTGTTATAATTTAGGGTAGAATAATTCACTTATTATGCGGAGAATAAAATCTATATATACAAGGCTAGAAAGCTATTTTAGGAAGTATAATCAATAGCTCCTAGACAACGAGATCTCTAGGATTCAAGAATATCCCTAAATATACTGTAATTATAATCTGCTAAATAAGGAAACAATAAAACACAAATCGTAACAGAAATAATACAGATAATAAAATAGATTCTAACACTCATCCTCAAGCTGGTGAATATGTATTTTACATTCCTAGCTTGGAAACAATACTCTTAAAATTGTTGCTCTTCAGTTCCTTCTTAGAATATCTACGAGGTTGCCTTGCGAGGAGACATAAGGAGTGAAAATCAGACCATTGTAACTTTTTTTTGATAAAATGTCTGTCAATTTCAATATGTTTGGTTCTATCATGCTGCACTAGATTATGAGCTATGCTAATAGCAAATTTGTTATCACAATAAAGTCTCCTCCGTTCATCTGATTTTATTCTTAAGTCATCCAAGATCTTCAGCCAGAGTAGTTCACATATTCCTTGTGCCAATGCCTGAACTCTGCTTCAACACTGAATCTAGCTATCACATTTTGTTTTTTACTCTTTCAAGTCCCTCCAAGGAAAGTGCAATATTTCGTAGTTGACCTTCTATCCATAATTGACCCTGCATAGTCTGCATTTGGTTATTCCTCCAAACTTACATTCTCATTTCGTTCAAACAATATTCCCCTTCCTTGGGTTCCTTTCAAAATTGCAAAATTCTTAGAGCAACTTGTAAGTGAATCTCCTTTGGTTGGTGCATGAACTGGCTAACTAGACTCATAATGAATGCAACATCAGGTCTAGTGTGAATGCAACTTGTAACTGGCTTATTTGG
This sequence comes from Vigna umbellata, assembly GCF_029865625.1. Classification (NCBI taxonomy): domain Eukaryota; kingdom Viridiplantae; phylum Streptophyta; class Magnoliopsida; order Fabales; family Fabaceae; genus Vigna; species Vigna umbellata. The sequence continues at coordinate 16,840,194 of NC_142169.1, read as the reverse complement.
ACTTCTCCTTGACCTGCTATAGTCATCAGAGAGCCATCAAATGTGGATATTTTTTTGTTGCTAGGACAAGGGATGTATGTAAGTTGAAAAATGTTTAAGTAGTGGTGTCATGTGGACGGTGGCCCCGGAATCTAGTATCCAATATGGGTTATGGTTTTTATCAGAGGCATTAAGTCCAAAAGAAAAAATCTTACCAAATGTACCTGAATGTGCCAGACAACAACTACCTGGTGACTTATCCATCTTTTTGAGGAATGATCTCATCTGCTCTACTTCATCCTCGTTAAGTTGAATCAACCCTCCTTTATTTTCTTCATTTATTGAAGCACCTATGTGTGCTTGTCCTCCCTTTCTAGTGTTGTCTCCTTTCTTTCCCCACTCCTTGTCACAATTATGGGATCCCCAATCTTTACTAGGTGACTTTCCATGTAGCTTCCAACATTTATCGTGTGGTGAGACTTGTTATAGAAGGTATGCCACACTTCGTTAAGCCCCACCAAGAAATCATAGACTCTATCTTGCTCAATATACTCTTTGAGCATTGCTGAATCATCTAAGCACTTGGCTCTTATGACCCTGTAATGGTCTAATTCCATTCATAGGGATTTGAGTTGATTGGCATACTCTGTAACAGTCTTGTTTATCTATTTTGTAGCAATAATCTTCACCTTCACATCACATATATTTGGGCATCATCTTTAACTTTGGAGATGTCTGCTCCATGGCATTCCGAATCTCCTTTGCAGAATTAAGAAACATGCAAGTATCAGTGATTTCTGGGATCATGGAGTTCTATAGCTATGCCATGATCATAGAGTCCTCTTCATCCCATTTTGTAAATTTGAGATCTTCTGTAGGAGCATCTTCAGTCAAGTGGTTAGCTTTCCCTTTACCTTTCTAAGTTCTATGAACAAGTGGTGGCAACAATGAAGGCTGCCGTCTAGGATTTTGGTGTGCGTAGTCAGAGGCGGCTCCCAGGCGCTGATACCTTGTTATAATTTAGGGTAGAATAATTCATCTTATTATGTTGAGAATACAATCTATATATACAAGACTAGAAATAATATAGCTAATAAAACAGATTGTAACAGTTACGTCCTCAACAAGAATACATACCCTAAAAACTTGTGTATTGGTGCTTCAGTGCGGATTTCATATTTATCTGAAGTGGGAGGAATTTGAAAACAAAATTTATGATATCGTTTATCTGTTATTAGTCAGCAACTCTTCTTTCCATGATTCTCTCCTCATCTATGTTATGTACTGAATTTCATTACCTCTGTTTCAAAATCTTGAGGTTTCAACTATCAACCATACCATTTGCTCCCTCCTCCCATTCCATTAAATAACTAAATTTTTTATATTATAATTAATTTCATAATAAATAAATATTTTTATCATATACTCATGTTTTAGATTAATGTTAAATAATATTTTGTGATAATATAGATAATATTAGCTATTGTTGTTTAAAAAAAAATTAAAACTCAATTTAGTAAATAAAGATGACAAATAGCTTGAAAGATACAAGTTTTTAAGAAATTCTTTGAAAATCCGCCCTTTACAGAACTCCTAAAAAACTCTTGTTTAGAGTGACTCCTAAATGCATTACCGTTCAACCTAGCTATAGTCTAATTACACATAGCATAGGATATGTACTGAGAGAAAAATGGGGAGTATATATTTGATGTCTAGTTTTTTAATATTGTTACAGGTTTCACATATTGCAAGTCTCTTAAGGTAGCAAAAAATGTGAAGCTTCCAACTAATGCCGCTGGATGCAAATGCAAAGGCTCCTGTAATGACCCAACAACATGTGCATGTGCTCTGCGTAATGGCTCTGATTTTCCCTATGTATCTCGGAATGGTGGCAGGTTAGAAACTCGATTGGTCAGGTGCCTATGAATTTATTTGCTTTTGTATTTGATGGGGCTATGCTGTATTGACAGGTTAGTAGAAGCTAAAGATGTAGTATTTGAATGTGGCCCCAAATGTGGTTGTGGTCCTGGTTGTGTCAACCGAACTTCTCAAAAAGGACTTAGATATCGTCTGGAGGTAGCATATTTGATTGGTTTCCACATTTTTTGGACTATCAATGAAAAATATATTGGCATTGTAATGGTATATTTAATTAAATTATTGCATAGGTTTTCCGGACTGCCAAAAAGGGATGGGCTGTCAGATCCTGGGATTTTATACCTTCTGGAGCACCAGTTTGTGAGTACACAGGAATACTTGCTAGAACGGAAGACATGGATAGCATGTTGGAAAACAATTATATTTTTGAGATAGATGGCTTGCAAACGATCAAGGGCCTTGGTGGTAGAGAGGTATTGAATCCTATCAAGTCTTGTAACATCGTTTTTGTCAGCTACTTTAGTTTCATCTAAACATGTCTTGTCTCTTGGGTTATGTAAATTTGAACAGAGGCGGTCACAAGATGGAGAAATTCCTGAAGATATATTGAACAAATATGATGATCTAAGTTCCGAAAGTGTGCCAGAGTTTTGCATTGATGCTGGATCTACTGGAAATATTGCTAGATTTATAAACCATTGTTGTGAGCCTAATCTGTTCGTGCAGTGTGTTTTGAGCACACACGATGATTTGAGGTTGGCTCGTGTAATGCTGTTTGCTGCGGACAACATACCTCCTTTGCAGGTATCTCATTTTCTTTATTTCTCCCAAATTTTTCTGTGGAGTATTTATACCAATGTCTTGAATGTCTTGAATTGCTTGCAGGAATTAACGTATGACTATGGTTACGCTCTAGATAGCGTGTTGGGCTCCGATGGGAAGATCAAGCAAATGCCATGCTATTGTGGGGCCGCCGACTGCAGGAAGCGATTATTCTAAACGCTGTTCATTCCTTCACAGGAAAAGTTGTATGTGATCTTTCTTTTTGAAAAACTAAAGGGGTTTTTTGATAGACATTTTTTAAACATGAGTAGCAAGTGTATACATTGACCTCACCTGAAATGATAGCAAAGGGACCTTGTAATTTTGTGCAAATGCAAGGCATATATGTTTTTCTCGAAATAACCTGCTTTATATTTTTCAGGAATAACCGGTTTTGTATATGGTATATTTCATATTTAGAAGTTTTTAAAGATTCAAATATCTAAAGTGTTTTTTTTTTTTAAAAAACTTGTGTAACTGATCAAGGCATTTGTTTAAGGTTTAATGATTTAGTAGTGGTTGAATCTTGATTAACCTTAGTATTAGTGAATAATAATTAAGGGATGTGAACAAAAAGTACTTATTTATATTAAGCTAAACATTGTATTATTATATCTGCAAATGAATAACTATTAGTAAAATAATATTAATGTGTTATATTTGTTAAAAGTGTTTTTTAAGTGTTTTAGATTAAGTTAAAAATTATTTCCAAAACGTGCTATTAGAATTTGGGGATTTTTAACCATTTTTTTTTCTGATTTTGTACAAGTTTTGAATTAATTGAATATTCAAGAATTAAGGGATCGATAACTTAGTCCTGTATATTCATTTGTTTGATTTAGTTTTCACAATTATGGTTAGAAATATTAAATTTTACGTAGAAGAAATATTAAATATTTATTTGGGTAGAAAAAAAATGGCTACATGCTGCTAACAAATACACCCCATCAAAATGAGTAAAAAGTAAAAAGGAACTAAAAAAATTTCTTAAATGACACTCTTACACTTTCTATTTTTGACTAGGCATTTATCTTAATAAAATAATACTCATTTACTTGTATTTAAATTTGCACTTATATAAATCAGAGACGAACACAATAGTAAGTCAATAAATTTATCTATATATTTATAATTATTTATTTTTAAGAGGATATATGACTCTAAGTGTTCTATGGAATCCATCTATTCTGTACTCTTTCTTTAACAACCAGGAACTTAATGTCACTGTGTTTTAATTTGCTCTAACTTTTACTATTGTTAAGCTACAATACACTTGATTTGTTGTCACAATATACCATAAGTAGTCTTTCAATTCCTTTCATAATATGAATCTTTGTAACAAAATTAATTGATAATGTCAACAAAGAGAATTTGCATTGATTAATTTGAAAATCTAACACATTAGTTAATTGAACAATAATTTTAATCTTTAAATAATTTTAAAAAACAATGAAATCAAGTTATTTTCTTTATATTTGTTTTTATTTTTTTAAATCTTTTTATTAATTTATTTCTTTCTATCTTTTGTTATTTTGTTTTTTAATCTTTTATTAATCTTTATCTTCTTATTGTTTTTGTGTTACTAACCCTTTTGTATAGTTTTAATAAAAACTAATTTTTTAAAAATCAATTTTGTATTTGTTGAAAAACAACTTAGGGTAGAATTTACCCTTTCTATTTTGTTAGTTACTATTTTAGCAAAATTGAAGTTGTTATAGTTTAATAATATTAATTTGATCGCGTAAATGACAATGTTATCTATAGCTGGTTGTTGATTCGATTTCTGAATCTTGATGTTGTTCACATCAGTTATCTGATTCTACAACCTCTGATATATGTCCTCTCTCATTTTCTTGAATTCAATATTCTGCTCAACCATTATCTTTGAAAAAAAATCTAACTCGGTCTCCCTAGCATTGCCATTCATTAGTTGACTTAAATCATGAGACATATGTTCCGCTCTAATAGCTAACTTTACAAGTGCTCTAAACTTTATAGTATCGGGAAATCTTGGAAAACAGTGGATGGTGGAATTAACACTTAGAGGTAATTCTAAAAAGTTATTGTTACTTGCATCATCCATCATGTTGCATAACATTTTTGTTATTTTCATATCACTCATACATAATATTTTTCCTTCTTTGATCAGCTCGCAACCTTTCATCTATAACTTCTAGTTTCTCTTTCACTCCATCCATTAATAACCCAACATCCCTATAGGATGGTCCATATGGTTATTGCTCATATTTCAAAAAAGATAATGTATGATACAGATAATTTATTTGACGCATAGTCAACTTACTTATATCATATACAAGGTGTGATAACTTGAGGATAATAATCATATTTCATTTGAAAATCACATTATTGATTATTTTCATATGAAAAAATTATTTTGACATTTTTTAAAAAGGTAATCTGAAAAGAAATAAGTTGAAAACTTGTTGAGTAGACTTCTAAGAAAGAGAGGTACGTCTCAATGGACAACTTAAATACCTTATTTTTCCTTAGCCAAAGTGTTTCCTAACTAGTTTTACAAATTTCCCAAAATATTTCTCAAACAAAAATTACGAAAAAAAAACAAATTTACCAAATTTCTTTACCTTTTCATGCTATGCTTGGATTGCCTCCTTGTGGTCTTGATCATTTGCTATTCTTGAATGAAACTTTAACTAATTTATTTTCACACCTCAATGAGTTCAACTTAGTTGCAAAACTAAAATATTCTATTAAAGTACAAAAACCAATGAAGAATCCAATATTAGAGGCTAAATGAGAGCATAAATGTAGGGAGGTTCAACACACACACATACACATAGATCTCCACACTTGTGATTTGCTAAGGACTATGGTTCTCCTACCTCCACCTCCCTTACAGGAGGTACTCAACTGAGCCCGGTCCCCAGACCTGAATCATGAGCTCTGATACCATTTGTAGGGAGGTTCAACACACACACACATAGATCTCAACACTGGTAATATATTGTCCGCTTTGGGCCAAGCCCTCACGGATTTGCTTTTGGTACCACTCCAAAAGGCCTCTTACCAATAGAGGTATCTTATGTGTATATAAACCTATGTTTATCTCTTATTTTATCCGATGTGGAACTTTGTTTGTACCCAACAATAAATATGCACTCATTAGCTAGCTTCGATACTGACAAATTTATGGAATTGGCAACCAGCTTCAACATTGACAAATTATGCTTCTGGTTTATATCCTTGACTTGTTTGGTTAACTTTAGTATTGACTAGTTGTGTCTTTTAAGTAAGGGTCAAGGATTTAAAGCCTCCTTAGTTTAGTTTCCTTTGTTGCACAACATGTATATGTGAGCTCAAGAATCTTCATTATCTTTTCCTAAAAATAAATGTGAAGAATAAGGTTAAGAAATGCATATTTAGAATATACTCCTCTTGCTATAAGTGAAATGAAAAATCTAGAAAAATGTCTAGGTCTTAGGTGCATGACACAATCTCCTTAAAGCATAAGGCCCATCAATCAAAACCTTAAATGATGATTTTACCATCTCCTTATCAGTTTGATCAGGCATCTCACTTGTTGACGAAGAACTTCTTTTTAATCTTTTTTAGCCTTGTTCTTACTTTTTCTTTCTAGCTTGTTCAAAAAGATCAAATAATATGTAGAATACAAAATAACAGAGAAAAAAAAATGTCAAAGTTCCTTGTAAGTTTTCTGCTCAACACCAAAATTGGCGTTTAATCTGCTTTGTTCTTTATTGATTGCAGCAAATCATTAAGGTTCTGTCCAACTTTCATTCAAATATTTCTTTTAAGTTTAGTGTTGAAAACTAGACTATAATCACAACATCTAGTACCACAAGTTTAAAATTTGAAACACTTAAAATAAAAAATTAGTATTTATGCAATTTGTCTGATGTTTTAAAAACTGCATCTTCCACATAACTCCAAAAAAAATTTTTCTTCCATTCAAATTAAATCTTTTAATCAAGAATGTAAAGAAAAAAAAATCAAGTTAAGGTGTTGCTCCCTCCACCACCCCAAGTGTTCTTGTACCTCCTCACTATTTTCTTTTATTCCAAAAATACTCTACACCTCCCCACTATTTTCTTTTATTCCAAAAATACTCTACACCTCCTCACTATTTTCTTTTATTCTAAAAATACCCTACACCTCCCCACTATATTCAACAATCTTTTTCTTTCTCTCTCCAGATTAATGGAGCATTCACATGGCTCAGATTTAAACTTCTGATGTATTGCAAAATTTTATTTACACTTTCCCTTAAATAAGTTTGATTCAATCTTATTTTCACTGTTCAATATATTTTTTTTCTTCAAATTACTTAATAAATGATAAAATTTTGTTCTAAATTTCTAGAAAAATGTTTATATATGTGTGTTTTTTTTTACATTTAATATCTATAATTTTTAACATTATATTATGTTTTAACTTACCGACATGTTTGACTTAAATAACTTGAATAAAGTATTTAATTTATTAGATAAATAATATAAAAACATTATTAAATACTTAAAATATAAAAGAAAAGTTATTTGTTAAAGATTTGGAATTTATTTAGTTCTTTCGTTATTATAAAGTTAGTATATAATAATAATAATAATATATTATTATTATTTACTATTAATATTATTATGTTTATTATTTTGTATTTTCATCTAACTTTTAAGTTTATAAAATGGAAGTGGTAAAAGCACTAATATTGAAGTTTCCTAATATATCACAATTTTAAATATAAGCCATATGAATGCTCCATTATTGCAGAGAGAAAAAGAGAAAGATTGTTGAGGATAGTGGGGAGATGTAGGATATTTTTGGAATAAAAGAAAATAGTGGGGAGGTGTAGAATATTTTTAGAATAAAAGAAAATAATAGGGAGGTGCAGAAGCACTTGGGGTGGTGGAGGGAGCAACACCCTGAAAGTTATTATCAAACAAGTAGCAAAGGTCCAGAGTGTTGCTCCATCCACCACCACCAAATGCTCCTTACACCACCCCATACCCAATTTACCCTTGCTATAAAATGAATGTGAACATTCGTTTCACCTTCAACGGATGTTGACATCTGTGAACGGATGTTGACATCCGTTTACATATTTTAACTTTTTTTTTATATTTTAGTTTTTTGTTTTTATTTTAGATTTTATTTTAATAATATTTTTTATTTACATAATATATTATAAAAAAACAAAAAAAATTAAGACTTTATAAATTAATTTAAAATATAAAAAAATTAAATAATATTTCGATATTAATTCAAAATAAAATAAATTAATAAACTAAAAACTAAAAAAAACCTTAACGTGACACATCCGTTTAAGTAATTATATAAAAAATATTTAAATAATTAATTAAATAATTAAATAATAATACATAAATTAAATTAGTAATAATTATTTTATTAAATAAAATAAAATTAATTTATATATAATTATGTAATAAATTTAAAACATTTTAAATAATATTTATATATTATGTTAAAATATAATAAACTAAAAACTAAAAAAAAATAATAAAGAAAAGATTGCACGTCCGTTTAGGTAATTATATAAAAAATATTTAAATAATTAATTAAAAAATAATACATAAATTAAATTAATAATAATTATTTTATAAAATAAAATTAATTTATATATAATTACGTAATAAATTAATTTTATTTAATTAATTAAATAATAATTATTAATTTAATTAATTATAAAATTTTTTAATTTATTATAATAAATGGATGTGCTACATCCGGGTCATATCCGTTTAAGTTTTTTTTTTAATTTTTAGTTTATTTAAATAATATATTTTAATTAATTTATAGATTAATATAATATATTTTGTAAATTAATTTTAATTAATTTAATTAAATAATTATTATTAATACAATAAATTAATTAACTAAAAACTAAAAAAAAATTATAATGCTTAAACTGATGTGGACACATCCGTTAATGGATGTGGCATATTCGTTGAAAAAAGAAGTGGAAGTGTAGGAATTTTTAAAATATAAAGGTTTGTTTTGAAATTTTTAAAAAATGTGGTGGTGCAGGGAGCAATAGGAGGTGGTGTAAAGAGTAACCCTCTACAAGTCATCTGCAATTTGTTTGGTGTTTTCAGAATTAAATTGCACCTTCCAAATACCTCCAAAAATTAGGAATTTACATTCAAATTAAATAAAATTGAATAAAAAAAATAATCAACTCAATTGAATAACTGTAAAGAAATTTATACATCAAACAATCAGTAGAGATTCGAGTTGTCATATTTTAATTAAAGAGCATATTTTATGTAGAATTTTTCTTTCAACAAACAGTCGAAAATACATAACATTCCAAACAAAAATACAAATATATATCTTTTAACTTTCCTCTGGTTTGAGAGAAAAACATAAAACTAAAATATTTGTGTGAGCAAAATAGAAAATGAAAACAAAACTTATACAAAAGTAAAAAAAATGAAACTTTACAACTATACAAATCCAATATTTACAAGATATCTACATACAAAAATAATGGTTAGAACTACCAAATACTTGAACTAAATATCCGTTAACCACATCCAAAATATTAATGGGGTAATCTTGGATTGTAATTTTTATGTTCATTAGGTTTAAGCCCAAAAATCCATAAAACCACATAATATCAAGTTTTAAAAGATTTATTTAATTGAGCCCAATTGGCAAGTGTACCAAGTCATTTGTAGTACAATAGAATGAGGTTATCCTATCTAGTGGGATTTAACAAGCATATTGGTAATTTTTCTTTTGGGATTTTGTATTTGAAAAATATTGATAATAGTATATATTATATAGATTGAGTGAAGTAGAGGCTATGAGTGGATTTCATCCCATCCTCTTCCAGTGCACCACTATTGATATTGTCTATGTACTCATGCACCACTCCAGGTCCATTCTTAACACCTAGAGTCTAAGTTCATCGAACTTATGTTTGATTCCTCATTGACTGCTTAAATGAATCACTTGCACTAAGATCAAGACTTTATAACCAACTAGAGCCTTAGATCTATTCCTAGCATCTAAAAATACGAGAAGAATTGGTGGGACCACAACTTGGAATCAATTCCTACTCAATCCCAAGCTAATGAAATAAGGCAAGTGATCAGTTCATCTAACAAAAAGCACAAACTAATTCATAAACGGATTGAATGAAAGCATAAATAAATATCCAAGAAGTAGAAGTACAAAGAATTAAAATTGATTACATCCAACCTCGACACAAGAGAGTTCAACTACTCATAAATATTGCAATGTAATCCTAACAGCATCTAAACATAAGATTTACAATGGAAGCATCTCTCTCAAGCCTCACAAACTCATTCTTACTCTATTATTACATATTTGATCATCCACTCAATGCCTAAAATAAGGACATGAGGTTTGTATTTATAAATTGTCCAGGGCGTGGCTTCAGCGATGATGTCATGGCTACAATTACAAAGGTTTCCTTCCAACATGGATTTCCTCTATGGTTTAAGCCCCATGCTTTTGTATTGCAGCCCCAGAGATAACTTCTATGGGAAGGATTGTTTATGACCTAGCCTCAGATGCAATGCTTGAGGATTTCCTCTAAGGTGGGTTTCTTCATGTGGCTCAAGCCTTAAGTTTCATGTTGAAGCCGCACCAAATTCAGTTTGCCAGAAATTGCTTAAAATTCCTCTATTTTGTTCATTTTTCATTTGATTCTTTATTGATATCAAGAATTGAAAAGCAAATTAAATACAGGTGAATTAAGCATAAGATAAACAAAATCAAAACAAGATGTGTCAAAATTATCTTAAAATTCACTTAAATGGGACACTTATCACCAGGTCGAGTTGTAAAGTTTAACCTGTTTTCAACTGGCACACCAGCTTGACCTCGCCCATTTTTAGAGGGGCAATATTGGGTTGGCTTAAACAAGCTAGGTTGGCCCATTTTGCCACTGTTACCAATTTCAATTTTTCTCGATTGTACACATAATGTATGTGTCATACTATATAAAATGCAAAATTGTCATCAAACTTCAATTTCTTTACTAACCTCCCTATCACATATCTTGAATGGAAATTTTAATAATTAAAAAAAATATAAATATGGTTAAATATTTTAAGTAAAAAATAAAACGGTTTGTTAATTATAATATAAAGGATTTATTTTATTTGTAAAAGATTTTCTAAGAAATAAGATTTTGTGAATAATTATTCAATTAGGAAAGATATTTTAGATATTGTTGTATATGAGTTGATAATCTTGGATATTATTATATTGTTATAAATTAAAAGATATCTTAAGATATTATTAAATATAATTATATATTTTTGTTAGATAATAATAAGTGAAAATAAAATATTGTATTTTCCTTGAAAATATTAGACTTATAAATATATAAGAGAACAAAGTCTAGGTAGATAGTTTAAATAGAAACAATGGCAAGTTAAGCTAGAGTGTTTAAATATAAACAATGGCAAGTTAAGGAAGAAGGGAGAAAGTCTTAAAAGAGGTTGAGTTTTTATGGGAAAGAAGAAAGAAGTGAAGAGTAAAAGATAAGAGGAGTTTACATTTTTTCTTTTATTGTCTTCTTGCGTGTTTATATGTGGTGACTTAGCAAAAGGTGATGAAAGGTAACTCTACGTAGTTGTACTAGAGGTGAACTTGGCCAGACTCTCGAGGAGAATAATGAGAAGTGACACCTATATACTTCGTCAAGGCTCTCAAGGGAAGTAATGGAATGTGATAATTGTATATGTCAAGGCCTCTAAAGAAAGTAATAAAAAATTATACTTGTATTAGTAAGATGCATGCAAGAGTTACAAATTGACTCCTAACATTGAGTTAACTTATGATTATATAAATTGTTCTAATGACATGTTTTGAAAATTCGACTATATTTAAATTGTTGTTTGAGTTTGTATTTTTTTCTTTTTTGAAAAGTTATTCTATCTATTATACGGAAACATATTTAATACAGGTGAGGAAGATATATGATGTTAGGGAGATGAATAACGAGACATTTGGTATAGTGTTTAAACTTAAGTTTTTGTTTTCAATAAGATATATTTGTAATTGAGTTTCTCAATAAAATAAGAATGAAATTTTGTTTTAAATTATATAATTTATGTTAATTATAAATTTTAATAAGCCAAAACATATTTCTGAATTCGAAGAAACGTTTCAGAACGGTCCACAAAATAACCCACCAGAATGTCCCTCAGCATCTCATTCAACTCGACCTCTGTACAACACCCACCAAACAGCGGTTACAGCGGCGGCCTAACTGTGAGGTTAGACTGCGAGGGAGGTGCACGTGTTTTCTCTTTTCAGTGGATATTAAAATTATTGGGGAGGTGCAGAAGAAATAATTGGGGTGAAAGAAGTGACAGTCTTTTACTCCATTGTAGGAAATAAATGACAATTCCTGTCTGAGGGTCCCATTGTCGTGATTCAACTTTACACACATGCTTTTAATTCTTGCATACAATTGTGATATACAACCTAAAAACGTAATTGTAACATGCCACATTATAAACTCAGCGAAACAGATTGAAATTAACGAATTAAACCAAATGAAAATTACGGGCAACTCTTCAGCATTTGATACTCTTAAACATACGAATATTTTAACACATCTTAATCTTTACCTCTTGTTATAAAGCTTGAGTTAAAGTTTACATCTACAGCAGTTATCCATCCAGAAACTGAAGGCGCATGATGTCGTTCAACAAATGTATGAATGGGACCATTAGTCTGAGAGACACAAAGGGGGAAAAGGTTTCTTAACTAACTACATCATATTACACAATTGGCTCCTCCAACTCCTCTTGGGTTTTCTTCCTGTACTTGCGGTTGAACTTCTGCATGCTCTTTTTAACATCCCCAACTTCTTGTTCATCCTCCTCCATTGCAGAAACGTCACTGTTTTCAGAGTCACCAGCAGCAATGCCAACAGGGAAGCTTATTCTATTCACGGCGCCATCATCAAGCTTGTGCTTTGAAACCATCTCACTGTCACGCATACAGGAATCACCGGATTTCTTCTTTGATATAAAGGTCACAGATGGAAGATCATCCAGAACATCATCCGCTTGAGATGCAGTTCCCTTATTCAACTGCGAAAGGAAGCTCATGTATGCTTCCTTGTTTGATTTGTCATCCATTTCACTAGGAGAATCATCAAAGGTATATCGAGTGTATCTGGAAGGATTTCGAATGTAATCCGGAACTGCTAAATTAAATTCTTGTGACTTTGACAACTGGTCCGAAGCAGGAACCTCTTCCATTGAAGAGGTCTTCATGCGAACATCCCTAGCTTCTTCGTGCCCATCATCATCATAATTATCTTTATCATCACATTCAGGGTCAAACCGAACCCGTTTCTGAGGCCTGGACTCCCCAGAATTATCCTTACTCTTCAAAATTGACTTGGGATTAGTAACATCTCCGCCACTGCCTACGTCTGGTGTGGATTTCTCAGAGACATGTAGAGCATCAATCTTTTTAGCGGCTTCATCATCCTGCTTCAGCCTAATCCTTGCAGCCAAATGATTTGCACGCGGATCTCGCACAAAATCTCTAAACGAGGTGGGGAAAACACTGCTAGAACTAATCTCAACTCCATCGTCCTTTACATCCTTCATGTACACACGATCACCCGAATCCTCTTTCCCAATAGCCTGTTTGTCATATTGATCTTCCTCTTCCTACATAAAGTGTGATTCACTCAATTTTCTTTTCCAATCCAAACTTTGACAGTGAAAAACTGGTAACAAAAACTGACAACAAAAACAACAATCACAGAGAAAAAACAGATAGCCCTTCTCAAGTTTAATTATATATTTGCTTACACAAATGATAACAACCACAATAAAAGGAATTTGGTGCAAGCATACCATGGGTTCAAACACAAAACCATTTAACTAAAATGAAACAACCCCATCCGATTAGATCCACGTGTTTCATTATATATGAAATTTAAGTATACAATCTTAGTCCATCACCTTCATAATATACTCTTCAATAAACTCATCTTCCTACACAAATTTTCACATTAAACCAAAAAACCCTCAAATTTAGAGACCACTAGTTAAGGTGGAACAACAGCTAGTTAAGGTGGAACAACAGTGAACCCATGGGGGGACTAAGTGGTAACAGTAACAGACTCTTCAATATATTTAAATCTTCTTCCTAGACAATTTCCTCACACACAAAAAAGAGGGATAGTAAACCCAAATTAAAAGGAAAAAGCTTTCCTTCATCGCAGGTCTAAATGATTTTTTTTTTCAAAAAGGAAAAAAAGAAGCAATTTTCATCATCAAATTGATTGAATTAAAATTATAACTGCATAATGTTAGTTCATGATAAAATATTATTGGGGGAAAAGAATAAAGAGGGATGAATGGTATATATACCTCGTAATCGAGGGTGCAATCTTGGCCAATACCAGACCTAATCTGCCACTGTTCATCATCGTAATCGGGGGGTTTAGAGGGTCCACGTGGTGCTTCTTCGTCGACGTCGTCGTCTTCAAGATCGTCTAGGTCCTCCGGCTGAACCCGCGAACTGGAAAAAGGGTAGGGTTGGGGTTGGAGGGTTCGTTTGGAGCGTGCGTTATCGATTTCGTCTTCGGTGAGAGACCACAGAGAGTTGATAGAAGAAGAGGGTATTGGAAGAGAACCAAAGGCTCTCTCTACTCGCACTCTGAAACTATCCTCCATGCCGTTGCAGTGAGTCACCAAATCGTACACAGAAATCTGTTTATAAAGGGTGAGAGGGAGAGAAGGGAGAAAAGGCAAGGGTATTATTGGCGTCACTCGGAAGTCTTTGGGATGCTTCTCACGCAATGGCCATGGTTTCAACTAAATCATTACATTACCCTTTTATGTATTTTTTTTTTCTTTTTGAAACTATTTTATTAGCCCTTTCACGGTGGTATACACTCTACAAAACATTTTAAATAATAAAATTAAAGAAACCGTACATTTTTATTTAGCATCATGTTCTATATATAATATTTTCTACATTTTTTAATTTTAATTAAATTTTAAGTTTTTATAAATTTAAATATTTTTAATTAAATTTTTATTAAACTTGTTGTCTATTAAGTATTTAAAAATTTTATATTTTTTAAATAAGTTATGTTTTTTAATTTTTTGTTAATTGAATAACTTGATTATTTTATTTTTCTCTTTGCACGTTTTAAAAAATGTAAGGCGTTAATATCATTTTTTTTCGAATATGAAGACATTAAAATGATTATATGAAATAATATTCATATCACCTTAAAATAATTAAATAATAAAAATTCAATTAAAAAATATAATGTTCTTTTTTTCAACTTAGAAGGTACTACTTTGGTGAAAGTATAATTTTATTAAAATGAAAAGAAAATTTGTGTGGAATTTTATACAAAAATACAATTCCAGAAAACATCATTAGTTTTGAGTCTAATTTATTCTATTTTACCAAGATAATTTTTATTAACACTAAATAAATGTTGGTATCTCAATCTTTTATACTTTTTATATATTATGGATTATCGTGAAATACATATGTCGGATTGTAAAATCTAAAATGAAAAATCATTGTAGAATTCATTATGCTTTTCACATGCATTCGGTTTAGATAATATTGTAATATTGGATATTGTTAAAAGTTGATTATAAATGTGGTCGCAATTTGTGATGTAATACAAGAAACTTAGATGTTGTTGCCAAAGTCATGCTTATAGATTGTTATTTAAAATTGTACTTATGGCTTGATTTGGTGAGACACTGTCTTATGACACTTATTCCTTTTAAAGGATTATTAGGCGTGAGGAAACTATGACATACAACATTGGTTGTGAGGAATCTATGAACCAAAATAGAGTGCATCAGTTGAAGCTCTCGAAAATTAAGGCAGTGCAAAGGGTGAAGGAATTGCAAAGTGAAGGTGTAGTGCAAGGAAATCTAATATTAGTGATACGATTCTATCCAGGAAAAAATAATATTGTTTGTAAATGGGATAGAAAAAAATAATATTGTTTTTAAATTTGAATCCTTAAGAGATAAACAAAAATAAATCAGAGAAGAACGTGAAATTAAGATTAAGACGAGGACATAACAATCTAGCATATTTATGAGTCAATGAAGATTCACTACAAAGATTTTCATGTTTGATAAGAACCAGAGTTAGGACATCACAATCTAGTAGATTAATGAGTCAATGAAGATTTTTTACTAAGAAGTCTATCTTTGATAAGAATTAAAGTTCTATGACAAGAACCAAGAGAATTCTCTCTTATTGAATTCAAAATTCATTTATTGACCAACCAATATGTATTTGTTATCCCTATATAAAGCCACAAATGCTTAACCCACATAAGAAACCCTAAAAGAAAACCCAAACACATTATATCCAAAAATAACTTAAAAATTTAAAAACAGAAACAGCCTACTTAAAAATTATAAGAAAATTACAAATACTTTGAATTGTCTAAACTATTCTA
Source organism: Vigna umbellata (assembly GCF_029865625.1). Taxonomy (NCBI): domain Eukaryota; kingdom Viridiplantae; phylum Streptophyta; class Magnoliopsida; order Fabales; family Fabaceae; genus Vigna; species Vigna umbellata. The sequence continues at coordinate 16,824,044 of NC_142169.1, read as the reverse complement.
TAATTGTACTCCAAGCCATGATCTTCATGTCCTTTGAATTACAATCTTCATGGAACATCATGAATCTCGAGAAGATTTGTTCTTCTAAATGTTTGCTTATTGACCTTGTTAGGTCTTTTGAATTGCAATAACTCTTCCTCAAGTTCTTCTTCTATAGAATCAATGGATAGTAATTTATCATTCCTTTCTTAAAGTGAATTTTTTCTCAAATTAGTACCTTCATCAAACGGATACAAGTCATTAATGTTGAAACTGTAAGTTACTCCATAATCATTAGGTAGATCAAAATGTAAGCATTATCATTATTTCTCTTAAGAACTTGAAAAGGTCAATCTCTTCTAGGAAGGAGCTTAGATTTCTTTTCGAAAAGAGCTTAGATTTCCTCTAGGAAGGAGCTTAGATTTCCTTTTGGAAGGAAACCTTTCATTCCTAAGGTGTACCCACACCCAATCTTTGGGTTCAAGCTTCATCTTCTTCCTCCTTTACTTAGCTTTAGAAGCCAGTTTCTTCGTTTTATTTTCAATTTGTGCCTTCACTTCCTTATGCAAGTTACTAAAAAAAATTAGCTTTGACAAGACTATCTTTGTTAGTCATAAAATCAATATTAGGAAAAAGGCAACAAATAGAAGGGACTTAGTGAGTTAAAACCATAGACTACCTCAAATGGAGACATACAAGTAGTAGAATGAACTATCCTATTATAACCAAATCCCACATGAGGTATCCATTCCTCCAAAGTTCACAAATTTTTATTTATAAATCATCCAAGGAGTTGAAAAAGAGTTTGATTACCACTCTGATTTATCCATATCTTTGAGGACTACACATTTTAGAGAAGAGAAGTTTTATACCTAACTTACCTCACAATACCTTCCAAAAATGGCTTACAATTTTTACATCTCTATCGGATGTAATGCTCCTTGAAATGGCATGTAGTCTTACCACTTTCTTGAAAAATAAATTGCCCACATGGTTAGCGCCTTCACTCTTTTGACAAGGAATGTAAAATCACAAGAAAACACTAGGGGGAGGGGTTGAATAGTATTTTTAAAATTTTTCGCAAATCAACATCTGATAGGTTTTCAAAAGATTGATAGTCAAAATATATGTTTAGACGATTGTCTTTAAAAATAGTTTTAAGGAAAATGTTTGAAGAAGCAAAACAATAAAGCATAAATTTTATACTGATTCACTCAACCTGAGCTACGTCCAGTTATCCCTTAAGAACTCTTAAGGGGTTTCACTAATCTTCAAAAATATTACACAAGTTTTATCTCTTTAGGTTTACAACGAGTATTAGCATCACTCATGGTTCACCTAGTCAACACAACTAGTCTAAGTTTAATCACTCTTAGTATACAAGTATTTTAACCATTTTGGTTCAATCCTAGACAATTGTCTAGAGTGTTTAACTCAACTGAGCTAAACATCAAGTGTTTTGATTCTCTTCATAATGTACAACACAATGAGTGTTAAGAGAAAATATAGATGATAACTATCAAGGAGAGGATACAGGCAATATAATAAAATCTGAGATTTTTCTATGGTTATTTCTCTTAGAAAATTTAGTTCAGACGATGTAGAGCAACAATAAGCTTGTATGAATGTTCACAAGTTCATTATATTATCCTTCTTATATTTTCTTCAAACTTCCATTTATTTATAGCTTTTCTTGAGAAATGACCTTTTTAGGTGAGAAGTCAAACTCAAGTCTACTTTGTAGAGGTACAATGCTTTGTCATAGCTTTTAGCAAAACGTAGCTTGTATGATGTGTTAGAGTAGAAGTCTTCAAGGGAAACATACCCATAATGTTCTTTATACCTCTCAACGTATTTTTCCTGTGTGTAGTGATTATGATAAAGTCTTTTGTACTTTTGTGAACTGCACAAATATCAAGAATAAGGTATATAAGCATCGAAGCACTTTATCGTTCATGCATTATGTGACATCCCAATTATATACATCATGCATATATAATAAAGACATCATCATGCATAATATAGGAAAGCAGTCAAGAGTAATTAAGGATTACAATCATCCTCAGAATAGAGCGGAATTGACAACTAGAGTATTAGGATTTCTCTATGGGAATTACGGAAAATTTAAAACTTAAAATACACAAAACATCCTTCCAAATAAAACGAGTTTACGAAATAAGAACTAGTCATCTAAGCTGCAGCACTGCCGTCTCCATCAAGAGCTGCTCCCAAAGTTTCCTCCTCAACATCTGCTCCCATCCAAGTGGATGATCATCGCCAAAGAAACATACCCAAACAGCACATAACACAAACAATGCAAGGGTGAGCTAGATATAAAAAGCATGTTATACATACAACACAGTTAATTTATGCAATCATTCGAACAATTAAAGCATACTCATTGATCCATATTTTACACACTCCCATGACATGTAAACATTCATCCAAACATGGCAAACTGACATCACAAGACTTGTTACTTTAAATCCCGACTTGTTGCTTTATAGACCGACTCGACCGGACTAGAATGATTACCGAGCTATGGCGGGTCTTGCACTCGTGGTGGCTTTATGAAATTTAGGCACTCCCGCCCTGGCACTACCGCCTTATGAAACTTGGGCACTCCCGCCCTGGCACTACCGCCTGGTGAAACTTTGGCACTACCGCCTGGTGGAACTTTGGGCACTCCCGCCCTGGCACTACCGCCGGGTGAAACTTTGGCACTAGTGCCTTGTGAAACTTTGGGCACTCCCGCCCGGTGGAACTCTGGGCACTCCCGCCCGGCCACAATCACGAGGTTAATCCGTTATCACTCACCTTGGATCATATGGAAGCATCCAAGACTAGGACCTCCTGCTACTCCTCACCACATGTTCAATCCTCTCTACGTGAGAAGAAAGACCATTGGAGTTTCAGGATGACCCCCAAAACTGAGCTACCATGTAATCATTCTATACAACCCCAAAACACCACCATGTATCCTCTCCTTGAGGATCATGGAATTTCGTCCATGAATTATACTGTTACTTTGAAACTTAACCTAAATCATGAATAACCAGATATCACCATATTATCACAACAAATCCCACATACCTCATACATTTACATACTTCCCACATAAATCACATCATACTATACATTCCAACATTCCACATGCATAAAAAATCTGTTAAGCAAACAACATTAATCAATCCAATACACATTACTAAACAATAATAGTCTCAAGAGAACCACTAAACAATACAAATCCCCGTAACTCATACTTAGACAAAGAAAATGGCTTTGAAACCATCACCAACAGTTCCGGAAGGGTCCAAAACCTCCAAAACGACTTAAGAAACGTCCAAAACGGACACCCGGAACCCCAAAAACTATCAAAAACAAAGACAAAGTCACTTTTTCCTAACACCTCGCGCCCGGGCGCCAAAAAGGGGCGCTGGGCGCGACTTTCTGCGAACACCTCGCGCCCGGGCGCCACAAGAGGGGCGCTGGGCGCGACTTTCTGCGAGACTCTCGCGCCTGGGCGCCACCGGGGGCGCCGGGCGCGAACCAGAAGTCGTCCAGCCCCATACCAGTTGACAGCAACCATTTTGCACCTGTTTTGATCAGTTTGATGACTCTAACAAGTCACAAATGACTTACCTAAGATATCCCAATAACCCACATGTACTCAAAATCCTTACTTCCTAAAATCACTACCTCACTTCCTCTCAAAGTGACCCAAAACTCTATCAGCTTGTTCAAAACAGTGTATACTTTCCTTACCTTCCATTTGATCACCCCTTCAACAGAATACATACATCAACACACCAATCTCAAATATCATCTCAGTCCAACCACATCCACAGTCACAATTTCCAGCATACAGTTCATACAACAAATATCAAAAGCACAATTTCAATCCAAACAACATAGTAACACAAAGATCAACACATGTATTGTTCATACAACCCATAGAAAAAGATCTAGCTCCCCTTACCTCTTGAAGACTTTCTTTGTAAAATTTGTGATCCATCTTCCTCCAAACGTGCAGATCAAGATCTCTTTGCATCCTCCACAATTCTTCACTTCCTCTCCCAGATCTTACTGCAAAAGACTCCATTCTCACCAGATGCCCATCCCAGCTCCTCCTCTCAGCCCTTCCGAAGTTGGTACAGCTTCCCATGGTGTTCTTTGGACGGCTGGAAATGGAGGAAGGAAGGCTCCCTTCCTCGGGCTGCTTTCTCGCTCCCTCTCCCATGCCAAAATGAAGACACCCCCTTTTCTCAGCTTCCTCCCTTCCCCTTCAATAATGCAGCCCAATAAATGAAAAAGTGGTGCCCACCATGTCCCCACCATTCCCAAAATTTACGGGTCTTACATTCTCCCCAACAACAAAAAATTTTCGTCCTCGAAAATTAAGTCTACCGGAACAAGTAAGTTTCTTTTATCTCGTCCTTTAACTCCCGGTAGAGTTTCCTACTCTACCGTCCAAGATTTACACTTAGCCAACTTAGCATACAATATTCTTTTTCTCAGTACTCCAAGTACTGCACTAAGGTGTTCTTCATGTTCTTCTCGTGTCTTAGAATAGACAAGTAGGTCATCTATAAATACTACCACAAACTTGTCCAAGAAGGTCTAAAAATTCGATTCATATAGTCCATGAAATTGGCTGGAGCATTAGTCACGCCAAACGGCATAACCACATACTCGTAGTGACCATATCTAGACCTGAACGCCGTCTTCTGCACATCATCCGCTTTCACTTAAGATTTGATGATAGCCCAACTTCAGATCAATCTTAGAGAATACTGTAGCTCCGTGTAGTTGATCCATCAAATCATCTATTCTCAGCAACGGATACTTATTCTTGATCGTCTGTTAACATAACCTTACCTCTAGATTGCCACTATAACTCAAACCACAACTCAAATCGTCTCCTTCGTCCATTGTCCCACTCTTCCCATTCCAAAGCCATTAATACTTTCTCACTTTAAAGTTGACCCTGTAGCTTGCAACCGAAGGCTCACTTATCTTCCCTACCTGATACACGTTTCTTTCACACCTAAACCCACTTCTGACTCTTGAAGATTACCAACACTCCCGACTCATGCTCATATAACAACACCAATACTGTTTAAAAACTCGTCCCTCACAAACCACCAATCCACAATTTTGAAAGCTCTTCATGAATACCTATTACTGACAATAACATGCTCACCATCATCTGCTGCGCTACTCTGATCCTTATACTTCCTTACTCACCAATTTACTTAAAAGAACACTTCCTTCCTGACAACTGTAATCAGCAAATGATCACCCTCGAAGAACCTGTTTCAGAACTTCTATACGGCCTTACAAAACCCTGAAAACTCTTCCCTTGCATAATAGCCTTGTCATTCCATTTCCTCAACATTGTTTCCTACTCTACAAAACGACCATGCCTGAAATCACTCCTGATTGTTAAGACTTGCACTAGACTATGCCAACATGTCCTCTATTTCTCTTCTGTGATTCTCCAACCTTGTAGTTCTCCCTATGATTATACTGAGTCCAAATATTTTTGCTCTAACTCAACCTCCATCTTCCTCTTGCACTACACGACTTAAACAGGAACCACCCAAAAATTTCGGACGCAGGTGTTGCCTAAGACCCCACTCCAAAGTGAATTCCACTTCTTCAAGGATTGTCCTCTTCAACTCGGAGTCGTCAAAATAAATCAAACTCAGTCGAACACTAAACATCACCATAAAACCATATCCAAAGAAAATTAACTCTATCACAACATGCAACTTCATAACTCTAAACATCTCAACCAACCCAAACTTCTCTGATCATTCTCGATACCCTCTTTAACAACTTATACTACAACCACCCTTTATCATCTGTTCTAAAACCTTTCTTCTCCTTAACATATAGTTGAGCCAACTTTGTCATAGACATTCTCAAATCAATTGCCAAGAAGTGAGCACTCTTGGTCAATCGGTCCACTATTATCCATATTGCATCATGCTTCCGAATAGTGCGTGGCAAATGGGTAACGAAGTCCATCGCGATGTTATCCCATTTCCACTCTGGAATCTCCAACGGTTGCAACAAACCTCCAGGTCTTTAATGTTCCACTTTTGCCTTTTGACAAATTAAGCAAGAAGCCACAAACTGTGCCATGTCCCTCTGCATACCCGACCACCAGAAGGACTTCTTGAGATCTTGATACATCTTCGTCATACCTGGATGCATGCTAAAATGGCTTTTGTGACCTTCTTCCATGATTAACTTCTTCAATCCTGAGCTGCTAGGGATACAGACTCGGCTTTTGAATCTCAAAATACCGTCGGTCCCTAAGGCAAAAATCTTTTCCTTGTTCAGTTCCAATCAATCTAGCTGACGTCTGAAGTTCAATATCCTTCGACTGCTCTTCTTTAACATTCCTCAACAAGTCATTGGATACCACCAAATTACTGCATCTGATGCTGTCAGCTTCAAATTCTACTTGTAACCTCAAATCTCTGAAACTTACTACCAGTTCTAATTCTCTGATCATCAATGAAGACATATGTACTGCCTTTCTGCTCAATGCATCTGCCACTACATTGGCTTTCCCAGGATGGTATAAAAGATCAAAGTCATAATCCTTAAGGAACTCCATCCATCTCCTTTGCCTCATGTTAAGCTCCTTCTGATCAAAGAGATATCTCAGGCTCTTATGATCACTGAACACCTGAAATTGCGCACCATACAGGTAGTGTCTCCAAATCTTCAAGGCAAAAACTACAGCTCCCAACTCCAAGTCATGAGTGGGTTATTTCTTCTCATGAACCTTGAGTTGTCTTGATGCATACGCCACTACCTTCTTCTCCTGCGCCGCATGATTTGGAACTTGAGTCGCTTCCACAGGTGATAACGCTAAGAAGCAACCATCATCATCTAGGAGGTCTTGTCTCAAGACACTGATTGACAGAGACATACCTTTGTCTTCATCATTTGAAACCTTTCATCTTAGCCTATGCTCAAACCTTTCTTCTGGGTGAACTACTAATCTTGAAACATCCAACTAAACTTGACTCTGAATCATTCACTTGTTGAGAAAACTTGATCATCTCCTTCAAATTTTTCACTTAAGACCTTAACAATACATCATTCTTCTTCAAAGACCTCATGTTCTGCCTTATCTGACTGCCTCTCGAAATATTCTCCTTCTACTTCCTTCTTGATACTTGTTCCCCTTAATCCACTATAGAATTTCCTATTCCTTTCTTAACTTAAACTTTAGGTCATCCACCACCTGCTTATTCAGATTCCAACCATCACTAATACCTAGATTCATGTTACCAATCTCTCGTAACGTCACCCCATTTCTCGCCCACACTTCCCTTTCTTCTGACTGCTGACGTCACTGATATACTAAACCCAACTCATTTTTCAAACCTTGTTACAACCATGCTTATCCAAAGCTTTTCTAAATCTAACCTCTAAACTTCTTGCGAACGTACGATATAAGATCTTCTGACTTTGTTTTCTTGAAATTTTCTTCACCCATAACATTACTTCTAAACTCCAATATCTTCACTCGTCCTCGGAAGCTTAACTTTTAGTCTTCTAACTCCTATCTTCGAGACAAGAACTTGTCTCAAAGGCTTAAACCAATTCCAATAAAGGTATACAACTCAAGTTGCCCTTGAATATGCATTCCTCTACTACTATCGAGCACAATACACTACCACAAAAGCAAGAGCAAGACAGGAATTACTACAGGAAACAACACTAAAACTCTAACTCATTCTTACCTCAAACCTTCAGATTTAAGAAAGGAAAACCATCTATGGTAAAAGTCATGAGTGTGCACCCTCATTACTCTTATCAAGATGTTTTCTATTCTTAAAACTTCTAGTTAGATATACCTTACTATATAGACTTGAAAGAAATGGTAAATCATACCATCTACCCTCAAGTCCTCACAGAGAAGACACGGCAAACCCATAACACAAAGGTCATCCTAAGGACGAACTGCTCTGATACCATTAATGTGACATCCCAATTATATACATCATGCATATATAATAAAGACATCATCATGCATAATATAGGAAAGCAGTCAAGAGTAATTAAGGATTACAATCATCCTCAGAATAGAGCGGAATTGACAACTAGAGTATTAGGATTTCTCTATGGGAATTACGGAAAATTTAAAACTTAAAATACACAAAACATCCTTCCAAATAAAACGAGTTTACGAAATAAGAACTAGTCATCTAAGCTGTAGCACTGCCGTCTCCATCAAGAGCTGCTCCCAAAGTTTCCTCCTCAACATCTGCTCCCATCCAAGTGGATGATCATCGCCAAAGAAACATACCCAAACAGCACATAACACAAACAATGCAAGGGTGAGCTAGATATAAAAAACATGTTATACATACAACACAGTTAATTTATGCAATCATTCGAACAATTAAAGCATACTCATTGATCCATATTTTACACACTCCCATGACATGTAAACATTCATCCAAACATGGCAAACTGACATCACAAGACTTGTTACTTTAAATCCCGACTTGTTGCTTTATAGACCGACTCGACCGGACTAGAATGATTACCGAGCTATGGCGGGTCTTGCACTCGTGGTGGCTTTATGAAATTTGGGCACTCCCGCCCTGGCACTACCGCCTTATGAAACTTGGGCACTCCCGCCCTGGCACTACCGCCTGGTGAAACTTTGGCACTACCGCCTGGTGGAACTTTGGGCACTCCCGCCCTGGCACTACCGCCGGGTGAAACTTTGGCACTAGTGCCTTGTGAAACTTTGGGCACTCCCGCCCGGTGGAACTCTGGGCACTCCCGCCCGGCCACAATCACGAGGTTAATCCGTTATCACTCACCTTGGATCATATGGAAGCATCCAAGACTAGGACCTCCTGCTACTCCTCACCACATGTTCAATCCTCTCTACGTGAGAAGAAAGACCATTGGAGTTTCAGGATGACCCCCAAAACTGAGCTACCATGTAATCATTCTATACAACCCCAAAACACCACCATGTATCCTCTCCTTGAGGATCATGGAATTTCGTCCATGAATTATACTGTTACTTTGAAACTTAACCTAAATCATGAATAACCAGATATCACCATATTATCACAACAAATCCCACATACCTCATACATTTACATACTTCCCACATAAATCACATCATACTATACATTCCAACATTCCACATGCATAAAAAATCTGTTAAGCAAACAACATTAATCAATCCAATACACATTACTAAACAATAATAGTCTCAAGAGAACCACTAAACAATACAAATCCCCGTAACTCATACTTAGACAAAGAAAATGGCTTTGAAACCATCACCAACAGTTCCGGAAGGGTCCAAAACCTCCAAAACGACTTAAGAAACGTCCAAAACGGACACCCGGAACCCCAAAAACTATCAAAAACAAAGACAAAGTCACTTTTTCCTAACACCTCGCGCCCGGGCGCCAAAAAGGGGCGCTGGGCGCGACTTTCTGCGAACACCTCGCGCCCGGGCGCCACAAGAGGGGCGCTGGGCGCGACTTTCTGCGAGACTCTCGCGCCTGGGCGCCACCGGGGGCGCCGGGCGCGAACCAGAAGTCGTCCAGCCCCATACCAGTTGACAGCAACCATTTTGCACCTGTTTTGATCAGTTTGATGACTCTAACAAGTCACAAATGACTTACCTAAGATATCCCAATAACCCACATGTACTCAAAATCCTTACTTCCTAAAATCACTACCTCACTTCCTCTCAAAGTGACCCAAAACTCTATCAGCTTGTTCAAAACAGTGTATACTTTCCTTACCTTCCATTTGATCACCCCTTCAACAGAATACATACATCAACACACCAATCTCAAATATCATCTCAGTCCAACCACATCCACAGTCACAATTTCCAGCATACAGTTCATACAACAAATATCAAAAGCACAATTTCAATCCAAACAACATAGTAACACAAAGATCAACACATGTATTGTTCATACAACCCATAGAAAAAGATCTAGCTCCCCTTACCTCTTGAAGACTTTCTTTGTAAAATTTGTGATCCATCTTCCTCCAAACGTGCAGATCAAGATCTCTTTGCATCCTCCACAATTCTTCACTTCCTCTCCCAGATCTTACTGCAAAAGACTCCATTCTCACCAGATGCCCATCCCAGCTCCTCCTCTCAGCCCTTCCGAAGTTGGTACAGCTTCCCATGGTGTTCTTTGGACGGCTGGAAATGGAGGAAGGAAGGCTCCCTTCCTCGGGCTGCTTTCTCGCTCCCTCTCCCATGCCAAAATGAAGACACCCCCTTTTCTCAGCTTCCTCCCTTCCCCTTCAATAATGCAGCCCAATAAATGAAAAAGTGGTGCCCACCATGTCCCCACCATTCCCAAAATTTACGGGTCTTACACATTACATATTTTGAACATTGATAAACATTAAGATGTATCGCGTGTTCAAAACATTTTATTATATGTCAATTCATTAATAAGTGCATCGTTTAATAAAGCATTCAACATATAATTGACAGACTGTGTGAAACATTATATGTTTAATGTTTGAAAGGTTTTTTAAAATGATAGTGCAAGTAGAATGAGTTTGAAAATATTTACGTTTGAATGACATTTTATGAAGTCAAAAGTATCTTGATATTATAACTTGCATCTAATGCACCTTAAGACTTGCTTGGTGTTGGTAATATTTGTCTAATTTACCTTGAGGCTCCTTTGGTCTTGATAGATTGAGTCTAACACATCCTAAGACTCGTTAACTTTTGTTTAAGACCTCTATCTAACCAAATTGCCATTTTTTTTCTTTCATTTCACACTAAAAAACTTCATTAGATAGCCAAACTTTTGTATTATTTTTTGTCATCAATATCATGGGTAACTTTAGGAAAGATTTTGATCTTAGAAAATAATGGATGGCTTAGTTAAAACAAGAGGGAGTGAATTGGTTCTAAACAAATTTAAAAAAAAAAATTCTTTCTTCAAGTCCTTTATAAAAACTAATTCAATTTTAAAATAATCGAAAGTTCATGCTAGATATGCACTTTGACATCTCAATTATGTTGAGTACATATTATTTGTCATCATATGAAGAAAAATATTACTAAAAGGAAAAAAGAAGAATAATAAATCATGAGAGCAACCAAACCCATGATCAAATAATACAAGACAAGAAAGAAGCTAAACAATCCTATACATAGGAAATTGGTAACTATTATAAAAAATAATCCAAACTAATGCTAGAAGGCATAACATAATACCATTTAAATTGTTCCCAATTTACCATGCCCAATTGGCCAATTTATTGACGCAAAGGTTTTATGGTTTTGTTCCCTAAAAATATGTGAAACTTTAAATTCCATATCACTACAAATATTTAGACATTTCCTCTGTCTACCTTTGAGAATCCAAGAAACAATATCTTGTGAAGAGAAGACCTTGAACATTGAAACAAAATCAAACTCCAACCAAAGAGGTATAAATCCAACACTTCAAGCATACTCCACTACATAAATGGCTCTCGTAAGTTTAGCAGAGATATTTTTGAACTCCCATAAAAGAAGAAAAGTTGTCAACATATTCTCCCCTGTTGCCACAAAAAATATCAACAGAAATAGCCAAATCAGGACAACCTTTCGTTGCACCATTTGTGTTAAATTTAACCCAAGTAGCCAATGATATCTCCTAAATAACTTGAACTAAAGAAGAAACTTTTCCAAACCGATTATTAATACTTAAAAAAATTTAAAGCAACAATGATGTTATTCATTTATTTAGTATAAGATTGAAGAAAATGCGTAACAAAATTTTTAGAGCGTAAGACAAAACCAAGAGCGGGTGAATTGGTTCGAGTTAAAAATAACTTCCTTTTTAACAGATTCTGCTTTTAAAAACTTCTTTAATGAAACTAAAAAATTACTTTGAATAAAAGCAAATAAACAAAGGAAAGAAGGGAAGAGAAAAATTGCACAGGTAATTTTTATATTGATTCAGATCAAAAGACCCTACGTTCAGTTGTTAATCTCTCTAAAAGAGGGGTTAACCTTTCCACTAAAATAAGTAACAATTTACAATAGAGAAATAAAGATTGAGATTAGAAATCACTTCTCTTAACAGATAAGAGATGAAATGCACATCCTTTTGATGCACGAAAGGATGAACAACTTGACTCTCCTTTGTAGGTATACTCCACCACTTAGATACACTAAGAAAGAACAGTTCCTCCTACAAGCACCAAGTTCACAAGCTCCCTTTTCACAAATAGAGAGTTTCCCTTAGGCACACAACTCTAATACTCTTAAGTGAAAAGTTGTATTTAAGTTATGTTTAAGTTAATTATTTAGGTTTAATCCTTTCGAACATCCCTATTTATGTAGGATCGTCTCAAGTAGGTCCTCGTATTGTAAATGTTCTCGATTAGGTCCCTTATTATGAAAAATTGAATCAATTTAGGCCTTACCGTTAGTTCCATACTAACACCGTTAAAGGGGTGACACGTGTCAGTTCGTGATTTTTTTGAATTTTTGAATTATATTTTTATTATTTTTATTTTTATTTTTATTTTTATTTTTTATTTTATTTTTTAGTTTTTTAAAAGTAAAATTTAAAAATGTCACGTGTCAAACTGATAGCATGCCACGTGGCAATGGCAGTGTGACATGACACTGACAGTGCCACATGTCATTGTCAGGCCACGTGTCATTGTATTAGTCTCAATTTGGTCCCTGTATTTTTATTATTTTGCAATTTGATCCCTGTATTTTTATTTTGTCTCAATTTAGTCTTAATTTTAAAAATTAAACAATTTTTCCCTCCTCAAATTCAAACAAAGTTTAAATTGTATATATTTAAATAACATAACATAACACCAGCATGTTATGTCACTCTTTTTTTTAAACCCTTATAGATATATTTAAATAACATAATTAACATTTCTATGATTAAGTAAATATAAATATAATTAAACTTAATCTTGTTAAAAATATTTATTAAAAATATTAATTTTAATAAAAATATTTGTTAAGATTTATATACAATTTAAATTTTGTTTGAATTTGAGGAGGGAAAAAATTGTTTAATTTTTAAAATTAAGACTAAATTGATACAAAATAAAAATACAAGGATCAAATTGCAACCTAATAAAAATACAGGGACCAAATTGAGACTAATGCAATGACACGTGGCCTGACAATGACATGTGGCACTGTCAGTGCCATGTCACACTGTCATTGCCACGTGGCACACTATGAGTTTGACACGTGGCATTTTTAAATTTTACTTTTAAAAAAATAAAAAATAAAAATAAAAATAATGAAAATATAATTAAAAAATTCAAAAAAACCACGAACTGACACGTGTCACCCCCTTTAACGGTGTTAGTATGGAACTAACGGTAAGACCTAAATTGATTCAATTTTTCATAATAAGGGACCTAATCGAGAACATTTACAATACGAGGACCTACTTGAGACGATACTACATAAATAGGGATGTTAGAAAGGATTAAACCAATTATTTATAGACTCTTCCATTTGAAAATTAAGTCAAAAAATTAAGAGTTGGGTTCGCAACTACCACTGATAATCGATTATCATAAGTGAAAATCGATTATTTCATAAACATTTACAAATAATAATTTTTTAATATGACAATTGATTATCTATAGTGATAATCAATTATCAGAGTGACTTTTATGAAAAATAAATCCTTTTTCTTAGTGTTTTGCTACTTGAGTTCTACCTATTGACTCTTGAATTACTAAATTAATTACAATACACATATTACAAGTCTTTAACAACTAAGTTATTGAGTTTTCAAAGGATTTCTTGATACTAAATACTTCTTTAATTCTTTAACATTTCTTCATGAAACATCATCATCAAAATCCTTTGTTGAAGCAAGATGTCAATCTTCTTCATTTTGCTAACAATTTGACTAGCCCAACAAAATTAAAAATAATTAAAAAATCGAAAATTATAGAAATAGAATTTTTAAATCTCGCATGGTTTCTTATACTTCAAATCATCTAGACTAATCATCTAGACTGCGCCAGTAATAGTAGTAAGCTTTATCAGATAAACCAAAGGACTGCATTTTCCTTTTAGAAAAGAAATAAACATCATAGAAGAACCAAAAGTGAGATAAAAATAATAGTATCAACCAATACCAAATTTTAACAAAAAATTGAAAATAAAATGCAATAAATTTATAAGTCAAAATGAAAAAATATTGGATTGCAACAATGTAAAAAGATAAATGAAGAGAAAAGTTACTTGAGAATTTATATTGGTCCAATCTTAGAATAACTGGTTCCATTATCTTCAAAAGGTTTGTACATAAAAATCATAAGCAACTTACTAACATAATATGGAAAGAAAAATCTAGATTAACTCTTAAACATACTCGAGAAGATATCAACCTAATAAACTATTTATTAATAAGAAGATATCAACCCAAATCAACTCTTGATATCACATAAGAAGATATGCATAACTCTTGATCAGACAAGAGGATATGCAATGGAACACTACGATAAATTTACTAAAAAGAAGGAATGTACAAAAGGTCACAACAAAAGTAATGCATAAGGCTGGATACAGTCAACACAACACAACCTTTGATTCTCAAAGAAAAATTTGAAAGCACTCTTGGAAAATGAAAATAGCTCAAACAATCTTAATAGAATTTTTGTTTCTAAATGGTATTAATTATTTCAAGAATGAGACCAAGATTCAATTTAGTTAAGAAAACGTTTCTTAAAGAAAGTTTAGACTTATTTAGTTAGTTATTCCAAGTATTTAATCGATTATTCTAACTGGAATTTGAAAAACAAATACGACGCTTCATGTTTTAATGTTTTAATTGATTATGACATGTGCTAGTTGATTAAATTTGCTTTGTATTTATTAGAAAAAAAGAAGTTAATTGATTATACAAGATTTTAATCTTTTAATTGTTTAGAGCATTGATAACACTTAAATATGCTCTTTGATTTAATTGATTAACTAAATTGATAATTGATTATCTTCTTCAGAAACCTTTTGTGAACCATTTAATCAATTTCTTGAAAATTTATTGGTTAAAAATCCATAAAACATTTTTCTCACATTTTAAACCGTATAAAATATTTTTCTTTTAATTGGTTTTAGTATAGGTTGTGTACAAACTAAAACCTTACATGAAATGCTCAATCAATATACAATGAAAGCTAAAACTCTATAAATGCATTTTCAACATATTCTTCTTGAAACATAATAATTAAAACATCTTCATTGGAGACTTGAGTCTCTCTTTTCAAGTCCAATAACTCATATATAGACACAAGTCTAATAATGTGAATTGCTATATCTTAATAATCTCATTTTCCTCTATTATGACAAATATTATTGTTTTGTATAAACATTTGTTTAACTTCTAAATCTATTGTTTGTGTTAATTTATTTTGAAATAAGTTTAAAATTCTTAATACAACCTTTGATTATATGTTTGGAGAATTATTTGACAAAATTTTATCAAGGACTTCAAATGCATCACACTTAAAATGTGATATAGTTTATTCAAATTATTGTAAAGCATGATGTATTATTTTTCTTTAGCTTGGATTTTACTACTAATGGTTTTTTCTAGTAAGGTTTCAACGTGATATGTTCTTAAATAAAATCATAGCTTTTCTCAAAGACGTCACATTGACTTAATGATATCTAAATTACTGACATTATATTCAAATAGATATGTCGTTCAAATTAAAGGATTAGGACATTAGATCAAAGTCATTCAACGTATATCTAAACAAATCATTCAATGAAACAACCAAAACACCAAATTAAAGTGCTTGATATATATATATATATATATATATATATATATATATATATATATATATATATATATATATATATATATATATATATATATATATATATATATATATATATATATATATATATATATATATATATATATATATATTCCAAAATAAACTACTGACATGTTTAATAAAAAATGAAAGGATAATAATCTTCAAATTTTTTAGAATTTGGAAATATCTTTTAAACATTTTTAAATTTTTATAACAATCAAGTATATCTTGAAGATATTGAATTTCTTTAGAACATAATTGTAGGAGACTATATTGTCAAAAACAATATTACAACAGAAAAGCCAAAAACAAAGCTAAGTTTAATTTCTATATTAAGAGTCTTAAGGAAATACATTAAAGAATCTAAAAAGTCCTAATTAAGGCCTAATTTTATCATCTTTTATCTTTCATGTTCTTCACCCTTTCTTCTTTTATTTTTATGTTATTCTTACATTTTATAGAGTGCTAAGACTCTGGATTGATTCTACCATACTTTCTTAATTGAATTATGAGGTCAAAATGAAATAATTTGTTTGTTCCTTTGATTATTGTTGTGATTTATGTTTATCTATATCTTTTGTCTCTAAATCAAGTAAAAATAATATTTTTTATATTGTAACAAGTTAGTATAATGTTAATCTACATGCATATTGAGAGTTAAAAAGTTTTTAATTTTAATTGAGAATGTAATTTGATTAAACTTAAAAACTCTTTTGTGATTCAATGACTTTTTATCAATAATTGAGAATGCACTTTAATTAAAGGTAAAAAATTTAATAATAATTAATCAAGAATATATTTTGATTAATTAGCTTTTTACTTAATAAAAGTGGTAAAATAATATATATGATTAGACATAGAAATATTTAATTGAAAATGTACTTTGGTTAAATTTACTATTATTGATCTAAAAAATTTTTGTTTTTAATTGAGAATGTATACTTTGGTTAATAGTGAGAATGTCAACAAATTAATTGAAAATTTATATTGATTAATTTGAAAATCTAAGACAATAATTAATGGAATAATAAACTTTAGATAATCAATTATGAATCACATTTTTTTAAAAAGTATCATAATCAACCTATTTTCTTTATTATTATTTTTTCTCTTTTTATCTTTTTTTAATTTGATTGATTTCTGTTTGTTATCTAATATTTTATTTATTTTGTTTGTCTTTATTTTCTTGTATTGTTTTTATAAGAGTTAATTTATTAGAAATCAATTTTGTGTTTGTTAGCTACTATTTAGAGTTACTTTATCCTTTTTATTTTGTTGGTTACTATAACAATGTTAAAGTTTTCATATTTTAATAATATTGATTTGATCGTATCAATGACAACACTATAAATCTTAAATAAGGAAATCTTGCTTTGAAAATATTTGATCTAATCTTCCCCTCTGGGTTACACAAACACCGATAACAACTTAGTCAACTATATAAAATGGACATCAATTTTTACCCAAAACTTTAAAATAATGAATTACTTTCTCATTTCTATCCAATGTGGGATTTGGACTCACACTTGGATTTTCACATTTATATATTGTTCTACTTTCTCATTTTTATCTAATGTAGAACTTGAACTCACACTTGGATTCCCAACACGCATAAGATTATTTGTTTTCTTCAAAAGAGTTTATCATACATACGTTGATTTCATTAACACCAATTCATCAAACTAGCCGTTCGAAAAGAATTTTAACTTAGTCTGGAAAATATTTACCATTACAATTGATTTTATTATAATGGAATTTTATATCATACGTCGTCTGATAGAACATTATATATGTTGAAGTGTAAATCAAAACAGAAAAACAGATTACTCTCATGCATATAAATACTGTAAATCATTTCTAATATTGTTAATAATACACTTTTGAGAGTTATTCAGCATACCTGTGAGTCTTTGCAACCTGTTGATCAGTCTGAAATTGTGTGTGTGGTGGTGCTCTGCCGTGTGTGGTGGTGGTGATCGTGGAAGAAGGGTTGAAACCCTAGCAGAGAGTCGTGTGACTCTTTTTCTCTCTGATTCTCGCCTCTCATTCCTTTCTCTTACTAAAACACGTGTGCATATTATGTTTAAAGTAAAAGTAATATCTGGAGTTGGGTTTTACGTTTTTGCCCTTATTCTAATATGGTATCAAGAGCATAGGTTCGTGTTGTTGCTTTCTTGGTGAGTGATCTGGAATTGTGTGTATCCAAAGGAGAAGAAAGAAGATTTCTTTGTATGGTTAAAGATCAAAGAAATTTCAAGAACTCAGCAAGAAAGGATGACAGGATTTGGAGGAATACAGGGGCCACTACCCGTGTTTGATGGGAAGCAGTTTGAAGACTGGCGCATTAAAATGCAAGCCATTTTTGGCTTCCAGGATGTTTCAGAGGTGATAGAAGATGGGTTGCCCGAGTTGAGTGACAGGGCTACAGAAGAAGAGAAAAAGAGTTATAAGTGGTAGGTGAAGCTGGATAGCAAGGCTAGATTTCTGCTATACCAATGTGTCAGCCCAAAGATCTTCAACAAGATCTGCAAGGCTGCTACTGCTAAGGAGGTATGGGACATCTTAGTGAAGACTTATGGGGATGGAGACAGAAACACAAAGGTTAAACTGCAGGCACTGAGAAGACAATTTGAAATTCTAGTCATGGAGGAGAGTGAAACCGTGGCTGAGTACTTTGATAAGGTACAAGAATTAGTGAATAAGATGAGGGCCTGTAAAGATGGAATATCTGATGAGTATATTGTTGACAAGATCCTGAGAACATTATCATCCAGATTTGATAATGTTATGGTTGCTATAGAGGAAACCCGAAGGAAGGAAACCATGGAGATAAAGGAATTGTTGAACTCATTAGAGTCTCATGAATTTCGTATTAATGAGCGCAGGCAATGCCAGGAGCAGGCCTTGCAGGCCAGATCTCAGTGGAAAGGCAAGAAGCTGTTCAAGAAAGGAGGAAAAGGTAGCAAGAAGGGCAAAGACTCACTGGACCAGCAAGGAGAAGAGTCCAGTGAATCAGGCAAGGTGAAAAATCAGAAGAATGGTGAATGGAAATTTGACAAAAAGAAGGTCAAGTGCTATAATTGTCAGAAACTTGGTCATTATGCCAAGGATTGTTGGAGTGGTGAAGGTGCTAAGAACAAACCAAAGAAGAGAGCTAATTTGGCCCAAGAAGAGGAATCTGATTCAGAACCAGTGATGTTGATGGCTAGAACTGAGGAAAATTCCTCAGAAAAGGATGTCTGGTATCTAGATTCTAGGTGTTCTACCCACATGACAGGGAGAAAAGACTGGTTTGTGCGAATTCAAGATGCTGCACAAGGGAAAATTCGATTTGTTGATGACAGGAGTTTGATGGCAGAAGGTACAGGCAGGGTTGTTCTAAGAGATGCAGAAGGAAAAGAAGTCACAATTGAAGAGGTACTGTATGTACCAGGTTTGAAATCAAATCTGCTGAGTTTGGGGCAGCTATTGCAAAAGGGCTATGTGATGAAAATGGAGGATAACAGCCTCAGTATTTTCAACAAACAGAGGAGAATGATTGTACAAGCTCAGCTGTCACACAATCGGACATTCAGAGTTGTGATGAGTGCAGTAAAACACCAGTGCTTCATTGCCTCATAGAGCAAGGAGGAATGGCCATGACACTTGCGGTTTGGGCATTTAAATTTCAAAGATCTGTCTCTGTTAGGACAGAAAAGAATGGTGAATGGATTGCCTAATGTTGAGATTCCAGACACAGTTTGCAGGGAGTGTGTGTAGTGTAAGCAAACAAGGGGCAGTTTTCAGAAGAATCTACCCCAGAGATCTGTAGGAAGACTAAGAGTTGTCTATTCTGATGTTTGTGGATCGATACAGGTTGAAACACCAGGAGGTAGCAGATATTTTCTGCTGTTTATTGATGATTACACCAGGAAATGTTGAGTGTACTTAATCAAGAGGAAAGGAGAAGTATTGCAGGTGTTTCAAAAATTCAAAAGAATGGTTGAGAAGCAGTGTGAGCAGAAGATTAAGATCTTGAGGACAGATGGAGGTGGAGAATATATCTCCACTGAATTCAAGACCTTCTGTGAAAATGAAGGGATTGTCCATGAGGTTACTCCTCCATATACACCACAACATAATGGTGCAGCTGAAAGGAAGAATAGAACTCTACTGAACATTGTGAGATGTATGTTAAAAAGCAAAGGATTGCCTAATTTTCTATGGGGAGAGGCTGTGGTGACATCCACTTATATTCTGAATTTGTCTCTAACAAAGAGACTGGTGGGCCTGACACCTAAAGAGGCATGGACAGGGGTGAAACCAGATGTCAAACATCTGAGAATTTTTGGATCTATATGCTATAAGCATATACCAGATCAACTAAGGAGAAAGCTGGATGACAAAGGTGTACCACTGATTCTTGTGGGCTATAATCCTACTAGAGGATACAAGCTGTATGACCCTGTATCAGGGACAACATGTATCAGTAGGGATGTAGTTGTTGATGAAAGTGGGGCTTGGCAGTGGAAAGAAACTGAGCAGGAATCACCAACCATTTCTCTGGAGGATACCACTACTGCAGTTGAAACAAAAGAGAACAGTGTTAATAGCAGGCAGAGAAGATCATCCAGAACTCCACAGCTGCTAGTACACTTGAGAGACTATGAGTTGTCCTATGAAGCTACTCTAACAGCAGATGGACAGTGTGTTCATTATGCCATAATTATAGAGGCTGAACCAGTAGAATTTGAAGAAGCTGTTAAAGATTAGAAATGACATAAAGCCATGGAGGAGGAGATTGACTCCATAGAAAGGAACCAGACCTGGGAGCTGGTGGAATTACCCTCTGGAAAGAAACCCATAGCATTAAAATGGGTTCAAAAATCAAAGATAAATCCACAAGGCATTGTTGTGAGGTATAAGGCACGACTGGTTGCTAAGGGATTCTTACAGAAGGCTGGAGTTGATTATGGTGAAGTATTTGCTCATGTGGTAAGGGTTGAAACTATCAGGTTAGTGTTATCTCTGGCCACTAAATTTTGCTGGTCTTTACACCAGCTTGATGTGAAGTCAGCCTTCCTAAATGGAAGACTGGAGGAGGAGGTATATGTTGTGCAACCACAGGGTTTTGAAGTCAAAGGGCAGTTGGACAAGGTGTATAGGCTGAGGAAAGCTCTCTATGGGCTTAAGCAGGCTCCAAGGGCCTGGAACCAGCGTATTGATGGATTCATGGGCAGTATTGGGTTTGAAAAGTGTGTTTCAGAACACGGTGTGTATGTGCAATGCTGTCAGCACAAAGGCAGAACAGAGAAGTTGATTGTGTGTCTTTATGTGGATGACTTGTTAGTCACTGGAAGTTGTGAAGAATTAATTTCAGTTTTCAAAACTGAAATGCAAAGTGAGTTTGAAATGAGTGATCTTGGAAGACTCAGCTATTTTCTTGGCATTGAGTTTACCAAGATTGAGAGTGGAATGGTGATGCACCAGTGAAGGTATGTTTTAGACCTGCTGAAAAAGTATGAGATGGGTGACTGTAATGCTGCAAATACTCCTGCAGAAGTGGGATTGAGGCTAGAGAAAGAGCCAGAAGAGGAAGCTGTTGATCCAACAGCTTACAGGAGAATGGTTGGAAGTCTTAGGTATCTCTGTAACACCAGACCTGATTTGAGCTATAGTGTTGGAGTGATAAGCAGATACATGGAGTGTCCTAAAGTATCACATTTGAATGTTGTCAAACGGATACTGAGATACTTGAAGGGTACACACTCGTATGGGATTCTGCTTAGAAAAGGAGAGACTGGAGAAGAAGTACAAATTACTTCTTACTCAGATGTAGATTTGTGTGGAGACAAGACTGACAGAAGAAGCACTGCAGGGTACATTTTCTTCATGGAAGGATGTCCTATTTCCTAGAGTTCTAGAAAGGAACCAGTAGTTGCCTTGTCATCATGTGAGGCAGAATACATAGCTGCCTGTGAAGCTACGTGTCAAGCAACCTGGCTGAGATCCTTGGTAGAAGGACTGAAGATTAAGCTATCTGAGAAGAGGGTGAGACTAATGGTTGACAACAAATCAGCCATAAATCTTGCTAAACATCCTACATCTCACGGTAGGAGTAAACACATTGAGACCAGATTCCACTATATCAGGGAACAGGTCAGCAGTGGGAAAATAGAGATTGTACACTGCAGATCCGAAGATCAACTTGCAGATATACTGACTAAAGCCCTCAAAGGCGAACGTTTTCTGAAACTCAGAAAACAAATCAGGATGGTGCAAGTTAAGATTTTGAAAACTTAGGGTTTTCATCACGGAGAAGGAGATCGGTCAAGGAGGTGTTTTTCCCCAGTTTTAATCGGTGAAAAACATGTGTGTGCTTGAAAGAAGGTGGTTTTACCAATTTTAATCGGTAGAAGTTGCTGAAAATCAAGGAGGTGAAGCTTTTCACCGATTCAATCGGTGAAAAAGAGGGGTTTCGTCGTTTAATCGTTGTTTTTCAAAGTTTTGTTTAGGAGGAGTGTTGAAGTGTAAATCAAAACAGAAAAACAGATTATTCTCATGCATATAAATATTGTAAATCATTTCTAATATTGTTAATAATACACTTTTGAGAGTTATTCAGCATACTTGTGAGTCTTTGCAACCTGTTGATCAGTCTGAAACTGTGTGTGTGGTGGTGCTCTGCCGTGTGTGGTGGTGGTGATCGTGGAAGAAGGGTTGAAACCCTAGCAGAGAGTCGTGTGACTCTTTCTCTCTCTGATTCTCGCCTCTCATTCCTTTCTCTTACTAAAACACATGTGCATATTACGTTTAAAGTAAAAGTAATATCTGGAGTTGGGTTTTATGTTTTTGCCCTTTTCTAATAAGATAAGGTCTTTAAAGGCATATAATATAGGACAAAAGCAAACTTGTCTAAGGATTCTTCAACTACACAAACACACATGTTAAAAACAATTATGTAATATTAATTCATATTATTTAGAGTGTTTATTATCATTAAAATCAATATATGATTTTATAGATTGGGTAATTTGGGGTGGTTAATTAGATTATCTTATCTTAACGAGGTGATCTTCATACACCTTGCCAACATTATTATCTCAGAAGAGTTGAAACACTTGCCCGTCAAGAGAGGAATCAGTTCTCGAACCAATTCTACGTGAATCATGCATGTGGGGAATCAATTCTGCTATGGATTAAACCGATTCTCATTGCTTTTAAAGTAGGGGCAATAACATTTCTGAAAATATCATTAGGTGAAACAATTGCTTCCATCTTATTAGTAATCTCTTTATCAACTTATTCCTTTTCTCCATCATAAAAACTTTCATCTAGTGCACCTCGTTGTGTTTTTAAAGTTTTATTTTCTGTTTTCGTCATTTATTACAATTATTAACTTTATTTTTTCAAAATTATTCATTAACATCCTTTTAAAAATTAATTTAAACTAATCCAAAAATTATTTTATATTATTTTTAACAATAGTATAATTATTAAAATATTTTTTTATTTAACATGTTAATCAAATTATTCATAAACTTTATTTTTAAATTTATTGACTTTTACTTTCAAATTTTTTAAAAAAACAATATAAACTTTACTTTTAAATTTATTCAAAAATCTCTCTAAATTTATTTTTAAACAAAAAAACAATCTAAATATTACAATGTCACAAATTAATGTTGAAATAAATGAACGTTGGAAATCACTCTTTGGTTAACATTTGTCATAAAAAAGCATTCAACATGTAAGAGTTGAATTAAATAAGCTCAAATGAAAGGTTCACGAAGCATCTACCTTTAAAAGGATGGTACTAAAAATTTAACCGCATAGTTAACTGAACAAAGTCGATCTATAATCAATTGATATAATAAAAGCTTGTTCATCCAAGAAATTGATTTCTCTTACAAAACCACAAGCTTAGGGGCATATGTAGCCACCTACCTTCGTGCAACTTAGAAATATAATCATATATTAATATGGTTGGCAAAGTACTTATCTATATTGGAATAACTCGAATAAACAATTAATAAAAAATGTGATATATTTTTCAATTATTTGTGTAATTAAATTTATGTTATTGATTATTTAAGCCTTTATTTTAGGAGGTCCAACACCATACAAATACATGACGAAATACTCATTTATTATTTTATATTTTAATATATATTTATTCTAATACAAAACTCTTTTTAATTTGACTATTTGTTCTGTATTATGATCTCTTCTTATTTCTTAACGGACAATTCAACTTTCATCTCTCAGAAAGATTAGCTCAAGTTCTAAAGTTACTACACTTTTCAATTCATAGATACAACACTTCTTTCCAATAATATTATATTAAATTTAAGTTTTAAGTATATAATTGCATCTAAGCTTAATACTAAACGTAATGGTCTCTAACAGAAAGATGCAAATAAGCTAAAAAAGACAGACTATTTATTTCTTAACTAAACAATAATAAGATTCTATCGAGAAACTTATCGATAAATTGTTATAAGTTAAGTAGATATAAGATTTACTTATAATATATAATTAAGTGAAAATTTCAAATTTTAAGTTGATTTTATAAAATTAAATATCTACTTTTTAATATATGATATCAAAATCATAAATTAAAATCTTTATAAAAAATATATATGAATAAAAATAGAATAAATTTTTAATAAATAAAAATTATCATTAAAAATAACAATATCCTATGTCTAAATTAAAAATAAATATTTGAAACATTACACAAAATAATTTTCAAATATTTTAATTTATATAAATTAATTTTAACTAATAAATAGTTATTTTTAAATTTAAATATCAATACGATTGGATTGGATTTACATCCAATTTAATATAACTCAAATTTAATATTTTAAATTTTATATTTAATTATTTAATTTATTAAGTTAATTCGATGTAGATTGTTTAAATTACAGGTTTATTTGATAGTTTTTCAAATTACAAAGTTATAATACTTATTTTGTTTAATAGATAATATAAACATAGTAAATTTTTAACTAAAAAAAATTACATAAATAATCCATGAATATATATATATATATAAAAGGTAATTTTGTGTATACATTTGTTTTGGACGAGGGGTATATAACTATACCTTACTGGTTTTTCTGCGTTGCATTTGATTCCAGTTATTGTTAGTATTAATTATTTTTGTTAGATCTTTTAATCGAGCGGGGTATACTTGTTAAAGACACTCTAACGCTGAAGTTAGTTAATGAATCCAATCGATTATCATAATACAGTCTTAATTTCAAAATAAATGCAATCACCTACATTTTTACATTACTTCTATATTTATAGGTTTCAAAGTGTGTTTTTAATTAGGGTTGACTCAATTACGGTCAAAGAGTCCATAGATATGCTTTACTTTGCTAAACATGTTAGGTTTGTGAAGATGGTTTAATATTGGCCTTACTGACCGGTTAACTGGTGAAGGGGTTTGAGATGGTTCAATGTTGTGGGAGAGTTGATCGTTCAGGTACGTAGACCAGACGATTATATGGTGCACCATATAACTGTCCGCGAACGACTCTGCCTTTAGTGCAGTCAATAGGTTGTTGAGGATGAACTTCTGACTAACATCTCTCACCTGTCGAGTGGTATTGTTATATTGCTCCATATGAAGTCCTTCAACAATTCGTCCTTCCCTTGCTTAGTACTGATCATCGTAAGGTGTGTTAGACTTTGGATGCGACTCGAAGTGTATTACTTGCTAAAAAGAGATTGAACGGTGGCAAAATAGTCCACTATGTTCGGGGGCAGGGTGTTGTACCATACCAACGCCTTTCCCTTTAATTATAAAGAGAACTCTCGACACCATACTGGATCACTTGAAGAACGTCATTGTGTTCATGAACGAGCAAAGATGATCGTTCGGGTCGGTAGACCCGTCATACTTCTCGAATGTAGGAGGTGTGGACTTCTCGGGCATCGGTGCTTCCACAAAGATCGTAGTAAAGGGTAACAAGCCTTCAGCCTGCATGGTCGGGACATAAAGGGTCGTCTTAGTAGTCGTAGTGCTCATCTCCTTACCGATCCTGCTCAGTCCTTCAGCTTGACTATTGTTCTTCGAGGGTGTGGGGATGAGTGGCAACAAATGTTGTGTCGATTGTTCTTGATAGTCGGCGACGTGCTCGACCCTTAGTACGACTATCTCAGCTTCGTGCCTCCTTCGCATCTCCTAGATTTGTCTTTACATTTCCTCTATCAACTCCAAAGGATCTCGTTGTTTGCCTCATGTTTCTCGTGGTCACCATTGAGTTTGTTTGCTCATTCTCGGGCCCCATAGTGGGGCCAAAATATTTCGGATAATGGGGTCAAGAACTATTCCTCTACACTTAATTACTACTCTTTCTGTGTCGCCTTCAATTCTGATTATTGTTGTTATCAATACTCTTTGTTTTATCTTCAAGCCGAGTGGGGGTATACCTATCAAAGATACTTTGACGCTTAAGTTAATTATTGAATCTGATCGGTTATCACAGTACAATCTTAATTTCATAATAAATGCAATTACCTTCCTTACCTTACCTCTGTATTTATAAGTTTCAAAGTAGGCTTTTAATTAGAGTTTTCTCAATTACAGTGCAAGAATCCATAAAGTATATTTTACTTTACTAAACATGTCGACTTTATGAAAATGATTTTATATTGACCTTATCCATCGTTTGACCTCGTATTGGTGACCGACCAATTACAAATTAAAGGGTAATTGGTGAAAGGGTTTGATATAGTTCATTGTTGTGGGAGAGTTGTATGTAGACTAAACAATTATATGGTGCAACATTTATTTTCTAATTTTATCCTTTAAATAATTTTTATAAATTAAAATAATTATTTTGTTAATTTTAGTTTTCAAGTAATTGTTTTTCTAAAGTGTAACCGTTTTTTATTTGACTTTTTTTAAATTTAACTATTTTTTAATTATAAAATTACCTAAAAAACAAAGAAATAAAATTTACAATAAAATTATAAAGGTTACTTATATTTAATTTTATAATTATAATAATAAAAAAATAATTTTATTACTTTTTATTATCATAAAAAGAAAATAACATATACAACGCAAGTGTTTTCATAATTTTAATGATTGATGATTACAATCTATTACTTTATATAATTTATTATTAAATTTCAACAAAATGGTATTATATTAAAATAAAAATTTAAAATATCTTTATAAATTTGGTTTAATTGCTTGAATGGTCTTTACGGGTAATATTATGTGCATTAATTAAGTCCATTTTTGTTTATTGCGTCTAAATTGTTAACGTTAGGGATGATAATAAAACTCGTAGGCGTGGGTATATGCGGACAAAATTCATTGCGGGTATTTAGTATTCGCGGGTAGCGAGTAATTTAATACCCACTCGTTAACAGGTTGGGTTCGGATATCACACTATTCGTACTCGCGGGTATTCGTTACCCGTTTAAAAAACGAAATTTCAATTTTTACCCATTACTTTTTTATGAAATTAGAAAATAAGTTAAAGTATTTGTTTTTAATTTTGCCTCTGTTACTGCGTAGAGGAAGTAAAGGGTCCAATCAAATTAATTTTCCTTTCGGCTCCCTTCTTCTTCTTTCTTCTTCTCTCTCAAACTTCCTTCCCTTCTTCTTTCTTCTTCTCTCTCAAACTTCCTTTCCCTTCTTCTTTCTACCACCTACCAACAACAAGAATCACCGTCTCCAACAACGCCGCAAGGACCTCACGTTGTCGTTGTCGCAACATTTGTAGCTTCCTCTTCCACCATTCACACCTCCGTCCGCGGCCAGCGGTGGAGCCAGCCAGCAGCAGGTGATCCTGTTCGTAGAGCTTGAGAGGCTGAACCACATCGGGAGTGGTCGATGACACGAGGAGACGACGACGAGAGGCAGATATGAGATGTTTTTGTGCAAATCTGAGATGCTTTGGTGCAGATCCGAGATCCTTTAGTGTAGATCTGAGATCTTTTGGTGCAGATCTCAGATCCTTAAGTGTAGATCTGAGATGTTTTTGTGCAGATCTGAAATGCTTTGGTGTAGATCTGAGTTTTGAAGTGAAGATTTAGGGTTTATAAGTTTTGAAAAAGAAAGGAAAATAGAGTTTGGGTCAGAATTTGGGCTTGGATAATAATACACACTGTTAACAGATATCCAACGGATATCTGTAGGTTGGTAAAAATTCACCGTTGTTTTTTATGCGGGTACCCGACGAGTAGCGGGGCGGGTAACAAGTACACTTTTTTCATGCGGGTCGGGTTCGGGTATCACACTATCTGTGCCCGATCCGACCCATTGTCATCCCTAGTTAATGTTGACCCTTAATTATGCTGTGCTGGGTATTTTTATGTGTCATGACTAGGGAAGGCAAAAAAATCCGCAGGCACGGATATTTGCGGGTAAAATCCGCAGTAGGTAGTTACTATCCACGGATATTTACTACCCGCGGGTAACGGGTAAAGGGTATTTTAATACCCGTTTCTAAATGGATCGGGTACGGGTAGTATACTACTCGACCGGTAGGTACTCGTTACCCGAAAAAATAATAAAAAATTAATTTATATATTTTTTAATTAAATTTAATTAAAAATAAATTTAAACTATATTTTATTAGGCTAAATTTAATTAAAATTAAGTTTTAATTTATATTTAATTTAATTTATATTATATTATATATCTTTTTTGTAATTTTATTTAAATTTTATTTTAAAAAATGTATAAAATATGTTTTGTTTTATTTTTTGCGGGCATGCGCAGGTTTTAAAATACTCACGGGTATTTTCTTAACGGGTACCCGCACGGATAACGGATACAATTTTATCCGGCGGGTCGAGTTGTGGGTAGACACTATCTGTGTCCGACTCGACCAATTGTCATCCCTAGTCATGACATTGTCGTCACATTTGTTTGGTGATGTGCAACCCAATAAGGACTTGGTGACGTGGAAATTTTGGGATTAATGTTTAGAAAAAAAATTAAATGTTTATGAAACTAGGGATAGAGAAGAAGAGTTCATGAATTCGGGGATTTCGAACATATAAGAAGAGAAGCTTAATTTGGGGTTTTAAACATAGAAAAAGAAAAACTCAATTGGGGATTTTGAACAGAGAAGAAGAAAAACACAATTGAGGATTTTGAATAGAGAAGAAGAGAAGTGAAATTGAGATTTCGAACAAAGAAGAAGAGAAACAAAATTGGGGTTAGGGTTTCCCGTCTTTGCCCAAAAAAGGTAAGGGGAAGAAGGAAGAAGGAAACGAAAATCACAATACTAGAAAAGGTGTCTCATAGAGTCTTCTTCATCATCACGATATTAATCTTGGTGATACAATCCTCTCTGGCGTTCCACGGTAGCAAAAACAATATCATGAAGGTCCACATACGCAACATCTCAATCTAGTTCAAAGAGTAATGTAGCTCATTGGATATTGTTCAAAGAAGAAATTGTGAAGATGGTGTTGATCATGGTGGTCATATGAGTGTTTGCAAAAGTGAATTTTGGTTCAAATTGCTTCACTGTAAAAGAAAGAGAATGAAACAATATTACACGGAGATGATGATAAACTCGTTCATTCTATGCCTATAAAAGTATGAGAAACAATGACTTGATTTGTTCTTTAGATAAATTAGCTGCACCTACCAAGTTTAAATATTATGTGTTGTAGATGAAAGGAATCTCATGTCATAGGTGAAGTAGGTGTTGTTGGGGGAACTCCCATTCCACTCCGACTCCGACGTGGTGGTGGAGGCCTTAGGTGCTTCAAAACTTGGATAATATTTTTCCTAAATCCTAATATCAAATTTTTATACTAGAAAACCCTCATGACTTACAAGTTGCAAAAAAGGAAACGAAAATCACAATACTACAAAAGGTGTCTCATAGAGTCTTCTTCATCATCACGATATTAATCTTGGTGATACAATCCTCTCTGGCGTTCCACGGTAGCAAAAACAATATCATGAAGGTCCACATACGCAACATCTCAATCTAGTTCAAAGAGTAATGTAGCTCATTGGATATTGTTCAAAGAAGAAATTGTGAAGATGGTGTTGATCATGGTGGTCATATATGAGTGTTTGCAAAAGTGAATTTTGGTTCAAATTGCTTCACTGTAAAAGAAAGAGAATGAAACAATATTACACGGAGATGATGATAAACTCGTTCATTCTATGTCTATAAAAGTATGAGAAACAATGACTTGATTTGTTCTTTAGATAAATTAGCTGCACCTACCAAGTTTAAATATTATGTGTTGTAGATGAAAGGAATCTCATGTCATAGGTGTAGGTGTTGTTGGGGGAACTCCCATTCCACTCCGACTCCGACGTGGTGGTGGTGGAGGCCCTAGGTGCTTCAAAACTTGGATAATATTTTTCCTAAATCCTAATATCAAATTTTTATACTAGAAAACCCTCGTGACTTACAAGTTGCAAATGTGTTTTGTCATATCATTACTAAGTCAATATGTTACTAGATAATTAACATAATGGATTTGATTGATACACATTAACTCAATTACAAATCAAGTTGACATTTTTTAAAAAACGGAAACCAAACAACACACTATTGTAAAAGTGAAGATTATCTAAGCAATTAAACCAATTTATAAATATTAAAATATAAATTTAAATTGAGTAAAGTTTTTATAAAATTTTAAATTTCTATTCAAATTACATCATAATTATCTATTTCACTCAATTTTATTTATACATCAGATTATACATTCAAATTTACTTTTTTTTACTGGATTTTATTCCTTCCCGTGGTTATTCTTTTTATTTTCAACTTTTATGAAAGCTTATCCACTCAGGGTCTGTACATCCAAAGAAGTATTTTTCCTTGAGAAAGACAGTTAATTATTCACTTTGGGCCCTTGTGCCTTTCCTTGCACTCCACATTTACTTAATTCATTAACCATGAAACAAAACTCTCAGTACATATAGCCAAAATCAGTGCAAAAATGGTAGCAGCAGAGATGATCAATGCGGCAGTGGTATTCGCCCTTTTGGTGGCGGCGATTTGGGTTGTGGAATCAGAGTACATAGAATACAATACGACGCAGAGGATAGTACCAGACAAAATAAACGTGCACTTGGTACCTCACTCCCACGACGATGTTGGCTGGCTCAAGACCGTCGATCAGTACTACGTTGGGGCCAACAACTCCATTCGGGTCTGTCTTTTCTTTTGTTATAATTTATTATTATTAATTTTCTCTGCAAAGTTAGGAATTGTAATATGAACAATTAGTTGAGGTGACTTGTGGTTGCAGGGTGCATGTGTGCAGAACGTGCTGGATTCTGTGATATCCTCGCTCTTGGAGGACAAGAATCGCAAGTTCATATATGTGGAGATGGTAATTGATCATATATGGTATTTCAGTTGCATTGCACTGCGTAGCTTTTATTTTGGATGAACTTTTTTGTAAAGAATTTTATAAGAGACGAATATAATGATAAATCTGAATGACTAAAATTAATTTGTTAAAAATAAATATTTGAGAAGTTATATGTGAGAAATTCTACGAATTAATATGAGCTGGTCCAAAGAGACTCATGTTTGGACAAATTTCTTTCTGAGTAATTCTAGATGATAAAAGTGAAAATGAGCATCTTTGTAAGTTAAAATTTGCTTATTTACAAGTAAAACCAAAATTAAAGAAGTTATATTAGAGAGATTTTACAAATTAGCTTATGTGTAAACTAATTTTAATTATGAAGAAACTCGAATACTTTTGTCCAACTACATCCTTATCAGGGTGCTTTTAGCGTCCATGCCATTTGTTGTTCAAAGTTCTCCTCCTTTAGAATTACAGGATTGATTATTAGCTGATGTCATGGGCATCTTTTTCCTGCATTGTAATTAGTTCTTTCTTTCATGAAGCATTAAAAGGAGTATATGTCTATGAATATATAAACTATATTTTGGGTTAATAATGAGGACTTTGCATAATGATTAAATATGTTTTTAACTAGAGACAGTTTTTTAAAAAAAGTATTAAAATTTATTTTAATAAGAAGTGATTAAAATATTAATTATACATATAAAGAAAAAAATACGATGGTTTGAGAGAATCTCTTAATTAGTTGCAAGCATAATGTGTGAAATACATCAACAAAGGAAAGAAGTGAGAAAGTATTAAGATTTCCTAACTGAGTGAGTGAGTTTTGAAGTTGTGTACAGGAATAAATAATAGTACCTTCCTGTGCTTTTTGTGATGTTTTATTTTTTTACATGATGGATTATAAATGGCAAGAACTAAGTGATTAGTGGGTTTAATTGAGTTTTAATTTTTTTTATGGGTAGGCTTTTTTCCAAAGGTGGTGGAGACAGCAAAGTAAAGTAATGAAAATTAAGGTCAAGGAGCTTGTCAACTCGGGTCAGTTGGAATTCATGTAATGTGTCTACCCTAAGTTATTCTTCCTGAAGCTAGTTAATAGCTACTTCTTTTCTAATTCATGTCTAATTTGGGAGTGTTTTTGCCTAATTTATAACTGGCATAGATTATGTCAGTGACTTTTGAATCTGATTAGTAATTTCTTATTCTTGTGCTATTTTTTGTTTTGGTTCCTGATTCTGTTTTTGAAGAAATGGGGGTATGTGTATGCATGATGAGGCCACCCCGCATTACATTGATCTAATTGACCAGACCACGCTTGGGCATCAATTTATCAAAGAGGAATTTGGTAAGGTTCCAAGAGTTGGTTGGCAGATTGACCCATTTGGCCATTCTGCAGTTCAGGCTTACTTGCTTGGTGCTGAGGTATGTTCATCATAACTGAACCATTTGGACAATTATGTGTACTAATTACCAACATAATATGCTTTATTTCACTTCTGGTCACTTGAAAATTGTACTATTATGTTTAAAGTCATTCACACACAATCATATTGAAGTTGTTGCATGTCATTATGAATTTGCAAGTCCTATGTGATTGTATCTTTGGTGCAGCTAGGATTCGATTCTCTCTTTTTTGCTAGAATTGATTACCAAGATAGAGCCAAGCGATTGAAGGAGAAGACTCTTGAGGTTATTTGGCAAGGTTGCAAGTCTCTTGGTTCTTCTTCACAAGTTAGTTCCCTAATGATTATGTTTCTCCTTAGAAGTTAGAGTTTTTTCCCTTCATATAAGTACTTTAGAGGAATCATCCCTATGGGTACACTTCGTTGCAGATATTTACTGGGATATTTCCTAGGCATTATGATCCTCCTGATGGTTTTACATTTGAGATAAATGATGTTTCCCCTCCTATTCAGGTAGTCTTCGTTTATTTATTTAAAACTTACTTGAAGAATATGTTTAATTCTCTATTTGACCATTTGAAGGATGACATTCTACTATTTGACTATAATGTTCAAGAAAGGGTCAACGATTTTGTATATGCTGCCTTAGCTCAGGTGAGATCTGGCTGACAATTGAACCTCTTTTGTTTTTTTTTTCTTTTTATATGAATCTCTATATTGATAGCTCAAATGCTAAATGGAGGTGTAAGAATGCAAGTTAAACTCTAGTTAGTAAACTAGGAATGTAGTAGATTTTGATTTGTTACCTTTCACATTGAAGGCCAAAATATGTGTTGGTGGGAAAGGTATTTTATGAACTTGTAATTTTAAAATTTCCAGATGATCTTTTTGACACCTAAAGTATGCGTCTTAAAGAAGGACTTGAAAGGGTTAGCTATAATGATAGGAAAGTTAATTCAAAATAATTTTATACAACAAGATACATATAAGGAACTCTACCCTCTAGAATAATAATTATGATTACTAGTATCTTACAATACCATATGCAATAATTACAATATGTCCTTATAACTTGATAGATACCATAAATAAGAAAGCACACTATAGCTGAATAATCACTTTATTAGTAAAGAAAACAAGATTGCATCAGTATGTTATCTTAGGGAAGAAAATATAGAGCAGTAAAACAAGTAAAAAATATCACTAGACACTTAGAGAGTGCCTAGTCTCTCCTAATTCCCAACCAATTCCAGCCTCCCCCTCCCCCTCCCCCACTATCTTCCCACGCCTTATAGCTGTACAACATCGCTCCTTTCCTACTGTGCCAGCTTAGTAGTTTGTTACATGGAAAGATTCTTCTCATTCTCTCTTCTGTCATTTTGATCCCCTACTTTGCCATTTCTTCTCTGTTACCTTAGATATTTTTGTGTTTGGGCCTAACTATTTCCGGGTTCCTATCAACACTCCCCTCCACAAGACGCACCTTGCCCTCAATGTGGAAATCAGGAAAATGCTCCTTCATTGTTGATAGAGCTTCCCACGAATTTTCAAAATCTGGCAAATCCTTCCGAGTTCCTATCATAACTCAACAAAAACGACCAAAGAGTAGACAAATATGTTGCCAAGTGGTTTGGACAATGGGAAGGTGGCATGTGGAGGACATGCGCCAAAAATCGGATGTTGTAGATTGATCCTTGATGATGTTGGATGGTCGATTGGTAACTTGGCTTCATCATGACCTTTGAGGTGTACTTAACCCTGACTTCTTCCAATAGAACAACATTGGACGATGGTAAACGATGATGTTGATAGTGGTGATAACGCAGGAGAAGATAGAGCATGATTGTACCCTATGTGATAACAACTTGAATAAATAAGATAGAGGAAAATGGTGTATTCAACCTACATTGTTGTACTTTATTGATGTAAATATAGAGGTTACAAAAAGAGGTAAGGCATTTACCTCAAATCCTAACCCTAAAGTTGAGTACACACAAAAAGAGATAATAATAAAATAGCATTACATCTCAACAACCATGTTCGTTTTCCCAAAGCAATAGGTTGGTCATCAAGGTTAGGTGCACAATTATTCAAGGAATTTTTCAAAGGTTCTTAACTAAAGTACAAACACTTTCCAATTTTATAAGGCAATATAACTGTCCTTGTTTCTTAACAATTCTAATCATCCTCCCCGTAGCAATATCCTGAAAAACACAATGAGAGAAAAAGAAAGTTACAAAACAATTTAGGTCATGAGCAAAATTTTGAGCTAAAACAAAAGAGTTGTAGCTAAGCTGACAATGTGTAAGATGCGGATGCAAAGCCCCTAAGATTGGGATATCTATACCAACTTGAAAAGGGCTAGCTATATAAGGGGAAAAAAGACTTTGATTGAATTGATTCAATGTAAATCAGTCCAATATATGCAATATATGCAGAGACCTCTACCCTCTAGAGTAATGATTACAATGATTTCTAGTATCTTAGAGTAGCACACTTTTAATAATTACAATATCTCTTTGTAACTCAACATATTTTCTCATCACTCAACGAAAGGCATGGATGATAAAGAATATGAATTACCTAAAAAGAATCCGGCTTCTATTAATTGTAACATTTTTCCTTTAACCTAAACATTTACCCATTTTAATTTTGTAACATCCATCTTTTGTACTTTTGTTAGATGTAACCAAAGCAAATTTGTAGCCTTAAGTTAAAGTCTTAATACAATTTTGCAAGGTATCTTTTTTCAAGAATCTATAACACCACGGCCTTTGAAAAGCTTGACAAATCAGTATATTTCTGAGAGTAAACCTTTTATTTTTATTCATATATTTTAGTTGGTTTTGTGTTGTTTGAAATGGAGTATTTGTATATCATGGAAAATACAAAATAAATTTTCTACCTGTTTCTAGGCTAATGTGACCAAAACAAATCACATTATGTGGACAATGGGTACAGACTTCCGTTATCAATATGCTAATTCATGGTTTAGGCAGATGGATAAGTTCATTCACTATGTTAATCAGGTAATCTAGCTTGTGTTTTTGTCTAAAGTGTTTCTTTGGAGTTATTGTTTTATATCATTGATGAGACTTACTGATTTTTGCGCCTTGGAATTACAACTTATACTTGCACATCATGTTACATTCTCTCAGGATGGACGTGTCAATGCATTATATTCAACACCATCTATCTACACTGATGCAAAATATGCAGCTAATGAATATTGGCCCCTTAAAGTTGGTGATTTCTTCCCGTGAGTTTATGATACTTATGTTCTATATTTATCTTTGAAATTAGAGGTAAGGAATGAGAAGGGAAGGGGTGGAAAGTCACAACCTTCTGTTTGGGAGCTTTTTAGTGAGGGAAAAGAAAGGTAAATAACTTATTTTAAATTAAATAACAAATATAAATGTCAATTCCCATTCTTTTAACTTTAAGTCCTAATGAACAAAAGGAAGAAAGTACACCTTCTTTCTATTGAATATAGTAAAACTAAATATAGGATTAATCTCTCTTGTATCCAAAACACACATAGGATAATATATTTCTAACGAAGAATGATACAAGTATATATTATAACCAGACAAATATGGTGAATAGAAGATATTGTTTTAATATATCAAACAATATCAAAAGTCTACGTTTCCTTAATTAACATAAAACGAAATATATCTAACATTTCCCCTCAAGCTAGTGTATACAAATCGTATTGCAAATATAATCAATTCTCGGTCCCCTAAAAAATTTAGTGAAAATATCTATTAACTGATAATTTCAAGTCTTGATGTCTACATATACAATCTTTTTTTGAATGAAATGATAATCAATCTCAATGTGTTTGGTTCTTTCATGAAAGACAGGAATATAATTGATATGAAGAGTTGTCTGATTGTCACATATAAATGTTATTTGAGTGACATTTCCAAATTGTAACTCTCTAAGAAATTGCGTAAGCCAAACAAGTTCATAAGTGGCTGAGACCATAGCTCTATATTTTGCTTTTGCACTAGATGTTGTCACAAAACTTTGTTTCTTGCTCCTCTAAGAAATCAAGTTACTACCAATGGAGACACAATACCCGGAGGTAAATCTTCTATCTGAAGGAGATTCTGCCCAATCAACTTTTGTATGGTTATTGGAACCATATAACAAACTTTTTCTAGGAAATCCTTTAATGTACTTTAATATAAAGATGACTGCAATCCAATGATCTTCAAGATAACTTATCAAGACCAAAACTAAGATTATGAACACAACATGTAGACCCAAAAACTTTAGTAGGTAAAGGATGTAGAGTTGCATGAGGAAATAAAATAGAATGAGAAATTTTGTTATTTATAATCAAAGATGACATGAAGTTAATAAGATAACATGCAATAAGAATAGCAGCACCCGAAAAATGTTGAGGAACCTCACCATAAATTAAAAGTGTTCGAGTTGTTTCCACAAGATGTCTATTCTTGCGTTCAGCCACCCCATTTTGTGCAGGTGTATAAGCACATGAAATTTGAGGAAGAATGTTATGAGAAGCCATAAAATGTTTAAAAGAATGGAAAATGTATTTGCAGCCATTATTTCTTTGCAAAGTTCGAATAAAAATCCCAAACTAAGTTTTAATTTCATTATAAAAGGATTGAAATATAGAAAATAACTCAACGATTTTTCATTAAAAACAACCAAGTTCATCTAGAATAATCATCAATAAAAGTAACAAAATACTAGAAACCTAAATTACACTTGACACGTTTAGGTCCCTAAATGTTATAGTGAACTAACGCAAAAGGTGACGAAGCACGTTGTGAGACACTACGAGGATAGGAATTATGACTATGTTTGACAAGACTGTGATAACCTAATTGAGTTTGAAGAGATGGAAACTCCATAAGTGTGCCAACATGTGTTGAAGGGTAGAGAACGAGTTAGATGACTAATGGATCATAAGTTAAAGGGGAACTCAAGGACATAAAGAACATTATCAATGGTTAAAGCTAGAAAAAGATTAACCGTACCCACACCATGAGACAAGACCATCAGATAAGACCCAAGACCCATCAATCATTGTAACCGTAGGTAAAGTATCCGGAGAGGATAAAGAACAAAACAAAGATTTCTTACCAATAATGTGATCTTTGGCACCTAAGTCAAGAACCCAAGGTCCAAGAGAAGAAATTTGAGTTAGGCCTGCGTTATCAGAGGAGGCAGTGGAAGAAGCCATGGAGAGAGAAAAACACTAAAAAACCAAGGTTCTCCAATCAAGGCAACAAGCACAGATCCTGAAAGAGGAGAAGGAGGCGACTTTTGCGTAGTTGATTGCTGCCTAGATGAAATGATCCTATCTAGGTACGAGTACGCTTGTTTCTGAATTTGATTCCTCTCATAACATAAACAAAGAAAATCGGACAAGAACGTGAAAATAAGATAGAGATGGAGATGCCAAAATCTAGCAGATTGACGAATCAGTGAAGATTCTTCCCCTCTTACCATGAGAAATACTTTTGATAGGAATGGTAATTTTTCTCTTCCTAAAATTTATACTCGGATTAGGTCGCACTCATGATTCGGGCCATGGAGAAATTTAAAGATTCTTCCTCTTTCCACGACTTTAGCATGTGTGGATGCATATGTTTTACACATCTTTATTGTTTGGTACTGATCTAATTGAATCCATGATATTTTGATATGGAAAGGGAGCTCTGTTTTGTATTAAATATCCTACTTTCAATGTCATAACATGTAGCAAAATCCTTTTTCAATGTCATAACATATAGCAAAATCCTTTTTCAATGAAAAAGTACTCTGTAAGTCATCTCATATCTCTTTGGCAAAAGAATGAAACATATAATTTCGACTTATTTCAGGAATCATGGAATGCCACATCCAAGTCATAATTAGTGAATCTTCATTGTCCCAAATTGGAAAATGAGTGTCGTCTAGTCTTGGCCCTCCTCCATCTTTGTAGTCTTGAATGTCCCTTGAGAATCTTTAGAATGTAATGGCTCCATTGTAAGAAATTCTGACGATCCAACCGATAGGCACCCACCACATTTGGAAGATCATTAGGACCCAAAGGAATAATTTTTACTTCAAACATGACTTGGAACACAATCAGAATCTCCGTTGACTCTATCCGAGATGACGATGACATGTGGGCTACACCGAAAAACAAGAGCCGAACATAAAAAACCAGATCTACTCAAATTTGGGCCAAATGGGACCTCACCGACCCGTTGAATGGACTTAAGAGGCTTCGACGACCCTTTTTGTGACGGCAGTGACAAGTGGATCTCGATGAAGGTAGGCACATGGGCTACCCGTGGAATGGACTCAAGAGGCTTCGACGACCCTTTCTGTGACGGCATCAACGAGTGGGTCTCACTGGAGCTAGGCGAATGGGCTACATGCACTCGTGACGATGGTGGCATATGGCGGCTTCTTTCCTGGAGCGATTTTCGGTGTGTATTCGCCAGAGTTAGATGCACATTTCTGCCATATCAACGACCCCAATCGGCTACCCCGGCAGCTGCATTGGCCGGACAACAACGACGGTGACTACTGTTGCAGCGGATTGAAAACTTTTATTATTTTCATTCATCTCTATTACATTCTCCTTACCTATATTTTTAACAATCTATGTCAGAGCGGCTGCAGCGGGGGGGGGGGGGGGGGGTTGAATTGGTTTTTAATAAGAATGTGTGCCTTTTAAAAATTTCTACTCAATTTAACTTAATAAGCAATTAATAATGATAAATAAAAAGAGTAAGGTTGAGAGAAATTTGTATAGATGATTTTATCCTGGTTCGGATCTTACCAATCCTACGTCCAGTCGCTTATCTCAAAACAAGATAAATAGTTCACTACTCACAAGACAATTACAAATTACAATCACAAAGAAACAATTTGTAAAAGTTTAGAAAACACCTCTCTTGATACCACAAGAGATGAACCTGCACCTTCTTTGAGTCTTCACAAAGGATGAAACACTTCCTTCGAATACTTCATGAAGATTTGGGTGCGTTTTTAATGGTTCTGACAGAATCTGATGCTAATTCTTGATGGCCAATTTTGTCAGAAATTAATGACTTGATCAACTAAGAAATAGTATTCAATAACAGCTTATCAGTATTATATACATGTGATAAGATCTATTAAATATGTGCAACTTCATTCTAACACTAACATAAATTTTTGTGAGAGTTGGATCTTGACAAATAGGAAGATTACCACCTTCATTTACTTCCCTTCCCATCTCTTCCTTCACTTTAAAGCTTCCACATAGTTTAAAGATCCAATTTTAAATTCAAGACACAACATTTTAGGTACGCAGATCACCCAAATGCTTATTGGACTGGATATTTTACAAGTAGGCCAGGTTTGAAGTTCTATGTGAGAGTGATGAGTTCTTACTATCAGGTAAAATTTTTGACCTATTTTACTTAATGAAGTAATTTGTTAAGTGCTTGTGAGCTAAAGGCTCAGTTTTCTTGTTTGGGCTATCTTTATTGCTTTTCTTTTATTGACATTTAGGCAGCACGGCAATTGGAATATTTTAAAGGGAGGGATGAAACAGGGCCAAATACTGATGCATTAGCTGATGCTTTAGCAATTGCCCAACACCATGATGCAGTTAGTGGCACAGAAAGACAGCATGTTGCTTCTGATTATGCACTGCGACTCTCATTGGGATATGAAGAGGTGTACTTTAACAATTTTCTCCTTTAGTATTGATATCATAAACATAAACTTATGCATACAACTTTTTAATTTTCAGGCAGAAAGGTTGGTTGCATCTGCACTTGCTTCCTTGGTAAATCAAAGACTAAGT
Source organism: Vigna umbellata (assembly GCF_029865625.1). Lineage (NCBI taxonomy): Eukaryota > Viridiplantae > Streptophyta > Magnoliopsida > Fabales > Fabaceae > Vigna > Vigna umbellata. The sequence continues at coordinate 16,783,658 of NC_142169.1, read as the reverse complement.
TCGCATAGGGTGAACCCAGTGACAAACCTCCAACAGGCAATGCACCACAGTCATGGCACAAGTTTCTTTAATTTTTTATGGAAGAATCAATCATAAATTACCTACTATTTGGTACAGTTTGACTTGATAGTGAATTAAAAATCAAAGATGAATGATTTTTGTTAGATGTATTTTACTATATGGTCCTCGGCTGCCCATCTCTATGTTTTCCCTTGTGCTTGAGATACACAAGGATCCCATCATGAGACTCTATCATTTATCTCTAGGTGGTATCCAAAACTTGTTGAATCCAATCCCTCACAATGGACTCACTGTCCATAGGCGCCAAATTGTTTTTCTGAAAATTGTGTTTCTTTCTAATTTTTTGCATCCTCTCTTCACTGCAATTTTTTAACAGTTGTATTCCATCATTTTTGCTATTACCGCTGCTGTTGTCAGCTTTCTAACCAGCTACCTCACCATTAGAGTCACGTTGTCTAGGTGACCACTGTACCACCAAAGTTCTGGCCATCAAAGCTACCACATGCGACTAGATGCAAATGTTCTTTTCTCTCCAGCAGTCACTGGAAGCCGCAGGTAGTGGCACGTCTGGCCCGCCCCTAACTTGCGTTGGTGTTCCCTTCTCCAATTGGGTCTTGAATTGACTTTGTGATTAAGGGTTGATTTACATATCCCCTCTCTGTTGGGATTACATTATGGGATATCTGATCGTTCCCACATTTAACTTTGTTTGGTCCACCTTGTAGCAATTTGTGCTAGTTATTCTCTAACACACTTTCACTTGAAGAGAAGACTTTTAATCACGTGAATTTAATTAACAAGGTTTTTTGAAAGTTTATTAATTTTTTTGAACAACCATGTTATTTACAAGGACGCTATTTTTGTTATCCTACACAATGGGTATTGCTTGAGTGACCAACAAATGTTTAATAGTGTTGATTTTTGTCTCCGGCAAGTAGTGGTTTTGACCTTCTACTTAATCTCCATCTCCATTAGGGTCTTCACCAAAAGTAGCATCTCATTTATTTATATTGTGAACTTTAAATCTAACTCAATCCCAAAAAAGCGGCTTGTAAGGTAGGATTTATACTCACTTATTTATATTGTGAATTGACCCTATCTCTAGTCAATGCAGAACTTCCATCACACCACCCTCACGCTAGGTATATACATTAATGGGTGATCCGATAGCGAGTGGAACAATAGACCCCACAAACATCAAATTTCACTACAATAGGCTCTAACCTATGATTCTGATACCATGTTAAAAAGTGGACTTTAATCCTAACTCAATCTTATAAAACCAGCTTGTAAGGTGAGGTTTGCACCCTTTTATATATTGTGAATTGACCTTATCTATAGTCGATCTAGAACTTCCAACACAGACCAAGCTAGAGGAGCTTTGCTCGACATTTGTAATTGGTCTGAACAAGCTAGCTACTTTTTCAAACTCAGTTTTCAATACAAAGGTTTCTTTTCCCTATAATTTTCTTTTTATCTCTTAATTTGGTATCAGAGCTCCTTTTCTCTCCATTTTCCTCTTGATACTTATACAGAATCATGGTCAATCTAAACTTATACATATTTAGTGGTACACATTTCTCTACATTAACCTTTCTTATCTGGTAAGGATTCCTATTTCTTTTGTCATATTATGTTCTTGATAAGTGATATAAATGAACGACAAAGGAGTTATTTATCCCAATGAAAATGTTTTTGGCTGCTTTTAACTGTTTTTTATTTCTGATATGTGCTATTAACTATTATCAATCAGTCACTTATTTTTTTATTAACTTAGGCTTCCTAAATCTTCTTAGTTTAAGAACATTTGATATTATACTAAATTATGTGAATCTATTTTCAGTGTCCTCTTCTTAATATAAGTTACTGTCCTCCTTCAGAAACTACATTGGTTAATGGAAAGAGCTTGGTAAGGATAGTATTGATTTTTTGCATGACTATAATTAGATATGAAAATTTCTAATTGAAATGTTTCTCACAAATTTTATTCCCGTTTTAGGTCATTGTTGTTTATAATCCTCTTGCTTGGAAGAGGGAAGATGTAATTCGAATTCCTGTAAGTTCTACTGGTAGTTTGTTTATTTTATTTCTTGTCAGACTTGGGTTTGGGCTGTGAAAGGTGTATTCCATCACTTCAAAATCTGTGATTGCTGCCATGTTCCATTTACTTGGGTGTATCATTGGGTCATTTTGTTGTCTTGTAAAATATATTAATTCACTTATTCTTGCAAATTTTATTCTTTAGAGTTTTTTGTTTGCCTCTTGAAGGATCACAAAGTTTATTTATTGCGTGTTAGAAGGCTTAAAGATGATAAGAAAAACATACTTTTGTTTTGATAATTTCTTCAAGTTTGGTGGAATGAGCTAATTGAGGGACTATAGGCATTCATATACTGTTTCATTTATTCGTATTTCCCTCCCCTTGGATCTTTAATTGTATGCATTGATGCGTACTTTGACCAATAAGCAAGCTGAAAGAAACAGCATGTACATATACATCAGATAGGATATTCGAACAAATTCCTTTGATTCAACTTTTAGTGATTATCATTCTGATTATTTATAAATTCTAACTATTCAATCACTTCAGACACTAATTTATGCTTTGTGTGACTGACTCCTGAACATATTTGCCAGATTTCCACTACACGTGTTTTTGTTCAGGATTCGGATGGGAAGAAAATTGAGTCTCAGCTTCTGCCTCTGTCTAATGCTACTTTGACTATGAGAAAATACTATGTCAAAGCATATAGAGGAAAAGCTCCTGGGAGCAACGTACTCAAGTATTGGCTTGCATTTCCTGTGTCTGTACCTCCCCTTGGTTTCAGCACCTATACAGTGATAAGCTCTGATCAATCAAGTTAGTGATATATGTTCTTGCTTTCTTAACTTCGTTTATTTGTCTCTGGTCTGTTGTCTGTGTCAGTGTAGTGGGACTGAAAGATAATACTAATTAACTTCAACTTTATGACTCTTTGAATGACATAGATGATAGTTCAACAATCTCAAAGATTTCAAGTCCACAGGGAAGTACTAATAAAAGCATACAAGTTGGACAAGGGAATCTAATGCTACTTTATTCAGCAGATGAAGGAAAACTGACTCACTATGTTAACAGTAGAACCCTGGTAAGTTTCAATGAGCTTATTAGTTTTTCTATTTGTAGTCTTAATATGCTCCAAGATCAGATGTTATCTGGTAAGGGATGCCATTATTTTCTGAGTTCAATTTGCTTAAGGAATAAAGTTAGCAATGCTGAAGTTTCTTATTTTATTTTTGGTTGAAGGTTACAGCACCAGTTGAACAATCATACAGTTATTATTCTGGAAACGATGGGACTGAGAAGGATCCCCAGGTTACATATATACTGAAGCTTCTATATATTTGAATATCATTTCTATTAATTTTGTACTACATTGTTAGTGGGAAGAATTTTTTGGTTGATATAGTTGTCTTTGTTATTCTGCTCTGTGCAATATTATAAATCAGGTTGTCCTAGCCGGATGATGACATTTCTTTGTTAGGCATATTTTGGTATAGTATTTCGTTTGGTAAATGTAAAGAGCATCGTAACAGCCAAGAATTACATTTTTCACCTAACAGTGTCGTAACTGGCCAATTTGCTTCCAAAAATAGCAACAGTACCAAAGAAAGCCCCTGAAAATGACTGGGCTTTCAACAGATCAGAGAGATTCTCCTCTCCGTTGCTGAAAGGAGACTTGTTTTGCTCTTATAATCAAATCATCAGTATCTACACTTGATTGTTGCCACACCCTTTGTTTTCGGATGTGGTTGGTTTCTTTATTAGGATTTGGCCACCATACAAGTCTCATGATCCCACCAGTAGCTGTTGGCTCACTGGTAGGACTCTTTTTGGTAACAGGTTGCCCTAGATGGTTGGTGGCTAGTGAAAGGAGAAAAGAGAATTATGTTCTAAGGGGATGATTTGTATAGCATGGTCTCCCTATGCCATATGAAATACCGTGTTGAGAGTGTAGTATATGCAGCACAAAGTACACTCAAATCGAGCCTATATGCTCTCATTAACCTAGCAAATAGAAACAATAAAAGAGCCAACATTTGTTAATCAGAAGATTGACTTAAGGTGTACATGTTTTCTCATTTTCTTTAGTTTCTTTTTCTGGCTTTTCCTTTACTCTGTCTTCTAGTTAGAACTATGATAAGATCACTTTCTTACTTTAATCTGTAACATTCTTAATGAACTTGGTTAAATATTTGTTAAAACTGCATACTACATTTTTCTTAGGCTTCGGGGGCATATGTCTTTCGTCCAAATGGCTCGTTTCCCATTAAATCAGATAATCAGGTTATGGACTTTTCTTTTCAAACATTCAATGGTTGATGATTTTAATTTATGGTCAATCCAGACAATAATTTACATTTATTTTGTATGGTTTTCATTCAGGTATCTTTTACTGTCCTGCATGGTCCAATATTGGATGAAGTGCATCAACAGCTCAATCCATGGGTATCCCAGGTAAAATATGGTTAAAATAGCTATTATATGAATAATCTTTCATGTGCACGTTCACACATCACTCCCAATGCCTGCAGCGTCCCCTGTCCCCTCAAATTTCAGTTAAATTAGAAGTTATATCTCTTGTAATTTTCTATTTCCTTACAGCTTAAGCATGGAAGTCTAATTTTTTTTTTTTTTTTTTTTGCATATACAGATTACAAGGGTATTCAAGGAAAAAGAGCATGCTGAAATTGAGTTCACAGTAGGTTACTTTTCACGTTATCAAACTGGAAGTGTAAAAATTGTTTCATTTCAATTATCAGAAACATTTGAGTTGTTGCATTTTAAATATATATATATATATGTAGGTTGGGCCTATACCAGTGGATGATGGCATTGGGAAAGAAATTACTACTCAATTTAAAACGACAATGAAGACCAACAAGACATTCTATACCGATTCTAATGGACGTGACTTCATTAAGAGGGTTTGTTTTGTTTTCTCCTCACCTAGTATTATAAATTATGCATACAAGTGATTATTAGATTGTAGTATCAACTCTGCTGGCCTTTGTATTATGATAAACTATTCAAATTTTCTATTTGAGAATTCCAACACTTTTGCAAGTAGAAGACACAATATAATTAATAGGAAAACCCTGAGTTGAACCCATCTTGATAATGGGGATCTCACACATAGGATCCATGATGGGTGGGTGAAATTCGAAGAGACTTCATTTAGGTTTAACACTAATGACATCTGACAAAGTGCTGGCCTACCTGAAAGTGCTTTGCTTTGTCACCTGACGTGTTTATTGTCCTGTTCTAGTTTGGAAACAGGAAATCCTCTTATTTTAAATTGATCTGCGGCATATATTCTCTGAAATTAGATTATTTGGGATTTTTTGAGAGTTGAGTCTGTCTTAAGGGTTGCATCAGTTTCTCTTCATGAAAATTAGGGTTTCATCTGTCAATAACGGTTGCTATGCTCTCCTCTGTTCTCAGATGATTTTGGCTGGAAAGGAATGCTAGAATTTGCAGGAAAGCATGCTAGACAAAATCATGGACAGTGTTTTTTTATTTTTTTCTCAAACTTATTTAGTGTTATCTTGAACACTTTTTTTTCTCATCACTTCTTTATTAGATATGCAGAGTTTGGGAAGCCATGTTACTTGATTCAATCTCTAGTTTTCGATGTTTATTTTTTGTATTATTCTTGAGGGGATGGCTTGTTATCTAGCTTTGTTCCCTGTTTTCTTTAATGTATTTTCTTTTTCAATTGATACAAATTGTTTTGCAGATTCGAGATTTCAGGCAAGATTGGGATCTCCAAGTGAACCAACCCATAGCTGGAAATTATTATCCAGTATGTTTCATTTTATTGAAGACTCACTATCCGCATTCCAATTTTTAACTTATATTATGTTTGTGTACTGTGGTACTTATAGAAACTTGATCAGAAAACTTAAGGAAGATGAAGTTTACAGAGATAAAAGAGACAACACAGTATCTTCTGGAAACAAATTCAACTCATGACCTTCTGTTAGTACTTTGGGCAGGGGTTGAGACTTTTGTGTGTATAACTTTTTTCTTGAGTGCCACATGGAGTACTGGGTGAAATTTTAGAATGAGGTGGAAGCTCCAGCTGATACGCTGCTGCCCCTAACTTGGCTAGAATTTTGTGAGGACCATAATAGCATGGACTCAACTTCTTGTTCAACTTTTTAGCCAAAGATCTCATCCTACATGGTTGTAGTTTGAGATACATCCAGTTCCCCACCTCTAACTAAACATCTCTAGGATGATGATCAACATATCTTTTCATTTGATCTTGGGCCTTCAACAGATTCTCTTGTAACCCCTTTAACAATGTGTCTCGTTGGTGAGTAATTTCTTCAACTCAAGAAATAATTGTGGTCCCTCTTAACAAGGTAGGAGGGTCTTGGTCATACAGTGCTCTAAAAGGAGACATTAACAAAGATGTATTATAATTTGTGTTGAACCAAAACTCTACCCAAGGAAAGTTTAAACTCTCTTGGTTTTGTACCTCTAAGAGCCTATTGAAAACCTTGGTTTGTCCATCCATTTGTGGATGATAAGCTGTGCTCACACGAGTTTGAGTTCCTAATGTAAGACCCTAGAAAATTTTTATTTAGTAGAATAATGAAAATGAGTTAAGTTCAAATTATAAATTTAAGAATGAGTAAAATAGCCAACTAGTTATATAGCTCATTTCTATAGAGTACTTGGCTAACATATGGGAGGTATTGGGTTCAACTCCCACCAACAACTTTTTATTTTAGACCTTTTTCAAAAATTTAATTTAGATGTGGAATTGGTGCAGTTACGTGAATGGCAATTGAATTGGGTGAGATTGAGTCAAATTGAATTTATAGGTGCTGAATTCCTTAGAAAAAAGAGCTATTAAAATAAGTATTGGAAGATTAATTAATTTGGGCTAGGAGAAGAGTAGTAAATGTGAAATAAGGCCTGAAGTAGTGATTAGGGTTTTCTTAAGTGCAAAAGCTTTGGGATAGTCTACATATTTTGGGACGGTGCCTTTTGGGAGTCTGTAGGGTAAAAGGAAAAGAGAGAAAAATACTGAGTTAGAGAAAAGTGCTAAGTTTTTTGGAGTTAAGCGCAATACAGTTAGCAGAACAGTGAAGTATCAAGAGTTAGAGTGAAGTAACAATTCAGGTGAAGGGATCTAACAATTTTAATTGTTTTAGTTGTTTTAACTGTTTCAACATATTTTAACTTAAACTTGTTTTGTATCTTATTTGTGAAGATGAAACGAGTTTTGGGAGAAAGGAATTTCTTAATTTTTTGTAACTTTTTGTTTCAATTGAGGTTAAGAATTTTAAATCCTGAAGTTTGACTATACATGATGAATAAAGTTTAGTTTCCGTTGTTAAAAGGTTGGTATCGGAGTTAAGTAGTTGCTTTTTGTTAATTATCAATGACATCCTAGATGGGGTTACATTTTTGGTATCAATGGTAGGTTATGATTCTTTAGGAGGATGTTGGGGAGAGAGCTCGTGTGTTTCTGCTGTGCATCTTATGTGGACTCTTTTTGTGTGTGATGTACTTGGTTTTCTTATTGGGTATTGTAATTTTATTCAGAGCTCTAAATTCAATAGAAAATTGTCATCCCTCATCTTTTTAATTGACTAAAATAATAGATCTAGCATGAGGACTTACACTTCGGCAAATGATGCCTTTTCCCAACATCTCTATCACCAATTTTTCAATCTGTCTTCTGGTAGTGGGGATATTTGTATGGCTTAATATTTGGTATTTGAGAGTCCGATTTAAAACCAAATCCATGGTCTTGCCTCCTTTGAAGAGATAGAGAGTACTAAGAGCTTTAAAAACATGAGAATATTTGTCAATGACCCTGTCCAACCACTCTACAACCCTGGTACGCCACGTTGTTGTATCTAATATTTGCTTCCATTCCAAAACGTACCCCTCTCCCTCATCTTGCAAAACCCTTCTAATTGTTTTTATAGAAACTGCAGGTTTGATCTATTTAGGTTCGGCTTTCAACAACTTTTTCTCTCAATTAATTTTTAATTGGAGGGTTAAGGTATCAAAATTTTCCTTACAAGAAAATATTTTGCCGTACTGTCAACTCCTTTAACTCTAGTAGTAATCATTTACACATACCTCTACACACATTATTATGGCCATCACCAACCTCAACCGAATATTTTCTGGTAGAAATAAAGCAGTGAGTTGCTCCACAATCAAATAATGCCACCACCTTATGAGCTGACAACTTCAGAGATCTTCTAGTTGAGTCCTGCTATACTGTTCAGTGATAGTTGTTTCCTTCTGCACCTCCTCAGTAATTATTCCTCTGTATCCAACTCTTCCTCATCTTGTTGTCCTTTTAATAGCATCATAATATTGAGTGGCTTGTTATTTAACTCAATGAAAAGTATTACAGAAAGAATAACTCTTGTTCCTCCAGGGTTCAAGATCCTCCCACATTCTTTTCCTTCCTTTTTCTTCTGACCCCAAACTTATTTATACAAACCTCTCTTATTCTTGAACTAACTCTATTGACATGGTTACTTATTCCCAACTATTTGTAATTACATCAAATAGCTCTATTCCCGTTTTCCTTTATTTCTTCTCTCAAACCTTTGTAGTCGGAGGTTGTATCCTATCAGGTACTTTTTTATGAATGGATTCGTTTACTATCTACGGTAAGTTTTCCTTTCCCTGAGTGAATGAATTTTTTTTGCATTTTTTTTTCTTTTCACGTTTTTATTTAAATGCCAAGCATTGTGTTAAGAGAAATGAAACTTCTGTATTATGAACTGAAAGAATATACATTCACTTATAGACTTTGTTTACAGAGATCTACATTCTACATCAAGCATAGGGCTCGATGGAGATGGTTGCCACCACACAAGAAGCAGTTGATCTTCTTTTCCCAAACTTGACCATCTAGTTCGACAAGATTTAGTCAATATATTCCTTAGTCAGAAAGCATATATATGGGAGACAACGAATCAAACAGATTATGTGCTTTGATAATATTTTTAATTTGATATCACCACAACAAACAATAATTCTCATTGAGTTTTTCTATGATCTGATGAAACAATATTGTCAACCATTGGAATTTGAGAAGAGAATCATCATTGGGGAAAGGTTGCATTGAGCTAGAGTCCTGCAAATTGGACCTTCTTGATTTGTAGTGGAAGCCATCTAAAAGGTGGACCAAAGAGCCCATGATACCATGTTGAGAGAAAATAAAATTGTTAACTATGAATTGAAAGATTTTACATTCACTCATTGACTTTGTTTACAAATATCTACATTTATAACGGTCCAGTTATAAGTTAGTTGTAATTTCCTAACCAAAGAAGCTACACTAACTAGAGTAAAGAACAAGTTGTAGTTAATACTAACTAACTAACCAATATACAGAGTTTTACACTCACATTGATCTTTGCTCTCTGCTTCACTTGCAAGACATGCTTTTTCTTTTATTTCTTAAGCTTGTTGATTTGTTTGAAATAGATATTTCTGCATTATAGACCATCTGCTTTGTTCTTCGAATAGATATTAATAAATATTATGGCTTTTCACTATTCCTTCAGGTTAATTTAGGAATATATATTCAAGATAGTAGTGTGGAATTCTCAGTGTTGGTGGACCGCTCAGTTGGAGGTTCCAGCTTGGAGGATGGCCAAATGGAGGTGATGCTGCATAGGTGGGTTATATTGGCCAAGTTCAATAATGAAATAATGAATAATGATTGACATTTACTCGTTTTTGTGATTTGGTTTTATATTTTGTTAGGAGGTTGATTCATGATGATGCAAGAGGTGTAGGTGAGGTACTCAATGAAACAGTTTGCATTGCTGATAAGTGCGAGGGCTTAACGGTTAAGTAAATCTTTCCAACAATTCATCTACAACTGCTTGCACAATGATTTCTGTTTGTGTTCATTTGTGAGGGGAAATTTTTGATGCTCTGATAAGGTCTCGATGTATTGACTTTTGTTGTTGAGAGATGCATGTTGTCTTACTAAGTGCAAGCACGTGATTTTATTTAGTTGATCTCTCCATACATACCATTTTTTTGTGTGTGGATCCTGGTCTGCTTGCAATGAACATTTAAGATATTATAAAATTTGCTCTTGTTGTGAGAGAAATGGATGGAAGAGAGTCTGAAAAGTGGTTGTATGGACTACATATCAGACTCCATCTTATGTAGACTGATGACAATAAATACGAATAATTATAAGGATATTTTAATCCTATATTCATTATATGATAGGCCCATAAAATCATATAATAAATCTGATTTTAACCATATATTTTCCTCTAATTATAAAGAGCCAAATTAAATAAGGAAATAAATAAAAATATAAAAGAAAAATAAACCCTAAGAGATCATCTAAGATACTCTAAAATATTTTAAGATAATATTTGAAGATATTTCTTACAGTTCTAACCATATTCTCTAAATATTTGGCATTGTGTTTCCATTTCCTCACTGCCTGTACTATGGCCATTAGTTCCCATTCATAGACAGACTTTTGTTGGGCTCTGTCCGATGATAAGGCTTGACTCCAAAAAGCGAGAGGCCTCCCCTCTTGTAATAACACAACCCCTAGACCATTGCTAGAAGTATCTGTTTCTAGGGTGAATGATTTTGTAAAATCAGGGACTGCCAAAACTGGTAACTGAGAAATCGCTTTCTTCAATTCATCAAAAGCATTTTGAGCCTATGTTGTCCAATGAAAGTCCTCTTTATATAATAATTGCGTTGTAGAATATACTTGAAGCTTCTAGAGTATTCTAACATATCTAAAAACAAAAAGTTTCATTTTTACAAAATAGATTGTCTATTTTATGGTCTGCAATTCCTTCCCCTAGCTTCTTTATTCCTGCTCATGTTCCTCTCTCTTGAGAAATTTTGTGGTCCTCGTCACTAATCCATTTGAAATTTGGCTCCCATCATATCACCAACTTACAATTTACTAATAGTACAAGTTTGTATGTTTACAGATTCAAGGAAAACTTTACCTTAGAATTGACAATAAAGGTGAAGGTGCCAAGTGGCGTCGCACAGTTGGCCAGGAGTTATATTCACCGCTGCTTTTGGCCTTCACAGAACAGGTAAAAAGAAGGGAGACCCCCGAGAAGGTGGTAGCTTAATCATTTGATTAACTGTCTTCCACTCGTTATGCAGGATGGGGATAATTGGTTACATTTTGCTACATCAACATTTTCAGGCATAGATTCTTCCTACAGTTTACCAAACAACGTTGCTCTTTTAACCCTCCAGGTGTGCAAGGAAGATTGGGAACATTGAGAGATAAAATAGAATGAGTTTAAGATTCCCTCTAAGATTTTACATTATCTTTATCTTTGATAAGTATCTATTGTTTTTATGTACTTCCGCAGGAATTTAAAAATGGAAAAGTACTCGTAAGATTGGCTCACCTTTACGAGGTATAGAATTTCTTTTACTTATATACTGATAATAATGAAAGATTTAAACTGCCCCTTACAAAATGATCTTCTAAGGATTGCTTGCAATCTTATATTCTTAACCATGATTGGAATTATTTTCTGACACGTACATGTTTTACTTGCTCTTAACCTATGCTATGAAAATGCAAAATGTATACATTTCAATCAAAGTAATGGAAATAATATTTTTTACGTCACTGTTAGGGATCAATAACAGTTGTCAATGCTACCATAGACTAAGCTTAACCACGCAAAGACATTAATAATCTAGCTATGAATGATTTCTGATATCAATTGGAATCTTTAGGAAGTACGACAACTTTTCCATTATTTTTATTAGCCCTGAGTATCACATATTTTGCTCTGTATTCAAACATCAAATAACCTATATTCATGAATTGTTGTTTGGTGCCTGTTTACATATAAAGATCGGAGAGGACAATAATTACTCAATAATGGCTAGTGTGGAATTGAAAAAGTTGTTTCCTAACAAGAAGGTAAGAGCGATAACTAACTACTCCAGGTTATGTTTTCAGATATCATGTACCATGTATAGGTTTCCTTTTAACAACTCATCCTTTTCAGATAAATAAAGTAACAGAGATGAGTTTGTCTGCTAATCAAGAAAGAGCTGAAATGGAAAAGAGGAAGTTAAATTGGAAGGTAGAAGGTTCCACTGAAGAACCTGAGGTGGTGAGGGGAGGACCTGTTGATCCTATAAACTTGGTGGTTGAACTTGCTCCAATGGAGATCCGGACATTCTTCATTGACTTTAATCCTCTCCAAACAGTTTCTGAAGCTGAAAATCATATGTCAAATTATCGAAGCATCCAATAAAGTAGCATCTATGCATTGTGTCTGGTTGCAATCCGATGATGTTCCATTGGAATGTATGTTTTCTTGTAAATATAAGTAAAACTTTGCGTGGTTTGTGTCTGGTGACTATTAAAACGAGGCTTTTTTTGCAAAAAATTATAACCATTGCTATTGTAAAATCAAATTATTACTATGAAAAGTTTGGATGATAGTTCTATGTCACATTGAATCCATACCTAAGTTCATCCCTTAGAGATAGCAAGTTCCATGAAAAGGATAATCCACATAGCTTTAGCGTACAAGACAGAATGGATACTAATAAAAGAGAAACAACCAATAACTTATTGTATGCACGTATTTTCCTCATACACTCCCATTTTTTAAAAATTGCTAAATTTTGTCCTTTTAGTTTTATAACCAATTCAACCTCCTAAATCTCCTTTAATCTTCATTGGTCCCCTGTGATCTCTTGCTTTGGACATTGAATTGCACACTCTAGATTGGATTGTTGAACAATATTACGAAAAAAAAAATTGCTTTACATAATCTAGAAGTCCTTTTTGAATTACATAATGCTTAAAAAAGGTGCTATACAATTGAAAATATGAAGAAAAGATTATCCTATAACGAAATTAATATCCTGTGTCTATTTCCTGTGTTTCAATTAGTGTGTTTAATCAAAATAACTATATCTAGACCATTTATTCACTAATATCAATACAAATTCTAACATCCCATTTGTCTTTCATAAACAATTATAGTGGTATCGTCTTATAACAATATAATTTACCACACTCTCAATTCATAGAAAAACTTTGTAACATAAAGATGTTTACATTCTTCTCTAACTGAAATTTTTACAAAACAATATTAAATAAAATTTACATCATAAAATTTACTTCATGTTTCCCTTGACATTCACATGACACATTTTCATATGGAGAACAAATTTTCAATGTTGTAAAAGAACACATTTACAAGCAAGAAAAGTGAAGGAGAGGTCCATTGAAATAAAGTGATAAAAATCAAGAAATAATTGAATATCCAAGTTTGTATTATTTAGAATATTATACAATAAAATATTATTAAGTTGATAACTCTACAGCAACAAGACAACCTCATAGTATTAGAGTCCTCTAGAGGATCACTCTCCTCCTAATCGACTCACAACTTCCTACTTTGTACACTCTCCTTTCTGTCTCCTATAATAGAATTCCCCGTCCCCGGATTCTTGACACGTCATTTCTCATCTTAACTAACTTCTCACTCTTTCCTTTCCTAACCCCACTTTCTTTCTTCTCACATAAACATTCCATATTTTGGGCCTAACTGTTTCTTCTATAATTGTTCTTTGCTGAATAACAGGTTCATATTCACTTTTCACCTTATGATCCTTATTAGGAGTCCTATCATTACTCCTCCCCTACAACAACAGCCTTGTCCTCAAGGCTGAAAGGAGGAAATTGATTCTGCAGTAGCACCTCATCTTCCCAAGTTGTCTCCTCCACTGTTCTCCCCTTCCATTTCACTAGCCATTGTTTGATGATGTTACCACCCTCCAGAATCTCCCTTGCTACTAACACTGCCTCAAGCTCTTCCTTATCTTCCTCCTCAAAGACTCAACTATGTTGGTAAAGTCGGTTCTACTGCATGGTTTCCAATAGCCTTTTTCAGTTGGGAAATGTGAAAAATTGGATGTACTTTGGCTTATTTCCAGCAACTGCATAAAAAAGGCCCGTAATACCAAGGTTCCAACTTTTTATTAATACGTCGAGCAATGGTTAGTTGTCTATGTGGTCGCAATTTAATAAACACCCACTCTCCTACCTCCAACTACATGAATCTACACTTTTTGTCTGCAAATTTCTTCATTTGTTGTTGAGCTTGCAACAAGTGATATTTCAATTGTCGAATATCTTCATCTTTAGCAACCAAGTCAACAACTACAGCTTCCACATGTGTTTCTCCCTATGTAAAGCGCACTAATGTAGGTTGTGTTCTCCTATAAACGATTTCGAAAGGAGTCTTTCCTATCTGTCCATGAAAAGTAGTATTATACCATAATTTTTCCCAAGGTACCTAATATGATCAATATTTGGATTGTTTCGACATAAAACATCGTAAATAAGCTTCTAAACATCAGTTTACTACTTTCGTTTGACCACCGGTCTCAAGATGATAAGAAGAACTCATTTTCAAAGTTGTTCCCTGTAATCGAAATAATTCCTGCCAGAAGAGGCTCATAAACAAAGGGTCTCGATCACTAACAATCGACTATGGAATGTCATGAAGTCTTACAATTTCCTTAGGAAACAATTAAGCAATCTTCCTTGCAGTGTAAGGATGTTTCATCAAAATAAAGTGGCCATATTTAGACAACCGATCCACCACTACAAATATAGCTTGAAACCCTTTCGATTTTGGTAAACTCGTAGTGAAGTCTAGGAAAATATCTTCCCAAATCCTATCTGGAATAGGCAACGACTGAAGTAATCCTATTGGAGATGTTACTTCATGTTTATGCCGTTGGCACACATCACACGCTTTAACAAATTCTTGAATCGTCTTCTTCATACTATCCAATATAAATTTCCTATGATGCGTTTGTAAGTTCTTAAAAAACCCGAGTGAACCGTTGCTAGCAAAGAATGAAACTCGGTTAAAATGGTGGGAATTACATCTGACTTAGCTGACAATACTAAGCATCCTTTGAAAAATAATACTCCTCGTTTCAAACTAAAATCTACAATAGATGAGTCCTCCTGTTGTAAAATAATACTTCTGCACCACTTGCTGTAAGAAGGGATCTACTTCCACTTCCTTTTAGATGTGTTGTTCCCGCAAGCATATATATGGGAAAAGATTGAATCTCCCTCAATTCACCACCTATAAACATTTGTCACAACGAGTCAAGCAACTTTATTATATGGGCCAAGTTTGTAAATCACCTCAATCTGATATCCCAACAGCTTTGCCAACCAAATTTGTTGAGCCTATGTGGTGATCCTTTGATGTAAAAGGTGTGTCAAACTCTTTTGGTCTGAATACACCTTAAAACTCCTTCCAATCAGGTATGGTCTCCAATGTTGGACCGCTAACACTAATGTCATTAGTTCTTTCTCATAAGCTGACTTATTTAAATTAGTCAGTGACAAAGCTCTATTGAAATAAGCTATCGGTTGACAATCTTGCATTAATATTGCTCTTATCTCTGCTCCTAAAGTGTCACACTCAATGCTTCAACTCGGTCAAAACTTTTGGGTGGCATGGACATCAATGTTAGCTCTTCTCGAGATCCGACAGGTCGGGCCAATGATAAAAACCAAGAAATAACTGAATATCCAAGTCTGTATTATTTAGAATATTATGCAATAAAATGTTATTGAGTTGATAACTCTACATCAATAAGGCAGCCCCAGAACACTAGACTCCTCAAGAGATCACTTTCCTCCTAACCGACTCACAACTTCCTACTCCGACTCAACTTCCTACAACATACCCCTACACACTCTCATTTCTCTCTCCTATAACAAAATTTCCTCATCCTTGAATTCTTGACACATCATTTCTCATCCTAACTAACTTCTCACTTTTTCTTTTTCTTTTCCTGATCCTACTTTCTTTTTTCTGATATAAACCTTCTATATTTTAGACCTAATTGTTTCTTCTATAATTGTTCTTTGTTGAGTAATATACCCATGTTCACTTTCCACCTTGATTCTTATTACTTATGACCTATCATAAAGCATAAAAGATATTTTAAAAATAAAATAAGTGCATGTAGTATCGGAAGCGAAAGCCCCAACAATTGGTTAGGGAACCCTCTTAGACTGGAGATATATTTCTAGGTAAAGCTTCTGCACCCATCAAATTTCTCCTCCCACTCATAAAAAATTTCCGTAAAAGGAGGGGATGATTGATTTTCAAACAAAAAAAAATCTGAAATTGTTTATAATGTTTTAAAAAATAAATTTCGGGGATGATAGGAGAAGTGATAGTGTATAGGAAGAAAATGATAGAGTGCAGAAAACAATTATCATATTTCTATATGGACAATGAGTTCATTTCTCACGATGTATTGCATGTGTTTTACATAGAGTAATGATAATTAAATAAAATATACCTACCCAATAATTCAATATAGTAACATTTTAATCATATTTGTTTTACTTTTAATTTAAAATAAATATTATTATATCATTATAAAAAGCTGTAAAATCAATGTATTTTGTATTTTTTTAACGATGTTAAAGTATTATTTTCCTTACTTTTACTTTTTATGCATTTTCGTATGGGTTAAGTTTTGAAAAAGTTTAAAGTAAAACAGATATCGCCTTGATGTAGAAATTAATTGCCTTTAGTGTACATAAAATATGTCAGCTTAGCTTCTATGAGTAGCTCACTCTATATTTATTGAGAAGGTAAATAACACAATAAGAAACATTTCATATTTTGCTTAAAATCATTTAGTATCAAATTTATTTTTCAACATATAAGTCGAAATTCAAGATTTGAAACAAGTGACATTTGACTTCGAAGACCCACATCGAAAACATGAGGATCCCAAATAAATCAAAAACAGCGTTCCTCATCTGAAAGTGCATATCTTTAAACAAAATTTGATCGGCGACAGAATCTGTGGTTCCTTGAATGATATAGGCATCAGTTTTCTATAGAAATTTTCATGCAGAATTAATCCGAGTTTGGATCCCCTTTTTCGAAGTTATACCACTAAAGTAACCCCAAAATAAACTACTATTTCATGCATCCATCATTAAAAGTGCTAACTCCTAAAAATGAAAAAGGAAGACTTAGGAAAGAACCAATGTGACTGGTTTGGCCAATATACATTTCATTCTGCAACAATTATAATGTCTAAGTCCCAATGAGTAAACATTAAAATATTAAACAAATACGAAAAAGAGAATCCATAAGCCCTTAGCGACATATAAGGAAGTCTTTCCGGAACAAATCCATGGCCAGAGAACTGTTTCTGAGGCAAATCCCTGATTCTACAAGCACCTGCAACAAAAGTTTCGACATGTTCTGTTTTTGCAAAAGCACATGATTCCTATTCACACATTTATTCCATGAATCTCGTTGAGAGCTACGCAACTATGAATTGAGATTGTTTTCAGAACAGCTAAGGTTAATTATTAGTCATGAATCATTATCCTTAAAGAAGCAAGTGCATACTTTCACATATCAGCAATTGACTTGAGGGTATGTAAGATATATGATGATTGGAAACATTAGAAATGTTTGAGTGATTTGAATGCTTCATAAACTGATAATTTTAAGGCTTTTATATGATATTTAGAGACATGATGGCATGCAGTTTCCAGAGCAGTTATCAATAAAATATTTCAGTTATATGATGGCACACACACATCACTGCACCCAAACAATGCGGGATATTTGTCGTATTGGAAGGCCCGCTTGTCCCACATCGAGAACCTTTCAAAAATTATAACAGTTTATATACTTCAGAGAAAGAAGCATGGTCACGACCTTACTTGAACAGGATCTGTTCTATAGGCTCGTACCTCTGCATCCTTAAGTTCTAAGGAGACAGGAACTGAAATCTGGTGGATGAATAATGACTCTGTGATCAGAGCGTGATTAACGGCTAGATGGACTTCTCTTCGGATTAGTGAAATCTCCAGCTGCCGAGGATCGTTCCTGGTCAGCAGTGGCTTAGGATGGTCACAGAGTTGTCTGACAGATTATCTCTTATTTTAACTTTAAGCATCGATTTTGCATTACATAGTCTAGAAGTCTTTTCTGAATTATATAATGCCCAAAAACACAAGTGGACTAAACAATTAACCTTTAAAATATGAATAAATGAATATCCTATGTCTACTTCCTCTGTTTCAATTTATGTCAAAACATTTATTATTGATAATATTAAGGTTTAATTAAGATAAATATTCAATTTTTTTATTTGATATAAGTTTCAATATAAGTGTCAAAACATTTATTTTTTAATCTCTTATCTCCTTCCTCTTTTTCCCCACACTACCCTTTAGACTCCTTTTACGTCTGATTCCCCCATATCATGATAAAGAGGTGAAGGGTTCAAAACTCACTGATTATGGTTGGGTATTGTCCACGCTAGCTACAATCTTTCTTTCATAGTTAGCTACCGTTTCATAACCTCATCAATCTAAAACTAAACAAAACACAGAAACACAAATTATAAGATAGAAAAAATTGTTTCAAAGATAAATTACAAACAATTAAATAAGCCATCACAAAGAAAAAGGTGGATAGTTGATATTTACGCAAAAATTGGTGAAGAGATACTTAAACACAAATTGCTAATCATTCTTTGTCTATTTGTGTTACAGAATCTCTCATTGATTAACAATAACTTAGTTTTTACGATTTCATTGAGCACACAACCCTATCCATCCCTTACTTGATTTATAATATTTTGCTAATTGATAAATATATCTACTTTATCTTCATAAATCAAGTCTAAATATTAATAGGTTTCTTGCTCAAATTATTCAAGTATAATATTAACGGTTTGTTAGATGATCGGTTGGTTATTGTTTTTTTTTTTTACCTTATAATTGTTAACTACACTATAATATTATAATTTGTGGAACTTTTTGGTTTCAACTCTACATTTTGGACATAAATTCTTTTCGTTGTGATTTTAACACTTAGAAACACCAATTTATAAGAAAAACTCAAAACTCAAGTGTATAATCTGAAACAAAGATAATGCATGATAAAATCATTCAATTAATGTAATTATATTTACAAATTACCTAAACTAAGATATGAATGCAATTACATTTTATTCACACATCAACCATTCTTTGTACTTCTATGCTTATGTTTTAAGTAATTTCTGATAACTTACTTGGTTGTTTATGGTATTTCAATGCATGATCAGTGGTGTTTTATGTTGGTACGAAATGTAAAAGTGAATGAATATGTGTATGGTGTATATGAGAATGAAAATGATGTATATGAATATTGTGATGAGTAGTTTGTGAATTAATTGAATGGTATTAATGGATGTAATATCATGATCCTCGTGGAGGGGTTACATGGTAGTGTCTTGTAGTTTCTTTGTATGAATGACTAGAGTTAATCCAACGGTTTACCCTGAAGCTCAATAACCCCAATCTCAGGTAGAGATTGATTGTTATGTGGTGGAAAGTAGTAGGAAGTCCTAGTCTATGTTCACCGACTAAGGATATAGCTGTTGACGGACTAACCTTGTGGATGACATAGGTTGGTGTTTGTATTTGGATTTGAATGGGTATTGTTGAAGGCCATCACAAGTGTATGAATCATCGTAGCTCGACATTCATACTACATTTAGATGGTCAAGTCTAAGTTTGTGGCATGTTTAGGATGAATGTTTATCTTATGCGTGTAATACAATGTATGATGGAACTTTCTTTGTATAAGATGAATTATTTATCTACTAGCTTACCCTTGCATTTGTGTTGTATGTCTTTTTGTATTTTTTCTCTTTTGCGATGATCACTTAAATGGTGTAAGTTTAGGAAGAACATCTTTTAGGAGATTCAACGTTTAGTTGAGAGAAAAGCAACATAATAGATAATCTTTGATCCATCAATGATAGGATTTCTTGTTCTAATAACCTCAAGTTTCTTGTAAGTTCTCATCTATATATGTTTTATTTTTATAGTTTTATATTACTAATTTGGAATGTTAATAATAGTTTTTAGGAAGAAAAATTCAATTATTTAAAATCTATTAAGATTTTATGAATAAAATAATCAAATATATCATTAAAATAATTACAACTTTTAAACTATTTTCTAAACAGAATGATAATAAATTTCTTTGCACTTCTTGATGAAACAATATAATATTTTATTAATTTTTTTTAACATGTTATTAAAATAAATAAAAAATCTAAATGTTCTAAATCATGATTTATAAAGCAATTAAAATGAGTTTGATCCGATAGGTTAGTTCTATAAATTTATAAAATGAACATGGTTAAATAAAACAAAATGTATGACATCAATAATAATTATATCTAAAAGTATAAAAATAGTTTTATTTCATGAAAAATATATGTGATAAGTTATGCATCAAATCACTATATTAAACTTAAAATTATTTTAATTAATATAAATTAAATTTTAAAATTATGTTTTAAAGTAGACCAATGTAATCGGTTAATATAATCCAAGATGAAGCTAAAAAAACTATAAACTACATCAGACGTGGATTAAGTTAAATCCATTAGATGATGTGTGGGGCCGACATTTCATACTTCAAATTATTCCTGAGTCAGCAAATGGATAAGAAATTATACAAGTTTGGGATATGTCTGAAACCCCACATTTACTTTTGTTTTAGAAAAAAAAATAAAGAGAGGAAATATCTAACACATTGATCACCATATAAAATATATTTAGAAAGAAAAATATTTTAAAATATATAATATGATAAAAAAGAAAGTCGAAAAGAAAAAAAATAAATGATTAATATATATATAATAAAAATATACGTGTATTATGATCTAAATTAAAAAAAAATCACTTGTCTTTATCTAAATTGGGTCAGTTATCCTAAAACCTTATTAATTATTAAATTAAAAAATACAACGGAAAATGCTTTGTAGTGATTATGTCAGACGAATGAAGACAATGCTAACAACTGATGGAGGAGACTTCCATTTATTTTGACAGACGATTTGATTACGGATAAAATATATTTTAATACATGTTTTGGACTCGTTATTTTGTTATTAATATGTGATTCCACATGGTGTTCTTTATTTAGTAATTCTTTTAAAACAATTATTATTTAATTAACCTTGGAAATAACTTTTTTAAAATAAGCAAGTATTTCTTTAGATTTCATCAGCACCAAACTATATTAATAAGGGCCATTATTTTCTTTAGTAGTTTTTTTAATAGCATGATTATTAAGTCTTGTTATACAAATTGATAAAGAATGTTAAAAATCTTTACTCATTATATATATCAATTCATCATTTTTGTTTTAGGAGTGTTAACAGTGTTTTTTAAGACTTTTTTTTATCAATTGTTATGAAAATGTGAAGGAATTTAAACAATCTTATCCGAAATACATTTAATTTTAAAATGATGTACTTTCTCTGTCATTTATTTTGGCTAGATTAGAAGCGAAGTCAGCGTAAGAATAGATGATTACCAAAACGAGATCTTGATTACCATTAAGTAACAACAAAAAGAAAAAGTAAAAAATCAAGAGCCGATAAAATCACCAGTGTGTGCTGGTAACCTTCGAACACAACACATGGAAGTGACTCTGATGAGCTTGCTTCATCACCGTTGTGCATGATCACCAAGTGGAAGGTGTTCCATCTTCCATTTTCGCAGACAAATTAAGAAAAATTATATTTTTTCACCTTTTCTTTGGCGTCTGAGACGGTTTTCCTTTCATGGGTGAATCCACCATTCCTCATTTTCAGCATCTAATGGCGAAAAAATTGCTCTTTTTGTTGACCCTTTTGGAAATACTGCTCTGTGGGCAATCCAAGTTTATGGTGTACAACACATCACAGGGTATAGTCCCTGACAAGCTCAATGTTCATCTGGTAGCTCATACTCATGACGATGTTGGTTGGTTGAAGACAGTTGATCAGTACTATGTTGGTTCTAACAATTCAATTCAGGTGTTGATTTAATTCTCTTTCTTTGGCTAAACTTGTGAACAATGGTGTCTGAAGATTGCAAGTTGAGGGTCTTGTTTGTTATGTTGCAATGTGTAGGGCGCTTGTGTGCAGAATGTGTTGGACTCTATGGTGCACGCGCTGTTGGCTGACAAGAACAGAAAGTTTATCTATGTTGAGATGGTAAGTTGGCTTCTTTTAAATCCCTTATATGTTGTTTTCTTGAGTTTCTTTGTTGGATCAAAGTGCTATTGCTCGTGACAAGAGGAAATTTTGAAGTTGCTTTTTTGGGCTAAAAGTAGTGCTGTGATGTTCCAAGACACAATCCGGCAAAGCATTTCATTTCCTTTATGTAGTTCATGCCTTCCTCTGCAACTTTTTTTTACCAGATTCATGATTTATATTTCACATCCTTCTTGTGGCAACAGATTAATGTTGCTCCTACAACAAGCTTGAATTACCTAGACTGTTAATGCTCGTGACATTGACAAATAGGAATACTAGGAAAATGAGGAAAACTATGTTTTTGAAAATATGGACTACTTTTAAGGCTTTCTTTAAATGCTAATGTGAAATGCTCTCTCTTGGGATCAACTCGGTGTGGCTGTGTGATAGGACTAACTAGCTAATGAAATTGATAGATAGGAATATCAAGAAAATTTGAGGATTTGTCTAACACCAAGGCGTCAACTCCATATATATTTAAATTCCTTCTACATTTCCTGTTTTTGTTCCTACCCTGTCCATGTTTATATGCTCGAACGTAGCATGCAACTATATGTTCATTTTACGTGTTGGCTGTTTCTTCTTAATTCTTTCACTTTTATCAATGCAGGCATTTTTCAAGAGATGGTGGAGAGATCAAAGTGAAGCTGTTCAGGATGTTGTTAAGAAACTTGTTAGTTCGGGTCAACTAGAGTTCATGTAAATACCTTTCTGACAACAGATTTCAATGTGATTAAGAACAAAGTCATTCTTCAATTGTAAAATGAAAGCCATCCTTTACTGTGAAAACAACCTGATTAAGAATTCCTTTGTGAGGGTTCCAATATCTATGGGCAAATATCTATCCATTATGGTATTCTTCAATCGTCTTTTATTTAGGGATTGATGCTATTTCTTTCCTTTATTTTCTCCTTGTTACAGAAATGGCGCCATGTCTATGCATGATGAGGCAGTTACACATTACATAGACATGATTGATCAGACTGCACTTGGTCATCAATTTCTGAAAGAGGAATTTGGTGTGACTCCTAGAATTGGTTGGCAAATTGATCCTTTTGGACACTCTGCTGTGCAGGCCTACCTGTTGGGAGCTGAAGTATGGCATAGATCTTCAAGCAATGAATCTTATCATGACTCTCAAATTTAGAAAGAATATGTTTCTCTTGTATTTCAATAATGAGGGCAATGGACCTATAAATACATAAGCTTGGTAGTTATTTTGGGAAATATAGATAGCTAATTCTAAGGAAATATAATCCTAGCATTAATACCAATATACCCATGCAATAAAGAATAAAATTATAGCAGGAATGAAATAAAAACTTTCTAAAATACATAATGAGCAAAGCATGATTTTGATAATGACTAATGAATATATTTTGAAGAAGATATATGTCAGAATTATTATTTGCTGTGTGGGTTATCAATTGGTTCTACTTTGTATGCAGGTTGGCTTTGACTCACTTTTCTTTGGTCGGATAGACTACCAAGATAGGGCTAACCGCAAAAAGGAGAAGAGTCTTGAGGTTATCTGGCAGGGTAGTAAGAGCCTTGGCTCTTCAGCCCAGGTGAATATCAAGAAATATATTTCTTTTCTCTTTAAATATTTTATGGTTGTCTTTGTTAGAGATTCTACATTGACTAGGAATAAGGTCGAATTATATTGTATATAAGTAGGGTGCAATTCTCACTTTGCAATACGGTTTTGTGAGGTTAAATTAGACATAAGTTCACTTACTAAGAGTCTTTGTATTTGTTGGAGATCTCACATCGACTAGTGATAAGATAAGTTTATAATACATAAATGGGTGCAAACCTCAAGCTAGTTTTGTGGTGTTGAGTTAGGCTTAAAGTTCACTTCTTAACATGGTATTAGAGCCATGTGTTAAAGCCTATGTTAGCAAGAATTTGTTATTTGTTCGGCTTATTATGCCACTTACTATTCGGAAATTTGTTTATTTGTTAGGCCTATCGTGTCACCTGGTATCGGGTAGCTATTGAACCACTCATTAATGTCTAGTACCACGTTCAAGATGTGAGAGAGTTCAAGATGTGAGAGAGATGTGTTGGAGATCCTATATTGACTAGATATAAGAGAAGTTTATAGTATATAAATGGGTGCAAACCTTATCTTATAAGACGGTTTTGTGGGATTTTACGAGGTTGAATTGGACATAAATTTACTTACAAAGAGTCTTTTTATTTTTATGATTGGTTTCTCTTAAATTAAATGTTTCCTTTTATTATGTTGAGTATCCTTTTTGTTCTTGTAGATTTTTGCTGGAGCGTTCCCTGAAAATTATGAGCCACCTGCTGGATTTTACTTTGAAGTTAATGATAACTCAGCGATAGTTCAAGTAATATTATAAGAACTTGTTAATTTTGTTATCACATATAACTATTTTAGTTCTTTGTTATGCTAAACTTTGTTTACTTCTTCCTGAAGGATAACATGGAATTGTTTGATTACAATGTCCAAGAACGAGTGAATGACTTTGTTGCAGCTGCATTATCACAAGTAAGTTGAGCGTGTTTATCTTCAGACTTCTTAAAAATGTTATTTGACTTGAGATGCAATAATATGGTTAGAAATTAAAAATTGAATTGAGTGATTGAGAGGTGTTGGGTCTTTCGAGGAGAATTCACCAAGGAGATTCAATGAGCCAAACTCGCGTAAGATATTAATGTAAGTGTTAGAAGTCTGATAGGATATAAGGTAATAGATAATGTTAGGGGTTGGAAGGTATACAAGAGAAGAAGAAAGTATAGGAGAGAAGAAGAAGGGCACTAAACGGTAGAAGGCGGGGAAAGGTCGAGCCGGACGGTGGAAGGCGGGGAGAGGTCGAGCCGAACAGTGGAAAGAGGTGAAGAACTGGAACCGATTGATTGAAGAGTTACTATCCTAACTGTTGTAGCAGTTAGGATGGGCGGGAAATATTTATAATAAATAGAGCTATATTATAGGGAAATATTCAGTATAAGATATTTATAGTAAATAGAGCTATATTATAGATATTTATAGTAAATAGAGCTATATTATAGGGAAATATTTAGTATAAGATATTTATAGTAAATAGAGCTATATTCTAGAGAAATATTCAGTATAAGATGGCGGGAAATATTTAATATAAATAGAGCTAGATTCTATTGTTAGGGTTATGCTTTTGATTATTGAGGTTGTTAACCGACGACTACAGTCCTGTGAGGGAGGTTATGCTCTCAACTATCTTGTTTAGAGAATTCTATTACCATTAATAAGAGAAATTCATTCTTTCATTATCCTTTCTGCCTACTGTGATCTTGGTTAATTAGGTTTTCTACTCAGAAACCTAACAAAGTCCCACATCGACTAGAGATATGTTGGGTCCAAACAAAAGTCCCACATCGGATAAAATAAGAGATGGACATGAGTTTATATACATATAAGATACCTCAATTGGTAAGAGGCCTTTTGGAGTGGTACCAAAAGCAAATCTGTGAGGGCTTGACCCAAAGCGAACAATATCTTACCAGTGTGGAGATCTATGTGTATGTGTGTGTTGAAGATGTACTGATGAAGTCAGACTCACTTGAACCATTAGATGATCTGGAAGAGTTAGACGAACTAGGAACCTTAAAAGGGTTTTACCGATTCAATCCTCAAAGTTTTCAAAAGGATATTAAACTGTAAACAAGAACTCAACCATGACCTTAAATTTAAAGCAAATGGAAAAAACAGAAAAAGATGATATTAGTATGTAATAATCTATCAGATTTTCTTATAGTTGGTGCTTTTAAAAGATGTTTCCAACCTTCTTTAATGGAAATCCATTTCAACCAAACTGACATGTTCTTAACTTGAAGCTTGAATATGAATTTGAATTTTGCTATTGAGTTTTTTGGAATAGCGGGAACTTTAATTGCTTTTATTCAGGATCATCTTAATCGCTATCTTACACTATTTTATTTTTAGGCAAACATAACTCGAACAAATCATATAATGTGGACAATGGGAACTGATTTTAAGTATCAATATGCACATACATGGTTCCGGCAGCTGGACAAACTCATTCATTATGTAAACAAGGTAACTCACTCGTATACATGAATTTATTTGTTTGTGGTTTGACTTCATGTGCTTATTCTTGTTATTATGAACTCTGATTGTTAAATATTTTTCAACTTTAGGATGGACGCGTTAATGCTCTTTACTCTACGCCATCCATATATACTGATGCAAAATTTGCTACCAATGAGTACTGGCCAATCAAGACTGATGATTTCTTCCCGTGAGTTTAATTTGTAGCTGTTTCATAATCCATTTTGCTTAATTATTATATTTTTGTATGGTATGACGTTTCTCCTCATATTTTCATGAACAAAATACCAGTTATGCAGATCGTGCAAATGGTTACTGGACAGGATACTTTACCAGTAGACCAGCTATCAAACGCTATGTCAGATTAATGAGTGGCTATTACTTGGTATGATTTGTATATTTATAGTTTACAAGGTAATAATCATCCGTAGTCCACCAGTGTTTGGATATTTACTTTCTACAAAAAAATTATTAGGCTGCAAGACAACTAGAATTTTTTAGGGGGAGAATGAATTCAGGGCCAAATACAGACTCATTAGCTGATGCTTTAGCAATTGCTCAACACCATGATGCAGTCACTGGCACAGAAAAGCAGCATGTTGCCAATGATTATTCCAAACGGCTGGCAATAGGCTACAAGGAGGTGCAGTTTCAGAGTCTGTTTCAAGTTACTGTGTATAACCATTTGTTAGTGAATCGTCTAGTGGCATATTGCTTTTTTGCAGGCAGAGGAATTGGTTTCATCATCACTGGCTTGCTTGGTTGAATCACCATTGCTTTCTAGATGTCAAAACCCAGTTACAAAGTTTCAACAAGTAAAAGATCTAGAATCTTTTTAAGTTTGTTCACTATTTGTATTATTTGCTGAAATGGCTTGCTTCTTCCTTGTCTTAAATTTTTGTTTTCAAAATTTTAGCTGTTGATAAATGATTTCTTATCCTTTATTATTCCTTGGCTCAATTACCGTTTGGTGTATGACATGTCAAACCTGATTTTGTTTATTTTTAATGGATTATATTCCTTTCTTCATCTTTTTGATAAGATATTTCCCTATGTAATCAAATCATATCATATTTCTCTATTTGCTGTAATCAATAATTTTTTTAACATGTTAATATATACAGTTTGGCCATCCGATCTTTGTTGTTATATTTTGATGTAGTTCAATTTACGTTATTATATAATGACATGTGAGCTTTGTGCCTTCCCCTTTTTCACAAAAAAGATTATAATAACTATTAGATATGATAGTTTTTTATTATCATATTTAAGTTCGAGTTTTTTATATTTTCAATATACTTTTTCCTTTTTCATATTTTCCAGTGTCCACTTTTGAACATAAGTTATTGTCCTGCATCAGAAGTTGATCTGGTTCGAGGGAAGAATTTGGTAAATTCATCACATATTTTGTTATCCTTTCATTAGTTATATTGTTTTATATTTATTTCTTGAATTCTATCTTCTCACGAGTTTTTTCCATGCTTAGCTCATTGTGGTTTACAACTCTCTTGGTTGGAGGAGGAATGAAGTCATTCGATTTCCGGTGAGTGATGTCACTCTAGTATTTGTTGATTGTTCTAAATTCAGTATATGGTGGAACATAGAGAAATTAAAACTAATATGATGAAAATAATCATAATCTTTATCTTTTTTGTTCTTCTAGTGGTCTTCAATCATGAAATATTAATGTATCTTCAATATGTTAGAAAGTTCTTGGAGAAACTGATATGATATTTTATTATTTTTATCTGTGTGAAGCTGAATACAAAAGGGAGCATTTATAATGGCTACCCTTGAAAGCAGAAACCAAAAATGCCCAAAACAAACTCACCAAATTTATATTTTTTTAGACTATTAAATCCTAGGTTTAATCCTTTACTACATCCCTATTTATGTACGAATTTCTCAATTGGGTCCTCGTTTTTTAAAGTGTATCAAAATGGTCCCTAATTTTGAAAATTGATATCAATTGAGTCCTTTCTGTTAAGTTGGCTAGACGGCGTTAAAAAAATTGATGAGTGGGATGCTGAGATGACGAACGAGCGCTCGTCCACGAGCGAACGAACGCTCGTCCATCAGCGAACGAACGCTCGTCGACCACCGAACGAACGGTCGTCCAGTGTGGAACGAACGGTTGTCCAGCAGTAAGAGGTCGACGAGCGTTCGTTCTCTGGTGGACGAGCGTTCGTTCGCTGCTGGACGAGCGTTCGTTCGCTGGTGGACGAGCGCTCGTTTGTCATCTCAGCATCCACTCATCAATTTTTTTAACGCCGTCTAGCCAACTTAACGGAAAGGACTCAATTGATATCAATTTTCAAAATTAGGGACCATTTTGATACACTTTAAAAAACGAGGACCCAATTGAGAAATTCGTACATAAATAGGGATGTAGTAAAGGATTAAACCTAAATCCTAATAAAAGTTAGATGTAAAATACACCAACTGACTATGTTAGTTGTCAAATGAGCTGACATAATCAGTTACCAACTAAGCGTGTATGTTGGGAAGTCTGATATGGCCTGCCTCAATTCTTGGAGTGAAGCTTATATAACTATTAGAAAACTTCAATTGATAAGAAATAGTTTTAAGTTGAAATTTGACATGGTATCAAAGCTTATTGATAACAATTAGTTTTGATAGGCTGCCATGGTTTGACAAGCATCTATAGAGGGGTGATGTTGGGAATGTCCAACATTGTCTGTCCCAATTCTTGGAGTATGGTTTATATATGTATTGGGAAAGTTCGCATAATCCAAATTGGCTTTAAGTTGAATCTGCCAATATATAGCTAATAGCTAACAAAGCCTGCTGGTGCACTTGGCTACTAACTTCCTAATAGATTTTTATTTAGGGCAGCTATTATGATGTTAAAGGTTTTTCGAGATTGATGTTTTAATGCACTTAGACATATATAATATTTGCTAAAATGGGCTAGTAACTTTCTCTGCAACTATTATAGTACTTACCCGTTGTGTGTGTAGATGTAACTAATGTTGCAACCATCTTCAGGTTACTGAGGCCAATGTTAGAGTTCAGGACTCTAACGGTTCAGAAATAGAATCCCAACTTCTTCCTCTGGCTGAGAAATATTTAGACTTAAGAAACTACTATGCGAAGGCATATATGGGTCAGGCTCCACTTAAGACACCTAAGTATTGGCTTGCATTTACAGTTTCTGTACCCCCACTTGGTTTTAGCACCTACACTGTCTCAACTGCGAAAAGAACAGGTTCAAATATATATTGCTTTAGTATTTAATTTACAAGAGTTAATTTCCATGCTCATAACAAATAAATGATTTCTATTTGATTTCAGGATCAACTAGATCGTCAGTAGCTACATATAAAAGTAGTGAAAAGTCTAAATTTGAAGTTGGTCAAGGAAATTTGAAGCTTACATTTTCTACTGATCAAGAGAAGTGTACCAATTATGTTAATATAAGAAACCTGGTTTGTGATACTTCACTTTGCACCACACGATTCCCTTTTCACTAGAACACCTTTATCTGTGCAATCATGCCTCTGTATTTTGTGATGTTCTCTTTCCTGGTTTCATGTTTTCATATATTCTATAGCTTCGAATTTTACGTGGATAGAAAAATGTAAAAGCAAAAGAAGTAGAACTTGATTAAAAATGTTATTTTTTGACATGTCAGGTTGAGGAACAGGTTAAACTAAGTTACCTCTACTATTCTGGATACAATGGAACCAATCAAAAGGATCCGCAGGTAGATAAACATTTTGACCATAGATATCAATGTCATACGGGTTCAATATATTTTTAATTTCTGTAAATATAGAAATGTTCACTTTTAGTACCCAAAAGCTGTCTCCTTTTTTCCCTTGTATATGGAAATAGGGACCATACATGACACATTTCCACAAAAGAGGGACCAAAGAGTGGATAATTTTTTCAGGAATTAAAAGTGAACATAATCCTATTTTCAAATGCTAAACTAAAAACATATTTATCCCTTTAAGTCTCTCGCAATTCTATTTTGGATATAACTTCATAATTTAATTCCCCTCACAGAATTCCGGGGCCTATGTCTTCCGTCCAAATGGCACATTTCCAATAAACCATGAAAAAAAGGTTTGAAGTCCTTCCTGCTATATTCTAACCCAACAAACGAATTCCCATAACAAGTGTCACATTCACTTGAATTTTCAGGCTCTATTAACTGTTTTGAATGGACCAGTACTAGATGAAGTTCATCAACAAATCAATCCATGGATATATCAGGTATTTTTCTTGTTACATCTTTAACAGCATCTTCATATTATTTTCTTAGTAATAATAATAAACTTCTTTCCCATTTAGTTACATGAAATTGTGGTCACATAATAATTTGAATAAAATGTGGTGTGTAAAAAGGAAGACGGGAACTGCATGTTAACTTCTTGGCAATCTTAATATGATAGTTCTTACTTATTTATATAGACAATACAATTGATTTTATTATAGTTTTTCCTCTATATGATAATTATGGCTTCACCTTACTTTCAAAACTTTAGGTGCAACAGGTCTTGATATTTTACATTATGCAAATTACTTCAATGTTCTTTTACTTTAAGTAAACAAAAAGAGTAAATAAAGCTTAGGGAATACCCTTAGTGCCATACGGGTAATTTATTTCGCAGTCTCAATTGTTGCAAAATAATAAATGAATTTTGCCATAAATAGCCTGGAGACAGTCTTATACATCGGCCCAAACACTTAATAAAGTAGGTCCCACTTCATGAATGAGGGCTAGCGAAGTGGAACCAATCCCATTATCAGTACCTGTTCTACTTCAGTTTCTATTTGCCCCAGCTCCTAATTTTTTCTATAATTATAGTAATAAATGTTGATGAATGAGACTTTTTATCTTCTTTTTACCTGACATTAGAAATTAACATGCTTCAAATATGTTCGCAGATTACCAGACTATACAAAGGAAAAGAGCATGTTGAAGTGGAGTTTATCGTAAGCTTTAAATAATTGGTTATTATATTTACATTTGTGTCATTCTCCTAGTCATGTTACAATTTGTCTGTGACAGCTTGATTTCCTTTGTAGTTTGGTAAATACCGTGATAACTATTGAGATATATTCTTATATGGATTTTATGGATAATGTTGGAAGCTTATTTGAACTTATGGTATGTGGAATATCAGGTTGGCCCTATACCGATTGAAGATGGAACTGGTAAAGAAGTTGCCACTCAGATTTCAACTACTATGGAAACCAACAAAACATTTTACACGGATTCTAACGGGCGAGATTTTATCAAAAGGGTATGCAGATCAGACTAATGTTCCTTGTAATACTACATCTAAGTAATTTAGATCATACATAATTGTTGGCACCAGATGTTACCTTGCTTACGTTTTCATTATTTTCTTTTGTTGAAATTCTTTGGTTTAAGGTATAGAGAGAGGGAATGGAGAAAATGAAGATTGATACTAATAATTCGAATTGAAAAAGGAAACAGATCATAAAATACTAAAGTTTTAGGAAACTGAGAAAATAAAGAATTTGATCCTTAGAGATATATTTTTAAGATACTCTAAGGTATTCTGAAGATATCATATCAACAAGATACTCTGCTAGATGACCTTGGTTGTGGGAGTCTAAGAGAAGAAACAAGGGAGTCTATCAGGCAATAAAATAACTGATTGTGTTATTTCTAGAACTGATATTGACTTGATGGGATATGTTTGCAGATACTCAAATATTCTGGAAGATGTAATATTGATATTCTAAGATATTCCAACGTCTTTCTATTTCCAGATGCTGGGTTTTGTTGCAAAATATAATTCTCTCATGGAAGTCAAGAAATGGAAACAACATATCTTTTTATTTGATCTTAAATTTGTTGATGGCATATAGAAGTATCTGCAAAAAAAATTCATTTCTTTTCCTTCAGTTGTAAAGTAAATTTTTGAAACTCATCTCACTGCAGATACGGGATTACAGAACTGACTGGGATCTGGAAGTGAACCAACCCACTGCTGGAAATTACTATCCTGTATGTGAACTCTTATACAACATTTCTGTTATATTCATCATTGGTGTTCAAGACCTAGTTTCCCCCTCTTTCCTGCAGGGATGCTATTGCTGAAACTGTTGTGCTTGCAAACTGTTGTTTGTTCTTGTATGTTAAAATATGAAACTTCTAATAATAAACTGCATTTTTTTAACTTATTTGGCTTATTGAAATCATTATTTCATGAGCTTTGTAAGTCATCCACATGCAAATCCATTTTAGAATTGATTGCAGAGATGTATGCCCAACTACACTTCAGAATTCAGACTGCTTTCTTTATGGCACAGGAGTTTGATAAATTCCACAAGTTATATCCATTCTTTAGGTTCTTAATATTATTTATTTTATCCTTCAGATTAATCTTGGGATATACGTGGAGGATAATAAAACAGAATTCTCAGTTTTGGTGGACAGATCTATTGGAGGATCCAGCTTACAAGATGGACAAATAGAGCTGATGGTCCACAGGTATGTGTTGTTCTTCAAATGATGTGTTAAATAGATTGATATTGTACTGGAGTTACTTGAAATTATAATTGAACTACTCTTATTTAGAACTTTGCAAGGCCTTGTTTCTTGGAAATGTGGTCTTTTTCCACCTATGGTAAAGTGTGTAAGCATATAGAAGGGAGCAAAGCTTTTAATAATTAAAATGTTTTGGAAGAAAGGAGGGGAAAATTTCTTAGATGTACAATTTAGTTAGTGATTTGGTACTTTAGTGAAGCATAATGCAACTTTTTTTAGATAACTTATCTGCTTCAGATTTTGAAGTGTGGGCATGTTGGTTGAGTCTTCATCATTTGAGAGGTGGGGATAAATTGCTTAATTCAGCATCACGATCTCCAATTTTTCACACTAGAGTTTGGATTGCTTCTTTCGGAGTGATAGGATTAACTCATGAGTAAAAATTTTGGTCATCTGAGGTCTGACATGACTTTTTGTGCTCTAAAGTTTTCACAAGAACTGTGAAAAGTATTTTTTTTGGTGTTAAAATCTATAGTTTTCTGTCATTTATGTAATTTTTTTCTTATGAAGAATAAATGATGTTATTCTTACTAGTTTGACCTTGCCATCAATAATTGTTTACTTATCTTTTTAATTAGTGAATTACATTTCTTACTAACGTACTACATAGTATGTTAGGTTTTCTTCAATACTTCTTTTTGAAAAAAACAATGCTATTAAATTTATTGGTATTTATAAAGGAAATATGCAATCGATTTAAAGTATTTGGCATTTTGATGAACAAAAAAACATGTCATCGTGTGTTGTTTTTACAATTTGAAGTTTTCATGAATACCAACCGTACCTGTCTAATGTATTGGTGCCTTAGTGGGTGAGGAGGGTCTACTTAGGGGGGGATATGCAATGGTCAAGAGACCTCTCATTGCTTTTGATTGCTTCCCCCATCTCCCACCCCTTACCCATGCAACCAGCAGCAACCCCTTTTTTTTAAGTCTTGTTTTGAGGGTGTCTATTTTCAGTGTTTGATTCTGTCATTGTATTTTTGTCATTTTTAAAGGATTATAATTTCTTTCTTCTCATAAACAGGAGATTACTACTTGATGATTCAAAAGGTGTTGCAGAGGCTCTAAATGAAACAGATTGTGTTGGTGGTGATTGCAGGGGTCTAACTGTAAGAATTTCATGCATATTTTTATGTTATTTAGTTGTTTGTTTCTTTTATTAATGTTAGATGTGTATTTTGCGTATATATTCTCATTTTATCAGCTGACAATTTCTCTCAAATGGGTCTTAAAATGCTGATGGCAGAAAAAGGTTTGACAAATCAATGTCAATCCACTTTTTCTAAAGCTGACTAAAATGTCAATGTCATAATTTTGCATTTAGTGTCAAAATCCCATGACCTGCATTTAATATTTTCTTATACAATTTTAATTACATAATTAAGAGATTTAATCACATTCCATAGTTAAGAGGATTAATAGGCTGATGCTATATTTTATATCTATTGTATAGGATCATTGGTCCTGAATAGTAGGAATAGATTATATCCAATATAACTTGGGATTTTCAGTTATTAAGCAATTGCTCCCCAATGAATAATATCATAACAGTTTTCTGATATGGTATCAAAGTCACTTAGAGCCTATCCTATTCAAGTTCTTTGGGATTATTATGCCACTGTTATCGGGCATCTTGTTAGACCACTCACAAATATATAATCCTATGTTCGAGATGTTCATTCCTCATAATGAGGAGATGTGTTAAAGATCCCACATTGATAGGAGTAAGACTGAAGTATAATGAGTGGGATGAATGTTACCTTACAAGCTGGTTTTGTGAGGTTGAATTAGACATAAATTTGATAAAAATATGTTTAGGCAAAAAGCTCGTGTATTGAAGATAAGGATAATTCATTCTCTACAAAAAGACCTCATTCTTCCAAAATTAAGTCCCATTAACACCTCATCATCTATTGAAACTAATACTTCACCATCTACTGAGTGTAGTCAGTCATGTTGCTTCACCAAAATTAACTGGAGAGAAAACTCATTGTTACCCATCCACTGTAGGTATACTCGTGAAGGAGAACTTCTGTTATTCAATCACCACAAGTCCATGAATATGAATCTATACCTAAAATACCTGACATTAATGAAGAATAGAATATGCTAGCCATTGAAGTTTGGGACCTTCCAATTGCAGTAAGGAAAGGTGTCCGAGGATGTACTCAAAAGCCAAGGTACCCATTGTCACACTTTGTGTCTTATGACAAACTATCCCGTAGTCACCAAAGCTTTCTTGGTCATCTAAGTACTGTCACTGTTCCAAAAACTATGGATGAGGCACTGAATAGTAATAATCGAAAAAATGCTATGAAGGTTGAAATGATTGATCTAGAAAAGAACAAAACTTGGGAATTGGTGGATCTACCTAAATCCAAGGCAGATGGGACATTAGAAAGATATAAGGCTAGGCTTATGGCTAAAAAGATATAAGGCTAGGCTTATAGCAAAGAGTACTCAAACATATGGGACTTACTATCTTGAAACTTTTTTACTTGTCGTAAAAATGAATATAGTTAGAATTTACTGTCTCTAGCAGCTGACTACGAATAACCATAAATAGAGTTTGCAACAATTTGACGTTACAAAGGCCTTTCTACATGTCAATCTTGAGAAAGAACTTTACATGGAGGTTCCACCTGGGTTTAAAGTCGAGGAAGGAAAGATGTGTAAACCCTGGAAGGCACTCTATCGATTGAAACAATCTCTTAGAGCATGGTTTGACAGGTTTATTATAGTAATGAAGATCATGGGGTACAAGCAAAGGCAAAGTGACCGTGCATTGTTTATTAAGCATTCAACTTCAGCAGAATTACCTCACTAATTGTGTATGCAGATGATATAGTTCTAACCTGAAATGATCAGGTAGGAATGGAAGCCTTAAAAAAATGTTTGATAACAGAATTTGAAATCAAGGAGTTAGGTAGATTGAAATATTTCTTGGGCATTGAAGTGGCTCGTTCCCATCATGGTATTTTCATCTCCAAACAAAAATATTTGCTGTATTTATTGGTTAAAACTGATAAATTAGGATGCAAACGAATAGAGACACCTATTTAACAAAATCACAAACTTGGTGAAACAATTGAAGATGTAGTTGTGGATAGACAATCTAATCAAAGACTGGTCAGGAAATGGATCTACTTGTCTCACACTAGGCCCGACATTGCCCATTCTCTAGGAGTTCTAAGTGAGTTCATTCATAATTCAAAAGGAGACTCGTCTCAAAATTGTTTATCACATTCTACAGTACTTGAAAAACTCCTGGTAAAGGAATTTTATTTACAAAGGGGAATGAGATTATCTTAGAAGCCTACACAAATGCTCACTATGCAAGTTCTATAGATGATAGATGATCTACATTTGGATATTGCACTTCTCTTAGAGGAAATTTAGTCAATTGGAGAAGCAAAAGAAAAAATGTTGTGGCAAGGTCAAGTAGGGTTTACAGCCATGGCCTTAGGAATTTGATAAATACTATGGTTAAAGATAATTTTAGAAGACCTGAATATTGATTGTATTGTGATATCAAGTTAGGAATAAATATTGCACATAATCCAGTGCAACATGATAGAACTAGGCATGTTGAAGTCGATCAACACATCATGAAAGGAGAAATTGGGTAACAGCACAACCATTTGTATCCCTTGGAAATCAACTTGCAAATGTATTGACAAAAAGGCTAAGTGGTGTTACATTTCAGTCTAGTGTTGGCAAATTGGGAATGAATGACATCAACTCACCAACTTGAGGGGGTGTCAAAATTCTATGATTTATGTTGCAGTTAATATTTCCTTATACAGTTTTAATTACATAATTAGGAGATTTAATTACATTTCATAATTAGAAGGATTAACAAGCTGATAGTATATTTTATATTTTGTGTACAGATCATAAATTGTAGGAATAGATTATATTCATTATAAATTAGGATTTTCAATTATTAAGTCTTTGTATTCTATCTAGGAGCAATTTCTCCTCTATCAAGAATATTAGAAACATTTTTCTAACATTTAGAAATGTTTAATTGATATATAAATGAGAAAGAAATTTGTCAATTTTCAATTGCTTTCTAAAAAGGATTTATTCCCAATGTTGTCAACAAATTATGTCTACCCAAATTTTTTGGCAGTGTGTAGTTTTGGCTGTTAATGTATTTGGCTGGAGCAGTTTTCCTGCATTTTGTTTAATGTTATTCATGGAAAATGTCTGCTGTATGATTTAGATTTTCATAACTGGTAATATGTCACTAACAATCTATGTTGTAGGTCCAAGGCAAATATTACTACAGAATAGACCACTTAGGTGAGGGTGCTAAGTGGCGTCGTACTTTTGGCCAGGAAATATATTCTCCACTTCTTTTAGCCTTTGCTGAAAAGGTGAAATTGAATACTGCAAACAAAATAGTTCTTTGTTAGATATATTGCATTTATGTTAATTAGGGAAACATGGTCGCTATGTTAATTATGTTATTTTTAATATTCATTTGTATTTGGGCTTAGCTTATATTTTCATTATTATAAATACATTACCTCTGTGTATTTTTTGTACAAGGAAGATTAATCCTATACCTAGTTTTACTCTATTCAATATGGTATCTAGAGCCTAAAGCTTTTGATAGTCAATATTTGAATTTTGAATTCATTGGGAGAGGATTCTCTTGGTCCTTGTCATAGAACACTCTTTCTTATCAAAGATTGAGGTTGTTGTGGCAAATCTTTACTGACTCATCAATATGCTAGATTATGGCATTTCCATCTCAATCTTATTTTTGTGTTCTTCTCTTATTTTCGTTATTTATGTTATGAGAGGAATCAAATTCGGAAACGATTGTACTTTTTTCTAGATAGGATCGTATTAGTTGGGCAACTATCAATTGCATTAAGGTCGTCTCCTTGTCCTCTTTCAGGATATGTGCTTGTTGCTTTGATTGGAAAACCTTGGTTTTTTAGGGTTTTTTCTCTCTCTGTGGCTTCTTCTGCTCCCTCTTCTAATAGCGCAGACCAATTTACTCTTTTCTATGAATTTCTTAAATGGTATGAGAATCGTCAGAACTCTAGTTTCACTATTTTTGTTACACGCACATCTATATTTTTTTTGGCCTAACTCAACCTTCTTCCCTTGGACCATGGGTTCTTGACTCAGGTGCCACAAATCACATCACTGGTAACAAATCTTAGTTTTCTTCTTTATCCTCTTTTGGATAATTTACCTACGATTACAATGGTTGATGGTCTTATCTCATGTTGGTCTGCCCCTCCCATGACTCATGAGTTCTTGCAGCATTTCTTTTATTTCTTGGAAAATTTCCCTTATTTCTTGCATACTGTCTTTTTTTCTGTCATGGCTCTTCCTTGTTTGTTGCCCCCTCTATCCAAAGTATTTACTCTGGCTTCCATGCTTCCACCTCTTCCTCTATCCGGCAAGTCGGACCAATTTGTTAGGTTCTTAGGTAGAGAAACCAAGAAAACTACTGTAAAACACCAAAGCTCACCGAAAAGATATGGTATTATTGATTCTAAGCACCCAGAATAGCAAGAATGCCTCCAAGGGACAAAGCTCCGTTCACACAGGATGGTAATGATCCTATCAACAATTCTCTACACATCCAAAAACAACTCCCCCCCTACCTACAAAGACCCCCACTATATAAAGAAAGTCTCACTCAACCCTAACAACTAATTTTTTAATCTGTTTCCTCCTATCATACACATTATATTTTATCATATTGTCATTTCATTCGAGAGAAGATTGTATCTGGAAACATCAAGACTAAGTTCGTCAACTCAAATGATCAGTTAGTAGTTATTTTCATACGGAGATTGAGAATTGATTATATTTGTAACGAGCTTGATACATATGATTTATATGCACTAACTTGAGAGGAAGTGTTAGATATATTGCGTTTTATGTTAATTAGGAAAACGTAATTCCTATGTTAATTATGTTATTTTTACTATTTATTTGTATTTGGGCTTAACCCACATTCTCATTATTATAATTACATTAATCTGTATGTATTTTTTATACAAGAAAGATTTATCATATACCTAATTTTACTATATTCAACATTCTTGAACATATATCTACTTTTTATTTGATAAATTTTGAACATTTAGAATTATATCATGTATCAGGTACTAAAGGTCTATTTCATTGTGCAGGATGATAAAGATGAGTGGATGAATTCCAATGTATTAACATTTTCAGGAATAGATTATTCTTACGCATTACCTGATAATATCGCTATTATAACATTACAGGTATATGTGTCTTCAGCTTAAAGGGATTTCCTTATCCTCAATAGTATTTGTTCAGTAACAAGTGAATTTACAGGGCTAATACAATGATGGTATCAAAACTTTGTTTTCTTTGTGTTGTGTGTGAGGAAGTGCCCATATGTTAGGCCATCAAGATCAGAAGGGTGGAAACGGAGAGAAAGAGAAAGACATATAGAGAAAAAGAAATCAAGGAATATTCAATTCACTAAAAAGAATTTCTATGAATGGATACATATGTCTTTCACCTTCTTGTTATAACTAATCGAATACATATTACTGATATAACCAATGTTCAACAACTGATGGCTATTAAAACAATAAGAAACGATACTCCATAATTTTTTCTGGAACTCGCAGCACAAATTGAAACCTGAGAATTAAAGGGTTGAGAAATTAATCAATAAAACCATAACACGTGTTACTTGTTGTATAACAATAACACCTTACCCCACTAAATGATCTCTTTTCCTTCTAGATAGACCTTCAATTTTGCTACCTCTTGGTTCCTAACAATTTATGAAATCTGTTGTGTTCAAATTCTATGGCTTCTAATATATCTATTTTCTTGGACTTTGCAGGAACTTGAAGATGGGAGGGTTCTTCTACGGTTAGCACATCTATATGAGGTCTCTCCACTTCATCTTATTTAGTATTTCTCTCGAGTTTTTCTTTGACTTCACTTTTGAAAAGAGAAGTTGTAATGTTTTATTGGTACCATTGCTCTTGTATGTTTATTTCATGATTTTTCTGGAATGAAGTATAAGCCTTGGCATTAAAAATAAAGTGCACTGACTAATACATGAATGGAGAGAATGCATATTTTCTTCTAAAATAATAATTGCAGTTTTGTTGGAATAAATCAGGGAACCTATTAGTGTTGGAGAAAACTGTTCCAAGACTGGCACAAGTTTTGTATAGAATGGATTACTGCCATGGTGATTGTTTGCCAACTAAATAAATACATCATGGTTGTTACTTATGAATTTTAAGCTCATTAGATTATTCATTGTCTTTTTCTACTGTAATTAATAGTTAATAGAAAATGAATTTGCTTCATGCTTTAGTCCCTCATTTTCTTTTGCCCATCAAACTAATGCATAGATTGAAGAAGACAAGGATCTCTCTGTAACGGCAACTGTGGAGCTGAAAAAGCTCTTCCCTGGGAGGAAGGTAAGTGATAGGTTTCATTTCATGAGAGTATAAAAATGTTTTTTACACTTTTTTTTTAGCTTGTTTTCTAACTCAAGTTCTTTCCTTGAAAAATAGATCAAAGAGGTAAAGGAGATGAACTTATCTGCCAATCAAGAAAGAACAGAGATGGAGAAAAAAAGACTTCATTGGAAAGTAGAAGGCTCTGATGGAAATAGACATGTTTCAAGAGGAGGACCCGTTGATCCAAAAGAGCTAAAGGTGGAGCTTTCTCCAATGGAAATCCGCACTTTTATCATTTATTTTGATGGTGTTTCAGACCAACTTTTTTATGCAATGTAGAGCAAAATCAGTGGTCCAAGTCCTTGCTTTTGAACAAGTATATTGGTATGACACAAATATTAACGTTTCAAATACTAGTATGTTTTGCATAATACCATATCTTGCTTGAAGGTTAGTTATAGCCTATTTCTTTCATACTCTTATCTGTGTAGGTTTTCCATAACATGCTTATATTCCACTAATCATTCCCTAACTTGTGCATGTGCATAATATTTTAAAATTTGTAGAAAATCATGTATAGTCTAACATGCCATGACATGTTTAATAAAATCTTTATGTAATGAAAACGATAATTATCATAGAATTATTTGGAACATCCTATGACATGAATTTAATAAATAAACAAATTGTATTGATTGTTATAACGAGAACACATGTTAGTTAGTCGTTACAATCTCTGAGATGAATTTAGTAAATAAACAAATCGTGTTGATTGTTAAATATTACATATAATATTCTTTTTAAAATCTCATAAATGTAGTTCAGTTCAATTTTAGGAGTTATCAATAGTTAGATTTTAAAAAATAAACTATATAACAATCTTGCATTTGACAAGTTCTAGAAATATGTTTTATAGTTTATTATTTAAACACAAAAGCAAAACTAAAAGTGAAATTCGATAATTTGTGCATCTACATGGAAGACTTGACCAAATTATATATATATACACCCGCGACTATGCTCCCAATGCAGAACAGTGATTCAAGATTTTTTTTTTTTATTCTGTGAATTGGGTATTCCAAAGGTTTTTCTGATCCGAAAATATCTTATGAAATGCCCAATATCCCCAATAGCTTCTTCGGATTCTCCAAATTTGCCTTCTTCAATCGTTCACCACCGATCACGGTTACCATCCATCTTCACGCCTTCATTAAAGAGAATCATAACAATGTTATATGATTCAGTGCAGAGATGATTTCTCTTCATTAAAGAGAATCATAACAATGTTATATGATTCAGTGCAGAGATGATTTCTCTCCAATGTATATTGTTCCCATGCTTGAAGGATAGTGTCAAGGTATGTGCAGCAGGAATGAGACAATGAGAAGAGACGGGTCACGTTTTGATTCAATCTTTTAGTTATTTGTTAATAAATATTATCCTTAGAAATAAGATAGTTAGTTTGTCTGTTCCATAAAAATAGCCACTTTCGGTAATGTTTACCCACGTTTTAGTTATGTTTTGTTTACATGGTATTTTTGTTTTTTATATTAGTTATTGTATTGGCTATATAAGGTCATTTACTTCATTGAATAAATCAAGCTTTTAAAGCTAGAATTGTACTTTGATAATATTCCATTTTAAACACTGGTATCAGAGCTCACACACGGCCTGATACATATATTAGCAAAACACGAGAGAAAAGAGGTGAGCATAAATATATGGCTGACGGCACAGCTTCCTCAGTATTTCAAAGTTTGATGGATCCTATGATCATTGGTCCATGCTAATGGAAAATTTGCTGAGATCTAAGGAATACTGGAGCGTGGTGGAACAAGGTTATGAAGAACCCAAAATACTAGAGTCACTCACAAAGAGCATAACTCTAGAAGAGCATAAACTGAACGATCTACGAGTAAAGAACTATTTATTTCAATCCATTGACAAGAATATTTTGAAAACCATCACCAACAAAGCTAATCCAAAGCACTTTGGGATTCAATGAAGCAAAACTATCAAGGGAATGCTCGAGTTCAACGCACGCAACTTCAACGACTTTGAAAGGAGTTTGAAATTCTAGAAATGCAAAACGGTGAATGCGTGAATGATTACATTTCTAGAGTCATGATCATTGCAAATGACATGAGAGGAACAGGGGAGACCATGGAGGATGGACATATTGTTGAAAAGATTTTGCATACATTATCTGACAAATACAATTATATTGTATGCTGATCGAAGAATCCAAGGACATCCATGAAATGACCGTAGATGAGTTGCAGAGTTCATTACTTATACATGAACACAAGATAAAAAGGTAGGAAATAACTGAACAAGCATTGAAAGTCACAGAAGACTATTATGCTCCACAAGTTACTGAACATTTCAGTAATAGAGGAAGAGGGCGGGGTGGATACAGAGGCAGAGGAAGAGCAGAGGTAGAGCTTTTGACAAATCTACAGTTGAGTGTTATCGATGTCACAAGCTGGGACATTTTCAATACGAATGTCCCACATATGCCAACTATGCAGAACACACAAAGTTGGATGAAGGAAAGGAGATGTTACTTATGTCATATGTGGAAATGCAAGGAGACAAACAAGATGAAATGTGGTTTTTGAACTCTGGATGTAGCAATCACATGAGTGGAGACAAGAAATGGTTCATTGAACTTGATCAATCATTCAGACATATTGTTAAACTAGGAAATGACTTCAAATTGAATGTCATGGGAAAAGGCAATGTTCGAATGAAATTAGACAGATGAATTGTGACCATCACAGAGGTATTTTACATTCCTGATCTCAAAACAAATTTGCTTAGCATTGGTCAGCTTCAAGAATGAAATTTGTCTATACTAATTAAGAATGGATGTTGTCGCATTTATCATGCTACTGAAGGTCTGATTATACTAACTATGATATCTACAAATCGTATGTTTGTGCTTATGGCATCTATCGTTATTGTTGATACTAATATATCAAAGGCAACATGTTTAAATGTAACTTATGAAAATATTACAAGCTTGTGGCACCAGAGGTTTGGTCACCTGAACATGAAAGGACTACGGACTCTTGCATATAGGAAGATGATTCAAGGCCTGCCAATATTGAAGAATCAATCCAAGTTGTGCACCATATGCATGACTGGAAAACAACAACGACTTTCCTTTCCACAGAAAAAGC
This sequence comes from Vigna umbellata, assembly GCF_029865625.1. Taxonomy (NCBI): domain Eukaryota; kingdom Viridiplantae; phylum Streptophyta; class Magnoliopsida; order Fabales; family Fabaceae; genus Vigna; species Vigna umbellata. The sequence continues at coordinate 16,740,200 of NC_142169.1, read as the reverse complement.
ACTTGGAGAGCTTCCAGACCTCTACAACTCATTCATTCAGATATATGTGGTCCAATTACTCTGAATCTCATAGTCATAAAAGGTATATCCTTACCTTTATAGATGATTATAGTCGAAAAATGTGGTCTTATTTCTTACATGCCAAGTATGAAGTCTTTGATACATTCAAAAGGTTTAAATCATTGATTGAAAAAGGAACAGGATAAAACATAACCTGTTTGTGCACTGGAGGAGGAGAGTTCAACTCATCAAAATTCAATGACTACTGTAGCAATAATGGAATCACAAGAAAACACTGCACCTTACTCACCACAACAGAATGAAGTGGCAAAAAGAAGAAACCTAACCTTGATGAACATGGTGAGATGCATGCTCACAGCACGATATGTTCCAAAGAAATATTGGCCTAAAGCAGGAAACTTAGCCACTAATATTTTGAATAGATGCCCAACCTCAGTCCTACCAAATATGACACCTGAAGAAGCTTGGAAAGAGAGAAAACCTTCAATCACACATCTCAAGGTGTTTGGATGCATAGGATATGTTCACGTTCTTGATGTTACAAGGAAGAAGTTGGATGAGAAAAACATCAAGTGTGTATATATGAGAGTTAGTGAAGAGTCCAAAGCTTTCCGAATGTATGATCCAGAAACAAACAGGATGGTTATTAGTTGAGATGTAGTTTTTGATGAAATGCACAAGTGGGACTGGAAGAAGTCATAAGGAGTTAATTCTCTTGAAATAAAGTGTGAAGAGGAAGAAAATCATGGAAGTAAAGATTCAACAGTGACAAATCAAGAAGATAATGAGAATGCAGAAGAAAGTACAAAAGATGAAAGAACCAAACTCCCAGAAAGGAGAAGACAACCACCAGTATGGATGAGGGACTATGAATCTGGAGCTGGACTGTCAGAAGAAGACGACGAAGAAGAAATGGCACATGAAGTGGAACAACTCACTCAAGAGATGCAGCAACTTGCCATGTTCACATCATATGATTCAATTGATCCCACCACCTTTGAGGAAGCAATCAAAAGTCAGATATGGAGGGATGCAATGGAGAATGAGATTGCAGTAATCAACAAAAATGGAATGTGGGAACTAACAACCTTATCGACAAAAGCAAAGAAAATTGGTGTGTAGTGGGTATTTAAGACCAAGATAAACGAAAAAGGAGAAGTAGACAAATATAATGCTCGTCTTGTAGCAAAAGGGTATGCTCAAGAAGCTGGAATTGATTACACTGAAGTATTTGCACCTGTGGCAAGATGGGACACCATTCAATTGACTTTATCCATTGCAGTCAGTCGAGGTTGGATAGTTTATTAACTAGATGTCAAAAGTGCATTCCTACACGGAGAGTTGGCAGAAGATGTGTATGTGGAACAACCAAAGGGATATGTGGTAATCGTTGAAGAAGACAAGTGTATAAACTAAAGAAAGCTCTCTATGGGTTGAGATAGGCACCTAGAGCATGATTCAACAAGATAGAATCATACTTCCTCAAGGAAGGTTTTGAAAAAAGCACGAATGATCACACGTTATTTACAAAGAAAGAAGGAGCAATACATGTTCTTATTGTGAACCTGAATGTAGATGACCTTAGGAAATAGTGAAAAAATGTTCCAAGAATTCAGAAACTCAATGAAAAAGGAATTTGAGATGACCAATTTGGGCAGGATGATATATTTTCTTGGTGTGGAAGTCACACATACTTCAAATGGCATTTTTATCTGCCAGAGAAAATATGCTAACCAAATACTTGAAAGATTTGGTTTTCAAAACTGTTTAGTTGTGAAAAATCCAATCGTTCCAAGGTGTAAGCTCACAAAGGATGTTGGAGGATTGAAGGTTTATGCTACTACATATAAGCAAATGGTGAGAAGCCTTATGTATTTAATTGTCACTAGGCCAGACTTAATGTATAGTGTAAGTTTAGTGGCTCATTTCATGAAAGCACCAACTCTTATGCATCAACAAGCAATAAAAAGGGTTCTACGCTATTTGAGAGGAACTACTGAACTAGGTTTGTTTTACAAAAGAAAAGGAAGAGAGATGTTGGTAGCATTCTGTGATAGTGACTATGCTGGAGACTATGATGACCGAAGGAGTACCTCAGGATATGTTTTTAAGATGTCAAATGGATTAGTTGCTTGGAGTTCTAAGAAGCAACCTGTGGTATCACTATCCACCAACGAAGCTGAATATATCTTTATAACAGCTTGTGCTACTCAAAGTATTTGGATGAAGCGTGTACTTGAGAATTTGGGGATTAAGCAAAATAAATGTATAATTTACTGTGATAACAACTCAACAATTAAACTTTCAAAGAATTCAGTCATGCATGATCCAAGTAAGCATATTCATGTTCGATTTCATTTTCTTCGGGAGTTGACAAACCAAGGAAAAGTTGAATTAGTATACTGCGAAATTAAGGATCAACTAGCTGACATCATGACCAAGGCCTTGAAGCTGGAAGCATTTATGCAGTTAAGAGGAAGACTTGGTATATGCCATATTGAGGAGATAAACTGACTGTATTTACTAAAATAATAGTTCGGTTTAAGGGAGGAATGTTAGCCATGTTTTGATTCTTTTGTTAATAAATATTATCCTTAGAAATAGGATACTTAGTTTTTATGTTCTATAAAAATAGTCACGTTTAGTAATGTTCAACCATAGAATACTTAGTTTTTATGTTCCATAAAAATAGTCACGTTCAGTAATATTCAACCACGTTTAGTTATGTTCTGTTTACGTGATATTTTTGCTTTTTATATTAGTTATTGTATTGACTATATAAAGTCATTTACTTCATTGAATAAATCAAGCTTTTAAAACTAGAATTGTGCTTTGATAATATTTCATTTTAAACAGTGCCGCAAGAATGGCACAATGCGGCCCAAGGGGAAGGGAAAAGATGGAAATGACAATGTAATTCAGAGTTTTTACTTTGATTTAAGGGTAAAACAGGGATTTTAAAATTTAGGTGGATGCAAAAAGAAAACAAAGCGGTGCAAGAAGTAGCAGGTTTGATTTTTGGAAAAAACCAGGGATGAATTGAAATGAAGTGTAATGAATATGAAGTATATTGGAATAAAAGTTCTATTTGTTATTGTTTTAATATGAAAGAATGAAAATTTTGTTCAGTTGAATATCATCATTTTCACGAAAAAGGAAGGGGGAAATTAAGGTAAATAATGGAACAATTTTTACTACTTTTACTCAATTTGCATATACATTGTGTTAGTGAAAAAGGACTTGAGAGTTTAATTTTCCCTAAAAGACAGCTTTTTGCTAGATCAAAACCAACAGATTGATCACTAAAAAGCATTCAGATTTCAAAAGGATCTCATCAAATGCAATTACGCATCCAGCAAAAATTGGATATGCATGCCTTGCATTTTTCGTTTAGAGAAATTATTGGTAGAATGTTATTTATGCTTTCTCCTGCACAAAGCATTCTATTTAAATGGGGGCATCTTCCTTATAGTAGAGGTATTGTTTGATTCAACGTGCGCATAGTATTACATATAAAAAGTATTATATTACCATCAAATTTAAATGAAATTGGCTTTTGCAAACTTAATTTTGATGTGAAGTTATTTGGGTACTGCATCTGTTTTTCATTCGATCGTTAGCCACAAACACCACTAGAAAATTCAGTAGCTTGGTAATATCATGATGTAACTTTATGATACAAAGTAGTATAAAAGAATACACGGCAATAATTCTTAAAACTTTTACACTGGTTATTGAAGTTCTCAATAATATAGTGTACCTAATGTATGGGACAATAAAAACATCCAATTTGATTTCGACACAAATATCAACAAGTTGAAAGTTTAATATACATAAAGAAGCAAATCGTATCTTATGCATTCTCTGGTGGTGATTGATCAGAAGGTCTGACCAGGTGCTCTCTGATTTGATCTTCATGCTCCGTAGTGGTATCCGATTTGGAGGATTTATTTCCAGCATACAGAATATAATGTTGAATAATGAAGATAATGTCGAAGAATACAGACACCTGTAGTTGAGTATTACACAAAAAACAATGTCACAAGCCTCTCTCAACAGTGTATGACTAACCTAATAAACAAGCATAATTTAACAGGCACAAGCTCCATCTAGATCTATGCAAAATCAAAAATTGGTTTCTCAATACATGCATCTACTAGGTAGTGAGCATCACTTTTGAATAAAAAAGAAATCATTCTTCAACGGAAAATAATAGTATAACTTTAAAATTAGAATAAAGATTACAAAACAAAAAGAGAATCAGTATTTGAATCACAACTGCATGCAAAATATATGAAAAAAAAACAATTATAACGCAAGAAAGAAGTAAAAGAATCCTCAAGAGAGCTTCCCATACCAGAGATAGCAACACTTTTCCTATATTCCCGTAGAAGTTGACCCATGAATCTAGAAAGATGGGATTTAAAATAAGTTCATATGAAAATATATAATTAAATGACAAGAAATATAATTAGCAGATGTGAGTAATGACATACTTTGATCTATTGATTGCACAACCATCTGTCCATAGTTTGCTACTCCTCCAGAAAGATCAAGTAGAATGTTACCGATGCTGAAGCCATCAGTACTTTTTCTCAGGAAGTTCATAACTGCCTACATTCATAAGAAACATAATTACATGGACTGCGAGAGGATGTAAAGTCAGGCCTGATTCTGTTGAGAGAATAGAAAATGTATGATGATATATAATTTCCTTTAATTCAATGTTATAATGCACTCACATAAAAGAGATAAATAAGGCCCATTTCATCGATGAAACAATCCATTCAAGTTTTCAGAGTTTATTATTACAGATCTGGAGCTAGATCTGTTACGTTTTCCACTTAAATGGAAGGGTCTAGGACAGTACGATAGCTCACTTTTCCAAACCAGTCAATTATTTTACATGAAGTATATGTCTAAAGCCCAAATTGTGAACGATGTCAACAATAGAAAATGGTGCTTCAACTATCACTACAGGAATATTTTAAACTATTAGAGGATACCATGAATAGAGAGAAAGAATTGAGTTCCAAATTTCCTCTGCCATCTGACTCCTTATGTTTAATAACTTGGTTTTTCTATCACTAGCAGGAAAGTGTTAATTTTAAGTAGAAATGACTAGAAGGACATCGGAAAAGAACATGAATTGGTTCATTAGTATTTAGGAGCAGATACTTAAATTAGTTTCGGCCATGAAATTTTAGTTTAAAAAAATGATGTCAATAACAGTCTAAAGATAAAAAAGAAGACAAATAAATTTGAAAAAGAATCCCCAACCTGAGGAATGTACTTTATAACCGTCATAGTTACTTGAATTGTGCTGCAACAAAATCAACGTAAACAAAAAAATTAGAAAAACTTTAATTACATCCAAAGACTAAAGCAACCAAATATTTTGTATCAACACAGGACATGAACTGTAGCACTACAGCAAAGGTGGATCTGAGGTAGTTCGATATACAGAAGAAGATTCTAAGCTTTGTCTTAACATCATACCGTAAGCTGAGTCCATGGTGGTAAGAACCCCATCACATGAAAAATTGAAATGTCTTCTTTATAAGATTGGTCACAAAATAATAAATCATAAAGGTTCTCAAATTAGAATATAAATACTTTCAGCCAAATCTTCAATTTCATATGCACCTGCCAACCCAAATAAAGAGTAAACAGAAAATGTTTGCTTAGATTGACCACATTATCTTCTTAGTAATTGATGAAAAAGAAATAAGCTTTCTCCTATTCTGTGAATAGCATGCCAGCTCGAGATGAATTAGTGGTCTCAAGAAAGCACCGAAAAATTTACCACATGGGAGCTCCATAAATTGGTGTCAGAAACTAAACAATATCTAATCTTCAGTAGTAAAACAATTAACATCCCCTATAAAACAAAAACTATATCCACGAATATATTCTGAGATTAAATTGAAGGCCATAAAGAACGAAACAAAAGCAATTAACCAAGTAAGCATGGACAACATACTTGAATATGGAGATAAGCCAAAGCCAGGAATGATTTGACAAAGCAATAAAGAAACAAACTGCTGCAATAAGCCAAGCAACAGAGACAATTCCAATAGAAACTTTGGACACTTTCTGACTCCCACGCTGCAAACAAACAATTATTAAGTTCAGTAAAAAATCGATAACTCAGTCCATAGAACAAAAACGAAGAATATTCTCATTTTTCAACAATATCATTCTTACTTCGTAGATTGCAATCTGGAACAACGTGATTGCCGTCAGTAGAACAGCATGGATCGAGAAAGCAACATCATTTGCAGCCACAGGTATCATCTGAAGTAGGCGGAATTAAAACCATATCATCGATCTCTAAATGTTTATACACACAACAAATATTACTTCAACTCTCAAACAATTCACAATTTTCCAATCGTCAAAATTTTCTCCAAAAAACAACAACAAAAGAGTCCTTAACCGTTCCTTCAAGAGCAATTCCTATTTTTGTTCTCACGATATGAACCACTTCTACACTAGCCAATCGATCGGGAATCACCATTCATTCTACTCTAAAGTTATATTACATTCAATAAACGAAACTTATACGACAATTTGTGATTCAAACATAATTCATATAGGGTTTGTTTACATAAACTTCAATGTAACCACTTTTACAAGAGAAAAAATAAAATGCGTTTTTTCCTACAGTAAAACTTTATGTAGAGTTATTTATCATAAAGTATTTTACATCAGCTTTTCCAAAAATCTGAATTTTTTAACTTATAAATAAGTTTATTTTACCATGCAGAAAAGTAGATTTTATTTATTCTTCATATTTTCCTGGAAGTCTAAGAAATTTATGCGAAGAACCACTCTCTCAGATAATGATAAAATTGCCTTTCAGAGCGTGATATGATATGACATGAAGAGTTTAGCACACATGAAACGTTGTCGTGTTCATTTAATTGATAAACGATTGAAGAGTGTTTGAGAAGGAACCTCTCCATAACCGTATTTGTCGAAGTATTGCTTCTGAATAGCAGAGCTGAAGTAGAGAGAAGCGTTGTATATGAGATAGGTACTGTGCTTTGTCAGATTCAGTACCACGAAATCGAAGTTGAGCCCAACCACACTAAATTAAAAAGAAAAATTAATAATAAAATATTTAAGTTTAATCAAAAACATAGAGGATGAGAGAAGAGGAAGATGGTACCTCCTCCTGCGAAAATTCAAGATGACTTGAGGGTAGAAACTGATGGACCAGGAAACGAAAGCGAACCAACCCAGAGCCTCGTACACAACTTCGAGTTCAAACGAATTCCACGAAGCCATTTTCTTCGCTCGCGCAACAGCAATCATCAACTGCGTAGGTGCGTTCCTTAAATATCAAAGACTATAACGCTGACGTAAACGATTGAATCTATTTTAAATATCTGAAAAATTCACCAACTACATAATTTCAACATAAAAAGGTTCCGTTCTTATTTCGTTCAGCACCATGTTATGAATATTTAGTATTTTTTTATTTATATATCTTATTTTGACCAATGCTCGAATTAAAAGCTTAATAATACAATAATTAAGGAATTGGATATTTATTGAACTTAGAGTAGAATCATTTGACCTTAATTTATGAACAGAATAATTTTTTTATTGGACTTTATTGACCTAAAGACACTAAATAATCTATTTCATCTATTCAATAACAAAAACTGAAATATGGCTTTATCTTCAATATAATTGTGTGTACCTCCAAATTGTGATACCATGTTCTTCCACAAGAAGAAAACATCGTGGAAGGTTTCAAAAAGCTTTGACTTAAGGCTCAATTCATGGAGGAAACCCACCTAGAAAAAAAAATCTCACACAAAGTTACCACTCCAGTCATGTTGTCTCAGAGTCTATATAAATAAATAGAGTTTCTCTTTTATTTTATGGATCAGACCTTTGAGAGACCTTTTTTAAAGGATTTTTAGAGAGATTTAAAGAGAAATTCTACACATTTCCTCTATATTAAATAGAACATCATTAAAGGATTAGGAGATGGAATTTCCTCCAAGTTGTAACTTCTTTCTACTCATTATGAAGAACTAAATCTCCTAAATGTTGGAGTGAGGTGTAATTGCTTTGAACTCTCTTATATTTGGTATGATCTTTATTTATGTCTACTTCCTTTTGACTCAAAGTTTGTTAATTGATTTATGCTTAATGTTGGATGAATTGATTACTTGTCTTACTTCACTAGCTTAAGATTTAGTGGGAATTAGTTTTAAGTTGTGGTCAAATCAATTATCTTGTGTGCTTTTAGATGCTAGGAATAAATCTAGAGTTGCAGTTGGAGTCATAGTGTTGGTATTAGTGTAGGTGATCTGTTCAAGCAGCCACTGAAAATCATACTAAAGGGTGATGATTCTAAGTTCCAGGTGTTAGGAATGGATCTAGAGTTACACCTAAGAGAACTCCCAAGACTTGATCACTAGCATCATCATATGTATTGATAGATTTTCTATAAGAGAAGGAAAAAGTGGTAAGGTCGAACTCCAACACAGTTTTATCATATGAAATTAACTCATTTATCAATCTAATGTGTTTTCCAACAGATATCACATTTATTTCACAAATTAAACTTGTTTTGTTCACATTAAAATCTTTGTTACTTTACATTGAATGACAAAACTAGTTAAAACATAGTATTTTTTGTCAAATCTTATAAATCCAACACTTGTTATACTACTAACTACCTAATATACTTGCTGATATACTTGGGTTGTTCCACACCCAACAATAATCTTTAATTTAATCGACTATATAAATCAATTAATCAATTAAAACATATAGCATTATGCGAAGAGTGCATTTCTTTAATTTAATCGAATATGTAAGTTTCATAGTCGATTAAAACATACAACATTTTGTAGAATTACAATTTTAACATTTTAACTTGATTCTTAAGTGACTATTTGAACTAAGGTGCTTTTTAGGCTTACTTGGGCCTTAAGTAATCCTTAGCACATTTCTTGGAGGCCAAGGTGCCTTGAAAAGATACATGCATCCTCACTCTTGAAGAAGGTTTTTGAAGCTTTTAGATTCACTAAACTTTCTTTCACTTGGTTGAAGATCAACTGAACTGAATGAAGGATGCATGTGATTGGACAAACTTCAACTGAAGCTAGAACATTCGCTACAATGTCACTTAGAAGGATTATCCAATATGAGTGAAGATGACTCACCACTTAAACATAAAAATCAAGATAAGACTAAAAACATGAGTAGTCACTTGATCCTCTATAAAAACACCAAAGTTTCTTTACTAATATTAAAATATGAAATACAAAAGTAGAGGCTTTTTATGTATTGATGAGAGGCCAACTGATTAGGGAAAAAGATTAAATCAAACTTAAACATGATTAACTCCGTAATTTGTTGCTACTAAACTAAGATCTTAGATTTGAAACATGTAACACATTTAAACACGTCATATTTTTTCCTTTGCAAGCCAAGCAACTGATCCATGTTCTCCTTTGGGTTAAGACAACCCCCATGTGCTCTTTGCGCTCCTAATGAAACCTCTCCCATGTTGTCCATGCCTCCTTTGCTAAAAACACCTCCAATTATTTGTTATTTACACCTTCTAGGATACAAGAAAGAGAAAGAACCACAAGCTAAGGGTGGTAAAAAGGGGCCAATCTGACCCATTTTGGCCTGACCCATCCTTGGCCCTCCAAAAATGGGTTAGGTCGAGCTAGCTCGCCATATTAAAATGACAAAAAATATTAACTTACTTGGCCACAAGACAGGCAAGCGAGCACTTTTTATTTTTAAAATTTTTTACTTTTATAAATTGTTTATATATATACATATAAATAAATATTAAAAGCATATTTAATTATAAAAAAAATTTCTAAAACTAATTAATGCATTTACATGTTAAATTATTCCATTATAACTAATTATTAGAAGTTGTAAGGGTTAATGATTTAAATTACAATACTATTGAATTTTTACATCTTTAAAAAGATATAATATAAAAAAGTTAATATTTTAAATTATTTTTTATTTTTATTTTTAAATTAAAGAAAAGCGGACTAGCATGAGTTGGCCGATCTTTTACCCGTTAATTTGGCGAGATGGGTCAAAATGGGTTAGCGGGTTAGTCCACTTTGCCATTCTTATCCCAGGCTCTTACCGTACCATGTTCTAGGTTACTCTCTTGAATACCTAAGATGGATCAACAAGTATCGAGCTAATCATAATTTCTTAATCGTGAAGTTAAATCACCTCGTATCGTATTAAAGGATAAAGTCGAGTTGTTTAAATATTTTTAAAATAGAATTATGTAAGAGAAACTAAATTTTTTTATCAAATAAGAAAATTGAAATATAAGATATTTTAATTTATTCATCCAAACAAAGTAATTATAAAATGAAAATAATTCAATGTACTTCAGTTTCTTGAAATTGTTGAAATGTCACGTCCAAACACAAGGTAAATGTAACCCTTTTTTCTACCTAAAGTACACACTCTGAATACTAAAATAAGAGCACATACTAGATTTTAATATTTAGCAAGATCAATACAGTTAAAGTTGTTTTGGGATAGTGGAGCAAGCTACTAAAAGAAAATTTGTTTAGGATCTCAATTACCCGAGTCAGCCATTGTGGTCAAACAAACCATGCTAAATTTTACAAAACAATATCAGCTCACATCGCCACACAATCCAATACTTATAGAGGGTGAATAGTTGGTTGGAAATTAAAGAAGAAAATGATAAGGACACTAACAACTTTTTGTTTGATGCTTTTATCTTTATACACTAATAGCATTTACGGTTATTGAATTTTCAATGCAAAAGGATCAATTAGGATTGAGTTCATTACAAGAGAAATCATGACACAAGTTCCATGTTAGACATTCTCAAATGGTTTATCTGAAGACTTGGCACTATCACGTTCAGGAGATGCCTCTAATTTTCGTTTCTTCACAGGATATAACAGATAATGTTGGCACATGAAAAGGATGTCAAAGAATACAGACACCTGCAATGGTTCATTTTATGAATAGCTATATTAGTTAAAAGTTCTATTGGATCAGAATAACTATCTAACAAGTAAAATCTCTTGCAGAAAAAAAAAATAAACACCAGAGATAGCAGCAGTTTCCCTATATTTCCATAGAAGTTCACCCAAGAATCTGGAAATCAAAGTTGGATATCAATTTAAACCGTAAAGAAGATAATAGCTACATACTCTTTTATAATATTGATTTTTAGAACTTATTAAACATTGCAAAATCATGATTGAGACTTGTTAACAAAAAGTTCAACAGCCAAAATGATATGATTTTAAATGTTTTGCAATCAATAGTAGAGTGTTTAAAAGAGTATGCTACTAGCATTTTTTTAACTATAAATGGAACAAAATCCTTTGGTAAAGAAGATGACTTACGTTGATCGATTGATTGCATAGACATTTGCGCATAGTTAGCTACGGAGCCAGAAAAGTCGAGTAGAATGTTAACAATGCTCCAGCCTTCTGTACTTTTTCTCATAAAGTTCATCACTGCCTATATTCAATATCACAACTTACTACTTGAGATAAAATGGTTAGCATGTTTCAACAAACAATAAGTTCACTTTATGACCAAAGAAATATGCAGCAGTTCTCGCCAATTTAGTAAAAAGCCCTTCTTCAGATTGTTTATGTTTGCATTCCAAAATATGCTTCATTGAAGACAAGACTATCATAATCTTACTGGTCCCTAGTTCCTAGAGCTAAATTATCTCAGCAATCAAATTGAGATAATATAAACACGAGAAACTATAATTAAAAGGAAATCATAAAAACTCGAATAGGTCCTGACCTGGGGAATGTATTTTATAACCGTCATACAAACTTGAATGTCACTGCAAGTGAATCAGTTTCAAGAAAAGTCAGAAAGAAATTTGTTAACACATTCATCATTCATGATGCATGTTATATGTAACAATGGCATGGTAAAAAACTTGGTCTTATTATGATTCTCCAACGCAAATTTCTTAATAATCCACAATAGGAAGTCAAATTAATGCCAATTGTCATGTAACAAACTAAAACAGAAAACATACGAGAAGATTGAGATTAGCCAGAGCCAGTTATGATTGTGCAATGCTACAAAGAAACAGACTGCTGCAGAGGTCCATGTAACAAGGAGAACTCCATATGCGATTTTAGAGACTTTCTGACTTCCCCGCTACATGAAAACTTAACCTGTTTTAGGATAATCATAAATTCATAACAAGAACAATAAGCTCAATTAGAGGGAGCATAGTACTAACATCATATACAGCAATCTGGAACAAGGAAATTGCTGTCAGCAAAACAGCATGGACTGAAAAAGCAACATCATTTGCTGCCACAGGTATCATCTGAAATATATCAAAAAATGCTGAATCACCTTCAGCTAATAATGAATTTATGCAGACATTAAACAAAGAAAGAAAAAACTTCTAGCCTTCCGTAAGTTGCATTTGCCTGAGGCATGACAGAATGAATACACACGATATACCAAGAACGAAGATATTAATTATAAAATAATTTACAAATTGTTCCAACCTTAAATTTGTTTGTCATCATATTTAAAGTACTCCACACTCTATAATCATGAGTCTGCACAATTTTTTCTTTAATAGGCATTTTCATGGATTAGTGGGTTTGTTGGCTCATGTGTAGTTTCTCCTAACATTAAACGACAAAGCCCAAACACTTATACAAGGAAAAGACTGTGCTAACCACAAGAACCACCGTGGACAATATAAGGGTCGATAACCTAACAATGCAGTGCAAGAATTTGAAGTTGGAACGCAAGCACATCAGATTATCAAAATATCTCGATACGAAACTGTGTAAAGTGACAAACATAACTTTCCCCTTTCACTTTAGCACACACTGAGATTAATCAATTTAACTTCAATAAAAAAAATGGATATGAACAAACCTCTTTCTGACCATATTTGTTTCTGTACTGTTTCTGAACAGTAGAGCTGATGTACAGAGATGCATTGTATATGAGATACGAAGAGTGTTTCGTGAAATTCAGCAACACGAAATCAAAGTTCAAGCCCACCACACTATACAACAAAGCAATACAAAACACAATAAAATAGAAGCAAAAAGTCATAAGATAAGGAACTGAAAAGAAAAAAAATTACACAAAAACTGGTAGTAAATGGTACCTTTTTCTGCGAAAGTTCAAGATGACTTGCGGATAGAAACTGATGGACCAGGAAGCAAAAGCAAACCAACCCATAACTTCATAGGAGACATGCAGCGGAACTGAATTCCAAGCAGCCATGATTCTTTCCTTCACTTGTTCAAAGAACAAACCACAAATCTCGCGTATAGAAATATACTTTATATATATATATATATATAGATATATAGATATAGATATATAGATATAGATATATATTATTACAGTTTATGTTTTGAATTGAAAGTGTTATAAATGTGGTCTTTCCAAACGGTTGTGATAGCGTATTCCACTACGTACGTGTTCATACATTCTTGGGGCATTGTTCGGTGGCCTTTTATATATGAGCGGACTCTAACGTGCTGGCAAAAATAATATACTTTCATGCACACAGTTCCCAAAGGATAAAAGTCTTCGAAACGTCCTTAAATTAGTAAGAGATGACAGGGAACGGAACAGAAAAGAGTTTATACGTTTTGGGTTTTGGTAATTGCATTCTTACTATTCTAATCTTAATTAAATAATTTTTATGAAAATATAAAAAGCATAATAAAAAAAGTGATAATGTCAAATATTTAATATCAAAATATATATTTTTTTTTAAATTTCAAATTTTAAATGTTAAAAGAAATTGTAATTGTATAAATATCAAAATAACAGATAACAAATAAAAATGAATAAATAAGAATGAATGGATCATTTTATATTATTTATATTAATTTTAATATTATATTATTTAAATAAAGATAGTCAAATGATATAGATTGTACTTTCTGCTTGAAAGAAGAATAAAAGAGCGCAATTATATTATAGAACATTTGTATTTACAATTAAATAAATATGTGATTTATTTTTATTATTTTGTATTGCTGTAACAAAATAATAATTTTGAAGTGTAAAATATCATATTTTAAAATATAATTGAAGTTAAATAATAACATAAAATTCTATAAAATAAAGATATTTCATCATACATTATTATTCATATATTATTATAGAGATCTAAATGTGTACGTAATAGAAAGTTACGTGAAGAATACACATTGTAATGCGTGAAGAATCGCATTACGTACTTTTGTTCTGGTTTAGATTTTGGTAAACTAGAACTAGAACAAAGCTTAGGGTAGGGTTTCAATATTTGCTTATCTTTTTCTTGTGTCACTGCTATTATTTTTTAATACGAGTGATTGTTAGGGAATCTTGTGTACATGAGAATACTATAAAATTGAAGGTTTAATACATCATTTGATTCTAAGTTTGGGACGTTGTGTTCAAAATCGTCCTACCTTTTAAAAAAGTTCACTATTGTCTTATATTTCGTTAAAAACGGTTCAAGTTGGTCCTTCTGACTTACGGCGTTAAAAACATAACGGTGCAATGATGTAGCAACTGTGACCTGTCCAATTTTTTATGATGCGACAACTGTGACCCAATTGATGTGGCTAGAAACCCTAATTTCCCTAAGGCCAGAAACCCTTGTGTCACCACCGTGAAACCCTAGCCGCCGCCGCCGCCGTAGAACGAAACGCGCCACCACCAAACCCTTTGGCCACCATGCCGCCATCACCACCATCAACACAGACCTACAATTCGAAGTAGAGAAAAGCAACAAAAAACCCAGAAATCAAACCCAAATCGCCTAATTCCAACCAAACCCTAGCCACCATGAGACCCTAAACCGCGTCACTAGTAATCAAGGCAAAATCTCCACCATGTGTTGCGCCTCACCACCATTAAGTAAGAACTGAATCGAAATCCCTAACCTGCAAACTAAAAATTTCAACTTAAATATGAACAAGAATATCGCAATTGCGACACTTAGAAACTCAATTCACACTTGCAGAAAACTATAAACATACATAATCGCTACCCAAATCGCAGAAACCCTAGTTCGCAAACAATATCCATGGACACCAACCTACAAATTGCAAAGCCAGAAACGTAGAAACAATGTGCCTCCATGCATCGTGCAAGAAGCCTCTTCATGCGTCCTCCATCTTCGTCTTCTTTGCAAAGAGCAAAAGCCTAGAACGAGAGCTTCTTCTTCGTTCATCGCTGATCAAATGCGTTGCGCCACCATGGGTTGTTTGCGAGTCAAGGTGCAGAATCATGAAGGCTCTCTCGCATAAACATTGCACAGGTCACAGTTTCTCTACTTCGAATTGTAGGTCTATGTTGATAGTGGTGACGGTGACATGGTGGCGTGAGGGTTTGGTGGTGGCGTGTTTCGTTCTACGACAACGGCGGCGGCTAGGGTTTCACGGTAATGGCACAAGGGTTTCTGGCCTTAGGAAAATTAGGGTTTCTGGCCACGTCAATTGGGTCACAGTTTTCGCATCATAAAAAAATGGACAAGTCACTGTTGTCACATCATTGCACCGTTATGTTTTTAACGCCGTAAGCCAAAAGGACCAAGTTGAACTGTTTTTAACTAAATATGGGACAATAGTGAACTATTTAAAAGGTATGACGACTTTGAACACAACGCCCCAAACTAGGGATCAAATGATGTATTAAACCAAAATTGAAAAACTATTCATGGATTTATCAGTCCTATATTCAAGGTAAGTGTTTTGAAGATTATCACAGAATATGGTTTTATAAGTAAATAGTATATTCAAATATCAGATCATTCTATACATGATTAGTTAAGTTATAAAGTAGACACTACACTAAACTTTATTCTTAGCTGATTATCAAATAAAACTCTAACTATTACAATTACAATATGCAGTCCCTTAGCCTTGAGCCATTTAAGGTAAAAGGGTTGCATTCGTCTCACTTTAATGAATATGATTCATTTTGATATCTTAATGGTACACTAAAAAAAGAGTAATAAACAACTTATTAAAGATAATTTGCTTAAGATTCTTTGTAATTTTTATTAGATCTTTGTGTTAGTAACTAGCAAACTATATAACCAACTTGGATAAGTTTTATTCCCTTTAGAAGACTAAACTAATACACATGGCCTCTAGGTGATTAATAATTTGGTTATGGGACAACTTAATTTTCGTAAAGAAGATTTTATGTTAAAAGACAAATGTATGAGCATTGAATCTTTATCAAATCGAATGTTGAGGGTGTGGGTCATAATTCATGATTAGAGTCTATATAATCCATTTATAATGGTATATATATAATCCCTTAACCTTGAGTCAAACTAAGCAAAAAGGTTTAAATAGTGTTATTTTGGATGCTTCAAGACTTTAAATGTTGGGTCATTTTTGGAGTGGGGACTCCTCAACTATCATAAGTATCTTTTCACATATTTAGGCTGGATTGGCATTGTCTCAGCGATTACTTGTAGCAAATTTCCATGTAGTGTATATAGTTTTAATAAATAAAATGTCTTTGGCAATTTTGTTTTCAAAAAAAAAAAAAGGTCAACCTTCAACCAAGATGCATGTATATCTTTTGGCAAATTGGGTGGACACATTTGTCCATGATTCTTTTTGTTATAGAACCTAGTGTTTTCTTGTTGAGACTAACATAAAGAAGATTTTTTATGTTTGTTATTTTAGACTTTTTATGGCTTCTAAAGGTCAAACATTGTATAAGAAGTAAATTGATATTTGGTTATTTCTTCAACGTAAATTTATGTTATATTGTTAATAACTCTGACATAAATTTACATTAGATTTCTTTACTCTTATGTAAATTAGGAATACCTTTGACACTAAGTTTAGACTATGAGAGGTTAATTATGCCTTATGGTTTGATTAATACACCTGGTACCTTCATGAGACTCGTTCATCATGTGCTTACATAATTCTTAGGCAAGTTTGTAATAGTCTACTTTGATGACATTCTCATATATAGCTTGTCTAAGGAAGAACATGTGCATTATTTAAGGAGTGTACTAGAGACCTTAGGATTTTATACTAGGGCTTCCAAAGACAAAGAAGGATAGGGATTCTATCTTTGTGGTGATATATAGGATTTCAAAGATAACTTATTTTATCCCATGCTAAAAAGTGGATGATGCAAGATTAATTGCAGATTTTTTCTTTAAGGAAGTAGTAAGACTTCATGGCATCCCTAGAACCATAGTAAGTGATCATAATTCTTAAGCCACTTTTGGAGGACATTGTGGGGGAAAGCTTAGCACTAAACTTCTATTTTCTACCACTTGTCACCCCCTAAACCGAAGGCCAAACCGAGGTGGTTAATAAGACTTTGGGTTAAATGTTTAGGTGCATGATAATGCATAATCCTAGGAAGTGGGAAGATCTTCTGCCTCATATAGAGTTTGCATACAGTAGAATGATGTACTCCATTACTTCACACTCTCCCTTTGAGGTTGCCTATGGGCTTAATCCCTTCACACCTCTAGATCTCTTTCCCTTTCCCACTTGTGAGGCATGGACTTGCCAAGACAGAGAAAAGCATGCTAAGATGATCTAAGACTTACATGCTTAAGTCAAGGGTAACATAGAAAGGAAGGTAGGGTAATACTAAAGGTTTTCCAATAAAGGTAGGAAAGAGGTTACCTTTAAAGAGGGTGATTGGGTATGACTTCACTTGAGAAAAGAAAGGTTCCCTACTCAAAGGAATTCCAAAATCCACCCTAGAGGGGATGACCCTTTCCAAGTAGTTAGGAAAATAAACAATAATGCTTATAAGTTAGATTTACCCCCTAATTATAACATGACACTTTTAATGTGGGTGATCTTTCTCCTTTTTATGTAGAATTTAAGAATTTGTGGTTGTATTTTCTCCAAAAAGAGGAGGATGATGAGTTCAAGACTCACAATGAATGATAAAGATTATGGTTTAATATTATATGGTGTGTAAGTGATTAAGAAAGCTCAAGAAAGATTCTCATTGGACATTAAGATAACCAAGGTTATCTAGATGTGAAGGTTCACTTCCAGTACTCTAGAGAAGAAGATAATTTTAATCAAAAGAAACTAAAACCAAGACACCAAATGGAACATAATATGTGAAATCATAGGAATACACTAGAGGAGGTGAATAATGTTTTAAAACTTTTCACAAAGCAGCGTCTAATGGATTCTCAAAAGATAGATGATTTAAAATAAGATGTTTAGATGATGGTTTTTATGAAGGACATATAAAGGAAAATTTTTTTAAGAAGCAAAGCAATAAAGCACAAATTTTATACTGGTTCCTTCAACCTAAACTACATCCAGTTCTTCCTTAAGAACTTTGAAAGGGTTCCACTAATCTTCAAGAAAATTACACAAGTTTCACCTCTCCAGGTTTACGTCGAGTATTAACACCACTCCTGGTTCATCTAGTCAATACTGCTAGTCTGAGTTTAACTACTCTTGGTATACAAGTTGATGAAACCCTCTCCTAGCATTAAGCACGCAAGAAGAAGCTCCAAAACAGATGCACAACGGAATGAGATTTGGTGCAGTGAATTGGATGCACATAAGGTGTTTGATGAAAGTTTGGATGAAGGTGTGGTGTGTGTATGATGCCTCCAAGCTCAAAAGACCTTCCTACTAAGGAAGGAAGCTAGAGGAGAGTGAGAGAATTAGAAATTCTCAGGTGACTAAAGAACAAAAGAAGCTGGAGCATTTCATTAAGCTCAAAAGTGAGAAATTACATAGCCATGACTCTCTTATTTATAGGTAAAGATGAGTCATGTTTCTGACCCAAATTCCCTCCCAAATTTAAATTAGTTTGTGCAAGAAGCTCCAACTAATCAGCTCACGCAAGCCATGCCTTGATCAAGGTCAAAATTAAACATGTGTAAAATGCATCTAGTAGTGGCTGGGCGTGCAGTGGATTTGGCTGGGAGAAATTCCAATGCGAAAGCCATTTTTCTTCACAAGTATAATCCGGAAGGTAACCTCCCAATCCGAAATTCCACCTATTTCTTCCTAACTTTTGCTCCTTTGCTTCCCTTGGCTTCTCATGCTTCTTGGGTGGTTCAACCATGATCTCCAAGCCTTTTTAGACCCTACAAAACAACAATATAAGTATTTTAGAGAATCCTTCTAAGACTTAGAGAAAGAAAATCAAGAAAGAGCCTTTAAAAGTCCTTCTTCACTTCCCTTTCTTAGCCTTAGCTTTAGTTGATACCCCTTTGAATGAAATTCCCTAAATGAGTTTTCATCACAAGTATTCTAACCACTTCTGGTATCAATCCTAGACAACTATTTAGACTATTTAACTCAACTGAGCTAAATACCAAGTGTTTTAGTTCTCTTCAGAATGTACAATATAGTCAGTGTTAAGAGCAAATACAGATGGTAACTCTCAAAAAGAGGATAAAAATAGTACAACAAAATCTAAGATTTTGCTAGCGTTCTTTCTCTTAGAAAATTTTGCATTAGACGATATAAGAGTAGAGTAATAGCAAGCTTGTATGAGGGTTCAAAAGTTCTCAATGTTATGCTTCTTGTCTTCTCTTCAAGCTTTTGTCTATTTATAGCTTTTCTTAAGAAATGACGGTTAGATAAGGTTGACTTCATGTAAAACTGGTGGCCTTTAAGAAATCAGGCTCAATCTACTTTGCAAAGGTAGAATGATTTGCCATAGCTTTTATCAAAACATAGCTTGTACGATGTGTTAGAGTATAAGTCTTCAAGGGAAACATTAATATTCTTCATATCTTTGAACGTCTTTATCTTTGGTGCATTGATTCTGATAAAGTCTTTGTACTTTTGTGATCTGCAAAAATATCAAGAATAATGTATGCAAGCATCTAAGCACTTTATGTACATACATTAAATATTTTGAACATTGATAAGCGTTAGGCTGTATTACATGTTCAATACATTTTCTCATTTTTCAACTTATTAATAAATGCATCGTTTAATAAACCATTCAACATATGAATATCAGACGGTGTAAACATTAGATGCTTATGTTGAAAACCTGTTTGAGATATGCAACATTTAACGGACTCTTGTTAGACGATACATTTTATAAGACGCTTGCTTGAATTAACATTATTTGAGTAAAACATATTTTAAGCTTCAATGTTAGCATAAAGATAGATGCTTATGTTAGTAAGACGTTATTTGTTAAAATGCTGTTTGTAACACATATCGTCTATTAGATGATTCTTTAAAAAGACGCTTCCTTTCATTAGACATTGTTTATAAAGCTTTGTTTATCTGACAATATTGTCTAGAAAACGTTGTTATAAGCTTGTTTTTGTCTAGAAAGGATCTTCTAAACTATATTTCTTTTAAACACTATTTCTTTAAAACAATATTTCATTCAGAGGGATATTTCGTTTAATGCTTTTTTGTTAAACTTGAGCCCTTATGCAAAAGTCCTCTAACATGTATGCTCGAAGATGTTCCTACATAAGAGCAGTTCTAGAGATCATGTGACTAAGATGGGTAGATTCGTCATATATCATTTGATAACTGAGATGCCTTTCAACCTGCCACACATGATTCTTATCCACGTCGTCCAGTCCATCAAGACTTGAGCAAGAAGGTGTACAACTACTATTACACTTCATTGGTCAGATTGATTGTTGATCGAAAGGTTCTTGAGCATATGATGTTTGAAAATGTTCATGTTCTCATAAGGAACCATATTGTAATGAGTGGCACCTCTCGTGGCTAAGTATTCAACATAACCAACATTAGACAGATGCAGTTGGAAGTAAAGAAGGTAGAAAAGATCCCTTCTTTGGAGACTGTAAGGTTTGCAAACACAAGGAATAATCATCTAAATCATCCTCACATGGACGTAGAAAAGAAAGAATCCGTCAGAGTTATAGGATTTGATAAGACTCTGAATCTCTTGAAGATGGATATAAAGGGTTACCAAGCCCTAAGGGGTTACAAAAGGTAGAGGCTGCTAGAAAAGGAAAAGGAAGCAACTGATATTCTGAAGCATCCCCTTCATCGTCTGAGGAAGCAACGTCTGGTCAACCTTTCAACTCTACATCAACAAAGGCTCAAGCATCTAAGGGTGGAACGTCTTCAAAAAGACCTCGACCTACTGCATCAAAAGAGAAGAAGGCCAAGAAAGTGAATAAGCCTTCTTCACCTAAGAAATGTCCTGAAGAGAAATCATACTTTAATGATGGACATGTTTTTACTGCTTTAGAAAATGTGTCGGGAAATGCCCCTCAACATTTAAGGAGTAACCATTGCAGAGCCCTCTCCAAAAAGACCTAAATTAGTCCTTAGACGTTCATCTCGACACATCTAAAGACACATTGTTTGTACCTCTCACAACGTCTGGCATCTCTTTGCCACCTCCCAACTAACCTTCCCAAACACTGTCCACTCCTCCCACTCAAGCCCAACTCTCTTCATCTCCACACATACCCTCAACTAAACCCATCTCACCTAGATTGTCTACACCTTCAACCTAAACTCCACTCTCTTCACCTCCTCAAATCACAACTCAAACATTACCACCTTCACCACCTAGAGAACCTTCACCCCCTTCAACTAACAACTAAGACGACCAATAAACCATTATAACCACAACAACTGATCCTCCTAAAATCATTCTTACCCTTAGCTCTCACACCTTCGTACCCATCCCCAAACCCTATAGACACTTCAACTTCCCTCTCCTATACCTACCATCAAACCTCTCATACATAGTTGAACCTATAACAAGTTTCAACGAGTTTGTTGAGGAAAGAATATGTGAACCTATAACAACTCTCGGACGCTTAAGTTCGTAAAAATGAGTGAATAATGTGATATTAGGAAATAATGTCGAGTATAAAAAATTGAGATACCCTTATAATTAAATGTTTATAAACCTTTTAAGCTTATGAAAGATATATTAACACATTATATTAATATAATATATAGACCTCTTAAAAATCAGTGTTAGTGTTGTAGTTAAATGTTTATAAACCTTTTAAGCTTAGGAAAGATATATTAACACATTATATTAATATAATATACATACCTCTTAAAAATCAATGTTATCTCCCACACATTTCATAACAGGGAGTTTATTATTATTTTTAGATATATAAATTAGTTCAAGTATGTGCAATGAAAAAATAATATTTATAAATTATATAAAAATATTTTTTTTTCATTCATAAAATAATAATTATATATATAATATATATATGTTAGAAATTTTCATTTTGATTTACATAATTTATATTTATATTTTATCTTTGCTCATATTTTAAAATTAAAAAGTAAAAGTAAATTATGAAAATAATTAAAGTGACTATTATATAATTACTCATTATTAGTATTACTTTTTCCTTTAATTATATACAGTCTTGTTATCCAAATTTTAAGTATGGACATTTAGATAGACAGTGAAAGTTTAAAGTAATTTAAGTATTTCTTAAAAAATATTAATTATATTATACAATTAATATGATTTACGAGTTTATGTTTTTATTATAATAATATTTATTTAAAAATATAATAATATAATAAATAGAGTACAAAATAAGAAATAATAATTAATCACTGTCGAAATTTAATTATAATATACATGTTAGGCAGAGGGATGGTTAAGGTATTTCATGAATAAGATCAGCTTATCTTTTGGGAGAAGATTATTTCGGTGCCAAAAGTTTCCAATTATTTTAGAGTAACAATAAGCTCAAGTTTTTTTTTTTGCTCAAGTTTTTTTTTTTTTTCAAAAATAAAATCAAATAAAAATATATAACAGAACGCAAGCGGAAAGCAAAACATTCCACTCTTTAAATTTTTCTGAGAAAAATATATTATTAGAAATTCCAACTCTCGATTTTCGATTTAATTGGATAGCAACTTTGGAAGAATCTGGTTTTGTGCAGCAGTTGTTGTTTCAAGATCAAAACGATGTCATCTCCGGACGTTGTCTCGCTATTGGAGAGCTCGAAGGAGCTCGATCGGGTAAGGAAAGAACAGGAGGAGATTCTCTCAGAAATCAACAAGCTCCACAAGAAGCTTCAGACTAGTCAGTTATCTCTTATTCAATACTTTATTTTTACCTGATTTTTGTTTTTTCAATATTGCATTTTTTTCCTTTTTTTGACCTGAGGTTCTTAATGTTTATGTTTGTTTGTAAATCAGGTGTTTCTTTCTTCTGTTTTATTTTTTTTATCCATTTTAGTTTTGGATAAATTGAAATTAAAATATAAAATTATAAAAAAGAACTGTTTTGAGTGTGTAGGCTGTTTCTTTTGTGGAGTTACAACTTTTATTAACCTCAAAAATGCCCTTGTTTTATGTTGTTTTTTGGATTGCCATTTTTTGTTGAAATTGTTTTTAGATTTTGAATTTTACGAACATAGATACTAATAGTGATTTTTTGTATTTCATACATAAAAAAATTTGATTTGCTTATGTTGATTGGTATTAAGATAAAATATTGGACAGGAAAGTTTATTAGAGAAAATGGTGATAAACATGCTTACGTAGTGGTGTAATATGGTTGTGGCAAATGTTATGGACATCAGTAGAAGTGCTAGTGTGAAAAAATGGACGTCAGCCCCCTTTAAAAGGACAGAAAAATACATAAGGAAATGTTTGTTATCACAATGTGAATTTCAAGTGGGACACTGCTTTTAATGTGTTTTAAAGGCACTTCCATGGGTAAGGTAGTTTCGACTGTCAGTCACAATGTACGGGTATATTAGTGAGAATAATGAATGCCCTTGGTAGGATCCTTGGATATCCATAACGGTATGAGGATTGCAGGGTTGAGTGGTGTTGGGCATCGACGTCTTGATCTTCTCGTGGTTGTATACAGACTTCAGTTTGGGCTCAATCTCAGATGGCTGATCAGAATCCAGGTTTCAGTTTCATGACCTGGATTTTCATCTGAGTTTGGATGGGAGCTCTTCAGCAACTTAATGGCCATGCCAACTGTGGTTTGAGTCAAGTAGAGAAAATATTAAGAGAAACGCTTAAAATATACTTTACTCTAAGATAACATTGATTGATCATCAATATAACCTCTAACAGACATCAAGTTGTGGCAATGGGGCAAGACTTGGTTCTTGTTGCTGATTACTAATATCCAAACTTGAAATGGAATATGTCATGCTCTTAAGCCTGTGAAAAGTGGATATCTTTGGCCAAGTTAGAGTTCAGCAATAAATTAGAAGTTCTGTAATGTTTTCTCTTATTGTGCCTGCCTATTTCTTGGCTTATTTTATGAAACGTTGCAACTATGGTTGTCAATCTCAACTTAACTCCTACAATTTTGTGATTTTTAATTGTCAAGCTCTCTGTCAAATTCTTATTTTGGTTAGGCCAGGCATAAATGCTGAAGTAAAAAAGTGAGGCTATGTATTTGAAATCAACTTTAACTTTTGTCATCATTGACCCCAATATGTATGATAGGGCTTTACCTTGACTCAAAGGATTTGATGAAATTAACTCCTTTTTAATATGTTTTCTCTAATATTTTTTTTTTTCTTTTATGAATTTACATATAATTTGGTTGTTTAGTTGTCTGATCTTTTTCAGTACTAATTTATGTGTACACTTTGTTGTTATTTTGCTATTTTGTTTTATTGTAAAGTTGAGTTATTGAATTCTTGACGTGTAAGAGTATTTTGTGAAGCCTATATGCTATGAAATAAGTTTTTTAATAATATTTTTTCTATTAAGTAACCTTGAAAGTTTACAAGTTAACTCTACAATTCAAGTTTATAGAAGTTACATGCGTTTATAGAAGTCTGTCAACAAGTCTTTGATACATTTCTTTGTCTCCTACAATATCCTCCTCTATACTTTGAGGGCAATCTATTGATGAAATAAGTGACAGTAAAAAGGGCTTCTCCTAAAGAGTATGATATTGAAAATGTAGAGCTCTAGTTTGTTGTAATAAGTGCCCATTTTTCCTTTCAACAATTTCATTTTGTTGAGGCATGTTAACACATGAAGATTATGGATTATCTCCTATTTATGGAAAAATAGAGTTGAAACCAAGATTAAAGTAGTCTTTAGCATTATCAGACCTAATTCTCTTAATATTGACTCTAGATTTATTCTTAATCATTGTGACAAACTGAATAAAGGTAGAACTAACCTTGTGTTTCGATAGGAAAACCCAAGTCACTTGAATACAATCATCTATAAAGGTTATAAACTATTTATCACCTAAGATACTACCAATATTAGTAGGACTCCATACATTAGTATGAACAAGATATTGCTAATGGAAAAATTTGTGCACTTGGGTTTTTCAAACTCACACACCTCATAGTGGAGAGCTTCCACCATTAAATTCTTAAACAGCCAAGGGAAAATAAATTTTATCACTTGAAATGAAGGATGTCCCAGCTGACAATAGTATATTATAGTTAAGATTTCTCTTAATTAGTCATGATGGATTAAGATACGAGGGAGTGGCTATTGATAGGTTGATTAGGGTCCTCTGTGTAGTAAAGGTCATTGCATTGTCTAGCATGTCCAATCATCCTCTTGATTTCTTGTCCTGTAAAATACAATAATTGCTATGGAAAAAAATTTATTACATGAAAGATCTTTTGTGTATTTGTACAAAAATCAGATTAGTGGACTATTTAGGGACATGAATGATATTTTTAAAGGTTATGGATGGGCTTATTTGGATCTCTTGTCCTGCCGCTGTTATAAGACTTCCATCTTCTGTTGAAATTTTCTTATTTTTAGGACATGGAGAACACATGGAGAAATATATGGGTAGTGGGGTTATATGTTC
This sequence comes from Vigna umbellata, assembly GCF_029865625.1. Taxonomy (NCBI): domain Eukaryota; kingdom Viridiplantae; phylum Streptophyta; class Magnoliopsida; order Fabales; family Fabaceae; genus Vigna; species Vigna umbellata. Next base: position 16,714,379 of record NC_142169.1, on the reverse strand, counting down.
AGTGCCGCTAAAGTCTAGTTGCCAATAATGAGAAAAGGAGTAGCTGAAGCATTAAAGATCAAAAGAAAATGGAAAATTACCAGAATATGTTAGAGAGCATGTCCCTGTGTGCTTGAAATTCTGCAATTCTATAGCAGTTCAGGATTTTAAGATTGATAGACAAAGTCAGATACTCCTAAAGATAAGGAGTTCTGAAACCGTTTCATAATTTAGGAAGAAATAATATATTTCTTCTATATTTCAATAATGAGATCAATGGACCTATAAAAACATGGGTTTGTGTTAAGAAGTGAACTTTAAGCCTAATTCAACCCCACAAAACCAGTTTGTAAGGTAAGGTTTGCAATCAACCTCACAAAACTAGCTCTTAAGGGGAGGTTTGCACCCACTTATACCCCCCTTACGCTAAGGTATATGTATCTGGAGTGTGAGACTAGACATTAATGGATGGTCTGATAGTAGCCCGATAGCGGGTGGAACAATATGTCCACACAAATCTAGCTAGAATAAGCTCTAACTTAGCTCTGATACCATGTTAAGAAGTGAACTTTAAGCCTAACTCAATTCCACAAAACTGGCTTATAAGGTGAGGTTTGCACCCACTTATATATATTATAAATTGGTTTTATCTCTAGTCGATGTGAGACTTCCAAAAGTCTGCTGTTTATTTTATAAGCTAATTCTAAGGGAACTAATCCCCTTGTAGTTATGGGATTGTTTATAAATTTATAATCCTAGTTTTAATAGCAAGATACAACTATAATAAAGATTAAAAGTTAAGCAAGAATAAAATAAAAAATTCCTAAAACACATAATGAGCAACACTGTTTTGACAAAAACAAACAATCCTTTGAGTTTCAGAAGTAATCTAAAATCAATATTTCCATTATAATTTGGGTATTTGATTAATGATCCTTTAAAGACGAGGCACTTTGCCAACAAATGCAAACATTTAATACATGAGAAATAGGCATGTTAAATAAATGTTGATTATTGAAGAAAAGTATATATTAACAGCAACAAAACACTTATTTCACTGGGTAAAATTCATGTCTTGGTTCATATGGTATAAAATCCTCCCCAATTCTACAATTTAATTTTGTCTCCCCAAAACAAATTGGATTTTAGAACAAGGTAGGAGGTCTAGATCATTATGCACATTTCAATGACAATGGCACATGAGTGAGCGAACGTGTGAGACATGATACAAATACATTCATTTATCTTTTTCTAACAACCAACTTATCGGTTTTTTCTTCATGAAGCATTCTGACTTCAGTGATTTTAAGGAATGACACACTAAACAATTTAATTTCTTTGCTTTAGTTTCCTTCCTTTTGAATGTGAAACTTGAAATTTTAAGATTTAAGTCAATCAGTCGCTGGGAACAATTACTTAGAATGACTCTAATTTGACTAGCCAAAGACTCTTTGTACTTGCTTGACTGGAGTGGCTGAACTTGTTTCCATTTCTGAGAATCATAATTTGATGTTTATTCTTGTATTCTGCTATGATATCTGTTTTTTTTGTTGATATTTTATTGTCACTTCGATACAGCTCCTGAAGTGGTTGAGAAGCCTGGGGATACCTCATTGGCAAGGCTTAAAGTGTTGTACACTCAAGCAAAAGATCTTTCGGAAAGTGAAGCAAAGTATGTTTAATCTGTCCGTAGCTCAGAAACATTTTATATGAATTACATTTTATTTTCATTTATGCTGAAAATCTTTAAGCTATGCATTTTGATATGAGAGTCGCTTGATATACTGTCCAGGCTTGGCATTCTATTGCATGTGATTCTTGTATTGATTTTTGATGCAGTATTTCCAGCTTAATGTTAAGCCAAATTGATGGAATACTCCCTACGGGTCCACAGGGGCAAACACGAAGAAGAATAGGTTTGCCTCACATTTTTGACAAATATGTTCTTTCATTTGAAACATTATCATATTTGTTATACATTTAGAATTCATCCATAAGATAATTATATTCATCTTTCACTTGAAATATTATAACCTCTGTACGTAGGCTTGGACATTTAGAATTTGTTGACAATAAATACTGTCAACGTAGAACCTTTTAGTATGTTGCTCTTTTAATATTTTCTTTTCATTTGTGTTATGTATTAACCACAAAGACTAGGTATGATTAACCAAAATGATACAACCCAAGTTAGGGTCGAAAGCATTAGAGATATGCTTTTTAAGGGGAAGGAGTGTAGGAAGTAAATAAAATAAGAAAACGGGGAGGAAAAGAATGTCTCACAATTTTGTGACAACTACATGCCAAATTTCAATTCATTTGATGTAAATTTTTGGTTGTTTTAAGATCTTTTCTTTCCCTCCTTTTTTTTTTCCAGGAAAAGGTAAAGTCTACTCTTTGGATACTCATCTCTGCTGCAATGTGGGTCAGTCCTGTATAGTCCTGCTACATGAAGAAAATGGGGGAGGGAGGGCATGCTAACGTGTAACTTAAAGTAAAACTGAAAATTGTGTATTAATCAATTCATTTATATTTTTACATTCGATCCTTTTCTGCCGATATGGTGGAAGTAGAATGGAAAAAGTGCTGGGTATATCTATGAAAATCATGATTCGGAGGTACAGATTAGCCAAACTTACAGCTCGTTAGCAAGAGTGCTTTAGCATGCTTTTGTTATCCCCAGCTAATACATGGTGATGCATTGCTCCCCAACAATATGGTAATGATTTTGTACAACATTCAGTTGATAAACAAGGCTATGCAAACTTATGAATCAAAATACGAACAAATATGTGGAAGCGTTTGTGGAGTATTGTGGTTGAAGCAAATAATTTCCTTAAACTTTGTTATTATTATGATTTCCTTGAGATGCTAGTTTTTATTTACCTAGTCTAGCTCCTAAGTATATCCGTGTTACAGAAGGTAATGAGCAGAAAAGGAAACGAGTAAAGACTGAGTCAGATATTTCAAGACTAAATCCTACTATGCGAAATCATCTTGAAGCTTGTGCCAGTCTTAAAGGAGAACAGGTATGCATTTATGCTGAAGTTTGATGAATACAAATCAAATACTCCATTAACATTTATTGACAATGTTTTTATCCATGTTAGTTATACTACATGTATGAGCAGTACATTGCATTTGATAAGTTTGTCTGTTTAAAGCTTACATGATAGATTTCTTGGCAGCAAGAAACCCAGGACACCCTCGGGTTATCACACAAAACACACACAACACTCAATCTCACAAGGGAACAAACTGTATTATTGTTCTTGTAATAAAGAATGAAGTCCGTAAGCATCCAAAGGAGCAATCCTCCCCTCACACAAGATGTAATGCTCCTATCAAAACAAAGATACAAAACAGATGTGTCCTCCTAAGACACTCTTTCCCCCTAATATAGCCAAACCCTCACACGAAACACATAACAGCCAACCGCCTAACAACCCTCCTAACAACTATGCCCTGTTTTTTATTTCCTTTCTCCTTACATAAACTCTCAAGGTCCTATTATTACTTACCGGCCTTTGAACAACCTTGTCCTCAAGGTGAAAGAAATTGTTCCCTTATGGTCACCTCATCCTCCCATGTAGCAGCTTCTGGCCCTCCTTCCTGCCACTCAATGAGCACCTGTTGTGTTGGTTCTCCTTGCAACTGATTTGTTCTCCTTTCCAATACTTTGAGGGTACAACAAACTTGCCCTCCCCCATGTAAATCCTCCGGTAGTCCCCTTTCCACTTGTTGGGTGCCCATCGCCAATTTAAGTTGAGACACATAAAAGACTGGGTGGATACGGGCTATCTCTAGCAGCTGCACCCTAAAAGCCACTAGTCCTACCTGGTTGGTCACTTGGAAAAGACCATAATACCTGGCTGACAACTTGGGGTGCAATTTGGTAGGCATGGATGCTTGCCTATAGGGTCTGATCTTGAAATATACCTAATCTCCCTCCTTGTCAGTGATGGCCTTCATTTCTTGTTGGAAAATTTAGCCATTTGATCTTGTACCCTCTCTAAATGATCCCTTAGTTGCTTGAGGGCCTCGTCCCTATTTTGTAGCTCTTGTGCCACTGCTTCCACAGTTGTTTCTCCTAACACAAAACAGGTGAGGGACGTGTAGGGAGGTTCAACATACACACATATATCTCCACACTGGTAAGATATTGTCCGCGTTGGGCTAAGCCCTCACGGATTTGCTTTTGGTACCACTCCAAAAGGCCTCTTACTAATGGAGGTATCTTATATATATATATAAACCCATGTCCATCTCTTGTTTTATCTGATGTGGGACTTTGTTTATACCTAACAATCTTCCCTTCAAACAAAGGACTATGGTTCTCCACCTCCCCTAAGTGGAAGTCTTTTCTTATCCTCGAGTACACCATGATCAACACTTCTCTTTGCTCTCTTTCACGATCCATGGTCACACACTGAGCATCTCTTACTCTCCACCTCTCATGATACATCTGGCTATTTACCATCAGCCACCGGCCACCTGCCAAGACTTCACCTTACCATGGAGGGACGTACTCGTTTGAGTCCGGTCACCAGACCTGAACCATCGACTTTGATACCATTTGTAGGGAGATTCAACATACACACATAGATCTCCACACTGGTAAGATATTGTTCGCTTTGGGCTAAGCCCTCACAGATTTGCTTTTGGTACCACTCCAAAAGGCCTCTTACCAATGGAGGTATCTTATGTGTAAATAAACCCATGTCCATCTCTTGTTTTATCTGAATTGGGACTTTTTTTGTACCTAACAGGATGAAGGAGCTCTCCCATACACCACTTCAAAAGGAGTGCATTGCCGAATCTTGAAAGCTAGTGTTATACCAGTATTTTGCCCAAGAACATAACTCCAACGTTTAGGCTATTTCGAACTGAAGCATCTTAAGTAGGTTTGTAAGGTCTTATTAAGAGTCTTTGTTTGGCCATATGTTTCTAGATGGTAGGCAGTGCTCATAACTAATTTAGTACCCTGGAGCCTAAAGAACTCCTTCCAAAACAAGCTAAGAAAGGTTGGATCTCTTTCATTGACTATAAAGGAGGGTATACCATGCAGTTTTACTATGTCCCTAACAAAAACTTCTGCTATAGACTTTGCTAGTATGAGTGCATAATGGGTATAAAATGACCATATTTACTTAGCCTATCTACCATGACCAACACCGCAACATACCCATTGGATTTGGGTAAACTTACAATTAAGTCCATGCTGATTTCCTCCCATACAGCCTGCAGAATAGGTAGAGGATGTAATAACCCTTGTGGTGAAGAAGCTAAGTACTTATGCTGCTGGCAAACCAATCAAGCAGCCTCAAAATCTGTTACTGCCTTTTTCATCCCTACCTAATATAACGGCTAGGCCACCTTTCTATACGTTTTGAAGACCTTGGAATGCCCTCTTGTGGCAGTCACATTAAACTCTGCTATAAACTTCGTGATCCATGTTGATTGGGCTGACAAAACCAACCTTTCTTTGTAATGAAGGGGATCATGTTCCAGCATGAAAGTTGAGTGAGAGCTTGGTTCTTCCACCAGATCCCTCCTGATTTTTTGTAGCACCAAGTCTCCTTCTACCTCCTCCAAAACAGCTTGGAATGCCTAAAGGATCTAGTAATCACCCTAAGTTCCTTCTCCTGCTCCCCCATCTCTTCAGCCTTCCTAGACAGGACATCTGCTTCCTTATTGGAGGCCTCAGACCTATACACTATCTCAAATTCATACCCTAGCAATTTAGCCAACCAATTATGTTGGTTTTGGGTGGTTATCCCTGTTCTAGGAGGTATCTTAGACTCCTCTGGTCTATATGGACCAAAACTTTCTAGCCTAATAGGTACAGTCTCCAATGCTAGATGGCTAACACCAAAGCCATCAACTCCTTCTCATAAATGGACTTGGAAAGAGAGGATTCTGACAATGATTTACTGAAATAGGTGATAGGCCTCTTGTTCTATGAAAACACAGCTCCCACCCCTCTCTCGGATGCATTACACTCTACATGGAAAGTTTGAGAAAAATTAGGCAGCACTACTTGGGTTGTAGTAATGGCTTCCTTAAGGCCTTGCATGACCTCCATGCTTTGTTGTGTCCAATCAAACTATGCTTTCTTTAGCAAGTTTGTTAAAGGCCTAGCTTTCCATCCATAATTCTATATAAACCTCCTATAAACCTCCGAATTAGATCCACACCACCCAGCTCAAACAAGTAAAATCTCTCCTTCACCTCCAAACCTTCAAATAATAATGGGATGTCGTGACAACATCCTCTAGTTGTCTTCTTATATCCATCACTCAAGCAAACTTAGTCGAAATAAAATTGTGGCTGACACCACTATCAATTAACACCAACACTTACTTCTCTTTCACCTATCCTTGTAATTTCATAGTATTGGATTGTGTCAAGCCTCCTGCTGAAAAAACCGAGAGCTCCATCTGCCTCTGCTCCATTTCTTCCTCCTCTTCTCCTTCACATTCCTTCTCATCTTCAGCCATGATCAGTATCCTCATATTTTTTTTTCTGGACACCTATGTCCTGAGCTGTAGGGACCCCTACTGTGGAAACATCTCCTTTCCTCTCTTTTCTGGATATATTCTGGGTAAGGCACATTCCTTATCCCCTTGTTCCTATTTTCTCTTGTAGTGTTCCCTCAAATGTTGGAGCCCACCGTGGTGCTAGTCTCATATTTCCTTGTGGTGCTTACGTTGCTAGAGGTACCTTGACCACTTCTGGCCCCTTTGAACATTTCAGTTCTAGAAATGGCACCAATTCCTTCTTATACCTTTTGGAAGACTGACTGTTTCTATTGGCACTCCTCCTCCCAATCTTGGATCTTGAGTGACTTCCTCCATATCCTTGGCTATCTCCATAGCCCTTAACAAATCCCTAGGATTATGGGGCTTGATTTGGCTCCTAATATCATTTTGCAAACCCCCAAAGAAGTACCCCAATAATTGTTCCTCAGTCAACTTGTAGTTTGAGATACTAACATTTCAAATTCTTGGATATATTCTTCCACTGGCCCCTTTTGCCTTACAGTAGCCAGCTTTTCAAAAAAAGAGCATCTGTTTCTTCCTCCAAACCTCTTAATCAAGGCTTTTGCTAGTTCCTTCCAAGAAGGGTTCTTGTTTTTTTTTTTCCAAAATCTGAACCAATGATTGGCTCCCTTCCATGCTAACGAAGGCCAGTCTCATCTTTTCCCTGGCTGAAACATTCTGCACCTCAAAGAACTTTTCAGCTCTTGGTATCCACCCCACCAGATCTACTCCTTCAAAGGTAGGTAATTCTACACTTTTCATCCAGCCCTTTTGTATTTCCCCCATTTCTTCCTCTAGATCCTCCTCAGGTTCTTCGTTCCTTCCCCTTCTTTCCTCATTAACCGAACCTTGACTGTCCTCAGAACCACTATCCTGGTTCTTTGATTTCAGCATAAGTATCAAATATTTAAGTTCTTGATGATTTTCCCTGGTCTATTCCCTGAGATCATCTATGGCTCTTCCTTGTTCCTGACCAGCCTCTCCAGCGTACTGATTCTCCCCTCCATGTTCTTCCTTTTTTTGTGACCCGGGAGGTTGAACCAATTAATAGGTTTCTAGGAAACCCTCGGATTAGCACACAAAAACATACACAACACTCAATCTTACAAGGAACAAACTGTATTATTATTCTTGTAACAAAAGAATGATGTCCGTAAGCATCGAAGGGAGCAATCCTCCCCTCACACAGGATGTAATACTCCTGTCAAAACAAAGATACAAAACAGACGTGTGCTCTTAAGACACTTTCCCCCTAATATACCCACCCTCACACAAAACACATAACAGCCAACTGCATAACTGCCCCCCTCTTAACCCTCCTAACAACTATGCCTTGTTTTCTATTTCCTTTCTCCTTACATAAACTCTCAAGGTTCTATCATTACAGCTGTTAGAAATTCAGTTATAGTTAGTTTATTGAGCTGTTCACAGTTGTGATTCTGTTATTAATTTTTTAGTGAAATCTATTATCTGAATCTCTTACAAGGTTATGCATAACTTGTAGTAACATTTTCATAGACTCAACTTGTTTATGATGAAGAATGTTTTTTGGAAACAATTTTCTAAAGCATCTAGAGTTCTATTCCTTTTAGTTAATTTCTTGTCAGGTGGCAGCTAGGGTCACACCACGAAATGCTGATAAGGATGAATGGTTTGTTGTAAAAGTGATTCATTTTGACAAGGAATCAAAGGAGTAAGTATAATATTAATTTTGCAATTTTGTTCTGTCAGTTGCATATAAATTTGGGGTAGTTAGTCACCTCCTCTATGGTTTTGCTTATGATACTAACATTGTTTTTTATGACTTCACTAAGGTTTGTGTAGACTCTATGTGTAATTTTTTATACACCAAGCATATAGGTGTAGTAACAGAATGTGAAGGCAGTAATTTTCCAAAAGAGAGGATTTAGGGTGTAATAAGTGCTGAATATAGGAGTATTTAGTGCAATTATCCATATTAATTTTTGAAGACATACTTATACCATTTTACCACATTGATGCCAAGACATTAACTAAATGCAGGGTATTAAATTGAGTTGAGTTCTAACGGTGTATATTTAGCTTGTGCTATCTTAGTAGTGTTAGAAATCTCACATTGAATAAAAATAAGTTTAATTTACAATGTATAAGTACAAACAAATCTCACCTCACAAACTGATTTTATGAAAATAGGTTAAGTTTAAACTCACTTTCTAATGTAATATCGTAGTCTATTTAATAGAAGTATTCATAACAAAATGAAAAACACACTCTGTGTCAATCATTTTTGCTATACTCGGATCCAGTTCCTACTGCTTTAGGAATAGAACAGAGGCTGAAAGAATTACAATTCTGTTATCTACCCTGCACATGAAGAAGTCACCTTGTCCTCAAGGTAAAAATCTGGAAATTCTCAGTAAATGAAAGTATTGAATATAGTAAAACTAGGTATAAGATTAATCTCCCTCGTGTAGAAAATACACATAGGGTACTTTATTTATAATAATGAGAAGTGGGTTAAGCCCAAATATAAATGAATATGTAAAAATAACATAATAAAGATAGGGACTATGTTTCCTTAATTAACATAAAACACAATATATCTAAACATGAAGCAACCAATTCCCAACTATTTTTTATATCTGGAAGCTGGTACCATTTAAGAACATCTAACTCACCACACAAATTAATTTGTATGTCCAACAATTTCTTGGTTATGGTTGATATGAATTTGGAGACTGTACTGCTGGCTTAAAAGCAAAGACAAATGAAACACCAGTGGAATAAGATTCAGCAGAGGAAGTTCCAACTTTTAAGCAACCTGACTGATGCGTTCTACAATTTGATAAGGGCCATAAAATTGACGATGTAGTTTCTCCTTAAGCTTACTGGGTAGTGATTTAGAGCAATATGGCTGAATTTTCAGAAAAACCAATTGCCTGCTTGGTAAACCACCTCAAGTTTGTGTTTATTAGCTTGAACGAAATTATCATCATGTGCTTTGCATAAGTTAGCCTTTAATTCCTTTAAAATTGCATCTTGTTCCACCTGGGAGCGGTTCACACTTTCCACTCAAGAAGGGATAGCTGTTCATTTTGTTGGAAGTCTCATATTGACTAAAGATAAAGTGAATTTATAGTATATATGTGGGTGCGAATCTCACCTTACAAGCCGGTTTTGTGGGATTGAGTTAGATTTAAAGTCCACTTCTTAACATGGTATCAGAGTTTATCCTAGTGAAACATGTTGTTTGTTAGGTTTATTGTTCAACCCGCTTATCTGGCCGCTATCAAACTATCTATTAATATTTGGTCCCACGCTTGAGATGTATACGTCTCAGCGTGAGAGGTGTGTTAAAAGTTCTACATCAACTAGAGATAAGGAGAGTAGGAGGGTCTTGGTCATAAAGAGCTTTAAAAGGAGCCATTGTAGAAGAGGCATGCCCCATCATAACCAGTTAGGCCATTGTTTAGGTTGAGAACTGTCACACAACGCAATTATGTCTCAATGCAATGGTAAACTACTTTTGTTTGACCATCAAATTAAGGGTGATAGGTTGTGCTATACTTTAGTTTAGTCCCTGCTTGTTTAAGCACTTCTTTCCAAAACTGACTGAGAAAAACTTGGTCCCCTTCAAAACCTATGGACAAAGGAAAACCATGAGGTTTAACAATTTCTCTCACAAATAATTGTGCCACCATAGTTGCTATATATGGGTGTGACAAAGCAAATAAATGAATGTATTTAGTAAGACGATCTACCACAACAAAATTTGTGTCACTGGCTTTAACCTTAAGTAACCCACCAATAAAATCCATGGAAATATTGGACCAGACTGTTGGAAGTCCCACATCGACTAGAGATAAGGCCAATTCATAGTTTATAAGTAGGTGCAAACCTCACCCTACAAGCCGGTTTTGTGGGGTTGAGTTAGGCTTAAAGTCCACTTCTAACATGGTATCAGAGCCATGGTTAGAGCCTATCCTAGCGATATTTGTTGTTTGCTGGGCATATTGTTCCAGCCACTATCGGACCACCCGTTGAAAATGTCTAATCCCATGCTCGAGATGTATATACCTCGGCGTGAGGGGGTGTGTTGGAAGTCGCACATCGACTAGAGATAAGACCAATTCATAGTTTCTTTGTTTTCTTTTTATTTTTTATGGGTTTTCTTTTTCATCCTTCATCTCCTTCCTCTTCCTCCCCCACACCACCTCTCCATCTCCTTTCATCTCCTCCCCTACACCACCTCTCCATCTCCTTGCTCCTCTTCCTCCCCTACACCACCCTTCCATCTTCTTGCTCCTCGTCTTTCCTCTTCAACAACAAATTGATATTTTCAAGACAAATAAATTTTCCTATTAATCTTTTTTCAACCAGAAATGATGGGTAAAATGGGGAACTCTACAAAGAGAAAAAGAAAGAGTCAAACAACCAAACTGCAAGGAAAGGACAAATAGGTGCTGGAATGGGATGTGCAGTGGACATCAAACCCAACTATGGCTGGGTGGTGTCCCTTCGTGCTGGAAGACTGCATGTGGACAACATTAACCTGACATGCATGACGAAGAGGATGTGCATGCAGGTGCATGAAGTAGTTTCTGCTCTCAAGACCGGTGGAGTTGGTAGTGGCTTGCCTATTTTGGTGGTGTGGGGAAGAAGAAAAGTAAATAAATAAATAAATAAAAATAAAGATAAAATAAATAAAAATTTAGAATACTAACACATGACACCCACCAAACCGTGTTGACGTCAATTTAACTACAAGGTCAATATTGTGTGATTTAAACAAAATTGGGATTCAAANGCAAAAAATAATAAAAAAATTAATTTATATATTTTTTAATTAAATTTAATTAAATAAATTTAAACTATATTTTATTAGGCTAAATTTAATTAAAAATTAAGTTTTAATTTATATTTAATTTAATTTATATTATTTATATATCTTTTTTGTAATTTTATTTAAATTTTATTTTAAAAAATGTATAAAATATGTTTTGTTTTATTTTTGCGGGCATGCGCAGGTTTTAAAATACTCACGGTATTTTTCTTAACGGGTACCCGCACGGATAACGGATACAATTTTATCCGGCGGGTCGAGTTGTGGGTAGACACTATCTGTGTCCGACTCGACCAATTGTCATCCCTAGTCATGACATTGTCGTCACATTTGTTTGGTGATGTGCAACCCAATAAGGACTTGGTGACGTGGAAATTTTGGGATTAATGTTTAGAAAAAAATTAAATGTTTATGAAACTAGGGATAGAGAAGAAGAGTTCATGAATTCGGGGATTTCGAACATATAAGAAGAGAAGCTTAATTTGGGGTTTTAAAACATAGAAAAAGAAAAACTCAATTGGGGATTTTGAACAGAGAAGAAGAAAAACACAATTGAGGATTTTGAATAGAGAAGAAGAGAAGTGAAATTGAGATTTCGAACAAAGAAGAAGAGAAACAAAATTGGGGTTAGGGTTTCCCGTCTTTGCCCAAAAAAGGTAAGGGGAAGAAGGAAGAAGGAAACGAAAATCACAATACTAGAAAAGGTGTCTCATAGAGTCTTCTTCATCATCACGATATTAATCTTGGTGATACAATCCTCTCTGGCGTTCCACGGTAGCAAAAACAATATCATGAAGGTCCACATACGCAACATCTCAATCTAGTTCAAAGAGTAATGTAGCTCATTGGATATTGTTCAAAGAAGAAATTGTGAAGATGGTGTTGATCATGGTGGTCATATGAGTGTTTGCAAAAGTGAATTTTGGTTCAAATTGCTTCACTGTAAAAGAAGAGAATGAAACAATATTACACGGAGATGATGATAAACTCGTTCATTCTATGCCTATAAAAGTATGAGAAACAATGACTTGATTTGTTCTTTAGATAAATTAGCTGCACCTACCAAGTTTAAATATTATGTGTTGTAGATGAAAGGAATCTCATGTCATAGGTGAAGTAGGTGTTGTTGGGGGAACTCCCATTCCACTCCGACTCCGACGTGGTGGTGGAGGCCTTAGGTGCTTCAAAACTTGGATAATATTTTTCCTAAATCCTAATATCAAATTTTATACTAGAAAACCCTCATGACTTACAAGTTGCAAAAAAGGAAACGAAAATCACAATACTACAAAAGGTGTCTCATAGAGTCTTCTTCATCATCACGATATTAATCTTGGTGATACAATCCTCTCTGGCGTTCCACGGTAGCAAAAACAATATCATGAAGGTCCACATACGCAACATCTCAATCTAGTTCAAAGAGTAATGTAGCTCATTGGATATTGTTCAAAGAAGAAATTGTGAAGATGGTGTTGATCATGGTGGTCATATGAGTGTTTGCAAAAGTGAATTTTGGTTCAAATTGCTTCACTGTAAAAGAAAGAGAATGAAACAATATTACACGGAGATGATGATAAACTCGTTCATTCTATGCCTATAAAAGTATGAGAAACAATGACTTGATTTGTTCTTTAGATAAATTAGCTGCACCTACCAAGTTTAAATATTATGTGTTGTAGATGAAAGGAATCTCATGTCATAGGTGAAGTAGGTGTTGTTGGGGGAACTCCCATTCCACTCCGACTCCGACGTGGTGGTGGAGGCCTTAGGTGCTTCAAAACTTGGATAATATTTTTCCTAAATCCTAATATCAAATTTTTATACTAGAAAACCCTCATGACTTACAAGTTGCAAAAAAGGAAACGAAAATCACAATACTACAAAAGGTGTCTCATAGAGTCTTCTTCATCATCACGATATTAATCTTGGTGATACAATCCTCTCTGGCGTTCCACGGTAGCAAAAACAATATCATGAAGGTCCACATACGCAACATCTCAATCTAGTTCAAAGAGTAATGTAGCTCATTGGATATTGTTCAAAGAAGAAATTGTGAAGATGGTGTTGATCATGGTGGTCATATATGAGTGTTTGCAAAAGTGAATTTTGGTTCAAATTGCTTCACTGTAAAAGAAAGAGAATGAAACAATATTACACGGAGATGATGATAAACTCGTTCATTCTATGTCTATAAAAGTATGAGAAACAATGACTTGATTTGTTCTTTAGATAAATTAGCTGCACCTACCAAGTTTAAATATTATGTGTTGTAGATGAAAGGAATCTCATGTCATAGGTGTAGGTGTTGTTGGGGGAACTCCCATTCCACTCCGACTCCGACGTGGTGGTGGTGGAGGCCCTAGGTGCTTCAAAACTTGGATAATATTTTTCCTAAATCCTAATATCAAATTTTTATACTAGAAAACCCTCGTGACTTACAAGTTGCAAATGTGTTTTGTCATATCATTACTAAGTCAATATGTTACTAGATAATTAACATAATGGATTTGATTGATACACATTAACTCAATTACAAATCAAGTTGACATTTTTTAAAAAACGGAAACCAAACAACACACTATTGTAAAAGTGAAGATTATCTAAGCAATTAAACCAATTTATAAATATTAAAATATAAATTTAAATTGAGTAAATTTTTTATAAAATTTTAAATTTCTATTCAAATTACATCATAATTATCTATTTCACTCAATTTTATTTATACATCAGATTATACATTCAAATTTACTTTTTTTTACTGGATTTTATTCCTTCCCGTGGTTATTCTTTTTATTTTCAACTTTTATGAAAGCTTATCCACTCAGGGTCTGTACATCCAAAGAAGTATTTTTCCTTGAGAAAGACAGTTAATTATTCACTTTGGGCCCTTGTGCCTTTCCTTGCACTCCACATTTACTTAATTCATTAACCATGAAACAAAACTCTCAGTACATATAGCCAAAATCAGTGCAAAAATGGTAGCAGCAGAGATGATCAATGCGGCAGTGGTATTCGCCCTTTTGGTGGCGGCGATTTGGGTTGTGGAATCAGAGTACATAGAATACAATACGACGCAGAGGATAGTACCAGACAAAATAAACGTGCACTTGGTACCTCACTCCCACGACGATGTTGGCTGGCTCAAGACCGTCGATCAGTACTACGTTGGGGCCAACAACTCCATTCGGGTCTGTCTTTTCTTTTGTTATAATTTATTATTATTAATTTTCTCTGCAAAGTTAGGAATTGTAATATGAACAATTAGTTGAGGTGACTTGTGGTTGCAGGGTGCATGTGTGCAGAACGTGCTGGATTCTGTGATATCCTCGCTCTTGGAGGACAAGAATCGCAAGTTCATATATGTGGAGATGGTAATTGATCATATATGGTATTTCAGTTGCATTGCACTGCGTAGCTTTTATTTTGGATGAACTTTTTTGTAAAGAATTTTATAAGAGACGAATATAATGATAAATCTGAATGACTAAAATTAATTTGTTAAAAATAAATATTTGAGAAGTTATATGTGAGAAATTCTACGAATTAATATGAGCTGGTCCAAAGAGACTCATGTTTGGACAAATTTCTTTCTGAGTAATTCTAGATGATAAAAGTGAAAATGAGCATCTTTGTAAGTTAAAATTTGCTTATTTACAAGTAAAACCAAAATTAAAGAAGTTATATTAGAGAGATTTTACAAATTAGCTTATGTGTAAACTAATTTTAATTATGAAGAAACTCGAATACTTTTGTCCAACTACATCCTTATCAGGGTGCTTTTAGCGTCCATGCCATTTGTTGTTCAAAGTTCTCCTCCTTTAGAATTACAGGATTGATTATTAGCTGATGTCATGGGCATCTTTTTCCTGCATTGTAATTAGTTCTTTCTTTCATGAAGCATTAAAAGGAGTATATGTCTATGAATATATAAACTATATTTTGGGTTAATAATGAGGACTTTGCATAATGATTAAATATGTTTTTAACTAGAGACAGTTTTTTAAAAAAAGTATTAAAATTTATTTTAATAAGAAGTGATTAAAATATTAATTATACATATAAAGAAAAAAATACGATGGTTTGAGAGAATCTCTTAATTAGTTGCAAGCATAATGTGTGAAATACATCAACAAAGGAAAGAAGTGAGAAAGTATTAAGATTTCCTAACTGAGTGAGTGAGTTTTGAAGTTGTGTACAGGAATAAATAATAGTACCTTCCTGTGCTTTTTGTGATGTTTTATTTTTTTACATGATGGATTATAAATGGCAAGAACTAAGTGATTAGTGGGTTTAATTGAGTTTTAATTTTTTTTATGGGTAGGCTTTTTTCCAAAGGTGGTGGAGACAGCAAAGTAAAGTAATGAAAATTAAGGTCAAGGAGCTTGTCAACTCGGGTCAGTTGGAATTCATGTAATGTGTCTACCCTAAGTTATTCTTCCTGAAGCTAGTTAATAGCTACTTCTTTTCTAATTCATGTCTAATTTGGGAGTGTTTTTGCCTAATTTATAACTGGCATAGATTATGTCAGTGACTTTTGAATCTGATTAGTAATTTCTTATTCTTGTGCTATTTTTTGTTTTGGTTCCTGATTCTGTTTTTGAAGAAATGGGGGTATGTGTATGCATGATGAGGCCACCCCGCATTACATTGATCTAATTGACCAGACCACGCTTGGGCATCAATTTATCAAAGAGGAATTTGGTAAGGTTCCAAGAGTTGGTTGGCAGATTGACCCATTTGGCCATTCTGCAGTTCAGGCTTACTTGCTTGGTGCTGAGGTATGTTCATCATAACTGAACCATTTGGACAATTATGTGTACTAATTACCAACATAATATGCTTTATTTCACTTCTGGTCACTTGAAAATTGTACTATTATGTTTAAAGTCATTCACACACAATCATATTGAAGTTGTTGCATGTCATTATGAATTTGCAAGTCCTATGTGATTGTATCTTTGGTGCAGCTAGGATTCGATTCTCTCTTTTTTGCTAGAATTGATTACCAAGATAGAGCCAAGCGATTGAAGGAGAAGACTCTTGAGGTTATTTGGCAAGGTTGCAAGTCTCTTGGTTCTTCTTCACAAGTTAGTTCCCTAATGATTATGTTTCTCCTTAGAAGTTAGAGTTTTTTCCCTTCATATAAGTACTTTAGAGGAATCATCCCTATGGGTACACTTCGTTGCAGATATTTACTGGGATATTTCCTAGGCATTATGATCCTCCTGATGGTTTTACATTTGAGATAAATGATGTTTCCCCTCCTATTCAGGTAGTCTTCGTTTATTTATTTAAAACTTACTTGAAGAATATGTTTAATTCTCTATTTGACCATTTGAAGGATGACATTCTACTATTTGACTATAATGTTCAAGAAAGGGTCAACGATTTTGTATATGCTGCCTTAGCTCAGGTGAGATCTGGCTGACAATTGAACCTCTTTTGTTTTTTTTTTCTTTTTATATGAATCTCTATATTGATAGCTCAAATGCTAAATGGAGGTGTAAGAATGCAAGTTAAACTCTAGTTAGTAAACTAGGAATGTAGTAGATTTTGATTTGTTACCTTTCACATTGAAGGCCAAAATATGTGTTGGTGGGAAAGGTATTTTATGAACTTGTAATTTTAAAATTTCCAGATGATCTTTTTGACACCTAAAGTATGCGTCTTAAAGAAGGACTTGAAAGGGTTAGCTATAATGATAGGAAAGTTAATTCAAAATAATTTTATACAACAAGATACATATAAGGAACTCTACCCTCTAGAATAATAATTATGATTACTAGTATCTTACAATACCATATGCAATAATTACAATATGTCCTTATAACTTGATAGATACCATAAATAAGAAAGCACACTATAGCTGAATAATCACTTTATTAGTAAAGAAAACAAGATTGCATCAGTATGTTATCTTAGGGAAGAAAATATAGAGCAGTAAAACAAGTAAAAAATATCACTAGACACTTAGAGAGTGCCTAGTCTCTCCTAATTCCCAACCAATTCCAGCCTCCCCCTCCCCCTCCCCCACTATCTTCCCACGCCTTATAGCTGTACAACATCGCTCCTTTCCTACTGTGCCAGCTTAGTAGTTTGTTACATGGAAAGATTCTTCTCATTCTCTCTTCTGTCATTTTGATCCCCTACTTTGCCATTTCTTCTCTGTTACCTTAGATATTTTTGTGTTTGGGCCTAACTATTTCCGGGTTCCTATCAACACTCCCCTCCACAAGACGCACCTTGCCCTCAATGTGGAAATCAGGAAAATGCTCCTTCATTGTTGATAGAGCTTCCCACGAATTTTCAAAATCTGGCAAATCCTTCCGAGTTCCTATCATAACTCAACAAAAACGACCAAAGAGTAGACAAATATGTTGCCAAGTGGTTTGGACAATGGGAAGGTGGCATGTGGAGGACATGCGCCAAAAATCGGATGTTGTAGATTGATCCTTGATGATGTTGGATGGTCGATTGGTAACTTGGCTTCATCATGACCTTTGAGGTGTACTTAACCCTGACTTCTTCCAATAGAACAACATTGGACGATGGTAAACGATGATGTTGATAGTGGTGATAACGCAGGAGAAGATAGAGCATGATTGTACCCTATGTGATAACAACTTGAATAAATAAGATAGAGGAAAATGGTGTATTCAACCTACATTGTTGTACTTTATTGATGTAAATATAGAGGTTACAAAAAGAGGTAAGGCATTTACCTCAAATCCTAACCTAAAGTTGAGTACACACAAAAAGAGATAAAATAAAATAACATTACATCTCAACAACCATGTTCGTTTTCCCAAAGCAATAGGTTGGTCATCAAGGTTAGGTGCACAATTATTCAAGGAATTTTTCAAAGGTTCTTAACTAAAGTACAAACACTTTCCAATTTTATAAGGCAATATAACTGTCCTTGTTTCTTAACAATTCTAATCATCCTCCCCGTAGCAATATCCTGAAAAACACAATGAGAGAAAAAGAAAGTTACAAAACAATTTAGGTCATGAGCAAAATTTTGAGCTAAAACAAAAGAGTTGTAGCTAAGCTGACAATGTGTAAGATGCGGATGCAAAGCCCCTAAGATTGGGATATCTATACCAACTTGAAAAGGGCTAGCTATATAAGGGGAAAAAAGACTTTGATTGAATTGATTCAATGTAAATCAGTCCAATATATGCAATATATGCAGAGACCTCTACCCTCTAGAGTAATGATTACAATGATTTCTAGTATCTTAGAGTAGCACACTTTTAATAATTACAATATCTCTTTGTAACTCAACATATTTTCTCATCACTCAACGAAAGGCATGGATGATAAAGAATATGAATTACCTAAAAAGAATCCGGCTTCTATTAATTGTAACATTTTTCCTTTAACCTAAACATTTACCCATTTTAATTTTGTAACATCCATCTTTTGTACTTTTGTTAGATGTAACCAAAGCAAATTTGTAGCCTTAAGTTAAAGTCTTAATACAATTTTGCAAGGTATCTTTTTTCAAGAATCTATAACACCACGGCCTTTGAAAAGCTTGACAAATCAGTATATTTCTGAGAGTAAACCTTTTATTTTTATTCATATATTTTAGTTGGTTTTGTGTTGTTTGAAATGGAGTATTTGTATATCATGGAAAATACAAAATAAATTTTCTACCTGTTTCTAGGCTAATGTGACCAAAACAAATCACATTATGTGGACAATGGGTACAGACTTCCGTTATCAATATGCTAATTCATGGTTTAGGCAGATGGATAAGTTCATTCACTATGTTAATCAGGTAATCTAGCTTGTGTTTTTGTCTAAAGTGTTTCTTTGGAGTTATTGTTTTATATCATTGATGAGACTTACTGATTTTTGCGCCTTGGAATTACAACTTATACTTGCACATCATGTTACATTCTCTCAGGATGGACGTGTCAATGCATTATATTCAACACCATCTATCTACACTGATGCAAAATATGCAGCTAATGAATATTGGCCCCTTAAAGTTGGTGATTTCTTCCCGTGAGTTTATGATACTTATGTTCTATATTTATCTTTGAAATTAGAGGTAAGGAATGAGAAGGGAAGGGGTGGAAAGTCACAACCTTCTGTTTGGGAGCTTTTTAGTGAGGGAAAAGAAAGGTAAATAACTTATTTTAAATTAAATAACAGATATAAATGTCAATTCCCATTTTAAGTCCTAATGAACAAAAGGAAGAAAGTACACCTTCTTTCTATTGAATATAGTAAAACTAAATATAGGATTAATCTCTCTTGTATCCAAAACACACATAGGATAATATATTTCTAACGAAGAATGATACAAGTATATATTATAACCAGACAAATATGGTGAATAGAAGATATTGTTTTAATATATCAAACAATATCAAAAGTCTACGTTTCCTTAATTAACATAAAACGAAATATATCTAACATTTCCCCTCAAGCTAGTGTATACAAATCGTATTGCAAATATAATCAATTCTCGGTCCCCTAAAAAATTTAGTGAAAATATCTATTAACTGATAATTTCAAGTCTTGATGTCTACATATACAATCTTTTTTTGAATGAAATGATAATCAATCTCAATGTGTTTGGTTCTTTCATGAAAGACAGGAATATAATTGATATGAAGAGTTGTCTGATTGTCACATATAAATGTTATTTGAGTGACATTTCCAAATTGTAACTCTCTAAGAAATTGCGTAAGCCAAACAAGTTCATAAGTGGCTGAGACCATAGCTCTATATTTTGCTTTTGCACTAGATGTTGTCACAAAACTTTGTTTCTTGCTCCTCTAAGAAATCAAGTTACTACCAATGGAGACACAATACCCGGAGGTAAATCTTCTATCTGAAGGAGATTCTGCCCAATCAACTTTTGTATGGTTATTGGAACCATATAACAAACTTTTTCTAGGAAATCCTTTAATGTACTTTAATATAAAGATGACTGCAATCCAATGATCTTCAAGATAACTTATCAAGACCAAAACTAAGATTATGAACAAAACATGTAGACCCAAAAACTTTAGTAGGTAAAGGATGTAGAGTTGCATGAGGAAATAAAATAGAATGAGAAATTTTGTTATTTATAATCAAAGATGACATGAAGTTAATAAGATAACATGCAATAAGAATAGCAGCACCCGAAAAATGTTGAGGAACCTCACCATAAATTAAAAGTGTTCGAGTTGTTTCCACAAGATGTCTATTCTTGCGTTCAGCCACCCCATTTTGTGCAGGTGTATAAGCACATGAAATTTGAGGAAGAATGTTATGAGAAGCCATAAAATGTTTAAAAGAATGGAAAATGTATTTGCAGCCATTATTTCTTTGCAAAGTTCGAATAAAAATCCCAAACTAAGTTTTAATTTCATTATAAAAGGATTGAAATATAGAAAATAACTCACAACGATTTTTCATTAAAAACAACCAAGTTCATCTAGAATAATCATCAATAAAAGTAACAAAATACTAGAAACCTAAATTACACTTGACACGTTTAGGTCCCTAAATGTTATAGTGAACTAACGCAAAAGGTGACGAAGCACGTTGTGAGACACTACGAGGATAGGAATTATGACTATGTTTGACAAGACTGTGATAACCTAATTGAGTTTGAAGAGATGGAAACTCCATAAGTGTGCCAACATGTGTTGAAGGGTAGAGAACGAGTTAGATGACTAATGGATCATAAGTTAAAGGGGAACTCAAGGACATAAAGAACATTATCAATGGTTAAAGCTAGAAAAAGATTAACCGTACCCACACCATGAGACAAGACCATCAGATAAGACCCAAGACCCATCAATCATTGTAACCGTAGGTAAAGTATCCGGAGAGGATAAAGAACAAAACAAAGATTTCTTACCAATAATGTGATCTTTGGCACCTAAGTCAAGAACCCAAGGTCCAAGAGAAGAAATTTGAGTTAGGCCTGCGTTATCAGAGGAGGCAGTGGAAGAAGCCATGGAGAGAGAAAAACACTAAAAAACCAAGGTTCTCCAATCAAGGCAACAAGCACAGATCCTGAAAGAGGAGAAGGAGGCGACTTTTGCGTAGTTGATTGCTGCCTAGATGAAATGATCCTATCTAGGTACGAGTACGCTTGTTTCTGAATTTGATTCCTCTCATAACATAAACAAAGAAAATCGGACAAGAACGTGAAAATAAGATAGAGATGGAGATGCCAAAATCTAGCAGATTGACGAATCAGTGAAGATTCTTCCCCTCTTACCATGAAAATACTTTTGATAGGAATGGTAATTTTTCTCTTCCTAAAATTTATACTCGGATTAGGTCGCACTCATGATTCGGGCCATGGAGAAATTTAAAGATTCTTCCTCTTTCCACGACTTTAGCATGTGTGGATGCATATGTTTTACACATCTTTATTGTTTGGTACTGATCTAATTGAATCCATGATATTTTGATATGGAAAGGGAGCTCTGTTTTGTATTAAATATCCTACTTTCAATGTCATAACATGTAGCAAAATCCTTTTTCAATGTCATAACATATAGCAAAATCCTTTTTCAATGAAAAAGTACTCTGTAAGTCATCTCATATCTCTTTGGCAAAAGAATGAAACATATAATTTCGACTTATTTCAGGAATCATGGAATGCCACATCCAAGTCATAATTAGTGAATCTTCATTGTCCCAAATTGGAAAATGAGTGTCGTCTAGTCTTGGCCCTCCTCCATCTTTGTAGTCTTGAATGTCCCTTGAGAATCTTTAGAATGTAATGGCTCCATTGTAAGAAATTCTGACGATCCAACCGATAGGCACCCACCACATTTGGAAGATCATTAGGACCCAAAGGAATAATTTTTACTTCAAACATGACTTGGAACACAATCAGAATCTCCGTTGACTCTATCCGAGATGACGATGACATGTGGGCTACACCGAAAAACAAGAGCCGAACATAAAAAACCAGATCTACTCAAATTTGGGCCAAATGGGACCTCACCGACCCGTTGAATGGACTTAAGAGGCTTCGACGACCCTTTTTGTGACGGCAGTGACAAGTGGATCTCGATGAAGGTAGGCACATGGGCTACCCGTGGAATGGACTCAAGAGGCTTCGACGACCCTTTCTGTGACGGCATCAACGAGTGGGTCTCACTGGAGCTAGGCGAATGGGCTACATGCACTCGTGACGATGGTGGCATATGGCGGCTTCTTTCCTGGAGCGATTTTCGGTGTGTATTCGCCAGAGTTAGATGCACATTTCTGCCATATCAACGACCCCAATCGGCTACCCCGGCAGCTGCATTGGCCGGACAACAACGACGGTGACTACTGTTGCAGCGGAAACGGAGCTCCCAAGATCGAGAGTTTTGATACCATCTTGAGAAAGAGAATAACTTTTATTATTTTCATTCATCTCTATTACATTCTCCTTACCTATATTTTTAACAATCTATGTCAGAGCGGCTGCAGCGGGGGGGGGGGGTTGAATTGGTTTTTAATAAGAATGTGTGCCTTTTAAAAATTTCTACTCAATTTAACTTAATAAGCAATTAATAATGATAAATAAAAAGAGTAAGGTTGAGAGAAATTTGTATAGATGATTTTATCCTGGTTCGGATCTTACCAATCCTACGTCCAGTCGCTTATCTCAAAACAAGATAAATAGTTCACTACTCACAAGACAATTACAAATTACAATCACAAAGAAACAATTTGTAAAAGTTTAGAAAACACCTCTCTTGATACCACAAGAGATGAACCTGCACCTTCTTTGAGTCTTCACAAAGGATGAAACACTTCCTTCGAATACTTCATGAAGATTTAGGTGCGTTTTTAATGGTTCTGACAGAATCTGATGCTAATTCTTGATGGCCAATTTTGTCAGAAATTAATGACTTGATCAACTAAGAAATAGTATTCAATAACAGCTTATCAGTATTATATACATGTGATAAGATCTATTAAATATGTGCAACTTCATTCTAACACTAACATAAATTTTTGTGAGAGTTGGATCTTGACAAATAGGAAGATTACCACCTTCATTTACTTCCCTTCCCATCTCTTCCTTCACTTTAAAGCTTCCACATAGTTTAAAGATCCAATTTTAAATTCAAGACACAACATTTTAGGTACGCAGATCACCCAAATGCTTATTGGACTGGATATTTTACAAGTAGGCCAGGTTTGAAGTTCTATGTGAGAGTGATGAGTTCTTACTATCAGGTAAAATTTTTGACCTATTTTACTTAATGAAGTAATTTGTTAAGTGCTTGTGAGCTAAAGGCTCAGTTTTCTTGTTTGGGCTATCTTTATTGCTTTTCTTTTATTGACATTTAGGCAGCACGGCAATTGGAATATTTTAAAGGGAGGGATGAAACAGGGCCAAATACTGATGCATTAGCTGATGCTTTAGCAATTGCCCAACACCATGATGCAGTTAGTGGCACAGAAAGACAGCATGTTGCTTCTGATTATGCACTGCGACTCTCATTGGGATATGAAGAGGTGTACTTTAACAATTTTCTCCTTTAGTATTGATATCATAAACATAAACTTATGCATACAACTTTTTAATTTTCAGGCAGAAAGGTTGGTTGCATCTGCACTTGCTTCCTTGGTAAATCAAAGACTAAGTTCGCATAGGGTGAACCCAGTGACAAACCTCCAACAGGCAATGCACCACAGTCATGGCACAAGTTTCTTTAATTTTTTATGGAAGAATCAATCATAAATTACCTACTATTTGGTACAGTTTGACTTGATAGTGAATTAAAAATCAAAGATGAATGATTTTTGTTAGATGTATTTTACTATATGGTCCTCGGCTGCCCATCTCTATGTTTTCCCTTGTGCTTGAGATACACAAGGATCCCATCATGAGACTCTATCATTTATCTCTAGGTGGTATCCAAAACTTGTTGAATCCAATCCCTCACAATGGACTCACTGTCCATAGGCGCCAAATTGTTTTTCTGAAAATTGTGTTTCTTTCTAATTTTTTGCATCCTCTCTTCACTGCAATTTTTTAACAGTTGTATTCCATCATTTTTGCTATTACCGCTGCTGTTGTCAGCTTTCTAACCAGCTACCTCACCATTAGAGTCACGTTGTCTAGGTGACCACTGTACCACCAAAGTTCTGGCCATCAAAGCTACCACATGCGACTAGATGCAAATGTTCTTTTCTCTCCAGCAGTCACTGGAAGCCGCAGGTAGTGGCACGTCTGGCCCGCCCCTAACTTGCGTTGGTGTTCCCTTCTCCAATTGGGTCTTGAATTGACTTTGTGATTAAGGGTTGATTTACATATCCCCTCTCTGTTGGGATTACATTATGGGATATCTGATCGTTCCCACATTTAACTTTGTTTGGTCCACCTTGTAGCAATTTGTGCTAGTTATTCTCTAACACACTTTCACTTGAAGAGAAGACTTTTAATCACGTGAATTTAATTAACAAGGTTTTTTGAAAGTTTATTAATTTTTTTGAACAACCATGTTATTTACAAGGACGCTATTTTTGTTATCCTACACAATGGGTATTGCTTGAGTGACCAACAAATGTTTAATAGTGTTGATTTTTGTCTCCGGCAAGTAGTGGTTTTGACCTTCTACTTAATCTCCATCTCCATTAGGGTCTTCACCAAAAGTAGCATCTCATTTATTTATATTGTGAACTTTAAATCTAACTCAATCCCAAAAAAGCGGCTTGTAAGGTAGGATTTATACTCACTTATTTATATTGTGAATTGACCCTATCTCTAGTCAATGCAGAACTTCCATCACACCACCCTCACGCTAGGTATATACATTAATGGGTGATCCGATAGCGAGTGGAACAATAGACCCCACAAACATCAAATTTCACTACAATAGGCTCTAACCTATGATTCTGATACCATGTTAAAAAGTGGACTTTAATCCTAACTCAATCTTATAAAACCAGCTTGTAAGGTGAGGTTTGCACCCTTTTATATATTGTGAATTGACCTTATCTATAGTCGATCTAGAACTTCCAACACAGACCAAGCTAGAGGAGCTTTGCTCGACATTTGTAATTGGTCTGAACAAGCTAGCTACTTTTTCAAACTCAGTTTTCAATACAAAGGTTTCTTTTCCCTATAATTTTCTTTTTATCTCTTAATTTGGTATCAGAGCTCCTTTTCTCTCCATTTTCCTCTTGATACTTATACAGAATCATGGTCAATCTAAACTTATACATATTTAGTGGTACACATTTCTCTACATTAACCTTTCTTATCTGGTAAGGATTCCTATTTCTTTTGTCATATTATGTTCTTGATAAGTGATATAAATGAACGACAAAGGAGTTATTTATCCCAATGAAAATGTTTTTGGCTGCTTTTAACTGTTTTTTATTTCTGATATGTGCTATTAACTATTATCAATCAGTCACTTATTTTTTTATTAACTTAGGCTTCCTAAATCTTCTTAGTTTAAGAACATTTGATATTATACTAAATTATGTGAATCTATTTTCAGTGTCCTCTTCTTAATATAAGTTACTGTCCTCCTTCAGAAACTACATTGGTTAATGGAAAGAGCTTGGTAAGGATAGTATTGATTTTTTGCATGACTATAATTAGATATGAAAATTTCTAATTGAAATGTTTCTCACAAATTTTATTCCCGTTTTAGGTCATTGTTGTTTATAATCCTCTTGCTTGGAAGAGGGAAGATGTAATTCGAATTCCTGTAAGTTCTACTGGTAGTTTGTTTATTTTATTTCTTGTCAGACTTGGGTTTGGGCTGTGAAAGGTGTATTCCATCACTTCAAAATCTGTGATTGCTGCCATGTTCCATTTACTTGGGTGTATCATTGGGTCATTTTGTTGTCTTGTAAAATATATTAATTCACTTATTCTTGCAAATTTTATTCTTTAGAGTTTTTTGTTTGCCTCTTGAAGGATCACAAAGTTTATTTATTGCGTGTTAGAAGGCTTAAAGATGATAAGAAAAACATACTTTTGTTTTGATAATTTCTTCAAGTTTGGTGGAATGAGCTAATTGAGGGACTATAGGCATTCATATACTGTTTCATTTATTCGTATTTCCCTCCCCTTGGATCTTTAATTGTATGCATTGATGCGTACTTTGACCAATAAGCAAGCTGAAAGAAACAGCATGTACATATACATCAGATAGGATATTCGAACAAATTCCTTTGATTCAACTTTTAGTGATTATCATTCTGATTATTTATAAATTCTAACTATTCAATCACTTCAGACACTAATTTATGCTTTGTGTGACTGACTCCTGAACATATTTGCCAGATTTCCACTACACATGTTTTTGTTCAGGATTCGGATGGGAAGAAAATTGAGTCTCAGCTTCTGCCTCTGTCTAATGCTACTTTGACTATGAGAAAATACTATGTCAAAGCATATAGAGGAAAAGCTCCTGGGAGCAACGTACTCAAGTATTGGCTTGCATTTCCTGTGTCTGTACCTCCCCTTGGTTTCAGCACCTATACAGTGATAAGCTCTGATCAATCAAGTTAGTGATATATGTTCTTGCTTTCTTAACTTCGTTTATTTGTCTCTGGTCTGTTGTCTGTGTCAGTGTAGTGGGACTGAAAGATAATACTAATTAACTTCAACTTTATGACTCTTTGAATGACATAGATGATAGTTCAACAATCTCAAAGATTTCAAGTCCACAGGGAAGTACTAATAAAAGCATACAAGTTGGACAAGGGAATCTAATGCTACTTTATTCAGCAGATGAAGGAAAACTGACTCACTATGTTAACAGTAGAACCCTGGTAAGTTTCAATGAGCTTATTAGTTTTTCTATTTGTAGTCTTAATATGCTCCAAGATCAGATGTTATCTGGTAAGGGATGCCATTATTTTCTGAGTTCAATTTGCTTAAGGAATAAAGTTAGCAATGCTGAAGTTTCTTATTTTATTTTTGGTTGAAGGTTACAGCACCAGTTGAACAATCATACAGTTATTATTCTGGAAACGATGGGACTGAGAAGGATCCCCAGGTTACATATATACTGAAGCTTCTATATATTTGAATATCATTTCTATTAATTTTGTACTACATTGTTAGTGGGAAGAATTTTTTGGTTGATATAGTTGTCTTTGTTATTCTGCTCTGTGCAATATTATAAATCAGGTTGTCCTAGCCGGATGATGACATTTCTTTGTTAGGCATATTTTGGTATAGTATTTCGTTTGGTAAATGTAAAGAGCATCGTAACAGCCAAGAATTACATTTTTCACCTAACAGTGTCGTAACTGGCCAATTTGCTTCCAAAAATAGCAACAGTACCAAAGAAAGCCCCTGAAAATGACTGGGCTTTCAACAGATCAGAGAGATTCTCCTCTCCGTTGCTGAAAGGAGACTTGTTTTGCTCTTATAATCAAATCATCAGTATCTACACTTGATTGTTGCCACACCCTTTGTTTTCGGATGTGGTTGGTTTCTTTATTAGGATTTGGCCACCATACAAGTCTCATGATCCCACCAGTAGCTGTTGGCTCACTGGTAGGACTCTTTTTGGTAACAGGTTGCCCTAGATGGTTGGTGGCTAGTGAAAGGAGAAAAGAGAATTATGTTCTAAGGGGATGATTTGTATAGCATGGTCTCCCTATGCCATATGAAATACCGTGTTGAGAGTGTAGTATATGCAGCACAAAGTACACTCAAATCGAGCCTATATGCTCTCATTAACCTAGCAAATAGAAACAATAAAAGAGCCAACATTTGTTAATCAGAAGATTGACTTAAGGTGTACATGTTTTCTCATTTTCTTTAGTTTCTTTTTCTGGCTTTTCCTTTACTCTGTCTTCTAGTTAGAACTATGATAAGATCACTTTCTTACTTTAATCTGTAACATTCTTAATGAACTTGGTTAAATATTTGTTAAAACTGCATACTACATTTTTCTTAGGCTTCGGGGGCATATGTCTTTCGTCCAAATGGCTCGTTTCCCATTAAATCAGATAATCAGGTTATGGACTTTTCTTTTCAAACATTCAATGGTTGATGATTTTAATTTATGGTCAATCCAGACAATAATTTACATTTATTTTGTATGGTTTTCATTCAGGTATCTTTTACTGTCCTGCATGGTCCAATATTGGATGAAGTGCATCAACAGCTCAATCCATGGGTATCCCAGGTAAAATATGGTTAAAATAGCTATTATATGAATAATCTTTCATGTGCACGTTCACACATCACTCCCAATGCCTGCAGCGTCCCCTGTCCCCTCAAATTTCAGTTAAATTAGAAGTTATATCTCTTGTAATTTTCTATTTCCTTACAGCTTAAGCATGGAAGTCTAATTTTTTTTTTTTTTTTTTTTGCATATACAGATTACAAGGGTATTCAAGGAAAAAGAGCATGCTGAAATTGAGTTCACAGTAGGTTACTTTTCACGTTATCAAACTGGAAGTGTAAAAATTGTTTCATTTCAATTATCAGAAACATTTGAGTTGTTGCATTTTAAATATATATATATATGTAGGTTGGGCCTATACCAGTGGATGATGGCATTGGGAAAGAAATTACTACTCAATTTAAAACGACAATGAAGACCAACAAGACATTCTATACCGATTCTAATGGACGTGACTTCATTAAGAGGGTTTGTTTTGTTTTCTCCTCACCTAGTATTATAAATTATGCATACAAGTGATTATTAGATTGTAGTATCAACTCTGCTGGCCTTTGTATTATGATAAACTATTCAAATTTTCTATTTGAGAATTCCAACACTTTTGCAAGTAGAAGACACAATATAATTAATAGGAAAACCCTGAGTTGAACCCATCTTGATAATGGGGATCTCACACATAGGATCCATGATGGGTGGGTGAAATTCGAAGAGACTTCATTTAGGTTTAACACTAATGACATCTGACAAAGTGCTGGCCTACCTGAAAGTGCTTTGCTTTGTCACCTGACGTGTTTATTGTCCTGTTCTAGTTTGGAAACAGGAAATCCTCTTATTTTAAATTGATCTGCGGCATATATTCTCTGAAATTAGATTATTTGGGATTTTTTGAGAGTTGAGTCTGTCTTAAGGGTTGCATCAGTTTCTCTTCATGAAAATTAGGGTTTCATCTGTCAATAACGGTTGCTATGCTCTCCTCTGTTCTCAGATGATTTTGGCTGGAAAGGAATGCTAGAATTTGCAGGAAAGCATGCTAGACAAAATCATGGACAGTGTTTTTTTATTTTTTTCTCAAACTTATTTAGTGTTATCTTGAACACTTTTTTTTCTCATCACTTCTTTATTAGATATGCAGAGTTTGGGAAGCCATGTTACTTGATTCAATCTCTAGTTTTCGATGTTTATTTTTTGTATTATTCTTGAGGGGATGGCTTGTTATCTAGCTTTGTTCCCTGTTTTCTTTAATGTATTTTCTTTTTCAATTGATACAAATTGTTTTGCAGATTCGAGATTTCAGGCAAGATTGGGATCTCCAAGTGAACCAACCCATAGCTGGAAATTATTATCCAGTATGTTTCATTT
This sequence comes from Vigna umbellata, assembly GCF_029865625.1. Classification (NCBI taxonomy): domain Eukaryota; kingdom Viridiplantae; phylum Streptophyta; class Magnoliopsida; order Fabales; family Fabaceae; genus Vigna; species Vigna umbellata. The sequence continues at coordinate 16,684,542 of NC_142169.1, read as the reverse complement.
TATTGAAGACTCACTATCCGCATTCCAATTTTTAACTTATATTATGTTTGTGTACTGTGGTACTTATAGAAACTTGATCAGAAAACTTAAGGAAGATGAAGTTTACAGAGATAAAAGAGACAACACAGTATCTTCTGGAAACAAATTCAACTCATGACCTTCTGTTAGTACTTTGGGCAGGGGTTGAGACTTTTGTGTGTATAACTTTTTTCTTGAGTGCCACATGGAGTACTGGGTGAAATTTTAGAATGAGGTGGAAGCTCCAGCTGATACGCTGCTGCCCCTAACTTGGCTAGAATTTTGTGAGGACCATAATAGCATGGACTCAACTTCTTGTTCAACTTTTTAGCCAAAGATCTCATCCTACATGGTTGTAGTTTGAGATACATCCAGTTCCCCACCTCTAACTAAACATCTCTAGGATGATGATCAACATATCTTTTCATTTGATCTTGGGCCTTCAACAGATTCTCTTGTAACCCCTTTAACAATGTGTCTCGTTGGTGAGTAATTTCTTCAACTCAAGAAATAATTGTGGTCCCTCTTAACAAGGTAGGAGGGTCTTGGTCATACAGTGCTCTAAAAGGAGACATTAACAAAGATGTATTATAATTTGTGTTGAACCAAAACTCTACCCAAGGAAAGTTTAAACTCTCTTGGTTTTGTACCTCTAAGAGCCTATTGAAAACCTTGGTTTGTCCATCCATTTGTGGATGATAAGCTGTGCTCACACGAGTTTGAGTTCCTAATGTAAGACCCTAGAAAATTTTTATTTAGTAGAATAATGAAAATGAGTTAAGTTCAAATTATAAATTTAAGAATGAGTAAAATAGCCAACTAGTTATATAGCTCATTTCTATAGAGTACTTGGCTAACATATGGGAGGTATTGGGTTCAACTCCCACCAACAACTTTTTATTTTAGACCTTTTTCAAAAATTTAATTTAGATGTGGAATTGGTGCAGTTACGTGAATGGCAATTGAATTGGGTGAGATTGAGTCAAATTGAATTTATAGGTGCTGAATTCCTTAGAAAAAAGAGCTATTAAAATAAGTATTGGAAGATTAATTAATTTGGGCTAGGAGAAGAGTAGTAAATGTGAAATAAGGCCTGAAGTAGTGATTAGGGTTTTCTTAAGTGCAAAAGCTTTGGGATAGTCTACATATTTTGGGACGGTGCCTTTTGGGAGTCTGTAGGGTAAAAGGAAAAGAGAGAAAAATACTGAGTTAGAGAAAAGTGCTAAGTTTTTTGGAGTTAAGCGCAATACAGTTAGCAGAACAGTGAAGTATCAAGAGTTAGAGTGAAGTAACAATTCAGGTGAAGGGATCTAACAATTTTAATTGTTTTAGTTGTTTTAACTGTTTCAACATATTTTAACTTAAACTTGTTTTGTATCTTATTTGTGAAGATGAAACGAGTTTTGGGAGAAAGGAATTTCTTAATTTTTTGTAACTTTTTGTTTCAATTGAGGTTAAGAATTTTAAATCCTGAAGTTTGACTATACATGATGAATAAAGTTTAGTTTCCGTTGTTAAAAGGTTGGTATCGGAGTTAAGTAGTTGCTTTTTGTTAATTATCAATGACATCCTAGATGGGGTTACATTTTTGGTATCAATGGTAGGTTATGATTCTTTAGGAGGATGTTGGGGAGAGAGCTCGTGTGTTTCTGCTGTGCATCTTATGTGGACTCTTTTTGTGTGTGATGTACTTGGTTTTCTTATTGGGTATTGTAATTTTATTCAGAGCTCTAAATTCAATAGAAAATTGTCATCCCTCATCTTTTTAATTGACTAAAATAATAGATCTAGCATGAGGACTTACACTTCGGCAAATGATGCCTTTTCCCAACATCTCTATCACCAATTTTTCAATCTGTCTTCTGGTAGTGGGGATATTTGTATGGCTTAATATTTGGTATTTGAGAGTCCGATTTAAAACCAAATCCATGGTCTTGCCTCCTTTGAAGAGATAGAGAGTACTAAGAGCTTTAAAAACATGAGAATATTTGTCAATGACCCTGTCCAACCACTCTACAACCCTGGTACGCCACGTTGTTGTATCTAATATTTGCTTCCATTCCAAAACGTACCCCTCTCCCTCATCTTGCAAAACCCTTCTAATTGTTTTTATAGAAACTGCAGGTTTGATCTATTTAGGTTCGGCTTTCAACAACTTTTTCTCTCAATTAATTTTTAATTGGAGGGTTAAGGTATCAAAATTTTCCTTACAAGAAAATATTTTGCCGTACTGTCAACTCCTTTAACTCTAGTAGTAATCATTTACACATACCTCTACACACATTATTATGGCCATCACCAACCTCAACCGAATATTTTCTGGTAGAAATAAAGCAGTGAGTTGCTCCACAATCAAATAATGCCACCACCTTATGAGCTGACAACTTCAGAGATCTTCTAGTTGAGTCCTGCTATACTGTTCAGTGATAGTTGTTTCCTTCTGCACCTCCTCAGTAATTATTCCTCTGTATCCAACTCTTCCTCATCTTGTTGTCCTTTTAATAGCATCATAATATTGAGTGGCTTGTTATTTAACTCAATGAAAAGTATTACAGAAAGAATAACTCTTGTTCCTCCAGGGTTCAAGATCCTCCCACATTCTTTTCCTTCCTTTTTCTTCTGACCCCAAACTTATTTATACAAACCTCTCTTATTCTTGAACTAACTCTATTGACATGGTTACTTATTCCCAACTATTTGTAATTACATCAAATAGCTCTATTCCCGTTTTCCTTTATTTCTTCTCTCAAACCTTTGTAGTAGGAGGTTGTATCCTATCAGGTACTTTTTTATGAATGGATTCGTTTACTATCTACGGTAAGTTTTCCTTTCCCTGAGTGAATGAATTTTTTTTGCATTTTTTTTTCTTTTCACGTTTTTATTTAAATGCCAAGCATTGTGTTAAGAGAAATGAAACTTCTGTATTATGAACTGAAAGAATATACATTCACTTATAGACTTTGTTTACAGAGATCTACATTCTACATCAAGCATAGGGCTCGATGGAGATGGTTGCCACCACACAAGAAGCAGTTGATCTTCTTTTCCCAAACTTGACCATCTAGTTCGACAAGATTTAGTCAATATATTCCTTAGTCAGAAAGCATATATATGGGAGACAACGAATCAAACAGATTATGTGCTTTGATAATATTTTTAATTTGATATCACCACAACAAACAATAATTCTCATTGAGTTTTTCTATGATCTGATGAAACAATATTGTCAACCATTGGAATTTGAGAAGAGAATCATCATTGGGGAAAGGTTGCATTGAGCTAGAGTCCTGCAAATTGGACCTTCTTGATTTGTAGTGGAAGCCATCTAAAAGGTGGACCAAAGAGCCCATGATACCATGTTGAGAGAAAATAAAATTGTTAACTATGAATTGAAAGATTTTACATTCACTCATTGACTTTGTTTACAAATATCTACATTTATAACGGTCCAGTTATAAGTTAGTTGTAATTTCCTAACCAAAGAAGCTACACTAACTAGAGTAAAGAACAAGTTGTAGTTAATACTAACTAACTAACCAATATACAGAGTTTTACACTCACATTGATCTTTGCTCTCTGCTTCACTTGCAAGACATGCTTTTTTTTTATTTCTTAAGCTTGTTGATTTGTTTGAAATAGATATTTCTGCATTATAGACCATCTGCTTTGTTCTTCGAATAGATATTAATAAATATTATGGCTTTTCACTATTCCTTCAGGTTAATTTAGGAATATATATTCAAGATAGTAGTGTGGAATTCTCAGTGTTGGTGGACCGCTCAGTTGGAGGTTCCAGCTTGGAGGATGGCCAAATGGAGGTGATGCTGCATAGGTGGGTTATATTGGCCAAGTTCAATAATGAAATAATGAATAATGATTGACATTTACTCGTTTTTGTGATTTGGTTTTATATTTTGTTAGGAGGTTGATTCATGATGATGCAAGAGGTGTAGGTGAGGTACTCAATGAAACAGTTTGCATTGCTGATAAGTGCGAGGGCTTAACGGTTAAGTAAATCTTTCCAACAATTCATCTACAACTGCTTGCACAATGATTTCTGTTTGTGTTCATTTGTGAGGGGAAATTTTTGATGCTCTGATAAGGTCTCGATGTATTGACTTTTGTTGTTGAGAGATGCATGTTGTCTTACTAAGTGCAAGCACGTGATTTTATTTAGTTGATCTCTCCATACATACCATTTTTTTGTGTGTGGATCCTGGTCTGCTTGCAATGAACATTTAAGATATTATAAAATTTGCTCTTGTTGTGAGAGAAATGGATGGAAGAGAGTCTGAAAAGTGGTTGTATGGACTACATATCAGACTCCATCTTATGTAGACTGATGACAATAAATACGAATAATTATAAGGATATTTTAATCCTATATTCATTATATGATAGGCCCATAAAATCATATAATAAATCTGATTTTAACCATATATTTTCCTCTAATTATAAAGAGCCAAATTAAATAAGGAAATAAATAAAAATATAAAAGAAAAATAAACCCTAAGAGATCATCTAAGATACTCTAAAATATTTTAAGATAATATTTGAAGATATTTCTTACAGTTCTAACCATATTCTCTAAATATTTGGCATTGTGTTTCCATTTCCTCACTGCCTGTACTATGGCCATTAGTTCCCATTCATAGACAGACTTTTGTTGGGCTCTGTCCGATGATAAGGCTTGACTCCAAAAAGCGAGAGGCCTCCCCTCTTGTAATAACACAACCCCTAGACCATTGCTAGAAGTATCTGTTTCTAGGGTGAATGATTTTGTAAAATCAGGGACTGCCAAAACTGGTAACTGAGAAATCGCTTTCTTCAATTCATCAAAAGCATTTTGAGCCTATGTTGTCCAATGAAAGTCCTCTTTATATAATAATTGCGTTGTAGAATATACTTGAAGCTTCTAGAGTATTCTAACATATCTAAAAACAAAAAGTTTCATTTTTACAAAATAGATTGTCTATTTTATGGTCTGCAATTCCTTCCCCTAGCTTCTTTATTCCTGCTCATGTTCCTCTCTCTTGAGAAATTTTGTGGTCCTCGTCACTAATCCATTTGAAATTTGGCTCCCATCATATCACCAACTTACAATTTACTAATAGTACAAGTTTGTATGTTTACAGATTCAAGGAAAACTTTACCTTAGAATTGACAATAAAGGTGAAGGTGCCAAGTGGCGTCGCACAGTTGGCCAGGAGTTATATTCACCGCTGCTTTTGGCCTTCACAGAACAGGTAAAAAGAAGGGAGACCCCCGAGAAGGTGGTAGCTTAATCATTTGATTAACTGTCTTCCACTCGTTATGCAGGATGGGGATAATTGGTTACATTTTGCTACATCAACATTTTCAGGCATAGATTCTTCCTACAGTTTACCAAACAACGTTGCTCTTTTAACCCTCCAGGTGTGCAAGGAAGATTGGGAACATTGAGAGATAAAATAGAATGAGTTTAAGATTCCCTCTAAGATTTTACATTATCTTTATCTTTGATAAGTATCTATTGTTTTTATGTACTTCCGCAGGAATTTAAAAATGGAAAAGTACTCGTAAGATTGGCTCACCTTTACGAGGTATAGTAATTTCTTTTACTTATATACTGATAATAATGAAAGATTTAAACTGCCCCTTACAAAATGATCTTCTAAGGATTGCTTGCAATCTTATATTCTTAACCATGATTGGAATTATTTTCTGACACGTACATGTTTTACTTGCTCTTAACCTATGCTATGAAAATGCAAAATGTATACATTTCAATCAAAGTAATGGAAATAATATTTTTTACGTCACTGTTAGGGATCAATAACAGTTGTCAATGCTACCATAGACTAAGCTTAACCACGCAAAGACATTAATAATCTAGCTATGAATGATTTCTGATATCAATTGGAATCTTTAGGAAGTACGACAACTTTTCCATTATTTTTATTAGCCCTGAGTATCACATATTTTGCTCTGTATTCAAACATCAAATAACCTATATTCATGAATTGTTGTTTGGTGCCTGTTTACATATAAAGATCGGAGAGGACAATAATTACTCAATAATGGCTAGTGTGGAATTGAAAAAGTTGTTTCCTAACAAGAAGGTAAGAGCGATAACTAACTACTCCAGGTTATGTTTTCAGATATCATGTACCATGTATAGGTTTCCTTTTAACAACTCATCCTTTTCAGATAAATAAAGTAACAGAGATGAGTTTGTCTGCTAATCAAGAAAGAGCTGAAATGGAAAAGAGGAAGTTAAATTGGAAGGTAGAAGGTTCCACTGAAGAACCTGAGGTGGTGAGGGGAGGACCTGTTGATCCTATAAACTTGGTGGTTGAACTTGCTCCAATGGAGATCCGGACATTCTTCATTGACTTTAATCCTCTCCAAACAGTTTCTGAAGCTGAAAATCATATGTCAAATTATCGAAGCATCCAATAAAGTAGCATCTATGCATTGTGTCTGGTTGCAATCCGATGATGTTCCATTGGAATGTATGTTTTCTTGTAAATATAAGTAAAACTTTGCGTGGTTTGTGTCTGGTGACTATTAAAACGAGGCTTTTTTTGCAAAAAATTATAACCATTGCTATTGTAAAATCAAATTATTACTATGAAAAGTTTGGATGATAGTTCTATGTCACATTGAATCCATACCTAAGTTCATCCCTTAGAGATAGCAAGTTCCATGAAAAGGATAATCCACATAGCTTTAGCGTACAAGACAGAATGGATACTAATAAAAGAGAAACAACCAATAACTTATATGCACGTATTTTCCTCATACACTCCCATTTTTTAAAAATTGCTAAATTTTGTCCTTTTAGTTTTATAACCAATTCAACCTCCTAAATCTCCTTTAATCTTCATTGGTCCCCTGTGATCTCTTGCTTTGGACATTGAATTGCACACTCTAGATTGGATTGTTGAACAATATTACGAAAAAAAAAATTGCTTTACATAATCTAGAAGTCCTTTTTGAATTACATAATGCTTAAAAAAGGTGCTATACAATTGAAAATATGAAGAAATGATTATCCTATAACGAAATTAATATCCTGTGTCTATTTCCTGTGTTTCAATTAGTGTGTTTAATCAAAATAACTATATCTAGACCATTTATTCACTAATATCAATACAAATTCTAACATCCCATTTGTCTTTTTCATAAACAATTATAGTGGTATCGTCTTATAACAATATAATTTACCACACTCTCAATTCATAGAAAAACTTTGTAACATAAAGATGTTTACATTCTTCTCTAACTGAAATTTTTACAAAACAATATTAAATAAAATTTACATCATAAAATTTACTTCATGTTTCCCTTGACATTCACATGACACATTTTCATATGGAGAACAAATTTTCAATGTTGTAAAAGAACACATTTACAAGCAAGAAAAGTGAAGGAGAGGTTCCATTGAAATAAAGTGATAAAAATCAAGAAATAATTGAATATCCAAGTTTGTATTATTTAGAATATTATACAATAAAATATTATTAAGTTGATAACTCTACAGCAACAAGGCAACCTCATAGTATTAGAGTCCTCTAGAGGATCACTCTCCTCCTAATCGACTCACAACTTCCTACTTTGTACACTCTCCTTTCTCTCTCCTATAACAGAATTTCCCGTCCCCGGATTCTTGACACGTCATTTCTCATCTTAACTAACTTCTCACTCTTTCCTTTCCTAACCTCACTTTCTTTCTTCTCACATAAACATTCCATATTTTGGGCCTAATTGTTTCTTCTATAATTGTTCTTTGCTGAGTAACAGGTTCATGTTCACTTTTCACCTTATGATCCTTATTAGGAGTCCTATCATTACTCCTCCCCTACAACAACAGCCTTGTCCTCAAGGCTGAAAGGAGGAAATTGATTCTGCAGTAGCACCTCATCTTCCCAAGTTGTCTCCTCCACTGTTCTCCCCTTCCATTTCACTAGCCATTGTTTGATGATGTTACCACCCTCCAGAATCTCCCTTGCTACTAACACTGCCTCAGACTCTTCCTTATCTTCCTCCTCAAAGACTCAACTATGTTGGTAAAGTCGGTTCTACTGCATGGTTTCCAATAGCCTTTTTCAGTTGGGAAATGTGAAAAATTGGATGTACTTTGGCTTATTTCCAGCAACTCCATAAAAAAGGCCCGTAATACCAAGGTTCCAACTTTTTATTAATACGTCGAGCAATGGTTAGTTGTCTATGTGGTCGCAATTTAATAAACACCCACTCTCCTACCTCCAACTAGATGAATCTACACTTTTTGTCTGCAAATTTCTTCATTTGTTGTTGAGCTTGCAACAAGTGATATTTCAATTGTCGAATATCTTCATCTTTATCAACCAAGTCAACAACTACAGCTTCCACATGTGTTTCTCCCTATGTAAAGCGCACTAATGTAGGTGGTGTTCTCCTATAAACGATTTCGAAAGGAGTCTTTCCTATCTGTCCATGAAAAGTAGTATTATACCATAATTTTTCCCAAGGTACCTAATATGATCAATATTTGGATTGTTTCGACATAAAACATCGTAAATAAGCTTCTAAACATCAGTTTACTACTTTCGTTTGACCACCAGTCTCAAGATGATAAGAAGAACTCATTTTCAAAGTTGTTCCCTGTAATCGAAATAATTCCTGCCAGAAGAGGCTCATAAACAAAGGGTCTCGATCACTAACAATCGACTATGGAATGTCATGAAGTCTTACAATTTCCTTAGGAAACAATTAAGCAATCTTCCTTGCAGTGTAAGGATGTTTCATCAAAATAAAGTGGCCATATTTAGACAACCGATCCACCACTACAAATATAGCTTGAAACCCTTTCGATTTTGGTAAACTCGTAGTGAAGTCTATGAAAATATCTTCCCAAATCCTATCTGGAATAGGCAACGACTGAAGTAATCCTATTGGAGATGTTACTTCATGTTTATGCCGTTGGCACACATCACACGCTTTAACAAATTCTTGAATCGTCTTCTTCATACTATCCAATATAAATTTCCTATGATGTGTTTGTAAGTTCTTAAAAAACCCGAGTGAACCGCTGCTAGCAAAGAATGAAACTCGGTTAAAATGGTGGGAATTACATCTGACTTAGCTGACAATACTAAGCATCCTTTGAAAAATAATACTCCTCGTTACAAACTAAAATCTACAATAGATGAGTCCTCCTGTTGCAACTTCTGCACCACTTGTTGTAAGAAGGGATCTACTTCCACTTCCTTTTAGATGTGTTGTTCCCGCAAGCATATATATGGGAAAAGATTGAATCTCCCTCAATTCACCACCTATAAACATTTGTCACAACGAGTCAAGCAACTTTATTATCTGGGCCAAGTTTGTAAATCACCTCAATCTGATATCCCAACAACTTTGCCAACCAAATTTGTTGAGCCTATGTGGTGATCCTTTGATGTAAAAGGTGTGTCAAACTCTTTTGGTCTGAATACACCTTAAAACTCCTTCCAATCAGGTATGGTCTCCAATGTTGGACCGCTAACACTAATGTCATTAGTTCTTTCTCATAGGCTGACTTATTTAAATTAGTCGGTGACAAAGCTCTATTGAAATAAGCTATCGGTTGACAATCTTGCATTAATATTGCTCTTATCTCTGCTCCTAAAGTGTCACACTCAATGCTTCAACTCGGTCAAAACTTTTGGGTGGCATGGACATCAATGTTAGCTCTTCTCGAGATCCGATAGGTCAGGCCAATGATAAAAACCAAGAAATAACTGAATATCCAAGTCTGTATTCTTTAGAATATTATGCAGTAAAATGTTATTGAGTTGATAACTCTACATCAATAAGGCAGCCCCAGAACACTAGACTCCTCAAGAGATCACTTTCCTCCTAACCGACTCACAACTTCCTACTCCGACTCAACTTCCTACAACATACCCCTTCACACTCTCATTTCTCTCTCCTGTAACAAAATTTCCTCATCCTTGAATTCTTGACACATCATTTCTCATCCTAACTAACTTCTCACTTTTTCTTTTTCTTTTCCTGATCCCACTTTCTTTTTTCTGATATAAACCTTCTATATTTTAGACCTAATTGTTTCTTCTATAATTGTTCTTTGTTGAGTAATATACCCATGTTCACTTTCCACCTTGATTCTTATTACTTATGACCTATCATAAAGCATAAAAGATATTTTAAAAATAAAATAAGTGCATGTAGTATCGGAAGCGAAAGCCCCAACAATTGGTTAGGGAACCCTCTTAGACTGGAGATATATTTCTAGGTAAAGCTTCTGCACCCATCAAATTTCTCCTCCCACTCATAAAAAATTTCCGTAAAAGGAGGGGATGATTGATTTTCAAACAAAAAAAAATCTGAAATTGTTTATAATGTTTTAAAAAATAAATTTCGGGGATGATAGGAGAAGTGATAGTGTATAGGAAGAAAATGATAGAGTGCAGAAAACAATTATCATATTTCTATATGGACAATGAGTTCATTTCTCACGATGTATGGCATGTGTTTTACATAGAGTAATGATAATTAAATAAAATATACCTACCCAATAATTCAATATAATAATATTTTAATCATATTTGTTTTACTTTTAATTTAAAATAAATATTATTATATCATTATAAAAAGCTGTAAAATCAATGTCTTTTGTATTTTTTTAACGATGTTAAAGTATTATTTTCCTTACTTTTACTTTTTATGCATTTTCGTATGGGTTAAGTTTTGAACAAGTTTAAAGTAAAACAGATATCGCCTTGATGTAGAAATTAATTGCCTTTAGTGTACATAAAATATGTCAGCTTAGCTTCTATGAGTAGCTCATTCTATATTTATTGAGAAGGTAAATAACACAATAAGAAACATTTCATATTTTGCTTAAAATCATTTAGTATCAAATTTATTTTTCAACATATAAGTCGAAATTCAAGATTTGAAACAAGTGACATTTGACTTCGAAGACCCACATCGAAAACATGAGGATCCCAAATAAATCAAAAACAGCGCTCCTCATCTGAAAGTGCATGTCTTTAAACAAAATTTGATCGGCGACAGAATCTGTGGTTCCTTGAATGATATAGGCATCAGTTTTCTATAGAAATTTTCATGCAGAATTAATCCGAGTTTGGATCCCCTTTTTCGAAGTTATACCACTAAAGTAACCCCAAAATAAACTACTATTTCATGCATCCATCATTAAAAGTGCTAACTCCTAAAAATGAAAAAGGAAGACTTAGGAAAGAACCAATGTGACTGGTTTGGCCAATATACATTTCATTCTGCAACAATTATAATGTCTAAGTCCCAATGAGTAAACATTAAAATATTAAACAAATACGAAAAAGAGAATCCATAAGCCCTTAGCGACATATAAGGAAGTCTTTCCCGGAACAAATCCATGGCTAGAGAACTGTTTCTGAGGCAAATCCCTGATTCTACAAGAACCTGCAACAAAAGTTTCGACATGTTCTGTTTTTGCAAAAGCACATGATTCCTATTCACACATTTATTCCATGAATCTCGTTGAGAGCTACGCAACTATGAATTGAGATTGTTTTCAGAACAGCTAAGGTTAATTATTAGTCATGAATCATTATCCTTAAAGAAGCAAGTGCATACTTTCACATATCAGCAATTGACTTGAGGGTATGTAAGATATATGATGATTGGAAACATTTGAAATGTTTGAGTGATTTGAATGCTTCATAAACTGATAATTTTAAGGCTTTTATATGATATTTAGAGACATGATGGCATGTAGTTTCTAGAGCAGTTATCAATAAAATATTTCAGTTATATGATGGCACACACACATCACTGCACCCAAACAATGCGGGATATTTGTCGTATTGGAAGGCCCGCTTGTCCCACATTGAGAACCTTTCAAAAATTACAACAGTTTATATACTTCAGAGAAATAAGCATGGTCACGACCTTACTTGAACAGGATCTGTTCTATAGGCTCGTACCTCTGTATCCTTAAGTTCTAAGGAGACAGGAACTGAAATCTGGTGGATGAACAATGACTTTGTGATCAGAGCGTGATTAACGGCTAGATGATCTTCTCTTCGGATTAGTGTAATCTCCAGCTGCAGAGGATCGTTCCTGGTCAGCAGTGGCTTAGGATGGTCACAGAGTTGTCTGACAGATTCCTTTTTTTTTAATTTTAAGCATCGATTTTGCATTACATAGTCTAGAAGTCTTTTCTGAATTATATAATGCCCAAAAACACAAGTGGACTAAACAATTAACTTTAAAATATGAATATCCTATGTCTACTTCCTCTGTTCCAATTTATGTCTTAAAAAAACATTTATTATTGATAATATTAAGGTTTAATTAAGAAAAATATTCAATTTTTTTATTTGATATAAGTTTCGATATTGTTTAAAATCAAAAATTAACTTTTAATTTTTTTTCGCTCAATGACACTTTTATTAAATTGACGGTAGTAAGTGTCACGTGTTACTGAACTTTTATCTTTTAATCTCTTATCTCCTTCCTCTTTCTCCCCACACTACCCTTTAGACTCCTTTTACGTCTGATTCCCCAATATCATGATAAAGAGGTGAAGTGTTCAAAACTCACTGATTATGGTTGGGTATTGTCCACGCTAGCTACAATCTTTCTTTCATAGTTAGCTACCGTTTCATAACCTCATCAATCTAAAACTAAACAAAACACTGAAACACAAATTACAAGAAAGAAAAAATTGTTTCAAAGATAAATTACAAACAATTAAATAAGCCATCACAAAGAAAAAGGTGGATAGTTGATATTTACGCAAAAATTGGTGAAGAGATACTTAAACACAAATTGCTAATCATTCTTTGTCTATTTGTGTTACAGAATCTCTCATTGATTAACAATAACTTAGTTTTTACGATTTCATTGAGCACACAACCCTATACATCCCCTTGATTTATAATATTTTGCTAATTGATAAATATATCTACTTTATCTTCATAAATCAAGTCTAAGGTTTCTTGCTCAAATTATTCAAGTATAATATTAACGGTCCGTTAGATGATCGGTTGGTTATTGTTTTTTGTACCTTATAATTGTTAACTACACTATAATATTATAATTTGTGAAAAATTTTGGTTTTAACTCTACATTTCGGACATAAATTCTTTTCGTTGTGATTTTAACACTTAGAAACACTAATTTATAAGAAAAACTCAAAACTCAAGTGTATAATCTGAAACAAAGATAATGCATGATAAAATCATTCAATTAATGTAATTATATTTACAAATTGTCTAAACTAAGATATGAATGCAATTACATTTTATTCACACATCAACCATTCTTTGTACTTCTATGCTTATGTTTTAAGTACTTTCTGATAACTTACTTGGTTGTTTATGGTATTTCAATGCATGATCAGTGGTGTTTTATGTTGGTATGAAATGTAAAAGTGAATGAATATGTATATGGTGTATATGAGAATGAAAATGATGTATATGAATATTGTGATGAGTAGTTTGTGAATGAATTGAATGGTATTAATGGATGTAATTTCATGATCCTCGTGGAAGGGTTACATGGTAGTGTCTTGTAGTGTTGTTTGTATGAATGACTGGAGTTAATCCAACGGTTTATCCTGAAGCTCTCAATAACCCCAATCTCAGGTATATATTGATTGTTATGTGGTGGAAAGTAGTAGGAAGTCCTAGTCTATGTTCATTGATTAAGGATATAGGTGTTAACGGACTAACCTTGTGGATGACATAGGTTGGCGTTTGTATTTGGATTTGAATGGGTATTGTTGAAGGCCATCACAAGTGCATGAATCATCGTAGCTCGACATTCATACTGCATTTAGATGGTCAAGTCTAAGTCTGTGGCATGTTTAGGATGAATGTTTATCTTATGCGTGTAATATAATGTATGATGGAACTTTCTTTGAATAAGATGAATTATTTATCTACTAGCTTACCCTTGCATTTGTGTTGTATGTCTTTTTATATGTTTTCTCTTTTGCGATAATTACTTAAATGGTGTAAGTTTAGGAAGAACATCTTTCAGGGGATTCAACGTTTGGTTGAGAGAAAAGCAACATAATAGATAATCTTTGATCCATCAATGATAAAATTTCTTGTTCTAATAACCTCAAATTCCTTGTAAGTTCTCATCTATATATGTTTTATTTTTATAGTTTTATATTACTAATTTGGAATGTTAATAATAGTTTTTAGGAAGAAAAACCTCAATTATTTAAAATCTATTAACATTTTATGAATAAAATAATCAAATATATCATTAAAATAATTACAACTTTTAAAGTATTTTCTAAACAGCATGATAATAAATTTCTTTGCACTTCTTGATGAAACAATATAATATTTTCTTAATTTTTTTAACATGTTATTAAAATAAATAAAAAATCTAAATGTTCTAAATCATGATTTATAAAGCAATTAAAATGAGTTTGATCCGATAGGTTAGTTCTATAAATTTATAAAATGAACATGGTTAAATAAAACAAAATGTATGACATCAATAATAATTATATCTAAAAGTATAAAAATAGTTTTATTTCATGAAAAATATATGTGATAAGTTATGCATCAAATCACTATATTAAACTTAAAATTATTTTAATTAATATAAATTAAATTTTAAAATTATGTTTTAAAGTAGACCAATGTAATCGGTTAATATAATCCAAGATGAAGCTAAAAAAACTATAAACTACATCAGACATGGATTAAGTTAAATCCATTAGATGATGTGTGGGGCCGACATTTCATACTTCAAATTATTCCTGAGTCAGCAAATGGATAAGAAATTATACAAGTTTGGGATATGTCTGAAACCCCACATTTACTTTTGTTTTAGAAAAAAAAAAATAGAGGAAATATCTAACACATTGATCACCATATAAAATATATTTAGAAAGAAAAATATTTTAAAATATATAATATGATAAAAAAGAAAGTCGAAAAGAAAAAAAATAAATGATTAATATATATATATAATAAAAATATACGTGTATTATGATCTAACTTAAAAAAAAATCACTTGTCTTTATCTAAATTGGGTCAGTTATCCTAAAACCTTATTAATTATTAAATTAAAAAATACAACGGAAAATGCTTTGTAGTGATTATGTCAGACGAATGAAGACAATGCTAACAACTGATGGAGGAGACTTCCATTTATTTTGACAGACGATTTGATTACGGATAAAATATATTTTAATACATGTTTTGGACTCGTTATTTTGTTATTAATATGTGATTCCACATGGTGTTCTTTATTTAGTAATTCTTTTAAAACAATTATTATTTAATTAACCTTGGAAATAACTTTTTTAAAATAAGCAAGTATTTCTTTAGATTTCATCAGCACCAAACTATATTAATAAGGGCCATTATTTTCTTTAGTAGTTTTTTTAATAGCATGATTATTAAGTCTTGTTATACAAATTGATAAAGAATGTTAAAAATCTTTACTCATTATATATATCAATTCATCATTTTTGTTTTAGGAGTGTTAACAGTGTTTTTTAAGACTTTTTTTTATCAATTGTTATGAAAATGTGAAGGAATTTAAACAATCTTATCCGAAATACATTTAATTTTAAAATGATGTACTTTCTCTGTCATTTATTTTGGCTAGATTGGAAGCGAAGTCAGCGTAAGAATAGATGATTACCAAAACGAGATCTTGATTACCATTAAGTAACAACAAAAAGAAAAAGTAAAAAATCAAGAGCCGATAAAATCACCAGTGTGTGCTGGTAACCTTCGAACACAACACATGGAAGTGACTCTGATGAGCTTGCTTCATCACCGTTGTGCATGATCACCAAGTGGAAGGTGTTCCATCTTCCATTTTCGCAGACAAATTAAGAAAAACTATATTTTTTCACCTTTTCTTTGGCGTCTGAGACGGTTTTCCTTTCATGGGTGAATCCACCATTCCTCATTTTCAGCATCTAATGGCGAAAAAATTGCTCTTTTTGTTGACCCTTTTGGAAATACTGCTCTGTGGGCAATCCAAGTTTATGGTGTACAACACATCACAGGGTATAGTCCCTGACAAGCTCAATGTTCATCTGGTAGCTCATACCCATGACGATGTTGGTTGGTTGAAGACAGTTGATCAGTACTATGTTGGTTCTAACAATTCAATTCAGGTGTTGATTTAATTCTCTTTCTTTGGCTAAACTTGTGAACAATGGTGTCTGAAGATTGCAAGTTAAGGGTCTTGTTTGTTATGTTGCAATGTGCAGGGCGCTTGTGTGCAGAATGTGTTGGACTCTATGGTGCACGCGCTGTTGGCTGACAAGAACAGAAAGTTTATCTATGTTGAGATGGTAAGTTGGCTTCTTTTAAATCCCTTATATGTTGTTTTCTTGAGTTTCTTTGTTGGATCAAAGTGCTACTGCTCGTGACAAGAGGAAATTTTGAAGTTGCTTTTTTGGGCTAAAAGTAGTGCTGTGATGTTCCAAGACACAATCCGGCAAAGCATTTCATTTCCTTTATGTAGTTCATGCCTTCCTCTGCAACTTTTTTTTACCAGATTCATGATTTATATTTCACATCCTTCTTGTGGCAACAGATTAATGTTGCTCCTACAACAAGCTTGAATTTCCTAGACTGTTAATGCTCGTGACATTGACAAATAGGAATACTAGGAAAATGAGGAAAACTATGTTTTTGAAAATATGGACTACTTTTAAGGCTTTCTTTAAATGCTAATGTGAAATGCTCTCTCTTGGGATCAACTCGGTGTGGCTGTGTGATAGGACTAACTAGCTAATGAAATTGATAGATAGGAATATCAAGAAAATTTGAGGATTTGTCTAACACCAAGGCGTCAACTCCATATATATTTAAATTCCTTCTACATTTCCTGTTTTTGTTCCTACCCTGTCAATGTTTATATGCTCGAACGTAGCATGCAACTATATGTTCATTTTACGTGTTGGCTGTTTCTTCTTAATTCTTTCACTTTCATCAATGCAGGCATTTTTCAAGAGATGGTGGAGAGATCAAAGTGAAGCTGTTCAGGATGTTGTTAAGAAACTTGTTAGTTCGGGTCAACTAGAGTTCATGTAAATACCTTTCTGACAACAGATTTCAATGTGATTAAGAACAAAGTCATTCTTCAATTGTAAAATGAAAGCCATCCTTTACTGTGAAAACAACCTGATTAAGAATTCCTTTGTGAGGGTTCCAATATCTATGGGCAATTATCTATCCATTATGGTATCTTCAATCGTCTTTTATTTAGGGATTGATGCTATTTCTTTCCTTTATTTTCTCCTTGTTACAGAAATGGCGCCATGTCTATGCATGATGAGGCAGTTACACATTACATAGACATGATTGATCAGACTGCACTTGGTCATCAATTTCTGAAAGAGGAATTTGGTGTGACTCCTAGAATTGGTTGGCAAATTGATCCTTTTGGACACTCTGCTGTGCAGGCCTACCTGTTGGGAGCTGAAGTATGGCATAGATCTTCAAGCAATGAATCTTATCATGACTCTCAAATTTAGAAAGAATATGTTTCTCTTGTATTTCAATAATGAGGGCAATGGACCTATAAATACATAAGCTTGGTAGTTATTTTGGGAAATATAGATAGCTAATTCTAAGGAAACAAATCCCTATAACTATGGGATTGTTTTTAAATACATAATCCTAGCATTAATACCAATATACACATGCAATAAAGAATAAAATTATAGCAGGAATGAAATAAAAAATTTCTAAAATACATAATGAGCAAAGCATGATTTTGATAATGACTAATGAATATATTTTGAAGAAGATATATGTCAGAATTATTATTTGCTGTGTGGGTTATCAATTGGTTCTACTTTGTATGCAGGTTGGCTTTGACTCACTTTTCTTTGGTCGGATAGACTACCAAGATAGGGCTAACCGCAAAAAGGAGAAGAGTCTTGAGGTTATCTGGCAGGGTAGTAAGAGCCTTGGCTCTTCAGCCCAGGTGAATATCAAGAAATATATTTCTTTTCTCTTTAAATATTTTATGGTTGTCTTTGTTAGAGATTCTACATTGACTAGGAATAAGGTCGAATTATATTGTATATAAGTAGGGTGCAATTCTCACTTTGTAATACGGTTTTGTGAGGTTAAATTAGACATAAGTTCACTTACTAAGAGTCTTTGTATTTGTTGGAGATCTCACATCGACTAGAGATAAGATAAGTTTATAATACATAAATAGGTGCAAACCTTAAGCTAGTTTTGTGGCGTTGAGTTAGGCTTAAAGTCCACTTCTTAACATGGTATTAGAGCCATGTGTTAAAGCCTATGTTAGCAAGAATTTGTTATTTGTTCGACTTATTATGCCACTTACTATTCGGAAATTTGTTTATTTGTTAGGCCTATCGTGTCACCTGGTATCGGGTAGCTATTGAACCACTCATTAATGTCTAGTACCACGTTCAAGATGTGAGAGAGATGTGTTGGAGATCCTATATTGACTAGAGATAAGAGAAGTTTATAGTATATAAATGGATGCAAACCTTATCTTATAAGACGGTTTTGTGGGATTTTACGAGGTTGAATTGGACATAAATTTACTTACAAAGAGTCTTTTTATTTTTATGATTGGTTTCTCTTAAATTAAATGTTTCCTTTTATTATGTTGAGTATCCTTTTTGTTCTTGTAGATTTTTGCTGGAGCGTTCCCTGAAAATTATGAGCCACCTGCTGGATTTTACTTTGAAGTTAATGATAACTCAGCAATAGTTCAAGTAATATTATAAGAACTTGTTAATTTTGTTATCACATATAACTATTTTAGTTCTTTGTTATGCTAAACTTTGTTTACTTCTTCCTGAAGGATAACATGGAATTGTTTGATTACAATGTCCAAGAACGAGTGAATGACTTTGTTGCAGCTGCATTATCACAAGTAAGTTGAGCGTGTTTATCTTCAGACTTCTTAAAAATGTTATTTGACTTGAGATGCAAGAATATGGTTAGAAATTAAAAATTGAATTGAGTGATTGAGAGGTGTTGGGTCTTTCGAGGAGAATTCACCAAGGAGATTCAATGAGCCAAACTCGCGTAAGATATTAATGTAAGTGTTAGAAGTCTGATAGGATATAAGGTAATAGATAATGTTAGGGGTTGGAAGGTATACAAGAGAAGAAGAAAGTATAGGAGAGAAGAAGAAGGGCACCAAACGGTGGAAGGCGGGGAGAGTCGAGCCGAACGGTGGAAGGCCGGGAGAGGTCGAGCCGAACGGCTGAAGGCGGTGAGGGCTCGAGCCGAATAGTGGAAAGAGGTGAAGAACTAGAACCGATTGATTGAAGAGTTACTATCCTAACTGTTGTAGCAGTATCCTAACTGTTGTAGCAGTTAGGATAGGCGGGAAATATTTATACTAAATAGAGCTATATTATAGGAAAATATTCAGTATAAGATATTTATAGTAAATAGAGCTATATTATAGATATTTATAGTAAATAGAACTATATTATAGGGAAATATTCAGTATAAGATATTTATAGTAAATAGAACTATATTCTAGAGAAATATTCAGTATAAGATGGCGGGAAATATTTAATATAAATAGAGCTAGATTCTATTGTTAGGGTTATGCTTTTGATTATTGAGGTTGTTAACAGACGACTACAGTCCTGTGAGGGAGGTTATGCTCTCAACTATCTTGTTTAGAGAATTCTATTACCATTAATAAGAGAAATTCATTCTTTCATTATCCTTTCTGCCTACTGTGATCTTGGTTAATTAGGTTTCCTACTCAGAAACCTAACAAAGTCCCATATCGACTAGAGATATGTTGGGTACAAACAAAAGTCCCACATCGGATAAAATAAGAGATGGACATGAGTTTATATACATATAAGATACCTCAATTGGTAAGAGGCCTTTTGGAGTGGTACCAAAAGCAAATCTGTGAGGGCTTGACCCAAAGCGGACAATATCTTACCAGTGTGGAGATCTATGTGTATGTGTGTGTGTTGAACCTCCCTACAAATGGTATCAGAGCCCATGGTTTAGGTTTGGTGACTGGGCTCAAACGAAGAAAAAGACTTCCACTGTAGGGATGAGTAGGGATGAGTTCATTCTTCTCATTACACACCACTGTCATGCCACCCTTCTTGGGCACTATTTGCAGCAGACTCACCCAAGTGCTACCAGAAATAGGATAAATGATTTCGGCCTCAAGAAGCTTTAGAACCTCTTTCCTCACCTCCTCTTTCATGATGGGATTGAGCCGTCTTTGAGGTTGGGCCACTGGTTTGGAATAGCGGGAACTTTAATTGCTTTTATTCAGAATCATCTTAATTGCTATCTTACACTATTTTATTTTTAGGCAAACATAACTCGAACAAATCATATAATGTGGACAATGGGAACTGATTTTAAGTATCAATATGCACATACATGGTTCCGGCAGCTGGATAAACTCATTCATTATGTAAACAAGGTAACTCACTCGTATACATGAATTTATTTGTTTGTGGTTTGATTCATGTGCTTATTCTTGTTATTATGAACTCTGATTGTTAAATATTTTTCAACTTTAGGATGGACGCGTTAATGCTCTTTACTCTACGCCATCCATATATACTGATGCAAAATTTGCTACCAATGAGTACTGGCCAATCAAGACTGATGATTTCTTCCCGTGAGTTTAATTTGTAGCTGTTTCATAATCCATTTTGCTTAATTATTATATATTTGTATGGTATGACGTTTCTCCTCATATATTCATGAACAAAATACCAGTTATGCAGATCGTGCAAATGGTTACTGGACAGGATACTTTACCAGTAGACCAGCTATCAAACGCTATGTCAGATTAATGAGTGGCTATTACTTGGTATGATTTGTATATTTGTAGTTTACAAGGTAATAATCATCCGTAGTCCACCAGTGTTTGGATATTTACTTTCTACAAAAAAATTATTAGGCTGCAAGACAACTAGAATTTTTTAGGGGGAGAATGAATTCAGGGCCAAATACAGACTCATTAGCTGATGCTTTAGCAATTGCTCAACACCATGATGCAGTCACTGGCACAGAAAAGCAGCATGTTGCCAATGATTATTCCAAACGGCTGGCAATAGGCTACAAGGAGGTGCAGTTTCAGAGTCTGTTTCAAGTTACTGTGTATAACCATTTGTTAGTGAATCGTCTAGTGGCATATTGCTTTTTTGCAGGCAGAGAATTGGTTTCATCATCACTGGCTTGCTTGGTTGAATCACCATTGCTTTCTAGATGTCAAAACCCAGTTACAAAGTTTCAACAAGTAAAAGATCTAGAATCTTTTTAAGTTTGTTCACTATTTGTATTATTTGCTGAAATGGCTTGCTTCTTCCTCGTCTTAAATTTTTTTTTCAAAATTTTAGCTGTTGATAAATGATTTCTTATCCTTTATTATTCCTTGGCTCAATTACCGTTTGGTGTATGACATGTCAAACCTGATTTTGTTTATTTTTAATGGATTATATTCCTTTCTTCATCTTTTTGATAAGATATTTCCCTATGTAATCAAATCATATCATATTTCTCTATTTGCTGTAATCAATAATTTTTTTAACATGTTAATATATACAGTTTGTCCATCCGATCTTTGTTGTTATATTTTGATGTAGTTCAATTTAGTTATTATATAATGACATGTGAGCTTTGTGCCTTCCCCTTTTCACAAAAAAGATAATAACTATTAGATATGATAGTTTTTATTATCATATTTAAGTTCGAGTTTTTTATATTTTCAATATACTTTTTCCTTTTTCATATTTTCCAGTGTCCACTTTTGAACATAAGTTATTGTCCTGCATCAGAAGTTGATCTGGTTCGAGGGAAGAATTTGGTAAATTCATCACATATTTTGTTATCCTTTCATTAGTTATATTGTTTTATATTCATTTCTTAAATTCTATCTTCTCACGAGTTTTTTCCATGCTTAGCTCATTGTGGTTTACAACTCTCTTGGTTGGAGGAGGAATGAAGTCATTCGATTTCCGGTGAGTGATGTCACTCTAGTATTTGTTGATTGTTCTAAATTCAGTATATGGTGGAACATAGAGAAATTAAAACTAATATGATGAAAATAATCATAATCTTATCTTTTTTGTTCTTCTAGTGGTCTTCAATCATGAAATATTAATGTATCTTCAATATGTTAGAAAGTTCTTGGAGAAACTGATATGATATTTTATTATTTTTATCTGTGTGAAGATGAATACAAAAGGGAGCATTTATAATGGCTACCCTTGAAAGCAGAAACCAAAAATGCCCAAAACAAACTCACCAAATTTATATTTTTTTAGACTATTAAATCCTAATAAAAGTTAGATGTAAAATACACCAACTGACTATGTTAGTTGTCAAATGAGCTGACATAATCAGTTACCAACTAAGCGTGTATGTTGGGAAGTCTGATATGGCCTGCCTCAATTCTTGGAGTGAAGCTTATATAACTATTAGAAAACTTCAATTGATAAGAAATAGTTTTAAGTTGAAATTTGACATGGTATCAAAGCTTATTGATAACAATTAGTTTGATAGGCTGCCATGGTTTGACAAGCATCTATAGAGGGGTGATGTTGGGAATGTCCAACATTGTCTGTCCCAATTCTTGGAGTATGGTTTATATATGTATTGGGAAAGTTCGCATAATCCAAATTGGCTTTAAGTTGAATCTGCCAATATATAGCTAACAAAGCCTGCTGGTGCACTTGGCTACTAACTTCCTAATAGATTTTTATTTAGGGCAGCTATTATGATGTTAAAGGTTTTTCGAGATTGATGTTTTAATGCACTTAGACATATATAATATTTGCTAAAATGGGCTAGTAACTTTCTCTGCAACTATTATAGTACTTACCCGTTGTGTGTGTAGATGTAACTAATGTTGCAACCATCTTCAGGTTACTGAGGCCAATGTTAGAGTTCAGGACTCTAACGGTTCAGAAATAGAATCCCAACTTCTTCCTCTGGCTGAGAAATATTTAGACTTAAGAAACTACTATGCGAAGGCATATATGGGTCAGGCTCCACTTAAGACACCTAAGTATTGGCTTGCATTTACAGTTTCTGTACCCCCACTTGGTTTTAGCACCTACACTGTCTCAACTGCGAAAAGAACAGGTTCAAATATATATTGCTTTAGTATTTAATTTACAAGAGTTAATTTCCATGCTCATAACAAATAAATGATTTCTATTTGATTTCAGGATCAACTAGATCGTCAGTAGCTACATATAAAAGTAGTGAAAAGTCTAAATTTGAAGTTGGTCAAGGAAATTTGAAGCTTACATTTTCTACTGATCAAGAGAAGTGTACCAATTATGTTAATATAAGAAACCTGGTTTGTGATACTTCACTTTGCACCACACGATTCCCTTTTCACTAGAACACCTTTATCTGTGCAATCATGCCTCTGTATTTTGTGATGTTCTCTTTCCTGGTTTCATGTTTTCATATATTCTATAGCTTCGAATTTTACGTGGATAGAAAAATGTAAAAGCAAAAGAAGTAGAACTTGATTAAAAATGTTATTTTTTGACATGTCAGGTTGAGGAACAGGTTAAACTAAGTTACCTCTACTATTCTGGATACAATGGAACCAATCAAAAGGATCCGCAGGTAGATAAACATTTTGACCATAGATATCAATGTCATACGGGTTCAATATATTTTTAATTTCTGTAAATATAGAAATGTTCACTTTTAGTACCCAAAAGCTGTCTCCTTTTTTCCCTTGTTTATGGAAATAGGGACCATACATGACACATTTCCACAAAAGAGGGACCAAAGAGTGGATAATTTTTTCAGGAATTAAAAGTGAACATAATCCTATTTTCAAATGCTAAACTAAAAACATATTTATCCCTTTAAGTCTCTCGCAATTCTATTTTGGATATAACTTCATAATTTAATTCCCCTCACAGAATTCCGGGGCCTATGTCTTCCGTCCAAATGGCACATTTCCAATAAACCATGAAAAAAAGGTTTGAAGTCCTTCCTGCTATATTCTAACCCAACAAACGAATTCCCATAACAAGTGTCACATTCACTTGAATTTTCAGGCTCTATTAACTGTTTTGAATGGACCAGTACTAGATGAAGTTCATCAACAAATCAATCCATGGATATATCAGGTATTTTGCTTGTTACATCTTTAACAGCATCTTCATATTATTTTCTTAGTAATAATAATAAACTTCTTTCCCATTTAGTTACATGAAATTGTGGTCACATAATAATTTGAATAAAATGTGGTGTGTAAAAAGGAAGACGGGAACTGCATGTTAACTTCTTGGCAATCTTAATATGATAGTTCTTACTTATTTATATAGACAATACAATTGATTTTATTATAGTTTTTCCTCTATATGATAATTATGGCTTCACCTTACTTTCAAAACTTTAGGTGCAACAGGTCTTGATATTTTACATTATGCAAATTACTTCAATGTTCTTTTACTTTAAGTAAACAAAAAGAGTAAATAAAGCTTAGGGAATACCCTTAGTGCCATACGGGTAATTTATTTCGCAGTCTCAATTGTTGCAAAATAATAAATGAATTTTGCCATAAATAGCCTGGAGACAGTCTTATACATCGGCCCAAACACTTAATAAAGTAGGTCCCACTTCATGAATGAGGGCTAGCGAAGTGGAACCAATCCCATTATCAGTACCTGTTCTACTTCAGTTTCTATTTGCCCCAGCTCCTAATTTTTTCTATAATTATAGTAATAAATGTTGATGAATGAGACTTTTTATCTTCTTTTTACCTGACATTAGAAATTAACATGCTTCAAATATGTTCGCAGATTACCAGACTATACAAAGGAAAAGAGCATGTTGAAGTGGAGTTTATCGTAAGCTTTAAATAATTGGTTATTATATTTACATTTGTGTCATTCTCCTAGTCATGTTACAATTTGTCTGTGACAGCTTGATTTCCTTTGTAGTTTGGTAAATACCGTGATAACTATTGAGATATATTCTTATATGGATTTTATGGATAATGTTGGAAGCTTATTTGAACTTATGGTATGTGGAATATCAGGTTGGCCCTATACCGATTGAAGATGGAACTGGTAAAGAAGTTGCCACTCAGATTTCAACTACTATGGAAACCAACAAAACATTTTACACGGATTCTAACGGGCGAGATTTTATCAAAAGGGTATGCAGATCAGACTAATGTTCCTTGTAATACTACATCTAAGTAATTTAGATCATACATAATTGTTGGCACCAGATGTTACCTTGCTTACGTTTTCATTATTTTCTTTTGTTGAAATTCTTTGGTTTAAGGTATAGAGAGAGGGAATGGAGAAAATGAAGATTGATACTAATAATTCGAATTGAAAAAGGAAACAGATCATAAAATACTAAAGTTTTAGGAAACTGAGAAAATAAAGAATTTGATCCTTAGAGATATATTTTTAAGATACTCTAAGGTATTCTGAAGATATCAATCAACAAGATACTCTGCTAGATGACCTTGGTTGTGGGAGTCTAAGAGAAAACAAGGGAGTCTATCAGGCAATAAAATAACTGATTGTGTTATTTCTAGAACTGATATTGACTTGATGGGATATGTTTGCAGATACTCAATATTCTGGAAGATGTAATATTGATATTCTAAGATATTCCAACGT
Source organism: Vigna umbellata (assembly GCF_029865625.1). Lineage (NCBI taxonomy): Eukaryota > Viridiplantae > Streptophyta > Magnoliopsida > Fabales > Fabaceae > Vigna > Vigna umbellata. The sequence continues at coordinate 16,658,891 of NC_142169.1, read as the reverse complement.
CTTTCTATTTCCAGATGCTGGGTTTTGTTGCAAAATATAATTCTCTCATGGAAGTCAAGAAATGGAAACAACATATCTTTTTATTTGATCTTAAATTTGTTGATGGCATATAGAAGTATCTGCAAAAAAAATTCATTTCTTTTCCTTCAGTTGTAAAGTAAATTTTTGAAACTCATCTCACTGCAGATACGGGATTACAGAACTGACTGGGATCTGGAAGTGAACCAACCCTGCTGGAAATTACTATCCTGTATGTGAACTCTTATACAACATTTCTGTTATATTCATCATTGGTGTTCAAGACCTAGTTTCCCCCTCTTTCCTGCAGGGATGCTATTGCTGAAACTGTTGTGCTTGCAAACTGTTGTTTGTTCTTGTATGTTAAAATATGAAACTTCTAATAATAAACTGCATTTTTTTAACTTATTTGGCTTATTGAAATCATTATTTCATGAGCTTTGTAAGTCATCCACATGCAAATCCATTTTAGAATTGATTGCAGAGATGTATGCCCAACTACACTTCAGAATTCAGACTGCTTTCTTTATGGCACAGGAGTTTGATAAATTCCACAAGTTATATCCATTCTTTAGGTTCTTAATATTATTTATTTTATCCTTCAGATTAATCTTGGGATATACGTGGAGGATAATAAAACAGAATTCTCAGTTTTGGTGGACAGATCTATTGGAGGATCCAGCTTACAAGATGGACAAATAGAGCTGATGGTCCACAGGTATGTGTTGTTCTTCAAATGATGTGTTAAATAGATTGATATTGTACTGGAGTTACTTGAAATTATAATTGAACTACTCTTATTTAGAACTTTGCAAGGCCTTGTTTCTTGGAAATGTGGTCTTTTTCCACCTATGGTAAAGTGTGTAAGCATATAGAAGGGAGCAAAGCTTTTAATAATTAAAATGTTTTGGAAGAAAGGAGGGGAAAATTTCTTAGATGTACAATTTAGTTAGTGATTTGGTACTTTAGTGAAGCATAATGCAACTTTTTTTAGATAACTTATCTGCTTCAGATTTTGAAGTGTGGGCATGTTGGTTGAGTCTTCATCATTTGAGAGGTGGGGATAAATTGCTTAATTCAGCATCACGATCTCCAATTTTTCACACTAGAGTTTGGATTGCTTCTTTCGGAGTGATAGGATTAACTCATGAGTAAAAATTTTGGTCATCTGAGGTCTGACATGACTTTTTGTGCTCTAAAGTTTTCACAAGAACTGTGAAAAGTATTTTTTTTGGTGTTAAAATCTATATTTTCTGTCATTTATGTAATTTTTTTCTTATGAAGAATAAATGATGTTATTCTTACTAGTTTGACCTTGCCATCAATAATTGTTTACTTATCTTTTTAATTAGTGAATTACATTTCTTACTAACGTACTACATAGTATGTTAGGTTTTCTTCAATACTTCTTTTTGAAAAAAACAATGCTATTAAATTTATTGGTATTTATAAAGGAAATATGCAATCGATTTAAAGTATTTGGCATTTTGATGAACAAAAAAAACATCTGTCATGGTGTGTTGTTTTTACAATTTGAAGTTTTCATGAATTCCAACTGTACCTGTCTAATGTATTGGTGCCTTAGTGGGTGAGGAGGGTCTACTTAGCGGGGGATATGCAATGGTCAAGAGACCTCTCATTGCTTTTGATTGCTTCCCCCATCTCCCACCCCTTACCCATGCAACCAGCAGCAACCCCTTTTTTTTAAGTCTTGTTTTCAGGGTGTCTATTTTCACTGTTTGATTCTGTCATTGTATTTTTGTCATTTTTAAAGGATTATAATTTCTTTCTTCTCATAAACAGGAGATTACTACTTGATGATTCAAAAGGTGTTGCAGAGGCTCTAAATGAAACAGATTGTGTTGGTGGTGATTGCAGGGGTCTAACTGTAAGAATTTCATGCATATTTTTATGTTATTTAGTTGTTTGTTTCTTTTATTAATGTTAGATGTGTATTTTGCGTATATATTCTCATTTTATCAGCTGACAATTTCTCTCAAATGGGTCTTAAAATGCTGATGGCAGAAAAAGGTTTGACAAATCAATGTCAATCCACTTTTTCTAAAGCTGACTAAAATGTCAATGTCATAATTTTGCATTTAGTGTCAAAATCCCATGACCTGCATTTAATATTTTCTTATACAATTTTAATTACATAATTAAGAGATTTAATCACATTCCATAGTTAAGAGGATTAATAGGCTGACGCTATATTTTATATCTATTGTATAGGATCATTGGTCCTGAATAGTAGGAATAGATTATATCCAATATAACTTGGGATTTTCAGTTATTAAGCAATTGCTCCTCAATGAATAATATCATAACAGTTTTCTGATATGGCATCAAAGTCACTTAGAGCCTATCCTATTCAAGTTCTTTGGGATTATTATGCCACTGTTATTGGGCATCTTGTTAGACCACTCACAGATATATAATCCTATGTTCGAGATGTTCATTCCTCATAATGAGGAAATGTGTTAAAGATCCCACATTGATAGGAGTAAGACTGAAGTATAATGAGTGGGATGAATGTTACCTTACAAGCTGGTTTTGTGAGGTTGAATTAGACATAAATTTGATAAAAATATACTTAGGCAAAAAGCTCGTGTATTGAAGATAAGGATAATTCATTCTCTACAAAAAGACCTCATTCTTCCAAAATTAAGTCCCATTAACACCTCATCATCTATTGAAACTAATACTTCACCATCTACTGAGTGTAGTCAGTCATGTTGCTTCACCAAAAATAACTGGAGAGAAAACTCATTGTTACCCATCCACTGTAGGTATACTCGTGAAGGAGAAGTTCTGTTATTCAATCACCACAAGTCCATGAATATGAATCTATACCTAAGATACCTGACATTAATGAAGAATAGAATATGCTAGCCATTGAAGTTTGGGACCTTCCAATTGCAGTAAGGAAAGGTGTCCGAGGATGTACTCAAAAGCCAAGGTACCCATTGTCACACTTTGTGTCTTATGACAAACTATCCCGTAGTCACCAAAGCTTTCTTGGTCATCTAAATACTGTCACTGTTCCAAAAACTATGGATGAGGCACTGAATATTAATAATCGAAAAAATGCTATGAAGGTTGAAATGATTGATCTAGAAAAGAACAAAACTTGGGAATTGGTGGATCTACCTAAATCCGAGGCAGATGGGACATTAGAAAGATATAAGGCTAGGCTTATGGCTAAAAAGATATAAGGCTAGGCTTATAGCAAAGAGTACTCAAACATATGGGACTTACTATCTTGAAACTTTTTTACTTGTCGTAAAATGAATATAGTTAGAATTAATTGTCTCTAGCAGCTAACTATGAATAACTATAAATAGAGTTTGCAACTATTTGACGTTACAAAGGCCTTTCTACATGTCAATCTTGAGAAAGAACTTTACATGGAGGTTCCACCTGGGTTTAAAGTCGAGGAAGGAAAGATGTGTAAACCCTGGAAGGCACTCTATCGATTGAAACAATCTCTTAGAGCATGGTTTGACAGGTTTATTATAGTAATGAAGATCATGGGGTACAAGCAAAGGCAAAGTGACCGTACATTGTTTATTAAGCATTCAACTTCAGCAGAATTACCTCACTAATTGTGTATGCAGATGATATAGTTCTAACCTGAAATGATCAGGTAGGAATGGAAGCCTTAAAAAAATGTTTGATAACAGAATTTGAAATCAAGGAGTTAGGTAGATTGAAATATTTCTTGGGCATTGAAGTGGCTCGTTCCCATCATGGTATTTTCATCTCCAAACAAAATTATTTGCTGTATTTATTGGTTAAAACTGATAAATTAGGATGCAAACTGTTACGTACCTGAGTACGTAAACTAGCCAAATACAACCTTGCACGCTCTCTCACACGTAATAGAACAATAAACACACGTAATAGAACAATAAACGAATAACAATGGATGAATGAATCTCTTTTATTGATGGTAATATCTGAATAAACAAGGGTAAACAATAATTGGGAGCATAACCTCCTTCAATTACTTTGAGAGCATAACCTCCCTCACAAGACAATAATGTCTGTCACAAAACTCAATAATCACCAGCATACCTTTAACCCTAGACTCTAACTTTATTTATATTAATTATTTCCAGCCCATCTCTTATTAAATATTCCTCTATCTGCATTTAATATAAATATCCTTATATTTAATATAAATATCCCTATATTTAATATAAATATCTCTATATTTAATATAAATATCTCTCCGTATATTATCCTAGCATATATCCTTAATTATAAATATCTTATATTGAATATTTCCCTAAATATATATTTATTTACTCTAATTAACTTATACTATATTTATTTACTCTAATTAACTTATACTAAATATTCTCTCTGCTCATATACTTTCCAACCCTTATTATTACTCCTACCTTAGATCGTAACACAAACGAATAGAGACACCTATTTAATAAAGTCACAAACTTGGTGAAACAATTGAAGATGTAGCTGTGGATAGACAGTCTAATCAAAGACTGGTCAGGAAATGGATATACTTGTCTCACACTAGGCCCGACATTGCCCATTCTCTAGGAGTTCTAAGTGAGTTCATTCATAATTCAAAAGGAGACTCATCTCAAAATTGTTTATCACATTCTGCAGTACTTGAAAAAACTCCTGGTAAAGGAATTTTATTTACAAAGGGGAATGAGATTATCTTAGAAGCCTACACAAATGCTCACTATGCAAGTTCTATAGATGATAGATGATCTACCTTTGGATATTGCACTTCTCTTAGAGGAAATTTAGTCAATTGGAGAAGCAAAAGAAAAAATGTTGTGGCAAGGTCAAGTAGGGTTTACAGCCATGGCCTTAGGAATTTGATAAATACTATGGTTAAAGATAATTTTAGAAGACCTGAATATTGATTGTATTGTGATATCAAGTTAGGAATAAATATTGCACATAATCCAGTGCAACATGATAGAACTAGGCATGTTGAAGTCGATCAACACATCATGAAAGGAGAAATTGGGTAACAGCACAACCATTTGTATCCTTTGGAAATCAACTTGCATTTGTATCCTTTGGAAATCAACTTGCAGATGTATTGACAAAAAGGCTAAGTGGTGTTACATTTCAGTCTAGTGTTGGCAAATTGGGAATGAATGACATCCATTCACCAACTTGAGGGGGTGTCAAAATTCTATGATTTATGTTGCAGTTAATATTTCCTTATACAGTTTTAATTACATAATTAGGAGATTTAATTACATTTCATGATTAGGAGGATTAACAAGATGATAGTATATTTTATATTTTGTGTACAGATCATAAATTGTAGGAATAGATTATATTCATTATAAATTAGGATTTTCAATTATAAAGTCTTTGTATTCTATCTAGGAGCAATTTCTCCTCTATCAAGAATATTAGAAACATTTTTCTAACATTTAGAAATGTTTAATTGATATATAAATGAGAAAGAAATTTGTCAATTTTCAATTGCTTTCTAAAAAGGATTTATTCCCAATGTTGTCAACAAATTATGTCTACCCAAATTTTTTGGCAGTGTGTAGTTTTGGCTGTTAATGTATTTGGCTGGAGCAGTTTTCCTGCATTTTGTTTAATGTTATTCATGGAAAATGTCTGCTGTATGATTTAGATTTTCATAACTGGTAATATGTCACTAACAATCTATGTTGTAGGTCCAAGGCAAATATTACTACAGAATAGACCACTTAGGCGAGGGTGCTAAGTGGCGTCGTACTTTTGGCCAGGAAATATATTCTCCACTTCTTTTAGCCTTTGCTGAAAAGGTGAAATTGAATACTGCAAACAAAATAGTTATTTGTTAGATATATTGCATTTATGTTAATTAGGGAAACATGGTCGCTATGTTAATTATGTTATTTTTCATATTCATTTGTATTTGGGCTTAGCTTACATTTTCATTATTATAAATACATTACCTCTGTGTATTTTTTGTACAAGGAAGATTAATCCTATACCTAGTTTTACTCTATTCAATATGGTATCTAGAGCCTAAAGCTTTTGATAGTCAATATTTGAATTTTGAATTCATTGGGAGAGAATTCTCTTGGTCCTTGTCATAGAACACTCTTTCTTATCAAAGATTGAGGTTGTTGTGGCAAATCTTTACTGACTCATCAATATGCTAGATTATGGGATTTCCATCTCAATCTTATTTTTGTGTTCTTCTCTTATTTTCGTTATTTATGTTACGAGAGGAATCAAATTCGGAAACGATTGTACTTTTTTCTAGATAGGATCGTATTAGTTGGGCAACTATCAATTGCATTGAGGTCGTCTCCTTGTCCTCTTTCAGAATATGTGCTTGTTGCTTTGATTGGAAAACCTTGGTTTTTTTAGGGTTTTTTCTCTCTCTGTGGCTTCTTCTGCTCCCTCTTCCAATAGCGCAAACCAATTTACTCTTTTCTATGAATTTCTTAAATGGTATGAGGATCGTCAGAACTCTAGTTTCACTATTTTTGTTGCATGCACATCTATATTTTTTTTGGCCTAACTCAACCTTCTTCCCTTGGACCATGGGTTCTTGACTCAGGTGCCACAAATCACATCATTGATAACAAATCTTAGTTTTCTTCTTTATCCTCTTTCGGATAATTTACCTACGATTGCAATGGTTGATGGTCTTATCTCATGTTGGTCTGCCCCTCCCATGACTTATGAGTTTTTGCAGCATTTCTTTTATTTCTTGGAAAATTTCCCTTATTTCTTGCATACTGTCTTTTTTTCTGTCATGGCTCTTCCTTGTTTGTTGCCCCCTCTATCAAAAGTATTTACTCTGGCTTCCATGCTTCCACCTCTTCCTCTATCCGGGAAGTCGGACCAATTTGTTAGGTTCTTAGGTAGAGAAACCAAGAAAACTACTATAAAACACCAAAGCTCACCGAAAAGATATGGTATTATTGATTCTAAGCACCCAGAATAGCAAGAATGCCTCCAAGGGACAAAGCTCCCTTCACACAGGATGGTAATGATCCTATCAACAATTCTCTAAACATCCAAAAACAACTCCCCCCCTACCTACAAAGACCCCCACTATATAAAGAAAGTCTCACTCAACCCTAACAACTCATTTTTAATCTGTTTCCTCCTATCATACACATTATATTCTATCATATTGTCATTTCATTCGAGAGAAGATTGTATCTGGAGACATCAAGACTAAGTTCGTCAACTCAAATGATCAGTTAGTAGTTATTTTCATACGGAAATTGAGAATTGATTATATTTGTAACGAGCTTGATACATATGATTTATATGCACTAACTTGAGAGGAAGTGTTAGATATATTGCGTTTTATGTTAATTAGGAAAATGTAATTCCTATGTTAATTATGTTATTTTTACTATTTATTTGTATTTGGGCTTAACCCACATTCTCATTATTATAATTACATTACTCTGTATGTATTTTTTATACAAGAAAGATTTATCATATACCTAATTTTACTATATTCAACATTCTTGAACATATATCTACTTTTTATTTGATAAATTTTGAACATTTAGAATTATATCATGTATCAGGTACTAAAGCTCTATTTCATTGTGCAGGATGATAAAGATGAGTGGATGAATTCCAATGTATTAACATTTTCAGGAATAGATTCTTCTTACGCATTACCTGATAATATCGCTATTATAACATTACAGGTATATGTGTCTTCAGCTTAAAGGGATTTCCTTATCCTCAATAGTATTTGTTCAGTAACAAGTGAATTTACAGGGCTAATACAATGATGGTATCAAAACTTTGTTTTCTTTGTGTTGTGTGTGAGGAAGTGCCCATATGTTAGGCCATCAAGATCAGAAGGGTGGAAACGGAGAGAAAGAGAAAGACATATAGAGAAAAAGAAATCAAGGAACATTCAATTCACTAAAAAGAATTTCTATGAATGGATACATATGTCTTTCACCTTGTTATAACTAATCGAATACATATTACTGATATAACCAATGTTCAACAACTGATGGCTATTAAAACAATAAGAAACGATACTCCATAAATTTTTCTGGAACTCGCAGCACAAATTGATACCTGAGAATTAAAGGGTTGAGAAATTAATCATAAAACCATAACACGTGTTACTTGTTGTATAACAATAACACCTTACACCACTAAATGATCTTTTTTCCTTCTAGATAGACCTTCAATTTTGCTACCTCTTGGTTCCTAACAATTTATGAAATCTGTTGTGTTCAAATTCTATGGCTTCTAATATATCTATTTTCTTGGACTTTGCAGGAACTTGAAAATGGGAGGGTTCTTCTACGGTTAGCACATCTATATGAGGTCTCTCCACTTCATCTTATTTAGTATTTCTCTCGAGTTTTTCTTTGACTTCACATTTGAAAAGAGAAGTTGTAATGTTTTATTGGTACCATTGCTCTTGTATGTTTATTTCATGATTTTTCTGGAATGAAGTATAAGCCTTGGCATTAAAATTAAAGTGCACTGACTAATACATGAATGGAGAGAATGCATATTTTCTTCTAAAATAATAATTGCAGTTTTGTTGGAATAAATCAGTGAACCTATTAGTGTTGGAGAAAACTGTTCCAAGACTGGCACAAGTTTTGTATAGAATGGATTACTGCCATGGTGATTGTTTGCCAACTAAATAAATACATCATGGTTGTTACTTATGAATTTTAAGCTCATTAGATTATTCATTGTCTTTTTCTACTGTAATTAATAGTTAATAGAAAATGAATTTGCTTCATGCTTTGGTCCCTCATTTTCTTTTGCCCATCAAACTAATGCATAGATTGAAGAAGACAAGGATCTCTCTGTAACGACAACTGTGGAGCTGAAAAAGCTCTTCCCTGGGAGGAAGGTAAGTGATAGGTTTCATTTCTTGAGAGTATAAAAATGTTTTTTACCCTTTTTTTTTAGCTTGTTTTCTAACTCAAGTTATTTCCTTGAAAAATAGATCAAAGAGGTAAAGGAGATGAACTTATCTGCCAATCAAGAAAGAACAGAGATGGAGAAAAAAAGACTTCATTGGAAAGTAGAAGGCTCTGATGGAAATAGACATGTTTCAAGAGGAGGACCCGTTGATCCAAAAGAGCTAAAGGTGGAGCTTTCTCCAATGGAAATCCGCACTTTTATCATTTATTTTGATGGTGTTTCAGACCAACTTTTTTATGCAATGTAGAACAAAATCAGTGGTCCAAGTCCTTGCTTTTGAACAAGTATATTGGTATGACACAAATATTAACGTTTCAAATACTAGTATGTTTTGCATAATACCATATCTTGCTTGAAGGTTAGTTATAGCCTATTTCTTTCATACTCTTATCTGTGTAGGTTTTCCATAACATGCTTATATTCCACTAATCATTCCCTAACTTGTGCATGTGCATAATATTTTAAAATTTGTAGAAAATCATGTATAGTCTAACATGCCATGACATGTTTAATAAATCTTTATGTAATGAAAACGATAATTATCATGGAATTATTTGGAACATCCTATGACATGAATTTAATAAATAAACAAATTGTATTGATTGTTATAACGAGAACACATGTTAGTTAGTCGTTACAATCTCTGAGATGAATTTAGTAAATAAACAAATCGTGTTAATTGTTAAATATTACATATAATATTCTTTTTAAAATCTCATAAATGTAGTTCAGTTCAATTTTAGGAGTTATCAATAGTTAGATTTTAAAAAATAAACTATATAACAATCTTGCATTTGACAAGTTCTAGAAATATGTTTTATAGTTTATTATTTAAACACAAAAGCAAAACTAAAAGTGAAATTCGATAATTTGTGCATCTACATGGAAGACTTGACCAAATTATATATATATATATACACCCGCGACTATGCTCCCAATGCAGAACAGTGATTCAAGATTTTTTTTTTTATTCTGTGAATTGGGTATTCCAAAGGTTTTTCTGATCCGAAAATATCTTATGAAATGCCCAATATCCCCAATAGCTTCTTCGGATTCTCCAAATTTGCCTTCTTCAATCGTTCACCACCGATCACGGTTACCATCCATCTTCACGCCTTCATTAAAGAGAATCATAACAATGTTATATGATTCAGTGCAGAGATGATTTCTCTTCATTAAAGAGAATCATAACAATGTTATATGATTCAGTGCAGAGATGATTTCTCTCCAATGTATATTGTTCCCATGCTTGAAGGATAGTGTCAAGGTATGTGCAGCAGGAATGAGACAATGAGAAGAGACGGGCCACGTTTTGATTCAATCTTTAGTTATTTGTTAATAAATATTATCCTTAGAAATAAGATAGTTAGTTTGTCTGTTCCATAAAAATAGCCACTTTCGGTAATGTTTACCCACGTTTTAGTTATGTTTTGTTTACATGGTATTTTTGTTTTTTATATTAGTTATTTATTGGCTATATAAAGTCATTTACTTCATTGAATAAATCAAGCTTTTAAAGCTAGAATTGTACTTTGATAATATTCCATTTTAAACACTGGTATCACATATATTAGCAAAACACGAGAGAAAAGAGGTGAGCATAAATATATGGCTGACGGCACAGCTTCCTCAGTATTTCAAAGTTTGATGGATCCTATGATCATTGGTCCATGCTAATGGAAAATTTGCTGAGATCTAAGGAATACTGGAGCGTGGTGGAACAAGGTTATGAAGAACCCAAAATACTAGAGTCACTCACAAAGAGCAGAACTCTAGAAGAACATAAACTGAACGATCTACGAGTAAAGAACTATTTATTTCAATCCATTGACAAGAATATTTTGAAAACCATCACCAACAAAGCTAATCCAAAGCACTTTGGGATTCAATGAAGCAAAACTATCAAGGGAATGCTCGAGTTCAACGCACGCAACTTCAACGACTTTGAAAGGAGTTTGAAATTCTAGAAATGCAAAACGGTGAATGCGTGAATGATTACATTTCTAGAGTCATGATCATTGCAAATGACATGAGAGGAACAGGGGAGACCATGGAGGATGGACATATTGTTGAAAAGATTTTGCATACATTATCTGACAAATACAATTATATTGTATGCTGATCGAAGAATCCAAGGACATCCATGAAATGACAGTAGATGAGTTGCAGAGTTCATTACTTATACATGAACACAAGATAAAAAGGTAGGAAATAACTGAACAAGCATTGAAAGTCACAGAAGACTATTATGCTCCACAAGTTACTGAACATTTCAGTAATAAGGAAGAGGGCGGGGTGGATACAGAGGCAGAGGAAGAGCAGAGGTAGAGCTTTTGACAAATCTATAGTTGAGTGTTATCGATGTCACAAGCTGGGACATTTTCAATACGAATGTTCCACATATGCCAACTATGCAGAACACACAAAGTTGGATGAAGGAAAGCAGATGTTACTTATGTCATATGTGGAAATGCAAGGAGACAAACAAGATGAAATGTGGTTTTTGGACTCTGGATGTAGCAATCACATGAGTGGAGACAAGAAATGGTTCATTGAACTTGATTAATCATTTAAACATATTGTTAAACTAGGAAATGACTTCAAATTGAATGTCATGGGAAAAGGCAATGTTCGAATGAAATTAGAAGGACGAATTGTGACCATCATAGAGGTATTTTACATTCCTGATCTCAAAACAAATTTGCTTAGCATTGGTCAGCTTCAAGAACGAAATTTGTCTATACTAATTAAGAATGGATGTTGTAGCATTTATCATGCTACTGAAGGTCTAATTATACGAACTATGATATCTGCAAATCGTATGTTTGTGCTTATGGCATCTATCGTTATTGTTGATACTAATATATCAAAGGCAACATGTTTAAATGTAACTTATGAAAATATTACAAGCTTGTGGCACCAGAGGTTTGGTCACCTGAACATGAAAGGACTACGGACTCTTGCATATAGGAAGATGATTCAAGGCCTGCCAATATTGAAGAATCAATCCAAGTTGTGCACCATATGCATGACTGGAAAACAACAACGACTTTCCTTTCCACAGAAAAAGCACTTGGAGAGCTTCCAGACCTCTACAACTCATTCATTCAGATATATGTGGTCCAATTACTCTGAATCTCATAGTCATAAAAGGTATATCCTTACCTTTATAGATGATTATAGTCGAAAAATGTGGTCTTATTTCTTACATGCCAAGTATGAAGTCTTTGATACATTCAAAAGGTTTAAATCATTGATTGAAAAAGGAACAGGATAAAACATAACCTGTTTGTGCACTGGAGGAGGAGAGTTCAACTCATCAAAATTCAATGACTACTGTAGCAATAATGGAATCACAAGAAAACACTGCACCTTACTCACCACAACAGAATGAAGTGGCAAAAAGAAGAAACCTAACCTTGATGAACATGGTGAGATGCATGCTCACAGCACGATATGTTCCAAAGAAATATTGGCCTAAAGCAGGAAACTTAGCCACTAATATTTTGAATAGATGCCCAACCTCAGTCCTACCAAATATGACACCTGAAGAAGCTTGGAAAGAGAGAAAACCTTCAATCACACATCTCAAGGTGTTTGGATGCATAGGATATGTTCACATTCTTGATGTTACAAGGAAGAAGTTGGATGAGAAAAACATCAAGTGTGTATATATGAGAGTTAGTGAAGAGTCCAAAGCTTTCCGAATGTATGATCCAGAAACAAACAGGATGGTTATTAGTTGAGATGTAGTTTTTGATGAAATGCACAAGTGGGACTGGAAGAAGTCATAAGGAGTTAATTCTCTTGAAATAAAGTGTGAAGAAGAGGAAGAAAATCAGGGAAGTAAAGATTCAACAGTGACAAATCAAGAAGATAATGAGAATGCAGAAGAAAGTACAAAAGATGAAAGAACTAAACTCCCAGAAAGGAGAAGACAACCACCAGTATGGATGAGGGACTATGAATCTGGAGCTGGACTGTCAGAAAAAGACGACGAAGAAGAAATGGCACATGAAGTGGAACAACTCACTCAAGAGATGCAGCAACTTGCCATGTTCACATCATATGATTCAATTGATCCCACCACCTTTGAGGAAGCAATCAAAAGTCAGATATGGAGGGATGCAATGGAGAATGAGATTGCAGTAATCAACAAAAATGGAATGTGGGAACTAACAACCTTATCGACAAAAGCAAAGAAAATTGGTGTGTAGTGGGTATTTAAGACCAAGATAAACGAAAAAGGAGAAGTAGACAAATATAATGCTCGTCTTGTAGCAAAAGGGTATGCTCAAGAAGCTGGAATTGATTACACTGAAGTATTTGCACCTGTGGCAAGATGGGACACCATTCAATTGACTTTATCCATTGCAGCCAGTCGAGGTTGGATAGTTTATTAATTAGATGTCAAAAGTGCATTCCTACACGGAGAGTTGGCAGAAGATGTGTATGTGGAACAACCAAAGGGATATGTGCTAATCGGTGAAGAAGACAAGTGTATAAACTAAAGAAAGCTCTCTATGGGTTGAGATAGGCACCTAGAGCATGATTCAACAAGATAGAATCATACTTCCTCAAGGAAGGTTTTGAAAAAAGCACGAATGATCACACGTTATTTACAAAGAAAGAAGGAGCAATAGATGTTCTTATTGTGAACTTGAATGTAGATGACCTTAGGAAATAGTGAAAAAATGTTCCAAGAATTCAGAAACTCAATGAAAAAGGAATTTGAGATGACCAATTTGGGCAGGATGATATATTTTCTTGGTGTGGAAGTCACACATACTTCAAATGGCATTTTTATCTGCCAGAGAAAATATGCTAACCAAATACTTGAAAGATTTGGTTTTCAAAACTGTTTAGTTGTGAAAAATCCAATCGTTCCAAGGTGTAAGCTCACAAAGGATGTTGGAGGATTGAAGGTTTATGCTACTACATATAAGCAAATGGTGAGAAGCCTTATGTATTTAATTGTCACTAGGCCAGACTTAATGTATAGTGTAAGTTTAGTGGCTCATTTCATGAAAGCACCAACTCTTATGCATCAACAAGCAATAAAAAGGGTTCTACGCTATTTGAGAGGAACTACTGAACTAGGTTTGTTTTACAAAAGAAAAGGAAGAGAGATGTTGGTAGCATTCTGTGATAGTGACTATGCTGGAGACTATGATGACCGAAGGAGTACCTCAGGATATGTTTTTAAGATGTCAAATGGATTAGTTGCTTGGAGTTCTAAGAAGCAACCTGTGGTATCACTATCCACCAACGAAGCTGAATATATCTCTATAACAGCTTGTGCTACTCAAAGTATTTGGATGAAGCGTGTACTTGAGAATTTGGGGATTAAGCAAAATAAATGTATAATTTACTGTGATAACAACTCAACAATTAAACTTTCAAAGAATTCAGTCATGCATGATCCAAGTAAGCATATTCATGTTCGATTTCATTTTCTTCGGGAGTTGACAAACCAAGGAAAAGTTGAATTAGTATACTGCGAAATTAAGGATCAACTAGCTGACATCATGACCAAGGCCTTGAAGCTGGAAGCATTTATGCAGTTAAGAGGAAGACTTGGTATATGCCATATTGAGGAGATAAACTGACTGTATTTACTAAAATAATAGTTCGGTTTAAGGGAGGAATGTTAGCCATGTTTTGATTCTTTTGTTAATAAATATTATCCTTAGAAATAGGATACTTAGTTTTTATGTTCTATAAAAATAGTCACGTTTAGTAATGTTCAACCATAGAATACTTAGTTTTTATGTTCCATAAAAATAGTCACGTTCAATAATATTCAACCACGTTTAGTTATGTTCTGTTTATGTGATATTTTTGCTTTTTATATTAGTTACTGTATTGACTATATAAAATCATTTACTTCATTGAATAAATCAAGCTTTTAAAGCTAGAATTGTGCTTTGATAATATTTCATTTTAAACAGTGCCGCACGAATGGCACAATGCGGCCCAAGGGGAAGGGAAAAGATGGAAATGACAATGTAATTCAGAGTTTTTACTTTGATTTAAGGGTAAAACAGGGATTTTAAAATTTAGGTGGATGCAAAAAGAAAACAAAGCGGTGCAAGAAGTAGCAGGTTTGATTTTTGGAAAAAACCAGGGATGAATTGAAATGAAGTGTAATGAATATGAAGTATATTGGAATAAAAGTTCTATTTGTTATTGTTTTAATATGAAAGAATGAAAATTTTGTTCAGTTGAATATCATCATTTTCACGAAAAAGGAAGGGGGAAATTAAGGTAAATAATGGAACAATTTTTACTACTTTTACTCAATTTGCATATACATTGTGTTAGTGAAAAAGGACTTGAGAGTTTAATTTTCCCTAAAAGACAGCTTTTTGCTAGATCAAAACCAACAGATTGATCACTAAAAAGCATTCAGATTTCAAAAGGATCTCATCAAATGTAATTACGCATCCAGCAAAAATTGGATATGCATGCCTTGCATTTTTCGTTTAGAGAAATTATTGGTAGAATGTTATTTATGCTTTCTCCTGCACAAAGCATTCTATTTAAATGGGGGCATCTTCCTTATAGTAGAGGTATTGTTTGATTCAACGTGCGCATAGTATTACATATAAAAAGTATTATATTACCATCAAATTTAAATGAAATTGGCTTTTGCAAACTTAATTTTGATGTGAAGTTATTTGGGTACTGCATCTGTTTTTCATTCGATCGTTAGCCACAAACACCACTAGAAAATTCAGTAGCTTGGTAATATCATGATGTAACTTTATGATACAAAGTAGTATAAAAGAATACACGGCAATAATTCTTAAAACTTTTACACTGGTTATTGAAGTTCTCAATAATATAGTGTACCTAATGTATGGGACAATAAAAACATCCTAATTTGATTTCGACACAAATATCAACAAGTTGAAAGTTTAATATACATAAAGAAGCAAATCGTATCTTATGCATTCTCTGGTGGTGATTGATCAGAAGGTCTGACCAGGTGCTCTCTGATTTGATCTTCATGCTCCGTAGTGGTATCCGATTTGGAGGATTTATTTCCAGCATACAGAATATAATGTTGAATAATGAAGATAATGTCGAAGAATACAGACACCTGTAGTTGAGTATTACACAAAAAACAATGTCACAAGCCTCTCTCAACAGTGTATGACTAACCTAATAAACAAGCATAATTTAACAGGCACAAGCTCCATCTAGATCTATGCAAAATCAAAAATTGGTTTCTCAATACATGCATCTACTAGGTAGTGAGCATCACTTTTGAATAAAAAAGAAATCATTCTTCAACGGAAAATAATAGTATAACTTTAAAATTAGAATAAAGATTACAAAACAAAAAGAGAATCAGTATTTGAATCACAACTGCATGCAAAATATATGAAAAAAAAACAATTATAACGCAAGAAAGAAGTAAAAGAATCCTCAAGAGAGCTTCCCATACCAGAGATAGCAACACTTTTCCTATATTCCCGTAGAAGTTGACCCATGAATCTAGAAAGATGGGATTTAAAATAAGTTCATATGAAAATATATAATCAAATGACAAGAAATATAATTAGCAGATGTGAGTAATGACATACTTTGATCTATTGATTGCACAACCATCTGTCCATAGTTTGCTACTCCTCCAGAAAGATCAAGTAGAATGTTACCGATGCTGAAGCCATCAGTACTTTTTCTCAGGAAGTTCATAACTGCCTACATTCATAAGAAACATAATTACATGGACTGCGAGAGGATGTAAAGTCAGGCCTGATTCTGTTGAGAGAATAGAAAATGTATGATGATATATAATTTCCTTTAATTCAATGTTATAATGCACTCACATAAAAGAGATAAATAAGGCCCATTTCATCGATGAAACAATCCATTCAAGTTTTCAGAGTTTATTATTACAGATCTGGAGCTAGATCTGTTACGTTTTCCACTTAAATGGAAGGGTCTAGGACAGTACGATAGCTCACTTTTCCAAACCAGTCAATTATTTTACATGAAGTATATGTCTAAAGCCCAAATTGTGAACGATGTCAACAATAGAAAATGGTGCTTCAACTATCACTACAGGAATATTTTAAACTATTAGAGGATACCATGAATAGAGAGAAAGAATTGAGTTCCAAATTTCCTCTGCCATCTGACTCCTTATGTTTAATAACTTGGTTTTTCTATCACTAGCAGGAAAGTGTTAATTTTAAGTAGAAATGACTAGAAGGACATCGGAAAAGAACATGAATTGGTTCATTAGTATTTAGGAGCAGATACTTAAATTAGTTTCGGCCATGAAATTTTAGTTTAAAAAAATGATGTCAATAACAGTCTAAAGATAAAAAAGAAGACAAATAAATTTGAAAAAGAATCCCCAACCTGAGGAATGTACTTTATAACCGTCATAGTTACTTGAATTGTGCTGCAACAAAATCAACGTAAACAAAAAAATTAGAAAAACTTTAATTACATCCAAAGACTAAAGCAACCAAATATTTTGTATCAACACAGGACATGAACTGTAGCACTACAGCAAAGGTGGATCTGAGGTAGTTCGATATACAGAAGAAGATTCTAAGCTTTGTCTTAACATCATACCGTAAGCTGAGTCCATGGTGGTAAGAACCCCATCACATGAAAAATTGAAATGTCTTCTTTATAAGATTGGTCACAAAATAATAAATCATAAAGGTTCTCAAATTAGAATATAAATACTTTCAGCCAAATCTTCAATTTCATATGCACCTGCCAACCCAAATAAAGAGTAAACAGAAAATGTTTGCTTAGATTGACCACATTATCTTCTTAGTAATTGATGAAAAAGAAATAAGCTTTCTCCTATTCTGTGAATAGCATGCCAGCTCGAGATGAATTAGTGGTCTCAAGAAAGCACCGAAAAATTTACCACATGCGAGCTCCATAAATTGGTGTCAGAAACTAAACAATATCTAATCTTCAGTAGTAAAACAATTAACA
Source organism: Vigna umbellata (assembly GCF_029865625.1). Lineage (NCBI taxonomy): Eukaryota > Viridiplantae > Streptophyta > Magnoliopsida > Fabales > Fabaceae > Vigna > Vigna umbellata. The sequence goes on along the minus strand of NC_142169.1, from coordinate 16,640,966 downwards.
TCCCCTATAAAACAAAAACTATATCCACGAATATATTCTGAGATTAAATTGAAGGCCATAAAGAACGAAACAAAAGCAATTAACCAAGTAAGCATGGACAACATACTTGAATATGGAGATAAGCCAAAGCCAGGAATGATTTGACAAAGCAATAAAGAAACAAACTGCTGCAATAAGCCAAGCAACAGAGACAATTCCAATAGAAACTTTGGACACTTTCTGACTCCCACGCTGCAAACAAACAATTATTAAGTTCAGTAAAAAATCGATAACTCAGTCCATAGAACAAAAACGAAGAATATTCTCATTTTTCAACAATATCATTCTTACTTCGTAGATTGCAATCTGGAACAACGTGATTGCCGTCAGTAGAACAGCATGGATCGAGAAAGCAACATCATTTGCAGCCACAGGTATCATCTGAAGTAGGCGGAATTAAAACCATATCATCGATCTCTAAATGTTTATACACACAACAAATATTACTTCAACTCTCAAACAATTCACAATTTTCCAATCGTCAAAATTTTCTCCAAAAAACAACAACAAAAGAGTCCTTAACCGTTCCTTCAAGAGCAATTCCTATTTTTGTTCTCACGATATGAACCACTTCTACACTAGCCAATCGATCGGGAATCACCATTCATTCTACTCTAAAGTTATATTACATTCAATAAACGAAACTTATACGACAATTTGTGATTCAAACATAATTCATATAGGGTTTGTTTACATAAACTTCAATGTAACCACTTTTAGAAGAGAAAAAATAAAATGCGTTTTTTCCTACAGTAAAACTTTATGTAGAGTTATTTATCATAAAGTATTTTACATCAGCTTTTCCAAAAATCTGAATTTTTTAACTTATAAATAAGTTTATTTTACCATGCAGAAAAGTAGATTTTATTTATTCTTCATATTTTCCTGGAAGTCTAAGAAATTTATGCGAAGAACCACTCTCTCAGATAATGATAAAATTGCCTTTCAGAGCGTGATATGATATGACATGAAGAGTTTAGCACACATGAAACGTTGTCGTGTTCATTTAATTGATAAACGATTGAAGAGTGTTTGAGAAGGAACCTCTCCATAACCGTATTTGTCGAAGTATTGCTTCTGAATAGCAGAGCTGAAGTAGAGAGAAGCGTTGTATATGAGATAGGTACTGTGCTTTGTCAGATTCAGTACCACGAAATCGAAGTTGAGCCCAACCACACTAAATTAAAAAGAAAAATTAATAATAAAATATTTAAGTTTAATCAAAAACATAGAGGATGAGAGAAGAGGAAGATGGTACCTCCTCCTGCGAAAATTCAAGATGACTTGAGGGTAGAAACTGATGGACCAGGAAACGAAAGCGAACCAACCCAGAGCCTCGTACACAACTTCGAGTTCAAACGAATTCCACGAAGCCATTTTCTTCGCTCGCGCAACAGCAATCATCAACTGCGTAGGTGCGTTCCTTAAATATCAAAGACTATAACGCTGACGTAAACGATTGAATCTATTTTAAATATCTGAAAATTCACCAACTACATAATTTCAACATAAAAAGGTTCCGTTCTTATTTCGTTCAGCACCATGTTATGAATATTTAGTATTTTTTTATTTATATATCTTATTTTGACCAATGCTCGAATTAAAAGCTTAATAATACAATAATTAAGGAATTGGATATTTATTGAACTTAGAGTAGAATCATTTGACCTTAATTTATGAACAGAATAATTTTTTTATTGGACTTTATTGACCTAAAGACACTAAATAATCTATTTCATCTATTCAATAACAAAAACTGAAATATGGCTTTATCTTCAATATAATTGTGTGTACCTCCAAATTGTGATACCATGTTCTTCCACAAGAAGAAAACATCGTGGAAGGTTTCAAAAAGCTTTGACTTAAGGCTCAATTCATGGAGGAAACCCACCTAGAAAAAAAAATCTCACACAAAGTTACCACTCCAGTCATGTTGTCTCAGAGTCTATATAAATAAATAGAGTTTCTCTTTTATTTTATGGATCAGACCTTTGAGAGACCTTTTTTAAAGGATTTTTAGAGAGATTTAAAGAGAAATTCTACACATTTCCTCTATATTAAATAGAACATCATTAAAGGATTAGGAGATGGAATTTCCTCCAAGTTGTAACTTCTTTCTACTCATTATGAAGAACTAAATCTCCTAAATGTTGGAGTGAGGTGTAATTGCTTTGAACTCTCTTATATTTGGTATGATCTTTATTTATGTCTACTTCCTTTTGACTCAAAGTTTGTTAATTGATTTATGCTTAATGTTGGATGAATTGATTACTTGTCTTACTTCACTAGCTTAAGATTTAGTGGGAATTAGTTTTAAGTTGTGGTCAAATCAATTATCTTGTGTGCTTTTAGATGCTAGGAATAAATCTAGAGTTGCAGTTGGAGTCATAGTGTTGGTATTAGTGTAGGTGATCTGTTCAAGCAGCCACTGAAAATCATACTAAAGGGTGATGATTCTAAGTTCCAGGTGTTAGGAATGGATCTAGAGTTACACCTAAGAGAACTCCCAAGACTTGATCACTAGCATCATCATATGTATTGATAGATTTTCTATAAGAGAAGGAAAAAGTGGTAAGGTCGAACTCCAACACAGTTTTATCATATGAAATTAACTCATTTATCAATCTAATGTGTTTTCCAACAGATATCACATTTATTTCACAAATTAAACTTGTTTTGTTCACATTAAAATCTTTGTTACTTTACATTGAATGACAAAACTAGTTAAAACATAGTATTTTTTGTCAAATCTTATAAATCCAACACTTGTTATACTACTAACTACCTAATATACTTGCTGATATACTTGGGTTGTTCCACACCCAACAATAATCTTTAATTTAATCGACTATATAAATCAATTAATCAATTAAAACATATAGCATTATGCGAAGAGTGCATTTCTTTAATTTAATCGAATATGTAAGTTTCATAGTCGATTAAAACATACAACATTTTGTAGAATTACAATTTTAACATTTTAACTTGATTCTTAAGTGACTATTTGAACTAAGGTGCTTTTTAGGCTTACTTGGGCCTTAAGTAATCCTTAGCACATTTCTTGGAGGCCAAGGTGCCTTGAAAAGATACATGCATCCTCACTCTTGAAGAAGGTTTTTGAAGCTTTTAGATTCACTAAACTTTCTTTCACTTGGTTGAAGATCAACTGAACTGAATGAAGGATGCATGTGATTGGACAAACTTCAACTGAAGCTAGAACATTCGCTACAATGTCACTTAGAAGGATTATCCAATATGAGTGAAGATGACTCACCACTTAAACATAAAAATCAAGATAAGACTAAAAACATGAGTAGTCACTTGATCCTCTATAAAAACACCAAAGTTTCTTTACTAATATTAAAATATGAAATACAAAAGTAGAGGCTTTTTATGTATTGATGAGAGGCCAACTGATTAGGGAAAAAGATTAAATCAAACTTAAACATGATTAACTCCGTAATTTGTTGCTACTAAACTAAGATCTTAGATTTGAAACATGTAACACATTTAAACACGTCATATTTTTTTCCTTTGCAAGCCAAGCAACTGATCCATGTTCTCCTTTGGGTTAAGACAACCCCCATGTGCTCTTTGCGCTCCTAATGAAACCTCTCCCATGTTGTCCATGCCTCCTTTGCTAAAAACACCTCCAATTATTTGTTATTTACACCTTCTAGGATACAAGAAAGAGAAAGAACCACAAGCTAAGGGTGGTAAAAAGGGGCCAATCTGACCCATTTTGGCCTGACCCATCCTTGGCCCTCCAAAAATGGGTTAGGTCGAGCTAGCTCGCCATATTAAAATGACAAAAAATATTAACTTACTTGGCCACAAGACAGGCAAGCGAGCACTTTTTATTTTTAAAATTTTTTACTTTTATAAATTGTTTATATATATACATATAAATAAATATTAAAAGCATATTTAATTATAAAAAAAATTTCTAAAACTAATTAATGCATTTACATGTTAAATTATTCCATTATAACTAATTATTAGAAGTTGTAAGGGTTAATGATTTAAATTACAATACTATTGAATTTTTACATCTTTAAAAAGATATAATATAAAAAAGTTAATATTTTAAATTATTTTTTATTTTTATTTTTAAATTAAAGAAAAGCGGACTAGCATGAGTTGGCCGATCTTTTACCCGTTAATTTGGCGAGATGGGTCAAAATGGGTTAGCGGGTTAGTCCACTTTGCCATTCTTATCCCAGGCTCTTACCGTACCATGTTCTAGGTTACTCTCTTGAATACCTAAGATGGATCAACAAGTATCGAGCTAATCATAATTTCTTAATCGTGAAGTTAAATCACCTCGTATCGTATTAAAGGATAAAGTCGAGTTGTTTAAATATTTTTAAAATAGAATTATGTAAGAGAAACTAAATTTTTTTATCAAATAAGAAAATTGAAATATAAGATATTTTAATTTATTCATCCAAACAAAGTAATTATAAAATGAAAATAATTCAATGTACTTCAGTTTCTTGAAATTGTTGAAATGTCACGTCCAAACACAAGGTAAATGTAACCCTTTTTTCTACCTAAAGTACACACTCTGAATACTAAAATAAGAGCACATACTAGATTTTAATATTTAGCAAGATCAATACAGTTAAAGTTGTTTTGGGATAGTGGAGCAAGCTACTAAAAGAAAATTTGTTTAGGATCTCAATTACCCGAGTCAGCCATTGTGGTCAAACAAACCATGCTAAATTTTACAAAACAATATCAGCTCACATCGCCACACAATCCAATACTTATAGAGGGTGAATAGTTGGTTGGAAATTAAAGAAGAAAATGATAAGGACACTAACAACTTTTTGTTTGATGCTTTTATCTTTATACACTAATAGCATTTACGGTTATTGAATTTTCAATGCAAAAGGATCAATTAGGATTGAGTTCATTACAAGAGAAATCATGACACAAGTTCCATGTTAGACATTCTCAAATGGTTTATCTGAAGACTTGGCACTATCACGTTCAGGAGATGCCTCTAATTTTCGTTTCTTCACAGGATATAACAGATAATGTTGGCACATGAAAAGGATGTCAAAGAATACAGACACCTGCAATGGTTCATTTTATGAATAGCTATATTAGTTAAAAGTTCTATTGGATCAGAATAACTATCTAACAAGTAAAATCTCTTGCAGAAAAAAAAAATAAACACCAGAGATAGCAGCAGTTTCCCTATATTTCCATAGAAGTTCACCCAAGAATCTGGAAATCAAAGTTGGATATCAATTTAAACCGTAAAGAAGATAATAGCTACATACTCTTTTATAATATTGATTTTTAGAACTTATTAAACATTGCAAAATCATGATTGAGACTTGTTAACAAAAAGTTCAACAGCCAAAATGATATGATTTTAAATGTTTTGCAATCAATAGTAGAGTGTTTAAAAGAGTATGCTACTAGCATTTTTTTAACTATAAATGGAACAAAATCCTTTGGTAAAGAAGATGACTTACGTTGATCGATTGATTGCATAGACATTTGCGCATAGTTAGCTACGGAGCCAGAAAAGTCGAGTAGAATGTTAACAATGCTCCAGCCTTCTGTACTTTTTCTCATAAAGTTCATCACTGCCTATATTCAATATCACAACTTACTACTTGAGATAAAATGGTTAGCATGTTTCAACAAACAATAAGTTCACTTTATGACCAAAGAAATATGCAGCAGTTCTCGCCAATTTAGTAAAAAGCCCTTCTTCAGATTGTTTATGTTTGCATTCCAAAATATGCTTCATTGAAGACAAGACTATCATAATCTTACTGGTCCCTAGTTCCTAGAGCTAAATTATCTCAGCAATCAAATTGAGATAATATAAACACGAGAAACTATAATTAAAAGGAAATCATAAAAACTCGAATAGGTCCTGACCTGGGGAATGTATTTTATAACCGTCATACAAACTTGAATGTCACTGCAAGTGAATCAGTTTCAAGAAAAGTCAGAAAGAAATTTGTTAACACATTCATCATTCATGATGCATGTTATATGTAACAATGGCATGGTAAAAAACTTGGTCTTATTATGATTCTCCAACGCAAATTTCTTAATAATCCACAATAGGAAGTCAAATTAATGCCAATTGTCATGTAACAAACTAAAACAGAAAACATACGAGAAGATTGAGATTAGCCAGAGCCAGTTATGATTGTGCAATGCTACAAAGAAACAGACTGCTGCAGAGGTCCATGTAACAAGGAGAACTCCATATGCGATTTTAGAGACTTTCTGACTTCCCCGCTACATGAAAACTTAACCTGTTTTAGGATAATCATAAATTCATAACAAGAACAATAAGCTCAATTAGAGGGAGCATAGTACTAACATCATATACAGCAATCTGGAACAAGGAAATTGCTGTCAGCAAAACAGCATGGACTGAAAAAGCAACATCATTTGCTGCCACAGGTATCATCTGAAATATATCAAAAAATGCTGAATCACCTTCAGCTAATAATGAATTTATGCAGACATTAAACAAAGAAAGAAAAAACTTCTAGCCTTCCGTAAGTTGCATTTGCCTGAGGCATGACAGAATGAATACACACGATATACCAAGAACGAAGATATTAATTATAAAATAATTTACAAATTGTTCCAACCTTAAATTTGTTTGTCATCATATTTAAAGTACTCCACACTCTATAATCATGAGTCTGCACAATTTTTTCTTTAATAGGCATTTTCATGGATTAGTGGGTTTGTTGGCTCATGTGTAGTTTCTCCTAACATTAAACGACAAAGCCCAAACACTTATACAAGGAAAAGACTGTGCTAACCACAAGAACCACCGTGGACAATATAAGGGTCGATAACCTAACAATGCAGTGCAAGAATTTGAAGTTGGAACGCAAGCACATCAGATTATCAAAATATCTCGATACGAAACTGTGTAAAGTGACAAACATAACTTTCCCCTTTCACTTTAGCACACACTGAGATTAATCAATTTAACTTCAATAAAAAAAATGGATATGAACAAACCTCTTTCTGACCATATTTGTTTCTGTACTGTTTCTGAACAGTAGAGCTGATGTACAGAGATGCATTGTATATGAGATACGAAGAGTGTTTCGTGAAATTCAGCAACACGAAATCAAAGTTCAAGCCCACCACACTATACAACAAAGCAATACAAAACACAATAAAATAGAAGCAAAAAGTCATAAGATAAGGAACTGAAAAGAAAAAAAATTACACAAAAACTGGTAGTAAATGGTACCTTTTTCTGCGAAAGTTCAAGATGACTTGCGGATAGAAACTGATGGACCAGGAAGCAAAAGCAAACCAACCCATAACTTCATAGGAGACATGCAGCGGAACTGAATTCCAAGCAGCCATGATTCTTTCCTTCACTTGTTCAAAGAACAAACCACAAATCTCGCGTATAGAAATATACTTTATATATATATATATATAGATATATAGATATAGATATATAGATATAGATATATATTATTACAGTTTATGTTTTGAATTGAAAGTGTTATAAATGTGGTCTTTCCAAACGGTTGTGATAGCGTATTCCACTACGTACGTGTTCATACATTCTTGGGGCATTGTTCGGTGGCCTTTTATATATGAGCGGACTCTAACGTGCTGGCAAAAATAATATACTTTCATGCACACAGTTCCCAAAGGATAAAAGTCTTCGAAACGTCCTTAAATTAGTAAGAGATGACAGGGAACGGAACAGAAAAGAGTTTATACGTTTTGGGTTTTGGTAATTGCATTCTTACTATTCTAATCTTAATTAAATAATTTTTATGAAAATATAAAAAGCATAATAAAAAAAGTGATAATGTCAAATATTTAATATCAAAATATATATTTTTTTTTAAATTTCAAATTTTAAATGTTAAAAGAAATTGTAATTGTATAAATATCAAAATAACAGATAACAAATAAAAATGAATAAATAAGAATGAATGGATCATTTTATATTATTTATATTAATTTTAATATTATATTATTTAAATAAAGATAGTCAAATGATATAGATTGTACTTTCTGCTTGAAAGAAGAATAAAAGAGCGCAATTATATTATAGAACATTTGTATTTACAATTAAATAAATATGTGATTTATTTTTATTATTTTGTATTGCTGTAACAAAATAATAATTTTGAAGTGTAAAATATCATATTTTAAAATATAATTGAAGTTAAATAATAACATAAAATTCTATAAAATAAAGATATTTCATCATACATTATTATTCATATATTATTATAGAGATCTAAATGTGTACGTAATAGAAAGTTACGTGAAGAATACACATTGTAATGCGTGAAGAATCGCATTACGTACTTTTGTTCTGGTTTAGATTTTGGTAAACTAGAACTAGAACAAAGCTTAGGGTAGGGTTTCAATATTTGCTTATCTTTTTCTTGTGTCACTGCTATTATTTTTTAATACGAGTGATTGTTAGGGAATCTTGTGTACATGAGAATACTATAAAATTGAAGGTTTAATACATCATTTGATTCTAAGTTTGGGACGTTGTGTTCAAAATCGTCCTACCTTTTAAAAAAGTTCACTATTGTCTTATATTTCGTTAAAAACGGTTCAAGTTGGTCCTTCTGACTTACGGCGTTAAAAACATAACGGTGCAATGATGTAGCAACTGTGACCTGTCCAATTTTTTATGATGCGACAACTGTGACCCAATTGATGTGGCTAGAAACCCTAATTTCCCTAAGGCCAGAAACCCTTGTGTCACCACCGTGAAACCCTAGCCGCCGCCGCCGCCGTAGAACGAAACGCGCCACCACCAAACCCTTTGGCCACCATGCCGCCATCACCACCATCAACACAGACCTACAATTCGAAGTAGAGAAAAGCAACAAAAAACCCAGAAATCAAACCCAAATCGCCTAATTCCAACCAAACCCTAGCCACCATGAGACCCTAAACCGCGTCACTAGTAATCAAGGCAAAATCTCCACCATGTGTTGCGCCTCACCACCATTAAGTAAGAACTGAATCGAAATCCCTAACCTGCAAACTAAAAATTTCAACTTAAATATGAACAAGAATATCGCAATTGCGACACTTAGAAACTCAATTCACACTTGCAGAAAACTATAAACATACATAATCGCTACCCAAATCGCAGAAACCCTAGTTCGCAAACAATATCCATGGACACCAACCTACAAATTGCAAAGCCAGAAACGTAGAAACAATGTGCCTCCATGCATCGTGCAAGAAGCCTCTTCATGCGTCCTCCATCTTCGTCTTCTTTGCAAAGAGCAAAAGCCTAGAACGAGAGCTTCTTCTTCGTTCATCGCTGATCAAATGCGTTGCGCCACCATGGGTTGTTTGCGAGTCAAGGTGCAGAATCATGAAGGCTCTCTCGCATAAACATTGCACAGGTCACAGTTTCTCTACTTCGAATTGTAGGTCTATGTTGATAGTGGTGACGGTGACATGGTGGCGTGAGGGTTTGGTGGTGGCGTGTTTCGTTCTACGACAACGGCGGCGGCTAGGGTTTCACGGTAATGGCACAAGGGTTTCTGGCCTTAGGAAAATTAGGGTTTCTGGCCACGTCAATTGGGTCACAGTTTTCGCATCATAAAAAATGGACAAGTCACTGTTGTCACATCATTGCACCGTTATGTTTTTAACGCCGTAAGCCAAAAGGACCAAGTTGAACTGTTTTTAACTAAATATGGGACAATAGTGAACTATTTAAAAGGTATGACGACTTTGAACACAACGCCCCAAACTAGGGATCAAATGATGTATTAAACCAAAATTGAAAAACTATTCATGGATTTATCAGTCCTATATTCAAGGTAAGTGTTTTGAAGATTATCACAGAATATGGTTTTATAAGTAAATAGTATATTCAAATATCAGATCATTCTATACATGATTAGTTAAGTTATAAAGTAGACACTACACTAAACTTTATTCTTAGCTGATTATCAAATAAAACTCTAACTATTACAATTACAATATGCAGTCCCTTAGCCTTGAGCCATTTAAGGTAAAAGGGTTGCATTCGTCTCACTTTAATGAATATGATTCATTTTGAGATCTTAATGGTACACTAAAAAAAGAGTAATAAACAACTTATTAAAGATAATTTGCTTAAGATTCTTTGTAATTTTTATTAGATCTTTGTGTTAGTAACTAGCAAACTATATAACCAACTTGGATAAGTTTTATTCCCTTTAGAAGACTAAACTAATACACATGGCCTCTAGGTGATTAATAATTTGGTTATGGGACAACTTAATTTTCGTAAAGAAGATTTTATGTTAAAAGACAAATGTATGAGCATTGAATCTTTATCAAATCGAATGTTGAGGGTGTGGGTCATAATTCATGATTAGAGTCTATATAATCCATTTATAATGGTATATATATAATCCCTTAACCTTGAGTCAAACTAAGCAAAAAGGTTTAAATAGTGTTATTTTGGATGCTTCAAGACTTTAAATGTTGGGTCATTTTTGGAGTGGGGACTCCTCAACTATCATAAGTATCTTTTCACATATTTAGGCTGGATTGGCATTGTCTCAGCGATTACTTGTAGCAAATTTCCATGTAGTGTATATAGTTTTAATAAATAAAATGTCTTTGGCAATTTTGTTTTCAAAAAAAAAAAAAGGTCAACCTTCAACCAAGATGCATGTATATCTTTTGGCAAATTGGGTGGACACATTTGTCCATGATTCTTTTTGTTATAGAACCTAGTGTTTTCTTGTTGAGACTAACATAAAGAAGATTTTTTATGTTTGTTATTTTAGACTTTTTATGGCTTCTAAAGGTCAAACATTGTATAAGAAGTAAATTGATATTTGGTTATTTCTTCAACGTAAATTTATGTTATATTGTTAATAACTCTGACATAAATTTACATTAGATTTCTTTACTCTTATGTAAATTAGGAATACCTTTGACACTAAGTTTAGACTATGAGAGGTTAATTATGCCTTATGGTTTGATTAATACACCTGGTACCTTCATGAGACTCGTTCATCATGTGCTTACATAATTCTTAGGCAAGTTTGTAATAGTCTACTTTGATGACATTCTCATATATAGCTTGTCTAAGGAAGAACATGTGCATTATTTAAGGAGTGTACTAGAGACCTTAGGATTTTATACTAGGGCTTCCAAAGACAAAGAAGGATAGGGATTCTATCTTTGTGGTGATATATAGGATTTCAAAGATAACTTATTTTATCCCATGCTAAAAAGTGGATGATGCAAGATTAATTGCAGATTTTTTCTTTAAGGAAGTAGTAAGACTTCATGGCATCCCTAGAACCATAGTAAGTGATCATAATTCTTAAGCCACTTTTGGAGGACATTGTGGGGGAAAGCTTAGCACTAAACTTCTATTTTCTACCACTTGTCACCCCCTAAACCGAAGGCCAAACCGAGGTGGTTAATAAGACTTTGGGTTAAATGTTTAGGTGCATGATAATGCATAATCCTAGGAAGTGGGAAGATCTTCTGCCTCATATAGAGTTTGCATACAGTAGAATGATGTACTCCATTACTTCACACTCTCCCTTTGAGGTTGCCTATGGGCTTAATCCCTTCACACCTCTAGATCTCTTTCCCTTTCCCACTTGTGAGGCATGGACTTGCCAAGACAGAGAAAAGCATGCTAAGATGATCTAAGACTTACATGCTTAAGTCAAGGGTAACATAGAAAGGAAGGTAGGGTAATACTAAAGGTTTTCCAATAAAGGTAGGAAAGAGGTTACCTTTAAAGAGGGTGATTGGGTATGACTTCACTTGAGAAAAGAAAGGTTCCCTACTCAAAGGAATTCCAAAATCCACCCTAGAGGGGATGACCCTTTCCAAGTAGTTAGGAAAATAAACAATAATGCTTATAAGTTAGATTTACCCCCTAATTATAACATGACACTTTTAATGTGGGTGATCTTTCTCCTTTTTATGTAGAATTTAAGAATTTGTGGTTGTATTTTCTCCAAAAAGAGGAGGATGATGAGTTCAAGACTCACAATGAATGATAAAGATTATGGTTTAATATTATATGGTGTGTAAGTGATTAAGAAAGCTCAAGAAAGATTCTCATTGGACATTAAGATAACCAAGGTTATCTAGATGTGAAGGTTCACTTCCAGTACTCTAGAGAAGAAGATAATTTTAATCAAAAGAAACTAAAACCAAGACACCAAATGGAACATAATATGTGAAATCATAGGAATACACTAGAGGAGGTGAATAATGTTTTAAAACTTTTCACAAAGCAGCGTCTAATGGATTCTCAAAAGATAGATGATTTAAAATAAGATGTTTAGATGATGGTTTTTATGAAGGACATATAAAGGAAAATTTTTTTAAGAAGCAAAGCAATAAAGCACAAATTTTATACTGGTTCCTTCAACCTAAACTACATCCAGTTCTTCCTTAAGAACTTTGAAAGGGTTCCACTAATCTTCAAGAAAATTACACAAGTTTCACCTCTCCAGGTTTACGTCGAGTATTAACACCACTCCTGGTTCATCTAGTCAATACTGCTAGTCTGAGTTTAACTACTCTTGGTATACAAGTTGATGAAACCCTCTCCTAGCATTAAGCACGCAAGAAGAAGCTCCAAAACAGATGCACAACGGAATGAGATTTGGTGCAGTGAATTGGATGCACATAAGGTGTTTGATGAAAGTTTGGATGAAGGTGTGGTGTGTGTATGATGCCTCCAAGCTCAAAAGACCTTCCTACTAAGGAAGGAAGCTAGAGGAGAGTGAGAGAATTAGAAATTCTCAGGTGACTAAAGAACAAAAGAAGCTGGAGCATTTCATTAAGCTCAAAAGTGAGAAATTACATAGCCATGACTCTCTTATTTATAGGTAAAGATGAGTCATGTTTCTGACCCAAATTCCCTCCCAAATTTAAATTAGTTTGTGCAAGAAGCTCCAACTAATCAGCTCACGCAAGCCATGCCTTGATCAAGGTCAAAATTAAACATGTGTAAAATGCATCTAGTAGTGGCTGGGCGTGCAGTGGATTTGGCTGGGAGAAATTCCAATGCGAAAGCCATTTTTCTTCACAAGTATAATCCGGAAGGTAACCTCCCAATCCGAAATTCCACCTATTTCTTCCTAACTTTTGCTCCTTTGCTTCCCTTGGCTTCTCATGCTTCTTGGGTGGTTCAACCATGATCTCCAAGCCTTTTTAGACCCTACAAAACAACAATATAAGTATTTTAGAGAATCCTTCTAAGACTTAGAGAAAGAAAATCAAGAAAGAGCCTTTAAAAGTCCTTCTTCACTTCCCTTTCTTAGCCTTAGCTTTAGTTGATACCCCTTTGAATGAAATTCCCTAAATGAGTTTTCATCACAAGTATTCTAACCACTTCTGGTATCAATCCTAGACAACTATTTAGACTATTTAACTCAACTGAGCTAAATACCAAGTGTTTTAGTTCTCTTCAGAATGTACAATATAGTCAGTGTTAAGAGCAAATACAGATGGTAACTCTCAAAAAGAGGATAAAAATAGTACAACAAAATCTAAGATTTTGCTAGCGTTCTTTCTCTTAGAAAATTTTGCATTAGACGATATAAGAGTAGAGTAATAGCAAGCTTGTATGAGGGTTCAAAAGTTCTCAATGTTATGCTTCTTGTCTTCTCTTCAAGCTTTTGTCTATTTATAGCTTTTCTTAAGAAATGACGGTTAGATAAGGTTGACTTCATGTAAAACTGGTGGCCTTTAAGAAATCAGGCTCAATCTACTTTGCAAAGGTAGAATGATTTGCCATAGCTTTTATCAAAACATAGCTTGTACGATGTGTTAGAGTATAAGTCTTCAAGGGAAACATTAATATTCTTCATATCTTTGAACGTCTTTATCTTTGGTGCATTGATTCTGATAAAGTCTTTGTACTTTTGTGATCTGCAAAAATATCAAGAATAATGTATGCAAGCATCTAAGCACTTTATGTACATACATTAAATATTTTGAACATTGATAAGCGTTAGGCTGTATTACATGTTCAATACATTTTCTCATTTTTCAACTTATTAATAAATGCATCGTTTAATAAACCATTCAACATATGAATATCAGACGGTGTAAACATTAGATGCTTATGTTGAAAACCTGTTTGAGATATGCAACATTTAACGGACTCTTGTTAGACGATACATTTTATAAGACGCTTGCTTGAATTAACATTATTTGAGTAAAACATATTTTAAGCTTCAATGTTAGCATAAAGATAGATGCTTATGTTAGTAAGACGTTATTTGTTAAAATGCTGTTTGTAACACATATCGTCTATTAGATGATTCTTTAAAAAGACGCTTCCTTTCATTAGACATTGTTTATAAAGCTTTGTTTATCTGACAATATTGTCTAGAAAACGTTGTTATAAGCTTGTTTTTGTCTAGAAAGGATCTTCTAAACTATATTTCTTTTAAACACTATTTCTTTAAAACAATATTTCATTCAGAGGGATATTTCGTTTAATGCTTTTTTGTTAAACTTGAGCCCTTATGCAAAAGTCCTCTAACATGTATGCTCGAAGATGTTCCTACATAAGAGCAGTTCTAGAGATCATGTGACTAAGATGGGTAGATTCGTCATATATCATTTGATAACTGAGATGCCTTTCAACCTGCCACACATGATTCTTATCCACGTCGTCCAGTCCATCAAGACTTGAGCAAGAAGGTGTACAACTACTATTACACTTCATTGGTCAGATTGATTGTTGATCGAAAGGTTCTTGAGCATATGATGTTTGAAAATGTTCATGTTCTCATAAGGAACCATATTGTAATGAGTGGCACCTCTCGTGGCTAAGTATTCAACATAACCAACATTAGACAGATGCAGTTGGAAGTAAAGAAGGTAGAAAAGATCCCTTCTTTGGAGACTGTAAGGTTTGCAAACACAAGGAATAATCATCTAAATCATCCTCACATGGACGTAGAAAAGAAAGAATCCGTCAGAGTTATAGGATTTGATAAGACTCTGAATCTCTTGAAGATGGATATAAAGGGTTACCAAGCCCTAAGGGGTTACAAAAGGTAGAGGCTGCTAGAAAAGGAAAAGGAAGCAACTGATATTCTGAAGCATCCCCTTCATCGTCTGAGGAAGCAACGTCTGGTCAACCTTTCAACTCTACATCAACAAAGGCTCAAGCATCTAAGGGTGGAACGTCTTCAAAAAGACCTCGACCTACTGCATCAAAAGAGAAGAAGGCCAAGAAAGTGAATAAGCCTTCTTCACCTAAGAAATGTCCTGAAGAGAAATCATACTTTAATGATGGACATGTTTTTACTGCTTTAGAAAATGTGTCGGGAAATGCCCCTCAACATTTAAGGAGTAACCATTGCAGAGCCCTCTCCAAAAAGACCTAAATTAGTCCTTAGACGTTCATCTCGACACATCTAAAGACACATTGTTTGTACCTCTCACAACGTCTGGCATCTCTTTGCCACCTCCCAACTAACCTTCCCAAACACTGTCCACTCCTCCCACTCAAGCCCAACTCTCTTCATCTCCACACATACCCTCAACTAAACCCATCTCACCTAGATTGTCTACACCTTCAACCTAAACTCCACTCTCTTCACCTCCTCAAATCACAACTCAAACATTACCACCTTCACCACCTAGAGAACCTTCACCCCCTTCAACTAACAACTAAGACGACCAATAAACCATTATAACCACAACAACTGATCCTCCTAAAATCATTCTTACCCTTAGCTCTCACACCTTCGTACCCATCCCCAAACCCTATAGACACTTCAACTTCCCTCTCCTATACCTACCATCAAACCTCTCATACATAGTTGAACCTATAACAAGTTTCAACGAGTTTGTTGAGGAAAGAATATGTGAACCTATAACAACTCTCGGACGCTTAAGTTCGTAAAAATGAGTGAATAATGTGATATTAGGAAATAATGTCGAGTATAAAAAATTGAGATACCCTTATAATTAAATGTTTATAAACCTTTTAAGCTTATGAAAGATATATTAACACATTATATTAATATAATATATAGACCTCTTAAAAATCAGTGTTAGTGTTGTAGTTAAATGTTTATAAACCTTTTAAGCTTAGGAAAGATATATTAACACATTATATTAATATAATATACATACCTCTTAAAAATCAATGTTATCTCCCACACATTTCATAACAGGGAGTTTATTATTATTTTTAGATATATAAATTAGTTCAAGTATGTGCAATGAAAAAATAATATTTATAAATTATATAAAAATATTTTTTTTTCATTCATAAAATAATAATTATATATATAATATATATATGTTAGAAATTTTCATTTTGATTTACATAATTTATATTTATATTTTATCTTTGCTCATATTTTAAAATTAAAAAGTAAAAGTAAATTATGAAAATAATTAAAGTGACTATTATATAATTACTCATTATTAGTATTACTTTTTCCTTTAATTATATACAGTCTTGTTATCCAAATTTTAAGTATGGACATTTAGATAGACAGTGAAAGTTTAAAGTAATTTAAGTATTTCTTAAAAAATATTAATTATATTATACAATTAATATGATTTACGAGTTTATGTTTTTATTATAATAATATTTATTTAAAAATATAATAATATAATAAATAGAGTACAAAATAAGAAATAATAATTAATCACTGTCGAAATTTAATTATAATATACATGTTAGGCAGAGGGATGGTTAAGGTATTTCATGAATAAGATCAGCTTATCTTTTGGGAGAAGATTATTTCGGTGCCAAAAGTTTCCAATTATTTTAGAGTAACAATAAGCTCAAGTTTTTTTTTTTGCTCAAGTTTTTTTTTTTTTTCAAAAATAAAATCAAATAAAAATATATAACAGAACGCAAGCGGAAAGCAAAACATTCCACTCTTTAAATTTTTCTGAGAAAAATATATTATTAGAAATTCCAACTCTCGATTTTCGATTTAATTGGATAGCAACTTTGGAAGAATCTGGTTTTGTGCAGCAGTTGTTGTTTCAAGATCAAAACGATGTCATCTCCGGACGTTGTCTCGCTATTGGAGAGCTCGAAGGAGCTCGATCGGGTAAGGAAAGAACAGGAGGAGATTCTCTCAGAAATCAACAAGCTCCACAAGAAGCTTCAGACTAGTCAGTTATCTCTTATTCAATACTTTATTTTTACCTGATTTTTGTTTTTTCAATATTGCATTTTTTTCCTTTTTTTGACCTGAGGTTCTTAATGTTTATGTTTGTTTGTAAATCAGGTGTTTCTTTCTTCTGTTTTATTTTTTTTATCCATTTTAGTTTTGGATAAATTGAAATTAAAATATAAAATTATAAAAAAGAACTGTTTTGAGTGTGTAGGCTGTTTCTTTTGTGGAGTTACAACTTTTATTAACCTCAAAAATGCCCTTGTTTTATGTTGTTTTTTGGATTGCCATTTTTTGTTGAAATTGTTTTTAGATTTTGAATTTTACGAACATAGATACTAATAGTGATTTTTTGTATTTCATACATAAAAAAATTTGATTTGCTTATGTTGATTGGTATTAAGATAAAATATTGGACAGGAAAGTTTATTAGAGAAAATGGTGATAAACATGCTTACGTAGTGGTGTAATATGGTTGTGGCAAATGTTATGGACATCAGTAGAAGTGCTAGTGTGAAAAAATGGACGTCAGCCCCCTTTAAAAGGACAGAAAAATACATAAGGAAATGTTTGTTATCACAATGTGAATTTCAAGTGGGACACTGCTTTTAATGTGTTTTAAAGGCACTTCCATGGGTAAGGTAGTTTCGACTGTCAGTCACAATGTACGGGTATATTAGTGAGAATAATGAATGCCCTTGGTAGGATCCTTGGATATCCATAACGGTATGAGGATTGCAGGGTTGAGTGGTGTTGGGCATCGACGTCTTGATCTTCTCGTGGTTGTATACAGACTTCAGTTTGGGCTCAATCTCAGATGGCTGATCAGAATCCAGGTTTCAGTTTCATGACCTGGATTTTCATCTGAGTTTGGATGGGAGCTCTTCAGCAACTTAATGGCCATGCCAACTGTGGTTTGAGTCAAGTAGAGAAAATATTAAGAGAAACGCTTAAAATATACTTTACTCTAAGATAACATTGATTGATCATCAATATAACCTCTAACAGACATCAAGTTGTGGCAATGGGGCAAGACTTGGTTCTTGTTGCTGATTACTAATATCCAAACTTGAAATGGAATATGTCATGCTCTTAAGCCTGTGAAAAGTGGATATCTTTGGCCAAGTTAGAGTTCAGCAATAAATTAGAAGTTCTGTAATGTTTTCTCTTATTGTGCCTGCCTATTTCTTGGCTTATTTTATGAAACGTTGCAACTATGGTTGTCAATCTCAACTTAACTCCTACAATTTTGTGATTTTTAATTGTCAAGCTCTCTGTCAAATTCTTATTTTGGTTAGGCCAGGCATAAATGCTGAAGTAAAAAAGTGAGGCTATGTATTTGAAATCAACTTTAACTTTTGTCATCATTGACCCCAATATGTATGATAGGGCTTTACCTTGACTCAAAGGATTTGATGAAATTAACTCCTTTTTAATATGTTTTCTCTAATATTTTTTTTTTTCTTTTATGAATTTACATATAATTTGGTTGTTTAGTTGTCTGATCTTTTTCAGTACTAATTTATGTGTACACTTTGTTGTTATTTTGCTATTTTGTTTTATTGTAAAGTTGAGTTATTGAATTCTTGACGTGTAAGAGTATTTTGTGAAGCCTATATGCTATGAAATAAGTTTTTTAATAATATTTTTTCTATTAAGTAACCTTGAAAGTTTACAAGTTAACTCTACAATTCAAGTTTATAGAAGTTACATGCGTTTATAGAAGTCTGTCAACAAGTCTTTGATACATTTCTTTGTCTCCTACAATATCCTCCTCTATACTTTGAGGGCAATCTATTGATGAAATAAGTGACAGTAAAAAGGGCTTCTCCTAAAGAGTATGATATTGAAAATGTAGAGCTCTAGTTTGTTGTAATAAGTGCCCATT
Source organism: Vigna umbellata (assembly GCF_029865625.1). Taxonomy (NCBI): domain Eukaryota; kingdom Viridiplantae; phylum Streptophyta; class Magnoliopsida; order Fabales; family Fabaceae; genus Vigna; species Vigna umbellata. The sequence goes on along the minus strand of NC_142169.1, from coordinate 16,621,892 downwards.
TTTCCTTTCAACAATTTCATTTTGTTGAGGCATGTTAACACATGAAGATTATGGATTATCTCCTATTTATGGAAAAATAGAGTTGAAACCAAGATTAAAGTAGTCTTTAGCATTATCAGACCTAATTCTCTTAATATTGACTCTAGATTTATTCTTAATCATTGTGACAAACTGAATAAAGGTAGAACTAACCTTGTGTTTCGATAGGAAAACCCAAGTCACTTGAATACAATCATCTATAAAGGTTATAAACTATTTATCACCTAAGATACTACCAATATTAGTAGGACTCCATACATTAGTATGAACAAGATATTGCTAATGGAAAAATTTGTGCACTTGGGTTTTTCAAACTCACACACCTCATAGTGGAGAGCTTCCACCATTAAATTCTTAAACAGCCAAGGGAAAATAAATTTTATCACTTGAAATGAAGGATGTCCCAGCTGACAATAGTATATTATAGTTAAGATTTCTCTTAATTAGTCATGATGGATTAAGATACGAGGGAGTGGCTATTGATAGGTTGATTAGGGTCCTCTGTGTAGTAAAGGTCATTGCATTGTCTAGCATGTCCAATCATCCTCTTGATTTCTTGTCCTGTAAAATACAATAATTGCTATGGAAAAAAATTTATTACATGAAAGATCTTTTGTGTATTTGTACAAAAATCAGATTAGTGGACTATTTAGGGACATGAATGATATTTTTAAAGGTTATGGATGGGCTTATTTGGATCTCTTGTCCTGCCGCTGTTATAAGACTTCCATCTTCTGTTGAAATTTTCTTATTTTTAGGACATGGAGAACACATGGAGAAATATATGGGTAGTGGGGTTATATGTTCAGTGCCGCTAAAGTCTAGTTGCCAATAATGAGAAAAGGAGTAGCTGAAGCATTAAAGATCAAAAGAAAATGGAAAATTACCAGAATATGTTAGAGAGCATGTCCCTGTGTGCTTGAAATTCTGCAATTCTATAGCAGTTCAGGATTTTAAGATTGATAGACAAAGTCAGATACTCCTAAAGATAAGGAGTTCTGAAACCGTTTCATAATTTAGGAAGAAATAATATATTTCTTCTATATTTCAATAATGAGATCAATGGACCTATAAAAACATGGGTTTGTGTTAAGAAGTGAACTTTAAGCCTAATTCAACCCCACAAAACCAGTTTGTAAGGTAAGGTTTGCAATCAACCTCACAAAACTAGCTCTTAAGGGGAGGTTTGCACCCACTTATACCCCCCTTACGCTAAGGTATATGTATCTGGAGTGTGAGACTAGACATTAATGGATGGTCTGATAGTAGCCCGATAGCGGGTGGAACAATATGTCCACACAAATCTAGCTAGAATAAGCTCTAACTTAGCTCTGATACCATGTTAAGAAGTGAACTTTAAGCCTAACTCAATTCCACAAAACTGGCTTATAAGGTGAGGTTTGCACCCACTTATATATATTATAAATTGGTTTTATCTCTAGTCGATGTGAGACTTCCAAAAGTCTGCTGTTTATTTTATAAGCTAATTCTAAGGGAACTAATCCCCTTGTAGTTATGGGATTGTTTATAAATTTATAATCCTAGTTTTAATAGCAAGATACAACTATAATAAAGATTAAAAGTTAAGCAAGAATAAAATAAAAAATTCCTAAAACACATAATGAGCAACACTGTTTTGACAAAAACAAACAATCCTTTGAGTTTCAGAAGTAATCTAAAATCAATATTTCCATTATAATTTGGGTATTTGATTAATGATCCTTTAAAGACGAGGCACTTTGCCAACAAATGCAAACATTTAATACATGAGAAATAGGCATGTTAAATAAATGTTGATTATTGAAGAAAAGTATATATTAACAGCAACAAAACACTTATTTCACTGGGTAAAATTCATGTCTTGGTTCATATGGTATAAAATCCTCCCCAATTCTACAATTTAATTTTGTCTCCCCAAAACAAATTGGATTTTAGAACAAGGTAGGAGGTCTAGATCATTATGCACATTTCAATGACAATGGCACATGAGTGAGCGAACGTGTGAGACATGATACAAATACATTCATTTATCTTTTTCTAACAACCAACTTATCGGTTTTTTCTTCATGAAGCATTCTGACTTCAGTGATTTTAAGGAATGACACACTAAACAATTTAATTTCTTTGCTTTAGTTTCCTTCCTTTTGAATGTGAAACTTGAAATTTTAAGATTTAAGTCAATCAGTCGCTGGGAACAATTACTTAGAATGACTCTAATTTGACTAGCCAAAGACTCTTTGTACTTGCTTGACTGGAGTGGCTGAACTTGTTTCCATTTCTGAGAATCATAATTTGATGTTTATTCTTGTATTCTGCTATGATATCTGTTTTTTTTGTTGATATTTTATTGTCACTTCGATACAGCTCCTGAAGTGGTTGAGAAGCCTGGGGATACCTCATTGGCAAGGCTTAAAGTGTTGTACACTCAAGCAAAAGATCTTTCGGAAAGTGAAGCAAAGTATGTTTAATCTGTCCGTAGCTCAGAAACATTTTATATGAATTACATTTTATTTTCATTTATGCTGAAAATCTTTAAGCTATGCATTTTGATATGAGAGTCGCTTGATATACTGTCCAGGCTTGGCATTCTATTGCATGTGATTCTTGTATTGATTTTTGATGCAGTATTTCCAGCTTAATGTTAAGCCAAATTGATGGAATACTCCCTACGGGTCCACAGGGGCAAACACGAAGAAGAATAGGTTTGCCTCACATTTTTGACAAATATGTTCTTTCATTTGAAACATTATCATATTTGTTATACATTTAGAATTCATCCATAAGATAATTATATTCATCTTTCACTTGAAATATTATAACCTCTGTACGTAGGCTTGGACATTTAGAATTTGTTGACAATAAATACTGTCAACGTAGAACCTTTTAGTATGTTGCTCTTTTAATATTTTCTTTTCATTTGTGTTATGTATTAACCACAAAGACTAGGTATGATTAACCAAAATGATACAACCCAAGTTAGGGTCGAAAGCATTAGAGATATGCTTTTTAAGGGGAAGGAGTGTAGGAAGTAAATAAAATAAGAAAACGGGGAGGAAAAGAATGTCTCACAATTTTGTGACAACTACATGCCAAATTTCAATTCATTTGATGTAAATTTTTGGTTGTTTTAAGATCTTTTCTTTCCCTCCTTTTTTTTTTCCAGGAAAAGGTAAAGTCTACTCTTTGGATACTCATCTCTGCTGCAATGTGGGTCAGTCCTGTATAGTCCTGCTACATGAAGAAAATGGGGGAGGGAGGGCATGCTAACGTGTAACTTAAAGTAAAACTGAAAATTGTGTATTAATCAATTCATTTATATTTTTACATTCGATCCTTTTCTGCCGATATGGTGGAAGTAGAATGGAAAAAGTGCTGGGTATATCTATGAAAATCATGATTCGGAGGTACAGATTAGCCAAACTTACAGCTCGTTAGCAAGAGTGCTTTAGCATGCTTTTGTTATCCCCAGCTAATACATGGTGATGCATTGCTCCCCAACAATATGGTAATGATTTTGTACAACATTCAGTTGATAAACAAGGCTATGCAAACTTATGAATCAAAATACGAACAAATATGTGGAAGCGTTTGTGGAGTATTGTGGTTGAAGCAAATAATTTCCTTAAACTTTGTTATTATTATGATTTCCTTGAGATGCTAGTTTTTATTTACCTAGTCTAGCTCCTAAGTATATCCGTGTTACAGAAGGTAATGAGCAGAAAAGGAAACGAGTAAAGACTGAGTCAGATATTTCAAGACTAAATCCTACTATGCGAAATCATCTTGAAGCTTGTGCCAGTCTTAAAGGAGAACAGGTATGCATTTATGCTGAAGTTTGATGAATACAAATCAAATACTCCATTAACATTTATTGACAATGTTTTTATCCATGTTAGTTATACTACATGTATGAGCAGTACATTGCATTTGATAAGTTTGTCTGTTTAAAGCTTACATGATAGATTTCTTGGCAGCAAGAAACCCAGGACACCCTCGGGTTATCACACAAAACACACACAACACTCAATCTCACAAGGGAACAAACTGTATTATTGTTCTTGTAATAAAGAATGAAGTCCGTAAGCATCCAAAGGAGCAATCCTCCCCTCACACAAGATGTAATGCTCCTATCAAAACAAAGATACAAAACAGATGTGTCCTCCTAAGACACTCTTTCCCCCTAATATAGCCAAACCCTCACACGAAACACATAACAGCCAACCGCCTAACAACCCTCCTAACAACTATGCCCTGTTTTTTATTTCCTTTCTCCTTACATAAACTCTCAAGGTCCTATTATTACTTACCGGCCTTTGAACAACCTTGTCCTCAAGGTGAAAGAAATTGTTCCCTTATGGTCACCTCATCCTCCCATGTAGCAGCTTCTGGCCCTCCTTCCTGCCACTCAATGAGCACCTGTTGTGTTGGTTCTCCTTGCAACTGATTTGTTCTCCTTTCCAATACTTTGAGGGTACAACAAACTTGCCCTCCCCCATGTAAATCCTCCGGTAGTCCCCTTTCCACTTGTTGGGTGCCCATCGCCAATTTAAGTTGAGACACATAAAAGACTGGGTGGATACGGGCTATCTCTAGCAGCTGCACCCTAAAAGCCACTAGTCCTACCTGGTTGGTCACTTGGAAAAGACCATAATACCTGGCTGACAACTTGGGGTGCAATTTGGTAGGCATGGATGCTTGCCTATAGGGTCTGATCTTGAAATATACCTAATCTCCCTCCTTGTCAGTGATGGCCTTCATTTCTTGTTGGAAAATTTAGCCATTTGATCTTGTACCCTCTCTAAATGATCCCTTAGTTGCTTGAGGGCCTCGTCCCTATTTTGTAGCTCTTGTGCCACTGCTTCCACAGTTGTTTCTCCTAACACAAAACAGGTGAGGGACGTGTAGGGAGGTTCAACATACACACATATATCTCCACACTGGTAAGATATTGTCCGCGTTGGGCTAAGCCCTCACGGATTTGCTTTTGGTACCACTCCAAAAGGCCTCTTACTAATGGAGGTATCTTATATATATATATAAACCCATGTCCATCTCTTGTTTTATCTGATGTGGGACTTTGTTTATACCTAACAATCTTCCCTTCAAACAAAGGACTATGGTTCTCCACCTCCCCTAAGTGGAAGTCTTTTCTTATCCTCGAGTACACCATGATCAACACTTCTCTTTGCTCTCTTTCACGATCCATGGTCACACACTGAGCATCTCTTACTCTCCACCTCTCATGATACATCTGGCTATTTACCATCAGCCACCGGCCACCTGCCAAGACTTCACCTTACCATGGAGGGACGTACTCGTTTGAGTCCGGTCACCAGACCTGAACCATCGACTTTGATACCATTTGTAGGGAGATTCAACATACACACATAGATCTCCACACTGGTAAGATATTGTTCGCTTTGGGCTAAGCCCTCACAGATTTGCTTTTGGTACCACTCCAAAAGGCCTCTTACCAATGGAGGTATCTTATGTGTAAATAAACCCATGTCCATCTCTTGTTTTATCTGAATTGGGACTTTTTTTGTACCTAACAGGATGAAGGAGCTCTCCCATACACCACTTCAAAAGGAGTGCATTGCCGAATCTTGAAAGCTAGTGTTATACCAGTATTTTGCCCAAGAACATAACTCCAACGTTTAGGCTATTTCGAACTGAAGCATCTTAAGTAGGTTTGTAAGGTCTTATTAAGAGTCTTTGTTTGGCCATATGTTTCTAGATGGTAGGCAGTGCTCATAACTAATTTAGTACCCTGGAGCCTAAAGAACTCCTTCCAAAACAAGCTAAGAAAGGTTGGATCTCTTTCATTGACTATAAAGGAGGGTATACCATGCAGTTTTACTATGTCCCTAACAAAAACTTCTGCTATAGACTTTGCTAGTATGAGTGCATAATGGGTATAAAATGACCATATTTACTTAGCCTATCTACCATGACCAACACCGCAACATACCCATTGGATTTGGGTAAACTTACAATTAAGTCCATGCTGATTTCCTCCCATACAGCCTGCAGAATAGGTAGAGGATGTAATAACCCTTGTGGTGAAGAAGCTAAGTACTTATGCTGCTGGCAAACCAATCAAGCAGCCTCAAAATCTGTTACTGCCTTTTTCATCCCTACCTAATATAACGGCTAGGCCACCTTTCTATACGTTTTGAAGACCTTGGAATGCCCTCTTGTGGCAGTCACATTAAACTCTGCTATAAACTTCGTGATCCATGTTGATTGGGCTGACAAAACCAACCTTTCTTTGTAATGAAGGGGATCATGTTCCAGCATGAAAGTTGAGTGAGAGCTTGGTTCTTCCACCAGATCCCTCCTGATTTTTTGTAGCACCAAGTCTCCTTCTACCTCCTCCAAAACAGCTTGGAATGCCTAAAGGATCTAGTAATCACCCTAAGTTCCTTCTCCTGCTCCCCCATCTCTTCAGCCTTCCTAGACAGGACATCTGCTTCCTTATTGGAGGCCTCAGACCTATACACTATCTCAAATTCATACCCTAGCAATTTAGCCAACCAATTATGTTGGTTTTGGGTGGTTATCCCTGTTCTAGGAGGTATCTTAGACTCCTCTGGTCTATATGGACCAAAACTTTCTAGCCTAATAGGTACAGTCTCCAATGCTAGATGGCTAACACCAAAGCCATCAACTCCTTCTCATAAATGGACTTGGAAAGAGAGGATTCTGACAATGATTTACTGAAATAGGTGATAGGCCTCTTGTTCTATGAAAACACAGCTCCCACCCCTCTCTCGGATGCATTACACTCTACATGGAAAGTTTGAGAAAAATTAGGCAGCACTACTTGGGTTGTAGTAATGGCTTCCTTAAGGCCTTGCATGACCTCCATGCTTTGTTGTGTCCAATCAAACTATGCTTTCTTTAGCAAGTTTGTTAAAGGCCTAGCTTTCCATCCATAATTCTATATAAACCTCCTATAAACCTCCGAATTAGATCCACACCACCCAGCTCAAACAAGTAAAATCTCTCCTTCACCTCCAAACCTTCAAATAATAATGGGATGTCGTGACAACATCCTCTAGTTGTCTTCTTATATCCATCACTCAAGCAAACTTAGTCGAAATAAAATTGTGGCTGACACCACTATCAATTAACACCAACACTTACTTCTCTTTCACCTATCCTTGTAATTTCATAGTATTGGATTGTGTCAAGCCTCCTGCTGAAAAAACCGAGAGCTCCATCTGCCTCTGCTCCATTTCTTCCTCCTCTTCTCCTTCACATTCCTTCTCATCTTCAGCCATGATCAGTATCCTCATATTTTTTTTTCTGGACACCTATGTCCTGAGCTGTAGGGACCCCTACTGTGGAAACATCTCCTTTCCTCTCTTTTCTGGATATATTCTGGGTAAGGCACATTCCTTATCCCCTTGTTCCTATTTTCTCTTGTAGTGTTCCCTCAAATGTTGGAGCCCACCGTGGTGCTAGTCTCATATTTCCTTGTGGTGCTTACGTTGCTAGAGGTACCTTGACCACTTCTGGCCCCTTTGAACATTTCAGTTCTAGAAATGGCACCAATTCCTTCTTATACCTTTTGGAAGACTGACTGTTTCTATTGGCACTCCTCCTCCCAATCTTGGATCTTGAGTGACTTCCTCCATATCCTTGGCTATCTCCATAGCCCTTAACAAATCCCTAGGATTATGGGGCTTGATTTGGCTCCTAATATCATTTTGCAAACCCCCAAAGAAGTACCCCAATAATTGTTCCTCAGTCAACTTGTAGTTTGAGATACTAACATTTCAAATTCTTGGATATATTCTTCCACTGGCCCCTTTTGCCTTACAGTAGCCAGCTTTTCAAAAAAAGAGCATCTGTTTCTTCCTCCAAACCTCTTAATCAAGGCTTTTGCTAGTTCCTTCCAAGAAGGGTTCTTGTTTTTTTTTTTCCAAAATCTGAACCAATGATTGGCTCCCTTCCATGCTAACGAAGGCCAGTCTCATCTTTTCCCTGGCTGAAACATTCTGCACCTCAAAGAACTTTTCAGCTCTTGGTATCCACCCCACCAGATCTACTCCTTCAAAGGTAGGTAATTCTACACTTTTCATCCAGCCCTTTTGTATTTCCCCCATTTCTTCCTCTAGATCCTCCTCAGGTTCTTCGTTCCTTCCCCTTCTTTCCTCATTAACCGAACCTTGACTGTCCTCAGAACCACTATCCTGGTTCTTTGATTTCAGCATAAGTATCAAATATTTAAGTTCTTGATGATTTTCCCTGGTCTATTCCCTGAGATCATCTATGGCTCTTCCTTGTTCCTGACCAGCCTCTCCAGCGTACTGATTCTCCCCTCCATGTTCTTCCTTTTTTTGTGACCCGGGAGGTTGAACCAATTAATAGGTTTCTAGGAAACCCTCGGATTAGCACACAAAAACATACACAACACTCAATCTTACAAGGAACAAACTGTATTATTATTCTTGTAACAAAAGAATGATGTCCGTAAGCATCGAAGGGAGCAATCCTCCCCTCACACAGGATGTAATACTCCTGTCAAAACAAAGATACAAAACAGACGTGTGCTCTTAAGACACTTTCCCCCTAATATACCCACCCTCACACAAAACACATAACAGCCAACTGCATAACTGCCCCCCTCTTAACCCTCCTAACAACTATGCCTTGTTTTCTATTTCCTTTCTCCTTACATAAACTCTCAAGGTTCTATCATTACAGCTGTTAGAAATTCAGTTATAGTTAGTTTATTGAGCTGTTCACAGTTGTGATTCTGTTATTAATTTTTTAGTGAAATCTATTATCTGAATCTCTTACAAGGTTATGCATAACTTGTAGTAACATTTTCATAGACTCAACTTGTTTATGATGAAGAATGTTTTTTGGAAACAATTTTCTAAAGCATCTAGAGTTCTATTCCTTTTAGTTAATTTCTTGTCAGGTGGCAGCTAGGGTCACACCACGAAATGCTGATAAGGATGAATGGTTTGTTGTAAAAGTGATTCATTTTGACAAGGAATCAAAGGAGTAAGTATAATATTAATTTTGCAATTTTGTTCTGTCAGTTGCATATAAATTTGGGGTAGTTAGTCACCTCCTCTATGGTTTTGCTTATGATACTAACATTGTTTTTTATGACTTCACTAAGGTTTGTGTAGACTCTATGTGTAATTTTTTATACACCAAGCATATAGGTGTAGTAACAGAATGTGAAGGCAGTAATTTTCCAAAAGAGAGGATTTAGGGTGTAATAAGTGCTGAATATAGGAGTATTTAGTGCAATTATCCATATTAATTTTTGAAGACATACTTATACCATTTTACCACATTGATGCCAAGACATTAACTAAATGCAGGGTATTAAATTGAGTTGAGTTCTAACGGTGTATATTTAGCTTGTGCTATCTTAGTAGTGTTAGAAATCTCACATTGAATAAAAATAAGTTTAATTTACAATGTATAAGTACAAACAAATCTCACCTCACAAACTGATTTTATGAAAATAGGTTAAGTTTAAACTCACTTTCTAATGTAATATCGTAGTCTATTTAATAGAAGTATTCATAACAAAATGAAAAACACACTCTGTGTCAATCATTTTTGCTATACTCGGATCCAGTTCCTACTGCTTTAGGAATAGAACAGAGGCTGAAAGAATTACAATTCTGTTATCTACCCTGCACATGAAGAAGTCACCTTGTCCTCAAGGTAAAAATCTGGAAATTCTCAGTAAATGAAAGTATTGAATATAGTAAAACTAGGTATAAGATTAATCTCCCTCGTGTAGAAAATACACATAGGGTACTTTATTTATAATAATGAGAAGTGGGTTAAGCCCAAATATAAATGAATATGTAAAAATAACATAATAAAGATAGGGACTATGTTTCCTTAATTAACATAAAACACAATATATCTAAACATGAAGCAACCAATTCCCAACTATTTTTTATATCTGGAAGCTGGTACCATTTAAGAACATCTAACTCACCACACAAATTAATTTGTATGTCCAACAATTTCTTGGTTATGGTTGATATGAATTTGGAGACTGTACTGCTGGCTTAAAAGCAAAGACAAATGAAACACCAGTGGAATAAGATTCAGCAGAGGAAGTTCCAACTTTTAAGCAACCTGACTGATGCGTTCTACAATTTGATAAGGGCCATAAAATTGACGATGTAGTTTCTCCTTAAGCTTACTGGGTAGTGATTTAGAGCAATATGGCTGAATTTTCAGAAAAACCAATTGCCTGCTTGGTAAACCACCTCAAGTTTGTGTTTATTAGCTTGAACGAAATTATCATCATGTGCTTTGCATAAGTTAGCCTTTAATTCCTTTAAAATTGCATCTTGTTCCACCTGGGAGCGGTTCACACTTTCCACTCAAGAAGGGATAGCTGTTCATTTTGTTGGAAGTCTCATATTGACTAAAGATAAAGTGAATTTATAGTATATATGTGGGTGCGAATCTCACCTTACAAGCCGGTTTTGTGGGATTGAGTTAGATTTAAAGTCCACTTCTTAACATGGTATCAGAGTTTATCCTAGTGAAACATGTTGTTTGTTAGGTTTATTGTTCAACCCGCTTATCTGGCCGCTATCAAACTATCTATTAATATTTGGTCCCACGCTTGAGATGTATACGTCTCAGCGTGAGAGGTGTGTTAAAAGTTCTACATCAACTAGAGATAAGGAGAGTAGGAGGGTCTTGGTCATAAAGAGCTTTAAAAGGAGCCATTGTAGAAGAGGCATGCCCCATCATAACCAGTTAGGCCATTGTTTAGGTTGAGAACTGTCACACAACGCAATTATGTCTCAATGCAATGGTAAACTACTTTTGTTTGACCATCAAATTAAGGGTGATAGGTTGTGCTATACTTTAGTTTAGTCCCTGCTTGTTTAAGCACTTCTTTCCAAAACTGACTGAGAAAAACTTGGTCCCCTTCAAAACCTATGGACAAAGGAAAACCATGAGGTTTAACAATTTCTCTCACAAATAATTGTGCCACCATAGTTGCTATATATGGGTGTGACAAAGCAAATAAATGAATGTATTTAGTAAGACGATCTACCACAACAAAATTTGTGTCACTGGCTTTAACCTTAAGTAACCCACCAATAAAATCCATGGAAATATTGGACCAGACTGTTGGAAGTCCCACATCGACTAGAGATAAGGCCAATTCATAGTTTATAAGTAGGTGCAAACCTCACCCTACAAGCCGGTTTTGTGGGGTTGAGTTAGGCTTAAAGTCCACTTCTAACATGGTATCAGAGCCATGGTTAGAGCCTATCCTAGCGATATTTGTTGTTTGCTGGGCATATTGTTCCAGCCACTATCGGACCACCCGTTGAAAATGTCTAATCCCATGCTCGAGATGTATATACCTCGGCGTGAGGGGGTGTGTTGGAAGTCGCACATCGACTAGAGATAAGACCAATTCATAGTTTCTTTGTTTTCTTTTTATTTTTTATGGGTTTTCTTTTTCATCCTTCATCTCCTTCCTCTTCCTCCCCCACACCACCTCTCCATCTCCTTTCATCTCCTCCCCTACACCACCTCTCCATCTCCTTGCTCCTCTTCCTCCCCTACACCACCCTTCCATCTTCTTGCTCCTCGTCTTTCCTCTTCAACAACAAATTGATATTTTCAAGACAAATAAATTTTCCTATTAATCTTTTTTCAACCAGAAATGATGGGTAAAATGGGGAACTCTACAAAGAGAAAAAGAAAGAGTCAAACAACCAAACTGCAAGGAAAGGACAAATAGGTGCTGGAATGGGATGTGCAGTGGACATCAAACCCAACTATGGCTGGGTGGTGTCCCTTCGTGCTGGAAGACTGCATGTGGACAACATTAACCTGACATGCATGACGAAGAGGATGTGCATGCAGGTGCATGAAGTAGTTTCTGCTCTCAAGACCGGTGGAGTTGGTAGTGGCTTGCCTATTTTGGTGGTGTGGGGAAGAAGAAAAGTAAATAAATAAATAAATAAAAATAAAGATAAAATAAATAAAAATTTAGAATACTAACACATGACACCCACCAAACCGTGTTGACGTCAATTTAACTACAAGGTCAATATTGTGTGATTTAAACAAAATTGGGATTCAAATGAGTCAAAAACAAAATATTGGGAATCAATTGAATATTTACCTTCAATATAGGGACCAAAATACTAATTAAACCTATAATCTTTCCTGTTTTAATTCATAGTTAGCATGAGCCTTAGGATCCACAACCAAATCTTGCTTTAATGCATTGTCATCCTTTTGAACCTCCAATTCCCAATCCTCCCACTCTCGTCTGCACAATAGATATGGTATTGCAGACCACCTTCCTGGACAAAGCATCAACTACTTTGTTCTCCTTCCCAGGACAATGAACCCAATAAGTATCGAAGCTCATTTGAACTATTTCTCAGCTTTACTGGAAGAATTCATGACTTCCACAGTTTCCCCTTTTCCTCTACCTATAATGGCCATGTGATTGCCTCCTTCCCGTGAATAACTTCTCATTGGCCAACTTGACCTATACCCCATGTTCCCCTTATCTACTGATCTTGAGCTTTGTTGGACTTATCGTGCTACATGCTATCGGGCTATTGTGAGACTACTTACAAATATCTAGTTTGAGGGATGAGATGCCGACATAAGGGTGGCGTATCGGAGATCCCACTTTAACAAGGCCAATTTACAATTTATAAATAGTGGAAAATTTTACCTTAAAAGTTGGCTTTATGAGAATGAGTTTGACTTAAACTCATTTCCTAGTACTTAAGGACAAGCTTAGTTGCTTTAGGACTTAAAATAAACCTGTTGCGACTGTTGTAATACGGTTATTTTTTCACAAAGGAAAAAAATTGTTAAAAGTAGTGTTTCTTGTGTATGATTTGTAATCAGTAACTGAAGGAATAGTTTTCATCTTGACATAAGTATTGTTTAATTCCCCTTTTCATTATTTTATTTGATGTTCTTGATTTGTTTTACAGATTTGAAGTACTAGATGAGGAACCAGGTGATGACGAAGAAAGCAGTGGCCAAAGGTAACGAACCATATTATGACATTTGTCATGTTTATTCATGTGCTTGCTTTGCTGGAAGTGCCATCTTAAACATACTTGGGAGTTTCGTTGTTTCCACGTGTATTAAATTGTTACTTCATTTGAATGGCATGTTTAGTTCATTTGTTTCTCTTTCTGCATTCAGACAGTACAAGCTTCCCATGGGAAATATCATTGCTTTTCCCAAGAGTAATGATCCTTCTAGTGCTCAAGATTTCCCACCTGGAAAACATGTTTTGGCGGTCTATCCAGGAACTACTGCACTTTATAAAGCAACAGTTGTTCAAGGCCCTCGCAGAGTAATAATTCTCTCATTTCTTCAGTATAGTGAGATTATTTCCTGATTTCCTTTCATTATTTTGTAGCCTGTTAATCCCTGTGGTTAGTTTAACTTTTGTGACTCAGATTTCATACTGACCAATTTATTTCCCATGTTCTGGGTTATTCTTCAACATTTCGTAACTGTGCAGAGGAAAACCGAGGAGTAAGTATACTTCATTAAGGCTTCACGGAATGTTTACTTTGTTATAAATATTACTATTTTAACCATAGAAAATCAAGTCACATCACTATTTCTTTTTACTTTCTACCCTTTTGTATGGTTTAATGAACATAAAGAGATGGGAAATTCATATTTTTTATTTTTATTTTCTTAAAATTTAAATAAATGTTTTTTCTAAGATAAAATAAATTTTTAATAATATACGAAATTTTAAATTTTAGTCTGTATAAAAGGTTGTTATATATCTTAATTTTTTTATGCTCATTCGTCCAGATAAGCAAAAAGAAATTTCTAAACTTTTTTCCTTATTTTAGTTATGCAAATAACATACCTTTTCTATTATATTTTCTTAATATTTCTATCCTTTATATTTTGTGTTGCTTTTCTCCCTAATCGAGTAATAGTTTATGCCCTGTTTGATTACTTTTGCGGTGATTGGAACAGCTATGTGTTGGAATTTGATGATGACGAAGAAGATGGATCTTTACCTCAAAGGACTGTGCCCTTCCATAAAGTGGTTCTTCTTCCAGAAGGACATCGCCAATGAGCTTTAAACTATTTATAGGTGTGTATAAAGTAGAAACGACATTATTGCATATGTGCCAGTTGTGTACTATGCTGCGTTATGTTTTTTTCAAGATTGACATCCCAACTTGGTTTCAAGCATGTAAGAATGACAGCGTAGTTTACCACTGCGTATAAATGATAAATAGTTTGTGGCAACTTTGTTACACTTCTCTATCTTTATCAGTCATCAGAAACTATTATTAATAGGAGAAAGAGAGTCATCTTATGTGAACTTTTTTTTTCCATTTAAACCTATTTTAAAGAAAAAAAAATTGCAAATAAGCTAATCAGGAAAGAAAACAAATAATTTGTTTTCGGAAACCGATATCTTGTAGTTTTTCTATATTTTTTACTTGTATAGATAACGAACATAAGAAGGATTTGAAACAATAAATAATGAAAGTAAACCAAATAATAAAAAGTGTTTTAATACGATATATATATATATATATATATATATATATATATATATATATATTGTTTTAAATAAACATCAAATTGGTTTTAAGTAATAAAAAATATCAATGAATATTTGTCAGACATGCTATAAACTTTTAAAGCAACAGAGATAAAAAGAAAAGAAGTATGTTGCGATTATCAATTACAGTATAATTATTTATTAAATAATTAAAATATTAATTTTGTTGTAAACTAAGCTATGTAGTTTGAAAATTTTATTATGTTTATGGATAATTTGACATTTAAATAAGGGTTAAATATTGTTTTTAAAATGAATAAGTATAGTTTTTTCAACTTATGTTAAATTTTTTTGGATGTGTAAGCGGAGTTTTAGGTTAGTGTTTGAGTTATTTATACTATTTTAAACATGTTCAAATATTAGTTTGAAAGTCGTTTAATACAAAAATTAACACTAGAGGATTATATTAATTCATTTTTAAAAATTCGAGAACCAAAATCTATTAAAATTTAAAACATCGACTAACTCTAATTTTGCATTCAAAAATTAAAGATCAGAAACATATTTAATCCTTTAAATTATATGTTTTATTGATTAAACAATAATATTGAAATAAAATAATTTATGAAATAATATTTTATGATTAAATAATTTTTAAATAATGAATAAATTGAAAGTTAATAATTGAATGTATGAATTTTATTTATGAATAAAAATGTTACCAAACAGTTATAAAAGTATTATATAAGATGATTTTTATGTACAAGTAATGGTCTTACAAAGACCCAGATGCACTCGTCAAATACACATTTATATCTGTCGACTCCTTTTTGCATCCTTGTTCTTCATAGTCGATATTCCTTCAGTTAATCTTTTTGAGTGTTCTTTCTTCATTTGATCTCGTTGGTCTTCAATAGGGGAGCCTGCAAACTCAGTCTAATGCTCAAGTCAACAATAATAAGAAGCAATAAATTCAACAAATTGGATCAGATCTCATACATAGTGAATAATGCCTATTTATAATATCTACATGGGATTTTGTCCTGGTTTAGGATTTCCTAATCGATGATTAGTTGTCTTTTATCCTCTTTTAATTCCATATACTATTTCTAATAAAGCAACATTATTTACATTGGGGCGTCGAGGTCACACTACCCCTTAATGGTTTGTATGTCAAGGTTACCTCGCCTTCATGATGTCATGATACACGTTGTCGATTACACGTTAGGCCCCAAGCTTGAGGTGTTTTGGCCAAAAGCCTCTTTTTGCAAGAGAAATTTTCTTTCTTGATTTATTGGGCTCTATGGTATAGTAGTCCTCTAGTCTCAAGGACCAAAGAGATGAAGAGACTAGAACATATCTGACCTTGGGTGTTGTTGAAATTAGGGTTATGATGATTTGACGATTGCTTTATTAGGAAGCGTGATAGTCATTGTATAAAAGCTTACCAAACAATATTTCTTGAAACGTGTAGATTCATTGTCCTTAATGACTTAACCGTGATGTATTGTGCAAACTTCCATAATATAATAAGAATTTCTCAGGATCTCATAACTAGCAAGGATCTCAAAAAAGAGTATAAAAATAAGCCAGAATATTTTTAGAAAAGGAAAAGAAGATGAAACTAAGAAGAAAGGAGAATAAAAGAAGATTGATTTTTTTTGTCTTGGAATGAGGGAAGAACTCTCTATTTATAGAGCTAGGAAAAAATTAATTAAATAAAAGAAATTAAAAAATCATAAATGATTAACGTTGCTACCTGATAAAAATATTATCGTTTGCCAATTAATAAAAGAATATGAATGTTGTAAAACGTTCCAAAACTTTGCAATATTATAACATCACCTAGATAGGTTCATTGGATCTAAGATGATCCAATGATTGTGGATGCACTAGTAAAAAAAAGAGATATTACCACGCCTGTTATGCCTAGGTTCACCATAAACCGATACATAAAATGGTACGGTGGCATTTTTGAAATTTTCTTGACAATATAGGCCTTGGTTGTTTTAGAACCGATGCCATATAGGGTATATGGCCTTGGTTGTCTATAGAACTGAGGCCAAAAATCCCTACAAGACTCTGACATTCCACATCTGTAGTCTGTTGTCATAAAGGATGCAGTCAGACCGTTAGAGATTTGGCTTCGGTTCTAAGGGGAACCGAGGCAAAAAAGTTGAAAAATATTTCAAAATTGCCATTTCAAATCAATGTTGAATTTTTTTAATAGAATAGGCCTCGATTAGGCAGAGAACCGAGGCCATACCCTTTCGTAGGTTTTTTTTCTTATTTCGAATTTTTTTCTAAATGGGTTCAGACTAAGAACCCTAATCAGAAAACTCTTCCCCATTCTCTTCTCTATTCCCGTTAGCGCGAGAAACCAACTTCTTCCTCTTTTTCTTCTCGTAGACCACCCAATCTTGGGGGCGAGAAGTTCTGCGTCTCAAAGAGAGACAATGACCTCACGGCGGCGAGAATGGTGGCACTACACAAGCGTGACTCAAGCGTGTTCTCGCCTTCGATGGCGGTTCGTGGTGGACTTTCAGGGTCCTTTCGTTGCGCTGGTAGACCTTATCCTTTTCTCTTTCTTTTTCTGGCTCGCGATGCAAGAGAAGGTAGCACCACTCTCTTCTTCCCCTTTTCCATCCTTTTCTTTCGTGTTGGTTCAAGCATCGCAGGGAGGGTTTTCTTTTCTGGCGTCTTAGTGGGCGTTCTCGTGGTGGTGGAATCGCATTAGCTTTCCTCCTTCGAAGCAAACGCAGGTTCGGTTCTGACCGAGCCTAGGTGCCAACAGCGTTATGGTGGTGAAGAAGACAATGGCGACGTGTCGCGAGTGACCTCCAGTGACGACGAGGGTGAAGGGCTGAGTATCCGATGACGACAACGTAAAATACGACACTGTGATTTTGGTGGTGCTGATTCTGCGATTTAGGGTTTAGGTTGTTCTTCAATTTTGGGGGTTTTTGTTATGATGAACTGATGATCTGATTTCTTTTGTGATTTGAGATGTATGGTTTCATTCAAATTGAATTTAGGGTCTTTCCTGTTATGTATGGTGTTTTAATCTTGTAATTTTGGTTAAGGTCGATGGCTGGGATATGGGTTTCGTCTCTTAATTTGGGGTTTCCCGTTCGTTATTTGATTTTGGGTTGTTCTTTAGTTGCGCAAGTGGTGGAGAGGAAGGCGCTGATGGTGGTGGCCATGCGTGTCAAGGTGGTCGGCGTTGACAACTCCGTTTTGGCAGACTTGGAGTGAACCTTTTGGGCCAGTAGCCCAATGATGTATTTTTTGCTTGGGTTGGCAGCTTAGAGTGCACGTGATTTTTTAAAAAAAAAAACAAAGGGCTTTGACATTGGTTCTAGCTTGAACCGCTGCTATAAGCCCGTGTTATTACCTCGGTTTGAATTGAGGCCAAAATTCCCCAACTTTTTACCTTGCTGGTATATGTCTCAGTTCGAAAATCGAAGCACATTGTCAAAAACAACCGTTGTTGTTTCCCTTTGTTGCACTAGTGATGTGAGAGTGGCAATCGCGAGGCTTTCCCTGAATATAAATTCATTTTGCAATATGTGGAGACCAGTTTACTTGTTTGAAGACCCAAGCTTGAAATTATAACACCCTGTTCAGGATGTCACAGGTAGTTTATAAAATATTCATTAACTTAAAATACATTGTTAAGACAAAATCGTCTATGCGCCTAAACGCTCTCATGTTTTGAAGTTTAATCAAATAATATTAAAGCGAGATAATAATTTGAAAACAACTTAGGGTGTAAACACAAGACCTAGAACCAGAATCCCCAAACATAGAAAACATACACAAAGACTTAGAACTAGAATCCACAACATAAAAAAGCTTAGGAAAACATTTAGGATTTTAGGTAATAGAAAAACATCTAGGCTTAAACACTAAGACGCATGGCTAAATGCTATTGTGCCTAAAATGTTTAAAAGAGTTGAAGTGAAATGCTTGATGCTTATCATACCTAAAAGAGACATTTAGCATAACTTTCGAAAACCAAAACAGTTGAGACGATGTCTCTAACAAAACACATTAAAAGACTTTAATTATTAAAATATGAAAAGAAAGCTTTAATAAACTAAACATTATCTATCTAAAAAGATACAAAACCAAAAGAATTTTTTACTTGACTAAACGATATCATGAGCCTAAACAATACTTCGTTCAACGATGAAGTATTTATACAATGCTTGGTATCTTTAAAAAAAAAGTTTAACTATAAAAAGCTACCTAACGGTAGGAAATCAAAAAATTGTTCTGAGCAAACATTAAATGACATTAAATGTTCAACGTTTAAAAACAACAAAAGTGATAAGAAAGACATATATATTGCATGCACAATTTACTCTACTATTTGTACGCATCCACAAAGTTACAAATCAAATATTGGTTTAAACCGTTGGATGGTCCTCGTATTTGTTGGAGAATCTCAAGTGGGTCCTTGTTTTTCTAACGGTCTCAATTGGGTCCATGTACTTGTAAAATTGAGCCAATTAAGCCTTGTCCATTAAGTTTTCACAGACGACGTTAAACTCTGATGATGTGTTTATGCTGATGTGCATTGTTTGATTATGTGAAATTTTTATTTAATTTAAAGGATTATGACATGGCAAAATTGAAAAGGGAATTAGGGATTTGGAAACTAATCGCGTTCTTTTGGACGTTCTTTGCAAAAGTCTAGATGGGTGACCAACTCTGTGTCCATCGCTTGGACTGCGTGATTTCTGGCATTCACCCAAGCCTGTGGAGGCTTTCTTGCAGAAAAGCAAAAAAATGTACTTCAATTTTTAATCTATCAAGGGAAATGTTCTCGCATTTTTTTTTCTAATGTGGAAAATTCCTAACATGTTATGTATTCCCAAGTTCTTCTTGTTGGGGAGTTTGTGAGATGAACATGTAAAGTTGAGATCTTTTCAATTATCTTCAATAAGGGAAGTTTGATTTTTTGCTATCGAAATTCCCTTTGTCTTCCGGTTTTCAATCTCTCTAACCCTTTCCGAAAAATGCTTCTGACTATTCAGAGAATATTTGAAATTAAACTATTCATTCACATGGGGATAGATATTTTGGTGTATTTGTGAGTCACTGAATCTGGTTATTCAATATGTCTTTTTATTAGGGTTGATGATTGATGGTTGCGGCTATCCCACGAACGTTAATGGCCATGATGTTGCCGAATTCGTTGAGATCCAAATCTAGTATGGATAAATAAAATCATGTGATGCTAGCGTTGCTGAACATGATGTCTAAGCTGTTATATTTCTCTACTGTGAATTCCACTGTTTCTGCAACTTCATTCTCGTCTCTCACGTCACAGTGCTGATAACTCACTTTGTCTGAGCCAAACGAAGTTGCCAAACTATGACCCAGTTGGTCCTTTATGTCTGCTATGACCACAAATGCTCCGTTTTCCACGAATATCCTCACTACTTTCGCTCCTATTCCCACCGGTGATAATAGCCACCTTACCTTGCAACCTAAATATCACACAATTGTTTTTAACAAAGTCATTGGGGTGAAGAAATCCATGGTGTTCTACAAAGGAAAGGCCCCTATGGGAAGAAAAACCAAATGGAAGATGAACGAGTACAGTCATCTCCAAATGGATGAAAAACGCGAGTGGTTTCCAAATCCTTAATTCCCTTTTCAATTTTGTCATGTCATAATCTTTTAATTTAAATAAAAATTCCACATAATCAAACAATGCACATGAACATAAACACGTCATCACAATTTAACGTCATCTGTGAAAATTTAACGAACATAACTTAATTGGCTCAGTTTTACAAGTATATGGACCCAATTGAGACCGTTGAAAAAACAATGACTCACTTGAGATTCTCCAACAAATACGAGAACCATCCGAGGATTTAAACCTCAAATATTCTATAAAGTATATTCTAAAATATAAAATTAAAGTATACAAAATTTGTAATTCAAAAGTGTAAATTCCAAACTATATACCAGATTGTGCATTACAGAAAATAAAAAAGAATACAAGCAATTCTAAATCTATTTTTCAATAAACATACACTAATAAAAAAAATAGTTACAAAAATCAATCTCTTCAATCAAGAGGACAAGACAATGTATGTCTAAGGCAATTTCTGAAACAAAAACTAAAAGAGGAAGGTGTAGAATGGATGCAAGTCAATGTTGGAAAAAGACCAAGTGAAAAAGATAGGAATAATAAATCATTTTATCACCCTCCATTGGATCCAAGTTGAAATATTTGGAGGTGCAGTAATCTTTCAAAATTGTTCATAAATAAAAATAAAAGGCCCAACGTATAAGTGGGATATGAATTAATTTTTTCTAAAACTACTTGAGTTTTTTATTAAATTTTTATTTATGTTCAATATTTCGAAAGATGCTATGTTATTTTTTACTTCCATTTTCACAGCTTTTATTATAAAACTTTAAAATAAATACATCAGTGGTAATTTTGTAACTATCAATGTGGTAACATGTTAACATTTCCCTTGTGAACAAGCTTGAATTTTTTTTTCATAGATTCGTAGCTCAATATCTGAGCACGTATTTTCATCTCAATACTCAGTTTCTACGGGACTTGTACACTCGATTAACTTGTTAATAGGTTGACTTCTAACATTATTACAGAAATCATTTATCTATAAATGACAGTGCATATAGACTACAATTAAGTTTTTAAATATGAACCAGTGCAACTCTCATTGAATTGGCTGGCTAAACTTCATTCTTATATTTGAATTTGCCATCATCACCTTAAAAGTTCCAAGCCCAAAATGGTACCCAACGCAGGTATAGTAAATACCAGTTATAATCATGCAGTTTTTACAGAGTTCGGTCATAAGGCTCTGTATCATTATAGCAAACATCCCATACAGATTCCACAGCAGCCTTTGCCACACCAGAGCAATAAGGATTTGCAGACAATGATTTCATAACTCTTCTTCTGATGCATTCCTTCAAGTTACATTGCATTGGTTCAGTACTCATCAAGTAACAGAAACAGTGTCTAAACTCTTGAAAAGCAAGGAGAAAATTCAATTGCAGACCACGCATATAGTGTTACTAGCAAAGCAATAGGAGAATAAACTAAAAAAGACTTCAACTACTACCCTTGAAACATTTCATTTTTCAGTTCAAAAGTCAATGAGAGCAATAGCCTAGAGTTGGTTTATTCTGTTTTTATTCATTTTTCTGATGAATGCGGTAAAATTATTAGCAAAAAGTCCAATGTGTAGCAATTTATGCTATGTTTCTAATTTGAGCTACAAAAACAGTCTATCATAATTTACAGACCAATGGTTGCTTTGGTCTTTCAAAAAACGAACTATCATATACCAAGTTATAATATTAATAGTCAAGCATTTATGATATGAATTAATGTCCACCTAATCCTCATATATAAAGCAGGTGTAAGAACAAGTTCCACCAATCATTCACTCAACTTTTGCACATAAACCAAAATCACCAAGATAAGAGAAACCATGCTTCTATTTATCCTAGTAAATGTTTAGAATATGTGAAAAATTATCTCAATATATTTCATAGGATTAGGAATCTATTACTAGTATAATAAATAAGGGTTAACTGTAACACATCATCATCGATAATATCATACTATTCAAAGTTTTTCTTCTCTATTAGTTGTTCAGCACCTAAATCACTATAATATCTATATAACACTAAAATGGTACCATTTTCTGTAACGTAAACTTGTCAACATCCCGCTGCCAAGATATCTAATGATATACGAGCCTTGGAAGAGAATGAGATATGGTTTTTGCAAAAATTGGCACCCAATTTAGAGTATTCTAGCTCTTAGTCTTATCTTGAACCTTGGTTTAAGTAGAGGCAACTACCACTCCTTTTGGGTTGGTCCATCCTCCAAGTGGCGTGCCTCCTTCCCAGTCCCTATCCCCTTATATTCTTTTCACTTCTTTAATTCATGATCTTTTATTATCAAGTCTTTATTGCTTCCTCCCTTTATTGTTCATTTATTGACTTAATTTCTTGTTTCAATTGAATCATCTACTTCTTCCTTGAGCTCTTGAAAGTGTACCTTCACATATAGATAACCTCTTTCTTATCTTAATCCAGTGGAAATCTTGCTTGTGGCTTTTTTAAGCAACATTAACTCGAACACCTTGCACTCTTAAAAACATAAGATGAACTCAAATCATTGGGGTCAAGATAATTCCCACCAGATCAAAAAGGAAAAGAAGGAAAATAAAAAGATGAAAGAGAGGAAACCTCCCCTAAGGCAGAATATCATTAAACTCCAATCAATCCCCCATTCCACTATATCACACAGAATTTCGATTCCTCTCCAGTAACATTCTCTCTCCCATAACAACTTCTCTCTCCATAAAATAGTTAATTATGAATAGACACAGCTTCCCTTTGGTCCAAAAACCTTTAATAAATATCCAAGCACTTGGGGAAGCCACCCTAAAAAGAAAGCTATTAAATGGGAGAAACAAATACATAAATACTTTACTAAGCATCTCCCATTATTTAATAAGTATCCAAGTACTTGGAGAACCCACACTAGAGATACTTTCCACTTGTCTTACTGCTCTGTATTTTCTTTCCTGATTCAGGCACCGATATCATTATGATACAGTCCTGTTTTCTTTACTAACTAAGTGATTATTCAGTTGTACTGTGCTTTCTTATTTCTGGTACCTATCATATTGATGACACTCTGCAGGTTTGAAGGCCAAGCAAACTTATTTCACTTTACTAAGCATCTCCCATTATTTAATAAGTTTCCAAGTACTTGGAGAACCCACACTAGAGATACTTTCCACTTGTCTTACTGCTCTGTATTTTCTTTCCTGATTCAGGCACTGATATCATTATGATACAGTCCTGTTTTCTTTACTAATAAAGTGATTATTCAGTTGTACTGTGCTTTCTTATTTCTGGTACCTATCATATTGATGACACTTTGCAGGTTTGAAGGCCAAGCAAACTTATTTCCCTTTATGTGTGATATGCATGGTGCAAGCTCAAACTAAGCATTGATCAGCTGATGTTTCCTTGTTGAATTCATTAATTTATTAGGCACTTTGGTGGTGGTAAAAAACCGAAGCCTTTTCGCAATGTGCAATCCATCTATTCAATTGGAATTAGCTCATATATATATAAATCTTAAAGGAGATTTCATTGAATCAACATTTGATTTAGAATAAAACTAAGGCATTTCGCACTCAAGTCACGTGGTCTTTCTAATGGGCGTGCCATTCTAGCATTGCTTCATTTTTTCTTTGTTCTTTACATTTTGTTACAGTGGAATCCTTATCCTAAAAAGATTTTTTTTTTTCTTTTGTCAAAGATGAGGATAAAGAAGTTGCTTCGTGGTTGATGTTCAAAAGTACTAATGGATGACTCAAATAATAATTGAAAAACTGAGACCAAGTCTTTTTATGAATAATTTATCCTTTACACTATCAATCTTTAGATAGTAAAAGGGAAAGGAGAAAAAAAAAATCAAATATAAGATCCTACATGTATCACTGAAAATAAAAGTATTGTTTCGTATATACTGAGAAAGGAAAGAATCAACGCACTTGTTCATGCCCTCGAATTTTCAAGGAAGTTAATCTAAGAAGTTCCCGTTTGAAATGGCAATCACCACTTAGATGACCAGCTCTGATCTGTTTCACATAATCATTGAGAAAAATTAATTGCAGGTACTCCATCAAATTCATTAGATGGATAAGGGGCACATTGTTAGATAGGAACCTCGCTACAAGCATGGTGAGCACATTTTGTCCAATCCAAGTTTGCTGCACGACAGTCATCAAATACATGAATAAGTTCATGCTTTAACACCTGGTCAACATCATCTTGAGATTCCATCTCGTTGCAGCACACAACTATCTGAGACAAAGTCACACCAGTGTAATAAAAGGATGTTATCCCATTGCAATGCTCATAATATCACAATCAAGCATAATATTATCGATTTTATATTTTTTAATTGTCATCTGATCATGGATTGTCATATAGCTAAAAATTGTTGAATTGTGTGATAATTAACATAATTCTCTGTTTGGATAGGGAATTTTAAAATTTAAAGAAATTCAAATACATTGAATTTGGACTTCCTTTCATTTCAAATTGTTTAACTTTGTAGATGCTTTTTTGTTGAATAAGGCAATTCAAATATATTCAATCTTAATTGAATAGAGTATTTGAAATACCACCAACTCCAAAAATATCAAATATGAAAATTACTACTTCAACCATTCAAACATTGAGAAAAAATAACCAATAAAGACCTCAACAGAAAAAATTTGTTGACATGCACTGAAGAATAACCCCACCGACATTGGTTGTGAAAAACCTAAAAATCATCCCCCAAGAAATAACTCTAACTTATATTACTCGAAAAAAAAGTCTAATTGGCATTGAAAAAAACATCCTAGTTGACATCAATCCAGAAATTGTTGTGTTAATATTGGTCAAGAAAAAATTTGATTAATGTTGGTTGAGAAATAACCTCACACTTTCTAATCAATGTTGTTGAGAACAACAAAAAAGAATATCAACTTAAAATAATATTTGTTGATGTTAAACAAAATAATTGCTCATAATAAACTAAAAATCATTGTTCATGTTAATAAAGAAAACCCTAATTAAGGTTATCAACAAAAGAAAACCTTGATTATGCCATTGTATAATTATTCAAGCATTATATCTTATAGCAACTTAGTTTAATTGTGTAACTTGGTTTTTTAAGCTACTACACCAGAAAAATCACCTAAATAAAATGAGAGAACTTTGACCCTGTAAAAAGTTGTAACATCCAATAAATTTCTGGCCAATAGTGAAGGGTATATTCAAAAGAGTGTGTGATGCATCATTCATTGAATAAACACAATTTAAATTGCATGTATAATAACATGTAGAAGCCAAACTCCCAAGAGAGAAAGAGACAAGTACCCCTTTACCCTTAGTGTAACCACCGGCTATTCCGGTCTCGTTGCATTTAACAGCTTTGATGAAATTATCCCCTACGAGACACCCGGCTTTCTCCAACTGCTCCCTCAAGAACCTCACCTGCGGAGCTGAGAAATGTCTGAAATAATCAAATCAAATGAATCCGCAACATAATATAAATTAGAAGTTTTCTTCTTTTTTAAGTGATTTTGTAAAGAGAGTGAGCAATTGGAGTTTAAGAACAGAGAGTGTTGACATTTGATGAATACATACAAAGGAGACTCTTATGAATCATGCTTTGGCACTGCTCCAAAGTTGCGCCGGGGTTTCTGGGAAAGGAGGAGAGATTGTTTTCCTCCATTCCCTGCTCTGCCTTTGATTTCTTTGAGACGCAGTTTTGTGGGTGGCTCCTGCTGAGAAAGTGATGCCTAGGAAGGCAACGGGCCGGGCACAGTGACTATCCGCAACCAGATCCCCTGGATAAATTTGTATCCGCGTTTAAAAATTATTCGCACTAATTTAAAACTCGCGGATACGTAAAAAAATAAAAAAGATATATTTAATACATTTTTAAAATAAAACTTAAATAAAATTAAAAATATATATAATATAAATTAAATTAAATTAAATTAAATTAAATATAAATTAAATTTAAATTTTAATTAAATTTAATCTAATAAAATATTATATTATTTTATTTTTAATTAAATTTAATTAAAAGATATATAAATTATTAAACTTTTTTAATTTTTTTTGGGTAAAGGATATCCGCGGAACGAGTAGTATACTACCCATACCCAATCCGTTTATATGTGAATATTAAAATACCCGTTATTCGTTACCCGCGTATTTTAGCCGCAGATATTCGTGCCCGTGAATAAAATTGTCATCCCTACTTACCTGTTCTTCTTAAAACAAAACCCCTCCTTAAAACTTTTTTGGCGTTTATTTATTTAGGGTTAAATATGTTATTCATCCCTGAAGTATCACTGATTTTTTGTTTTAGTCCCTATTCAAAACTTTGATGACTTTTAGTCCTTGTTGTATTGAAACATGTAATATTAGTCCTTAAAAATGGACGGCGTCATGTTTTTGTTAATCTGGCAAACGGTGAAGTCAGGTCTTCTGCCAGCTTCTGTCTTAAGTATCTGTCACGTTGCATTTTTAATTAATGGAATGAGATTAAGTGATTGACACGTGTGTTGAAATCAGATTACGAATTAGGGTCGAAACCTTCGAATTGGGAAAAAATAGTTTCTGGAAACCTTCCACTCGAAGAGGTCCCAGTGAGGCAGTGGGAGTTCAGAAAAGAATTCAATCTTTGAGTCGTATACTGGATGATACTTTGCGAACCATTCATACTCATCCCACCTCCTAAGAACATTTTATAATAGTATTTTAAACTCAACGATTTAATTCATATTTTATTATGAATCACAGTGTCCGTAGGCTTGAACATCTTGGGCATCTTCAAATTATCAGAATCAGGAAGATTAATTTTCACCGTCTTAATCTTTCCTTTTCTAGTGTTCACAGCGAACTTAGAAGCCAAAATGGTAGTCCCAAGATTCTGAAAACCCACGTTGGGACCACTTGAACTCTCACCCGCACCACCTCCATCATCACCTGCATCACCATCAACATCATCCTCCTCTACTATCTCCACCACATTCGTGTAGTATAGGCTCTCCTTCCCCAGCAGCTTCATCGCGAGCTTCCTCTTGCGGTGTCGTCGCCACGCCGCCTGGATGAAGTGGGCCCCCCATGCCCTCCACTGGTGGGAATCGTAGCGGAAGGCGTGGTGCAGCTTCTTGCTGTGGAACCGCTTGAACTGGTTCGACACGAACTTTAGTTCCTCAGCGCGGAGCGCGAAAGCCTCCACTTCCGAGATGGACTTTATGGTGCGCGTGGAGGAAGGGAGGTTGAGGTTGGAGGAGGACATGAGGGCCCAGGTGAGCAACTCCTTGTTGCAGAAGTCCCCCGGGTGAAGGGTGATGGAGTTATAGAACCCTGTTCTGCCACTGTCGGTGGTGGAGCTCTCCACCTGACCAATGTAAGGACCACTACCACAAGGACCGTTTCAAGTGGAAGGTTTCCAGAACAATGTTTCCAGAAACTATTTTTCCCCAATTCAAAGATTTCGACTCTAATTCGTAATATGATTTCAACAACACACGTGCCAATCACTTAATCTCATTCCATTAATTAAAAATGCAGCGTGGCAGATACTTAAGACAGAAGTTGGCAGAAGACCTGACCTCACCGTTTGCCAGATCAACAAAAACTTGACGCCGTATTTTTAAGGACTAATATTACATGTTTCAATACAACGAGGACTAAAAGCCATCAAAGTTTTGAGTATGGACTAAAACCAAAAATCAGTGATACTTCAGGGACGAAAAACATATTTAACCCATTTATTTATTTTATTTATTGCCAATAAGAAATGGTAAATAAATTTTATTTATTATAATTAATGAAATATTTGTAAAAAGTATAATGATCTTATTTTCTTCATTAACAGTTATAAATGCAATGCACAGGTTTTCTTTCATAGCAAAGTTTAATATTTAATAATAGGTTTAAACCCTCCCTTGGTCCTCAAGTTTGTATGAAAATCTCATTTGGGTCCTCAAGTTTTTTTCTGTCTCAATTGGGTCATATTTTTTGTCAAAGTGAGCACATTGTACCATAACCGTTAAGTGGTGTGAGACGACGTTAAATTGATGTGAGCTGGATTTTTCCATTTACGGACGTGGCATTGTGCATTAAAATTGACTGTTTGTTGTGTTTTATCCACGTAGGCTACGAAGCCCTAACATTTAAGGGCATCCCATCTCATCCAAAGTATATTTTCGTGTTGGAGAGGATCGTGTTTCGTCTTGGTGAACCAGAGCTGCTGTCTTACGTCTTGGGCAAGCACTGTTGAGGTGGTGGTAAGGATGTCTCGTTCATCTTCCTCTTGCAAATGTTTGGGTTCGGCCATGCAACGCAGTAGTGGCAGTGTTAGGAGCTTCGATGGAAACCCAAGATGCCTCTGTGGTCACAGTGCAGTGTTTCGTATTGCGAGAACCCCTAAAAACAAGGGGAAAAAATTCTGGGGTTGCCCTAACTTCAAGGTCAGTTTGATATAACAATAAATCTATGTCTATTTATTTGGGTTTTGACGAAGGAGTGTGTGTTGGTGTTGAACAGGGTGGGAGTGGAGAATTGGTTGGTTGCAACTTCTTCAAGTGGTGCATTGACGAAGGAAATGAAGGAAAATGGCTTAATGTAGAAGAAAGGACTGATAGTGAAAGAAATGAAGAAGTGGGTGTGATGAGCATGGAAGACAGTGTGTTGCAAATGGAAGAAACATATTGTCCAAAGATCAGACTGGGTTGTATAGAGAAAAGTTTAGTTAAGTTAGATAAGTGGTTTAAATTGTTAGTGGGGATGATCTTTGTCATATTTGTTTTGAATGTAATTGTATTAGCAATGTTGGTGAAAGTTGGTTGATGCTGTGTCATTTGTGATCAGACTTGAAACTTGGCTTATATGTAATGTGTGTTTTATTAATGTTGGTGAGTTATTACAGTGATAATGTGTGTCATTTAATTTCATTTAATTGTATTGTTACTTTAAGTGGAATAATGATAAAGCAAAATCATGACTAAGTGGAGTAATGATAACAACTGTCTTACATATCCAAAATACATCATAACAATACATTGTGTTAGATGATAAAGTAATGAGCAAAATGATAACAACTGTCCACAAAGTAATCACTTTCTGATAACCACAAACATTGTGTTAGATGATAACAGAAGCTGTTCAAAATGATAACAATTGTCTTACATATCCAAAATACATCATAACAATACATTTGCACAGACTGTGTTCAAAATGATAGAGCAAACATTTGCTACCAAAATATAAATTTAGGATCAGTACAGACTGTGTTCAGTACATTAGATCATTGATCACATCATTCATCAGATAAAGGCATAGTTGTTTGGTCACTAATAGGAACATGTGTTGCTGGAGGTTGGGTGACTTGAGAAGATTGGGCTGTAGGAACCTCTACTGTTGGAGGTCTTTGTTGACAGCCTTTTCTGTTGTGTCCAAGTTCTTTGCAGATGGCACATGTTTTCCTCTGCCCACCCTTTCTTAATTCACTGTTATTCTTCTTCAACTCCCACTCCTCTAGTCTTCGTTTCTTCTTGGGCCTTCCTGGCATTGTCCTCTTCTTTGGTGGTAATATATCTGCATAGGGTGTAACATCCCAGACATGTTGTCCATTGATAGGGTTAATTATTGTGTTGTAAGTCTCTTCATAAGTAGACTTCCTAAACCAGTGGCCAATGTATTCTTCTGCATTTATATTCAAAAATTTCATTGCAGTGATGGCATGAGTACACGGAATGCCAGTAATTGCCCATTTTCTACATGTGCAGTCCATGTTGTCAATATTCACAACAAATTGGTGACCAAATTCTGAAAGATGTTTCACTTCAAATAATTTTTCTCTTGACCACCTATATGTAATACACAATTCAAAACACAATTAGATGGATGACTATAAATGGAAAGAAAGTTAACATGAATGGAAACACACATCATAAAAGTTACCTTGGTAACCAATATCTAGTTAACCAGGACTCTTTCTCAAATCTGTTAAAAACCTTGGGGCAGATTGAACCTTGATATGATGTGATCTTTGTCCTGTTGGTAGCCCATCTCTTCATTATGTAAACCCTTATGTCTTTTAACATGCTAATAATAGGCTTAGACCTACTATCAACTAGCACACTATTAAAGCCCTCACACATGTTGTTGACAAGAGTGTCACATTGTGATCTAGAGGTGAATCTAGATCTTGACCAAAACCTGGGATAAGTGAATATAACTAGTCAAGTATGTGTCATGGCAAGCAAATATTGAAATATGGTTAAGAGTTAATAATTAGAAGACTTAATGCATACCTAGGTGGGATGGCAAGTAGATATTTAAATGCGTCTAAATTTATGTCTCTAATATTCCTCATTTCAGTCTCCCATTGTTGTGGGTGTGTTGTTGTTGCTGCCCGCCACATCAGACGTTTAAGGTTTTTTCCAGGAAATTTTTTTCTGAAGTTTGAATATAAATGCCTAACACAAAATCTTTGTTCTACACCAGGTAGAAGATCCTGTATTGTTGGCAAAAGACCCTGACATATTCAACATATTGTAATTAACATTTGTTTAATGAAGATATTCAGTTATATGTACAACATATTGAACATTCACTGACCTTTTGTTGGTCTGAAATAAATGTGCATCCTGCACATATAGCTGCCCCACCAAGGTCCTCAATAAGGTGCTCCAAGAACCAAGTCCAGGAGTCTTTGTTTTCTACCTCAACAATAGCATATGCTATGGGCATCATTTGGTCGTTTCCATCTCTTCCCACTGCTGTTAGTAACTCCCCTCCATACTTGCTTTTCAGAAAGCATCCATCCAAGCCAATAATAGGTCTACAACAAATGAAGCTATCCTTGCATGCCTTCAAGCATGCATAAAATCTTTGGAATATGACCTCACCATTACTGTTATCAACTTTAATTTGTACTGTTGTTCCTGGATTTGTTTTCAGCAGCTCATGACCATAATCGTGAAGTCTTCTATATTGATCTTTGAATGATCCTTCAACCTTATCTCTTGCCATTGCTCTTGCCCTAAACGCCATATTTCTTGAAATTCCTACATTCCATTTCCTAGTAACTTTGTCCCTAATGTCCATGACCTTCATTGTAGGATTTTCTCTCACAGTTTTCTCCATCCTTTGACTCAACCACTTTGAAGTCATCAACTTAACATTGAAATCTCTACTACAGTTGTGGTTATCAAACACTTTTCTCAGTTGCCATGCACTGACATCAGTCCTAAAGGAACAATACGCATACCATTTACAATTTCCTCTTCCACCCAAGCACTTGACAGAAATCCTTTTCTTGTCATTCTTAATAAATTTTAAACTTCTCCCATTACTTAGTGCATAAGTCCTTATGGCATCTGTGAATTCATTTTTCTCAGCAAAATAGGTTCCTACTTCCCATTTATAACCCACCAAAGTTTTAGGCATACTAAAAGTGGGAAACCTTATCTTAGTCCTCACATGATTGTCCTCACTATCTGATCCACTAAACAACTCCTCTGATAACCACTCATTGTCAGACAACCCACACATATCATCAATAAATTCATTATCTGTTGACCGTTCAGACTTAAGTAACGCACTGGAAGCTTGTTCTCCCACATTTCCTTTAGAAGTCCCAATGTCACAATGCACGCTGACATCAATTAGACTTCCTTCACTTCTATCTACATCTTCGTCCTCAGACTCTGCCTGATGTGCATCACCGTCACTGTCTTCTACATCATCATCCTCTCCATAATCCTCTAGCTCAAAATCATCTACATCATGTACCTCAGCTTCCTCTACATGATGGATCTCAACATCCTCACCATCACCCTCATAGGCATCACTATGATCCTCACCTTCACCCTCATACCCATCACCTTCACCCTCATGGGCATCATCCTCACCCTCAACCATTTTTCTTCCTACTGCAGTATGATCCAGACCATCACCATCCTGGGCATCCCCCTCACCCTCCACCATTTCTGTTCCAACTTCAGTATGGACCTCAACATCACCCTCATGGGTATCCCCCTCACCCTCCACCATTTCTGTTCCAAGTTGACCATCACGAACAACCTCAACCTCAACCTCCTCCAATTGTCTTGCAACATCACCTTCATCATCAACTTGACCACCAACCCAATCAATCATTTCTATTATTTCTGGTTCCATCATATTATGAACCACATACAGATGAACTTCATCATTTAACCTAGCAATGTTCAACATGTGCATGGCACCCCTATCATCAGTTAATAATTCTAACCTATCTGGGTGCACAGACTGACCTCCTAAACCGTACCATAACTCTTTGATGTCCATATGACCTAATTCTTTGACTGACGCTACTATGCCAAAATAGCTAAACAAGTCTGGATCACAAGACCATTCTGCTCTCTCTCCTTCAAAGCTTAAGTTCCCATTATCATCACTCACCAAATTTCCAGAATGGTGGACCACCACCTTAATACGTTCGTCATCCATATCAACAACTTGCTTTTATAACCTGTACATTATGGGGGTTAACAACTGTTTCGAATATTATAGTGCTACAACTACGGAAACACTCACTCACTAACTAAACACTCACACCGACAAAGACAGGGGGACAGGGAACAAAGTAACATCCCCACTAACGAAACACTCATAGACAGGGGACCACTACAACTGATAAACAATTCAAGAAACAAAATTCGGGACCACAATATGTAAACTACAATGTAACAATTGAACATGCAAAATGGGGACCACAAATCATTATAAAAATTCATACAGACCAAGACAAAAACCCAATTGTCGAAGACCACAAATCACACTTATGCACTGAAACAGAAAACCAAAGACGAAACGAAGTATCTTACCTTAGTCGCGTCAACTATTAGCTGGCCTCTTCGTCTTGTTCAAGATTCGAGTTCTTGTTCGTCCTCCGCTTCGTCTCGCAACAACGAAATTAAATCCCCAATTCCAATTTCAAATCCCTAATTCTGATATACCTAATATGAATAAAGGGTACTTATGCCACATCAGCACTATTTTTTTAAACAAAACAGTCCACGTAAGAAACCCTAAACACATCACCACATTCTCTGTGCACCAGCTCACATGAATTTAACGCCGTCTCACACCACTTAACGGTTATGGTACAATGTGCTCACTTTTACAAAAAAATATGACCCAATTGAGACAGAAAAAAACTTGAGGACCCAAATGAGATTTTCATACAAACTTGAGGACCAAGGGAGGGTTTAAACCTTAATAATATAAATAACTTTTATAATTTATAAAATTAATTCATTTTATATGTAACTTTTGAATTAAAATAATAATACTTATTACGAATAAAATATTATTGAAAAGCTTACTTATATTAATTTAAATTATAATTAAATTTTTTTATAATAAATTAAATTAAATTTGGAAATGATTAAACCAAATAAATTATTTATGTAAAACAAATATCATGTATTAGTTTCAATGTTTTCCATAATAAATAATTTATCTTTGAAAATAAATTTAATAGTTAAGAATAATAACATTTCTATTTTGATCCAAAATAAATATTTTTAATTTTTTATTTGTTTTTAATAATCAAGTTAACCACATGTAAAAAATTGAAACAGAAAATACTGTCTTTATTGATTGTGATGACAAAACAAAAATATATTAGAACTTTTTTAAAATGTATTTTTTAATATATCCATCAAAAAGTAAATTTAAATGATCTTATTTTATATATTTTGTAATTATTATGAGAAAATTGTAATATATTTATTATATTATTTTATAGAATATATATATATATATATATATATATATATATATATAATATTTATGGATTAAATTAGATATGTGTTTAATTATATTTTATTACGGAAAAAAAGTTCATTTATGTACATTATATTGTAAATTTTGAAAATACATAATATTAGTTTTTTTTTTGTAGAGGATCTGCTCGATAAACAGCTTATCCATGCAGATCTTATTCAATACATCTATTCTAAAACACTCTTTTCTTTCAACTAGATATTTTAAAGTCTCAAATACATCAACGTTTTATTTTTTGTCTTGTATTTGAACCTTTAGATTGTCATTGCCCATGTTTATTATGACTTTAGTAGTTTTCATGGATGGTCTACCAAGAATCAATGATACTTCTATATCTTTCTTAACGTCCATTATCACAAAGTCTATACCAGCAAGTCTTCTCCAATTCCACAAGAATGTTTCATTGATCTATTAGCTAATTACAGTGTCATCTTTGTAAAAGTAGAATCTCCACATCACCAATCCTTTTTTATCATTGACAATAGCATAAGGTTGATACTTGTTCCAAGGTCTAATAAAGCTTTTCCACTTGTCAGTTATCTTATAGTTACAGGCAATGTGAAGCTACCTGAAACAACAGGATTCTGCGAAAAAAAATTTTGAATAATTGCACTGCATCCATCTTTAGTTCCACAATTTTATCTTGTAAGATTTGTCTCTTTTTGGTTAATAAGTCTTTCATGAACTTTGCATAGCTAGCTAGGCATTGTTGGGATAAACTTAAATTTTAGGGATTCATTAAAATCTTATTTTATTAGTCTTGGATTTAGTAATATTTGATTTGATTTTGATAAAGATAAAATAGATATAGGTAGTTTTGATTTTCCATTTATTTAGGAGAGTATTATTTTATTTTATTGATATAAGATAGAGATAGATTAGGTAGATTTTATTTTAAGTTAGTTGATATTCTATTGTTAGTTTTTATTATTTGTACTTGGCCCAAGGTCCTATTTGCACCTATTTAAAGGTTGTCAAGTTTCAATGAAAAGTAAGTCCAGAGAACTGAAGAGTATTATTATTTGTGTGGGTCACGTTTTTCTCAACAGTAGTATCAGAGCTTTATGCTCTGAGTACCGAGAGAGAGAAAAAGAGAGAGGAAAGAGTCAAACATCGTGAGAGAAAAAGTGAGTGCTTGATTTTTTGAGAGAGATGGCAAAGGTTGTTAATGGTATGCGTATGCCACAATTGACGAGAAAAACCAATTATGATAATTGGTGCCTACAGATGAAGGCGTTATTGAGATCCCAAGACATTTGGGATATGGTGGAAGACGAGTATATTGAACCTGATGAGGATGAACATCAGACGGTGGCACAAATGACAGCGTTGAAGAAAACTCGTGCAAGAGATGGGTCAGCATTGTATTTTATCTACAATGCAGTAGATGAGTCGGGATTCAAAAAGATAGCGAATGCCAAATCAGCAAAAGAAGCCTGCGAGATATTGGAGGTTGTGTATAAAGGTGACAATTGCGTTAGACAAGTTCAAATACAAGCTCTTAGAGAAGAGTTTGAACAGTTGAAGATGGAGCCCAAAGAGCATATAACCGAGTACATAACTCGGGTGGAGAAGGTGGCCAACCAACTCTTACATAACTCGAGTAAGAATGGAGAACAAAGGCCATCTAGCCGGGTTGTGGGAAAAATTTTGAGATCTCTTACAAAAGATTTCGAAAGTATCGTGTGCGTCATCGAAGAATCGAAGGACTTGTCGGTTCTCACAGTGGATGAACTTGCTGGGTCATTAGAAGCCCACGAACAAAGGAGAAGGAGTTGGGATGATCAGGTTGAACCCGACGACCAAGCATTATAGGTACAATTTGACTCGAATAAAACTCGGATTACTCAGAGTCGAGGTCCTGGAGGCAGAGGACGAGGAGGCCGAGGACGAGGTGAACGTGGGCGAGGTAATTTTGAGAATGATGAAGAGCAAACCGGTCAGCAGAATTGGTGTGACCGAGGACAAGGGAAAGGCCGAGGAGATCGGTCAAGAGTGGAGTGTTTTAAGTGTGGCAAGTATGGTCACTATGCAAACAAGTGTAGGTCAACAAAGAGTTACAACTGTGGCAAGTTTGGTCATATTGCAAAGTATTGCAAGATCGAGATAAAGGGGGAGACTAATTTCGTTACTGAAGATGCAGAAGAACTATTACTGGTAAAGAGCTCGGATGCAGTGGACATGGAGGGCCCAATCCCAATAATGATGAAGTGATATTGGTAAAGGATGCAACAACTGTGGAGAAGGAAAACCTGGAGAAAGAACTCAAACAAAAAGATGAAGAGATTCAGCGGATAGGGAGGCTTCTAGATGAACAGAGGGTTGAGCTTAAGGAGCTGAAGAAGGCGACTCTTGAATAGGAAGAGAAAGCATATAGCGTTCATGAACCAGATAAAAATAGGGAAGAAGAAGATGAAGGAGAGATGAAGGCTATGAGATTTCTACCAACACGGTATGGTATCTAGATACTGGGGTAAGCAATCATATAAGTGAAAACGAGAACTTTTTTTATAAACTCACCAAGGTGGAGGCCAAATTTATGTCTTTCGGAGATGACTCCAAGGTGGTCGTGACAGGGCGTGGAACAATCCGACATATGCAGAAGAATGGACGAGTTGGAGAGATTAGGGATGTTTACTATGTTCCGGAGCTGAAGAGCAATATTTTAAGCATGGGTCAGATAATTGAAAAAGGTAATTCAGTTTTTATGAAGGACCAGGTATTGTATTTAAAGGATAAACATGGTCGTCTAACAACCCAGGTAAAAGCAAAGAAGAACCGGTTGTATGAACTGGAGCTAAAAATCTTGGAGAGAAGATGCAAACCCGGAGTGGGATGATGCACATGGAAAGTCGAATGAAGGAAGGAAGAATTTAAGTTTATGGGGGAGTTTGTTGGGATAAACTTAAATTTTAGGGATTCATTAAAATCTTATTTTATTAGTCTTGGGTTTAGTAATATTTGATTAGATTTTGATAAAGATAAAATAGATATAGGTAGTTTTAATTTTCCATTTATTAAGGAGAGTGTTGTTTTATTTTATTGATATAAGATAGAGATAGATTAGGTAGATTTTATTTTAAGTTAGTTGATATTCTATTGTTAGTTTTTATTATTTGTACTTGGCTCAAGGCCCTATTTGCACCTATTTAAAGGTTGTCAAGTTTTAATGAAAAAGTAACCTCAGAGAATTGAAGAGTATTATTATTTGTATGGGTCACGTTTTTTCCAACAGTCTTATTTTATCCGATGTTGGGTACAAACAAAGTCCCACATCGAATAAAATAAGAGATAGATCTATATGTATATGTATGTGTGTGTGTGTGTTGAACCTCCATACAAATGGTATCAGAGTCCATGGTTCAGGTCTGGTGACCGGGCTCAGTCGAGTACGTCCCTCCATGATCAGGTGAAGCCTTGGCAGGTAGCCAGTGGCAGATAGCCTGGAAGTGAATCATGAGAGGTGGAGAGCAAGAAATGCTCAATGTTTGACCATGGATTGTGAAAGAGAAGTGATGACCATGGTGTACTCGAGGATAAGAAAAAACTTCCGCTGTAGGGGAGGTGGAGGTAGTCCTTTGTTTGAGGGGAGAATGTTGGGTACAAACAAAGTCCCACATCGGATAAAATAAGAGATGGACATGAGTTTATATACACATAAGATACCTCCATTGTTAAGAGGCCTTTTTGAGTGATAGCAAAAGCAAATCCGTGAGGGCTAGGCCCAAAGTGGACAATATCTTACCAGTGTGGAATCTTATGTGTATGTGGTGTGAAACCTCCCTACAGGCATCTGCTCCATGACTTCAGTAAATGGTGTATTGATTTATAGTTTCTTGATCATATCCAAAAACTTTTTCAAACAGGTTTCTTCTTATTCTTTTCTCCCTCTTTCTTTTTTCTCTCTTTTTCTCTCTTTCTTTTTCACTCCCTAGTTTTTCTTTTCGACTAGGTACACTCTCTTCATCTTTTTCTACATTTTGTTTTTCTCTCAATTCTTCAGGATTTGCACGCACTCTTCTTATTTTTTTGCTATTAGTTTTTCACAGTAAGTCTCACACTCTTTCTCCCTTTCTCTCTCTTTTTCTATTTCAGTTTCCTTACTCATTTCTTCAATTCTCAAATCATCACCAATCTCTTTACCTACGACATTTCCTTGCCTTGTAATGATAAGATTGTATAAGCAAACCTTGTTTTAAAGTTTAACATAACGTCTAAACAAAATAATGTTAAATCATCTATGATAACTATCAAATGTGTTAAATATTACCTTTAAAAATGACTAAATGATATGAGAACGTCTAATATCACAAGACATTTAAGGTATACATAAAAAACGTTAAACGCAGTAGACCTCCTACCAGAGCGTTTAATCGTCATAACGTCTAAACAAAAAGACAAAATGTTTAAATACAAGTTTTGCTAAAACTAAACATCTTTAAAAAGTTACTCAAAACAGACTAACATCAAAGGATTATACCAAGCATCATGTCTAAGCGCATAAGTCGTCTAACACATGAAATGGCTAGGTTGTCTAATGATTTAAATGCATGTACATTCAAGTACTTTTTGTATATTGTGTTGTGCTTTCTTTTTCTGTGTAGATTATCAATTTTATTCAAAAGCCTGATTAGAATCAGGAGAGCTTAGAGACATAATGATATTCAAAGAATGTTTTATACATGCATTTGGCTTGTCTCATTTGTACATAACACAATTGCTTTGTAAGAAAGCAACATAACTTCTGACTCTATCATGAAGTCTACATACTTAAAAGAAATTCACAACTATGAGTAACATATCTTTTTCGGAGATGCCTATTTAAAGGGAAGTGCTAAAGAGAAGAAAAAGAATTTTAGCCATCAAGATCAACATGCTCACTATCTTTCTCTAAGCTAATTTCTTTAAAACTATCCATGGAAAGATCTTTTACAAAGTTTTAGAAGTTCATTGTATTATTCATATATCCTTTTCAAGAGAGTTGTCTTTTGTCTTATAAGAAATTAAAAGCACATGTTGGGTTATATTCAAAAGTGAATTCAAACATTTATATTGTTTAAATCAGTGGAGTTAAATGTTATACACATATTCTCTAGTGTGGATACCAGGAGTCGTTAAACTTGTTCTAGTCAAACTGACTAGGGTTGGAACTATAAGTGACTGATAAACTTGTATTCCAAGAATGATTTGTACTTGTAATTTTTGTATAAGATTAGTGAAACTTCTTAACAGGTTGTTAAGGAAGAATTTGATGTAGCTCAGGTTAAGTGAACCAATATAAAACTAAAGTATGATTTATAACATTTGTTTTCCATTCAAACACTCTTTTTAACTAAGTATTTAAACTATTGTGTAAATTGTCTAACCATTATCGAGTGACTTAATCATTATTTGTAAAAAAAAAAAACTTTAAAAACAATATGAAAAACAAAATTAACAACTTTTTTTGACAACGCATAGGTTGTGACTTGTAATGGGTCCGTTTCAAATATTTTTTTAAAATTAAATTCAAGCAAACCAATAAAATGACGACACGTATCTAATAAAAAAGTTGTTAATATATCATGATCCAAACATTATTCAAACTTTCATTTCTAATATGTATATGTATATGTATATGTATATGTATATGTATATATATATATATGTATGTATATGTATATGTATATCTATATCTATGTATATGTATGTGTATGTATGTATATGTATATGTATATATATATATATATCACCATTGCACCATTTCAACAATGAATAAGAATGAGGGTATTTAATGCACAAAGCAACTCTGACGGATCAATTTTCGGTGCATATAATGAAGTTTATCAGCAATCAACACCGAAGCAAGTCAAAAGCCATATTTAATATGCAGAATGGGCATTCACCATGAGCAATTAGTACCTAAGAACCTAAAGTATGGTCTAGCATGATATCTATATTCGTCGTGATGTACCAATTATAGGTCATTAATGTTTGATAGTGATAAAGTCACTCATGTAATTGACCTCATGTGCCTCAGTCAGGAGAAACATATATTAGCACCAAACAAGTTGATTTTGGGAAAAACAATGGAGATGCAATGTAAAATGATTAAATTAGACATAATTTTTTTTCTAATAGTAAACTAGTATAAATCTGTTTTTGTTATCCCTTAAGCCTCTCACTTTATTATTCTTGCTTACATTCCATTATTTGCTTCTCTTGGAAATTTGAAAACATTAAATAGCATCTCAAATTTCAGCAAAAATAAATTAAAATTCAATAAAAGCAATCATTTATTTACGAAAAACTTTACTAATTCAAATAAATCACTTCCCTTGCACTCAGACTGTATTTTAAATATATTTCTCCCTGTTAATTAAGAAAACAACTAACTTATTTGCAAGAGTTAGTATTTTCTAGCACAAGTCTTCTAGTTTACTACCATCATGCGCACATCACCATGTGTCCATAAATAAGTTTAAGCAGTTCTATCTTTACTACAAAGCATATTTGTTCATATACAGGAAATTAATGTAGGTATTAATTATGTGTTCACAATATTCCAATAGAACCGCTATCATCACCACATCTACTAAATATATTCAGAGTCGAATACAACATTTCGGATCTAGCCGAAAAAGATGTATTCATCGCTTCCATGGCTAACATAAAGAGTCAAAGCAACAGTATAAAATAGGCCATAGACGAAACAAATATGCCTCAAAACAAGATCACAAATAACCCCCACGTGAAGGCCACAAGTCCAGCTCTAGCTTAGATTGAGCTCAACTACATGATTTGACAAAAAAGGTTGAGTTCGGTAACCAAAGGCAGTACCGTTTCAGCTCACAAGGACAAAAGCTTCTTCACATGACGAAAACCTAAGCTTGATGCCCTATATTAAGTCATCCGAAAGAGATGAAAGAAACAACTTCTGGATTTAGTATCAAAAAGAACTTCATAGTCTGCCCATCCACTCAAGGATACTGTACTGAGAACAGAAGTTCAAATTCTGACACAATGAAAACGAGAGTATGTTATAAAGTTGCATAACTCTAAATAAAAAGTGGAGTCAACAAGGGGAATAAGATGCTTACAGAATGATCAAAGTCCGGAGTGTCTAATTCCAGCGTATCCAGGACAGATATTCCACAAGATTCGTTATCATTTCTAGCTATTTGATTATCATAGAATTCTAAGTCACAGAGATTGCTGGAGTCCAATCCAGAATCATTTAACAGATCAGAAGAATCTAAGATTTCCTTGCACAATAATATGTCGTCCAAGCCATCATATTCAGTGTGTTTCTCAGCTTGTAATTCGCCAGGTAAGCATGCAGAATTGTCTAGGTCCTGAACATCAGATATAGGGGCATGTGATTCTCCAAGAATTGTCTAATTCGTAAAAAAAAAGTAAATTTTAGTAAGCCAAAGGTAGATGGTAAAAAAATAGTAAAAATGTTGCGTAAGTTATGTACTCATTACTACTAGAATTAGAACACACTACAGAGAAAATCAAGACACTGATTTATGCTGGCTATCTCACTGGTAATATTATGGTTGATTGCTATTTTCCGTTTGATCTTTCTAAAAGATAATTAACCATATAGTGAAACTAATAATCATATTTAACTAATATGCATCAAATATAGTTACTCACCTGGACAAAAGGCAGAGGTACAGTTTCATCGATACAATCATCACAATCAACAGAGTTTCCTGCACGAGGTGGATGGGGAGGATTTGGTTTTGGAGTCCTGGGACTTGTTCTTGACACTATATTGTCAAGATCTTCAACCATTGGATTGTCCTCATTTTTCTCAGTTTGCTTTTGCTGTTGATAAAAAATTTTAGAAACCACATACTCACCTTCCTTTTCATTTTTTTCCGTCCCTAGATGATACTGATGCATTACCCAGTTGGATTTGAAGGGTTTGGACCCACTCTTAGATCTTACATGAAGAACCATGATTTTCTTAAAGCCTTTGCACATTCCATTTTGCATTATAGCTTTCGTCCTACCTGTCTTGTGCCAATGCCAATGTTCTTCACTCAAACCCTGTGGATGATGAATCTTTCTACGCTTTCTTTGACTAGTTGCATAAGCATTGATTGTCTTGTGAAAGATATGGAAATAACTACCATCTTTTTTAGCACCTGAAGAAACGAAAGAGACCAAATTTGACAATAGCCCAAACCTTTAGGCATTAAATTATAATAAAGATAAGGTTTAATATTATATTTGATCCCTGTCTTGTCCACTTTGTTTAATGTGAAATTATTTTTTCGAGTATTTAATGTGGTTCTAATTTTTATAATTTATATTCAATTTGATTTTTTTTCATGATACCATTTGAATAATTAACTGAAGATAAACCGTTCGTGTCATATGTCACTTAGTGGGTTTTTTTTTCTTATCTTTTTAAGCTTTATTAATTTTTTTCTAAATTTAAAAAAAGTTCAACACGTGTCTAGTCAACCTTGTGTCATGTGACAATGTCAATATCACGTGTCAAGTTAGTATCAGTGTCACGTGTCAGTATCAATGTCACGTGTTAGTGTCTTATAAAATTTTGGTTAATTTTGTTCAATTTAATTTCAATTTTTGTTAATTTTATTCAATTCCATTCCAAATTTGTTCATTTTTAAATTGAGATCAAATTTATTTTTTATTAAAATTCACATTTTTATTAAATATTTCTTTCATCATTTTTAAATCAACTCTAACTGTATTATGTTTGATATTTTCTACTTGTAAAAACTAACTCTAACCGTATTATGTTTGATATTTCCTACATGTAAAAACTAGAGTTAGAGTTGGTTAAAAATAATGAAAAATATTTCTTCTAATTTTAAAAATAATAAAAAATTTCTTTCTAATTTTAAAAATAAATTAGAATTTTCTTTATAATTTTAAAAAATAATGAAGAAATCTCCGAATTTAAAAATAATCAAGTATTTTCCTTCTAATTTTAAAAATAATGAAGAATTTTTGCTTAAATTTTGAAAATAATAAAGAATTTCCCTTCTAATTTCAAAAATAATGAAGAATTTTCATTCTAATTTTTAAAATAATGAAAATTTTCCTTCTAATTTTAAAAATAATGAAGAATTTTTATTCTAATTTAAAAATAATGAAAAAATTCCCTTCTAATTTTAAAAGTAATGAAAAAAATTCCTTCTAATTTTAAAAATAATGAAAAAATTCCTTCTAATTTTAAAAATAATAAACAATTTTCCTTTTAATCTTAAAAATAAGGAAAAAAAATTCTTCTAAAATTTAAAATTGGGACTGAATTGAACAAAATTAACAAAATGGAGACTAAATTGAATATAAGATACTAACACGTGACATTAACACATGACATTAATACTAACTTGACACCTGACACACTAACTTAACACATGACACTAACATTGTCACATATCACATTGTTGACTTGACATGTGTTCAACATTTTTAAAATTAAAAAAAATAAAAATTAAACATAAATTTAAACTATTTAAACGACATCATGAAAAAAAGACTAAATTAAACATAAATTAAGAAAATTAAACCACATTTAACACTCGAAAAAAATGAGTCCTACATTAAACAAAGTCAACGAAAATAAGAACCAAAAGTGATATTAAACCTAAAGATAATCATAATTAGCAGCAACTCATATTTTGGCAATCAAAGAATGTTGCCTCCCTTCAAATCTATCACTAAAGTATTAAACATATCTATCAATTAGCATGGTTTGAATCTTGATTAGGATAATATCTAAAGGGGTAAATTGAGATTTGATAAACTTAAACTTTCAACATTATGGATTATATTATGCTTTATTTAACCTTTTCAAAAATAAATTTTTAAAAAATTGAATTGAATTCTAAGGTGCAGAAATAATTCTAATAACATTAACGGGTCATTCAATCATATTATCTATACTCCATTCCACAAGGGGCATCCCTTGTCACTTACAAATGTAAGAAAGTATTTTATCAGTCTTCCCTCCACGTATTTTTCTGGTATGGCAGATGACTTTATTTTACAAGTTCATTTATTTATCAATCAAGTATGACGGAAAGAGTGCAAAGTTTATATATTTGAATTGAAAGGAGAAGGGTCAGAGAATTATTACCTGGAAGATTTTCTGGATGAGTGTAGCAAATACCTTGGTCTCCTTCCAGAGTTGAGATGAACTCCTTGATAAACATATCTGGCTGTGTGTTTCCAACACCACATTTTCCTGCTAAATGTTCCAAGAGTTCTACATCAGAAGGATCAAACTTTACACCAAGAGGAAAGCCAGGCCACTCACTAGAAACCTGTA
Organism: Vigna umbellata; assembly: GCF_029865625.1. Lineage (NCBI taxonomy): Eukaryota > Viridiplantae > Streptophyta > Magnoliopsida > Fabales > Fabaceae > Vigna > Vigna umbellata. The sequence continues at coordinate 16,577,559 of NC_142169.1, read as the reverse complement.
TGCAGAGAAATATTCGTAATAAAACATCTGCTATCATTCAAACTCGTGCTAAACTTTTTCAATAATTTATCCAGGTACAGAAGTAAAGTATGCAAACATTTTCACAAGCACGTTTCACATTTGTGTACCATGAAACAAAAACATAATGTAGAGCATCAACATACTGAACTCAGCAGTAACATGAAGAGCAAAGGTTGCTTCTAATAATCTATTTATAGTGCATGTTTGAATTTGAGTAAGCTATGAATATAATTCTGAATTCCAACACACATACATCACTGTTATCAATACGATAATGACAGTTAGGACATTCTCGATATGCCCCACAATCCTTGATTTGATCAGCTGAAGATAGAGTAGTGTTCTTCACTTTCTTTGCAAATCCTCCAAAGTCAATAAGCCAACTCCTGCAGAAAAAAATTAACAAAAGTATTCTGTGTCATCACTCCATAACCAACAAACAACAATAGATGAAGAAATTTTAATACATTAACTGGATACAGTTAAAAAATGGCTGTTAGAAAACAAAAAATCAATCAGTAAGCCCTAAAAGGTGTTCGGGTAAACTTAAATAAGGAAATATTTAGTAGAGATTTTATGAGTAGTAATATTTGGATGTTTTAGGAGAGAAAATATCAGTAGTTTAATAGGTTATGATTTGGGTTATATTTTGGAGATATTGTGGCTTGGTAAAGAAGCAAAATGTAAGGCCTATAAATTGTAGTGTCTAGGTGACACAATAAATAAGAAAATAAAAGGAAGTGAATAAGAATTTTCACATAAAGAGTTCCGATTTGCTAACAAATTGATATCAAGAGCCAATTAGCTTGAATGCCTGAGTAGAAAAAAGAGTTAGAGAGCTAGGGTAGAGTTTGAGTGAGATGGCCAACCTTGCAAACAATATGTCTTTGCCCAAGTTGACAAAGGCAGTCAACTATGATAATTGGAGTCCAAAGATGAAGGTTCTCCTTGGCTCCCAAGAAAATTGGGTGGTGGTTGAAGATGGTTGCAAAGAACCAGTCAACACCACAAATTGCTCGAATGCCTAGATAAACACGTTGAAAGGAGCGCATGTGAAGGACAAGGTTGCTCTGTACTTCCTGTACCAAGTTGTCGATAAGTCTGGCTTAGAGAAGATAACCATGTTAAATCTTCAAAAGAAGTGTGGGACATTCTGGAGAAGGCATATAAGGAAAATGATGGTGTGAAGCAGGTTTGGCCGTCAAAAGAGAAGGAGGCTAAAGTATTAGCCATGTATATAACTCAGGTTGAAGCCAAGGTGAACTAACTCGGCAAAAACGCAGAGATGTTGCCTACTAACCGAGTTGTGGAGAAGATTCTGAGGTCATTGACAGATGACTTTAAGAATATTGTTTACATCATTGAGGAGTCCAAGGACTTGTCAATGCTCTCAGTTGAAGAGTTTGTCAGGTCGCTTGAAGTACACGAGCAACGGAGTAGGAAAAAGAAGTGGAAGCCATTTGATCAAGCACTTCAAGAAAAGCTTGTCATGAAAGGAGAAGCTTGGAACACTCATGGTCGTGGTGGACGAGGAAAGTGGAGAGGAGGTCGATAAGGCAACTCAAAAGTTGAGTGCTTTAAATGTGGTAAACCCGACCACTATACAGACCTATAAATTGTAGTGTCTAATTGACACAAAAACACTAAGAAAATACACGGAAGTAAATAAGTTTTTTCACATAAAAAGTTTCTATTTGCAAACAAAAGGTTATGTGTTGAGGAAGCGTAGCAGGTATGAAGAGGTAAACTATTACGAAATCAACATTTCATAACTGAAAGGACTCACATAATTCGTGCAAAGGTGGATGAAACTTGAATTTCAAGGTTATTTATATTATCAAAAGTGAACCCGATTCTTTCCATCATTGAAAGACAAAACACCCTGTTATTTAAGAATGTCAATTTCATATTCTGAATACCAACCATGGGTAAACAAATAAAATCATGCAAGAAAATAGGCATGCAAGGGCAAGGTGCAGATGAGTAGTGTTATGTAGTACAACGACATTAAATAAAATCATAAGCAGAAGAAATATTTTTTCCCACCCAATCCGCAACCAAGGATTGTTTATACCTTATCACCCAATCGGAAAGAAACCCTGCTCCCTGATGCATGACAGACATAACATTCAATTGAACTTAATGTAGATTTCACTCTTCATATTCCCTCTAGAAAAAACTGTTTTAACAAGAGGCTTATTTGAGGATCGGATGGCCAAAAACAATAAAAACAACTTCAAAGCTCAAAATGTAGTTTCTTTCAAGGATGATAAATATCCTGTGATGCAAACCAATTTCACTCATTGTCCATATTCATCACAACTTTTCTTACAGTCTACCCCTATAGTTTCACTGACATAAGTAACTATGAAGCCTCCAGCAAGTCTGACCCTCCAGACTGCTTCATTGAAACATTCACTACTATTAATGGGTGTATTTCAAACTCCCAAAAGAACATCAAATTCACTGTGCAGCACTTCCTAACTTTTCCCGTTCGCACATTGCAAGAATGCAAGACACCGCCCCATTGTCACACAGAAGCCACAAACCCTCAACAAAAATGGGAATATCACAATACCCTCAAACAATAATTTCAAAACATGGAAAAAAGGCATCCATATTCATCGTTGGCCATCATCAACACCAGAAGACACACAAAATAATAATAATAATAATAAAATAAACTTTGGCATACCCTGTACTGCACAAAATCCCTTTTCCTCAAAACTCAAGAAAAAAAAAAGAAAGGAAACAGCTTTTTGAAACAAAACGTATCCCTCCAACTTCAAAAACGAAATATTTGCTGGCAGTGTTAAGAATCACTTATTCTGAACTCACCTAGCCATTGTATCGAAGAAGAAAAAAACCACATCCAATAGGCACCTTCGGCGTATTCGACTTGAACAATTTTTTTACTGTTCTCAGTCGGCAAGGCGAAAGCAACTGCGTAAGTGAGCGGGAAATTCCACTAAGGCTTATGTTGGAATTGGTATGGAAGAGGCTGGGTGTCCGAACCTATGTCTCGTCAAGGGTGTTTTCTTAACGAGCCTGTGGTTTGGAGGGGCGGGCCCCAATGTTGCCCAACGGTGTGAAGTATAAGGTGTAGCTTCGAAAACCGAGTAAGCGCTACTATGAACGTATGAATCTTGCTCATCAAGCTAAAGCTAAAGATGGTAACTCTAATTTTTTTTTTAATTAATCGTCGTCATTTTTTAGTCGGACATAAAGGTGGAAAAAATTAACCAAACTCAACTAAATTGTAAAATAATTATACTATATTATCTTAAAATACAAAATTATTTATAAAAAAATTAAAATGAAATCATGTTTTCGAAGCAAACATTGTTTTCCAAGTTTAACATAACATCTAAACGACTGTTAAAAGCTTTAAACGCTACTTTAACTCAGTAGAACATCTAATGTATACATAAAAAACGTTAAACATTATAGAGCTCCTAACAGAGCTTCTAATCGTTATAGCGTCTGACAAAAAGATAAAACATCTGAACATAAGTTTCTTTAGATGTTACATAACCAAACGACTGTACAAGTTACTCAAAACAAACTTGCACAAATCATTATACTAGGAATCACACTTAAATACTTAAATTGTCTAACGCATTAAATGCCTAAGTCTGCATAATGATATGAATGCATGTATATTCAAGTACTTTTTATTTATTGTGTTGTATTATCTTTCTTTTTGCAAATTATCAACTTTATTCAAAAGCTTACTCTGAATTGGAAGAAAGTTTAGAGACACCAAGATATTCAAAGAACGTTTCATACATGTCTTTTGTCTGTCTCATCCGTACATAACATAGTTGCTCTACAAGGAAGCAACATTGCTTCTGACTCTATCATAAGTACTACATACCTAGAAGAAAGTCAAAGCTATGAGTAATGAATCTTTTTTAAAGATTTCTATATAAAGAGAAATGTTGAAGAGAAGAAAGTAGAGCTTTTGCTATCAAGAATATTATAACCTCATTATCTTTCTCTAAGTTATTTTATTTGAAACTCATTTGTGAAAAGATCTTTTACAAGTTTTCAAAAGCTCATTGTATTATTTATATATCCTTTCTACGAGAGAAATCTTCTGCCTTGTAAGAACTCAAAAACACTTGTTGTGTTTAGATTCAAAAGTGAATTAAAACGCTTGTATACTTTAACTCAGTAGAATTAAATGTTATAGACAATTTGTCTAGTGTTAATACTAGGAGTGGTTAAACTTGTTTAACCAGTTGGTTAGTGTTGTAAACCAGGAGTGGTTAAACTCGTATTAGTGAAACCTCTTAATAGATTGTTGAAAGAGAACTGAGTGTAACTTAGATTGAGTGAATCAGTATAAAACTAAAAGTTTGATCTATCGCATTTGTTTTCAAACAACATTTTCCATTCAAACGCTTTATTTAACCAAGTGTTTAAACTACTGTGCATATGTCTAACCACTACTAAGTAACTTAATCACTATTTGCAAAAAATCTTTAAAACATTATTCAAACTCCCGTTTCTAGTGTTTTCTTTTATTTCAGTTGGTATCATAGCTAACCTCAGGGGTTAGTTCTTAAAAGATCGCGAGGAAAAGATCCTACTTGCATGATGGAAAATGAAGGGACGTTGTTAACCACCCTCTTTTATTTAAGAGAGAAAAATTTGATTATTGGAAACACATAATGATTGCATTTTTTGAGTCCTTCCACATTGATATATGGGATGTTGTGGAAAGAAGCAAATGGTCTGATGACCAAAAACAATTGTACCTTTTAAACTCCCAAGCTAGAAACATTATAATGTGTGCTCTTTCTGAAGAGAGGTATAGGAAGGTTCACGCCTTCAAAGGAGCAAAGGAGATATAAGATACCTTGGTCATCACTTCTGAGGGATCAAACGAAGTGAAAAGAAATAAGCTCAATCTGCTAACTAGACAGTATAAGCATTTCTCGATGCTACACGATAAAAGCATATGGGCAATGCTCAATAGATTTCAAACGATTTTAAATGAGTTAAGATCACTATGTGAGATTTTATGAAAACTTTGATAATATTGATTAAATTCTTCATAGCCTTCCTAAGCAATGGTGACCACAAGTTACAACTCTAGGAACCTCAAAAAATCTTGATGGGATAAGATTAAAAGAACTTGTTAGAATCCTTAAAGTCCATTAGTAAGAGCTTCAATAAGATGATATGCTGAGAAAAGAAAATAACATTCCTCTCAAAGCTTAGAAGCCTACTAGAAGGACACCAACAAAATCCTTTAAGGCTATGGATCCCACAGAAGAGGCTGACGAGGATGAAGACTCTAACAATGAAGAAGAGGAAGATGAGTTATTGTTCATCTCAAGGAGAATCCACTCTATTAGGAAAAACAAGAGAAAAACTTCTTTTAGATGGAGACATACTAGATCAACCTCGAGGAGTGATCCAAAGGACAAAAGAAAGGAATGACTAATAGTCTACTACGAGTGCAAGAAGTTGGGACATTTCAGGTCAAAATGTCCGGATCTTGAGAAGTCCAAGAAGAAAGTAATATTAAAAAAGAAGGACAAGAAGAAAGTTTACGTGAGTACATGGAAAGATTTAGACACATTAAACTCAAAAGAAGAGCTTGAAGAGGAAGCCAACCTTTGTCTAATGGCAAATGTTGCTAAATACTCATCAGACAACTCTAATGAGGAGGTAGACTTCAAGAATATAATGAATTGCTTTCCAATTCTTCTAAACTCTGTGAGGCTTTTAAAAATATAAGAAAATAAAATATAAGAAAATAAAATAGAAAGTTTTAAAAGAAAATGATTCCTTGAAAAATAGATTGATGTCATTTGAAGATGAGGTCAAACTATTAAAGAACAATAATAACGACCTAAATAGGAAGCTTGTTGAGGCAAAACGTGAAGTTGAAAATCTCATTCTAAAGAATGAGAGATTTGCCAAGAATTCAACAATTGTTGAGGACGTTAAGCATGTCGAAGTACTTCTAAAGGAAAATAATACTTTACATAAAGTGTTAAACAAAACTTTTGAAGAAAACTAGTGTTTAAAGCTCCTGATCAAGGACAATAAACATCCGTTTGACAAAACAGGATTAGGCTTTTCAGGTAAAACCATTTTTCGTAAATAAAAAACTATCAATTTTACTAAAGCTAAATATATTGATGATAAATCTCCTTATGAAAAGAATAAGATAATCAAGTCTAACAAAAAAGGACCCAATGCTTTATGGGTACCTAAAAGCAAAATAATTTTTGTTGCAGATTTGCTTGACAGTAGAAAAGAAACCCCTGTCATGGTATTTGGACAGTGGGTGTTCACGTTACATGACGAGAGAAAGATCTATGTTCCAAAGCTTGAGGAACAAGAAGGGAGGAACAATTACGTTCAGTGGAAACCAAAAAGGTCAAATAATAGACATTCGAAATATAGGTATAAACATTTCCCCAGCTATTGAAAATGTTTCATTAGTTGATGGCCTCCAATATAATTTGCTTAGCATAAGTCAATCGTGTGACAACAAATATAAGGTTATTTTTGAAAAAGGTTAATGTAAATTATTAGACGATGAATGTCTAACTATACTTACTACTAATAGACAAAGTAACTTGTATAAAATAAATCTAAATGAACTACAAAATCAAAGCATTTCATGCCTATTATCTATAAAAGACTATGTAATATCATGGCACAGTAAATATGGACATGCAAACATGGGATTAATCTCAAAGCTGCAACGCTATGACCTCGTGAGAGGGTTGTCTAAAGTGTCACTCAAAGACACAGTCTTTTGTAATACTTATGTGAAAGGTCAAAGAGTATTTTAAGAGTAAAATTATTATTTCCACCGGAAGACATCTTAAGTTGCTACATATATATTTATTTAGTCCTACAAGAACTATGTCTGTTAGAGGTGAACATTACGGACTAGTAGTCGTTGATGACTTTACTATTTGAAGCTGGGTAAAGTTCTTGACCCATAAGGATGACGCTTCAGAAGCATTTTATAGGCTTTCTAAAAAGATAGAAAATGAGAAGGACTATAAGATTGTATCAATCAAAAGTGATCAAGGATGAGAATTTGAAAATGAACAATTTCAAATTTTTTGTGAAAACTCTGGCATAAATAAGAAATTTTAAAGTGCAAGGATACCACAACAAAATGGGGTCATTGAAAGAAAGAATAGATCTATGCAAGAAATTACCACAATAATGTTAAATAATTTTAACACTCCAAAACACTTTTGAGTTGAAGTAGTCAATACAACATGTTATTTTCAAAATAGAGTTTATTTAAGGTCAATCGTTTGCAAAACTCCATATGAATTATGGAAGAACAAAAAGTCCAAAATATCTTACTTTCATCCTTTTGGATGTTAACATTTCATCCTAAATACTAAACATGATTTAGGTAAATTTGACTCAAAAATCTGCGGTTTACATATATTAGCGGGTAAAATCCGTAGCGGGTAGTTACTACACGCGAATATTTACTATTCGAAGGCAACGGATAGTGGGTATTTTAATACCTGCTTCTAAGAAGATCAGGTACGAGTACTATACTACCCGACCCGTAGGTACCCGTTACCTACAAAAAATAAAAAAAAATTAATTTATATATTTTTTAATTAAATTTAATTAAAATAAAATAAAATAATATTTTATTAGGTTAAATTTAATTAATATTAAATTTTAATTTATATTTAATTTAATTTATATTATATTATATATTTTTTTTGTAATTTTATTTTAAAAATGTATAATTTTTTTTGTGTGGGTATATGTGGGTTTTAAAATATTCGCGAGAATTTTCTAAGCGGTTACTCGCACAAGTAGGGGACGGGTTGTGGGTTGGATTTTTACTTTGCGGGTAGGCACTATCCATGCTCGACCCGACGTGTTGCCCTCCCGATGTATAACTCTAGAATTTCTAAGGTAGAAGAAGCTATTCATGTTAAATTTAACGAAAACAAGCCCGACAATAACATGTCAGAGCTAGATGAAGATTTTTTTTATATGTAGATAAGCAAGGGAAAGATAGAATAAGTGTTTAACGAAGCAATGTCTGATATTGAAGCGTCTAGGTCCTTCAACGATGCTTGTAAGACCCGAGAAATTAATATAACTTTTATCTATAAGTCAACTATAGAAATATCTCAGTTAATGAAATAATGTTTATTTTCATTAAGGTTATGTGGTTAATATGGTAAGAGCTTGTTGTGAAGGGGTTAAAGGTCGCGTGTGCAAACCTTAAGAAAAAAGTGTTTGAACCTGACTGACAAGAAATCTTGGTTCGTATTGGGGTTTGAGATAAAGTCTAGAAAAAAGGGTGAGAGAGAAGGGTAAAGAGCGAGAAGATTGTAGGGAGAACACAAGGACAGGGAGTGAACAGAGTGGTGAAGGAACACATTCCAAGTATGGGGAGCTAACATTACCGATCCAACTTGGGTATAATGGGCATGTGATTCATTGGGTTCAACCATAAAAAGGCCTATATTTGTTTGATGTTCGTGTTTAGGTTGACTACATTGCATTGGGTTGAACAACTGAATGTTATTTTACAAAGTTGTGCAAGTCTATTATTTCTGCTTTGTTTGAGTGTACATATATTAAACCTGTTGAGAGTGCTATGATAACATGCTTTTGATGATGCATCAGTATGAATGATAATAGCTCATAACTAGGTAATTATGTTAGATTAACATAATTAAGTAGACTTGATGGATTGTATTTTTAGATGGTTAATAACTATGACAGGTTGAAATAGACCAAGATGTATACATAAAACCTGACTAGTGTATTATGTGGTATCTAGCTTGTTTGACAATGTACATTATGTGTTATTGTGCTCTTTTATACCCTGTGTGGTGTGAGAAAATAGTCTACTCTGTTGTTGGGTTGTGCAGGGTAATGTTAATAATGAATACATATAAAGTTAGTCTTAATTATAATGATGCAATGGGTAATATAGAAGATATGTGTATCTATTTATGCAGTGTTTGGAAAGTGATTATCATTTAATTTAATATGGTTTGAATGATACATCATGTTCGAGTTATAAGTAGCTGATGTGGTATGACTACGTGGTGTGAATAATTGCTATCATGAACTCTGATGTTGGTTTCAAATGGTAAAGTGTTGCTGGAATTCTAGGCTCTACTATTTATCACTCCAATTGGGTTGCATTCTAAACTGTTTAAAGTTTTACTAAATTAAAGATGGTTGTTGTGTAGTTATAATTGTTTGGGTATGTGTTTAGAGGTGAATGGAACAATGTTTGAATGACTAAAAGGTTGCTTTGTTCCTAAAACCGTGGCAGCAGAGAGAAAGGAGACATGTTTTAGAAAAAGAGAGCAGACAAGAGAAATTTAGAGAGAGCACTCTGAGAGAGAAAGGCTGGGAAAGTTTAAAAGCGTGAAAGGAATTTCTAATTCGCAGCAAGAATGCGAGTTGAAAGAGGGTTAGGTTGTGTTGTGTAAATTTGTGCATATCAAAGCTATTAGAATTGGCCAAGGTATGGGGAAGTTGATCTAGTCTTTATTTTTCTATTGAATGAGAGTGTGCCAAACTGTTTTCTTTTATGTAAAATTTGTAAGTGAATATTCTTATGATTCTGAATGGATATATTGGATATATGGCAATTGTTTGTTCATTTTCCCATGCCTGGTGTGATCTTGGTTAAGAATATGATATTTGTTGATTGTAGTTTGCTGTTTTGGATGAAAAATGAACCTGTAATGTTTGTGATAATATGAATTACGAGTTTAGACTTTGGTTTTTGTCTTGAACTATGAGTGTAGGGGTGAACAACTTAGTACCATGCCTCTTTTCTGATAGACTCCAATATGTCTTTCTGTGTATTAGAAATTGTCCTTTTATGTTGGCCTGCTTTTTGACTCCTTTTGCCATTGATCTTGGTTTGGGTTATTTTAAAGGGGGTTGGTTTCGTGTTTGGTTGATTACAAGGAAGTTTTGTCTTGGTAGATTCAGGTTCCTTTAGTTCACGTTAATTGAATGGTTCGAGTATTGGTAGTTTTTCAAAGTCTATCTTAGCACTCTTAATATGTTAATAATGTAAATATGGTGTGGTCAAGGGTCTAAGTCAGTGAGTTCAGTTGTTATGAGGTCTCTGCCCATTTGTTCAGTTGTTATAAGGTCTTTGGACACATTTGATGTTGATGAGAACCTGGGAGGACCTGAACACATCTGATGAGGATGAAGACACAAAAGTATGGCTTGTGGTAGGAAACACTGAGAGTACATTAGACGACTCTGATGACAAGGTAGATTTCTCATAGATACACTCAGTTATTCGCACATACTATGAACTGCTTTCAAATTCATCTAAACTATCTAGCATGCAGGCTTTTATGTAAACAAAGTAGAGAACTTTTTGTAGAAAACAATGCTTTAAAAGAGGAAGTTAATTCATCCAAGGGTAATGTGAAGTTGCTACAACAAAATGTTAGTAATCTTAGGAAAGGGTTAACCGCCTCTGAACAAAAGAAGGAGAAAACTCTTTTGCAAAATAAAAGACTTGTAAAAGATATAACCATAGCTGAAAGTGTTAGACATGTAGAATTCCTTAGGCATGAAAATGATACTATCACCAAAGTTTTGAATAAAACACTTAAAGGGAATAACATGTTATATCTCCTACTAAAGGACAGTAGGCATCCCTCATATAAATGTGGCCTAGGGTTTAGTAAATTCAATACTAAAACCAAGAATACTAGGTTCATTAGTTCAACTAGTGATACATCATTTTTAGGAAAGAAAAATATGTACACAACTAAATAACAACGACCCAATGAGTACCTAAGAGTCAAATAATTCCTCTTACATATATGCTTAATGACCGAAAGAAAAACCCTATCATGGTACCTGGACAATGGATGCTCATGACACATAATGGGAGAAAAGTGTATCTTCCTAAGCCTAAGGAGCAAGAAAGGAGGATTAATCACCTTTTGAGGAAACCAAAAGGGAAAGATCATTAGAATTGAAAAGATAGGTACAACCCTCTCCCCTTCCGATGATAATGTTTTGTTAGTAGATGGCCTTAAACATAATCTATGGAGCATAAATCAATTATGTGACAATGAATAAAATGTTGTATTTGAAAAAGGAAAATGTAAAGTATTATATGATAGTAGTTTAGTAGTATTTACAGCTAATAGGAAATGTAACTTGTATAAAATAAACTTAGATGAATTGTAGTCTCAAAGTGTTTCATGTCTGGTATCTATGAAAGATGAGGCAATATCATGGCACAATAACTATGGATATGCAAGTATCAGATTAATCTCAAAGTTACAACATCATGATCTCATAACAGGATTGCCTGAAGTATCATTCAATGATACAATCTTTTGTAGTTCTTGCATGAAAGGCAAATAGGTCAGAGTCTTTTAAAAGTAAAAATATTGTTTCTACAAAACAACCTCTAAAGTTGCTTCATATAGATTTATTTGGACCAACAAGAACAACGTCTATGAGTAGTAAACACTATGGACTATTAGTAGTAGACCATTTTGTCCAGGTGGACTTAGGTCATATTTCTAACTCACAAGGACGAGACATTTGATGCCTTCTGCAAACTCTGTAAAAAGATAGAAATGGAAAAGAATTTTAAAATCATATTTATCCAAAGTGACCATGGAGGAGAATTTGAAAATAAGCTTTTTAAAAAAATTTATGAAAACTCTGGCATTAAGCACAACTTTTCAACTTCAAGGACTCCACAACAAAATGGAGTCGTTGAGAGGAAAAACGGGTCTTTACAAGAGATGGCCAAAACAATGTTAAAGGCTTTTAACTCTCTTAAGCCTTTTTGGGCAAACGTAGTCAATACTGCATGCTATCTTCATAGTATAATTTACATTAGGCTAATCATTAACAAAATGCCTTATGAACTATGGAAAGACAAAATGCCCAACATCTCCTACTTCCATCCCTTTGGATGTCAATTCTTCATTTTGAACACTAAGGACAATCTTAGGAAGTTTGACTCCAAAATTGATGAAGGAATCATGCTTGACTATTCAGAAACATCAAGAGCGTTTAGAGCCTACAACTCTAGAACCTTAAAAGTTGAGGAAGCCATTCATGTGAAGTTTAATCTGAACTACCTGAAAAACACTAGAAGGGAGGGGGGGTGTTGAATAGTGTTAATTGAAAAATTCTGTTGAATAGTGTTAATTGAAAAATTCTTTTCGCAACCCTTCTGATATGCCACGTTGTTGAGCTTTGGGATTTTCTTTTAAACGCTTAGATGCTCGACCTAATAAATAATTATAAAGGAGAATTGCTTTTGTTCTACTATTCAAAATGTGCACTTCAGAGTTTGTAATAACTTCTTTTGTCAAAGAATAATCGTTTAGCTTGGAAGGTTCTTGTGTTTAGAAATAAAAACATAATTGTAGGTTTTGTAAGAGAAGCATTTAGGAAAGAGAAGAGATAATTGCATAGATATTTTTATACTGGTTCACTCCAACTAAGTTATGTCCAGTTCCTCCACAGAGGATTCCACTATAATCTTCAACCAGATTACAACTGAGTATTCGCACTGCTCTAAGTTTCCACATCAGCAAATAACCTCCTGTTTCCCTAGACTTGGATGAGTATTCTACCAGTCTTGGTCTCCACAGTCAGGGAATAAGCACCTATTACCCTAGACATGGAGGAGTATTCACACCACTCTTGGTACTAAGCAACATTTCCTAGATTTCCTTAACTTAACTAAGTTCACCAAGTGTTTTGATTCCTTCATAATTGAAATCAAAGATTGCTTACAAGTGGTTCAGATAATTACTCTTGTAGAGAAGATATGATTACAATACAATGCAGTCTAAACACTCGTAGGTGTTTCTCTCTTTTCTCTTTCTCTCTTTCCCTCTTTCTTACAATCAGTAAGCAATTTTACAATGAAGCTTGAGAGTATTTCTTTTCTTATTTTCTCTTTTCTTCTCTTTTTCTTGCTCATATATCTTCTTTTTCTTTAGCTCTTTATGCGTTTTTCTTTTGAATGCTTCTTAGGATTAATATTTTGTTTTATGCTATCCTCTTGATTTTTCATTTGAAAGATCTTATATTTAAAGGATTTTTGGATAAATGTCTGTTAGACTAAGCTCATGGCTTTAATTCTTGTGTTTTCTCTTTCTTTGTGTACAACATTCGTTAATTAAAGTCAACTTGTCAGAACAAGCATGATTTTTCAGTACTTTGCTTGAAGTAGGTTGTACGTTATTTTAGACATCGCTTCAAGTGAAGAACATTTTGTGAATATCTCTTTTGCCTTTAACGTTCACTTTTGATATTTTGATCTAAAGCTCGTAGATGTGTATAAAGTAGCCCATCTACAAAGAATAGAGTAGATTGTGCATGCAGTAGATATGTCTTTCCTTATCATTTTTGTTGTTTTTTAATGTTGGGTATTTAATGTCATTTAATGCTTGCTCAAAATAACAAAGTGTTTTTTTAATTTCCAACTGTTAAAGTAATATTTTACAATTAAGCTTTTCTTCTAAAGATACCAAGCGTTGAGTAAAATCTTCATTATTGGTAAGGTGCTTGCAAAAAGATTTCAATACTTAAGTTAGTACATTGGGTCAAAGATTCTAGTAAAAGTATAATTATTATAAAAGTGAAGTCAAAACTCGACTAAAATAATATTTATAAAAGTATTCATGAGCTCATACGGAGGTGGTCATCTTACTTATGATAATATACAACCATTTTTGACTAAGTTACTTAGTACATCGATGTCTTTAAAAAACAAAGATAGATTTAGTAGGTGACACTTGACTCTAGTAAAAAACACACTTATCTTCGGATGACATTTAATCTTCGGTTTTATTCGACCATCACATTTAATCTTCGGTTTTATTCGACCCCATCGATGTTTTCGTGTAGGTAATTTATCCTTCACAAAGTATTCGACATTGAACATATACTCCCCATAGGATATTAGTATACAATATCAAGTTTATATTTAACTGATAGAGTAATAAATTCTTTGGTCACATACCATACAAAAAGTATTCCAAACTATCTAAATAATATTTTTAAATCTAGAAAATACTTCTTCAATGTATATTTCATAATGCAAGTTTTTAAAATATATTCCAAATTATGAAATTTAAATATTTCTAAATCCAAAGAAACTTTCGGATTACATTAACTTTTTTTAATATATTCTAGATTATACAATGCGTTTTTAATATATTCTAGATTATACAATTCAACATAAATATCTTTTTGACGGTACTATCCGAAATACATTAAAAAAATGGTGTAGAGATAATTTTTACCTTTCTATTATTTTAATTATAATTTTAATGAGTAATTTAGTATTTGTGTTTATTTAGGTGCAGGAAGAAAAAGGTAGGTGCAGGAAGAAACAGTCCAGCTTTTGCTATAACAATCTCGGACGATGCTTAGAAATGTCAGGTCAGGGTAAAAGACACTAAATCCTATATATAGCCGAAAGAGAGAGTTTAAAAATCTGTATACTCTGGAAATACGAGATCAGAATGAGTTATGAGGAACTATCAATAAGGCTAAGGCTTTCAAAAGCATTTACAAAACTAGTCCACTATGCTACAAGAAAGACTTTTGGCTTTGTCAACAGCTTCAACATAGTAATACAGTCTCCAGAGTGAAGCATTATCCTGCAGCAAATCAACAGGGTGAACATCTTATAATGCTGATCAAGTCTGTAATCATGAAACATAGTATGCAGATAAGATAATAAATTTTACATTATATACACACCCAATGATACACACCCAATTAGAGTACTACCTCTGTTTCGAGATCAACAATTACTTCATCACAACTTTGTTTTTCTGCTGGCGTATTTCGACGAAGTAACTCCACTACACGAACAAGATTTCTTGCTGGTAGCTTCTGAATTAAACACTGTAGCTGTTGTTTCTCAGCAAGGGTCATGGACCTGTATATAGGAGTGAAAATATAGTTGTGTAAGAATGTCTGGTTCAAACTAAACATCAAAGGAGAAAAGGATTAACAGAGTAGGCAGAAGGTTTTGGAGGTCACTTGAATCCCCAAATCATGTCTGATTTTGTAATGAACGAAAACAAAAAGATTGAGTACAACAAAAATGAAAAACAAATGACCAGAAATATAAATTTTGTATTTTTTTTGGGAGCATTTTTCATCTAGTAATTCAACTACAGAATTGTGAATATGACAGTATTCGCAATTACATCAGAGTGACTCAATCTGTCGTAAACCATGTTTCTATAGATTCATTAGCATGGGAAATGTTAGAGATATCAACAACTGACATGGGCAAAATCATGTATATACGTGGTGGAAACCCTGCCCATGTCAAGTTCACCATGTCATGAAGATTTGTGTATATAGATAGCATTGCTCATTCTTATAGTCCTCACCATGCAAGTTCGATCTTAGCGCACAAATGTGTATAAGAGGTACAAGTTTTATAATTTTCAAAGTCTAACATTGGTCTCTACGGGTGTCACTTTTCACGAAACCAAGTGAATCTTTGTCAGTTCCATTTCAGGGGGAGAGAATTCTAAAAGATAAAGACGAGTCTAATATAGAGCATTAGATGAAGAGGAAGCCCATACCAATTTGGACAATATTCTTTGGACAAAAAATATCAAAAGAGGGAAAAACTCTCTTTAGCCCCACAACAATGAGCCACTTGATATGAAGTTTCTGTGAAACAGGGAGTTAGTTATATAGTTTGGATACTAATTAGTTGGCTAGGGTGTGAAAGAGTTAAATCAATGGAAGGATGTAAGGATATTGGTTGTCGTCGTAAATTGAGACTTGATTCTTTGTCAAAGGAGAAATAGTTTGGGAAAGGGAAACCCTCGGGAGAGATTTATCTCCTATCCATTGTTCTTTTCAACCTATTCAAAAATATCTTTTGTTTTTCCTGATATCAATTATTGGTAAATAAGAACCCCTAAAGGTTACACTAAGATGGTAAACGTTAGTGATGATATGGCTATTGCTTAAGATTAAAAAAAATAATAGTAATAAGGTTTTGAGATATCTTATTTCTCAATATAAATAACCCTCTTTTTGATACAAAAAAGTGTTGAAAATCCCACATCGACTAGAGATAAGGCCAATTCATAGTTTATAAACGGGTGCAAACCTAATCCTACAAGTCAGTTTTGTGGGGTTGAATTAGGCTTAAAGTCTACCTTCTAATATGGTATCAGAGTCGTGGTTAGAGTCTATCCTAGCGACATTTCTTGTTTCTTGGGCATTTCTATTCCATTCGCTATCAGGCCGTTATCAGACTACCCAATTTCTACTATCATACACGAGATGTCTATACCTCGGCGTGAAGGGATGTGTTGGAAGTCCCACATCGACTAGAGATAATGCTTAATTATAATATATAAGTGAGATGCAAACCTCACCTTACAAGCCAGTTTTGTGGGATTGAGTTAGGCTTAAAGTCCAGTTCTAACATGGTATCAGAGTCATGGTTAGAGCCTATCTTAACGATAATTTGTTGTTTGCTAGACATATTGTTCCACCTCCTACGGGCCGCTATCAAACCACCCATTAAATATGATTAATCCCACGCTTATACCTCGACATGAGGGGGTGTGTTGGAAATCTCACATCGACTAGAGATAAGGCCAGTTCATAGTTTATAAGTGGGTGCAAACTTTCCCCTACAAGTCGATTTTGTGGGATTGAGTTATGAATGTCAGCCCAGGAAACTATGAAAGCGAACCTGGGAGAAAAGTTTGCAAAAAAAAAAAATAAAGGAACACCTCCGGAGACAGTGAGACTATCGAGCCAACACGATTTTAAAAAGGACTCTAGATTATAGGTTAAACTCCAAGGAAGAGAGAAATACTGAGTTAAACTATGTTTATGAGACAGTAAGAATACTTTATTTATATTGAGAAAAAGCAATCAGTACAGTAAACAGAATAATATCTTCTGATAACAGATATTATAAAGGAATAAAACAATATATTCAGCTATTTAAGTTCTTTCTTCTAAGAGACACATTCAAATTTCAAAATACTAATAGTCACTACTTTCTTCTAAGTAGTTATTATTCCTCTAAATATTCGTATAACAGTAATAAAAAAATACCTGCACTTGAGCATTATAGTATCCAGAAGGAACTCAAGTTTTTCTTCCATATACCCTAGCTAAGAGTAAACATTAAACAAAAATTAGATAAACATATTATATAATGTACAACAAATGCTTCAGTATCATAGTTACTCTGATTTTCATAATCATACAAACATAAAGGTGGTGTTAGATTGAAGTATTCCTATTTTCGTGTGACAATTTTAAAATTTGTTTACAAGAATCCAACATTAGTTGGAACTTTTTTTAAATGGGTTAAATGTTTTTAGTCCGTGAACTTTGATGCGAAATTAGAATTTGTTCCTGTTCAAAACTTTGATACATTTTGGTCTCCAAACTTTATAAATTAATGGATATAGTCATTTTAACCCAATTATGTTAAAAAACTTTTACGTGTCAAACACGTTTCCCAAATTAATATTGAAGAAAATGTGTCAAACAGTATAAACAAACGCTAGCATAAAACGCGTTAGACACATCAAAAAAATTTAATGTAATTGAACTAAAAGAATTATATCAATTCATTTTTAAAATAAGAGACCAAAATGTATTAAAGTTTCAAATAGAAAGGATTTTCAATTTTGTGTCAAAGATCAAGAACTAAAAACATATTTAATTCTGTTTAAATTAAGCTTTTTACTAAAACTTCCTCGTGAAAGGGTGGAAATCCAAGATTTCAGGAAAGGGAATTTTTTTATAAGTACGTCTCATTCCTGAGAATATTTTAGACATATCAAACATATTTATCACTTTCCCAAGAAACATAATTAACAAAATATATATTTCCGACGAAATATGATTCCCCAAACATATTTTTAGTAAGAAATGTGATTTCCAGGAATATTACCAAACACAACTTGATAGCAACTTTGGAATGACAAAAGTTCAAGAAAAATTACTGTTTTAGAGAGTTCATTGGAATGTTTCTTCACCATCTCCGCAACCTCCACACTATCATTCTTTAGTAGGAATTGAACATCATCACTAATCTAAAAATTCAAAAAGAGATGGATTTGTTAGAATAAATTATCTCTAATAGAATTTATTGCTAGGTGTTGTGTGCTTTGTGCTTGACCTAGTTCCTTGAAATGTCTTCAAGAATTCTATTTTGTTCATCATATATGATGTATCCCAAGCTATTACATATACGTGTTAGAATAATTACATCTATGTATCATCATTAAGCCTAAGCGGCATGCAGAATGCTAGATAATTTATTAATCATACCTAGTTTTGTACCTAGGTGTCTAGTGCAATCCCTTAATATTCCATGTACTCTTGTATTTTCATTATAAATAGAAGATAGTGAGAAGAATCTCTTAAGCCCTCTAGAAATATATTTTATCTATTTTAATCTCAAGTTGGTATCATAGCAAGTCGATCCTGCTATGGTTTTTGTTCCACCTTATCCACCAGCATTAATTATTATGCGTCTGTTCGGTGTCGTTTGCCACTGTTCACGGTTGTCCAGTAACTATCTACTACTGTTTGAAGCTCTTCAACACTGTCAACCACTATTCTTGTTGTTTCATCATTGTCTGTCACCATCCATCGCCGTTCACCGTCCACCATCGCAGTTTCGTTCAGCTACCACCGGATCTAGTTCATCTCTCTAGCAATGACCAACCCCATCGGTGCCAGAGTCCAGTTCTCCTCCACGCGCCGCCACACACATCATCTTTGTGTGCCACGAACAGGCGCATGTTGTTCATGTGCTGCCCTCTACTCGTCGAACCCCCTCTCTCTGTGTTGAAGAAAACCCCTAGGGTTTTCTGGTTCCTTGTTGTTGTGCCCATCACCTCTTTTTATCAAAAATGGCATCTAAAAGTGTTCTTTCATTATCCGGATGTCTCTCAATTATTTCCAACAAGCTAAATGGAAAAAATTATCTATCTTGGTTTGTTGCCATGGAAATGTGATTCCTTGGCCGAGAACATTATGACCACCTTGAGCAAAATGGAAGCCAGAATCCTGCTTAAAAAACTAAACAATGGAAACAAGCAGATTTCCAATTGTGTGCCTTGTTGTTGCAATCTATAGAACCACAACTTTTGATATCTCTTAGAGCTTTCAAAACATGTCACTCTTTTTGGAAGAAAGCTCAAAACATATGCTAACAATATTCAGTGTCTCTATGATACGACAAACAAGCTAGCATGTCCCAAAATGGCAGACCATGATATGCTTTCCTTCATGATTGAAACCCAAGCAGTTGTGGAAGAGCTGAGAATCTTCTTGGAAGTCGAATCTTAGGAGGACATCAAGAAGAAGCTTGACAAATATTATATGGCAATGGTTCTATGTGCTTTACATCCCGACTTTGATCGTATCAGAGATCAACTTCTGACCGATCATGAGGTCCTTTCCATGAAAACCTTGACCACACGCCTTCTTCGTGTCTCAACGCCTAAATCTCAAGAAGCCCATGAACCAGTGGAACCATCTATCATGGTTGCCTACATTTCTCAATCCATAGAAGGTCAAAATTCATGGATAATTGACTCGAGTGTTTTTGATCACATCTCTGGTAATAACTCCTTGTTCTCAACCCTTTCCTTCCAAGAAAAACCTCATTTCATTACCTGTACAAATGGCTCTAAAACTTGTTCAAAGGGAGTTAGTCAAGTCTCTCTGTCTTCCTTTCTAAATTTGAAATCTACCCATTTTGTCCCTAATTGTCCTTTCTATTTAATTTCCTTAAGCCAGTTAACCAAAATGTTAAATTGTTCAATAACATTTTATTCAAAATCTTTTGTTATAGAAGAGTGGCTCGAGAAGACAGATTAGAGAAGGATATGAAGCCAAAGGTTTATAACATTTTGAATCACGTCCACGGATATCCTGTGTTGCAGCTCTTAGTCCTAAAATGTTACATGATCGGTTTAACCATCCTCATTTGTCCAAATTAAAAAAGATATGTCCTAAACTTGGTGGTCTCCAGACCTTAGAATGTGAGTCATGTCAACTAAGAAAACATGTTAAATCTATCTTTCCTAAAAGATCTCAATCATTGTGTAATTCTAGTTTTTCTATTATATGGGAAAATTTGATAATGCAAATGTTATGGATGTTATGTAGAAATGACGAGAGGATGGGGAAGATCAGAAAATGTGAATCTTGGTTAATTCATTTGTTAATAAGATTTTATTCTTTTGAGGCAATGTAATGCCAATTATGAAATTGAATTCATCTCATACATTTTTCCGGTATTATTTTATAATGTGTACTACAAGAATTTTACAAGAATTAAGTTGGCATATTAATGGTTTTTAAAAAAAGAAAACATGTCAATTACTACATTTTCGTGACACTTGAAATTTAGGGTGTTAAACGACCTGCCGGATCAAAAACACCAAGAGAGTCATGGAGAGTAGAGTGAGCACAGTAGAGAGGGTAATTAAGGAAATGAGGGAGGAATCTAGAGCCAGCTTTCAAAGTCTCAATGATATGATACAAGATGTTATGCCAGACTTAAAAATATTGAAAATGGGTTTGAAGGAAGTCCAGGTTTTTGTAAACGGGGATAGAGTGGGAAGAAGAGAAGAGATTGATGATGAATGGGTGGAGGACAAAGAGAATACCAACAGGGTGGATGAAAAAAGTGGAACTTCCTTCGTTTGAGGGAGGGAATCCAATTGGGTGGATATCTAGAGTTAAAAAAAAAATTGAAGTCAAGGAAGTTTCACCCAAGGAGCGAAATAAATTGGCCTTCATTAGTATGCAAGGTGGAGCCCGTCATTGGTTCAGATTTTGGAGGAAGAAAACCAAAAATCCTTCATGAGGGGATTGATGAAAGCATTAATGAAAAGGTTTGGAGTAAGGGATAGAGCATCAGTGTTTGAAAAATTGGCTGCAAAAAGGAGAAGTGGAAGGAGTTTCTAGTGATGAAAGGTCTGGTGAGAGGACAACTAGAAGTAACTCAGGTAGAAACATTGAAAGGGACTCAAACCGAATCAAAGAGTTCTAGTCATATTAGCATGGCTAGAAGAGATGGAGGGGGAGTAACCTTAAAGTCTAAGGTGAGTAGTTCGCATCCAGGAGAAAATGGAACAAGGGGATGGCAGAATTTACCCTACCCTGAATATATTAAGCAAAGAGAAGAGGGCATATGTGGAGGACCATACAGTCCTAGTCATAAATATCCTGATAAGAACCTTCGAGTGTTAATTTTGGGGGAGAATGAAGAGGAAGAGGAGCCTAAAGAATGAGAAAATAAGGACCATTTGCAATCAATTTCTAGATTTTCACCTTGAGGACAAGGTTGTTCAGAATTCAGAGGGTATTGGTAAGACTTTTAAGGTGTATGTTAGAAAAAAGGTTCAAATTACAAGTTACAAAACACTTAACAATAATCGGAAAATGTTAAGTAGTGGACTTTAAGCCTAACTCAACCTCACAAAACCGGCTTGTAAGGTGAGGTTTAAGGAAGAAAGTGTTCCTCCTATAGAGGTGCGTCTTTTCATTTTAGAATAGGGCTTGTTTTGTGTAGAAGGGATTTTCTTCCCTTGGAAAATGTTGGATTTTTTTGTATTATGTTTTTTCTAATTACAGTGTGATCATACATTGTGTAGTAAGATTTGTGTGATAATTTCTTAAACTGAATTTGAAATTTGGTTTCTTGTCTCCAAGAAACCTAACAGATAACCATGCTAAATAGGTTAAATGTTGAAGCTTAGTGGTCAATTCTCAATAAATATGTCATCTTTTTTATTATTAAAATACTTTAGGCTTATTGGAAAAGCACAAAGGAAATGGAGAGGAGTCCCCAACAATGGTAAGCACAAATATTTATCCAACAAAGATTTTATGATTTTAAAAGGGTAAAGCAAACAAAAGGCCATATCAAATCAAACCTTGGATAAAAATTATACCTTGGTACTGCATTGGAGATTGACGTTAGAAGTTTGTGGAAGTAACAGGTCTGAAGATGAAGATGAGGACACCTTTATCCTTTTACTAGGACCTTGCACTAAATCATCATATGCATTCACTCTACAATTCAAGGAGTCTGATTTACATTTTATCCTGGATTGCAAATGATATGCCGCAACAACTGGCTCTACCATCTGCTTTTCAGTTAAACAATCAGATCGTGTCTAAATACCTTAGATTTCCTCAATATAGTAAATCACGTACTAATTGAAGTAGATAAACCACATGCATAAATTTTGAAATGGAAGCCATGAGAATAAATTGAATAGAAATAATCAAATATTCACAGTTAGAATTTCCCAAATTAAATCCTTCATCGATATCATGTAGTCATTTGGGATTTCGAGGTGAAGGGAATCAAAGGAAGGAGAATAGGTAGCCTGGATGGTGATTGTCCTTTAAAAATTGCATCCCAATCTTTCATGCTGTGGTTGGTACAAATTGAGCTATATCGCCGATTGATCTATATCATGTGATTCTCATAGGAAGGATCATAAATTAAAAATCTTAATAAAAGACCCCTCTTAATAAATGATCGAATGGGAAATAAAGAAAAAAAAACACGATCAATGGGAATATAATATCATCAAGATTGTTTGAAATGTACAAAAATCAAACCCGTGAGTTCTACTTATAAAAGTAGTTAAAGCACTGAGTCATCACAGCTCCAAGATCGAGAAATAAAAAGAAGGTTCAAGATGCTTAATGTACCTCATCAACTTCAGATGAAAGAGAATTGACACTCTGTCTGAGAAGGGATTTTAATCTGTCCTTTCTAAAGTCTGAAAGCCCAGCTCCAACACCATTAGTATATAGCGGACTAGAATTATCACCCTGATTGACTAAACTCTTTTTTCTTCCCTCTTCATATTTACTTTTAGGTAACTCGGAGATTTTGTCAGAAACAGGAAATGCATCCTCGTCTTGCGACAATAGATTTGCAATTTCAGAAGAGTAATACCCAAAGTAATCAGGACCTACTCTTTCGTATTTTTCAGATGCAGTGAAACTTGAATCAATTGACATGGCAGGAAAGTGAAGCACAGCAACTGTCCACTACATGAACAACAAAAAAATTGAAATCAATAAAAATATAAAAATAAACAGATACTAGCCAGGGCCTTGTAACATCAACAGCTCAAATGAGGGGAAAAAACCAAACACGTATTAGAGAATCAAAATACTAAACTGGACTGCATCACATGAGCTCATTCATAATAAAAGACAAATTACTATTCCTTTTCCCATTCATGTATAATAAGCTTTATCATAACAGGCGTAATATACTTATACCCATTGAATACTAAGTGCTTGAAACGAAAGACCAATAATAAAAATCATCTCAATTTAGACCCCTTGTATCAAAACATCAGCAACATTCTTATACATGACTAAGCACCTAATTCCAACTTTTCTTCTCTGCAAATGTCGTAATGCATGACCACTGTACAGAGCCGTAGAATCTCTTCCAATCCCTTTTCTTTCCAACCATTGGTGCGGTAGTGTATGGACTTTGACAGAATGCTTACAGTAAAGATAAAGTTAATGTTCAAGCAAAATTACCTATCAAGCTTTTCGATGCCCTAAGGATGATTAATAATAAAAAAGAAAAAAGAAAGAAAAAGAAAGAAAAAGAAAGAAAGAAACTCCTTCCTAACCTTTCGTGTCTTCTCTCGTTTTCCAGTTTAAGCTATTCTCCTCCCTTGATCTTTGTTTCGCTGCGGGTGCCCATCTCCCAATTCCTAGGTTAAGAGAACACCGCGGCCCTTTTAGGGGGATTTTCTTCCTCCACCTCCGTAATGTTTTCCTGCACCGTACTTTAAAGTTCCAATTTCAACTTCTTTTCATTTTCAATTCCGAAATATATATTTCAGTTTCAAAATATAAAATTTGTTTTTTTGAATTATACCATATGAAATGTAAAATAAAAAGTGCATTTCAAAATTCAGAATATAATTTTCTTTTTAACTCAAAAAAATAATAAAATAATAATATATAATAATGAAAAATAATAAAATGAAATAAATAAATTAATTTATAATTTAATAGTATGTGTGTGGTTTATATGATTTATATAAGTATTTACGTGTATATTATTCAAAGAAAAGTTTTTAGTCTAAGTTAGGATATGTGTTTATGATTTCATGGCCCAGGGTTCAAACTTGCCAGGGACAATAATTTTTGGTCTTTTGTTTGTTTGTGTATGTGCATGGGTCCACATTTATGTTGTTTTAAAGGAATTTGAGTTTGGGCATAAGATAGATATGGTTATAACAGAAACTGACAAGGAAGATATATTTAGGGGTTAGGGTTTGTTTCTTGGTGAATAAGTACATAAAGAGGGATTGGGGAAATGGGATAGAATTATTAGAGAGTATAGAAACGTGAGAGAGTGTAACATTGGGAGGAGAGATGTGAAGAGACCGGGAGGGAGTTGTGTACCGTGAGAAGCTTGGAGAAGAAGTTTTGAGGTTGTAGATAACATCCCTAATTTGGATGTCACAAGTCTCAAGGACTAAAATTTTTTCAATTGATTTCACTTACAAATAAACTTTAAGTTAATTATTAAATTCAGAAGAGAATTTCTTAATTAAATTGATTTCATACAAAATACAAGGTTAAATAAATATTTACAAGTTGTATAAGTATACATAAAGCCTTGAATTTTTTTTTTAGAAATAAAATATAATTCTATTAAAACTTAATATAATTTCTTTAAAATACACATTGAAATATCTTCTCGAAATTCTATTTCCCCTCTCGTAGATCTACGAAATCTCTGAAGCTTCTACAAAACATTTGCCTTCCTATCTAAGTTTCCGCATAACACAAACACACACAGAAGCATAGCAAATAAATGTATAGTGTGCTGTTCGAATAAGAACAAAGGATACATAACAATAATCATTTATCACCAAAGGAAATAACATTTCATACATAAAATCTTGTGGCAAAAGCATCATAATAATTCATATAAATGCACCACATACAAGCACATGGCAACAACAAAAGTCAATTGGAAGAAACCATGAAATTATAGGAAAACACTATAACAGAGGAGGGGTTGAATTATGTGAAACGCTCAAAATTTCAGAGTGTCATGGGTTATTGCAAAAATCATATACTTTAAAATTTCTTATAACGCAAAATCATATGTTTAAAAAACCTCAATATTTAAACTTGCAAAAACAAATCAAATTTAATAATTTCAAAAATCTTATTCAATTACATTATTCAAAAATAATGAAAACAACAAAGGAATAAAGATAACTTTGAATTACATTGTCTCAAAAGTCTATACCAAAAGAACTTTTAAAGAAACTCGAATCTTTCCCCATCATCTCTCGCATTTATCATGCTTCTTGAACATCTACAATAGCATATGCTCACATATAATACATTATACGATCATCGCCTATAATTCATTTTCACAAACACACACACGTATAGGATAAACTACCATTAAAACAGTCATAATAACAAGATATAAACACACTGATTATATGAACCATAAACAAACACCTAAACATAGTAGTAATAACAATATAATTCTTAATCCTCCTATAACATAAACAATTCAATCATAATGAATTACTCGATCCTCGATCCCTGACTCTCTATCCTTGATCCTCGATCTTTGATCTTTAACCATTGATGTCATCACTAACATATCACACATAGACCATTGGTCTATCCGCTCATCAACACCTATGCTAACTACACCACATGATACCATCACTATTAACATAACATCCTCTAGAGTATCATCTTTATTACGATCATCAACACATGTAGCTCCATCATGACTAACACCATCATGAACCACACCATGAGCACCACAATATCATAAACACCATAGTGGAAAGAATTAGTCTCATTTCTGTACCCCACCTCACTTGCCTGTAATAACTCCTACAAACCATCTGTAGCCTCCCTTGTAGATATGCTCGAATAGTCCTGCAATCCAACTTAGGAACATGCCTTTCCACTATACAAGGACAAGAAAAATACCATCACCCCCACACAAGGAAGGTTCAATACTCAAACATCATTATCTTTTCCACAACTATTTGCCAAAGAGAACATTCATCCCTTTTCCATAAATAGTATCAGGATTTACTAGATACAAGTAGACATATCCTTCACTCTTATGTTCATCAACCACACATTCAGATACATCCCAACACTTACTCATGCTCCAATCTCAAATACAAGTCAAAAATGGCCCTAAACATAACCATTAATCTCATATTTGATTGTCACCACGTTCTACAGCTCCTAAGCTTTTTATACATTCATTCTTCATCAAATTTGTCATTTTTAACAAAAATATACTGGGATAATCGATTATCATAAGTGATAATTAATTATTTCCAAGAAGTTCACAATTCCACAAAAATATACTGTGATAATCGATTATCACTAGTGATAATTAATTATTCTAGTGGCTTTAGCACATCAAATTTTCATATTAGGATAATCAATTATCATCCTTGATAGTTGATTATTCATAAACCAAACTCAACATCAATGCGTACATAATCGATTATAACGAATGATAATTGATTCCTATCGAATCAAAACACATCCTAGATAGAATTTAAGTGTTTAAAACACACATGCATCAACCCTAGACCACGAGGGAACATACCTAACACATCATGCATGCATTCAAACCTCATATACCCTTATGAATAGACCCTAATACACATGTTGCATCACTCGAATCATCCAAAACTCATCATTATGCAGATTACAACTCAAACAAACCCAACATATTGCATATGATTATCATACCACTCTTTATAACATATCTTTATATGGTAAAACCCCCAAACAACATACATTTATCCTCCATTAGAATCAATACATATTATCATGAGATAATCCAATAAAATATACATACTTTCATAGGAAAAACCTAACACAAACATAACATAAACCCTATCATCAAACATACACATACATTTAGCCAACAATAACAACATATAATCATAACCATAATAATTTACACATGCAACAAACAAGGATTTCCATGCAAGAAAATCAAGCATGTATAGCATACAACAAACAAAGGTTGGTTTTCTCATACCTTGACCAATACTAGGGCTTTATCTACACCCTAAGGATCACAACAAATATCCCCTTGCACTAAAGTTTTCTGAAGTTGAATCCTTTTCTTCTCTCCAAGAATGTCTCTCTCTCTCTCTCACCTTTAGGTTTTAGGATTTTGTCCTATTTTCCTAATGGTAAGAGTTTCTATAAGAGGTGTGTAATATAGTTACAACTATGTGTGGAATATACATAAGGTACTCTATTTATAATAAAAGTCCATAAGGAGTAATAAAAACCAACTAAAATAAAAGATATAGATAAGATAAATTTATCTTTAACTTAATTAACTCTAATAAGTCCTTAGGTAATATATTTTATCTAAATATTTTTACCAATTGATTATGATAAATCCCTAAATAATGCATTATATGATTATTATTATCTAACAATAATATTTAATTATATATAATAATATCTCAAGATATCTTTTAATTAACAATATTTCCAAATATCTTTTAAAATATCTAATAATAATTTTTATAATAATAATATCTCTTTTAATTTCTAAACCAACAAAGATTATATCTCCTATTTTCTCTCAGTTACATTTTAAAATAACAACTTTTTAAAATAATAACAACTAAATCTTCGAGAAGATTTATATAATATTTTTTATTAAATTTCCATATTATTTAATAAGCATGATTTTCATTTCTATACCCCCTATTTTAATTTATACACCTAATTAACAAATTGTAAAAGACCATTTTACCCCTAGACCAAAATATAAATAAAATCAAAAAATAACATAACAATTATGTTCTAACAAAGGTGTACACTCAATAACACTAATTACCAAACAAAAAACACCAAAATCACAAGACTACCTTATTTCTAAGACCTTTATTTCTCGGATCTTACATTATGGAAACACTTTTTCGTAGATGGATGTGTAGCAACCTTGGTGATGATTAGTTGGTCTACCCAGGTTGTTAGACGCTTGATTTATAAGACATTGTTTAAACCACAACGTTTAGAGATAGAGTACTTTTCAAGTGTTTAGCAAAACTAATACAACGTTTAAGAAAAATAACTCTTGAGAAAAATAACATCTAATGACAAGATCGTTTATCAATGGTTAACTTCGAAGACAACTGTACTATTTATAAATAAGGTGTTTTGTAAAGCTAAAACATTAAACATACAATTATTTTATACTAATTCACTTAATTGAGCAATGTCGAGTTCTCCTCTAGGACCTCTTAGATTGTTCCCCTATAACCTCAACAAGATTACCACTAAGTATTAGCACCACGCTTGGTTACATTAGTCAATCATAATAACACATGTTACGTTGACTAGAACTAAGTATTAACACTACTCTTGGTTATACTAGTCAATCCTGGTAACACCTATTACGCTTACTAGAATTGAGTATTAGACACTGCTCTTGGCAACCCTAGTCAATCTTGGTAACACCTTTTACACTGACTAGTCTGACTTTACCCACTCTTGGTTTCCCCTAGACATTTGTCTAGCAGACGTTTAATTCAACTAAGTTAACCAACAAATGTTTGAATTCTCTTTAGAATGTACAATCAATCAGATTGTTTACAAGTCTTCGATGATAACTCTCACAAAGAGGATGTGTTTACTTTACAACTCAATATAATAGACCTTGTAGGATTTTCTCTCTTCTTACAGATGTAAGGTTATGACTCTATAAAGCTTGAGAGTGTATCTCAAAGTTTTTGTTCTTGCACGAGTATAAGTTTCTCTTTTAGATGATCTATTTGTTATTTGTGTAGTTATCCTTCTTGATCTTCTTTCTAAGGGATCTTCTATTTATAGGCTTCATGGGAAAAGATTCGTTAGACAAGGCTTTCCTTCAATCCTCATATCTCCGTAGCCTTTTTGTAGGTAGCAACCATAGGTTGAAGTCAATGTATTAGAGCAAGCATGCTTTTTGCAGTACTTTAACCAAAGTAGTTTATACGAAATCTTCAACATGACTTTTGATGGAGAGATCATTCCATGAATGTCTTTCTTGTTTCTAACATCCACTTCTAACTTGTTCATGATGGAGTAGGTGGATATGTGCAAAAGGCATCTGCACAGAGTATAGTAGAGATGTATGTTGACATATATGTTTTTTATCTTATTACTTTTGTTGTTTGAAACATTGTGAATTTAATGCTTTGCATTGCGTTAAGAACAACTTGGTTGTTAATTTTTATATACATGTAGATCGTTTAAGCACTTTTGAAAAAATATCAAGTATTGGTTCATAAAGATTTTATTGTTGGATGAAAACATTGTTTAGTATAAGGTATTGTTTAACCTTTTAAAGGCGTTTACTAACAACTCATCGTTTAGGGATCTTTGTTTAGTATAAGAACACATTTAAGAAAGTGTTGTTCAACACATTTTTTTTGAAGCATTGTTTATAGCTTTAGCACATTTACAAAAAACATCATGTATTGCATTGTTTAGTAAAATATAATAAGAGTGCATTTAGCAAAAATATCATGTACCATATTGATGCGTTTACTAAAATACTGTTTAATGAAGTGACACTTTCATAATAAATAATCGTTATGTAATAATGTGTCTATTGTCAAAAGGATCGTTTGGCTGTAACGTGTTTATTGAAACTTTTCTTTATTTATTCAGATGTCATCACGCTTCTTTCATAAAATGTCCTTCATGCAACAATATTATTTTTACAATGAGAATACTTTGTCAAATACTCATTTCATTTATCATTGTTTGTTAAACTTCAAAACATGAAAGTGTTGGAGAGTCTTGTCTTTAGACGGTCTTGTTTTAACAAACTACACAATTTTGCATCGTAAAAAAAATGTAAATGCATAGTAAACAAAAGGTTGGCAACAACAATTTAACTGCGAGGACACATAAAACTGCACCAAAAATATCAATGCACCGTAAAAAAGCTTCGCAACATTATTTTATTGGAAGCATTGCATAAGACAAGAAAACAATGGCATACCGATTAGTAAGAACCAATACCGCATGAAAGCCTGCACCAAAACAAAACTACTACCATTCAGCAATCAAAATTCACCTTCAGGAAAAATATTACATGCCAACATAAATTTACCAAGAGCAACAAGAAAGGTCATCACCTTTACCTCTATCCCAATAAAACTTCAGCCCCTAATATTCCAGCAGCCCGACTCATGATTCCCTACCCTTAATCTAAGAAGAAACACGACTTACGTTTCACCAGACTCAGGCTCACGGTTTACTCAATTTTTTTTTCGATGCTATGTTTTCTGAATTAGCATAAACATTAATATATTACGTTGCCTACCCTAATCCTGTCATCAACTGTTTTTCCTTCCTCTTGCAAGAATAATTTTATGTTAATTACTGATCAAATCTGATTAAGGTTTCCTTTCACTCTCAAATACATTAAACAAAAAAAAAAAAATCTATTTATAACTCCTTGATTGGACGGTAGAAATTATAATCCTTCGTTACCTTATTTAGCATACAAAATTTGGTGATATATTATCATGATTGCACGTTAAAAAAATGTTCTTTCTTCTTTCCTTAATTAACCTCATACTCAAGTGCATATCTCTAAATTCAACGAACCTACTTCACTCTCCACTGAAAACATATGTGACTAAGAAAATAGTAATAATACCTTTTATCTCTAGCCAAGATGTAAACTCACCAAATCAAGCATGCTATCATAATTGAATACATTACGTTAATTAAACAGCGTATTGAAATAAATAAACACATTTTATGTACCAAAAAAATTAAATGCATATGACAACCAATGCAAACAAGGAGTTCTAACTATCTATGCTAATAACCATGCAATTTCTTATTATAATAAACATAGACCGCGTCCAAAACATCTTTCCGCAACTTTATTTTTTTCTAAGTTTTGTATTTGAGATTTAAATTTGACTTGAATGTTAATGTGTGTTCTGTAAATACAATACTCATTCACCTTATGGAGGACGAGTACCAACAAGATGAGTAGTTTGGAAAGTGAAGATCGAAGAATTTTGTGGAATTGAAGTGTTTGTTGGTACAACTTGGATTCTGTAAGAACAATAGTTTGTTTGAAGGACAGATAGATGGCTATGATGTAGTTAGTACATGACATTTCTAAAAAAAAAAAAAGAAAATTAAGTTCAGTTAAAATTTATTTATTTTGAAATGAAATAATACGGTACAAGTGACATTTTAACTTTTGGAAAGAAAACTTTTATGAGAATTCAACCAAAAATTAACTTGGTATTTGTAGCAACTATAAACGGTACATTAAAATTTAAAAGCGAAAATATATTTTTTATAAAAGATAAAATAAAAATTCGTTCAATAATTAAATATATGTATTCCTATGAATACAAAATATAAAGTTATAGTTTATGGACCTTTGGACATGAAAAGAATCAAAGTCAAATATAGACGCCGCCGTTCTCCGGAGGATAATGGAGTAGTAGAGTGGGATAAATATTTGAATATCACGCTTCCATGGTGGAAGCACTAGCTGCTGAACTTGATATTGAGTGCATATATTGAGCTGTAAAGGTCAACAACAATGGAGACAAATTGCTCTACGGTGGGTCAAGCACTTATCATAGACTTAGTTTTATTTGAAACTGAGTATCAAAGGGATAAATATCAATTATTCAGTGGAGGACTGTGATTCAAAAAATAAAAAAAATAATTGTCTAGAGGCCATTTTCAATGACCATTCGAAGTGGGTGATTGTAGGAAAAGACAGGAAAAAGAAGGCTATTTCGAAGGGGTGTTGGAAGATTCCATGCAACTTGGTACTATATTTCAAATATTCACTCGATTTTATTGGACTAAAGTAGAGCTGTCAAATGAGCCCCTTTAATAAGATTTGGCCCTAACCCATGTGGGTTGGGGCCAAAAAAGCCCACAGGGCCAAAAAAATTCTTTATTAAAAAAGCCCACAGGGCTAAAAACCCCTAAAGCCCTATAGGCCAGGGCCAGCCCATGGGCTTTCCTTTTTACAAAATTTAACGTCTAGAAACATAATATCATCATACAAGTAATCACAAATCATATGTATTTTTTATCCAGCTCTCATTTTATCTTTGTTAGTAATAACTTATAACCATAATTGATTCATGTATAATTATATTTTTTTACCAATAAAATTAATTTTCTACTTCATAACTGTTTCTATATTAATTAGTTTAATAATAATGCTTTTATACAATTATTTCTTAATTTTCAAATTTTGTTTTGATAATTTTTCATCTTAATTTTGGTTTCTTAATTTTGGTTTGTAAATTTGACGGTTCAGAGATATCCACATAAAATAGGTTTAAAAGTTAAAAAATTTAATTTAATATATAAAATTTTGATGAACTAACGAATTTATTTATAGATGGTAATCTATTTTGTCACTAGTTTAAATCAATATCATTCGACTAAGATTTGTGATCAAAATTACATTATTTTTAATTGGTGTGAGCATGTTAAAATTTTGACTTAATAACTTTTTAACTTTTTTAATTTTCCAAATTTAATAAAATTAATATTTATTATTTACAAAGTTATATAATTCTTTTAAAAAAAAATTTATGAAACGTATTATTTAGTCATTTACATCAATTTATATATTTTTATGTCTTTTTCATATATTTTATATTATATTCATTTGTCTTTTTTATTAGTTTCTTATTAAGAGACATTGATGTAATTTATTTATTATTATAATTTTTATTTATTTTATATGTTAATAATTAAATACAATAATAATTTTAATTTTAGTATTATAAATTATAACATTATATTTATTTAAAAATATTGTATCTATTATAATAATTATTTTTTATTACAATCGGCTCAATTATGATAAATAATTCAATAAAAATGATATTTGTTGGATAAAGATAAGTATGATTTTAAAATATTAATTTAATCTAAAAGGTTAGAAAAAAAATATGATTTTATAACCACTAGGATTACATCTAGATCTTGTATACTAACATATATGATATTTATAAGAATTTTGCCTAACAAGGATTTTCACTAAAAAGTTAGTTTTTTTATTACGTGAAATTAATTTTAAACTTTACAAAGTTTGTGGTTTAATTTTTTAATGTATATATATCTATACAAAACATTCAACAAAAGAATTTTATATGACAAACTATAAAAAATAAAAATTTTACACCGATATTAAAAATTTATCCAATCAGTAGATTTGAATTTAAAATCTATCCATAATTAATATTTCAAATATTTATATAGATATTAGAATTCGATTATTGAAAAATCGAATTTTCAACTGTGTTACTTTTATAATTTATTTTTTGAATTTTTTTTCATTTTCTTTTAAATAAAAATAATAATAAAAATTTTCTTTTTTAACTTTCCAAAATAATAAAATTATATATTTAAAATATACTTATAATTAAAAAATTATTTTAAATAAGTTTTTATAAAATCAATATTTATACATTTATATTTAATTAAAAAGATATTAAATATCATGTAAATTTTGAAAATTATTGAACTTGTAAAGTAAATAAAAGAAATAACTAAAAAAACATTAAAAGTGAACTAATTTAGTTTGGGGGCTAGCCCCATCATAACCCTACCCCAGCCCACTTTATGTGGGGCTTTAGGGGTTGGGGCTTTTAAAAAGCCCCCTATTAAGGGGGCTAGAAAATTGGGGCTTGATTTTAGAAGGGGTTAGGGTCAACCCATGGGCCAGGGGCTCAAATGACACCTCTAGACTAAAGTAGCACACTCTTTGGATTCTTTAGCATTTGGTGTTCATACTGAATCGAAGATTTATATACTCTAAAAGGAAGTTTGGGAAGAAAGAATGTAATAGAAAATAATTTTTAGTAATAATTTATTATTGCTCTTAGCTAACGATCGAGGTTTTGAAAAATAAATATCTGACATATAATAAAATCAAATTACTTCACCTTTTAAAATATTTTCTTTGTTAAGTTCATAGAGAATATTATAAAATCAAATCTATTTATGTAGACTAAACCATAAATGTCAAGTTCGATGATGTTTCTCAGAATGTTAGGAGACTATCAAATCTTGAAAATGGCTTTGTAGATTTGTAGATTGTTAAGTGAAATGAAGAGAGAGAGCAAGATCCATATGTTCATGAATGGATTAGGTGAAAGCGAGACACTAGACGAAGATGCCTAAGAGACGATGGACCATTTAAACCACCTCACTCAAGTCACACCATCTAAATGACAATATGTTTTAATATCACCCATAAGAACAAATCCTGGGAGAGAAAATATGGGGTTAGTATCTTGCTTAAAAAATAAGCTACAATGACCATCATATCTATATTGAGCCCAACAATATAAAAGATTTAATCTTGAAGGGATAACTTAATCAATTTACCACAAAAATGATATTAGGAATTTGGTATACCACCTCTGGGAACAAGCTGAAAGAAGACGGTAAAGCTATGATCAATAGCGCATGGTTGCAATCATCGAGAATGTACAGACTTTATAAAATCTTTTTTGATGGAAACCATCCATTGATAACGCAGTTGGCTAAAAATAGAAGAAGATGAAGTGTCATTGAGGAAGACTTCACTTTAAGATTGTAATATTAGGATTTTCTTTCTTCTTCTTAGTCTTGTATAAATTGTATAGGTATAAAATTTCTTTGTATTTTTGTAGGATCAAATTGTATAGGGAGGTTTAACACACATACATTAATAAAATATTGTTTGCTTTGGATCGTGTCCTTACGGATTTGTTTTTGATATATCACTCAAAAAGACATCTTACTAAGGAATGTATCTATCTTATGTGTATATAAACTCATGTTCATCTCTTGTTTTATTTTAGATTGAGACTTTGTTTGTATCTTAACAATCCTCCCATCAAACAAATGACTATGGTTCTCCACCTCTCCTACAGCAGAAGTATTTTCTTATCCGAGTACACTACAGACCCATGGTCATGTCACTGAGCATTTCTTATTCTTCATCTCCCATGATTCATCTGGCTATCTTCTACTGGCCACCTGTCAGGGCTTCACCTTATCATGGAGAGACGTACTCGTTTGAGCCCGATCACCAGACCTGAACCATCGACTCTGATGTTAATTTCTCTCTCCCACATCAACCTATTACCCAACAAAATATTAAGGGGAAAACTTGTTCTTTTTTTTCCTTAACGCGACTTGTCAACAAAATGTATTTGTTATAATAAATTATCAATTGGATTTGTTTGTAGAACCTCTTAAATAGTAGTTTGATTGAGAAATAACTCAACGTATAACCCATGAATTTGGAAAATCAATATAAATATTTTTCTTTATTCTTGATTTGTTTTTTGCTATATATTTCAGAGTACTTAAAATGGAAAAAATTGTCTTTATTCAATTCCCCAATTACCTTTCTAGAGTTATTTTCACCATCATCTAGTTGTAGACAACATATAAAATAGGTAAATCATATGGGTTCATGACTCCATATTAAAGAAATCATACTAATGGAAGTCAATCGTTCATATTAAAAATTATTTTAATGTGATTAAAGTTTTTACTATAATATTAAAGACATGCATGGTAGCACAATTTCCAATTTCTTTTTCAATTGAAGTTGTGCATTACAAGTATGATATCAATTGTTCCATTTTTGAACTGATATAATGCCGGGCAACTACGACTTCAATTATTTTAAAATTGTGCATGACAAACATGGTTTTACCTTTTTAAAAAACAACTAAATTTTTGTTTGAAATACTCGACTTCAATTTAAAAATAAAACAATTGAAACTGTGCTTACAATGCACAATTCCACTTTTAAAAGAAAAAAAAATAGAAATCGAAGACTTTAATATATTAGAAGAAAAGTAATCAAATTACGGTTCCCTACTTTTGTGTGAGAAAAGAAAATCTTGTACAATTTTTTTTGTCATACACTAAATATTTATTTTCAATATTTTCTTGTAGTATATATTATGATAAATTTTATAAATGTTAACTTATATAAATTTTGGTATGTTTAAGTTTCAACTCAAATACTAAAATGTTTTTGGAAAAATAATATACTAAAATGTTTTGGGAAAAAATGAACTTAGTGAAAATGAAGATTCACTTTAAACTTCAATTAACTTATAAACTACAATAAAAAAATATTTTTCAACTTTAAATAAATTTAACTCCAACTTATAACGAAAATCCAAACTTAATAATAGAGTGTAATAAGTGGCTGGGGATATCGAGGAAGTGTAGGTATCCACTTGAGGATGAAACGTCATTTTCTTATTTATTTAAGTAATTAATAAGTTGGTGTCGGCTGCTATTTTAGTAGAAAATATGAAAAATGGCGTTATTTTCTCAGCTTAAAGAGATCAGCTTCATTTTTTATACTAGCACATGGCACCCTTCTGCCATTAAAAGAAAGGTTTGCTTTCCAAGTAAAAAGTAGCAGAGGAAAATAAATAAAAAATGTTTTTTTTTACAATTTTTTTACAACGTGAAGACTCATTATTATTGGTCTGCTTTAAATATTTTTTTTAAATAAATTCAAATAAGTCAATAAAATAGTTACGTATTGTTAATCTATATATCATAGTCTAAATAAACAAAGGTTAGAAGTTTTATTCTTTTCGTGGTGTAGTACTATATTACAAAGACAAGCTAACTTCACGATTACAAGATCTATATTTCATAACATTAAAGAGATTATATAAAATAAGAAACAAGAAAATACAGTACAAAATCAAGGGAACAAGTACAACTCAAGCATGTATATGTAGGATGTTCAGTCTTTCAGCTCTGTGTGTGACATTGAAGATGACCTCGACAATGCAAGCTCGTTGGTTACGAGCTTCATGGTTGGTCGGGATCGTGGACTTTCAGTCAGGCAAGAAATTGCTGTCTTGAGAATTGATACCACCTCTTTCAAAGTAGAATTTGTTGGAACAGGTAGACGTTCATCCAAGTTATCCATCAATGCCATATGATCAAGCGTTGAGATCATACCAGTTGATAAAGAAGATTGCATTAAAGATGTAACATCACCAGGGTGCCTTCCAAATAATATTTCCAATGCCAAGACCCCAAAACTATACACGTCACATTTCTCGTTTACTTCCATTGTGTATGCAAGTTCTGTATAAAATTAAAAATATTTTGTAAATCATCAACAAACACAACCTGAAATATCATGATATATACTCAATATAGAAAGGAAACTAACCTGGAGCAGCATATCCAAAGGTTCCTGCAAATGATGTCCAATTGGCTGAACTATGATCAAGAAGCTTAGCTGTTCCGAAGTCTGAGACATGAGCTACATATTCTGAATCCAAAAGAACATTTTTGCTTGATATATCACGATGGACAATTGGAGGTAAGCAATCATGGTGCATATAGCATAAAGCATTTGCCACGTCTTTAACAGCATCCACCCTTTTATTCCAATCAAATGCAGATGCTTGTTCATCATCTTTCAAAATCTTCTTCACATCGCCCCTCTCTAGGAATTCGCACACCAAAAGTGAATATTGTGAATGCGAACAAAACCCATGAAACTTTACAATGTTACGATGTCGGATTTCTGTCAAAGCCTGGATCTCCCTTGTGAAAGCTTTCTGATTGAGGACTTCTCCGTTTGAAACTGAATGGAGTTTCTTCACAGCAACAACTTCACCTGTGGGTAATATTGCTTTGTAAACACGACCTTGACCTCCAACTCCAATGAGATATTTGTCATCAAAATATTCGGTGGCTTCAATAATATTCTCAAACATAATTTTGCCTCCGAAACTCCATGCTGGAAACATGCTGGCAGATCGTGAACTTAGAGCCTTCTCTTGTTCTTCGTTTGAAGTTCGGCATAAATTGTAGGAGACACCAAAAAGAAATAGTGCAAGCATTAGAATGGCCACAGTAACGGGTAAAACTGCTATTAGCACTTTCCTTGTAGTATTATTATGAGATTTCCCACTTACTTTCGGGCAAGGCTCCAAGCCTGTGACATTGCCACACAGGCCTGTATTATTTCTCAGAGCTTCAATGGTGGCATTCTGGAAGACTGGAATGTCAGGAAGTGGACCCTCAAACTGGTTGTATGATATGTCAAAAGATGTCAAACTCATCATATCATGTAAGCTAGAGAGACCACCTGAAAGACTATTGTGGGATAGATTCAATGTTTCTAAGCCTTTTATTCCACCAAGCGTTGGTGGTAATCTTTCACTCAACAAATTTCCACTGAGATCAAGACGTGAGAGATAATTCAAATTGCCAAGCTCTGAAGGAATATTTCCCTCAAATTTATTCTGGCTCAGATTCAAGTACAATAAATTGCGCAAATTTCCAATTTTTTTCTGGATTAAGCCTGTGAAATCATTTGACCCGAGCTCCAAAATTTTAAGTGCCTCCAGTGATTCTATTTTCGAGGGAACATTTCCAGAAAGATTATTGTTGTTGATTGAAAGATCAAACAAGAGGGTCAAGTTGCATAAATCTTCTGGAATGTTTCCTGTAAGATGGTTTGAGGATAGATCAAGCACCTGTAATTTGGTTGCGCCACCTAGTTCTGGTGGAATAACACCTGACAAATTGTTTTTGGAAATCATGAAGCTCGTGAGGCTGCGAAATTTTCCCCAAGTAGGTGAAAGACTACCGTGAAAATTATTTTCACTGAGATCGATGTAGTTCAAGTTTGGAAGGACATCAAAAAAGTTTGTTATATCCCCAGTAAGATGGTTTTGCTGAAGCCTGAGTCTTTTAAGGCTGTAGCATTTCTTCAAAGTCTGTGGAATTGGGCCAGTGAAATTGTTATTACCAGCTGTGAAGTATTTCATGTTTCCGCCGAGGCAAATGTTCTGAGGTATATGGCCTATAAAATTATTATCAGCAAGTTGCAAACATTCGAGACCAGTAAGCTTCTCAATTTCTACTGGAATCTCGCCACTAAGTTCATTCCCAATAAAACATATGACCTTGGCGTTTGATAAATTTCCGATATGGGGAGGGATGGATCCGGTGAGTTGATTTGAAGATAAAGATAACATGGTGAGCCTGGACAGATTCCCAATACTGGCAGGAATGGGTCCAGAGAGTTTATTTTCAAAAAGGTGAATGGATTCTAAAAG
Source organism: Vigna umbellata (assembly GCF_029865625.1). Classification (NCBI taxonomy): domain Eukaryota; kingdom Viridiplantae; phylum Streptophyta; class Magnoliopsida; order Fabales; family Fabaceae; genus Vigna; species Vigna umbellata. Next base: position 16,538,302 of record NC_142169.1, on the reverse strand, counting down.
GGGCAGAGTTCCTAAGGTAGGAGGGATTGGCCCAGAGAGGTTGTTGGTAAATATATCGAATGTGAGAAGAGACTGAAGATGGCCCACTTCATTAGGAATAGAACCAGAGAGACCATTGACACTAAGATTCAGATACTTTAGTTTAGAAAGATTACAGATGGTTTTGGGAATGTTACCGGAGAGTTTATTGGTAGACAAATCAAGCGCGCTGAGATTGGACAACTTTTCAATCTGTTGAGGAATACTTCCAGACAAGGAGTTGAAACTCATATTCAGACCGAGAATGTTTGGAAGTGATGAGAAGTTAAAAGTTTGAAGTGTACCTTTCAATCCAACACGTGTAAGATTTATGTGAGAAACAGAATGGGAATTATCACATTCTATTCCCAGCCAGTTGCAAGGATTACTGCCATTCCATGAAGAGAGAGAAGCTTGACTGAGGCTGTCAAGGCTGCCTTTCCACTTCAACAAAGCATTTGCTTCCGAATCAGAAGAACTGGCAGCATCATAATGTGAAAATGCACAAAACAACATTACAAGAAGCATCGATAAAGGTTTGAGCTTCATGGACAGAAGCGTTGGAAAGACGAACACCATGATGAAATTTTCAATTACAAGAGAAAATAACTTGCATGCAGTTGATGGGATTTTGCAAATACTTCTGAGCGTGACATATATAAAAACCCAAGTCAAGAAATATTGTACTTTTTCTTTCGTTGAATTGGTCTAGAATCGTTGTTATTACAGCGTATTATCCACGTTATACTGTTACCGTCATATTCCCTTCTTTATACGACATATGTTCACTGTTAAAATGTCACCTATCTTTATCTGTTAAACCACACAATGTTTATCCCCAAGTTGAAAGATATTTAAATTGTTCTATAATCTTTTTTAGTTTATTCGTTTTCTTTTTCATCTTAAAAATTTTATATACATATTTTTCAATTCTCAAGATATTTAAATACATTAAATTTTAATTGATTTTATTTTAATTTTATTTTCAGATTTATTGTTTAGACAAAGAAATTCAAATATAGTCAATTTTAATTTTTTTTCCAAAGTATTAAATTACTACCAAATTTTAAAAAATATTTAAATATTAAATAATTGTTAAAAGATATTAATATTGGTTATCTTTTGTAATAAATATTGATTTATATTATTTTTCTTTTGTGAAAGTTCTTCAAGATTTTTTTATTTTATAATTGATATTTAGGCTAAATTAACTCTTCTCGCATTCATTTTAACATTTGACTCAGGTTGATTCAATCTAACATTTGAATGATTGGATTTAATTCTAGGTTCAGTCGATTTAACTCGACTTTGGATTTGAAATAAATTATCTCGATCCTAGGTTAAAGAGGACTCGTCTTGATTTTCGAAGACGTCTCGTCTCGATCTTTGACCTAGAAAAAAAATTGACTTATGTCGTTTCTTGTCAAGATTGACTCATCCAATCTTTGATCTGAACGAACTAGTCCCGATCTGTAATCAAAATCAATTTGTTTTTACCTTTAACTTTTATCAACCTTTCTCAATTAGGACAATTCAATTGAGCCTTTAACAACCAACTCGACTCAAACTTTACAAATAGAGTAAGAGTGACGTAAAATATCAAATAACTTGTATTTTTTAATATATTTGTAAATTTTTTATTCTATTCATTTAAAATACATTTGAAAATTTCTTAACTTTCAATTTAATTTTAATTACTTTACTTTATTCAAACAAACATTATATTATATTATGAAGAATTTAAAATTCTCTAAATAAATGAATTTTGTTTCTATATTACTCCATCCAAGTTATAAAAAGTACTTATAATTAAACAACTATACTTATTATACTCAATATTTTTAAAATAAATACATATCATACCAGCTCTAGTTTTTCTAATTTTTAATAGAATGGTATTTTCCATCCTTATAATTTAAATATAATGACATTACTCATATCGTTAATAAAGTGTCATTACTTCCTTTCTTTTATTAAAAAAATAACATAGATTAAATTTAATTAAATATATAATCTAAAACTTAAATTTTAAAAATGAATATTTGTAAATAAAGCCTTTTTCATATTTTTATTTAAATTTTAACTAATATATATTTTATAAAATAAAACAATAGAGGTAATTAAGGGTTACTGTTGTAGAAATATTACAAATTTACGTATAGTTTTATTAAAAGTATAGAGATAAATATTGGTTTTTTTAATAATTTGAAAGATGGTTTCTATTTATTAAATTTGAAAAAACAAATATTTATTTTAAAACTACTGTAACTATATTCAATATGATTTGAGAAAGACATGTATAAACGCTTTTTCTCATCAAATCTAAGGTAAAAATAAAAGTGAATTTAAGAAATTAAATTAGTAGATATTAAGAAGAAAAAACCACAGTAAGATGTACACTTGCAAGCAAGTAGACAAGATGCACATGCAAAATTCAAAGTCAACATAGACGACTGGGTTTTAGGGAAAATGATAGTGCAGTTGGCATCATCTTTGGTGCAAATTATAGTAACATTATCATGGATGAGTCAATAATACCAACAGCCATAGCAATTTCTCTGAAGTGGGCCATGCAGTTGATTTTGAGGGATATGAAAGCGATGGATCTATCAATTTTCCATCGTCTCGAAGTTAGAAAAACAAAGGGTAGGTAAGCTATTTTAAAAGGGATACTAGACAGTGTAGACGAGGTTGTCATCAGGTGAATCAAAAATCAAACTTAATGATGTAATTGGTGGTTAGATTAAATAATCTTGGTTCCCATATAACTTATGAGAATTAAGTACGTTCTTAATTTATTCTAAATGTATGTCAAACATATTTGTTAGCTTTAAATTTTTTTAATGTATTTGAGTGTTAGAATTAATTATACCTAGTTTAGCATTAAAATAAGATATATCAATTAATATAATTAAGATCTATAAATTTTAAATAATATAACTAAGTCATTAATAATTTACTTTAACATTGTGTTTTATTAAGAATAATTTTATTTCATATAATTTTCTTTAAACTAAAATAAATATCATTTTAAACATTGTATTAATATCTTTAATTAACAACATTATAAAACATCTTTTAATATATTATATATCTTTTAATATGTTAGTCTATGTTATGAATTAGATATTAATTTAATATTTAATAATAATAAGCATATAAAATCTTCTTCAAGATCAATTTAATGTTTAATTCGTATATTAATTATAAATTTTTATTAAAAAATAGACACAATAACTTTGGTGTATAAAATAATGTCCAAGTCAAGGAGTTAGGAGGAAGGAATAGACTCTCCTTCAACTTTTCTATTAACATAATATTATCAACTAATATTTGTCTATAAAAAATTTAATTATTTTAATTTTTAATAATTTATATTACTTTAATTATAGGGTTAAATATGTTTTTAGTCCCTAAACTATCAGACGATTTTGTTTTTAGTCCCTGCTCAGAACTTTAATGGTTTTTAGTCCTTATAGTTTTGAAACTCTGAGTATTAGTCCTTAAAAATGGACGGCGTTAAGTTTTTGAAGATGTGGCAAACGGCGATGCCACGTGATCACTGATCTCTGCCTTCACTCTCTGCCACGTGGGATGTTTAACTGTTGAACTGAGATTAAGTCAGTTAAGCACTTCGTTGATTGAAATTAGGTATAGGGTTCAGAATTTGTCAAAAGTAAATATTTGAATTGGGGGAAAACGTAGTTTTAGTGGAAGCATTGTAGTGGAAACCTTTGACAGGAAGCATTGTATCTTGGTTGTCCTTGCGGTGGTGGTTGCGGTGGTCGTTCCGGTGGTCGTCAAAGACAAGCGTAAAGGTAAGTTAAGCTATTGTTTTTGTGTTTCGGTTATGGTTGTTCCAATTTGTGCGTAAAGCGTTGATGTGTGAATGTAGGTCTAGAAATGGTTTTCGACATTTGTTTGCATCACATGGGGAAGTTTGTTAGTAATAAGGGGCTACAGTATGTTGGAGGAGAGATACACGTGATCAAAGGAGTTGATCCGGATCGTTGGTCATATTTTGAAGCGGTTGGAATAGTTAAAGAATTTAAGTATGATGCAGACTTCAAACTTTGGTGGAAGGGGTCCAAACAAAGGCTGATGAATAATGTCAGATTATTGAGTGATGACAGTGAAGCACTGTACTTGGCTAATTATGCAGAGGAGAATAACGAAGAGGTAGAAATTTATGTTCAACATGTTCCTAGTGAGGCAGTGGAAGTTCACTTTCTTAGTTGTGGTGAAGTGGCTGAGGAAGTGGAAGAGGATGATGTTGAAAAAGGAAACATAGACACGGAGGAAATGGTTTCCAAAGTGGATGAGATTGTACAAGAGGGTGGAATGGGTCTAGAAGAGGGTGAGGAAGACTGTGATGGTGGTCATGAACAGGAAGAGGTTGAAAAGGGTGAGGAGGAAGAGTGTGATGGTGGTGAGGAACAACAAGAGGTTCAAATGGGTGAGGAAGAAGAAGAGTTTGGTGGTGGTCATGAACAACAAGAGGTTCAAATGAGTGAGGAAGAAGAGTGTGATGGTGATGATGAGCATGAAGAGGTTGAAATGGGTGAGGAAGAAGAAGAGTGTGATGGTCATGATGAACATGAAGATGTTCAAATGGGTCAGGAAGAACAAGAGTTTGTTGGTGGTGATGAATATGATTATCTTGGGGAAGAAGAGGAAGGGGGGAATGTTGTCGAGGGGGAAGTAGAAGCTTCAGCTGAAGAATGTATGGATGACAGTGAAGAAGACAGAATGGCTAATGAAGATGATGGGTTTGATGTTCAGAATGATAGGGTGGACCAATGTCGGAGAAACATTAATCCAGTTTTGGATAGGTGGAATAGAATGAAAAAGAAGAAGAAATGTGTGCGTAGAAGAGGCAATGTTGGGGAAGGTTCATTTTTACTGAATGAAGAAGTTGGAGATCATGAGATCAATGAAGAATACAACAGTGATGAATTGGATTCAAATGTAGATAGTGATGAGGATGTGAGGTTATCAAAGGGGAAATTTAAAAAGTTTAGAAAAGATGATATGAACAAGAACTTCAGATTTGAATTGGGGATGGAGTTCTGTTCTTTAAAGGAATTCAAAAATGCACTATTGGAGCATAGTGTATTAAATGGAAAAGAGGTTAAGTTTGTGAAGAATGACCTGAACAGAGTAAGGGCAGTTTGTAAAAACAAATGTGGTTTTCTGATTATGGCTAGCAAGGTAGGAGGGAAGCAAACATTTAGGGTGAAAACCTTGGTTGGACGACACAGTTGTGGAAGGACCTTTGGAAACAAAAGTGCAAATGTGAACTGGATTGCACAAGTATTAGTAGATAGGTTTGTAAATGTGGCTAACATGACTGTCAACCAAATAATTGATGACATTAAGAAGTCATTCAGTGTTGGAATCACTGCTTGGAAAGCTGGAAAGGCAAAGCAAATTGCCTTGGATTCTTTGGTTGGTGATGGAGAGCGACAATACGGTCGTGTATATGATTATGTGGGTGAATTGCTAAGAGTGAAGGCTGGAACATTTAAAATTAAAGTCAATCAACCCCAACCAAGTTTGCCTCCAAGATTTGGCTCATTCTATATGTGTTTAGAGGGTTGTAAGCAAGGCTTCTTAGGAAGTTGCAGGCCCTTCATAGGGGTAGATGGTTGTCATTTGAAGACAACATATGGGGGTCAGCTGTTGGTGGCAGTGGGCAGAGACCCGAATGACCAATACTTCCCACTAGCTTTTGCTGTGGTTGAAAATGAATGCAAAGAGAGTTGGAGATGGTTTTTGACACTACTACTGGAAGATATTGGAGGAATTGATTGTCAACGTTGGGTTTTCATCTCTGATCAACAAAAGGTATCTTCATTTTAATATTTCCCTATTTTTATACAGTAGCAATTGGAATACTTACTATTGAGCAAGACCTTTTCTGAATTGCAGGGACTAATAACAAACTTTTATGATTTGCAGGGACTAATGACAGTTTTTGATGAGATCTTGGAAGGAGTGGAACATAGATTGTGCTTAAGGCACTTGTATAACAATTACAAGAAGAAGTTTGGTGGAGGAGTGCTTATTAGAGATCTTATGATGGGGGCTGCAAAGGCCACATTCAAACAGGATTGGGAAAAGAAAATGGGTGAGTTGTCCAATGTTAACATTGATGCTTACAATTGGTTGTTATCTATTCCAACTAATCGTTGGTGTAAACATGCATTTAGTAGTTATCCTAGATGCGATGTCTTGTTAAATAATTTGTCTGAGTCATTTAATAGTACAATTTTACTAGCTAGAGACAAACCTATCATAACTATGATGGAATGGATTAGAACTTACATTATGAGGAGGTTTGCAACACTTAGAGAAAAAGCAAAGACATATACAGGAGTTGTGATGCCTAAACCACGAAATAGGCTTGCTGGGGAAGTTGAGAAGAGTGGAAATTGGATTCCAACTTGGGCAGGGGGAGCAAAATTTGAAATCACTCACGGGTTTACTATGGATAAATTTGTAGTTGACCTTAGTAACCATTCATGTAGTTGTTACTTTTGGGATTTGGTAGGAATTCCTTGTAGGCACGCTGTGGCTGCCATCAATTACAAACAAGAAAACCCTGAAGACTATGTACATCCTTATTACAAGAGAGAGGCTTATGACACTTGTTATGGCCCTGAGATTGTTCCAATCAATGGACAACAATTGTGGTCTACTTCTGAATTTGGTTCCCTACTGCCTCCAATTTATAAAACACCCCCTGGGAGGCCTAGAAAACTAAGAAGAAGGGAGGCTGATGAATATGTCACTCATACAAAATTATCAAAGACGAATCTTCTTATGAAGTGTAGCAGCTGCAATGAATTTGGTCATAATGTAAGAACATGTAAAAGGGCAAACAAAAAGGTACAAAATCAATCTTTTACAACTTCACTTATTTACACATTCAAACTTATTTACAATCTTACAATTGCTTACTTCCATTTACAGAACACAAGGGCCACTTCCAGTTCAGGACGATTTGGCAGCACAAGGGCCACTTCCAGTGCAGGAGGTTCTCAACCACAAGCACCTCCATCAACGTCAGAAGGAGGACCAACATCAACAAGGGGAAGAACAACTGGCAGTGAAGCAGGAGCTGCATCAAGTCACCAAGGAGGAGGAACATCAAAACGGGGAAGAAGTGCCAGTGGAGCAGGACCTGCATCAAGGGACGACGGTGGAAGAAGAACATCCTCAAGACTAGCTACACAACATCTAGGGTCCCAAGCTAGTACCAATTGAAGAATTATTGTAGCCAACCCTTTATTGTATTGAATTTTGTAATTCACAGTTACCCACTAAGGGAACAATTATAGTACTGCCTACAGTGGTTGGTGTGGTTGCTTTTAATATTTTTTGTAGTGGAAAGGGACCACTGAACTTATGTTATTTAATAGTATGTGACCACTTCATTTTCAAAGGGACCACTAAACTTCCAGTTGTATTCCATCTTTGCATAATGGCAAGTTAACTTTATTTATTCCAAGTCCACATTTACAGATACTCTGCCTGTGCTTTCTTATGCTGTGAGCTGTTTTCTTTATTAACATAAATGAATATACCAGTAACAGTGCAATGTTAAAGGGAAAACAAACAACAACATAAACAATTTCCAGACAATCCTCATTTTATTCAACCATAATTCTTAGTTACAATTCATCTTTAACAAAAACATAATACAAAAGAAAATTGTTAACGCCCATGACAAGATAAACAACAACAACATCATTTTTCCAACTTTCTTCTCTTCTTCTAATTTCCTTTTCAACTTGTCGTTCTTCTTCCTTAGATCCAATACGAGTTTTTCATTTTCCAAACACATTTGAAGTTCTTCACGTTTTCTTTCAAAGCTTCCTTCAGTTTCAGAAACTCCTTCATCATGCCATTCAAAGTAATTACAACTTGAATTACTCTGCAATCAAAACAACACAGGATTAATTCAAAATTCAGCAAATGAAATGAAATATTTAATCACTTACTGCCCAATTTCTACATCTATAAAACAATCTTCCTTTGTTCTTCACAGTAGTTGCCTTCAAAACTAACAATGTTTCACCACAACCACACAATTTAGAAGGTAACCGTGAAGATGATCCACAGCTTTGCGACTTAGACGAACCAATTGACCTTCGCGTCCAACCATTTCCTCCACTGTCACCTTTCATTTCACTACAAGAAAACAATCCCTTCATCAGCTTTGGTGCCCACAAAAACCCTATATCCCAAATCGTCATATTCACACGAAGAACAGAAGAAGAAGAAGACCAAAACCAAAACATACAAACTTACCTCAACAATACCAACTCCAACCTTCAGATGTACCCAAGTTCTTTCTCCTTAGCTGCACCCACGAAGAACAACCAAACTTCTTCAAATCTCATATATAAAAGACAACGAAGTGCTTAACCCTTAATCTCAGTTCAACAGTTAAACATCCCACGTGGCAGAGAGTGAAGGCAGAGATCAGTGATCACGTGGGCATCGCCGTTTGCCACATCTTCAAAAACTTAACGCCGTCCATTTTTAAGGACTAATACTCAGAGTTTCAAAACTATAAGGACTAAAAACCATCAAAGTTCTGAGCAGGGACTAAAAACAAAATCGTCTGATAGTTTAGGGACTAAAAACATATTTAACCCTTAATTATATTAATCATTTATTTTTACTTTTGTAGTTAAACTAATCATAATTACTGATAATGACTAAAATAGAATTCTTAGAAAATACATATATTTAATGGTAGGATAAAAATTATATATTCTATTATTTTGTTGTTATAGTAACCAGTTAACAGGTTTAGACCACGTTACATTTAACATATCCAATTTAGTTTATTATTGATTTAGTTTAATTTCTAATTAAATAAGATATTAAAATTCATTATTTTTTAATAGTATAATTAGGGATGACAATTTTACCCGCGGGCACGGGTATCTGTGGGTAAACTCCGCGGCGGGTAGTAACTATCCGCGAATATTTACTACCCGCAAGTAAAGGGTAGCGGGTATTTTAATACTCGCTTTTAAACAGGGCGGGTAGTTACCCGCAAAAAATTAAAAACAAATAATTTATATATTTTTTAATTAAATTAATTAAAAATAAAATAAAATTATATTTTATTAGTTTAAATTTAATTAAAATTAAATTTTAATTTACATTTAATTTAATTTATATTATATATATATATATTGTATTTTTATTTAAATTTTATTTTTAAAATGTATTAAATATTTTTTTTGCGGGTATCCGCTGGTACCCGCGGGCTTTAAAATATCCGCGGATATTTTTAAACGGGTACCCGGCGGGTAGCGGATCAGGTAGCGGGTACGATTTTCGGATTGCGGGTAGGCACTACCCGTGCCCAACCCGACCCGTTGTCATCCCTAAGTATAACATCTCATTTTATTAGTATAAAATTAATAAAATATTCAAAATTGATAATCACAATATAGAGAATTTGTATTATAGTTATCTTATTAAGACATAATCATAATAATATTGAGATATATAGATATAGTTTAAATGAAACTATGATACATTAGGAAAATTTTAAAATCTTTCTTAAGATTCTAGGGATGAAAGAAAAATAATCTAACAACGAGACAACAAAAATGAATATCCCTTTTGAAGTATATCAACTCATGATTCCTTATTTACTCGCACCAATAAAAGTGATCATTGCAAAAAAAAAAGACAAAAAAGGCAAAAATACAGACGAAGGGTAAATTAATCTACAAAAGAGTTATCCTGAAACCAATAAATCATATTATACATACAAACTAAACATGAATATAAATACAATGAATATATATGCACACGAAATAGAGGATTTTAAACTCAATTATCCGAATACATGCCCTTGATATTGGAATTCATTAGAGACCTACACTTGTGGTGGTCTCTATGCTTTTTAGAGCCATAGCCAAAGGGGTTATCACCCTTATACACAAGGTTAATCTCGTTTGCAACTTGGGCCAAACAAACTTATTGACTATGGCCTCTTACGACTTTCACCAAATAACACATTCTACTATACATATGCATGAATGATTATTAGAGTTCATGATACTCCTTTACGAAATCCATACATCAATACATACACTAAAGAAAGGTCGTCATAGAATCTCCTCATTAAACATATGGAATTACGCCAAACACATACAATGTTCAAATTTATTAACAAGTATATCATCATCACAATTTCATAAATCATTATTCACATGCATATTTATCCATAAATTTATCAACCATTCCCTAAACAACACTTACACATCAATTATATTGACTATTAAAGCCATAAACGCGAATATACCAATCAACAAAAACACTAAGAACCAGTTAAAGAGAAGACATAACAACGAAATTGGCACTCAATGACAATTCTGACGCTTAGCATGAGACCACTCGGAAAAAGGGGTGTTCAATGACACTTCCAATGCTCAACGATCTGGAGCTAAAATACTCCAACTTGTAGTACGAAGCTGGCACTAAGTAGTACCCTATTGTTGCTCAACACTAAAGCATTCATAAAAGTTGATGCTCAGTGGCACAGTCTGACACTTAGTAGTATAGTATGGTGCTCATCTTCCTAGAGCTAAAATGCTCCCAAACTTGTAGCACAAAGCTAGTGCTCAACTTCAATCTACTACCACTTAGTGTTGTATCAACAAACCAGAAAATTTCATGATGTGATCGAGTAATTAGGACCTGCTCAATTGATTAATTTGGTACTCCTTTTAGTCCCTTTGTTTAAAAACAATTTTACATAGAATGGAATTTATACCAAATTACTCAATTCCTTAGATTTCACTCTTATTCACAACAAAAAACAATCACAACACTCAAAATATATTACTATCATCCAAACCATACAAAACCATATCAACAAACACCAAACCATATTTATAAAGAAGAGTCAATTTCATCCTCAAATTCAATAAAGCAACAACATGCAGTTCATCAAATTTAACAAAAATCACACAAACACAGATCAAGACTAGCTTCCCTTACATGTGAGACAACTTAACCTACTCTAAGAATACCAAACCCTCTTCAAACTCATAAGATACTTTATCTATACCTAGGAAGAACACAAATATGATTAGATCACTTAACAACACATGCAACCAAAAGAAAGACTGCGTGCAAGGATAACACAAATTGGACCAAGAGGAAAGGATAAAATACTAACTTACACGAATAGAGAAATTAATCCATTCAAATTGAAGATCTTGTGACAATGATCAATCATATGATATGAGTTCTTCAATTAGATGAAAAAAGAAGAAGAATTCTTATAAAGAAATCAAAGAATGCAATAAATGTTATTTATGATATATAAAATCACGATATAAGTAAACAAATTATGATTTAGATTAATAACAAACAATTTATATTACCATTCCAAGTTTTTCATTATTAATAAATTTAAAATATAAAACTTCATGGACAAATAGAAACTAAAATGATAGATTAAAAAATATAAGATGTCAATTTTAAAATTTATTATTTAAAATTCTTAATATTCTAATTGAAGAATAATTTCAACAAGCACTTTCATTCAAAATAGTTATTCTAATTTGTGGATAAAAAATAATCTTAAAATGCTAGATCAGTAACACTCCAACTACACTATTTTTAAAAAAAAAAAGGAAAGAAATTCAATCTTCTAGCCTGTTAATGTTGAATAATATAAAATAATAGTTTGAAAGCTTTGAAATTTTGTCATGCATTTACACTGGAAATTTCTGCTTTCTAGTAATAACACTAACACCATCAAGTAAACGCGTTCAAGGCACCAAACTGTACTTGTGTTTAGTGTATATTCAACGTTTTATATGGAGTTTACAGTTTTCTATCCAATTTGCATTCATATTGTGAATTTACGACTTCTCTTCAACCTAATTGATTTCAAATGTTAAATCATTTTAAATATTTAGCATAATCAATTTTAACATAATTAATTTCGAATTTATCTTTAATTAATCATTAATACTTCAAAATTTAATTTTATTAGTCTAAATTTATCTGGTACAATATGGTTTAGTCTTATATATATAAATTTGAAAATTTCCACAATGTTTCAATTTCAAAACCCCAAAGTGTTGATTAATTTTTATTCTAAATCTTTCTAAAAGATTGTGATTCTTCTATTTTGTGTGTATCGTATGGAATATGTTTCATGTGTACTGCAAGATATTATTCTAAAGCAATTATTTCATTTTATAATTTTTTATATAAAGTAGTAAAAAATATAAGAATATCTTACATTATTTCTTTTAGATTGACCAGTATGATTGATGACAATTATTTACATTAAAATAAAATAAAAAGAAAAAAACATTCTTAAAACCGTAGACTTATATAATTCTTTTAAAACCATATAAAATTAGTGTAATCTAAACATTAATAATAAACGGACTTCATAAATATTTTTTTTAGTTATGTTAAATTATTAATGATTGTGAGGGTCGCGTGATTGTACCATTACATGAATATTGATTTAAGGAAAAAAAATTGTATATGAATACTTCACTAAAATTAACACCAAAGAAAACAAAACACGATAACCCTCACCAGTTAATTATAGATTAGTCAAGTTCAATCAATGTCATTATAAAAAAGTGAATCAAAATACAAAATAAAAATAAAAATAAATAAATAACTAAAAGTATTTTGATTAAAAAATAAAAAATAGTAAACACTCAATTCAAGAGAGCAAAACTCAGAACTAAACAGTGAATTCATTTGGTCAACTGAATCTCTGTTTCGCTCAAAAAGAATTTTTGAATCAGTCAATCCTGGGATCTTGTAGTTTCCATTTCAAGAACTTAATTGGAAACTCATTCAATTAACCAAACAAAGCAAATTTTAAAATTTGAATTGAGCCTCAAACAGAATATGTGAACATGGCGTGCCAATTATCACTAAACGTAAATCTAGTAAACCAAAACTAAACTCAGAACCTATGACAAGAATTAAAAGAGTTAACATTTATCTATGTTATTTTTGAACCAAAATTTAGAATCAAAACAAAGAATTCTATCATAAAATGTAATATATAATACAAGAAAGATAAAATTCTAGTATCACAATTATCAAGCAATTATGACCTAAAGAACTAATTTCAGAGTGCAGAAACAATAAAAATGACTAACTGAAAACATAAAATTTGCAAGAAAAATTAAAGAACAAGAGTTGAACATCGTAAAAACTCAAAATTTTATTTCAATTAAAAGAAAAATTAAAACGTATTGAGTTCATATAGTAAAATAGGTATAAGAAGATTTACTCAAAAACATTCTCACTTTGTACTCACGAGACACTTTAATCCACCAATGAGAATCAAACAACGTTCATCGAAGGAGTTTCTAATTATCGTTAACAAAAAAATTTAACCAACATCGAACTTTTTTAACGCAGTGTTCGCTTGAACAAAATTTATTGTTTATAACGCGAATGCAAGCGATGATTTCAGAATGCAGTTGTGTTCTAATGAGAAGAAATGCGAGGAAAGGCGAAGACGGATTTGCAGGATACCACTGTTTTTCATCACCCACGACTTTGAAGAGATTTGGAGGGATTGTGACTGAAATGTCACATATACCCTCAACTTATTATACATTTCCCTATATGTATATCAGCTTTTACGTAAAAAATTGATTCACAAAAGCTTCATAATCGATTCCAACATGTTAAAAACTTGAAGAAGCTTGGCATGGTTGCATAGATTCCCTGAGCACTGAAGTTGTTTGACACAGTCGTTAAACAGGAAGAGTAACAACGGTGTTCAAAGTCTAATGTGTTGGGTTTCTTCCATTGACGACGAAGAGCAACGACGGTTCTTCCATTGACGACAACGAGCAAGGTCTGAGGTGAGGTGAGTATTGTTGTATGTTGGTTGTCCAATTTTCTTGTTGTTTTTGAGTTCCAAGCTTGTAAATGAGGACGACGAAGGTGTTGATGGCATGAAGAAGAAAGTGTGAAATGGGATTTGCGTGTTTTAAGCTGAAGAAGACGATGAACAGTGGTTGATGACGAACTTAAAGGCAACGTATTCGGTTCCATAGCTAGAGTACCATAGTTCTGAGAAGCCGTGGAGGAACATAACCACTAGGCCTGACCATTCTCTGCTCTATTTTCTCCATTTCTTTCTCTTCACTCTATCTTTCTCAATTTTTCTACTTCAAATGATGTTGCAGGGAATTTAGGTAAGTGGAGACTGAGAAGAGAATTTTTCTTTTCCTTTTCGAAATGATTTTGCGTGTAATGATGTAATCCAAGACGATCCAATTCTTTCGTAGTGCTTCACCTTCTCCGACAACTTCACAATGACAAATTATACATATTCCTTTTGATTTTTTTTTTGTTTTTTTATGTGTATTCTAATAATCACGATCTGCTTACTTTTTAAAAATTATTTTTAATTTTAATAATTATTTTTAATTTTTTACTCTTTATAAATATTTTTACAATTAAATATAAAATTAATAACTATCATTTTATATTATTTTAATAACTAGGGGTATTTTGGTCATCTTTAATTTCTATTCATTAAACAAATTTTTTAAATTTATCACATCAATGAAATCCTACACTAATTCTCACAAACTTTACTTTCAAATCCTCTCTTAATTACCTTAAAATTCACTCAAATAAACAACAAAAAATGTACTCTCAAATCCATTCAATGAGTCTCTCCGATATCATCTCCTCCAAATACCCTCAACCCAACAAAGCCCAAGAAAAAAATTTAAGAGTTTTAAAATAATAGAATTAAAATAACTAAAAACATAATTGGATAAGAAACCTATTACACCTACATATTAATAATTTGGTCTCCTCTTTATAAGGTATCATAAAATGCACAAATCAACAACAACGATATTTCTAATATAAAGACAAGAAGGCTCACTAAGAAAATGGGAAGTTGTTTGAGGTTGGTGGAGCAAGATGAAGATTTGAATGGGAAAATATTTGTGATAATCATGAGTCTAGAAATGTTAGATTTTTGACGGGTCAACCCAGTTTTGAAATATGATAAATTAAAATAATTATTTTAGTAAGACGAACCTAATTATTTCAATATTTTATAATTTTTTAACCTATTTTATGAAACTTAGTTTGTTTCTTATATTGTAAAAAGAAAAATTTAGTATAACAATTTATAGTTATTTTAAATTAATCTTTTATATATTGAGATTTAAATGCCTAGTTTTTCTATAAATTGTTATTTTTAAATTTTATTATTTTATGTATTTATTATTCTATAAAAAATTATTTTAGTCGCTTCCTCGTCATGCTTAAACACCATCATGGTGTTGACTCGATACCCTGACATGATATTAACGTATCATTATCACGTAATTACATTTTTTATACGTTTTCAATGTTAAAGATATAACACTTTTAAAAATGTTAAAAACTAAAATATTACAAAGACTTAATAAAATATTACAAAGTCTAAGTTTTTTTTTAACACAACTTATTATAATAATTAGATTATTATTAGAAAAAAGTGTCTTTTTTTCACAAATGTGCACGCTTATCAAAGTCTCATCACGTGGCACCCTTTTCGTGCGATGTATTTATTGAAGGGTGAGTAAAACTAAGAGAGATAAATTTAATTAAATTTATTTGATAAAGAGGAAAAAGAGAGAGAATTAATAAAATAAGTGAATCACACATATGATTTTACTGTATTTTTCATTTGTTTGTATACTACATTGGAAAGACTGAATCGAATTCGAAATCAATTTGATCACTTCAATTAAATATACAATATTTAAAAATTTATATTTGATATTCAGTTTGTTTACTTCTAAAATAAATTTGAGGAAGAATAAATAAATAAATTTAGAAAAATTTGAAAATAAAATTTGTGTTATTTGTTTTAAAAGATTTGAAGGTCAAAGAAAAATATTTAAAAATAAAATTCATGAATAATTTGATAGATAAAAATATATTTTAATAAATTAAAATATAAGATTGTAATTTTATCTTTATAATTTAAATTAATATATTATTATTAATATTATATTTATTATTATTATTATTATTATCATTATTATTATTATTATTATTATTATTATTATTATTATTATTATTATTATTATTATTATTATTATTATTATTATTATTATTATTATTATTATTATTATTATTATTATTATTATTATTATTATTATTATTATTATTATTATTATTATTATTATTATTATTATTTTATTATTATTATTATTATTATTATTATTATTATTATTATTATTATTATTATTATTATTATTATTATTATTATTATTATTATTATTATTATTATTATTATTATTATTATTATTATTATTATTATTATTATTATTATTATTATTATTACAGTTGGAAGTTACAAGTTACATGTCGACTAGAGATATAACTAATTTATAATATATAAGTTAGTGCAAAACCTCACTTTAAAAACCGGTTTAGTGGGGTTTAGTTAGTTTAAAGTCTACTTTCTAAAATAGTATTAGAACCTAATTGTTACATATAAACGTCATTTGAGTGATATCTCCAAATTGTAATTCTCTAAACAATTAATTAAGTTATCACCAATAAAAACATAATATCAGGATGTTAGTCTTCTATCAGAAGAAGATTCTACCCATTCAGCATCAGAATAACAAACTACTCTTGTGTGATTACTAAATCATATAACATCTCTTTCCCAGAAAATCCTTTAATATACTTTAATATACGAATAATAATTCAATTTTTCATAAACCATGACTTCAACTTCCTTGAAACTTCCATATTTGACATTTCAGTTGCCTATCTCCACTTTTCCATGTTCATCCTTGGGCATTCCTGTACCAACATAAGAAAAGCACATGGATACAATTTGGTGAAAACACACAGCTACAATAAATAACATCATATCCCTTCCCATCTCCTCCCCACTCCAAATATCTTCTCTCTCATGTATCTCTGAACAGCAAATTTATGGTAGTACTAACAAATTCGTGAAAATGAACAAAGACTAAATGATCGGTTAGTCAAATTCAAATTATTTCCAGATTAATTTGATTAAATTATTTACATTACGGATATATTTAGTTAGTTTCTTTAAAAAAGTTATTTTCAATCTTAAACTTAAAAATGTAACACATATGCTTTTAATATTAATTATAATTTTATATACTTTATTATTAAATTTTAGCAAAAAAGAATCATAGCAAAAATAGAATTAAAAAATTAAAATATATTTATGAATTTATAAATATTAAAATATAAATTTAAGTTATATATTTTAACAATTCTAATTTATTATCTAAATTTAGTTTTTGATTTATCTAACATTATTCATCTATTTGATTCGATCTAACTAAATTTTCAAATTTATCTCGAATTTTGTCGTATTAGATAGGACAGGGACTTTTTCTCCACTAAATTTTACATCCTTTAAAAATGGCAATTATTTTTTACTGAATTCTCTTGTTTATTCTTTTCTTACTCTCAAAGACATCAAACAATAAATTCTCCATTTTTAATTAGTTTGAAATCCACCCACTGACATTAAATATTTGTACCGTATAGCACTGTTGTTATAGTTATATGGACTGGGTCGTCATTTTTGACTGGGTTTTATAATCATTTCAATTTTTTTTTTTATGGGTGACAGTTCAATTTCAGTGCTGAAAGGACACTATGAAAGTAACGTTTGCGTTATAAAATAGTCCCACCAACATACAAGACTTATAATTGCGTCTATATATTATCCATTACAAAATTCTTTTTTATAATGGACTAGTTTGTTTGAGACAAGATCCACAATATTCCATCATCCATCCGATCATATTTCAATTAAATGCACTTTATCAATAAACAACAATGAAGTACAAAGGACGCTAAGAACTGCTCCAAAAATTTCTAACAATTACTACTTACTATTTATCAGTCAATTATATGGTTGTTTGATAGAATACATTCAATATTCTTATCCTTTCATATTATAACATTTATAAGGTGTTACTTGAAGATGAGAATATTAAGGCTTAATACAAATTTTAGTTCGTTGAGTATTTAAAGTGGTCTTATTTTTGTTCAAATGTTCACGGTTATCCTATATTATGTAAAAATGATTTAAGTTGATCATTTTTTGTTACGGTAACGCTAACAGCATAATGATGTAACAATTGTGACTTGTCCAATTTTTTATTACGTGGTAGTTGTGACATAATTGATGTGACAATGTTAATGTAAAAGGAAAGGAGGACACCCAGAAACCAAGGAGCAACACCAACACCAACCATCGCGCCGCTATGGTGGAACCGAAAACGTCGATGGTGCCGTCAGTAACGCTCCTATCTCGTTCTTCTTCTTTTCGTTGCCGTCAGTGACACTCCCATCTCGTTCTTCTACAGTTGTAACAAATTTCCTCTTTTCATTCATCATCATTGTCAACGTAATCTCATTTTACAATAACGAGCACAAACTCACCAGCTCTCACTCCTCGAAGAAAAATGAAGAGCTAGCTTCATGATAATATTATACCCTCGTTGCATTCGATCTTTTAGGAGTATTATCAGTGTGTTCAAGTCCAAGATATTGCTCCCATGTGCCATATATATCCCTTCTCTGAACAATAAAAAACAAGATAAATTAATTTTGCACAAAACACACATTTTTCAGGATTTCTCATAGTAACAATCATAACCAAAAGGGAAAAGAAAATTGGCATACTTGAAACCGAGTGGAAACAATATCTGAATTGAAGATACTCCGAACGACCTTCCTTTTCCTATAACAGTTCCTTGCCTTTTTGTGATGGCTTTACATTGCTCCTTTGGATTGATCTTAGTGTTAGCAGTGAGCTTTGGTTCTTATTGATTTTCCAGCTGTTGTGCTAGCTGTCCAATCTACACTTCTAGGTTTCTTAGTGAAGCTTCTAGTTCTTTTGATTTGAAGTAGATACCTAGATGAATTGTGTCAATGCATCCTCAATTTGAGGTTGTTGTCCATGATAATTTGCTTATGCAAATTGCCTGTTGGTTGAACCACCATCTTGCCTCCAACTTTGTTGTTGATTTTGATTTGATCTCTAGTTGTTGGAGTAGTTATTTGGCTTTCTAGTGTGATTCATGAAGTGTAACTCCACTTATCTTATAGTATCTACAATAGAGCAATGACCATTATGGTGTTCACCTCCATAGAAATTACATTTTAAAATCTTTGCCATATGGTTTTTTAACTCTTCCATTTGTTGAAGTCAAATCCTTTTCAAGAGGAAGGGATGATGAAAAACTCATACTCAAGGGTTCAACCACTAGAAAAATAGTCAAGCTCCTATAGGAAGAACCATCCAAAGAAGGAGAAACAAATGTGTGTTTCACTTGAGCCATCATGGAAGAAAAAGGAGCAATGTAGGATTTAGTCCTTGTATTCGACCATGTAGTGTAGGTTTGATTAAGACTTGTATTAAGGCCTAAGTAGCATAGGATTTTCCCTAAGTTAGATATCCAAACCAAGTGGAAAGTGTGTGTCATGTGTCATGCTTCCATTGGAGATGATTTGCTTTTTAAAAAGTAGCCACATGGTACCTTAGGAGTGGAGAGTTTTTCTTTTTGGTAGTGATCATATGTCCCTCCACCATTGGAGAGGATATGCTTTTAGTAGCGGTCACATGACACTTTAGGAATGGAGATGATTGTGTTTTGTGGGTGGCCACATGTCCTCCATCATTAGAGATGTTAGAAGGCCTCATTTTTTTCCAATGAGAACAAAAGTGAGAGATCATGTTTTTAGGATTAAAAGGAGACACCCTTGGCCTATAAGTAGAGGTGTCTCCACCCTTGTATTTCATCTTGGAAATTAGTAATATTATGCTGCCAAATTGTAGCCTCATTCTTCCTTGATCAAGACTAGAACAACACAGGCCCTTCTAGTCACCTACCTCATGAAGTTGGTTTAACCTCTCCTTCAACCTTCGAACTACACACCATTTTCATCCTATCACTAAAAGTCGTGAGCCTATCACCACACCACCATCATTTGCGCATCATATCACCCTTTTCCCACCCATTTCCACAACCATATCCATCATAGGGACCATCTCCTTGATTCCTCCTAAGCTTTGGCCCAACCTAGTTCAAGAAGGTTGTCATCACATCTTAACATGTAAGGACCTAGATTGATTATCCAAATATTGTATAGAATGTCGAGTTACAGAGGTTCTTGCACCGGTGTGGTGGAACAACTGGACTACCCCAAGCTACCACACCAGGTCAGTCCTACAAACGCCCTTTTGCCAATTGGAGAAAGGACCCTCAAGCTCAGACCTCATACTATTCTCACGACATGACTCATCACTCTGTACTTAATTCCGATCATTCATACTATCAATACTTGAAACCACCACCAAGAAGTTCCTCCTCGAAACTATTTTTCACAACTTTCAAACCATTGATATCAATTCACCTTTACATTGAATTCATTTGATAATGTATACACATTTCCTTTCACTTTTACATTGTATACCAATACATGAAACCACTAAAAGAACTCGAAACACCATTGCAATTCATCAGAAATCACACAATCACACAAATTTTCTTCATTGTAGCTTGATACCCCCACTAGCCAAGGAAAACAACTTTGAAACCCTTACCAATAGCTTCAGAAGGGTTTAAAACCACAATGACAACCTAAAGAACGTCCAACACTAATATCCAGAACCCTGAATTTGAGATTTCCTAAACCTGAAAATTCCAAAAATGGTGCAATAGCCCTCAACGCCCCTCTTAAAAGGGTGCTCAAACGCCAAATCCCTAGACATGGGTGCTTAGAGGGTGCTTGAGGGCGCTCGGGAGAGTTCTTCTTAGAAAAAGGACGCTCAGGGGGTGCTTAGCGATGCATCAGCTTCTTAAATTTAGCTATTTGGACTTTGGTAACCATCTACACAGGTTTAAATAGTTCCTACAACTTCTTAGGCACTAAGGAATATCTAAGAACAAACCTCTAACTTGAAATGACCACTCAAAACCCCAAACTACCCATTCTAGACTATTTAAACCCAATTCTACCATTCCATACACCAAAACAGCAAACTCAATTAAGGCCCCAAACTTCCCAAACCTGTCCTAATTCTTTATTTCAGAATTCCACTACTAAAAAAATCCAATTTTTACAATAAAAACACCCCTAAAACCCCAATAATGAACTACCTCTAATTACCTATCAAATTTCAATTTAATAATACCTCTAACAAGTCTCAAATGACTTCATCACAGTTTTATAATAGTGGTTCTCTCACATCAACTCCCGTTTCTCAAACTCACCTATCAAAATCCCCTTTTTAGACTTAAAACCCAAGTCATTGACTCTTCTTCAATCCAAACACTTTGAATCCAATTTCCAACAATCATACAATTTCACCACACACAATCATGACAGTAGAAACATTGAAACACACCATACAAAGCATTCAACATCATACAATCATTTATCATCATCTAAACACAAAGAGTATTAACAACCAACTAGTTATTTCACTGAAATCATTTTATCATTCATAGAGATACTAAATTCAAACCACAAACATAATCTAAAACAAGGTCTAACTTACCTTACCTTACA
The DNA here is from genome assembly GCF_029865625.1 of Vigna umbellata. Classification (NCBI taxonomy): domain Eukaryota; kingdom Viridiplantae; phylum Streptophyta; class Magnoliopsida; order Fabales; family Fabaceae; genus Vigna; species Vigna umbellata. The sequence continues at coordinate 16,516,648 of NC_142169.1, read as the reverse complement.
AGGAACTTCCCAACTCTAAGAACACCTCATTGATTGCTTGAAACACAAGAAAATTCTACAAACACCTATGAAACACCAAATTGAAGGTGAAAAGAGTCCTTAGGACCTCGGTTTACAAAAGAACCAAAGGAGAAACATATTTGTTACATGCAAGAAAGGATTCTTGGACAGAATCACAAATTGAGAATGAACAAAAACAGGAATAAAAACTTCCTTGCTCTAAACAAAAAACTAATCAGGTAGATGTGTAAATTATTTTGTCGTGATCTCCTAGGTATCTCCTAATAGTCAAAAAGATAATTTAGGAATTAAAACTCTTAAAGTGAAGATAAAGAACTCTAAAAAAGTTATTTTTGGAGAGATGGTACGTTTTAAAATAATGAAACTCGTTTATAACAAAATTATTTATAAATAACTTATTTAATATTAAAATAATCGAGTTTCATTATTTTTATACTATCATCACTTCTAAAATATTATTTTATGAGATTTTATAGTCTTATTATCTATTGAAGAAGAAATATTAAATGAAATTAGTTATGATAATTTAATAAATAATTTTGAATCAAACAGAGCTCAAAAAATAAATTTTAAATATAAAATAAATTTTAAATAAAAGGCCTCATGTTTTATGTTTGTTTTAAGCCTCTCGAACCGCTCCTTATTCTATAGTTTATATATGTATATTAAAAAAGTGTCCAATAGTTATTAAAAACATATATACAATTGTTATTGTGTGAATTAAAATTAAAATTATATATATTAAATTTTTTAACATAAAACATTATAAATTATTGTCACCATATAAATATTACTACTTAAATATTTTATTGTTAAGTATTTTAAAGTATAACTCAAATTAAAGTATTAGTATCATAAAGTTACAATGTGTGATTCCTTATAATATTTTATCATGATAAAATAAATAATTAATATATTATTATTAAAATAAAAATAATTCTTTTAATAATAAATACAATATATTTTAAAGTATCAAACTACCTTATTTTTCATCGCCTTTCTATTCCCATCACAATTTTACCAATCTAAATAAAGCCTATGATAGTGATATCCCCAAAATAGTTCAAAAAGGGATTGTTATGGACAAAATGTAAAAAAACTTTTAAAAGTAGTGTGATTGTTTCTTTGAACTCGAACTTTCAAATAGTTCAAAAAGGGATTTATGGACAAAATGTATTTTCGTCATCATACTAAAGCACCTATAAGCATTGAATGCAAATATTATATTTATATGTTTTTTACTAACTAGCATAACCCTATATTGGTTTGTGGAAATATCTTGAAAAAAAAGATAAAATATCATATTTATATTTTGTTTTCTTAAAAGAATATTTTCATCTAATGCAAAAAATATTCCATATTGCAGTAATAGTTTTTGTTCCGATCAAATGATACAATATTGCAATATTTCGTGATTTAATTTGTAGAAATAAAAAAAAATGTAAAAGACAGTACTTTTTAACCTAAAAAATGAATTGGAGGCCATGCATTCTCTTTTGTTTTCACATCATTTTTCTGTTAAATGATACATCTTTTATTTATTTATTTTTATTCTCTTCTATTATTCGTTTAAAAAAGTTTAGAACTTTTGAACCATATTTTTCTTCATTTTTTATAAAAATTACTTTGGCAATATTTTTTTAACAACTTTACGTATCATTATGTAATTGATATAAAATTACTTCACAATTAATAATAATAATCATAAACATCAACATATACCAATCATAAAATAACACAAATAATATTAAAATATTATAAAAAAAATATTATAAAATACCATTATCTTTTTATAATTGAAACGTTACAATTTTTCCACTACCCATTATCTTAACTTTTATAATAATTCTTATTTTCAGTCCCGTCAATTCCAAGTGGACCTGATAAGTCCCGTCAATTCCAACCAGTCCTGACTGGCGTTTTAATTACATCATACATACGTTTGGCATACGGTGGTGTAAGCAAGCAGAAATTTTCAATACGCTTTCAAACTGTATTGCTCGTCTTCAGTTTCAAACTTTCACACCTCCATCTTTTTTATGCTTCTAGATGAACGACTCCCACAAAACACATCGAATTTCCTTTCTCTACTTTTAAATATACAAATGTATTTTCAATAGATATGTAGATAAGAAAAAGATCTGTGTTAAGTAAAATATCCGTTTTATTTAATACATAATAACATCATAACTCAAAACTGAAATAAAATATGAGAAAGAAGGATAAAACAAACCACACATAATATTACATTTTTGTTAAATAAAATAAAATTGAAATATCTTTTTTTAAAAAAATTGAAAAAAGAATAATAACGCGCTTTGTTATAAATAAAATATATAACTATTTAGAGAATAAAGAGAAATTATTTTTCTTTCTCTTAATTTTTTTCTCGTACATTAAAGTGGTAGAAAATAAGATAAAGTGGTTTTCACAATCAGATGTTAATCTTCTAATAAAACAACATTGCAGTAATTTTTCAATGGTATGCACAATGGTCTAGTGTTTTGAACTGAGATGTTTATTGCACATAATATTAACAAAAAGAATATAGATAGAATTAAAATGACTTAAATAGTCTTTCAATGAATTCAATTGAATATGTAACTTACAATAAAATATTTTCAATAAATGTTAGAACATAAAAACAATAAAGGAGGATTTTAAAATAGACAAAAAGAAATAAACACAAACATATAAAAAAAGTTTGATTCTCCCGCTTTTCTATAGTTGAATTTTTTATTGGTTATTATAAGATTGTTATTCATTTATGTATTTAGGTAATTAAGTATATAACGTGAAATATGAGTCTTACTATGATAAGTGATTATACAAAACATTCTAACAACTTAAGTTAGTAGAATACGTTAGATAATAACTAATGTTGTAATTTGATAAAACTTTTCTATTTAAATGGTTAGTTTGAAGAAGATTTGTAATAATTAAAGTTATTGGGTTTAGAAATTAAAAGGGCTTAAAAAATAATTTTTAATTACATAAATTATTTTTAAATATTCTAATGTTTATTTTTGCAATTGAAATTAAAGTTTTATTCTTTTAAAATATGGAATTAGTTCATCCAAAGTTATAAAATGAGGCCCAAAATCAAAATTTTGAAAGGAAATTACAAATAGCTAAAGACACCCCTGGTTTTACAAGCATACACCCCTCCACCACTAATTAGTCAGGTACTCTAAGATATTGCTATGTGTCCCAATCGACCTCTGACCACTATGAAGCTACCACATCATTAACCTTGCCACATCAGCCCTGCCACGTCAGCATCATCTTTCATCTCTATAAAACCCTAATTTTCCCTCCATTAGAACTCTAGCCTTCATGTGTTGTCACTATCGTTGTCAGTCGTTGTTTCCACTACCCCGAGGGCAGGTCATCAACCATGGCAGCACCTCCATTCTAGCATTCATCATCATCATCATCATCTTCTTCGCGCAATAGAACCACCAACGTCCAATCTCACACCGCAACCATGTTCATCTTCTTCGTACCTCCACTGATCTTCAACCAAGAACCACCATAGGTTCATCTTTTCCGGCCATTCACATATGAATCTCGCCCAGAAACACCAACAAGCAGAAAATTAAAAAAACTAAATCACAAAGACCAGCAGAAATCCCTAGCACCAAAACGAACCCAGTCGCAATCAGCGTTCCTCCATGCAAAACTAGCCCTGCGGCGCCATGAACCCACCACAGGTTTGATCTCTTTGCACCATTGAACCCTAACCACCACAAATCCCCATTAAGAGTCGTGAAATAGAACATGTAAATCCCAAAGTCTCCTTCATCGCCAATCTCCTCTTCACGAAATCTAACATGCAGAAGCTAGAATCAAGACGCAACCATCGTGCCTCCACAAAACCTAATCGCGAATCTTCTTCTTCATCTCGAGTTCACCTTCGTCCTCCATCCTCATAATCCCAACTTGTAAAAAGGAAAAGCAGAACCATAGAACTCCTCTTCCAACACGAGTTCGAGAGCCACCGTGATCACTTTGCGGCGCAAGCTTCCCTTGCCTTGCTTTGAGTCGCTGCAACTTCGAGCTTCTCCACCCCATTTGCATCAGAAACCCTATTATGGAATAACCCAACAAAAGCATACATACATTCATAGGGAAAACCCAACACAACTACGATATAAACCTTATCACCATGCAGAAACATATTCTCATACATCCACATGCGTTAAAACAACATTACCTTTCAAGATAATCAAAAGCAAACCTTATTCATCATAAAAAAAATAAGAAAACAAACACAGGTAAGTTTTTTCATACCTTGGTCAATACTAGGGTTTTATCTAACTTCAAAAACACCATAAATCCTTCCTTCCACTACGATTTTCTACAACTCTTCCTCTTTTCTCCTAGAAAACGTCTTTTCTCTCCCTTATCTCTCTCAATTTCATTTTAAGATATAGAGAACAATGTACAAACCCTAGTTTCCCCTTCTCCTTTTATCTTCTTTTATTCTATCTATATCTTTTTGGCTTTAATAAAATCTCTCACTTTATTTCTAAAACCCACTAAGATTTTCTCTCATATTTTATCTCAACTACTTTGTAAAATATATCAACAACTATCTCTTCTAAAAAGATTCACGTAATCTTTTAATTTCATATTTGAATTTTATTCTTTTACTTTCTACAGCCCCTAACTTAATTTTTGCACCATTTAATGAAGGAGAAAAAAACCCCTTTTGCCCCTAGACCAAAAATACACTTAAAATCTAAGTTTCTCATTTCATTTCTAAAATTGAACCCACACTTATTCAATATTAAATCATCCTTTTATCAACAAATCAACACAATACATTGATACTATCACACACACAATCACCAAAATAACAACATACTAATCATGTGTTCTACTAATCAACGATAACATTAAATAATAAACATAACAATTATAATCATAAAGAGAAACACCTAAGCATTACACATTAATTACCAAACAATAATACTTAAGTATCATAATCACTTTATTCTCTAACTACTACAATTTCCTCAATCTTACACATGTAATAAGATACAATGAATTTGTTCTCATCTCTTCACCTTTCACAAAAATTGTAAAACCTTAAATCACCTTCCAAATTAGACAAATACCTTTATCTTGTTATTCACATACACAACAAACAATACAAATAGCCTCGCACACGACACGTCCAAAAAATATAATAATAAAACGAAATAATTTATATCCAATGCACACAAAAAGAATCAAACATGTGAGCTTCAATCCATATTAAAGAGCTCTAGCCAATTATGCTACATTTTATGGTGTAGTTTATCTTTTATTATTTTAACTAATGTCATCCACATCCATACCACTCTTCTAGTTATTTATTTTTCCTGGGTCTTACACAACTCGTTTCAATCCTTAGCCTATTTCGGTTTGTCTCAACCTTTATTTCGACTCAAATCGTCATGACCTTCATCCTAGGTCGACCTATGTTGACCTGTGTGATGATCCAACCATTCTCAAACTTTTGCATGAGAATGCTATCTTTAACCCAACTAGCATTAAGTCAATCCATTTTTGGTAAGAATAATTCCCAAGTAAGCATGTAACTGATTGTCTGAGATCTATATCCATGGTTTTTTCCGCCAACTTTGAGACAAAAAAAATTGATTTAAAAAAAAGGCTCATGGTAAATTTTGTATGTTTCTTTCAATTCTTTTTATAATTATAAGAGACTTAAAATAAGTTGAAAACTTGATTATTTGACAAAAGAAAATGATTTGTTGACACTAAAAGAGCTACTTGACAACTCACTTATAAAAAGTAGTTATTAAAAAAGTGAACTTTATGTATATATAAAAAAAAGAATTTGATGAGTAAAATAACAATAATAAAATGAAAGATGGTGTTGTGGTCGAAAATATGAGAAATATTTCAAAATGAATATGTAATAACTCACTATTTTTTTATATTCAAAATGAATATTTTTTTCTAAAAAAAAGTTCTATGGTTGGCCCTGACCTACGGGGTTTTTGTAGATATTTTAGTTTTATGAACTTTTTCTATAAAGACTTTTTGGTCATGTGGATTTTTCTAGTAGTCTCAACCCATGTGGATCAAGGCCAAACCATGTAAGAGGGGCTAAATTGACGGCTGCAAACTTAACTTGAAGATTGGATTAAGAATTAGGTTTTTCACTCCAAAAAATAAATTGATTACAGTTTTGAAAATAAAGTAAATAAAAAATAATTAAATATATTTTTAATCTCTAAATTTAAACATAAAATTAAAATATTTATCTTTATTTCAAACTTCATATTTATGTATTTAAATTTTGAAAATTAATAAATATAATAATTTTAGTTTAATTATATTAATTTTTGTTAGACTTATTAAACACATATTAAAATTATGTTAAAGTTATTTAGACTATTTTCTTTCATTTTAATTTAAATTTTATTTAAAATACGGTTTAACAAACTTAAAAAAATTAAAATTAATGTCATTAAATTAATATAATTATATTAATTCACTTTTAAATTTTCAAACCAAAATCTATTAAAATTAGAAAGAAAGACGAATTACAATGCATGAACTAAAATCATACTTAACGTATGAAAAAAATTGACGGAGTTGAAACTTGCAACTTGGAGAGATTCGTCATAAATCTTGTTCTGAACTTGGTGAGTATTTGAAACATACAAGCAATGAGATAACTATATAACTTATAATAAAATCATCTTATTTTAATCATGATCCTAACATTATTTTAAAAGAGTTTTGGAGATTAGAACTTTTCCTTGACCCCTAATAAAAGTCTAAAAGAGGGCTTTATTGAAAGGTGAACCAAAACTAATCTAAAGACCATTAATTAAATTTCACAATATGTTTTTGACAACATTTTAACATCATCTACGTGTCATTTTGTGATTGGTCCAAAATTACTCCAAAATCAATAATAATAATCCTAATATAATGATACTTTGACAACATTTTTTTTGACAACATTTTAACATCATCCACGTGTCATTCTGTTATTGGTCCATGCTAATTTTTATGATTATTATTATTAATTGTGAAGTAATTTTGGATTAATTACAAAATAAGACGTGATGTTAAAATGTTGTCAAAATATCATTATCCTAATCATAAATACCAATATAAACTAATCACATAATGATACGTAAATGATGTTAAAATGTTATAAAAAAATGTTGTTAAAATATCTTTAACTACTAAATTTTCACGTCTACTTATCCTTTATCAGAAACGTGTGTATATATATATATATATAATGATATTCGCGCTGAACCAATAAAAGGTACGCGATAACCGCAATTAACTGCTAGAAAGTTTGTGACGAAACGTGTATGGCAATAATTTCATTTCCCTTCCTTTATATAATGTTTTGTGCAATTGGATGTTCTTTAAACTGCGTTTTGTTGTATTGTAGGCCACAGTTTTGGATTTCCTCTGCTTCTCTCTTGTTTTCCCTATCCCTTGCGCTTAAACCAAAACATAGCTATGTATAAAGTCACTGTTATTGGTAGCGGCAATTGGGGCAGTGTTGCGGCAAAGCTTATCGCCTGCAACACCGTGAGACTTGATTCTTTCCATGGTAATTTTCTTTTATATAACTATGTCTTCTTTTTTCTTTAAATGTAGCATTTTCTAAAACTTTAGTTTTCTTAATCCATACAATTAAGAAATTTAGTTACTGTTTGATTTTTTTTATAGCTGTTTTATAATGAAATTCGGAATTTAACTTTGTAAAAGAGATCCCTCTTTAATATAAATAATTTAATTACATGATTAAAAAGACCCGTTATTAATAAAAAATTGACACATCTCAATAATTTAATTACATATAAATTGTGACAGTATTTTATTAAAATGTTGGTATTTTATCTGTATAAGTCAAATAAGCTCTATATCATCATTTTGTTAGATTATAAAAATCATTCAAAGAACGGTACAATTAGCAGAGTATGTTTATAAAGATATACTTTTTAATAAAAAATCACTCAAGATCATAATTCTGCAATAATCGTCATGTACATAAAGTATTAATTAATAATTGAAGATAAGATAAGAAAAATAAATTATCTGAATTACAGATACACAAAAACATCTAACTAAATTTATTCATCAAAGCATTATTACACTGCATTAAGAAACAAAATAAATTAAATTGCGGTTGGATTAAGAATTAGGTTTTTCACTCAAAAAACTGTATTGATTACGGTTTTGGAAATAAAATAATAAAAATAGTTAAATATGTAAAATTGAAATATTAATTTTTGTCTCAAACTTTATATTTATGTATTTAAATTTTAAAAATTAACGAATATAATATTTTAAATTAACTATACTAAATTTTTTAATTTGTTAAACACATTTTAAAATTATGATGAAGTTATTTAGACTATTTTTTTTACATTTTAGTTTAATCTCACTTAAATTATGATTTAGCAAACTTAAAAAAATTAAAATTAATGTCATTAGGTTAATATAATTGTATTAATTCACTTTTAAATTTTCAAATCAAAACCTATTAAAATTAGAAAGAAAGACGAATTACAATGCATGAACTAAAATCATACTTAACGAAAAAATTTTGAAGGAGTGGAACTTGCAACTTGGAGAGATTCGTCATAAATCTTGTTCTGAACTTGAGAGGATTTGAAACATAGAAGTAATGAGATAACTATATCTGTAAGAAGCACTATGGTTCAATCAAAATTTAATGGAGCAAGAGCTCCTATTAAAGTGATCCGAATCGATAAGGGAAAAAAAGAAAGGAGAAAGCAAAATATAGCAGAAAAATAAGCATATACCTTCAAATTTTAAGATATGATAAAAGGTTTAAATGTACAAGTAAATTATTTTGATAATTAGATCGATCAAATTATTAAAAAAAGTTTGAAAATGTTAATATATAATGAAAAATATAAAAAATTGTAACGTGTCATTAAATAATATTATTTTTAACGGTTTATTTTGACTATAAAAAAAATAAACTACACTAATAAAAATATAATAACTTTTAGTGTCCTCTTATCATGTTCATAACTAATTATCTCTTATTATTTTATTTATTCATTTTTATTACTTTTACGTTTTTAAGTCTATATCCTATTTGTTCTCTCTCTAATTAGTGAGTTTAAATTCTTTGATTTTAAAATTTAAACAAAAAACATAAAAATAAACAAGTTATATAAATAAACATATATTGAATTTATATCTAATCAGAAAATTAATATGTAAAATAAATAAATAAAGCACAACAATTAAATCCTAACTCAACAAAAGGAAATAGTATTGACAAACATGCAAACACATCCATTACACTATGTTTTTGCAAGAGCATAACAATGTATAACAATTCCTTAATTAGCATTGGTATATTAAGTTTGGTTTAATTATTTTTTGTTCTTGTTTTTTTCAAAAATATTGTGTTCAGTTTTTTTTTTGTCTTAATTTGTTTAGATACTTTTAGAACTCATTTAATTTGGGCATTTTATTAGTACTAGACAAATGGTGTTAAAGTGATAGATAGGGTTGACAATAGGTCGAATTGAACATAGATAATGTTTACTTATAACTCAATCCACATGCAAAAATCATATGAGAGCTTCTTCCCATACCACCACACTCTTCTTCCTACACCACCAAATTTCACATTTAATCTTCATTCGAGAGTTAAAGATGGTTGGTAAAAAAATTCACTTTGCACCAACGTCCAACCACCTATTAAGAGGGGTCCCCACTATAAAATGTAATGCATCCCCCCAATGGAGATCACATTTCCTCTTCACTGTGCTATTTCTTTGCTCCTCCACGTTGTGCTATTGCATTCGTGCTTGTTGTTGGAGGTCGTGGTTCTTTGTTGTCTCTTTGGGCATCAACTTCTTAAAAGTAGTGTAAGAAGGTGGTATGGTAATGGTGGTGGTTGAAGAAGAGAAAAAATAAATAAAGCTTAAAAAGTTAAATCAATTACATACATATAAATCTATAAATAAAGCTTAAAAAATTAAAATAATAAAGCAAAAAAAAAAAAAACGAAAGGCCAAAACAGAAATGAAAGATCAGTTTGGCCTTCATCGAATGTTAACATTCGTCAACGGCCAAACGAATCTTTTATTTCCGTTTTGGTCTTCACGGTTTCACTAATAACAACATAGATCATACCACAACAACAAACAAAATGGACACAAATCCTTTTGACACATCACATATCATACAAAATTACAGTACCATACAAAATGGAGAGAAAGCATTAACTAGAAAATGAAAAGGAATAGGAAACCAACCTGAAGAGAGGAAACCAAGCACGAATCACACTCCTTTTCGAAAACCTCAAACATAGTGAAAGCAAGATAATGGAAGGGAAGACAAAATAATGGAGGGAGGAAACGAATGTCAAGGAGAGGAAGATGAAGAGAGTAGGAAGAAGAGAGAAAGAAATCTCTGGGATGTGGGGATATGGGGGTGTGAGGTAAGCGCAAAAGTGAAAGGGAGAGAAGATTAGGGTTTTATATTAAATAGGGTAAAAGTAAAAGAAAGATTTATTGAAGGTTATTTTTGGAATAAAAAATAATTGAGATAAGGGTGTGGTGGTGTATGGAGAAGAGTGTGGTAGTGTAGGGAGAATCCTCAAATCATATCCATTTTACATATATATCTGCATAAAAAAATTATAAATTTTTTACAATCCGCGTATACCTACGTAAAAAAATTATAAATTTTTTACAACCCGCGGATACTTAAGATTTCTGTTTTCAACTCACAAATATTTAAAAAAATACACTTCTATCTACTTTATAGGTGAATACTCGTATACACGAATTTATTTCTGTTTATTGTCATGTATCAACTTTTGTTTTTTTAATTATTTTTATTTTTTTATATATTCTTGTAAAAAAGTTTCGTGTGTCACTTCAAATTTGTGTTACCGGATATGACATAGTCTCATTTTAATCTTTAATTTTCTTTTCTGATTCAATTACGATGAATATGAAACAATGTTATCTTGAGACAAAATTTTTATATTTATAGATCTTATATTATTATTTTTATTAAAATTGATATTTTTATTAAATATTTTTTAAAATAATTTTAAATTACTTTAAATTTAATGTGAAGTTAACATTAATTAAAATTTGAATGTGATTACTGAATTTAATTTGAAATATAACATAAATTGAGCAAACAAACAAATACATAAGAAAATGAAAATTAATAAATTGAAAAAAGTATATTTTCTTGAAATTATTGAATCTAAATACTTTATATATATATAATTTTATTATTTTATAAATTGTTATTCAAAAATTATTTCTTAGTATAAATTTTAAAGTTTTTTTAAAATATTTGTTTAAAAATATTTAATAAAAATATTAATTTTAATAAAATATAAACATAAAATTTATATAAAAATAAATTTTATTCGAGTTTAAAAGGGTGCATTTTACTTAAATTGAATAAAAAATAAATTTGAGATCTAAATTGAACGTGACATTGTCATTTCAGGTTACTATATTGTCGCATTAACAACATTATGTAACACAATTTTGAAGTAAAATTCTATAACGAATTAAAGAATTAAAATTCTTTTAAAAAATTACAAAACGTAACAACGATAAAGGCTTAACGAAAAAAACTAATTAATCATTTTTAAAATGACAAGATCAAATTAAGAAGAAGAAAAAGAGACCACCACCACCACGAGGCTTCTCCACAAAAACAAAGACTAACACTTTGTTTACTTGGAGAGAGTGATGAAATGAATTTTTACCGTTTATTTGAGTGAATTTGAAGATAGATGAGAGAGTATTTGGAAGTAAATTTTTTTAATCTATCATATCAATCAAATCTTACACTAATTCTCACAAATTTTACTTCTAAATTGACTCTCACTTACCTTCAAATCCACTCAAATAAACAACAAAAAATTTATTTTCAATCTCTCCCAAATCTATTCAAGTAAAATAAAGTTTTTGACCCGGTAGAATTGAACTCTATGCATCTCCCCTCACCATAAACAATATCATTTCAATTCAATTTGTATGTTAGTTTTCGTATTTCGATTAATGAATTCTTGGGTTTTAAATCAGATGAAGTGAGAATGTGGGTATTCGAGGAAAAATTGCCAAGCGGGGAGAAGCTCACAGATGTTATCAACAAAACCAATGTAAGGCCAGTCAAGCGTTTCATTCCCATTTAGCATACATTGTTTGTTTTGTTTAGTCAATATTAAATAATTTACTGTTGTTTTTTGCCAGGAGAATGTTAAGTATCTCCCTGGGATTAAGCTTGGTAAAAATGTTGTTGCAGATCCAGACCTTGAAAATGCAGGTACCAAAAGAGCCAATATTTTTATTAGAGAGAACCCAAAACTCCATAACTATGTACCTTTGTTCGATTTTGATTTCTAAATTGTGTTTTATGGATAACTTGTATTCTGCTCTGAATGGTTGATTATGCAGTTAAGGATGCCAACATGCTGGTGTTTGTAACCCCACATCAATTCGTGGAAGGAATATGCAAGAGGCTTGCAGGGAAAATAAGGGCAGATGCAGAGGGAATTTCTCTTATCAAAGGGATGGAGGTCAAGAAAGAAGGGCCAAGCTTGATCTCAAATCTCATTACCAAACAATTAGGAATTAATTGTTCAGTTTTAATGGGGGCCAACATAGCAAATGAGGTACCAAGATACAAGACTGTTTAATCTACATACTTGGGGAAACTTATAAATAACAACTGAGGCTGTGATGTTCACTGTTTGAACAGATAGCAATGGAGAAATTTAGTGAAGCAACAGTTGGATATAATCAAAACAAATCAGCAGCAGATAGATGGGTTCAGTTGTTTTGCACTCCTTATTTCAATGTGACAGCTGTGAGTATATACGTTGATATGCAAACAAAGTAGTGAAAAACTTGGACAATTAGTTTTGAATGGGAAAAAATCTGGCTAAATCCCTAGGAATCTTATGAAATCAGTAATAGGGAAAACTATCCTGATGGAAAAATCATTCAATTATAATGGTTATTCCTACTTGTTTACAAATCTTGAGTAATTTTAAACTTGTAAGTTATGAGACACACTTCAAGCATGTGGTTTTTGCATTATCATTACTAGGTCCAGGATGTTGAAGGCGTCGAACTCTGTGGAACTCTGAAAAATGCTGTGGCCATAGCTGCAGGTATGTAGTACAGTACATTAGTATTTGCAATTCATTCTCCCCCTTTGTAGTTAATGTTAATGATCAAGAAATTGGATGCAAATGGGACAGGTTTTGTTGATGGCTTGGAGATGGGGAATAACACAAAAGTAAGGATTTGATGGCTCAGAAAATTTCTTCCCCCTTCCCCCAGCTTCTTGTTGTAGGTTTTCTTATTTTATACATATATGTAGGCTGCAATAATGAGAATTGGCCTGAAAGAGATGATGACATTTTCAAAGATGTGTTTTCCATCTGTTAAGGATAGTACCTTTTTTGAGAGCTGTGGTGTAGCTGATCTTATCACAACATGCAGTAAGGCTTCACCTTATTTTTCAACGTTTATTTATGGCGGTTCGGTTTCATTAAAACTGTATTATTTATTGCAGTGGGAGGGAGAAATAGGAAAGTTGCCGATGCTTATGCCAGAAATGGAGGGAAGAGGTGTGTTTTTTCTTCCTAATCCACGATTCTTGGATGAGTAAAATATAGTTAATTTTGTCCTGTTTTTCATTCTTCTTTCTGCAGGTCTTTTGATGAGCTTGAAGCAGAGATGCTTCAAGGCCAGAAATTGCAGGTACATAGGTGAAACTTGACTTACGAAACTGCTAGATGTATCTACCAAAACAATTTTGATAAATTTGGAAAAGTATCAGGAAGTTTTTATGAACAAAATATATCTTAAATTAAAAATCAAAACCTGGTGTAAATTTCTATATCCCTCAAAGCTCTTTTTGCCAAAAAGTAAACCAACGTAGCATTATACAGTAATAATTCATGCATGATGTTGGAAGTTCCACGTCAACTAGAGATAAAATCAATTTATGACATATAAGCGGATATAAATCTCACTTTACACACTGGTTTTGTGGAGTTAAAGTCAGGTTTTAAATCCATCTTTTAACATGTATCAGAATTATTAGAGTCTATCTATCGTCTGATATTAATGTGTTACTTATGAATGGATATTTCTTCGTTAAGGGTGTCTTAACTGCAAAAGAGGTGCATGAGGTTCTAAGTAGTCGCGGATGGCTACACATTTTTCCTCTCTTCTCAGCAGTGCATGCAATCAGCACAGGTCGTCTTCCACCATCAGCCATAGTTAAAATCAGTGAAGAAAAACTCAGGTATTCTATATATACTTCTCAGAGAAATGATATTTCATGTTAGGAAATAAGTACCTGTGTTAATTATACGTACAGTTACAAACTTAACCTGTAGGCATGTACAATTAGTAAGCTCGCTTTAGATGCATTTTTGTTGTAAACACCTCAACAATGAAGAGCACACTAACAAAGTTAGAAGGACAGCACACACGACAAGGTTCTTCGGAAGGTTATTCAATTCATATAAAGTAGCACAACCATGCAACAGGCTGAAAAACTACACCAAAAAACATTTGAGTCTATCTATTCTGATTGCAGTTTCCAATTTTGAGGTTGTATTAAATTATTCAAGTGTATTAGTTCCCTAACATAGGGAGAAATTTCTTCCAAATTTTTCATATTGTAATGTCCCCCCATTAATATGTTGTATACAGATTCTTATTTTTGAATTCCGTATACACATTAATACGTTATATATATACATTCTCATTCATCAGGGTAATTTACACTAATTTCGTCTGTAATGGGACGTTATAGCCAAGTACAATTAACCTACCGTTTTTGTTGTCAACTACTGATGGGAACATCGTTTTTTGTTTAGGTTCATAATTTTATAATTTTTAGTACATTAACTTATTTCATTTTTCAAATATTATATTTGGATAAAGTGATTTAAATTAATTAATTTTTTATTTATTTTGATAAAGTATTTTATTTATCACCTAACTAAAATATTATGAACATAGTAAACAATTATTGGCAATTAAAAATATAAATATTGATGACATTTTTTAGTCAATCTTAGTTGATGTTATTTTCAATCAAAGTGTCTTAAAAAAATTCAATGATATTGGCAAAACTTTTTCTATAGTAATGGCAATTGAGATTATTTTCCATTGGTGTCGACCATAACGGAAATTGGTTAAATTTATTTGTACGATGTCATTAGTAAAATATATTTTTTCCAACTTTTCTATCGATTAAAATTTTCTCCAATCAATATAAAAAAAATCCTAACGATTATTGACAGATAATAAATTAGTGTCATTTGACAAGAAAAAAATATCATTGTAGACATGAAAAAATATAATAATGATATTTGTCAATAAACAATTAGATCACATCCGTCCAGAACAAAATTTCCTAAATTAATAAAAAAAATTAACTAATATCGAACAATGAATAACAATAAGCTAAAACAACAACAAAAATAATCCTACTAATATAAATAAAAATAACTCAGTAATAATATTATTAAGAAAATCCTATTTGACATCAACAAAAAGTATTCCTCTTGTAATTGACAAGGTATTTTCGGAGATTTAGTTTTATCAATTTCTTAGTCGTTTTTTAATAATTAAATCTCTTCGGCGTAAGTTTCTCTAGCAAACACTTAAAATCTTAACTGGGGTATTGTTTTATGTTTCAATACATTGTAAAGCATTAGTCAGATGAACAAATAATCAATTTGGTGCGTCAATTTCATCCACACGCTTAATGAATTCGATTTTTTGTTTAGGTGGACTTCTAAAAAAAATCTCATGCATAACAAATCAATTATTTAGTGGATGTTTTTTTTTTTTTTTCAATCATGGAAGGTTTTAACCTCTTCTATTAATGACTTATTATGTGGAGATTTAAAACCTCCTTTGTTCTCAAAGATTACCTCAATTTTTTCACCTTTTTTTATTAATAGACTATTTAATTTGACAATTATAGTAAAAGTTTTAACTTGTCTCTTTTGTATTATTTATTTTATCACCATTTTAGGTGCTTATATTTTTATCAATAATAATTAATTGTAATAAGATTCAAATAATGTAATGAAGACTAAAATCATGACAAATTTCTTTACCAAAATGTTCAAATATATATCATTAAAACATTATTCTTAATGTCATCATAATAACATAAAAGTAAGTTCAATTGAAATGTAATTATAACTTCATCCATAATCACTAAAAATCCATAATAGACTAAATAAAATTCTATCACAAAAAAACATCATAAAACACCTTAAATGTTGCTAGCATGAGACGATCCTCTTGTACCCAAAGGAGACTCAGACTCATTTGCATCAACAACTTCCTGAAATGATAAAAGAAAAATATTAAAATAAAATAATAAACGATATAAGTGTAATTTGAGAATTTATGGATGCATTCATACACATCCACACTTGCCCAATTTTGCTAATATATAAAAAATCACAAAACATGGAAAATCATAATTTCATTCTAACTACACATAATAGAAACACAAAAAAAAAAAAAAACTAAAACCAGATTTTAAGGTCCACTTAGAGTATATTAAGCATAATGAATCAACTTGTTTAGTAACTTACTTGTGGTTGACGATCAAAGAAGGTGGTCAATTCGTCAGGAATTTTACCTTCCTTCATTATCATCTATGATTTTAGTCACTAGTGCAAAAATACCTTTCTATAACGAATCTATTATGACGTATAAAAATTATCCGTCATACTAGATTGACCGGTGGCACCCAAGGTCGTTTGAACTTGGGATTCTAAATTGGTGTACTTTTGTTCCCATTGATGAGAAGATGTTGATGATGTGGTAGTGGTAGATGAAGCAAGGCTTAAATCTGAAAATTGAAGTCTTGTATTTCTAAATGAGTTAGTAGGATTTATTCCTAAACCTATGCATCGCACTCTCCCAGAATGCTCTAGGCCTAAAACTCTACCAACAACATCATTAGGAAAAACCTCTCATTCATCAATATCGCTTTGAGTCAAACCCACTTCAATTTGTTCCTATAGGTATGTAACAATTTCTAGTTAAAACTCTAAATATTGAAGGAAAATGTTAGAAAATAGCATACTATAGTTCAACTAACCACTATATCCTTTGCCGCATCATTTACAAATGATTCATCCTTTCTTTTATGAGTTTCAATGTATACCCTTCCACGACTAGAAAGTTGTCCAATTTCCACAAAGTAAATAAAAAGATATGTTAAAATAAATAGTAAACTTTAAATAATAATAAAAGTTGTAAGGTTTACTAATATGACTACCATCTCATGCCTTCTTCTTGAGATAGGTTTAGAACCACCGGTATGAGGAATTACTTGCTTGTTGCAGTTTTCTCTATTTTTTTACACATCTCCTATGAAAAACACAAATGTAAGTTCTTATAACAAACAAAAAAATTATGTACACATATGGTTAAACGAATTGTTGATATGATGATCACTCAAATGTTGATAAAAAGTTTTCTTAAATTGATAATAATGTCATTCCAACTAAGCCTAACATGGCCAGTTGGCCATTAAGTAAATAAAGTAAAGCAACAAGGGTTTGAGAAAAAGTTAATGATATGTTCATGAAAGTGAAAATCAACATTCCATTGTTGGATGTAATCAAGCATGTTCCCAAGGAGTGTTGTCAAAATGGGTTAGAACCCGTGGGTCAACTCAACTCACCACAAGTTCGGGCCGAGTTAGGTTTGAAAAAATGTATATTTTTTATACGGGTCAATTTTCAACCCGGTTCACCTGGGTTAAACCCGTGGTAAGCCAGGTTGGCTCACCAATCCACCTAATTTAATTATTTATTACTTTGTAATTCAATATTATTAATTAACACTTTTTTTATCGTATTGTAGATGAGATAAAGAAAAAAATTGTTTTGAAAGAGCAAAATATTATGGATTTATCCATTCAAGAATCTAGTCTTATAAATTGATAAGTGACCCAAAAATGATCAATATTAGAAACTATTTATGCTTGCTTTTGGATTACATCTGGATTGTATGGTACTTTTTTTATTTTATTTTGAATTGTGTTTTGAGTTTCATATCATTTTAGAGTGAAATTTATTTAGTTTTGAATTACAAAAAAATTATAATTATTTTTTGGATTTGAAAAAAAATTGTAATTAAGTGAGTCAGTGAGTCAACCCCGTTTAACCCACCAACCCGTGGTGGATTGGGCCGGTCGGGTTCAAATTTTTTCAACTCACTAATAAGTGAGTCGAGTTGGGTTGGCTCACTAAGTGACCAACCCGTGATGGGTCCGACTGGGTTACTTATTTTGACATCACTATCCCCAATTATGCTAAATTTTTTAAGGAATTATGCACTTACAAGATAAATCAACAAAAGGACATCTCCAAACAATGTTATCTCTATCCCAATCTAGTTTGCCACATAAGTGTGAAGATCCATGGCATTTTACTATTCCTTGCACAATAACAAAGCTTACAATAACCAATGTCCTATTGCATATTGGATAGGAGTGCTAGAACACATGTTGGTAATGGTAAACAAGTTAATTTTTCCAACTGATTTTTAGTTTAACATACCAATTTCTTTTAACAATTTTAAAGTCGCTTAATTATAAACAATAAATGATTTATAATAAAAGCAATTAAAAATATGATATTTGAAATATCATATTCTTCAAAATTTGAGGCATCTAATTATTAACTATCATCTACATGTTTAAATCATGTAATTTAATCGTTAAATCTTGAGTTATTTAATATGCTAAAACAAATATGATCTAATAGACCAAATCCTTAACTCGTATAATGAGTGCAATGAGTTCAAGTGCTAGTGGTCTAGCGCTTAAGTATGCAATAATCACATCCACAATCTAAAAAAAAACTTAAATTGAATAACTTAAGACCTTGAATGAAACCGAGAAAAATCCAAATGTTTGACATAAAAAACCTATACATGCTAAAATTAAGCAACATGAATGAAAAAGAAAAATATAATTTGTAAATTGCTAGCCTAGACTCATCACACTTTCCACTCACTTATTCTTATGTTGCATTCAAACCTACTTCATCGTATGCTCCCATGTTATGCACATGATCATTCTCAATCCCCAAAACAGAATGGGCTACAATGAAATTTTCAACTCGTCAACCCGTTTTGGTTCGACTAACCTAATTCGTCAAATTGGAGATCTAGAATGGGGCAATTCACCCGAACCTGCTAGCCTATTTTATTTTTTTACTTTTAATTTTTTATTTTTAAATTATAATTAAAATGATTTAAAATATTATATTTTTGTAAAGATGTAAATGAAATGATATTATAATTTAAATAATTAAAAATTACTTCTAATTATTAATTATAATAGAGTAATTTAACATGTAAATGTAATAATTATTTTAATTTACTCAACTAAAAATATTAACTAATTAATTAAAAGCTTAGAAAATATTTAAATGATTAAATATGTTTTTAATTTTTTTAAAAATACATATAAACAAATTATAAAAATAAAAAATTAAAAGAAAAAGAAAGTTCCAGCTCACCAGCCTGTTTTTTTATTTTTAATTTTCTATTTTTAAATTATAATTAAAATGATTTAAAATATTATATTTTCTATATTATATTTTTGTAAAGATGTAAAAATTAATATTGTAATTTAAATAATTAAGAATTATAAATTAAGTTCTAATTATTAATTATAATAGAGTAATTTAACATGTAAATGTAATAATTATTTTAATTTATTAAATTAAAAGTATTAATTATTTAATTAAAAGCTTAGAAAATATTTAAATGGTTAAATATGCTTTTTAATAATTTTAAAAAAATATATAAACAAATTATAAAAATAAAAATTTTAAAAAAATAAAAAAGAAAGCTCCAGGTCACCAGCCTGCTTTGTGGTGTGACTGGTTACAATTTCTATCTCATTTATTGGTGAGCTCAGTGGTTTTTGGTGGGCCATGGGGCCAGTTCACCAGCCTGCCTTATGGGTGTTGCTCCCTCTACCACCACAGTCTTCTCCCTCCACCTCCCCTTTACTATTTTGTCCCTCAGTAAAATTTTATTTTTAGAATTATTGTTTTTTAATTTTACTCATTTATAATATATTTCACTGATAACCTACGTAGTTCCTTGTATGAGTAAAATATTTTTCTGCAAAGCTCAGTGATCGTGAAAAGAATTATCAAGCAATCTTCCTCTTGCTTTCGGTGCAGTACGTTGTGCAGTGCGTTTGTGGTGTAATGTGCTTGTCGTGGTTCCTCTCCAGGTACGTAGTCATAATCCTTCCAATAATCCTAAACCTTAAACCCTAAACCCTTCCAATAATCCTTCCAATAATCTTTCCAATAATCCTTTAACCCTAAAACGTAAAATGAAAACGAAGCCTAAACGGATGACATCCTTCAACGGATGTCAACATCCGTTTAAGGCGAAACGGATGTCGACATCCGTTTCGCCTTAAACGGATGTTGACATCCGTTGAAGGATGTCATCCGTTTAAGCTTTGTTTTAATTTTATGTTTCTGTTATTATTTTATTAGATATTTTAATATTTTGATTTATTATTTTTGAATATCTTTTTAATGTATTTTAATAATGTATATTTATATTAGTTTATATTTAAATATTAAAATATTAAAATAATAAAATAATAAAAATAAAAAATTTTAACTTTAAGGATATAATTGGAATTAAAGATAATTGGGGAGGTGGAGCGAGAAGGCTGTGGAGGTGGAGGGAGCAACACCCCTGCCTTATTGTGGGACAGTTTACAATTTCTGGCCCATTGTTTCTTCGGCCAACCAGGCCCAATCTATTTTTTGTGAACGAGCTAAAATAGATTAAATTGACCTATTGACACATATACATAAATGATAATGATAATGGTAAAAGAAAATTAAATGAATTATAAATTGATATTCCTTTATTATAAGCTTAAAATTTTTAAAATAAGCTGTTTTTACCTTAAAAAATATATTTTTGAGACGTTATTTTAGAAGTACTAGTTAAATAAAATAAAAATTTAAAACTCCAAACAGTTACAAATAAATAGAGTATTCAGTATATAATGTTTTCAACATTTAATATTGTGCATTAAATACTTTATAAACTAATAAATGATTTTAATATTTACCTTAAAAAATATTTTGAAGGTAATGTTTTTACCTTAAAAAAATATTTTTGAGACGTTATTTTAGAAGTACTAGTTAAATAAAAAAAATTTCAAAACTCCAAACAGTTACAAATAAATAGAGTATTCAGTATATAATGTTTTCAACATTTAATATTGTGCATTAAATACTTTATAAACTAATAAATGATTTTAATATTTAGTATACTGTAACTTTTTTTCTGTTCACATAATTAAAATTAAATATATTAAATCTTACTCTTATATAAATAAATATTTAAAATTCATAATTAATTGGAAAGTGGATAATTTAATAGTTTAATTTTTATTCTTTTACATAAATGAATATTATTAGACATCATATTAAGAAAGAAAGAATAAGAAGTCAAAAGAGTATATTTGAATTAATAAAATTAGGTTTAATTATATTTTGGTTTCTATTTCGTTCACTATAGTCTTTTTTTCACGCATTCAATTTAGTTTCTATTTTAGTAAATTTTGTTCAATTGGGTTTTTTTTTTCATAATGTCGTCTAAATTGTTAACGGAAGAATATATATGATAGAAAATTCTTATGACATTGTAATATTTTATCTTGGATGTGTATTGTAACATGATCCTTCTCTTTGTATTCACAAATGTCAGGGTTCCATGAATCCATGTCTTTTAAAGATGCAACCCTTGCCATCAACAACCCTAAAAAAAAGCTCGACAACCCTAAAAAAAAGTTCGACAACCCTAGAGACAAGCTTGGAAACCCTATACAAGCTCAACAACCCGAGAGAAGATCGACAACTCAAGAGAGAAGCTAAACAACCTTAGAGAGAAGCTCAACAACCTAGAGAAATATTTTCAATTTATTGTGAAAAATCATGATGAATGAAGAAGAATAATAAAATCTGTAATGGTGAAAAACAATGGTGATGATGATGACAATTGAGTTTATTATGAAGATGAAAGATGGAATAGATTACGAGAATGAAGGTAGAAAGTGCAAATTGATGAATGAAACCTGTGTGGGGTCGATGATTTTTGATAATGGAAAGGAATTGAGAAATGATGGTGTTTTTTTTGTGTGGGTTCTCTGAAAAAAAAGATTGGGGAACGTGTTGAAAAAAATTTCAATGTAGGTTTAGGGATTTTTTGTGCACGAGGGTTTTGTGTTTCACATTTGTTAAGACAAGGTCGTCTAGAGAGACTAGATTATCTAGCAATTCATGTTTTGAAGTTTAATATATAATACTCAACGAAATATTATCTATTGAGTAAAGTGACTAAAGGTTGTATTTTCTAAGAATAATGTTGAACAAAATAAGTGTTGAACAAAATAAGCATTTATGACATTTTATGAGTGTAACATTTTTCAAATATATATATATATATATATATATATATATATATATATATATATATATATATATATATAGTCTAATAGATAATGTTCAATAAACCGTGTTTGATAAATGGAAATGTTTAAGAAAACACTTATCAAAACACTAAAGTTTAAGATTTTATATCCAAAGTGTGTGTATAAAAAAAACATATAATGAAATTAATCATCTAGGATATGAGTTATATGCGTTGAACGGTATCAAAAAATATGTGGATATCTGATATCACAAAAACATCTAACGTATACATAAAAAATGTTAATGTTATAAGAGCCTCTAACAATAGTGTTTAATCATCATAAAAAAATTAAAACATATGAACAAAAATTTCGCTAAACATAACCAAATGATGATTCTATTAAACAAGTTAACATGTGTAAATATGTTTTAAACATGTGATATGCCTTAATGTTTGCCACCGTTTAAAACATTTATTCCATGTACGAAAAAATTCTTCTTTTCTTATATGCTTTAATCTCTTTATATGTGTAGATTGTGAAAGTACAAGACCTTCACTCAAATCTATGCACAAGATGAATAAAGACGTTAAGAGATAGGAAGACATTCCCGAAATGTTTCCTTAAAGCTTTAAGCTCTGAAAAATTATACAAGCCACTTTTGAAAAAGCTCTTATAAAGCACAACAGATCTACATCGTAGACCTAGGTTTGACTACCTACCTAATAAGGTTATGATGTATACATGGAAGGCAACTCTCAGTCTAATAGATCTCTCTCAAGAAGGCTATATATAGAGAGATTGAAATATAGGGAAAACATTAGAAAGGGGGGGTGTTGAATAGTGTTTTCAAAACTCTTTTGAAAAACAACACTTGTCAACTATAGTAGGGGTTAGACAAACTACTATAGGTATTAGATGACTGTATTTTCGATAAAGCATTTTAAGAAAACATTTCAAATAGAAAAAAATAGTAACACAAGTGTTTTTATACTGGTTCACTCAACCTAAGTTATGTTCAACCTCCCTCAAGAACTCTTGAGAGGTTCCACTAATCTTATCCAAGATTACAATCGAGTACAAACCATTCCTACTATACACCGAGTATTCTAACCACTTTTGGTCCCCTAGTCGATCCTGACTAGCTCGAGTTTACCCACTCCTGGTTTCCAAGTATTATAACCACTCTTGTGATCCCATGTCAATATTGACTAATCCGACTTTACCCACTCCTGGTTTTCATGTATTATAACCACTCATGGTATCCCTAGTCAATATTAACTGGTTCGAGTTTACCCACTCCTAGTTTCCAAGTATTATAACCACTTTTGGCATACACCGACTATTGTCAACCTCTCTTGATTCCCTAGTCAATCTTGACTACTACATATATCTCAATACAAGTGTTTCAATACAAATACAATCATTATTTGATTACAAATACATATTTGAGTAACTTTGAAGGAGAGGATCAATACAATACAATGCAATCTATGAACTTATGAAGTTCTTTCTCTTAGGTTGAAGACCATTAGACGATATAAGCTTTGAGGTAGAGTAAAGCTAGTGTTCAATGATCTTTCTTGTGCATGATCCCTCTCTCTCCTTTTCTCTCTCTTTTATTTTCACCTTTTGAGTATGAGCGTTAGAAGCTATGAGCTTGAAGATGAGCCTTTTGAATAGATATTCAATGATAGCTTTCTTGTTCTTTTCTTTGAATGGAAGCTTTTGACATTATAATCTTGAGGATAAATCATTAAATGTTATTCAATGATAACTTTCACAATGACTATATTTTTAAATGTGTTGACCAAGCATTAAATGTTATTCGATTGCATTAACTGTGAATTCAATTAATTTCTTTGACTGCTACTATCTGTTATAATTGAATTGGTGTATTCGACTACATTAGTAGCAAAGTCGATTATGTTGCGTCTGATACGAGTTTATCTATATATTGACGCGAATTTGATTTCTATAAGAGAATTTTTTTTATTCGAACATTTTCATATTCTTTTGCAGAAAAGTGTAAAGTTTATAAAAAGAGAATTAGCTCCAAGAAACTAGTTTGACCGTGGTGATCAACTAATTGTGATTTCTTGAAGAGCAAGATTGTTGGGTTTTCAAAGTCTGATCTATGTGCACATTTGGGTGTCTAGTACAAGATCAGGTTCTACAATCTGCTGACGATTGTGTTGAGTTCCCTGTTGTGATTACAAGAAGAAGGACGTGTTGCGTTCTTGACTTTGAGGGTGCCTCAAAGGGGTTGGACTGCAGGAGAGGGGATTCTTGCTGCTAGTATATTTATGTACTGCCTATATTTTGATTATAGGGTTAGAGAGGTGTTTTATATTTTTGACGTGAGGTCTCTAGAAAAACCTTGTTGTAAAAACCTTGATCATTATAGTGCATTGGCTTCCTGTGGTTGGAAAGACACTGAATGTAGGCTTGGCCGAACCAGTATAAAAACTTAGTGTTTGATCTTTCTTATCCCTACTCTGTTACATTCAATCAATTATACTTTATACGCATTCGATTAAATTTCCGCTGCATTGAAAATCTTTTAACTTGCGTTTCAAGAAAAGTATAAAGGCATCTCTTTTGGTGAAAAAGATTTTGAAAGTTTTAAATTTTATACTTCACCAATTCACCCCCCTCCTCTTGGTGTGAGATATTGAGCCATTCTATTTTAACAATAGCCTTTTTAGGTAGTTGGTCAAACTTAGGTCTATATTGGGGAGTGATATTGCTCTTTCACACCAATAGCTTGTACGATCTTTTTGAGGAGGAAGCTTTGAAGAAACATTTTACGAATGTCTTCTTATTTCACAACATCTTTTTGATCTTTGTTCAAAACTTCTGAATAAAGCTTGGTGTTGTCATTTCCTACATAGAAAAAGAGAACGAGGCATGCAAGCACAAAAGAACTTTTTTGTACATCATTAATTGTTTTAACTTTTGATGATCATCAAGCACATTGCATGTTCAAGACACTCTTGCATATGTCAACATAATTTAATTAAAGCATCGTTTAATTACTAATCGATGTATATGACTTGTTTTCTAAATGATTGTTTCATAAAGTGTCTATGTAATGTTACATTGTTTATGTATAAACAAATTTATCATTTAGGCTCCTTTATCATTTGATTAGGTTTATGTTTAATGTTTCAGATAGACGATTATATCGACAAACATTTACTTCATTCAATATTATCTTTTAGTATATGTAATCGCTTAAACGCTACTTTATATAAAAAATATTTCGTTAAGTATTGTTTGATAAACTTCAAAACATGGGTTTTTAGACAGTCTAGTTTCTTTAGATGATTTTGTCTCAACATATATGATTGCATGAAGAGAAGAGGAAGAAGAAGAAATGCATAAAAACTTATTGTTATGTTGTTTCTCTCTATCGTCTAAAGCTTTCATTTTTAGTAAAAGATCTTTAACAAGTTTTCAGAAGTTTATTGTATTATTCATATATCCTTTCTACAAAAGTAATCTTCTGTCTTATAAGAACTAAAAAACACTTACTATGTTTATATTCATAAGTAAATTCAAACACTTTTATTGTTTAACTCAGTGAAGTTAAAAGTTCTAGGCAGTTTGTCTAGTGGTATATTATGAGTGGTTAAACTTGTCTAGTGTTGTAATTAGAAGTGATTGATAATACTCATTGTAAATCAGGAGTGGTTAAACTTGTTGTAATCTTTGTGAAAGATTAGTGGAATCCCTGAAGAGGTATTAAGGAGAGAACTAGACGTCGCTTAGGATGGAGCGAACCAGTATAACAATAATAGTGTTCTGCTTTCCTTCTTTAAAACGTTTTCCTAAACGTTGTATTAAACATACACACGTCTGACAAATATTTTAGATCGTCTAATCTTGCAATAGACGTGAAATGTTGATTTGCTAAAAAGTTCAAAAACCCTATTCAACCCCTCCCCCTGTCTCTCTTTTATAGTGTTTTCATGTATTTTAGTTGGTATGAGAGCTAACCTCAATGGTTAGTTCTTAATCGGACTTGAGGAAATGATCAAGATAGCAATGAACAATGAAGGATATGCCATTAATCGTCCTCTTCTATTCAAAAGAGATAAGTTCAATCTTTGAAAGCTAAGGATGATTACTTTCTTTGATAGTTGTGATTTGACGAGGTTAATCAAGCAAAAACATTAGAGCAATAATGATATGAATGATGCGAGGTGGTTGTTTGCTCGAGGTAGATTCGTGTTACATGGTGGTGTGATGAGGGAGAATTGGCAGGTGTGTGGTGGCTCGAAGATGAAACTGTGACTTTGGAGCATATCTTTTTTTGTCTCACAGTGGTGGTGGACCATGATGTTTTCCAACTTACACATGTCATATAAGTAAAAATCGACATAACTCATTCAAACAGTACCAACCACTAGTGCAGAAAGGGCTTTAGACGTCCGATATTTTGGCCTTTTGATGTCCGCCGTACACCCGACGTTTATGTGGGTGACGTCGCTCAGACGTCCGTTGTGTCAGGACGGACGTCTATGTAAACGTCCGTTATGTCAGGACGGACGTCTATGTAAACGTCCGTTGTGTCAGGACGGACGTCTACATGAACGTCCATTTTGTCTGGACGGACGTCTATGTAAACGTCCGTTGTGTCTGGACGGACGCCTCTATAAACGTCCGTTGTGTCAGGACGGACGTCTATATATACGTCCGCCTCCTCCCCCGGACGTCTACCTTGCTGAAATGTTTTAGGTAGGAGCTGGGGGTGGACGTCCGTGTTGCACTGACAGACGTCTATAGACGTCCGACTCTGCACTAACGGACGTCTACTGGGCGTTTTTTTTTTTAAAATTAGTTTATTTTTTCAATAAAACCACACCTGAA
Organism: Vigna umbellata; assembly: GCF_029865625.1. Classification (NCBI taxonomy): domain Eukaryota; kingdom Viridiplantae; phylum Streptophyta; class Magnoliopsida; order Fabales; family Fabaceae; genus Vigna; species Vigna umbellata. The sequence goes on along the minus strand of NC_142169.1, from coordinate 16,489,213 downwards.
AAGCAGAAAAATGTCCGAGAACAATTTTGCAATAACATAAAAATGCGTTTTATATAAACAAAGTTCTACTTAATGTGGAGTTCAATCCACTACCAAACTATCAACATAAAACTTAAACTAAAACTAAACAATGTTCAACAAGAAATATAACTATTCCTAACTCCATCTTTGCAGAAGATAAGCGGTCCACTCCTGCCTTATCTGTTTAATTGTGTCTTCTGTAATAGGCGATGTAGTCTTGAAGCACTGCAAAATTCAACAAAGATTCATTATTGTTTCATATATAGTTGAAGATGAATATGATTTGTAATGTATTTAAGGTATACATCATTACCTCATTCCAGTCATCTGTAATGACTGCTCGAATGATGGTCTTAATCCAACACATCACATAGAAGCCACATTCCCATGAATCTAGCTGGTGGTTACACTAAAATAACAAACTAAATAGTTAAGAATTTAGATCATTCAATAACATAAATGAATTAGAAACTATAAATGACTTACAACCTTTGGATACAAAATTTGAACCAGTTGACCACGAGATTTACCAATAACTCTGTACAGATTGAAAACACAAAGTATAATTAATATGACTATTTTATCATAAAAGTTGAAGGTGAACATCAAATTCAAAGTCATTTTTGGAGAAACACTTACCCTTGAAGCATGGTTCTCAACTCAGTTTTCATCCTCCTGTGCAACGAACAAAAAAATATAATTTTACATTGTTTGGGAATGATGACCATCAGCTGCCAGTGCGACCTATCACGAAGGACAAATAGTTATTCAACTAATTAACGAAACTATAATAATAAACTGACCACATATAACAACACCTACCCGTCAATGTATGGCACAAGGTATACGTCTCTTTTTGACTCATCCATCCATGTTTGCAAATAATCTTGTCTGTTTTGAAGTGTGTTACCAGACGGTTGAATGGTCTGAGGTTCAACAAATCCGTACATGGAAGACCGACCTTGGTCTACAACGATTGTGTCCATGTACCTAAAACAACAAAGTTAAGTTGTTAGAAACTATATAACAATGTAAATAAAAGTAATATGAAAGACCAAATTGACTAACTTACATGCACCACAGCTGAATGATGGAAATATTCAACATCCTGTCTCCCCCAATCACCTCCAATGCATCAGAAAATGTGATATAAACTGGCACATGTGGGGGAAGACCAAATACCCTCAAATCCCAGTATAGTTCTAATGATGCTTTCTTCAATCTGGGTAATTTTGTCACTAACTTTGATAGAGGATCATCCTCCGCTTCAGCCATCTCATCATCTTCATGTATGACTGTATCATGAATTGGCTGCTTCTGAGGACGTGTGAACTGAAGATAAGAATTTACGTCAAAGCTTTGTCAACAATTATATGAAGAATAAACATAGAAATACTAAGGAAAAAGACATTATACCTGTGGAGTAGCGATGTGGGACATGATCAATGCTCTAGGCCATGCAATAAATGATCCTATGGCCTCCCCCACAAAGTTAATTTCTGGAGTGGGTACAGGCACCTGAGCCTGGGGATCCCGAACCTCGTCAATGGTCACACGCACGTGCTGGGGTAATATGGCAACACCATGAATGGTGTCCCCTCCCTCAAGCACTCGTCCGACAGCCACAACGCGTGGGGGATCCCCATCAACCAACAGCTCATATTGACCGCTATACTGAGTGGGGTCTACAGCAGAGCATGATCCTCTAGTGCTGACACGAGATGGTGTGGGAGTTTCATCGGCCCCCATGTTGCCTTGCGTCATGGAATGCAGTTTTTCTTCAAGCGCTCTTTGTATTTGTTTTTGTTCTTGTAGCTGCTCCATGAATCGTTGCTCCATTGATCTCATGCTTTGGTTGAGTCTTTCCTCCCACTGAAGATCCATCTGCCTCAGTGTCTCCTGACTCATTGATTGGGGGGGTTTTCTGTGTAGGGCCAAAATAGTCACGAAGACCAATCGCCCCAGGAACTCCACGTACACGTCCTGGGTGCTCGGGCCTTCCAATGGCCGTTGTCAGAATGTCGTCCCTACCTTGGCCAGCAAATGTGCCCTGAATCTGCTGCTCAACCAACTCATCCTGCACATAAAAAAACCAAGTTACTTAGAAGACATGCTGTGATAGATACACAATCAAATAACTGCTTATAATTTGAACTTACAATTCTCTGTGAGATCAAGGCAGCTGAGGAAGATGTCATGTTCCCATCAGATTTAGTCCGAGCAGCCTTCCACAGCTCGTACCTAGCAGGTGCAGGTGCTAGGTCCGGCGACTCAAGTCCCAAGGCATCGGCTTTAGACTTTCTCAGTTTCTTCTCCAGTTTTGCATATCCACCTCGTGATAACAAGTGGGGTGCGTCATTTAGCCTTTGTCTTTCTTGGGCGGCTAACCTTTTATCCTGTGAAACCATGTATATAAGTAAGTGTAAAATCATAAAAACTCAATGAAAGACGATCTTAAGAAACATACCTTCCATTCCTCAGACTCTCTAGATGCACGAAACTGCTTCCAATCCTCCTCTGTGAAGGTATAATGCTGAGATGGATTTTCATGTTGTCTATCTCCAAAGACATATAGTCGTGTCAGCCTTGTCTTGAAATCTCTCCATCTTATCGCTATATGCGATAACACTTTCTTTCTGATTTGCATTGTGTTTGGAATATCAAAATGTTGCTGTTTAAAACAAAAAGCTTGTTACCAAAAGAAAACATAACAGATAAGTATATCACAAATTGCATGAAGTCTAAACATACCTGAACATCTTGCCATAAGAGGTTCTTGTCGACCTCTGGGACGTCATCCCAACATGCATGAAGGATAGAGACATGACTTTTTGCTAACTTGCCCAGATAACTCCTAAACCTATCAGCATTTGGCCCTGATGGATGACCTGATCTGGGGTCAATGTCAACATGCCTCCTCTGACCATCCACGCGTCCGGATGTCACATCTGCCACTCGGGTGACGCCTCGTCCACGTCTGCTCTTTCCCGATCCTGAGTCTGAGGCCGACATACCTGAAAAATTATACAACGTTAGTAATAATTCAATTATGATGAACATACATATAAAGTCAATAAAAGTGAAAATATTAACCTATTAATTAATTGTTTTTTCCCAAATGCCTTCGTTGTGATCACTACGAATTGCCTGCATTACATCAGCAACGTCATCAACTGGGTCTTCAGTGGGTCTACATGCAACAGATGTTGTCTCAAGTATATCAAGAGAATCGTCATCATCATGTCCATGCATGTTTCTACCTTCTAAAACCACTGACCATTTGTTATTCGATGGATCACTTACGTAGAATATTTGTCTTGCTTGACTAGCCATGATAAATGGTTCATCAGTGTAATTCATCTTGTTCAAGTCTACCAATGTGATACCAAGGTCATCCATCATGACACCAGAATTTATATCAACCCATTTACACTTGAAAACTGGTACTCTAAAAGTGACGTAATCAACTTCCCATATTTCTTGTATTATTCCAAAATAATTGATGGATGCTGTGATTGGATTTTTGTCTTTAGAACTAGCAAAGTGCACAGCCTCAGCTTGTAGTGTGACGCCACTATTTTGAACTCTGCTTTTGTCATCTTCTACCTTTGTCTGAAACGAAATATTGTTTATATAGTACCCACCATATGTAATGACCTCTGTGTTCGGCCCACGAGATAACCTCAATAAAGTTTCAGAAACATGTGGAGTCGCATACATCTTTTTCTTAAACCATCCCAAGAAGGTTTTCACATGTTCATTAAGATGCCATTTTTCACTCATTTTTGGGTTTGCTGCCTTTATTTCATTAACGTGGTCAGAAATGTAAGGAATCACATCAATAGTGTTGTTTAAGACGTACAAATGAGCTTGGTCAATTTCTTTTCTGCTAACACTTTGAATTCTCACACCTCGAACACCCTTACCTTCACATTTTCCTTCATTTTTGCTCTTGGGAAGACCGACGGGTTCACAAGATGGCATATAACTTGAACAAAATTCAATGGCTTCTTCTGCAACGTATCGCTCTATGATTGAAGCTTCTGGTCTATACTGATTCTTGACATATCCCTTTAAGATCTTCATGTATCTTTCAACTGGGTACATCCACCTTAAGAAGACCGGCCCACATATTCGAATTTCTCTGACTAGATGAACAATCAAATGTACCATGATGTCAAAAAAGGAAGGTGGAAAATACATCTCCAATTGACATAGTAGTCTTATTCCCTCATTTTCCAATTCATCTAAACCTCGAGGGTCAACAACTTTCTTGCAAATGGCATTAAAGAAAAAACTCAGACGTGTCAGAATACCCCTAACAGAAGGAGGTAATATACCTCGAATAACAACTGGTAACAACTGTTGCATCAATACATGACAATCGTGAGACTTTAAACCAACTAGCTTTAAGTCTTGCATAGACACCAGGTTACTAATATTTGAAGAATAACCTTGCGGAACCTTCACACTTCTTAAACAGTTACAAAAACTTTGTTTTTCTTTTTTGGAAAGTGTGTGACAGGCTGGGGGCAGATAGGTGCGTCTTCCTATTATCTGTGGATGTAACTCAGATCGGATTCCCATGTCAGCCAAATCTTGTCTTGCTTTTATTCCATCTTTGCTCTTCCCTTTGACGTTTAATAAAGTTCCGATAACACTGTCACAAACATTTTTCTCAACGTGCATCACATCAATACAATGTCTAACATCAAGTTCACACCAATATGGAAGCTTAAAAAATATCGATCGTTTCTTCCAAATGTTCTTTGCAGAGGTACTTTTATGATGTTTTCCAAACACAATGTCAATGTTTTTCACTTCGTTGTACACCTCTTCACCATTCCGGGGTCTGCACACAACCTCATCCTCAGCACTTCCATTAAATGCTTTTTTCAATCTACGATAAGGATGATTACGAGGAAGAAATTTTCGATGTCTTGTATATACTGTCTTCTGACCATGCTTCAACTGAAGGTAACTAGTGTTTTCTTCACATATGGGACATGCAAAATGACCTTTAACACTATAACCGCTCAAGTTTCCATATGCTGGGAAATCATTTATAGTGCAAAACAACATTGCACGCAAACGGAACTGTTCCTGAACATGTGAGTCAAACACGTCGATGCCTTCTTCCCACAACAATTTCAAATCATCAATTAAAGGTGCTAAGTAAACATCAATGTCATTTCCAGGTTGTCTAGGACCCGATATCATCATGGACAACATCACATATTTTCTCTTCATGCACAACGAAGGAGAAAGATTGTAAATCATCAACATAACTGGCCACGAACTGTGTTTGCTACTTAAGTTTCCATAAGGATTCATACCATCAGTTGCAAGTGCAAGCCTTAAGTTTCTTGGATCTGCACCAAATTCAGGGAATTTGTCATCAATCTTTTTCCATTGTGGAGAATCAGCAGGGTGTCGAAGAAGATTATCGCACTTTCTTTCGTCAGAGTGCCATTTAAGGTTCTTTGCATCTTCTTTAATAGAGAACATACGTTTGAACCTTGGTATTATAGGCAAATACCACATCACCTTAGCAGGTGCACCATCATTACCTTCATTACCAGTGACTCTGTCAGATTTCTTTTTAAAACGGGATAAACCACATGTTGGACAATACTTTAACGAAGCAAACTCCTTTGTGTACAAAACACAATCATTAGGACAAGCATGTATCTTTTGATATTCAAGACCCATTGGACATAAAATTTTTTTGGCCTCGTAATTACGAATAGGTAGAGTATTATTTTCTGGAAGCATCTCCTTCAACAACTCCAACAACTCGGTGAAACTTTTATCGGTCCATCCATTCCTTGCTTTTAAACTAAACAACTTTAAAGTTGAAGACAGACGTGTAAAGTTCGAGCATCCTGGAAAAACGGTTGCTCTGAATCATTAATAAGAGAATCATACAAATTAGCCCTTCCAAAATTATCTTCACCGACATCACGTATCATGTCCTCTAAATGGTCACTCATCCATTCTTCCACATAATCCGTTCCTCGTGACGTGGTAGGCTGCTCCAGTAGTTCTCCATGCCAAGTCCAAACGGTATAAGTCCTCATTATGCCGTACATGAATAGATGGTCACGCACATTGCCTAAGTCTTGCCATATTTGATTAAGACAACGCACACAAGGACAAAAAGATGTCCCGTTGACAGACTTAGCATTTTGTTCAACGTATTGCAAGAACTTCGAAACACCCTTCTCATATTCTTCACTGATGCGACGTTCCTTCATCCAGCTTCGATCCATACTATGTTCGTAAAATCATCAGTTCAAGTGTTTTAACTCTCACAAGGTTAGGCCCTACCCATTCAAAAAAACTAATTTTCATAATTTGCTCAGCCACGTGCATTGAAGTCTACATCATAAAATTGATAAGATTTCGGCAGCATTTCGCATTGGTCTCCGAAATACACGAAATGAGAGTAGTCAACGATGACCACAATCAAATATGCATCCGGAGAACAACACAAGTACTGAACCGAAATTTTATCAATCTTATCCTTAAACTCCAATTGACATGGTATTGCAAATTATGGAAATTAATTTTCTCAAACTGTCCAATCGGACAATTCAAAATTTAACACAAACGATTAAAAGATTAATCGTTTGTCTTAAATTTCAAACGGGAACTAAGTGTCACTCAATGATTTGATACTTATAATAACACAACTAATACAGATATAATCAAAAGCCAATTACACAGTCATGTTTTACAGTAAAAAACGTGCATTCACAAAACTCAATTACATGCATACAAAAAATTTTCAACCAACAAGCTAACCTGAAAAGTAGATTCGAAATGAAAAGGAGGAAAACGGAGGAGTGAACGACCTAAAACGCAGTCCAAAAACAGTCAAAGAAGCCGGCCAAGAACACGCAAGAGTCTGCAAAAAAACGGACCGAAAACAATTTTTAATCGGTTCAAATCAAAGGTATTTCATCACAGAGTAATGTAATCGGATTGAAACTCAATTTAAATGGTCCAAAAACGAGAAAACGCACCTGGAAATCAATGGCGCAGCAGCGTTTTGCGGAGGAAGACGATGAACAGTGTTTTTGCGTTTCCAAAGGTTAACTGGTCACGGGTTCGTGGGAGCACGATTTATAGTCTTCGACGTCCGGCACGCTGGTGGACGGACGTCTATAATATTATAGACGTCCGGTTCGTCACTAATATGACGTCTTTGAGGATTTAAAAATGATATTCGCGGGTGGGTTTAAACGTCCGTCCTGGGTTGCGCCGGACGTCTATAATATGATAAACGTCAGTTTGTTGGGGCTGACGTCTATTATACCAAACAACTGAACGTTTCAACTCCCCATGGCAGCCCATAAACGTCCGTCCTAGGAGGGCACGAACGTCTATAATATTATAAACGTCCGGCCCCCCAGATTGGACGTTTAAGGACCTGAAGAGAATTAAATACCCAACCACCCTGTCAGTACATTAAACGTCCGGTATGCGGGGACGGACGTTTATACAATTATAGACGTCCGGGCCCTCCCAGGACGAACGTTTAAGGTCCCTACTTGGGGAATTGAAACGTTCAGTTGTCAGCCTCGTAGACGTCCGTCCCCCTGACACGGACGTTTAATGGCTGCCATGGGTACTTGAAAACGTTCAGCTTATAAACGTTCAGTTGTCAGCCTATTAAACGTCCGTCACCTAGGACGGACGTTCACTCAAGTATAAACGTCCGTCTCGGCCAGGGACTGACGTTCAAAGGCTACACATGGTTTTCACTGTTCAGCCTATTAAACGTCCGTCACCTAGGACAAACGTTCACTCAAGTATAAACGTCCGTCTCGACCAGGGACGGACGTTCAAAGGCTACACATGGTTTTCACTGTTCAGCCTATTAAACGTCCGTCACCTAGGACGGACGTTCACTCAAGTATAAACGTCTGTCTCGGCCAGGGACGGACGTTCAAAGGCTACACATGGTTTTCACTGCTCAGCCTATTAAACATCCGTCACCTAGGACGGACGTTCGAAGGCTACACATGGTTTTCACTGTTCAGCTTATAAACGTTCAGTTGTCAGCCTATTAAACGTCCGTCACCTAGGACGGACGTTCACTCAAGTATAAACGTCCGTCTCGGCCAGGGACGGACGTTCAAAGGTACACATTGTTTTCACTGTTCAGCCTATTAAACGTCCGTCACCTAGGACGGACGTTCACTCAAGTATAAACGTCCGTCTCGGTCAGGGACGGACGTTCAAAGGCTACACATGGTTTTCAATGTTCAGCTTATAAAACGTCAGTCACCAAGGACGGACGTTCAAAGGTAACACATGGTTTTCACTTTTCACCTTATAAACGTTCAGTTGTCAGCCTATTAAACGTCCGTCACATAGGACGGACGTTCACGCAAGTATAAACGTCCGTCTCGGCCAAGAACGGACGTTTAAAGGGCTGACATGTGTTCAGTTGTCAGCCTATTAAACGTCCGTCACCTAGGACGGACGTTCATAACATTATAAACGTCCGTCTCGACAAGGGACGGACGTTCAAAGGGCTGACACGTGTTCACTTGTTCAGCTTATTAAACGTCCCTCACCAAGGACGGACGTTCATAACATTATAAACGTCCGTCTCGACCAAGGACGGACGTTCAAAGGCTGACAGGGGTTCACTTGTTCAGCCTATTAAACGTCCGTCTGCCAAAGCCGGACGTCTATAATATTATACACGTCCGGCTCGACCAAGGACGGACGTCTCGAGTTCCACTTATTTACTAATATGCCACCGGTCAATTATATACGTTGGGGCTTTTGTGGACAGACGTCTATTGATTGACGTTAAAAGCCCTTTCTGCACTAGTGAACATCTATACTCTTCGTTAATAATTTAGACGAAAAAAGGACTAAATTTGACAAAATTTACAAAATTGGAGACGAAATTGAATGCAGAAAAAAATGAGAACCAAAATTAAACAAAATTAAACAAAGTGAACCAAAATAAAGACTAAAATAATAATTGTCTTAAAATTATGTTTTCAGTAGCATTTATTTTTTTAAGGGAAATTCAAAACTACACTTTTTAAGAAAATCACTTAACAACTTATATCATTAATTAAATAATTATATTTATACCATAATAATCAATAAAAATAAAATAGAATTACATTAAATTATTAAGGAGTATGTAAAATATATGGAATGTCTACCTACCTATTATTGATTTCTTTTATGGTCTTCAATGTATTGATTCAAAAACAGACATTTTCTAATTCAATTTTTAACTATTTTATTAATGACATCCCATTATTAAAAATAATAATATCATATTTTATTGTCAATAAAAATTTAAATAACATGTTGCCGTTAAGGTAAAGTAGCAATTCACAAACACTTCCATTTTATCTATATTTATTATACATTTACTTTCTCTTTTTGTCTCTTTCTTTTTATTACATCACATTTTAGACATTTATTGAAATATTTTTATTTATAAAAATTCAACTGAAAGTACTCAAATTATAAGATTATTAAAATTCAATTAATTCTTTTATGTTTATGTATTCGGCGGTGATGTAAGTGTTTTTCCGTTAACTAGTAGGTGTTTGTGTGAAGACTGAAGAACTTCTTACTGACCATAGTAGTCGATCGTTTTGCAATCAAGGTACACATTCTTCAAGAAACGAGCACTTAGCAGAAGACCATGATAAAACCTTATTCTCATCACATAGTTCCTTTTCATTCTTTGAAACAGGTACACCCACTTTGCAGGGTGGAGTGGAACCAAAGAGAAATAGATGTTGAAGGCCAAGTTCCTTCTTCGTTTTGGAAGTAATCCTGTGCGGGTTGCGGCTTTCAGCTTCAAGAAACTCAGGAAAATTCAGGTCCTTGATACCGACATTTCTTCTGCTGTTGGTTAGTCTTCTCTCTCTCTCTCTCATTCTTTACGTGATAAAATTGCAAATGCTTTCTGTCTTACTTCGAAAAACATCCAAAATTTTGGTTGGCTTGTTTCGTTTTTCATTGGTATACATGAAATTCTGTTTTTTCTGTTGTTGTTGCTATTGTGTTTTTTGTTCCATGAGTGGTTATGGCGGCTTAAATTTTGTATTTGTTTATGTTCTTTTGTATTTGTGAGTAGTTTGGGGAATGGTCCGAAAAGGGGTAGTTTTAGCTGAGGTTAGTTACAAAATTGTGGATGTAGGTTTGCTGGCCACGGAAAATTAGTGGTGGAAAACAGTTTTTGTTTATGGAGTTTTGAATTATTTATTGCTTCCAAGATACCCTTTGGCTTTTGGTTTAGCAGAATGGTTTTAACCCTGTAGGCAAAACATGTTGCCGTTAAGGTAAATACGATGAAGCTTCTGCGGCTTTAGAGCTTTCTTTAATACACAATTTTAATTATTGTGTGCAATTTACATGTCTATTATATATATGAAGCGATTATCCTAATCATAATTCCTCTTTGTGTGGAAGTTATTGGCGTTGAATTCAAGTTTAAGGAGAACAACTAGTGACAATGATGAATGTGGTTGCGGTCACATTGATTGAAAGTTGAAAAGAAAATCTGTTTTCGTGAAACGAGTCTGATTGTACTGATAGTATGTAATTGTACAGATATATGCGAGAAGTTAACAGTAGCCAAGTAGGGTATCAAATACTAACTGAAAGACAGGTAACAGTGATCTAAACCACAATCATATACGAGCATGGATAGATGTTGCAAAAGTGTTATTTGATACTTGTATCAGCAAACATTGTCAACAACTTATTGAAAGGGGTAATGATTATAGGATGTTATGGTATATTTCCTATGGAGTTAAAAATAGGGATGAAAATTTATTAATCAGTTTTTGCTGGTGGGATAGTAGCAGACCAAATTAAATTTCCCCAGCCATTTGGCTATGCAAAATATTGCTTCTAACCTAGTCTCATAAAAGGAAAAAATACAGATATTGACTACATTTTGTCTTTGACATTATTCTTTTAGGACATAAACTACCAGTTTTGTTAACTTCAATGATCAATTCGCTGATACATTAACTAATCTCCTCTGTAGGCCGTGGGTTGATTTTGTATCTTAAGCTTGGTGTCTGTGACATACATGCTCGAGCTTTAGGGATGCATAAAATTGATTTTATTTACTCTTAACTTCTTCTAATTCTTTAGTCATTCATGATGGATTTTTTAGTCATGTTGATTATGTGTGGAGCTGTATATTTGCCAAGGGGAAAGGTCTTGGGGCCAAGGACCCCACTGCCCAGTGTTCTTGGAGCTACCCATGCAGCAATTATAATATGTAGAATTTTAATTTTTCTTGACTGGGTTAAATATTAAAAATGCTTTCCCTAATAAATTTTATTAAAGCTAATAAACTGGTTAATTGTATTAGAAGTTTGTAAGAACACTTTTTTATGGATTATGTTTGATGGTGGTTGGTCCTGTTACTCCCAAAAACTGTTAAGAATTTTTTTGTTTCTGTTTATAATCCACCTTGTGAAATCCAGATTAACTTTATGCTATTGTTTTGCCATTTTTATTTATTTTATTTTCCCTCTGCAGACAAAATTTTGCAAGAAATGGATGTTGTATCCTATAGAGTACTAGGCTATCTTCTTCTCGGCATTGTCAGAATATACTCGAGAAAGGTTGAATATGCACTTGATGATTGCAAGGAGATGCTCATTAACGTTAATAAATTTGTGGACAATAGAGAAGACTTTGCCCATGTGGAAACCTTGCGTATATGTGTTAGTATACCTGAGAGATTACAGTTGGATGCTTTTGAGTTGGATGTACTTGAAGATACTGGCAAGTAAGGTTTTACTAGATTATAACATACAAATTACATGCTTTTGGAATTTTATTTTGGTTTTGAGCATTTCATTGCTTATCTTTTAATGTTTCAGAGACCATACTGCTCTTCCAGAAGAAATTACTATTAGAGACAAAGGTACTAAAATTCTTTCACTATTTTACTTTTATAGTAAATTTAATGTTATCCTATTTTTTGAGTAATATATGCTGTGAAATGCAACAGAGGTTGTGTGTAAAACTGGGGATTTTGGGCTGTTTTCTCAAGAGAAGGTATGCATTCCATAGTTCTTCATAGGTATCAAATTGTAGTGTCTCAATTCTTTATCTGAATAATGTTTATTCTATTTTATCCACGCAATTATTTTTGTTTCTGTTTGTCTTGGGCTGTTCACTAAGATATTGTCTAATAAATGCTTTTCCGTGAGTATATAGGTCTGTTTCTGTTGGATTCAAGAAATAAACACATTTAATTCTAGATAAATTATAGAATCATCTTACTGTATTTAGTTAAGATTTTAGTATAAAAATAAAAAAATACTGGGTTTCCTTAAAATAGATTTCTTTCAAAACACCAAAATCAACAACCTCAACCCGTTATTGCCTTGTGCAAGTTGTCAAACTATAACTGGCACACCATTGGATAAAACTGCTTTACTCGAAATTAATGTAAAAATAACTTCCTAATGCAGAGGTATAACTGCCTAATTTTTGTTATGGCTTATCAATGCCTTGTGTTACACAAGAAGCCTTGCACTAAGTACTGAAATAAAGTAATTGTTCCTAGCAACTCAGCTATGAATTTGGTCCCAACAATGCAACCTTTTTATCTTCATCTCTCAAAATAAGCATTCTTAAAGTTTTTTCATGATACCCATGATGTGGCCATAATAATGGTTGGCAACATTGAAAACGATAAACTTCTTTCTAAAATTTTCTCAAGTTAAACAAACAAAATGTTTTGAACAATGAATTTTCTTTTGAATTACCACTAGTATAACATCTTCCCAGTTCCCACTGTATCTCTATCAGCTTTAACCCTTTTTAAAGAAAAAAAATGTTGTTCTCGGGTTGAATTAGGATTCAAATCTCACTGGTTATAACAGCCCAGACCCAGTGTTCTGGTGCTAAACCACACCGAACAGAAAGTTGACTATTTCCTTTTTTTTTTTTCTCTAAGCCTAGCATTATAAATATAAAATTTGTTGTTTATCTGTTTGTCTAAATGAATGACAGTGGGCACAATTTGTGGATCACGAGTCCTAAATTTTCTTCTACATACTAACCACATTCAAATCATTCATAAAACAATCCTAAAGTCAATTCTTCTGTAATCTGGGTAATTGGGCCTATGAACATTATAAATTGCTGCTCAAACTCCAACACACAATTTGTTTGATTGCAAGGCCGGTAATTGTTCATAGGGATTTTCTGTTCCATTACTAGAAAACCTATTCAATGGTTCCACCTTGAAAACCTCCAATGTTGATAGAGCCCAGGAACAACGGTCAGCTGGAGGACCAATTGTTGGGTCAACACAGCCCAAGGATTCTGAAACTTTACTCCAGAAAGAAGGAATCCTTGCAATCAGCAGCAGAGGTTGTAGTTGTTCACAATGGAGTGCTGATTGTAACAGAGGGAACAAAAAAATGGTGTGGCTCATAGGGTGCAGATAGCAAGATGAATTGAGAGTGAAATGGCTCGGTACCTACAGTTCTAGGAGCTGAGAGGTTTGTTGTGATTTCTAACTATACAAATACTTGTTCTTCCACATTTTCGGCATTCTGGTCTGTGTGAGTTTAATGCTAGTGTTTGGGTGAGTTTGTGTAATTATAGGCTTCCAGATCTAATCCAGTTTACATTAGTCCCTTCCATTCAAATCAAGCCCATGGACAATTTGAGTTCTGGTTTAGTCTTTTGCTTTTCAAAAAGGCCATGTTTATAAATACAATTAATTAAAAACTTTTCAACCCTAGCTTGCTACCTAATACGATCTTTCCCATGAAAATTGGGTAATTTCACTTTCCACTCTCTTTCTAAACGGATTTGAATCCCCATCTTCAAGGATGGATGAGTGACCAATGACATGACCTTGATTATGTAGTTGACTAGTTCTAGAATGGTTAAAACATCCTTCATGGTGTGTCTCCATTGATTGATTTTTGTTCTTGTTAGATATTTATATTGTGTCTTATGTCATTTTACATATTTATTTGTATTTGGGCTTAGCTCATATTTTCTTTATTATAAATGCATTATCCTATGTGTATTACCGAAGGGAGATTAACCCTATACCTAGTTTTTACTATATTCAACATGATATTTAGAGTTTACGTTCTCCACTTTTTTCGTCACCGCTGACACTGCACCCACCATCGCTGTTACTAGAGCCGCATGCACGGTTGTCGGAGCCGCCTCCACCGTTGCCAGAGTCGCCATCACCGTTGTTGGAGTTTAAGTTCAGATCGACAATCAAACTGTTTTGCTCGTCATGCCCAAGCGACAACCATGCCATCGAGATTGCCCTGATCGGAGTCCATACGCTAGTTCCACTGCTCTTATTGCATGCACAGGTATATCTTTTGTTGGCCTAACTCAGCCTCCTTCTCTTGGACCTTAGGTTCTCGACTCAAGTGCCATAGATCACTTTACTAGTAACAAATATTGGTCACCATTTTCAGACCAAAGATCTTGGGAAACTCAGATACTTCTTGGGTATTGAGATAGGACAATCCAACAATGGTATTGTTATAACTCAAAGGAAGTATCCATTGGATATTTTAGAGAAAACTTGGTTGACGAATTCTAAACCTGTTGACATACCCATGGATCCTAATACCAAACATCTTCCAAATTAGGGAGAGCCTTTCTCAAATCCTGAGCAATATAGAATATTAGTTGAAAAATTGAATTATCTTAATGTTACTCATCCTGACATTTCCTTTGCAATCAATGTGGTGAGCTAATTCCTCAATTCCCCATGTGAAGATCATTGGAATACAGTTATTCATATATTAAAATACATTAAAGATCTCCTATAAAAGGTTTGTTATATGGTTCCAATAACCATATAAAAGTTCTTTGTTATTAGGTTTAATCAGTTCGGAGGTCCCTATTTGTGCAGATTTGTGTCAATTAGGTCATCGTATTTTCAAAGAACTCAATTAGGTTCCTTTTTATGTAAAATTGAGTCAATTATGGCCTTGTCGCTAATTGTTGTGGACGATGTTAAATTTGTTGCCTGGTGGCATGCTGAGCTAGCATTTAATAAGCATGTGACACAGTACGAAGTCATTACTTGGATTTATTTTAAGGGTGGATTTATTTTAAGTTTTAAATAAAATCCCTGTTACCTCTCTCACTTTCTCTCCGGTGCCATGGAATCGAGTAACCCTATCGCCTCCTCGTCGATCTGACTAGAAGCCCTAGTTTCCAAATCGGAAGGAAGCTCCTGGCGGCACACCTTTCCTAGCCTTCTCCATATCCTGATTTGCACATTGTCACGGAATTGGCCAAAAGTATCTTGCAACAAAGCAGCAAAAACACTGCCCCAAGCACCAGCACCAACACTCACAATTCTCAAAGGATCACCATCATCCTTCCCAACAAGGCTGCGAACATCATCAAGCTTCTCCTCTGAACCATTGCAGGCCTTTTGATCAGAGGTTTGTGTTACCGCTAAGATGTAAAATAAACTGCAAAATCATATCTTTCTGGTGGATATGCATGGATAAAAAACTAACTCATTTTCAGATTTTCGGACAAAAATTCTCCACTCCGAAACTTTAGTTCAAATAGATGAATGAATGAAATATATCATACAATAACCACTAAAAAGATGCCCCTTTTGGCTTTCTAGACAGCTCACATGCCCAAAATCCAGAGGCAAAAAAACAAAAATATAAAATGTAAAAACTGTTTTCTCCTTCTAGAGTTGTTTATCTACCCTGCGAAGAACGCAGCCACAACCAGTAAAAAACAAAGCAGAATACAAAACACCCTTAACTTTTCTGTGGGGTTAAAGGGTGAGCGGTTGCCAGCGGCATCGCGACGGCGACAGCGGAATCCCTGTCGACGGAGCGAAAGATGGTTGTCGGGGAAAGGGCTGAGATGGTGGTGCGGCGAGGTGTTGGTGCGAATCTCTTCAACGAAGCCACTCTGGCAGTGGGGGCAGGCGATGGTGGCCTGAACGAAGCGGGTACAGTTGTAGCACCAATACGACGGCGTTCCGTGATGCGTGTCGGAATTCATGTTTTTGATGAAAATAAATCAATTCTATGTAAGGAGACCTCACTCTGCCACATGCTTTATAATTGCTAGCTCAGCATGCCACCAGGAAACAAATTTAACGCCGTCCACAACCATTAATGGCAAGGTCATAATTGACTCAATTTTACAGAAAAAGGTACCTAATTGAGCTATTTGAAAATACGAGGACCTAATTGACATGAATCTACACAAATAGGGATCTCCAAAATGATTAAACCTTGTTATTAATATGCTTATCGGGCAGGATCTCCTCCTGATAGCAAATCTACTTCCCGATATTATGTCTCTATTGGTGGTAACTTTATCTCTTGGAAGAACAAGAAACAAAGCATTGTGACAAGATCTAGTGCAAAAGCATAATATAAAGCTATGGCCTCAGTCACTTGTGAACTTGTTTGGCTTAAACAATTGCTTAAAGAGTTGCAATTTGTAGATAGATGTCACTCAAATGACACTTATATGT
The DNA here is from genome assembly GCF_029865625.1 of Vigna umbellata. Classification (NCBI taxonomy): domain Eukaryota; kingdom Viridiplantae; phylum Streptophyta; class Magnoliopsida; order Fabales; family Fabaceae; genus Vigna; species Vigna umbellata. Next base: position 16,472,658 of record NC_142169.1, on the reverse strand, counting down.
GACAAATAGGCAGTATTTCATATTAGTTCTAATACTTTTTTTCATGAGAGGACCAAGCACGTTGAGATTGATTGTCATTTCATTCGAGAAAAGATTGTATCTGGAAACATCAAGACCGAGTTTGTTAACTCAAGTGATCAATTAGCAGATATTTTCGCTAAGTCTTTATTAGGACTTAAAATTGATTATGTTGTAATTAGAGGAAAATCTTCCTAATTAGAAAAAATATCTATAGAATCTTCCTAATTAGAGAAAATATCTGTAAAATCTTCCTAATTAGAGAAAATATCTGGAGAATTTTCTAGTTTTTATTTAGTATATTGTTTCCTTATTTTCCTTTTTTAGAAGATTAGTGTTAGAATAATTACTGTTATATATCATCATTAAGGCTTGTCTGCTAGACCATTAATGAGTCATACCTAGTTCTGTACCTAGAGGTCTAGTGCAGACTCTTGATGTTCCATGTACTCTTGTGTTTTCAATATATATAGAAGATAATGAGAGGGATCAGTCAAGCCCTCAAGAATATATTTTATCAGTTTTAATCTCAAGTTGGTATCAGAGAAGGTTCATCCTGCTCTGGTTTCTGTCCTGGGTTGTCCACCAGCATTGTCATTGTTGTTCGCATTTGTCCGGTGCCCTTTGCCGTTGTCTGCGGTTGTCTTGTCACTATCTGCAGCTGTCAACTGCAGTTTGAAGCTCTTCAACTTGGTTCTCTGCCATCTCGCATCTGCCCGCCGCCGTTCGCCGCCGTCTGCCGTCACTGTTCCGTCCGGCGACCACTGGATCTGGTTCGTCTCTTCACGCGACGACCACCCCCACCGGTGCCGGAGTCTGATTCTCCTCCACGCTCCGCCACGCGCAACTTCTTTGTGCGCTGCGAACAGGCGCGTACTGTTCACGAGCCGCCCTCTGCCCGTCGGAAACTCATCGTGAAACCAACATAGTTGTCGCCTGAGCCTCCTCTCTTTGTTCTGACCCTCAAAACCTTACTTCAGTGAAGTCCAGAAGGTCCCCTTGAAGAAAACCCTAAGAAACCCTCTAGGGTTTTCTGGTTCCTCACTGTCGCGCTTTTCCTTCTCCTATTTTTATCAAGAATGGCGTCTAGAAGTGTTCTTTCTTTCTCTGGAAGTCCCTCAATTACTTCCGAAAAGCTAAACGGAAAGAATTATCTGTCTTGGTCTGCTGCCGTGGAAATGTGGTTCCTCGGTCAAGGACATTATGACCACCTTGAGCAGGATGGAAGCCAAGTGCCTTCTGAAAAAGCTGAACAATGGAAACAAGCAAATTTCCAATTGTGTGCCCTATTGTGGCAATCTGTGGAACCCCGACTTTTGATATCTCTTAGAGCCTTCAAAACATGTCACTCTTTTTGGAAGAAAGCTCAAAGCATTTATGCTAATGATATTCAACGTCTGTATGATACAACAAACAAGCTTGCATGTCTCAAAATGACAGACCATGATATGGTCTCCTTCATGACTGAAGCCCAAGCAGCTGTGGAAGAGTTGAGAATGTTCTTGGAAGTGGAATCTTCGGAAGACATCAAGAAGAAGCTTGACAAGTATTATATGGTGATGATCCTCCGTGCTTTACATCCAGATTTGAATCATATCAGAGATCAACTTCTGACAAGTCATGAGGTCCCTTCCTTGGAAGCCTTGACCACACGTCTTCTTCATGTTCCAGTGCCTCAATCTCAGGAAGCTCATGAAACAATGGAACCATCTGTCATGGTTGCCACGCGAGGAAGAGGAGGACGTGGCACTAGAGGAGGAGGACGTGGAGGTCGGGGACGTCCACAGTGCACTTACTGTAAGAGGGTGGGTCACACCCAAGAAAAGTGCTACTCCTTGCATGGTTTTCCTTCTAAAACAGCCAATATCTCTAAGGCTGAAACTCCCACTTCCAACTCCAAGTTCACTGAGGAAGAGTATCAAGAGTATCTGCGATTAAAGTCTAACAGTTTGGCACATTCATCTCAATCCCCAAGTACATCCACAGCTTGCATTTCTCAATCCATGGAAGGTCAAAATTCATGGGTAATTGACTCGGATGCTTCTGATCACATCTCTGGTAATACCTCATTGTTCTCAACCCTTTCCCTCCAAGAAAACCCCCATTTCATTACCCTTGTAAATGGCACTAAAACTTGTTCAAAGGGAGTTGGTCAAGTCTCCCTCTCTAACTCTGAAATCTGTTCTTTTTGTCCCTAACTGTCCATTCAATTTAATTTCCTTAAGTCAGTTAACCAAAATGTTACATTGTTCAATAACTTTTGATTCAAAATCTTTTGTTATACAGGAGCGTGGCTCGGGGAGACAGATTGGAGAAGGATATGAAGCTGGAGGTTTATACCATTTTGGATCTCGTCCACGGGTATCCTGTGTTGCAGCTCTTTCCCCTAAAGTGTTACATGACCGATTTGGCCATCCTCACTTGTCAAAGTTAAAAAAGATGTGTCCTGAACTTAGTGGTCTTCAGACTTTAGAATGTGAGTCTTGTCAACTAGGAAAACATGTTAGATCTGTCTTTCCTAAAAGGTCTCAATCAATGTGTAATTCTAGTTTTTTTATTATTCATTTTGATGTCTGGGGACCTAGTCGCGTCTCTTCTTTTGGTTTTAGGTATTTTGTTACATTTATTGATGAGTATTCTAGATGTACTTGGGTTTATCTAATGAAAGATTGCTCTGAATTGTTTCCCATCTGCACATCCTTTTTGAATGAAATCCAGAACCAATTTGGTCAAGTAATTAAAATCTTAAGAAGTGGTAATGCTAAAGAATATTTCTCATCCACTTTTTCTGCAATCCTTAGCTCCTATGGTATTTTGCATCAGTCCACTTGGTATAGCCGAAAGAAAAAATAGACACTTGGTTGAAACTGCTTGTACCCTTTTTCTTGGTGCCCATATTCCTGTTCATCACTGGGGGATGCCATCTTAATGCATGTTTTCTTATTAATAGGATGCCCTCCTCCTCTCTCAATAATAAAGTTCTTTTTTTCCATTCTCTTTCCCAATGATCCTCTCTTTCACACCCTTCCTCGAGTCTTGGTTGTGTATGTTTTGTTCTCGACATGTCTCCGGGGCTAGACAAGCTCTCCGCTCGTACGATCAAATGTGTCTTTTTGGGCTATTCTCGGCTTCAAAAAGGGTACCAGTGTTACTCTCCTGAAACCAAGAAGTACTATATGTCTACCAATGTTACATTCTTTGAACATACACCTTTCTTCTCTCCATCTGTTCAAGATGTTCCTATCCTCCAACAAGTCCTTTCTCTTCCAGTGGTTGAGTCCAATATCTCTAATGTCTCAGTCAATCCAAGTCATGCTCAAGGTCCTCCCGAACCTTCCTCTCCACGTATTGATATCTTCCAACACAGTACCCCGATGGGTAGTCCTCTTCCAGTGGTGGATCTCCTCCTTCAGATTCTTCTCCCTCACCGCTTCCTGCCACGCCTCCTGGTGAAGATGATTCTGGTTGGCCCATTGCTCTCAGAAAAGGTACTCGTTCCACTCGAAACACTCATCCCATTTATAATTTTCTTAGCTATCACAGATTGTCGCCCTCCTTTTATTCCCTTTTATCCTTAGTGTTTTCTGTGGTTATACCCAAAAATGTGAAAGAAGCACTTGATCATCCTGCATGGCGACAAGCCATGATTGCATAAATGCAGGCTCTTGACCACGGTGATACTTGGGAGCTTGTGCCACTTACCCGGGCAAAAAGGCTGTTGGTTGTCGATGGGTATATGCAATTAAAGTCGGCCCTAATGGTGACATTGATAGGCTAAAAGCCTGGCTAGTTGCAAAAGGGTACACTCAGGTTTATGACCTTGATTATTGTGACACCTTTTCTCTCGTGGCCAAGATGACTACCATTCGTCTTTTCTTCGCAATGGCAGCAATTCGTCATTGGCCACTTCATCAATTGGATATCAAAAATCCCTTTCTCCATGGTGATCTTGAGGAAGAAGTTTATATGGAGCAACCTCCTGGGTTTGTTGCTCAGGGGGAGTCTGGTATGGTTTGCAAATTGCACCGATCTCTATATGGGCTCAAGCAATCACCACGTGCTTGGTTTGGAAAATTCAGCTTCATTGTTCAAATTTTGGACTAAAACGCAGTGAAGTAGATCATTCAGTCTTTTAGTATCATTCGTCTCTCAGGAAATGTGTTTACTTAATAGTATATGTTGATGATATAGTCATTACAGGAAATGATACTGCTGGAATATCTCAATTGAAGGAGTACTTGTGTAGACATTTCCAAACCATGGATCTTGGAAGCCTTAAATACTTCTTAGGCATTGAAGTAGCTCAGTCAAAAGATGGAGTTGTAATCTCCCAAAGGAAGTATGCTCTGGATATTTTGCAAGAAACAGGCATGATTGATTGTAGACCGGTTGACAGTCCTATGGACCCAAATCAAAAATTAACAACAGAAGGTGAGTTATTCTCCGACCTTGGAGAGATATAGGAGGCTAGTTGGAAAACTAATCTATCTCACTATTACAAGGCCGGATCTATCTTTTGCAGTTGGAGTGGTTAGTCAATTCATTCAAGCTCCATGTGTTGGCCATTGGAATGCTATCATTCGCATTCTAAGGTATATGAAAAAGGCTCCCGGGCAAGGGCTATTATATGAAGAAAAAGGAAGCCTTTAGGTATCAGGATATTGTGATGCCGATTGGGCAGGTTCTCCTATTGATAGATGATCTACTACTGGATATTGTGTTTTCTTGGAGGAAACATTATCTCATGGAAAAGTAAGAAACAGAATGTAGTGGCTCGATCAAGAGCTGAAGCTGAATATAGGGCAATGGCGTCACTAACATGTGAACTTATATGGGTGAAGCAGTTCCTTCAAGAGCTTAGCTTCTGTGACATCCAGAGTATGAAGATGTATTGTGATAACCAAGCTGCTCTTCACATTGCATCAAATCCAGTGTTTCACGAGAGAACTAAACACATAGAAATTGATTGTCATTTTGTTCGGGAAAATTTATTGTCAAAAGAAATATGTACCGAGTTTGTTGGATCAAATGACTAACTCGCAGATGTGTTGACTAAGTCATTAAGGGGACCTCGGATTGAGTTTATTTGTTCCAAGCTTGGTACATACAATCTGTATGCTCCAGCTTTTGGGAGTGCTAGAATAATTATTGTTATATACCATCATTAAGGCTTGTCTGCTAGACCATTAATGAGTCGTACCTAGTTTTGTACCTAGAGGTCTAGTGCATACTCTTGATGTTCCATGTACTCTTGTGTTTTCAATATATATAGAAGATAATGAGAGGGATCAGTCAAGCCCTCAAGAATATATTTTATTAGTTTTAATCTCAAGTATTAGATTGTTGCAACTAGATGTAAGGAGAATGTAATAGATATGAATGACAATAATAAAATTCATTCTCTTTTCAAGAGATTATATTTGTAACAAGCTTGATACATATGATATGATTTATATGTACAAGCTTAAGGGAGAGTGTTAAATATTTATATTATGTCTTATGTTATTTTACATATTTATTTGTATTTGGGTTTAGCCCATATTTTCTTTATTATAAATAAATTAGCCTATGTTTATTTTCTACACAAGGGAGATTAACCCTATACCTAGCTTTTACTATATTCAACCGTTCTAAGCCAAAATCTGCCAAATTATTTGGATAGTGTCTCCTATTATTTCCCTTTTCTTGGGTATTTATATTTGTATAGTAAATTATCAAGTCTGTATTTTAATATTTAAAATAGGGGTCATCTGCTTCCTGTTATCATGTCATCTTGCTTGCCATTTTCAGATCTAGCTGCCATTCACCACTGTCAGATATGATAACAATTCAAACATCAACAAATACATGGTTTCCTCTAAGCAAAGAGTTTTCACTTTGAAAACTTCAAAATGACAATCTCATGCGCCAATTGCCTTCTTCAAGTCTATCACACAAACCTATATATTGCTATAAGGATCATGTATAAATTCATATAAAAATAGAATCCTAATAACATAATACAACACTATAACTGCCTAATTTAAAATTTGACCTACTATCTTTCATTGATTGGCAATCGCATACTTAAGTACTTTCCCTTATGGAGTACCACTTTCGGGATTTAATTGATTATGTACACGAGTAATGTATAACATAGATACTGTTTTACTTGGGCTTCACCTTAAAGCTTAAAATTATAGGTGAATTATCCCATTACATTCTTATGAGAATGTTATCTCGGTTTTTAATTCTATTCAATGTCTTTCTTTTTTTCTTTTGTTTTTTATCTTTCTTGTTACAGATTTTCTCCAAATAGTATTTAAGTGAAAATCAAGGCAGATAAGGTTTAATGAAAATTTGTTTGGAACATCTATAGAAAAAATATAGGGCATAAATTTGTCCCAAATAACTGGAGTTAATTGGGGAATATGATGCTGAGTGATAAATTGTACAATGATTGTATATTACATAATCATAATTGTTTGAAATAATCTGCAAGGTTGGGTTGGCAGAGGGAGTTGACCTGCCAAAATATGTTTTATTTCGAATGGAATCGGTAATAATTTGTTAGATTCTACGATATATGTGTGTGTATTTATGTATGTATGGTGTTAATAAATATAAATAATTAAAACTGTAATGTAAATTAAATTGATAATAAAAGGAAATAACATTCTTAAATATTGGTGGATTAAGCAACTTAACCCACTTTGACTTGGTGGATTGGCGTGCTTGTAGGTTGAATCATCTAAGCAACTCCACTAATTTTGATAGATTGACTAGTCTAGTTCTACCGTTTTGTTGCCATCCATGCAAGATTTTTTATGCCAATTTGAATAATTTCATTGACCAAAATGAGCTAGTTAAATTAAATTTCACCTTAATTGTAGCCATAATAAGTTATAGGAGGTATTGATGGAAGACATTTTCATATAGTTGATAGTGTTAAATTTACTTAAAACAGAAAAAACAAACCGTTGTGTTATTTATTGATTCTGCACATAATAAATGCCTTTTACTATGCAGTTTGAGGAGTTTGATAACAGTGAAAATACCTGCTCTTCTGATCGCGATAAAGTGGGAAAGTATGTTGACCAAACTTATGAAAATATTATTATATTTCTTCTGCCATAACATGATGCTGATTATAATTTGAATTGTTCCGTATATTCTTCATTGAACTTATTTGATTTTGCAATATACATGGCAGTGCTCATCTAACTCAACTGTTGAGTATGATGGGTATTAAAGTTGATCCACTTAGTCCAGTTGGTTTACGAGAAGGCAGGGATACATTAGAAAGCAGCATGTTTTCTCTAAAGGAGGCAATGAACATGGAAAGTGTTGTAATGGTAGAAGGACGACTAGAGAACGAATTTGTCAAGTTGTCTGGTCAAGATCAACAAATTATTGAAGATCAGACAATTAAAGATGTAGTTCCAAGTGAAGATGAAATGCATGAAGATAGTAGTAGAATCTCTCAAGATGAATATATGGATATCAGTATATTTTGTGGGAGAGAGGAGGAACATGTGTCATCTGCGGAAGAATGTACCAAATCTTGTCAAGTTGACACTGTCAAGAGTTCTGTCAAGGAAACATTAAGCTCATTTTGCAACATGAGTGAGGAAATTATTGAAGTTCTTGAAGCCAGAAGTTTGGAAGAAATTATAGAAAAGAGTGAGGATAAGATACACCAAGAAAAAGAATGTGTGCACCATGCCAATTCATCTATTGTCAATGACATCCATGAAGAGCTCATTGAAGGGTTTGCTGAAAAGTGTGATAACAAAGGAAAATTAAGGTTTCAAGAAAAGGATTCAGTTGAAGATGGAAGGCTTAGTTTTACTCTATCGAAAACAAAAAATCTAGATGTAACTGCTGTGTCTACGTGTCAAGATGATTCCATTGGAAGGCCAAAACGAGGTTCATGAAACCATTATTCTTCGTAGGCATTGAAATTGCAACTGCTGAATAATTTTCTGTCTTTATTTTCAGCATATGGATTCTTCAATTTTTTTTTCTTAAAAATCTATTTTGGCAGGTGCTACTACACCAGAGTCAATGCTTATTTCTACACCAGCTGTGAGAGATCGGTCACATTTTTCAAAGAAAAGAAGAGTTGTTATTGATCAAAAAAGGACTGTCCTACCTAACAAGTATGTGATAATAAGGTCCTTCTAAATTATTCTTTTTTCTATATATTCAAATCTTCAATGCTTATTTACTTTGCTTCCTTGTGCACAAGACTTGTGGTAAAGGATTGTTTCATGTATCTAGTATTTGAAGTTGTTATCTAAATAATAAACTATGATTTTTTTTCAAATGTTAGGAACAAGACAATAAAAGAATAAAGAGAAATAAACAACACAAGAATTTAACGTGATTCAGCCTACAATGTGTATGGTTACATCTTCGACTACACTAGGAAGTATTTGTATTTCAGTGTGTTTCAAGCTTTATAGATGGTTGCTTATATAGCAAAAAGGGAGAACAACATCTTTCAGTACTAAACGATATGAGACTAAATTAAGCTCCATGATACTAATAATTCTCCCACTTGGAGCTTGATTTACATTCTCATCTAGTGTTGTTGCCTTCATCATCAATTATTCTTGAAGGTCCATTTAGGCAATACAAAGCCTTAACTAATTTATTGTGACAGTCTTGGTCAACATATCAACTGGATTTTTTGCATCTGGAATCTTCAACAGAAAGAAGTCCCCATCATTTATCAGGATTATGATAAAAATGATATTTCAATTCAATGTGGTTGCATCTAGAATGAAGAACTAGATTTTTAGCAAGACATATAACACTCTTACTGTCACTGAATAATGGAGGGTCATGTTGCTTTTTCTCTAATTCTTTTAGAAGGTTCTTCAACCATCTCCTTCACTGCTTTTGAGATAGCTACATACTCATCTTTAATGGTTGGGAGGGAGAGTCCTCCTTGAAGTTTAGACTTCCAACTGATAGTTGTACCACCCAACATAAAGATGTAACCTGTTGTGCTTTTTCTACCATCCAAATCTTGTCCCAAGCCTGCATCAGAAAATCCTTATAAAGTGGGATCACTCTTCCAAAAGGCAAATGCATCTTTGAGGTGCCCTTCAAATATCTCAATATCCAATTCACACATTCGCAATGCTCCTTTTGGGATTTGATAAAAACCTACTCACAACTCCTACATGTGCTATGTCAGGTCTGGTGTAAACCATAGCATACTTCAAGCTCACTATTGTAGATGCATATAGAATTTTAGGCATGTAACTTTCTTCTTCATCTGTTTAAGAGGATTTCCCTTTTGAAAACTTTAAGTGAGTTATCAAAGGTGTATTCTTCATTTTAGCTTTTTCAATATTAAATCTGCTAAGCAATTTTTCTATATATTTCTCCTGAGATAAGTTTAGAATCGATCTTTGGATTCTCATACCAAGAATTTGTTTGCCTGAATCAAGATCCTTCATTTCAAAATTTTCTGACAACTGTTTTTTCAATCTGTTAGTTTTTGCCATATTATCTCCTGCAATCAACCTGTCATCAACATATAAAGCAAGCATGATATAGTTGTCAACATATTTCTTCAAGTAACAACAATGATCTTCTTCACATTTGTGAAATCTTGAGTTTCTTATAAACACATTAAACTTCTTGTACTATTGTCTTAGTGCTTGTTTCGATCCATACAAGCTTTTATGAAGTCTGCATACAAGATTCTCTATGCCATGTGCTTCAAAACTTTCTAGTTATGCCATAAATCAAGTTTCCTTCTCAAGAGCTCCATGTAGGAATGCAATTTTGACATCTAATTGCTCTAGATGAAGATTTTTTGCCGCTACTATACTCAAAATAACTCTAATGGTAGTCATCTTGACAACAAGAGAGAAAATTTCTATGAAGTCAATTCCTTGTTTATATTGGAACCGTTTTACTACGAGTCTAGCCTTATATCTTCTATTTCCATTTGGTTCTTCTTTTACCCTATAGACCTACTTGTTTTGCAAAACCTTCTTTCCTTCTAGTAGCTTGGTTAAAGACCATGTTTTATTCTTCTGAAGAGACTTTATCTCATCTTTCATTGCTAGCTCCCACTTAATATGTTCATCTCCCTACATAGCCTCAACAAAATGCTTTGGCTCACCAACATCAATAAACAACAAGTAGTGTAATGAAGGAGAATAACTATAGCCATAATGTCAGATCCATAACCAATGAAATAACATCATTTTGTCATAGGGTCCAACTTATCTCTACTATTAGAGTCACTTGAAAAGAGAATGAATTTTATTATTATCATAATACTCATCTTAGGTCACCAAAGGCTAGAGCATCCCATGTGGGCTCCTCTAGCCACCTTCCTTTAGAGTTGGCCTAATCTCTGTAAGAGCACCATCAAATACCACCCCATCACCATCCAAACACCAAGGTTGTGAGCCTTATTCTCCACATTCCACCAAATTCCGCACCCTTTTGACCCACCTTCACTGTCACCATATCTTCTCTTCTTGCTTTGGCCCAACCTAGTTAAGGAGGTTGCTATCTCAAAGACTTTTAAGTCTGAAAGATTTACCTCATTTCCATATCAGACTTCTTCAGGTAATTGATAATGTAAAGGAATTGATGATCCTCTATTTATAGAATAGGTTGCTATGTTTATTGCATCTGCCCAAAATACCTTGGGTAGTGCTTACTCGATTCTCATACATCTTGCTCTCTCATTTAAGGTTCTGTTCATTTTTGTTCTGGTGTTTTTGGAAGTGTCTTGATCATTCTAATCCCATTTTCTGAACAAAACTTTTTGAATTCACTACTGTCATATTCTCTACCATTACCAGACTTCAAACATTTAACCTTTAAACCTGTTTGAGTTTCAACCTCCTTTTTCCACCTTTTAAACACTAAAAAGACATCAGATTTATTTTTAGGAAAATAGACACATACCTTTCTTGTAGAGTCATCAATCAAGGTTAGATAATATTGTGAACTGCCAAGGGATTTCACTAGAGCTGGCCCCCAAACATCTATATGCACTAGTTTTAGTCTTTCAACTTTAGACATCTTACCTGTTTTGGAAAAGGTAACCATTTTCTGCTTTTCAAAGATACAAAGTTCACATGGTTCAACGTCAACATGCTTCAAGTTCTACTTTTCGAGATCATGAGTTTCATTCCTTTCTCACTCATATGCCCAAGTCTCTAATGCCACAAAGAAGAAGTGTTGTCAAATTCTGCAACTGCTATCATATCCTCATCTACAATCATATAAAAAGATCCTTGCTTCTTTCCACGAGCAACAACAAGATTACCTTTCATTACCTTCCAATCTCCATCTCCAAAATTGGTGTAAGGCCCCTCATCATCCTGCTACCTTATAAATATTAAGTTTCTCTTTAAGGTAGGAACATGTTTGACATTTTTCAAAGTCCACACTCTTCCATTAGAGTTTCTGATATTAATATCACCTCTTCCCATAATATCAAGAGATTTTCCATCTTTAAGGTAAAGTTTCCTAAATTTTACTGAAACGTAGTTAGATAATAGTTCTAAGGAAGGTGTAGTATGAAATGACGCACTTGAGTCTTTAGTCCATGAGTAAATGGAACTATCTAAACTACATATTAGTGTATCTGCAATTTCATCAGTTGTTGCATTTGTTGATTGATCATCATCTTGCTTCTTTTTGTTGTTATCATTTGTTGAAATATATTGTATTGTATAATTGGACTTTTAGTTTTGGGCTTTTAGGTGCTGGTCCATTGTTCCTTATATAGGACTTTTCTGTGTAATAGAAACTTTAACCCACAGTAATAATATTTTTACCATCTCTCAAACTTTCACATGGTATCCAGATCTGGTTAGGGTTCGCCATTGCTCACTGCCCGCGCCGTCGTTTCCGCCGTCGCCGTCCGCCGCCGCCGTCGCTGCCTTTTCTCTGGCGAAGTTAAGGGTTCGGTGCGCCTCGACGAGCGCGACCCATCCCTGGTGGTCGCCGCCTCATCCGTCTCTCGACGCGCCGTCACGCGCCGTTTCTCTCTAACCTATCTCGGGCGCGTGGGCTTCACACGCTGCCTCTCTCGTGGCGGATCTTCACCGCGCCACTGCCGGTCGTTTCGCCTCCGTCTCCTGAGTGTATTGTGGTCTCTGATTTGCTGTTCCGTTGACGGTTGCTCCATTTAGGGTTTCTTCCCTCACCTTTTTCCCCTCTTTTGGCTTTATAATGGCTGGGCTTGGAACACCGTCTCTCTCTGCTACTCCAACCATTACTTCTGCAAAACTCAATTGGAAAAACTATCTATCTTGGTCTTCTTCCGTGGAGTTATGGTTTCTTGGTCAAGGACACCATGATCATCTTGAACAAGATGTTTCCACCGTTCCTGAAGAAGAGAAATCTCAATGGCAAAAACTTGATTTTCAACTATGTGCTGTCCTATGGCAATCTGTTGAACCAGAAGTCTTAGAAATTTTAAGACCTTACAAATCGTGCTCTTCCTTTTGGAGAAAAGCTCAGGATATCTTTGCTAACGATGTGCAACGTCTCTTTGATGCAACTCAAAGAGTGACTTCCCTCAAACAAAACAATCATGATATGGTTACTTACATAGGAACGGCCCGTGCTGCTGTAGAAGAATTGAAGAATTTCTTTGTGGATGATTCTTTAGAAGGCCTAAACAAGAAGCTTGATAAGTTCTATATGGTCTTAATTTTGAGAGGTCTACATTCAGATTTTGATCATGTTCGTGATCAAATGTTAGCTGGTGATCAAGTTCCATCAATGGACAGCTTAGTTACTCGACTTCTTCGGGTACCTTCATTAGTTAAAGTTGAAAGTTCAATTGGTGGTATTGAAACATCAGCTATGGTAGCACCACAAGGAAGAGGAGGAGGCAGAAGCAACCGAGGAGGACGTGGTGGCCGTGGTATGCGTCCTCAGTGCACATATTGTAAGAGGATAGGCCATACTCGAGAGAAATGTTATGCCTTACATGGATATCCTGACAAAGTCGCTCATGTTTCGAAATCTGATGATCTCGAACCCAAAATTTCAAATGAAGAATACCAAGAATTTTTGAAGTATAAGTCTGGAAAATCTTCTAATCCTGACCAATCCTCTTCCATCTCCAATGTGTCAACTGCCTGTATATCTCAATCTGTGGAAGGTCACAATCCATGGATCCTTGACTCAGGTGCCTCAGACCATATCTCTGGTACTATTTCTTCATTTTCTTCCATGTCCTCTCAGAAAATTCCTCATTTAATTACTGTTGCCAATGGATCCAAAGTTGCATCTCAGGGAATTGGCAGAGTTTCCTTATCTTCTTCACTAAATTTAAATTCTGTTTTGTATATTCCTCATTGTCCTTACAATTTAATCTCCTTGAGCCAATTGACTCGTTCCTTAAATTGTTCTGTAACCTTTACTGCTAATTCCTTTGTTATACAGGAACATGGTACGGGTCGCCTGATTGGAGAAGGACATGAGTCTCGAGGACTTTATTTTTTGAAACATAGCTCTTCAGTTTCCTGTTTTACCACTTCATCTCCAAAACTTTTGCATGATCGGTTGGGCCATCCAAGTTTATCCAAGTTGAAGATGATGGTTCCAAGTCTCAAGAACATTCAAGTCTTAGATTGTGAGTCGTGTCAATTAGGAAAACATATTAGATCTTCTCATCCTAAAAAGTCTGAGACACTATGTAATTTTCCTTTCTCAACTATTCACTCTGATATTTGGGGACCAAGTCGTGTTACTTCTTTTGGTTTTAATTATTTTGTAACCTTCATTGATGAATTCTCTCGATGTACTTGGGTTTATTTAATGAAAGAGAGATCTGAACTTTTGTCCATATTTATGTCCTTTATTAATGAAATTAAGAACCAATTTGGGAAGACAATTAAAATCCTTCGTAGTGATAATGCTAAGGAATATTTTTCTTCAGCGTTTTCTTCATTTTTATCTTCCCAAGGAATTTTACATCAGTCAACATGTCCTCACACTCCACAACAAAATGGTATTGCAGAGAGGAAGAATAGACATCTCATTGAAACTGCACGCTCCTTGATGTTGAATACTAATATTCCTGTACATCACTGGGGCGATGCAGTCCTCACTGCCTGTTTTCTAATCAATCGGATGCCTTCTTCCTCTCTTGAGAATAAAATTCCTCATTCTGTCATTTTTCCAAATGACACTCTATATCATATCTCCCCACGTGTATTTGGGTGTACATGTTTTGTCCATAATGTTTCTCCAGGTCTTGATAAGCTATCCGCAAAGGCTATTAAGTGTGTCTTCTTGGGATATTCTCGTCTTCAGAAAGGGTATAAATGTTATTCTCCCTCCACCAAGAGATATTATATGTCTGCTGATGTCACATTCTTTGAGGATACACCGTTTTTCTCGTCCTCTGTGGAGGATCGTTCATCTGTTCAACAACTGTTGCCTCTACCATTGTGTGATCCCTTGGTTATTCCTGCTTCTATACCTCAAACTCAAAATGTGAATGACATTGTTCCTCCACCTCTTCTCACATATCAGCGCCGGAGACAATCTCAAACTCAGAACAATGAAGATCCTCTAGACTCATCTCCTTCTCCATCAGCTCACCAGACCATGGATCCTTCATCCTCCTCGTCTTCTACTGACTCAAATGATAATTTGCCCATTGCCCTTCGAAAAGGTATTCGTTCTACTCGTAATCCATATCCTGTTTATAATTTTTTGAGTTATCATCGTTTGTCTTCTACCTATTTCTCTTTTGTTTCCTCCTTATCCTCCCTTAAGACTCCTAATAATCTTTATGAGGCACTTGATCATCCTAGTTGGCGTCAAGCCATGGTTGATGAAATGCAGGCCCTTGACCACAATGGTACTTGGGACCTTGTTCCTCTTCCTCCTGGTAAGAAGCCTGTTGGCTGCCGATGGGTTTATGCTATTAAGGTTGGTCCTACTGGTGAAATTGATCGTCTAAAAGCTCGTCTAGTAGCTAAGGGATATACTCAAGTTTATGGCATTGATTATTGTGATACTTTTTCTCCTGTGGCTAAAACCAGTACAGTTCGTATTTTACTTGCTATGGCTGCCATTCGTCATTGGCCACTTTACCAGTTGGACATTAAAAATGCCTTTCTTCACGGTGATCTGGAAGAGGAGATATACATGGAGCAACCTCCTGGGTTTGTTGCTCAGGGGGAGTCTGGGTTAGTTTGTAAATTACGCCGTTCCCTCTATGGCTTGAAACAATCACCTCGTGCTTGGTTTGGTAAATTTAGTCGGGTTGTGCAAAATTTTGGATTGAAACGATGTGAGGCAGATCACTCAGTGTTTTATGGTCATTTTTCTCCTGACAAATGTGTTTATCTCATGGTGTATGTTGATGATATTGTTATTACAGGGAATGACAACACTAAAATTACTCAATTAAAGAATCATTTGTTCAACCACTTTCAGACTAAAGATCTGGGTCGTCTAAAATACTTCCTTGGTATTGAAGTGGCACAGTCAAAAGAAGGTGTCATCATTTCACAAACGAAATATGCTCTTGATATTTTAGAGGAAACAGGCTTGACAAATTGCAAGCCTATTGATAGTCCTATGGACTCAAATCAAAAGCTAATGAGAGATCAAGGTGAACCTTTCTCAGATCCAGAGAGATATAGAAGGCTGGTTGGAAAACTCATATATCTTACAATAACAAGACCTGATCTTTCTTATCCAGTGGGAGTTGTGAGTCAATTTATGCAGAATCCACATGTTGACCATTGGAATGCAGTGATTCGAATTCTCAGATACATAAAAGGAAATCCAGGACAGGGATTGTTGTATGAGGACAAGGGAAGCACTCAGATTGAAGGATATTGTGATGCAGATTGGGCTGGTTCTCCAATTGATCGAAGATCTACTACAGGATATTGTGTTCTACTTGGAGGGAACCTTATATCTTGGAGAAGTAAGAAACAAAGTGTTGTTGCTAGATCTAGTGCTGAAGCTGAATACCGATCTATGGCTTTGACTACATGCGAACTTGTGTGGATCAAGCAACTTCTCCAAGAGTTGAAATTTTGTGGAAATGAGTCGTTGAAACTGTACTGTGACAACCAAGCAGCCCTTCATATTGCCTCCAATCCAGTGTTTCATGAGAGAACAAAACATATAGAAATTGATTGTCATTTTATTAGAGAGAAGTTGTTGACTAAGGAACTTGTTACTGAGTTTGTCAATTCTAATGAACAACTCGGAGACATTATGACCAAATCTCTAAGGGGGCCTAGGATTCAATGTATATGTTCCAAGCTTGGTGCATATGATCTATATGCTCCAGCTTGAGGGGGAGTGTTGAAATATATTGTATTGTATAATTGGACTTTTAGTTTTGGGCTTTTAGGTGCTGGTCCATTGTTCCTTATATAGGACTTTTCTGTGTAATAGAAACTTTAACCCACAGTAATAATATTTTTACCATCTCTCAAACTTTCACATCATTGATTTGTAAAGTGATCCTTTTTCTGACAATTCCAACAAGTGATATGATTCTGGAATTAGAACTGGAAGATTCCATCAAACTTTTCCTACGAATATCTTCGCTTAAGATCAAGTTACGGATGCTATCGAACTTCAATTTGCTATTACTTGCTGAGTTAATAACTGCATTAACAGTTGCACCCCAACTTTCTGAAAGGGATGATAATAAAACTAATATTTTCACCTCATCATCAAAAGTTATCTGCACTGATGGAACTACGCAATAATTGTATTAAATTCACTAATATGATGAGTAACTGAGTTACGTTCACCCATTTTGAGGTTGACTAGCCTGCGAATCAAATACACTTTATTGGTTACAGATGACTTCTCATACATATTTGACAACGCTTGCATCAAATCTACGGTTGTTTTCTTGTTCATGATGTTGAACACAACATTCTTGGCTAAAGTCAATCGGATCACACCTAATGTCTGCCAATCTAACAACTCCCAATCTGAATGTTTCGTGTTGTCTGGCTTTTGCCCTATTAAGGGTAGATACAACTTCTTCTAATATAGGCAGTCCTCTATCTGCATCTTCCATAACCCAAAGTTACTGCCATCGAACTTCTCAATCTTCACCTTCCCTTCTTCCAATGCTATTGCTCTCACTGCTTTTGAAGAAAGCTCCCACTACACTAAACTAAAATTCCCAAGAAAAGAAAAAACCAAATATTTTTGATGTAGAAGATCAAACAAAGCTATCAATTGTTAGGAACAAGACAATAAAATATGAGTGTTTGTATACGTCCACGACTACACCAGGAAGTATTTGTATTTTAGTGTGTTTCAAGCTTTACAAGGCTTGCTTATATAACAAAAAGGAAGAACAACATCTCTCAATACTAAGCGATGAGCGACTAAATTAAGCTCCACAATACTAAAAATTGTCCCACTTGGATCTTGATTTACATTATCATCTAGGTAGTTGTCTTCATCATTAATTAATCTTGAAGGCCAATTGAGGCAATACAAAGCCTCAACTTATTTGTTGTGATAGTCTTGCTCAACATATCAACTGAATTCTTTGTACCTGGAATCTTCAACCAAGACAAGTCTCCATCATTTATCTGGTTTCTAATAAAATGATACTTCAATTCAATATACTTGCATCTAGAATGAAGAATTGGATTTTTAGAAAGACATATAGCACTCTTACTGTCACTGAACAATGAAGGGTCATCTTCCTTTTTTCCTAATTCTTTTAGAAGGTTCTTCAACCATATCATTTCTCTTGTTTTAATGTCTTGTTCCTAACACCAAATACTTCGTATAATATGTCCATTCACATTGTAATTAATAAAATATGTCATAAAACTATGAGGGTTGCATTTTACTTAACTGAAAATTTGCTCATTGTTAGATTGGTGTGGAAAAATCCATTTAGTTATTTAGGAAACATTTTGTATACAGTTGTTACCATAAAATTAGTTATGTAGTTATTTAAGAAATTCATTTACTTGAATTTCTTACTCTTATAGGAAATCCCTCCTATCTTTGGTTTTGTTTCTTTCCTTTAACTATAAATATTTATGAGTAGCTCGTGTTATCTTGTAAATGAATTAACAGTTATTCTACTCACGATAGAATTTTAATTCAATTCTTATTTCAATGTGCAAGTCTTTTCGTTGTTCTCAAGTGTGCGTTACATCTTAAACCATTTCAGGGCAATTACAAAGATATTATTTAGTGCAGAAGCCATAGTTCGCAAACGAAGAAAATACAGTCGTACTTCACTTACTTGGAAAAGAGAATCTCTCATTTCCTGTCATCCTGATAGATTCTATGAGCCCTTGCTTCCTTGTAAGTTTGGTTTTATCACTACTCTTTTTGTTTGTAAACTCTTCTATCTCTACTAATCTTGGTTTTCTCCAGGTTGTTCCTCAAAGCTTCAAATCCTATTCTCTAGAAAGAAAATGAAATTACCCGATTCCCTCAAGATTGTGGAAGCTTCAAGGAACCTACACTTGCAAGAGTCCCCAACTATTGCCACTCCGCTAAGCCCTCCTCATAATGATATACCAATTGTTCCAGAGACTCTTTCTTTGAGTACAAATGAAAATGAGTTTCCTAGTCTGTTGGATGAGGTAAAGAATAACTACATAAGAAAATTCTGTTTGACATTCTAACTGGAACGGTGTGATTAGTTTGCAGCACATTCACATCACAATTGTATACACACAGCTCAAATAAAGAAAACCATATTTCTGTTTAATCCAGGAAAAATGAATTAGTATAAACCTTTATTATATGACAAAGGGTGAAGATTGTTAGAATATATGAAAATAGGTAATATTAACTTTGATTATGTCTTGTATATCTTTTACTATTATTTTCCTCCAAATTATCTCGTAGAATTTTTTTTTCCCATTTGTTTAGGATTATGATTAGTAGTCTATGTTTCATGATTTGCTGTAAAACTGGGTTATGAATCTAGGTTTTAAATTCTATATTATTCTTTAGGATTAGTTTCCTCCATATTATCTCTTAGATTTCTATTTCCTTCCCATTTATTTAGTAGTACACCGGGTTTTATTATATCATCATATTGTTACGCATCACAATACTTGAGTCTATTATTTATAGTTTCTATTCTTTTGTTAAGTTTCCTTACTTTATAACCGTATAATTTCAACATGACATCGTAGCTATTTCATCTTTATGTCCTATCTCACAAGTGCCAACAATCCATTGTTGATGCTGGTATTTTCGTTTATTTGTTTTTCCCCGCTGCAATTTTTTCTTAGAGGATTCTGTTAGGCACCTTGAAACAGAGATGAGAAAACAAGACAAAGAAGAAGCATATATAAACTCAAACTAAATTATTCACTATCAGCTGAAAAAGCCTATGTTTGCAAGGGAAAAGGCTTCCTTTCACACAGGGTATGATAGGATATAAGATAATAGGATATAATGGGTGTAGGATAGAAGGAAGAGTTAATATCCTAACTGCTTTAGCAGTTAGGATGGGCGGGAAGTGACTTGTATAAATAGAGTTCTATTCTTTTGTTAGAGGGGAGTTTTTTGAACCTTGTTTGTATAGAGTTCTATTCTTCCTTCTAGCTTTGTCATGTTCTCTTTTGATGTCTTTGTAACTAAGTTGCTTATCAAAATTAAAATTCCTAGAAGACCTATATGAACTATAATAAGACATCTTTGTTTCTAAAAGTTTTTCTAGTATAAAAGGTATACAAGATTCACACTTAGACAAGTCCCAGGTAAGAGAGGTGAGCCAAAGGCTACTTAAGTACCAAGTCTTACCTTGCCAGAAATGTCTTAGGTTACTACTAGTTACCCCTTTAAACTAAAATCACCTTTAAAATCAAAGCTTTAAAATCAAAGGACACGACTCGCAAATAAACATAAACAATCAAAGACATTTAAAAGACTAGACTCGTAAATGTGGACACCTATTGTGACAAGGCTTAGAGTTTAATCTCTTGTAGCCTAAATCACTCCTAAACACGTAAAATAAGAAATTCAAACACAAACACCAATCAAACAAGAAAAGGTGCCAAGAATTGAAAGAGCACCAAGGACTCTTCCAAAACACTTGGACTTTGAATGGCCTTTTACAATGAAATTAAAAGAAAGCTAACACAAAAACCTATTACACATAAAAATGAAGAAAACAATTACAAAAGATTCAAACAGCTGCCACGGTCTGGTCCAAACAGTTCATTACTGCATGTTTTTCTTCAAAGCCTTTATACGCACTTAGACTTATTGCTTCTGGACAACTTTGGGGTCTCCTAGCTCTTGGGTTCAACTCTACAATAAAAAATGTACAAAGTTGGATCAGAGAACTGTTAACGAAACATATTGGAAGAAGGAATTTACACTTAATTGAGTCTTTCCTTTCTTGGGCTTGTACACTTGATGCAGAGAAAGGTTCCTATTGACTGTCCATTACAATGTGTTGCACAGAGAAAACCTGCACAAATATTCAGACCAACATCAACAATTCACACATTACAAGTAATTACAAACCATAACAAGAACAGTTCAATCAAACCAGAAGCCATTTAAGGTAAAAGAAACTCCCTTCAGTTCAAAGCTTCCACATGAAATGCTTAGGTTGTTGTTTTCTCAGTAAACATCTGCTCAAACTAAACTCTCAAACATCAGCTCTGCACACATAAATCTCAACAAAATCCAGCAAGTGCAAATGGACAGTGAACTAGATTCATATTGGATGTAATTCAATGCAGAAACTAACCACCTAATTAATTCAACCGCCAAGTTAGAATTGGAATTTAGGTGCTTTAATCACTTCTTAAAACTGGAGGATGCATTGGCAATTTAAAACAAATTGATGCACAACTGATTATGACAAGAACAGCCTTTTTAGAAAAATCAGTGAATTACACTGGGCAAAAACAATGGACCAAACTAGTCAAGAACAATGTCCTAAACTAATTCAGAAATCAGTGGACCATGCTAATCAAATAAATGGACAAAGAGTAATGTGAGGCAAATCAGAAATTGGCAGTTTTAAAACAGTGTTGTTGCACTTCTAGAAATGCTCATAAAACAATCAGCACATTATTTGCAATTCCTATGCATCTACCAAGTTCCCATAGGTCTTATCAAATCAGAATCAGCATTCAACATGCCCAATTAAACCATGAAATCAACAATTCACTTTCAAAACAGTGAGTATATCAATGAATTCAGCAAGCAATGTTTTAACTAAAATGAATGCAATGACAGTTTAAAGCAATCACAGATGCCTGCTCACTCAGTCTCCTTTTCTAATCTCACAGCACTCAGGTTTCTCTTTAAAAAAATTTAAAGCACTCAACTGAAAGGTTTGAAAGGAGAATTTTCAGTCTAGGCCAGAGAATCCTGTGGGTCACCACCACCTAGAATGCTACCATTCACACTTACCTTCTTTTCAAATCCCAAAAACCAGAATGGAATCAGATTTCTCAATTCAGGAAAATGGTTAGGCTAAGGAAAAGTGAAGGACAAAACAAATCACAAGGTAATGGAATGACAAAAACAGCAGAGCAACTGACTTGAGATCAGATTAATAAAGCAAAGAAAAGATCCAATTATGATTCAGCAGAACATGATTAACATGTGAGAGACAAAACTAGATAACCAACAAATGACAAGCAAGAAACAAAGCTTTTGATCAAAGTGAGCACTCAAATGGAACTTAATGAATAGAGCTAGAACAGATTTTTAAAGCAAGAAAAGACAAACAAGAAGCTGCTGGACTGTCAAAGATAAACCCAGGTCCAATTTCCAAAGTCTGATTCTGTTAGGACTTAGAGAGTATAGGAAAGGAGAAAAGGGAAACAGAACACTTAACTGCTAATCAGTTAAGTGAGGGGGCGGGAAAAGGCCTATATATTAGGACCCTTTAATGTTTCAGGGAGTCAGTTGAGTAGTTTGTATGTGTTCACCGGTCTTAGCACCAGGTGGAGGAGGTTAAGCTCGTACGATACAGTGTATTCTTGATTCCTTGTTTTGAATACCATTCATACTATTCTTTCTTTACAAGTTCTTGATTGTTTGTGTTTGGGAGAGAGAGAGCTTGTTAGGAATTCTTTCCCGAATCCCTAACAAAGTGGTCCGACCTGCCGGATTCCCATTTGGAGAGGGGTGTCGGATTCTTGGGGAAAGGAGCGTGATGGAAGGAAGAGACAATTCTTGGGAAAGGAGAATCAGCAAACAGAAAAGGGAGCTAGCAGAATGGAAAAAAAATATGCAAGAAATGCGGCAGGAAACTAGAGAACTCTTGCGAGTTCTTGGAGGAAGGGTGTGGACCCAGGAAAAGGGATTAGAAGGCAGTCCAGGGTCTGTAGATTAAGATCAACATTCTGTTAACGAGAATCAGAGGAGAAGGGAATGCTCGGAGGAGGAACTGGATGAAGACCGAAGAGACGCCCAACCTAACCGGGGAAAAAGGGTAGAACTACCCACTTTCGAAGGGTTTGATCCATTGGGGTGGGTCTTTAAGGCAGAGACGTTCTTCGAGTTGCAAGGTGTGGCAGAGGAGGAAAAGGTGCGCCTAGCTGACATCAGTATGGAGGGGAGCGCTGGCTACTGGTTCAGAGCCTGGAAGGAGAAAGCCAAGAATCGTTCTTGGGAAGGTCTGAAGGGGGCAGTGGTGGTGCGATTTGGAGAACGGAACGGGGGTACCATCTTTGAAAGGGTGGCGGCCAGTAAGCAGTCGGGAACCGCGGAAGAATACTTCCCAGCATCGAACGTGAACGATCGTACAGTCAAAACGGTCTACCAGTCATTGGCCGAGCAGTCCGAGGTCATAGAAGACCAGTCGTCTTGGGGACGAACAAGCGGTGAGGTGACACGGTCGGAGGCCGATCGCTATAACCCTTGCCGATCGGGAGTTGCCGAGTGGTCCGAGGCCAATCACCCAGGCCGATCGGGAGTCGCCAAGGGTGTGGGGTCAGTTTGGAATAGGCACGGTCTGCCAGGGAACCGAACGGTATTGGTCATTAAAGAACGAACGGTTGCATGCAGGGGGGAGGAGCCGAACGGCATAAAGATATGGAGAAGAGAACCGCACGGTAGAGGACTGTTGGATCCGAACGTGAGAAGACCGGAACCGAACGTGAGGGAACTGCTGGAACCGAACGGTCTGCCAGGGAACCGAACGGTATTGGTCATTAAAGAACGAACGGTTGCATGCAGGGGGGAGGAGCCAAATGACATAAAGATATGGAGAACAGAACCGCACGGTAGAGGACTGTTGGATCCGAACGTGAGAAGACCGGAACCGAACGTGAGGGAACTGCTGGAACCGAACGTGAGGGAACTGCTGGAACCGAACGGTCGAGGACTGCCAGAACCGAACGGGAGAGGACGTCGGGAAGCCAACGTGAGAGGATTGCCGGATCCGCACGGGAGAGGACTGCCGGACCAGAATGGAAGAGGACGGGAGGAACCGAACGATCTTATAGCTAGAGTAAAAGGCCGAACGGTTTTACACTCAAAACGGTCTCCTAGTCATTGGCCGAATGGTCTTACAATTAGATTCAAAGGCCGAACGGTCTTACAGTCCAAACAACCTCTCAGTAATTGGCCGAACGGCCTTACCATTAGAATGAAGGATGAGGAGGGAAAGGTGAATGGAAGAATCAATGCCCGGGAGAGAAGGACAGACTTGGTGAAGAGGTGGACTAGCGAACAAAAGAAGGGCCTTGCCGTTCGTGAGGCACCTGTAGAGGGGAGAGAACTTTTTGAAGCTTTGAAAGAAATCGAAGACCATTTCCTCACGGCTTATAATTCTTGAAATGAGGTGACCAGAATGCTGGAAGCTAATAAAATCCAAGAAGGATGGAAGTTATTGGAGGAAGAAATGCCACCACCCAAGCCTCCAGACCTGAATTGGAGGGCAGTTGGCAAAGGGTTCCATTCATATGAGTACACGATGATGAAGCGGCGCAAGGAGATCAAATCTCACGTTTCCAACCTTGAGGACAAGGTTGATCTTCAAGGGGGGAGTAATGTTAGGACTTACAGAGTATAAGAAAGGAGAAAAGGGAAACAGAACACTTAACTGCTAATCAGTTAAGTGAGGGGGCGGGAAAAGGCCTATATATTAAGACCCTTTAATGTTTCAAGGAGTCAGTTGAGTAATTTGTATGTGTTGACCGGTCTTAGCACCAGGTGGAGGAGGTTAAGCTCCTACGGTACAGTGTATTCTTGATTCCTTGTTGTGAATACCATTCATACTATTCTTTCTTTACAAGTTCTTGATTGTTTGTGTTTGGGAGAGAGAGAGCTTGTTAGGAATTCTTTCCCGAATCCCTAACAGATTCTGTGTTTTAGTTTTTAAAATATGGATTGCACAGGCCTATTTGGCTTTTCAGAACTTTTTCTTGATCTTTTGAAGAATATTTTTAGGCTATAGATAATGTGACCATTCCTTTTGCTACAATCCAATTACAATGCTCAAAACCAGAATCAGAATTATACATCTGCTGCAGCAACTTGTGAATGAAACACGTCAAAAATTTGGTGGTTTAAAGCATGAAAATATGTATGGCAGCTAGAACTCATACTATTTTTGCATCAGCAAGTTTAATGCATAATTCAAACTGGTTTAAACAGCTTAATGATGCAGAAACAAATTACTTCATAATTTTGATGTTCTAGCCCCCCACATTCATTCAAAACAAGCAAATCAACCCACCAAAATTTGACTCAATGATTCAAAAAGCTTTCTCACAGTTTTCTGGACACAGGAATATCTATTAAATCTTGAACAAAACACTAGAAAATTAATGCAAGATGTCCAGCAATGATCTAAATGCCAAAACAGATTTAAAAACATAAAAAAAGGACTCAAGCAAAGAATGTGCAGATCGGCCAACTGCTACAACAATGTTAAGCTGTGTTCACAACGTGCTACTGATCTAGGCTATGCCTTTCATTGATCTTTGCAGTATGCACTTGCTTTTTAACAGCAGCTCAAAATCCAGAAATGAATGTAGCAAAAGAATCTGGACTAAAACAGTTTCAACTTTAAAGAATTAATTGGACTGACCAATGGATATCTATCAACCAGCTCATTCGTTTGAATGTGTCATTGCTTTTGTGGTTTGATAGAGTTTATACCAAGGCTCAAACACAATTTGACGATCAAATGTACAATTGAAATCAGTTTTAGGACAGATCAAAAACTGCACCAGTTTCAACCAATGCACATGACTATAGACAAGACAGAATATGATCCTCAAATAAAAATTTGGACCGATGAAAATGATGAACAATACTCAAAGTAAAGAAAACACACATACGCAAAATTATAGAATCCTAAACACGAAACTCATAACAGTGAACAGATCAACTTGAATTGAAAGAAACAAAACTCAATCAAAGAAGACAGACTCAAATCAGCAAGACAATAGAAGGAATGTATTGAACAACACGAAAATGACAAATTAAACATGAAAATTGAATATCACACAGAGAAAACACACATACTGAAACTGAATAAAGGCAAAACACTTTGAGAATTCCATGACGACGCAAGAAAAACTATCATCACGAAAGTAAAACTCAGATTAGGGACGCGATCAAATCAAGACAGAATCAAATCGAGAAAAATGATACAACACAAAATATAGATACTTAGCTTGTGAAGTGCGGAGGAACCTGAGCTCTGATACCACATGATAGCTCCAGGTCGAGGCAGATCGGCGAGGAACCATGAGCAGCACAGCAGAAGACGGAGAAAACCAATAGTGAACCCTAGATTGAGGTTTAATCGGTGAAAACTCTAGGGTTGAAGGTAAGGGAGGATTTAATCGGTGGAACTGAGGGAAAACTAAGGAAGAACCTAGAGGCGGAAGAAATCCCTAGGCTCGTGACGAAGTTCGGTGAAGATACAGATCTGAGGTTGAAGAGATCGAAAATGTGGTTCGATGACGGAGAGGTAGTGAAGAGCATGGAAGACTTTGAGAGAAATCGTGGTTTGGTGACGAGTGAAGCTTCGAGAGAAAATAAGATGTATGCTTTGGAACTCTTGAGAGACTAGTGAAGATGTGGCTCGCATATGACGAGGCAGCGAGAATAAAATGTGTGCATGGCAGTAGATGCAGGCCACGAGGCTGAAAATGAGTGGTGGAGCGGTGGTTGCGTGAAGGTGAGAGAGATCTGAAGTGTAAATGGGAAATGAAAGATAAGCGTGAATGGAAGGTGGCCGGGAAGAATCTCTCTATAGAAAGTTTAATTTATTATTCTCAAAAGTGTTTTACAAAAGGTGGTGGCATGTCTATATATAGGACTAAAAGTCCCTCCTATCTAGCACATGCCTAACACCTTTTACACATGCTTTAATAAAAGTAAAAGAAATACTACACTAAACTAATTGAGCTTAGGCCCGTCTATCAAGAGGAGTGTTGGATCTTTGGGAGAGAAGCATGATGGAAGGAAGAGACAATACCTTGGAGAGGAGGACCAACGAATCGAAAATGAGCATGGCAGAATGGAGAAGAAATATGCAAGAAATGAGAGAAATGCTGCAAGAAATCAAGATTCACATAAAGGGCTCAGAAAGAAGTGAGAAATTTGTCATGAAAGGACAAAAAGAGGGTTTAGAAGAAGAGCTGGAGGAAGATAGGGGTGAACAGAATTGGAGGCAGCGGGTAGAATTGCCCAGGTTTGAGGGGCTGGACCCGTTGGGATGGATCTCTCAGGTTGAGAAGTTTTTGGACACCCAAAATGTCACAGAGAAGGAGAGGCTCAGGTTGGCTTACAGCTGCATGGAGGGAGGCACAATTTATTGGTTCAGGGCCTGGAAAAATAAAACCAAGAACCTTTCTTGAAAAGGGCTGAAAGAGGCATTGATAAGGGGGTTTGGAGAAAGAGATAGAGGCTCTGTTTTTGAGAAGTTAGCCCAAACTGCAGGAGTTACAGAAGCTGCTGCTGAGAAAGTTGCAGAAGTTTCTGCTGCAAGGGTGGATAGCGTGACAAAGGTTGGTAGGGAAAATACATCAGGTGAAGATCATGATGGGAAGGTTGTGACTCTTGTTTCCCAGGTAAAGTTGCAAAAGTTGTTGTTGGTAGTGGAGGTAGAGTGGTAGGTTGTGGTGGGAATGTCAAAACAGTAAAGAAAGGGGAAGAATTGTTGAGGCCTGGGGTTAAAACAGTGGTGTCAAAGAGCAACCCAGTGGAGTCTGTTTACAGGGCAAGAGAGGACCTGCTGCAAGATATGAAGAAAGGAAAGAAACACTCAGGTGGAGGAGAAAATTCAAGCAATTGGGAGCAAAAAGAAGAGGATGTCATTGACAATAATGGAGCTAGGAAAGGTGAGGAGACACCATTTTTTTCGTGGGTGAAAAGAGAAGAGTTGACCACTTATGAAGGGATTGACACCAAAGATCAAACAACAGGGGCAGCCAATGCTTCTACAGTTCAAACACCAAAGGAGCAACAAAAGCACACCCAAACAGCAAAGAAAATGTAGTCCAGGGGTGCAAGACTTGGCATAAAAAATCCAAGAACCTTTCTTGGAAAAATCTGGCCACAATTCTACTAAAGATAGTTGAAGGGAACAAAAGAAGCATTCTATGTGAGAGTTGGGCAGCAGTAACAGATGGGGAGTGTGAAAATTTTTCATGAGAGTTTGCAAGTGGATGGAGCAGCTGCCAAAAGTGTTGTTGCTACAAGAGTCGATAAAGTCAGAGTTGAGATTTTGAGGACTTCACAAAATTGGGCTAAAAGAATCCAGGAGGAGTGGAAGTCATTGGAGGAGGATTTGCCACCACCCAAGCCTCCATACCTGAATTGGAGGACAGCATCCAGTGGGTTCCCTTCATATGGTAACACGATGATGAAGAGGAGCCATGAAATCAAGCTTTCCGGTTCCAACCTTGAGGACAAGGTTGTTTTGCAGCGGGTGTAATGATAAGGTATAATATGATAGGTTATAATGAGTAATAGGTGTGTAGGAGAGAGAAAACAATTTAGGAATTAATTGTTCAGTTTAGGAATTAATTGTTGTTGGGTAGTTAGAAGTGGGTTGCCTTTATAAGAAGGCAAGGGGGTCTGGTAGAGGAGAGTTTTGGGATATTGATTGTAGACAGGTTCATTAGACCTGTGAAGGGGATTATGCCGTTGGATTGTGATTGTATAGACAATTTCTTACTGTGAATAATACAGATTCATTTCATTCTTTCCTATCTACTGTTTTGAGAGAGTGTGAGGGAGTTCTTGGCTAGGTTTCTCGTTCAGAAACCTAACAGGGTATTTATTGTCACAAAAGTCAAGGACTCTTAGTACAAAAAAGAAGACCCCCTAACACCTCCCAAAGGGAAACTGGTTATAGACTTTCTTAGAAAGTCTCTGCCCTAAAACAACTAACCGCATAACTCCCTTTTATTTCTAAATTTCCTTCTATAATGCACATTCCACTCATTATTTCCCTGCCTAACAGATTCCATTTTCTCTGGTCCTTTAATGAAGTCTTTCTCATCCAATAAAATAACTTTTTTACTGTCATAAAAATATAAAATATGTTAAACGTATGAATCAAATCTAAGTTCCTCTCTCACTGTATAATAAAAAAGTCTCGCTCCATTAACTCTCTTTGCTGAGAAAAAGAAAAAAAAAATTGGCCACTCGGCTTTACCAGATGTACATGTGAGACTGCATTTCTTGGAATGTTAGGTTCTTCTCGAGTATATCTATTATTTTAATGAAAAAGCCCCACTTTAGTTTTTCTTTTATTTTCTCCATATTTTTATACAATGATCTAATTGATGTATCCTTGCATTTATTATGTTTATCTCAGGAAATAAATTCATTTGGAACAGATAATGTGAAAAGTGAGAACTCTTGCAAATCTCCATCTATAAATTGTTATAATTTTTGTTGAATGCAATGTTTTTCCGAAATGTACATGATGTCTTTATTTATTTTCTCTACAGTAGTTGGGTGGTCTGATCGAACCAGGTGAGATTGTAGTTGGCTTTTGGAATACCAATAGTTCCATTGTTGTTTTGAGATTGACTTATGATGGTGTTCTTTGATGATGTTCAGATATGTAGCAAGTTACTTGCATCAGAGTTTTCTACCTGCAAGGAATCAGAAAGAGGAGACTGTGCTAAACTTCTCAAAAGTTTTTCGAGGCCTAGCCCGAAAAGAAGGGGCAAGGCTATTTTATGAAGTACTGGTATGTTAAACTTTTTGTTTCAAGATTATGTTCATCCATATAAAAAGTTTGGTGACTACTTTTCTTATATCAAATTTCTTTCCCATTTTCTGTGCCGAAATCTGAATTGTGTTTTCTTGTGTTTACTACCCTTCTTGTTCAGTAGATGACATTCTTTTCAACTTTAAAGGATGAAAATATGTTCTTAATATTTGTTAACTCTACTTTTTTGAGTGATGATAATAGGAAAAAGTACATTGTAGTCCATTTGGTTTGTGATAGAATAATCATGTACTTCCAATAACTTTTTATTGAGGGTGGCGCCCTTTCATTTAATGGATCAACTATGTTGTCCGATTGGAATATATGTCTGTCCTTTTGCTCTATCTTAGAAACCATATTGAACAAATTTATCCTGTCAATAATTTACTTTTTAGTTATTTAGTTTAATCATTTTTTTCCAACATGAAACAGTTAGTTGAAAGTATGTGCCTGCCATAAATCATTACTTGAAAACTCTTTCAGTGTCATAACTTTTATGCGATTTCTCCAATTTGTTATAAAACCAAATAGGGTTCATAAAATATCTGGTTGCTAGTTTAGGATGGAGTCCGCCTTTTGAGGCTATAACCATGGTAGTCCGCCTATGAGACCTAATCTTCAAATATACTCAATCCCGTGCTTCTATCAGTGCTAGGATATCTTACTGTGCTTATTAGCATAAGCATAATGTGTCATTTAATGTTGTGCTCACTCCAAATGAAATTTTAATTGCTTTAGAGATTCATCATAATCCATTAAATCTTGAGCCACAACATCTACCGAAGTTTCTTCTGGTGCAAACCTAGCCCAAGAAGGTCGAAATACCAGTCCATTCTTAGATTAAACTAGGACTGCAACATTTTATTTTGAGTAAATTACACATATTTATCCTGGGTTTCATTACTCCTCTTTTCGCACCTGCGCAACCCGTTTGTTTGAAATATATTACACTGACATTTCTTTTATATATATATATATATATATATATGCTTACACACCATGTCTTCCAAGAAAAACATTATACTGTTGTCGATACTAAGTTATGAGCTATGTCAAGAAACCTCATTGGATATATCACTGTAATTTTTTACTGTTTTCTATTTTTAATTTTTTGGCTATTAATGTAAGACCACATTTACTCATGATTCATGAGATGGACCTCCTAACGAACCAAAATATGTGTATTTTTTATATGAAATTGTTTTCATTTGTTTACTGTGTAATGTTTTTCAGGTTCTTAAAACTACTGGCTATGTAGATGTGGAGCAAAACGAAGCTTATGGAGATATTGCAATCACTAAACTTCCAAAATTAGACCAAACTTGTTGATTTGATGATCTATTAACATATAGATATCAAAGGAGATATAGAAATAGAAAATTGATAGGATTCTGGTGGATTTATATGTTGTATTTTTTTTTGTAATTTATATCATTGTGTTTAATTGTACAGCATTACTTGCCATTTTATTTTAGTCATACTTTTCGAAAATCTTGTGCATTTCTGTCACTAGTTACATTGTACAGTGATGTCAAAGTTAGCAACTTCAATATGGCAGTGATAAGCCCGAATTTCGACTTGATCAAACTTCGGCAAATGTTACTGTTTATTTAAATATTCCAAAAAGGGTTTAAAGTTTAGACCTATTTCTTTGCATGGTAGTCTTTTTTGTGGGGAAATCAAGTGTGCCAATTTACGTACGTTTAGTAAGACATTTTTATATTTTCTTTTAACGGGTATCTTGTTTTGTGGAATAGAAAAAAATGGAGAATGCTTTCTCAATCAAGTATGCATAAAGTCGTGCTTAGTCATGCGGAAGTTCAACCTTAGTAAGTAGTTAATTCAAATTTTTTTTTTGGAACAAGGATCGGGTCGATCTTTCAAGATTATATCTTCCGATTTTCTGTCCTAGATGACAGTTTAGTAAATAGTTCGACACTCCAATTAATTGGGACTTTGAAACAATAATATATTATTATAATTAATGAACAATTCCTATCTTGAACTTATTGTATTTTATAATACAATAAGAAAACTCAAATAGAAACCACATAAGAAAACTTACAATAATACCAGTAACACTCATCAATCTACAAAAACCAAAAACTCTAGACTCTTCAACTAAGTATAAAAAGTTAAAGTAAAGTTTCACTCAATATTTTAATAAATTTTGAACTAGAAAGTTCTAATGAATTCATTAAAGGATGAGTAGAAAAAGAAGTGATTAATGTCGATTAGTGGAAAAGAATGATTAGCATGAACAAATAAACCAAGAGAGGGTAAATATGTTTCTTATCCTAAACATGTGGCTTTTATAATTTTTTTCTCAAAATAAATTTATAGGATAATTTAAACAAATATAATAGAGTAAGGGAAGAGAGAAAAATGCATAGATGATTTTATACAGATCACAAGAATCCTACGTCCACTATTACAAAACCAATAAATTGTTACAATCACACAAAAAAACAAGTTTAATAGAGTAAGGGAAGAGAGAAATTTATAATTTTTATAATGTGATTAGGCTTTTATAATTTTTTTCTCAAAATAAATTTATAGGATAATTTAAACAAATATAATAGAGTAAGGGAAGAGAGAAAAATGCATATATGATTTTATACAGATCACAAGAATCCTACGTCCACTATTACAAAACCAATAAATTGTTACAATCACACAAAAAAACAAGTTTAAGGTTTAGAAACACCTCTCTTGTTACTCTAAAAGATATACTTACTTCCCCTAAGACCACAAGGGATGAACACCTCCCCTGAATGTTTCACGAAGGATTTGAATTTACACAAAAGATGATAGGTTCACTTAGCAACAATAACAACACTCAATCACACTTCTAGTGAAAGTTCTCGCTATTGCTAGTACGAAGTTTTCAAAGTCAATTCACAAGAGTTACAAAAACCCTATGTTACACTTTACTTTGTTAAAAAACATTCAGTTGTGCATAAGAATGAGAGTCTAAAACATCTTTATAAAAACCTCACTCAAGAACAACTCCAAAAATTTGTTGTTAGTCTTTTCTCAAATCGATTATGCATATAATGAATGCACAATAGAAAAAAAACGTGCTAAAAGACTTCAACTACTACTTATGATAATCAATTATTGTGAGTCATAATGGATTGAATAATTGATTACCAGTCTTATGGTTTTTCAAGACAAACAAAACTCACTAACAAAGGAATTTTAACATTATGCACATGAGATGAATTTCTTTTCCAACCTTGTTTGGCATTTTTCATTTCTCCCTTCTAGGTGTATCAACTTTTTCATTCAACCTTTTAGGTTGCATAACTTTGTTTTCATTCTTTTTTTGCAATAGGGTGTTTTCACCTTAACCTTTCCTTCTTCTTCTTGTTTTTTTTTTTCATTCATAACAACCTACTTTTTGCTTTTTGACAACACAAACATATTATATCTCCTTCATCACTAAGGAAGGTAGGATTTTCACATTTTGAGGCTCAAGGTGTATTTATGTAAAGTTAAGGTTCATGTTGGGCCAACTGTTTGGCTTTAAGCTAAAAATATTCAACAAAGAACTTGTCTTGATCCTGCTTCTCATATTTAATAGAAATCAAAATTAAACACAAAACTAATGAAATTACTCAACATCACTCATCTCACCTTTAATGTTTGGCTCTCTTATCTTACTAGTGATTGACTCGTTGTGTTAAACTGTGAAATCAGTTTGTAATGTATCTTGAAAGCACCATGACTTATCACTTTTTCTGATTTTGCAATTTTCTAATACTTTTGAAGTTCAACAAGATTTTTCTGGTTTTTTTCCAATTCTTATTCCAACCAAAAGTCCATAAAAACTTTTTTTTAATTCCAAAAAAAAAACATCAGATGTCCAAAATGTCTGTGTTTCTACTTATACAACAATTCAAAGTAAAAACCAAAAGTTAAAAATTTAAATTAAAGACAGAAATTAAAATGTACAAAAATTTAAAAAGAATTCTGTTTTTGGTGGTTTCAATCTTTCTCTGGGATCCTTTGTTTAGTTCATAGATATCAACATACAAACAATACAAATAATACTTTATTAAAAACATATTGTAATATTGAAATTTGTTAGAAATTTTTAAAAGATTTATAAAACAACTATCCATTTTAGATACCTCAAAAGTAATGTTTAAATTGAATTTTCTAATTAAATTTTTAATTATTATTATGATATATACAGATATAAACAATAAAATAGTAGTTTATTAAAAAAATATTGGAATATTGAAATTTATTAGAAATTTTAAAAGATTTATAAAACACTATCTTTTTAGATGCCTCAAAAAAATATTTAAATTAATTTTTCTAATCAAATTTTTAATTATCTTTCTAAATTCGATATATAATAAATATTTTTGAATTTTTCTTAAAATTATTTCTTATAATATGTACGCTAGCATTAAAATAATTATTACTAAAACATAAATAGTAATATATAAAAATATTTATTAATAGTATAATTTAAATAGGTTTTAATTTAATAATTAATACGAAAACAAAGAAAAAAAAAAACGAGCGTGCATAAGTACGGTTTCGAACTATTTTATTGCAAAACGAGACCACCAGAACCCATATTACTGCTCCTACTAATAATAAAACGATAAAAGAAAAAGAAAACATGAAACAAAAAAACAAAGAGATGAAATCGTTTTGATGATGTTTTCTCAGCTCTCACAATCTCACACCTACCAAACACCAAGCTCCGCCGGCGCATCGTGAAAGAGAGTATGAGTTCCTCTGCAACAGACGATAACCCAAGTAAGCTATCTTGTTTCTCTTATTTATCTCCGTTTTTGTAATAGTTTAAGTTTAAATATTTGTCTACAGTTTCGTATTCAGTTGAGTTGCGTGCCAATTCTTAAGCCAGACAACAATCAGAGAATGAGTACTATTTTCTGTGTAAAATGTGTTTAAGGTTCCTTAGATTTTTCAAAACCTTGACTTGGTACTTTTGGGTCAGCAGGATCCGTAAAAAGAGTTGCTGTTATTGGTGCTGGGGTAAGGTGAGGTCACTTCTTTATGTTATAAGTTCAGTTCTTCCTACATATTTTTCAGAAATGCCAGTGATACATTTCTTATGTACTTTTTATTATTATATGAAATTCACCTTAAAATAGTGTGTTCATAAGACTGTGTCCAAAAGTGTATTTAAAAGTGTGTTGCTAGACTTTGTCCTTGTTTGCATTTTTTTCTCTATATATTATTTAATTGCTGCTGAATGCTGATGCTTGAATTTATTTATTTAATTTCCTCTGATTGGAAGTATGTATTGTCATTATTGGCTTGGCTGGATTTAAACTTACCTTGCCTTTCATGTGCTGGGAAATTTTTGAATTCCGTCAACAATGGTTTTATGTTGAATTGAAGCGTGTGCAAGAAAATGAATTTTAATGGAATAATGAAATGATGTTATTTCAGGTTGTTTCATTGTTGCTATATGGCTGACATATGATGATTGATTGTATATATGGTCTATTGTATTTGACGATGGCATGGGTGCCTGCATCATCCATGATAAAGTTTTTAATCATTGGTGTATTTGACATTTTTAAATATTCATGACGACAAAGTCTTGCTAACTTTTGTACGGTGGTATCAAGTGGGCTTGCTGCCGCTTACAAACTGAAATCACATGGTGTGGATGTCACTGTATTTGAAGCTGAAGGAAGAGCTGGAGGGAGGTTGAGAAGTGTTTCTCGGGATGGTCTTATTTGGGATGAGGGAGCTAATACAATGGTAAGTTTATCATGGATGTGCTATTTTAAAGAGATCTTTACATTAGGGGAGGAGAATTTGTAATTTAGTTTTGGGAAAATTTCTAGTCACCCTTCTGGTGTTTTTTCTATTTTCAACGTTGTTACAAGAATGTCATTTTGTTACACAACCTACCTGAGGTTTCGTTAGAGTGAAAAATAAATTCTTTAAGTTTTAACATCCTTGTTGAGATATTTGAAGAAGTTTTAGAATTGATTCTTGTTGTTTTTAATTGTGTATATTGGTTGTATCTTGATTGCATTACTAGCATATCAATCTCAATCTTAGGGATTTGTTTCCTATAATTGGCAATACTTATTCCAAATTTATCTAATCAATGTATGTATATATATATCAAATGTATGTAATGAGACTGAATGATATAGAAATTGTTTTCTTCGAAACTTGAGAATCCTAAAAGTGACTTGACCTAGTTTGCAAGTTACTAATCCACCTGTTTTTAAGGTTCTTGCTTCTCACATGAACTTTGAGAAGTTGAGGCTAACCAAATTTAATGTTTTCAATATAATAAACATTTTGCGGTGTTATGTCTTACAAATAAACTTCACATATAAAAGTTGAAAATGACTTAAGTATCATGGCTCATTGTAAATTTCCCGTTCAATATATGCTTATAGTATAAGTTCTTATTATTGATGTTGAGTTCTGCTCATCTAGTGCAGACTGAAAGTGAAATTGAGGTTAAAGGTCTGATTGATGCTCTTGGACTTCAAGAAAAGCAGCAATTTGTAAGGATATTTAGCTTAGAAAATGGAATGTCTAAGAATATCTTTTCCCGATTTTGTAAAGCAATTTTCTTTCGTTTATCTTCCACAATTTACCTGTTTTTTAGCCGCCAGAGCTTTAGTTTGTTGAAATGTAATGTCCATTTTATTGTTTTACTTGGTAGTTTAAGAGTATTTGTAATAGGGCTATTAACAGTTTAAATATTTGTCATAGTCGTGATTAAGATTGAGATTTATTTACTGTTACAGCCAATATCCCAGCATAAGCGCTATATTGTGAAAAATGGGGCTCCAGTGCTGGTATATATTATAACTTTTGTCTTTTTCTAAAATGTTTGTTTTTGCTTTTCTATTTCAAATTATTTGAACTTTTTGAATGGGTTTTCATGTTTTGCAGCTCTATTTGTCTCATAATAATTATAGAATGCGGTAAATTTTGATATCAGGTACCAACAAATCCTGCTGCATTACTGAAGAGTAAACTACTTTCTGCACAATCAAAGGTTTCTTTCTCTCTTGTCCAAGGATCTTCCAGCATCTTGATATTTCTAATTTTTTCATTTTCATTGAATGCTTTTCTATTTCATTAATGATACTTGTACTTGAAAAAGAGAATGACTTTATTATTTTCATTCATATCAATTACATTCTCCTTACCTCTATTTGTAGAAATCTAATCTTGTAAAAAAGGGAAATAAGGAAACAATATATTGAAAAATAATCTAGAAGATCCTACAAATATTTTCTCTAATTAGGAAGATTCTATAGATATTTTCTCTAATTAAGAAGATTCTATGGATATTTCTGTTAGATATATTATCTTTATTTTATATTTATCTTTTATCTTTAGTTAGTTTGTTATTATTTCTTATTTTTATTTTGGGCTTAGCCCATATTTCTTCAATTATAAGTAGAGGACTCTATGTGTATATTCAACATAAGGGAGATTAATCCCATATATAGTTTTTCACTATATTCAACATGGTATCAGAGCTATGGTTAGAGCCTATCCTAGCGAGATCTATGTGGACCACCTATTAATTCTATTCTCACGCTCGAGATGTCTATACCTCGCCGTGGAGGGGATGTGTTGGAAGTCTTACATCGACTAGTGATAAGCCCAAATTATAATATATAAGTCGGGTGTAAACCTCACCTTACAAACCGGTTTTGTGGGGTGAGTTAGGCTTAAAAACCACTTTCTAATAATTTCCTCTAATTACAACACTCCTCCTCAACTATTGGTCGTTTCTGGTTTTCGTCCCTCTTTCTGGTGTAAACCAAATTGTACCTTACTTTGAAACAGGGACGAAAACCAAAAACGACCAATAGTTTAGGGACTAAAAACATATTTAACCCTTCTTATAAATAGAAGATTGTGAGAGGGATCAATTAAGCCCTCTAGAATTATTTTACAGTTTAATTCTTAAGTGTCCTAACATGTTATCCTGGATTATGAGCTATGATCATGTCAAATAGGGTAACTCTAGACACAATATAATCATGATAAATAAGATAACCCTAGACACAATATAATCATGATAAATAGGGTAACCCTTGACACAATATAATCATGATAAATAGGGTAACTCTTGACACAATATAATGATGATAAAATAGGATAAATATGCTAACACTCACCCTCAAGTTGGAGCATACAAATTGTATTTACCAAGCTTGGAACAAATAAACTCAATCTGAGGTCTCTTTAGCAACTTAGAAACTTCGACTTAGAACAAGATGCACGTATACTTCAGTCCATCCAAAGAGAATGTTTATAAACCAAATTGGACTCACAATCCAGCATAGCCAAAGAGACTCCTCATAAGCTTATGGAGAATAATATTGGACAACCACGAAACTTCATCTAGCACCATGAACCTTCAAGTAGGA
Organism: Vigna umbellata; assembly: GCF_029865625.1. NCBI lineage: Eukaryota > Viridiplantae > Streptophyta > Magnoliopsida > Fabales > Fabaceae > Vigna > Vigna umbellata. Next base: position 16,435,044 of record NC_142169.1, on the reverse strand, counting down.
TGACTTTGACAAAATTGATTTCCGTCAAAAGTGAATGACGAGTGGTAGACAACGACAAACTGCAGAAACTGGATTGCCATCAAGTAAGGATGGGGTTTGCATGACTAAAAGCGATAAACTGCAAAGACTGGATTCCATCGAGAAAGGATGGGGCTTGCAGTGGCTAAAAGCGACAAACTACAGGGATTAAATTGCCATCAATGATTGATGGGGCCTGTAGTGGTTGAAAGCGACCAAACTACAACTGCCATGTAAGGATGGGGCCTGTAGTGGCTAAGAGTGACAAACTAGAAGATTAAATTGCCATCAGTGACTGATGGGGCTTGTAGTGGCTAAAAGCGACAAACTATAGGGATTAAATTGCCATCAGTGACTGACGGGGCCTGTAGTGGTTGAAAGCGACCAAACTGCAGGGACTAAACTACCATCACTGATTGATGGGGTTTGCAGTGGTTGAAACATACTACAGGGACTAAATTGTCATCATTGACTGATGGGGGCCTACAATGGTTGAAAGCGACAAACTACAAGGACTGCCATCACTGACTGACGAGGTGATGGCAGTCCCTGCACTACAGGGACTAAACTACCATCACTGATTGATGGGGTTTGCAGTGGTTGAAACATACTACAGGGACTAAATTGTCATCATTGACTGATGGGGCCTGCAGTGATTGAAAGCGACAAACTACAAGGATTGCCATCACTGACTGACGAGGTGATGGGGGACCTGCAGTGGCTGAAAGGACAAAACTGCAGGGATTGCCATCACTGACTGATGGGGCATGCAGTGGCTGGAAACATATTGCAATGGTTGGAAACATACTCTCCCATGACAAACGACGAAAATGATGACGCCGCCAATGACAAATCATGAAGGTGGAAGATCATAATGGTCTCCTTTATTCATCAAAGCATCCAAAAACAGATCTGACAAGGGACTGATGAAATTGTTTGACTAAGATTCTGAATCTTGTCAGAAATAGACTCCCCTCATGCTATGAGGAACCTTCAACCTATGACTTTGGTGTTGAAATTCCTTGGTGTTAACCAACTAATAGCACTGACTCTCTTTGGAGACTTGTAAATAAATGACACAAGCCATCAGGAACATCACAACTGCTACAATACGCAAAGCTAAACAAATATTATGACAGGAGGCTAAGGAACAATGCTGAAACATATGTATAATGCTGAAATAGAGTTTTTTTTTTATTTGGTCGAGCGAGACGAACGACAGTGACGTAGTGTGATTTCGACACCAGAAATTGTGACAAACAAGCGCCGAAAGCTTATCAGAGAGAAGTTGTGTGTGACAAGATGAGAATGAGACAACGACTAGGGATGGGTCACGCTCCTCGAGGTGCACAAAACCCCTAACTTCGCCAGAGAAAATGTGACGACGGCGAAGGCGAATGTCGGACAAATGTGGCACGCGTGGCGGCGCTTGGATTAGAACTAGCCCACTTGCTCAAGGAGGCGATCCAGATCACTAGTCGTCAAACTAAACTGTAGCAACAGATGGCAACGAACAACAATAGAGTGTGGTCGGCAACGGACAACGGCAGACGATAGTCGGCAGCGGACAACAACGGACGGTGGTCGGCAGCGGACAACTGCGGACGGTGGGAAACAACGGACAGCGGTGGACAGTGACGAACGACGTCGGGAACAGAAGTTGATGGTGACAAACTTCTTTGGACAGCTCCTCCCTGTGGCAAAACAATGCTAGATGGACAACGACAAATGGCACCAGACAACGACAAACGACGTCGAACAACTGCAAACGGCGCCTGGACAGCGGCAAACGACGTTGGACAACGACAAACAACGCTGGACAACGACAAACAGTGCTTGACAGTTGCGGACAACAAGGTTTGGAGACTTGACAGAAATCAGAACGAGACTGTTCATTGAGGTATTTCATAAAAGATGAAATTTTTAAGGGCCAGCGCCACCAACGGCGGCAACAAATACAGAGTAGGAAGAGACTCAGACAACCTGCTCCGATACCAACTTGAGATTGAAACGAAATAATTCTTGAGGGCTTGATTGATCCCTCTCATAATCTTCTATTTATAAGAATAAATTGATACAAAAGTACATGATAAATAGGGTAACCCTAGACACAATATAATCATGATAAATAAGATAACCCTAGACACAATATAATCATGATAAATAGGGTAACCCTTGACACAATATAATCATGATAAATAGGGTAACTCTTGACACAATATAATGATGATAAAATAGGATAAATATCCTAACAGTTCTCAAGAATACCATCCATAAATATTCTCATGTTCGTGATCAGATTTTGGGTTTCCCTGTTATACCCAATTTTACTTTTATTTGTTCTACCCTTTTGTCTGTGCCAAGTAAAGCTATCAATGATACACTTGTTTTTGCTGATGATTCCTCTATTTTGGCATTTTAATTGATGATCATAACTGCTCTCGCAAGCCAGGAAAAGGGCATAAAAAATTTGACCATTGTGGCAAGTTAGGTCATAAGATTGACAAGTGTTATACATTACATGGTCGTCCTCCTTTCTCTGTTTGTTACTCAGATTGATTCCCCCTCACAATCATTTGTGGATCTTCCTCCATCTGATATCGCGATAAATATGCTTTCTTCTATGAATTTTTTAAATGGTGTGAGGATCGTCAACCCTCTAGATCCACTACTTTTGTTGCATGCATAGGTACATCTTTTGGTGGTTTGACTTAATCTTTGTCTATCGGTCCTTGGGTTCTCGACTTAGGAGCCACAAATCACATTACTAATAACAAATCTTTGTTTTTCTCTTTATCCACTTTGGATAATTTATCTTCTGTTAGAATGACTAATGGGTCTAGGGTTTTAGCTCGTGTTGTTGAGACTGTTAAGACATGTTTGCACAATTATGGAGTCTCCATCTCTCCTTCATGCATAGTTAGGTCATCCTAGTCTGGCCAAATTGCAAGAGCTTATTGTCGGCTTGTCCAAGTTATCTAGTTTGGTGTGTGAGTCGTGTTAATTAGGGAAACATAGTCGTAGCTCCTTTCCTTGTAGTGTCTCACAACGTGCTTCGATTCCTTTTGCCTTAGTTCACTCTGACATTTGGAGTCCTAGTTTTGTTAAGTCTAATTTAGGTATTCAATATTTTGTTACTTTTATTGATGAATATTCTAGATGTATTTATTTATTTTTAATGAAATCGTTCTGATTTATTTTATATCTTTCAAACCTTTTATAATGAAATTAAAACTCAATTTAGTGTTTCTATTCAAATTTTGCAAAGTGATAATGACCGTAAATATCTTTCAAATTCTTTTAAACAATTTATGGCTTCTCATGGCATTCTTCATCAAACTTCATGTGCTTATACACCTCAACAAAATGGGGTGATTGAGTGCAAGAATAGACATCTTATTGAAACAACTCACACCCTTTTATTTAATGGTGAGGTTCCTCAATATAATTGTATGCCATCTTCGGTTTTAGATAACAAAATTCCTTATTCTATTTTATTTCCTCATGAACCTCTCCATCCTTTGCCACTTAAAGTTTTATGGTCTATATGTTTTGTTCATAATTTGGGTCCTAGTCTTGATAAGTTATTTCCTAGATCACATAAATGTGTGTTTTTAAGATATATTCGATTTCAAAAAGAATACAAGTGTTTTTCTCCTTCTCTTAACCACTCTTTTGTTTCTGCAGATGTCACCTTCAACAAGTGTTTTATTTATTTATTTATTTTTACTTTAAGGGTCCATCTTCTTTTAATGTGTCTCCGTCTACTACAATTATTATTCTTGTTATATGTTATCCTCCTATTGTGCATAGTCCACCGTTAGATTCTCTTACTCCACCCCCTTAGGTTTATAATCGAAGACATTGTTCCCAACCATGGTTATCGAAAACGCGAGTTAACTCGTTAACTCGACCGAGTTTACGAGTTCAGACAATGCTTTCGAGTTAACTCATAAGCAAACTCGTTTTTAGAGTAGGATCGGTAGACTCGGTTGTTGACTCGCTAAACTCGCCTAAAATCGCGATTTTGGTTCCGATTTTGCGAGTTTGGAAAACAAATTTGAAAACGCAAAACGGCTACGTTTTTAGGACGCATCAGATTAGGATTTGTCGCAACCGGAATCGCGACGGGACGACGATCCAAAAAGAAATCGGTTTTTGGAAAAGAGATTTTGGAGTCGCCACCATAGTTTATTCTGGGAAACTACGGAAAAACCATAAAAAGGATAGGGCATGGTCTACAAGAACCAGATTCTAGGCTCGGGAGTCGGTTACGTGTAGGGAAGGTATTAGCACCCTACAACGCCTGCCCTAAGGCAGTACCTTTAACTAAATACGCGAATATGATGTGCTTTTCAAAATGTTTAACTATCCCCTAAAATACAACTCTAAAGAAGCAAAATATATTTTTTAGTTTTTTGGGCCCGACAAGGATTGACCTTGCTCCTACGTATTCTCATTCAAAATGAGAAATCAGGGTTACGTAGTTCTTTTAGAAAACTGCTTGAAAATTTGTTTGAAAATTGTTTAGAAAATTTTGTTTGGAAAATGATTATGGATAAATTTGGATTTTTGGGGAAGTGAACCTGACAAGGGCTAGCCTTGCTCCTACGTATCTCCACTTTTGATGGAGAATCAAGGATCACGTAGTTCTGGTAGCAAGACTATTTGTGGTTTAAAATTGTTGATGTTTTCGGGTTTTTTGAAGATTTTATACCTTTTTTTGTATTTTGTTTAAGAAAGAGAAAAGGTTGTTAGCACAAGGACGATGCGTGCGATCACACATGTGCATAAACCTTTAAAACATATTTTTTGGTTAATTTTACTTAAGGAAAAGAAAAGGTTTTTAGCACAAGGACGATGCGTGCGATCACACATGTGCCTAAACCTTTAAAACATATTTTTTTGTAATTTTAATTAAGAAAGGGAAAAGGATTTTAGCACAAGGACGATGCGTGCGATCACACATGTGCCTAAACCCTTAAAACATTTTTTTGTAATTTCAATTAAGAAAGAGAAAAGGTTTTCAGCACAAGGACGATGCGTGCGATCACACATGTGCCTAAACCTTCAAAACATATTTTTGTAATTTTAATTAAGAAAGGGAAAAGGATTTTAGCACAAGGACGATGTGTGCGATCACACATGTGCCTAAACCTTCAAAACGTATTTTGATAAATTCCTTTATTTAAATTGTAAATATTGCATTATTAAATATTTTAGGATAGGTAGATATCTAGAATAAGTAGATAGAACAAAATAAAAATGAAAATAAAAATAAAAGAAATAAATAAAACAAATGAGATAAGATAGACAAAAATAAATGAAATAGAATAAAATGAAATAAGGAAAACAAATAAAAAATAACGAGCGTTGGGGGATCATGAGCGGACGTTGGGAAAGGGCTGAATGACGAGCGCTCGTTGGGGACGAGCGTTCGGTTTGGAGTTGAATGACGAGCGCTCGTTGGGACGAGCGTTCGTTGGGGACGAACGTTCGTTGGGAAAGGGTTGAATGACGAGCGCTCGTTGGGGACGAGCGTTCGGTTAGGAGTTGAATGACGAGCGCTCGCTGGGGACGAGCGTTCGGTTTGGAGTTGAATGACGAGCGCTCGCTGGGACGAGCGTTCGTTGTTGGCGTTGAATGACGAGCGCTCGCTGGGACGAGCATTCGTTGGGGACGAACGTTCGTTGGGAAAGGGCTGAATGACGAGCGCTCGTTGGGGACGAGCGTTCGTTGGGGACGAACGTTCGTTGGGAAAGGGCTGAATGACGAGCGCTCGTTGGGGACGAGCGTTCGGTCAGGAGTTGAATGACGAGCGCTCGTTGGATCGAGCGTTCGTTGTTGTCGTTGAATGACGAGCGTTCTCTGTGTACGAGCGTTCGTTGTTGGCGAGCGTTCGGTTGGGAGTTGGTCACCAAATGGTCCGTCCAAGAAGTGGACGGACAGACGTTCGTTGAGGAGGTAGGGGACGAACGTTCGTTGGGAAAGGGCTGAATGACGAGCGCTCGTTGGGGACGAGCGTTCGTTGGGGACGAACATTCGTTGGGAAAGGGCTGAATGACGAGCGCTCGTTGGGGACGAGCGTTCGGTCAGGAGTTGAATGACGAGCGTTCGTTGTTGTCGTTGAATGACGAGCGTTCGCTGTGTACGAGCGTTCGTTGTTGGCGAGCGTTCGGTTGGGAGTTGGTCACCAAATGGTCCGTCCAAGAAGTGGACGGACAGACGTTCGTTGAGGAGGTAGGGGACGAACGTTCTAAAAAGGCTTAACGTGCGTTATTTTTGGGCTTGGCCCACCCGGCTGTTTTCTAACCTAGAATTCCCTTAGGGGTTCTCTCACTCTACACCTGCCTCCCTCCATCGAGACCCAGGTCTCTTTCTCTCTGACCAGGAAAGCCTAGGGCTGGGAGGCACGCCGCCGCCACCTCGGCTGGAACCGGCCACCGCCAGTTGCTTCCGGTCTCTTTCCCTCTCTTCTCCTCGTCGCGCACGACGGAGGAACTCTAGCGTTCCTGTGCCATGCCGTCGCTGCCCTCGATAGAGCCACCGCCACCACGGTTGGACCTACCACTTCCGATGGTTATGCCGAAAAAGTTTGGGATTGAGGTGTGGTGTAATGGGTTTTGTTGATGACTGTGTTGTGAGTGGGGGGAAGGATGATAGGGTTCTGAGGATGGGAGAAAAGAGAGGAGAAGAAGGGTTTTGTGATGGTGAATGGTGGTGCTGGGGATTTCACGGTGGTGATTAGTTTGAAGTGGCTGTTGCACTCGGTGGTGGAGGTTGTAGGAAAAAGATGGTCTTGCGGTTTGAATGGGGAACGGTGAGGGAGATTCACGGTGGCTGAGTCAATTCTCGCGTGGGAAAGATGTTGAAGCTACTGTTTTGGTGATTGGATCAGCCGAATTGAAATTGTAGAATTTATGGCGGCTTGGCTATCTCTGGTTTTGTGACTTTCTCCTTGCAGGTTTGGATGGAGCAAAAGAGAAGGAAACCACTTATGTGATAATGGCAGGAAGGCGACAATGGGATTATGAAGGAGAGGATGCGTCGTGTAGTAGCTACTGAGGTATAATTGCAGGGAGTATAGTAAGGGGAAATGTGGGATTTGAGGATGATACAAAGCAGATCAGAGAAGAAACGTACATAATCCGTGAATGGGTGAATGGGTAGGTTCCTCGATGGAGGTGTTCACGGGTGCTGGAGATGATGGAGAGGAGTGGAGAATCAGAGGGGTTGATGGAAGCTTGCGAGGGAGGGAGACAAAGGTAGGAGTAGGGAAATGGACGAAGATGGTTAAGGGTAGGATGAGGCTGGGGTGGTGAGTCTATTTTGGTGTTCTCTGTTCGTGACCTTGGGTGCCTCAGGGGCTGAAATATGATAATGACGATGGTGGTTGTTTGCTGGCTATGCAGATGCGAAATGGGAGCTGGAGCCCTACGTGAAAGACAGCCTATTCGGTCTAGTCAACCGAAGGAAGACAATATAATGGGGATCACAACTCGCATTAAGGTGATGCGAGCATGAATCTTGGATGTAAATGAATGGAATAGGGGATGAAATAGCAGGGTAAACGAAAATTCACACCAGTATGACTATGAACGAATGCGGATAACATAAATTAGGGATACTTACCTTCAATGAAACGATTAGGCCTCTCCTTCCTCTATTGTGGACTTGTTTTTGCTTTTCCTCTGCTCTTCCCCCCACTTGCACACTCCTCCCCCTCCTTTTTTTTCAGCAATTGATTTCTCTCCTTTGATGAAGGCCCCCGTAGCTCCTCCCAAAATCCCCCTTTCTCTATGCTTTTTTTTTTCTTTCTGTGCCACCCTGCCATTCCGTATATCAAATCGTGTATGTGCCATGCAGGCTCCAAAACGTCTCTGCCATCCCAAAACGTGCCTTGTCCTTGCCTGCTCCCAAAACCAGTTTGTCTCCCACAGCAGGAAACCGTTTTCCTCCATCGTGTCCCCTCGCCAATTTGTCCTTTTCTCATTTTTTGATTCATTTCATTTTTTTTTTATTTATATATTTTTTTTTAATTTTATTTTATTTTAAAACCTTTTAACTAATAATAATTATGAAAAGATAAAAATTTAAGAAAAATAAGAATTAAAATGAAAACGAAGAATTAAAAGAAAATAAAAATAAATAATAAATAAATAAATAAAAGGAAAAAAAGTAAAATAAATGAAAGAGATAGAATAAAAACAAAATAAGCAATAAAGAAAAAGGGTAATAAAACAATAAGATAAAATAAATAGAACTAAAAAAGAAATAGGTAAATGAATAATAAAAAGGTTAAATATGTGACAACCAAAATGCAATAAAACTATAAAAATAATCCGGACGAAATTGGGTATTGACAGGATTTATAAAAGATTCACTCACTGTTCATCTTCTTTCTCGCACTCTCGCATTCTATCTCGTTCGATCTCGCCTTTCGTCGCTTTCTCGTCCATCAGGTTCGCAGTCCGCCGCGTCGTCGATCTCGACTTTCGAACTCAGCCTCCGTCGCGCCGTCGATCTCAACGTTCGACCTTGCCTCTGTCGCACCTTCGTTCTCATCGTTCTGTAAGTGCAAACCCTCTATCACGTTCGACCTTGCCTCCCTCACATATATTTTAAACACTTTCTGGCACTCACAGGCACTGCAACATGATTTTTTTTATTGATTTTAAGTTAAGTTGATGTCACGGGCCAACAACATATTTTTTAAACATTTTTATGGCACTGCAATACTTTGGGTTCACGTCACGGGCACTGCAACTTGTAATATTTTATTGATTTTAAGTAAAGTTGAGTTCACGGGCACTGCAACTTATAATATTTTATTGATTTTAAGTAAAGTTGATGTTACGGGCACTGTACTACAGCAAATATTTTTTTAATAATTTTATGTGGGGTTCATTGGTATGCAACAGCAACACGTATTTTAAATATTGTTTTGTTTTCCAGCTGCAACATAATAGTATGTTACGGGCACTGCACCACTTTACAACATCATTCCTTTTATTTTTTTCAAAAATAAAGTGTTGCATACTGCATTGTTAAAAAACCGTGCTGCCACAATATTTTTAAACTTTTGGACATTTTATGAACAATATTTCTATGAACTTATGTATTTCAATTTATATAATTTTGTTATCTTATTTGAATTAGAATGTTATTTATATTTTTTTCATACAAAGTAAACTCTTACGAGTTTACGAGTCGAGTTTACTGGACTCTCACGAGTTTACGTAAACTCTCGAGTTTGACAACCTTGTTCCCAACAACTACGAAGTGACGTACTTCAAGTGTCAACTATTTTGTTTCCTACAACTCCTACAACCGAGTCTGACCTCTCAATTGTTCTTCGTAAAGGTATACATTCTACTTCTAATCCCTTGCCACATTATATTGCTTTGAATTATCATAGATTATCTTCTTTTTATACTTGCCTTTCGTCTATTTTTTGTGTGTCCATCCCTAACTTTGTCAATAATGCCTTAGCCCATCCTGGTTGGCGTTAGACCATGGTAGATGAACTATGTGCTATTCATAATAGTGGAACTTGGGAGCTTGTCCAATAACCGTATGGAAAATCTGTTGTTGGTTGCAGGTGGAATTTTGCTATCAAAATTGGTTTTGATGGTACTATTGATTGCCTCAAAGTTCCACTTGTACCCAAAGGCTACACCCAAATTTTAGGATTGGATTCTGGTGATACTTTTCTCCTGTGGCAAAGATGGCTTTTGTTCGTTTATTTCTCGCCATGGCTACTCTTCAACAATGGCCTCTTTATTATCTGGATGTCAAAAATGCTTTCCATAATGGAAATATGTAGGAAGAAATTTATATGGAGCAACATCCCGAATTTGTTGCTCAGGGGCAGTCTTCTAGATTGGTATGTCGTCTTCGCAAATCTTTATTGGGCCTAATACATAGGGTCTGGTTTGGCAAATTGTGGCATTGTTCAACAATTTGGTGTGATTTGAAGTGAGACAGATCATTCAGTCTTTTATCGTCACTCAAGTGTTGCATATGCCTATTTGATAGTATATGTTGATGACTTTGTTCTTATAGGCAGTGACCACCATGGCATCTCCCAGATGAGTCAACACATTTGCCATCATTTTCAGACCAAAGATTTAGGCAAACTCAGATACTTCTTGGCTATTGAGGTAGCATAATCCAACAATGATATTGTTATATCTCAAAGGAAGTATGCATTGGATATTTTGGAGGAAACTGGGTTGATTCAAAATTTGTTGACACATCTGTGGATCCTAATACAAAGCTCCTACCATATCAGGGATAACCTAATTTAGATCATGAGCATTATAGAAGATTGGTTGGGAAATTAAATTACCTTCCAGTTACTCATCCTAACTTTTCCTTTACAATTAGTATGTTGAGCCAATTTCTCAATTCTCCAAGTGAAGATCATTGGAATATAGTCATCCATATATTAAAGTACATTAAAGGATATCTTGGAAAAGGTTTGTTATATGGTTTCAATAACCATACAAAAGTTGTTTGCAATTCATATGTTGATTAGGTATGATTTCCTTCTGATAGAAGATCTACTTCTAGGTATTGTGTTTCCATTGGTGGTAACTTGATTTCTTGAAAGAACAAAAAACAAAGTGTTATAGCAAGATCTAGTGCAAAAGCAAAATATAGAGCTATGACCTCAATCACTTGTGAACTTGTTTGGCTTATGCAATTGCTTAAAGAGTTACAATTTGGAGATGTTAACCAAAATGACACTTATATGTGACAATCGACTGACTCTTCAATCAATTTCATGAGAGGACTAACCACATTAAGATTGACTGTCATTTAGTTCAAAAGAAGATTGTATCTAGAGATATCAAGACTGAGTTCATGAACTCAAATGATTAATTAGCATATATTTTTACTAAGTCTGTAAGGGGATCGAGAATTAATTATTTTTGTAACAAGCTTGGAACATACGATTCATATGCACCAGTTTGTGGGAGAGTGTTAGATATATTACATTTTATGTTAATTAGGGAAACATAGACATTTTATATTATTTGATATTGGTAGAAATTGTTGATTTTGTTTGTAACAATATCTTCTATTTACTATATTTATGTTTGGTTGCAATATATAGTTGTATCATTCTTCATTATAAATATATTACTTTATATGTATTTTAGACACAAGGGAAATTAACCCTATACCTAGTTTTTCTCTATATTCAACACCTACAAATCTGTAACAGCTCATTACATTCTAACAAGATCTTCTACTAAGAATATCAAACATGGGAATCTGCCATTAGATGTACTCAACAAAGTTGATGGCCAAACTCTGAAACTAGAAAATAGTGTTTTGGAATTTGGATTAATTTAATCATAAGGGAAAATTAGAGATTGTTTTTCATGCTGTTTGTTCCTTATCTTTTTCCTTTTTTTCTGGTACTGTTAGTGGTATTCATTACCCCTTTAAATATATTACTTTATATGTATTTTAGACACAAGGCAAATTAATCCTATACCTAGTTTTTCTCTATATTCAACACCTACAAATCTGTAACAGCTCATTACATTCTAACAAGATCTTCTGCTAAGAATATCAAACATGGGAATCTGCCATTAGATGTAATCAACAAAGTTGATAGCCAAACTCTGAAACTAGAAAAAAGTATTTTGGAATTTGGATTAAATTAATCATAAGGGAAATTTAGAGATGTTTTCATGCTGTTTGTTCCTTATCTTTTTCCTTTTTTTCTGGTACTGTTAGTGGTTTTCATTACCCCTTTGAAATGTAGCCAACCAAACCTACTCATTCATCCAGCTTCAACAGGATAACTTGTCTACTTAACTTTCTAAATTTGCAGATCCAGGTCATTTTTGAACCATTCTTGTGGAAAAGAAGTGTCTCCTCTAATGTGTGTGATGAAAATTCTGAGGAAAGGTTCAATAAACCTCAATTAATGGCATCCAAGTTCAACAAAACTATACTCTGTTATTTTTTATAATATAAGAAGTAATATCTGTAGCTTTTGTTCTGTTTTCTTTCTTGCAGTGTTGGAGGGTTCTTTGAACGTCATTTTGGTAAAGAGGTATAAGCCACACTGCAATAGCCATCATTGATTAGCTGTTTTTCTTCTTGTGACTAACATGATATATACTTGCAATGTAAATTTCATACATCTTCAATCATGATATTTTGGTAAAACTACAACTTGAAAAAGATTAAAATGAGTGAGATAAGATTTTATTGAATTAATTTTTGAAACAGAAAATCAACCTTTATATATAGAGAGCTTTAGCCTTAAATTGAATGAAATTTAAAGTTATTGCTAAAATACCAACTTGAAAAAAATAAATTGAATGAGAAGATTTTATTAAATTAATTTTTGAAACATTACATCAGCTTCTATATATAGAGAACTCTAACTTTAATGGAGCAATTACAAAAAGATCTCTAAAGTCTTCTAACACCTTCTAGCAGCACACTTGTAATTAATTACAATATCCTATTTTAGCTGGTCAACTATATTTTCTCGTGCATCAGCACTACACTCACAGTCCCTCTATTTTATTTAATTTGTTCAACTTCATCCCTCTATTATCCAAATGTTCATTGAGGTCCTCTAGTTGCCCAAATATATGTAATATAGTCCATTCTGCCTGTCTTTTCCACCCATTACTGTCGTATATGACTAGGCTAATGTTGTTGGCAAGAAAATCAAACAAAAAGAGCCACATTGGATTGGAGGATCACATTAAGCATTTAAACACTAGTGATCAAGTTGAACAAATTAAAAGGAAGAGGGACCAAAAGAGTAATCTAGCCTAATATTTGTTGTGTGGATTGGAGTGTTATATGCCTTATCCTAACAAAACTATTTGAAGGTTGTGGACTATTTGATTGATCCTTTTGTTGCGGGCACCAGTGCAACAGATCCTGAATCACTTTCTGTGAGTTATTTCTCATAAATGAATTCATTTCTACATTATTTCATATTTCATGCCTTCAAGTTTGAATTTTGGTACAAAAAAAAAGTCCAGTTTTGATGTTATTTAGATTGGATGTTCAACTTCAGATTGAAATAGAAAAATATATTTCTAGAGGGCTTAATTGATCCCTCTCACAATCTTCTATTTATAATAAAGAATTGATACAAGAGTACATGGAAGATTAAGGGGCTGCACTACACCTAGGTGCAGAACTAGGTACTACTATAGATACAACTCATAAAAACTAGCACACTACACCCTAAGTAGGCTTAATAATGATACATAAATGTAATTATTCTAACAGTACCCCTCAAGCTGGAGCATATAGATTGTATGTACCAAGCTTGGAACAAATGAACTCAATCTGAGGAGCCCTTAATGACTTGGTCAACACATCTGCAAGTTGGTCATCTGATCCAACAAACTCAGTACATATTTCTTTTGTCAACAACTTTTCATGAACAAAATGACAATCAATTTCTATATGTTTAGTTATCTCGTGAAACATTGGATTTGAGGCAATGTGGAAAGCAACTTGATTATCGCAATACATCTTCATAGTCTGGATGTCAAAGAAGTTAAGTTCTTGAAGGAACTACTTCACCCATATAAGTTCACATGTTAGTGACACCATTGCCCTATACTCGGCTTCAGTGGTTGATTGAGCTACTACATTTTGTTTCTTACTTTTCTATGAAATAATGTTTGCTCCCAGAAAAACAAAATATTTGGTAGTAGACAATCTATCAATAGGCGAACCTGCCCAATCTGCATCACAGTACCCAGAGACCTGAATGTTTCCTTTATCTTCATATAACAAGCCCTGCCCGAGAGCCTTTTTGACATACCTTAGAATGCGAATAATAGCATTCCAATGGTCAACTCATGGAGGCTGCATAAACTGACTAACAACTCAAACTGGAAAAGATAGATCCTACCTTGTAATAGTGAGATAAATTAGTTTTCCAACCAGCTTCCTATACCTCACTGGATCGGAGAATAATTCACCTTTCTTTGTCCTTAATTTATGATTTGGGTCCATAGGATTGTCTACTGGTCTACAATCAATCATGCTTATTTCTTGTAATATATCAAGAGCATACTTCTTTTGGGAGATTACAACTCCATCTTTTGACTGAGCTACTTTAATGCCTAAAAAGTATTTGAGACTTCCAAGATCCTTGGTTTGAAAATGTCTACACAAGTACTCCTTCAGTTGAGATATTCCAGCAATATCATTTCCTGTAATGACTATATCATCATCTTACACTATTAAGTAAACACATTTCCCAAGAAATATATGACAGTAAAAAACCAAATGGTTTGCTTCACTGTGTTTTAGCCCAAGTTTTTGAACAATGAAGCTAAACTTTCCAAACCAAGCACGAGGTGATTGCTTGAAGCCATATAGAGATCGATGCAATTTACATACCATACCAGACTCCCCTTGAGCAACAAACCCAGGAGGTTGCTCCATATAAACTTCTTCCTCAAGATCACCATGAAGGAAGGCATTCTTGATATCCAATTGATGAAGTGTGCTAGTGACGAATTGCTGCCATGGCAAAGAAGAGGCGACTAGTAGTCATCTTGGCTACAGGAGAGAAAGTGTCACAATAAGCAAGACCATAAACCTGGGTGTACCCTTTTGTAACTAATTGGGCTTCAGCCGATCAATTTCACCATCAAGGCCAACTTTAATTGCATATAGCTATTGGCAACCAATTCCCTTTTTGACTGGCGGAAGGGGCACGAGCTCCCAAGTATTACTGTGGTCAAGAGCATGCACTTTTGCAACCATTATTTTTCTAGTTGACATGACTCATATTCTAAGGTCTGCAGACCATTAAGTTCAGGACACATTTTTTAATTATGACAAACGAGGATAACCAAGCCGATCATGTAGCATTTTTAGATTAGAAGCAGCAACACAGGACATCCTTGGACGAGATCCAAAATAATATAATCTTGTAGCTTCATATCCTTCTCCAATCTGTCTCCCTGAACCATGCTTCTGTATAATAAAAGATTTGTGATTGAAAGTTATTGAACAATTTAACATTTTGGTTAAATGGCTTAAGGAAATTAAATTGAAAGGACAATTAGAGACAAAAAGAACAAAGTTTAGATTTAAGGGAGGGGGACAGGGAAACATGACTGACTCCTTTTGAGGAAGTTTTAGAACCATTTGCAAGGGTTATGAAATGAGGTTTTTCTTGAAAGGAAATGGTTGAGAACAAAGAGGTATTACCATAAATGTGATCAGTAGCACATGAGTCAATTGCCCATGAATTTTGACCTTCCATGGATTAAGAAATGCAGGTTGTTGATGTATGGGAGTTTGAGCCTTCGATATTGGCGGTTTTGGAAGGAAAACCATGCAAGGAGTAGTAATTCTCATGAGTGTGACCCATCCTTTTATAGTATTTCCATTGAGGACGTCCCCGACCTCCTCGTCCTCCTCCTCTGGTGCCATGTCCTCCTCTTCCTCGTGTGGCAACCATGACAGATGGTTCCACTAGTTCATGAGCTTCCTGAGTTTGAGGCACTGGGACACGAAGAAGGTGTGTGGTCAAGGTTTCCATGGAAGGGACCTTATAACTGGTCAGAAGTTGATCTCTGATATGATCAAAGTCTGGATGTAGAGCACAAAAGATCAACACCATATAATATTTGTCCAATTTCTTCTTGATATCCTCCAAAGAGTCACATCCAAAACATCCTCAGTTCTTCGACAACAAATTGGGCTTCAGTAATGAAGGACAACATATCATGGTCTGCCATTTTAAGAGATGCAAGCTTGTTTGTTGTGTCATAGAGACATTGAATATCGTTGACATAAAGGCTTTGAGCTTTCTTTCAAAAGGAATGACATGTTTTGAAATCTCTAAGAGACATAAGAAGTTTGGGTTTCACTCATTGCCATAACAGGTCACACAACTTGAATTATGCTTGTTTACACTGATAAGCTTTTTCAACATGTACATGGCATCTTGCTCAAGGTGAATATAATGTCCTTGGCCAAGAAACCATATTTCGACGGCAGCAACCAAGATAGGTAATTTTTGCCATTTAGCTTCTCAAAAGTAATTGAGGGACTTCTAGAGAATGAAATGACACTTCCAGACGCCATTTTTGATCAAGGGTCAAAGAAATAGCCAGGAAAACCGAAAACCCTAGGTGACTTTCCATAAGGGTGGCTTCTAGACATTATCAGAACGAAGTTTTGAGGGTCAGAACAGAGAGAGAAAGGTCTGGTGACAGCTATGGAGGTGACGCAGTGACGTTCTGACAAACAGAAAGCAGTGCATGAAAAACATGCACCTGTTCATGGCACACAAAGATGATGCACGTGGCGGCGTGTGGAGCAGAACTGGATTTCGGCACTGGCGGGGTTGGTCGTCGTGTGGAGAGACGAACCAGATCCGGTGGTCACTGGACGAAACTGTGACGACGGATGGCAGCGGACTATGATGAATGGTGGCGGACTACGACAAAGCGGCAGAGAACCGTGGTTGATAGTGCTGGATGGTTACAAAGTGCAGTGAGCAGCTGCAAATAGAGGTAGATAGTAGCAAAACAACGCCGAACAATGGCGGGCAATGACATACAACACTGGTCAGTTGCAGACAACAATGACAGGTTTCGACAGAGGAGACTAGACGAAAACCAGAGCGAGATCGACCCGCTTTGATACCAACTTGATATTAAAACTGAAAAATGTATTTCTAGAGGGTTTAATTGATCCCTCTCATAAACTTCTATTTATAATAAAGAACTAATTCAAGAGTACATGGAAGATTAAAGAACTGCATGCAGAACTAGGTACTACTATAGATACCACTTATAAAAACTAGCACACTAAGCCCTAAGTAGGCTTAATGATGATACATAGATGTAATTATTCTACAAGTTCATATAGGATAGTTAACTTTGCTTTTGGAAATTGTAGTGATAAAGACTTGAAAGAATAGTAAGTCGCCCAACTCTTTAAGGCCAACCATCGTCAATCCTATACCAAATTCTTCTTTCACATTCCCTGTCTTGCCCTTATATTTTACCGTGTTACCTTTATTCGTTCCCTTGCTTTCCTACTAAACACCTGCCACTCCTACAAAATTGATTTAGCCCACTCCCCTTTCTGTCCGCTATTCAAATCAGGTTTGATGTATTGGGTCTAACACTATGACCTAGTAAGAGTATATGAGGAATATAGGCTGCTCTAACAAAGAGAAGGAGAAATCATATTGTGTCCTACTGGCGATCAAACGCATCAACTGTATGATAGCATGTGCTATTGGTGTTGGGGTCAAAGACCCTGGTCACACCAAAATTTTAGATTGTTTTTATCTTGTAATTTTAACTAGTTTTCAAGGGAGGTAAATTCCACCTGAAATATTTTACGAGACCAGATAGGATCAACAAATATTTTTAGTTGTCATAACTTTTGTCTTTAAATTACTTGTTTAATCTATTTCCAACAGATGCGCCATTTTTTTCCCGAGCTGTGGAATTTGGAGAAGAGGTATTGGCTGTAACTTTCTTTTAGCACTCTTAGATTATTTTGTCTAATGCTTTTTGTTATAATTGTTGTGAATAGCATAGTAATTAGAAAAAAGAAAATTCAGAATCTTTCTATTCATTTCAGCATATTTTTATTTCCGTATTTTCAAGTATTTGATTATTACAAATGGAGATAATGAGAATGTAATTGGTGAGACTCCTATCAACAAAATAATTCTTTATTTCCTTGCATTTTTATTGGAACATTTTTATTTGTTTCCGAATTATATCCTTACTTTTATAGGATATCAAATCTTCTCTTTGGTCCAATAAAAATAAATTTTCCATGTCTCAAAAACACTTAATTTCAGCATACTACCTTTCTTTCTTATAGATTAACACAGTATCAAAGTCTTTTTTTAAAACTCTGTTGCCCTAGTAGATCTATTGTCTTGGAGCATATGTTTTTTGGTGAACCTTTCTTCCAAGTTTGCGTTCATTTTTCCAGCATCGCCTCTGTTGAGTTTTCTAGTGAAGTTTCTGGTGCCCACCATTTTCTTTGCCACAGATAGGGTTAGGATCACACCACGCCAACCATCCAAATACCTGTACAAACCACCCATCTAGGCCCTCATGCATGACTATTCTATGGCTCTCCTTAAGTTATTTTATTATTAGTATTTTTGTCAAGTTTCAAGAAAAAATGTCTTTCAATGTCTCATAAACCTCTAGAATAGATTCTCGCTCATTTTGTCACCATATTTTTAGTATTGAGAGGATGGACAGGTTTAACTACCACTTGGGTTTCTGAATTTGGGTTATGGTGAAGTGGGTTGGACCAGAATCCCATCTCTCTCCATTTAATGAATTTGTTCCTATAGAAGTGAATAATAGATAAAGATTGATGCTCTTTATAGAATTGTATATGTTCTGAATGAATTGTGTGTCTAATGCAAATCACTCCGCATGTATTTATAGCATAATAGAAAATCAATTATAATAAATATACCTAATAATTAGGAATCAATCATCCTAATTTCCTAGATTATGTAACTCCTAATTTCTTAGAAATCTTAACAGTTGATTTCATTCTAACACTCCCCTTCAAGCTAGAGCATATGTTATATATACCAAGCTTGTTACAAATGTATAAATCCGAGGGCCTCTAAGGGACTTGCTGAACATGTCAGCTAGTTGATTGTTGGAGTTGACAAAATCAATACGAACAATAGCGGAAGCCATGGAAAAAAGTATCAGAAATGGCCTAAAACCAATTGTCGAGGTGTGAGGTAGCCGGGATGGAGCACAGTCGGTCGAGTTGGAGCACGATCAGTTGGGTTGGAGTACAGTCGGCCGAGTTGGAGCATAGTGGGTTGGGTTGGAGCACAATCGGCCAGGTTAGAGCACGGTTGTCCGGTTGGAGCACGGTTGGCCAGGTTGGAGCACGGTCGGTCGGGTTGGAGCATGGTCGGCCAGGTTGGAGCGGTGAATGAAGTGTGGTGGTCTCTGGATGTCGTCTGAGGAAGTCAGTTTCAATCGTTGTGGTCGCCGGAGGAAAACAATGCTTGGCGATAAAGAGAAGGGGCACATTATGCTCGATGGTGGATAGAGGCTGCAGACAACAATGAAAGAGGCATTGTAGAAAACTGAAATTAGGAGAGTAGACAAATGTTCAAAGACAATTTTTACGGCCGCCGACAGTTACTGGCTACAACGAACGACAAAGACAGTGGTGGAAGAAACTCAAAGAACCCGACTCTGATACCATATAGAATTGTATATGTTCTGAATGAATTGTGTGTGTAATGCAGACCACACAACATGTATTTATAGCATTATACATAATAAATTATAATAAATTAGGAATCAATCATCCAATTTCCTAGATTATGTAACGCCTAATCCCTTAGAAATCTGTAATAGTTGATTTCATTCTAACACTCCCCCTCAAGCTGGAGCATATATGTTATATGTACCAAGCTTGTTACAAATGTACTAAATCTGAGGGCCCTCAAGGGACTTGTTGAACATGTTAGCTAGTTGATTGTTAGAGTTGACAATATCAGTAGGAATGGCAGGGGAAGCCATGGAAAAAAGTATCGAAAATGGCCAAAAAAGCACTGCCAAGGTGTGAGGTAGCTGGGATGGAGCATGGTCGGTTGGGTTGGAGCACAGTCGGTTGGGTAGGAGCACGGTCGTTGGGTTGGAGCGCAGTTGGCTGGGTTGGAGCACGGTCGGCCGGGTCAGAGCGGTGCATGAAGGGTGGTGGTCTCTGGAAGAAGCCGATCTCGATCGTAGGGGTAGTTGCAGGAAGCTGGTCTCGATTGCGGTGGTCACGGGAGGAAAAGGATGCTCGGTGACAGGGAAAAGGGGCACTGATAGGAAGTTGAGAGTGTATGTAAGGAGGAAGAGAGGTTAGTCAACTGTTAGTTAACAGTTAGAGGGAGTTAGTTGCCTAACTGTGTTAACAGTTAGGAAGAGCGGGAATATACCTTTGTATAAATTGTTGAGATGGGGAGAGGAGAGGGACTTCTGGCAATTCAAGTGTATGAACAGACTGTTTAGTCTTGTTGGGGGGCGATTAGGCTCCCTTATTGCTTCATTCTTGTATTCTTTCTTGGAGATCAATAAAATCAGAGGTTATGCAGAACTTTTGCGCTGTTTGCGTGTGTTAGTTGGGTGAAAGATAAGGTTTCTTTATCAGAAACCTATCAATTTGGTCCGACCTGCCGGATTCAAATTTTGTGGACGCTGCGGTGAAGAGATGGAGACGACGACGGAGGCAAGATTAGAAGCGATTGAGATAACGGTGGAGGGAATGAAGGCGGAGTCGATGGCGGTACGTCGCGATTTACAACAAATTATGAAAATTCTGGAAAAACAGGGAAATCACGCGGAGAGCAGTTCGGAGGGTAGCTCCGTGAATGATAACCGACACAGAGGGAATGAGGAGACCGGAGGCGGTGGAAGCGGCGAAAGAAGTGGAGTGCAAAAGCCTTGGAGGAAGAGGGGTGATTATCCGACTGAAGGAGGTGGATGTGGAGGAAGAGTTCCATGTTTTTGAGTTGGGGGGCGTCGACGTTATTTTGGGGGTTGCATGGTTGGCTAAATTGGGCGAAGTTCGGACTAATTGGGGTAGCATGACAATGGAATATAATGTGGGGATAAAAAGATCACGATCAAGGGTGATCCAGCCCTATCGCGCCAGCTGGTGAAAGCGAGATCTTTGTGGAAGCTGGGAGATAACGCTGAGTCAGGAGCATTAGTGTGGGGTCTAAGTGCAATAGAGACAGCTGAAGACGGTGAGTGGGGAACAAATGCGACAGGCCAGCAGCATGAGTCCGTTTTCCAGCCCGATCATCCTCGTGAAGAAGAAGATGGGAGTTGGTGCTTTTGTGTAGATTGCAGAGCCCTGAACAAGGCCACTGTATCGGACAAATTCCCTATTCTGGTGATAGAGGAGCTGCTGGACGAATTAAGAGGGGTCAGGTACTTCTCAAAGATCGATTTGAAAGCTGGGTACCACCAGATCAAGATGGAGGAAGAGGACGTAGCCAAGGCAGCCTTCCGCACCCACCTGGGACACTTCGAGTTTCTCGTGATGCCATTCAGACTTACGAATGCGCCGGCCACTTTTCAGAGTACAATGAACCAGCTGTTACAACCGTATCTTAGGAAATGGATGCTGGTGTTTTTCGACGATATTCTTGTCTATAGTCCAAACTGGGTGGATCATTTAAAGCAGCTGGGTATCGTGATGCAGCTGCTGGACCGAAATGGGTGGGTGGCCAACCGGAAAAAGTGTGACTTTGGAAGAAGGAAGATACGTTACTTGGGCCATCAAATTTCCGAACAAGGGGTGGAAATGGACGGGGATAAAATTAGAGCGGTGGTTGAATGGGAAGAACCTAGAAACTTAAAAGCGTTGAGAGGGTTCCTGGGGCTCACCGTTACTATCGGAGGTTCGTAGCCGGCTATGGAAAAATAGCAAAACCATTAACAGAGTTACTCAAAAAGGGAAGATTCACGTGGAATGAGCAGGCGAAGCAAGCTATGGATGAATTAGAGGCAGCTATCACGTCGGGCCCCGTGTTGGAGTTACCCGATTTCAACCAGGAGTTCCATATTGAGAGTGATGCCTCAGGTGGAGGAGTAGGTGCCGTGCTGACCCAGAACAGGAGACCCATCGCCTTCTACAGTAAGGCCTTGTCGGAGAACACCTTAAGTAAATCGATCTACGAGAAGGAGTTAATGGCTTTGGTGTTAGCCATCCAACACTGGAGACTGTACTTGGTGGGAAGATTTAGCAACAATCAAGGACCAATTTCCGGAGTTCAACCTTGAGGACAAGGTTGAAAAGGGAGGGGAGGGTAATGATAGGAAGTTGAGAGTGTATGTAAGGAGGAAGAGAGGTTAGTCAACTGTTAGTTAACAGTTAGAGGGAGTTAGTTGCCTAACTGTGTTAACAGTTAGGAAGAGCGGGAATATACCTTTGTATAAATTGTTGAGATGGGGAGAGGAGAGGGACTTTTGGCAATTCAAGTGTATGAACAGACTGTTTAGTCTTGTTGGGGGGAGATTAGGCTCCCTTATTGCTTCATTCTTGTATTCTTTCTTGGAGATCAATAAAATCAGAGGTTATGCAGAAATTTTGCTCTGTTTGCGTGTGTTAGTTGGGTGAAAGATAAGGTTTCTTTATCAGAAACCTATCAGGCACACTATGCCTGACAGTGGACAGAGGCAGCAGTGAAATAAGCACTACAGACATCTGAAATTAAGAGAGCAAACAAGTGTTGAAAGACAATTTTTACAATTGATGGCAGCCGCTTGGCACTGCGGCAAAGACAGTGGTGGAAGAAATTCAGTGAACCTAGCTCTAATACCATATAGAATTGTATATGTTCTGAATAAATTGTGTGTCTAATGAAGACCACACAACATGTATTTATAGCATAATACATAATCAATTATAAAAAAATATAGGTAATAATTAGGAATCAATCATCCTAATTTCCTAGATTAAACGCCTAATTCTCTAGAAATCTGTAACAGTTGATTTCATTTTAACACTTAATTATATAGTGTTATTAAATCCGTCATTCTCATAACATACCAATCCAGAAGACTTCCCCAAGCAACAAAACCTAGAGGTTGTTCCATATAAGTTTTTTCCTAAACAGTTGACTAACATATTCACTAAGTTCAAGAAGATCAATCGTCAGTAATATATGTAGCAAACTGACTACATATGACTTATATGCTCCAACTTGAGGTGACAAGATCAAGTGTTAGAAAAAATAGAGGGTAATAACATTAGTCACTTGAAAACTCATGGCTGAAACCACTCAAAACACTTAAATTTGAAGAAAGTTCCCGAGTGCACCTTTTATGTCACAACTAGATAGCATTGTACATTGCATCTAATCCTGTTTATCCATAGAGGACCAAACATATTGAGATAGATCCTCATTTCGTAAGAAAATTCATGGAGTTTAGAGACATCACAACTAAATTTGTCAATTTTACTAACTTGCTAAACACATTCACCAAGTTTTAAAGAGGACCAAAAATCAATTATATGTGGACTAAGCTAGGCACATATGGCTTGTACGCTCCCACTTGAAGAGGAATATTATAATTACTAGGATCTTTTGTTTATTTTCATATTGTATCTGTTGGGAAGTCTCACATCGGCTAGAGATAAGACTAGTTTATAGTATATATGTAGGTGCAAACCTCACCTTACAAGTCAATTTTGTGGGGTTGAGTTAGGTTTAAATTCCAATTCTTAACATGGTATCAGAGTTAGGTTGAAAGCCTATCTTAGTGAGTTTTGTGTTTTTTGGGCATATCATTCCATCCACTATCAGGTCGTTATCAGGTCGCTATCGAACCACCCATTAATGTCTAGTCCCATGCTTGAGATGTATATACCTCAACATGAGAGGGGTGTGTTGGAAGTCCCACATCGACTAGAAATTTATACTATATATGTGGATGAAAACCTCACCCTACAAGTCAATTTTGTGGAGTCGAGTTAGGTTTAAAGCCACTTCTTAACGGTATCATATCTTCATTATTAGAGGATATCGAGTCTCCTCTATTTATTGCTTTGATTCATTTTTCTCAACATAAATAAATATTCATGTTGTTTTAGAAACACAATTTCAGTTCAATGTCTCTCTCTTTATTATAGTTTAACAGTTTGTATTCTTTTTAATTTATAATTTCAATCTGGTTGATATTTTACGTGATATATGTTTAATATTCAGTATGGAGGTCCATTTACTTCCTCTTTTTGCAAATTAATTGGTGTCTGATCTCTTATAGAATACAACTTGTGGTTATGATAATTTGTTATAGATAAAAAAATTGTCTAAATATTTCACACTGCATGCTATTAAACATGGCACATCTATGTCACATTGACTTTGCTTCATCGTTGCTATTTCAAGTAGATATCATTCCTTTTATATGTTGTAAAATTAAACTGACATTTGGGCTTATGCACTTGGGTAAGAGACTCTGCCTTGACTAGTAGGTACAAGTACAACATTTAGTCTAGTGATAAGCATTGGATTCAAAAGTTGTTTCTAAGGAAGTGAACTTTAAATGTAGTTTAACCTTGCAATATTGGTTTGTTATTATATATTATAATTTAGTCATATCTCTAATCATTGATGGATATTCAAATATTTGTAGGTAGTCTGAATAGTGAGTGATGTGATAGGTCCAACGAACATCACTAGGATAGACTCTAAATCCTTTTTAGGAAGTTAATTTTAAGACTAACTTCACAAAAACGGTTAGATTGTAAGTATGGTTTGTACCCACTTATATATTATAACTTGATTATATTTCTAGTTGATATAGGATCTTCAACATTGTTGAAACCATAACTCTTTAAACAACTGAGCATTCTGCTCTTTTCAAGTAAATTTTAGGTGTAGGAGTTGTGGGGTAGTCTCCTTAGAATGTAAGGTATAATTTTCTTTTTAGTTCATGGTGGATATTCTATATTTTCAGGTTTGGTTCCGTTATTGCCGGGGCATTGCAATCTAAGTTTTTTGACAAAAAGGAAAAAACTGGAGAAAATAAGACTGCACTAAAAAAGAACAAACACAAGCGTGGTTCATTTTCTTTCCAGGGTGGGATGCAGGTACTGAATTGTTGTACAAATATATCTCGTCTGAGACAATCCTGTGCTGTGCTTGATCTCCTCTGGCTGTTATCTTTATGATGTTATCCAGCGCAGACACTAACAGATACACTGTGCAAAGAGCTTGGGAAAGAAAACCTCAAATTAAATTCAAAGGTTTTGACATTAGCTTATGGTCATGATGAAAGTTCCTCATCACCAAACTGGTCTATTACTTGTGTTTCTAACCAAAGCACTCAAGATATTGATGCAGTAATCATGACGGTTAGTGTGGTTATCTTCCTTTATCCCTTTCCATTCTTTCACTAGATCTTTAGATGTAGCAACTGAAAGTTTTGCTGAATATGTGAACATGAGTATATGACTAAAATTGAACCAAAGTAAGGCAAAGATTTTCATAATATGTGAGCTGGTGTTCATGTGAATGAAAGTTTGAATTTCAGATAAAAAGTAGGATAAACTAAACAAAAGAACGTTTCGTAAGAAAAAAATAAAAGGCAATATCATTTCATTGCTATTCTTCTTGTCACATAGCCATGAAAAGGTTGAAACAAATAAACAATTTTGTTCAACGGAAACCTTCAAGTTCTTGCAATTAATTATTAAGTGGTATTGCTATATATCTGAATGCATCTTTGTTTGTAATGTACTAATTTCTGTTGACCAATGCTAATGTCACCTGTTATTTCACGTTGCTCAAAATTAAATATAAATATTATTTAAGGGAACTCTGACTTAGAATATGTTACAATTGTGCTACAATCTCTGTAGATGGAAAGCAGGGTTGTAGATTTATTCTTATAAATATGCTATTTGTAACCTAGTAATTTATACAGAAGTTGGGGTATTTTGCAACATTTATTTTCCTTTTCTAAAAGTGTGATATGATTCTTTTGTTGTATTAGTTTCTGAACTTTTATTTCGGAGCTTACACTTTTCTTCAGCGAAACATATATCACGATTTTAGTTACTACAACCAGTGACTTCAATTTCTGATGATTGTTTTGTGTGATAATAATATAGGCTCCTCTATGTAATGTCAAGGATATCAAGATTACAAAAAGGAGAATTCCCTTTCCACTTAGTTTTCTTCCCGAGGTATTTACCATTTCAACTTGACTTGGAGTTTGATTACTTCAAAATTTATTTGTTTGCAAATATAAAGCCCCATGCTAAGGCCTAAGTCCATTATTAAGAATGTGAAAGGGGTTGTCAAAGCAAATCTATAGTCACCTGAATCTTAAAGGTTTTATCATGCTTATCTTTTAGGGGACATCCAATAAATATTTTTACATTCTATTAGTTATTGTTTTCGAAACAGCATCTCACAAACCCTGTCGCAGATAAGCTATGTGCCAATCTCAGTCATGATTACTGCCTTCAGAAAGGAGAATGTAAAGAGGCCTTTGGAGGGTTTTGGAGTTCTTGTTCCTTCTAAAGAGAGACAAAATGGTTTAAAAACACTTGGTAATGTTTCCATGTGTTCATGGTTGTAAATATCTAAATTAGGTTATAACTATTTTTTGATGTAACTGCTAAAGTATCTTTCTCAACAGGTACGCTTTTTTCCTCGATGATGTTTCCAGATCGTGCACCTAGTGATTTTTATCTCTATACCACTTTCGTTGGCGGAACCCAAAACGGGGAACTGGCTCAAGCTTCAACGTACTTTTGCTGTAGTTGTAATCATATATTTTACTGACCAGAACCATGAGTATATCTTGTCACTATCTTTGTCTCGTCACTCCTTTTCGACTAATTTTTATCTTCAACTCCTATTCAATAAGTTATAATAACTTAGAAGTGACAATAGATATATTGGTATAGTAATACATGTCAAAAACCGTATATAATATCCTGTTGACTTGTCTTTTTTTGTATATCTTTCTAATAGTTAGTTTGCTTGTTTACTGTAGTGATGAACTTCAGAAAATTGTTACTTCTGACCTGAGAAAGTTGTTGGGAGCAAAGGGGGAACCAACATTTGTTAAGTATGTCTTCAGTATATTTTCATTAATTTTCTTTTATATTATATTTTATCCTTGTAAGTTCTAAATTATGCTAAATGACAGTCATATTTACTGGAATAAAGGCTTTCCTTTGTACGGACGTAACTATGGATCAGTTCTTGAAGCAATTGATAAGATGGAAAAAGATCTTCCTGGATTTTTCTTTGCGGGTAAATAATGATTGATCTTTTTCTTCTAAAATTCCATTTGAAATCAGGTGAAGCCACTTGTGGGTGTTAAGTCGCAAATGCTAATGTTATGTGCCGACCTTTTGATGCATTCATGTAGATTTAATATTATGTGGAATAGGTTAAAAACGTGCACATAGCATTAATTTTTAATGCCCATCTGATTAAACAACAGCTTAAATAAGTTCTTATTTAATTGGTATTTGTCATGCAAATTGGAAGTTATTCTGAAGAACTTAACGATAATTGTAAGTTCTTGCAAACATTTACTCAAGATCTTGTCATAACATTAGGCAAATAAACCGTATATAAGCTCTTTCAAATGCACCGTAAATTCTTATGCTTTAATGACGAACTTCGTAGGTAACCAGAAAGGAGGACTCTCAGTTGGCAAAGCAATTTCCTCAGGTTGGCAAGCAGCTGACCTTGTAATATCCTACCTCAACTCTGTTTCAGACAAGAGTGCCTGACAAATGATATACAGTGGATGTGGGAGTTGGGAAAGTTGTGCTTTCTATTATCAAATTTGTTTAATTAACATCTTATTTCGGCACTTGTAAACGATGTAATAATTACGTGTTGCACAATGCTGCAGTCCCCAATTCATTTGGTAAAAGCAAGTTAATTAAGAGATTTTGTGGCATCTGTGTGTGTGTGTGTGTGGCGGGCCCAACAAAGTGGATGTGTGCTGGTTGTGCAGATGCTTGAAGATGGGAGAATGTGTTGATGAATGACCTGGACAAGAAGGAGTTGGCCAGACTGGCCCAATAAAGACGCTAGTCCCCACGCTGGCAGACGCTTGGTTGATGTTGGGCCTCGCTGTGTAGATGTTGATGGTTGTGGGCATGCACGTTCTGGCCCATGATGATGCACAAATCATTGGATGCTTGCCCAAAGAAGAAAAGACCGAAAATGAAAATACTAAACCTATATACATTTCTACATTTATTTATATATTTACAAAGAAATTGAAAATTGGTTTAGTCATTGCCCATGTTGCAAACCCTTATGGTGAATTTCATCATCTATCAAATGCTTTAAAAAGCTTAGTTATTTTTTTTTTTAACTTGAGAAGCATGCCTCACAAATCTAGAAGAACACAACCAAACTATGTGAAACTTACTACATTTAATAATGAATGGATAAATTTTTTCAACCTTTTCTTCCCAAGTTAAGTATGACATTGGAACTTCTCTACAAAAATTTGGAATGTCATTCTCAGCTCTTAAACGCAACTCATTCTCACTATAGCTATAATAGAAACGATCATAATCCCAAAAATGATCATGCAAACTAGAATGATAGAAGTTTCCATTTTGGTAACTAATTTGAAGTTCATTTCTACTATGAAAGGTGGATGTTTCTCTAGTGTACCTTCTTCTATTGGATGACTCAACCTGTTGTTTTTCTCTCCTTTGTTCAATCATAAACTTAGTAAACATACTCTCTAACTTACTTTTTGTGTAAGTTCATACCTAAGATGTAAGTCCTCTTGACTATCTCTTGCAGTACCATGAACACTTGAATGAGAATGATCACTCATGTTGTAAAGTTTAAAATATTTTCACAAAGGTTTTCAAAACACTTTACAACTATGAGTGAGAAAGGTTTTCACAATTAAACTTTTTGTTTTTGATTGATGATTTCATAAGAGAAACAATAGAGTAAGAATGTTCCAAGTAGCTCCTAGGAAGGAGTGGTGAGTCATAATAGACAAGCTTAAAAACCAAGTCCTTCCTATGCAAAGTTTCCTTAGATTACCCTTACCTAAAACCAAAGAAAGGTTTATCTAAGATGCTTTCAAACAACCTAAGTACCACGAAAACTTAAAAGATAAACAAGACAATGTAAATAAGGAAAGTAAAAGGAATTGAATGCTATGTAACAAGTAAACTAACGGCGCTATATGAAGATGCAAATGACACTTAAGAGCCACTTGATACACCTTACTTCTAAGAGTGGAAACTAAACTATTACACAATTTTAGTAATGAAGATGAAATTGTACCAAAGACATTTTCCTAAGACACCAAGCAAATAAGAAAATGAAACCAAAAAAATTACAAGAACACAAAGGTTCTATGATACAAAACAACAAATAAAAGTGCAAAAATAGCTACTAAACTCTTCGTATCTTGTAGTGTTTATCCCCTCTTTATGTTCACTCCAAATCAATGTAAGAAATCCTTCTTCCTAAGTCCAAAGAAATTCTTCTATTAGCCTTCTTTCAAGCCTTCAAGATGCTACCTTCAAAGTTAGTTAAACTCCCAAAAGAAAACACCAACCAAATCTGATTTCAAGCACCAAAGAGGCCAAAGAATGAAAGCAACAAAAGCACAATTTGAAAGCTAAACTCAAATGGAGTAAGATGAGACAATACTTCAAAGAAAGCCGGAAATGATAAACAAAAATTTAAAGGTATCAATTAGGTAAGAACTCAAAAGGAATCCCTAACGAAATGTGCTAGAATAGATGAATAAAACCAAAATAAAATAAGAATACAAGACCAATCAAATTATCCAAGGCAAAACACTTGCTGGAAAAATGCAAACAAAACTTAAAATTCAAGTCCAAAATTCAGTTTCTTATTGTTGTTGTGTCCATTTCTTTTGGTAATTTTTTTTTCACTTCTTTTGTCCCTTTTCTTTTTTTTTTTGATTGATGGATCTTCTATTTTTATCAATTTTTCAGAACACAACAAGCATCATAATCTTTGCACAACTCATATTCAAAAGCAAGGCTAATTCAAGGGTGTATGTGGGAAATCCTAAGGAATCAAATGATCTTTTGACAACTAAAAAAATGACTGAATGGAAACCTAATACTAAGAAATTGTTTAGGAACTAATAAGAAGTATGAATACATTTATAAAATGGAAAGAAAACATAGAAAAACCCAAAACATCAAAATCCAAAATTTCAGGCTAAAAGTGGACAATTATGACCTTTGCTCAATGTTTTACCCATAACATTTTCTATAGAGCTCTAAATGAGATAATTTTTTCCTAGAAAATAGAATCAAAGAGCTTTCCATTGACATATAGAATGTATCATTTATATTTCTGATCTGGTTGCAGTTAATTTTTGAAAATTGAAGTTTAGACAGCTCTTTGCGCTAGATTTCAGAAAATGGGTAGGCTTCAAGTTTTCAATGTTTTCATTTTTTCTCTTTTTCAACAAAGATGTGATGAAATATATGGATATACAAGACTTAGTACAAAACAATAGGATCATAAAATCAAAGAAAATGACTCAAAAGAGGACTCAAACCCATGACACAAACCCATAAACTTTGCACACATACAAATAGAAAAATTAGAAATTTTAGGCACACAACATGGATATGTGTGTACAATTACTATTATGATTTGTATAGATGTTGGTTGCTTTGATTGATTGTTTGGTTGAATATTCATTTTGCCTCGGGTTGTTTAGATTTGTGTTGGGCTGTGGAGAAAGTTAGAGATAGTAATGGATAAGGAAGGGTTGTGTGGATAAACTTTGAGAGTACCACGGGGTTGTCAAGAGTAGAGAATGGTTTGAGTTGGTTGGAATATCCTTGAGATTAGGGTATCTATTTCTCCTATGTGTTAGGAAGGAGCACTCTTTAGACTGTGTGAGGTAATAAGAGTGAGTTTGAGTACCATACCATTTAATATATGTGACATGTTGAAGAGAGGAAAGTTGTTTAGCCTTATAAGGGAAATTGGTCCTTACTATGTGTGTACTTAACCACCCATTTTGGATATTAGTTTGTGTGACTTTAGTCTGTGTGACATTAGACCATTGAAAGGATTTTGTATGACATTAGTCTGTGTAAAGTTAGCCACCAAGAGAAAAGTAGCAAAAGAGAGTTGTGGGTTATGAATGCTTGGTTTATTGAGTGATTTTTTTGGTTGAATAGCTTGTTTGTTTGTGGTTGTGTGTTATTTATTTAATTGGTAAACTTTATAATGTTTATGTTTGATTTCTTAGCTCACCCATATTTGTTTGTGTATATGGCGATGATCATATAACATTTGTGTTATATGGGAGCAGATGTAGATATTACAGTTGCGAAAGGAAAATGTTATGTTGGGTTTCATACGAATTATATTCTTTTAGGAAAAGGATTTTAAGAATTTATGTATTGGTTTACAATTGAATTTTAATATTTTATTTTATTAAATGTATTCAATTTATGTTTTTGAGATTAGCCATGAAGGAGCTCGGGTAAATGGCCTAGATACTTAAAAAGTTCGACTAGTTTAGCCACTAAGAGAGCCCAATTCTAAGGCCAAATTACTTAAAATGATCAATTGGATTAGCTACTGAGAGAGCTTATCCCCGAGGCCATATTACTTAAAGCTTGGTTGCTAATGAGAGAGCTCGACCCCGAGGCCAGATTACTTAAAGCTTGGTTGGATTATCCATTGAGAGAGCTCGACTTTGAGGCCATATTACTTAAAAAGTTTTTGTTGGATTATCCACTTAAAAGAAATCGGGCTTGAAGCCAATCCACTTGCATAGCACGACCCTATGGCTCCACTATATTGTGAACTCAGCCGAATGGCCAAATCCATCTACAAACTACATAAGTCAAGCCAAGCCAACTAAAGATATGATATGACCACATACACGAAACCAAACTTTCGAGACTGGGGACTTATGTTCCTACCCGACCCAATAGGCATATTAAAGATTGTGGGCCAATAAGGCCCTTTAAGCCTCTTCATTATGGAACAACCTAAACATACACCTATTTGGACAATATTTACATATTATAACTAAATCTCGGCAATTGGGTGTATTGATTATTATTTATGATTATGTTACTATTTATTAGACTCCTCAGGTAAGTGTTGTTCCAATAGAAGCATAAGCCCATGACCATATTAATCCTATAAATGTAACTAGTATTTCCCAAGGAATGCACACTCTCACACTCTCTCATAAACACTGACACACTTACTTATACAAATATTCTAACCCTCTTATTGACTTGAGCGTTAGAGAGTCTTTTTGCAAGTGAATTTCCCCACTCTCAACAAAAAGAAAATCTTTCTGAAATAACAAAAATAATCAAACAACCATTAGGATCTTGCTACTTGTTCGAAAGTTTACGTTCAATATCTATATAAGATCATGTATAATCAAAACTAAATAAATTAATTTGTTTTTCTTTTTTCTTTTGATATCATATATATATATATATATATATATATATATATATATATATATATATATATATATATATATATATATATATATATATATATCGATTATATATTATATGATACTTAAATAGATTTTTTAAAATAGTGATGATTAGAATACTTTATCCAAAATATTACAATTAAAATTAACTATATTTGAATTATCTTATTCAAACAATGTGTTTAAAAAATGAAACAGTTTGAAATAAAATTATTCAAATTCGATATCTTCTAATTTCTTTAAAATTGTAAAATTCTCTATGAAAACATAATGTTAGTTTTCATATTTTGATTGTATCATACACGACTTATTTATCATGATGATTGACTGAGACTAGTTGAAAAATATGCTAAATATTTAAAAAAGTAGTTTTAAACTCATTTTTAATAATATAATTTAAAATTATTTATAAAATGATTAACACGTAATTATAGAGATAGTATCCTAGAAAGGTCGAAAAATATTAAAAGAACTACTTTTAACACGTGTGTTTTAAGAAATGGAAAAAACAATTACATTATTTCTTACTTACTTCACTTGAGTACTTTATCATGAATCAAGGTGATGATGTGGACACCTCAACCCACGCCATTTATCCTCTTAATTTGGTGAAAACTAACTGATTTAAGTGAACCTACCAGAAAAAAAAAACTATAATATTAATGAACTTATATAGTAATATACACACTCTATAAATTTCATTGGTACCATCTTTATATTTATATATATATTATAAATATAACCCTTGTGCTATTATGACTATGGAAGTGTCACCAATTATCATAATTTTAAACTTCAATTTGGTTCATGGAGGTTTCACGTGGTGTGCAAACTCATTTTAGCTTGGATACCAACTCCTTTAATTTCAAGCTTCAACAGTCCTATTGAATTTTTTTGTTAATGTCTCAACAAACTTAACCTAAAAACCATGTGTGACTTTTAAAGTTGTTTTTCTAGAAGAGGATACTTCAAGGTTGAATCCCACAATCTTAAAATGGAATTCACTCTTTTCCAGAAGAAAAGCAGCTTGAAACTTTTACAGGATACTTTGGGATGGTGAATTTCTCTTAAAAATATATTAAATGATTTTTTTTCTTGTTTTTTTAATAGATTTGTTTATTGAATATTAATTTCCAAGAAAAGTTTTAGACATATTTAGGTATTAAAATTACTCCCCTGAATGTTACAAACTTTCCCATATACACCTTGTAGTTAAAAGTTCAAAGATGCGTCAGTCTATCAAAATGATTTTTTTTTCTCGTATTAGACATGAATTTGAATGTCAAAAGCCTATAAAGCTCAAGATATGTTTCAAAAGTAAAATAATATTTACAAATATAATTACAAATAAATACTACACTAAAATGATTTCAACGTTCTAAATTTTTAAGTAGATAAGTTTTCTAAGAATTTAGAAAATTAAAGAAAGAAAACCTTTATAAATCTGTAGATAGCTCATAAAATTTGTAGGTAACAAAATCTTACTTACATATAAAACTTTATAATTAAATTGATCATAATAAACATTATCTACATATTCAAATAAGTATGTAACAACTAATTTGATGGGAAAAGGGCCAAAAAATATAATAACTTGACAAAGAGTAATAACGCAGCAGCGGAAATTCAATCTCCTTTCTTGCGAGAATCTGTGAAAAGCACCAAACAAATAGAACAAAAATAGAATCCAAAGCACAAAGAGACATCAACAATTTTTGGTACAAAAGAGTCTCCAATAATAACACCCAATGATGTGTTCAATAAGTCAATTTAAATAAGCACAAATGCTTACAAATGAGAACAAAGAAGATGAAAATTCTCCAAAACAGGGTTGCTGGTGCGGGACCGATTTCTCCCAATC
The DNA here is from genome assembly GCF_029865625.1 of Vigna umbellata. Taxonomy (NCBI): domain Eukaryota; kingdom Viridiplantae; phylum Streptophyta; class Magnoliopsida; order Fabales; family Fabaceae; genus Vigna; species Vigna umbellata. The sequence continues at coordinate 16,401,135 of NC_142169.1, read as the reverse complement.
TAGACCTCCGATTGACGATCCGAACGGTCAGAATGAAGAATCATATGTCTGAAACCTAGTGTCCAAAACCCAGCTCGATCCAACGGTGAACGACTTCACAGCGACGAAAACACCAATGCAAGTTTAGGGTTATGCGGGAATAGCTTTCTCTTTTCCTTTTTCTCTCACTTGGCTTTTGCCTATCTTCAAATGACTCTAATGTGCCCTACTAATCTAACCCATCTCTATTTAACCTAGCGAGACATAAAGGTCCAGATTATTTGGGCTTATTCTCCACATAGGAAGGGAGCCCAATAACCCAACAAATCTCCCCCTCACGACTATGTGGACATATCCGCCAAACCAATTGCAGGTGATGAAGGTGATGAAGAATACTGATGAGTTTATATTTATGCTTACATTTTAGGTTTAATTTCAAATTTTTGATGGAATTCTAGTGTTTATATGGTTGATTTGAAGATTTTTTATGATTAAATTTATCGGGTTTGAGAATTAAAGAAGGTTAAAAAGTGATTTTTAATTGCATGAATTATTATTCGATATTCTAATGTTTGTTGATGCAGCTGAAGATACAAAATAGACCGAAAATAATTTACAAGGAGCTAAATGCGCCCGTGCTTTTTAAGTTATGCATTCCCTTTTTCAGAAATTGGCCAATTAATTAATTTTTTCTCCTACACCCTTAATTTTCCTATACACATGTCTCCAACCACACAAGATCATAATCAACAAGATGTTGCCACGTGACAATCCACCACACATAAATCTGATCACTAAGAAGCTGCCACGTGTCTCTAATTATCTACACACTAAAAAAGACCAATGATCTTAAAACAAAAATATCAACTTGCAAAAAGAAGAGTTCTAGCTTTCTTTACCTCAAAATACCTATTTATTAGAGCTTAACTTTTGCTAAATGCTCACAGAACTATCTTCCTTAGAAACTCTATTTGGAAAAAATTAATTGGTCTAAAACGTTCATTGTTACTCTAACTATTCAGAGGTGCGATCATTTCTAAAATGAATGAAGAGAAGATGTGAGTTTGAAAGACCAAAATGAAAGAAGTATAATTACACTGTGGAGGACAGAAAGAGAACTGAGAAAGAATATCAATAATCTTTCCTCTCCTTCCCATCTTATATGTTTATTATTTTATTATTATTTTTCTTTTACTATTTCTTTGTGAATATTTTGCATAAGAAAAGACCATAAAAGCATTGATAAACAGACAAGATCACATACATTTTTGAAAATTTAATAGAACAACATAAAAAATAATATTTAAAAATGAGATAAAGGAAGAAAATTTTGAGTTAGTTCAAAATGGAGTTAACGGAGTTATATTTTTTCCTTTAACTTTTACTTAATACAAACAGTTTTAAAGCATTCACGTTCTAATTATTATTTTATTTAATTATTTAATGTTAAATTTTATATCATGTCAACATGGTCCAGTAAAAAGATTTTATAAAACTCCATTCTTACAATTATATTTCTAACTCTTGAAATAAAGACATTTTAACTTATTATATTATTAATAAGAAAACTTCCATATGTATTAACATTCAAATAACATTTGAATTATAATCCAATCTATAATTAAATTAAATCCAATAAGTTATAGTGAAAAAAATTGATACCGAACAAAATAATTAATAAAAACCATTAATAGTAGATGACATTAATTAATATTAATGACATAACAGAAACCAAATTACAAACTCACTTAATTTAATACTGTTTTGGTTTTATTAAGTTTTAATTTAACTCGTTTATAAATTTATTTATTTTTAATTAAGTTTTTATTAGTTTTAATTTGTTTATCTTTAATTGAGTTTTATTAGATTTAGATTATATATATATATATATATATATATATATGACTATCAATACTTTTATATGGTTTAATTAAGTCTTTTTCGTTTATTTTTTTTATTTAATTAGGTAATGTGACTGTAATTTGTATATTTTGTTCTATCATATTATCTCTTTTCTATATATGTAAAGAAAATACGTGATTTTATAATTAATATAAAATAATATTATTTTAAATGTAAAATAAAAAATAACTTATATTATTTTAATATTTTTATTAATTATAAAACTTTACATGAAAATAAAAATACAAAATGAGGAATAAAATAATAATTACTCACTCAATAAATTAAATATTAGAAACTCAATTAAAAAAATATAAATTTTAGGTAATTAATAAAAAATTATGAAAATTTAATTAAAAATATATAAATTAATAAAAAAATTAAAACCTAATTCAATCTATTATTTTAAATAAAAAAGTTTTATAAGTTACTGATGGCATGTGGAATACCTACCCAGAACACATCTTAATTTTGATATTGGGTTTGAAGAAAGTGGCCATGGGCGCCACCACATCACCAATGTAGTTATTTCCTGGGACACTGATACAAAGTGTAGAAGGTGATATTAACATTTGATTTTGGTGAAAACATAGTAACATTATTGTTGACAACTGTTTGTGTCGGTGAGCCAGCCCAGCTTGAATATTAAGTATGCCACATCGCGTTAGGGTTGTACGTCTTTCACGCGCCTCTGCATTTTTCCAACGGTTTTATCTATCTTAACATTTTCAGCTATTTATTTTGGAAAAATGTTTTTAAGATTATATGTATCATATAATAATTAAAATAGTTAAATATACTTTTAGGTCCTAAATGAAAAATTAAAACTCATTTATATTTTTTATCTAAAATTTTAATACATTTATTTATATTTTTAAAATATAACTTTTTAATTTAATTACATTAAATTTTTATAACATGTTATGTAACATCTTATTTAACTGTATACAGTTACAAAATAAAATATTATAAAATTTGATAATATAGTAAATATAGTTAAGAAACATATAAAATATTAATACAATTATTCATATTAATATAGTAACATAATATACGCATATCAACTAAAAAACTATAAGAGTTGTTCAAAAGAAAAGAACTCCTATATGAAAAAATTAGAAAAAGTTATACAACTATTTCGTCACATCCTCGTCTTCCATCAAAGGCATATCATAAGCTAACTCACCATGTGCTCACATCGTGAACTAATAATTACAAAAGAACAACAAAGCACAAAAGAAAATGATAGGGTAAACTAATTGCAAAAAGAAATATAATAAGACAGTTAAATCATATCAAATATCAACTAAACATTGGCGACATACAATAACTCATGAACACACAAAAACAATTGACAATAAACTCAATTACCCAGGTAATGCTTTTGACATAGGGCTTCATTGTATGCACTTGTAGTTATATTTATGCTCTACAAAGCCATAAACATAGGGGTTATCATTCTACTACTCACAAGGTTAGTCTCCTTCGCACCTATGAATAAATAGTCCAGTGGCTAAGATGTTCTACCATTCTTTCCCCCACCGTTCCTCTCTATATAAGTTGAATGGTTGGTAGAATATCAGGATATGTCCTTTTTGAACTCCTATATGTCAATGCATACACTAAATATCACCAACACACATGATTTTTCCTTGAAATTTTCTCAACAACAAATGCCAAACACATCCATAACAAAATCCCCATTTCCACTCACACAGTCTTCATACTCATAAACATACTGAAGTGTATTTAAATCAATGCCAAACAGCCAAGAAGAAAACATATCGGCGCTCAGGGGTGGCACCCAATCCAAGAATTCTCACAAAATATGATACTTAGTGTAAGTCTTGACTCTCAACACCATTCTTCTCGCAAAAAGTCGTGTTGAGTAACACCCTTCTACTGCTTAGCGTCCTAGAATTAAATTGCTCCAGACTTGTAGTACAAGGTGGCGTTCAATGGTGCCTTGCTATCGCTTAACACCAAAGCATTCACAAAACTTGATGTTTAGTAGTGAAAAGGGGCACTCAACGGTTTGAAGCTAAAATACTCCCAGACTTACACACATGAGCTTGCGTTCAACACCCAACCAACACCACTTAGTGCTACATCGGTTTATAACAAAATCATTTATGATTTAAGTGAACTTGGACCTAGTCAATTGCTCAAATTGGTATACCTTTTTCAGGTAGTTGATACAAAATTGCTTTTACAGATTAAAACTCATATCAATTTCCTTTATTGTTAAGCTTTTCATGGAAGCATTCTGCTATTGATAAGGACCATTGATCAATCTGCTTCTATAACCAACACAAATACTACATTAAGACCATTGATCAGCAGAGACTAACAAAGAGAACTCAAACACTACATGCGAACGAAAAAAAAGTCAGGTTTAGAGAAAGAACAAACAAAAGAAAGTGATAGAAAACCAACTTACCATGTTGAAGAAATTGATGGGTTGCTCTTGATAAACTCACCGCAAGGAGAAATTCTATGGTCTCCGATCTTTAAAATGATGAATGAATTGAAAAAATTCTTAGAAAGAAGGGAGACAGAGCTCTAAGAAAAAGATTTCTAAAAAGAAATTATGTTTTTAAATAATGAAACTCGTTTATAAAAATTTATTTATGTTTTAAACTTTTATTATTAAAATAATCGAGTATCACCATATTAAATACACTATCAATTCTAAAATACAAATTTTCTTTTAAATGTCAAACATATTTTATACTAACATTTGAATTATTTATATTGTTTGACACGTTTTATCTTAAGAAATTTAACATAATTGGATTAAAATATATCCATTTATTTTTAAAGTTTGAAAACAAGACAAATTTTAGTTTCACATCAAAGTTTAGTGATTAAAAATATATTTAACTTTAAATAAAATTATAATATATTTTTAAAGGTAAACTTTTCTTAAAAAGTTATCATTTATTATTATTTTTCGACGTTTTTTTTCTTGTTAGGTTTATACGTACTTTCTTATATAAAAGATGACATTGTGATCAAATTAATTATTTTAAAATAAAGTTTTAATGGATATACCCCAAAAAAAATTCTGGTTAAAATTTTTATACGTACTTTAAATTAAGTATAGTTAGTAATTTTTTGTGTGAAAATCTTATCATAGAGATTAAAAAAAGACAGATTATTGTAAGAAAAAAAATTAATTAAAATAAATTTTAAATTATTTAACATGATTCCAAAGCATATATTATATCAAAATAAATATTAGAATAGGAGATGTTGTTTTAACCACTACCTAAAATCTGTTACACGGTCCTCAATGGGCGTGCCGAAGTTTTTCACTCTGTTTTTATTGTTTTTGTATTTAACGTGGTCTACAATTTCCGTCAAGATTCAGTCACTGATCATCATGATTGTTTGCTGTGGTTTGCACCAAACGACGCCGTTTGCACCAAACGACGCCGTTTGCACCAAACGACTCCGTACACACTTTTTTTCGAGTATCAATTCTCATAAACCTCATATAACCTAACAAATTAAAATTAGATATTTGAAAATAACCCTCTCTTTGGAGGTTAGCAACTTTTCCTTTAATCACTAAGATAGTATTATTTATGTGCTGCATTTTCACACTCCCAATACCAAGAAAGTTTCACGTATATAAAAAAAATGCTGATAAAATAGATACAAAATGTGTAGTAATTGTATTTTTCATAATAAAAATAAGTTTACTTTATTATTATTTTCATCATTAACTAAGCAATAGCTGCTTTTCATATCTTTTTGTTATATTATTTTATTTTAAAGAGTTTATATTCAATAGTTATATTAATTTTATATATTTATTTGAATAAAAATATATGTTTTTATTATCTTTTAAATTTAATGTGAATTTTATAATATGCATTAAATTAATATATATACTAGATTTCCATTAAAGAAGAAAAACATGTAATTATAAAATGAAATAGTGATGAGTAATTATTTTTTATTACTGTGTTATAACATGGTAATAATTTTATTATTTTTAAATATAAATAAATGTAAAATAAAAATATTAGATGTATTTATAAAATATGAATATTTCATTATTACATATTGTTATAAATAATTTACTTGAACCATATTGTTACAATTAATTAGAATTAATTAAAAAAATATAATGTTATTTACAAAAGGAGCACAAAGTTCACTATAGCTATGTATTATTTTTAAAAATTAAATTTAGGGTTGAATATTTTAAGAAGTAGTGTAGTGACTAAAATAATGTTATTGATTGTGAAAAATGTGCGCTTTTTCTGTTTATGCTTCGTATAGGAATGTTGTTCTTCTAATAATTATAAATTACTTTTACATCCTTTTTCTCCATTTTCTTCAATTTCATTGACTTGTAGAGACTATCCCATAGATATGGTGGTGACCCTCTTGCAGTTCCAGCTTGTTGTCACAGCTATCTGATTCTACCAGCCACTGCTTTCCCGGTACTCACTCTTCTTACATTCCAAGCATTCTCTTAGTTCAAACTTGCTATAACTTTTGCTTCTGTATTTAACCAGACACCATATTCTGCATTATCATTTTTCTACTCGATTTTGCCTTCAAGTTCTGAGCTTTGTTACTGGGGTTTCTCCAGCTCTTGCTTGATCTGGTTCTTTCTGTTTATGTCCAAGGTTTTGTGTTTTTTTTGGTCTTTTTGTTTGGTCTCTCTGTGGCTGGTTTCAATTTATCTGCACCAAATTTGCTTTAAGTGGAGTTAAATTTGAGTCTTAAATAGTTTAACGGTCCTATCCTTACATTGTATCTTCTGTGTTTGAAATTTGTTCAAGATAACCAGCAAATCTTAGGTAGCTGCTTCACTGGCAAACTTTTTTTTTTTTTTTTTTTCTGTTTCTTAAACTTTCCTTTTGTTTTGTTTCCTCTTATTGAGACTATACTTAATAATTAGAGAGTTCAAAAACCACTCATTGCTATCTGACTAGGATTGCTGGTAAAATGCAAATCTAAATCTGATTTATTGCTGTCTGTTTCACTTCAGAGGGCTTGTGAGTGGTGATTGTTCAACTACATATTGAACTGCATTTAAGAAGTTTTTCTTTGAAAGGAGCCTTATATTTGCTGCAGCAATGAAAGGAAAGAACAGGAGAAGTGGTGGTGGTGTCCATATGGAATACCTAATTCACATTCAGGAGATAAAGCCTTGGCCCCCTTCGCAATCTCTCAGATCACTTCGTTCTGTATTGATACAATGGGAGAATGGTGAACGCGCTTCAGGGTCTACTGCTCTTGTTTCCCCTTCTCTCGGTCCTAGTTCTGTTGCTGGTGAAGGAAAGCTCGAGTTTAATGAATCATTTAAGCTTCCTGTAACTCTGTCAAGGGATATGTCTATCAGAAATAGTACTGCTGAGGTGTTCCAAAAGAATTGCTTGGAGTTCCACTTGTACGAGACTCGAAGAGACAAAACTGTTAAAGGGCAGTTACTGGGGACTGCCATCATCGACTTGGCAGATTGTGGTGTACTAAGAGAGACTTTGAGCATTCGTACACCATTGAACTGCCAGAGGAACTACAGAAACATGGATCAGCCACTTTTGTTCGTTCAAATTGAGCCTGTTGAAAAGAGTCACCCTAGATCTTCTTTGAAAGACAGCTTGTCAAAGGTGGAGCCAAAGGACAATAATGGCAATGAATCTGTATCATCATTGATGAATGGAGAGTATGCTGAGGAAGCTGAGGTTGCCTCTTTTACTGATGATGATGTTTCCTCTCATTCATCTGCGGCTGCAGTCACTACTTCCTCTGATGTTTCCTCTCATTCATCTGTGGCTGCAGTCACTACTTCCACTGAGTCAAGCGCATGTATGCTTCCTGAACAGGAGGTATTTCCCCTTATTCTATTCCATTCTCTTATCTATAGGAACGCACATTTCTTTTTTTTTTTCAAACTATGTTAGTACCTATGGCAATTTATGTTGTCCTCCAGCCATATTTCATGAATATACTTTTTGAAATAGGACAAAATGCAGTCGTTGCAATGTTTAAATGTTTTCCTCTTCTTGACCAAGGTTGAACTTGTCATCGAATGCCTGACTGGACCCTTTCAAATGAAGTTGTTTTCTTGAGTCACTACGAGGAAAATAAGAATCCTATTTGTTGTACTTCCAGTTACCCACACATAAGGATATGAAGAAAGCACATGAGAAAAGGAGAAAGAGAGTGGGAACAGGGATGAGCTAGAGTAGGGATTATGTCATTTGTTATAAGCTATAACAGATTGTGTTAGTGGAAAAAAGATATGGAGGCAAATTATGTGAATTAGTTAAATGACAAGAACAAATATATGGAGGGCATGAATTGAATGATAGGTTGCAGGAAGGTTGCAGCCCCTGGGCAGTGCTGCTTATTCAGTCTTTCCTGTTTATGATTTCATTTTACTGATCATCTTCTTAAACTGTTGGTATAAAGGGAATGGTAGTGCTTGCGTTCTTCTTGCTGGGTATCTAAACATAATGTAACATGGAGAAAATTCTTGTCAAGCTATTTATTAATTGTTATTTTGCTATTAAGGGTTATAATATAATAATTCTTTCTTTCTTTTTGTTGGACATATCTAAATATAATAATTTCTACTAAATTGCAGAATGGACCAAATGGATCATTGCAAAACAGTGGTGCAAATGACAAGGGGTATCATCCCTTGGCCTCAGAGACAAGAGTTGAGAAGTTGAATGTGATGGAGCAAGATGCACATGAGACACTGGAGAGGAGTTCTTCCTATGTGTCATCCATGGATGTGTTCTCAGAAGTTGGGAGTCCAGTAAATGGTCATACCTCTAATATAAGCACTCCCCATAATAGATCAGTGACAACCCCAAAGCAGGTTGCTTCTTTTAATGCCGACTCTTCTTCTCCAAGCTTAGAGGAAAATTCTAAGAGCAGATTCAGAAGCAGTGAGCATGAAAATTTGGATCAGGAGGGTAGTGAAAAAGTTGCCAATTGCAGAGAAAAGGGTACAGGTGTTCAAATAAACAGTAATGAAAGTGATTTTGACATCTATTCTGGAAACATTACATCTGTAGGTAGAGACTACCTCGACAATAATCCAAGATTTGGTTTGGAAACCAAAGACAACGTAAGTGAGAGATCTGAGGAAGTAGATAAAAGTCTGCAGGAGGGGGGAAGTGATGCGTATTACAGTTCCATTGAGGATAAGGATGGAAATGAATCATTGCATTTTGATGAGCTGTATCTTGTTGAAGATGAATCAATGGTGCAATATGCAAAAGACCAAGCTTTAGTGGGTAGCAATTTATATTTTTTGGGTGGGTCAGATAATGGTATGAAAGGTAGTTTTATGAAAAATGAAAGATTAAAGCATGTTAAGTCTGTAAGGTCATCAGCAGACTCAGTTAGGAGTATTGGGCCACTTGGTAACAATCATCACGCTGAGGTAAAGGAAAATGGTGTTAATGGAGATGTCCAAAATAATGGAGGGAACATTCAAAGCAGTGACAGAAAAGATGCCAAGGTTTATCCAAGGGAAGCCAGAAATGCCATTTTAGACAGCAAGATTGAACAAATGGAAAACAAGATAAAGATGCTTGAAGGAGAGTTAAGAGAAGCTGCTGCTATTGAGGCTGCTTTATTTTCAGTAGTTTCCGAACATGGAAGCTCAATGAGTAAAGTTCATGCCCCAGCTCGGCGCCTTTCCAGGCTGTACCTTCATGCTTGTAAAGAAAATCTTCAAGCAAGAAGGGTTGGGGCTGCTAGAAGTGCTGTTTCAGGATTAGTCCTCGTTGCGAAGGCCTGTGGAAATGATGTCCCAAGGTAAGCTTGAGTATTTTAGTTACTGCCTTATTTTGGGTACAATGCTTACTTCATTCATTTTCAAGTATATGTACCCGTTATCCTATCACTAGTCAACATAATATTTTAAGCACGAGTGGCTTCATCACGAGAAATTGGGGATTTATTTCTAGGTAAAAATAATTGTCTTTAATTAATTAACTTAGCAAGAAACTTTGTTTGACATGAAGAAAACATATACACTGCTCTGTTTGAAATGAAATCAAAGTTATTCTAGTCTGAATAAAAAAAAGATAATACAATATTATGTGGAAGATAAAAGGGATATACTTCATGAAACTCTCAGCTAATTGGATCATCAGATTAGATATTTTAGGTTTTTAATTATTACTGCCTATATTGGAAGTTACAGTTTCAACAGAAACTGTGCTGACTGCCGGGCAATTAACTTCTTCTTGCATCTTGATGCAGGTTGACATTTTGGCTGTCTAATTCTATTGTGCTGAGAACAATTATAAGCAAAACTACCAAAGACGTGACAACATCTAATACTTCTGGATCTAGAACAAAAAGGAAGAATGGAGAGATGAAAGTTGGAAAGGTAACACAACCACTAATATGGAGAGGGTTCTCTCCTAGGAAAAACGATTACATGGCTTTTGAGAATGGAGGTATAGGTAACTGGGATGACCCAAATGTGTTCACCTCAGCACTGGAAAAGGTAGAAGCTTGGATCTTTTCTCGCATTGTGGAATCTATTTGGTGGCAGGTAACGCTTTCATCCCATACAAAAGGCTTAAGTCCCCATATGAGCTCATTATTAATATAAAATAGTCCCATTGGCTTTTAACATGGATCATTCTTTCTGTGTCCAGTCTTTGACTCCATGTATGCAGAATTCTGATGCCAAGGTCACTCGTAAAGATTCTTCAAAAAACTATAAAAATATGTCTGGCTCATGTGACCAAGATAAGGAAAATTTATCGCTAGATATTTGGAAGAATGCTTTTAGAGAAGCCTGTGAAAGGCTATGTCCTATCCGCGCTGGAGGGCACGAGTGTGGTTGTTTGTCTGTGCTGCCTAGATTGGTTAGTATATATCTATCCGTTTCCCTCTTCCTTTCCTTCAATGTTTTTAGGCTAAAGGTATTGAAGTTTTTCATTATAGTACCTTTTTGTATTGTCCCTTTTCAATTGTCATTTATCTGTAGGTTTAGTCTGCATGGTAGCTGAAGAGCTTTGAAATGTATGATTATGTAAACAAAGAATAATGAGTGCGTGTATTTTTCACTGGAGCATAGTGCCTCCTACTGACTGTTAACAGGAGAAAAAGGGGGAGAAAAGTATGTTTTCTGCAAATTGCTTAAGCTGAAGCCAAAATATTTACAACTCCTCTAAGATGTGAAATCCCCCAACTTTCCCGACAAACTAATATCTTTGAGTATACCAATCTATGTATCTACGTCTTGTCGTCAGATTATGGGACAAAATTGACATTAGACTGCATTTTGTTTTTACTTATTCCAGATAATGGAGCAGTGTGTGGCAAGATTGGATGTTGCTATGTTCAATGCCATTCTTCGGGAGTCTGATGATGGTATTCCAACAGATCCTGTATCTGATCCCATTGGTGATCCCAAGGTTCTCCCCATTCCACCCGGTAAATTGAGCTTTGGATCTGGTGCACAGCTAAAAACTGCGGTAATATCTGTGATCTCAACAAATTTTTATCTGAACTAGAACGTGTGGCTCTGTACTAGTGAATGTAATTGCAACCTACTGTGATAGACTCAATTTACTTCTTTCCTTTCTGCTAATATCTGTTTCTTGAATGTAACTCTAAAAGTGGGCCTGGAGTATGACTTTTTGGCTTGGAGTTAACCACTACTACATTGAGCAATTAGAAGTTAACTGCTTTGCAGCAAAAAATGAAAATAAAGAATGATTTGAATATGCATATGTTCAATATAACATCACTGGATATAAATTGTTTCGACTGAGTAGTTATTTTCATTTGTGTTCTGGATTTCTCAGATTGGTAACTGGTCTAGATGGCTAACTGACCTATTTGGTCTGGATGATGATGATTCACATGATAGAGATGACGATGACCTTGACAGCAATGATGGAAGTCAAAATTCATCCTTCAAATCCTTCCATCTTCTTAATGCATTAAGCGACCTTCTAATGCTTCCTAAGGATATGTTGTTAAATGCATCCATTAGGAAAGAGGTTAGCCAATGAACTTGTGTTTTTCGCCATTTAATTAACTTGCTACGTGTTTCTTCCTCATTCTTTCATCATTGTTTGTGAAGGTGTGCCCAATGTTTACTGCACCTCTAATCATGAGGATACTAGACAATTTTGTCCCAGATGAGTTTTGTCCTGATCCAATTCCTGATGATGTTTTTGAAGCTCTGGACTCACAGGTTAGATAAATAAATTTGCAGTTGTTATTTTGTTCTCGTTATTTATTACTAACTCCGACTTTTACACTGCCTAATCTAGTAGTTAAGTTCGTTTAATCTTTTTGTTTTCATACAATAAAGAAATCTTTTTCCTAAATTACCCTCAAATTATATTAATTGAAAATGTTTAGGTTTGAAAGAGTATCATTAAATCAAGTTTAGGGAATGAGATATGCTTATAGTTAAGTCTACCAAATATGACCAACCTTTTTCTTATATTTGAGTAATATAGGATTCTAGTTTGATACTTCGTATATGTGCATCACGAAAACAATGGATAAATGAAATTGACATCTCGTGATATGTTCATGGTTTTTTATCCGATGTTTTATGATTAAGCTATCAGGAATTCCAAATTTGGCTTATGGTCTCTACATGTGCTTTTAATTTGAAGCAGGATGATCTTGATGATGGAAATGAGTCTATCAACAATTTCCCATGCATTGCAACTCCCATTGCATATTCACCTCCACCAGCAACTACCATTACAAGCATTACGGGTGAGATTGGAAGTGAGTCTCAGCTTAGAAGAAGCAAATCTTCCATTGTTAGGAAGTCATACACGAGCGATGATGAACTCGATGAACTAAACTATCCATTATCTTTGATATTGAATAGTGGCTCCTCACCAGCATCAACAAAGTCCAATTGCAAGTGGAAAGAGAGTCGCGATGAATCTGCCATTAGATTTGAACTTCTTAGGGATGTTTGGATGAACAGTGAATGAGTGACCACAAACTAGATCTCACCCTTTTCCTGTTACATTTCATCGGTAGCACTGTGTAAAAAGCAATATATGTATTCTAGGTTTAACAGAACGAAGACACCGACTACTGAAAAACGAGATGGTGGAAATGACCAGCGTATAATAAATAATGTTCAGTCATTCTTTGGACCATACAATAAGGTCATGTGAGATTAAGTTCTGAAGCGCTTGTTAATGTAGTTGATTTAAGATGCTCATTTTTGCATGTTTTGAATCTGGGCTTGAAAGACCCAAGAAATTCAAACACAAATTGCCTATAAAGGTAGCGGAAAATTTTGAAGGCTTAAATATTAGTAGTAGCAGTTAAGAACCGAAAAGCAAAAGGCAACAAATAAATAAACGAAAGCAGTTTTGCTGAACCCCATTAGCTGTATATAGCGCTTTAAAAAAAACGAACATACGACATTTAAGAGTCCTTAACTTTTACATGATATGTTTGGTGTATAACGTGACTTTGAGACCAGGAAAAATACTAGAGAAAAACCTATTATGGGATAATTGAACAAAAATAAAGACAACACATCCACTAGAAGGATTTAGGACCATACATTGGGTATTGATTCATACTTCTGAACTTTTGCGCTACAGAACAAACTAGCATTCTCAAAATTTTGCAAAACAATCAATATAGAAACCGACACAAAATTTCTACGAAATTGTTGTAGTCCTCATATTCACATACTAAAATGCCGACAACGGATTGATGCCATAGAAGATTGGTGGCCCTTCACGCCGTTAACTTCTGTGAAGAACTAAGAGCATTAATATGCTGAAGATGTAGCGCAGCTAGAAGTCCCTGCCAGGTTTCACCATGTCCACCTGCTAATTCAAAGTTCAGAAGTTTCTTCTGCTTCCTGTAGTAATCTTCCAATAGCTTGCACTAGAAGAGAAAAATAAAACCCCAAAATATAAGTACAAGTACCAAGTGATTAGTATCTCAAACAAGCTTAGCACAACTTGAATTAGTATGGGAAACTTAAAAAATTGAAAGAAAAAAAAAACCCATTTCCTTAGACAAAACTAATCTATAAAGGCATCATATGAAAATAAGTGATTAGTTACCTCGTCTTCATGACTTTGATTATCATCAGGCAATTGTTTCGTTGGGTTCCTGGAGCTGGTCATAAGAATATATTCTTGGCGAGAATTAAATTTTCGATTTCCAAAATTCTTTTTAACTAATTCCTCTTGGGAACTTTTGAAGTTCACCACCAGATCAACATGAGCAATGTGATCAAGGATCTCCTGTGAAACATCACCACATTTTGTAGGAATGAATAAAAAAGAAAATTTTGAGCTGTTTACGATTAGAAAGGTGAAATGAAACAACTTACAGCTTGGACCCTTGTTCGAGGGAAACCATCAAGAATAAACCCAGTTTCACCTCTTGAGTACCCATCGTCCAGTCTCTTCTTTAGCAGCCCAAAAATAATTTCCTGTGGGACAAGTTTTCCATGATCTAAAGCATTTGCTATCTGCATTGGAAGAACCACACGTCACACCGATATTGATTAAGAAAACAATTTTACTACCCATTATCCTATTGTATGTTTAGACCACAAGAAAAAAGTAGGAAAAATGTTGATCGGTAACGATATATTTTCTTTGGTTTAGTAAAAGAGAACGGAAGTAAAAGTTCATTTTTTTTCTTTCACTTAACTTGGAATTCAAAATTTGTTTCGCAGTCTCTATTACAATATAAAAACACAATGACAAACTATAACGTAACGTAGATTTATCAATTTTAATAGTAATTATCTAACAGTCGTACCAAAATAATTTCTGACAATATAAAATGATTTCACACCGTAATTACGTAAATTATTTATTTAATAAGCAAGCTTAAAAATATCAGTATAACTTAGAAGGATTCAATCCCAACTTTCCGCATAACAACAACCTTAACAACATATTTAGTAATAATAATATTACAAAAAAAAAGGTCAAAAAAATAAGAACCATTCAAATTGAATTTAGACACATCCTCCCAACACCCATAACGTTTAAAATGCAAGCTTAGTGCGTGCTTGGACTCCAAAATTGGTTTTGTAAAATTAATTTACCATATATATGTTTAAATATTGTTATTCAGAGCAAATTTATTTAAAGTTGCTTAAAAATTTAAAATAATTTCTAAAAATATAAAGTTCTTCGATATGAAACCAAACGTGATCAGAAAAACAAAATCACGTTAGTTCTAAAACCACTATGTACAACTTTACTTACCTAATTTTTCCTTAATTCGACGAGATTATCACCATTAATTTTAATTAAAAACAAGAGAAATGAGTCGAAAGAAATAATTGAAAGACCTACGAAGAAATGAAAGTAAACTGAAGGAAAAGGAGAGAGGAAACCCTAGAATGGAATAGTGAATGAATGAATTACTTGGTGATAGAGGTAGGAGCGAGGGTTGAGGTCCTGGCTGAGGAGCGTAGCCATGGAAATGTGAGGAACTTCTAGAAGCTTCGAGAGCCTCTGCGCGAAGAGGTTCCTCCTAGCTCCAGGCTCCCCTATCATCACCCACTGCACTCCGCGCTCCGGCTTGCAACCGTGTGCGTCAAGCATGCCGCGTGCCGCGCACTCCTCTTCCTCGTCATCCTCGTAGTAGCACTGTGCAGCGGCCGCCGATCCAAACCCCCGGTTACACCGGAGCACGAGGGCCCTCAGCGGCACCGCGGCGACCCTGAGTCGTGCGATTGCGGCCATGGCGGCGACGGAGGCGTGTTTTTCGTTACTGAGGTTTCGAGAAAGAGAATGGTAAAGGGTTCGCGATGAGGAGAAACAGAGAACCCTGGAGCTGAGGTTTTAAGAAGGAATTTTCTTACTGTTATTTGAGGTTACGAAAAAAACACTGTTTTGTTAATTAATTACGGAGGATGCCACTGGTGTCGCCTGCCGGGAGCGAGGACTATTTGCCACGTGATTGAAGGTGATTGGTAGCAGCGGATCTAGTGTATGCGGGATCACCGAGTTCCCTTTCGGCAATTAATCCTAAACGTTGGGTGTTGTGGCAAGTGAGTGAGACATCTTTAATTTGAGTTGGATCCAATTTGATATTTGAATATCTTAGGATGCCTTCTCAAATATAACTCTTTTCATGTCTTCCAATAAAGTATTTTTGATAAGTTTTCTTATTATTTCTTAGCTTTTGTATGGAATTCATCTTATGTTAGAACAAAAACCTACTGAACAGGAACTAAATTAGTGTAAAATTAAAGCAATATAAGTGAATTTAAAATAGCATATTCTAGAGTTAAATATTATCTTATTTATTATTATAATCAGAATTACCTTCGTTAAAATATTGTGAACTTCACTTCCTACTTAAAAGACTTTACACTTTGTTTTATGCTTTTTTTACAATTTTTTTAATTAATTTATTAAATATATCTAAAAATATATTATGATTTTGTGGTTATTTTAGCTTTGAAATACACTAGTTGACATTTATGATTGAAAAAGTATTTTTTTTTATGTATAGTTCCTCTAAAAAAACTTGTAAAGACACCTATAAATTTTATATGATCATATTTATAGAATCTTTTATATTTTTAATGGCATATTTCTTTACTAATTTTATCTTAGTAAATGTTTTTATAGCTGTTTTGCTTTATAAATTCGTAATAAATATTAGGTTGATATCCAAACTTGCGATGAATAATTCTATTGCGTTATTTCTATTATTGTACTAAAATCAACTTATGATTATAGTAAAATGTATAATTATTACAAATATTTAAGGTGTTAAATTTACACAGAAAAAGTTAAATATTTATACTTAAGAATAAAATAAGTATGTTACTCATGACATTGTTATAGTTATTGCAAATATTTCAGGGATTAAATACAATAATCATAAAATAATTATTTTTGTAGCATCCAAAAAATACAGTCTAAAACTATATGATAGAATACTCACATTGAATAATATTACAGATCAGTCTTACATTAAAAGAGAAGTACGCTTGTGGCCGAACGGCCTACAGCAAGAACTAGAAACTTAAAACTGTAAAAGATAAGCAATTTCGACCGCACGGTTTACAAAAGGATTATACCGAACGGTCTTACAAAAGAAAAAGGAAAAGATGATTGAACGATCATCTTAAAACATAACTAATATACTGACCGAACATTTCTACTGTTCGGTCTTAACTTCTACCTCAACTAAGTTATCTTCCTCCAGCGCCTTTTCCAGCAGCTCGTTTCCTTCTGCTCACATCCACATGGATGATCATTGCAACAGAAAGACAAACAAACGTACAAAACAGACAAGACAGGAAACATAGGGTAAGCTTATGTAATTCAATTCATGTATAAACATATATTTCACACAATCAACCAAACAAGATAATTCATCACTCGTTCATCCAAAGCCTAATACTAGACCGACTGTCCGGACTGTATGAATTCTGTGTAGCTACGACGTTCGTGCACCCGGGTGATGTAGTAATTGGGATACCCTCAACAGCTGCCACCCGAGGTTAGTCCTATCTGTCCAAATTAACCATAAGGACTAGGACCTCCTGTCGTTCCCACACATGACTTACCCTTCTCTACGTGAGAACGAGTAATCACGGAACATCAGGATGAACCGCCAGCTTAGCATGCCCACATTCATACTTTACCAAATTCTAATATTCATTCATGAGATATTCCTCCCTGTAATACTCGTTCATAATTATACTCATTTCATCTACGTCATATTTCCATCATCTTCCATTTTCAAACTTCAATTTTAACTAGATCACTTAAGATACCAAATACCGAACGTACAACTTTAACCCTTAACGAGACCGAACACTTGGACTGAGACCGAGAGGTTTCCCAGTTCCAGAACAGATCAAAACCGAGAGAGAATTACCATCGGGGTTGGGAAGAGACCAAGTTCAATAATAGTTCTCAAGATTTAAAAGGATCGAACGTTATTTAAAAAGTGAGTCAATTTGATGAACTGACTCATGAGAGTTTAGACTGAACACCTTAAAGCCTAGACCAAGTACTAAGACTCTAGGCCGAAACCAATGGAGACAGACACTACAAGACATTCAAATAATACTACTTAAAAGAATCATATGAAGAAATTGAACGCTTATAAATACTTAGCTTATTTATAAATTTATCCTCAAGAAAACCGAATGTCAGTCAAAAACCGAGCACGGTAGAGGGTGAACACCATTGAGTTTGGACGAACGCTATTTTCATCAAGGTAGATTATAGAAAAGAGAATGAGCGCTTGGTGTAAGACCCAACACTAAATAGTACGAGCGCTTGGTGAAAGACCTAGCTCTAAATCGTACGAGCGTTTGGTGAATATAAGATATCATTTGACTAATGTTCAATAACAAACGAACATAATACTAGACATATATACTTAAATTTATATATACTAAGGGGCAGTGACATCGAGGTTGTCCTCTTGCATGATATGAACCTGCACCATGGAAAACCCCAAATGGATGAAAATGGAGACTCAGGGGAGGGAACAGTGGTGGGTATGAAAGAGATGAGCGGAAGTTTTGAGTGATTGGGAGAGAATGGGTATGAAAGAGATGAGCGGAAGTTTTGAGTGATTGGGAGAGAAGAAGGAAGGGTTTGAGAAACGTGAAAAATACTTAATCTCATTTCAGGAAGAAAAAAAAAGCAACATGGCATACACTTATGAGGGAAGTTGACATCACACGTGGCTCACTGTTGGTCATCTCACAAAAAATCTAAGGTCGTTACTTTTTAAGGACTAAAAATACGAGTTTCCGAACTAAGAGGACGAAAATGAACAAATCTTTCGAAGAGGAACAAAACCTAAAATAGCATGATAGTTCAGAAATTAAAAACATATTTAATCCTTTTTAAAATTGAATAAAAATGATTGAAAAACTATTGTATAGTTCACGTTAATCAAAATTTATAACAAAAATAACATATTATCATTTTATTTATAATATATATATATATATATATATATATATATATATATATATATATATATATATATATATATATATATAAATATTTCCACCTATACTAATCAAAGATATACTAATCATTACTAGGAATCGCAATTTTGAGGACTTTTGTTTCACAAAAGTTGAAATCCAATCCATACTTTGTTATCTGAACGAAAATTATATAAAAGTTAAATCCAATCCATCACTCAGCATTGCATCTCCAAATTATATAAACTAAAATAAAATAACTTTTAAAATTTTTGTTTCCCGAAAATCGTGATTCTTATATATGAAAAAGAAAAATATGTAATATAATGAGTATGCCAAAAATATTTGGGGACCATATGTATGTTATACATAAAATTATCGTGATGACATATTTTTGTATTTTGATTACATTAAAATAACTCATTTTTAAGAAAATAAATAATTTTAAAAATATATTTATGGGGATCAATTTTACATGACAATATAAATGTTATTTTTTATTTTTAAAATATAAAATTATTAATGAAAAATAGTTATAGAAATATGTATCTAATGGTATAGATGAATCATTAAATAAAATGGTAATAAATTTTAGAATGTGATATTAGCATATTAAGAAGGTAGAACAAAATCATGGTAGACTTTGGGATCTAATGGTTGTTGGTGGAGCAGAAAGAGTAATGCACTTGTGAAGCTGAAATCTGGGAAATTGATGGATTCTTATGTGGATACGTGGGTGGTCAGTAAGAAAGAAAAATTAGCCTGCATTTGGCCAAGCTGATGCCACGTACGCGAGTTCCCTGGTAACCGATACAATGTTTTTCTGTCTTTTTTAATTCTTACGACAACTTTTTTTTTTTGTTAAATTATTTTTTTCCCTCTAATTCTTATAAAATCTTATAAAATATTTAATTATATTTCTAATTTTTATTTAATTTAATTTTTTTTAAATGATCTAATTAGTTTCTTGATGTTCGATTTTTATAAAATGTATACTCTATCTTAAGAATTTAAATATTAAAATTAATTTTATCTTTTATGTGGAGTGATTTGAGTGATTTAACATATGTATGGTATGATTGTTTAATCAGTTACAAATTGGACGTTAAATGTTTTAATCAGTCATCATCAAAATCGAACCTGTTAATGGTCAAGACAATTAATCTTAATGTTGGAAAATTTAAGGTAATGTGTAATTATCACCAATTGGATCGTAACTAATCAAAATTTCATTCTGAAATTTATAAATATAGGTTTGAGATAAGAACATAGGTAATTGAATTTACTATACCGTTAATATTTGAATTGTCAAACCTTTTATTAGTGTACTCCAAATGATTTGAATGAACGATTAGATAAAACTTGTCCTTGAACTACTTTCTAGACGTTGGATGCTGATTTCGATCTTACATCTCAAAACATTTTGCCTCACACCTTATAGCTTGTAGAAAATGTGTAGCGAATATTTAAAGCGTAGACAAAAGAAAAAAAAGGAGGTGAATTGGTTCGTCTCAAAAAATGGCTTCCTTTTAACATATTTCCAATTTAAAAATTTCTTTAACGGATTGGCTATGGTACGGGGCCGCGTGACGTGATGGAGTGGGAGCCTAACGGATTGCCTGTAGCGAGATGATTGGCAGAGGGATATTTCTCTATTTGCTGCCTCTTTTTCGTGGCCTTTAGAAGCGCTTTGTTGGTTTCACGTGCTGGCGAGGAGGCCTTTCTGCTTTGGCGTTACTTTTGTTTTTTTTTTGTTCCTCTGCTAATTTTCGTGTAATGTTAGAAAGAGAGGAGAAGTGGGACCAGCAGCCTTGATTGGCCAAATGGAAGAGAGAGTCAGCATAGAGGGTTGAAAAGTCAAAAGTGAGGAAAGAGAAATGTTATTCTCATTTGTTGAGTCCGTGAACAGGGGGAAGGATTTTCTTTTCCTTTGCTTTTGCTGCATGCAGAACGTAAGGTTTGGTGCTCAAAGAACCAAACCGAGAACCTAGTTGGTTTTGCCAGGTTTCTAAACCATTGGAAGAGTATTCCTCGTACTCATTCGAGTTATTATTACTAAGACCCTAGAACACCTTTTTACCATTAAAGACACAGATTTTGCACCTTAAATGTCCGGTTATCTGACGAAGGAAATATGGACCTAGAAAAAGGAACTTTGGGTTAGTGTTTAAGAGTCTCGAAACTCAACTCTACAAAACCGGTTTGTAGGATGAGTTTTACATTCACTTATAAACTATGAATCGGTCTTATCTTTAGTTGACGTGAGACTTCCAACAAGGAGTATCTGGAAGGAGATTAGAGGTTAATTGCATATCAAACCGGAGGGTAGTGTTTGTTTTTTTTAATTGTTTTTAGGAAGAAAAGGAGGTTTAAGAAAGGAAATCTTGGGTCAGATATTGGAGTGGATATTTTGAGTAACTTGAGGATTTTTCGGGCCAATTTTAGAGTGTGGGGAGAGGAGGTTTCTATGTTATATTTTGGTCCCTAAACCTAGTTTCAACGACAGCAAGAGTGGGAGTTTGGGAGAGAGTGCAAGACCAAATCTTCTCGGTACAAGGCTGAGAGTGGAGCGAGTGAGAATAGAAGAGCTTGATCCAGATATTATATTAACAAAGTATATTAAAACAAAATTTATCATAATATCTTAAATGGAATAATTCTTTCAAACAAAAATTGAGGTCGGAATAAATATTTATTGTGATAAAATTAAATAGTTTATATAGCTGTATTTTCTTAGCTAAATCCATATTGAAATGAAAGATAGTGTAGAAGCTAATGAGAATTTGATCTGCCAAGTGTTTGAAGGTCAATCTCTCCAATTTATCAAAATTCCGCGTTTTATGTTGTCAATGTTGCTGTCAAGTTCTCCCACTTTTATTTTTACCATGTATTCCGTTTCATTTATGGAGGACTAAGTTTAGACTATTTCAGTGTAATTTTATTATGGATTCTGAAGTTAAGTTGAATTAATAATTTTGTTTATTTTTATTATTGGTTTGTGTTATCTTTTTTCTATGTCTTTCATCTCTCAAGTAAGGATTTTTGCATCATAAGGTGTTTGAATCTACATGCATATTGATCATATGAGTTAAAGGGTTTCTAGGTTTGATTCAGAATGTACTTTGATTTAATTTTGGAATTTTCATATGATTGAATGAATTTTTGCTATCAATTGAGAATGTACTTTTATTAGTGACAAAAACTTTAACAATAACACTAGTGCAGAAAGGGGTTTTAACGTCCGATATTTTGGCCTTTTGATGTCCGCCGTACGCCCGACGTTTATGTGGGTGACGTCGCTCAGACGTCCGTTGTGTGAGGACGGACGTCTACATGAACGTCCGTTGTGCCAGGACGGACGTCTACATGAACGTCCGTTGTGTCAGGATGGACGTCTACATGAACGTCCGTTTTGTCTGGACGGACGCCTATGTAAACGTTCGTTGTGTCTGGACGGATGCCTATATAAACGTCCGTTGTCTCAGGACGGACGTCTATATATACGTCCGCCTCCTCCCCCCGGACGTCTACCTTGCTGAAATGTTTTAGGTAGGAGCTGGGGGGTGGACGTCCGTGTGTGCACTGACAGACGTCTATAGACGTCCGACTGTGCACTAACAGACGTCTACTGGGCGTTTTTTTTAAAAAAATTAGTTTATTTTTTCAATAAAACCACACCTGAAAAGCAGAAAAATGTCCCAGAACAATTTTGCAATAATATAAAAATACGTTTTATATAAATAAAGTTCTACTTAATGTGGAGTTCAATCCACTACCAAACTATCAACATAAAACTTAAACTAAAACTAAACAATGTTCAACAACAAATATAACTATTCCTAACTCCATCTTTGCAGAAGATAAGCTGTCCACTCCTGCCTTATCTGTTTAATTGTGTCTTCTGTAATAGGCGATGTAGTCTTGAAGCGCTGCAAAATTCAACAAAGATTCATTATTGTTTCATATATAGTTGAAGATGAATATGATTTGTAATGACTGCTCGAATGATGGTCTTAATCCAACACATCACATAGAAGCCACATTCCCATGAATCTAGCTGGTGGTTACACTAAAATAACAAACTAAATAGTTAAGAATTTAGATCATTCAATAACATAAATGAAAAGGAAACTATAAATGACTTACAACCTTTGGATACAAAATTTGAACCAGTTGACCACGAGATTTACCAATAACTCTGTACAGATTGAAAACACAAAGTATAATTAATATGACTATTTTATCATAAAAGTTGAAGGTGAACATCAAATTCAAGTCATTTTTGGAGAAACACTTACCCTTGAAGCATGGTTCTCAACTCAGTTTTCATCCTCCTGTGCAACGAACAAAAAAATATAATTTTACATTGTTTGGGAATGATTACCATCAGCTGCCAGTGCGACCTATCACGAAGGACAAATAGTTATTCAACTAATTAACGAAACTATAATAATAAACTAACCACATATAACAACACCTACCCGTCAATGTATGGCACAAGGTATACGTCTCTTTTTGACTCATCCATCCATGTTTGCAAATAATCTTGTCTGTTTTGAAGTGTGTTACCAGACGGTTGAATGGTCTGAGGTTCAACAAATCCGTACATGGAAGACCGACCTTGGTCTACAACGATTGTGTCCATGTACCTAAAACAACAAAGTTAAGTTGTTAGAAACTATATAACAATGTAAATAAAAGTAATATGAAAGACCAAATTGACTAACTTACATGCACCACAGCTGAATGATGGAAATATTCAACATCCTGTCTCCCCCAATCACCTCCAATGCATCAGAAAATGTGATATAAACTGGCACATGTGGGGGAAGACCAAATACCCTCAAATCCCAGTATAGTTCTAATGATGCTTTCTTCAATCTGGGTAATTTTGTCACTAACTTTGATAGAGGATCATCCTCCGCTTCAGCCATCTCATCATCTTCATGTATGACTGTATCATGAATTGGCTGCTTCTGAGGACGTGTGAACTGAAGATAAGAATTTACGTCAAAGCTTTGTCAACAATTATATGAAGAATAAACATAGAAATACTAAGGAAAAAGACATTATACCTGTGGAGTAGCGATGTGGGACATGATCAATGCTCTAGGCCATGCAATAAATGATCCTATGGCCTCCCCCACAAAGTTAATTTCTGGAGCGGGTACAGGCACCTGAGCCTGGGGATCCCGAACCTCGTCAATGGTCACACGCACGTGTTGGGGTAATATGGGAACACCATGAATGGTCTCCCCTCCCTCAAGCACTCGTCCGACAGCCACAATGCGTGGGGGATCCCCATCAACCAACAGCTCATATTGACCGCTATACTGAGTGGGGTCTACAGCAGAGCATGATCCTCTAGTGCTGACACGGAATGCAGCAGAGCATGACCCCCATGTTGCCTTGCGTCATGGAATGCAGCTTTTCTTCAAGCGCTCTTTGTATTTCGCATTGGTCTCCGAAATACACGAAATGAGAGTAGTCAACGATGACCACAATCAAATATGCATCCGGAGAACAACACAAGTACTAATCCGAAATTTTATCAATCTTATCCTTAAACTCCAATTGACATGGTATTGCAAATTATGGAAATTAATTTTCTCAAACTGTCCAATCGGACAATTCAAAATTTAACAAAAACGATTAAAAGATTAATCGTTTGTCTTAAATTTCAAACGGGAACTAAGTGTCACTCAATGATTTGATACTTATATAATAACACAACTAATACAGATATATTCAAAAGCCAATTACACAGTCACATTTTACAGTAAAAAAACGTGCATTCACAAAACTCAATTACATGCATACAAAAAATTTTCAACCAACAAGCTAACCTGAAAAGTAGATTCGAAATGAAAAGGAGGAAAACGGAGGAGCGAACGGCCTAAAACGCAGTCCAAAAACAGTCAAAGAAGCTGCCCAAGAACACGCAAGAGTCTGCAAAAAAACGGACCGAAAATGATTTTTAATCGGTTCAAATCAAAGGTATTTCATCACAGAGCAATGTAATCGGATTGAAAATCAATTTAAACGGTCCAAAAACGAGAAAACGCACCTAGAAATCAATGGCGCAGCAGCGTTTTGCGGAGGAAGACGATGAACAGTGTTTTCGCGTTTCCAAACGTTAACTGGTCACGGGTTCGCGGGAGCACGATATTATAATCTTAGACGTCCGACGAGCTGGTGGACGGACGTCTATAATATTATAGACGTCCGGTTCGTCACTAATATGACATCTTTGAGGATTTAAAAATGATATTCGTGGGTGGGTTTAAACGTCAGTCCTTGGTTGCCCTGACGTCTATAATATGTTAAACGTCCGTTTTGGGGGGGCTGACGTCTATTATACTGAACAACTGAACGTTTCAACTCCCCATGCCAGCCCATAAACGTCGGTCCTAAGCGGGCCCGGACGTCTATAATATTATAAACGTCAGGCCCCCCAGATTGGACGTTTAAGGATCTGAAGAGAATTAAATATCCAACCACCCTGTCAGTACATTAAACGTCGGGTATGCGGGCACGGACGTTTATAATATTATAGACGTCCGGGCCCTCCCATAACGGACGTTTAAGGTCCCTACTTGGGGAATTCAAACGTTCAGTGTCAGCCTCGTAGACGTCCGTCCCCCTGACACGGACGTTTAAGGGCTGCCATGGGTACTTGAAAACGTTCAGCTTATAAACGTTCAGTTGTCAGCCTATTAACGTCCGTCACCTAGGACGGACGTTCACTGAAGTATAAACGTCCGTCTCGGCCAGGGACGGACGTTCAAAGGCTGCACATGGTTTTCACTCCTCAGCCTATCAAATGTCCGTCACTTAGGACGGACGTTCACTCAAATATAAACGTCCGTCTCGGCCAAGGACGGACGTCCAAAGTTAACACATGGTTTTCACTGTTCACCTTATAAACGTTCAGTTGTCTGCGTATTAAACGTCCGTCACATAGGACGGACGTTCAATCAAGTATAAACGTCCGTCTCGGCCAAGGACGGACGTTCAAAGGGCTGACATGTGTTTACTAGTTCAGCCTATTAAACGTCCGTCACCCAGGACGGACGTTCATAACATTATAAACGTCCGTCTCGACAAGGGACGGACGTTCAAAGGGCTGACACGTGTTCACTTGTTCAGCCTATTAAACGTCCGTTACCAAGGACGGACGTTCAGAACATTATAAACGTCCATCTCGACCAAGGACGGACGTTCAAAGGGCTGACATGTGTTCACTTGTTCAGCCTATTAAACGTCCGTCACCAAGGACGGACGTTCATAACATTATAAACGTCCGTCTCGACCAAGGACGGACGTTCAAAGGCTGACAGGGGTTCAATTGTTCACCCTATTAAACGTCCGTCTGCCAAAGCCGGACGTCTATAATCCTATACATGTCCGGCTCGACCCAGGACGGACGTCTACAGTTCCACTTATTTACTAATATGCCACCGGTCAATTATATACGTTGGGGCTTTTGTGGACGGACGTCTATTGGGAGACGTTAAAACCCCTTTCTGCACTAGTGTAACTAATTGAGAATTTACGTTGATTAATTAACTTTTAATTTGGTGAGGAGATAAAGGATAGACATGATTAAACACAATAGGATTTAATTGAAGATGTACTTTGGTTGAATTTATTGTGAATAATCTAGAAAAGTCTTGCTTTTGATTGAGAATCTACCTTGGTTAATTGTAAGATCACACCCAAATTAATTAAGAATGTACTTTAATTAATTTGAAACTCAAATAATAATCAATTGAATAATACTTTGTGGATAACCAATGATGAATCTATCTTGGAAAAGTAGTGAAATTAATTTATTTTATTATAATTATTTTAAAGTCTCTTATACGTTCTTCAAATAAACTCACATCATTCTTTAATATTAATTTCATTAGGATAGACTTTCACTTTTATTTTTAAAGATTGCATTGCATTTTATTAACCTTTCAGAGTCTTCATAAGATTCAAGTATTTGAAAATCAATTTCGTATTCTTTGGAAAATGACTTAGGTTACTTTAACCTTGTCTAGTTTGTTAATTACTAACTTGAAAATATTGAAGTTACCTTGTAAAGTAGTATTAATTTGATAAAGTCAACGATAGCATATGAGTCGCACTCATTAGTGCTTCATTCGAGCTTCTTCTAGCAAGTTGATTTTGCCGAGTTAGGAGTCCTTTGGTTAGGCTCAATAGTGAGTCTGTCGAGTTAGAGGGTTGTTGAGTTCTTCTAGCATAGTTGTCGAGATCTTTGACAAAGCTACCAAGTCCCCATAGCAAGATGTTTGCGAAGATGCTTTAAGCGGCTGTAGTGTTAAGGTCATCGAAGAGTGAGAAAGTGAGGTAGATACATTATAACAGAGAATAACGCTTCTTGATTTTTTTTTCTTCTTATTTGAACAAAAGAAAACAATCATAATTTCATTCCTTGATTAATTTCATTCCTTGATTAATTTCTACACATTACAAAACACAGTGACCAAATACAGTAACGCATAGGGCAACAACCTAAATACTTCAAAACTACCCTTCACTAAAATTTATCCTTACCACAGTAAACCAAAGCATAGGGTGAAAACCTAAATACATCAACCTAAACACAGACAAACCATATCTATGTTCAGTAGACCAACAATACAAACGACCACTACTAACAATTTCATCATTTCTTTCAAAACTTCCAATGAATTCTCCATATTATAAAATCTTCTTTCTTTGTCTAGCAACAATTGCATCCCTTTCATCAACATTTTCTCCAGAGCACCACTTGAAATAGTTATAGCACATGACATTAAAGGAACCTCTCTATTATTCAACACAAAAATAACAAAGACAATGTTAATTACCAACAAATATCTCCATTCAAAATAATTAAATATGTTATTATTAATATAACCTTGTAGTTAGGACAATCCCAGAATTGTCTCGATCATTCTTTAAAGTTCTTGTCATTCTTACCACAGTCATCTCACCACAATTGCAAATGGAGATTATTCCAATACCCCTTGAACAACCACCATGTGAGGAATAATAAATTCGATACCCGCAACTATTGTAACAAGACGAAAAAGATTGGCAACCAAACATTCCTCACCAAGCAACAAACATGATTTCTATCACACAAAGAAGACAAAGAGGAAAACTTTACAAAATCAGTGAAAATCCCACGAAACCACGTAAAAAAAATCCATGCAATTTAGATGTAAGACTGTGTTAGACGGACCACATATGAAAAAAATGACCTCATTTAAAACATTACTAATGTGTACGGTCTAACATTAACAATTTAGACGACATCACGAAAAAGGATCAAATTAAACAAAATTGATAAAAATATAAATAAAAAAGGTATTTAAATATAATATATATATATATATATATATATATATATATATATATATATATATATATATATATATATATATATATATATATATAAAAGTCAAACAACTATCACGTTAGTTATTTATTTAAAGTATATGAACTAAAATAATCTAAAATATTTTCTTGCGGCTGGGTGTTGCACTTTTCATGCCTACCCCACACATACATGATGTACGTGGTTTCG
The DNA here is from genome assembly GCF_029865625.1 of Vigna umbellata. Classification (NCBI taxonomy): domain Eukaryota; kingdom Viridiplantae; phylum Streptophyta; class Magnoliopsida; order Fabales; family Fabaceae; genus Vigna; species Vigna umbellata. The sequence goes on along the minus strand of NC_142169.1, from coordinate 16,372,723 downwards.
TTTTTCTTGGAGCCAGCCTTCTTTCCCTGCATTTTTCATACCTGCATTTTTCATATGTAACAACCATACAAATCATCTGAGAAAAAGAAAATAAAACTAAAAAACTTCACTAAATTGTAATCTTTTCCCCTATGCAAAATTTTGATTAATTTTTTACAATTCTAAATTCTAAATTTCGATTAACCTTTTACAATTTAATTCTTTAATTTTGAATTATTAATAATTTTATTTATCTTTTATTATACGCAAGTTTATTCAATTTTTTATTTTTTTACTACTTAGGACCACTACTGGAAAAATAATTATTTCCGACGGCAAATTACCGAAGGACTTTGTGGCCTTCGGTAAATGTAGTTTACCGAAGGATTTTCCGAAGGCTTGTGTAGTATCACTTTACCGAAGGGTATTGGCCGTCTGTAATGGACAGGAGTGATTACCGAAGGCCTATGACCGTCCGTAAGTGAATGATGTATATGAAATTAGAAAGTGACACATTTCCCTCCCCCTCATTTCGCGAAAACCCCTTCTTCCCCAATATTGAGATTCTGTGCCCTTCCTCCCTCAGACGAACTACTGTGTGGCGTGTGCAGACTTCTTCCCAGCCTAACCATAACTGGGATACGATTCTTCCCCAGTCTTCCATTATAGGTGAAGTGTCCCATTCTCCCATCTCATTTTATTTCCCTGTTACTGTTTTCGATTAGGCATCAGTGGTGGAACCTTTCTTCTTGTAGCGTTTTGCAGTGTTCTGAGCTGAGGAAGGTCGTGGGTGGTTCACTTGAAGGCTACCATTCTCGAGGGAGGATATTGGAGGAGGCGGCGTAGAGGAGGCGGCGCAACCAGGGGAGTGGCGCTCTGTGACAAGGTCTTCCAGTACCGCTTCAGAGGCTATTGAAGGGGCTACCGTCGAGGTAAGTTGTCATTTTCATTGATGAACTATAAAAGCTAAGAACAATGTGTTCTGACTTTGTTCATTGTATGCCCAGAATGAGTTTGTGCAATATGATTTTTTACAGAAAATATTGTTCAAAGTAGTCATTTTCCTATCAAACTGGAAAATATTTTGGTTTCATTTTAAACCGTGAATGCTATTGTTTCTTTAGGTTTTCGTACATATCAGTTCTTGGCTTGCATTTTAAACCATTGAATTTACTGTGCAAGTTTTAGATATATTAAATGATTCTCCAGATTTCTGTAAAGTTTTAGATAATTTATATATTAACACTATATATTATAAGAAACCAATAATAAAATATGTTTATATAGTATGGAATGGATGTTGAATAATAGATATTAGTATGCAGAGTGTAATTGGACATTGCAGATGAAGAGAGTTGGCACATACACAGTATATAAAATGGGTGACTGGGGTTGATGACAATGCTGGCTAGTCTGCTAGGGACCTTAAATTAAAATATAGTTTGAAAGAAGATTGTTTATTAGTGAAATGAAGTGTATTTAATAGGAGAGTGAAGGCGTTGTTTTATATCATGAGCTCCTAAGATCACGAGCCACGAGAGATGGAGAAGTGGAATATATTACAAGGGTTTGGTTAGCGAAAGAAAGACAAAGAAGACAATTGGCAGAATAATGGTGTTGGCTTTGAGTTCTCGGCAATAATTGAAACTTTAAAAGTGTTAGTTTAATTCAACTTAGACATCAAAGATAGATAAATCTGGTGGACTCCATGTTTCCTCTCTTTCTCTCTTGTTTTCTTTCGGCTAACTTTGCTATGTGCATAACACGCTACAATCTAAGCCATAACCTTCCCTTCCCATCTCCACCATTACATTATGGATTACCTTTTCTCTCTGTTTCTTGTTTGAAGAACACGGGCAAGCATAACCTTTATCAATGTCTATAATATCTCAGCTCATTTGACATGATTTGTTGTTGCTAGTTTTTTCTATTACATTTACTCATCTCTCATTATTATATGTGGTACCACCTCATATACAAACTTAAAGAAAGCAGGGACTTCGTATATATAATGCTCAACATCCAAATCTCTAATGCATTTGTTCCAAACCTTTTCTTCCCTTTCCTTTACCAAATATTGAACATCAGTTTCTGTTATCCAACCTAATTATCTAGCACCTCTATATAAATAACATGTAAGGCAGTAAAAAATTATGGCCCAGAATCAACCAGAGACCTTATTTATTGGTCTTACTACCAAAATTTCTAGACAGTTGCTTTTATAATGTCTTACTTCACCAATTATTGATCTAAAATCAAACAGGGATCGATGTACATGTAGTGTACGTACAGACATATTGGTAGCTATACTAGGGGTGTTAAATTATTTTTCTCACTACATATACTACATTGTGTCCATTTTGTGATGGTTCTGGCCTTATCTCTGTACTGGGCTTATGGTAATATACTGATTCGTGATACAATTGCCAATACTTGGAGGAGTACAGAATTGTGAGTATTCTGCATGACAGAGAGAAAGCTATGGGAGTGCATCTAGCATGGACAAGGGACATTGATTCAAACGTTGAATAAGGACATAGCATATAATTGAATTTTGTAGCACCAAAAAAAGTATAGTCCACAACTACTACTTTTGAGTCAGCTTCAGACACAGGATAGAAAAATTTTAGTGGTCATTCTTGATTATTATGGCTGCTGATATACAAACTTCATAGTAAATTTGCATCTTTAATGCAGACAACTTTTGGAAGATGCTTGTGATGCTTTGTATTAGTGTCTGCCTTAATAATATATGGCTAGGAAGCATATTTTATTTAATTATCGAGTTCAATCCATTATTATCAAGTGAGTGTATAATTTATTAGGAAGCATATTTTATTTAATGTTTCTGCTTTTGCTGAGTACTTGTTAAAAAATTTAGCAAACAATCTTAAGCTGTTGTATAAGATTATTAAATGGTGCAAATATAGGTTTTTTTGGAGGAAGACCCACTGTTGAATGCAATAAAGTTGGTGTCAAATTTCGAGGTCTTGCAAATTAGGAGGAGTTAAGCATCTGAAACAAGTATGTACTCAATCATATTTTATTGAAGTTTTCAAAGTCCTGTTTTTGGTGCCTGAATGTGCATTTTGTTGGGTATGTGCTGATTTTAACATTGTAAATAACCTTATTGGAATATTTTGAATTGTGGACTTGTATTTGATTTAAATTCTGATTTGTATGGTAAAAAACTACATAACAGACCTATAATCCGTGCCTTTGGTTCATGTTTATGGTCCAAACTTGATCTCACTCTCTCCCTTTATGTCCAACATCCAACCACATTTAAAGTAAGTCTTAATGTTTGACCAAGAAACACAAAATACTAAAGTAGGCTACCAAACTACACATACACTGTTCTAAAAAGTTTAGAACAGTTAAACCTACCTAGTACAGAAATGAGACTACCAAAAGTACCTAAAACTGAAAACATGACTACCTAGAACCTAAAAGTAGTTAGCAGAATAGGATAAAAGTCATAATATGGACAAGGTTAAGAACCTTGTCCTTCCTAGCCAGTTAGTCTTTGGTTGTTTCTTACATTAGTGTGAAGGACCATTTGAACAGTGCACAGTAGTTTGTAATGACCAAATACACTTGCATAATTGGTTAAAAAACAGAAAGGTACACAACTTCTCAAAATGACTATCGTAGTTGCTATTTATGCAGCAAAAAGTGCTAAAACAGCACTATAACTGACCAAAACAGCAGAATCAAAGATAGCTAGATCAATAAACATGTAGGAAAATTCCTAAACAACAAGATCTAGCTTGAACATCTGAGCTAGGAGAATTAAATTGGGCTAAAACACGAAAGAAAAACAATGGCAAACAGCAATAAAAATGAACTGTGCACCTTACAAAGTCGCTGGAAAAATTAACAGTAGTGGCTAAAATGAGCAACAGTGATTGTGAGGTTCAAATGATTTGTCAATCAAGTTTATATAATCAAATTGGATGTGTGCAAACACTTAAACAGCCAAGGAATACACTACAACAGAATTTCACTACTGCACTTCCAAATATAGGCAAAAATGATGGTTTAAAAGGTGATTTTGCATATAGGTTCAAAATGCACCAAATGAACAGTGCACACTAATTTGAAATGGTAAAATACACTTGCTCAATTGTTCAGAATGCATAGAAATAGCCAGTACACTCGTATGACAGTAGCAGTTGCCAAGATTCAAGAAAATTAGACCAAAACTGCATAAGATTTGAAAACTAAGTGGAATCAAAGCTGGAAAGCACCAACAAAGATTATGAAAGTCCTAATTGAGTAGATCTAGCTTGAGAATATGAGCTAGGAGAGAATATGAAAGTCTTTAGAAGACCACTATTTCACACAATAATTAGTACCAAACTAGATCAAAAAGTGGACCATCACACGTTCAATAATTCTAAGCCTGAAAAACTGTAAAACTTCTCTACTATTAAATGTGACCAATTCATCTACCAAAAGAAAATTAAAATTACAATTTACTTAAAGCACTTCTTGGCCCGTGACCTTACTTAATACTTTTTTTTGTTTTATTAAACAAAAGAAATGTTACAAAGGGAATTGAAAACAAATAAAAATAAAAGCTATCTACTACTCCATCTTAGTCAATAAGTCTCAAGCAATAAAAGTAAAATGCAATAAAGGACCAAGTCTTCTTCACGTGAAAAGGGGTTTAGAAATCTGAAAACTTTGCTCTCCTATCCATCCATTCACTTAATTCCTTCAATGAAAAGACAAAACAAGGTGCAAAGACATTAAAGGGAGGGGCTGCCACTGGACACAACAACAACACGGTATTTTATAAAAGAAAGGTAAAGATAACAAAGCATTTTGGCAAGAAAAACAAGGAGGACCCTACCACTTTCTTCATTCACGTACACCTAAGAGGTTTTCACATAAGAATACAACTTTTGAAAGCTTTTGTTGTTGCCAAAGAATAAAAAACGTAGCTGCACATTCACTTCACCTCTGTATTCATCTTTCAAAAGTAAACAAAGTAGAAATGTGTAAAATAATGATGTTGCTGGACCCATGAACATTATATAAAAGAAAGACAAGCAAAAACATATTGATTGGAAGGTGAAAACATGCAATTCTTCCAGTAGGGCTGTCCAACTTTCTTTAAGCAAAATTAAACTACAAGTTCTGAAATTTAAAGCATACTACCGTGCAAACAAACCAAAGTCATTGAAAGCATTAAAAATTTCATAAACTATACTACTATATGGACCACTTTTTGCGAGAATTCATGTGTTGATGGATCATGGTTGCACTTCTCCAAATTGCAGTAGGAATCACACAATTCTACCTCTTTTGACCGAGAATCACACCTCCATATTCATCTACTTCTTCAAGAGTTTTCTCCAAGCAGTTCACCATGCTCACTCTCTCAAAAGCTCCTCACATATGCGTATCTTCCAGTCATTACAGCAACTTCCTCTCTTCATCTCCAACTCAGTTCTTGTATTTCAAGAAAAGAAAGAAACGTATACTTCACTTCAGCCGTGAAAGCAACTTGTTCTTCTCTCCCTCTCTGAACGTATCATCTCACACCACCACCAATTCTTCCTTCATCCAGCCATGATCTCTGTAATACACTTGCTATACTCCATGGAAAAAAAGGAAAAGAAGATGCCTCTTTCCAATTGTCGAGAGGAAGAATTTAAGAGAGATCTCCAAATCCTTCTGTTGTCTCCTTCTGACCATAGGCTTTAGGCTTGTCTCCTCCCCTAGCATCTAGCTTCCTCATTTTTCTTCAATCAATTCCCTGTGCTTGGATGTAGCTATGCCAATTGGTGTTTCATGTTGACAAAAATTGATGCCTATAATCTCCACGTGCAATAAGCCAACTGCTGTAAAACTTATTCTAAACACATGTGGCATACCACGTGCTTGAATTCCTCACACTCTGATTTCAAATTCTGCATCAAAATTCATGTCTGGTTTGATCATGTGCACACTGTTTTTGTTCAGATTTATTGATTCTAATGCTTGAGACAAGTTTATTTGATGAATTTATACATGTTTCAAGTGCTAGAAAACTGTATTGACCACTAAATTTCAAAAACAGTAGTTGAGTTGATCAAAATCTGGTTTCCAAAACTGTCACAATTCTCCATAAGTTTTTGCACCGTGCTTGAATCCTTGCCATGTTTTAGGCCATTTTAATTCTCCTAGCTAACATGTTCAAGCTAGATCTGGTTGCTTAGGACTTTTCTTACATGTTTCTTGATCCATCCAGCATTGATTCACATGAATTTCCAATTCTGCTGCAGTTTTGCTTTATTTTTATGCATTCTTAAGCAACTACCACTGTCATTTGTTGCTACTGTGTGTTTCTGTGATGTTTCAATGTTTGTGAAAGTATATTTTGTGAATTGAAATCTGTTTCTACTGTTGAAATGGTCATTAAGAAGCCTATATGCAGATTTCCTCTGTATACCACCAAATTTTGCTGTATTTTTGGCTTCAGTTGCTGTGATTTTGCGAATCTGTCTCTGCAAGTGCATTTTCAAAGTGTATGCAAGTTTATTTTACCATTTAAAACTTGTGCACACTGTTCATTTGGTCATTTGTCAGTTCATATGCAAAATTTCTTACTAGACCATCCATTTTGCCTACATTTGGAAGTGCACTAGTGAAGTACTGTTGCAGTGTGTTTCTTGACTATTTAAGTGTTTCCACACATCCAATTTGATGATATAAACTTGTTTGACAAATCATTTGAGCCTCACATATACTGCCACTCATATATATGCAGTGAAACCTCTTAAGGGCTACTATAAATGCACTAGAATGGTGAAATCATGATGACTGCACTAAAGTAACCTCTTAAGGGCTACTTAACTTCATTAAGTTAAGTAGTCATTTCAAATCCTATGGTACTACACACATTCTCAATGAAATGAGAAGGGTAAAAATACTATAAACACTTAGAACGTACAAAATATGTGGAAGTACTCTAGACAAGAGAACTTCAGGTGTAATAAGTTGTCTCCTCCAACTTTAATACACAACCCCTTAGGATGTTTAATGCATTTCAATACTGAGGACTTGTCTTTGCATGCCCTTATTGAATGCCTATGACCATAGTGTTGAAATTGCCTTCCATGTTCGACTTCAGTAGTAATTGCTTTATTACTTATGTCACATGGAGTGTTGCTGTTTTGGCTAAGTTTGTATTTGTTTGGCTTGTCACAGAACATGGCCCATTATCCCAACCATCGTGGATGGATGTACGACCGTTGTTATAGTGGAAGGAGAGGTTTGAAAGAATCTTTTGTCATCGGAGTTGAAGAGTTCGTGGAGACGGCACGACGATATCAATATTATGCCCTTGATGGAGGGATTCGATGTCCATGCATCAAGTGCGAATGCACAAGCATTCTGAAAGATGAAGTCGTCAAAGTTCACCTTTACCAAAAAGGGTTCATGCCTAATTACACGGTCTGGACATTTCATGGTGAAGAAATTCCTTCGACCTCCACTGCAGCTGAAAAACGGCTTGCATCAGGTTCGAATACTGTTGTACATACATGTGAGATAGATCAATTTGCCTACATGCAAGAGATGGTCGACCATGCTCTTCGTCACCATGCTGCAGAAGCAGACGATACTCATGATGAAGAGCCTCCAAATGAAACGACGCAGAGGTTTTACAATTTACTGACAGAGGCAAATCTACCTGTATTTGAAGGTTCATCTGAGTCAAAATTGTCAGTGTGCATTAGACTCATGGCTGGCAAATCTAATTGGAACATTCCCATTCAAGCAGTGGACTTCTATACAAAACTGATGTTAGATTTGACACCACCAAACAATTTGATGCCGAAGAATTATTACCAAGCCAAAAAATGTGTTTCAAAGTTGGGATTGGATGTGAAGAAGATTGATTGTTGTGTTAATGGATGTATGTTATTCTATGACAATGAGAGTGGCAAAAATGATGCATTGTTGGTGGAATGCAAGTTTTGTGGCTCACCTCGATATCAGACAATGCATGCTGGACGGAGGCAAAAAAAACCAATTCCATTAAAGTCCATGTTCTACTTGCCTATAATTCCAAGATTACAAAGATTGTTTACTTCAATGCAAACAGCAGAACACATGACATGGCATGATGGTAACAAAACTCCGGGACTTTTGCGTCATCCTTCTGATGGTGAAGCTTGGAAGCACTTCAATCGTAAACATCCATCCTTTGCTAGTGAACCGCGTAACGTCAGACTTGGTCTATGCTCTGATGGGTTTACCCCGTACATTCAGGCGTCTGCATCACCGTATTCATGTTGGCCCGTGATAGTTACCCCATACAATCTACCACCGGAGATGTGCATGACAAAGCCTTACATGTTTTTATCGTGTATAATACCAGGTCCATCTAATCCCAAATCATTGATTGATGTTTACTTGGAGCCTTTGATTGATGATTTGAAGAAGTTATGGAATGGTGTTTGGACGTATGACGTTTCAAGGAGGCAAAATTTCCTTATGAGGGCAGCCTTGATGTGGACTATTAATGACTTCCCAGCGTACGGCATGTTATCTGGTTGGAGCACACATGGTCGATTAGCTTGTCCACATTGCATGGAACGTACAAAGTCATTCCAATTGAGTCATGGTCGGAAAAGTAGTTGGTTTGACTGCCATCGACGGTTCTTGCCCATTGATCACCCCTTTAGAAGAAACAAAAAGGCATTTCGAAAAGGACAAGTTGAAACGGATATGCCCCCGCCAAAGTTGACTGGATCACACGTGTGGAGAAGAGTGAAAGACTTTCCAAAAGTGACTGAATCTGGTCAGAATAGGCTAGAAGGGTTTGGGGAATGGCATAATTGGACTAAAAGAAGCATATTTTGGGAACTTCCCTATTGGAAGGACAACTTGCTAAGACACAACATCGATGTGATGCACACAGAAAAAAATTTCTTTGACAATGTCTTCAACACAGTTATGAATGTTAAAGGTAAGACAAAAGATAATGAGAAAGCAAGAAAAGATTTACCTTTGTATTGTGGACGAAAAGACTTAGAGTTGAAGGCACAAGGTAACGGCCGATTATTTAAACCAAAAGCAAATTACACCATGTCAAAAGACGAGACAAGAATAGTGTGTGCATGGATCAAGGAGCTTAGAATGCCAGATGGATATGCTTCTAACTTGTCCAGATGTGCCAATGTTCAGAACGGTACTATTCAAGGGTTGAAGAGTCATGATTGTCATGTATTCATGGAGACTTTCATCCCTCTTGCGTTCAGTTGTTTGCCAACACACGTGTTACATCCACTGATAGAAATCAGTAACTTCTTTAAAGATTTGTGTTGCACGACACTAAAGGAAGATTCCCTTAAAAAGATGGATGAAAATATCCCGATTATTCTCTGCAAATTGGAAAGAATATTCCCTCCTGCATTCTTTGATTCAATGGAGCACATTGCAATACATCTTGCATATGAAGCTTGGCTTGGGGGACCCGTGCAGTACAGGTGGATGTATCCCTTTGAAAGGTTTATGGGAGAATCCAAACGCTCAGTTAAAAATAAAGCTAGAGTGGAAGGCTCAATTTGTGCAGCTTACTTGCACAGAGAGACAACTTATTTTTGTTCACATTATTTCAAGAACTTCATGTTGTCCCCCACTCATGTTAGAAATGAAATGCAATGGCAAGTTGAACGACGTGAAGGTGCATTATCAGTTTTTCGACAAACAGGCCGTCACGCAGGGAAAGAATTCACTCACTGGTTAACTGATGCTGAATTCAACTCTGCTCATGTCCATGTCTTGATCAATTGCAGTGAAGTAAAGCCGTACCTTGAGTATGTCATCATCCATCTCTAATCTATCAAACGGTTTAATTGTTATACACTAATGAATTTCATTTGTACCAGCTCATTTGTTGTGGCTGAGCAAGTCGCAGAAGGAAACACTTCTGCTAGAATACACTCAGAGTTTCCGCATTGGTTTAGAAATCAGGTCCGTAGTTTTTCCTACGTTTAGAGCAAGGTAAATTTGACCATTGCTTTTAAAATTTTGTTACTACCTTTGTAGGTTTTTAATCAGGCATTAACTCCCACGGTTCAAGAGTTAAGACATCTCTCCAATTGGCCAATGAGATGTGTCAAAGAATGGCACACTTACTTCATCAATGGTTACAAATTCCATACACATGAATGGTCTAAAGGAAAGAAAACATCAAATTGTGGCGTGTATGTCAAGGGCCTAACAGAGGGGTCTTATGATGATTTCTACGGCATCATTCATAAAATATATGAGTTAGAGTACAACAGCACTACTTCTCCAAACAGAGTGGTACTCTTCTATTGTGAATGGTTTGATCCTTCTAGAGCTGGTACTAGAGTCGATCCACGCTTTAATATTGTCGAACTGAACCAGAGATTAAGATATGGGCCTTTTGATCCTTTCATTCTACCATCTAATGTGAGACAGGTTTATTATGTGTCATATCCACCATTTCGCAATATTGACAAGCGTGGTTGGGCCGTAGCAATACAAACGAAGCCTAGAGGTCGCATAGACTCAAATGAAGTTGAGGAAGATGTAGCCTACCAACTTGACCAAATGTCACAACCACAAGAAATTATCGAAGTTGAACGTATAACCGCATTGGTCGACCCTGATGGTGATGGAGATGAATTAGAAGCAACAGTACAAGGTGATGAAGAACAAGAGGAAGAAGAAGAAGAAGAAGAAGAAGAAGCAAATGAAGAAGAAGAAGAAGAAGATGATGATGATGATGATGACGATGAAGAAGAAGAACAAGAAGAAGAAGACGATGATGAAGATGAAGATGAAGATGATGATCATGATGACGATGATTGAATGTTGAACATCTATTGTAGCAAATTGGACTATCATTTCATTACCATTATCTAAAATACCATCTTGAAGTTGTATGCAATTACTTGTACATTGACTTTGAAAACAATTCATCCTTCTTTATTTATTTATATTTATTCGCTTTGTTTGTAACCATTTCAATGCAGTAATGACAGGACAAGGTTCAGAGCGTCCTGATAAAGGAAAAGGGGTAGCAAGGCCTACAAAGAGGCAACGGCAGACACCAAAGTATGTACTTAGGGTGCCTGCTAGACTACCTAGCCCTGCTCCCGGTAGTTCATCATCTGTGGGGCCTCCTCCTACCCCTATTATACAGACTCATACACCAGCAGTAGACCCCACTCCTCCTCCTCCTGCAGTACACCCTTCTACTACCACTGCAGTAGACCCTTCTCCTCCTCCTGCAGCACACCCTTCTACAACCCCTGCCACAGACCCTCTTCCTCCTCCTATTATTGCCACCCCCACTCCTCCCCCTATTGTTATTACCCCCACTCCTCTCTCTGACCCTACTTCTATACCTTCCTCATCTTCTGTACCTCCTTCTGAGACCGTCACACCACTTGGTGATCCAGATTCAAGTGGTGATGGTGAAGATCTTGACCCGCCCCTCCATGATCGACCATGGATTGAGCCCTATGGTAAAGGGTAAGTTTATAATCTGTTGATATCATTTGATGTTTAAACCATATTGTAATTGAAATGAGCTTTCTTATGCAGGTTTATTCCATCTAGGGTTGCTTCCCAGGCCATCACACGTTCAATAAAGCAACAGTTTTTAACTCCATGGCCTACTTGGGGAGCAATACCTAAGGACGACAGGAAGCCATTCTGGCAGCGCTTTCAGGTGAGCAATCTATTACACTAATGTTGGGAATATTTTAGTATGTTCTGTAATCAATGTTTGTTCTCTTTAATGTTACAGATGAAGGTGCAGTGGAAACCTGAACATGAAACTCAGATACACAGAAATTTCCACATGAAAGCATCTCATCGGCTGTCAGAGATGTTTAGGGATGCCCGGAATGTAGCACAGCGCCCTAACTGGCTGGGTGAGCACATTTGGAACTCTTTACTGGCCCATTGGAATACAGTAGAGTTCCGCAATAAGTGTGCCAAAGCCCAGCGGAACAGAGCGTCTGAAAGGGGTGGCACCCTGCATACTGGTGGGTCGATCACCATTCATGAGCATGCCATTCGTATGGTATAATCTCATTACATAACTTTTTCTTTCATACACAAGTTATGTATATTGTATTTCATATGTACGCTTGTAATTCTTAATTATGTTACAGGCACAGGCTCTAGGACGGGCGGTCCATGTTGATGAGGTCTTTGCACAGACTCATGTTCGGAAGGGAACTAATGAATTTGTTGATGAAAGATCTCGGAAGACTCATGTAAGCAAATAACACTATTACTAATTTTTTATTTCTGTTATACTATCGTTCTCTGACATTGCTTTTAATGTTTCAACAGGAAGACTTTTCTACGAGACTTTCACAGGTTAGATCTGAACATGAGTCAGCTCCTACACCGGATGATGCCAGTAATGCAGATGATGACATCCGTAGGACGCAGTGCTGGATCGACACCGTTGGTGGGAAGAAAAAGGGACGAGTGTATGGTGCGGGACAACTTGCTGCAAACTATACAGCATCCAGAGGAGGTACTCTGAAGCACCAGCCTTCTTCTTCCACCAGTACTCCTGACGAGGTTCTTCAACTCAGGCAGGAACTCCATCAACGTGACCAGGAGCTCACTGATCTCAGAGCAGAGTTTTCAAATTTTAAGGCCCTGGTCATGACTGTCTTGCCTCAAACCTCACAGGACGTACAAAATATCCCTCCCACCCAATCACGACCGTCCTCATCACCTGCTGCCACTCAGCAGCCCACTTCAGTCCAACCCTCATCAGTCCAACCCTCATCAGTCCAACCCACACCAGTCCAGCCATCAATAGAGGAGCAGGATGATGAAAATCATTCTGATGATAGTTATGTACATTATTAGGTTTCATTTTCTCATTACTTGTTAGACAAACTTTTGGATATTAGAACATTTTGAGTTGATATCATTTCAATGTTAGATGTACTTACAGACTTTGGATGTTACAACATCCTTGTGTTACATTGTTTTATGTTTGAACTATAAATACATTATTTTTACATTAATGGATGTCCTGTGGATTATTTGATGTGCCTTGGATATTGATCATTGATTGGATCTTTGAGATGCACATTATGCATGTTTGTATGTGTTTGAAAATTGTTATGCAGGTCTGTTTGTAAATTAAATTTGTTATACAGGTCTGGGTTGCAGAGGGAAAACCATTTCTCTAAAACCTGCTCTGCATTTTACCGAAGGCTTTTGCCCTTCGGTAAATGCCCTCGTCTGGCCATTACCGAAGGCTCCCGCCCTTCGGTAAATACCCTCGAATGCTCATTACCGAGGGCTTCTGCCCTTCGGAAATTACCGAAGGCTTTCGCCCTTCGGTAATTACCGAAGGCTCTCGCCCTTCGGTAATTACCGAGGGCTTTCGCCCTTCGGTAATTACCGAAGGCTTCTGACCCTCGGTAATTACCGAAGGTCAGAAGCCCTCGGTAATGGTTAGCGACAAGGGATTTACCGAAGGATTTTTGGCCGTCGATAGGCCTTCGGTAAACGTCCATTATCGACGGCTTTTGGCATTTTCCGAGGGTTTCTGGCCTTCGGTAATGCCCTACTTTTTTGTAGTGGACGTGATTGAAGAAAAAACACATAATATTAATTACTTGTTTTACATGTTTGGGCCTAACTCGCAAGTTGTGAATAGTTTCGGTGTATTTGGAGTCTCTATCTACGTTTTAAATTAAAAACTTAAAAATTAAAGAATTTGAAGTAAAAGAGAGAAAGGGAGAATGTCTGTGTGCTTGCGTGCGTGAGTATTTCATAACATTTTAACTTTAACATTTGTTGAACTTTCATTTTGGTCATTTTAAAATTTTCTAATTTATTTTTGGACGATAATTTATAGGAATTAAAAGCATATCATTTATATATTATAAAAATAAAATTAAAATTTCAAAAGGATTAAAACATACCTTTTATATAAAACAATAATGACGCACAGTTTTTTTTAACATTTAAAAAAATATATATATTTATATCTAAAAGCAATGTGAAATCGGTTTTGACTTTTTCATTGGTAGGTGGGGTTTTAAAAAGTGTTTGCTCCCGAGATATTGGAAGACTTAGAAAAGTGAACAAGCGAAGTTTACGAGTAGAAAATATGAAATAATAGGCAAACTATAGACGCTTTTGAAATTTTTTTTGCAATTTCTGCTTTAGACGTTGTTTGTAGGACTTAAAACGGTATACATACAATATTAAATACTTTTAAATTTTTTAAAGCATTCAGAAACACAACAAAAGATAACATAGATAAAAATTCATTTTTTTATTTGGTTCATTTCAACTAAGTTATGTCCACTTATTCTTTTAGCATTCTTAAAGGGTTAGGCTAACTTTAATAAGTTTCATTCTGACAAGATTGTTTATAAAGACTAAACTTTCTAATAACTCATGTTTTAAAATTTAATATACAATACTTAAGAAACTATCGTTCTTTGAGAAAATCATCTAAAGGATATGCTTATTAAAAATAATGATGAACGGAATAATCATTTCTCAATATAAAGCATTTATCAAAACAACGTTGAATGAAATAAGTATTTATAATGTTTTATGAAAATATTATTTTCCAACATATATTATTTAATAGATAATGTTTAACAAAAACCGTCTAATGAAAGGAAATGTCTAAGTATATATTTTATAAAACATTGAAACTTAAAATTTTATATCTAAACAATGTTGAACAAATAAGCCTTTAAAGAAAAGAATAGTCTAGGAAAAGCTCGTTAAATGATATGATGAAACTTACAAACAATTTTATAGACTAAGCATTTAACGTTTTATATCGTCTGAGATCATATATCAAACACTTTGCTTCCTAAATGATGCTTCTATCAAACAAGTTGACATGTGCCAATATGTTTTGTCCTCTTTATCTGTCCAGATCATGAAAGTACAAGACCTTTACTTTCCTACACAAGAAGGATAAAGACGTAAAGAGATAGGAAGACATTCCAGGAATGTTTCCTTAAAGCTTCAAGCTCTGTAGAATCATACAAAGCCACTTCTGTAAAAGTTATCACAAACCAATGTAGCTCTGCAACGTAGACTTGATTTTGACTACTTACCTATAAAGGCTACAAAGTCTACATAGAAGTCAACTCTTTGTCTAACGTATCTCTCGAAGAAGGCTATATATAGATGAGTGCTTGAAAAGAAGAGAACAATAACAACATAGAGAATTGACTCTATAAATATAATGCTTAACTCTATACAATTGCACGGTTTGATCGTTTTTGAATGATTCATTTTTTAAGTTTTCCTCTAAAGTTGTTTTATCGAATGGTTTAAAAGAAAAAGTTAAAAACATAATTTCTGGCAAATAAAACGTTGAACGCAAAGAAGGATCTGACATTCTATGGTTGGTTTAAAAGAAAAAGAAAAAATAATAAAAAAGGAACTAAATAATAAAACGTCGAAGCCAGTAAAAACTGACGTTTTATGGGTTGATTTAAAAGAAAAATAAAAAAATAACTGTTAGCCGTAATATACAACGTCCATCTTTTGTTACGGTTGAAGTCATATTAATTAAATCAATATTTAGTATTTATTTATTTTGTATTGGACGTCAGTTGTTTCCTTAGGAACGTTATGTGATTACGACCATCACGTCTAACCCCAACTCGTACGACGTTCTATATTGGTTTAAACGTCGAGCCCATAAAGTTGGCGACGTTCTGTTTGGTTTATAAGAAAAAACGAAATAAAAAATAAAAAAGGGATTCACTCTTTGGCTTCTTGCTGGCATATAAAACGTCGAATATTTGTCATGGTTGACATCAAATATGGGTAGGAGTAATACTGACCGGAAGCAAACTACTATTTCGTTATTTTTTTTATTTTGAATTCAACGTCAGATGTTTCTTAAGTTGACGTTATGTGATTTTAAGGTCATTGCTTTACGTCAATCTGGGCCTTGTTTGACGTTAATACATTTTGAGTGGTTGGACGTTGAACGCGTGACGTTATATGCGATTTTTGCACTAGTGTAACTATGTTTATGCCAATTTAACGGAAGAGACTTGATCGATACAATTTATATCACATTGGGGCCAAATAGAAGCATCTTTAAAAGCAGGTACTAAATAGAAAAAACCCTCTAAATACGGGGACCAAATAAGCAATTAAACCTATATTTTTCTACTAACTAAATTATTTAAGTTGTTTCAATTATGTATTTGTTATCCTATTTTCTTATTTGACTTAAAATTTTTCATATATAATTTTATAACTTTTAACTTTTTAATTTTACAATATATATATATATATATATATATATATATATATATATATATATATATATATATATATATATATATATATATATATATATATATATATATACTGCCTTAATACCAATTTTGGTCCCAATTTTTGTCAGCTTTATTTGAAATGGTCCTATTTTTTTTAGGTTCAATGTAGTCCTAAATATCGTAATTTGTGTTCAATGTAGTCTTTTTTTGTAAACGTCATTTAAATAGTTAACGGCCAAATGTCCACTTATGCAATCAGTGAATGACATGTCATTTAAGTGTTGGAGTGGAATATTTAAGGCGTAGTGAGGTGGATGTGGCCAATGAGGCCTTCCCACATGTTAGCCCCTTACCCACCCAAAATTAGGGTTTTAGATTGGGGAAAGGGATCTCATGCGCCTCTTCTCTCTACTTCATTGCGGTGCAAATTAGGGATGGATTTGCAGGTATGTGAAGAAGCTTGGTGGTGTTCTGGATGGCAAGATGGTGGAGAGGTTGATGATGGTAATCCTTGTGGCTGTACATGGTGTCGCGACATGGTTGTGATTGAACGGAGAAGACGAAGATGTTTTGATGCGCGATGATTGGAGGCGCGATGTTGATGCTTCTCGCGTGGTCGCAATTCTGTGTGTAGGTTTTGATTTGGTTTTGTGAAGGAGATTGCGGCTTTGCAATTTTAGCATGGTGGTGGCGGCAATAAGGTCTTGCGGTGTTGATGGCGACGACAACTTGAGGCATTGGTGGTAAGGTAGGCGATGCTTGTGCTGTGAAGAAGAAGTGGCTTATCGTTGTTGTTGTTGGGTCACGTTTCTGGGTTCCTCTCTATAGGTGTGTGTTGATGGTGGTGAGGTAGTGTCGCGGCGGCGCTCCGCAATAAAGGGAGAGTGGTGGTGTATTTGGACTTTACGACGGTAGATCGGGTGAGGTTTGACGGTGGTGAGGTATTGTCCACATCAACAGTTAAATGATGTCATTAACTGATTCAAGAGCTGGACATTAGGTAATTAATTATTTAAACGACGTCTCCAAAAAAGATGAAATTAAACATAAATTACAATTTTTAGAACTACAATAAAAAAAATTATCTGACAAAAATTGGAACTATATTAATATTAAGCCATATATATATATATATATAATCTCTCTTTCGTGGATTGTACGAATCGGATAAATGCCTGGAAGCCTAGAAAGTTCCACTAATGTGGGAGAACTTAGACGTCTACCCGGATTTTAAAAATATAATATTTTTCTTCTATTAATTTTCCCGTTCTTCTTTTCTCGTCAAAATCGCACAAAGTTGATTATTTATTAATGTACTGAAAACTGATTATATTAATCAATTAATTATGAAAAAATATTTTTCTCCTCACCAACTGGTCAGAGATAAAAGCAAAGTACTTTTTAATACTAAAACAAATTAAAATTAAAATATTTTTAACATGATTTAACTTGTACGTAAATTTATTATAACTTTTTGAAAATGTTTTTTTTGCCTTCTTTTGTACGGTCATTTACAGAAGCTTCCTCTAGAAAAGGCCACGCGAGGCGCATGAGTCGTTGGCGGCTCCTCATTTCTCACGCCACGAGAAAACATTTTCCTTAGCATTTGTGGTCTTTCAACAAAATTACCTAATCGCCCACACGGTATTTGTTTTCACAAGTTACACAATTTGGTCAATTCAAGCGACGCGGCATTAGCCACTATAATACAACAACTTTTCTCGTTGCATCATTCTTGAGCACCTTCGCTTTTATTCGTTGCATGCTGCTTCCTCTTTTCTTGTTTCGTAATCTTATGACATCAATTTTGGTTGCTACGGTTATATATTATCATTACACATCTATACATATGTCTATGGTGGTACAATTGCTCTAGGGTTTGTATGATGAACAAGCTAAAGCAATATGAACGTTTATTCAAGCAGTTTGACGAGAATGGTGACGGGAAGATATCGGCGTGTGAGCTCAAACAATGCGTGGAGGCGATGGGTGAGGAGTTGTCCGCTGAGGATGCGGCAGCGAGTGTGACTTTGCTGGACGCGGACGGAGATGGGTTGGTGGGATTTGATGATTTTGTGAGGTTTGTGGAGGGAGGGAAGGAAGAAGAGAAAGAGAATGACCTAAGAGAAGCTTTTAAGATGTATGAGATGGATGAGAGTGGTTGCATCACACCCAGGAGTCTTAAAAGGATGCTTAGTAGATTGGGTGAATCCACGACTATAGATGAGTGTCAACTTATGATAGCTAGATTTGATCTTGATGGAGATGGGGTCCTCACATTCCATGAATTTAAGGTCATGATGTTGTAGCTAATGTACCTTCATTACATTATATTCTTTTATTTACTAGATATTCATCGGTTTATTATTTTAAATATTCTTCATGTATTTTAATTTAAATATATCTAATATTAGAAGAAGTTACTTTTGACACGTATAATTAAACAACACGTCAATTTTGTGTCGTTATCATTTAATTACATTGTTATCATTGAATTACATTATTATTATTGAACTACACTATATTATGTATTTGGTTGATCGATCGGTCTATGCTTACTAATCGATCAACTTTAGAAACATATCGCAATTGGATTAACTATCGGTGATTGTAATGATCACGATCGATCGATCCAAAAGCTAACATTCTCGATTAATAAGGTAAGAACATACTTAGACAACATTGGGCCGTGATTAGGCCTACACTAATCAAAGGCCCACTCAGAAACCTATAAATACATATGTAAAGTAAAGAGGTAGGTAGTTGCACTTGTTGAACATTTAAGATTTGATTGTAAAATCGATCGGTAACTTAAGACTAACTTGAGCGTCGAAGTGCCTTTAACATGTATCCACCGCTCAGATTTGGATTGTGCAAGGAGAAAGACGACAAGTTTGAAGAAGATAAAAGGACTAAGTGAAAACTAAAAGTAAGGTTAAATTGTGAAAGTGTGTCTCTCGGCCCTACATACTAAAATTTTTTATCATTTTCTATCGTGCAAATATAGATGCAAGAGAATATATTGTGTAAGTTATAGCTTTTTAAGATCCTCAACTTCACAAAACTACATAATATTGAGAATTGTACCATCATCATTAAAATATACGAAATACGAGATAAGAGAACAATAAATTATTCTACCTTATTAACTCAACATCAAGAGATTCTGTACCATAAAAAAATTATTGGAGAAGTTCTTTCATTACTAAGTCAACGGGGTTGTGTACCTTATTAGAAGAACATGATATGAAGAAGTAGATATTTGTAGTATACCTTATTCAATGCATTGCCTCATAAGCTTAATTTTTAACCTCTAAAATCAAAGAGTGTTATATTTGGGTCTAATTTTAAATAAAATCATTGTAGAAGTTTCTTCCAACGAATTTCAGAAAACTCCAAATCGTTTCCCATTAAATTAGGAAACCAATTATGATGCTAAATAATTTGGCCGACAAATAACTTCCGTGGAGCCACACATACCTAATGAAATTGTGACTCACTAACTACACTCCATCATCCATAAATAATGTAAAGAGTCACAAAAACTTAAATAATTTTGAGTGAGATGTTATATATCATGATTTGGTTTTCTTTTTTTTCTTCTTTGGTTTACAAGTACAGATTCTGATAAGTCTCAATGAGATAATAGATACAATACAAAGAAATTTGAGAACTTGTGATGTTCTTGCTTATGTTCTATGAACAGACTAAAACAATGTAAACTTATAAGAGAATAGCAGCGTAACGATACAGTGATAGAAAAAGTTCTTTTATTCTTTTATGCAAGTCCTCCTTTTATAGTTTTCTTCGAGAGATAACCGTTACTAAGAGATAGTTGAAATTGTTGAGATTAGGTGGCTTCTCATTCAAAGATATGTGCTTTTCTACGTCTTGGGAAGACCAACATTGCTTTCACATTTAGAGCTTGTACGACTATGATAGGACATAAAGGATTAGGAAATATTCCAGGAATGTCTTCCTCTCTTACAATGCCTTTCTAATCCTTATGCAGTGCTTTTGAGTATATCTTAGTGTTGTCAATATATGCACAGATAAAGAGGAAAAAGTATAGAAAACAAGGTACAATACATACATGTGTTTAATGATCTATAAGTTGAAATAGTGTTGAAGCAAGTTTCGTATAATAAAGGTTTAGTGTAAGTCTAAGCTATCTCACGTAGTGACAATTGATAAGATATAATGTTTAAGGCTTCTTTCACTAGAAGTGCTTTTGTCAAATTTTGTTTGATATTTTATATTTGGCACATCGTTGTCTACCTTATAAGTGTTTAGTGGGAATGTTCCAATAAGCACAATGTTTAGACGTTATACTTGTCTGAATGATATTTTGTTAAATGTTGTTTGTTAAACTTCAAAACTTTGAGATGTTAGACATTTTATTCTCTTTAGACGATCTTGTCTTAATAAATAGTGAAACCCTTAAGAGTTTGTAAGGGAGAACTGGATGTAACTTAGGTTGAGTGAACCAGTTTAAAATTCATTGTTATTGATGTGCTCCTTGAAATGTTTTTCTATGTACGCCCTTTATAAAAAAACAGCATCTAAACATCTTATTTCAATCACATATCTCTTACAAATCCATTAGACGTTGCATTGAGAAAAAAATTGAAAACATTATTCACCTTCCCTCTCTAGTGTTTTCCTATGATTTAAGTTGGTATTAGAGTTAACCTCAAGGGTCAGTTAGTTACAAGCATAGGATCCTGATTTAATGCTTTTAGGCTCCTTAAGAATCCATATACTCTAACCTTCTCTTTCACCTATAAAAGAAGTGGCGCATGTTGCATGAAATTTAGAACTTGATTGAATGTAGTGAAAACTTTGCCAAATATCAAGCCTCACTTTTCTTGAGTTCACAACAGGAGTTGTCTTCTACACTAGACTTCTTCTTCCTTTCCCCTTCAAGGTTGGCCCAACCTCCTTCAAGAAAACCTCATTGCAACCACAACTTCATCTCTTTTTCAATTGCTTCCGCTACATGATGTCATCTTTGTTAAGACAAAATCATCTATATGTCTAAATTTCTCTCATGTTTTGAAATTTAACCAAATAACATTAAACGAAATAAGAATCTAAAAATACCATAGGTAGAAACATAAACATTAAGTTTGAAATCCCCAACAATAGAAGAGTCTTAGGAAAACACTTAGGATTGTAAAAAACACAAAAACACCTAAGTCAAAACATCCAGACATAATGATAAACGACTAGTAAGTCAAAAGCATCTAAGAGAGTAATGTTAAACGTGGAAGCTATCTTGTTTTTATGATTGTTTTATCGGTAGCTTATCCCATACGTGTTTGTGTTGTGTGGTTGTGAATAAAATTATTGGCGATGATCGTATAAACGTTATACGTGAACAAATAATGTTATAGATGTTCTGGAGGTATGATAGACTCGAGAGATGACGAAGGACAAATTTGAGATTTTCATTTAAAGTTATTGTGTTTTGAATTATAAGACAATGTAATTAGAGTTATTTTATTTTTTTCGTCACTTTCATTATTTTTGAATATTGTAATTGAACAAGATTTTTGGAGTTGTTGTCTTTCGAAGAAATTATACATGTTTAAATGTTAAGGTTTTTGAAAAATAAATTTTCGCGCTATAATAAAAAAATAAACTTTATCCGTGTTTGTAATAATCTGTAACACCTTGAATTTGGAGCGTTACATTACTGACAGGTCTTGTCAATGAATTTTACTGACTGATAACAGTTGAAAAACTGTTATTTTTATGATTAAAATTGACATTAAAAGCAACCTTTACACTTAGAAACTAGCTTGAAATCATGCTTTTCTTCATATTTTTAGAAATAAGAGAGCTGGACAGGTTTATGCTTGATTTCAGTGTTTTTGTGCAGGTTTTAAGGTGAATTTGGTGAAAGAAGTGAAGAAGGAGAGAGATGAAATCAGAAAAGACATCAAAAAGTGCAAAAGGAGAAGCCGAAGTCACCGCTCAGCGGCAGTTTACCGCTGAGCGGCACTCAGGCACTCACGGGAGATCCGCTGAGGGGCAAAATGGCCGCTGAGGGGAGAAAACAAGACACGCACTTACCGCTGAGCGGCACTTTAATGGGCTTGGACCTAAGTTTTTGTAATTTACGAATGGTATTTAAGCTTTAGGGTTTCCTAGGGTTAGGTATCTTTGGCTGGAACGAAGTAAACACTCTCTCTTCCACCCCTTTGAAGGAGGATCTTGGATGCTGAGGCTTCCTCTTCACCTTTTTAGGGTTTATTCTTTCATTCTTTCATTGTAATTCATCTAGGTTCACCATGAATATGGTGAACTAAACTCTGTATGTTTGTTGGGGAATCAATGTAATCTTGTGAAACTCTCATATATGGAATCTGTTTTTACATCTTTTAATTAAGACTTATGCTTTCTTTTCATCATTAGTTAGGGTTTTTCCTCTTTGCTTAATGCTTGCATTGTTTAACTCATTCGATGCATGATTATTGGTTTTGTCGATACGGGCACGTACGGGGAAGTCTAGATCCGGGGAATTTCTCCCAATATGATATTGGTTGTCGTTAAGCTCCTGCACTTATGAACTGATCATTAGGAATGCTAGGAATTGTATGAACTCGTGATTAGGGAGAAGCCTTCTAGAAAGGTACTTTAGAGAGTGGCATTAACAATGATGATTTGAATGTTGAATTCCTAAAATATATGAGAGTGGATAAGATGAAATTGACCCCCAACAACATATTCATACATTAATATCATTGAAAGTGTTTATCTTTTGCTTTTTTGCCATTGATCAAAACTTCATGCATACATGTTTATTTTCTGTCTTGCATATTAAACTCCAAATATTTTATCTGTAAGTCTTAGCTAATTAAGAAACCACATAACTAAACTAGGCCGTGAGTCCTTTGGGAAGAACGATACTTGGTCTTACCAAGTTTATTACTTGAACGATTCGGTCATACTTGCCGATTGAAAAACAAGTTTGTGACATCATATTTTGGTGTTCATAAATTTGTCCATCACTGACAGATCTCTTTGTTGAAGAAAATACTCATCAATAAATTTGACTTTACTAATGAATTCATTGTCATCAGTAATAACTTGTCACTAATTAAGAAAAATCTAGTAGTGTCAACTTCTAGACATATTCATGTCCTCACTAAGTTTAATGATAATAGATTTATTAATAAACACAAAATTATACTTGTAATGAAAAATTATATTCAAGATTTTTGTGTTAATTACTCAAATACATTTGCACTAGTTGTTTCATTAGAACCATCAAATTGTTGTTTATTTCAACTTGATGTCAAATTAACATTTTTAAATGGTTTCTTTAAAAAAAATAGGCTTGGTAACCCAAGGTTTTGTAAAGGAAAATAAATAATATAAGGTTTATCTTTTGAAGAAGTCTTCTTACAAGCTAAAACCAGCCTTTGGAGCTTGGTTTAGCAAAATTAATGAACACGAGCTTAGGATTTTCCTAAAACTTGTGAGAGTTAACATTATCAAATTAGATAATGTTGATGTTCTTGTCATCTCAATATAAGTAGATGATCTTATTGAAACAAGAAAGAAGTCAAGGCTTGTAGAAAAATTCAAGAAAGAAACGATGGTATGTTTGATATAAAAGCTCTCAATTTAGTAACATGCTTTCTTGGAATTGAAATCAATCAAGGAGGATATTAAGTCTTTTTTTGTCGACAGAAATATACCAAGAAAATTGTGAAAAGTTTAAATTTGAATATTGTAAAGAAATAAAAGCACTTCAATGAGAAAAAGATTTGAAAGGAAGATAGAATAGAGAAAATAGACAATACATGATTTAGTACAATAATTGATTGCTTGATGTATCTTAACAACATAATCTGACATCCTAAGTTCGGTAAGTATGTTTTCTTAACTTATGCATTATGCAAATAAAATTAACCTTAGAGCTGCAAAAAGGTTTCACCGGAACACGCAATTATGGTCTAATGTACAAGAATACTGGAATTTTAAAGTTAATTGAATTTTTTTTGGTAATTATTCGAATGGCTCAATCGATGAATTGATGAAGTAGTTCAAGATACTATTTTGACTTTGGATCATGCTTTTTCTTATGGAGCTTGAAAAAAATAAAAAATTGTTGCTCAATTGGAAAATATATGAAGTTGTTGCTAGCATTGCTATGAACTAAATTTTGTAGTTGAAGAAGACTTAATGGACCTTAACATAAAGCACGAACCAAGATAAAATAACAGTATCCCATAATCTCATCCTTTACGAAAAAACTAAAACCATTTCAATATTAACTCAGTCTTTTAAGAAAAGTGTAGAAAAGTGAAGTTGTCACTCTTGTTTACTATAAGAGTAATGATATCATGAGACACTTTTACATTCATTTGACACAGGCTACAAGGGTAAAATGGTAAAAAAAAGTGTAAACTTTTGTATTGTTTCAAGAAAAAAGAGAATAAAAAATAAGGGTAGTGTCAAGTGAATGTAAAATATTTAGGTGTATCAAAGAATTTTTACTCTTACTATAAAACCCGGGAGATGTTTTGACCAAGCCAATAATCATCAAGAAGTTCAAGTTCCTAGGATAAAAGATTAAAGTTTACTATCCTTAAAAAGTAAGGAGGAGTGTTAAATATTTATTTGTTACATTTAAATTTACATTTTTGTTTCAATTTGATGAGCAAATAAATTAAAAATAGTCCAACATTTTTATCCAGGAACTTGAATAGCATGCCAATCAGTTACTACTTTTAGCTGAGGAGCAAGTTAACAATTATATCTCTTAAATTGTTAGTTTCCTTTTAGCATTTAATAATTTTAAATGTAAACATTGTTGATCTAGTCTTTGCTTTCAGCTCAGAATATTTCAACTTATTTTGTTTCCCTTCTTCCTCTTTCCTGATTTTTATTTTTTTTTTTCATAATTCAAACAGCATTGGCCACATATAGAAAGGTCTGACAGATTGCTTGCTAGGGTCATAAGGCTTTTAGCCAGCATTGCATGTGCCAAGTTCCAATCGTATAAGAACATTTACTTCTGCAATATGCTATTAAAATGAATCTTTCTCTGGTCAAGAGCAAATGCAGGATCAATGGCACCATGGTCATTAGTATAGATTTGGTCCACATGATCAAGTAAATTATGCCTCCAGATAGTGTGATCCAGGATAATAACAAAAGTGCCAATCAAAATGCTAATAACTTTTCATATTAACCAGTTTTTCTCCTCTTTCTCCGTCTATAATTGGTATTCTTTCGGCTGAATCAGTTAAAATAGCTGCATTTGATGAAGCATAGAAACACTGAGATAAAATAGATGGAAGATGCTTTTTCTGACTGTTTCTGTAGCTAGTAGGTGATAAGTTATTTTGTTACAGTGTCTCCATTTATCTCCTGGACTAGAAAAAGGACACTGTATCTTATTCTGATTTGTTACAGTAATTACATACATAAAAAAGGACCAGGTACATGGGAAGATCCAAGAGCTATAGAAATTTCAGGTAGGCATTGCCTGTAGGAAGTAAAATCAACAAGATTTTATATGATGTCCAAAAACTAGGATCACTAGAACTACTTCGATTCCTTCCTTCAGTGGATTACTCAAGACTGTTTTCCACTGCCTTCACCAGAGGTTTGCTAGAGCTTTCACTCATTAACATGTGTTGTTCTCCTTCTGGTAATTCCTCCACCAATCTCGATAGCTTCTCAACAATTTCCCTTGCACTTGGTCTCAATGAAGAATCTTCCTCCACACAAGCTCTGGCAATGTTGACAATGGTCACAGCTGCATCGAATGAATAGTTCTCCCCTAATGCACTGTCTATCCAGCCCCTTAGTTCATTCACATTTTCAGACACCAAGATGGACTTGATTTTATCTGTGAGCCAAATGCTTCCTTCTCCCTTCTCATTGGGCCTGCTTATAGGAGTTTGACCAGATAAAACCTCTAACAAAACCACCCCATAGGCAAAGATATCAATGCTTGGGGCAATTATACCTTGGTGAACGTATTCAGGTGCCAAATAACCAAGGCTCCAGGAGGCGGGGTTGGTGGAATAGAAGTTTGGATCCGCAGTGTCATTCTCAACACAACCTGCCATACCAAAATTCCCTAACTTGGCACCAAATTCTTCGTCCAGAAAGATGTTCCTGCTCTTTACATTCCTATGCACATAGCAGGGATTCATAACATGGTGCATATACTGCAAGGCACTGGCCACATCAAGGCAGATCCTCAGCCTTTGCCTCCATGTCAGGAAACAGTAGCAGGAAGCAATGAATTGGTTCTTGATGGCTAATCCACCATGGAGCCAATCTTTCAATGAACCATTTTTGGCATACTCAAAAACTAAAAATGACTCTTCTTGCTCCTTCCCCTCTGACATGCTTGTTCCAAGAAGCCTGAGTATGTTGGGGTGGTGGTGAAGTGCATCATGGAAAAGGCCAAGATCTATCTTTGACACTGTTTCTGCCTTTGTTCTCCTGATTGCCATGTTCTTCCCATTCAGACGACCGTGATATACCGATCCTTCAATGTGATTGCTTGAGCTGAAATCTTCAGTTGCTTTTCTGATGTTCTCGATGGTGTATGTCTCCAGCAACATCTTACGCGAAGCGGCATCAACAATTTTCTCATCAAGGGTATCCTGAGACCCTTCAAATGAAACTTTCTTGTCACCGGTGGAGTTGGTTCTCACACTTTGATTGAGATGTTGAAGCTCCATATCTCCGTTTTTGCACGAACTCTCTTCCCCCTTCTTGTGCTTCAATCTGATGAAGAAAAAGGCTGCAGCAAGAGCAATGCAGACTCCAAGAGCAACCCCAGCAAGGCCAATGAACAATTCAGTCTTCCACATTGGTGACTTCTTGTGTGGACTGGTTACAGGGATGCCGGTTGCTTGAAAGCCAGAATTGGGTTCCTTGGGTTTAACAAAAGAAGCAATGACAGGCTTACCATTGAGAGGAATGAGAATAGAGGTAAAGGGTGGAAGAGAACTTCTAGTGCTGAGACCTTGTGATGATGATATGTTATTGGCAGAGACAATAGCTTCTTGAGTAATATTAAACTTGGAGGCCAAAGTGGAAAGTGTATCACCTTGTCTTACAGGATAAGAAAGCAGAAGCTTTGGTTGAGGTCTAACAAGTGATGAAAAGGGGCAAGAACAGGTCAATGGGATAATCAATCTGACTTTGTCATGAAGATTCCAAGGTGACACACCAGGGTTGTTGTCAGTAATAGCCTTGCAGGTTGTCAAGCCCTCAAGTGAAGCAGCAATGTCATAGAAGTTCTCTCCTTTGATAGCAATTTTAGTTAGCTGAGCATGAAAGAAGCGACCTTTGCATGTGCAATGAATTGGAATGAGAAGGGGTTGATCTAGGGAGAGGAACTCAGTGTGTGGAGAGAATCCATTTGCCTGTGCTACCACAAACTTATTGAGTCCCAAGTAAGTGGTGAGGTTGGAGAGAGAGGAGTAGTAGGAGTTTGTGAGAAAGAGTGCAAATGTTGCACATTGGTTGTGTGAGACATTTTCGATGCAATGGTAGGCAGAGAGATCAGGTGAAGGTGTCTCACAGCTTAGCAAGTGTTTGGGCAATGAGGGGAGAAAGAGGCAAAGGAAAAAGACCAAAGCCTTCATGTGGAATGCAATGATCATTTCTACTGTGGCCATCACCACTCACCAAGCTCTAACATGGAGTGGCCTATTAAAATACAACACTCTCTTTTCTTTTGTGTCTTGGGACTGAATATTTCGGATCTATACAAAATAACTCAGAGAAAGATAACAGAATTTTTCAAAGCTGCTCGGAGACACAAGTCTTGGGAATCACGAAGTTTATTTTGTATATTTTGTCACTGCTTCCAGCTGTTCAGGTGACTATAGCAACACTCTTTTAACTCACTGCTTTTAGACACTTCTCGGGCTTCAAACCTCCCTTTATATGCATCTTCTTCTTCTGCATGTGACCAACCTCACTCATTTAACATTTCACACTCATGCTTCTGTCTCCTGTCAAATATCTCTATTTCATATTATTTCTTACTTTCTATGTGCTTTCTCCTTGTCACTCACAAAATCCACTAACAACTTCTATATAAAATATCCTTCCACAAGTTTTTTTTTCTTTTAAATGCATAAAAAATTAAATAATTTTGTTTACGTATCAATAAATTTCTTCTTGCTAATATGAAAAATCTTTTTACTTTTAAATTAATAAATATAATTTTTGGGATTTAAAAGTCAAACTTTCTCTTCGTTTTTAATTTTAAATTCTTAACTTATTTTTAATGAATACATTTTTAGTTTTGGGTTAACTTCGTTTTTCTTTCTCAAACTATGTTTAAAAAATTTATTTCGTTTTTAAATTAAATTATATACATATTTCTTAATGCATTTTAATTAGAATATCTACTCTAAAAGTGAGCACGTGAATATTTTATTATAGTTAATTATAAAACTATGTTTGTCACCGGAAAAATAATCAAATTATCAATAGAAATAGTTTACATTATTTTCATAAGGTATAAGATGAAATAGATATATAATTTAATTTAGAAACGAAATAAAATTTTTAAAATAATTTAGAAAAAAAATGTATATTTAACTTTTTAATTTATTTACTCTCAAAAAACCTTTCATCTTCTTTTTAAATACTTCAACAACCTTGTGTTGTTTATACAAAGAAATTATAGAGGAATTCATTTACTTCAATGACATTTTCAAGTTTTTAACTAAAAAGTCAAAAGTAATTCTTTAAGGAATGTTAGAATAACTCAATTTAATTTCAAGGAGATTTGAGCAAATCATTTTTTTTGGGCATGAGAGAAAATCAATTATCCTAATCAATGAAGATAATATTTTTTAAATATATTTCCATAAAAGACAGATATGAATGACTAGAGGAAGGAATGTTTACATACAAAGAGAATAATAATAAAAAAAATAGAGAGAGAAGATAAAGATTAGTAGATTGACTAATTTACGTATTAAGTCCATGGACCATCATTAATTTTAAAATAATGCATAGCCTTTTGAACAAATCTAAGTGCAACAATGTTAGTTAGGTTGAGAACCTAGTACTAATAGGATTAAAGACTTAATTGTCCAAGTTCATGACTTCTCGTAACTACTTTTTCACAGATTAATATTTATTAGTCTTGTGATTGGGAGAAGGGGAAAATGGTCCCCATGGTTTCAAAAGCCATTTGACATGAAGCACATGGTTCCTGTGATACCCTCTATGTTTCACTCATTTCTGCTTCTACAACTACTATCAAATAGCTCATTTTTTAACAGTGTTATGTTGGTAAAATCAAGGGAGTTTAGTTAATATAAGAAAAAAGTTACTTCCAACAAAGTGAAAAATACATCATCCTATACTTTTAAGATAATGAAAATATAGTGATGGAAAAAGGACCCTCGGCCTCTTACATTTTCTAAGACCTTTCTTAAAATATAATTTAAAATGTCAAATTATACATTTTATCGTACCAACATTATATGTTTGTGGTTAAAAAATATTTTAGAAGTTTATTATTCATTTCAAAATTATATTTTTTTATTAAATAACGTGATCTATATATATTAGCGATATTAGAGAGCACTACAAAACAAACAAAAAATGTCTTATCAGAAATATTAAACTATATTATAAATTTGAGTATTGTAAATGTAATGCTTAAATAATTTATTAGTTATAATTGTAGTGTGTGTGTGATTTAATCAAATTGAATATGAGTAGAGATTATTGAATGAGATGTTTAAATTTCTTTCTTTTTAATTTTTAATAAAAATATTTTCCTATTAAAAGGTTAGAAAAATTAAAAGAAAGTTGATAAATCGTACATTATACATAATATAACTCAAATGAAAGACCTTATAAAATTTCTTGACACGATCATCAAGGAGAAGCGTTTAAAATGTTAAACACTTTCAACTTGGACCTTATTTTCTTAGATAAAAATCGAAAGCTTGATATTTTTAGTTTTATATTTGTAAGCCAAAATTCCAGTGAAAGGCAAAAACATGAAGAAAAAAAGAGGCAACAAGACATAAACAAGGGGTCTCCCATCAATGCAAAAGAAGCTTACATGGATAGCACTATGTCTGTTAAGTACATGCAACTTTTAGATATAAAAGCAAAGACATAGCTGGAGTTTCCAAGAATGAAAGATGAGAAGAGAGAGTATAGAGATTAGAGAGAATATAATGTGAGAAGCAGTGAGGATAGAAATGATGCAAGTAGTGGAAAGTATGTGGGCAATGAAGAGCAGACAAAAGAAGATTAACTATAATGCATGGTAAAGTTAAGGCATGAAAGAAGGGCTAGAGATATATAGGTCCAACCGATCATTTATATCCTAAGTTGACCATTGCCACTACCATTGAAAAAAGATTACCCACCGCCCATGCCAAACCCACATTGCATCCAACAAACAACATTTACCTTAATATTATCTATAACTAAACATCTTCTAATAGTTAATGTATTATCCGTTTCTAATCGTTTCTGTTTTGGAAACATGTTGAATCTCCGATCAATTTTCATCATTCAATGACCAATATACCAAAGCAGCAGCGTTTTTAAAGAATAATCTCATTATTTACAAGTATGATGCATTTGGGGTGAAAAATAGGGAAACTGACCAGGATACAAAATACAACATAAATACAGATACTATGATACAATGTTTGGTTTGTTCCACTGTGATTTAGATTGTCGTTTTGTGTGGTGTTTGGTTCAAGCATTTTGATACGTGTGTCATTTCCCTTCTTTTTGTGGTATCTCGTTAATTATGAGAATCAAAGAACAAAATAATATAAATTTGTGGTGTTGAATAGGTAAGGAGGTGATGAGGTTGGCATTGTCGAGAATTCAAGTCTGAGTCTAAGTCTGATAGAAATAAAAAAGTAAAGTAATATATAAAGATAAAAGATCCATTAACCCATTGTGTTAAGGTTTTGGATAAAAAATGGTGTCGATATCTTATGTGATTGGATTCAGTGGCTCATATCCTCGCACCCATTATTTTTGTACCAACTTTTTAGCCTAAGTTGGATTCAGTGAGTGAAAAAGTAGTGGAGTGTTGAAGATTAGAACAACAAGGATTCACTGGTTTTCTTAAAATATTTTCCTTGTATTCCCTTACACACTTTTTCAAGAACTTAAAGAATAACGGAAAGAAAATGTGTGGCTTTTGATCACGCAATTTAGGAACAAGCTTTTAAACATTTGCCTAGTGGCTGTGATCATATTCATATTCATTTACCCTGGGCCCAAGACTTGACAACACAATATTATTCATTGTGTTATTCACAACTCTAGTACCTTCTTCAGTGTGCTATCTCTCTCTTTGAATACACTTTTTGCACAGGATGTTTTTTCAATATTACCTTGATGGCTTATAAGTATCATTTTAGTTAAGAAAAAGGTTAGTTTTATTGTTGTTTTTTTGTTCTATATAAAGACAATAATAGTGTCTTGTTTCCCTCCATCTCTTCATGCATATTGGATCATCACAAATAATTAGCAGCTCAAGATAGCTTTTATCAAATAAGATCTATATATTTATAATACACAAAAGCAATAACTCTTGATAGAATATTGACCTCTTAAAATTAGACTCAACATGATTTTTAATTTTAACTTTTTTAGACTCATGTTAGATATTATGTATTATCAACATCTCAAATAAAATAAGCATTTCAAAACATATCGATCACTTGCTATCACAACTTTTGATTTCATTTAGTCATGTAAGCCTTTTGTATGAATTATCTTCATATGATAATATCTCTCATTATCTCTTGTCTTTTCTTTATAATTAATTAAGATAATTGTTGATGAGGAGTTACAAGTTTTACTGTTGACTGTGTTCATAGAATATAGTTGTAGTTAAGGAGTTTTTGTATCAAATAGTTAAGGAATTTATATAATGAAAAAACATACTGTTTACACTATTTTATTTAAGATATTTCTGAAATAACATTAATGAAACAAACATGTCCAAGTATTTCATACATTAACGTCAACATACATGTTACATGTTTTAAATATCACTAAAGTAAATTTAATAAAAATTTAACAAAAAGACATTCAGTTTCATTTAATTGGAAAGTTAAACACAATTTTCAGTTTGCTCTCATTGAAGGTATCTTCTATATTTTGTTTTCAGCAAGATTTTGATTTTACATTAATACAAATTTACTTGATGTTTGCCAAATCCACTACAAAAAAGCCATGAAATTAGGTCACGTAAAATAATGTGGTATTACCCCAAGATGAATAATATTTGTTTTACCAACCTGACGTTGAGAATGAGTTCAACTCACTTTTTAAAGCATGTTTTTCCATATGATCAAAGCATGGGGACTGAATGAATGGCATAATAAAGCGTGCACATGCACATGAGAGTACACATGCCGCACACTGTTCTTGGTAGACAGAAATTTGTGCTGATTTTGGGAGTAGAAGGGAGACAAATCCAATCCCGAATGCACTTCTAATATGCTGTGTCGAGAATAAAGACGATTGCAAAAAAGATATTCATAAAAAATAAAACAGCATAAAAGTAGGGAGAACATAAAATATATGAACTTTATTGAGGAAGATTATTAGGCCAAGAATTAAACATTTGACTAAGAACATTTCATCCATGGATTACCCAATAACTCAAGAGAAGAGATGTATATTCCAATACACTTTCCATCCATCCAAGATTCAAAGACTTTTATGTGATAACCAAGGCAAGAGTCCCCTTTACCCGTCAATGAGTCTAAAAAATGAATTTTATTCAAGAAAATAGACTAGGTAATCGGTGTTCTTTCAAGATACTTATAAAACAGATTTCACACTATCAGTAAATATCATATTTTAATACGAAATTATTTGAAATACAGGTGGTCAAAATTTTAAATTTAAACAAAATACTACATGTGACAGTAGCATTTGCCATTCATTCCCCCTTTTTTCTCCATATATTTATGAAATGCACTCATATGATATAGAAATGTGAAGAAACATTATCAAGTCATCTGATCTTTTATTCCACACTGGAAAATGTTGTCGTCAAGCATATTGATTGGTGAGTTATGAAGTGTACAACAACTTGAAGAGACATTTTTTTTTACTGTATCAAGGTTTGCTGGGCTTTCTCAACAGAATTTCTCAGCATGGATATTACTTGAGCTGGCTCAGGGGCACCAAACACAGAACTTCCAGCAACAATGCAATTTGCCCCTGCCGATGCAGCAACCTCGATGGTTGAAGGCCCCAAACCACCATCAACCTGTGATCGAAATTTACCATGATTCAATTATTGAAAAAATAATATTATTACCAGTGTTCATGAGCATGCTAACACAAAGAGCATATAAAGTCCTTTTGGATAAACAGCTCATTTAAGGACTTGTTGAATAACACTTTTTTCCTCGATAAACATTTTGACGAACCACTTATACAAGGAAAAAAATAAATGATTATGTATATCTTAGCTTAGGCGTAAATTAATTTAGAGAAATACTCTCATTTAGCTTCGTCAAAAATTAGATTTTAGTTGGAATATAAATGAATTTTAGCTTATAAAATATAATAATCCTTATTTTTTTAAATTTTTTATTTGCACTCTACAATTTGTTTTATTAGAATAGTATCAAGAGCTTCGTAAAAGTTATGTTTATAATCGAAGAGGATTTAAGAGATTTAGAGAAATAAGCTGAAAATAACTTGTGAACATATTCAGATAAGTTAATGTTATAAGCTTTCCCATATACTTAGACATGACTGTATATCATAAGTCCAAATAAAATGTAAATAAGCTCTTCCAAATGAGATCTTAGTCATCTCTAATCTCCATGAGTGCATTAGTAGCACTTACGGGGAGGTTTCTTCAATATAAAACAAAAATTCCCGGGAAAGTGGCTGAGGAATATCATATTTTTCATGTTCCTTACAAGTTTTGGAAAAATACTTCCAAGAATTCCTATGAATACACAACCTTCATGTTTAATTTGCCTCTTATTCTCATGGTAAGAGCTGACACTAGTATATACAAGAGACCTGGACAACTCAACTGCAGATGGACAAGTGGCTACTGAGCTAAATGAGGCAGGAGGAAAAGTGCAATGCCCAAAATAATTAATTGTAGGCTGAACATTTTGAATGATTCAGACACTATAATATAGAATTCGTTTAGAGGAGAGCGAGGGGATATGCGTGACTGAATTCTGATCTTCTAATTGTATTCCTCATGCGGTATTTTCTATCTCTGTACTGCTACCATAAGGTAGGGTTATTCACTGTAATTCATATCCATCTTAAGTAATAATATTTTCAAAGATTCTTATTCCATATACATTCTTTTGCACGTTCATTGCTACTGTTACATTTGATGTTTTCATTGAACTTTTTTTATGGCGGAAAACATGTGGTGGAAGAAATTATATACTAATAACATATCTTCAACGTTTTGGATGCTCATGAGAAAGAATATTCTATCCGTTTTAAAATGATTGAATCTGTTGTTGATATTTTCCTAAAGCACATTCCAGATTTGCAATCTTTGATCACGAGCTCTTCACATCCTTTTCAGTTTGCATCGTTGAGCTTGATTTTCCGCCTTTTGACAACGTTGATGTTCTCCAGTGGATTTTTCTGTTTTTTTTTTTCTGTTAAGGTCGAACAGTTTTTCAATTCTTATTACCTACCTGAATATCAATGCTCAACGATTGCTGTGGTCCATTTAGACAAGGATGTAGTTCCTCCTTATCAGATTATGACTACCACTTATTCAATTCATTCTTGGATTGCTTTTACTCTAGCACTTGAGCTGGAATTTGGACTCTCTCCATATAAGTGTCCTCAATCTTACTTGTTTAAGTTGACTCAAGTGGGGCTCAGTTCAGGAATATTATATCCAATCCACAGCTATAGCAAATAAGGCTCAGTGGATTACCTCTGAAGCATTATTGGAATGTTTGTTGGTGGTCTAAAACCAGATACTAGGCGGATATAATTTCCCAGACCCCAACCACTCTAATTCTGTTAGGAACCCAGAATTAAAAAGAGAAATAAGAGTAATATTCTTGATTGTATAGACAAAACAACACAAAATAGGAGAGCTCTCTCGATTTACTTACTATGAATAAGAATTCATGGTTGAACTTAGATGTGATAATGATTGGAACATCAATAACATTGGAACTTTGGAATTCCAACTTCTTGGGTTTAGGGTTCAGATACTTGTATATAGAATCCGGTTAGAGAAGAGAGAGCAGATATGCACGACAGAGTTCTGACCTATCTTTGGGAACCATTCCATACTCAATAGTTTTTTTCTATTTCTGTATCACTAATATGAGGTAGCCTTCCTCATTTTCATATCCATCTTGAGTAATAATTGCTACAGAGATTCCTATTCCATATCGATAGTTTTGCAGATTCATTTGTACTATTACAGAAACAAGAAATAAATAAAAGCCAACTTTTATTTGTCCTAAATAAGTGACAAGAATATAAAAATTTAAATTTCAAAAGATTTAACAAGTTCAAGAATCAAGCATGCAAAAAATCACAATTATCTAATACGTCTAAAACCATGAAGCAAATATGAATCTAACTTGAAACAAAAAGTCAGTCAAAAAAATAGGCTGAGATACCTCAATGTCAAGCGATGGATACCTCTTCCTAAGTATACGTACCTGATTGGACAATGCAAACGAGAAAAAGTATTAATGAAAAAATAGATAAAACTAGTATAATTGACAAGAGCTGTCAGCCACCAAGCATAATACAGAAAGAGGGTGGTGATACTTTATCCATCATCTCTGGCATAAACTTTTGTCCTCCAAATCCAGGTTCTACAGTCATCACAAGAACCATTTCCACAGGATTTTCAGCTTCCACCTGTCAAGAGAACAACGATTATAACACAAGAACAAAACACCCTTTTGAGACTAAGAACTTCAGATCAGAGATATTATATTAAATCTCTATTTTATGCACAGTAATAATATTCGCAGAAGATAAAAGATGATAGTAAAATCCAGCTATATAGGTATGACCATTGAGAACCAAAGGGGAAAATATTTACCAGAGGAAAAACCTCTTCAATGGGAGTCCCAGGCTTTAATGATATCCCAGGCCTCATGCCATGCGACTTAATTCTTTGGATAAGTTCTTTCCAGTCATCTATCCACAAGAACCATTTTTAAGACAGTAGACAACAAAATATTAAATAAAGGTAGGCTGAAGAAAACTGCATATGAGGAAATCAAACCAAAGGAAGTATAGGGACAAACTTTTTGATGTCTCAACATGAAATGTAAAACCAGAAGCTCCAGCTTTTGCCAAGGGTTCAACATAATCAAGAGGATTTGTAACCATAAGGTGACAATCCAAATATGCCCTGCAAGGGTTAATGATTCATGACTAAAATGCACTCTATATCATGTAAATAGGCACAAAAAAATTAAATCATCTAGATCGGCGAAAAAGTAAGATGGTTACTTTGTGTGCTTTCTCAAACTTTCAATAACAGGAGCGCCAATAGTTAAATTGGGGACAAAGTGCCTGCATGAAATAAAAGGATATGAGAAAAGAAAGGAAACATGTTCAGTAATTTAATGACCAAACGCTCACACACGAAGATAGTAAAGTCCAATAATAAACAAAATTAAACAAACATGAGGTGACGCTAGGTCTCCATAAAACCAAGTCAGGTTGATGAACAAAATTCACTTCACACACCCTTGCAAGCAGAACCTTGAAAGATGGTTGTTTTATTGCCAAGCTGTGCAGTATTTGCCTTAATTTCATTCAATTAGACTATCATCCAACTCAGTACAAGCATAGTCAAATAACCATATTGTCCCATAAAATGTCACTTTTGTAATGAAAGCATTTAGCCATTCTGTCCAATGTCAATAGAGTACAAAATAATTCATTTGTTTGAAAAGCAAAGAAAAGGACAACAGGAAGAAAATTATGATTCAATTAGAAATCCCTCATCAGAAAATGGCCTTGAAAATTTAAGATTCTCAGCATCTACTACATATTTTATATGACTAATGGGCAAAAACATAAATGGGTTACAAACAAATATACATCATACTTATGTAGCATAGATCAAAGTATAGCTGGATGCATAAAAATACTACATAGCCAACAGAATTGAAGACAAAAACTGGGGTAACTAAAAAGGAAATAATAGCAGACTACAATGCTATACAGGTAGTTGATATTGGGGAAATTTATAGAAGAAACTGTAGCACTGATCACAGATGAGTACAGTAGCAGAACCTATACTAAGGGCACGAGGTTGCTTTGATCCAGATATTGGTATTATGGAACATGACAGAATATTGGCATCCACTGTAGCTTATACGTCAGTCTTATTAACAAGCACATTTTAGAATACAATATGTACAATGAACTATACCTCTACAAATACAGTGAGATCATTCAGCATTCAACAAAAATTCTTATCACTGGGGCTACACTAATTGTGTGATTGTGTTCCCATTTATGCCTCCCTTTCTCACACTCAAAGAAACTAAACATGCCTGGGAAAATTTGATGGATCCATGTTCAACAGAGGTATATGGTAAATATAATTCAAAGAGCTACAAACAAACTAATTACACCTTACTCAAATTCATTGTTATAAATATAGAAGAAAATTAACACAACAAGATGACGGGAAGTGCCACGTATTATTAACAGGACATCAAAACTTAAAATGTTATCAGAACTACAAGTACTCCCCGTTCATCCTTGCAGATGGATACCATTAACTGGACAAAACAACAAAAGGGAATGAACTGAAATGCAACTTAAAATCCGATTTAATTTGAGGCATTGAAAATCTGAGTTGTAAGGGGTAAAGTCAGCAGCATAAGCAAAGCAAGAGAGTATCCTTACCCATCCTGCAAATAAACCAAAAATAAAAAAACATCAGGAGCCACGGCTGCTGACAAAATAAAACATGCGCAATCAGATAAATTACTAGATTCACAACTACAGTAACAATGACACATTCTTTCAAACTTGGTTCACAAATAACAATAAGAGATAATTCCACAAGATAAAAAATGCAAGTTGCATATCTCTGACAAAAAAAAATCTTTTGGAAATTAGAAGCATGCAATTGAAGAAAACAGATGTCTAGAGATCCTCTGTCCTAGCACTTTTGATAGGCCTAATTGTGAGATCATCAACACATTTTCAGTTCTGTAAACTTCAAGTTCGACATTTCCCGAAGGATGTTAGATATTCTACATCTTACAGTGATATGATCGAAGTAGTGTATATAATGGAACAAAATTCTAAGAAAAGAAGAATAATAATACCATGATGTCCATATGAAGCCAATCGGCACCAAAGTCGAGCATGCGCTGAGCCTCGGTAGCCAAATTGGCGAAGTCGGAAGAGAGCATGGAAGGAGCAATTTTGGGAGTCACAGCCATTGTTTGCTTCTCAGGTACGGACGGAACAAAAGGGAAGATGACAACGAAACAAGTTTCTCTTATTCCCGATTGGGGGTTCGGTAGGTGGTGCTTAACAGGAACGCCGCTATGCTTTGACTCTTGTTGTAAGCAAATTTTGACGCTCCCATTGAGTTAGATTTGGATTACAGGGGTTCAAAACCCATAAAAAAACATAACATGAAATTGATTTAAAAAAAAAGTCCAAATTTAAAGTTAATTAACCTCGATTAAATATGAATTTCTTCATTTCCTATCTTTCTCTATTTGACTACTTTTATTATAAAATATTTATTATTTTTATTATAAAAATTTAATAAGTTTTCAATGAAAAAATGTTTACAATTTTATAACAATAAAAGACTTAGTTTCAATTTTAATCCTGTAATTTGTTTAAAAAATTCAATTTGACATGTAAATTTTAGGTTTAATTGCTTCCTTTGTCCCCAGTTTGGTTGAATTGTGTCAAATTCATCCTCATTTTTAAAAAGTTTCATTGTCGTCCTCACGTGGTGTAAAAGTTTCATTGTCGTCCTCACGTGGTGTAAAAGTGTCAATTGAATCCAAACATAGAAAAAATTTGTGTCAAAGTAGTCATTTTTCCTATATCTCTGTGTCTTCCTTTCATACAATCAAGTACAGATATTCATTTTACCTTATCCAATTTAAGGCTTTTCATAGCTCCAGAGAAGTGACATATGAAAGGAAGACACAGATATATAGGAAAAATGACTACTTTGACACAAATTTTTTCTATGTTTGGATTCAATTGACACTTTTATACCACGTGAGGACGACAATGAAACTTTTAAAAAAATGAGGATGAATTTGACACAATTCAACCAAACTGGGGACAAAGGAAGCAATTAAACCTAAATTTTACTTGTAATTAATTTTTCTAATTTTTAAAATATTTTAATTAGATCATTTCTATTAAAATATTACTTGTATGTGTGTAGTATTTTCAATTTTTTTATTTATTTTTTATTTCTTTTGACATGTGTCAAGCAACGTGGGTGACTTGACAATTGCACAATCACGAGTTAATGCAATGTCAATATTATAAAATATTCAATTTAATCTCAAATTTTGACTCAGTTGACAAAAATATTGTTTCGTTTTAAAAATAATTGAGATTAAATTGAATCAAAATTTCAAATATAGAGATTATATTGAATATAAACACTTACATCTTGCACTAACACTATGTGGTATTGTAACTCTTACATGGCATGACAATAACTTGACACATGATCTCACATGTGAAACAAAAAAAATCAAATAAATAAAAAATAAATAAATAAAATTGAATATACTATAAATTGAAATGCGGCATATATCAACACCACGTTAATGATAATATAATGAAAATGACTTAATTGGATTATTTTTTAAAAATTAAAGGACTTAATTTCACTAAATAATAGTTACATATTAAATTGAATTTTCTAAACAATTTAGAGAACCAAAAGTGGAAATAAGCCTAATAAAACTAAAAAAATAACTACAAATTGAATATTAAAATAGTAGTTTAGGTTATATTTTATATTAAGTTTAAATTAAACCATATTGAAAAATTTTAGATTTGGTTTGAATAATGATATAAAATGAATGTACACATGTAAATAATACATTTAGAATTAGTTAAGATGTATTATAAGGGTGGACAAAAGATTAAAATTTTAAGATCAAATTTATAATAAACTAAATTATATATTTCTTTAAGTTTATTTAAATGGATTTATCCTAAATTCAAATTCATATTTTTGAATTTTAAATCTAATATATTTAATTGGATTTAAATTGAATATTTTTTTTTATTTTGAAAATCCAAAATTAAGTTGCTTTTAAGTCAAGCCAAGGTAGTTAAGAACCAAGCCGAACAAGGTCAGTCCAAAGATGAATAGAGTCAGTCTAGAAAGAATGTTGAGTCTTTTTCATCCAAGACGAAAGTTGAACCAAATCAGCCTAGGTAAAACCGATTCGGCAAGGGACAAAGAATCAATTTGAGTCAACCTGGGATGAAAGGTCAACTTCATTTTGGTCAGACTAAAGGTCAATACTTGTTTGTTTGTCATTCCTAATAGAAAGTGGAGCCAAGTCATCTAAAGTCAAAGTTCAAGTTAAATTGAGTGAAGCATCTAAAGATTGTACTTGCTAAGAATAACACTCATGAATAAAATAAAAATTTATAACCTTTTATGAAGATATCATTTTCCAATATATATATATATATATATCGTTTTATAGATCATGTTTAACAAACAACATCTAACATATAAAAAGGTCTAACGAACACTTAACTAAACACTGAAATTTATGATTTTATATGCAAAAGGTGTTGCACATAAAAGCATTTAAAGAAATGAGTTATCTAGGATATCAGTTAAACATGTCAAATGCTATTAAATGAGATGAGAATATGTGATGGCAAATTCCTAGCCAAGGGTTCAATCACTAAAAGCATGGCCAAGCTCTTACAAGAAGAACCATCTTTTGAGGGTGAAACAAAATTTTTGTTCACTTGGGTCATCATGGAAGGTAAAGAGTAGTGTAGGATGTTTAGGCCATGTATTCAGCTAAGTGGAGTATGTTTCATTTTATGCATTTATTAATGAAGTACATGAGAAAAAAAATGTTCTTGGAAAATGTTTTTGGAAGGGGGTTGAATAGTGTTTTTGAAAAATGTTTTTTGCAACCCTTCTCATATAGCACATTGTCGAGCGTATGAAATATTCTTTAGAAAGCTTAGGCGATCGACTTGAAATATTAGCGTTGATATGATTGACGTGCTATTTAGAATATTTCTACTGCAGCGTTTGTAAGAACACCCTTTAAAATAAATTATTGTTTAACTTGGAAATTCTTATATTTTCAAATATGAAGCTCGACTGCAGATTTTCTAAGAGGATTGTTTAGTAAAGAGAAGATAGAACAACACAAGAAATTTTATACTGGTTCACTCTAACTGAGCTACGTCCAGATTCCTCCGTAGATGGTTCTACTATAATCTTCACAAGATTACAAATGAGTATTATCACAATTTTGCTGCAGTTGAACTAACACACATCAAAATATCCAAAGAACATGTATACAACTAAAAAGTTAATT
The DNA here is from genome assembly GCF_029865625.1 of Vigna umbellata. Taxonomy (NCBI): domain Eukaryota; kingdom Viridiplantae; phylum Streptophyta; class Magnoliopsida; order Fabales; family Fabaceae; genus Vigna; species Vigna umbellata. The sequence goes on along the minus strand of NC_142169.1, from coordinate 16,330,872 downwards.
TTAACATGCTTTTGTATCTCATGTTAAATAAACCTAATTATAACAAATCTTAAATAAAATATTCTATTATAGTACAAAAGCCAATTAAGAATCCAATATTAAAGGCTAAATGAGAGCAAAATTATGCACTTGTCATAAGGGTTGAAATTAAAAAAACAAGCATTGTTTAATGGCCAATTTTTCATAAAGCTTATAAATAGAAGATCATTATGTTAATACAAAATCGTTTATAAAACTTATATGTCTAAATGCTCTCATGTTTTGAAGTTTAATCAAATAACATTAAACGAGACAAGAATATGAAAATGCTTAACCAGAAGAATAGGATAGGCAGAAACACAAGTGCTAGGAACAAAATCTTCAAGCATCCAGCAACATAGAAACCCTTAGGAAAACAATTAAAGCTTCCAAACGCAATGCTAAACAACTTACAAGTCAAAACGTCTAAGAGAATTGTGTTAAACGCGTAAGCTATACTGTATCCAATGGTATTCAGTTGAACTCTTGAAAAGTAAAAAGGTGTCAAAACAATGTCTTTGACTAAACCCTCTGAAAGCCTTAAACAAAGATCCAAAAACTTATAGAAGATGAAACGTGCTAAACACTCTAGCTCTAAAAAGGCAATATCCCAAAAAACATTTACAACAGACTAGACGATACCATCAAGTGAAATCTTTATTTCGTCCAACGATGAAGTTCTTACTCAACATTTAGTATCTTAAAGAAAAACTTAAATGATAAACTCTATCTCAATGATACAAAATATGAAAAAGAACTTTGTTGATTTTGAACAAACATTAAATGTCATTAAATGCTTAATGTTCAAAAACATCAAAAATAATAAGAAATAAGACACATCTACTGTATGCATAATCTACTATGTTCTATACAGATAACCTACTACACACTTCTACATGAGCTAGAACCAAAACCAATAAAATAGACTAATTTGACCAAATCAAAAGAAAATTAATATACATCTTGAAATTGTTTAAAATTGATGTAATTATTCAACTTAATTCACCCAAAATTATCTCCATTTTTCAGATACAATTTTAATTTTAATTTCTAAATTATTAAATAAAATACAGTTAATACAATTTATCCGTAACGGTCATGTTTTCAAAAATAATAAAAAATAAATAAATTATGAATAGCTAATAGTTTAGTAACTAAAATTACAGAAAAACTAAAAACTAAAAACTAAAAATAAAAATTATAGATTTTAAAAAAATATATGAACCAAAATTACAACCTTATTTATATAAGTTTTTAGCACAATAATTTGTTAAACAAAAATACTTCAAATCGAAACCTTATTAAATTGGAATAACCTAGGCTGATTCACGTGTTCCTTTATAAAAATACATAATGAATAAAAAAGTTATATAAAAAGAACACATAATGAATAAAAATTTAAAATATTTTACTCTTACTCTTTTCAGCTATCACACACCCTTGCCACATGAGTTTTTTTTTTCCTTAGAGACACACGAACACATGAGAGGATGGCTTCACGAATGAAGAATAAGAAAATAAATAACAATATATTATTTCAAAACGATTATTTGAAAGAAGATTGCACCAAATGCTTTTCCAATTAAAGTAGTTTTTATTTTATATTTTAGAATGGTAATTAGAAAATTTTATGTGGTGCAAATAGTAAAAATCTAAATGGACTCTTACAAAGGAAACATAGAACTGTGTCCAAATGAAAACAGGGAGTGTAAGTTTGGGTGTTGCTCCCTCCACCACCATCCCCATTCCTCCTTTTACCCCTCTCTTTATTTTTCCATTTCTATTTTACCCTTAATAAAATTTTAGGGTTAATATCTTTTAACCTCTAACCACTCTAATCCTTTTTAATCTTTATCTACTCTAATCCTCCAAATCCTCCACGGAGTGGGAACTCTTCTTCCTCCTCTTTTTATTTCATGTTCTTCTTTTTCACACTTCTTCTTCTCATTCTAATTGTGGTATGAGAGTATGGTGGACTTTCATTAGTTAGTGTGCGAGATTGTAAGTGATGGTGGAAGCAATTGATCAACGTGCAAGATCGGTGTGGTGGGGTGCCAGGTGTGGGAAGATTCGTCGTGAATGAGGTGCGTAATAAATCCTAAAAAGTAATCGTATAATCTTTAAACGGATGTGACCATCCGTCAACGGATGTCAACATCCGTTTAAGGGAAAACAAATGTCGATATCCGTTTTGCCTTAAACGGATGCTGACATCCGTTGACGGATGGTCACATCCGTTTAAAAATTATACGTTTATTTCCAATTATTTTTATTAGTTTATTTTTTATATTAATTTTAAAAATATTTTAATAATGTAATTTATATATTTTGATGTATTATTTTTGAGAAGAGGGATGTGGTGGACTTGGGGGCTGGGAATCTAAAAGAAAGAGAAGGAGAGTTGGTGGTGGGGCTGAGTGAAAAGTGAATGGGTAGAAAAATAGAATTTAAATTGAAAGTAAATAAATATGATTAAAAATAAAATAAAGGTTATTTTTGTAATTAAAAAAGGTTATTTTTGTAATTAAAATTTTTTTAGAGAAGATTAGGGAGGTGGAGGGAGAAGTGGTGGTGGAGAGAGTAACACCCCGTAAGTTTACAAGTAACAAGCCCAAGTTGAAACTTATATTGACCCCAAGTGAGCATGAAAGAGATGAGCAAACACAGAAAGTGTAACTCTCGCTTTTAATTTTCAATTTTTCTAGACATGCTTTCAAAATTTCAACACAAAAATTATGGCATATTATCATTTAATTGGAGACACAATTGAGTCTCATTTTTCATGTGAATTTGGGTTCATTATGACTATAAATAACCTTCACCGTTCTTTGTATAATTACTTTATTAATAAATTTAGTGTGCTTTTAAGATACTTGTAAGAGTTTTAAGTTTTGGAGTTTTATTATGTTCTAGCTAAAAAAGTTATATAAATAAAAGGATAAAATCATTAAAATTTTAAGGTGATCATATATTTTTTACAGTTTTTTTAGCCCCATAGACCTAAACAGATGAATTTAATATTTGTTGGATTTTTTTTTCTAGATTCTTGATGAAGTTGGTTTATAAATGTATCCTACCTAAGAGTGTCATTTGAGTCCTAGCTCATGAGTTGACCTTAACTTTAAAATCAGGTCTCATTTTTTCTAGCCCAGTTAATAGGGGTTTTTTAAAAACCTTAATCTCTAAAACCCCACATAAAATGGGTTAGGATAAGGTTAAGATAGCCCCAAACTAATTTAATTCATTTTTAATGCAATTTTAATTATTTATTTTATTTGCTTTACAATTTCAATAGTTTTTAAATTTTGCATGATATTTTACTAATATCCTTTTTAATTAAATATAAATATATAAATATTGATTTTATAAAAACTATTTAAAATAATATTTTAATTGTAATTATATTTTAAATATATAATTTCATAATTTTGAAAAGTTAAAAATATAATATATATTGAATTTGTTTAAGTTTAAATAAAGTAATTTTTTACTAATATCCTTTTTCTTTCAATATAAATATAGAAATGTTGGTGTTATAAAAATCTATTTAAAATGATTTTTTTAATTGTAATTATATTTTAGATATATAATTTTATTATTTTTAAAATTTTAAAATATAATATATGTTAAGTTTGTTTAAGGTTAAAAATAAAGTAAGTTTTTTTCACTAATATTTTTTTAAAGTATAAATATAATATGTAGTATTATAAAAAGTTATTCAAAATAATTTTTTAATTATAATCATATTTTAAAGGGATTTGCTAACTTACGTAATCTCTTAAAGTATACCAAAATTTAGTTGAAAAAAATACCCTCATATATTAAAAAAGGCATATACTTCAAACACAGGGGTATTTTAATAATTTTTATTTTTAATTTAAAATAAAAAATAAAAGAAAATAAGAAATTATCCAAATACCCTTAACCTTAACACACATAGAATCTATAATATATGAGGAAATTTTTGTCAACTAAATTTTGGTATACTTTAAGAGGTTACGTAAGTTAGCAAACCCCTATTTTAAATACATCATTTTATTATTTTGAAAAGTTGAAAATATAATATATGTTGAGTTTATTTAAGTTTAAAAATAAGATAATTTTGAAAGAAGAAAAATGTTCAAAATGAGTTATTTTTTTATAAGTGTAAAAATTGTTAGCATAAAGTTAAAGAGCAGAAATTTTGATAATGTCTTAAAGTCAAGTCTCAAGTGCTTTTATTGTAGGAAGACCTTCATGAAAACTTGTTTTTATAGGATGTGGTGTATCTTAGATTCTATTTATTGTTTGCCTTAGGTTGCATTAAAAAATGTTTTTTTGAATTAGAAAATTGATTATCAATTTATAATAATCGATTATCATTAATCAATTATCACTTGCCATAATTGATTATAATGAACAACTATGAGAATTTTTAAACAATTTTTTTAATGAGATCTCTATAAATTAGATTGAGACTCTCATTCAAAAATACACAAAATACAAAATAACTGTATTTCGGAAAATCTTATAGGTAGTGTGTGGTGATAAGTGTTCTAGGATTTGATGAACCCTTGTGTTTTTGCTTGAGAACTTGGCGTGTTGGCATAGAGGGAAAACTTTCACACGGAGTGTGATTGAGTGTTGTTGCTGTTGCTGAGTTAAAAGCATATCATCCTTTGTGAAGATTCAGAGGAGGTGTTCATCGCTTGTGGGTTACAGGGGAAATGACTTTCATCTCTTGGGGTAACAAGAGAGGTGGTTTCTAAACTTTTACAAATTGTTTCTTTGTGATTGTTTTGTGAGTAGTGAATTGTTTATCTTGATTTGAGATAAGCGACTCGATGCGTTATTATTTGCTTAGTAAGTTAAATTGAGAAGAAATTTTAAAAGGCACACATTATTATTAAAAAAACCAATTCACTCCTCTTGGTTTGTTATTTCACGCTAATCATTCCACTGCAACAGCTCTGACAAAAATTACTTATATTTGAAAAAAATTGTAAAAACATATTTTAATTTTTTTTATTGTTTTGAAAGTTTTTATAAATTTATTTTGATAAACTATTTAAAAAATATTATATATAAATAAAATTTTAACTTGTATTTAGTTTTAATATCTAAAATATAATAAGCGCATTTCAATTTAAAAGGAAATGTTTTTTCTCAGAAAAATCAATCATAAAAAAGAATAAAATAATTTATTATTATTATAAAACAATATTAATATAACATAAACATTTTCATACATTAAAATTGAATAATAAAACACACAATTTTATAAAATTAAAAATATTAAAAAATTATATGTTAACAATTATAAAAAAGTTATAAAAAAATGAGAGAATTGAGTAAATATTTTTTCATAGAAATCATATGTATTTATAAACTTTTAGACATAGATAAAAATATCTAAAACATAAATAAAATAAATAAGAAATGAAATTAATAACTAAATATTTATCATTTAGTTATATATATATATATATATATATATATATATATATATATATATATAATAATTAGGTCAGTTAATTTAAATTATTATTAAATATATCTTCGATATTGTAAATGGTTAGAAAAAATTATAATTGAGAATATTACCAAAATTCACTTGAAGAAAGTAAATTTTCTCATTATGTAAAATAAAATTTTTTAAAATAAGTATAAATTTTTTTCTATAACGGGTCAACTAATTAGTAAATATGATTTTAGAGTTATTTTCATGTTTTTAACAAATGATAAACGATGATATTGTTTTCTTTTTATTTTTATCACAAAATATACTTTATAAAACACTTTAATTTTTTGAGTTAAACTTAAAATAAATATTGTGATTAGATATAAAACAAAAATATAATAAAATCATAAATATTATCTAGATATTTGAAATTTTAGAATTCTTATGTAATTACTTATTGTATTTCTTTTAGGTTGAAAATAATTTTTTGTTAATTATTTATTTGTAATAATTGATTGAATGATTTTTTATTTATTTATTATTTTATGTGATTTTTATATTTTAAATTCTTTTGTTAAATTAATATTAATATAATTATATTTGACCCTTTTCAAAAGAAAAATCCATGAAGTGTTCCTAATCCATTGGACTTTGGAGATATTTAATTTGACCTTTTAATTTTTCTAATAATTTTTTGGGTGTTACTTCCTCCACCACCACCCCTTGCTTCCTCCACCTCTCCTTTACTGTTTTGCCCTTCAGTAAAATTTTATTTAGAGTTATTATTTTTGAATTTTTATCCCCTCCCAACCCATTCCACTGACCTATTACTAGTCTCCTACATGAGCAAGAAGCTTTTCTTTCATTTTAATGTTGGACTTCTTCCTCTCTTTGTTTCGTTGTGAGAATATGCAGTGTAGTTTCATTCGGTGATATACTTAGTGAGAGGTTGCAAAGATTGGTGGTGGTGGAAAGAATTGATCAAGCGGTGTCGGTCTCAGTGGTGCGGTGGTGCGTGCAGTGGTGCTTCCTCCAGGAGCGTAATTAATCATAGAATAAACCCTAAAATAAAAATGTAAACTTTAAACGGAGTGAGCATCCTTCAGCGGATGTCAACATCCGTTTAAGGTAAAACGAATGTCGACATCCGTTTCACCTTAAACGGATGTTGACATCCGTTGAAGGATGCTCACATCCGTCTTGACCTTCGCAGTTCTGAGAGACAACCAAGCACAATAGCAACACATGATAAACAAATATACAGATTTAAACTAACCTGGGATGGAGATGAGAAACCAGATCCACCGCTAGATCTACGCTCCTCCAAATCAACACCAACAATGGAAAGAAGCAAAGAAAAAGGGAAGTGGGGAAGAGAAGGTTGAAAGAAAAAGAAAGAGAAGGAAGAAGAAAACCTTGAACAAAGATGGGAAGAGAAGAAGAGTGAAAGATGTGGTGTGGTGGTGGGGTGCAGCTACTGCGGGAGTGAAAGTGAGAGGTAAATTAGGGTTTTGAAATATGTTAAAAAATTCCAAAAGGTAAAAAGTAAAAAAGTTAAAACAGAAAGATAATTTTGGAAATAAGATAAATTGGGGAGGTGGAGGAAGTAAGGGGTGGTGGTAGAGGAAGCAACACCCTAATTTTTTTACTAGACGTTTTTGGCCCAAACTAAGCTAGGCCCAATCCCATTTTATTGTCTTAATTTGACATATATCACCATTTTCTGATGAGGGTTTTTCCTTACACCAGCACATTGTTCTTCCTATACCACCACATTCCTCATTTACTCTTCATTTACTTCTGTCATAGAGTTAAAAATAGTTGATAAAAAAATTTCTTTTGCACCAACATCCAACCACCCATTAAAAGCGGTCTCACTATAAAATGTAATGCATCCCCCACATTTCCTCTTTCATTATGCTATTTCTTTGCTCCTCCACTGTGTTATTGTACATTCTGCTAAATACATAAATATATTCTATAAATAAAACTAAAAAAATTAAACTAATAAAGGAAAAAAAGAATTAAACACTCATTCACACTTTCATAATGCATTTACAGTACTGTGTTCTGGCTTAATTATATAAAAAAATTAAATACATAAAGATATTTTATAAATAAAGCTAAAAAATTAAAAAAAATTAAACACTGAAATCGGAAGGCCAAAATGGATATGGAAGATTCGTTTGGCCTTCACCGGATGTGAACATCCGTTGACGGATGTTAACATCTGTTAAAGGCCAAACGAATCTTTCATATCCGTTTTGGCCTTTTAGTTTCAGTGATTTCATGGACACAACAGACAACATACAACAACACAACGCACAACATACCAAAATCACAACATATACAAAACCTAAATAACAAACCAACCTGGATCTTAAGAGAAGAAACCAAGAACGAACCACACTCTGCTTCGCATTCCTCTTCGCGAACCTCAGACATAGCGGAATGGAAGCACACTATGCAAGCACGGAAAGAAAAAGAATAGAGGAAAGGAGGAAACGGATGTCAAAAAAAAAAGAAAAGAAAGATGAAGTGAGTAGGAAGAAGAGAGAATGAAGAGAAATGAGATTGTGTGGGGTGCGGGGGTGTGGGGTAAGCGACTCCAAAAGAAAGGGAGAGAAGATTAGGGTGTTTTCAAATTAAACAGGGTAAAAGTAAAAACAAATTTATTGAAAGGTAGTTTTGGAATAAAATAAAATTGAAAATAAGGATGTGGTGGTGTAGGAAGAAGAGTGTGGTGGTGGAGGGAGCAACCCTCTTTTCTAATATTCAAATTGTATTTGAGGTTTGTCAACTCTGAAAATAGATTGTAAACACATGATATGGTATTGAACCAAATGTCATTTGGTTAAAACCCATCCTTATCATCAATCAAAATATCGTCAAATTGTTGATTACAGTTTAATGACACTTGGAAATAAAACAATTTCTTAAGTGAAGATAATTTGAAAGGATCACTCCACGTAGGAAACTACATGAGAGAAGAAAGAGATACAATATCATTATTCATATAACTTTTAGTGTCATGTACATATCTATTCTTAATTTTCAAGGACTAATATTTCCAAAAGAAATACAACGTCAAAAAATAAATTTAATCAAGTCTGTCCATCTCATTTTAATTTTATCATAAATATATTTTTAAGTATTGTTCACAATTTAATTTGAAATGTCAAAGTATAATTTTAATTTTTTAAATGGCAAAAGATAATCTTAAATTTTAAATTTTTTTAAAAATGTTTTTTTTTCTGAATGGACTGAACATCTATCCATAGAAAATGCTTAATGAATGGGTCAAATTAAAATTTTATTTAATAGATGGAATTGGATTTATTCTTAATTAATTTTTGTAATAGATTAGAATATATCAATAATTTTTTAATGTTATTTATTATAATAAAATTTTGTATCATGATTATCTTTTTCATCTCTAACTGTACGTAATATATAAAGTCTTTAAATAACCCATTATTAAGAAGGTAATCTGTAATCAGTGTTAGTCAAATCATGATAAAGAAAAAAAGGAAAGAGGGACAAAATTCTACTGATTGTTCTCTTAGTTGATGTGTGTGTCTGGTGGACTAATTGCTACAAAAGACATAGGATTGCGACATTTTGCCGACAGATCATATGTTCCACTAGGTCCTTTTTTTTTCTTATTTTATCTTTTTAATCTAGTTTATTGTAACGTCGCTTTGTGCAGTAAAATTAAGAATAAAGATTCGTGTTATTTATACACTATAGTTCACACTAATTAATTCGATGTTTAAACTAACTAATATAGTTTTGACATATTAATATTTTAAAAACTGTCATGTTTAAAGAACAAATAACATATTCATAATAAATAAACTACATTGTTATGTAATAATAATGTTACATAGTATGATTATATAATGTGAGAACGGACATACAACAATGAACCTTTGTTTGATATATTTACTGTTTGTAAAAACTTATTAGAAACTTATGCTGTTACTTTTATTCGTGACAAGAAAAAAAATAATTCTAAACCGCTACTTAAGCTAAGTATAGTATTAATAAGATAAGATAATTTAATTATTATCATGGTTTATATATTTAAGTCTGATTTTTTTAGATTATTAAATGGATACTAACATTGTTTGGAAGGTGACTCCATGTCAGTTTAAAACCCCTTTTTCCATCATTGCAAAAAATATCTTTGACGTATATTACTTTAGACATTCAACATCCAATTCCGCTTCGACGTCTTATTAAGAGACGTTAATTTGACGTCGGATTTCATATGGGACGACAAGTGATGTCAGGTGCCACATAGACAAACGTCAAAATTGAAGTCGGCTGCCACATGACCGATGTTGACTTGCGTTGAGCCAGCCTCTGTCTCGTTGAACGAGAAAATCCTAGGTGAGCCATTGAAACCAATAAGACGTTGGGTTGTGCATTACCACACCTGAAATACAAAAAATCATCCTAACACATCACAAAATTATATATACTATGTGTTTCAAGTCATTATAATACTAAAGTAATCTAAAAAGCAATCCAAAACTTAAACTATCAAAAGTAAACTAATTAATGTATTCAACAAATATAAAATTGTTCCTACAGGGATGGCCATAGGTCCTAAGTCCATCTTTGCAGAAGATACGCTGCCCACTGTTATCATATCTTCTTAATTGTGTCCTTTGATATAGGTGATGTATTCTTGAAACACTACAAAATTAAGTCAAATTCATTACGTTTGCATACAAATGTTCAAAAGCTTAATGTGATTTGTAATGTATGGAAGGTAAATATTAGGTTTAATCCTTTAGTACATCCCTATTTATGTACGAATGTCTCAATTGGGTCCTCGTTTTTTAAAGTGTATCAAAATGGTCCTTAATTTTGAAAATTCATATCAATTGAGTCCTTCCCGTTAAGTTGGCTGGACGGGGTTTACAAAATTGATGACTGGGATGCTGAGATGAGGAAATGTTAATGATGTGGCATTGAGGTGGCTTTAAAAAGAGTTTTTTTTATGGTAAATCAAAACGCAACGTTTTGATTTTGAACACAATCAGTGAGTGTTTTATGAGAAGCAGAAATCCCTAAATTGCAGAGGGTTTTGTCGAGGGTTTTCGGATGTGTTTTGTGGTTCGAAAAGGAGAAATCCCTAAATTGCAGAGGGTTTTGTCGAGGGTTTTCGGTAGAATCAGGAAGGTCTTGGCGGTGAAGCACGTGGAAAGCAGTGGCGAAAGTGTTCCAAGTGAACCATAAAGAGAAGGAGAAATCCCTAAATTGCAAAACGTAGTTGTTCGTCGCAGGTGGGTGGGTTTAAGAACGTAGTTGTTCGAAGACGATGTCGAAGGAGCATTCTTGTTGTTCGTCGACATGCAGTGTGTGGCGGAAGGAAAACCGTAATCTGTGTTCACCGATTTGCCACTGTGGACTGAGATGCGCGCTGAGAACTGCTAAAACTTTGAAGAATCGTGGCAAGCAATTTTGGGGATGCTCGAAGTATAAGGTATGATTTATTTGACGTTTGTATTATGTGGAAGTGTTTTTGAGAATCAATTGTTGTTTATACAGAATGGTGCTGAAGAGGGTGGTTGCAACTACTTCAAATGGTTCAATGATGTTGTGGAAGAGGAAAGGGGCAAATGCTTAAAGTGTGAAGGAAACAAAGAAAGTTCGGTGCACAGTGAAGAAATGGATAGTAATAGGAAAATTTTAGTTAAGTTTGAGAAATCTTTGTTGGTTGTTCAAAACTGGATGAAGGTGTTGATATTTTTGGTTTTTCTTTTATGTGTAATAAATACAATTTGCGTATCAATGTTGATGAGAATGGGCTGATGGGTTGTAACCGTGTTGTACTTTTCTTCCATTTCAATGAAAGTCAGACTTATTACTACTGAAAACTTTATTTTTGTTATGAAATTTGATGAGTAAAAATAATGTTATTATGTTGAAGTTGTAATGTTTTTATGAGTCTAAAAAATTCTGCATATCTGAGGTGTTTTTATGAGTGTAATACAATCTGCATTGGTCAGGGTCACTGTTTTATGAGTGTATATATTGCTATCATAGACCTCCTTTGTGGACGAGCGTCCTATTCTCGCTGAGGGAGCGTTGTCTAATGCGTCCATAGTGGACGAGCGTCCACAGTGGACGAGCGTCCTCTTATCGCTTGGCCAGCGTCGTCTCGAGCATCCACAGTGGACGAGCGTGCTGTTATCGCTTGGCCAGCGTCCTGTCCAGCGTCAACAGTGGACGAGCGTCCTCTTATCGCTTGGCCAGCGTCGTCTCGAGCATCCACAGTGGACGAGCGTGCTGTTATCGCTTGGCCAGCGTCCTGTCGAGCGTCAACAGTGGACGAGCGTGCTCTTATTGCTTGGCCAGCGTCGTCTCGAGCATCCACAGTGGACGAGCGTGCTGTTATCGCTTGGCCAGCGTCCTGTCGAGCGTCAACAGTGGACGAGCGTGCTCTTATTGCTTGGCCAGCGTCGTCTCGAGCATCCACAGTGGACGAGCGTGCTGTTATCGCTTGGCCAGCGTCCTGTCGAGCGTCAACAGTGGACGAGCGTGCTCTTATTGCTTGGCCAGCGTCGTCTCGAGCATCCACAGTGGACGAGCGTGCTCATATCGGTTGGCCAGCGTCCTGTCGAGCGTCAGCAGTGGACGAGCGTGCTCTTATCGCTTGGGCAGCGTCCTCTCGACCATCCAGAGTGGACGAGCGTCCTCTTATCGGTGGGCGACGAGTTATTTACAAAAGAAGACATCATAATTATTTACAAAAGAAGACAAAAAAGAGGATTTAACATCAAAATTAGCATTAAGTTGCTGTGTAACCAAAGTACTGTCTAATACAAAAAGAGCACCAAGTTGCTGTGTAATACAAAACGAGCACCAACATACTGTCTAATACAAAGAGACACAAAACGAGCACCAAAGTACTGTCTAATAGAAAGAGACACAAAACGAGCACCAAAGTACTATCCCCTTAAACTGCAGCTTCTTCTTCATTTCATGATGGGATGTTTGGTTGAGTTGATGGGTTACTTTGTTGTGTTTGTTGTGCTTTGGTGCAAGAAGTCCTGTTGTGGCCGACTTCCTTACAAATGCCACATCTTTTCTTGAAACCACCCTTCCTCATTCTTTTGTCATTCTTCACCAACTCCCATTGCTCCAACCTTCGCTTCTTCTTTGGTCTTCCAGGCAAAGTTCTTTTTGGTGGAGGGAGAACATCTTCATATGTGGTAATCTCCCACATATTGTTACCATTTATTGGATAGATAATTGAAGAGTATGTTTCTTCATATGTTGACTTCCTAAAACAACATGGAATGAATTCCTCTGCATCAAGATTTAGGAATTTCATAGCAGCTAACGAGTGGCAACATGGTATGGCAGTGATTTCCCACTTCCTGCATGTACACAAATTTTCATCTAAATTGACTACAAATTTGTCACCGGCTTGGGACACATGTCGAACTTCAAAAATCTTGTTTCCTGACCAGCTGTAAAATCCAAACAAGAAACACATTATAATCATAAACCACTAACACATTTAAAAAGAAATCATAAGTCAACAAACCTCATTCTTACCACGGTATCCAATATTTAGTTAACTGAGACTCCTTCTTTAGTCTAGTCTTTATTTTTGGACAAATGTTCCCAGAAAGTGATTGACTTTTTGTCCTGTTAGTTGCCCATCTCTTCATCAAGTAAAGCCGGATTTCCTCCATCATGGTTACGATTGGCTTAGACCTTGTATGCAGCATTACACTATTGAAAGCCTCCGACAAGTTGTTAACCAAAGTATCACACTGAGCCTTGCTGCTGAATCTTGATCTTGACCAGTACCTACAACATATATATGTTCATCAATGTTACTGTGAATATTTGGCACATTTTTAAGAATAGAAATTTAAATAAACACCTGGGAGGGATTTTTAACAAGTATTTGAAAGCCTCATCGTTAAGCTGTTTAATATTTCTCATTTCTGCTTCCCATGCTTGTGGATGGGTTGCTGTAGCTGCCTTCCACATCAAACGCTTGAGTTGTTTTCCAGGGAATTTCTTCCTAAAATTAGCGTATAAGTGCCTAACACAGAAACGTTGATCAACTCCAGGCACGACTTCTTGTACAGCTTGTACTGTTCAATCAAATTAGGACAGTGTTGTTAGAGATATGATTTCAACCTCAAAGATAATTAACATAATCGGGGAATAGGTCATGTGCATTACCTTTTGCTGGTCCGACATGAATGTAAATGATGAACTTAGTTCCTCCCCACCGAGATCTTCAACCAGAAGTTGAAGGAACCATTTCCAAGTATCCTTGTTCTCTACTTCGACCACGGCATACGCAAGAGGTAACATTTGATCATTTGCGTCTCTACCAACAACAGTTAACATTTCACCACCATACTTTCCTTTCAGAAAAGCACCATCCAACCCAATTATTGGCCTACAGGACACAAAACTATCCTTGCAGGCCTTCAGACATGTATAAAACCTCATAAAACTGATTCCATCCACATTCTCTTCAACTTTGACTTTTACTGTGGATCCTGGATTACGAACTAAAACCTCATTAGCATAATCATAAATCCTTCTATATTGGTCTTTGAAAGACCCATCAACATTTTCTGAAGCAATGGCCTTTGCCCTATAAGCCATACATCTAGATACACCCACATTCCATTTTCGATTTATCTTCTCACTAATTTCCTTTCCCTTTACTTGTGGATTTTCTCTAACAGTTTTTTCCAACCTTTTACTGAGCCATTTTGCATTAACTAATCCTAATTTGTGCTCTCTACTACATTTGTGGTCATCAACAATAGTCCTTAATTGCCACGTATGAATGGCTTCCATATAACCACAATATGCCATCCAGGGGCACTCTCCTTTAGCACCCATACATTTTACCCTCATTCTCTTCTTATCATTTTTAATATATTTAATATTTCTGCCATTTTCTATTGCATATGTTTTAATGGCATCCACAAAGTCTTCCTTGTTAGCAAAATAAGTTCCCACATCCCATTTATAATCTACCATTGTCTTAGGCATGCAGAAGGTTACAAACTTCCCATAACCCTCCTCTTCCGCATCTTCTGCTTCACTTTCTGCTCCACTGTCTAATTCATCAGATTTCCATTCATCATCGGACAAACCTCTATGATGATCACTATTGATTCCATGATCCACATCACTATCATCAGATTGCACATCAACTTCAACATTACCAAACCAATCTGCCACTCTATCTCCTACCTCCTCTTCTAAATCACACTCAACATTAACATGAACCAGACCTTCCATACAGTCGTAATTAACCTCCTCATTGCCATCATCATGACCACTACTGGCCCAGCTTCCAACATCACAACCATCCTCTTCAACCTCACCCACACCAACATGTGTTTCAATTTCTCCTTCAACAACATCATCATCCTCACCTCTCTCACCTTCATTAACAGCCACCTCAAATTCTCTTTCATTGTGTTGTTCACATTCTGTTTGAATTTCTCCTTCAACAACATCATCAGCCTCAACTCTTTCTTCTGACACCACAACAGCCTCAACATCATCACCCTCACCAACCTCTGTTTCAATTTCTCGTTCAACAACATCATCAGCCTCAATTCTTTCTTCTAAAACAGGTTCAACAACCATACCCCCAACTTCCTCTTCACCTTCACCCATAACCATACCTACAGGTTCAACTTCTACTTCATCTGTATTTTGAGGAATATATTGTAACATATTTATCACCTCAGGTTCAGAGACGTTGTGAACAACAAATAGATGAACCTCACCATTAAGCCTGGCTAAGGTAATCATGTGCATGGCTCCTATGTCATCCAACAAAGGTTCCAACCTATTTTCCAAAACAGAACCACCACCAACGCAGTACAACAACTCCTTAAACCCATCATAACCTAGACCTTTTACTACACTGACTACAAGGAAATAACTCCACATGTCTGGGTCAAAGGATAAACTTGTACTCTCCCCCTCATACTTAAGTTTTCCTTCATTTATGAACTTCCCACCATGGTGAAAAACAACTTCAAAATTTCCTTCCATTACGTACAACACAACAATTATATTTTAACCTATAAAGTAAGAAAAGACTTTAACAATGGGGGACCACAAAAAAAAGCATTAACAATATACACAACCCACTGAAAAAGACAATCAAACAACGCTTTAATAACGAGGGACCACATTGCAATCGAAAACGAAACAATATACAACATACAACAGCTTACGACAACCATAAACGACAAAATCATCACAAAATTCAATCAAAAGCACATTTACTAACCTCAACACGTGGTTCACTTCGAACACTTTCGTCACTGCTTTCCACGTGCTTCACCGCCAACACCTTCCTGATTCTACCGAAATACCACCGATAGATCACTCGCAAATCTAGAAACGATACCTATTGTCCGCCAAATTGGAACCACAAAACACATCCGAAAACCCTCGACAAAACCCTCTGCAATTTAGGGATTTCTGCTTCTCATAAAACACTCACTGATTGTGTTCAAAATCAAAACGTTGCGTTTTGATTTACCATAAAAAAACTCTTTTTAAAGCCAGCTCAATGCCACGTCATTAACATTTCCTCATCTCAGCATCACAGTCATCAATTTTTTAAACGCCGTCCAGCCAACTTAACGGGAAGGACTCAATTGATATGAATTTTCAAAATTAAGGACCATTTTGATACACTTTAAAAAACGAGGACCCAATTGAGACATTCGTACATAAATAGGGATGTACTAAAGGATTAAACCTAAATATTATTACCTTAATCCAGTCATATGTAAACACTCTGAAAGATTAAAAGACTAAAAGATAAAATATAAAAGAAAACATAAACAAGCTAAACGCTATATGTCTAAAGATGAGACAAAAATCAAAAGAATCTTTTACTTGCCTAAACGATACCATGAGCTAAAAAAATACTTCGTCAAATGATGAAGTTTTACTCAACACTTGATATTTTTAGAAGAAAAGCTTAATTGTCAAAATGCTACCTTAATAGTAGGAAATAAAAAAGTACTTTGTTGTTCTAAGCAAGTATTAAATGACAATAAACGCTCAATGTTCAAAAACAACAAAAGTGATAAGAAAAGACTACCTACTGCATGCACAATTTACTATACTCTTTGTAGATAAGTTATTCTATACGCAACCACAAAGTTTTAGATTTAATATCAGAAAGTGGATGTTAGAGACTACAGAGATACACGCAAAATATTCTTCACTTGAAGCCATGATTAAAAGGACGTACTGCATACTTCAAGCAAAGTACTGAAAAAACATGTTTGCTCTAACAAGTTGACTTATCCAACTAATGTTGTACACGATTAAAGAGAAAGCACAAGAATATAGGAAAACACTAAGTTTAATGAACATTTATTCAAGGAGCCTTTAAATATAAGAGCTTTCGAAAGAGAAATCAAGAGGAAGGCCAACAGAATAAGAAAAGCTCACAACGAGATATCTATCCTGAGAAGCGTACAAAAGAGAAGAAAAGAAAGAGCTCAAGAAAAAGATTATATTTCAGCAGAAAAAGAGAAGAAGAGAAGAAAAGAAATACTTTCAAGCTTCATTGTTGTATTGCTTATTGATTGTAAGAGAGAGAGAAAGAGAAAAGAGAGAAACACTTGCGAGTGTTTAGACTGCTTTGTATTATACTCAAATCCTCTCAACGAGAGTAATAGTCTGAACAACTTGTAAGTAATCGTTTATTGTAGTTATGGAGAGAGTTAAAACACTTGCAATTGAAATATTTTGAGTTAAGGAAATCTAGGTGTGGTAGTCTAGTACTAGGAGTGATGTGAATAATCAAGGAAATTTAGGCTTGGTAGTCTATAACCAAGAATGGTGCGAATAATCATTTGTCGTGCACTCTTTTTTATTGTGACAAAGGATGTGTGTTGTCTTGTCAAAGATGTTGAGCCTACTTCTTGATGACCTTGAGTAATCCTTCATATGTTGGAGACAAGAGGTTTATTCCTTTTGCTTAATGATGAGCTTGGTCTGCTACTTCTTTAACGATCATTAACCTTTGCTTTTCAAGCATTTGGACTGTTTCCTCGAGTTCTGGTAGGAATTGGCTTAACGAGGTAGGCTCTGAATCCACTTGAAGTGACGAGAAACATTGGAAGGGGGGTTGAATAGTGTTTATGTATAACTTTTCGAGGCTAATATTTTGAACGTGATTTGTTGGAGATTTGGATGATTCTTGTGAGCTAGTTAGCCCTTACTTTATAAACATTATTTTGATGAATGCATTTATCATCCCGATTTAAGCTCATTGTCCAAGTGTTTGGAAGAAAGTGAATCTTGGCAAATGAGTTGTTAGTTGAAAGTGTGTATGTTGAGGGATTCCTTTCCGTTAAAGGTAATTGTTTATAAACTAAAGTATAACACTCAAAAATTTTATACTGGTACACTCAATTGAGCTATGTCCAATAGATTTTCAATGAAGTACAAGTGAGTATTCTTACCACTCCTGGTTACCCTAGTCATTTTAAGTAACCAGCGTTCTTATGACTAATACCGAGTTTCACTCACTCTTAGTTGTGCAATATTATTCACCACTCCTAGTATCCCTAGATGCTACCCACATCCTCGAGATACGTAGTCTAGTTGAGTTTGACCCACTCTTGATTGTCGTTGTCACGTTAGTAACCATCATTACTAATTTAGCTCTGACTACATGCTTTCCTTGAGGTAGCTCAACGAGTTCCCATACCTCATTCTTCTTTAATTGATCCAACTTTTCTTTCATGGCTTCAACCCAAGAGTTATCTTTCAGAGCCTGATTGACATTTAGTGGCTTTATTTGATAGATGAGAGTTGTGGTAGGAGGCTTGTGGTATGCTCTTATTCTCACATGCTCGTCCAAATTTCCTATGATCTTTTCTGAATGGTGATCCTTGATAATTATAGGTGTAGGCTACTTGATTCCCTTCTTTCTTCATAAGTATTATTGAATGGATTTTCATGTTGACTCTCTTCTTGATTATTGAGTGTGTCTTATACATTTGCCTCCTTGGACAAATTTTCGTCTATCTGCAATTTAGAGAAGGAATCATCTAACTATGACTTGTTTAGGTTAGGCTCATGATTAAATTTTACATGAATGACTTTCTCAACTTTTGACGTTTTAAAGTTGTTAACCCTAAACGATCTTGACGTTTCTTAGTAGCCAAGCATTATTCCTTCATCGCTTCTAGACTCAAACTTCCCTAGATTATCTTTAGTATTTAATATAAAATAATGACAACCAAAGGGGTTAAAATAAGATATATTGGGCCTTTTGTCCTTCCATAATTCATACGGTATTTTGTTAAGGATTAGCCTAATGTAAACTCTCTTTTGAATATAGCATGCATTGTTAACTAGTTTTGCTAAAAAGTTCTTAGGAGAGTTAAAAGCATTTAACATCATTCTGACCATCTCTTGTAGAGACTTATTTTCCCTCTCAACGATTCTGTTTTGCTGTGAAGTCCTTAGAGTTGAAAAGTTATGTTTAAAGCTAGAGTTTTCACAAAAATTTTGGAAAAGTTTGTTTTTAAATTCTCCTCCATGGTCACTTCGGATAGATATGATTTTCAAATTCTTTTCAGTTTATATCCTTTCACAGAGTTTGTAGAAAGCATTAAAAGCCTCATTCTTATAAGTTAGAAATAGGATCCAAGTCTATCTAGAAAATTCGTGTACTAATCCATAGTGTTTACCGCTCATAGACGTTATTCTTGTATGACAAATTAAATCTATATGAAGCAACTGAAGATGTTGTTTAGTTGAAAATCTATTTTTACATTTGAAAGACTCCTTGACCCTTTTGTGTTTCATGTAAGCACTACAGAAGATTGTATCATTGAATGATACTTCTAGAAATCCTCTTACGAGATAACGACATTGCAACTTTGAGATTAATCTCATGCTTCCATGTTCACAATGATTATGTCACGTTATTGCCTCATCTTTCATAGATACAAGACATGAAACACTCTAAGACTACAATTCATCTAAGTTTGTTTTGTACAAGTTACCCTGCCTATTAGTTGTAAATAATATTGAATTACTAGCATCTAATACCCTACGTTGGCCTTTTTCAAAAACCACATTGTATCCACTATCTCATAATTGACTTATGTTAAGAAATTACGTTTAAGGTCATCTACTAACAAAACATTATCAATTGAAAGGAGGAGGTTTGTACCTATCTTTCCAATTCCTATGATTTTTCCTTTTTCTTTTCCTCCAAATGTGATCGATCCTCTTTTCTTACTCCTTAGGTTTAGGAACATACACTTTTCTCTCATCATGTGATGTGAGCAGCCATTGTCTAGATACCATGGCATGGTCTTTTCGGTCATTAAGCATATCAACGAGAGGAATTATTTGACTTTTAGGTACCCATATCGAATTGGATCCTAGTTTGTTAGATGCATACATTTTCTTCTTTTTAGAAGATAATGTATCAACATTTGACCTAATAAGCCTAGTATGTTTGGTTTTGTTATGGATTTTGTGTTTGATCTTTTATACCCTAGGTCTCGTTTGTTAGAAGGGTGCCTACTGACTTTTAATAAAAGATCTAGCCTAACATTCCCTTCATGTGTTATACTCAATATCTTAGTTGGAGTGTCATTTTCATACCTAAGGGATTCTATGTGTTTGACACCTTTAGCTTTAGCTACATCATCTACAAGTTTTTTATTTTTCAAAATAGTTTTCTCCTTTTCCTGTTCATAGGCATTTAACTCGTTTCTAGGATTACTAACATTTTGGTGTAATAACTTCATGTTATCCCTAGATGAAGTTATTTCCTCTTTTAAGGTATTTCTTTCTACAGAGAGTTCTCTTCTTTGTTTACATAAATCCCTCTGTGTGCTAGATAGTTTGGATGAATACGAGAGCAATTCATAGTATGCATGTATAACTCAGTGTAGGTTTGAGAAATCTACCTCAGCATCAGAGTCGTCTAATTCGCAACCTTTCTGTTATAGCACTTTTGTCAAGTATAAGATTATTCAAGTCGTTGTTAAACACTAAACCCTAAACCCTAAACTCTAAACCCTAAACCCTAAACCCTAAATATATAATTATGATATATTTTGAATAGAGCAGATGGATGCATGTAGTATGTTATTTGCATAGAATATAGTATATTATGCATGCAACATATATGTCTTATCTCTTATCACTTTTGTTATTTTTGAACTTTGAGCATTTAAGGACATTTAATGCTTGTTCAAAACAACAAAGTTCTTTTTACATTTTCTATAGTTAAGGTAGCGTTTATAATTTAAGTTTTTATCTAAGATACCAAGCGTTGAATAAGAATTTCATCATTGTACGAAGTGAGGGGTTTAGTTCATGCTATCGTCTATTCTGGTGTAAATGCTTCTTAGGATATTGCATTTTTAGGGCAAGAGCATTTATCAAGTTTCCTCTTCTGCATGTTTTTTGTATTTTTATTTGAGTATTTTAAAGGGTTTAGCCAAATACATTGTCTCAACACCTTTTCACTTCTTGAAAGTTCAACTATTTACCATTGGGTACAATATATCTTACGCGTTTAGCATAACTCTCATAAACACTTTAACTTGGGAGTCATTTAGCATTGTGTCTAAATGTTTTAACTTAGTTGTTTTACGTTTCCTATGTTGCTAGATGATTAGAGATTTTGAGCCTAACACTTATGCTTTTTCCTTTCCAATTATTCTAGTTATAGCATTCTCATATTCTTATCTTGTTGAATTTTGTTTGATTAAACTTCAAAATATGAGAGCATTTAGACATATAAGTCTCATAGACGATTTTGTCTTAACAAATACTATCAATTTAGTCAAAATGACTCACTAAAGGCTAAGGATATCACTCCACATACTCAACACATAATTCACAACTCAAAGATTAATTTAACCATTCAAACTCAAATTACTTATCCAAATCAAAATACAAACATAAACCAAAAACACAAATATAATCATAAAAATTCACAAATTAAATTAAAGATTACCATTCAATCATATCTCACACATTCACCAAGTTAACAATTCACTCACATATCATCAGACATTCAATTTAGACAATATAAGTCAAATTGTATAAAAAAATATTAGCTTCCCTGGCCTAGGTTGATCTCCTAAATTCAAAAGGTGTATCATGCAACTCTAGATCACGCAAATTGTTCTACCTCCACAAAGAGAACTCTGAACAATGATCTAAACACTCTTAGAATCCTAATTGAACAAAGATTCATCTTAAGTCCTTAAATGTCATATACAAGCCTGAAACAAAAATCTTAAAAGACCAAAAAGAAAAAAAATGAACTTAATCTGTTGAAGATTCTGATCGGATAGGAGTCCACAACTTAATGTCATGACTATTATGATGTACTCTGATATTCAACCAAATGAAAGATGAAGTTAAGAATCTAAAAGAATAGAAAGAGTTTAGGAATTTTTTTAGAGCCATAGTAGTTTTATAAAACTCGATTAATAAAAAAAGCATGTATAGCTTAATTTTTAGTAATAAAATAATGGTTTAAACCCTCATTTGGTCCTCAGATTTATGTGTCAATCTCAAGTGGTTCATCATTTTTTTTTGTCTCAATCGGATCCATAAACTTGTAAAAATGAGCCAATTATTTTTAGCAATTTTTTAAATTCTTAGATGATAATATTAAATACAGGTAAATTATATTAATATAATTGTTTTAATAAATTAAAACGAATTCATATATAAATTTAAAAATGAAGTTTAAAAAATATTATACGATATAGTTTTATAAATTAACTAATGTATAAATTTCAAGTTATACAAAATATGATTTTATTTTTTATATGTACATATCAAAAGAATTTCTAAATATTTATAACAATTGTCTGATTGAATTGCAGCATACTGCACGCGCGTTTGCCCCACGATGTTTCATACAATTAATTTAGTTGGCTTCTTATCTTTTCCAATTATTATTAGTCAAAGATCAATATGAATATATTTACTTCAAAGATCAATACGGGCATGGAAAAATAAGGACTCGTTTGTCATCTATACAATATAAATATTATTTTTATTGTGAAGAACAAAAGGATAATTAGGAAAGGTACTCCTGATTGCTGAATGCGAGGTGGGACAATTCAAATGGATTTATGTACATTATTTGATATTTTAATGCATATATTGACTTTTTTGGCAATCATATAGAGACGTGTGAAAATCATGACAGGGACATGAAACGGATGAAAAGGGGATTCATAAATACATAATAATAGTCCAGCTTATATAAATATAAGTACAAATATCATTTAAATAATTTAATATTTTGAAATTTAGTTAAAGATATTATTTAGAAAAATATGTATATTTTCAATTTAAACATTTCTTATCCTGTGTTCCCATGAACAAATTTCATTGTTCATATGGGTTTATGACCGATGAATCCAAACCACAACGCTGTTCACTTTCGTGGATTTATGAAGACGAAATTGAAGAGATTTGTGGGATACCTCCTTTTAGTATCACTCGCTGTGCTGAGAAGATTTGCGATGAATTGAAGGGAAATGACCTTTTCAACCTAATACATATGATAATACCAGTTGAGAACACGATGGAGGATGCTCCGACGCTTGCACTTGTGCACGAGGGCGAGAGCGCAGTCGAGATTCTTCGTCGTCTCGACAGCGACACGGCGGATGGGACGCTCGTAGAGCGACGGTGACGAGGCGGAGGTGTTGGTGGCTGTGGCAAAGCGGACGAGGGTTCAGAGCATTTGGAGGAGGCGATCAACCTGCTTCCACACCTCCGAGCACTCAGCTTTGAATGAGTCGGCCTCGTCCACCGTTGAGCGAACTCGCTCTGCCACTATAATCGGGTACGATAACTCTTCCTCCACTTGCTTCTCCTCTAACAATGCCATCTCCACCGCGCCGAGTCTGCCACCAAGTCAGTCGATAAATAATCAATGGTTTTTCTAGGGATGGTGTGTGTTGTGTGAGACCGAGTCAACCAACTCTAAGTTGAGTATGATAGAATCTGAGTCGAGAATTAGAACGGGCATTTATGTTGGTGTTGTTCATTTGACACTTGTTATGCCACGCATATCTTTATGTTTTTTTTGTCCTAACTCCAAACGTTACCTAGACTCACACATCACAGAAGTAACTTCTTTCTCCCTTCTTTCCTTATTAATTAATTTACCAATTTTATTATTTTATACTATTTGACTTCACATTTTTATTAATTAATTTTATTACTTTATTCCTACAATTAGCAATTCAATGGCTAAATCAACGTTTGTATATTAATCTTTTTGTTTTAAATTTTTCGTTTAAATTTAACTAGTTTAATAAGAAGGCTAAAATTAATTTTAATTATTATTTTTAAATTTTTATTCTTTATAAACATTTTTACAATCAAATATAACATTAAAAAATAAACATTTTTACAATTAAATATAACAATAATAAATAACATTTTCTATAACTTTAATAACTAGGGGCCTTTTGGTAATCTTTCATTTCTACCAATTATAAAATTTTTTTTAATCAATCACATCAATCAAATCCTACACTAATTGTCGCATACTTTACTTCCAAATCCACTTTCAATTACCCACAAATCCACTAAAAAAAACAAATACATTACCCTCAAATCCATTCAAATCATCTTCTCCAAATCACTTCAAAAGAACAAAGCCTTAATAAATTTATGTTAAATATCACTATAAACTTTTTAGATTCTAATTATGTTAACATCCTAAAATTCATTTATCAATTGTTATCAAATAAAAAATATTATAAAAAATAGTGAAAATAAGATAATACAGAGAATCACAAACCTATTATAAGAAATTAGATTGTACGAAACAATACAAACTAAACTTGTTATGAAAAAAAAAAGTTAAAAATAAAGGTTTAATCATTTCAGACATCTCTATTTTTGTAGGATCGTCTCCAATAGGTCCTCATATTGTAAATGCTCTAAATTAGGTCCCTTATTGTGAAAAATTGAATCAATTTAGATCTCGCTATTAGTTCCGTACTAACACCGTTAAAGGAGGTTACACGTGTCAGTTCGTGATTTTTTTTAATTATTTCTTTTTATTACTGTTTTTTAAAAATGCCACGTGTCAAACTTATATTGTGCCACATGGCAATGACAATGTGACATGGCACTGACAGTGCCATGTGTCATTGTCAAGCCACGTGTGATTGCATTAGTCTCAATTTGTCCCTGTATTTTTATTGTGTATCAATTTGATCACTATATTTTTTATTTTGTCTCAATTTAGTCTTAATTTTAAAAATTAAACAATTTTGTCCCCCTCCAAATTCAAACAAATTTTAATTTGTATATAAATCTTAACAAATATTTTTACTAAAATTGATATTTTTATTAAATATTTTTAACAAGATTAAGTTTAATTATATTTTTATTTAATTAATTATATAAATGTTAATTATGTTGTTTAAATATATCTATAAGAGTTAAAAGAAAATAGTGACTTAACATGATGGTGTGAATTTTTCAAATGATTTAGCTCATTGAACAAATTATCGTGAAAATGGTAATTAAAGGTAGTTTCTTCTTTCATGATTTTCCATGAAAACTTTCTCCACGAAAATTTACACCAGCATGTTATGTCATTGCCATAATTAACATTTATATGATTAAGTAATATATATATATATATATATAATTAAACTTAATCTTGTTAAAAATATTTAATAAAAATATCAATATTAATAAAAATATTTTTTAATATTTATATACAATTTAATTTTTTTTTTTGAATTTGAGGAGAGACAAAATTGTTTAATTTTTAAAATTAAGACTAAATTGAGATAAAATAAAGGTTTAATATCCTCTTTGGTCCCCACTTTCTTTGCCTAATTTCAATTTTGTCTCCATTTTTAAAAGTGTTTGGAATATGTCCACAGTTAGATAAATTGGCGTTTAACATGTCCCTTCCGTTAAGTATCACCAAACATAGTTAATGCATTAATGATGTGGCACCAGTTATGTGCAACGTGTAACTATATTGATTTTATGAATAATGACGTGTAAGGGAGTAACAGAGAATATGAACCCTATATTAAGTTAGGGTTTTAAAATTTGGGGGACATCTGATTTTGGGCATAGATAAAACCCATTAGGATCTTCTCCTTTGTGTTGCGAACATGGTACAGTGGGTGTTCTTCTTCAAATTTGTCTTGTTCTCTTTCTTTTATTTTTGTTTAACATTTGGATGTTAATGTTGTCTATTGGCAATAGGGTGGTGGTTGGTGTTTCACGAGTTGGTGTTCCCTCGTTGGCAGTTGGTTGGCGAAGTGGTTCGTGGTTGTCTCGTTTTGGGGTTCCTTCTTGTGTCAATGTCTTTGAATCAAGGATGTTCGTCTTGCTCATGGGGGAGCTCTCATGGTGATATATTCAAAGGATTCGTTGGAAGCCAAATATGCCATTGTGCGAAGGTTGTTGTGTTGAGAGTGGCAAAAACAGTTAAGAATGAGGGGAAGCAATATTAGACGCCAATTTATCTAACTGTGGACATATTCCAAACACTTTTAAAAATAGGGACAAAATTGAGATTAGGCAACAAAAGTAGAGACCAAAGAGGCTATTAAACCTAAAATAAAAATACAGGGATCAAATCGAAACACAATAAAAATACAAGGACCAAATTGAGACTAATGCAATAACACGTGGCATGACAATGCCACGTGGCACTATCATTGCCATGTCACACTGTCATTGCCACGTGGCACAATATCAGTTTGACACGTGACATTTTTTTAATTTTATTTAAAAAAAATTAAAAATAAATACAAAATAAAAATAATAATTAAAAAATAAAAAAACCATGAACTAACACATGTCACCTCCTTTAACGATGTTAGTACGAAACTAATGGCGAAGTCTAAATTGATTCAATTTTTCACAATAAGGGACCTAATTGAGAGCATTTACAATACGAGAACCTATTTGAGACGATCTTGCAAAAATAGGGATGTCTGAAATGATTAAACCAAAAATAAATTATGGCAAAATACTAAACCACTCATACTCCTTTGTATGTGTAAAAGTCAAAAAAATTAACTTATCATTACAATAATTATTGTCATGAAAATTATAAGAAACTTTAAAGTGTACATGTGGAATGAAACACGATAATAAAATGAAAATTATAAGAAACTTTAACCAAATAACATTAAAACACGATAATAATTTGAAAACAACTAGGAAAAAAAAACAAGACTTAGTTGTCAAATACTACCTTAACATAGGAAATAAAAAAAACACTTTGTTAGTATGAGCAAGCATTAAATGATATTAAATGCTCAACGTTCAAAAACAACTAAGTGATAAGAAAAAGACATATCTGTTGCATGCACAATTTATTCTATTCTTTGTAGATAAGCTATTCTACATGCACCCACAAAGTATCATATCAAAATATCATAAGAGGACGTTAGAGACAAAAGAGATATTCACATAATGTTCTTCACTTGAAGCCATGCCTAAAAGGACGTACTACTTATTTCAAGCAAAGTACTGAAAATCATGTCTGCTTTGACAATTGACTTATCCAACGACTGCTATACACGAAGAAACATAAAGCACAAGAATCAAGGTGAACACTTAGTCTAACGAACATTTATTTAAGAAGCCTTTAAATAGAAGAGCTTTCAAAAGAAAAATCTAGAGGATAGCAAGGGAAAAGCTTACAATGAAATATTTATCCTTAGAAGTGTTCAAAAGAGAAGAAAAGAAACAACTCAAGAAAAAGATCATATCTGAGCAAAAAAAGAGAAGAAGAGAAAAGAAAAGAAAAAAAAATACTCTCAAACTTCATTGTTATATTTCTTACTGATTTAAGAAAGTGAAAAAAAGAAAAGAGAGAAATACCTGCAAGTTTTTAGACTACTTTGCATTGTAATCATATTCTCTCTACGAGAGTAATAGTCTGAACGACTTGTAAGCAATTGTTGATTGTAGTTCTAGAGAGAATTAAAACACTTTTAATTGAACTTAGATCGAGTTAAGGAAATCTAGGTGAGGTTGTCTAGTACCAGGAGTGGTGCGAATACTCAGAAATCAGGAGTGGTGCAAATACTCATACCAAGAGTGTTGTTAATACTCATTTGTAATCGTGTGAAGATTATAGTGGAACCCTCTGCAGAGGAGAATAGACATAGCTTAGTTGGAGCAAACTAGTATAAAATCTCTTGTGTTATTTTCTCTTTTGTTTACTAAATGATCATCTTGAAAATCTGCAGTTGAGTCATATTTCAAAATACAAGAACTTGCAAGCTAAACAATTATTTCTTTTCAAGGAAGTTCTTACAAAACATTGTAGTAGAAACATTCTGAATAGCACAACAATCTTATCAACGCATCTCAATATATTTCAAGTCGAGCATCTAAGCTTTCAAAATAATATTTCACACGCTTGATAACGTGCTATATGAGAAGGGTTGCGAAAAATCTTTTCCATAAAAACTATTCAATCCCCCTCTAGTGTTTTTCATGCACTTCAAAAAAGTGCACTTTCAGACGTCCAAAAGCTTTTAATGCCAAGTCCAATGAGAAAACTTTCGTTAAGCAGGGAAGGCGTGGCCTAGGGAGAAGGACATCGGAAGGATGAATTCTGACATCAAACACCCCCATTTAACATTCCAGAGACAACCCAAAAACTTTTGCTCAATGGCCAAAGCGTGGTGTTGAGCGTTGAAGGATGTCAAAATTTACTTTTTAATGACGTCAATCAACATCTTTTCTTCATTTCAATGTTAAATTGACATTCCTTGATATAACGTTGGTGCTTTTGTAGATGTTAAAAGTCAAAATTAACAAACATCAGATCTCTCTTTTGTAGTAGTGTATATTAGTAGATATCAAAAGAGTTAACTACGAAATCTTTTCAAAATTGGCTAGATCTATCCAAATCTTTTAGATATTCATAAACACCAAAAAGATAAAAGATATTACGATTACTTAAAAGTATTAGAAGGATATTCAATATTAGAAAGAAGATTACAACAACAAAAAGGGCAGGAAAATGCCTAACCTAATTTCTATTCAAAGAGACTTGGGGAAACACATTAGCGGAGGTTAGAAACCCCTTTTGGGGGACCAAATTTTGTGCAGCGCTCCTCCTTCTTCACCCCTTTCCCTCTCTATTTTCCATTATCTCACCTCTTTCTTCTTCCACTTTTGTGTTTCACATGGAGTATTAAGCCTTTAGGGTTGACTCTATTGTAATTTCTTAACTGGATTATGAGGATAAATTGGTTAGTGCCTGGTATTACTAATTTTCCATGTTAATTTAACACTTATCTTTCTTTGATTGTGTGTAAAATCCATTTTAATTGCGTCAATTTTTCTTGTTTTAAAGGATCATACAAATTCGAGGAAACCCACTAAGGAAGGAAACCTCAAGGCTAGAGCCATGGACCACCACTTTAGTTCTGTTGTCAAGATCTATAAATATCAGCACCTTGGCCAAATTTGGGGAAAGTGGAAGAACAAAAAGGAATTTAATTGAGACACATTTTAGGGTACTTTTAGAAAGAGACACTAGAGAGTCTTTTCACCTATATCATCTATAAATAATAGAACATCTTTAGAGAATTAGGAGATATGATAGCAACCTCCTTGGCTAGATTGGGCCAAAGTTAGGGGATGTGCATGGAAGGGTGTTTCCTTGGATAAATGGTGCGGATATATGGTGGTAAATGGTCCAAGGATGATGAGCTAAGGTATGAATGGGGTAGAAGCTCATGGCCTCTAAGAGATATGGTGGTGGTGGTGTAGTGTTTAGTGGCTCCAAGAGAGGTTAGGCTAACTCAAGGAGGAAGGTGCACTAGAGGGGCCTCATGGGTTGCTTTAGTCTTGATCTAAGATGAGTAGTATGACCAAAATGGGTAGCATAACATTACTCCACATTAAAGATGAAATATAAAGGTGGAGACATCTCTATTTATAGACCAATGATACCTCTTTCTAACCCTAAAAGCATGATCTCTCACTCATGTTTCAATCACAACCACAAGTTAAATTTTTCCTAAACATAACCACTAACCTCAATCTAGGATTATCATCACGTTCCACAACTCCTCAAGCTCGGTCCACGTCCATTCTTTATTAAATTCGTCATTTTTCACAAAAATGTATAGTGATAATCGATTATCACTTAAGATAATTGATTATCTCAATGAAAAATTACCTAGAAACATCAGCAAAAAGGGATAATCAATTATCATCCGAGATAATTCATTATTCCTGCAATCATAATCAACATCGACATGTAGTTAATCGATTATCACAAATGATAATCGATGATTGTCGAAATGAACCAAATCCTGGACATGATTCAAGCATTCAAACATACATACATCGACCCTAAATCACGTGAAAATATACTTAACACATCATAAATGCATTCAAGCATCACATACCCATGTAAACATATTCAAACACATATAATACATTACCTGAATCATCCAAACCCAATCATTGACATGTTATACTCCAATAAAACCAATTATTCTACATATGATTATCACTACACCCTTATAACATATATTTGCATAGAAACCCCTAAGCATAATAACTTTGTTCTCCTTTAGCATTAAACCCTCTATTAGGATAACCCAACAAAAACATACATAATACATTCATAGGGAAAACCCATCACAAATATTACCAAAAACTTATTCCCATGCACACACAAACCCTTGCCCAACAATAGTAACAGATAATCATAATCATAATCATATGAACGTATATCAAACAAGTGTTATCATGGAATCAAATCTAGAATGCATAGCATATAACAAACAATGGTAAGATTCCCCATACCTTGGTCAATCCTAAAGCTTTCTCTATACTCAAAGATCTTCTCCAATGTAGTTGCACTCTCCCATTCACTCTCTCTCCTTTCCTCTCACTCATTTCCTCTCACTTTCAAAGTTTTTGTCTTATTTTCCTAATGACCAGAGTTTCTATAGGAGGTGTCTAATATAGTTACAGTTATGTGTAAAATATACCTAGGGTACTTTATTTATAATAAAAGCCCATAAGTAATAACAACCAACTAAAACAAAAGATATAAATAAGATAAAATAAATTTATCTTTAACTTAATTAATTCTGATAACTCCTTAAATAATATATTCTAACTTAATATTTTTATTCTAATTAATTATGATAAGTCTATCAATAATATATATTATTATTATGTAGTCATAATATATCTAATTATATATAATAATATTTCAGTATATCTTTTAATTAACTATGTAATAATATTAAGAATATCTTTTAGAATATCTAAGAGTATCTAATGATATTCTTTTCTAATAATAATATCTCTTTTAAATCACAAGATTATAACCCTTATTTCTTTCAACTACTTTTTAAAATAACAATAATTAAATCTTTTGAAAGATTAACATAATCTCTTTTTATTTAATTTTCATATTATTTAATTTGTTTTCTACATTTTCCTATTTTAATTTCTGCACCTAGTTAATAAAATGTGAAATACCATTTTACTCTTAGGCATAAATATAAATATAATAAAAGAAAATAACATAATAATTATGTCTTAATAAATATGTACACACAAGAACATTAATTGCCAAACAAAAAGACCAAAGTCTCAAGACTAACTTATTTTTAATATCATATTTTTTCCGGATCTTACAAACTACGCCTTAATACAAGGATAAAACAAATATACTTATTTGGCCGAAATGCATGGCTTAAAGAAACCTACACTACTTGGCAAAAATACATGGCCTAAAGAAACGTACATTACTTCAAGCTATGCTCTATGATGACTCCAAAAGGTGGTCCAAAGGGTAGAGTTTAGACCATTTTCATGGATGACTTCAACTCTTCTTGTAGATGCTTGACCATGGCTAGGGGTATGCCATCAAGATGTACCTTCTTAATTGTTTATACTTCTTTCTATCATTTATGAGGAGCTAAATCTCCTTCGTGTTGGACCAAAGATGTAACAAATTTGAACTCTTTTATATTCGATAAAAACTTCCATTTATGAATGAATGCTTTTGGTTTAAAGTTTTTTAATCGATTAATACTTGTTGTTTAATGAATTGATCACTCATCTTATCTAACTGGCTTAAGATTGAGTGAAAGTTAGTCTTAAGTCGTGGTCCAATCAATTTTCCTACGGGCTCTTAGATGCTAAACATGGATATGGGGTGTGAAGTTGGAATAAATTCTTAATCTTAATGTAGGTGAGTCGTACACATTCATTAACGGGTTTCAAATTGGACAATAGGCAACATATTAGGCTCTATATGCCAAACATGGACCCAGAATTACCATCGAGAAAACTCCCATTACTTGATCATTTGAAGCTTCATACTTGGAGGTAGAACTTATGTAAGAGGCGACAAATCTGTGAAGTCGAGCTTCAACATAGTTTAATTTAGTACTTTAAACTGAGTTCCAAGTACATTTTACAATATCTCACAACTACAAACACATTTTCTATACCCAAATTGTCGTACAACATATCAAACTAGTTAAAACATTGTATTTTCTGCCAAATCCTTCTGGATATGACACTTGTTTACTACAACAACCCAATATGTTACTGGTATATTTCGAGTTGCAAATACGGTATGAACATAGAAAAAATATTTTTTTTTCTTTTTTTATTCTTGTGTTAATTTATTTATATTGTAGCAAGTTATTACGGTATTAAATCTATATAACATAATAATCATATGAATTTAATAATTTTTAATTTTAAATGGGAAGTAACTTTAGTTAAAATTAAAATTAATTAAATGAGTTTTTTCTAATAATTAAAATTACACTTTGATTAAATGTAAAAGGTTTAACCATAATTAATCAAAAATTTATTTTGATTAATTAGTTTTTTATTGATAAAAGAAATAAAAAAAGGGTAAAAGAATAAACATATTTAACATTTGGAAGGTCCTTTCACACTTCGTCCAAACATATTATTTAAACCTTGTGTCTCTCTCTATACTTAATATTTTTCCATATCTTTACAATCATCATAAAAAAAAAATATTGTATCTCTCATTATCTTAAATGAAGATATATTTATTTTTTTAATACTTTATTATTAACAAGTAATCAAAATTACATTAGAATATATTGACTTTTCTTTAACATTCCTTCTAAATAATATAACATTCTGGAGGCCAATTAAAATCCAATAAATTTTCTTCTGAGTTTGTTTTTATAAAAACTCCTATAATGTAATGATTTTAGGAGAAATTTAATATTAATAGTCCTAGAAAAAATTCACACATAATCTTGTTTCATTTTAGTTATATTTATTATGATAAATCATTTTTAACCATTCATTATATTGTATAATTTTATTCAAATATCAAGATCTCAAAAAAAATATATATTGATATTCTTTTTTATTTAAAATTTATTTTATAACTTGAAAAATGATTTAATTAATGAATGCTAATTTTTATTTTAATATATTATCAATTGTTAATTTTAGGTTTAATGCTTCGGTAGGTTCTTATTTTCGTCCAGAATCTCAAATAGACCCCTTTCTTTCTCGGCGTCTCAATTGGGTCATTGTTTTTGTAAAACTGAAGTAATTAGAGGCTTGCCGTCAAATTGGACAAACGGCCGTTTAAGTTTGGGTTACATGGCATGGTCAGTGTATTGATTAATCAGATGTGACATTAAAATCGAGTTTGAATTGATTTTTTTATTAAAAAATGGATTGCACAAAGGTTAAATCAGATGTACTCAAGGGAAAATTGGCCAAAATAAAAATAATTTAAGTGTAGCCCTGCAATTGAGAAATCCAAATCTGATTGGGGAAAAAAATTGGAGCTCCGAATTAGGGTTCATGGGGGAGAAAGAGAAACCCCAATAATTCCCCAATTCAAACCCTTCAAAGAAATTTCCAAATCCAATTTCAGAATCTAACCCCAAAATTGCAACAGTTGAACTCCAAATCATTTTAAAATCTACAGAAAGGGAATAAAAAACCACCACCCCCAATTCACGGGCCTCATGCGAGAACAAAGAACTCAAAAACCCCAAATGAAAACCCTTTCCAAGAAACGCAGAGGCATCGCCGCTGAGATGCCCACTAATCGCGAATGATGAACGTTGCGTCTGAACCTCCGGTTTCGCATCCTCCTCCCTACAACCAGAATTGAACCAGAAAGAGAAAAGGGAAGAAACTTCCTCCCTTACGACGTGAATCAACGTGAGGGAAAGGAAAAAGAAGAAGAACGTCTAACGCGTCGTCGCAAACCACCACGAATGTCGCTTGGTCGTGCGATCTCCACACCGTCGTCGTGCCATCATCGCCGGATTCGTCTCTCGTTCCTGAGATACCTAGGAACCCTAAAACTCACCTTCCCTAATTTGATTTCGATTTCGCAATTGCAGAGGATAATTGGGCTTTCAACACTTAATTTAATTTGATTTCTCAACTTTTCCCTTACTTAAATTATATTTTCACTTTGTACACTTAATTTTTTAATTCAAAAATTAAAAAATACAATTGACACACGTTTTTAATGTCACGTAAATTAAAACTACATTGTCAGTATGCCACGTAACATCCTCCTTAACAGTGTTTGATCAATTTAACAGTAAGCCTTTATTTGATTCAATTTTACAAATATAAAGACTCAATTGAGACGTCGAACAAGTCAGGGACTTATTTGAGATTCGGGACGAAAATAGAGACCTACCGAGATATTAAACCTTAATTTTAAATTAAAAGTGAACTATAGTTATTTAAAATTTGTAAACTAGAGTTATTTAAAAAATTGTATTATATTTAACGCAATAATATCAAAATTAAAACAAAAACATGTGTGTTCAATTTACAAACATTTCTTCAATTATATAATATTTTAGAGACATTAAAATGATTATCAAATATATATATATATATATATATATATATATATATATATATATATATATATATATATATATATATAAGGGGAAGCTTGAATAATTGTTATATTCCATCTCTTTTGTCGTCCAAACAAACATGTGCGTGGCATCTCATCTCAGGGGTCACTACGGCTACGAGTAGTGATGAGTCTAATTCTTATTATTATTGTTTATAGATATTAATTCTTTGAATGGCCCACATCATATGAATTATTGAAATTGACTAGTTTGTTAAGGATCCAAAATAATAATCGTATCCATTCAATCATGCAATAACTTTATCTTACTCTCTTTATTGTTGTTTTCTTTTCGGTCTCTTTTGACCTATATTACTCATCATATATTTTAGGGTTAAATATGTTTTTGATCCCTTAACTTTTAGTGAAATTTGGAATTAGTCCCTCTTCAAAACTTTGGTCTAATTTAGTCCCCAAACTTTAAAAATGTGTGAATTTAGTCCTTTTAACTAAATTTTGTTAGATTTATTTGATGTTTCAAGTGCGTTTCATGATAGCATTTGAGTTGTTTATACCATTTGACACATTTTTGCTTCAATGTTAACTGAGAAATGTGTTTGAAACATCAAATAAAGTTAACAAAATTTGGTTAAAAGGACTAAATTCACACATTTCTAAAGTTTGGGGACTAAATTAGTCCAAAGTTTTGAAGAGGGACTAATTCCAATTTTCACTAAAAGTTAAGGGATCAAAAACATATTTAACCCTATATTTTATCTACCTAGTTATCATTTTTCATATTAAAATTTGAAAGACTAAGAAAACAAATTGTGTTGTTAACTATGTCAAAATGGTGCAGTGGAATATTTAAGGTGAATAATAAATTAAGAGAAAATGAATTAGTTTCTTATCAGTGTCTCTAATAATTTTCTTTTGATTTGAATTTTTTTAGCAGATAATTAAAACAATAGTAAAGAGTAAGAAAGAAAATAATTAAGATTACGAGGATTTTATGTCCAGTTGTTAATCCCAAACAGAGATTAATGTTTCAGTATCACAAAACCAATAAACTATTACAATCACACAAAAACATGTTAGGAAATCCATATTGAAAGCTTTGATAATGTAAGGAAGTTAAAGTGTGACCATTTGGTTTTAATTGTAAAGCCTCACATGTTAGGTCCATAAATATGTTTTATCTTCATCAACCATAAGAAGAAAACTTTTTGGTTTTGAAGAGTGGAGAAAGCACTAGTTGATTACTTAACCTTGTGTTGATGTGCATTCCCTATCTTGAAATGTTTCCTTTGAGTGTCCTTCATTTAAATACTTCTATAAAAGAACAAGTTGACTGAAAAAAAATTCAACATTAGCTCATGGTTAAAGTGTTTAATGTTGTTGGTCCTACTTTAACTTTAGATAATTATGGAGCTGATTAAGTTTGTACTAATATTTTAATTATGAGCTTAGTTTCCTACATACAATTTGTGGTTCTATTCACACATTGTTTTTATGAATTGAGTCATCTTTAAAATAGTATATTTCATTATTCATTGTTTATTGTAATACTTAAGAGCTTTTATTGCTTTGTGTATAATGTTAGTATTAACTTTCAATAATTGAAAAATTGCAATTTGAAAAGAGCATAGAATGATATCATTAACATTTGAAAATAATATCATAGGTATTTCTAGCATAGTGCAAGGCTATATGTAAGGAAAAAAATCACCCTATTAATAAGAAATTATATCCTAATAATCAACTTTAGCTTCTTGGACAAACTCCTTTATAGATTCCTTTGATTAAAGGGATTTCAAACCTGATACACTGAAATGATTTCAAATCTTATCCATATTTTGGAAGAGAATAATACAAAAACTAGAAATGGGTCATACTATGCCTTGTTGTTTTGGAATTGTGCATTTATTTTATCTAATTTAGACAATTTCACTATTGTATTAAACATTGTATGTAGGAAAAAATTGAAGCATATGAATCCATAGCATCAATGTCTCTATTAAAAGAAATATCCAGTTCAAATTCATTGGCTCATGCTTTAGGAATCCAAAAGCATTGTGGACATGTGATGGAGATTGATTTGAGGATGCTTCTTCAACAAGAGACGCTCCCCAAGGTGTGTTGATGAAGCTCTTAAGTGTCATTTGCATCTTCACATAGGGCCGTTAGTTTACTTCTTTACATAGCATTCAATTCCTTCTACTTTCCTTTTATATATTGTCTTGTTTATCTTTTAAGTCTCTGTGGTACTTAGATTACTTGAAAGCATCTTAGATAAACCTTTCTTTGGTTTTAGGAGCATTCTTTA
Organism: Vigna umbellata; assembly: GCF_029865625.1. NCBI lineage: Eukaryota > Viridiplantae > Streptophyta > Magnoliopsida > Fabales > Fabaceae > Vigna > Vigna umbellata. The sequence goes on along the minus strand of NC_142169.1, from coordinate 16,294,149 downwards.
CATTTGCATTTAAAAAAAAATTGGAAGATTTTTACTTAGAAGCTTAGGTAAGGGTAATCTAAGGAAACTCTGGCTAGGAAGGACTTGGTTTTTAAGCTTGTCCATTGTGACCCACCTCTTCTTCTTGGGAGCTACTTGGAACATTCTTACTATATTGTTTCTCTTTAGAAATCATCCACCCAAAAAGAAATTTTTACTTGTGAAAATCGTTTCATTCATAGTTGTGAAGTGTTTTGAAAACCTTTGTGAACTCTTTTGAACTTCACAACATGAGTAAACAATCTCATCATTCAAGTGTTCATGGTAGTATAAGAGATAATTAAGAAGACTTACATCTTAGGTATGAACTTACACAAAAAATAAGCAAGTTAGAGAGTATGTTTATTGAGTTTATGATGGAAAAAGAGAGAGAGAAAAACAAGATGAGTCATCCAATAGAAGAAGGTACACTAGAGAAACATTCACCTGTCATAGTAGAAATGAGCTTCAAAATAGTCACCACAATGAAAACTTCTAGCATTCTAGTTTTGATGATCATTTTTTGGATCATGATAGTTTATATTATAGGTATACTGAGAATGAGTTGTGTTTAAGAGCTGAGAATGACATTCCACATTTTGGTAGAGAATTTGATTGAATGTAAAGTCTTTTTTCCAAAATTACAAGACTTCTCTTCTTGAGTTCTCACCTTATGAAATTGTCTTCTTCTAAACTTCTTCATATCTTCTCCTTCATGGTTGGCCTAACCTCCTAGAGGAACATCTACCAAGATCACACTACACCAACATCTTCATCCCTTTATTTCTATTTTGCTTCTACTACTATCAATGATCATATGGAGTCCATCCTTTGAAGAAGCTTCATCAACCCAATTGGAAGATCATCTTATGTTGAATAAGCATTCTAAAATCAATCTCCATCAACGCGTTCACAATCTAGGCTTGGTCCCTTGCTCATCTAAAGTTTTTGGAGTCAATGCTCGTTCTCATAGTGGATCATCTTCAGCTTCAACTTCTAATGTTGAATTAAAAACTCAAGTTAATGAATATTTTATCAATTACTTAGTTTGTTCCTTTTATGATTAACTTGTTAGATATCATTTTTCTTACTTTTCAAATAATTTCATTTGTTACAGGTATCTTCATTGACATCACAAGTCAATGAAATGAAGACAATGATATCATTATTGTTGCAAAATTATTCGAGTCAATTGCCTTCACAGTTTGCCACATTTCAACTATCACTGATAATAATTGCTAAATTTATTTGTATGATCTTTTTTTAAATTTATAATCGACTAACTACTACGTTATATTGTAGGTATATGATTAAGGAAGTGTGCCAAACGATGGATGTAACGAAGAAGAAGAACATTAGACATATTTCTCTTTAATTTTTAGTATTGAACATTGTTATTGAACATCTTTCTGTTTAATTTTTATGTATGAACAATTAGTTGTATGAATCCTGTATATTGAACAATATAGTTTACTTTACATAATAATATTCAATTTTAGATTACATTATTTGATTGCCTGTATTGATATTAAAACCAGTTTTATCATAATCCAATTTCAACACAATAAAAATCAAAAAGAAAATTGATTAGTATACATTTTCGACAGTTTTGGATAAAACCAATGGAAATAGGAGCGGTTTTCTCGAACCTCGGTTAATTTCGATACTTCTAGCAGAACCCTGGGAAATTACTATGGTTTCTCATAAACCCTTGGAAATAGGGGCAGTTTCCTCGAACCCCGGTTTGTTCTGGTGGTTTTAGAAGAACCTCGGGAAATTGCTGTGATTTTTCAAAAACCCCTGGAAATAAAGGCGGTTTTCTCGAACCCCGGTTAGTTCTGACGATTTTAGCAGAACCCTGGAAAATAGGATCGGTTTAGCAAAAAATCGCAGGTAATTATTTAGTGACGCTGCTTTTCCCACCAGTGTTTGCAATAGCGGAAAACGTATTTTCGAGGGGTTAAAACAACCGATAACACCAAAAATATCTCTTGGAAAAATTGCATATTTATAGTGATATAAGTAGTTATCGACTACTTAACGGCACTAAATCAAACTAAATATATATATGAAGATTGATCATTGCTTTTACTATTACACTAAAAATGAAAGTTATCAAAACAATTTGCATGATAAACATATTTTCAATAAATGTAAGAACTTTATTACTACTCTATACTTTTAGATAAAGTCATCCTTAAAAGAGTTTTAGAAGATTGTGTTTCTACTCGATTCTATAGACATATTAAAGAACACGGTCTAATAAGGTTCTTTAAATCTTTTAGCGGCAAGGAGCCTCATTTCGTCCAACAAGAGCTCTAAAAGCTACTGCTAAGATCTTACCACCTTTCCGCAAACCCATGCTTAAGATCCTAGTAAGATCAGGTAGTAACTGATTTTTATGCTATTATTTATACAATTTCTTTTATTCATGAATTGATTAGAGTTTCATTGATATATGAAAAAGTGTGTTGCAAATTAAGTGTAAATCTAAATCCTATATTAAGTAAAGAGAAGGAAGAAGATTCATACATTTATTGTCATAAAGTTTGGGGTTAAAAGTATTATCAATCTCTTATATAGATTAGACTCATGTCTTGTTACTATTTTGTCTTCCTAGTGAATCCCCATCAAAAGACTCTTCACTAATATCAAAGTCAATGGTTAGTCTCATTACTTGTTAAAATGGGTTTTTTATACTAATTCTAAAATCGTTGTAGAAACAAGAGAAATAGAAAGTATTGACTTTTTATACCGAGTTCAGAATTGATATAGAAAATGTCACTTTTTATACCAGTTAAAGTTACAAGTGGTATAGAAAAATTCATCCAAATAATCCAAAAATTCCAAAATTTCACCTTTCTTGACTAAATCAACCTCATCATAACCTAAAATTTGTCTAACAGTGCTATATTAAAAATCTCAAGTGTCGAAACAAGGAAATGAATCAAATAATAATAGTGAGAGGTCGGCCACCACGATTTCAAGCTAAATTGATGAGCTCGGCCAAATTTTATTGAGCTCAGCAAGATGCCATTGAGCTCGGTCAGATGTTGTTGAGCGAGAAGACTTACATACTTGATATCAAAAGGCAAAAGGAATTTCAAAAAGGGTTAAGGGGGAAGACGATTACTGAGTAGAGACAGGTACAAAGTAGAGATAGTTACAAAGTAGCAGAGAGAGAAAAGAAATCAAGAGGAGAAAATTCGTACCAACAATCTACTTTTCACATATGAATGCGAGCTCCACCGCACCTGAAGTAGATCTACTACCACAACAACAAATGAAACCAAATCACCTCCCACGTCGCTACAAAATGCGACCTTACAAATCTCCAGCCCGCCAGCGATCCTTGTTGGAGGAGGCAATTCCATGCGAGTGACAAAGCATTTTATTTAGATTTGGTTCATAGTGTGTCAGATGATGAAGGAGAAGGAGGCATGAGCAGAAAAGGGAAAAGAGGAGAACGAGGATTAAGGATTTGGGAATCCTTTGTTTACTAATAAGAAAAAAAATAAGAAAATACTTCTATACTAGTTATAGTTAAAATTGGTATACAAAATTTTCTTATTTATTACAAAAGTATTATTGCATCCACTTTTTGTACTAGTTATAACTAGAATTAGTATAAAAAGTTTTATTCTATATTACAAAAATGTTACCGTACTCCCTTTCTATACCTATTATAATTATAACTAATATAAAAATGATTATATTATTTATTGTTATATATGTCACAATACCACTTCTTATACATGGTGGATTATAATGGTACAAATAACCATTATAAAAAGTGTTTTTTTACTGTGCGTGACACATTAAAATGAAAGATGGTGATACAAGTAAGGACTTCTCGTGATTAAAAGGAGGAGATTGTTCAAAAATTCAAATATAAATCTAAGTTCTAAACAGACATACAAAAGTCAATTAGGTTAGAGTCTTGTCCATCCTCGTTTAAGTTGAACTCATGTAATATAATATTGGAATTCTCTTAATAAATCTTCTTTAAAAAGACTGTACAAAGTTACTTACGCTAAATATTTATATATACGTGTAACTGTAATTCGAATTGAAAGAAAAAGTAAATAACATCTATAGAGTTATACATGAGTTTATTTTACCTTCCGTTAGAAAAGTACGATAGCTAATAGCTAAACAGTTTGAAGAAAAAAAATCGTGGAATTTAATTACTTGGGTTGTATGTTTTTTTCTTTGTTCTGCCACTAAACATGCTATGTAGCTGGAAACAGTGTGGAAAATGGAATTTAGTGTGAAAACATATTGTATAGTTGGAGTGACCCTCCTTAGCCCAGGCCTCAGAACAGAACAATAATTTTAGCAGAAAATTGCATTGCATATATAAAAAGGTGGCACAACAGAGGCAGCAATAGTTACCAACTTTTTTGGTTGGAGCAGCCATATCAGATGTATTGGCAGAGGAACAACTTTGTCCAACAGTGTAAAAGGTTCCCATTAGATTATGTTAGATTGCATTCATCAAGTGGGAATTATGTGCATAACTTTATAATGTAAGCGTACAATCCGGATTCTAAGTTGAATTTACATTCCTCTTGAATTTCAGCCACTTTGAATCAATTCCACCACTTTACATATGCGATTCCTACTTAATTTATTCTCCTCTTTTTATATTTAAACTTTTTCTCATACATAAACAACTAAATTTAAAAGCTTATTCTTTTAAAAAAAAGTTAGAAGTTTTTCAAAAGCACACACTTAGAAAAATTATTATTTTCTAAATCAACATGATTTGTGTGGTTTAATGTGCTTATATTGTTGTCGACCTTTTAGACTCGTGGTTGAAAAGGTACCAAAAATAATTTAGACAAGTTTTGAAGGGAGAACAAAATAATAATTTTAGTTATAATGTTTCAACTTCATCTTATTGAGTAGTGGATTTTCAATTTCTTTAAAAATAAAAAATTATAAAATTGTAACTTCACAATTATTAAACATTTCTTCCCATGTAGGTTTGTTTTTTATAAGTATTTTATACTTTAAAATATTTATATATTATGAGCCTTTAGTTCTTATTTTATCTTGAATTAAAAAAAGTGTTGAATGAGGCTTTTATTATTTGAGATGAATAAAGGTTTTGTGGTTTTTCTCTCTCTTTTCGTATGGTTGGATGGTTAGGTTTTGGACTTTAAAGCGATTTAAGATTTTTGATGAATTTGATCTTTAACACGTTTTTCAAGTGTAGATTAAATCAGAACCAATGTAACCCAAAGTCTTGAAAGAATCTTTGATTTGTAATCACCAAACGAAGCTTTGATTCTTCAAGAATGTTTCTTGAAATCACCTATAATCAAAACTCAACAAGAATGTTAGTATTTGAAAATTGTAACCTTTTTGAAACAAGTTTCAAGTCACATTTATATAGGATTTTCAAATCTTGGGGCAGAATAATCGATTATGTTAATTGCATAATTTGTCATGTTTTTCCCTCTAATTTAACATATTATTCCATGTTTGTAATCAATTATTTAAATTCTTAAGCCTATTACTGCTTCTTTTAATAGTCTTAATAGATTAGGCTATTTGTGTAATGGATTAGACTATGTTCTCTGTTTTAATCGATTATCAAATTTATGTAATCGATTATATTAATACTTAACCATATTAGTCATTCATTTGTTATTCTCAACAGATTATCTCACTTATATAACATATTATGGTTTACTCTCTGTTTTAACCGATTGTGTAACTTATATAACGGATTATAACAGAGTGATTTGTCCCTGTTAAGCTTTCTAAGTGTTCTAGTTAAATTTAACAGATTATATACATTATGTAATCGATTATTTATACTAGAAACTAGATTTTTAATGTTTTAGACATGATTCACTCAACATTAATAGATTCAATCATCTAGCACACACATGTTAAAGATATAAACAATTGTTATGCCATTTTGTTGTACACGAAACCATTATTAATCATTTAATCATTCATCATAAAAAACAAAGATATAAAGAGACTAAGCTCCCCCTATCAACAACAATGACAAATTGAAACATGTTATTTAACATTATTAATGTTTCGACAAGTTGGTCATCATGCAAGTAAAGAGTTGACCCATTGCTAACTGATGTTGAATTCAACTCTGCCAATTGAACATGCTCTCATCCCATTTTGTGCTCTTGTATCTTTTTTATTTTCTCAAAGACTTGAGTTTACTTCTCCCTTCGAGAAATAAGAGTACTCAAGTATTGTTAATTCAACTTGAAAATGATATAGAAATATTCTACCAATTTGGCAGTATTATTTTGTTCAAAGTTTACTAGATTATCTTTTTTACTTCCCCTAAACCATTTTATTGAGAATTGACTCAATTTCCTTCAAAATACACATCCATCTCATTCTCCAAATAAACTCTGATTCATCATTTCAAACTTCTACATCAAGTCACATCATCTCCATGGAAGTAACTTCAACTTTCATATAAAGTAGGTTTCCATCATTTGATACCAAAACTTGTTTCTTCATTTGGGTCATGTTCCAGTTGGGTCATGTTTCATCATTTATGTCAATTTTGTAGTTAAGTGAAAAATGCCTTGATCCTTTTCCATGATTTGGTATCTCATTCAACAGATCCTGCCACAAGCCTCGGTCTGCTATATGCAAAATTGCAAAGAAAATGCTATTAGATTTCTAAGTAAAGAAAAATATATACATAAAAATGGATTTATGTGTGTTGGAGAGAAATTTCAACAAAAAAGAGAAGTCCCACAGATGCAGTGAGTTCAAAATGCATTATAGTTACGCTGTAAAAGTTTGATGCATATTTATAAATCTCGTAAGCAAGAACAAAAGTGAGATGATATAATGCTTGGCACATGACACATTGATTCAATCATCTGTGATTCTACAATGTAAAAGGGATTTGAGGAAGCGGAACGTGAATCTGAAATTACAGTTGGCAACCAGTCATCTATAAACAAGTATTTTGACACGAAAACCATATGCTTGAGTATCAGACAATGACAATGGAGAATAATGAATTTCAATCTACCACCCAATCAAACGGGCACAATTACACAAAGAAAGCGAGGACGAAATCCTATAAATGTTACTATTAACCAAATCCAGAATGAGGCAACACCTCAACCGCGTAAGGTTCAATTCCAAGCTTGCTTCCATCAAACAGTCTCACACTGTACCCACTCTCGAACTTCATCATGGACTTTACACCAATCGCTGCAACAACACTCCAATTACACAAACCGAAAAATTCAAATTAAAAAAAAATGCAATCTACATTGTGCAGATGTTCGATTTCGAAATTCAAATCTCTTACAAGTACAATCTGTGTCTTAGGATTCTTCGCCCCCAAACAATCACCTCTGCCTCTTGATTATGCGGTGCAGCTTCATCATCTCTACAAGATTTTGGTGCGTCATCGAAATGGCACTCTGTAGAGGACGATGAAGGAAAGGTAAAGGAAAATTTAATACAAAAGACAAGACTGTGGAAGGAGTCGTATACACTTTTTTTTTTATCCTTTTAATATTTTTTTAAATTTTAGATAATTATTTATAATAAAAAAATTATTTTTCAATTTTATTATTTTAATAATTACTTTTTTAAATTCAAATAATTATTCATTATAATTTTTTATTCTTGTATGATTTTAGTAATTATTTTTCAAATTTAATAATTATTCATAATATTATTTTCACAATATTATATATAATATTTATTTTATTTAATAATTAAAATTTATTTTATTTATAATTATGTATATTTTGATTTATTTAATTTTACTCTTTTAATTATTATTTTTATAGTTTATATTTTATAAATATTTTAAAAAAATCATATACACAAACACGATAATATGTGTTTAAGCTAATATCTACTTAATAAAAGTTATAAAAAAAATTATGACTGTTAAATAAAATTAACAGAAATAAAAATATTTCTAACTGTTTGAAGTAAAAGTGATTTAAGATAACATTTGAAAAAAGTAAAATGTAATTTTTTCTTCAATAATAGATATACATATGTTTATAGTGGCATAGTTTTTGTGATGCAACCCCTTCCCTTTGAAGGCCAATCATCTCTTACTTTCACCCATCGTTTCTTCTACTCTTAGTGGGGCGTTTTACTTTTCTTCTTTCCCATCGCACTCACCCTTCTCATAACGCCAAAACTCCTTCGTTCTATTCTCTTCCTCACTCGGAGTTTGCTCATTCTTCACCTCTCTCTTCTCTCTCTCTCACTTCCACTCCACTCCTCTCTCTCTCTCTCTCTTATACACACGCACCATGAAATCTTCTTATATGCTGCACGCTCTTTCCTCTTGAACAGTGAAATGGGTTCGTCCTCTTCTGTCCACCGAAACCAGCAACCCAACATGAAGCACCTCACGCTCTCTTTGGAGTCCAAAGCTGAAAACCTCGTGATTTCTTCATCACCCTTCAAAGAAAAACCCAAAAACGGAAACTTTGTGGCCGATGATGCAGCGTTTAAGTCTCAGTCGTCACCCTCTCGGTCAACCACCACCTTCTCAGTCACGGACTGTGGGGATGATGGTAGGGTCCCTTTGGGATTCTTCTTTCCTTCCAAACTTTCTATTTTCGTGCATCCTCATAAAAAGTTTGTATTTTTTATTTTCATCCTTCATCATGATCATCATGGTATAAAGTATTTTTTTTCTTAAAGAAGCTGTTTTATTGCTATAAATAGTCAGAACTGATTTTTTTTTTTCTGGGGGTTTCCTTATTTATTTTTATGTTATATAAAACTTTTACTTTTATTGTAATTACTCTTTCTTTTTTTAATCATCTCTTGTAATAACAAGAGCTTGGTATTTTCTCAAATTTTGGCCTTTTGACCTGGTCAAGGGATTATTTGCAGTATAAAATTTGTATTTTGATAGATATTTTCTTCATGGTTGGAGTGGATTTTTAGTGGGGAGGGGATTTTCCTTTTTTTCCTTCTAAATTAGATTCTTTTTCCACAATCTCGATCCGATTAGTTAAATTAAATATCTGTTGTAGAAAATTATTCTGGTTTTTTACATCACAGTTTACTCCTGCTGTCTTTAATAGAACATATGTTTTAAAATATGCTGAGTTTGTTTCTTCAGTTCCAAATGTTTTTTATTTTGTAGTTGGAATCTTTTGACCTTTATTTGGTATCTCTGTAGGTGGGATATTTTTCTGAATAAGTTATGGTCTGATAACAAGAGAGTCTGTGGTGGTTGAAATTGAAAGAGCTAGTTTTGACATCAGCAATCTGTTAACACTTTTACATGATTAATTTGGTGAATACTATTTTGTTCTTTAGTTTTTTTTTTGTTTTTAGGCATGCGGAATGTTTCGTCCTTACTTCCATACCTTCTCTTCATAAGTCAATTGATGGTAATTTTTATGTGGATGACTTTGCTTGCATAGTAATTTTTAAGCAAGGAATCCATTACACAAATTATTTGCCCTTGAACATGCTGTTTTTCCAATTCAGCTCTTTGTTCTAGTAATTTAGGGGAGACATAAACTCCATGTGTCCTAACTCCTAACTCTTACAATATCTAGCATTCAATAACAATATTTGCGTTGAACTGTGTGTATGATACAGACAGTATATGAACATCACGCATCAGATTGTTATTTCAGTGACAAATAGTTGCCTGATTTCATGAGATGCTTTGATTGCTACTTGTGATTTTAGGTTCAATTGATGGAAGCTTTTATGATGGTTATCGTATTAACTTTAATTACTATATTCTGATAATGCTTATTTATAAGCGATCCTGGTCCCTGCCTTTTGGAGCTTTTATCCTATTGGGGACCAGTAGTTTAGCAGCACTCTTATGGCTGTTCCTCTATCTGTGAATAAGTTATGTTTTCACTATATTGTGCGTGTTTGCAGTTATGGACCACAACAAGCTAGTCTTATGAGGATTACTATTGAGGGAAAATTGGGTGAAAGAAAAAAACTTCTATTTAATAACAGATTAAGATTGTATTGTTGTTCATTGTGACTGTTATTGTAGGAAAATATGAGAAATGTCCCAACATTGTAATCTACCTTTTCTGACCATTCTAACAATTATTTCTCTTGAACTACTATATTTTGTTTTATTATGAGTAGGGTATTCTTAAAACTCTAGAACTGAAAGTAGACTCAACTGTTTCTGCAATAAATGAGTCCCATATGCAGCCTTGAATTGGATCATGTGCTTGTTTACAGAGTCTAGTGTGTTATGATTGAGATGGAAGATTAACTGACATGGAAAGTTCTGTCAGCAATAACATGCTCCCCCCATCCAACAAAGGGACTTAAATAACTACATTGTCCTTATGAAATACTTGTTCTCGATTGATCAGAATCAATAAGCCAACTCATCATTAATTCATCCATGTTAACAATCCCTCTTCCATGACATTTTGTTTGTTTTTGTTTTTGGTAATATTCATGTTAGTTTTCTAACTCAACTTTTTGAACTTGGATTTTTATCATACTGCACAGATGGAAAGGATGACTCATTTTTTGACTCAAAGGCCTGGTTAGACTCAGACTGTGAAGATGATTTCTACAGTGTCAAGGGTGGTAAGGATGCCCTGCAATGCTTTTCCTTTTGCATTCTTTTGCTAGTATCTTAATCTGATTAATTGGCATGATTGTGTACTTAACTGAGACTAGGATGTGAGACTTTTGCATTGTTAATAATTTGAGTAGGTAAGACTTTAGAAGGAAACAAAATTGTCATGGATGAAAAGGTTCATGATTTATTGTATGACAAGTTGTGTGATTCTAGTTTCTCTCTTCTCAATGTTTGACCCTTCTCCTTCAAATAACTTCAATGTTTGTATACAGAGTTTACTCCATCTCGTGGCAGCACTCCAGTGCACCACATTTTTCTCAACAAAGCCCCTTCTTCTGAGCCTGGTTCTGTTCCAGAACCATCTCCAACAACACAAAAGAAAAAGTTGTTGGATCTTTTCCGCGAAAGTGTGAGAGAAAACCCAAGCGAAGATGGTGAGAACACTTTTGACAGTGAAATGAAAGAAGTGAAAGCAACAACTGTGCATGAACTTCCAAAATCTGCACACAGCACTCCGTATGTTTCATGGGGCAACTCTGCATGTAGCAGTGAAAGAACGACGAATGGTGATCATGTATCCCTCAGAGAAAAAACTGTTAAATCTGTGCAGGGGTGCCTTCCGAGCTTGGCTTCATGCCGTAGCTTCAGTGAGAGGAAGAGAAAGACAAGTCCTGCAATAGCAGCAAATGGAAAAGCTTAGTAGACATGATCATCAAGATCAATGAACTCAATATCATATTGTACATCTTTACGTTATCCTTGTAAAGAGCCAAGTAGCAATATGAATATGAAAGCGTGTGCACAAACGGAAGAGATGTAATATATCAATAAGCGATCAGATTTTTGTTTCATAATCTATGAAATAAATACCTTCTACATTGCCTCCATACAAATTTGTTTGCAAAGTATTACTTTCAGAAATTGGCAAATCACAGTTTGAATCATTAAAAAAAATGTAACATGAAAGAATGAATTGACTTTTTTTTAATAAAGATTGGGATTGAGTCAAAAGAAATTAAAAAAACAATATTAAACAATTATTATAAATAGTGAAAAAAAGTATTAAGCCATTTATTTTTTAATATAAGTAATATGAAAATCTATTGTACCAAAAAGTTTGTTAAATCCTTGAGATGCATCTATGTGCCTAAAAGAGGAATTCGATCCTAATCGTTGATGGACAAACCAAATCTGAAATTAATTTTGGTTTGGTTTGATTAGTTAACAATCCCAATCGTTGAGGGAAAAATTGTGGGACAATTTGACGGATAAAAGTAGTTGAAGTTTGGGTGCAGAGATGGCGAATTATAGAAGTAGATATAGAAAACCCTATGAGTAGTAAATGTAAGCACGAGCTCTCGTTTTCAAGTCGGCGTAGATTTTGTCTCTGTGCACACCACCAAACGGGACACCTTATTTGACTTTGCATTTTATTATTTATAATCAAATAATCTTGTTTTACTCAGACAAAACCCAAATTTTTAGTTAATAATATTAATTTTTTTTGCCTTTTCTCAAAAATAGCCTAAAAGTTTTAGATCAGGTTATTCTTAATACTTAAATATAATGAAAATTTGTTTTTAAATGATAAAAATCTAAATAATTGTGGGGATTTTCTGATATTTTATCTTATAATTTAAATGGTATACCTTAGACTATTGTAGGCAATTAAATAAATTGTTTTAGGCTCAAACATTATGAATAAATCATTTAAATTTAATACAAGTTAGTTAAAGTATGAAATTTCAAAATTTAAATATTATATTTTTTTGAAAAAATTGTGAAAAAATTACTACAAATAATTTATAGAGGTAAAACATTATATATTTTTTTTCTAGTGATTATGATAATACTAAATTACTAAACTATAATAACTCTAGTATTCTTAAGATAGTAGTAAAAAAAATAGTAATGATAAAGATAATTTAAAATCATCTCCCAAATAAACATTGAATTAATTTCTACAAATTAATTTTTATAAAACCTATATTAAAGATTAAGAAAACACAATACAAATAAGAAAATAGAAAGGTAAATAAAATAAAGAACTAGCCTAAAACTAAAGTCCAACACATACCTAATGCAATTAAAATGAACGAATGTGAAAAAGAAATGCAAAAATATACAATATACCTAGAAATCTATAAAAATTTCCATATATATATATATATATATATATATATATATATATATATATATATATATATATATGACTATTGAATAAAAAAGATGAACTTTTAATATTCAAGCCAAGATGAACGAATTAAATAAAATCAAGGATTAAGTATGTTTGTAGTATATGAACTTTTGATGTGAAATTAGAATTCGTACTTATTCGAAATTTTGATCTGTTTTGGCCTTCAAACTTTAAAAATGAATGTATATCGTCCTTTTATCCAATTACGTTAAATTTTTTTGTCATTTCAAACACATTTTATGCTAGTATTTGAGTTGTTTACACCATTTGATACATTCTCACTTCAATGCTTATTGGGAAACGTGTTTGACATGTCCAAAAAGTTTAATGTACTTAGGTTAAAAAAGACTATATTCATTTATTTTTAAAGTTTGGGGATCAAAATGTATAAAAGTTTCAAATAGGGAGAGATTCCAATTTCACGTTAGGAACTAAAATCATACTTAACCATAAAATCAATGAGCATTCAAATGAATAGCAAAGAGATAAAATGCTTAAAAATTGACAATGAAATTGGTTCATTCAACTATTTTTTTAAAATAGGATTCATAATTGGTTTTCTAAAGATTTTATTCAATTAATTATTGTCTTATATTTCAAATTAATCAACGTAGCCTCTCAATCAATTTATTGGTGTTGTTACTATTAATCAAAATAACTTCTTAATTAAAAGCAAAAAAAAAATTAGATTAATCATAGTAAATTTAGTGAAAGTAATTTCTCAATTAATATTCTTATTCTAACATCCCATTTTTAATAGTAAAATACTACTAAAATGAAAATATTACATATATGATAATGAAACCACTATAAGAAAACAAACTTACGAAAGACAAGATCTACACCTGTAGAATCATCGACTTCCCAACTATTTCACCTCACCTCCCGCTGGAGCAAATGTAAAGAAAGTCTCCCTAAGCTCACACCATTAGGTGTTCATCGTAAAAGAAAAAACAATATACAACAAACAATAAAAAAGCAAAGATAAGCTATGTATAGCATTGCTTTTACTTGATTAAGAAATAAAAGATAGATAACAATAAATCACATTAATAATCCAAAGAACAAACAATTAATTCCATCTAATTAAAAAATTACAACAAAATCAATCCAAAAACTTACCACTATGTGGAGAATAAATATAACATAAAAATAGAAGAAAAGAGAGAGAAAAGTGCAGAATGAGGTTGGTTGAAATTAGGCTCCCCAAAGAGCTCTTAGTTGTATTAATATAGGAATTAGACTGTGTCCATTTCAGCAATTTTAAAATGATTTGAGAAGATTTGGCCAGATTTGAAATGATTTGGCAATTGCTATCTATGGACTCTTTTTTATTTAATTAAATAAAATTATTATTTAAAAATATCAATTCAAATATCTAAATATAAATTTTTCTTAAATTATCTATCATCATAATGTTTATTGTATTATCCCTTTTAGTGAAAATTACAGAGAAAATATCGCCGTTCAATTTTTGTTAGCTTCTCTTCCATTTTTTTTGCGCCACTTATTTCTCGCTTAACCAAATTGATGACTCAATCTCTAAGCTTGCTTGCAGATGAAGGAAGAGGAATGAAGGTAGGTCGAAGCTTTGATGTGATTTAGTTTGGTGAAGATGAAATGGAAGTGTGAGGAGGTTGCTCTCAAAAGATGTTGGACCAACTCAAAAGGAAGGTGGTTAGAGAAAATCGAGATAAGGTAGAACATATCCTTAGGGTGACTCACAAAGTTGAGAGGAAATCTAGGCAGCGTATCAGAGAATACCATAATTGTCTAGTACCAGGAGTGGTGAGAATACTCAACTAGTCTAGGGTAACAAAAGGTTATTCGCTGACTAGGGATACCATGAGTGGTGAAGAATACTACACAACTAAGAGTGGGTGAAACTCAACCATGCAGCGTATTGGTGGATACCAAGAGTGGTAAGAATACTCAACTGGTTTAAGGTAACTGGAGGTTATTCGTTGATCAGGGATACCAGGAGTGGTGAGAATATTCAACTGGTCTAGGGTAACTAGAGGTTATTCGCTGACTAGGGATACTAGAAGTGGTGAGAATACTCAATTAGTCTAGGATAACTAGAGGTTATTCAATAAGGATACCAAGAGTGGTGAAGAATACTTCACAACCACGAGTGGGTAAAACTCAACTAGACGGTGTATTAGAGTGATATCAAAAGCGTTTAGGGATACCAAGAGTGGTAAATAATACTACACAGAAGTAACAGTGGTTACTTAATATGACTATGGACATTAAGAGTAGTTTAAAATAACTCAATTGTACTTCATTGAATATTTAATGGAACCCTTTAAGTTAACTTAGAGGAGAACTAGATGTAGCTCTAAAGAGTGAACCAGTATAAAAGTTGTTTATGCTAATGTTTGTTTAGTAAACAGTTCATTCTTTATGGAAGTGATCTTCATATACACACAAGTCAACAACGAGTTATCACTAAGCATTTACATCGTCAAGGGTTATTGCCTATATATATATATATATATATATATATATATATATATATATATATATATATATATTGTGTTGAAAACACTGTTCAACCCCTTCTAGTGTTTTCCCGCAACTTCACTTTGTTGTTAACCTCCTTACATGAAGCTCAACAACAATACCCTCAAATAAACACAATTTTTTATTCTTGTTCTAACAATACAAACAACAAACATCATTATTCCGTTCATCAAAATTTATTACTTTGGAAGAATAAAATAATGGTACTGCGGGCCATGCTCTTTTACAGGGCATCTTACAAGAGTTTCATAGCTCTTTGATTGAGGGACATGCTGGGTTTTCTAGAACACTAGCCAAAATTGCTAAGTAGGGTATGCATAAGGACATTAAGTCTTTTGTTCATCAATGTTTGATTTGTCAACAGGCCAAAGTTGCTAATACTTTACCTTCATGTTTGTTACAACCCTTACCCATGCCCAATGCAATTTGGGAAGAATTAGCCATGAATTTCATTACTGGTCTGCCTTCATCTCATGGGTTAACTGTTATCTATGTTGTGGCTGACAGATTGTCTAAGGTAGCTTATTTGATCCCATTGAAGATTGACTATACTAGCAAAGTGGTAATTGATTTATTTTTTAAATATAGTGAAATTGCATGGATTCCATAAGTCCATTGTCTCAGATAGAGATAAAGTCATCAGCATATCACTCTCAATCCTGATGGTCAATCCGAGATTCTCAACAAATGTTTGGAATTGTATTTCA
Source organism: Vigna umbellata (assembly GCF_029865625.1). Taxonomy (NCBI): domain Eukaryota; kingdom Viridiplantae; phylum Streptophyta; class Magnoliopsida; order Fabales; family Fabaceae; genus Vigna; species Vigna umbellata. The sequence goes on along the minus strand of NC_142169.1, from coordinate 16,278,131 downwards.
GATGTTTCACTTTTGACTCTCCAAGAGAATGGTCCAAGTTTCTTCCCTGAGTAGAATATTGGTATAACACACCTTACCATACAAGTGCGGGCATGACACCCTTCAAAGTTGTATATGGCCGTGATCAGGCCCAGCTATTAAAATATGTCCCTCATGATAAGGATACCGTTGCAATGAAAGAGTAATTGTTGACAAGAGATGCTATATTGCAAAAGTTGAAAATGAATTTGCATAGGGCATAACACAGTTAAAATAAGTATGTTGATAAACAAAATACAGGATGTACAATTTGGTGTTGGTGAAATTGCAACCATATCGACAACACTCTTTAGCTCTAAGGAAGAATCATATGGTGTTGGTCCCTTTACCATCATTCAGAGAGTCGGGAAGGTTGCTTATAAATTGATAGAGGTGTCATTTGAGCCCCTGGTCCATGGGTTGACCCTGACCCCTTCTAAAATCAAGCCTCAATTTTCTAGCCCACTTAATAAGGGGCTTTTTAAAAGCCCCAACCCCTAAAGCCCCACATAAAGTGGGTTGGGGTAGGGTTAGGATGGGGCTAGCCCCCAAACTAAATTAATTCACTTTTAATGTTTTTTTAGTTATTTCTTTTATTTACTTTACAAGTTCAATATTTTCCAAAATTTACATGATATTTAATATCTTTTTAATTAAATATAAATGTATAAATATTGATTTTATAACAAATTATTTAATATAATTTTTTAATTATAAGTATATTTTAAATATATAATTTTATTATTTTGGAAAGTTAAAAAAGCAAATTTTTATTATTATTTTTATTTAAAAGAAAATGAAAAAAAATTCAAAAAAAAAGTATAAAAGTAACACAGTTGATTTTTCAATAATCGAATTCTGATATCTATATAAATATTGGAAATATTAGTTATGGATAGATTTTAAATTCAAATCTACTGATTGGATGAATTTTTAATATCGGTGTAAAATTTTTATTTTTTATAGTTTGTCATATAAAATTCTTTTGTTGAATGTTTTGTATAGATATATATACATTAAAAAATTAAACCACAAACTTTATGAAGTTTAAAATTAATTTCACGTAATAAAAGAACTAACTTTTTTTAGTGAAAATCCTTGTTAGGTAAAATTGTTATAAATATCATATATGTTAGTATACAAGATCTAGATGTAATCCTAACGATTATAAAATCTGATTTTTTTTTAACCTTTTAGATTAAATTAATATTTTAAAATCAGACTTATCTTTATCCAACAAAGATAGTTTTTATTGAATTATTTATCATAATTGAGTCGATTGTAATGAAAATAATTAAATAATAGATACAATATTTTTAAATAAATATAATGTTATAATTTATAATACTAAAATTAAAATTATTATTGTATTTAATTATTAACATATAAAATAAATAAAATTTATAATAATTATAATAATAAATAAATTACATCAATGTCTCTTAATAAGAAACTAATAATAAAGACAAATGAATATAATATAAAATATATGAAAATACATAAAAATATATAAATTGATGTAAATGACTAAATTATATGTTTCATAAAAAGAATTCTAAAAGAATTATATAACTTTATAAATAATAAATATTAATTTTATTAAATTTGAAAACTTAAAAAAGTTAAAAAGTGTTATTAAGTAAAAATTTTAACATGTTCACACCAATTAAAAAAAATTTAATTTTGATCACAAATCTTAATCGAATGATATTGATTTAAACTAGTGAAAAAATAGATTACCATCTATAAATAAATTCGTTAGTCCATCAAAATTTTACAAATTAAATTAAATTTTTTAACTTTTAAACGTATTTTATGTCAATATCTCTGAACCTCAAATTTACAAACAAAAATTAAGAAACCAAAATTAAGATGAAAAAATTATCAAAACAAAATTTAGAAATTAAGGAATAATTGTATAAAAGCATTATTATTAAACTAATTAATATAGAAATAGTTATGAAGTAAAAAATTAATTTTATTGGCAAAAAAATATAATTACACATGTATCAATTATGGTTATAAGTTATTACTAACAAAGATAAAATGAAAGCTGGATAAAAAATAAAGATGATTTGTGATTACTTGTATGATGATATTATGTTTTAAATTTTGTAAAAAGAAAAGCTCATGGACTAGCCCTGGCCTATAGGGCTTTATGGGCTTTTAGCCTTGTGAGCTTTTTTTAATGAAGAGTTGTTTTTGGCCCTGTGGACTTTTTTGGTCCAACCCATATGAGCTAGGGCCAAATGGGCTCATTTGACAGCTCTATAAATTGAAGGGTGTTACTCCCTCCACCACCACAACTTGCTTCCTCCACCACCCCATTCCCCTTTTACCCTTTTTTTTATTTTTTCATTCCTATTTTACCCTTATTAAAATTTTAGGGTTAATATTATTTAAAATCTCACGTGAACATTCATTCTTTTTATCATTCTTCCCTCTTTCTCTTTATTATTTTTCGCAGGTTCACTCTTACGTTCCACTGTAGTTGCTTGTCTCTCATGTTCCACTTCTTCTTCTCTTTTATAGAATTGTGACGTGAGAGTGTGGTGGACTTTGTGTTTAGTAAGATTGAAAGTGGGGAAAGCAATTCATCTTCAGGCGTGAGTGGGGTGGTGCTTCAAGGTGCTGGTTCAGAGGCGTGAAAGGTTCAGAGGCGTGAAGGTGCGTAATAAAACCCTAAAATATAAACCGTAATCGTTAAACGGATGTCATCCGTTGACGGATGTCAACATTCGTTTAAGGGAAAGACATCCGTTTTCCCTTAAACGAATGTCGACATCCGTTTTCCCTTAAACGGATGTCGACATCCGTTTTCCCTTAAACGGATGTCGACATCCGTTTTCCCCTTAAACGAATGTTGACATCCGTTTAATGATTATACGGTTTATATTTTACAGTTTTTTTATATTAATTTTGAAGATATTTAAATAATATAATTTATATTTTTTGATATATTATTTTTGAATATATTTTGATGTATTTTAATAATGTATTTTTGAGGAGGAGGCATATAAGGCCTATGGAGAAAAAATGAAAGATGAAAAACAGATGTGATGGAGTTTGGGTGAGAATCTGAGAAGGTTGGGAGGTGAGTGAGAAGGGGTAGAAAGATAGATTTTAGGGTTAAAATAAATAATTAGGATTAAAAAGTAAAAAGGTTATTTTTGTAATTATAAAAGGTTAGTTTTGTAATTCAAAAAATATGCAATAGAATTGGGGAGGCGGAGGGAGAAAATGTGATGATGGAAGGAGTAACACCCTAAATTGAAGCTTCCATATTGAGAAGGATTCATCTAGTATTCCATGTTTCTCAACTGAAATTGTGCCGTGGAAACAATGATCAACCTTATGTGCCATTGTCCATTTGTGACTCAAATTTATCTCCTGTCATTCAACTTATTGTTGTCTTAAAGTCTCGTGTCATACTCGAGAGGAGAGGAAAAGGCGCACCATCCAAGAACATAAAAAGAAAGAAGGACTATGAGTGAGATATTCGCTAGTATAAATGTAATAACCATTTAGTGAAAGGGGTGTGGTTGGTATCTTTCTTTTCTCTTTCATGAAATTTCTCTGTCCCTATTCGTTTTCCTTTGGAGAACCAATTTCAGTGCTGCATTGTTCGTACGTTTCTTTATGATTTTCATGGTCATCAATACATAAGGCATTTTCGTTAAAAATAGAATCATCTTTTAGTGCTGTTTTTTTTAGTGTTTCATTACACATCTCAATGGGTAGTTTGGAAGCTCAAATTTTAATTTATATGACAGATAATGGCACAACAAGAGAGGAAAGAAACAAAAGGAAATCAACACTAGAACCAAAGAGGGTTATGGTCAGAAGAAGCGGGTGTTAATTGTGGCTGTTGGAGATTAGTTGGTTAATTTGGTGTTGTTAATTACTAGTTCAATAAGCTCTATAAATATAGAGCATGTATCAAACTCACTGGTATCTTTTTCATCCAAATCAGTACAGTGAGTTACTTCTATGAAAGTCCTCTCATGTTCTTGCACTCAAAAACTTTTGACCTGAACAAGTTGGGACATGCATCTCATTTCAATAAGCTCTATAAACTGATATTTGACACTAGATTTTCAAACGAGCTTCAATTACAAAAACAGTGTACGTGTATATATTTCATCTGAAATATTTTGTGATACGATCATTCAATGAATATGTATATATTTGGAACCTTCCATCTTAGATAGTTCAGGCCAATAGCCAATTTCTTCTGCATTAGAACACAACACAACAGATGCACAGCAATTGCAACACCAAAGCAAATCACTAGTGATACTTCATTACTTTTGTAATTGGCCATTACTTAATCTTCACAGGATAACTTAGATTGACCTAAGTAATCACTAGTAGATGAAGGAACACGTTTCATGAAACTTGATTCTTTCTAACAAGTAATTTGCTTGCCATCAAGTGTTAACTTGATGATTGAAAAATGAAACAACAGCATTGTATACCAAGTCCTTGGCATTGAACCCCATTACATAGTCGGCGTGAGCATATTCCTCGATGAACTGAACACTGAGCTTGTCCTCATCATGAAACTTGAGTTTATCAAGTAAACTCTCAACATCACGAGCATCTGAAAGTGCATCTCTTCCACCATAGCTAATGAAGAGAGGGAGGTCATGAGGGATATTGGAAAGGTTGTAGATAGGAGGGAATATTTCTCCATAATGCATAATATTATAGTCTGGTCTCACATAATTAAATTTTGTCAACACCCCACGTCTTACAGCTGCAATACATAGTAATACAAGCTTCCTTGATTAGCATTAAGTAATTGAACTCAATACACCAGAAACGAGTTATGTTGCAAGATGGGAAAATCTTACTCTGAGCCAAGTGCACCATGTTCTTTGTTGATGTTGACTGAGGTTCATTCATCAAGAATAGATCAACAGTTGAAGAATTGAGGCAGCAATTTTTACCTAAATAGGACATCACATTTCGATCACAGACACAGTCAGAAAACTTTGACAGTTTAAGTTATGGTTTAACTAAGTTTTCAGTGGAAATATAGATAATTTCAGTTCTAATTCTTTAAACTAAGTGGGGTTGTGATTCTCTTTAGTTCTTTTAGATGGTCACTATTATCAATTTACTGATATTTAATGGCGTTAACAATAGTATTAAACCTTGATTTACTTATAAGAAAAGTGTCTCCAATATATAATGCTTAATTAAAAATCAAAATAGTTAACAAGTGATAGAGTTTGGGTAAAGACTTAGACCAGTTAGTGCAGTCATCAAGTCATAGCAGTCTATCCCAGGGTAAACGCAGAGAGACTTAAGGAAGGCATCAACAGGTAACCTACACAATGAAGTTGCTAATAAAGCATTAAATTGTATATATTATAGAATCATGGTTATGGTTTAAAAGTATAAGGAGACAACTTCACTAATTTGTGAGTTCAATGCCCTTACCCTTTTGGATTAAATTCTGCCAGACCGAAGAGGGTAGTGACCTGTTTGGCAAAACAAAAATCATTGCCAAGATTCAGCAAATGTGTCTTCTTGTAGGTTCATATGAACATGATTTTATAGTAATACAAGTGCCACATACCTCACCAACGAAGGACTTAGCAGCAATAACACCAAGTGCTGTGTTCATGTGGCTTAAATAAGCTATAGGGCTCAACAAGGCTGCTGAGTTCAGCTGGTTAACCAATGTTCCTTCGGAAAAGGATGCTAAAGCTATCAAAGTTCCCTGCCAAAAACGGTCTTTCAATTTCAGAACTAAATTATTCTCTTCATCTTTAACTGATAACTTCTAATTAAATATTGTTAAATATAGACTTTTATATTATCAATATCAATCGGGATTATCATCATATTTGATAATTTATATTCAGATTGTAAGAAAATCTCAAGCTATTAATAAGTTCGAATTAAAGTTATGTAATAAAAGAACGTAATGCAGTACCAAGGAGTGGCCAACGTAATTGATCTTCTGCTCTGTTTGGCTGAATACATAATTAAAGACAGCTGGTAGATCATAGGAGACAAGTTCATCCCAAGACCAATTCCAGAAGGCCTGTCGCATTGACATAGAAGAGTTAATTTAGTATATTAGAGCAAAAACACAACATATCCTTAAAAAAGGACCAACCGGACTAGAGGGGTCCAATGAGATGTGTCGGCGGCTAAATCTGGTTCCTCTGCTGTTTGCAATCCACACGTCAAAGCCATTATCAGCTAAAATCAAAGGTAGGTCTTGCTCTGGAGAATTCAGAAGCCATGTTACACCATCCTGCATCCATCATCCGATTATTTAAGCTAAGTACTCAAAAAGCACATATTTCTGTTACAAGAAAAATCTTAATTTTTTCCATTTTTACCAGTAAAAAGTAAAGGTTAAATTTCTTACCACAGGTTTAAGAAACAAAGCTATCTATTAATCACTATAGTAACAACAAATTTTAATCATTGTAGTGTTTTAATCAATAGATAATAAATCTAACTTACTAAAGAGACTATATGAGATTTCGTAGACACTTTTATTTTTTCTATTTTGCTTTCATAATTTCTTCTGCAATTCTCTATTTTATACCTACAATTTCCCTTTTAAAACCTCCAGTACCTTTTTTCAATCACCCATTTTTATTATTTAGCTTTTATTAAGTTATTTTTAAAGATGTGGAAGGATCATGAAGTCTTTCTTTTCTCCTGGTTAGTATACATATACTTTTTAAAAATAAATACATGCTTATGAGATTTATATAAGTTGAATCAGAATCCTGTAAACAGTTAATCAATGACTATTATAATATTATGACAGAAATTAAACACAAGTGTAGTAAGAAATTAAAGTCAATTATAATCTTAAAGAGCAGTTCCATTTAGTGGGGTGTCATGTTCCTATGCTATCTTGGTTGGGAAAAAACCAAAATCGATGTGACAGAGATACGTAAAAACAACTACCTAAATGTGTACGCATGACACTGAGTGGGGTTTCTATCATGGGTTGAGGATTGAGAATGTGCATATAGCTTTTTGAATTTTACAAGCATGCTTTGTAGCTTGATCAAGAAAACATGAGATTATTAAAAAGTATTTAATACATTTTTTTAGACGAATAAATTATTGACACATATCATGGATGTCATGTGTTCTGAGATGGTAGATTGAAAAAAAAAGGCAAGTCAGTGCAATTATGATGTAATGTCCGACACTTAGACTGTGTTTCTTCTTTTAGGTATATATTTCGTAGTATGAAAAGGATCACTTTAAGGATTGGGTTTCTCGAAATTACAAAAAAGAAGAAAAAAATTAGAGAGGATACTGATGATATCATATACTGTCGTTAATTTCAAGCCCCGTTGATGGTGGGAAAAAGTAACACAAAAGGAAAAAAAAACAGAATTAATCATGAAAATTTGTTATGGAAGTCATAATGAAACATAAATATCCTAGGAAGCATTACTTTGGAAGATATCTGAAGAAAATCAAATTCGTATAACGCGGACTTTAACAGCTGGATCACATTAATAATGGTTAACGCTTATTGACCCCATTTAATCAAATAAAATGCATGCTTTAACTAAAGAGTAAAGTAAAATTCTTTTTCTTTTATATAGAATTTAACATTTATAAAGATGATTCATTCAGTTTTTATTCAGAAGATATCGATTTTGAAAAAACAAAAGACCTTTTTCTATATCATTTATTGTGAAAATTGTTTTTCAAGCACCTTGCGATTGCTTAATTGTAACGTCACTAATTGTAATAATGCGTTAAGCAACGAGACATATGAGCATCACGTAATTTTTCATCTTTATCTAAAATAGCATAAAAAAACAACTCTTAGTGTTGTGAAAGACGCGGAACTTTTGCCACCTTATCATAAACCTATCATTGTTTGTGGTAACGTTTGTCTCAAGAATGGCAAACAGTGTGAAATGAATGGTGTGGGCAAAGAGGAATAAAAAGAGAATAAAATATTGCGTGAGTAGAAAAAAAATAACATAAAAGAGATATGAAAAAAATTATGATTAAAAAAAAAACGAAAACATATATATATTTTCACGTCTAATGCAAAATGAAACGAACATGATATGATTAATCAGATGTAACAAGAAATCACGTAAAAAACTTATAACGCATTGCTTCAAAGGTATAACGTAGGAGATTGCATAATTTAACTTTAATAATTAATATACACATAATCATCAACGACGAAAATACTGTATCGAAAAGGAAGAATTTCAAAAACTTCTTTTTGTTATACTGAACAGTTTAAAAGGCTGAGTTGATATTAGTGTGTTTAGATTTCTTTCAGAAACTGTCCATTCAAAACGGAAATCATGTTATGAAAGTTGTGTGCAGTTGAATTTGAAAGTAGGAATTGAAAGCATAATACAGAGTTCCCACTCACCACTAGAACTCCGTGTTGTATGATTACTGGTTGTTTGCTAGTTCTGCTACCGCTGCCCTTACCACCACGACCTTCTGGGATCCTTTGCACACTCAGAATATATCCATCATTTGTTGTAACCTTAAAAACATGTCAACACAAAAATGTTTCATTATTTTATCATATGTTGATGTAATTAATATCTCCGAACACGGTTGCACACCATTTACCTCGTGTTCTTGGCACTCGTATCCATGCACAATGACAGAAGAGGAACATAGACCAGAAACCGGAGGGTTAATGTTTCTGCCAAAGGAACCACGGCTTGAAGCATGTGGTTCATGTGGGAGGGTTGTGAGGAGCAAGAAAAAGGTGAAAGCAGCAAAAGTCATTGAACCTTGAAGAGCCATGTTTGTGAGATGGTCTATCTATTAAAGGCGTTGATACGTGTGTGTTTATATAGGGTGTGGGACAAGAAAGAAGAGGAAAGTAATTGTATGAAACTGAAGAAAAAGGGAACACCAAAGGATGGGAAAACGGTTTTTGTTTGATTCTTCACTTTATCTGCTTGAAGACAGGTTCAAATAATAATAAATTAAGGTCCAGATTACAAGAGTTTGTGAGGGGAAAATTGATAGAAAATTAAACTGAAACACATTCAATTAAAAGTGTATGTAAAATCATATAGACTCTTTTGAAAAAGATTAACTAAAAGCTACTCAAATCAGAAGAGCTATTTAACTGTGGGGGTCCACTAATCTTTGTTAGGGGTAAGAAAAATGGGTTTCAATCAATTCAACAAACTTGCACTGATTTCTGATACAAATCACTGTTCTGCTCGTAAGTCTGTGTTGAAAAGATCACTTTGGCAGTGTGAAATTTGAAGGGATGCAGAAGCTTGTAGGGATAGAAATATGCCAAAAAAGGAGTGTGGGGCCCACCTAGTGTTTGGGATGTTTTTCACGTCATGGGTTGGGTGTGTGCTTTTATCTGTTTTCTAATGCCATCGATCAATAAGATTGAGAAAAAAAGATGAGAGTGGTGAGTACTGAGAAGGACGTGATCCTTTCACTCGTATGAGGCTTTCTGGATTTAGGTGTGAACAGGAGAAACATTGTTTTTGTGCTTTCCGAAAGGAAAAAGTGTTTCCATTAAAATTTCATTCATGGCAATAGCTATTGTGGTCAAATGTTCCAGTTGATGTAGGCAGTCATTAAGGGGTAAAAGGACATTTAATTAAAGCCTTCAATTAATAACGATTTCTTTTTCTTTTTCTGAAGCAATCAATGTATTGATTACTTTTTCACTGAATTTGCTTTGGAAAGACTGACGTTGTCTGATGAGAAGGCATGAAAAGTGGAAGGTGAAAAGTAAAAAGTAAAACCTTTGGTTTTCATTCCTTAAAACCGAAAGAAACAAAGAGAACTTGACAGCAAGTTCAGCATCGACAACATAAAACAAGAAATTTTGCTCAATTTTGATTGACCTCCAAACACTTGGCAGATCAAATTCTCATTAGCTTCTACGCTATCTTTGATTTCGATATGGATTTAGCCAGCAAAATACAGCTATATAAACTCTTTAATTTTATCACAATAAATATTTATTCCGACATCAATTTTTATTTGAAAGAATTATTCCATTTGAGATATTATGATAACTCTTTCGGTCGCGTTGAGATCCATACTTTAAAATATTCAAAATTATTACTTCCATGGTTAAGTTACGTTATTTTTTCTTTTTTTTACTTTTCTTTGTCCTAATAGTGGAAAGACTGTCCGCAGAAGACACTCTAACGTTCAACTTAATAAAGATTAGTAATTAGAGTCTCGTACCTATCTTTTTATTATTAGGTCTAACTCATTACTCACCAATAAATGATTATTATTTTTGTTAATTGTCAATCAATTATTATTATTTTTTTAACTATCCATTAATAACTATTATTGTTTAGAATAATTTTCAAACCGGTCATTTTTTCGTTGGATGGTGAACCGTTCGGTCCTTTGACTGACAAGGTGATCCTACATTACAATAATTTTTTTTAATATACTTTATTAATATAATATCTGAATCAATCACCACGGCATTTAAAAAATTGTTTGTCATTTAAACTAATGTCACTGTTAAATGTGTGCAAAATTACAACAGATAAATATAACTAAATATTAAAGTTGAGATTCTGTGTACACTTTAAAAAGGAATTCTAAAGTAAAACGTACTTTGGAGGATAAACCAATAAACTAGCAATAAGTAAAAAGGTACTTAAGTAAGTGTTTTTATTCAATTTTGATAAATGTGGAGAGTGGAAAAAGAAACACTTGACAATGACGGAATAAGAGCCTACTGCAGAAGCTAGTAATGTTGAACCTGATTCTGCTGTAGAGGGTATGGAGAATATTGCAGTTAAGAGTTCTCAACTTTCGAGTAATGCATATTTTATTTGACAGTGACATCACTCAGGATTTTATTGATTTAGATGTGGCAATAAAAATATTGGATAGCAAATTTGAGAAAATTTCCCCATTCACAACCGAGGGGAGATCGATTGGATATTCCTTTCCATGTGCAAAGGGTTTACTTGGCAGTTGCAGACATTTCACTTCTCAGTGTGACCTCGTCTCTATTGCATCATAGTAGTATGATGTGGTGGTGTTATTACACAGGTGTAAAATTGTGCATATAAAGTTTTAGAAATAAAATAAGATAATTTAGAGATTGAATTAATATCTCTGTTTTTTTCTTATATGTTATAATATATTCATTAATAAACATTCAAATTGCATTAAAAACTTATGATAGCACATAATTGTATATTTTTCTTAAACTTGTAAACTCAACGTTAATGTGTTGTTCTTAAACTTTTAAAAGTTTTTTTTAATTCTTTTAATTCTTTTATACTAATTAGTGCTTCAAGTTTGAAGGATCTCATAAAAGATACAACTCTTTACCATAAGTGAGCTAGTTGATGGAGTATCATGAAATTTTTACTAAAATAAGAAAATGGGTGTTCTTCTTCCAACAACACAACACTTATTCCAACACATGATGCATCGCATTCTAACTCCAAAGTTTTTGAAAAGTTTAATAGAAGAATTACTCTGAGTTGCTTGAAAGTCAACTCTTATCTTTCACCCCAACAAAATGAAACATCCTTTTTCACCAACTCACTAAAGGGTGAAACATTTACTAAAGAAGTTAGGTGCAAATCTTTTATAAAAAAACTTGCAAGTCCATGAAAACTCTTAACTTTTCCATATTTTGTGCAGTTGGTGATGGAGAACTATCCCTCATTCCTTATAAGAAGAACGTCAGGAGGAACTAATGGAATTGAAAGGACCTATGACAAGATCAAGAACTAAGAACTTGAAAGAACAAATATATTTGAAATTATTGATACTACATGAAGATGAAAATTTAAAGGACCTAAAGATCATGGCTTGGAATACAATCGAATATTAGTTTAGGCAATCAAAAGTTTTGCAATTTCTTTTAATTTAATTTATATAGAACTCGTTGGGTGAGCATCTTTCACTAGGCTAACATCTTTTGTTGGGTGAGCATTTCGAGTCTAACATTACAAATTGCAAAATTCGATGGGCAAGTACCACCATTGGACAAGCCTTCACTAAGCGAATTTTCGTTTCTTGTAATTTCTTTTTTTAGTTTTAATTTTGTGTTTTAGGCTTTCTTTTTTGTTTCTAGGGTTTATTAAACATTATGATCTATATATTTTGAAAAATAAAACCTACGTACACATTTTTAGTCATATATTGAATTTGGCTTTTATTAAAAGAGGATTCTCTTGGATCTTGTTTTAGAACATTGATTCTTATCAAAGATTAATATCTTTATGGTGAATTTTCCTTAACTTATCAATTTGCTAGATTGTAGCATAATTTTATTCTTGTTTAATTTCGCATTCTTTATCTTATTTTATTGTTTGTATTTCAGAAGGAATTCAAAGTAAAAAACAATTGGCATCTTTCCTGGATCGGGTCGTATCATTTTAGTTTCTAGAGCAACGTTTTGGTTTTAATTTCTTATTTTATCTTATTTTCCTGTTATATGAAGGAAACCCTAAAATATTTTAATGTTTGTATCCTTCATATTTTTCAATTTAAATAGAGTATTTTTGCATTTGATTCCTAGAAATTATACATGTTTGTGTTTTCTGTAATTAATTGAGCTGCATGAGTTTTGTGTTTTGAAAGGACATTATGTGTAAAATTTTGGGTTTTTTTTAATGACATTATTGCCTAGCGAGAGAAGTTAGAAGAGTCCAATACAATTAATTTGCTACACTATCTTATGATTAATTTATTTGTTGATTTTTGCATTCAGTATTTATCATCAAGTTTCTCCTTTGTCAAAATTAATTCCTTTTGGTAGTCTTATTTATTTCAAGCTTTATTTGATTTTAGTTTTTTTTTTTCTTTTTTAAATTCTTGAAGTTTTGTGTAAGGCCCAAGAAAATATAGAGTTTATAAATAAGACTTAAGTATATTTTATTAGTATCTTAAGGTGTTGTATAGCTTAATTACTGAGAGCTCTTTGATAAGCTAAGTGGTCATGTGTTCAAGCCTAGATTAGAACGTAAAGTTTTATGTTATTTATTTATTTTTGATTATATAAGTGTAACACATGTTATTGTATGATTGTTAAATTTGTGAGGTTATAATAGTCTCTATACCATGGAAATTATAGTTTTCTTTTTAATCACTTTTAATTAGCACTTTCTAATTATTTTTAAATCCTAATTTTAATTATTAATTTCTAAATCCTAATTGGATATATTGGGATTGAACCCTAAATTAATTTTCCCGAATGGATGTTTCACACTTAAAAGAAACCTAATTAGGAGCTTTCTTTCCAATCTTGGAGTTATTCTTCTTCGCGGACCAACGCAACCTTTGGGTGTCATTTTTTAGCTCGTGCAAGATCTTTGGGTGGTATAGAGCTCCACTCAAAACTCTTCTTCGTTAAGGTGGAAATCTTCCATTTGTCAGCCCATTGCAGGTTCTCTCACTTCCATGGGCAACATGGCATCAATGTCGTATGTCAGGTTGAAAGGGGTTTCCCTAGTGTTGTGCGATATGCTCCGATATGCCCACAGTACCTTAGAGAGTTTGTCCACCCAAACTCCTTTAGCTTCTAGTCGTCTCTTGAGCTCGACGATAATGGTCTTATTGACGACCTTTATCTGACCATACGTCTACAGGTGTTATATTGAGCTTGTGACGTGCTTGATGCCTTATCGGTTATGACTGTTCAGGGTAACCCGAAGTGGCATTTGAGTTTCCACATGAATTTTTGCACCTGTTGGGCATTGATGATGGTCAATGCCTCTACTTCGACCCATTTCGTGAAATAATCGATGACCACCAAGAGGAACTTCTTTTAAGCCTTGTCGATCAGGAAGGGGCCTACTAAATCCATTCCCCATTTGGCGAACGACTAGAAAGTCACAATACTGTAAAGTTGAGTCAGGGAAGCGTTTAAGTTGTTTGTGTGTGCTTTGCAAGCTTTGCACTTCTGAACAAAGTTCTTGATATCCTCCTCCATAGTAGGCCATTAATAACTTGCTCGGACCGCCCTGACTATAAGTGTGTGGTGGCCGGTGTGAAATCCATATACTTCATTGTGGAGCTCATCTAGCACGTATTGGGCCTCTGACTTCGATAGGCATTTAAGCAGTTTTCTGTACAATTCCTCACCCTTTAGGACAAAATGGGTGACCTTCTTAGCTTCAGTTGGCCAAACAACCTCTCCTTCTATATTATCTTCTCATTAGCTCTTTAATTTCACTCCTCCAATCTTCTTTGCAGGGGACAATTGTTGTCATGCATTCCACAGATGGCTTCAAAAGGACTTCTTTGATCATCGTGGACAATTGCCCTCTCTCTTTACTACTCTCTAACTTGAAAAACATATCTACCATTGCATTCTCCTCATGGTGAACATGTTTGATCTCCACGGAATCGAAGGCTTTAATCAATCCCGTGGCTTTTTGAAAGTATTTGAGGAGGTGGCCATCCTTGACCTGGAAATCCTTGTTCATCTGTTCGACCACTAGTTAAGAATTCATTCAGAACTCTACGTGTCTTGCCTCAATTGTCTTTGTCGAGCTTTAGTCTAGCTACCAAGGCTTCATACTCAGCCTGATTGTTTGAGACTTTGAACTTGAAGATTAGGGAGGGCTCAACAACCAAATCGTTTGATCCCTCCAAGACCACGCCAACTCCTCCTTCTTTCTTGCCCGACGAGCTGTCGACATATAACTTCCAGACAAAGCTTGGAAGATCACATGTTTGAAGAAGTTTGGCCGCAAACTCGGCCAGGTGCTACCCTTTGACAGAGCCATGTGACTCAAAGCACAGGTTGAACTCTGAGAGCTCCACCACCCATCCAACCATTCGGTCGGGGTCAAACTTTCTTAAGATTTTAGCTATTTGGTGATCCATGCAAACGACCATCTAGTGGATTTGGAAATACGACCTAAGTTGTTTGGCGACACTGAGTAAGGCTAAGACCACCTTCTCCACCTGTTGATATCTGGTTTTCAAGCCTCTACAGCATCCTACTAACAAAGTAGATGAATTTGCGGTCTAGGTTTTCTTGCATTAATGCAGTGTTGAGGGCTCCTTCTAACACTACAAAGTACAACTGTAGCTCTTTATCTTTGGCTGGTTGGGTCATCACTGATCGACTTGCCAACATGGTCTTAACTTCAGCAAAAGCGACTTCACACTAGTCGTCCCTCTTTTGGAGGAGTTTTTCTTCATTCTTCTAAATACCAAGCGGATGTGCTCGACCATTTTTGGAATAAAGTGTAAGAGGAAAGTCATCTTGCCGACCAACCGTTGCAACTCCTTTAGGTTCTAGGGTCTTCTTATTTCTAAGATTGACATGCACTTGTAGGAATTGACCTCGATCCCCTGGGTGGTCAATATGAAACCCATGAACTTTCCTAGTCCTACGCCAAAGGTGCATTTGGCTGGGTTGAGTTTCATGTTATACCTCCTAACTTGGCCGAACACCTCCACCAGGTTCTTCATGTGGTCTTCAATTGAGTGGAAGCACACCATCATATCATCCACATATACCTCCACGCACTGTCCGATATGCTTACATAAAATTTTATCCATAAGCCTTTGGTAGGTGGCTCCTGCATTCTTTAACCTGAATGACATAACCTCATAACATAAGTTAGCTTGCTCGGTGATGAAGGTCACCTTGTCTTGCTCGGGAAGGTACATCGAGATTTGGTTGTACCTCAAGTAGGTGTCATAGAAGTTTAAAATTTAATACCTTGATGCTCCATCCACCATGTCGTCTATATTAGTGAATGAATGTGTCCTTCGGACATACCTTGTTGAGGTTTGTGTAGTCTATGCACATTCACCATTATTCGCTCGTCTTTTTAACCATCACCACATTGGGCAACCAGGTGATGTATGTGACACATTAACTCTGTCTCCTTCAGCTTGCTCTCCTCTACCTCCACAACCTTTCTCTTTTCTTTCCCCAACCTCCTTTTCTTCTAGGCTACCGGGTTCGCCTCCCTAAAAAGGGCCAACTTAGAACATGACAAAGGGTCATCCCTAGCATGTTTGTCGTAGTCCAGACGAAGAAGTCGTTGTTTCTCCTCAACACCTTGATCAAGGACCGTTCGCCTTCACTGGTGAGTCCCTTAGCCAACGTAGTCGTTTGGTTATCATCACTCCCCAAGACGTGGGGTTTGACCTTCCTTTGAGACTCCAACATGTCCTTCTTGTTAGTGTGTGGTCCAAGTTTGTCAGGCCGAGGGTCTGACACTCCTAAGCGAGACGTGCAGATCCACCTTCAAACCTACTACGTTAACATTCTTCATAGTTTTTTGGTTAGCGTGGACCGTGCAGACCGTTCCCCTCTCAGATAAGAACTTCATTGCAAGATAGGTTGTGGATACAATTGCTCCGAAAGCGTTGAGACACAGGCGGTCGCGCATCACATTGTAGGACATGTTAGCCTCAACCAACAGGTACTTGATCCTCCTTTCCATGCCATTCGCCTGACTCCTAGCTTAGTTGAGCTCCACGTATCCTCACATGTCCACCAACTTTTCGGGAAAACCAACAATTTAGTCATTGTACGGGACGATGAGGTCCTCTAAGAGATGCATCCTTTGGAAAGTCTTCCAATATAGGATATTGACTGAGCTCCCCTAATTAATGAGAACCTTGCTCAGCCCATACCTTGCTATCTCCGTTGTAACCATCAAGGGGTCATCTTGATCAGGGTCGGGAGCTTTGAAGTCCTCATATGTCCTCGTCCTCAACCACTTTCTCCCTAACAACCCTGATCGCACTCTCTGCCCTTAGGGCGACCAACTCTCCCTCGTAGCATTGTTGCATTTCCAACATTTGTTGCTGCAATGCTCTAATAATCTTCGTCGGGTCTTCTAAGTTCATGTTTCTTGTGCTCACCATTGGATTTACTTAAAGATCATTAGGTCCCACGGTGGGTGCTAAAATGTTTCAGGTGTAGGATCAAGGATCACAATCAAACACTCATTCACACTTTTCTCCAAGTCACTTTGTGTCGTCATAGGTATCCGTAATTAAATTCCTGTTAGATTCTTGATCTTTGAGCTGCAAATCATGTAGACGAATACCTGCCAAAGGCACTCCGACACTCAAGTCAGTATTTTAGTCAATCGGTTACCACAACAATGTCTTAAAATTCACAATAAATGTAATCACCCACATGTTTACCTCAAACTTGTATTTATAGTTTTTGACATGGACTTATGATTAATAAAGCTATAATCACGACCCAATTTCTAATAAGTATGACTTACCTGTAAGCTTGATATTAGATTCTGCTTAAGGCTCCTCAAGATTTGTGACCGCTAGATCATCCTATTCTCCTAACTGTTCTCTTAGCCGATCGATCGTAGACGCATAATATTGCTCGTACACCATATTACAAGCGTACGATACATACAACATGAAGGTGACACACATTTTATTACGCTATTTAGGTCATTCTTATTTTCAAATAACAATGTTTAGAGGTAATTGTACGCTAGCGAATTTAAGAACATTTGTTCATGGTATTCCTTAGCAATAAACAATATTTGTTGTTGTAAAATTTATAAAATATCATAATTATTGTTGTTTATTAGTGATATTATCATGTATGACTTATCTTAAAATTTGTGTCAAAATTTAAAAATGTGATTCCTCAGGGACTAAAAGTGGAATCAAGTGCAAAATTCTATTTAAAATACACCTAAAACATCCATAAAAATTGACATATATTGGAGGTAATTTTGTGTTGAAAATGACTTGGATGAAGAAATATTATTGTGTTTGAAGTGGACAACAATTTCATATATCTGAATATTAAAAGTGTTTATTATTGAATGTTTCTTTTATTAACTTTAGGTATATTTTGTAATCTTATTATTGTATTTTCTATTGAACTTCTTTATTCGAACAAATTATGATATCTTCTAAATAGTTCTATTTCTCTATTCAATATAACAGCATATAATAACTTTATTCTCTATTGTGATTATGGTAACTTTTCTTTTATGATTATTACTCTTATATTATGGTAACTTCTCTCTATTACACATTAATGCAATCAAATAAAATACCCGTGCATTGCAAGGTAAAAACACTCGTATACAAGATTTACATACAGTCTAAATCCTGTGCGTAAAATTTTGTATGTAAATTCACAGTTTTTCATAAATCCTAAACTATGAAGATATTTTCGGAACTATAAATCTGAAGATAATTTATAACTTTATTATCCATTCCCGTGTTGTTCTCCAAAACGGAAAATGACCCTCCGTCTAGTGTCAGCACCGCCATCATTCTCTCTCTTCACCTGCCGCTCCACCGCGTCCACCGCGTCCACCGCCCTCCCTCCGCCTACGCCGACACCAACGCCAGTGCCAGCTTCTTCTATTCCACCGTCTCCGCCGTTGACGTGCGCACTTCATTGCCCGCACTTCCAATCGTACGCTCCTCTGTTACTCAATCTCATTTCATAATTTCCATTTTAAAATGGCAAATTATTTGTTCATATTGTTGTTTTTCTCAGGTGTTCGGGGTGCACGCACGAGTTCAACCTCCACCGTCCGGTCATATTGGACGATGCCAACGATTTCTTTCGGAAACACGGTGTCTCCGACTTCACATTTGACACGTGTAAACTGGTTGGTTTTCTTCGCAATTCGTAAAGTCTTTTGGGTTTATCTCTCTCTTTAAAATAACCTTTTTAATTTAGTTTTGCTTTTGTTGTAGTGGGGTTGGAGGTGCCGTGCGAAATTGGCCGTGCGTGGCTCTTCAACGGAGCCTCTGATCGGGCTCTATGAGGAGGGTACTCATAACATAGTTGACATTCCACAATGCAAAGGTCCATAGTTCGTATATCTATACAGTTATTCCATAGTGCAAAAAAACATAGTTCATATGGCGTCCGGCCTCATAAGTAAGGAACCAGAGAAACTACTTTACTCTAGTTAAAATGTTAGTTAATTTCATTTAATTTTCTCAATGACATTGAAAAAAAGAACTTTCATTTTCTAAATTATCTTTCTCTATGCTATTCCATAACAGAAAAGTACATAGTTTATACTCAATTTACACTCAAATATAGGTTAAAAAAAGCAAACAAACTAATTTACAGTAGTTAAAGTTGTAATTAGCTTCTCTTAATTTTCTCAGTCTGATTTAAAAATTGAACTCTCAATTTCTAAATCATCTTTCATGCTAATTGATGGAAGCTTCAATTTAATGGAAAATATTTTCAAATGGGAATACTCTTCCTTTATTTTGAAAACCATGTTATTGATATTATGTGAGTTAAAAAGGGTTATTTGAAGTTAGTGAATTAGATAACGATTATTTGGGAGAATGATTTCATTTAAAACGGTGGAATCAATTTAGATTTACTTATATTTTGGAGCACCTAACTTAGAGACTATATATATATTGTTATTCTTTGAGTGCCATCACAATATTCTATTCCATTTTTATCCACCTTTCAAAATGGAATAAAATGTAAAACGAGTTTAATACAAAATTGGTACCTTTTATAATTCTCATTGTTTGGTGTACGGACAAGATGTGATCTTCTTATCCTATTGTCTTTTCTATCATGTTGGTTCAACAAATTTTTTCTCCTTAGGCTGAGTTTAGTTAGTAGACAGCATGATGGTATAGTTGATTTCCCTCTCGCCGCTCACTACCCGTGGTACTTCTATTGCAACTACTATGATTGTCATCGTTATTCAGTTGTTGCAACTACCATCAAAACCTTTGTTGCTGTGGCACCACTGTCACCTGCACCATTATTGTTGTTTCCGCCACCTTCATATACATTGCTTTTACCATCATAGTTATCATCATCTTTGTCAAATCAACCATCGCTATTACTACTATCTGCGTCACTGTGGTTACTTTAGCAATTATCACTACTCTATTAGCTTCACTACCATGTCATCCTGATAGGAACTTGATATTGTGGAGTGCCCAAATCCCACAGTAGTATGGGATGCTCGGTGGAGTATTTAGTGTTTTAGTTCTTCCCCTTTAATAGCTAGCTTTTGAGGGTGGGTTCTCCAAATACTTGGGTACTTATTAATTGGTATTAGAATTGGTGGTTGATGTCTTGAAAAGGCTACCTAAGAAGACATGTGAAGGGTTTTGAGCTACGAGAGAGTTGAGTGAAGTGTCATCAAGTAAAGTCTTGTAGAGTGGAAGTTGTTGAGGGACAGTGCTATGATAGGAACTTGGGTATTATGGGTCCAAATCCGACATCAGTGATATTTTATGTTTCCCAAGTGATTGTGTACTTATCACATTTTTATTGCAGCAACTATCTATTGTGTACTTATCACCACCTCTACCACCACCTCTATTGCTGAGACTGCAACTACTTCTACCATTGTTATCACTATTAGCACTATGGCCATTATAGTTATTACTCTCACAACTAATTATTACCATTGTCATTACCTCCACTCTCATTGAAGTCACCATTAATATTGCTATCTTTTAATGTTATTGTTGTAATTGTCACCATTGTCGCCACCATGATCACCTCTACCACTACCATCATCACCATCAACACTGTTATTGTCTCCACCATCCCCACCAACACCATTATGTAAGATTACTGTTTTTCTTGCACTTATACAATCAGGTTCTTGTCTTACTCTTCAATTCTATTTTATCCTATAATTTTCCCCACCAAACGAGGCCTAAAATTGTTGGAACTAATGTTGATAGATAATTATTTGAGTTCCAATTTGGTCACTTTCTGCATTTTGTTTTCTTTGGCTGTGTTTGTGAGTGCAAAAGTAGTTTGTTTCCCTTTTTATTTTTTATTGTCTCAGTTGTTGTTGTGAAATTATGTCAATTAAGCTAGTGTATGTCTTATGCGTGCAGCTCATCATCCTAATATTAATGCTGCTGTGGAGCTGCTTCGACGGGGTATTTCACTGTATTGTTATTATCACTATATTTGTTTATTTTATTCTTCAATTTATTCATTTAATTATGTTTTATGTGCTTTACCTCAATATCATCTAGGTATTACTGAATTAGGCATTGGACCATACATTGAAGATGAAGTTACCGGTGATTTGCGATATGTCCAGGTGCCCTATTCATAACAATAGGGTAGTTGAAGAGTTCAGTCAATGGTTGTAATTTTCTGCATTCGTAAAGTTAACCACTAATGAATGGGTGTTTGCAGATGGCGGTGACGACTTATAATACATCTCTTCCTGCGGCTGAAAGATATATGAACGGTTACTTCTTAGTTTCTATAACTCATTAATTATGCCAGAAAAACGAATAGATATTTTCTTACTGTTAATGGCATTGAATAACAATGGCTTCATTTATTTTATATGATTTCAGGAAAGGTTCAGATTACATTGGTTTGGAATTCTAGAAATGAAAATTCACCTGGTGCTGACAAACTGAATGCATTGGCAAATGTGAGCTTGTTGGTTCCTTTCTTTTTGCTTTTATAAGTTCTCCTGCCTCTTCCCTTTTAATAATAGAAAGTGATGGTCGATATGATTGATACAGTTTCTATGGAAAAATGGTGGGCCACGGAGCAGGGTTCATTTAATTCACTCTGTGTGGGCGAACTTTCAGACTTCTACTAACAATGTGAGTTTAAATTATTCTTATAAACCAAATAAATGGTTTATATGTTATTAAAGTGGAATCTGGTATGCTGTTTGTGGTACTGGGAAGGTAGATGGTGTAGTTGCAGTAGGGAAGAAAGGAGGGTCTATATATGGTTCATGAACTGCTTTATTACACTAATCATTTGATGCTGAAAATTTAAATAACAATATTGTTGATTCTTAATGGTTATATATTTGAATTTTAGGGAACAAAGTGCTGGTTTACAAATTTTCCCTTAACATTTCATGGTGGCCAAAAATATCACATGTGGAGAAATTGTAGAGAGAGTGAGGGTAGGGCACGGGACTTTACAACATGCAAGCAGAGTCTTAAATATTACTTCAGTGGTTGTATATGTTGACTTTGAAATTTAGGTTGCCTTAGCAAAATGATATCATATGAACAGGCAATCTGTGGAATAATTTTTAATTTGCTTACTTTGGATGATGAAATTTTGAAAGTTTGTGTTTGCCAAAACATTTCATCTGTATTATAGATGAAATTTTGATAAAATTATTTCATCTGTGTACAAGACAGTATTTTTGATAGCTTTTATCTTATGTCAATAAGCTACTCATGTTACTGTTTTAAAATAGTCTACCCAGATGAAACTTATATTTTACGGTCTTGCCCCTTCAAATAGAAATAGAAAACCTCAATGTCCAAACTTTGTTGATTACGATAATTTTTGGATTTAATGTTATTGTTTGTTATTGTTTTAATTATTCATTATTAATAAAATATTTATTTATTTAAAGGTAAATGATAACTATTTTAATTTACAATGAAGAATATTTTTTACACATATTCCTTGAAATGTATTAATATAAAAAAATTTAGATTATAAAAAAATTAAAAAAAATTAAAAAATAGAAATTTATTTTATTCAAATATGTAATTACCTAATATTAAGATTTGATATAATAACCAATCATGTTCTTATTTGTCATTTTACAACTTTCAAGCAATTCGTCCACTAGTTTCATCAAATACTTTTTTTTTTATAAATTCGGGCTTGGCATGACGCCTTCGAATGGATAAATTTATTAAAAGAAAACAAAAACAAAAAATATATGGGCAACCAAACCAAACCCATCTAACAAATTACTTAGAGAATGTTAGGTTTCTTCCAAGAACTGGATTTTCAGATTCAGTAAAGAAATAAGCACTCAAATCTTACTACACAACGTAAGACTTTAATCAAGGAAAACATAATACAGCAAACATCCAACAGCTTCCAAGAGAAGAAATTCCCTTCAACCCTGATTCTGAATAAACTACTCAACACCCTTTTGCAGATAAGTCTCCCCTCTTAAAAGATAACCCACCTTAGGCATCATAATCGTCTCCTAACTACTACAATTAATCCCTCTTAACTTCCTAACCTCCTCTCTTCTTACTTCTAATTTCTGTGTTATTTTTGCCAAAATATATTTCTGCCAAAATATATTTCTGCCAAACTGTCTAAAAGTTGTCTAATACATTATATATCCTATCATTACTTGATGCGGCAAAACAACCTTGTCCTCAAGTTTATAGTCTAGAAACTGGTCCTTAATCATTGTGACTGCCTCAAGGCTTCTTTTCGGCCATTGGATTAATCCTTTCCCATTACGTCTACCAAACAGCTTGGTTGAAAAAAAAAACACTTTACTTTGACCCGAAGTTCAATAAGAATCCCTTGATTTGAGTAGCTTTTGTCCCTTTGATCAACATCCTGCACCCCTCCTATGGTCAGACAACCTACTTGAGCACCATCTATGTATGTTGTGCATGTCACCTGAGTATCATGAGTTTGATTGTAGAATTGTCCAGCCACGTAATCCTCCCAACTCTTTGAAGGTCTTCTCATGATATACCTCATTATCCTCAATGATAGGATGCATGTGTTCTCATTGTAATGTAATGACTTCGGAGGATCTGTTTCAAGAGAGACTGGATGATCGAGACCTTCACGTAGCCCAATTTCAACCATCTTCAGGGCTGATTGATGAACTTGTTTATTGAAATCCAAACATCTGCCCACAATATTATCGCAATATAATTGAACTATATCCCCATATCTGTTTGTATCCCTAGCACTAGTAGCAACAGGGACACTCTGCCCAGCTCGTACTGTGTAGCCACCAACATTACCATCAATTTTTTTTTTTTCGTTCCCCTTTGGCTTTCATCATCCAGAAAATACTCGTACATGTTTTTTAATCCTTGAATCTATAAAGGGTCTAACTTTGACAACATAATCTTTCACAAACAGATGCTTAATAAACAGTCTAACTCGGCTTCCAAAATCAACAAATTTTTTATTGGACTTTGCTAGCAATCAATTTCCATAACAGATAATTAACCCAAGACAAACGGGAGATCGTCCAACTTTCTTGTCCTTCATGCATAGGGCCTGCCACTTTGTCAAGAAATACTCCCCCAATTGGTTTTCTAATGTTGGGTTTACTAGAGACACCAATATCTTGAATTCTTGGATGACTTTTTTCCCTCTCCCCGTCCTTGTTACTACTGCCATCCCTACTGCCATCCTCTCACGTAAAATTTCCACACTCCCAATCTGTGTTATTGCTGCTAAACTCTCAAATAACATGTTTCCCATGTTCCCTTCAACTATCCTTAGTTGAGGTGTTGCAAGATGATATGGTCTGGAAGGTGTATGAAAGGAGGAGGAAGAATAGAGAAAGTTAGGAAGAGTGGGTAGGAGCCTAACTGTTTTACCAGTTAGGAAGGGGCAGGGGTACGGGAATGAGATATTATAAATAGTTTTCCTATAACTCTGTTTAGGCAGTTTTGTATTCTTTGTGTAAAGACAGGACATTGGCCTGTGGAGGGGGATTAGGCTCCCGATTAGCTTACCATACGTGTACATTTGTTCATTTGTTAATACAGAAGTTCTATTCTTTCCTTTGGTGTCTTACTGTTGAGTGTTTGAGAGGGAGCTAGATAGGTTTCATTTACCAGGAACCTATCACAAGATCTTCCCAAGAAAGGTTCTTGGATTTCGGTTGCCAGGTCTTGAACCCCTTAACTGCATCTTCTCCCATGTTATTGAAGGTTAGGTGTACTTTTGTGGTTCCTGTGATGTTCTAGACTTCAAAAACATTTATTGTCCCCAACACCATCTACCTTTGAGCCATCCACACTCAAAACAACGTCATCTTTTACTTAGTTACAATGGTCCCACCACAGTCAGCCTTCTTTCCTCTATCTTCACCCTCCTTCACTGGTTTGACATATTCACCAAGACCTACCACACTATCCCCACTAAAAACAATAGCTTTTGAAACTTCATTCTGAAAAGCAAGAATCACAACATTCCCATCACAGTCTTGGTCTCCACCTTCCTCTTCACTGATATCCTTTACTCTTTTCTTCTCTTGATTGATGGACTTGTCTCCTACATATGAGGGTTTCTTGGCTTTCTTGATGTCTTGTGAACTATCTTTCCCAACAACCATACCCTTCTTTACCTCTTTCTTTCCTTTCATGATGTCACGAAGAAGTTCCTCTCTCCCTCCCTTTCTTGATCTGTCAACATATTTCTCCCTTCCTTTAGAGTTCCTTTCTTGAATCTAGTCATCCAGAATCCTATTACATTCCCGTATCATTTCTTCCAATTTTTGGAAACTTTTTCTCATCTCTTGACGCCATGTCCTCACCTTTTCTAGTTCGCTAGTCCCCCTCTCCAAAGTATTGATGCATCCTTCCATGCTTTCTGTCCTTTTTGATTTGGATTTTCAATTTGTTAGGTTTCTTGGGAACAACAAACCGGATTTTCAGATTCAGTAAAGCAATAAGCACTAAATCTTACTGCACAATGTAAGATAATACTTTAATTAAAGAAAACATAATAGAGAAAACATCCAACAGCTTCCAAGGGAAGAAATTCCCTTCAACACAGGTTAAGACCTGGTTCTGAATAAACTACTCAACACCCTTTTTCAGACAAGTCTCCCCCCTTAAAAGATAACCCACCTTAGGCATCATAACTGCCTCCTAACTGCTATAATTAACCCCTCTTAACTGCCTAACCACCTCTCTCCTTACTTCTAACTTCTATGTGTTATTTCTGCCAAACTATCTCTTTTTATTTCTGCCAAACTGTCTAAAAATGGTCTAAAAACTGTCTAATACATTATATATCCTATATGAGAACCTCCAAACAAAAACTAAACAAGTCTGAATGTAAGTAGTTGATATCCTTTTTGGAAAAAATCAAGAAAAATTCTGGATGGTATAGAAGAATACCATTTATACTCTATTCTATTTTCTAAACCTAAGAGACTCAATTTATCCACATAATGATTACCTTCTCTATAAATACGAGGGCATTTAAATTTCATATCCTGACAAAACTTCATACAGCTTTAGCCTAGTTTTTCATCTTTTAGCTAACATTTTAGCTTTCAGTTATTTCAGCTAATTTTATCAAACATAACCTGTATTTACGGGGAAATCTTTAGATGAGGAAATTCACAAACTTTATTTTCCAGTTCAGTTCTTAAATAAAGTAACTAAATTATCCAGGGTTCCTTGTATGGCAATCATGTCAACTTTTCTTGACAACTTATGATGATTACTTCATGAATAGTGCTGGCCATAGTTTTTCTAAATAAATTCAAACCTCTGAATTGTTTACTTGATGCCTCAGATAATTTTTGGGAATAGATGGAGACATCTTCTTGGAGAAAGAGATTTTTGGGAACATGTTGGTGGAATTGATGTGTCCTTGGCACCTTCTAGTTTTGGCCAGGCAAACACACGGGTAAAGATTTTTAATTTAGTGGATCTTCATAATTTATATGCAAATCAGATACTGCATCTAATTCATCTTTTTGAACTAGTTACTATTGAAGCTTGGACACTGGATACAAAATACAATCATTGTGTCAATAAATGAATCTTAATATATACATGCATATTTATGGTATTGGTATGTCAAGATGTATATGGGAATATGTCTAAACACTATATTATGCTTGGCTGTGTTAGAGGGCAAGCCAGGGTGAAACAGTAAGTACTGTTGCCTTTTGACCTGGAGATCATAGGTTCAAATCTTGGAAGCAACATCTCTAAGTGTAGGGTAGACTGCATCTATCCTCCCCAAAATCCATTAGGTATGCACTAACTAAATCACCTTTTGATGCATAGTATGTGTTTAGAAAAATTCTTTTAGGATAGCTAGAAACATGTTTAGTTACAGGTGTCAACTAATTTTCTTTCCTAGAGCGTTATATTTAGGTTCCACTGTTTCATCTCAGTTTGTCAATGTGAATACTCTGACTTTATTGAGTGAGATGTGTTGGATACAACAGGTTTTGTTTCTAATGATCGTACTTCGTAAGTAGCAACTAAAAGGAAAATCACACAATTAAAAACTTGGAGCATAAAATCCCTCAACAAAATCAAAAGCTGTCAGATAAGCCTGACAGTTACTGGAAACTTTTCGGCAAAGTTGCTGGAAGAATCCCCTGAGTTCTGACAGTCTCTGGAAAAGCTGACAGTTGCTGGAAATGTCAAGAGCCTGGTCAAACTTAGTGAGAATACGTGAGTCTGATACCATGTGAGAAAACGTGAGAGGAAATTTTCTGAATGTGCTATTACCACATAGAATATATCCAATGTTGTATCATTGAGGGTCGCTGTACCATTAAGCCTGTAAGGATTGATTTAATGTGCCTCTTGTCTTGCTTCCTCATTCTTCCAGGCTTTTGATACCTTGCTGCGGAAATTACAGAAATATGTTCCATATGAATCAGCTGTTGCTGATTTGTATGCTGGAGCTGGGGTTATTGGGTTGTCATTAGCTGCCACGAGAAAATGCAGGCAAGATCTCGATGATTCTAAACATCTAAAATGTTGTTTTCTAACTTTGTATACATAATTGATTTGGAGGTTTTATGCTAGTTATCTTACAGATCTGTAAAATGCATTGAGATAAACAAAGAGTCGAAGGCATCTTTTGAGAAGACCATTGAACGTTTACCTTCCACTGTTGACAGCAGTATTACTTGGCATCATGCAGATGCTTCAAAGGTTAGTACTGCATATCCGAAGCATCATCATATACAGTGTTTTACTCCCAAATATTTTGTTTTCTGATTCACATAACAAAATTATGGTTTAAATTTTGGTATGCATGTAAATTATGAACATATGTTAAGATTTTATTTAAAAGGATAATCTATTTAATGTCTATGAGAGAAAACATAGCACGTTTTTTTATATCTAGAAAGAGATGTATCCTTGTCATGTGTTATTTTGAACTGATTGTACGAAAAATTTACAAGTAACAGGAGCCTTTTTTGTGGCTTGTGGGATCAGATGTTGTTGTCATTGATCCTCCTAGAAAAGGACTAGATGCATCTCTTATTGATGCATTGAAAAACATATCATCAATCGAGCGGAAAGCCTTGTCATCTTCTGAAAGGTTTTAATTTTGTGAACCTATCTTGTTTGGTCTGTACCAAAATATTTCCCCAGGCAAGTTTCTGATCTAGTGTAAGTTAACTGCAGCTCAAACTCATCCCAGGAAGAGAAAAGACCATGGGTTTTACGTGCTAAAGAAGCTTCAGTCCAGATTGGAAGCAAACCACTACCGGCTAACATCCCTCAATCAGTGCCACAAACCCTTATTTATATAAGTTGTGGATGGGAAAGTTTTAAAGAGGTGTATAACCTCTCTTAATGTTTTATGGACGTGATTTTACTTTTCTCAAACTTTTCTTTATGCTAGCATTAAAATTTGTTGACAGGACTGCAAGTCATTGTTGTCTAGCAAGGCATGGTATTTGGAAAAAGCTCATGGATTTAATTTCTTTCCTGGTACCCAGAGGTATTTATGTTTTTCTTTATTTCTTAATTATTTATATGTTTTATTATTTACTAATTATCATATTTTCTCTTATTCTTGCGTAAAATCTGAACTGAGTTAGTAAATTTCCCTTTTTCTCATTTCCTGAATTACATTCTAATTGCGTTTCCACTTTTTATCCATCCTGAACACAAACCTTTGGTATAGTGTTTATCCACTTCAAGTACTTATATTTATAATGATTCAGTAAACTATAGATTACTATAAAGATCATATATTCATACATTATGTGTCTGTTTGGACGAATTTTTCATAAACGCTTCCAGGAGAAGAAAATAAGAAAACTATGAAATAAATATAACTATAAGCTATAATTAGCTCATGCATAAGCTTATTTGGTAGCTCTCTCATGTTAGCTTCTCCAAAATTAGATTTTTGAATTACGATTTAGCTACTTTTAGATTATGGAAAATTTTCTTTTCTTTTCCTAATTATTAAGAAGTTTATCCAAATAGGTTCTATATCGTATCAATGTCATCATTGCTAATCCTTTATATTTTTTGAGTGAAAGGTCACAAACTATTGTACAACTCATGAATGTTGTTATTCATTTTATTTTATTTTTTGTGTGCAAATGGTTAGCTCGACTTTTCGGTAAGTGTAGGGTTCCCTTGGGGTGGGAGGTTGATATTCAGTTTATTCAAATTAGGTCTACAAAACATGGTAACTAATAGCTTGTTTGGTGTAGTTTAATTTGAGAAAAAATAATCCCATATTTTTCAAAATATCCTTTCGGAAGTTGAAAGAAATAAGCAATTATTTCTGCAAAATAAGCTAAAGCAAAAATACTAAATTGGAAACGGAAATAATGGTTAACACCCAGGAAAATTTAAAATTGCATTTATATTTGAACTTGGGTTGTTCTCGCAGTACTCAGCATCCCTACCCAATTCTTTACAGTCTCCTCCCTTGTCCTGGGAAGGGTGGTACTGTGCCAGCAAAACGAAAAACCCAGCTCCTATAGTGGACTCTTATTATACTTTAGTTGTTTTATTTTCTTTATGACCTTGCCCAGTGAGCTCTGTTTACAGCAACCCTGTATTTATACCGCTCCTTCATAAGGAACTAAGCCAATGATAATCTCTGTTAATTTATATTTGTCTTCTTACTTTAATTTACTTGTGCCTCTCTTTTATAGAATAGTAGACGTTGTATCAAGGAGAAAGGGCTACCATCAGGTCTCTGTCAATAGAGTGAAAACTGTTGTGGACAATGGATCTTAAAGGAATTGATAATGTGAGGAGTTCCACATTGAGTAGGATAATCTACTTGATGCGGTACTTAAGCCTTGAGGTTCTCCACCTAATGGACTAAATTTTTTGGTTGGGCAAATTCAAAAAGAATACTACTAATAGTAAAGCTGACTCAGAAAAGAAGATTACCATCGACTCAGTGTTAATAGAGTGAAAACTGCTGTGGACATTGGACCTTAAGAAAGGGTGACAATGTAGTCTCACTTTGAGTCGGATAAGCTACTTGATATAGTACTTTAGCTTTGAGATTCTCCCGGTTGATGTACTATACTAGTTTCTGGGTTGGTTCTCCTCTTCTGCTTAAATCCTAGTTTCAGACATGGCATATGTGCTTTATGTTACTCTAAAATTAGAGCATGATTCCTAAAGAGTAATTATGCCATCTCTATTAAAAGCCTGCTGCATATATGGTCCATGACATGATATATACTTTAAATATGTTCCACTCTTCCCCTTGGATATTTTTCCCCATAAAGTAAATTTTTTTGTAACCTTTTTTTTCTCTGCAGAACTAAACTAAGGATACTTTATGTAGTTGGTCGTATGATTGTACTAGCATATTATCCTGCCCCACTGTTCCCCGAAAGTAAAAAAGAATATTAACATGTAATTTACCCATTTTGTTGCAGCATTGAAGTCCTAGCAGTGTTCAAGAGGGGCCCTCAGAAAAAGAAACCAGGAAAGAAAAAGAAAAAACACTTGCAAAGAGCTGTGAAACATTAACTTGGACAGGGTTCGATATACAGATTTTCGTGTACAACATCAAATTTATGTAATGTTGCATTGAAGAAAAGAAATGGCAAGTTTTATAGTACTTTGGAGTGGTGAAAGTTTACCATTGCCATTTGCGGGGCGGGGTCGGGGGAAGTCGTTTGTATTGGGGGAAAAAGGAATTGTGTTTCATCGTTTGATTAATTGTGTTGAAAGAATATTAAAATTTGAATATAGTTTTACATTGCTTTTGTATCTTATTCAACATGCTTTTGATATAAGTAATACAAAATTGAGGAATAACTTGAGGAATTATGAAACCAACTTGCCCCAAGAGGGTGCGGCTTGACCATTCAATCTCAATTACTAGGAAAGCTTCAATTTCTTTTTCCTCTGCTCTTAGATTTTGCCAGCTGAGGAAAGACTGTCAAAATGTTGTGTGCCAGAAGATCTTGCCTGGTCAAGATCCCAATTACTGGGGATACCTGTGACGAGGTGACATCATTTGGTTAGTCATCACATAACTAAATGCTACAAGAATTTTTCAAAATAATTAAAAATGAACAACGAATTTTGTTTATCTCCCTGAAATATTAACATATCTATTTCGTTTTTGAATTATGTTAATATTATGTGCTTAAAAAACTCACCCCGGATGCTTGATACTTGGGAACTACAAGCAGATGACGAAGTCCAACTTGCCTGAAGAGAATCATTGCTTTTGCTACTGACATGCTCTCTAGCACGGTAAAGGGAGTTGTATTGGTTAGAGGATGTAGATCTACAAACATCTCCATTTCCTCGCTGGTCACAGCCACCCCTTCAATACTTCCTTCTCTCTCAGCAAGCTCTACCCAGGTAAATTTCTCTCTCACTTCCCAGTCCATTGTTCTCCTTCTTTCTTTAAAGAACCACTTCTTCTTTAGTGCTTGGATGAGATGTGCTCTTAAAACTAGTCCATGCAACTCTGTTGCTCCATTGGCATGTCCTACTACTGGTGGTACTACTACCCCATCATCCAAAACAGGAAAGCCATTATGCGTAGTGTTTTTCAAGACATCTACTATTTTAGATACCTTCTCTATTCCGTGGAGGGTAATCACCGATGGCTTTACATCAACAAGCTCACCCACAGTGAGATTTCTCATCCATGGCTCGGGGTTTGCATCCATGAAAGGGAGACCTTTCAAGTGCAGTATAATTTCATAGATACTTGGGTTGAAACTGTCTCCCACAGTTTTGGCTATTAGGAGAACAATCATTGTTATTGGTAATAGAAGAAGATTATTGGTGAGTTCTAGAAAGATCACACA
The DNA here is from genome assembly GCF_029865625.1 of Vigna umbellata. Lineage (NCBI taxonomy): Eukaryota > Viridiplantae > Streptophyta > Magnoliopsida > Fabales > Fabaceae > Vigna > Vigna umbellata. Next base: position 16,246,374 of record NC_142169.1, on the reverse strand, counting down.
AAGGGATACCGTCATCCTCATGGAACCAGCCATGAGGGAGGCTGCACCAAGTACGGCAAACAGCCCTTGGTCAATGTTTGTATGAGGCCCCATATAGAAGCCAAGAAGGCGTCCATAACCTGAGCCCATAAGAATAATTGGGAGGAAAAGCCCAGATGGCACTGCAATTCCAAAAGTAACTAGTCCTAATATGCAATATAGTACAAAGAAAATTAGGAGGGACATGGGTTGATATTCTAGAGGGGTGTTGGTTGAGAATATGTTTCGAACAGCATCGTCATTAGTGGTAAGCAGCAGAGTGGCCAGATCGTTATAGAAGCCAGGTGGACAGTTGAATTGTTTGAAATTTCCGGATCGTCCATTGGTGGGGCATGCTGACTCTGGAATCGATGAATCACATGGGGTACATTTTGCTAAGAATGGGAGACCATATTGGCACATAGATGTGAAGAGTGCAACTGCAAGACTGAGGAGGAGTTTATGTATCTTTCCTTTCCTGCAACAATTAAAGACAGGCATCACCTTAGTAATCATGTAATTTTTTTATGTGTTGGCATTTTGGCGTTTCTTTATTATAGAGCATGAATCCAGGATACCCTTTGGGGTGTAATTCTATTATATACCCTCAAGTTAGGGTGCATCCTGGATCTCTTATCTGTTACTGTTGGATATGAATAAAATAAATAGACGTTATTTATTTAGTTCAAATCCTATGGTTATGCACCCTACCTTAATGAGTGCGTTGTAGAATTCCTCACAGTTTGGGGTCATGCTGCAACTTTAGTTCATTGGATGCTATCATTTATTGATTTTGATATTTTTTTTCTATATTTTTGGCTTAGTAGCTGAACACACATCTTGCACACATGTTTTCATTGGACAATGCATTTGTGGTCAGTATAGAACATTAAATCATGATATTTTTTCCTTTCAGTCTTATGTGTTTTTAAAAGTTAAGGATGTGCAATATGTTGAGGCGAGGGTTGGATATCATTGCTTACTGATTGATGAGATTGTAGAGTCTGAGGATCTTGTGTAGCACATGATTGTAAAGGCTTCCCAATACCCCGCCTATGATACCAATGACTACAACGATGACAATATCCATAGCATGGTACCTCACTGTGACATTGCTTACATCAAACATAATCAGACCTCCTTCACCAAAAAGGCCACATTTTCCAGAATTGCAGATTTCAATGAAGGCCCTGAGAACCACCACCACCACAGCTGTGCTAAAAAAGGTTCTCCAGAGTAGAGCACTTCTCCACCAGGTTGCCACCTCTTCAAGAGCAAAGAGAACTCCACCCACTGGAGCCCGGAAAGCTGCACAAACTCCCGAAGATGAACCACAGGTGATAAGATCCCGACGGTCACGATCATTGTTAAAATATCGAAGCCAACGCCATTTGATCCTGTAATTGTCGGGGCCTCCCTGGCCTAGTAAGGAAGCAATGCAGCTTCCTATGTGTACCAACGGTCCTTCTTTTCCCAAATCTAGTCCTGCAGAGACAGCTCCAATGCTTCCAATTATCTACAACAACCAATGCATGGGATATGATATCAATAAAAACTGGAAAAGTAACATTGATCAGCAATTAGAGATTTATACATATGATGCAAGAAGGACCAGTAATTTTTGTACAACAGTGTTTCTGTTAAACGTGGATACCATTTCCATTATAGTTACTATGGTCGTGAATTTTACCGATAACAAGACTTGTAAACTTGGCCAGTCATATTTGTAAGGGTGTGTTTGGGAAACAAGTATTTTCCAGTTCAGCAATTTTGTTGCTTCTGTTTTATACACCTACTTATGGTGTCTCTGAAACGACAATTCAAACGCACCTAACTCTGTTGTGGCATCCTAATGTACTATGTAGCTAATGATAATCACCATGTAATATATGTTAGTAATGCCTTACTTTGTGTTTGTGCGGAAAATAAAAAATAGCTAAGTCCAGTACTTCATTACTCCACTCCGTGCATAGTAATTAAGGATTCCAGTTGGAATTCTAGAAACATTCGACGAGAATTGGTATCTAAATTTTTATATGTATTTCTAATTGGTGGACAGTTGAAGTTTCCAATTTCATAAACAATTTTCTGTAATTTTTTTTATTAAATATGGTCTATGGTTTAGACAATATAAAAATCCTACATAAATTTCATTATATGATAAGAAAGTATCTTACATCCACATTGGAACTCTGTTAAATTATGCGTTTAAATTTAAAATTCTCAACTCGAATTATTATATTAAAAATCGGTCTTGTTCATCAAATCTATTATTATTTTGTGTTTTGAAGATTAATGAGTAAGAAAATTTTAATAAATTATATTAAAAATAAAAACAAAAAATAGACAGACATATATAAGTACAAGTACATGCTCATTTTGTTTTGCCACCGCAAAATCAAAATATAAGGAAGTTTTATAAACAAAATAATTAAGCAATAAGAAAAGGCTTTAAAAAACACACTTCAATAATCATAAAAACAAGTATTTCCCGAAGCATTGTGCCAAGAGTCATTCAAAATTAATTGGAAAAAAAAACTGAATTTAAATTTATCATATATAATGAAATGGCAATTTTATCTAAATTAAATGGGTTGAACAGATATAATTTATTCTAATTTAAATCAGATTAAAAAAATGCAATCAAATCAGTCCAATTAAATGGATATAAATTTCAAATAAAATCAATTTTATTGAATTGATATCGAATATAGAGTAGATTTAAAAATTTTGAATTCTTGCTCACCCTTATCCATATAATAAACGAGTTTTGCACCTTTAAAATGGTTTGTTGTGAGTTGAAGGAGAAACGAAGGAATTGCATAGAATAAACTTACCTTGACAATCAATGTTGTAGCACCAAACATGTTGGGAGTATCAACACCATTAAGATAAGCTTTGATTTCAGGAATTCCAGGTCCTGCTGCTGTGGGTGCAAAACACACGCACAGAATAGCAGCAACAAATGTCAAAAGGAAATTAATGGCCGTGAAATATAGGAAACCTGTCCAGTACCTGTTCCATGCACATTCACTCAATCACACACAAATAACTCAGCACATTGTCAATCCTTAAAGAAACTATAAATCATTCACCTTTCTTTGTGGATGTATTTAAGAACAGCCAGAAGCTTATACCCAGCAATGTTCTCAATAGCAAGATTGATGAGAGTGGCTATAATACCAGTGAGAAGTCCAACAAGGAATGCAAGTAACCATTTCAAGAATATGTACTGCAACACTTGAACTCCTGATCTGCTCCTCCAGTCATGCTTGAATAGATCATTCTCATTTATCCTGCACACAACAAAAAACGAAGCACAAGAAAGTTTAGTATCTGACAGAATTTGAAACAGTTTTCTCAGAAAACAAAACATTGCATTCACTAGGATAATGCCTTCTTACTCGTAATCCAAGCTTTCTATGTAGGAAACTTTTTCTCCAATCAGAGCAAGAGGGTTGGAAGACAGTGTCCGGTTCCTCTTGAGCAGTGGCTCATTCAGTGGATTGCTTTCTGGGTCTATTTCTTCCTCTCTTTCAACTTCTTCCATCTTGTCGTTGATTTTGGTGCTTTCTCCAAACTCCCTAGAATCCTCTCCCATTGGAACAAACACAGATGTGTTGAGGTAGAGAACTTATAATAAGGCTGCTCAACTTTGTGTTTGTTTTGGATCAGAATAAGCTGAGACTGCTAATTATTTTTTCTCTCTCCCCACCTGTTCTATCTACATGACTCCATCCCTTTATGAGATCATCACTCTTGAAAACTCCTACCGATGATGGTGTTCAAAATAATTAATGACTTTAAGTTTCACAGAACAGAAATGACAAAGATATCATTACATAAATTGTTTTTTTTATAAATTGAATGTTTTCAGATTTTTGTTAAAAATGGTATATGTTATGTCATATATATATTTAATAAACTCTTTTATATAAAAACTTATTAATAGTATTAGAATGAGGTTAGAAGTGATATAATTTTTTTTATGTGGATTGAGTTATGTCACGTACGTATAATTTTTTCGTGACCCTCTCATAAAAAGGGAGAGAAAAAAATCATCATATAAAAATGTTATGAGAGAAAATTTAGGAAAAGAAAAATGTCTTTTCAAAGTGAGAGTAGCTCGTAAAAAATTTAATCTTTTAGTTAAGAAAGTTATAATGTATACGTAGCTGAACTAAGTGTATATATTTGTTAAAGAAGGTGTTACCTTTTATAAATGAATGATTCAAGGCTAAAGACAATGGTTGGGACCAGAGACAGTGAATGCAATTGTTCTTTGCGATGAATGGATAAGTCTTTATTATTATGAATATGGATATGTGCTATTGAAAAATAAACTAGTTTAGCCAAATGGGTTCTTCCAACTTGCCATCTGATGTGTGAATTTGATGGCAACATCTATGCTTTTTCACCATTTTTATCTATATTTTTTCCAAGGATTCCATTCCAACTATCAAATTAATCAAAAAAAAAAATTCAAGATTCCACCTCTTGCAATTATTTTAAAGGTACCTTTCACCATTCAATATTATGGTTATTATATATACACAAATCTGATCTATATGAAGTAAGGCTAGAACTGTAATATTGTAACATCTTGTTGGTAAGATTTTTTTTTTCTTTAAGATTTTGAGGTTTTTGTTGGGATCTCATTATATAATATTCAAAATTTTTACTTGATTTATTATTGTTATTATTGCTTTTCTATCAGAAACAATTTTAGTCTTCAATGCCTTGATTTGCAATTCTCAAATTATGCGATCAATGATAAGGGATCAGCAAAAGTTGAGACCTTTTCCACTTTAATATTGGGGTGGGGTGGATCTAGCTTGTAAAGTAGTACCTTCAAAAAGATTACGTGCTTTTTGTTTCATTTGAAATCTTAATACATATGATTAAATGTTAAGAATAAACAAATAATTGAAAAACTATCTTTATGCTATTCAAATAGTATACCTATTAAAAAATTAATTATTTATATGGATGAACTGTTTAACAAAACTAGTGGATAAATATATACTTTTGTTTATTAATATTTGGTGTTAATTTGTATTCATAGTTTTTTATATAGTTTAAAATTTTGGGATAGTCCTTATATTTGTATTAAAATTTTAATTTTGTTCTCAAATTTTAAATAGTCTAAATTGGATTCTTATTTGTGAAAATGTGTATCAAATAAACTCAAATCGTTAACGGGGTGTAAATGGTTAACGATGGTACAATATAGATATGGTGATTCAAATTATTTTATCATGTGGGGTTTAATTTATGATGTGAAATTGTTTAATTGGAGATCTTAATTACAACAAAACTTAGGCATTTAGGGATTTCAAAACAAGAATTTGAATACAAAAAGAACGAATAATGAACACAATCTATCAGGGATATCGAAACACTATGAAAGGGATTTCAAGAGCAACAAAACCAAAGACCAACACAAATAACTAGGGATTTCGAAACAACTAGGTGAGTTTGATTTGGTAGGTCTTTTGGTGTTGCGTTTTTGTTTTGGAGATGAGAAATGAGTTTTTTGTTGTATTGTTAGGGTAGGAGCATTTTTACTTCCATGGATCTTACCTTGAAGTTATGGCAACCCCAAAATTTTTTTTCCTTATTCTTAGGAATTCTAGTAGTTTGAAACACTGCATTTTCACTATAGAAACAAATGGGTTTAACATCCAACATCTTGTCAGGCCATTACTATGTTGCACCTCTAATAATTGCATGTGCAAGATGAATAAGAATGAGACATGTCTCAGCTGAATAATGAAGCCTTCCACCTTTCATAACCTCTTCTTTCATAAATCCCACATCTTCATTAATAGATCTTTTAAGTAAGACGATGAGTCAACATGTCAACCACAAAAATTATTCAACAAAACAATAACTCATCACGTCTTGATGTTGTTTCTGTCAAATTAACAAAAAAAAAATTTATTTGATACACATTTTCAAAAATAAAAACACAATTAAGATTACTTAAAATCTAATAACCAAATTAAAATTCTAATACAAATACGAAGACCATTTGATAATTTTAACTTTTTTATATATTTAAATAAAAGTCTTGTTGTTATTAAATTCAAAATAGAATTTATATAACTCGCCGAAGTATCCAATTGATCTTAGCTCAAATATCTTACCTTTTAGATTGATTAAATGCCTATATTATAATAATTAATTGTAATGTCTCAATAAGTTACAAAAAATATACAAATGCAAATTTTTAAAAATTATAATTTCATTAATAAAGAACATATACAAAAAACATATAGACTCTACGTCCAAAGAGATGCAATGCAACACACTTTAATTTGTTTGATGCAAAAAGAATTTCTTTTTAGCTCACTTTGACAAAAGTACACTTAAAACTAATAGTCAATTATGAAATAAAGTGATTATATCTCTTGATTGTTATGAAAACAAGTTAATCATGTTAAAAAGATTGTCTCTAAATTTTTTAAGAAATTCAATTATAAAAATAATGTATTATGAGACATTGATTTATAAATAGTTATAAGATAAGTTTTGTTTTAATCGAAGAAAAAAAATAATGAATGAAATTGTGAAAAAAAAAATATATAAATAATTAATAAACTAGGTATCATTAAAGGAAAAAAACATACATGTATAATTGTTGGAATAGAAAACTTAATGTTATTAATATAAACACATTATTGAAACCAAAGAAACATATATTAATCGTAATCCCTACCGGAAATGGTTATTATACTACTTTCTATTTCACAATATTAATTTTAACATTTAATAAGTTGATTCTAAAATTTAACATTTAATTTTAACATTTCGAAATATTAATTTTATAATTTAATTTTAACGTTTCACAATATTAATTTTAACATTTAATTTTAACATTTCACAATATTAATTTTAACATTTAATTTTAACATTTCACAATATTAATTTTAATATTTAATATTTCACAATATTAATTTTAACATTTAATTATCATTTCACAATATTAATTTTAACATTTAATTTTTAACATTTCACAATATTAATTTTATCATTAATATTTCACAATAATAATTTTAACATTTAATTTTTAGCATTTCACAATATTAATTTTAACCTTAATATTTCACAATATTAATTTTAACATTTAATTTTTAACATTTCACAATATTAATTTTAACCTTAATATTTCACAATATTAATTTTAACATTTAATTTTTAACATTTCACAACATTAACTTTAACATTAATATTTCAGAATATTAAGTTTAACATTAATATTTCACAATATTAATTTTAACATGTAAATTTTAACATTTTAATATTAATTTTAACATTTAATTTTTAACATTTGCACAATATTAATTGTAACATTAATATTTCACAATATTAATTTTAACATTTATATCGAAACATATATTTTTTTTTATTCATTTATTAACATAGAGAATTGTGCTTGTTAATTTGACCGTACGATCATGAAGAGGGGTTTCTAAACGGACGGGCGATCCCCAATAGTAGGGACCCCTAAACATTGCTTCTATCAAGATTACGAGTAAGAATTACTTAATAGGTAATGAGCCACAATTGGATCGTGATTAAGGTTTCACTAATTACAAGTCCATATCAAAACCTATAAATAGATGTCAAAGATGAAAAGATAAGTGATTGCAATTATTACAAATTTAAGATTTTTCTGTAATTCCAATCCGACTAAGTTATTGACTTAAGTATCCAAGCACCTTTAACAGGTACATCTAAATGTTTGATGTGTAAATAAAAAATGACTTTGACTAAAGAAATTCAAAAATACCTAAACGAATTTAGAATAAAACGTGAAAGATGATTTTGTGAATATCCTCTACCCTACACTTGAAACACAAAATATTAATTTTAACATTTATATTGAAACATATATTCCTTTTCTTGATTATTGAATTTTAATAAGTTGATTCTAAAATTTTAAAACGGAGACTATTAGTCAAACAAACGAGTTCTTTTGCGACAAAATTTAAGTAACATATTGTGAAAACTAATGATGATGTATAAGAAAACACATTAAAAACGATATTGGTAGCACGGATAAGGATAAGTTTTAGAGCAAGTTGTGATGTGCCACGTGGCTCCTTTTTTGAGGAGTAAATAGGATGAAACCATCGATAATTGAAATAGCCATTGACCCCTTCGAAAGGGCACTTACATCTCTCTATTATTACTTTTAATCAATGTACGCAACATTGTCCAATCTTCATACATCATCAATTTTAATTCTTTTAATATATATATTTATATATATTTCTTTTCTCTAAAATGTAGTTGTTTCAATCCACAGAAAACTAATCATATCATTCCTTATCCATCTTTACAATGCTTCTAATACTACTTATTTTTAACTAATTCTGAAAATATTAAAAATAACACTAAGACTCAGATATATTTTATCGTTCAGGGTGAATTTTAATTTACTAAATTCGATAATTAGATTTGAAATTCCATTATTTTGTAACTAATTTCTTAACATGAATGATAAAGAGATTTAGTGAGATAAATAATGTTTGAATACGTTCACCTTTTTAAAAAAATATATTTAATTTTCATTCATTTTTTTCTTTATTTAACTATCAAATTTCTATTACGTTTTATTTTTCAAAAGTTACCAATTGGTTAGATATTTTATAGGTGATGAATTGTTATAAATAAAAGTGTTCAAAAAATAAAAAGTGAGATAAAAATTCGACAACAAAATGTGTTTTTGTTTTGTATTTTTATAGCTTTGTGTTGTGTTAGAGATTTTAAATTTTTTTAAAAATTATGTAAATAATTAAAAATTATGATAAAATATATAAAATAAATTCAATGATAAAATCTAGATTATAAATTAGAAAGTATAATGTGCTTTGTTATGTTTTTCATTTTTATTTTTTTGCCATTTGCGCACGTGGGAAGCTTGAGTGCCACTGCAATGAGATCCATAGACACCCAAGTCCTCGTGGCTCAGTCATTGGTGAACCCCACAACCATTATTCTATTTTGTTTTTATATGAATATATAATTCATTTTAAGTTCTTCAGTCTCCCGAGAACAGGATGGTCTTTTTTTAATACACATTTATTTTTATTTTTATGTTTATTTTTATTCTTTTAAAGGAGAAATTGAGTGAAATATGTTTTCAAAAAAAGTTTTATTCTTATAAATAATTAGTGTACAAGGCTTTCTCTAAACACTCACATTTTATAAACAATTTAAAATGGTTATTTTGTTTTTTTATAATTTCGATAGTAAAAAAAGAAAGTACCATCAAGCAGGATGAATTTGTTTGTGCTAAATTGTTTACATGAAGTGTTTTTCCAAGAAAATAAACATTTTTATGCCTTTATATGTGTTTATTTATTCTACATATATTTTAAAAATTTAGTTTTCTACTCTTCTTTTTTTATTGAACGTATTCTATCGGTTTATCAAATAAGTGATTTTTAAATATTATTTATTAAAAATACTTACTATAAGCATAATCAATCTGACCATGATTTCGAGAACCATTCTAAAGAAATAGAAAACACTTTTTAATTATATTAGGTTTAGGATTAAAAAGAAGGTACCAATGGTGTCTTTTTGAGAGCCTTTTTCCAAACATTCCGTGCACAACATTGTTGCGTATACATGTAAGATTGGTGAAGGTTGCACAATACAAATAATGATTGGGCCATAAGAACAAGCACATAATTTGTTTGGTGGGGACTACCAATGTTGTCAATTAGAGTGTAAAACATGTCACATGTTTAAAATTGTTACACATCAATCAATAAGTGGCTACTCGTAATGGTAGTATATATTTTTTAGAAAATGTTTTTTTAACATGACAATTTTTTTACAACCAGTTGTCTGATAGCTCGTGATTGGTCCGTTTTAAATATATAGACCAATAAAATAGTGACACATAGTCTATTATCAAAAAGTTGTCAACATTTTCTATTTTCTTACTTTCTTTTGTATTCCATTGTGCATTATGGTAAAGTGGTGGTGATCCTAGTGCTGGTTGTTGTGATGGTCGTAGTTTCTATCATTTAGTTATTGGTCGGAGTAATTTCTTTTTTGAGGTTTGAGACCAAAGTCAAATTTGAAGTTTAAAAAATTCTTAACTGGCTTTCGAAAGTTGGTAAAAGTCGGTTAAAGACTTGTCGGCTTTCGAAAGTCGGTTAAGAGTTCAACGTGTTTTGAAATATGGTTAAGGCTTCGTCGACTTTCAAAAACTGATTAAGGTTTCGAGGTATTTTGAATTTCGGTGAGGTCTTAATCGGCTTTCAAAAGCTGGTAAAGCCTTAACTATATTTCGAAATATGGTTACGACTTTTAAGCCTCCATCCTGCATTTTACATATATTATCTATCTACAAAATTTCAATCCAATCTAGCATATACATTTTCAGCACAACCATAAATGAGCATACATTTCAATCCACCACACAACCATGAACAAGATGAATGAGCAAAAGAGGAGGGGAAGGAAACCAACCTTTAGAGCACAACTATTGTAAAATACTAATTATTTTTTATTGCAAAAGAACATTAGCTTTGCAACGTTCACTACAACGTTCAAAAATTTATTAAGTGCTGCAACGTTCAAAAGTTTTATTATTTTATTCTTCCCTTCTAACTCCATAAATAGAGATCTTTCTCCATTCCGAAAATCACATCAAAATCAATATTCTCTCATTCTCTTTTCTTCTTAGTTTCATCCTTTTTCTCTTTTCCTTTTCTAAAAATATTTTGGGTTTAATTTATACTCTTTTTAGATATCCTTGTTAATATTGAGATCCTCGGAAATTTTTAGGAAATTCCTGTTGTATCCTAGGGGACTTGTGCAATACACCGTGGATAAGTCCTTAAGAACAATGAAACACACGTCTCAGGAAATATTGTCCGTGATTTTGTCAGCTTTTATACAACAATCTTAAGAACTTATGGTTGCATTAACAACATGACTTCAGAGAGCCAAACCATTATTTTCGAAACTCAAACGGTCTTCGCGAAATCATTCCAGACGTGTCAAAAGTCAAGGCTTTCTCTGGACAAAACTTTTTGTGTTGGCAAGAATGCGTGTCCACCCTTTTAGACATGTATGGAGTTGTTGCTGCTCTTTCATCTTCGAAGCCCGGCTCAAGTATTCCTTGAAACTCAAAACTAGTTGAAGAGTGGACTTACGCGAACAAGGTATGCCAACACACTTTGCTTCGTGCCTTTTCTAATGATTTGTTCAATGTGTATTGCTCCTACAAGGAAGTAAAAGACATTTGGGACTCGTTGATTCTCAAATACATTGTCGAAGATGTCTTGAGACAAAGATTCATCATAGGAAACTACCGTTGGGAGATGATTGAAGACAAGGACATAAAAACTCAAATCAATGAATACCACAAGCTGCTCGAAGATATCAAAGCAAAGAATATTCTTCTACCGGATGAATTTGATTCAAAACTTCTGATAGAGAAATTGTCACCATCTTGGACAGATGACAAACAACAATTGAAACACAAACACATATTGATGGTCTACTAGAACTTATTACACACATAATTATTGAAGATACCAACAGGAAGGAGTCTGCTACGACAAAGGCCAAAGCTTTATCTATAAAAGCAAATATGGTAGAAGTAAAACCTACTCGTAAAAGGTACGAACACAAACCTAAACACAAACTTGGTCACAGAAAGAAAAATAATTTTCTTAAATCTCATCCCAATGAATATAAACCCACCTTTAAGAAGAAACAAAATTGTTTCGTATGTGGAAAGTCAGGCCATCATGCACTACACCACAGTCAGGGGTGCCTAGCTAAGGTGATATTACCCGATCCTAAGAAAAGGAAAATAAGCTCTAAAATCTCTGATTGCATGTTCTTAGGCTATGTTAAACATAGTGCTACCTATAGGTTTCTAGTTCTTAAAAGTAACATGCTTGAGAGAAATTCTATAATGGAGACGAAAAATGTTGAGTTTTTTAAACATGTGTTTCCCTTAAAGGTTAGTGAGATGTCTCAATGTGTTGATGATAATAATAATAGTGATACCATGAATGAGAATTTGAGAAGAAGTAAAAGACAGAGAAAACAAACTTACTTTGGAGATGAATTTTATACTTATCTTGTTGATAATGATCCAACAAACTTTGTAGAAGATACTAGTGCTCTTGATGCAAAATAGTAGGATAAGACCATCAAGACTGAAATTAAATCAATTTAGAAAAACAATACTTGGACTTTAGTAGATTTGCCTAAAGGATCAAACTCATTGGTTGTAAGTGGATCTTTAAGAAAAAGTATCACCGTGATGGATCCATAGAGAAGTATAAGGCAATATTAGTAGCAAAAGGTTTTACTCAAAAACTCAACATAGATTACTTTGATACTTTTTCTCTTGTGATTAGGATTTCCTTCATTTGAGTGTTGTTAGCTCTAACAACCATCCATAAGATAATGATACACCAAATGGATGTTAAAACAACCTTTTTGAATGGTGACTTGAAGGAGGAAATTTATATGACTCAACTTCAAGGGTATGTTGCTCCTAGTTAAGAGTATAAAGTATGCAAACTCTTGAAATATTTGTATGAGTTGAAACAAGCACCAAAACAATAGCATGAAAAACTTGATAATGTGTTGCTTTGTGATGGTTTTTCACCTAATGATGCTGATAAATGTGTGTACTCTAAATTTAAAAATGATGGTTGTGTCATTATATGCTTGTATGTGGATGAAATGTTAATCTTTGGTACATGCAATGAGATTGTCGCCAGAACTAAATTGCTTTTAGGATCAAATTTTGAAATGAAAGACGTGGGTGAAGCCAATGTGATTTTACGTATTAGAATCATAAGCAAATGAGACATTATATTACTATCCCAAGAACAATACATTGAGAAACTTCTTAAGAAGTTTGGTTGTTATGACCTAAAACTAGTGAGTACCCCTTATGATGCTAATTCTAACTTAATGAAAAATAAAGGAGAATTTATATCTCAGCCTTAGTATGCCTAGATAATTGGGAGTTTACTACACTTGATGAGGTTCTCTAGACCTGATATTGCTTATTCAGTAGGTAGACTAAGTAGGTACTCTCAATGTCCAAATCAAGAACATTGGGATGCACTTGCTAGGCTTATGAATATAGTGGATTTCTCGCTGTACTAGAAGGGTACAATGATGCTAACTGGATCTGTGATTCAGATAAGACAAAATCCACTAGTGGTTATGTATTCGCACTTGAGGGTGGTGCGATTACATGGAGATCAGCTAGGCAAACAATTATTGCAAGATCAACAATGAAATCTGAGTTTGTTGCTCTTGAGATGACTTGTAATGAGGCTAAGTGGTTGAAAAACTTCCTAGCGAACATTCCACTAGGAATGAAACCAACCCCATCAGTGTCAATACATTGTATTGCCAATCGACAAAATCTATAACTAAAAGCACGAATTATAATGGAAAGAATAAACATATACAATTAAGACATAATTTGGCGAAGCAGCTACTAAAGAGTGAAACTATTTCCATTAATTATGTGAAGTCAGAACGAAATCTAGCATATCCTCTAACAAAACCCCTGGGAAGATAAATTATATTAGAAACATCGAGGGGAATGAGACTTAGGCCACTTGCAAACAAACAAGTGATGGTAACCCAACCTTTGTAATTGGAAATTCCATGAATAAGGTTCATATAGGTAAAAACAAGTCACTTGTTAGTTATGACTGTACTAAATTGATTTTAACCAATTATGTCCTTTCCTATGATGTGTGTGAAAGTTCTAGAGACTACATTATTGAGAGGCTAAAACTTTGTCATTAAAATTCTATGTTGTGAAAGAATTTTAGCCTAAACAAAGTTTTAAATGATTTTTCATATCTCTTATGGCTGATGTATGATTTGCAGCATACACTTGATGAAATCACCTATATGAGTGTCGATTGGGGCCACTTACATGAGATCTTGGCATGAGATCTTGGCATGATCTCTAGAGCACTCATGAATATCGGGCACATGCATTGCCTAGTAAGCGCAACACAACGATAATAACAAGGATTGTGAGGGTGTATTGTGATTGATGAACCTCTAACACACGTCAAGTGTCTTTGGTTCATATAACTTGTTATTGTGTGTTAAGTTTCTCAATCTAAGACTGGTTCATATAGCTTGCTATACCAAATCTGGTGCATTACATCCTATGAGACCTTGGACAAAAATTCTTATCTTTCTTTTAATGTTTGTTTAATCATCAGAACTATTTGGATCGAAGAGTTTTGTTTCAACTCTCTTTTAAAAAAAGTGTGGGATTTTTGTAAAATATTAATTATTTTTTATTTCGAAAGAATGGTAGCTTTACAATGTTCACTACAACATTCAAAAATTTATTAAGTGCTGCAACGTTCAAAATTCTATTATTCTATTCTCCCCTTCTAGCCCTATAAATAGAGGCCTTTCTCTATTCCGAAAATCACATCAAAATCAATCTTCTCTCATTCTCTTTTCTTCTTAGTTTCATCCTTTTTCTCTTTTTCTTTTCTAGAAATATTTTGGGTTTATTTTATACTCTTTTTAGAGACCTTTTTATACACGCCTCAGGAAATATTGTTCGTGATTTTGTCACCTTTTATACAACAACAACCACGAAGAATATGCGAGAGGAAAACCACCACACTACCACCAACAAAGAGTACCACACTACCACTATGTTATCGCACTAACACTGGAACATTCGCAAAAGAAAACAAGAAAGGGAGGCGCGAGGGAAGAGAAACTAAGGAGTCTCTCGGAGAAGATGTGAGTTCAAATTAGGGTTCACAATTTAAAATGCACAAAAGAATATTTTTGGTCAAAGATTCTTATTCAATTGTGAGAAGTGGCAGAAGGGCAAAGTTAGAATTGGAAAAAAAGTTGGAGGTGAGGACGAGATTGTGAAGGTGCAAGAAGAAACATTCTTTTGCATTTAGGGCTTTCATTTCATGGACTTATTTTTGTTTCTTTTCTCTGTTTTTTTTTTCCATTGAAAGAAATGAAGCTTTACTTAGGTTTGATAGCCATATAGAAATTATAAACTGTAAATTGTTAACAAGACTCATCCCATCCTCCTACAAGTATCAAATTGACCCATGACCCATGGGTCAATCCTAACCCATCCTGGAAAAGGCTCTTTTTAGGAGGCCTCCCTTATATGGATCCAAAAAAAGTTTCAACCCCCAAAGTCTCATCTTAAGTGGGTTAAGGTTAGAGTTAATGTGAGTTTGACCCCAGTACAAGACTTTAGTTAACTTTTATAAAGAATATCATTTATGTACAAATATAAAATTATATATTTTAATAGATAGTGTAATATATTATAATTTTTAATATTTTTATATCATATTTATTATTATGTTATTAAATAAATTATATAATATATAATTTAATATTGACTATAATTTATTTATTAATTTACACTGATATAATTTGTGTTATAATATATATATATATATATATATATATATATATATATATATATATATTAGTTAATCATTTTAATGGTTAGTCATGTCATTTGGTTTGACCAATGCGTCTAACACCTTCAAGGTTAATGAAACATGTCCTAAGAAAATGCATAGGGAGGTTGATTGTGGTCTACTTTGATGACATCTTAGTAAAGGTCTTCATAAACATCTTGACCATCTTAGGTAAGTTTTTATTCTTCTTAGGGAACATCATCTTTTTGTCAACTTTGATAAATGCACTTTTTGTTAAGATAAAGTTATTTTTCTTGGATTCAAGGTTGGGAAAGAGGGAGTGAATGTTGATCCTGAGAAGATAAAAGCTATAAAAGAATGACCCATCCCTAAGATAATGGGAGAAGTTATACTCTCAAACCACCTTTGAGAGTTTGAAGTATAATTTGCTTTACAAGGTTATCGCCTTTGTAAACTTTCCCAAGAATATGTCATGTTTCTCTTGAAGATTTAACATTCACTATCTTCTCAAAGCCAGATTCAATAACAGCTCAATACAATATGTATAAGGTTGATTGATCCTTCCCCAGTGATTTTTTTAATGCAGAAACTTGTGCCATTATCTGCTCTACATCTACCACGGGCTCTTCATCGCCATTCACAACAACATCCGACACACATCTTGGAATCCTATAAGAGATCTCATCTGCACACTTAAATTGTCAAAGTTGTCTTTCTTTGTCAACTGAGACAGATACACACTATTTGCTAGGCTGATCATCTTTCTCTCACTATCTCTTTCTCACTTGGACACTCAGACTTTCTCAGCTCTGATGCCAATTTATTAACAAATGACACTCACTTAGATATTTCTGAATATACTTATAGTGTTTTCCACACTATGTGTCAATAAGACACTTACAATTTATAGACTTACATATTGGCTTTTCACCTATAAAACCATAAATTCTACCATTAAGACATCATTTATTCTTTATTATTGTCTAATAACCACTATATTAATCTACTGACCACCCAAAACTGACAAAACTCATCAAGAAATAAACAAGGCAATTAAATCTATCACATTTGAGTTTACCCTAATACTAACTATGTAGTTCTAATGTTATATAAACAACCTCTGAAAGAATACAAATTTTCTCTAATTCATCCACAATGAAATGAACATTTTCAAACTGCACGACTACCTTTAGATTACTAACAATTAGGACTATTTTGAACAAACCTATGAAGTTAAGTTAAGTAACTTAATTCTGCAAAATGTGACCATCTATTGAAGCCAATCTGGACAATTTGACAATGTCGAGTAACCACTAAAACCCTACTGTAAAGGACCCAACTAAAACTATTTTTCTAATCAGACCTAAAGTTGAAACCTCTAGACTGAATTGCCCATTTAACTAAACCACTAACAATTGCCAAAATGAGTACTTTAATGTTGTAGGCCAACCTCTAAACTTTCGCTTAAATTGACGTAATTTCTTACTGTCATAGAGCCCTTTTACTATTTGTTGTTATCTGTATCGTACCTAGGGTAGACCGAACAGTCAGCATTCAGCACCGTTCGGTCCATCCACTCATGGCTGTTGGGTCCATCTGCTACGGTTAACCGGGTCAAAGATTGGGCCGCAATTGGGCCAACGCTTAAGTTATTATTGGGCCAATAGTCCAACAAATGATAAAATCAAAAAATATCTAATTAAAGATACTGATAAGCAGATTATAAACAACCAACCAGATTTTTTGGTAAGTCTGTTTATATTTTAGTCTGTTTTTATTTTATTGGATCCGTGCTAGATTAGGTCCATGAGACAGCTTATAAATATAAGGTCGAGGCCAAACGCCAGATACACTCAATTCATACTCTAATACGTTTCACTCACACTAAACCCATTCTCAAATACTCAAATAGTGACAATCGTTCACTAAGCATTCAATTAAGAGCCAGCACTCTTCAAATCACACGCCTAACTTGGGCGTCATAGTGCCTTTTACAGGTACCTCCCCTCTCGTCCAGAAGGAGACCGATCGGTCCACACCAATACCGATCAGGCAACAATAGTAGATTGAAGGTGACCGAGCGGTTTAGGGTGAAGAAAGGCAAACAATCCAGGTGCTCGGAAGCGGGAAAGACATGTCAGCAGGTTAGTCTCTCGGTCCCGAAAATATTTACCGAAACATTTTGGCGCTCACCGTGGGGTCGGGGGGCATCCCACTGAAACCACAAGGAACTAGGACTAGCGCTCGGTCTCGACATCGCTACTTCGGATCAACAACAAGAATTCTCATCAAAGCGCTACACACATGAATCATCATCTTTGCGTAAAATTTCATCAAAAGATAAGTACTTTTGATATATGAGTATTTCATATGAACAACTATTTAATTGATAATAGATATTACAACTATTTAATATAACAAGTTCATGTGCTTAAGATGGAACTCAAATTTTGCAGCGAAGCTCTTGGAAAGGATAATTGGTTTTCCATTATCTTGAATTGCCATTGTGGGCCAAGGATGAAGTTCTCCCCTTGCAAATTGGGATGGGTCTTCATTAGAGAATTTATCTTTTCTCTTTCGCGCGACGCTCTAAAAACGCCCTCCTACATCCTCTCCACGCGGGATTAACCTCTTCATCTATACGAGTTGTACCGAAAGACTTGGACAACCTACGGAGGACCTCGACGCTACCGAAGGCAACGACCCCGATCGATCTTCTTCAAAGAAAATATCAATCGCGACAACCTCCACTCTTCCGATCTCTCCTTCATATGGTTTTTGTCCCCGCCACTGACCACAATTTCCGCATT
Organism: Vigna umbellata; assembly: GCF_029865625.1. Taxonomy (NCBI): domain Eukaryota; kingdom Viridiplantae; phylum Streptophyta; class Magnoliopsida; order Fabales; family Fabaceae; genus Vigna; species Vigna umbellata. Next base: position 16,228,073 of record NC_142169.1, on the reverse strand, counting down.
TACAATGGCAATCCCTTTGGCGAGCAAGTTCGCCACGAATTTGACGGCGAAGGAATTAGTCACGCTGCGATGCTCTTCCGCTGCGACATCATCACCCTCGTCGGCAGCAGACCCAATACCCATTACCCTTTTGCTAATACAGTTTCAGATACAAAGTACATAACCTAGTTAATCACAATATTTTTCTGGTGGTTCTTAGCCCCAAATCGGGAAATCAGCGCTGACAACCAATTCGCACAAATCACATTTTCTCCATCGCGACTAAAACCTGCAGGAAATCAGAGGACAAAGCAACCTCCATTGCCTCCGCAATCGAAATCGCCATAGCGATACATGAAAACTTGGTTCTTATTCAAGCCTCAACCGAGTTGGAGGACAGTAAAGCACCTACAACTCACCCATGACATATCTTAATATGGATTCCAGACCGAGCGATCTTACTTGCTTGGTTATCCGGTGATAGGACCCGATGTACAAGCCATTTGATCAAACGAGAGCTTACCGCTTGATAAGGAATGTCCTCAACCGCTCGACCTTCCATGGCCTCAAGTGTTCAAACATTCGGTCATTCCGCCTCAAAGGTACTCGGCCATCCGGCCTCAAAGGTACTCGGTCATCCGGCCTTGCAGGTGCTTAGCCATCTGGCCTCTAATGGTGCTCAGCCATCCTGCCTCACAAGTGCTCGGCCATCCGGCCTCTAATGGTGCTCGGTCATCCGTTCTCTTAGGTGCTCGGCCATCCGTTCTCTCAGGTGCTTGGCCATCTGGCCTCACAGGTGCTCGACCATCCGACCTCACAGGTGTCTGGCCATCCGGCCTCACAGGTGCCTGGCCATCCGGCCTCACAGGTGATCGACCACTCGGCCTCTACTATTCGGCCTTCCGTGCCTCAAGTATTCAAGTATTCGGCCTCACAGGTACTCGACCATCAGCCCTCACATGTATTCGGCAACTCGGCCTTTACCGTTCATCCTCCATGGCGTCAAGTGTTCAGGCATTCAACCATTCTTCCTCACAAATCTTGTCTACTAGGAGATTCTTCAGGAACTCCTGGGCCACGGACGGTTACTCTCGTCTACTGGGAAGTTCTCCAAGAACTCTTGGGCCACAGACGGTCAATTTCGTCTATTGGGAGATTCTCTAGGAACTCCTGGTCCACGGACAGTCATTAACGTCTACTGGGAAGTTCTTCAGGAACTCCTGGGCCACAAACGGTCACTCTCGCCTACTGGTAAGTTCTCTAGGAACTCTTGGGCCACGGACGGTCAATCTCGTCTACTGGGAGATTCTCCAGGAACTCCTGGGCCACGGACGGTCACTCTCGTCTACTGGGAAGTTCTCCAGGAACTCCTAGGCCAAAAACAAAGAGCTGAGGAACAATCACTCTCATTTGAGCATCTTTAACCGAGCGATCTCCCCTGCTTGGCTATTCGACCTTATAAAATGGGTTAGTCTAGTGGTTCACATTCTTTTGACAGTTCATATTCAGTTTTTATTTTCCCTTAGAACAGGTAAGCTGGATAATATCAGTCACTGATCAAATGAGAAAAAGTTCTAAAAAGGACTCCCATCATTTACCGCTCGGTTCATGGCAAAGTTCAAAAGGAGAACTCATAAATCCCGTCATAGGTGAAGAACGACTAAAAAAAACGTCCCTCAAACTCATAAGTCCATAGTTAACTACGGCTAAAGCCGAACGCTTAACTCCGACTTGGGGGGCATATGTATCGTACCTAGGGTAGACCGAACGGTCAACATTCAGCACCGTTCGGTCCATCCACTCAGGGTCGTTGGGTCCATCCGCTACGGTTAACCGGGTCAAAGATTGGGCCGCAATTGGGCCAACGCTTAACCTATTATTGGGCCAATAGTCCAGCAGATAATAAAATCAAAGAATATCTAATTAAAGATACTAATAAGCAGGTTATAAACAACCAACCGGATTTTTAGGTAAGTCTATTTATATTTTAGTCTGTTTTTATTTTATTTGATCCGTGCTAGATTAGGTCCATGAGACAACTTATAAATATAAGGTCGAGGCCAAACGCCAGGTACGCTCAATTCATACTCTAATACGTTTCACTCACACTCAACCCATTCTCAAATACTCAAATAGTGACAACCGTTCACTAAGCATTCAATTAAGAGCCAACACTCTTCAAATCACACACCTAACTTGGACGTCGGAGTGCCTTTTGCCCCCCCTCGTCCAGAAAGAGACCGATTAGTCCACACCAATAACGATCGGGCAACAACAGTAGATTGAAGGTGACCGAGCGGTTTAGGGTGAAGAAAGGCAGACGATCCAGGTGCTTGGAAACGGAAAAGACACGTCAGCAGGTTAGTCTCTTGATCCCAAAAATATTTACCGAAACATTATCTAACCTTAAACCCTTCACTTAAGTAGCCGTTCACCCTTTAAACAATTTACCTTACCTTTAGCCAACCCTTCTACACCAGTGAGCTACATAAACATATTATAGGCACTTAGACCAGGTCCTACATGAAACCATAGTTTTCGCACTTAGACCATTCCTGTTCCATGACTCTATTACTCACTAACTAGTAATCAAACACACTCACCTCACCTCTGTCACGCAGAGTTAGTGGAGTCAATGCCCTGCATCCAAAACTCAACCCAATATCATTCATTCCAGCAGTTAAAACATATCACTTCATGTTCTAAACTTAGGCATTAAACACCTATAAACTAAATTATACTCATAAACAAGCTTAGGGAATTTACTCCAACTAATTTAGAACTCAAGACAGCAACACCAACCCAAAGCCACTAATTTCAACATGCTTAACCAGTTTCAATTAGTTGGAAACTCCAAGATCATCAAATCAAAAAATTTGATTCCAATAAGATAGTATAATACCTTTTTTTTGTCAGCAAGCAAAACTGCAAATAACAACCATGGAACCATCCTAAACCTGACACACTACTTAGAATTAGAAGACGTGACCTTTAATACACCACTACAATCTCTTATCAATTAAACCACATATTACTTGTGAATAAAACCTCTTTTTATAAAAGAAACCCATAAACCACCCACAATTCTTATATTTACAATGCACTTGGTACCTCTTTGTATCTTCCGGTGACCTTCTCAAATTAGATAACTTAGCCAAAAGCAGGTACAGTTTTCTACAAGTAAACTAGTTATTGGACCTATGAGCCAATGAACTCATAATTGTGACTCATGATCAATAAAAATATTATTTTAATCATACTTTGATTTTACTTTTTGTATTAATTCAGATTTGATTAGATTCTCTAATTACTACTAACTTGAGCGAAAATTTTTTAGAGACTTTCCACCTTTCGATAGAAATACCGGATAATGAGAAGTTTACTAAGTGAAATAAAACTTTACAAGATACATTCGATTTCACAATAAGAGTTAAATTAACAACATTCATTAAGTATCTTGATTACTTTTTAAAACTTTAATTACAAATATTAATTTATAAATAAGTTATAAGAAAACTATTTTGTGTTCCATCAGCACACCTCATAAGTTAATTGTAGAATTATTGAAAGTTTAAATGAAAATAAAACTTTATTTAATAAAAAAATAAATATTTTTAATAATGGTCTCCCTTCGTATTAAATTACCTATTCTTATGTTAAGCATTTAGTTTTTATCCTTTTGATAGTATATTTTTTTATATTAAATATTAAATTAGTATGATATGTGAAACTGATAGGTACCAGACTCGTTCATTTAGGTAAAATATATTTTAATTAATGATGAATTTTTCCAAATCAATTATATCTTGTTGAATAAACATTGAAAAGCAAAAGAAATAATATTGTTAGTAGTGTAATATAGATAGATAGATGCTAGCTAATTGTGGAAACTATTTAAAAACATGTTTTAATCAGAACGGTGAGATTTTATGGAAGGTAATAGAATGCAGAATGATATTTTGTTTACAAGAGCATATAATCAATAAAATTAATATTTTATTATGAATAATATAAATCCGATCAGTTTTTATAATTAAAGAAAGTTATTTATATTAGGGTTAAATATGTTTTTAGTCCCTAAACTATTGACCGTTTCTGGTTTTCGTCCCTCTTTCAAAATAAGTTACAATTTGGTCCTCATTCTTTTCGAAACTCTAGTTTTAGTCCTTGAAACTTTGGTTTTAGTCCTCGAAAACTACCACATTTTTTTTAACGGTGTTAGTTTTCGAGGACTAAAACCAAAATTTTGAAAAGAATGAGGACCAAATTGTACCTTATTTTAAAAAAGGGACAAAAACCAGAAACGGGCCAATAGTTTAGGAACTAAAAACATATTTAAGTCTTTATATCTGTGAAATACATATTAAAATATTACTTTTATTGATAACAAGTTCGCGTAAATCATACTCAATGTTACTAAAGACTAAACTGAAAGAGAATTATAAAATGGCATTCAATAAATTATTAATTGCATTAAAAGCTGTTATATTTCATAAATGAATATTTAACTAGAATCAACCTGTACTATATACGTTTTAAACCTTTTTCTCTTTCAAAGGTTATTACTTGTAGAGTCATCAATTATACCTTTTAGCTTGCATAAAACACTGTAAATAATAAATAAGTTTATAAAAAATGAGAATTTTATCAATTTAATAGGTGTTATAACTTCATGTGGATTGTTTAAGTCAAAATTGCAAAATGATATAAACATATTTAAGTGATCCACTTCTTAGTATATATAAAAGTATATATAGTATAACATCATATATAAAATAGTTTTGAATTGATATAAAATTGTATATATTTTTTTAAAATGACTAAAAAGAAGTGGTCATTGTGGTGAGTGGAGGGAGTATTACATATAGATAGAGAGATAGAGGTGAGTGAGAAAGAGAAATGTGTTATTTATTATGTAAAGCAAACCAAAGGGGGTGGTGTATCTAGCAATGACTGTAAAAGATCCTGATTTTGGTAATCCTTTTTCTTAGGGGGATGAAGAAGATGCATCCATTGCATCCACATGGGGTCACCTAAGCAACAAAAGTTACCATAATAAAGCCAAATTTCGAAAGCATATCAGATTTCTCAAAACCTGAAACGGACAAAGTGTTTAATTGGATAGTTAAATATATTTATTAGCATTTATTTTTAACTTTTTCTTTATTGTTTTGCCTATTGAATTCACTCAACATGTCAACCCATTTGAGCATATATAATTTGTATAATGTGATTTTCTCAAATCTCCCTGATTCTGGCTTTTCATGCAAAGGGATCTTCTCTCAACACATTCATTGGTTTCTTTTTCACAGCACTTGATAAACGTGAGATCAACTTTCAAGATTAAGTAGGTCTACCCATTTGCATTTTGAAGGATGAGAGCATCCAGATTGAGAAATTCTGTGTATCTTTCTCTCTTAGCTTTCTTCATCGTGCTGGTATGCCTCCTTCTATATCACTACCCTAGATCACATGAAAGTATGCTTCTGTTCAGGCATTCATCAACTGTAAGCACTCTGTAGATTCCTTTTAGCTTTGTTTCTGTCAATTAGCATCATACATACATAAATTAACACAACGTTTCCTCCAATCAGTAGAGGTATTGGAGTTTTGTTTGGTAGCAATAGGTGATTGGTTTCGGTGATACATGTTTAATTTCTCTTATATAAAATTTGTGGATTAGTTTTATGTGTGTGAAGAAATTGTTTTAAGGCACTTAATTGTACCATTTTAAAGGTGAAACAGTAGCAGAGTTACACTCATTTATATAATCCAAATTAAGAAAAAAAATCGAGTATATTTTGTCTTCTGTTTTTAAGTCAAGTACTAACGTTGCAGCGTACTAGGGAAATTTATTGTTTTTGTATGAAGCCATAGAATAACCAAAAAACATTATATGGTTATCCTTTTCGTCGTTAGGGATTCTTATTGCACGCCCCTTGATTTGATATATTTGATTTTTTTAGTCTCTTTGTATTAATTAATTCCAGAATCTTTTGTCTGTGTGCAGATTGAATGATGATACAAAACTAATTAATTGTGAATGTAATATAATCAAATTTTATTTATAAATATAAACATATAAGGTATAAAGAATTTAATTCATAGGTATTTTTCCAAAACAAAAAATTAAATGGAAATATAAAAATATAAAACATTTAATAGATTTCATTTTATAAATAACAAATAATTTAATTGAAAGAAATTTTCATATTGATAAATTGTAAATACATTTAACGTTTGATATTAATTGAATAATTAAAAATGATATTAGTAAGAATGAAAGATTGACAAAGTATTTGATTTGATTGAATTCAGACACATACATGCATTCCTGTTTTTAACAAAGTATTATAACTTTTACTAACATTTTCATCTAATTAGGATTCAAATTTCTTTTATAGGTGAGTGGACTTTTTTTACATCATCATAATTTTGTTCTTACACTATATAGCAGTCAAACTTCTTTAATAATGTATTGATATGTAATTGAATGGACCTGAAAGGCTGATTAATTACTGCAATATCAATGAAAGCAAACACTGACTAGATCATCAAAATAATTTTGGATTCTGGGTTAATTTGTTATTACTTCCCTATCAGTACGACCCAGAGAATGAAAAATTAGGGGATACGCTGAGGAGAGCTACGATGCCAGACAGAACTGTTATTCTAACAATGGTAGATGAATCATTGGCAAGTCCAGGATCTCTCCTTGAAATTTTACTACAAAGCTTCAAATCAGGTGAAGGGACTCAAAGGTTAGTGAATCACTTAGTAATCATAGCCATGGACCTCCAAGCTTTTGAGTACTGCAGGTCCTTGCACCCCTATTGCATCCACCCTTCCATCTTTCCGCGTCATTTTGCCACAAAAACACAATCCATTATGACAACCTCGGCTGATAAGTTATTCACTTGGACAAGAAAGGATGTCTTGTTTGAAGTGATTCGATTGGGTTACAACATAATTTTCACGGTAAGGCTTTGTGAACAATGCTATCAGCCTATTCTTTTCTAACATTTTGTGAGACTCGCATAATTTCTCGAGTCTCAATAAATTTCAACAAGGAAAAGAGTTGTCAATCTTCAAGTTTGATGTAAAAAGTGATGGATGAATGGTTATTAGTTTAGTTGAATTGATTGTGACTTTAATTTTGCAGGATCCAGATGTACTGTGGCTTAGAAGTCCATTGATAAACTTAAATCCAATTGATGAACTCACAATTTCATGTAGTGAGTTAAGTGATGGAGAAAGTGGAAGTTACCTGTATGATGAGGGAATATTCTTCTTGAAAGCAAATACCATTTCCTTCGAATTTTTCAACTATTGGAAATTGACCAAGATTCTTTATCCAAACGATCCCGTAGAAGAGTCTTTGTGTACAACAATAAAAGCAAGGCAAGATATAGCTGACTCGTATGGCTTTCGGATTCATTTAGTAAATACAAGCTCTTTTGGTGGGTTTTGTCAGCTAAAAAAGGATATGTTCAAGGAGGTTTATACCATTCAAGCTAACTGTTGTGACGATCTAAAAAGCAAAGTTCATGACCTGAGGATTGTTCTATATGATTGGATTCGCTTCAGAAAACGTGCACCAGGGGACAATGCTTTGGATAAAATGGCTTTGAGGTGGCCGCAGAAGTGCTTCAGAAGAAATCATACTTAGAATCATATACCGTTCTCAATTGTTTTAGAAGGAACTATTTTGAAAGCTTTCCCTCATCCAAATCTTTAAGTTTAGCTGAACTGATATGTTATCACTCAGTCTAGCTTTAATGTCCATGTCTTCGGAGCATCATAACAGGTTTTTTTCTGCTTCTATTTTGGAAAAGCTCTAAATATAAAACAACTTATAAAATAAAACAGCTTAGGACAATTGTGGTTTTGACCAAAAAGTAGTTCAAAGAATTAAAAAAGTTAATAAAATGAACTGCTTTTAAGAATTTCAGAAAGGCTAGCTAGATACTACTTTAGTGAAAAGCTAAACATCTCCTTTAGCACTTTGTAGTTGTTGAACCGAAGAAGGGAAAATATTACATTTGGAACATTTACCCCAGATATATAGACCATTTTCTTTGGCATTTCAGTGAAATAGAAGTGATTAAATCTCCTTCCCTTTTATCTAATCCTGGAAGTCTTGACTTGAGGTTGTTTCAGAAATAGTGATCCTATTTTTCCCAATTTTTCTTCCGTTAAGATAAAAATACGCCAAACTTCATACAATTGATCCTAACCATGAATAAAACAAGTTGCCTATTTTCCAAGCAAAAAAAACATTATTCTCTCTAAAAACACAACCATATTTTGGCACTACCTACATTGCGTTTTCATGCCTAAGTTTTTCAGTTCAATCTTGAAAATGACACTCACTTAAATATTTCTGAATATGCTTCTTGTTTATATTCATTTCTCATAAGCCTTACAATTTATAGGACTAACATTAGGCATAGTGGCCTATTTACACTCATTCGCATAGTGGTCATGCTTGCCACATTTATAACATTCTACTCCATAATTAATAGATCGACCTCCTCGACCTCTCGCTTTTCTACTACCTCTCCAGTTTTGTTGCCCGATTTGTTCATCTCCGTCTTCACGATCACCTTGGCCACAACCTCTGCTCCAGGATCACCTCGGCCTCGAGTGTTTCAAACACCTCCCTTCAAGTCAAGTTTTGCATGAAGTACTTGATCAAGTCGCTCAAACAACATTCTCCTCCGCTGCTCATGTGCCTCCAAAGAGTAAGCAAGCCCTTCAACTGAGAGCATTGCCAAGTCCTTAGACTCCTCAAATTGCACACACAATATTCTCCACAATACGACTGACAGGCAACTCCTTTACATTTCTTCCGAGTTGATTCGTTACAGCCTCCACTCGAGATATATACTCGGCCACTCGTTATCTACTCTCCAATCTCAGACTCTCAAACTCGTCTTTGAGAGTTTGAAGTCTAACTTGCTTTACATGATTATCACCTTTGTAAACTTTCTCAAGAATCTGCCATGCTTCTCTTGAAGATTTAGCATTCACTATCTTTTTAAAGCCAGACTCATCAACAACTTGATATAGTATGTACAAAGCTGATTGATCCTTCATCCTTGATTTTCTTAATGCGGCAAGTTGAGCCACTATCTGCTCTACATCTTTGCGGACTCTTCATAGCCATTCGCTACAACATCCCAAATGTCTTGGGATCCAAGAAGAGCTCTCATATTGTCAAACTTGACTTTCTTTGTCAACTGAGACAGGGACATAGTGTTTGCTAGGCTGGGCATTACAAATAATACACTATAATGACCATAAAACATAACAGAGTAACTTCGTGACTCTTCCTCTCCCAATGCAATAAACACTACACTCTTAATAATTATTTAAGCTTATTCCTACAATTTACTCTTCTTCCAATGAGGTCAAGGATTTCCAGTAAACTCATTAGAGGAAAAAACTCTGGTCCGCAATATCTTAAATACATATCCAGCTCAAATTGATGGAAAACCAAGCATGATAAAGAGCATTGCTTAAGGCAGAGAAATTAACTACTATAAAAAAAACATCATTGTCAGTAATTCGAATGACATGCATATACTCCAAAGTCCAAACTAAAGCAAACTTTGGCTTTTCTAACTTGTCCAATCTCTCTCATTTTGAAGATGCTATAGTAGGAAATTCAAGACGAAGAAAATTTTAGTGTCCAGTGAATAGAAATTTTCTTTTGGCACACATTTTCCACGCATTGAACTCTTACATATTCTTCCTATCTGATAAGTAACTTTTGCCTCGCTGGTAAAACTGAACATCATAAAGGGACTCTAGATTGATGCAAGAAGGGAGAATAAAACAGACTGCGGCCAGATTTCATAAAATCAACGCCAAAACAAAATTTTGATGCACAAATGAATAAATAGCATAACTTAAAATGAAATGTGAATTGAACATTACACTAACTGCGTCCAAGGAATTGATTTGACTTAACAGAACTCATGCGTAAAAAGCCTTTCACAATAAAATGCGAAGAATCGTACAGAATGTAAGTGGATCATGTTGTTGAAATATATGGAGCGTCTACTTCTGGAAGATCCCAGTTATCATCATCCTCTACCTTCTTGGTTGTTGCAACATCGTTCTTGTTTTGTGCTTGAAATCTTGATTGAGGGCGCCTGAAAATAATGCAGAAAAGACAAACAGTAAATTATCTTACTCAAGGCAACTATCTAACCAGAAGATGAAACCTAATTTTGACAAATAGCAATCTTTCTGAAGGGACCACGTGTGTCAATGGTTTTGACCTGCCTTTTTATCACAGTCTAATTTAGCAATTTATGATAAATAAGGCGGGAGAAGCAGGGAACTTTGATACAAATATCCTATAACCTAGATTGTAATTGCAACCAAAATCCCATTACGATTATCTTATCTGCACTCCCCATGTAAAAATATTGTCTAAATACCTTTACTTGTCACAACTCAAAACAGGAGACTATTTTCACACCAAGCACTATTTGACCCAACTTTCTTCTTGAACTTATCCTCCTTACACATTTATCTATATAGAATCGTCGGATGAATATCAAAAGACTCATTTTATCTTGCTCAATTAACTTAAAACGCATTCAAAATTAGAGCCATCTAAGCTTTGTCCAACAACAGTCATAAAGGTGCTGAATGCATGATTGCCAGCAAAAGTGAGTGCACTAAACAGGGTTCTGGACCAAAACTATGTCTTAGCCTTACTTAAGTTACCTAGCCTTTCAACTCAAAGAAAACATAAGAATGACGATAGGTGATACTTCCCTGAAACCAGTTATCTTACTGAGCTAGATCCTAACTACTCTTTGTCATATTATGAAATGAACTAAGGGCTTGTTTGGTAATAAGGATATAAAAGGATAAGATAAGATAAGATCGAAAAAGATAAGAAAAAAGCAACATAAACATTAATCATATCTAATATTTAGTGTGTACAATGATAACACCAAATAATTTTATGTTGCAGTGGGGGTAGTTGTAGTGATGGTGGTAACAATGATGATGATTATGGTAGTGATAACAACAGTAATAATGATGAGATGGTACCAACAGAAGGTTATGGTGACAGTGGTGATAATGATACCGATTGTAGTGGTTATAATGACAATGATATAACAAGATAGTGGTAGTAGTGAAGATGATGGTGAGAGCGGTAGCAACAATAATGGAAGTAACAGCAGTCATTATGACAATTTGTTGGCAGTAACAATGTCGACAACTTAAGTGGTGACACTAATGGTGACGGTGATGAGGTATTGGTAGTTATTGCAATGAAAATGACACGGCAATAGTGATGATAAAAATGATAATAATGGTAACAATGATGATGACAATAGTGGAAATAGCGGAAGTGGTTGCAAAATTTTTGACAAAAATGGTGGAAGACGTCTTGTGTTGGCCAGTATAGCAACTATGTTATTAAGAATGGCAGTTGATGAGACAAAGATGATGTATAGAGGAGACAATATCCATGGAGAGGTGACGACAACAACAAAGGTTGTGAAATTGATGGTGGTAATGACAATGAAAGAAATGGTGAAAATGGTGGATATGTATGACAATGAGGACATTGATGATAAAGATGGTGATGATGAGACTGGTTGAAATGAAGGTTGAGTAGTCTAGCAGGAAGAAGAAGGTTGACTATCTTATCTTGTTACTTTCTAACTCAGCTCCCCCGACACGATAAATAAGAGGCACACTACATAAGATAGACAATAGGATAAGAAGAACTCGACATACCAAATAATTTATTAAAGCATGAGAGGATAATTATCTTATCCTATCCTATTATACTCTGGCCACTAAACGGGTTTATCCGTAATTAGTTGTCCTTTTAATAACATTAATCCAACATATAACATATCAAACAGAAAATTAATAATAGAATTACCATTTTGGTCCTCAAAGTATAATGTGTTGTTATATTAGTATTCAGAATAACAAATTCTAAACATTTTCTTGAAAATTTTCTAAATATTTCATCAAAGCAAGCCCACTAAAAATATATTTTTAAGTTAAACACTTCTTTTAAAATTTGAAGTAACTTGATTGATGAATTGCATACTATTGTTACTAACTAAACTCAGACTTAAGTCCACATGACTGCATGATTGTTAATTCATTAAGAACAATGAGATTAAAATGCAAAGAGAGTGTAAGCACAAGGAAGGAAGGAAATAACCTGCTTCTGCTTTTACGCTTAGCAGCTTCGCGGTTCTTGCGTTTCTTCTCCTCCTGCTTGTTCTCAAAGAAGCGTCTCCTCTTGCATTCTTGTATGACTCCAGCTTTCATGACCTCTCTCCTAAAGCGGTTGAGCAGCCTCTCCTCGGGCTCGTTCTCGTCAACAACCACCTGCACGTTGTACGCAGATCGGAAGAATAGCGTGTTTGCGTGCGCGTAAGAAGGGTTCATTATAACGTGCGAGGGCAGCTCCGGTGAGTGGTGGTCCTGGTGTTGAGCACAGAGCTTGTGGCTTCGAAGCGAGAAACGCGCGAGGGAAGGAGGGTGCGATTGTGGCTTTGGTGGGAGAAGAAAGGAGAGGAAGGAGGAGAAGGAGGATGAGGCTGCCATTGCCGTTGGTTGAGAATGTGAGATGGGAACATTACACTTTTTCAATTTTGTTTTATCTCATCATCAAATAATATATATATATATATATATATATATATATACAGTTAAATAATATTTTATTTGGTCTTATGTAATGTGATTTATTTTTAGTTTAATAAACTTTTAATTTTGATGACTTTAGACTATTAAGTTATTAATGTGAATTTTATGTTATATATTAATTAGTGATTTTTTTAATTTTATTTATTTTTTAATTTAAAAAATTATTTACATGTAATATTATGTTATATAGTGTTACACGTCAAGTTCTTAATATTATGTTTGGTTTAAACCCTCAGATCGTTCTTATATTTGCTGAGAATCTTAGGTGGATATTCGCTTTTTAAACTGTCAAAATTTGGTCTATATACTTGTAAAATTGAGTCAATTTTGCCCTCTCCATTAAGTTTTGAAAAACGGTGTTAAGAGATATTGTGTTGTCTTTTTTTTTTTTAAATGACTTGACATTATGTATTAAATTAAGAGTGTTTCATCCTACACCTCCAAGATCTCATCCTGTACCTCCAAAAATTTCACTTTTAACCTTTTAACATCTCATCATTATCCTACACCTTTAACTTTATAGAAAATTTTAGGTTTAATAGCCAATTTAGTCCTCACTTTGATTGAAAAATCTCAATTTAGTCCCTCGTTATAAAAGTGTTTTGAATTAGTCCTAACTTTTAAAATAGTGGGTCAGATTGGTCCTTTCTGTTAAATATAAGTTAACAAAATTAATGGATGATGATGTGACACAACTTAAAGCTAACGAGGGACCAATCTAACACATCAGCTTTAAGCTGTGTCACATCATCATCCATTAATTTCGTTAACTTATATTTAACGAAAGGGATCAATCTGACCCACTATTTTAAAAGTTAGGACTAATGTAAAACACTTTTATAACGAGGGACTAAATTGAGATTTTTCAACCAAAGTGGGGACTAAATTGGCTATTAAACCAAAATTTTATTTTTAATTTTAATAAATATATTTTTATTTTCTTTTTTTCTTGTTAAAAAGTATATCACCTTAATAATAACTAAATTTAAAATTCAAATATTATTTAATATAATTTTATATTTTAATAATTATTAAAATATGATTTATGTTAAAATAATAATTATATTAAAAATATAAAAATAAAATAATTAAAAATAAAAATAATAAAAATAAATAAATTATATTAAATAAAATATTTAATATATTCAAATATATTAAATTATATTAAAATATTAAATTAAATTACATAATTATTAAAATTTAAATAATAAACAAAATTTTGAAACAGTGATTTATCAAATAACAAATAAAATTATATTAAATAAAATATTTAGATATACTAAATTATATTAAAATATTAAATTAAATTAAATAATTATTAAAATTTATATATAAGATAAATTTATCCGATTAACAAATTTTTCAAAATTTTGTTTCTTTAAAATTTTAATAATTATTAAATTCAATTTAATATTTTAATATAATTTAATATATTTAAATATATTAAATATAATTTTAAGTATTATTTTTATTTTTATTTTTATTTTTGTTATTATTTTTCAATTTTTTTAATAGAACTATTTTAAAAATATAAATTATATTTTATTAATTATTAAAATTTTAAAATATAATAAATAATATTATAATTTTTATTTAAGTTTAATATTTATTAAATTTTAAATAAAAAACAAAGTATTAACATATTTTATAGATTTTAATATATAAATAAGCTTTTTAAAATTTTCATTTTTATTTAAAATTTATTAATTATTTAATTTATTTTAATATTTTATTATAATTTAATATATTTGAATATATTAAATCAAATTTATTTTTATTATTATTTTTATTATTTTATTTTTATGTTTTTAATATAACTATTATTATAATATAAATTATATTTTAATAATTATTAAAATACAAAATTATTTTAAATAATATTTAAATTTTAAAATAAAATAAAATAAATTATTATTAAGGTAGTGAAGATTGTTTTTAATAAAAATGAAAAAATATTTATTAAAATTAAAAATAAAGTTTTGGAAAAGTTGGAGGTGCAAGATGATGATGAAATGTCAGAAGGTTAAAAGTGGAATTTTTTGGAGGTGAAGGATGAGATCTTGGAGGTGGAGGATGAAACACTCTTAAATTAAATGGGTTATGTGTTGTAGACCCTCTCCACTGTCAAACTCGTTGGATCCACCATCTTCTTCTAACCCAACCAAAAAACACGCCACCAAAAATAGAACCCATCAGGAACCTTCTTCTCTATCTTCGTCAACCTGCAAACTCAAACCAAAGCCAGAAAAACCTTAAATCCCAAGTTGCGTCTTAATTAGTTTGTTCTTTTGTTCTGAATAGTCACAGTCATTGCGATAGAGAAACACAACCCAACCACTTGAAATTACAAAAAACAAAAGTCAACATATTACCATGTTGTGGGAAAACAGTTAAAAACCTTTTACAATGTTATACCATTCCCACAAATTCATAAGAATTTTCAATCATTCCAAAATTGAACACCTCCCCCCCATTTAAAAAAGTTCAATTTTTTCAACTTCATAAGAATAACATCCGCAGTGACAGTAGGGAAACACAACAAAAACACCCAATAGAACCCAAAAAACATAATTGTGCAAGAAGCAAAGCAAAACCTGATCCATCCCATCAAGTAAAGGCTGAGCAACAAAGATGGGGATCTCATCCATGAACTGGTCAGGCTTCTCAGAATGAAGGATCTGAGTGAAGCCTCCCATCCCAGACTGGGGTCCACGCTTGAATTTGTTGTACCAAAAGTACATCACTCTGCACTGCCACGTGTTGTAGATAGAGTCAGAGGCAGTGACTGTAGTGTGAAAATGCCTCTTTTTTTGGGAGGAGGATCTGTGGAGTGGCATCTTGATGAGAGGATCCACCGAAATGGAAGGGCTGAAAATACCTTCACACCTTCTTCATTGATCCAACCTGCAAATAAGAAATTAAGAACTAGACAAAAGGAAAACCCTTGAAACGTTAGTCGACCACGGGAGCATTAGCCGCAAATCGAACCTGCAAATAAACCCTAAAATCCAAAATCTCAAACTTCAAATCAGCACCACCACTTCGCATCTCAAGAGCCACCATGAAAAATCATCACCAATCTTCGAACCTGGTAAGCAGTCCCACTACTCAAATTTCAAAATCCCAAGATTTTACTCATCGAAAAACAAATAGCTTTTTTTAATTTTGTTTGAGAAGGTTTAAAAATCGAATTTCGAATTCGGCATTGACCTGAGAGTAAGTTCGAGAAGAAGGGTTTTTTAGTGCATGATTTGCAATGTTGGACCCACCCAGAGTCTGATCCATGAACTTTGCGGTCACCAACCCTGACGCGCATCCAATGCTCGTCCCAGTAGACAACAAAGTCTAGTGGCTCGTTGGGTTAGTGTGCAGTTGAGAAAGAAGCACTGTGGCTCGTTGGGTTAGTGTGTAGTTGAGGAAGAAGCAGTGTGGAAAAATTTACTTTTTCACGTGGAGACCCATTCAATTTAATACACAATGTCACACCATTTAAAAAAAATACAGCTCAACACTTTTCAACGTCGTCTATCAAAACTTAATGAAGAGGGCAAAATTGGCTCAATTTTACAAATATATGGACCAAATTTTGCAATTTAAAAAACGAGTACCTACTTAAGATTTCCCAACAAATATGAGGACGATCCGAAGGTTTAAACCTATTATGTTTTAAGTTAATGTTAATATTATGTGTCAACTCATTATAAGTGTTAAGTATTAATATCATTTATCATTATTTTATATTCAATTTAGTCACAAATTTATTGTATTTAATTTCATTCTAATTTTTATTAAATTTATTAATTCAATTCTTTTTCTTTTAAATGAAATTTGATCGTTTGGGATCGAATTTAATTTTGATATAAATGTAATACAAAATTTGTAATAAAATTCATAATCTTAATAATTTTTTCAATAAAATATATTTATATAAAAATTAATTTATAACCAATTTAATATATTAAAATTAAAATTGATCGTTATCTAAAAAATAAGATCACTTGTTTTATTAAAAAAAAGTTACATATATAAATAAACTTTTTCTATCTTTTTTCTGGCACAAAAATAAGTTTGTCTATATTATTGTATTCTATTTCTACAACTTAGCTTTAAAAATAAAAATAGTTTTATATTTAAGAATTGGTGAAACTTTTTATAAAAACAAATATATAGAATAAAATATTTACAAAAATTGGTTTAATTCATAACGCATAATTGAAAAATCATTAAAATATATTTTTTAATAATGCATTTCACTTAAGTTATAAATAGTATGACGTACATTACTATAAGCCTTAAAATGTTATACCGAAATGTTTATTAAAAATGTGAATTTTAATAAAAGTTTAGTATAATGTTTATATAAAAATTAAATTTAATCTCAATTTGAAAATAGATAAAATTGTTTTATTTTAGACAAAAAAATTGGACTTAATTGAACAAAATTAATGAAAATTTAGATTGAATTAAACAAAATTAATGAAAACTGAGACTGAATTGAATAAAATTGACAAAAATTAGGATTAAATTAAGGGTTAAATATGTTTTTAGTCCCTGAACTATCAGACGATTTTGTTTTTAGTCCCTGCTCAGAACTTTGATGGTTTTTAGTCCTTATAGTTTTGAAACTCTGAGTATTAGTCCTTAAAAATGGACGGTGTTAAGTTTTTGTGGATGTGGCAAACGACGATGCCACGTGATCACTGATCTCTGCCTTCACTCTCTGCCACGTGGGATGTTTAACTGTTGAACTGAGATTAAGTCAGTTAAGCACTTCGTGATCTTTTATAAATGAGATTTGAAGAAGTTTGGTTGTTCTTCGTGGCTGCAGCTGAGGAGAAAGAACTTGGGTACATCTGAAGGTTAGAGTTGGTATTGTTGAGGTAAGTTTGTATCTTTTGGTTTTGGTCTTCTTCTGTTCTTCGTGTGAATATGACGATTTGGGATATAGGGTTTTTGTGGGCACCAAAGCTGATGAAGGGATTGTTTTCTTGTAGTGAAATGAAAGGTGACAGCGGAGGAAATGGTTGGACGCGAAGGTCAATTGGTTCGTCTAAGTCGCAAAACTGTGGATCATCTTCACGGTTACCTTCTAAATTGTGTGGTTGTGGTGAAACATTGTTGGTTTTGAAGGCAAATACTGTGAAGAACAAAGGAAGATTGTTTTATAGATGTAGAAATTGGGCAGTAAGTGATTAAATATTTCATTTCATTTGGTGAATTTTGAATTAATCCTGTGTTGTTTTGATTGCAGAGTAATTCAAGTTGTAATTACTTTGAATGGCATGATGAAGGAGTTTCTGAAACTGAAGGAAGCTTTGAAAGAAAACGTGAAGAACTTCAAATGTGTTTAGAAAATGAAAAACTCGTATTGGATCTAAGGAAGAAGAACGACAAGTTGAAAAGGAAATTAGAAGAAGAGAAGAAAGTTGGAAAAATGATGTTGTTGTTGTTTATCTTGTCATGGGCGTTAACAATTTTCTTTTGTATTATGTTTTTGTT
Source organism: Vigna umbellata (assembly GCF_029865625.1). NCBI lineage: Eukaryota > Viridiplantae > Streptophyta > Magnoliopsida > Fabales > Fabaceae > Vigna > Vigna umbellata. Next base: position 16,209,890 of record NC_142169.1, on the reverse strand, counting down.
AAAGATGAATTGTAACTAAGAATTATGGTTGAATAAAATGAGGATTGTCTGGAAATTGTTTATGTTGTTGTTTGTTTTCCCTTTAACATTCCACTGTTACTGGTATATTCATTTATGTTAATAAAGAAAACAGTTCACAGCATAAGAAAGCACAGGCAGAGTATCTGTAAATGTGGACTTGGAATAAATAAAGTTAACTTGCCATTATGCAAAGATGGAATACAACTCGAAGTTTAGTGGTCCCTTTGAAAATGAAGTGGTCACATACTATTAAATAACATAAGTTTAATGGTCCCTTTCCACTACAAAAAATATTAAAAGCAACCACACCAACCACTGTAGCCAGTACTATAATTGTTCCCTTAGTGGGTCACTGTGAATTACAAAATTCAATACAATAAAGAATAGAAAACCACATTTGTTTTTACAAACTGCCCTTACTCTGTTCAGGTCATTCTTCACAAACTTAACCTCTTTTCCATTTAATACACTATGCTCCAATAGTGCATTTTTGAATTCCTTTAAAGAACAGAACTCCATCCCCAATTCAAATCTGAAGTTCTTGTTCATATCATCTTTTCTAAACTTTTTAAATTTCCCCTTTGATAACCTCACATCCTCATCACTATCTACATTTGAATCCAATTCATCACTATTGTATTCTTCATTGATCTCATGATCTCCAACTTCTTCATTCAGTAAAAATGAACCTTCCCCAACATTGCCTCTTCTACGCACACATTTCTTCTTCTTTTTCATTCTATTCCACCTATCCAAAACTGGATTAATGTTTCTCCGAAATTGGTCCACCCTATCATTCTGAACATCAAACCCATCATCTTCATTAGCCATTCTGTCTTCTTCACTGTCATCCACACATTCTTCAGCTGAAGCTTCTACTTCCCCCTCAACAACATTCCCCCCTTCCTCTTCTTCCCCAAGATAATCATATTCATCACCACCAACAAACTCTTTTTCTTCCTGACCCATTTGAACATCTTCATGTTCATCATGACCATCACACTCTTCTTCTTCCTCACCCATTTCAACCTCTTCATGCTCATCATCACCATCACACTCTTCTGCCTCACTCATTTGATGTTGTTGTTGTTCATGACCACCACCAAACTCTTCTTCTTCCTCACCCATTTGAACCTCTTGCTGTTCCTCACCACCATCACACTCTTCCTCCTCACCCTTTTCAACCTCTTCTTGTTCATGACCACCATCACAGTCTTCCTCACCCTTATCAACCTCCTGCTGTTCATGACCACCATCACAGTCTTCCTCACCCTCTTCTAGACCCATTCCACCCTCTTGTACAATCTCATCCACTTTGGAAACCACTTCCTCCGTGTCTATGTTTCCTTTTTCAACATCACCCTCTTCCACTTCCTCAGCCACTTCACCACAACTAAGAAAGTGAACTTCCACTGCCTCACTAGGAACATGTTGAACATAAATTTCTACCTCTTCGTTATTCTCCTCTGCATAATTAGCCAAGTACAGTGCTTCACTGTCATCACTCAATAATCTGACATTATTCATCAGCCTTTGTTTGGACCCCTTCCACCAAAGTTTGAAGTCTGCATCATACTTAAATTCTTTAACTATTCCAACCGCTTCAAAATATGACCAACGATCCGGATCAACTCCTTTGATCACGTGTATCTCTCCTCCAACATACTGTAGCCCCTTATTACTAATAAACTTCCCCATGTGATGCAAACAAATGTCGAAAACCATTTCTAGACCTACATTCACACATCAACGCTTTACGCACAAATTGGAACAACCATAACCGAAACACAAAAACAATAGCTTAACTTACCTTTACGCTTGTCTTTACGCTTGTCTTTGACGACCACCGGAACGACCACCGCAACCACCACCGCAAGGACAACCAAGATACAATGCTTCCTGTCAAAGGTTTCCACTACAATGCTTCCACTAAAACTACGTTTTCCCCCCAATTCAAATATTTACTTTTGACAAATTCTGAACCCTATATCTAATTCAATCAACAACGTAATTAACTGACTTAATCTCAGTTCAACAGTTAAACATCCCACGTGGCAGAGAGTGAAGGCAGAGATCAGTGATCACGTGGCATCGCCGTTTGCCACATCCACAAAAACTTAACACCGTCCATTTTTAAGGACTAATACTCAGAGTTTCAAAACTATAAGGACTAAAAACCATCAAAGTTCTGAGCAGGGACTAAAAACAAAATCGTCTGATAGTTCAGGGACTAAAAACATATTTAACCCTTAAATTAAATATATGAAAATCATACGTGAGATTGAAAGTAACACATGACATTGAAACTGACACATGATACTGAAATTGACACATGACACTGAAATTGACTATGACACTAATGCTGACTTGATATGTGAATGTGACTTATGTAGGTTTGGAGGCACGACGAAACCAGGTGGAAGAGGCTCGTGATTTAGGTGGTGCAATTTCAGTGGTGGTTGATTCTAACAATGGTGCCATTGATTTTTTTCGATTAATAAATGCTCTCTTGGTTGGATAATTTATTTAACCAACTTAGTGCATCAAGGCTAAAGAGTAGACAATAATCAATTGTAAAGCATGTTAACTGAGAGTGAGCTTTAAAGAACTTAATAACTACATAGTTTATCAATACTGGTTCACCTATTAAGGCTACATCCAGTTCTCCTCTAAATAATTTTAGAGGGTTCCATTAGATATTCAATGAAGTACAATCTAGTTTAACTCACTCCTAATTGCGTACTATTATTCACCACTCTTGGTACCCCTAAACGCTATTAATCCCTTTAAAACTCGTTTAGTTTAGTTTTCCCCACTTGTAGTTGTGTAGTATTACTACTTTTGGTATCCCTAATCAACGAATAACCTCTAGTTATCCTAGACCAGTTGAGTACCCGCACCACTCCTAGTACTCAATAACCCGCCGATATTTCCTTGACTATTTGCACCATTTCTGGTACTCAGCAACCCGCCAAGATTTCTTTGAGTATTCGCACCACTCCTGATGCTCAACAACCTGCCGAGATTTCCTTGGGTATTCGAACCACTCCTGGTACTGAGCAACCTGCCGAAATTTCCTTGAGTATTCGCATCACTCCTGGTACTCAGTAACCTGCCGAGATTTCCTTGAGTTTCACCCATTCCTGGTTGTGCAGTATTATTTACCACTCTTGGTATCCCTATCAACAAATAACCTTTAGTTACCCTAGATCAGTTGAGTATTAGCATCAGTCTTGGTACTAGACGATCTCGCCTAGATTTCCTTAACTTTAAAGAGTTAAGATGTAAGTGTTTTGGTTCTCTTCAAAATTTCAATCATAGATTGCTTACAAGTAGTTTAGATTATATCTTTCTACAAGAGAATTTGAATACAATACAAAGTAATCTAAACACTCGCATGTGTTTCTCTCATCTCTCTTTTCTCTCCTTACAAAAGTAAGCATATAATATAATGAAGTATAAGGGAGATGATTTACTTTTCTTCATTACTCTTAGAATCAAACTTCCCTAAATTATTTTTGATATTCAATATGAAACATTGACGACCAAAGGGATGGAAATATGATATATATTGGGTTTTCTATTCTTTTATAATTCATATGTTGTTTTGCATAAGATGAGTCTTATATAAACTCTATTTTGAATATAGCAAGTTGTATTGGATGCTTAAGCTCAAAAGTGTTTAGGATTTGACCATTTCTTGTAAAGATCTGTTCTGTCTTTCAACCATTCTGTTTTTATGCGGCATCCTTGGAGTTAAAAAAATATGTTTAATGAAAAAGTGTTTGCAAAAATTTTGAAATAGTTCATTTTCAAATTCTCTACCATGATCACTTTTGATTGAAATAATCTTATAACCTTTTTTATTCTGTATTTTCTTACAAAGTTTATAAAAAGCATCACTTGCTTCGTGCTTATAGACTAGGAATAAAACTCATGTCCATCTAGAAAAGTCATCTACTACCACAAGTCCATAGCGTTTACCGCTCATTGATGTTGTCCTTGTAGGTTAAAATAGATCTATATGTAGTAGCTCAAGAGGTCTTTTTGTAGAAACAATATTTTAAATTTTAAAAGATTCTTTGACCTGGTTGTCTCTCATGAAAGTGTTACAAAAGATTCTACCATTGAATGATAATTTAAGTAATCCTCTCACAAGGTCATGATGTTGAAATTTTGAGATTAATCTCATACTTGCATGTCCACATTTCCTATGCCACGAAATTGCATTATCTTTTATAAACACTAGACATGAGACACTTTGAGCATGTAATTCATCTAGATCTAACTTGTACAAGTTGCCTTGTTTATTGTCAGTAAATACTAGTAGACTTTGGTTATTTAGGACTTTCCATTGGCCTTTTTCAAAGATAACATTGTATCCGCTGTCACACAATTGGCTTATGCTCAAAAAATTTTGTTTCAAGCCATTTACTAATAAAATGTTGTCAGTAGAAGGGAATGTGTTTATACCTATCTTTCCAATACCTATTATTCTACCTTGTTGATTTCCTACGAATGTTATTTTTCCACCCTTCTTGCTTGTAGGGACTTGGAACATAGACCTTTGACTCATCATGTATCGCGAGAATCCACTGTCCAGGTACCATGATTGGGGTCTCCTTGGGGTCATCAAGCATATATGCAAGAGAAATAATTTTATCTTTAGCTACCCACATTGCCTTGGGTCATGTATTGTTAGTCTTATTCATTTTTCTCTTTTCAGAGTCGTCTAACGAGCATTCAATGATATTTATCATGTGGCAGAGATTGACTTCCTCTTCTTTCTCATTAGACTTTGGGAAGTCCAAATCATCTCAAATACTCATTAGTTCCTTTTTCTTACCTTGTTTGGGAAAGCTAGTTTTCATCCTTGTTGTTGAAGAATCCTTGAGGAAGTAGATGGAGGTGTGAAAGCATGAAGATTGGAGGTTGAGTGGCTTGATGAGTATGGCGTGATATGCATCCTAAAAGGAGGTTGGGCCAACCTTAAAGGAAAAGGAAGAAGAAGTCTAGAAGATAGACAACTCCAAGGAGAACATAGGAAGAGAGTCTTGCAATTTTGGCAAAGTTTCTCTAATATAATTCAAGTTTTAAGAAAATACAAGAAAGAGGGGTGCTTCTCCTTTTATAGTTGAAGGAGAGAGTTACAATACATGCATTTGAAAATAGCCTAGAAGCTTATTCAGCCAAGAGAGATGAATGAGAATCTTCTGCCTTTACTTCATCCAATCACATTTTGTCTCTTTTTCGGCCAATCACATGCAAGGGACCTTATGGCTTTAAACAAGCCAAAAAAGGTTGGATCACGTCATATGCAAGCCCAACTCAAGAAACATGCCCATAACTCGTTCAAGACATCATCTTGTCAGTTTTGACCTTTGCTGAGTGTTTTGCCCACAACTTTCTCCACATAGCTCCAAATGAGATGATTCTTTTTTTTTGTTGGAAACTAGACTCAAATAGCTTTCCACTTATTATAAGCACATATCTTTTGGATTTGTGAGCTGGTTGCAATTGAGCTTCAAAAATTGTTGACATGAAAGCAAGTCTAGAAATAACATGATATCTTGACCAAAATAAGGTCCAAAACAAAGACTTGTGTACATATTTACAAGGCTTAAAAGAAAGTAAAAACAAACTTGAAAACAACATCCTTCATAGGAGTGAAAGTCTTAAAGTCCTTTTTCTTCTTCCATTCTCGTGTTCCCAAATCAAGTTGTAGCTTCTTAAAAAATCTCCACTAAGCTCTTTAGATAATTTGCATCAATTATCTAATAATATAATATAATAATTTATTGACATATTATTACAATTTAAAATATTTCTATGCTATTATATTGAATTTTAATATAATCTTTGATTACAATTGTTTCCATATGGTAAAATGCGACATATTATTTAAGATTGATTTCAACAAATAAAAGACCTGAGACTCCAAAAACGATTTTCGAAGGATGGCTTCTCAACAATGGGTTTTTCTCCCTCTAAGATATTTTTTTTTGTCCTCTCTGAAAAATTACTTCTCATTTCTTTATTTTCTTTTCTTCAGTTTCCACCTCATCATACTGACTACCTAGAAATTCTCTTCTTTGTGACATAGGATTTTCGTTATTTGAAATTAATAATAATAAAAATAAAAATTCGTCTTAATTAATTAAAAATCCATAAAAAAAACACTTGCTTGAAAAAAAATATAAATACCCTTACCAAGAGAAATAAAAGTTTCAAAACAAATAAAAGTTACACATAAATGTTAATGTAGTGTAGAAGTGTAGATTCCATAGCGGTGAGCTTGAAATTGTTGAGCTGAGTCAAGATCGAGAGTGGAAAAGAAGTGAGTGACAAGGGTGAGTTTATAAGGAAAGGGGTACTATTAGAAAATTTTCTGTCCATCTCTTTCTTTAAGTAAAAGAAAATAGAACTTTCATCTACTCATTTTCTCCTTTCTTTTTCTTTAATCTTTTCTAGAGAATTCAAGCTCCTTTCTCTGATTTTCTTATTCATTAAATAATTCAAGGCATCCACTACGAGTATGAAGTCCTTTCATTTTCTAAAGTAAACTTATTTCTTCTCTTTAATATGCTTCTTGTTTCACTTCACAGATGGTTATTGCTTTTGCACCTCTGTAATTACTGTTTGCACCCCAGAAAAATAATAAAAAAAGACTACAACATTTTTCTCTACTGCACTACACCACCTAACTGTCACCTCCATCGTCAGCGTTGCTGCAAAAGAAGAAGAGAGAAAATACGAAAAAAAAAACTTATTTTGGAAAGCTTTTTCCGAAATATATTTCATGTAGAAGTGTCTGAAAAACTTAACCGACAAGAAATTATATTTTCCAAAAAGTCTGTTTTGAAAATACTATTATGAAAAACTTATTCCAAAATATATTTCAATGTATTTTGGAAATTCTGTTCAAAAAATCTCATTGTGAAAATCTTGTTATGAAAATTCTGAAAAATTATTCTAAAAATCGTTGGGAACATGAAATCTGGAAGTCAATTTCATAGAAGATAAAATAGTCATTTCGTAAATTTTGATCCGTGGGGCTGCAGAAAATGAAAGCGTCCTCAGATTTGGCCGCAATGGGTTTTTTGGGTGAGTAATTCTTTCTACACCTCCATAATTTCTTCCTACATCTTAATTTGAAGAAGAAAGTAAGGAGGTGCTCAGAAAATACCTTTTCGGGTTTGGGACAAATTGTAATATTTGAATTCTAGTTCTCGAGAGAGTTTGATGTTTAGGATTGGATTTTGACTATGGGGCTTCCATGATATTTTCCTTAAATCTTTCCTTTTAATTCAAGTGATTTATCCCAACCACATAAATAAAAGATATGAATAATTTATATTAAAACATTATTTAAATAATACTATATTTCCTATACATAAGTGTACCACAGTTAACGGGACAAACTAATAAATTTTTATATAATTGTTTCATTGTATACAATTATATAATCATACTTATATAAAAGAAATAAAAAATTAGTTAAATAAATTAGTCTATAAGTTTTAACGTGAAATTAAAAAAAATTTGTCTTTGTTTCAACTTTTGATATGGATTTATTTTTAAACTTTAAAAATAAATAAATATAGTTTCTTAAATATAATTATATTAATTTTTTTTAGGTTTAATATATCATTTGATCCCTATTTTTAGGGGTTTGGTTCAAAATAATCCTACCTTTTAAAAAAGTTCAGTAAGACCCCATATTTCGTTAAAAAAATGCCGCTCACACCGTTAAAACCGGTACAAATGCCACCGTGGCATCTCATAAGCACGTGACACATGTTAATAGGTGGACTTAAATAATTTTTTAATTTAAAAAAAGTTTAAAAAAGTTCCTGCCACGTCATCATCACCATCTCCAGACAAACCCTAATTTCTCTCCAAGAAACCCTAGCCGCCGCACCATCCAGCGCCGTCACCGCTATCCTCGCCGGCAACCGTCCTCTCCAACACATCACGCGCCACCACCAAAGCGTCTTCTTCCTTTTATTGCACCTCCATCACCTTCGCATCTCACCTTCGTTCTCGCGCCACCACCCAATGCGATCCCTTGCTATGCCGCGACCACCAATCTTCACCATTTTCACCCTCGCACCAGCCAAATCGTCGTCGCGCCAGCAGCACTGCCGTCCAATCTCCACCACTAACCACCAGCCAAATCGCCAGCTACTGCTGATCGCAAATCGCCACTCTTCTCCACCACTAACCGCGCCGCTGCTTGCCTACACTTGCAACCACAATCAGATCTGCAAGCAAACCGTGGAGACCTAGGGTTTCTCGCGTTCTCGTCGCATAGCTTTGGTGGTGGCACGTGATGTGTTGGAGAGGACGGCTGCCAGAGAGGATGGTGGTGACAACGCTAGATGGTGCGGCGGTTAGGGTTTCTTGGAGAGAAATTAGGGTTTGTCTGATGATGGTGATGATGACGTGACAGGAACTTTTTTAAACTTTTTTTAAATTAAAAAATCATTTAAGTCCACCTATTAATGTGTGCCACGTGCTTATGAGATGTCACGGTGCCATGTGCACCGTTATGTTTTTAACGACATGAGCGGAAAGGACTGGATTGAACATTTTTTAACGAAATATGGGGTCTTACTGAAATTTTTTAAAAGGTAGGATTACTTTGGACTAAACTCCTAAAAGTAGGGACCAAATGATGTATTAAACCTTTTTTTTAACATGTCAAATGATATTTGAAACTAATTTTTTAGTTGTTTATATTGTTTGATACTATTGAATATATTGAAAATTATGTATAAGATTAATCTAATACATAATTTTCATTATGTAGGGCCTAAGGTTCTTTTGAGAACAAATTGTGTTGCATCTGCCACTACACCAGCCGCTACTAGCGGCGGTGCCATTTATCGCTGTCGGCGGGCCATCGTCTATCGTTGTCACTCTCGGAAGAAGAGATTACCTCTTTATCCACTGGTGGCATTCCTCAACGGCGATTTGCAAGAAGAGATTTACATAGAGCAACCTCCCAGTTTTGTTGCTCAGGGGAGTCTTTTGGGTTGGTATTTCGTTCTCTATGTCGTCTTGCAAATCATTAGCAATTTGGTGTCACTTGAGTGCAGAAACAAATACTTTTACTAAGACTTGATTAATTATATTAGTAAGAAGCTTGATACATACGTATGTACTAGCTTGAGGAGGAGTGTTAGATATATTATCTTTATTTTATATTTATCTTTTATCTTTAGTTAATTTGTTATTATTTCTTATTTGTATTTTGAGCTTAGTCCATATTTTTCTATTATAAATAGAGGACCATACATGTATATTTAACACCAAAAAGATTAATCTAATACATAATTTTCATTATATTCAACATATACGTTCCAACTCCAATGCTAGTATAAAAAGTCATTTAACATGTAAAATAATATTTAGTGTAATTGGGTTAAGATTATATGTATTTATTTTTAAGACTTTGAGATAAAGCTTGAGAGAGCAACAAATTATAATTTCATGTCTAAGTTTAAAGATTACACAAATATTTATCCGAAGAAATAAATATGTACAAATATTTTAAAAAATATAATTAAGCAATTAAGAAAATTGTATAAAAAATAAGTTGCGTTTCATATTTTAAATTGTACAATTCAATTATTTAAGGGTTAAATATGTTTTTAGTCCCTGAACTATCAAACGATTTTGGTTTTAGTCCCTACTCAGAACTTTGATGGTTTTTAGTCCTTATTGTTTTAAAACTCTGAGTAATAGTCCTTAAAATTGGACGGTGTTAAGTTTCAGTGGATGTGGCAAACGGCGTTGCCACGTGATCACTGATTTGCTCTATTATCTGTCTGCCACGTTGGATGTTTAAGTATTTGAACTGAGATTAAGTCTGTTAATTACGTTCTGAAGGTTGGAGTTGGCAGCGACGCGTCGTTTTCTCTCGGACAAAAACTCACTCTTACCTTGACCACTATGATTACACCTCTTCACCGCAACAGTGTCACCACTCTCAGGCAGCACACCCTTGTACAGGGTCCCAAAAGCACCATGACCAATGACCCTATTAGCACTGAACCCCTTAGTGGCAAATTTCAGCTCCTTTAGCTAAACTCCTTTAGCATTCTAATAATCTCCGACTCAATAGATTGATCAAATTTCTTCATTCGCTTCACCTTCTTAGAATACACCCAAATGAATGCAACAGCAAAGAGCGCAAGATGAAAAGCACCAGCAGTCACAACCCCAGTAACAGTCACAACCCCAGCAACAGCCCCCACAGTACCGTTCCAAGAAAACCCCACATACATGAAATCATTAAGATACATACCAACATCGAGATCCACCTTCAAAATCGGATCTTTCGGCCTCACAGTCCAGTACGAGACCCACACAGCGGTGGAATCGCCGACAGCAGTGGAGTCCGGCGAGATGACGAAGGTGAGGCCACCGCCGACGAAGGATGGATTGAGGTTGGTGACAGAAAAGGAGAAGAAAGTGGAGAAGCTCGCCAGAGAAGGGGACCCTTGTTGCCGGAATCTGATGGGGTCAGAGTAAAGCGCTCTGCCAGCAGCGGAGTTTGGGACGGCGGGGTCAGCGCATTCCACATGGAAGGCGTGGTTGCAACCGGGAACGAGTCGAGCGGGTTGGTCGGTGGCGATGTCGTCGAGGCAGACGGCGCATTCGGAGCCCATGAGAAGGTCTTTTCCGGTGATGGAGGGAAGCTTTTGGAGCTGCGAGGGGGAGAGGCCGGCGTCGGAGACGTGCTTGGCCGGTAGGTGGGGATCGGGGTGGTGAGTGCTGGCGTACCATAGAAGACACATGTAAACGACGAAAATGGCGGTCCAGCATGTCCAGCTTGTCGAGGTTTGGCACAATTAAATCCCCCAATTCAAAAATTTAATTTCACAAATTATGAACCCTAGAACAACTTAATTAATCAACTTAATCTCAGTTCAAATACTTAAACATCCAACGTGGCAGACAGAGAATAGAGCAAATCAGTGATCACGTGGCAACGCCATTTGCCACATCCACTGAAACTTAACACCGTCCAATTTTAAGGACTATTACTCAGAGTTTTAAAACAATAAGGACTAAAAACCATCAAAGTTCTGAGTAGGGACTAAAACCAAAATCGCTTGATAGTTCAGGGACTAAAAACATATTTAACCCATTATTTAATTTTATGAATTACACTACAATACTAGATGATACAATGAATGATACAGTAAAATAAAGTAAGTCTAGCTTCTATCACAGACGGTTCCACTATAATCTTCAACAAGATTACAATTGAGTATTCTCACCACTCCTGGTATCCTTAGGCACTCTTGGTATCCACCGATACGTTGTCTAGTTGAGTTTCACCCACTCTTGATTGTGCAATATTCTTCACCACTCCTGGTATCCCTAGTCAACGAATAAACTTCTATTCCCTATACTAGTTGAGTATTCGCACTACTCCTGGTACTAGACAATCCTAGTATCCTCTAATACGCTACCTAGATTTCATTAACTCGTTAGATTTTGAACAAGAAGTTTTAATTCTCCTTAGAGTTGCAATTGACGATTGCTTACAAGTCGTTTAGACTATACAGTCTAGAGACTTGCTAGGTGTTTCTCTCTTCTTACAATAGTAAGAAAATATTAAAATGAAGTTTGAGAGTATTGCTTGGCTTTTCTTTTTCTCGCTCACATATTTTCTTTTTTTTGAGCTTTTTCTATGCTTCTCTTCTAAACGCTTTCCGTAGGATGAATATTTTCATTGTAAGCTTTTCTCTTGTGTTTTCCTCTTGATTCTTCCATTAAATGATATTCTATTTAAAGGCTCTTTCAAAAGATATTAGTTAGATTGAGCTCTTGTGCTTGAATCTTGTGTCTTCTCTCTTTTTTTTTATGTGAGGCAGTCATTGGTTAAAGTCAACTTATCAGAGTAGACTTGCTTTTTTAGTACTTTGTTTGAAGTATGTTATACTTTCTTTCAAACACTTCTTCTTATGAAGAAAACATTCCGTGAATGTCTCGTCTCTTTTGTCTCTATTGTCCACTTCTGATATGTTTCAAATAAAGTAGTGGATGTGTATAGTAGGTTATTTGCATAAAATAGAGTAGAATGTGCATGCAACAAATATGTCTTATCTCTTATTATTTTTGTTATTTTTGAATGTTAAGCATTTAATGACATTTAATGCTTGTTCAGAACAACAAAGTGCTTTTTCAATTTTCTACTGTTGAGGTATTGTTTATCAATTAAGCTTTTTCTAAGATACCAAGCTGTAAGAAAAGAAAGACCTTATATCTCAAGCTAATAGGGGGGGGGGGGGGGTTGAATTGGATTAACCATTTTTTAAAGTCTTTTTAAAACCTTTATGAGTTCTTGGCTTCTTGAAATCAATAAACAAAGAATTTTTAATCAACAAAGATAAAGAGAAAGAGAAAAAGATCAACACACAAACAAATTATACTGGTTCGACTATTACAAGCGTACATCCAGTCCTCCTTCAACAACCTTAGTTGAAGAGAATTCACTATAATGATTGATTATACAAGAGTACAGAAACAACCCTCTCAATGCATTCCTTTCACTACTCAAAATCAAAATAGTTACTTAAGAGATGAACAACCTCAATCTTTTACAAATACAAAGAGAAATCATAGCTCTTAACCCCTAGCTATCCCCGCATAGGTACATAATAAAATTGTTTGAAGAACCTGATCTTGAATAGACTCTTCAAAGTGTAGAATTAATCAGAACCTATATAGTCCAATTGTCTTGAATGAACCCTTGTTGATTGATCACAAGGGAAGCTTTGATTACTTTAAGAATATGTCTTTGAGAGGACCTATACACAAACTAAGAAGATTTATCAGTATTTGAAAATGTTAACGTTATGGAAACAGGTTTCAAGACACATATATATAGGATTTTCAAATCTTGTTGCAATATAATCGATTATGTTATTTATGTAATATGTTATGCCTTTCTTTCTATTTTAACAGATTATCTCAAGTGTGTAATCGATTATTTAAACAGTTAAGCCTATTATTGATTCATTTAACAGTCTTAACAGATTAGGCTATTTATGTAATGGATTAGACTAAGTTCTCCGTTTTAATCGATTATCAAACTTATGTAATCGATTATTTAAACACTTAACCATATTAGTTCCATTTGCCATTCATAACAGATTACCTCACTTATGTAATAGATTATGGCTTTCTCTTTGTTTTAATCAGTTATGTACCCTGTATAATTGATTATAACAAAGCAATTTTCCCTTGTTAGCTTATTAAGTGACCTAGCAAAATCTAACAGATCATATAAATGTTTAAAGCTTGGTTCATTCAACATTATTGAAATTACATATTTAGCACAAACATGATAAAAATAAAACGATCTGTTATGCCATTTGTTGTGCAAGAAACCATTAACCATTCATTTAACATTCATCATAAAAAACAAAGATATAAAGAGGTTAAGCTTTGGTGCCAATTGTATGAAAAGAAAGACCTTAATCTCAAGCCAAGAGAGGGGAGGGATCCTTTTTAAAAGTCTTTTTGAAATCTTTATGAGTTCTTGGCTTCTTAAAATCAATCAACAAAGATAAAGAAAAAGAGAGAAAGATCAACACACAAACAATATATACTGGCTCGGCTATCACAAGCCTACATCTAGTCCTCCTTCAGCAACCTTAGTTGAAGGGAATCCACTATAATGATTGAGTATACAAGAATATAGAGACAAACCTCTCAATGCACTCCTCTCACCACCTCTCACCACCTCTCACCACTCAAAATCAAAATAGCAACACAAGAGATGAACACACTTAATCTCTTACAAATACTAAGAGTAATCCCAAATCTTAAACCTGTTTGTACTTACACAGGTATACAATACAGATTGTTTGAAGAACCCAATCTTTAACACACTCTTCAAAGTGCAAATTTAATCAGAACCAACGTAGTCCAATTGTCTTGAATGAATCCTTGTTGTTTGATCACCAAGTGATGAATCATTATTTTGTACTATTCACTTAGCTTTCCGCACCAAATTGTATTAGTGAATTTGTTTAATTCTCAAATTTTGTATCATTTTCACTATTTGGGCATAATTTGACTAGTAATTCTTATTTTAATTAATTTGAATTATTTGGGTTTAATTATTCCAATTATTATTTGCAGGACAATTTTGGAACCATAAAGGGCTGCCACATCATTTATTATTTTCCACATCAACATTTATTTTTAATTTCCGTTTGTAATTTAATTGGGCCCATTTAGGGGAAGCCCATATGAAGGGCAAAATTGTAAAAGAGACTTTTAATACCCCAAAATTAGATTTGGAATCTCCTCATCTCTTTATTTTTCATTTTCTTCTTCTTAGGGTTAGAGATCTTGGACGTTTTCCACCCCCTTGGGGGGGGTGTTTAGGTTCTTTCTTTCATTTTCTTTATGTATTGAATCGTTTATGTTTTTAATTGCAATTTCGTTTTTGTGTCTTGCTTCAAATTTCGTTTCCAGTTTCGTTTCTTGCTTCCAATTTTGTTTCAAGCTTTTGCATTTTCGTTCCAAGTTACCGTTGACATTTCTGAATTTACTTTGCTTTGTTGTTTCGTTTTCCCTATTTCTGAATCTGTTTGCATTGCATTTTTGTATTCTACATTTTGTTTCAGGGTTGATGATGTTAATTAGTTCGTTTTGCTATTTGAATTATGTTTTAATGATAGCTTAAATTTACTTGCTTGGTCATTAGTGAAATTGCATCGTTTCCATGAGATTATTGGTCTATCATTGTGATTTTGTTGTTCTGACCTTATGTTCTATGCTTGCAATTGGGTCCACGCTTAGTTGCCTAATTGTATTTAATCTTCGCTTAGTCGATTAAACCACATTTGCTTAATCTATGGCAACGTGGACATGATTAAATGGGAGCATTGCGTTTGCTTAATTCGCTTTTATGAAAGCATGATTAGTCTTCGCGTAGTTGGTTAATTCATGTTGGATTAGAGGTTAGAGTAGTGTGTAATTGTTGTTAATCTGTGATTGGAAGCATTGTAATTGAGCTAGTGGCCAACCATTTTTAATTAGTGTTTGAATTCATGCTTTAATTAGTTTATTTCAGTTCACAAAAATCTGTTCACAAAATCGGCCCCACCAAGTGTTTGATCTAATGACCTAGGAGTCACTTCACTTTAATTGCATATTAATTTGATCTAGATACGACCTCGATCACTAAGAAAGCCTTTATTCCTTCAAGAACGTGCCTTTGAGAACACATGTACACAAACTCAGAAGATTTGTCAGTATTTGAAAATGTTAATATTATGGAAACAGGTCTCAAGTCACATATATATAATTTATTATGTTATTTATGTAATCTGTTATGTTTTCCTTTCTGTTTTAATAGATTATTCTATGTTTGTAATCAATTATTTAAACATTTAAGGCTATTATTGCTTCATTAAATAGTCTTAACATATTAGGCTACTTATGTTGTTGATAGCTATAGTCACACAAGTCGTTGGGAGGTCAGAAAATAGAGAGCATGTAGAAACAGTGAAAAGGAAATGGTTTCTTGCCTTAGGGGGCCGACGTCATACCTCATTAGACTTCAGACAAGTTGGGGAACCGCCGCCTAATGAATACTGAAAATTGACTTTCGGGCCCCTTGACCATCCGACGTCTAATGCAATATGATGTTGGCCCTTGGACTTTCCAACTTCATTTGTGCACGACAAAAGTTCTTTTCAGTTTAGTTTTTTAATGATTTAAACAGTATTAGACGTTGACTCTTTTGACCGTCCGACATCTAATGCGATATGATCTCGGTCTGTTGACTCTCCAATGTCATATATATGAGTATAAGAAAAGTCTTTTTAGAAAGAATTTTATAATAATTTAAAAACTATTAGACATCAGTCACTTGATTATTCAATATCAAACTCTTCGACAACATTTCTTTTTCAGTTAATATTTTTAAATGTTTAGAAAAAATTAGACGTTAAACGTCTAAAGCTAATATGATGTTGGCTTTCGATGTCTAGTAAAAAATATTACTGATATTTTTAACGTTGACTTTTTTTTAGATTTTGAACGCTAGACATTAAAAGTTCATCTCACAACATTATTTAGTTTTACCGAAACGGAGAAGTAAAATATTAAAATAAAGCATAAAAAAGAGGATGAAGATTGACATCATGTTTTGAAGACAAAATCATAACTTATAATTCAGAACGGAGAGATCAATGGGAAGATAAAAATAAAAAGAATAATAAATAAATATGGAAGAGAGGTTTAGTGATTATGAGAAAAGGAGTCAAGAAGAAATAAATTACAAGGATTATTTTAGATATCAGACTTAGGTGCTCTTATTTCATGTCCAAATACTTGACAGCACAGAGGTCAGAAAAAAAATTATATATATAAAAGAGTAGCATAAAAAAACAGATCATGATTAGATTCTGCTTTGCAGTTACAATAACTTCTATGGCGTCTAAGTTTAAAGAATTAAAATGTAATGATGTGAACTTTTTCATTCTACTGTTTCCAGTCACGAAATGCTACAAATTTAAAACACCTTTCATTACAAGCATACACATCCCCTGCAACTAAATTCAAGAAATGTCGACATTTGTACAGCAAAACATTTTTTTATAGCAGTTCCTTTGTAAAAGTTGATAGATAACCATTGTTCATGATTTGAGTTAATTTCTATAAACAAGAGAATATATCCTCTCTCTTATCATGACCTTTTTCTAGACAATTAAAAAAAACAACTAAAGTTGACGAAAGAATAACATAATTTTGTAAAATTAACTTTATTAGTGCTATTATTAACTTTTTATAGTTTTATTGCTCACCCTTAATATTATTAAAGATGTAAATAAAAAAAATAATTTGTTTGTTAACTCCTCTGAAATGTCTAAATATTTTCAAAAGAGAAAGAAATTTTGTCGTCAAATGTCAAAAAAGCATCATAATCCATACTAGCACTAACATATCATATAGCATAGGGTGAGATTTCACCATTTCACGCATACAAATTATTTCATTGCTTTCAATAATTTATATTTTAAAAGAATAATAAAAAAAAGGCCCCCATTTGATGTGTATAATTGTTTCCTATTTAATATTTTAATTATGTTTTAAAGTCATGTAAAAATTTTATTAATAAAAACAAAAATAAATTAAAATATAATAGAGAAAAAAAAGGAAAACTAAATATTTAAAGAAAACTATTGATAAAAGGCTCTTATTTAAATTAAAGAAAAAGCATCAGTCACATGGATCCGTAAGATTTAAAATATTTTATCTGTACAATTTTTTTATTACGATATAACTTTAATACAATATATGATAAACAATATATTTAATTATTTTATTTTTATATAATAATAAATCGTCAAAACAGAATAATAAATATATATTTAGGAAAAAAAGTTATGAAATATAGAATCATACAAAATACAACACAGCGCGAAAACTACTCGTTTCCAATCTTATCAATAATTTATGTTTTTGTCAATAAATGAATTTTCTTACATTACTCATATTGTTTAGTACCTTTATATATATATATATATATATATATATATATATATATATATATATATATATATATATATATATATATATATATATATATATATATATATATATATATATATATATATATTTCTAATCCAAATACATTTCGTGAATAAATTATATTTGTAAGATGAAGTTATAAAAAGTTTTCATGTAACAAAGAAATACAAAAGTAAGAAACAAATTAATAATGAAATAAGGTTAAAATTTTAGTATTATAAGAAGTACTCTATTATATAAATAATATATAATTCTTATTAGTGGGTTTGCCTTGTGTACCGAACCATTTAATGATTCAAAGATAGATTAAAAATAAACTTTGGCAATAAAAAGACCTCAAAAAACGAGAGTATTTCAGTATATCTATGCCATGCATGCCTGACGCCATTATGTTCATGTTGGGCACAAAGTTCATTGATTAGTTTGCTACTTATTAAATCACTGTAAATTAAATATATAAGTTAATTAATTAATATTTATTTATATATAAAAACTTTTTAAATGATAAATATCATCTGCATAGTTATGTATGAATATTTTTGTACGAAAATCACGTCATAATTTATTAGAAATACATGTATATATATATAATTTTCTGAAAAGTTAGAATTTGTTTATACCTGTATTTGATTTTTCTTTTTAATTTGAGATGAAAATTATTAAAATATACATGTTAGTGACGTTGTTTTATCATAACAAGTAGTGTTAAGTTAAAGTAGTAAACTAAAATATTTTTAGGTTTATTATTAAACAAATGGAGAGATCGAAATCCTTTAAAAATAGTGCATAATCTCTAACATTCGATTTCTCTTTCTAAGATTGATTTGTTGTTTCCTTTCCAGAGCTTCCATTCGTTTTTAATTTGGTTTCTTACGTCTCCACCTCATCATATCTACCCTCTAGTACTTCTCTTGTTTGTTAATTCATTTGGAACTAGTTTTTCCACCAAATCAATAGTCACAAGTCACTGTGCCACCATTAACTTCTTTAGATCTTGCATAGATAATAGTAATAATACATACTATCTTTGTATTGTACATTTCGTCTTGCAATGTTCCTCATTTGAATATATCTAATTTTCTTTCATCACAGTTGTCTAGAACGTTTCTCGTGGTATGAGTAGGTGTGCCAGAAATTATATATTAGTTGATTTAGCTACTTACAGAAAAGTGTGCTTAAAAATATAAAGCATCTTTGTCTGTGTTACATCGCAGTTAGTACACAGAAAACATAAAATATAGATTTTGTTATATCAAAATCCATGAAAGCCCATTTAATTAATTTGAGGGTGTAAAGATAAGTCCCACTAACGATAGTGCAGAAGGAATATGACCTTGTAGACTTACCAAGAATCATACACAGTACGTTTTGCGTTTCTTTTAAAACTTTGTTTTTGTGTATACATGTCTGGCGCTAGCTACTTTAAGAAATTGCATTGATATACTCTTTCATCAAACTGTGAAATTAATATATTATTAAGTTTCTGTTTGCTGACTCCATTTTCCAAAGAAAAAGCACAAGGAAAAGAGTAGAACTATGTAGGTCCACTCATACTGTAGCTGCTCTTTCTTTTCTTTGAAATTGTATTCTCCTTCTTAAAAGTAAACCCTAATTAATGAATTAATGGTGCACCGTACATGCTTATGCTTTTTCAATTGTAAGATTCCACCAATCAACAAAATTAGTGGTCACTCAAATGTATTTGGTCAGATTCCCAAATTCACCAACATAATTCTAATTTTTATACAAATGGCCTTGCGCAATTCAGAAATTATTAAGGAATCATTTGGGTTATTTTAGATCAACAATTATATATCATGTATGTGCATTAAACTTTTAAATAGTAAGGTTGGGTTTGGCTAAAGCTATTCGTCAAAGGTGAGACTCATTGTCCTATTTTATTAGTCTTGCTTCTCCTTTCCATTATTCTGGGGTTTTAAACGAAGTTTCTATCTGATTTCTAGATGGTGTTCTATCTGTTTTGAAAATGTTTGCTTTTTTGTATTTTATTGCCATTATTTTTCTCATGACTCCTTTTATCAAGTGTACAAGTTGCAAATATAATCTTGTTATTGAAGAATAAGTATGATCAAATTATATAGTTGGGTATTTTCAGCAAGTTAAAAAAATGATAACTTAAGAAAATTGAATTTAAGAGAACAAGCTAGTTGAAGCATATTATTGTAATAGTGGTAGAGCTATCAATTTTTCATATTTAGATATTCGTTTGCTTTCCTCTAATTTTCAATAAATAAGTTTTAAGACAAATAAATTAATTAATTCAATGCTAATTACTTTTTAAAATTAACAAAGTAGCTCAATGTATGTACAGCTCTAAAGTATATGTAGTCGGATTTAAATAATAATACAGTGAAGCACCTACTAGAAGAGTAATGGAGTTGTCATTGAAACGTTGAGTTGGGTATGTATGCTAAGATATTAATTTGTGACCTTACTATATGTTTCGAAGAAAATATTAAACCGATTAATAAAACTTAAGAAAATAAATAAAATAATTTTTTCTAAACGTATTTTTATTAGATTGGAAATCAAACACAGTTTACAATTTAAATATACTAAAGTATATTAATGATAAATATTTTTATGAAGCAAATTGGTTCCAATAATAAGCTAATCTAAATTTTTACACGTATAATAATATAAATTCCATTCCCTATTTAATATAAACACATTTTAAAACATTTTAATATTTTAGAATAAGCATGATACTAGAGGGTAACTTCAATATATATATATATCTGGAAAAGAAAATTCGAAAAGGAAAGATTGTAAAATGTATGAAAACTTTTGTAACAAAATAATCTTCCAGTAAACTAAACAAATAAAATAAAAGAGCGTTTTGGAAGAAAAATTAATACAAAGAAAAGTAAATAGTAAAATAAAATGTAAATATAAGAACAAATAAGACTCAATCAGTGCAAATGCGAGAGTAAATAAAGAAACCCAAGTGAACAATTACCAAGAGCAAAATAAAAAAATCTGCATAAGAAATATAAATGGTGATGATCTCAAATACACTAGTAGTGATTTTCTCATTGTCGGTTTTAAGTTTCAGCATTACAAAGTTTAAGAAAAATAAAGTTTTTGAGGTCTTCGTCTTTTATTTACAAATAAAAAACTATTTTATACAGACAAATATTTGAGGAGTTGTTCTTCTGTTACATTTATTTTGCATAAAAAATTAAATATGTTTGAAAGCACACTTGTCATATTTTTAATATCAAGCCTTACATATATAAATACATCTTGATATAATTATGTTATTGTATATCTATCGTAACTCCTAACTCCAAACACTTATAATTTCGTTAGGGTACGCTTATAATTTCATAGGGAGTAGTCCTCTTTAAAGAGTATTTTGTTAACTTTAGTATGAATGGTAGTTTAGACTTCAGAAAATATCTTGATGCTTAGCTAAGTGTGTTAAATGGTAATAAATGTAATAATTATTGAGTGCAATTAATGTTCCTTATACGATGTACTATTTATACTACTGTTCACGACCTTACTTGGATGGGTTTATGCCACGTGAACTAATCACTTGTTAATCTTAGAATAATCCTTTCTTTCTTATCTTATATTGTGGATTATCATACATTGTGCTTTAGACCTTGTTTTCTATGACATAATGAAATAATTGTTATGATATAAAATCATGAATGATGAATTGAATGATTTTACCTACACTTACCTGCCACGATTCAGATGTACGAAGTTGTACAAGTTGACGCCAAATTTCTTCGTCAATTGTTGTATATTTGGAACATGGAGTTTCATTTTTGTTGATAGGGGGAGCAATGTGATAGCTGAACCCAATGCCTGTTATGTTGTTTTTGATGATGACAACACATTAATAGCAACAACACATGAATGTTGTAATGTCACAACAAATAAGTGTTTCTGTGTTATGTTATACATATGTGTATTTGTACATGCTTACTGTTATAAATGCATATACTGTGACAAATGCATATGTTGGACATACTGTGTGATTTATGCATACTATTATGATTATGACGTGATTATATCTGTGTATGCACATTGTTTGTTTATGTGTATTGAAACCCACAAGCACAAAAGCATATCTGCATGACAATCGATTATAGTGTTGTAGTAATCAATTAAGGTCATCAGACAACTTATGTTTTGAACTGTGGCAAAACAACTAGTTTGAATCGATTACATTAGTTGTTGAATCGATTAAAACTCGTGTGTTTGCAAATATCTTTTTCAAATGTGTTGTGATGAGTTTTAGGAAGCAAAAGTTTTCAAAATATGTTTAAGTGTTAAGCTTAATCGATTACATGTTTTGTGCATTCAATTAAGTCTGTTAAGCTTTGAAAACTGATTTCATGCTTGTCATAATTGCTATAACGGTCATATTTTCAAATATGTTTGACCAGCATTTAATGCAAATCGATTACATTAATTGTACATTCAATTAAGTGCTGAGTTAGTTGTAATATTGTTACAATAGTTTTTATGTAACCGATTACACTACTAATCGATTACTTTGCGTCTGATATGACAATAAATATAAATTGACGCACTGGTTGTGTTTCTATAACATTTGATCATTCTAACATTTTCATACTTGATTGATTTGATATTAGAAAGTTTACATATTACTCAACACGCTCCAAGAATCAAGAACGCAAAGAGTTTGAAGGATCTTGAAGAATTCTTGTGAGGCATCTTTGTGAATTACATTGGCTTATCACATTAGCACGACTAAAGGTGCATCTGTATTGATTAGGAGAGAAGACTTGCAATCTTTGACTTGCTGTTTCCCTGGACGTGAGCATCAGGAAGAAGAGTGGTGTGCTCTTGACTTTGAGAAGGGATTCACAAAGGGTTTCTGAAACAAGACCGTGGGGTGCTGTGTTTGTAGGTGTTGTTATTTTTATATTTGATTGTTTGAGTGGGAAAGGTGTTTACTTTGTGAGGGTGTATTCATAGTAAAACCTTTGGTGTAATTCTCTAATCATTATAGTGAAATATCCTTCAATCAGTGGTTGATTGGAAGGGTGACTGGATGTAGGCATTGAGGCCGAACCAGGATAAAAATTGTGTTTGATTTTCTATCCTTTATCTCTTTACATTTGCATTTACTGTTTCATTGCACACATATTTGCTTACTGCACAAGAAAGGTTTCAAGAACTTTATACTTTGCGAAAAAGATTTAAAAAGTGCAAGTTTTTATAAAACACCAATTCACCACCCCTCTTGGTGTTGAGAAACAAGCCTCATTATTTCTAACAATTTCTTTTCGCCTTAAGACCCCGAAATCTTTCGGTAATTATAGATAAACACCTACTCCTTAGGCTCGCAACATTTGGATGATCAAATGTCGTCTGCAATAAAAAAATAATAACCTTATATAATACAAATTTATCGATATAATGAAACTAGAATTTTTCGTTGTATTGATTAACTTACCAATAGATCTTACTAGTATATTAGATTTTGATCAACCTTAGATACATGGTCAAATGATGGAGTAAGGATAAAAAACGATCACGTGCTAGTACTATAAGGTAGGACCTAAACACATCTGCATTTGGTCCATATGCTACTCCGATGACGACGTCATTAATGACAGGTGTCCTCTCACCTACATTTCTTCAAGTATAAGTTGTCTCAACCTCGTAGCTCCTTTGGTGGATCTAGAAATGGGACTTCATCCCCTAATGAGTGTGGTGCCTCAGGCATATATCTGTCACAATAAATAAGATGAAAGATTAATAAAAGACTTATAAAATAACATATATTATTTAACAAAAATAATAATTTTTTACACAAATATGAAATTCATACATAATCATATGGATTGGTCATATCTATATTCCCTCATTGTGATATTCTCGAATTGCATGTACATCATCAACAATGGATAATGTCGACGTTTTATAAGCTATAAAATCTCACCACAAAAATACAATATCTGGACAAAAACAAACAACACATTAATAGTGACATTAAAACAAATTCTAGAACATATTTCTAACACTAAATCCATCACACATGTACCTTTCTTGGTTTAATAATAATAACAACTACAATTATACTCTGTTTATTATTTTAGCTTCATTCCCACACCCAACTTAATTCATCTTGTCACTGACCAAACCTAACATCATTCCAAATTTAACTCCCATGACATAAAACTTAATCATTCTCGTTTTAAATGTTCTAGGTAGTTCAAACGCCAAATAACCATTTCAATCATGATATATCTTACTTCATACTCTAACATCATACTCCAACAATAAAACATAATCACCACTTTCATTTACGATGAAATATTAACAGAGAAACCTCAACTTTTCTCCAACCTTATGACAACCCAAACACCATTTTTCATACAAAACATAATCAATCCACCCATAACTTATTCTTAGTCATATAATAATAAAATTTTTCAGATTATAACATAACAACAACACAAAATAAATTACAGATGAACTCCAATCAAAGTTACCAATTCCTTACTTGTTTGGCGGCGACAATGACGACATCGCAACAACAATGGTTTGGAGGCAACACCGACATTGGTGCAAAGGGAGCGTGACGACGAAGTAGCAACACGATTATGCGCGAAGAAGGCATGCGACGAAGGCACCGCGAAGCTGAATCTTGCACTAGAACAACGGCGGAGTGGTGGCGACGAATCAACGACAACGCGTCGGTGAGAGTTTGGAGGAAACGGTTGGAAAATAGTGAAAGTAAGGTTGGAGGCAGTGGAGTTTGCGCGAGAAGAAGAACAATAGTGCAGAAGTGTAACTTTTGTGAAAATATTAAGCTATACTGCCTCGGTTCTCAGCTTAACCGAGGTAATATAGAGATATTGCCTCAGTTATAAGCTAAATAAATGCCTAAAGTATTAGAAAATAATTCAAAATGAAAAATATAATAGAAATTTTGAAATTATTTTGACCTTATACACCTCAATTTCGATCTTAAACCGATGCCAAAAGCTCATATCGACCCGGTTCCAAGAAAATCGAGGCAATAGGTGGAATTAGAACGTTTCAACAATTGGAATGTCAATGCACTTTCTACATCGATTCTCTGATCAACCGAGACAGTATCCCCTTCTAATGATGCCTTTCCAATGAAGTTTCTGATTTGTAGAGGGACAAAAGGGGATGTGTTAGAGTTTACGCCTCGATTGTCTGGCCACCCGAGACAACATGTCATTTTCAAATAGTATGTCAGACTATATCAATGAGAGTAGAGTGAGTTGGCATTGTTTTATGCTTTGGTTGTTGACTTAACCGAGGCAATAGACGCCTTGCACTTCGGTTCCCTATGAATCGAGATATATAATTTCGCAATAACTACGAAAATACCACTACATTTTGATATGCTTCGGTTTTGTAAAAGCCGAAGCGTATATAGCGCGTTAAAAACCTTTTTTTTCACTAATGATTCCTGCATTGAAAGAGGTGATGGAAAAGGTTGAGAACCAAGCTAAATCCATCCAAAGGTAGTTTGACTACCAAGGTGATTATGGAGGTTTATTCAACATTCACTTAAGCATGAAACAATGCATCCAATTTAACTTGAGTGAGGATGATCAAGAGATGGTCGATGAGAATAACAATTGAGCAATCACTAGTTGAACATAATGACTCAAGACCTGTAGGGGTCTGTGTGGATAACATCAAACTCTTTCTTCATTTGTCCAAGTTCACTAAAATCCATCAATTGGAAGTGAAAGGTGGTATTCCTGAAGAATTTTATCATAACACTCTGACCCTACAAGTTAATGAATACGAAAACAAGTGCCTGAGAAAAGTACGTGTAATGTTAGACGCCATTGCACCCAGATTACCCCCGGTTGATGAAAGACCTCTAAAAATGAAGATTAGGATATACAACAAAAGTTGGTATTACCGACGGTTAAATTTCGTCGCTAAGAGATATATTCTGTCGGTAATCAGAATTTAGCGACGGATTATCGACAGCCTGTATACCGTCGATAATACACGTGTCGGTAACAATTAGCGACGGAATCAGTCCTTCGGTAATTACCCAAGGATATATGCTTCAGTAATTACCGAAGGATATATCCTTCGTAGCAGTATGCAATATACAAGTTCTAAGTGGTTGCTCTCACAGTAACCTGCATATTCCATCAACAACCAAACATTCACCCAACACTCATAATATAATCCAACATTCACCCAACACTCAGAATACAATCCAACATTCACCCAACAGGGGTCAACTCCAATCAATGCAACTCCAAACAATATAAACAAACTCCAAGCAAACATATATATATATATATATATATATATATATATATATATATATATATATAAAGTCCAGAACTTGTAATTGATAAACAAAACAGAACTTGTAATTGACTAACCAAACCTAAGTTATATAGGATTAGATATAAAATTGTTCTGGGAAGCTAAAGAAGTAATAATGTAAGTAATGTTCATAGTCATAAAATCTTATAATCCATATAATAATCATCTTCATGATTGTCTTCCTGTTCATTGTTTTGAGGCTCTGAAGTTGGCTAGACAGATGGGGGCTGGACAAATGGGGTTTGGACTGGTATGGGCTTGACATGTGTGGGTTGAACTTCTCTAGGCTGGACTGGTGTGGGCTGCGAATGAGAGGCCTGAGGCACTATACACTCGGGAAGCAATCTCATGACCAGTTCTTTGAAACTGGTAAACTCTTGTCTCAATTCATTATATTCTCGGTCACGTGTTTGAAGCTGCTGCGTGAGGACAACAACGGTCTCATCGGGACGCTGGGAGGAAGAAGGTTGGTGCTTTAGACCACCACGTCCTGCACTGTAATTTGCAGCCAGTATCCCTGCCCCATAAATTCTTCCTTTTTTCTTCCCATCAACAACATCAATCCAACACTGTGACCTACTAAGTTCATCGTCATCATTTGGTTGTTGGGTTGACTGAGGACATGACTCATGTGAGGATCTGACCTGTGAAAGTTTTGTGGAGAATTCTTCCTGTTAAAAATGATCATAAAGTATCAGTAAAATATACAATAGAAGGCAAAAAGTTATGAATCAAGACTACAATTACAAGTATTTTGTTACATCGGTCTTTCAGGACCTTTCATCAACGAACTGGTTAGTTCCCTTGCGAAGATGAGTTTGGTGGAAAACTTCATCAACATGCACAGCTCGTCCCAACTCAGATGCCTGTAACAAATTATAAAGTTTGATATGTACATTAAAATTAAAGTTACATAAGTTATATGACTAAATGAATAATTGTTGAATGAAAATACTTACCATACGAATGACATGCTCATGTACGGTGATCGATCCACCTGTATGGAGAACATGGCCCTTTTCTGAAGTCCGATTCTTCTAGGCGATTGCACACTTGGTCTGGTAGTGTGGCGAATTCCAATGCGCTAGTAATGAGGTCCAGATTTGCTCCCCAATCCAATAAGGGCGTTCTCCTCCTATCCTTCCATATCGAAACATCTCGGAGAGCCTATGAGATGCCTTCGTGTGGAAATTGTGCTGAATTTGAACTTCATGTTCAGGTAATCATTGAACCTTCATCTGTGACAACAACTCACATAAAAGTTATGTAAATTACTATATGTGTTGCATTACAATTAACATAGATGATGAATAGTAAATAACAAAAGCAAGTTGATTTCCTTTAACCTTAAATTGTTGCCAAAATGGTTCTTTGTCATCTTGATGGCACAACCCTGCATATAAATACATCAAAGTCATTTCAATTAACGATAAGTTAAACAATTAATGTAAAACAAATTAGTAACAAACTTGGTTCGGTGTTACCTTTTCCCATAAGGTTCAATCATCGGTCGATTAGTAGGAGCAGGGTCATCACCATCATCACCAGTCGAATCATGATCAGCAGATGGTGGGGGACGATCATCAGACGACGGTATAGAGGATGAGGAGGGTATAAAAGACTTATACTAGAATATAAATATGGTAAACTCGTGATTCTCCAGGTATCTGACACTACTAGGTTTCCATGTTTTCTTTGGCTCTATCCATTACCTTAAGAGCAAGACTCTGGAGTATATAGACTCAATAAGGAGTAAGTAGTGGTGCATAATCATTATTTGACACAAAAAAGAACAAATGAACATAAGGTACAAATCAATGATCACTCTCAATATTCTACCTCCACCTGCCTAAATTTGAAGAAAAGAACAATGAACATAAAGAACAAAAAGAGAAAAATAAGATATTCATTTATCTCACAAAAAAGAGCCTAACAAATGGAAATGCTCTAACCTATGTGCTTCTTTTTGCTTTACATCCTAAATACACGAAGCACTTTCACTCTTAGGCTTTGAAAGAATGAGTATAAAACAAATTATAGCTTCAATGGGTACATATAAATCTAGCCAATTACAGCATTCTAAACAACACAATTCTTTTGACAAAAATTGAATCTTTATAGCCCAATTGTAAGAGAAGAAATCCAGGACTTTGGTGCAAATGGGTACATAGATTTAGATTCCTTCCCGGCTTATAAATGTAAATCTCACCCTTCTTTCATATCCATCTCACAGGAGTTACAAGAAGAAAAAATTAAACAGGGAAAAATGAACATGACATTGGTAACATCTGTCCTAGTGGTTGCCTTCAGCACAAAGGCACTACTTGGGGAAGCAGGTGCTGCACTAGAGCAAATTGTAGACACATCAGGGAAGTAGGTAAGAGCTGGTGAGAATTACTACATTGTTTCAGCATCCTCTGATGTAGGTGACCTTCCTCTCTCAACCACAACTCAATATGGCAAGCCTTTGGCTCTAACTTCTGAGCTATACAAGGTTCAGTTCCAAAAGGTTCAATACTAAATATTGAATTCCCAAATCTTAATGAGCAAAGTGTAAGGCACTACTTGCACTTCTCATACAAGATTATTCTCATGTTGAGTTCCATGAACTCAACCATACATAATGAATAAACAAAAAAGATTTTTTCTATTTTGAGTCTTTTTAAGTTTGTTTGTCATTAGTTTACTTGTTAAAAAAATCTTTACTAAGAATGCAAACTCCTAAAAAATTATTTGTACAAGTATTTTCCTATGAGGAATTAACACTACCGTTATGGTTGCAAACTCACTTTCATCAATCCTAAACCCACAATCCTTGAGTCCAACCTCGTCTCTCAGTTTTGTTCTTTTTTTCCTAGCCAAGTCATTGCTCATCATCTCTTTCCTTTTCACCACCTTTTATGTCCCTCATTCCATTCCTCAGAACTTATCTCCATCTCACTCATCCTAACCACCTATGCATTAGTCTTCTAGAAATACTTTGTTTTGAACAATGTCTTGAACTTTTAATTATGTTGGTTAATCATATGGATATATGTCAAATGTTTGAAATTTTTGCAACCTAAAATGAAAACTGACTATCATGTATGATTGAGTGAACTGATCAGTGCTTGCTTAAATATATTGGACTATCAAGTTTGTCCTGTTATAGTATGGTAAATCTGTTCTTTAGCACTTGGTGATATGACTCAATGCTCGTTGTTATTAAATACTCATGCATAGTAGCATAAATTGTTGTACATACTTGTTCTTCAGCTATTAACATTGTTCAGTATAGTGAAAGATGTTTCTACAAGTCTAAACTTGAGTGAAATAGACTCAAACATCATTATGCTCTGTTTAGACCATTACTACACTTTTTTAACCGATTAAACAGATGGCATAATCTGTTAAATGGCCATTACTGTAGAATTTAATATGTTAAATCAATAATGTAATCGGTTAAGTGACAAAATCTATTTTAATCTGCATCTAACTACATTTCTAGTCTGTTGCACAAGTCTAAGATGGTATTAAATACATGTTTTGAGTAACATTCATATTATATGTTGCATATAGAACAAAGTCACATTAAATACCATTGTACATAGTGTAATATGCATCATTTTGAGTACATTTATGCACTTATAACTCTACTACAATTTTTCCGGTACATTTATCATGTTTTCTTCTACATAATACATGGTATTTGTGATTTTCTACTCTGTTTAGATTTGCAAATCATATTTACTTTAAACATTGCAAAGATAACTTCACATACTTAGCATTTGATACCATGATATTATCTTTAATATATTAATCAACTTATGCGCTGATAGAAGTCAAATTACTCTTATATATGAATTTGTAATTATAATTTTGAGCTGTTCTTTTTTATCTTGGCATACTTCAGAAAATTGCTCACACAATTCTATAGTGCTTTAACTTTTTATATAGAGGGAGCATTACATACTTCAATGGTTCGTAAGTTGTTTTTATGTTCTGCACATGTGAGATCCATTATACTTGATTGTTTTGCCATTTTTTTGTTAATTCCCAAAGGGGGAGAGTAAATGAAAAACATAGTTTTATGTTGGTCATCATAAAAAAGGGGGAGATTGTTGATAGGGGGAGTTTAACTTCTTTATATCTTTATTTTTTATGATGAATAGATTAATTGTTTAAATGGTTTCTTGCATAACAAAATGGCATAACAAATGTGTATATCTTTAACATGTTAGTGTTAGATATTTGAATCCATTAATGATCAGTGAATCAAGCCTAAAACAGATTAAAAATCTAGTTTTTGATATAAATAATTGATTACATAAGTGTAATAATCTGTTAGATTTACCAAAACACTTAGAAAGCTAAACAGGGGAAAATCACTCTATTATAATTGATTATATAAGTTACATAACTGATTAAAACAAAGAGAAAGTCACAATTTGTTATATAAGTAACATAATTTGTTAAGGATGACAAATGGATGACTAATATGAATAAGTGTCAATATAATTGATTACATAAGTTTGATAATCGATTAAAATAGAAAGAATAGTTTAATCCATTACACAAATAGCCTACTCTCTTAAGATTGTTAAAAGAAGCAGTAGTGAGCTTAAGAGTTTAAATAATTGATTACACACATGAGATTTGAAAATCCTATATAAATGTGACTTGAGTCTTATTTCTATAACGTTACAATTTTCAATACTAACAATTTTGTTGAGCTTTGATTACAGGTGATCTCAAGAAATGCTCTTGGAGAGTCTAAGCTTCATTTGGTGATTGTACATCAAGATCTCATTCAAGACTTTAACTTCATTGGTTTTGATTCAACCTATACTTTGGAGAGTGTGTTAAAGATCAAGTTCATCAACAATTTGTGCATTGTATACCTGTGTGAGGATAGTCAGGTTTAAGAGTTGGGTTTGCTCTTGTATTTGTAAGATATTGAGTGTGTTCATCTCTTGTATTGCTATTTTGATTTTGAGTGGTGACTGGATGTAGGCTTGTGATAGCCGAACCAGTATAGATTGTGTGTCTTGATCTTTCTCTTTTCCCTCTCTACTTAGTCGATTCATAATTCTTTGATTATTGATTTCAAGATCCAAGAACTCATAAAGATTTGAAACAGATTTTTGAAAAGGGTAAAAATTTAATTCACCCCCACTCTTGGATTGAAATATAAGGCCTCTCATTTCTAACACACTAGAACCCTCTAAGAGGTCTTGGAGGAGAATTGCACGTAGCTCGATGCAGTGAAATAATATAAAATCACCTATGTGTTTATTATTTCAATTATTCTAAACTCTTTTCACACCCACCCTAAAGTTGTGTATTATCTTAACCATTATAAAAGCTTTTTTCACCAAACGCCATTTTTATCAAGAGCTAGCTTTATTAAAGTGCTACAACAAATTTGATTAAACGATTGAAACATATTTGTTTGATAACTTATAGTTTGAACAGAATTTTCAAATCAAACGTTTAACAACTTATATAAATCTTTTAATGCTTGACAAGGTTTTTAAACTATCTCCTTTGCGAAAAGCTTTCCTATAACACTATTCAACCCCCCTCCCCCTTCTATTGTTTTCCAAGTACTTCAAAGCTCTCATGGAGAGGATTAATACAATGTAAACAATCTGTGAGCTCATGAGATTCCTTCTCTTGTCTTGAAGACTATTAGACGTATAAGCTCATGAAGTTCTTTCTCTCATTTTTGTTTTTCATTTCTTCTTATCTTTTTATCCTCTTATATATCTTCTTTCTCATCTCTTCATTTTCTTCCTTTCCTCTTGGAAGCGTCAAATGTTGAAAACTTGAAGATATAGTAGAAGAATAGATGTGATGATAGCATTTTCTTCACATTTTATCTTACTTGAGCTTGTTTTAATCATATATGTTGTGTTGAAGAGTATAAGACGATATAAGCTTTTAGATGAGGCAAAGTTGACAATGATCTTTCTTATGCATACTTTCTCTCCTTTTATTCTCCTATCTTCTTCTTCCATTTTTCGCATCTTCTATTTTTCTGTGCAACCCCCAACCCCTTCTCTTTAGTTGATCTTCTTTATATATGTTATCTTGTAAGATGACCGTTAGATATTGAGTTAATTTTAGGGTAGTAGGTAGCCTTTAGGTGGGAAGTCAAACTTTAGTCTTTTTTTGCAAAGGTATAGTGCTTTATCAGACTTTATATTGAAGAGCAACTTGTAAGGCTTGTCAAAGTAGAAGTCTTCAAGAGAAATATTCGTAGAATGTTCTTCACTACTCTCAACTTCTTTATCTAATATGTGCGGATGTTTTGATAAATCATTTGTGTATTTATGTTATGCACAGATAACACGGAAAAAATATACAAGGATAATAGTACTTTATAGTAGATGCATTAAATGATATTAAAAGTTTTGAATGTTTATAGAAGTTAATTTACATTGCTTGTTTAAAACATTTTGTCACATGTCTTGTCAGTAATTAATGCATTCAAGTATAACGTTCAAGAAATGTTAGACAATGTATAGCAAATTGACAGTAAACAATGTGAAGGGTTAGACACTTATGAATGAAAAGTTGTTTTAGATGTAGAATTTGATATGTTTTTCATTAGAATATATTCTTTATAAGACGCTTTCGCTTATAACATTGTTTTTAGATGTAAGACATTAAGCTTTAGTGTTTTTATGACTCTTAAAGAATAAATGTCTCATTCGCTTGAGAACACATCTTATTGCACATATCCCGTAGATGGTATCTTCGTAAAATGTTTCTTTTCAATACTTCATAAATAGAAAATTTTAAACATATTGTCACAATAGGTTTATCTAGGCTTCTCTTATTGAAAAGACTTTCTATTAGCACTTGGATGATATGCATAACTTTTCGTATAAAGCCTTAGGTTTTCATTTTAATTGAGGAAACGCTTAGACGTTGTTTGTAAAATATTGTGTTACATGTATTGTCTATAAGATGATATGATTGAGAGATATTTTCTTTTCTCAGACACTTCTTTCTATAAGTAATATTTAATATTTCTAATAGTTTTATTTAATAAGCTTCAAAATTGGGTTGTTAGTCATTTTGATTTTGCCTCAAGAATCAATATTTGTTATAAAACTTATTTACCTTAATCCTTTAGGATGCAATCTTAGTCTTCGATAAATAATTTAACATTTACAAAATATTCAATAATTGACAAATAACCTCTACTAATCATAAAATATCTTATATGAAATATCAAATTTATGTTAGTTAATTAATTATCTTTTAAGTCATAATTGATAATTGATAGGTGATAGGTTGAAGATTGATACTTATTATTAAAATCATATTTCACAATGGATTTAATAGGTATTAGACATTTCTATTTCTAAAACTTAATAATTAGTTTTTGTATAAGTGAAAAATAAAAATTCAGATAAAATATAAATGAAAGCTAATGCACATTCGTGCGCAGAGTGACGGAGTTAACAGTCAGCCAAAAACGAAATACATCAAATCAGAAACACATAAAAATTTATATATTCTTTTCCTAGTTAAGTAGATTTACAAATAAATGTTTAATTAATTTTTTTTAGAAAACAATACAGGCAAAAACAAGAAACTAATCTCCTGTCAATATTTTACTTTTATTCATAATATTTAAACCAAATATCTAAAAGAGTGTAAGACCAATAACTTAAATAAGTTTGAACATTATAGTGTGAAGGAATAAAAAAGTACAGGTAAAATACCTTATCTAAAAATTCCACACGTGACTTAATGAAAAACCAATAACTTCTGAAACGAAAAAAATAAAAAATTATAAGATAAGCACGAATTGAAAATTTCATTAATCTAACCTTGTTTTTGGTTTCCTTTCCTAATCTTCCACGCCAACCGTTTCCTAGGACAGAGACCGAGCCGCCCATGTCCCTTTCTTCTTCATGACATTATTTTTTTCATTCTTTATTCTTTCACATTGGACTGCTGTAGTCAGTCACTGTGCACACCACAGTCACTTCTCTCTCTCTTTCTTCCTCTTCTCCTTTCCCAAATGGGGAATTTAAAAATCCGATGGTGATGGTGCAACACTGCCATTTAAATACTTATATTATGGTTTTTGGGTTTGTTTCTTATCCCACAAAAAAAATATAAAAACCATATACTAAATTAAGCTTATGTTTCCAGCAAATTGGTGGGTCTCTCTATGTTGGATCTCTCTCTTCTTTCTCCTCTGCTTCTTTTTCATCTTAAGTTTCTCCTTCAACATTCCTATTCACTGTTCCCTTCTCCTTCACTCTCAGATGGGTTATCTCATGATGTTGTGTTGTTAGCTTGAACTCAATCCGAAAGTCTCTTTTCTCTTTGTTTTCATTGCATGTTGTGTAACGCTCGCACTCCATTTATTGCTTCCTTTGACTTTTCTTCTCGTTTGTCACTGTTTTTGTTTCTTCTCTCTCTTTCCGTGGTATATCTTACATTTAACCAATGTTGTGTCACGGAGCGTTACTCTTCTTAATGGCTAAATAAACAGGCACAAACAAATCCATGTCTCAAAATATTCACCTTTTTCCACTTCCAAATCAATCTCTGCTCCTTGTTTGTTATTCTCTATGAAAGCAGGTGTATTGGCCAGCTTCTCATGATGTGAAGTCTTTTGGTTTTTGTGTGGGGGCGTCTTTCATTAGGGTAAGCATCTCTTAATCCATTGAGAAATCAATCTGTTATGATTATATTCCTCTATACGCATTAGGAAAATTTCACATAAATAAATCTTCAATTGCGTGAACTTTTGTTAATCAACATGTCGAAATGCCTAAACCAGTGTCTTACACATATCATATATGTCACAAGATTTATTTTTATTTTCCTGGAGTTCTTATACTTTTGATCAGTAAAGAAAACTCGAAAACTCAATCTGTTTTTTAAGGTCTTATTTGTTTTTATTTTCCTCTTTACTGTATCTGGATTTCCATTCATAATCGTAACGTCTCGTATGTCTACAAGGCTTTCTGTTCCTGATATTCTGTACGGATATTCTGTCTGCAGTTACGGGCAATTTTATTGGCTAAGAGGGTAGAAGGTTTCCCTGATCAACATTTAGCAGAGGGCGTATTGAAGGAGTATTTGCCTGCAAATGACCTATTATGACCAACAAAAAAGCATTATCTGTCTCAACCGTTGTTAGTGGCTTTTGTTTCGGTCATAGGGCGCAAAAGATGAGAGTTATGGAGTTACCACCCTCAGGTGACAAAGGTTCTTCTACTAACGAAGATGAACCTGTACCTCAGGATGCAGATTATAGTATAAGTGACGAGCTGGAGACTTCAATCTTAGCAAGATTTCCAAGGTCACAGCTTTGGAAATTGTGCTTTATAAACAAGCGGTTCTTGGCGCTAGCGAGGAGTGGCGAGATCTACAAAATCAGGAGGCACTTGGGACTGAAAGAACCATCTGTGTTTATGTTAGCTAGTGGGGAGAGCAATTGGTGGGGAATGGAGTGGCCTTTCATGTCAAGCAAGAAGCTCCCTCCTATTCAATCAGATTATAATTT
This sequence comes from Vigna umbellata, assembly GCF_029865625.1. Classification (NCBI taxonomy): domain Eukaryota; kingdom Viridiplantae; phylum Streptophyta; class Magnoliopsida; order Fabales; family Fabaceae; genus Vigna; species Vigna umbellata. The sequence continues at coordinate 16,174,432 of NC_142169.1, read as the reverse complement.
TGAGTGTGGAGACAAGGAATCATTTTGTGCAGGATCCCACCTGCTTGTCTTTGGCAAGGAGATTGATGGGGCTGTAACTTGGAGGTTTGATTCAACCAATAATGAATGGCTCAAAGGGCCTTCTATGATCAACCCAAGGGGTCTTTTTGCATCAGCCACATCTGGTGCAATTGCTTTTGTTGCTGGGGGCTATGATGCAACAACTTACACCCAAATTTTGGATTCTGCTGAGATGTACAACTCTGAAAGCCAGAGTTGGAAAGCTCTCCCAAGGATGAACAAAAGGAGGAAGTTTTGCTCAGGTTGCTTCATGGATAACAAGTTCTATGTCCTTGGAGGGAAAGATGAGGATGGGAGGGTCCTCACTTGCGGCGAATTCTTTGATGGGAAGACATGGAACTTGATTCCTGACATGTGGAAGGATATTCCTCTTATTGCTCATGATCAACCCTCTCCACCACTCCTTGCTGTTGTCAACAATGAGCTGTACACACTGGATGCTTCTTCAAATGAGCTGAAGGTCTATATGAAGGGAAGCAATTCATGGAAGACTTTGGGAGTGGTTCCTGTGAGAGCTGATGAACAAAGAGGTTGGGGTGTGGCTTTTAAATCTCTTGGTGACGAGTTGCTTGTGATTGGTGCACCTTCTGTCTCACAGGCAGAGCGAGTCTTGTGTATGTACACTGGTTGTCCTGATCCTGCTGATGACAAATTCAGGTGGAGGCAAATTGGATGTAGCACCATTCAGCTCAATCACTTTATCCGCAATTGTGCTGTGATGTGGACCTGAAATTCTTATTTCAACAACAGCTCCAAAACAATCTAAATAAAACTTGGAGGCCAAGATGGAGTTTTCATTAGAACAAGCTTCTGTCTTCTGATGATTGATCTTTGTTTCTATTTTGCTACATGTTGGGGTGACTTTTTAAAACAACTTATTATTAGGAACCTTGTTCACGTACGTATCTTCTATCTTTAACCTTTGAGTGAAAATGGCAAGGAGTATCCTATTATTGTTGGTGATGAAAATGCTACTTTTTCTCTTTTTCTGCTGATTATGCTAGATTTCATATCATGGTACTGGATATCATCAAATTTGAATCCTTTTGCTTCATTGCTTGAGTTGCCATGTTCAAAATGCTTTTCAGTTCTGCCACCGGTTGCCACTACTGATATCAAGTTATTTAGTTACTTCTGAACTCTGAACGGCAATATTTCCCACCGGTTGTGTTTTCGTTCAAAGAAAAAACAATACGAGAACCAGAGGAGAAATATGACGAATATTTGGAGGGCAATATTTTTCCATTAATTGCATGATTTTCTTTCCTCCGATCCCCCTCAATTTAAAATATTTTGTATCTGAAATAATTATTTAATTTTGAATCATATAAATTACATATTTTCATAAATCTTTATTCCAAGTTCAAAGGGCGCCAAAGCTTAGCTTTTGATATTTGATCCTCGAGATGCCAAATTGACATTGTGATTGTGTAATTAAAGTTTGCCGCATGAATACCAAGTACAACTGTGAATGACAAGCTTATCCTCTGCACAGCATTTGCGTGTAAGTTTATATAATCAATAAATATTCCTTCAGATCTCGACGGGTAGGTTAACAACAGCCAAAACTTTCTCTTTTGCTCCAATTTTGTTGCATGGTTGATAATACTTAGGACCATGAATTTGATTTTCAGAATCCAATTTCCAAGAAAAAATCCAAAACGAACATATTCTCAATTTATTTACGATATGTCCTTTGGAAATCGGTTCCTAACGATTGATCTAATCAGATTAATATTACTAATGTATAAATAATATGAAAACTGAATAAAAGAAGAAAAAGAACATGAGAGAAGAGAGATAGAAAGAGTTGCTAAGTTTTCCTAAGTTTTTTGATATAAAAATTTGATTGGCCTTTTGTTTCAGGATTTTGTTTCACGTTTTTCTATTGTTGTAATTTTCCGTATGAAAATATAATTTCCTCAAATTATCTTTTGAATAATTTAATCATATCTTCAAAATATGAAAATATAATTTCCTCAAATTATCTTTTGAATAATTTAATCATATCTTCAAAATATATTTGATTGTTGTAAAGATCTAAAAATATTTGAGAAGATAATTATTAGATTAAATTTTTTTTTGCAAATATTATCTTTTGATATTTATTAATATAGTTAACTAATGTAATTATTTAACAATATCAAATAAAATATCTTAAGATATATTTTCTCCAAATTATCTTTAATCATAAACATTTATCAATTATCAAAACACTTTTAGTAGAAAATATAGAGAAAATCACAAGATCCAATTTTTGTTACTTGTTCTCACTTCTTGGCTCAGCAAAATTTCTTCACTTTTTCATGTTATGCTTTGATTGACTTTTTGTGGTCTTGATTATTTGTTATTTTTGGATTTATCTTTAAGATGTCATGAAACTTTTACCAATTTATTTCTACACCTTAATGAGTTCAACTTAACTGCAGTTGTACTAATACATTGCAAAATATCCAAAGAATATTTATGCAACTAAAAAGCTATTTTAAATATGTTTTTGTATGGCATGCTAAATAAACTCAATTATAACAAATCCAAATAAAATATTCTATTAAAATACAAAATCCGATTAAGAATCCAATTTTAAAGGCTAAATGAGGACTTAAATGTGCATTCATCACGCTACACAAAAGACATAAAGACATTGAGAGATAAGAAGACATTCTAACAATGTTTCCTCAAGTTTTTGCACTAAAAGGTCGTACAAGCTACAATTGAAAGCAAGCACTGATAAAGCACTATTACACTCCAATGTAGACCAAAGTCTGACCAGTTGCCTAAAAAAGCTATGAAGCCTATCTAGAAGCCAACTCTGTATCCAACGAACGTTTCTCAAGAAGGCTATATAAAGAAGATTTACTAAAGAGAAGAAGTTGTTGAAGTTGAAAAGGTGAAAATAGAAGAGAGTAAAAGAGAGAGAGAGAGAAAGGGAACATGCACAAGAAAATTAAGTATTATCTTTACTCTACCTCAAAGCATATATCACCTGATGCTCTTTAACCTAAGAGGAAGTATCTCACATGTTCATAGATTGTATTGTATTGAATTGAATTAAAAAACATATATTATGGGTGTTATGTTTTAAGTGTTTAGGAGAGGTGTAGTTGAATTGCTTGAATATTGACATGTATGAACTATTGTAAAGTATCAGGTTTGTTTTATATTAATGAAAAATACTATGAACATATATGTTGGTTCTTATTATCAAGTCGTGAATTTCGTTTGCAAAAGTATATTTCTAAGGTCCAATTGCTCGGCTAGTTTGGTTCATTACTTTCATATTGAACCCATGCATACATACACAGGATCTCTTAGAATTGTCATAATGTTAGTATTATAGAGGAACATTGCATTACAAAGTTCTTTTGACCAAATCATAGTATAATTGGTTTTGGTTGATGATGTCAAACTTGTAGGACATAGTTTATGTGCTAAGTAAGTCTTATGAAAAATATATAATTTGGGAAGCACCATTAAAGATTATATGTTGCAAGTGGTGATTGTAGATATTAAAGATTCTTCTGCTCACGTTCTTGTGCCTAATAAGGAGGTTTAAAGAGTGGGACAAGCTCTAAGGAATTTTATTGTTTGATCAGCTAGATTGACAAAGCTAATTTTAATAAGTATTGTTCTTCATGCTTGCCTTAATTACTTATGTATTTATTGTATTTGGATGTATATATTATTATACTTATTTTCTTTAAAAGGAGGACGTTTATAAGATGACAAACACTACTACACCTCCACAATCACAACCACTTATTATGACATACTTTTTTGCTATGTCATAAAAAAAACACCTATTATGACTACCAAAACTATGATGTCAATCTATCTATTATAATAGATTAATTTTACCTATAATAAAAAGTCATTTTTGCACTAGTGGAGTGTGATCCTTAAATGTTGTAGTATGAAAAGAAAAAGAAACTAGAAATAAGTTAGGAAAAGAAGAGAAAAGAACTCGTAACAATCCTAAACAATACTTTTGCAAATTTAGTTTCCTTGAACTCTATACTCAGACTTTTACTCTTTTTATTAAATGAACCCTTCTATTAACTTGGGATTATAAGTTACTAATGATAAACAAAACTAAAGCTTTTAATTTTATTTTATCAGCGAAAACAGTATAAAATGATCCTAAATTTTATGCCTTCCAAATAGACTTGGGATTTCGCAGTTTATCTCGAATAGATGTTTTTAATATATATATATATATATATATATATATATATATATATATATATATATATATATATATATATAAAACAGTTTTTAAACTATTATTTTTAAGTTAATAATAGGAGTTTAAGGCTTGATTCGGATGAAATGAAATTTGAGTATATCTTTCTGTAAAAGGCAGATATTTTGCTGCCTCTTCCTTTTATTGTATTTGTATTGTATATCTTTATCTATATATAAATTATTTAAAGTTTTCTCCCCAATTTATGATATATTATTGCTAATATTTGTTATGTTGTCTCGTTTAGGTGACTCATGCCGACTTTAAGAAGGCCAAGGATAAAGTGATGTTTAAGAAGAAAGAAGGGGTGCCTGAAGGGCTGTATATGTGAAATAGTTCCATATATTATCCCCAGTCCTCTCCTTCTTTTTTTAATGTACTAGTCACGAGAACAACTATCAATTCATTTGTATTATGCGAACAAAGATCATTTGTATTTTGGGGCCTTTCAATCTCAAACTACCAATATATAGTTTTCTACCAATTTCATTGAAAACGGGTGTCTTAACTTTTAAAGGTTGCAACGAGCTGGATTGTTTTTTTTATGCTGAAAGCAGGATTTGCTTATGAGAAATTTGACAAGGACCATGAGGAAAACATATATTGAGCGCTATGGAAGAACCTAATTCTTTTTATTCACATTAAGTTATAAAAAATTAATTAAATAATTTTGACTAAATGTTGACATTTTGATCCCATCTTGTGGAATTAACCATGTCGATGAACTGAAACCATTTACTGAAAAACGAAATTGTAGAGAAAGAAAAAAGGTAAATACAGTATAAAGAAAACTGTTAATTACTGAAAGGATGAAACGATAAATAATCGGTCTTGATACTTGGGACGTCCAAATCCTTGGTCTTCGACCAAGCTCAGTTGTCAACAATCAAACCACTCGTTGGAGCATAGTTCAGCAAACCAACACACACGTCGTACATGCGACCACTGACTAAGTACAACATGACCTTGCTTCCATCCCCTCACACACACTTCCACCCTAGAAGTCATATGTACGTGCCGTTGTTTACAATCTATTCCAAAAACGCAAAGTAGAACACGACGTTGCTTCCCTTTCCTTATTATGCAAATTTTATTTTGGTTCTCTTTCTTGGGATAAATTAAATTTTGAGAATTACTTAGTATTTTTATTTGAGTCTTATTTTATTAGATTGAGTTTAGTAATATTTGTTAAGAGAAGATGCTCTATAAGATTGAATTGTCTAAATCTCTTCACATGTTTTGAAGTTTAACAAACACCAATAAACAAAAAAAATAATATAATTAAAAAATAAGCGTTTTGAGATAAAAGTTTTTGTAAATGTACTAATTCATGAGTAGACCCATGCTATCAAATGATTTCCTTATAAAATACATCAATGTATTGTATGAAAGTCTTGCTAAACACACTCGTTCTATTTCTAAACAATGCTAAATGAGCTCCCACTACAAGATACAAAACAATGTTTTTGGTAACAATGCTATAAGATATAAACATTGTTCGAAAAATATATGTTGAAAGATATTTTGCTAAACGAGCTCTTGAAACAAACGAATAATTACTAAACAAGGCACTGAAGGAAAAGCCTTGCAAAAGCTAAACGATACCTTGTGCTAAATGATGTTTTCATCTGTTGATAGGGGAGCCTTGTCAGTGCTGAACCCAAATCTTGTGTTTGTTTTTGATGATGAAAACACATTGACTATAACAACACATATGTTGTCATGACACAACATAAATGTGTTTTTTGTATTTAATGCATATGCGGATATATAATTGTTTATTGTTGATTGATGCATATGTTGAACATACTGTTGTTTTTGCATAATATTGTGATTATGATGTGAATATATCTCTGTATACATACTATATGTTTTTGAATAATGAAAACCACAAGCACAAAAGCTCTAGTTTTGAACTGTTGCAAAACCATGTTAGAATCGATTACATTAATTGGTGAATCGATTAAAACTCGTGTCTTTGCATATATCATTTTCAAATGTTCTGTGATGAGTTTTTGAAGAGAAAAAGTTTTCAAAATTTGTTTAAGTGTTAAACTTAATCGATTACACATGCTATGTAATCAATTAAGTCTGTTATCTTTTGAAATCTATTTTCAGCTGAGTCAAATTGCTCTAATGGTCATATTTTTTAAATATGTTTTACTTGCATTAAATGAGAATCGATTACATTTATTGTGCATTCAATTATGGGCTGAGTTAGTTGTATTTTTGCTACATCTGATTTTCTATTATGCAATCGATTACACTACTAATATGTTGAGGTGTATTTGTTGTGATCATAAAAGAATTCTGCACTAGTGGATTATGTTGTGTCCCTGTTCGTGTGCAATAGGAAGGAGAGTGAGGAGCTCTTAGACTTTGAGAGGGAATTCTCAAAGGGATTCTGCAGCAAGAATGTGTGGTTCTGTGTGTACAGGTGTATTCGTTTCTATATTTGATTGTTTGAGTGGGAAAGGTGTTTACATTGTGAGGGTGCGTTCACTATAAAACCTTTGGTGTAATTCCCTAATCATTATAGTGAAATATCCTTCAATCAGTGGTTGATTGGAAGGGTGACTGGATGTAAGCATTGAGGCCGAACCAAGATAAAAACTGTGTTTGATCTTTTTTCTCTATCTCTTTACATTTCATTGCATACGTACTTTACTTACAGCGCAAGAAAGTTTTAAAGATCATTCTATTTCTGCAAAAAGATTTGAAAAGTGCACATTTTTATAAATCACCAATTCACTCCTCTTGGTGCTGAGAAACAAACTTCTTTATTTCTAACATCATCCAACGATGAAACCTTCATAAACTGCTTGGTATCTCTACTAGAATGCTAAACGATGTTTTCATCCAACAATGAAACTTTCATGAACTATTTAGTATCCCTACTAGAATGCTTAAACGATCAAATCCTGCTTGAGCAATAAATTTTTTGAAAAACTTATAGTTGTTTTGAATGTGCATTAAAGAGTATTAATTGCATAATGTTTCAAAACAACAAAACTGATAAGAAATGACATATTTGCTTGCATGTATATCTACCCTACTTTGTGCAGATTACCTATGTCAAGCATCCACCTACTTTGTAATATATAAGTCCGAAGTGGACGTTAGAGACAAAGAAGACATTCACGGAATGTTCTCTCTACCAAAAGTTGTTCCAAAAAGATCGCACTACCTACTTTAAATAAAATACTAAAAATCACCTAAATTATATCTCCTATCATTTCTCCACTGTTTATCCAAACAAAACCACCCAATCTTGTAAGATTTACGTAATCTTCTTTTACTAAATTTCCATATTATTTAATTTTCATGTTTTTCCTTCATACACCTTCCTATTTTAATTTCTGCACCAAATTAATAAAGGCTAAAATACCTTTTTGCCCTTAAGAAAAATCTAAGTTTTTCTTAAACCTTCCCCTAGGAATTAAACCCACGACCATTCAATCCTAGACAACATCTCTACCAACAAACCAATAGATAACATTTGTAATAACACACACACTTATCACAATCCAAAAAACATACCAAAATATGTGTTGCACTTTATTAAAATAAAATCAAAGAAATAACATAACAATTATATTCTAACAAAGAGGTACACACAAAACACCAATTACCAAAGAAAAACATCGAAGTCTCAAGACTACTTTATTTCTAATTTCTATATTTTTTCTCGGGTTTTACATTTATCTTTTGTGTAGTGATTCTAATCAAGTCTTTGTACTTTCATGATATCCACAAATATAAAAAACAAGGTATACAAGCATCAAAACACTTTATCGTGCATATAATGTCATTAAATGTTTTGAACATTGATAAATGTTAAGTTGTATTGTGAGTTCAAAACATTCTATCATTTGTTCACTCATTAATAAATGCATTGTTTAACAAAGCATTCAACATATAATTATCAGACGGTGTAAAACATTGGATGCTTATATTCAAAAGTTGTTTTTTTAGGACAAAATTGTTTAGAGAATAAACCATCTAAGCAACCCAAGTTTTGAAGTTTAACAAAAAGCACTAAACGAAATATTGTTATAGGAAAATTATAAGCAGCGTATGAAAGAAAGTGTCTCTCATTGAATTCTCTCAAAAAATTAGCTAGCTTCTTATGAAAACAAAAGTCTATCTCTTATATAACATGAACGTTAAAAAGAGATCTTTATTTAATACAATGTTATATCAAGTAAAGCTTTCTAGAGAAAACAATGTTTGACGAACGAGCTCTAAATGTTTTAGCCTTAAAAAAAAGCATCTCATGTGTATATCATCTAATGAATATACATGTTATTTGTCTTACCAGATGATGCATTTATGAATAAAATGACAAATGATGAAATGTTTTGAACACACTACAACCAATTATTATCTTATTATGCACATATTTTGTACTACAACCACAAAATCCCAAAAGAAAATTGACCTTTTAATCCAATCAAAGGTTTCTCATTATTGCCTAAATCAATAATCAAGATTAATCTATAAATATGGCAAACATAACAGAATAAAATATTGCATCAAGAGATTTAAAAGTTTCTCAACGAAAGGAAAATTCTACGCAGTTACAATTAAGGTTCATGTATTCAATGTCATGCCTAAGACAAACAAAAATACACAATTTGAACTTAATCATTATCGTAGGTCTAGCCAAAATAGCATGAAAAAGTAACACATAAAGAACACCAAGAACATCATAGAGAATATAAACATCATAGCCCTATGAACACGTTAATTCCCTCATCTATTTCACACACCAAAACCACATAAACCATAAACAAGGGTCGATTCCCCTTACACTTAAAACCCGATGATTTGGCCATCTAATTGCTACACCCAAGTGCATCTTACACTACTTGAGCAAGTCAAGACATCAAGATAGGCACTACAAATATTTGTATTTTTGCACTATTCACTCATCATTCTCTAACTTTATATCAAACATAAACTTGTATTAACTACATCCAAAAACCAGCCCCTACTACACAGACAAGGGTCTGTTACTACCCTACACCCAAAACTCACCTCAATTCTCTTTATCCAACACTTAACACAATAAACACAAACAAGGAAACATACCTTAAAATTATATTCTCAAATAGACATATCTTGAAAGGCCTCTGAATATTGACCAAACGCAACATTGACAACTCAATCAAAGTGTCCTAATAATGTTTGTGCCCACCACAAAAAAAAAACAAAGGTAGTACGGTTTTGGACTTCACAAATTTAGGTATTTAGGAAGGAATCAACATTTTTACCAAATGAGTCTCCAATTGACAAACTCTACACCACGAACACTTATAGATGGCTAGAAGAACGAGGGTGCAGGTGTGAGGGTTTGATTGCTAGAGAACGAGGGTTCGAGTGAGAGAGAATGAGGGTTTGAGTGAGGGAGAACGAGGCGACACCAGGGTTTTAATGAGGGAGAACAATCGTTCGAGTGAGGAAAAAAAGAGGGTTTGAATGAGGCAAAATGAGGGATCGACTAAGGGAAAAGGAGTGTGAGTCCAAGGTTCCAGTGAGGGAGAACGATGGTTCAAGTGAGAGAGAAATAGGTTTTCTTCTAGTGACGGAGAATAAGGATTCGAGTGAAGGACAAGCAGGTCTCGATGGAGAAGTAGGATGCTAGGAAGAAGGAGTGAAAGAACTTCTGCAAAGTCACCTTACAAAACTTTTTATTTTATTTTTTAATTAGTAATTATTTCAAAATCCATCTGTAATCAGTATTTTTCTCCCGTTACATACGGAAAAATCCGTATGTAATGCAATTTCATACATCCATAGGTAAGATCTGTATGTAACAAGTCATTTACGTACTGATCCAGATTCGTATGTAATAATTTGTTGGTAAATTGTATTTTCCTTGTATTGTGTGTTTCTTGATATCTATGCAGATCAATTAAGCAGAAATATATGATCAAAATCATGAAACCCAAGAAAAAGACATTGTGAGTATAAAAGAACATTTTGGGAATGTTTTCCTTGAAGCCATGTGCTCTATCACATTGTACAATCTTAAATTTTGGCTTAAGGCTATAAGAAAAAGCTATGGACCCTACAAAATAGAATAAAGTCATAGTTCACATGTAAAGGCTACCAACTCTTCAGAAGTCAACTTGTTTGTCTAATGGTCATGTTTTAAGAGAAACTATATATAAAAGAAAGCTTGAAGAGAAGATGTTATTGATGAAAAACACAAGAAAATAACATAAGAAGAATAACAACGTAAAGAAAGAGAAATGATTAAAGTGTTTTTATATCGTCTGAAGTTCAATATCTCTTAAGAAAAAAATCTTTGTAAAAGAGAGAAACACATTAAAGTGTCACAGATTGTATTATATTAAAACACATATCCTCTTGTTGAGAGTTAACCATCTATACCTTGTAGAAAATCCATTTATGGATTTGTTGTAAGTTCTGAAGAGAACTAAAATACTTCGTTGTTCAACTTGGGTTGAGTTGAATGTCTAGACAGTTACCCAAGGTTAGATCTTGGAGAGGCCAAACTCGGTCTAATCATGTTGACTAGGAAACCATGAGTGGTGTTAATACTTGTTGTAACCAAGAGTGGTGAGAATACTCGATGAGATCATAGAGAGGCAAAACTCGTGTAATCTTGAAAAGATTAGTGAAACCCCTCAAGAGTTATTAACGAAGAACCAAACATAGTTTAGGTTAGGTGAACCAGTGTAAAAATTTGTGGTTTACTACTTTCCTATCCAAAACGCTTTCTATTTACTTATCTCATTAAAAACTAGCGTATAATAGTTTTACAATTCATAATTATCTTTACAAGTCATTAGACACTACTTTGCGAAAAGAATTTGAAAAACACCATTCACCCTTCCCCTAATGTTTTTCTTGTGTATTTCATGTTTGTGATCTATAGCGTTTAGCGAAATTTTCTTTAGACACGATACATTTCATAAGACGTTTTACTTTATTAACGTTATTTGAATAAAACATATTTTAATATGAGCATTGAGATAAATGCTTCCTTTCTCCAAATGTTGTTTGCAAAACAAAGTTCATTTAAACGATGTGTTTGAAAGCATTCTTTTATGATTCATTATATGATTCAATTTGATAGACATTTCCTGTTATCAGACGTTGTTTTAAAAAAAAAATCTATCGGACAATATAATCTAGAAAAAGTTATTACAAGCTTGTTTTCGTTCAGAGAAGATGTTCCAAAATATATTTCTCCTAATCGCTTTTCTTTTGAAACAATATTTCTTTTAGACTCACTAGTGCAAAATTTGCCTTTCACGTCACCCAATAAACGCCCGTCCACGAAAACACCAACGTAAATAATTGACCGGTGGCATTTTCGTAAATAAGTTTGACTGTAGACGTCCGTTGTGGAGGGGCCCCGACGTCTATAATATTATAAACATCAAGGCCTTCTAGTACCGGACGTCTAATGTCATTTATACTAAAACACGAACCCGCGAGGAGTTACGCTCACTGTTCATCGTCTTTCCCGTGATTTCACTCTGCGGCATTGCATTTCCAGGTGCATTTTCTCTATTTTGGACCGTTTAAACTTATCTTTGATTTGAACCGATTAAAAATCGTTTTCGATGCGTTTTGGTGCAGTTTCTTGCGTGTTCTTGGGCGGCGTTTTTGACTGTTTTTGGCCTACGTTTTAGGTCGTGGACTCCTCGATTTCCCTCCATTTCATTTGGAATATGCTTTTCAGGTTAGCTTCTTCATTGATAATTTGTTTGTACGCATGTTATTGGGTTTTGTGTATGCATGTTTTTGACTTTAAGGTTTGCATGTGTTATTGGCTTTTGAATATGCATGTATTAGTTGTGTTATTATAATTGTCATGTTAGATTATACGTATCAAATCATTGAGTGACACTTAGTTCCCGTTTGAAATTTAACACAAACGATTAATCTTTTAATCGTTTGTGTTAAATTTTGAATTGTCTGATTGGACAGTTTAAGAAAATTAATTTTCATAATGTGCAATAACATGTAAGTTGGAGTTTACGGATAAGATTAATAAAATTTTGGTTCAGTATTTGTGTTGTTCTCTGGATGCATATTTGATTGTGGTCATCGTTGACTACTCTCATTTCGTGTATTTCGGAGACCAATGTGAAATGCTGCCGAAATCTTATCAAATTTATGATGTAGACTTCTTTGCACGTGTCTTAGCAAATTATGAAAAATAATTTTTTTGAATGGGTAGGGCTTAACCTTGTAAGAGTTAAAAACTTAAACTGATGATTTTACGAACATAGAATAGATCGAAGTTGGATGAATGAACGTCGCATCAGTGAAGAATATGATAAAGGTGTTTCGAAGTTCTTGCAATACGTTGAACAAAATGCTAAGTCTATGAATGGGACATATTTTTGTCCTTGTGTGCGTTGTCTTAATCAAATACGGCAAGACTTAGGTAATGTGTGTGACCATCTATTCATGTTCGGCGTCAAGAGGACTTATACTGTTTGGACTTGGCATGGAGAAGTATTGGACCAGCCTACCACGTCACGAGGAACGAATTATGTGAAAGAATGGATGAGTGAGAATTTAGAGGACATGATACGTGATGTCGGTGAAGATAATTTTGGAAGAGCTAATTTGTATGATTCTCTTACAAATGATTCAGAGCAACTGTTGTTCCGCGAATGCTCGAACTTTACACGTTTGTCTGCAACTTTAAAGTTGTTTAGTTTAAAGCAAGGAATGGATGGACCGATAAAAGTTTCACCGAGTGGTTGGAGTTGTTAAAGGAGATGCTTCCAGAAAATAATACTCTACCTATTCGTAATTACGAGGCAAAAATTTTTTTATGTCCAATGGGTCTTGAATATCAAAATATAAATGTTTGTCCTAATGATGTGTTTTGTACACAAAGGAGTTTGCTTCGCTAAAGTATTGTCCAACATGTGGTTTATCCCGTTTTAAAAATAAATATGACAGAAACACTGCTGATGAAGGTAATGATGGTGCACCTGCTAAGGTGATGTGGTATTTGCCTATAATACCTAGGTTAAAACGTATGTTTTATGTTAAAGAAGATGCAAAGAACCTTAAATGGCACTTTGACGAAAGAAAGTGCGATAATCTTCTTTTAAAATAATATTTCTTTGAAAGTGATATTTCGTTTAATGTTGTTGGTTAAATTTCAAAACTTAAGTTGCTAGACAGTTTGGTCTCTAAACATCTTGTCTTATTAACATAAAGGATGAAAAATTTAAGGGTTAATTAGTAATTTTGTTTGAGTCTTATGTTATTAGTTTAATCTAGTAATATTTAATTTAATTTTTATAAAGATGGGTAGTTTTGATTTTCCATTTATTTAGTTAGGTTCAGTATTATTTTATTTGGTTGATATAAGATAGAGATAGATTAAGTAGCTTTTTTAAATTGAGTTTTTTTTTCCAGTTTTTATTATAGTTAGGAAGCGTTATTATATGGTGCTCTATTTTCTCATTTCTACCCAATGTGAAACTTTCATCTTAACGGCCTAAAACCCTTGGCAGGAAGACTTTTGATGCAAGACCACTAATGAGCCTGAACTCAACCACGTAAGGAATTGACACTACTCTCAACCCAAAATTTTAAAACAATGAGCTAATGGATCTTCATTCTTACATGGTACTCTCCTTTCTCATTTTTATCCAATGATCCAATGTAAGATTTAGACTCACTTGTCTTCCCAACACTCGTGATGCTCTCCTTCTCGTCTAAAGCTCTTTGATTGAATAATAAACATTCTCGGAAGCCAGAAAAAGATCCAAATAGGAACAACTTTAATTGATTTGCTAACAAAATACCTTGACTAGCTATGTTGAATCTTCTGAAATATTAGTGTTTGTCGTGTTGAAGTCTTTCCATTGACTGCCAGTGTCAACGTCGGAGACTATTTCCTGTTTTTGATCAGGTCTCATGGATTGCATACTGGGTTGGTTGTTGCTTCTTCTTCTGTGTGATACATCTTACCTTCTATATATATCAACCAATTCTTTGGCTTCCCTAAGAAACATCTTTCATTTTGTTACCCTTTCTAATAATAATGGAGGGGAAGGCAACTCCAACATTAGAGGATCACACAATAACAACACTCTACGAAGCATCACTAAAGGGTTGTGTAAGTACCCTACAAACCCTGATCCATAGGAACCCTCTGATTCTGAACAGAGTTTCACTCTCTCCCTTCAGTGACACCCCATTACACATAGCCTCTTTGCTTGGACATTTCGAATTGTGTGAGGCTCTTGTCAAAATAAAACCCAGTTTAGTTAGTGAAGCTGACTCCGAAGGACGTTTCCCTCTTCATCTGGCATGTGCCGAAGGGCACAGTGAGGTTGTAAAATTACTTTTGCTCACAAACCCCGATGTTTGCTATGCTGTGGACAAAGATGACATGCTTCCTCTCCACTTGGCTGCAATGAGAGGACGCGTAGGAGCTATTCAGGAGTTGATCAAAACAAGACCAGACTCCATTCATCGTATCACTGACAATGGATCTGTTTTGCACTTTTGTGTTAGGTATAATCATTTGGAGGCCTTGAAATTCTTTATGCAATCAGCAACAATGAACCAAGAGTTTCTGCTTGCCGAAGACAAAGAGGGTAACACAGTTCTGCATCTAGCAGTGAAGCTCAAACAAATTAAGGTACCATTTAGTATCTAAAGCGTCTTAGATAAATATTAATTAATCACATATTCGTTGTTAACTCATGAATTAGACCCAAAAGCTCATTAAAATAAGTTTAAAAAGTCAACAGATTCTACAGTGAAAAGTGACGCACAAACCTCTGTTTTTCTCTCTCTATCTCACTTACTATGTTATATGTTCATGCATCATTTTCATTTCATAATAAAGGCTCTTCCAAATTGTTATCTCATTAGGGTTTAACAACTTTGTAAGATTTTAGACTTCTCGTATGATCAACAAATGCATGAGCTTAGGTAAGTCAAGTGAAATATTTCCTGTTGGTGACAGTGCATGTCAGTATGCTGATAAAACAAATTAAACAAGAAATAATTCGTTTATCCATAATTTTTGCAGACCATAAAATACTTACTCACGCTACCAGAAATGAGAACAGCAGCTAGAGCTTTAAACGAAGCAGGCTTAACAAATTTTGAGGTGATGGAGAGTGGTCCAAGAGATTTCATAACCCTAAAAATCGAACACATGCTAACTGAAGCTGGAGTTCAAATGATCACTGAAAAACAACAAGGATCATCATCATCACCATCACCATCACCAAGCATCATCCCTACTCAACCACCACAAGAAGCCAAGAGAATGAAACTCTGGGAGACCCTATGGTTAAAATACCTGCAATACCGACCAAATTGGATAGAAGAGAAACGTGGGAGTTTGATGGTAGTGGCCACTGTGATAGCCTCCATGACTTTTCAGTCAGTAATTAGTCCACCAGGTGGGGTTTGGCAAGAAGACACTTTCTCTGGTGGACTCAATTGCAGTTCTTATGGCATATGTAAAGCAGGCACTGCAGTTTTGGCTTATGATTTGGCACATGAAGGGTTCCTAAGATTCGCGACATTCAACACTGTCTCATTCTTTTCTTCTCTTTGCGTGGTGATGGTGCTCATTAGCGGACTTCGGGTTGACAACAAGCCCATGATGTCGATGTTGACCATTGTGTTGTTCTTGGCACTCTCTTCAATCAGTCTGGCGTACGTTTCTGCACAGCGATTGGTGACACCAAATCACCTTGCCCACAGAATTGATACCGTGAACACGCTTCTCCGTACGGTTTGGAAAATCATAATTGCAGTTGTGGTTTTGTTTCACTTTCTTCACTTGTTGATCTTATGTGCGAAGAAGTTCCAGGTCAAAATGCTATCTAGCTCAAATCATTTACCACTGTTCACTGGATCAGATTGATGAAAAGATTTCATGCAACATTTCTGATCAGATCATATCCAAAGCTTTTCTTTCTATTGTTTTCATTTAAAATAAAATAAAATTGCATTTTCAACAGTTCTAAAACATAATTTATCTATTACTTTCTCTTATGGTTTCCTTTATTTTAATGTTTTCCGTTTGGATGTCAGAAAAACTGGTTCTTATTTTATGTAAAGATTTATCATATCCAATTAAACTGTGAGAAAATTATGTAAATATTAAATTTTATTTACTAATTAATAATTAACTCTAATGTACATAGATCTTCATAAATATGCAAAGTAAAATCAGGCACCTGAAAACAGTTTTTGTTAATTTAAAATATATTTATTTCTGTAAATACATTAAAAGAATGGTATGTATACTTACAAGTCAATAGTGTTATAAAATTGATTTTTTTTATCAAAGACTTATTTTAAGCAACTTAAAATTAGACAAAGAAATAAATACAGAAACATAAAACTACAATCCACAACACAAATTAATCCCATGTTATTCTTTAACAACGTACTTATACTCATTCATACAATGTAATTTCTAAGACAAAGCTAATATAATATGATCTATCATAAATTATGCATTTCGTGCTCTTTTATTGCTAAGTTACTTTGATTAGCAAAAATATCTCATTCACACCTAAATAAGTGTTTCAGGGAACCAACCAGCATAATTGATTAAGTGATTGACATAATTAATTATACTCAACAAATGTAGATTATGTGGCACTTTCACCACAACTAATTATCTACCCACATAATAGACTATGTGCCACTTTGACCATATTTAACCAATTATCTTACCCACATAGATTATATCTTATCTCTACCTTTTAGTTGAACACACGTCTATATTTCCACGTATTCATTTTCATCCAAATTACATTACAAGAAATTTATAAATAATAATAATTAATTTAGATATCAATTTATAAATTGAAAAGTATTGATAATTAAAATAGTTTCTATTATAAATAAAAAAATTAAAATTGGTCACTAAATTGATAACTAATTTTCTTGTATTATGAATTGAATTTTAAATTGGTAATTGAAGTTAGCTATCAAAATTTTGAGTACCAAATAAATTAGTCACTAATTAAGAAATTAGTCTCTAAACATTTTTTGTAACTAAAATTTGTCATTATTTAAAAATTTTCTTATACTGTTAACAACTTTCATCGATGTAAACATGCTCATCTCTCACAATATTAACATATTATCCACAATATTAGTAGAATTTTGATTATAGTTAGAAACATACTTAGATTTTATTTTTATAATTATAATCATGATAATTATAATTATATTTAAGAACATTTTTAATTTTATTACCATTAATAATTATTTTTAGGAACATGTTTAACAACTTTTTTGTTTTTTAAATTATTATTACTTTCAGGTGATTGTTTTATCAAGAGGTTTCTTTTTATTTGAACATAAAATACATTCTTCACTTTTATTATACTTTTTCTCATAATATAAAATTTTATTTTTTAATTCTTTATTTTCTTCAAGAATATTTTCGTAATTTGATTTTAATTCTTTAAATTCCTTTTTTAATTTCTTATGAGCATTATTTAATTTCTCTTATTCAAATAATAATTCTTTATATGTATCAAGCAATTCACTCTCACTATAATTTAAATTTTCAGAATCGCTAGAAATACTTACTTGATTTTCTGAGATGTCATCATCAGTCATCAAATATATGTTGGTTTGTTCATTAGAGTCGCTTGAGCTTATTATAGATTCATTATCTTCCTCCCAAGCAAATGTTCTTTTGGCCTCTTTCTTCACCTTTATTTGGGTTTCGACAATTTGCCTTCATGTGTCCTTTTTCTCTGCAACCATAACAACGATAGTTTGATGATGATTCTTTGTTTTCCTTCTTCCCATTTTTAAATCTTCTTTTGCCCTTGGACTTCATGAACTTGTTAAATTTCTTAATGAAGAGACCCATATTTTCTTCATCTTCTTTAGAGTCTTCTTCTTCATTAAGATGTTTGCTTTTATCAATATCAGATTTGAAAGCCAGAGTGTTTTTCTTTCCTTTCTCTTTATCCTCATTTAATCTCCCGAGATTCAGTTCATGTTCTCTCAACTTACCAAACAATGCAGTCATTGACATGGTGTTGAGATTTTGTGACTTACTAATGGCAATCACCTTTGGTTGCAAAGTCCTCTCCAAAAATTTAAGAATTTTTATATTAAATTCATCATTATCAAAGGACTTACCTAACCCAATGAGATTATTCATTATATGTGTGAAGTGCTTCTGAACATCTATAATAGTTTATCCCTACTTCATGCAAAACATATCATACTCTTGGATTAAAGTATTTCTTCTGGCTCTCCTAATATCATCAATTCCTTCATGGGTGACTCTCAACATCTCACACATCTCTTGAGCAGTTTTACAAGTTGAGATCTTGTAAAATTCATCAACAGTTAAAGCAGATGATATTATGTTACAAGCTCTTACGTCTTATTAGGATCTTCTTCTGCCATCAACATTCCATTGTTCACGCGATTTGAATTCGTGCAAATTGTTAACAAACACAATAGGAACAAAAGGACCATTTGTGATAGTTTCCTAAATCACACTATCAATAGATTCCATAAAAATTGGCATTCTCACTTTCCGAAAAAACATAGCTTTCTCTAGTAAACAATGGAGGTCTATTGATAGAGGCACCCTCAACAAAGGTTTGATATTGTCCTGTCATTTTAAATTACTATCAAAGCAAGCTCTGATACCAATTGTCAAAGCGGAGCAACAAAATAATTAGCATGTATAACAAACCAAGAGGGGGGAGGGAGTGAATTGGTTTCTTAACGCAAATCATACCTTTAATAATTTTCTCGTAAAATATAAATTATTTTACAAAAATTTAAAATAATTAAAGAGTAAGGAAGAGAGAAAATTGCATAAGTGATTTTTATACTGGTTTGAATCACATAGATCCTACGTCTAGTTATCAATCTCAAACGAGAATTAACGCTTCAAACTATTACAATCACAAAGAAAATAAAACAGTTTAAGGTTATAACACCTCTCTTGTTACCCCAAGAGATGAAACTCACTTCCCCAAGAGAGGTGTTATAACCTATGTAACTCAGCAACAATAACAACACTCAATCACAACTCCCACGAAAGTTTTCGCTCTATATCAAGTTCTCAAAGCCAACACACAAGGGTTACACAAACCCTAGAACACACTTATCAAAACACAGCTAAAAAGATAAGATTTTCAAAATAAATGTATTTCGGATTTTAGAATTAGAGTTTCAATCTAATTTATAAAGATCTCACTTAAGGGTACCTCAAAAATCCGTTGCCAACTAATTAACATGTGATAATCGATTATCCAGTTATGGTAATCGATTATGCATTTAATGAATGCACAACAGTAACAAATTTGCTTAAAAATTCTCATAATTACTCGTGATAATCGATTATGGCAAGTCATAATTAATTACTGATAATCGATTATTATAAATTGATAATCAAGTCATAAATGAGGTTTTCTTATTCAAAAAAAATTTTAACGCAGCCTAAGGCAAACAATATATAGAATCAAAGATAAACCATGTCCTATACATAAATCTACCTAATTACAAAAGTTTTAATACAAAATAAGTCTTCATAAAAATCTTCTTGCAACAAGAGCACTTGAGACTTGACTTGATTTTGAGAAATCATTGAAACTTTTTCTCTTCAACTTTATGCTAATAAGTTAATAATGAACATGTAGCCTAGAGAGTTTGTGACATGTTAGCATATATATATATATATATATATATATATATATATATATAGAGGAAAGTTGAACCAAATTTTCTTTCAATTTTTTTAAAATTACTTTATGTGACACATGTCAAACTTTTTCTATTTGTGCTTTCTCTTTTGTTATATTTATTAAAATAATGACACATACCAACCATATAATAATACACATAGTCTAGCGAGTGTGCAATATGTTAACAAATATAGTGTGTCATATAGTCATTTTTGTTTATAATTTTTTACAAAAAGTGAACCAATTTTTCTTTCATTTTTTTTTAAATGACCATATGTGACATATGTGAAGTTTTTGCTATTTGTGCTATTTCTTTTTGTTATATTTATAGATAGATCTATAGATATGATAAAAAATTACATTAAAGTTTCTAACTCTTAAATTATACTAGTAAATATTTACATTAACATATAGATAATGTACAAAATTGTATAAAATAAAACAATATAGGAAAAAACTAACTTTTTAAATAAATATTAAATAATCTGTGAATGAAATTATGCGCAGAAATATATTAAAATCTCCCACTATATAGTTATCTAAACAGACAACTTCAGAAAAAAAAAGTTAATTGTAAAGCAATACATACAAATTTTAAATGATTTAAGAGATTTCGATTAATTAAAACTTATTTCTTTCCTCTTAAACATATTTTTATTTTATATATTTATATCCTCAATTAAATTTAAGATATTAACAAATTTCAGAAGACAGTGGAAATTAATTTTAATTTTTTACTAAATTGCATATTTTATCATTTGATTATTATTAATTTTATACTAATAATTTAATTACAAGGTAATAGGATATATCTCTTTAAAGATTGTTCATGATCAAAAAATAAAAAAAAATAAAATTATCAAATTTCTGTACCCCTATTATCATTAGAATTTTCAATCTTTATTTATTTCGTTGAATTGTTAAAAGTTTTAACAAAAATTATGAGTATTGCATAAAAAGATATATAGAGCAATGTTATTATAACTTTTCTTTTTATATCAAGTTATTCTTTTTTGCAAGTTTAATGAATTGATAAAATATTCTAGAGTTTTTGATAATAAAATACGTAAAAAAAAAAAAAAAAACTTCTAACGATAAACTTTACAGGATAATACCAACAGTTAAATGGAAAATATACTATTAAATATTAGTTAATAAGCTCTTCATCCATCAGTAAAGTATAGAAGACGTCCCTGCTGATGCTGTTGAGCTGAAACCTTGGAGTGTGTTTGGGAAGTCGTGGTTACGATTCTCCACAAACGTGAAAAGTTGTAAATCATGATTGTCGGTGAATGCAGTTTGTAAATTCTAACCTCCCTTTCCAAACACAGTACTAACGAACAGTGATCTTTGGCTGCTCCATTTTCCTAACCCTAGGCACCACTTCGCGGAAACTCAGAAGCTCAATCTTCTCCGTTTCTTCAACATTCTCTCTGAGTAAGGTAAATCCCTCCTTTTCCACAGTCAGATTTGGTGTTTCAGTGGTAGAAATTTTCATATATATGCCTTTGGTTGGCCATTATTAGAAGCCAATGTCTATGAACAACAACTACAATTCTATCAAGCCCCTTGGGGCTTCTTCCTCCGGCTACCCACATCCTCAAATCGCGTCGGGCCAGTACCCTCTGTCCCAGGCCCACGCCATCGTCCAAGCCCAGTTCCAGGCCCAGCTCCAAGCCCACGGGCTTTCCTTCACCCCTAATGCCAAACGTTTCCCTCCAAAACCCCCTGTTCATACCACCATGCCGCTCAAACAAACGGAACCCGTGTCCGGGCCTCGGAGGAAGAAGCCCAAGCAAAATGAGAAACAGCTTCCGGAGAAAGCCTCCGCAATTCTCCCACAGTCGGCACTCTACACGCAGCTCCTCGACGTAGAGGCGCGTGTGGACGCTGCACTTGCTAGAAAGAAGGTTGACATTCAAGAAGCAATGAGAAACCCACCCTGCATCCAGAAAACCCTTCGAATTTTCGTGTTCAACACGTTTTCAAACCAGAATGTGGATTCTTCCGCACCCACATGGACTCTTAAGATTGTTGGAAGGATTTTGGAAGATGGTGAAGAAGCTGAACAACCTGGAGTTGTTGCTCACAGGATGCCACCTTTGTACCCGAAATTTTCTGCCTTTTTCAAAAGGGTAACTATTTCCCTGGACAAGAGGCTGTATCCGGATAACAATGTCATCACATGGGAGAATTCGCGGTCATCTGCTACTCATGAAGGTTTTGAGGTGAAGAGGAAAGGGGATAAGGAGTTCTCGGCGCAGATTCGGTTGGAGATGAATTACGTGCCGGAGAAGTTTATGCTGTCACCGATGTTGAGGGAAGTGCTTGGTATTCAGGTTGACACGCGGGCAAGGATTGTTTCAGCGATATGGCATTATGTGAAGGCGAGAAAGTTGCAGAACCAGAATGATCCTTCGTACTTTCACTGTGATCAGGCTCTTCAGAAGGTGTTTGGGGAGGATAAGGTGAGGTTCTCGATGGTTTCGCAGAAGATATCACAGCATTTGTTTCCTCCTCAGGTTATTCTTTTGGAACATATGATCAAGCTCTCGGGGAATAGTCCGGTCGGGTCTGCTTGTTATGATGTGATGGTTGATGTTCCTTTTCCCATTCAGAGGGAATTGAATGCTCTGGTGGCCAATGTGGAGAGGAACAAAGAGATTGATGCCTGTGATGAATCCATATGCGGGATCATTAGAAAAATACACGAGCACCGCAGGAGGCGAGCGTTCTATGTTGGTTTTAGTCAATCTCCTCTGGAATTTATTAAGGCCTTGGTTGAATCTCAAAACAAGGATCTCAAAGTTTTACTCGGAGAATCTGGTCACAATGCTGAAATGGAGCGTAAATCAGACTTCTTTAAGCAACCATGGTAAGCCTGCATACCATCGTCCTCTGTTCTTTCATTTCTTTTGTTTCATTTAGTAGTTGTAACATGTCACCAATTTGTTATGGATGACCATTAGCTTATTCAACATGATTTAACATGCAGGTCTAAAATTTCTTGATTGATTGCTCCTTTCCATAAATTGCCTTAAGAAAAGATGATGATGCATTATGTAATTGGAATTGCTTTTTAGTTGGATGCATGCATTATTCTTGACCTTTTATATAGTTTTATTCAATTCAAATGACTGAATAGGGCATGTCATACTTTTTTTCAATTTCCTCATGTGCCTGGGGTAATTGAACTTGAAAAAGGTTCACGTTGTTCTTATCTCTGGGCGTGGGCACTGCCGAATGTTGTCCTTATAACCTTGTTTGATACCTTGGACAGGGTTGAGGATGCTATTGTTCGTTATTTGAATCGCAAACCAGCAGCAGGAAGCAATGTCCCGGGGAGCACATGATGCCTAGAGTTCTAGGTTTGTTCCGGGAATTTTAGATGTAGCAAGTCATTCGTGCTGATCATTGTACATGGCTCGTTTGAGCTCGTGGAAGCTCTGATTGTTTAAGTTGATAGGACTGTTTAGTAGTTTCAGTGCTGCAACTTGCCTTGCAATTCATATGTTGTGCAAGCAATGTCCCTTGACTTGATAGGTGTACAGCAACTAATTTCAGACTTAAGGTGTCTTATGGCAGATAATGTAAAACAAGGAATAGAAAATATTGTATGCATGTCATGACTGTTTCTTCGTGTATATGTTGCTGAATTTTATTAGAGTAAAAATTAACTAACAGCCCTTCACTCTTAATTCCAACGTATCTTATGTCAGTGTTTAATGTTATTCCAAATGTCGTGTAATCAGTGTTAGCATTCAGCTTGACGATAAAATTGTTTCAATGGATTAAACTATAATTGATAAAGACAAATAGAAAACTGTGAATCCATGTTGGCTTCACATTAAAATTCATGTGATGTTCTGCTCTACAACCTAGTTTTGGGACTAAAGCGAGCGATGGCACGTTGGTAGGAATTTTTTATGTTACACGAAAGTAAAAGGGTAGTGACAGAGACTAATATAAATGAGGCAAAGATAAAGCACATATAAATGTCCTCCTTCTTACTTTCTTCTTACATACATCCTATAATCATATTCAACTTGGGCATCCCTCATACTCTTAGGTATCATTTTCTCTCTCTCTCTCTTCATGTTTTTTTTTTATATCTGTGATAAATGGATTCACTTCCTTAGGTTTCTTGAGAAACTTGATTTGGGATAGATGGCCAGTGTGATGATATTGATACTTCTTTATATTGTGAAGCTCATTAAAACAAATTTCAACCAATAAAAGATGAGTGTGTTGCTAACATTTTTCTTATACTCTACTCTTTGGAGAAGTCTGCTTCTATTTTTCCACTGCTAAATGTCAAAGTTTGTTGCCTGATGCTGCGAATTGCAAAATGAAGGGTAAGGTAAACCTTCTTGTCAGTTTTATAGCTAATCTGCTTACAGTTGCTAAAAATGGTTTCAATTTTCTGTTTGTTTTTATTCTCTATTTTTTGTCACGTTCCAGTTTTTTCCCTGTGCCTGCCTTTTAATTAATGGGTAGTTGCACTTTCATTGTCACCCTTAATATTCTGAAACTTTATAAATAAATGCGATTAGTACCGTCACAATTGTAGTCACAGAGAAACCTAATAATCTTGATATTGCAGACAAAATTGTGTTTGGAGACTATTTTTTAAAACCTTGGGTAAGTGGCCATAGTTAAAGGACAGCTGTGTCCGGAAGGAAAAACATTGGCGGTTTCATCTTTACAAGTTGAAATTCAATGGTGCATTTGCAGCACCAGGACAAATGCACCAGGACAATTTCTGTGCATCCTAATTGCTCAAGTCCTTTTAGTAAACTGTTTTCGTATTGTGCCAAGTGCTTCCTAGACCAACACATCAGAAAATGTGTGGGTATTGTGATTCTACTTGACAGATGCCGAGTTGATTAATGTATGCCAAAACCATTACTTTATGGATTAACTTTTAAGGTTGAATTGGGATTAAAGTATAACTTTTAAGATTATATTAGAGTTGATTTTACCTATTATTCCTTATTTAAATCACTAGTTAAGACTAAAACAAAATTTCTAAGAAAGTCTATTATTAATTACAATGGTACTGGAACAAACACATGAAAATGACTTCCTAGTACTAGATCTCTGTGTTTCACAAAAAGCTTGTTGACTGACTGCTGTTTTTGTTATGTAAGTACGGGAGCTTTTGCAGACAACAATATGTTTTTTTTTTTATATCTTTCTGACTTTAGGACAGTACGCCTCTAACACAAACTTGTGTTTTCATGCTTATTTTTTTACTTTCGGACATCCAAACAGTGGAAATATTCATTGTTATTTTTTATTCGTGTCTATATTTCTGTTTTTTCATCACATTATTTATCATATCAATTATTTTTCTTCTGTCTAAATGTGTCTCCTCCCAAACGGTGTGCAAGAATGGTTTTTCTGCATAATATGTTATATAATCTGGCTAAATGTTAGTGGGGCTACAAATATCTACAAATAGTCCCTAAAAACTTGATTTGTTTTAATAGATTCCCACCACAAGCGTGATAAAGAAGCTACGAGACTATCTCCTAGCCATCCTCCTCAGGCACAGATTATGATTCCCATCTTCTTCTACATACTCTTTCATGTGGCCAAACTTTTTATATTGGACATAGAAAGACAAGTACTAGGATTGTAGGTAACCACCTAGAGAGGTGGAGACATGGGGTATCCAAGGTATTAGGAGGAAATAAATATCATTTCCATCGTAGCAGTAGTATCAACATTTTTCCCTGGTTAATTAAAGTATCTTATACATATTATTTGGTTTGTTAGTTTTTTTATCAAAACATTTAAGTGCTAGAGCATATCATTATTTTATTTGTCATCCCAAATAACAACCACAATTTTATAGCATCCCAAGTACCATAAAAACAGATAGAACTGTCATACAAGCAAGTGGAGGGATTAGGCCAAAACCTACCGAAAAAAACTCTAATGTGATAGAGAAAATCTATCTCTGAGATACACCATTTAAGAAATCAGATACATTATCCCACTAGGAGAAACTTTGAAATCTAGAACCAGAGTCAGCACAAATTGTCACCACACTAATTCTCCATCCAAAATTTTTTTCATTAAACTGCTGCTATTTGTGCCTGGATTGTTAATTTAAATAGCCTGCACTTATTTTTTTTCTCATGATTCACTCTGCTTTCACTTTATAATTTTCTTTACCAGGTTAATTATTCACTGTTACATTATAAGTTGTAGAATCTATAAATTGACAAGGGAGGGTATGCATTAATCTAGTCTTCAGGCATGCACCATGTCGCATGCATAATCAATACATTGAAAAACATACATTCATCTTAACTAGTTCTAAAACTATGTCTTTGACATAAGAATTTCTCTGAAATCTATTTCCTCAGCTGACGTTGAAATCCTACTTTTGAAAAGGCCCCTCTCACCATTTTACGGGAACAAAACGTATAAACTATTCATTCAAGATTTAATTTAGCCACCACTAATATATCACTCAGATTCTCTGCCTATAAATTGTATACATCTTGCAACGTGCTCAAGAAAATTAAAAGGGTGGTTTAATCTCACCGTACAGTAACGAGAGGAGTTAGTCAAATCATCTTACGTGGTTCTTTAATAGGCCATACCTTGAAATAATAATCAATTAGTTTGAGCATGTGCAATATTCTGACCAGCTTTCAAAGCAATTTAGGTAAATAAAAACAAAGCATGTTCTGCAGGAATTGAGTTCACACTGATGATGCTGTAAAATGACAAAGGTTAGGCTGGTGAACACGTGTGCAGAACAATACTTCAATGTGAGACTTATTTGCAACCAATCATTCCCTTTAACAAAGAAACAGAAAGCAGTCACAAGTTAACTCTCTCTGTAGTGAGTAAAGTAAGCAAAAATACGATTTCATTACTTGCAGTATTTGCTATACAGTTTTTGAAAAGAAAAAGAAGGTAAAAATAAAGTTAAACTTATTTTGATGAGGGAAATAGCAAGTATTTTTTTCCCCTTATTCAATTAGTTCTCAATGTGAGAAGAGAAAAGGTAATACATAATGAAGTATCTGCATTAAAATATGTGATTAATGAGTGCGATTGATTTAATGGAATTTAAAAATCGGAGTCAATCACTCAGATTTTTCCCTTTTGCAAACCAATACTCTTAGGCCACCAGCCATGTGTGCCGTGAGAAGTGGCACGAATATAGGCCTCTCTGGACCAACAATTGTAAACTTGAATCGGCTTAGAATTGAAGCCACCACATACTTCATTTGAATGAAGGCCATTTCTTTGCCAAGACACACCCTTGGACCAGCCTGAAAAATTGGAAACAAGAAAGGAGAAACCTCATTCAACATTATTCCCTCACTGTTTCCTGGTTCCACAAACCATCGATCTGGTCTAAATTCAAAGCAGTCCTTCCCCCACAAGGTTTCCATTCTCCCCATTCCATAGGGAAAATATGTGACCCTATCTCCTGCCTTCACCACAGTTCCATCTGGCAACAGATCATCACCACTGGCATGCTTGGAGTCCCATGCCACGGGCGGATACAACCTCATGGACTCGCACAAACATGCCTTCAAGAAACTCAAATTCTTCATGGATTCGTAATCCAACACCCCTTTTGCCTCTTCCACTATCTGCTTCTCCATGTGGGAATAATGTGACAGTATCCAGAAGAACCATGTCATAGCTGCTGAAGTAGTGTCCCTCCCTGCCATAATGAAACTTATCACCATGTCTTTGATCAACTCCTCCTCATGACCTGCACTTAAAAGCCTTGACAAGAGGTCTTCAACACCACAATTTTCTTCACTCTCCTCTCTCTTCTTCCTCTCCTCAATCACTCTCATCACATGGGTCTGAACCTCCCCAACAGCTTTTCTAAGCAATCCTTCAGATCCAGCACCAAGCCATCTCTTCACCCTCCAGATCATGAACAAAGGTGCTGCCCCACGCCTCGCTGACACCTCTGCAGCCACATCAAAAGCCCTTGCAAGGGAACAAGTAGGGACACAAGGGTCCAAGCAACACCTATCAGTTCCCAGTGTGAACTTGCAGATCACATTGAATGAGAACCTTCCTAGCAACTCCTGCAAGTCAACCACCGTGTTCTCATCAGACAGCTCCTCCAGCACCGGCAAAAGCCTCTCACACACTTCCCTCTCCAACGTGTGCATGACAAACTCCCTCAGGGACTTGGTAGAGAACTCATGGCTCACAAATCTGCGCTGTGTAAGCCACAGCTCTCCGTCCACGTTGAAAATCCCTTGGCCAAGGAAATCACCAAGGATCTCAGTGAAGGGCTTGCCTTTGGGGAAGTTGTTGAAGTTTGTCTTCAGTATGTACTCAACATTTTGTGGGTTTGCAGTGACAATGGTTCTACGTGCACCAAGCCTTTGAACCACTATGGTGTTTGTAGGGGACTGAGCAAGTAACTCAGTGTACCAATCTAGCAAACGGTGCTTGTTCTTGTAGAAGGATATGAGACATCCGATGAGGGGATAAGTAGCCGGACCTGTGCCGGAGAATTTATTCCGTCGCCGGAATTCTACCAGTGCGGTGTAGAAAAGGATGAGGAGGAAGAAGAAAGAGAGGAGGGGCTCCAAGGAAAGGAGGATCATGAATGCTCCCATATTACCATGAGAATATATGGAGAGCACTCTTAAACATGATATGGGCACTCATGAGTTGACTCTTATATGAAATTTAAATTTAATGTTCATTATCATAATTATTTATTAACTATGTTGCCTTTATTTGAGTAAATGAAAAAAATATATTTATTTCTGATTTAAATTTATTGGTATTTGTGAGTCCTTACATTACAGAGTTCCTCAATTATTATTAGTTTTTAACTATAATATTTTTTAAAGATTTCTCTTTCATTTAACTATCATTTTCAAATCTTAATATATTCAACATTAATATTCTTTTTTATTTATACTCTTAGCATTTATTTAAGAAAACCTATCCTCTTTTTTTTTTCAAAAATTAGTAAACAGACATATCAAATATTTAGAGCTCCAAGTAAGGATTTGATTAGATTTAATTAAATATAAAATATGAAGACGCTTACACGTTGTTTGGTTAGCTCATTATAATAGGAATTTGCTGCTTTAAATAATTTTTTTTTTGTATAATTTTGAGTAATAATTATTATAAATACTGTTTTTAATATGGTTTGCCCTTTATTTATATCTTGTCTTCCTGTCATAACGGTTGTTATGTAATTTTACCTTTTTTCGCTCACCTGAATCTGCTCGTATAGTGCATTCTTCTATTAATTTAGAACATATGTATGTAGCTTACTTAAAACAAAACATAAAAGTTGAAGTCCGTACATGTACATGCCAAGTCAAATATGGCAAACGTGGAAGATAAATTAATGCCTGGTCAGTGCTCCTTGTTTATTTTTATTTCCCAACGAGCAAATTAATAATAATAATAATAATAAAAAAATAATAATAGTAATAATAATAGTAAGGTTTTTATCATTGGTTTTTGGTATGTAGTTCTTTCATCATTGTATTCATTAAATTATTGACTTGCTTTTAGAAATGCAACGTGCACTTGGTGGATGGAAAACTCACATGATGACCATTTGAGTGAAAATAAGAAGTCTAACAATAAAAGAGACCATGAAAAGATAAAAAAGAAAAAGAAAAAATCCATCAAAAAGGAGAGTGGGCAAATGGCAAGTTCCAAGAGATGACTTTATGACCGAGGCCTTTCCTTTTATATATCCCAATACACGAGATCTTTATCTCAAGAAATAAATCTTCAACATATATGAAGAGTGTTAGTTAAAAGAAGGGCCAAAACGAAATTTTGCCTTTTCATAGTTAGATTTTTTTATCAATTAGACGGTTACACATTTGTAATTCGAAAATTTTAATTTTAGTGTTGATAAAAAAGTGTTTTCATCCCTAGAAAATTATAGATTTAATGGATTTTAACTCTTCTTACCTGGTGAAATTTGATAACTTAAGAAAAGTTTAAGTGATTAATTTTTGTAACAAGAGAAAATATTATGTGATCAATTTCAGTAAGATCTATAAGTGATGAATTTGAGTAACACCTGTAGGTTGACGCACTATAATAAAATGAAAGTGTATTTAGAAATTTCTTTTCACTAAAATATTTTTGGAGTGCTCGAAGATTGGGTTGGATAAAATTTGGACAGATTCATTGTTTAATTCACTAATGAAGTATCAATTAGGTTAATTGGATAAAGATTGTGAAAAGTTTCTTTTTTTAATTTGTAATTCTGAATAATCAACCTAATAAAAAAAACCAAATCAATGGTAACAAAATTAATTAAAGGTTTCAAATAGACTTATAAGTCAAATCATAACAAGTTTTCTAAACTAATTCAACACACAATAAAAAATAATAACACAATTTGTCCAAACTAACAAGTTATAATCACAAATTCAACTATTAATATAATGAGTTGTCACACACATCATTCAAGTTATAAATCCTTCTACCAACACAAGGTATATAAGTATACACTTTTTTTCACATA
Organism: Vigna umbellata; assembly: GCF_029865625.1. Classification (NCBI taxonomy): domain Eukaryota; kingdom Viridiplantae; phylum Streptophyta; class Magnoliopsida; order Fabales; family Fabaceae; genus Vigna; species Vigna umbellata. The sequence continues at coordinate 16,143,894 of NC_142169.1, read as the reverse complement.
GAGTTTTTTAAGACAACACTTTTAATGGCATCAATGGATATAAAGCTTCCATTTTTCACCATGTTCCACAAGTCTATGTGGCATGACTTAAAAGAAAGCAATTTTTGTTCCTTTCAATAGTCAAACTTTTTCTTTTTGAACAAGGGAGGACATTTACTGTGTAGCCTTCATTCTCCATCAAAATTGTTTCTTCAAGTCTAACAAAGAACTAAGCCTAGAGGTTAGCTTTGATACCAACTGAAATCACAAGGAAACATTAGAAGAGGGGAGGGGGAGAGGATAGTTGAATAGTGTTTCTAAATTTTTTTCGCAAATTAACGCTTAATAACTATTGTAGGGGTTAGACAATCTGCAATAGTTGTTAGACGTTTGTGTTTTAAGTCAAGTATTTAGGAAAACAGTTTAAACAGATAAAACAATTGCACAAGTATTTTATACTGGTTCACTAAATCCTAAGCTATGTGCATTCTCCCTCAAGAACTCTTGAGAGATTCTACTAATCCAAGGTTATATACAAACCACTTTTGGTGTCAACCCTAGACAATTGTCTAGTAAGTTTAACTCTCCTAACCTAAACAATCAAGTGTTTTAATTCTCTTCAGAATACCACACATAATTTGTGTTGGTTTAAAAATTCTGATAACTCTAAGTGGGAGGATAAATACAATACAAAGAAATATGAGAACTTGTGAAGTTATTTCTTTATTTTATGAACAAACTTAGACAATGTAAGATTATGAGAGAATAACAACGTAATGATACAATGTTAGCAAAAGTTCTCTTATTCTTTTATGTGAGTCCTCCTTTTATAGCTTTCTTCGAGAGATAACCATTACTCAGAGATAGTTGACTTTGTTGAGATTATTTGGCTTCTCGTATGAAGATATGTACTTTTCTATGCCTTGGGAAGAGCAACATTGTCTTCGTAGTTAGAGCTTGTACGATTATGGTAGGAAATAAAGCATTAGGAAACATTTTAGGAATGTCTTCCTCTCTCACAACATCCTTCTAATCCTCGTGCAATGGTTTTGAGTATATCTTGGCATTGTCAACATCTGAACAAATAAAGAGGAAAAAGCATAGCAAACAAGGTACATTATGTACATGCATTTAATGATATATACATTGAAATAGTGTTGAAGCATGTTTCGTATAATAAGTATTTAGTGCAAGTCTGAGCTTTTTAATGTAGTGACAATCGATAAGATATAACGCTTATAACTTCTTTCTCTATACGCGCTTTTGTCAAATGTCATTTAATATTTTATACTTGACACGTCATGGTCTGTCTTATAAGTGTTTAGTAAGAGTGTTCTGATGTGCACAATGTTCAGACCCTATACTTGTCTAAACGATATTTCCTTGAATGTTGTTTGTTAAATTTCAAAACTCTAAAATGTTAGACAGTTTATTATCTTTAGATGATCTTGTCTTAACAATAAAAACACATTCTCCCTCATGGCAAACGGCGAAAATGACGGTGCGCCGATGGTAGATAGTGAAGGTGAAAGTTCTGACTCTTCAAAGATTGATCTCCTTTATTCATCAAAGCACATAGAACACTAGTGCAAAAAGGGCTCTAGACGTCTGTTATTTTGGGCTTTTAACGTCTGATCTTTGTCCGACGTCTATATGGGTGACGTTAATGAGACGTTGGACCCTTTAGGTCTGACGTCTCTATAGACGTCGAACCTATATAGGTCCGACGTCTATATAGATGTCCGATCCATATAGGTTAGACGTCTCTGAGGTTGCTCCTGACTCATGGTGATTCGAGTTTACAACTTTATATTTTAGTTGAAGAGAATGTATTGTACATTTTTTTTATTGGATGGTTTTAAAAACGTAGTGGAGGGAATTGGAGGAGTACAAAACGCAAGAAATCGCCGCCATAGAACGCCGCCTAAAGACACGAGAATAATTGCACCAAAACCCAACGAAAACGCATTTTAATCAGTTCAAATGAAAGATAATGCATCAAAGAGTGATGTAATCGGAGTAAAATTAATTTTAAATGGTGCAAAAGTGATAAAACGAACCTGAAAATCGTAACCCGTAGAGAGAAAACACGACGAAGATGATGAACAATGAGTGCACGTAACGGCTGTCTCGCGTTCACGGTGTTTTAATGCCAAAATTTAGACATCGGTTCCCCCAATTAACAGACGTCTAAAGTGCTTCAGAAGTCGGGGTGGCGAGATCAGACGTCTAAGTGGAGTCAAAAAGTGACTTTTTAAATTTCTGGATTTAGGGTTTAGACGTTGGTTCCCTCCATAACAGACGTCTAAAGTGCTTCAGAAGTCGGAGTGGTGAGATCAGACGTCTAAATGGAGTCAAAAAGTGACTTTTTAAATTTTTGGATTTAGGGTTTAGACGTCTGTTCCCTCCATAACAGACGTCTAAAGTGCTTTAGAAGTCGGAGTGGCGGGATCAGACGTCTAAATGGAGTCAAAAAGTGACTTTTTAAATTTCTGGATTTAGGGTTTAGATGTCGGTTCCCTCCGTAACAGACATCTAAAGTGCTTCAAAAGTCGGTTCCCTCCATAACAGACGTCTAAATAGAATAAATTTTTTTTCTTTTTTAACTTTTTCGTTTAGTTTTGGCGTCTATTTGGGGAAGCCGACGTATATGAGTATTTAGACGTCGGGCCCTTCCATAACCGATGTCTAAATAGTTGTTTTATTTATGAAAAATGCCACCGGTCATTTTTTACGTTGGATATTCGAGGGTCAGACGTCTAAAGGGTGACGTTAAAGGTCTTTTTTGCACTAGTGGAAACATACTCCCCTCACAAGGAACGACCGTGGATAGAGGCAGAGGACAGTGTACGACAGTGAAAAAGACACTATAGAGAACTATATTAGAAGAGCATAATTGAGGTACTCAAACACAGGTGTTCAAAGACAAAATTCTTAGGACGGTCGACGACAATGATAGTATAGAACTCAAACAACCTGCTTTGATATCATATTGAATAAAGTGAAAATTATGCATAAGAATAATCTATCTTGTGTTGAATATACACGTAAGATACTTTATTTATAATATAGACTAAACCCAAAATATAAATATAGAATAATAACAAACTAACTAAAGATAAAAACTAAAGATAATATATCTAACGGTATTAAATATGTTAACTTCATATCATATTTATAAACCATTGGGCCTTTTACCTTAATGATGATCTAAGCATGATCCAATTACTTTTAAGCTTGTTTAACATGATAATTACATAATTAATTACCAAACTTGTCTTTCTTCGTATTTAAATCGGAAAACATGATGTTAGCAAGATTGATCCATGTAGCTCTCTCATCACATATTTTATCACCTTGAGTTTGATGTAATATAAATACACATTTTAAAATATGTTTTCAGTTTTACATAACTGAGACATACACACTTCAATAATAAGAAAGACGAATCAGATTTTATATATTTAAGAAATACATATAATAGTTCTCCCAAACTTAATAAAAAAATAGTTTTGTTATAAATGGTGAATGAAAGAAGAAGAGTTTGATATGACAAAAGTTGTTATGATCATGTAAACGAGTGGGGCATGAACATTAATTACAACTTTCCTTTTCTTATATTAGGAATTCCTAGCGATGAAATAATCACTAGGAGCCAAGCGAACGCAGTCGCTGAGCCTGTGGTCAGACGCAGCTACCGTCCAATAACAACCCATGCTTGTTTCTCCTCTAAGATAACTAAATTCTTTTCATTGTTTCTTCGCTTCGCTGTGTCACTCTCATTCATCCACCCTTCTTCTTCTTCAATCAATCGTCACTAAATTCATCAACACTTCATACTAAATTATTCTCCTCTTTATTTATGTGCATTACATTCTCCCCTTTTAAATATATTTGATTTTATTAGGTTTGTAGTCCACTGGAAAAAGGGTTATTCCTTTGGTTGGGCACGATTTTAATAAATCCTTTACTTAACTCACTTAAACCACTAAAAGAATATTGAATTGGGTTGGATTTTTTTTTATGATTTTTTATGTTAAATTTAATATAACTCAATGTATACCTGCCGACAAAACTTATAAATACTTGAGAATTCAGGGAGTATCGAATCTAACGAGATGATGATGCTTGTTAAGCTATAGCTTGTATATTAGCCTTGCTAGGATTGATATGCAATGCAATGCTTGTTAAGATGGGCAGTTTTAATATTCACAGAATGAGGCTTAATGCAGATTTTAACCACATGAATGCACATGCAGTTCTTAAATGCCTAATATGAATGGATTAATATGCATAAAAGAACTGCAAAATTGAAATTCCTAAAAGACAGCAGAATTAACACGACAACATTTTGTTACAGCAAGCTAAACTTTCAAGTTAACACGACAAAATTGAATGATTAACCATTGAGAATAGTTAATGAATCACATTAAATTGGTCTATAATCTTCCTTCTATAGAGTACCTTGAGTTCCTTCTTGATTTTCTCTTTTAATGGAGATGAAGAGAAAGAAATATGAATAATGAACGTCCTCACAAATGAGGACCATGACGTTTTTATGTAATCTCTCTTGGTTACTTTTCTTAAGTTCCAATATTTCAATTTGGCCCTTCAACAAATTAAAATATCACTTGTGGTCTCTACATACTTTCATGATGTATATGTCTTTTACCACATTTACTTAATTAGATTATAATTAGCTAATAAAATACAATGGCCCTAACATATTTAATGATTTATTATATATATATATATATATATATATATATATATATATATATATATATATATATATATATATATATCCATATAAATCCTCACAAATGTGTTAGATTTTGTGAGCTCAATATTGCTATTATATACCTTGAACATATCCAAAAGATCTCGTCCATTAGTTATATCCGCATGTAGAACTAAAGTAGTTTACATTCATCAATCACAATCAAACCTGACAATATCACTAATGTTGATGGAACCAAAATGACATGGATTCCTCATAAAATGTGTAGTATGAAAATTATGTGTCTATTTTTCACTGACCATTACTTTATCTCAATGAGATCAATACAATAACCTTAATATACAGAGTGTAATTTCTGAAGAATAAACCTTATATTTATTAAACCAAAAATTTCTAAACGAATGTATGCATACATGAAAACCAAACATAAAACACAAACACATAAAAGTGACTAACTCCCACTCTGAACCAAAAATTCCTCAAACTATAAAACATCCATATGCGCATTATGTTCATGAAAGACCTTGGGTATAAGAGCCTTATTAAGAGGATATACCATTAAGGAATGTGTCCCTAAGTGTTCTATGGAAATTCATCCACTCTATCGATCTCTTCCTTGGTAATTGTTGTTGGCAAAGCCTCTTTTATGCAAACTTATTTTCCTTTATACTTTTCTTGCCTCTCTTTCTATGTATCTATTATTTTTGTATGTCTCACTATCTCTTTCTCTATCCCTTTTTATTTTTTACGATAGGATGAATATTTATACACACATTGTAATATCCTTGTAATCTTGTTTTAGGTGTGAATTAATTGACAATGAACAAATAGAGAAATAATTGATCTTGATGGCAATATATTTTAAAAATTAATTAAATCAAATAATATATGGCACATTGATTATAATTATTGTAAAAAAATTTGCCAATTTTTAGATGATATATTTCTATTTTATAATTATTGAGCAACACCGACAAACAAATTGAGCTCATTTTATTTCATTATTATTTGTTATCATATTTACTCTTTTGACCTAAATTAAAGTTTGAAAATTTTTAAAAAAATTATTTTATTTTGTCTCTTCATATATTTTTATATATTTTATTATTTTTTACCTTTTGTTACTATTTTATTATTATTTATTATTACTATTTATTATTACTATCTTTTATTATTATCTTTTATTATTATTTTTATTTGAAAATGAATTAACTAACTCAGACGAAATTGCATATTAACAAATAAAAAAAACTTATGTTAAATTTTATTCATGTTAATGTGATGAAGAATAAGGTAAGAGATAAGTAAGTTACAAAATCAATCCATTTATCTTATTCATTTTTTCAATCTATAACTAAAATTATGCATAATAAAAATAAAAAATTAAATTACATTAATATATTTTTATTTTATAAATGTTTAAGGATTCAACATTATTTTTTAAAATTCAATAGATTGGAAGAAAATTAATTCAATACCAAATTTTTGTAATTAAACATTTCATATTTTTTTAATTTAAAAAAAGTAAATTTGTTTTACAAAATATTAATTTTCAGCATTTTTGAATGATAATTTTATTTTGAATTTTTAAACACGTACTTTGACGGATGAGTTGGATATCTTTCTATGAAAAATTCTCCATAGATGAATCGATTGAGTTATATATTAAATGAAAATGGGATCAAGTTTTTTATTAATCAAAATAAATTAATAGATTATTTCATCCAGTCCATCATTATAATTCAAAGTCAAATTTATCCAAATTATTTTATCATGTTACCTTTGTCACTAGAGACCACAACATTTTAGTCATAATAGCATTCACTCGTACCACTATTATAATGAAAGGAAAATAATATAAAAAAGAAAATTAAAATTAAAATTATCTTTTTCAATTTAATGAAATTTTTGGGTTAACAAATTTTCAACAATGTTATCTTTAAAAAATCAAAATGACTTATTTTTAAATTAGAAAACCTAAAAACGCATTTTAAATTGAGACTAAAGAGATGTTTCTAAATTTAGAGGACTGCTAAAACTATTATTAAATTAGAGATTTAAAATATTAGGTCTATATTTGATAGACTAAAATATCCCTTTAAGATTAAGAAATTAAAATAAAATTTAATTCAAATTTTAGGTACTAAAAGTTTTATTATTTACTTTTCCCTCCTAAGCTAGAATTATACAGGTAATCCTTACCTTCATAGGGGTAATATTTCTATGAAATAATAATCAATGTCATCAAAATTCTACTTACAGGTTCACTTATATTACAAAGTGAATACACATTTTTAGATTTACACTACAAGTTTGCAGCAGCCTGCTACAATCTGAACATCAACCACCAAGCACTTGCTGCCACTAAATAAAATAAAACAACATAGTGAGGAATAAAAATGCAACTAAGTGTTGAAAAGGGACATTATGTGAAAAAGAAGTTTATGCATCGCTTTATATATATATATATATATATATATATATATATATATATATATATATATATATATATATATATATATATATATATATATATATAATTTCTTTTATGTATCTTTCCCTTTTCTTTCTCATTGTTTTTGTTAGAAATTTTACATTAATATAATCAAATTATGATATATACAGTTTAAACACCACTTTACAAACAGAATTTTGAGATTGAATTAGATTTTAAATTTGATTTTTGAAATTGAGTTAGACTTTAAATTTGTTTTAAATTTATTTTCTAATATGTTATCAAAACTTATCATTGTCTATCCCTAATAAGGTATATCAGGCCTATTCAGTCATTCGATACAGTCATTTGATATTGGATGTCTCTATTATCGTACTCAAAATATTCATTCCTTAGTGTGGGAAAATGTCTTGGAAATACCAGATTGATTATGCCCAAAAATATTTAATATATAAGTGTAGTGTAAATCTAATCCTATAAACCTCATTTTATAAATTAGGTTTTGTAAAACTTAGATTCAAATTTCACTTCATAATAATTCTCTTTCATCATCTAGCATGAGATAGACATTTATATTTTGGAGTGTAATAATATCACTTTTGAAAGGAATGTTGATTTTCGGACTTTGTTTTTCTTATATAAAGATACGTTATCATCATGGATAAGCTCTAATAAACTTGTCTATATACATTGAAGGAAAACTTCTTAAGTTAAATTAATTTTGTGTATTGGTGTTAAAAACATTGCAATGGGGAGCTTATTGAGACTATTTTAGCTCCTGATATCTCACATGCTAATAATAGACTTAAAAATTTAATGTTTTACCTCCTCTCATTATATTATTAGTAACAAGCATCAACTACATAATTATCATTTTCTTTAATCCTTTTGGAAGGAGTTTGCTTTTTAATGTTTCCTAACATGAGTTTAGTTTCATCCTCATGTTTTTTATTTCCATTTTTAGATATAATAATTTTTCATAGGAAACATATCATTGATAAATTTTGGAATGTGAACTTGAGATATAAAAATTCATACCGGTGTTTCACATAAGTTTTATAATAAAAAAACACTTTATGTATAAGTTAAAAGTTTGATTTTGGAAAAGTTAATATAAAAAAAAGTTTCTACTTTATACCTGAATTAATTTAAACTTTTTTTTTAAATGTTTATCTTATATTCTCCTTTTGTTATTTTTTTTCCTTTGAAAACACTTACGCATAAATTTACCCAAATTACCTATACCATATCTACAAATTACATTGATTGCATCCTATACACATATATTAATGGACTTCAAAATTTATGAAAAAAAAAAATAGTGAGACCAAATTTAAATTTTAACTAATGCTGTAACACTAAAAGTTTAATCAAGCCTACAAAAAAGTTTTTAGCCATATTGCCGACATGGATGAAGGACAGAAATGTAAAGCAGAATTTAGAGTTCAAAGAAATTACCTACGAAGAACCTTGAGTTGCCGAGCACTTTGAACATAATCCATGCACACACTGCTAGACACTTTGTTCTATTGCTTTGATCTGAATTCCACGTTTCAAAATGGATTTATAAGCTGGAGTTCTTGACCATTCATCAATTTCACTAGCACGTAGAACAGGCAGAGGATGTGACAGTTGCCTTGTTTGTGCATTCCTAATCAGCAGCCAGAAGTTTAGCTTCTGAATGGAAACAAAATCCTAACATAATTTTCCAGTGCCCTAAACAAGACGCTACAAACCTTATATACCATCCAACTGGGCTGGAAGCAGCTTTTTCATAAGAGCGAGCTTGCTCCAGGAATGCATCCACATTTAGTTGATCAGCCATAGATGGACATCCCCCGGCTAATTTCATGAGGACAGAGATGACGACCTCTTGTGGGGTTGGGGAATTAAAAGTTTATAATTCAGTATTTCAATCAATATACGATGATAACCAATTTACATATATCAGCATAGTAGCATACCTTAGGGTCTTGAGCAACTAGAAGGGCTGCTCGATCACAAGTCAGCTCAGCAGCTCGAAGCCAGCGGAATAGCTGCTCTTCTAAAGTTCGAGCTATCATACCACCAATGCCTACAACAGATGGCACTAGTTATGAAAAATTGAGTTGAATAAAGAAGACAAGACTTCATGTTCTCATCAATATTAAAACAAGAGCTGCAACGGATAGAGTTAAATATATATCCACTGTCAAAATAAGGTACCCTTCCAAAGATCAAAGAAAAAAGTTCGAAAATATTGCATTATGAGCAAGCCTTAAGGTTGTTAAACTCAACTAGTGATAAGAGTGACATGGATTTTATTCACTGTTCTATCTGTCGGAGTAAAAGAAAAGAATGTTTCTCCAACTTTGATCATTCAATGTAGCTAACTACTTTACCATAGTGTATACATATCCATTTGTGGGCATTAATACGTCTATGAAAAAAAATTATACTCTATGTAACCTACCAGGTACAGTATAGGCTCCAAGGGTTAGAATATTTGCGTAAGTAAGCCACACACCATGATCACATTTTAGATGACCTAGCTCATGAGCCAAAACAGCCTGTTAAAGTGAAGTGATCACAGGTAAATAACATTTGGAACCAGAACAATGGACACGATAGAAAAAGATGGTTTGAACAATAATTGATCAGGCATCTTGGAAGAGCAAAATTATATATCATGTAATGGATCGTACATCCAACATCATTCAACAGTGAAATGGGGGCACTTTGTGGATACTAAAAAACTGTAACAAAGAAATACATTATAACCTGCAACTCTGCTTTTGTAAGGAGCTCCACAAGGCTAGTATGAATGACAACAAAAGGTCGTTTACCACTTATAGCTAAAGTATACGCATTTGGTACAGGACTTTGACGAACATATAGATCAGGGGCATCAACATTTAATATTTCTGCAGCTTCGACCATTAGGTGGTAAAGATCAGGAAGCTGACAAAACAAGAGAAAAGTTTATTTAATTACTTGAGGTAACATTAGATGTCAACAACTCAGCAGGAAACTAATTGTATTAATAGTATTTGCCGATTCATGTTTTATAAAAAAATTACATTAACATTATTGTTACAGGCAGGAACACTAACTAACTACATGTAATTAAAGATAATTATGTCACACAGCTCAACTTAGTGGAAATAAAAATGCGAAGGGAGGATACTTCACAGTTCTCATGTATTTAATCAGAACCAACATGGATAAATTGGACAAGTTAATTTCCTCATCTGTCAAGAAGGGTTACACAGACTCATGCATACAAGTACACAATCAATTGAATGTACTCTGACAGTCTGATTCTTCATTTGTGAGGAATAAAATAAAAGAAAGTGGAATTCACACAAATAATTATAGAGCTTTTCCAACATACATTGTTTTTTCCAATGCATATACATTGTCATATTTGAAATTCAAATATGTAAAAATTCATTGACAACTGTATTTTCGTTCTTTTGCAAGTAGTAGCAGTGAAGTGCAACAAAATCCTTCATCTCCACAAAATAGGCAAGGACTATCCCATGCAGGAAAAGTTTATCTATTATATTGTGCATCTTCCTATAATGTCCTTTGCAGGTACTTGTTTAAGGATTTTAATTAGTGTAAAGGATACCTGACTTTTAGAAACAAGGACAGATGTCCCGATGTTCTCAAGGAGCATAACCTGCTCAGCTACAGTGCCTGCATTTCATTTTAAGGGAACCATGTCATACAACAAAAACCATGACTGAAACATGGACCTACTACAATGACAACTATTTTCCCACTGGTATCTGAAAGCATGTTGCAGTGATGAATATTCTTAATTAGTATACAGTGGTGGTGTTTTGTGCCCCAAAAAACCAATTGAACATCATTGATCATCATATAAAACAGACAAATTCACTATTTATATGGAAAAGAATAACCACGCCACAACCATGCAGACAAATTCACTATTTGCAAAATATATATTGTGACTTTTTTACCAACTTAAATAATTTCAGATGCTTGCATAAACTACGTGAATTTGCATGGAAATATTTGAGGGGTATGAGTCTTAGAGATTCTTGTATATCAAGGGCGCGTTTGGTCAACATGTGGGAATGGTATCCAATAAGACAAAGGGTTCTATCCCATGTTTGTACGTTTTAAAAACGGAATACAATAAAGTATGGAGTTAAAAAAGATGGCACATCTTGATTCCACTAAATGATTGGAATATTAAGGAGAACAGAACAAAACCTTTCTAATTCATTTGGTGCGCGGCCAAATGCTACCTTAGTATACCTGTCAAAGGTCTACTGGGTCAATAAACAATTTACACCAATGATCCTAGTAGTTACCAGTTGATGATGACTCAATACTTATGACAACTTAAATACATCTCCTATATAATTTTAGTATATTCTTATCAGAATCATTGTTTCACTTCAATAATATATGTAATAAATGTTTGCATTAAAGGTTTATTAGAAATATCCAAAGATATTCAGACATTATCTTACATTTCTAATAGTCAGCATAAGTTCGGTGGTAAAATTTCACTTCTGATTGGAGAATAACAGTAAACACACCCAAAGGACTTCATATAGGTTTTGTCCAACACTTTTTCTAACTCATATTCACAAATTCAGCTAGCTAGTATGATAGGATTGTCCTCCTTCTATATAAACTACTTTAGACATATCACTAGTCAACGTGACTTTCCAACCACTATATTACTTCGAACACCCAAGTTGGGTAAACGAGGATTATATAAGAATCATTTTATTAATATAATTTCGCACAAGTACCATTTCTCGGTAAATCTCCATCGTCCACTAAAAAAATAGGGTGCAAAAAAATAAGTTAGAATCGTCCAGAACTCCTAATTAGAGCAGTCTTAAAATATGGATTTTGAGTGAAACGCAACCCTACAAAACCGAACTTTAAGATTGATAATTTTTCTCATTCATACACTATAATTTCATAATACTCTTCGTCAACTAAGATCTCAACAAATTACACATACTATTAAACATCACAAAAACTCAATAAACCACAACACGGCTACTTAGAACACGAGGTATCTGTTTGTTACCTAGAAGAGCCTTTCCAAGTTCGTTTAATCCTGGAATCGCTCTCAGTATCACCGTATTCTGGAACATCAAAATGAAAACCTCACCACGAATCATTAGCGCTTCCCAGAAAACAAAAATCAGAAAAGAGAAAACTACTTATAGAACTCAGAAAAAGTTAGTAAATTGATTTTAACTCAGAAGAAGTTAGATATATTTGTAGAAGACGGAAGAAGAAACCTGAAATAAATTGGACGCACCTGTTGATCAAGCGGGTGTCGAAAATCGTCAGCGTCGAGGTCTCGGAAGGCGACAGCAGAACTAATTCTGCAAACGGGTAAAGTTCCCATTTTGCGGTTCTTCCGAACTTTTGGGAACGAGATCGCCGACGCGCCGCAGAAACTGGACCTGTCCAACGCTAGGAAGCGGAGGGAGGGTTTGTGGAAGTGGCAGAGAGTGGAGAAAGGCGTGGAAGCCATTGGATTGGAGAGACGCAATGGTGAACTCGTTGAGAATGAGAAGTGGAGAGAAATGGTGTGGTAGATATTTAGGGGTGGATTTGTCTAAGGTTGTTGCTAACGTAAGGGTGGTTTTGACCACATTCGTGCATATGGTACCTGTTTCGTGCCACTTCATTTTCTGTTGACAACTTCACCCTGTGAACCAACGGGTGCAGGGTTGTGTTCGTATTCGCAGGTTGTGTTATGTTCCCATTGTCCAATTATATTTCACATTTTTCCGTGTTTCTTATAAGAGACTACTGGTCGCCATTATTCTTTAGACGAATGAATTTAGTTTTTTTTTATAGCAATTGAAAATAAATTAAAAAATTACAAATAGATATTAAACTTATATATCCATTGGAATAAATATACTAAAGAGTAAGATCCAACCAAACCCTCTTAAGCTTCTTGATCTTGGAGTAGTTCATTATATATCTATGGGAAGAACATTCACATATTAATGAAAATGATAATTAATTTTTTTAGTTTGATATCATGGTTATTATTTACACTAAAGTATCATTTTGTTATTATTATTTACTTAAGGTAAGTATTATTTTTAAGATATTATTCAATATCACAACATAGGTTAATAGTCCATGTTAATTCTATAAATACAATTAGTATTTTTTTAAGAAATATTCACTCAATCTCATAGACACTCTCTCGTACTCTCTCTTTTATTCGTAAAGATCAAATCTCTATATCTCACTATAGTTTAGTGGTATTAATTTCATTGCATCAACGACAACGTTATCACTAATCCAACAAAACAACGAATAGCGCTATGTTGCCAAGCTTGAAGCCCTACAAGCTCAACATCAGGCAAACTTCCAAAAGCTTCAATATAAGTTGACCGCATTGGAGAATGAGAAATCACCTCCCTACCCTAGGCCTAACTCCCCTAGAGAAGGCCCGCATAATTCTCGGGTGCAGTGCAGCATGCCAACATGACGAGGTTCGTGAAGTACACATGAAAATACTAGAGGGGGTGATATGTTGTCGTTGACGCTATTAAATTAATACTACTTTACAGGACAACTTAATTATTACCAAGTTAGTAGTTAACAAACTAGATAAGGTTAAAGTAACCATGAGTTATTTTCCAACGAATACGAAATAACTTTTCAATAATTGCCACTTATGAAAGAGTATGAAAGATTAGTAAAACACAATGCAATGCTTAAAGATAAATGTAAAAATCTATCCTAATGAATTAATATTGAAGATTGATGTGAATTTGAATGAAGAACATATAAAAGACTTTGAAGCAATTATAATAAGATAGGTTAATTTCACTGTTTTTCGAAAAGAGATTTATCATCGATTAGCCACATATTATTGCTCAATTGATTATTGCTTTTGATTTAAAATTAATTAAATTACATTCTTAATTAATTTAAGGGCGATCTTGTTGTCAATCAACGTAGATTCTCAATTAAAAACAAAATCTTTCTAGATACAATAAACTCAACCAAAGTACATTCTTGATTGAATCCTATTATGTTTAATCATATTTATTCTCTTATCTCTTAGCCAAGTTAAAATTTAATTAATCAAAGTACATTCTTGACTAATTATTATTAAAGTTTTTACACTAATCAAAGTACATTCTCAATCAGTAACAAAAACTCATTCAATCATGATGTTAAAACCCTTTTAAATGTATTTTTTAACTCAAACCATTTAATTTCACACTTCAAAGGAATTAAACTTTAACTTCAGCTACATCAACAAAATTTAACTCTCGTTATTGATTTGTGGGGTGACCTGCTAGGTCCTTAAAAATAGAGTGCACCAAACACCATAAATTCTTTAAAACTTTTATCTTAACCTTTTAATCACTAGTGTAGAAGAAACCTTTAACATCACCCTTTAGACGTTCGACCCTCGAATATCCAACGTAAAAAATGACCGATGACATTTTTCGTAAATAAAACAACTATTTAGACGTCGGCTATGGGGGGCCCGACTTCTAAATACTCATATACGTCGTCCCCCCGAATGGACGCCAAAACTAAACGAAAAAGTTAAAAAAAATTAATTTTTTATTCTATTTAGACGTCTGTTATGGGGGAACCGACTTCTAAATACTCAACCTAAAAATTTAAAAAGTCACTTTTTGAGTCCATTTAGACATTTGATTCCGCCACTCCGACTTCTAAAGCCCTTTAGATGTCTGTTATGGGGGAACTGACTTCTAAGTAGTCAGCCCATAAATTTAAAAAGTCACTTTTTGACTCCATTTAGACGTCCGATCCCGCCACTCTAACTTCTAAAGTCATTTAGACGTTTCTTATGGGGGGAACCGACTTCTAAATACTCAACCCAGAAATTTAAAAAGTCACTTTTTGACTTCATTTAGACGCTTGATCCCGCCACTCCGACTTCTAAATGTTTGTATTAAAACACCGCGAACGCGAGGCAACCGTTATGCACACTCACTATTCATCATCTTCCTCGCGTTTTCTCTCCACGGGCTATGTTTTTCAGGTTCGTTTTCTCACTTTTGCATCGTTTTAAATTAATTTTACTCCTATTACATTACTCTTTGATGAATTATCATTAAAATGCGTTTCCATTGGATTTTTGTGTCGTTTTGCTCGGGTTCTTGGGCGGCAATTTCTTGCATTTTGCACTCCTCCAATTCCCTCCACTACGTTTTTAAAAACATCCAATACAAAAAAAAACGTAAATCCATTCTCTTCAACTAAAATATAAAGTGTTAAACTCGAATCACCATGATCCAAGAGCAACCCGAGAGGCCTCAAGCGGAAAAAAATCCAATCAAATACGACAATGTTTTAGACATCTGATATGTAGTGTCAGACGTCTATATGAACGTCTGATATGTAGTGTCAGACGTCTATATAGACGTCTGATCTACAGTATATGACGTCTATATAGACGTATGACTATGCAAACCGACATCCCATTTGACGTCACTCGTAAAGACGTCGGGTCAGAATCAGACGTAAAAGACCCAAAATAGCAGACTTTAAAAGCTTTTTCTGCACTAGGGAATGGTCTTCCTCTATTCATGGTGATGTATATAACTACAAATTTCTATATACCTTACTTTAGGTCCATTGTTGGTTGGTGTAACAGTGAAAGTTATTATTCAGAAAAAGGAACAGAGAAGTCATAAGTTCAAGATGTTGTTAGAGAAGATGTTCTTTGATCCCTTGTCATGAAAACTACACCAGGTATACATTTTTGCTTGTCTACTTCAATCTTTTATTCCATTATTATTCACCCTTAAAGTTGATTTTGTGTAAATATATATTTCATTTTTAACTATACATTTTAATTATGTTAGTTATTTGAAGTTATTCTTCTAAATACAATTAGTGTATTTATTATTACTGTATATATTTTTTTTTGGTTGATTTATCCAATTTAATTACATATTTAACTCTGTTAAGTGTGATTTATATATTTTCTTATAAAAAAAATTAGTAGAATAATTTGTGTTATAGAAAAAAAATAATTTATATTAAATTAGTTATTTAAATAACTTTAAATGCATAAATTTTAGGATATTATATTAATATTTAATATTTAATATTTTAAAAAAATTACATACTCGTATGTAATTACCTATGGATTTTTTCGTATGTAATTATATACAAATTTAACATATGAATTTTTCTGTGTGTAATTACATATAGGTAATTATATATGGAAAAATCTGTATGTAATTACATACGAAAAAGTTGTATGTAACATTACCTAAGATCATTTTACATATGAATTTTTAATCCGTATGTAATCTATATGTAATATTATTTTACATACGAATTTTTTAGCTTAATACAAATTTTGGTTGTAGGTAATAACAATTTTTCTTGTAGTAGTTGAATAGGAAAATTGTCATTTTATGGTTAAGGAAGGAATTGTTTTAGGCCCCAAAATTTCAAGAAAAGCCATTGAAGTTTCTCTTGCTAAGGTGGACGTTATTTCCAAACATCCTCCACCTAATAGTGTGAAAGGGGTATGAAGTCTCCTAAACGATGCTAGTTTTTATAGAAGATTCATAAAGGACTTTGCTAAAGTCACCAAACCTTTAAGCAACTTGTTGGTCAAAGACGACAAGTTCTATTTTGATCAAAATGGTCTCACAACTTTTAAACAACTCAAGTGGAAGTTGAGCTCTACACTTACCATCACACTTCAGAATGGAAATCTAGCTTTGAAATGATGTGTGATGTGTGTGACCATGCTACTAGTGTTGTTTTGGGATAGAGAAAGAAGAATAAGTTCCATGTGATTTATTATGCAAGTAAAGTTCTTGTTGAGATTGTTGATAGGGGGAGCATTGGTTTAGCAAAACCCACAATTTCAGTGATATTTGTGTTTTTTATGATGACAACACATAATTAATAACACATGAGTATTTTGTGTTACATGTTCTAGCCTACATGTTATATGCTTTTGTTAACTATGATAAATCTGTATAAGCATATTTGTTAACATGATTGTGATGTTCATTGCATATCACTGTGTTTAATATGTGATTTTATATGTGTATGCATGACATGAGTTTTTGGAAATGGAAAACCACAAGCACTTTGGTTGAACTTTAATGCGTAGCAAAACAACAGTTTAAGTCGATTACATTATGGGATGAATCGATTAAAACTCGTGTGTTTGCACAAACTTTTATCAAGTGTGCTGTGAATTATTTTGAAGAGAAAAGTTTTCAAAAATGTGCTAAGTGATTTTTCTTAATCGACTGTATGCAATGTGTATTCGACTAAGTTGGTTGTTATTTTGAGAACTGATTGAATGTTTGACATAACTGTCTGAATGGTCATATTTTTAAATATATTGACCAGACATTTATTGTAAGTCGATTGTATTAAATCTGCATTCAATTAATAAGCTTGACTGATGTTAGTCTGTTATAACTGCAAGATGCATTCGACTACATTATTAGCGAAATTGATTAAAACACGTCTGATGTGTGTATTACTATAAATTGACGTTGTTTTGAATTCTGTAAGAACTTTTATGAATTTGACAATTTTCATATCTTTTACAGAAAGTTGTGTGATCTTACAAAGAAAGCAAAAGCTCCAAGAACCAAGATTGACCGTGGTAATCAAAGACTTAAGGTTTCTTGAGAAGCAATGCTTGCTGATTTGAACGTCTGATCAATCTGCACAACTTGGTGTATTCTGCATTATCAGCATTTGCAATCTTTGAAGATTGGCTTGGATTCCCTGTGGTGTTAGCAGGAAGAAGAATAGTGTTCTTGACTATGAAAGTGTCTCAAACGGATAGACAGTAGAAGAGGATGTTCTTGTTGCTGGTCTTCTTTGTGTTGTTGCCTATATTTAGATTAGAGGGTTAGAGAGGTGTTTTACACTTTTGACGTGAGGTGTCTCTAAAAATCTTATTGTAAAAACCTTGATCTTTATAGTGCATTTACTTCCTGTGGTTAGAAGGACACTGGATGTAGGCTTGGTCGAACCAGTATAAAAATCAACGTTTGAATTTTCTAATCCTTACACTATTTTATTAAGTCAATTACGTTGTTAGTATTTTCGATTATGTTTATTGCTACATTGCCTATCTTTTAACTTGCAATTCAAGAAAAGTGTTAAGCATCTTATTTTGTGAAATAGTTTTTGAAAGATTATATTTTTTACATTTCACCAATTCACCCCCTCTTGGAGTGAGAAACTAAGTCATTCTATTTTAATAATTGGCACCAGAGCTAGTTTTCATAAAATATTTGAAAAACAAATTGATTACTATTTCTGGTTAATCGATTCGATCTGGAGCAATGGCTTTCACTTCTCAAACCTTTGGTGAAGGTGCATCAACAAATAGACCACCTCTATTTGCTGGTGAGAACTATGCTTTTTGGAAAATCAGAATACAAATTTTTCTTGAATCCGTGGATAAAGGAGTATGGGATCCTACTCTTAGCAGTCCATATGAGCCCACTCAAATTATCAATGGAAAAACTATTATGAAAAACTTTTCATAGTGGACTTAGGATGAGAACCGCATAGCTCAATATGATGTTAAAGCCATAAATGTTATTGCCTCTACACTGACTATGGATGAATTTTTCAAGATTTTCCAATGCAGGACTGTCAAAGAAATGTGGGAAGTTCTTGAGGTGACACATGAAGGCACAGATGAGGTAAAGTGTGCCAGGAAAAACTCCCTTGTGCAAGAATATGAATTATTCAGGATTAAGGTTGGTGAGACTATCTACGAAGTGCAGAAAAGATTCACTCATATAGTAAATCACTTGATGGCTCTCGGCAAAGTGTTTGATAAAGAGGAGATCAACATCAAAATCCTGAAGAGTCTCAATAGGAGCTGTCAACCAAAGGTAACAGCCATATCAGAATCTAGAGATTTAACTAACATGAATATGACAACTCTTTTTGGCAAGCTCAGGGAGCATGAACTAGAACTTGGAAGACTAAGAGAGGAAGAAGAAATTGAGGAGAAGAAATTAATTGCCCTCAAAGCCACAAGTAAGAAGTCCTCCAAGAATGCTGAATCGAAAGCTGAATCAGATGCAGAAGTATTAGAAAAAGAGATCATGAACATGGTGGTAAGAAAATTTAATAAGTTCATGAAAAATAAAAATTCTGCTACTCAGAGTGCATGTCCTTCAAGAGGAAAAAAGAGTTCAAGAAACAACACTGTACAGTACTATGAATGTGGAAAAGAAGGTTACATCAAGCCTGACTATCCAGACTTGAAGAACAAGCAGAAAGCAATCACAAAGTACCCTCAGGAAAAAAACAGAAAGCAAAGAAAAACATATATAGCTTGGGAAAACAATGATGTTGATTCTTCAAGCGATGATGATTGTAGTGTGGAAGAGGAATCAAATTTATGTTTCATGGCAGGCTCTGCACATTCTCTAAAAGAAATGACTATGAGTACAAAATTGATAATCTTGTAGAGGAAAACGATAAATTGAAAAACGATAACATATGATGGAAACCTAACTAGGGAAGCCATTCAAAGAAGTAGCAACTCAAGCTAAGGCTAAGAAAGGAAAGTTGAAGAAGGACTTTTAAAGGCTTTCTTGATTTTCTTTCTCTAAGTCTTAGAAGGATTATCTTTTAATATGTTCATATGTTATTTTGTAGGGTCTAAATAAAGCTTGGAGACCATGGTTTATCCACCCAAGAAACAGGAGAAGCCAAGGAAAGCAAAGGAGCTAAAAAGGGGAGAAAATGAAGTGCTTACAGATTGGACAGTTTGGCTTCCGGAATGGAAACATAAAGCTTTTGGCTTCCGAATTGAAGCTCACACCCAGCCCAAACCCTGTGTGGCCCAGTGTCTGCGAGTGGGTTTCTTCCATGTGACTTGGCTGACATGGAATATGACATGGATCTTTCTTGTTCGAATAGACACGAAATACTTTGAATTTAGGAGGAGATTTAGGTCAGAAACATGGCTCATCTTCACCTATAAATAAGAGAGCCAAGCCTATGTGAAACTTCACTTTTGAGCTTAGTGATATGTTGCTGCAATTGTTTTCCAGTCCTATTGCTCTTGAGTCACTCTTGATTTTCGACTTCTTTACCCTTCCTCTAGCTTCCTTCCTCCGTAAGAAGGCTTTCTGAGCTGTAAGGCCTCACCCACACACTTCTCTTCACCTTAAACACTTCAAACACCTCATTATCTTCACTATTCCGCTGCACCTTTCTCCTTTACTTTGCTACTCTGGTTTGGAGCTCCTGCTTGCATGAATCCAGCTGGGAGTAGCGTTCCATCACTATGAGTACAGAATTGATAATCTTGTAGAGAAAACGATAAATTGAAAAATGAGTTAGAAATTGTTTTGAAATCTGCAAAGATAGTTAAAACAGAAATACAAATGGTTGAAAAGAAGTGTGATAACTATCCTGTGCACATCGAGAAAATCAACTACTTAACCAACACTCTAGCTAAATTTACTCAAGGAAAAGAAAATTTGGATGTTGTGTTAAAATCATCTGGTAGAGCAATTAATAGGCGAGGCATTGTCTATAAAGCAAAAAGTAAGAGGATCAATTCCAAGAAATTTATTGATTTCAGTAAGCCTGTTGCTAATGCCTGTTTTTATTGCAATACAATTGGTCACAATGTAAGAAATTGCTATTATAGAAAGGTTGGAGTTCCCAAAGGAAAATACAAATGGATTCCTAAGGAACAGCCTCCTAGAACTGACAAGAAAGGACCCAAGTTTATGTGGGTACCAGCGTCAAAACCATTCAATTGTTTTGCAGGGAAGTAGCTGCAGTCGAAGCAATACAAAACTCAAGGATCAACTACAGTGAAGAAATCTTATGTTCTTGAGTATCTAAAATATGGTAACTATAGCAATTATTTTCATACATCCATGCATTCATGCATCATAAATGTTGATATGAATGATTGTTGTATGCATGTTTGTTGAATAATCTTTATATGATTAACTGGATTGTATGAAAATCTGATTACACGACTGTTAATCGATTATGTTATGAATAGAGTCAAATATGTTTTGTGTGTGTGTTTCTCTGTTTTAAGTAACGCTCTGTTAAACACTAAGTCGACTATGAATTGAATTAAATTGATTAATTCTCTCTAATGAACTTTCTATTTTTGAAAATTCAAATTGGCCTGAGTATGTGTGAATTTTGGGTCGCGCCCTTATAAACATCTGATTTGATAAATTTGTGTGCTACGTGATTGCCTCAAAATTGTGAAACACCAAACCCTTTTCTGAGCCAAGAGGTATCTACAATTCTTCGATATCTGTCATGGCCGCTTCATCCTCTCGACCGGGAAAGTGCCTTGTCCCTATGGTCAGAGAAGCAAATCCATTTGGTTGGTTTAGCGACGATGAACAACGGACTGACTTCATATGCCAGTGGAGCTTCAAGGAAGTAATTAGGCATAAACACCTAAGTATCAACTTCTTTCGTGTTGAAGGATGTATGTTTCAAGAATGGCTAGTCCACTATGGACTAACAAAGTTTGTTGAACTCGAAGGAGACAACTATCCAAATCTGGTGAAAGTGTTCTATGCAAACTTGAAGTAAGAAAGAAATTGTCTTTTGTCCAAGGTAAAGGGTGTAACTATTCATATTGATGAAGCAATATGGAGGTGTGTTCCTCAATTTCAACCAAGAGGATATAAATCACATCTTGGTATGCCGGGTCTCAACAAGATTGATATCTACAACAACTACTTAAGAAATCCATACATTATAAGAAATTATGATTTCTTTTGTATTGATCATCTAAGCAAGGAGGACAAGATGTGCACATCTGTGATCACTTGGATTTTGCTTCTAAGGAGAGAAGATCAAACCATGCTAAATACAGAGGACATGTATCTATTACATGCACTTAGAACTAAGATTCAGACGAACTGGACTTCTGTAATCAGTGATCACATGATAAAGGTAGCCAGACAGAAAGAATATTATCTACCATATGTTGTATTCATAAGCAGGATTCTGAGGTTTCATGATGTGGACATCACAAATGAAGTAACCATTTGCTGCAACAAGAAGGATGTAATTGAAAAACTATTTCTGGATCACATAGGTCTTAGAAAAAGTGAAGAAAGCTAGATATTCAAGGATGAATACTACCCTGGTACTGATGAAGTTAATCATGTCAACATTGACACATCAAAAGATAAATTCAAACCTCTAACAGGATTTGAGAAGTTTGTGGTTGAAAAGTTCAGTAGGCTTGATGGTAAAATGTCAATGCTTCAAAGATCCTTCACAGAACTACATCGTAAGATGGATTATGCATTGAGAATAAATGCCTTTGGTGACACCTCTATAGATTATTCTGAGAGTGAAAAGAACTGTGCAGATGAGAAGATTGTAAAGTCATCTGAATCAGAAGAGGACTATAGGATCACATATTTTGAATCCAGTAGTGTTATGTTTCTGTTTGGTTGTGATTTTATGTTTTAATTTATAATGCTTGGCATTATATGCCTTTATCTTTTGTTTCTATCTGATTGTACTCAATGATTGACTATCAATGAAATCAGATTTTATACTAATTCAATCTGTGAATGGTTGATTATATCTATGATTGAGTGAAACTGATTAATAAAGTCAATTACACTCTGTATGTATGCAACTGCACATTTTTTACTATATATTTACATCATTGCATACTTATACATTATCTGTGATAATTCTTGTAATACGTTGATTCTAAAATGCTTGATCTGGAAAGCCCTGGAAAGGTTATGCAAGAAATATGTTTGCTGATTGAGATTAAATGGAAGGTCAACATTCTGAACATCAAGAAGTCGATTATTACTGTGATCAAATCGATTGGTTTTCGACATTGGATTTGAAGATTCCAAACTAGGAATATTTGTCATCTTTAAACCTTGATAAATATTTGTTGAATGTTTATACATCTTATATCTCTGTGTTTATCCGCTGTGAATATGTTTCTGAGATATTAAGTGTTTAAACTGTAATGGTGATTCAAATTATATCATTTATGCTCTGAAATTACTACTATGGTATATTTGTTCTGATACAATGTTTGAATATGATTTTATATGCTCTAAGATATACTCTGATTGTATTACATTATGCATATATGATTCGATATTGAAACATGCATAATGACAGGGGGAGCATTACATAGTGTTGATAGTTCACGTGTTTCCATTAAGGGGGGGAAAATATTACTGTCATGTGAATATCGTTGATAGGGGGAGCATCATAATATTTCTGTCATCTTATCTTATGCATCTCTATATGCGTGATTATCAGTGTCTCAATTATTTTGAATATCTTTTTTGATAATGTCCAAAGGGGGAGAATTTGATGTAATTGAATATTGAGATAATTTGTATGTTTTGTGCAACATGGTTAATTATTAATCATGGTTATGCATCAGCAAAAAAGGGAGAGATTGTTGAAATTGTTGATAGGGGAACACTAGTTTAGTTGAACCCACAATCTTAGTGATATCTGTGTTTTTGATGATGACAACACATAATTAATAACACATAAGTATTTTGTGTTACATGTTTTATGCTTACATGTTATATGTTTTTGTTTACTGTGATAAATCTGGATAAGCATATTTGTGAACATGATTGTGTTGTTCATTGCATATCACTGTGTTTAATATGTGATTTTATATGTGTATGCATGACATGAGTTTTTGGAAATGGAAAACCACAAGCACTTTGGTTGAACTTTAATGTGTAGCAAAACAACAGTTTTAAGTCGATTACATTATGGGATGAATCGATGAAAACTCATGTGTTTGCACAAACTTTTATCAAGTGTGCTGTGAGTTATTTTGAAGAGAAAAGTTTTCAAAAATGTGCTATGATACAGTAGAAGGAAACAACATTGATTTATGAATGGTTTGGCTACGGTGTTAATGTTGTGATGAAATAAGTTGATGATTATATTATTATGTATTAAAATGATTGTTGTACATTGTGTTATGATATTTTTGGTTATTCACCCTTGCATGGTGTGGTTGTGATTTTCACCTATGATGATCGTACTTACAGGGGAATAAATAACGTTGCACATAAGATCGAATTGAAGCAGTTGACAAGAGTTGGGATTTAAGTTTGGAATTAATTATTTATTCATTAATTAAAAGTTTTTCAGACTTAATATTTTTATTGTGAAAGAGATAATTTGTTATTTTTGTATTAAACTGACTATGTCTAAAATTATGAAAATTATGATTTGATTAGGCCATCGAATAAAGTTGGATTATCTTAAATAAATATTGTGTAGAAAAATTTTGAAATAAAAATTTATCCCATGATATTTCGAAAATCGGAATGTTACACTTTAAAATTAGTGTACACATGTACTCATCTAACATAACTGTTTTGTACTTGTTTAATGCTTAATGCTTAAGACTTAACTTTTGCATATACTACACTTCTACCTTATTCTAATACACATTGAAAGCTAAAGTCTTGATCATGATATTCACACAACATGGAACAATTATTTGACCTTGTTATATCTCTTAAACGTTTTCTCTCAATGTAACAATTTCACTTCTGAACAAAAACTTACTCATCTAATAGAGCATTTTGTTATCATCTAAACTTATTGATTACTAGGGCTCATCTACTTCAACATATCTGCCATATATAAATTTCAAATATAATACAAAGATAATAATATCTCAAGTGTGGTATATTTATTGTTTGTTTTTCGTGGATCTTCTTATAAATAATTTTATTACACATATTAGTAAAAGAGAGCAATATTGATAACTTTATAATAATTTGTTGGAACATATTTAGCAATGTTTTGAACATACATGTGATCAGGATGGCAGCTGAAAAGAACTGAGCCACACAGCCACAAACGCTCTCATACATACATGAATTCACAAACATTAACTCTATCCTCCAACAGTGCAAAGACAAAAATTAAAGGAAAATGACACTTGAACAACCATTTTTGACAACATTTAGACACGCGCACACGTGTCAAAATCTGAGTGGTCCAGTTGGAAAAATTAAATGAAAATGGACCACTCAGATTTTGACACGTGTGCGCGTGTCTAAATGTTGTCAAAAATAGTTGTTCAAGTATCATTTTCCAAAATTAAAAGTCCAAAACATTGTGCAAACTAACCAAATTATTGGGATGGGGGGCTCGGGAGATAAAATAATGCCTTGAAACTGAAATGATTAAAACTACAATGGATGGGCTTAGAAATATTAATGAATTAATTTTCTTATCTTGAAGTGAGGTATTATTTAGTGAATTAAGAATTTAAAACATATTTAATCTTTGATTTTTATATGCATATAAAGATAAAAATGAAAGTGTCGTCTACTTTTTATTAAAAATCTTCAAAATATTTTTCAAATCAGTTTTTATATGTTTACAACTTTTCATAATAATTTTTTAATAATAAATCATATATTATTATTTTATTAATTTGTTTAAAATTTATCTTTAAAAATATATTTAAAACAAACAATTATGAGACGTAAATATTATAAAAAAAATTGTTAAAAAAAAAAAATTCTTTCTATATACCTCTTAAAAAGATTATGACGTTTTAAATAAAGAGGAAAGACACTAGAATACTTTCCCCTTCGTCTTGCCCGATTGACGGAGCTGCTAAGAATTGAACAGGATTACTATAGAGTCGTCTTCAAATGTTAGCGCCAAAACTGCAACCATGTTCTCCATCATCAGTGCATAGAAGCCTCTCCACTCTGGCACTCCTCGCCGACAAATGCACCACCATGGACCAGCTGAAGCAGCTTCACGCCCAGATGATTGTTTCTGCCGTCGTCACAGCTGATGCCTATGTTGTCAGCCGCTTGCTCTTCTCTTGCGCCCTCTCCCCCTTCGCCGACCTTTCCCACGCTTCCAGAATCTTCCGGTCCACACCCCACCCCAACTCCTTTATGTGGAATACCCTCATCCGGGCCCAGCCCCAGGCGCTCCACGCGCTCTCTCTCTACCTCGCCATGCGCCGCAACGGCGTCCTCCCCGGTAAACACACCTTCCCCTTCCTCCTCAAAGCATGCTCCGAATTGCGCAACCTTCCAGCCTGCAAACAGCTCCACGTCCACGTCATGAAGTTCGGGTTGGCTTCCGATTTGCACGTGGCTAACGCTTTGGTCCGGTGTTACTCGGTTTCGGGCAATTGGATTGATGCCCGTTTCTTGTTTGATGAAATGACCGAAAGAAGTCCGAGTCTTTGGACCACTATGATTTGTGGGTACACTCAGAATTTCCGCTCCAACGAGGCTTTGCAGCTTTTCAGCAAGATGGTTGGGGCGGGCTTTGAGCCCGGTGGTGCCACCCTGGCTTCGGTATTATCTGCGTGTGCCCGGTCAGGTTATCTTAAGTTTGGAGAAAGGATTCATGGCTTTGTGAAGGTGAAAGGGGTTGGACTTGGAGAGGGGGTGATTCTTGGGACGGCGTTGGTTTACATGTATGCCAAGAATGGGGAGATCGCAAAGGCTAGGAGGTTGTTTGATGAAATGCCAGAGAGGAATGTTGTTACATGGAATGCTATGATCTGTGGGTTGGGTGCTCATGGATATGTGGAAGATGCTCTTGGTTTGTTTGAGAAGATGAAGAGGGAACATGTTGTTTGTCCTAATGGTGTCACCTTTGTTGGAGTTTTGTCGGCTTGTTGTCATGCTGGCTTGATTGATGTTGGTCGTGAGATTTTTCGTTCGATGAAGTTGGTGTATGGAATTGAGCCGAAGATTGAACATTATGGATGCTTGGTTGATCTTCTAGGGAGAGGGGGGAGGTTGCTGGAGGCAGAGGAACTGGTGAATGGAATGCCGTGGAAGGCTGATGTGGTTATTTTGGGAGCTTTATTGGCAGCTAGCAAGAGTAGTGGGAATACTGAGGTTGCTGTAAGAATGGTGAAGGAAATTCTTGCTCTGGAACCACAAAATCATGGTGTTCATGTTGCTTTGTCTAATATGCATGCAGAGGCTGGACAATGGCAGGAAGTTTTGAGACTGAGGAAGACAATGAAAGAAGAGAAACTCAAGAAAGTGCCAGGATGGAGTCTGATCGCCTCGTAGAGTGTCCTGTCATACCTTGTAATAGTAAAGACTGTTCATTGTGGAAAAAATATTATTCTTTCATTTTTAGCGAAAGATGAGGAAGGTATATATAGTGGGACGCACTTCATGATCAACTGATGCAGTCATTTTGAAAATAGCTATGATGAGACTTGAAATACGGTGGACTTGACTCCAACAACTGATGCATGCATGGTGCTAAATGAAGAAATATTGCTACACTTCTGCTGCATCACAAAGCTGAAATTTTAAAATACCACAAAATGATATATTATCACATCCTAGTTGCAATGACGTAAGTATACTGCGATAGGATCAGAGGATATCATTTTGTAGAGAACTTCATGAGCAGGAAGAATACAAAAATATATTACAGTGTGCTTGGTGTTGAAGCCTTATACCACTAGAGAAACTAATACAGGAATCCCTGGTATTGGCTGACTAAAAAAGGACTGAAGGGAAGAATTCTTCGAAGCTTTCTTTACTACGGTAAAGTGTTCTTTAGCACGTACATACAGGATTAGCCTTTCATCATGCTGACTTGCTGATTGAAAATATTATCAATATGCATTAAATGCCAAATTATAATGCATAAGTTACGTTATTAATTTGCTTGCTTTAGGTGTTCAAACATTGTTCATTTGCCAGGACTTGTTGAAACATGGAAGAGCTACATTCAACAGTAGAGTAGATGAAAAGGAGATGGAAGTTGGCTTGCTATCTCTTGATTTAGAGAAAAAGGAAAAAGAGCTTGTGATTATTGACATACACGTTGCCGTTGTTATAAAACAAATTGTGATACCTTCGTGTTCATGATTCCAGTTTATTATAGAAGGCCATTAATCTAAGATTATGGTCATGTTCATGATTCCAGTTTATTATAGAAGGCCATTAATCTAAGATTATGGTCATGATGGTAACAATAATAACTATAAAAGGATTTTAAACCCTTGTCGAAGACCAATAGAAATAAACTCTTTTTTTAGAAAAAAATTGGACGATCTCATTCATTAAGAACATCTATTGAATCGGTCGATTAGGTAACATGAACTGAACGGTCGACCTTAAACAAGAACTAAGATTGATGATGATTAACTTAAGCTAAATCACGATCATTATCAGTTGGGTCGTAATTAGGTTGACATTAATCTAAAATCCATTTTAAAATTTATAAATACAGGATTGAGGTATTGTGGTAGGTTTATTACATTTAATACACATTTATTTCTAGAGTGTCGAATCTTTACTAACTTTGACATTGAAATACCTTCTGCAGGTAATCTCCCAACGTGACCAAATGAAATGAAGGATGAAGGTAACCTCACAAACACCTAGGCTCAAGGTGTTGTCTAGTTCAGTTTTGCCAGCAAGAATGACTCAAAATTTGGTGGTTTGAGACATAAAAAGCACACCAGTCGTTTTGACTCAAAACAAACTATCTCAACAACTTTGTTTGATGGAATTAAACATGTTTGAGCTCAATTTTGGCACAAAACAACACTCATTCTAAAATTCACCTTGCCACTTCCAAAAATGACTCCTATGTACCTCTTGACGAAGAAGAAGAGTTACTTGCAAAAAGCAAATGGATTGACAAGCAGAAACAACAATACCTACTAAATTCTAAGGCTCGTAACTCGCTAATGTATGTTCTCTCTGAAGAAGAATATTGAAAATTTCACACCTATCAAGGAGCAAAGAAAATGTGGAACACATTGATCATAACATACGAAGAGTCACATGAGGTCAAAAGAAACAAACTCAGTCTATTGACTAGTAATATGAACTATTCACCATGCTAGAAAATGAAAACATTCAAAGCATCTTCAGTAGATTCTAGACGATCCACAATGAAATCAAGTCCCTAGGAAAGTCCTACGACAACTTCGATCACATTGAAAAAATCTGGCGCAGTCTTCCTAGACAATGGATACCATAGGTTACTACTCTTAAAACATCAAAAATCTTGATGGCACGAGTTTAGAAGAGTTGGTCGAAATTCTAAAAGTGAGCTTGAACTTCAATAAGATGATTCAATAAAGAAAGAGAAAAGCATTGCTCTTAAGACCACCAAAAGGACACCAACAAAGGATCTCATAACATATGAATCCTTAAAGGAGTTTATGATGAAGAAGACTTTATGAACAAAAGTGAGAAAGAGTAACTACATGAAATTAAGTCAAGTCTTTCTAGACCCAAATCAAGCAAAATCGACCTACCATAATCAACTCAAACTATAAAGAATTTGAAAATATAAATATTTGAAATTCTTACTTTGTAGGTAAACATCAAATTCTTTAATTTTAAGTAATCTAGTTACTCTTATGAAATTATAAAATTTCAATTTTCTTCTAATTGTCTCGTCTAAACAACTTATTCTACACTAACAAATTTTAAATTTACCAAATAAATAAATTACTTACTATCTTAAATTGTCTCATCAAACACATTATAAAAGAGTTGTACTGTTGAGTGCAAAACCACATAATAAATATTCTTTCTTAACAGGAAAAATAATTAAAAAATATATATAAAATATTTCCTGCATTTTTCCTGTAAATCATTATAAACATTAAACATTTACTCTTTGAAATATTTACTGTTAGTTTTTAATCTCTTTGAAATTATTAAAAAGTAACCAATATCAAATATGAATGAAAATGTTATATGAGTTATATTAAATATGCTCACAGTACAAATATTCTTAAATTTTCATGTAATCATGAATTATTTAAAGATTATAAACTACTTAATTTATATTAATTACTTTAAAAGTTGTATTTAAGATTTCTAGTTGACAATGTTATAACTGGTATCCTAACACCCAGTCCTTTTACTTTTGCAAGACTAATTTATAGAAGACTCATGTTGATTAATCAATTAGCGTTTGTAGTATTTGGATTATTACTTTTATGGATAACCGTGTCATTTTGACCTACAAACCCACCATTTTATCATATATAGTAGATCATCCAATCACTTCTAAGTGAAGTGTCATAAATCTCTCAAACAGGTCAACTTGTCTAAATTCTCCTAAAAACGAATTGAAAACAAACTCATTTTGCCGTCATATAAAAATGTAATTCTAGAGATGCAATCAAACTTCAGTATGAAATTATGTCATCGATGAATCGGTATGCTGTGATAACGCCTACTGCATTATGATTATAGATTTGGTAGGAACATCTAATGCTGTGATAATCCTTCCCTTTTCCATCAGTGCTCAAGATGCCAGCATCAAACCTTGAAAAGATCAAGGTTGAAAAATATCAATGTGATGTTGTAACCATGCTCCCCCTATTTGTTATCTTGGGGAATAAAGGGCACAATTTAGATGGCCCAATTGACTTCTGGGTCTGTTTAACTTTCAAGACAAATTGGAAGGCCTTCAAATGATATGAAGGGAAAAGAGGCTGGATGTAGAGATCTAGCAAATTGAGATAGTACACCTAAATAGACTTCAATGCTCAAGATACCAAATGCTGGGGTCAAATAATGTAGTTAAAGGCTCAAAGATCATACCTTTGAAATGGTGTGGAATTGCAATTATAGGTGTATAAGTTAAGGTTTTTCTTGACCTGAAATGAATATGTACATAGCTTTGTTTCGTAAAAACATGAAATCTTCAAATAAAGGAATTATTATTACCTTCCACATGCATGTATCAGAAATTTTATTTATGTCAGATGTAGTACGATGATATTTAAAAGCACAGACGCAACTAAACGAACTTTTGCTTGTGTAACAAATGTTTTTGCATAAACGCCAAAATAAAAGCAAGGAATAAGACTGTTACATAGTAGTAATTTTGGATAAAAAATTATTTTTCAAATTTATATTGTAAGGAGTGAAATGATCATGCTTTTACAAGACATATTCATATACCTTCCAGAAAAAACCTAGTACAAGTGTGTGCAGTTCTTACTAGTTCCACCCATAAACTTTACAACATATTGGTGAGGTTTAACACCGACCAAGCCTTGAATATATTAGAGAGCAGCAGACACAAGAAATGTGCGAATCCTCTGCAACAACTCAGCCTTTATGGTATCAGGAACGGAGGCTGCCAAAAACAAGTTTGACAAGTTCTTTATATTGTCAGTCGGGCACTTTTGTAAAAAAGAAAACAAGTTTGACAAGTTCAGTTTAAAACGTTTAAACACGTAGTACCCTGCTCAGTAAGGGCTACATAAAATATTAATCAGTAGATTTTGAAGAATTTTGGGTGGTGTTGACCTAATGAGGAGTTAAATTAAACTAAATACTAATTTTCTATATATTTTCCATATGCACAACCCACAACAAAAATGTCTTATCCTATAAATGAAGTCGGTAACAAAGATCAGAAAACGTTATTAAGCTTGGTAAATTTTTGTATGAAGGAAAGAAAAGAAAAGAAATTCAAACTATGAAACACCTAAATCTCTACCTCGGCCCTTTGGAGTAATGACATGTACAAGTTCATCCACAGTAACATTATTCCTCCCTTTCTTCTTCACAACAGCTCTGCAGTAAAAAGGACAACATGTTCCAATTTCACACAGGTGAGTGTTTATCAACACGAAAAGCTAGAAACAATAAGAAAAAAACAACAGGGTGAGATAAAATAGCAAAGTTGAATGAATGTATAGCCACGGAGAACCTGATATTACCATGGAATCATTTTGTGTATAGTCACACGGTTCTAGAATTAAGTGCCAACTAAAGCACGTAATGAATTTAACACTACACACAACCAAAGCACTAGATAGACACACAAAG
Source organism: Vigna umbellata (assembly GCF_029865625.1). Classification (NCBI taxonomy): domain Eukaryota; kingdom Viridiplantae; phylum Streptophyta; class Magnoliopsida; order Fabales; family Fabaceae; genus Vigna; species Vigna umbellata. The sequence continues at coordinate 16,111,862 of NC_142169.1, read as the reverse complement.
CGGACACCAAACAAAAAGTAGAAGTAATTCGTTTATTCCCCCAGTCAAACTTAAAGTTGTATCTAAATGTCTAGACTTAATTAGAAATCTGAGCCATAGTCTTCAATAGCAGTATCGGCCAGAAACACATCAGTGGTTGCTGGAAGTTTACAGGGAGTTGAGAGGCCTGAATGAGTAAAAGTGGTTTGGAGGGAGTACTCACTTGCGTACCTGATTTGTGAAACAAAATAAGAAACTGAAACATTGAGAAGTTTTACATAAGGGTTTTACTTTTTTACCATTTATAAAAAAGTAACCAGAAGCCAAAACGTTGACATTATGGAGTCCTCTCCTAACAATAACAGTAAGCAAAAACATGACCGTTGTGGGGTCTTCTCTTTCGGCCCCTTCATGTGGCACGATGTCACCCACCATTGTGCTGGCTAGCTGCTTCGGCACAATAGATGCACTATCTCATACTATGATTAGAGAATGATAAGAGAAATTGCATTTCTTTAGGACAGAATAAAATCTTAGTACTAATAAGTTTGATATAACAAAATGCATGTGGTCTCCGGTATTCTAAACCAAAAGGGCATAATGTCATATGCCAAAAGTATCATAATCTTACATGTTTTTTCTCAATACATACTATGTTGAAAACAGATTAAAGGGTGTAATAATAAGTGAATGTGTTTGGCCTGTCTCTCCCCTAAGCAAAAGTTTCTTCACAGAAAATCAAGAAGTCGCCCTTGTGTTACTGCTCCAAATGGGAACTAGAGTCTAATATAGAATGGCAAATATTTAATTTCAAATTCGAATCATTCTGTTTTCCCCTCTACTAGAAAATACTTATTTTGCTTCTAGTATCTCAAAAGGGCATCTAGAACTTCTATTTAGTGTCCAATTGATGCTATTCAGTCAAGTCGACTCAGTTAGGGATAAATCCTAAAACTCATTTACTGAATCGATAATAAATAACCCGGAAAGCTAGAACCCAAAAAGTCCCTCTGTAGGGAAAAAAGGATCATGGTGACAAACCTAAAACAAAATGAAAATGAAATTAATTTCCATTTACTGTCAGCATAATACACTGTCCTATAGGTTGACGTGAATACACACCTTGTTCTCACACATTGTGGGAACACATGTTCAATCCCCACAGGGTGCAAAAGCTCATTTCCAGCGGCATTTACAGTAGCATGAACCAGGACACTCTTTAGTGTAGTGGAATAAGACAAAGCAATAGCATGAAAGTATAATAAACTGCCAACCAAACTAAAATCATAGTGTATGACTTTAAATGGCATTTATTAACGTCAACAAACTTATCTTATTATCTAATATTTTTCCACACATATCTTCATGCTAAAGGAGATCATTAGTCCCTTCCAATAAACCCATTCTCCATAGTTTCATCATATTTGTGGTAAGTGCGTGTACTATTCACTAGATAAAAAAAAATACCTGCAAAGAGCTTTCATTTCATCCTTCCAACCACAGTCAACAAGCCTTTCCCTCAAAAGCTCCATGAGGCGCTCCTTCTCCCCAGTCTCAATCAACTTCACAGCCATTCAAGAAACCCAACAACACCATAAAAAACTAACAAACTAAACTAACCTTCAAGACCCATAATAATCGTTCCAACAAAAAAAAAACAGCAATTGAAACTTGAAACAGAACAAACAAGTAAAAAGACGCAACCTTGATATTGATGAGTTCTTGAAGCGTGGGTTCCCTTTCAGGGGCATTTTCGACCACATCTGGCGTGGGAGGTCGATTCACTGACGCCTTCAGCTTCCTTGTGTTTCAAAAAACAAACAAAAGAACCGAATCACGCAATGGTAAGAGGATAGTAACATTTGTATTTGATATTTTTTTAAAACGGTTTTGATTTAAAGAAAGAAGGTAGTGGGAGTGAAGGCGTGAAAGAAATTGTGAATGCTTACATGGTTGGATAAAAGGGTAGTTGAAGTCACAGATACGATTGTTGAATAGATAGATGACGATGCTGGTGATGATGAAGAAGCAGAAGAAGGTGAATTGTTCGGACTGTCGCCAATGCCCTATCTCATTGATTGTCTTCCACACTGCCACCTAAACTTCTTTTCCTTTCCACCTTAAAGGGGCGATTTTCTTTGAGATTAGAATAGAATATCAACTACTTAGAAATAGCTTTCATATACATGTATATATATATATATATATATATATATATATATATATATATATATATTAATAAAAATATATATTTTTTAGTAGTATTTAATTTTATTCTTGTTAGTATAATTTATTCTATTATTTATAATTCATACTAATTATCCTTAAAAATTATATAATGTTATTGTGGTGAGTGTCATAGGACGAGTGATATTTTTTAGAAGTCAAACTTAAATTTTTACTAATGGATCCGTTAATTGTTAATGAAAATTGAGATAGAAAGAGCTCAAATGAGTAAAATTTATATAAAATAAAAATAGGAAATATTTGAGTGTTAAAGTGAAAAAAAATTATATGAATACTTTACATGGATCAATTTGTATTTATAAAACTTTATTTCTAGAAACAGAACTTCTGAAAAGTTACAGTTGGTTAGTTACTACTTGAAATCAGTTATATAGCTGAGTTATAAGATGAGTCTGAATTGTTCAAATTTTATATGAATATTATTATATTGTTAAATATAATATATATATATATATATATATATATATATATATATATATAATTATAACATTATAAAATTAACAAAAAAAATCATATTTTTTCATAATGATAAGAAAAATACTTTTTTTAACTATTTTTGAAATGTACATATATTTGTATTATTTTATACTCTTGATAATTATTATTATTTTTAAATTTAATTCAGAATAAGAGGTTTACACGTTATGGTAACTCATATTGCAAGAGCTTGTTTGTAGAAAAGGTTGAGTCTGACTTCTACCTAGCTCATATTATTAAGATGGTTTTATGATCAATTGATGTCAAAGGAGGAGGGGTCAAAGGACAAAGTTGGACACCGAATGAATTTAGACATGTTCAGGGCTTAATGGAGAGTGAATTTGGACAACAGAAAGAATTTAAAAGCTAATTAAGTGAATTTTTTTTATTAATTCTGATATTTATTATTATAAACACTTAGTGATGTAATAGAGAATAATTTTATAACATTCCGGCTAGATGCTACTAACATTATAAAATTTATAAATTTAGATTAAAAGGATAATATTCATTCATTTTTTAAGTTTGTTAACTAAAATGTATCAAAGTTTTGAACATAGATAATTTCAATTTCACATCAAAGTTTAGGACTTTAACTCTTAAATCATAAAAACCTTTGTCTAAAACAAGTTCATTACAAAATAAAGTTGTTAAGACAAGATCGTCTAAAGATACTAGACTGTTTAGCAAACCAAATTTTGACGTTTAACAATACGCATTAAATGAAATATATTTTCAGAAAGAGAAGTGCCTACCTGACCTAAAATATTTAAGTGTTTGATCAAATCAATTGAAAACCTATATGAAAAGCTACGCAAATTGTCCAAGTGTTAATACAAAATCTTCTCAAAATAAGAACATAAAACAATGTTTTCCTGAAGTCTATATCGTCTAATACATTGTTTACAGGAAGCGTCTGATCAATACGAAAATACTATAAAAAAAAGCTTTAGAGATAATATACCTAAGGATTTCTACTCATGAAAAGATGTAAAGAAAAATATTTCATGAAGAAACCATTCTAAGAATATGTGCAAAATAGTAAGATATGTTCTCAAGCTCTCTAATTGAAATAATTGTTCTTGAGAATTGTAAAACCACTGAAGCTTAATAATGACTTACATCAAAAAACAATGTTATGAAAGTATTTTATAAAAAACATGATCTAATGAAAAACGCACTAAAATATACATCTAAAACAAATTTTCATAAGAGTCTAATGCTTTATGTCATCTCCTATCAAAGTGTCATACATCGTTCAACCTTCCTTGAACAATATACTTGAACGATGCATGAATTACTGACAAGACGTATGACAAAATGTTTTGAATAAGTAATATAAATTAACGTCTATAAACGTTCAAAACATTTAATGCGTGTATTGTAAAGTATTATTTTGCTTGTATACTTTGTCTTTGTTATCTGTGTAGAACATGAATACACAAAGGATTAGTTAGAACATTTGCACACGTTGGATAAAGACGTTGAGAGAAGTGAAGAACATTATGGAATAAATCTCTTGAACACTTCTACTTTGACAAAGTCATATAAGCTAATTTACAATGTAAACTCTAATAAAGCATTGTTTCTTTGCAAAAAAGACTAAAGGCTGACCTCCCACCTAAAGCACTCTGATATACACTTCTCAACTCAAATTTGATATAGTGGATTGCCTCTCAACTCAGATTGTTGGGAGAAGATTGGATGTAGGCTTGTGAGAAGATGAACCAGTATAAATCTTTGTATGCTTTGATCTTTCTTTCACCTTTCTTTACTTAGTTGATTCATTTAATCTTTGGTTATTGATTTCAATATTCAAGAACTCTTTAATCATTTGAAAAAGATTTTCGAAAATTTTTTAAATCCAATTCACCCCATCGTGGATTGAGATATAAGGGCTCCTATTTTTAACATATTGGAATTTACGTGCATAATTTATTTCCCTAATCAGTTAATTAACCATTGATTTTTTAGTAACCATGAAAAAATTGAATCCATGCATACTTTTAATCAAACTTGATATTTGTTGTGATCCTTGAGGTTTAGATAAAGCCCTAGTATTGGCCAAGGTATGGGGAAGCTTACCAGTGTGGCTTGTTGTTATATCTTATATTTGTTGTTGATTATCTTGATTAATAATATTTGTTTTGATGTATGTCTATATGATTATGGTTATGGTTACATGTGATTATTGTTGGGTAAAGGTTTGTGTATGCATGAGGATATGATTTATGTAATATTTGTGTTGGATTTTTCCTATGAATGTATGTATGGTTTGTTGGGTTATGCCAACAGAGGATTTGATGCTAAGAGGGAACAAAGTTATGATGTTTAGGGATTTCCCATGCAAATATATATGTTGTAAGGGTGTTTGTGATAATCATATTATTATATTTGGGTTTGATGGGGTATAACATGTATAATGATTGGGTTTTGATGATTTAAGTGTTGTGATGTATGTGTTTAAGTATGTTTACACGGATATGTGATGCTTGAAGGCATGGATGACGTCTTAAGCATATTTTCACATGTTTTGGGATTGATACATAAGGGTTAGACCTTAGCTTTTGGGTCCAAGAACGTGACTATTGTGGGAATAATTGATTATCTGTGATGATCATCGATTATCCCTTTATGCCTGATGAATTTTGGTGATTTGTTGTGTGTAACCACTAAGATAGTCAATTATCTTAAGTTATAATCGATTATCACAGGGTAATTTGTGTACATATGTATGTTTCCAGAATAATCTTATGATAATCGATTATCCAAGAGTACTTTTACTAGAAATAATGCATTTGAATGAAGAACGAACATGAACCAAGCTTAAGGAGTTGTGGAATGTGATGATAATCAGAGAATGAGTTTAAGGGTTGTGTTTAGGTTCAGGTTTGACTTGTGGTTGAGGTTGGAGCATGAGTGAGTGTTGGGATGTACCTAAGTGTGTGGCTAATGAGCATGAGAGTGAAGGATAAGTCTACTTGTTGTATAGTAAACCCTGGTGTTATTTGTGGATAGGTGCTTCCTTTTGCCTTGTGTGCATTAGAAGGGTTGTTCGGGTATTAAGTCTTCCTTGTGTGCAGGTGAAGGTGTCTTCCTTGTCCTTGTTTGACAGGATTACATGTTCTTTAGCTGAATTGCGGGACTACTCGAACGTATCTGTATGAGGAACCTATAAATTGGCTTATAGGAGCGGCTACAGTCGGTGAGGTAGGATACAAGAGTGGAACTAATTCTTTCCACTATGGTGTTATGGTACGGTGATGCTCGTGGTGTTGTTCATGATTGGGATAGTCATGACAGTTGTGTATCTAAGATGATGATCATGGTATTTGAGATGCTCCAGGTTATGCTATGTTAATAGTGGTGTTATTATAATGGTTATAGTAAGTAGTTAGCATAGGTGTTAATGAGTGAATAGACCAAAGGTCTATGTGCGAGATGTTAGTGATGACATCAAGGGTTAGGGATTGAGGATCAAGGAATCAAGGATCAAGGATCGATGATTGAGGATTGAGGATGGATGATCTAGGCTCGGGAAGCGAGTAATCAGATATGATTGATTTGTTATGTTTAGAGGAATAGGAATCTTATTGTTATTAGTTCTATGTATGGGGTGTTTGATTATTGTCGATTTAATCAATATGTGTGTATCTTGTTTTTATGATTGTTTTATCGATAGCTTACCCCATACGTGTGTATGTTTGCGTGTTTGTGAAAATGAAATTATCGACGATGATCGTATAATGTATTATACATGAGCAGATGATATTGCAGATGTTTCAAAAGCATGATAAATGTGAATGATAACGGGGGAAGATTTGGGTTTCTTTAAAAGTTCTTTTGGTATAGACTTTTGAGAAAATGAAATTTGAAGTTATCTTTATTCCTTCGTTATATTCATTATTTTTGGATAGTGTAATTGAACAAGGCTTTTGAAATAATGAAAATTGATTTGTTTTCGCAAGTTTAAATATTGAGGTTTTTGAAAAATACGTTTCCGCACTATAAGAAATTTTAAAGTATACGGTTTTTGCAATAACCTATGATACCTTGAATTTGGGATGTTAAAAAGTTTGTGGAATATGGTGGGCAAAGGGACATGGAATATGGAAGCTATGGTTGGAAAAGGAAGAAGGCTCATGGCCTATGATGGTGATATGGTGGTGGTATAGTGTTTGGTGGCTCAAAAAGAGTTTAGGCCAACTCTAAGAGGAAGGTGACTATAAGGGCCTCATGAGTTGCTTTAGTTTTTATCTAAGATGAGTAGTATGGAAAAAAATGGGCAACATAACTTTACTCAACATCAAAGATGAATACATGAGAGGAGACACCTTTATTTATAGGTTAAAGGTGTCTCCTAAAAATCCTAAAAACCAAAACTTTGCATGCCTACTCAGGTGGCCCTATAAGGAGCGGACAAGTGTCCCCAAATCCTCTTTAATGAGGGAAGGACATATGACCATTAACTTTTAGAAATCCTCTTCATTCCTTGAGTTTCATATGGCCTCTATTAAAGCTAAATCCTCTCAAATAAAAACATGACACATGACACATATGTTCTACATGATTTGGATGGCTAGTTTAAGGAAAAACCCTACACTAATTAGGCCTTAATACAAGCCTAAGAAACATACACTACTTGGATGAAATACATGGCCTAAATAAATCCTACTCTAAGGAGCTCCATATGGCAAAAGAGAGTGAGTCTAAGCTCATCTTGCATAGAGGACTTCAATTCTTCTTGAAAGTGTTTGGCCATGACTAAGGGATATGCCATCAGATGTCTAGGGATGTCCATGTATACTGACCAATATCATACGGGGTCAAGGAACCCAGCAAGGACATTAGGTCTGCAATTGCAACATGATCCTAAAAGAAACTTTGGGTATATTTTGTTAGCAATTACTGAGGCAGTTTTAGCAACATGGTCTTTCAATGTGATTAGGAACACGAAGCACCCTGGTTTTCCATTTTCATTATCCTCCCTTTCATTTAAAGTATGCCAAAATGTTAGTTTAGTGAAAACAAAATCGGTCAACGAAGCTTAGTTTGAAAACAACCATGTAATGTTTTCCACATGCCCAAATCAGCCATGTATAATGAAAAAGTGCACATCAAACAAAAGCGTACTCCTACTCTGGAAGACAAAAAAAGAAGTAATTAAAATCAAGTACCTCAAGTAAATTAATGTGAGAATAATGTTAGCAAGTAACATTCACAATTATCCTCGCTCCTCAACTTCCCAAACCGCAGAGTCACCAATTGCCACCAGCATCTTAAAAAAGATTTGGTATCCTTGTAAATCCCTAATAAAACTGGCGGCAACACAATACAAAGCAAAGAAGGGAAAAAGCCAAAAATAGAAACTGTAGCAACTTAAACCTGAGGAAATCTAGGAATAAAAATGTAATTTTATGTCCTTAATGGGTAGCGAGTACCCGTGGACGGATAATATGATACCCGAATTTGACCCGTTAATTAGCGGATATTAAATTACCCTCTACCTACGGGTATCAACTATCTACAATTGAGTTTACCCACGGGTACCTACAAACACTAGTATTTTTTTCCATCCCTAAGTAATACACTTTGATTTATTACATCAAGTACTTCTAGATGAAGCAAGAAGAATATTTTAATTATATAATCAAGAATATACTCAATTAAATTTGCATCAAGAGTCAAAAGGCACAATGTGATTATAAAAACCAAGACCTAAAGGAAGAAGGTAATAAGAATAAGAGATAAATACTAAAGGTATGTGAAATAAAGAACGAGAAAAATTGTCAAATATTCAAGAGAAATCAAAGTGAGAAAACTTTGAGTGCATATCCTACATTTAAATCACAAGATTGAGTTGCAAAACATATTTTTTCTCATAAGCGAAAGGTTTGTTGGTGCAAGGTAGATCTAGAAGGGGGGATGAATAGAACATGTACACATTTTAAAATCATTTTACAGAGCATTGTATAAGCAAATTAAAGAGTAAGGGATAGAAGAATGCACACAAGGATTTATACTAGCTCATCTCAAATGTTGAGGCTATGTTTAGTTTGTTAAGCAACCTACATAAGAAGTTCCAGGTATCACAAATATAAACTTTTCCAAATTATGAGTTCAATCTCTCCGAGTATTCTTCTCAATCTCGTGTTAAGATAAAAAAAAATCTCAATTTCAATAAACAAACTCTCACCGAAGAAAGTATAGTCAAACTGACATGATAAAATTCACTATATGAAAGGATATTAAAATTTTTAAAACTCAATATCACTCTACAAAATATGAATTTCACCCATATGAAGGATATTATCATTCTTAGTCTAAGGCTTAAGTATTTCATTCCTGTCCATCTGGTGTATCGTCTATATAACTAGACCATACTTTTTACCATTTAAGGACCATGATAAGGGTTTCCTTGACAAGATTAAATATGTCTTCAATAAGAATTATTTGTGTTTTAGAGACAAATATTTTTATTTTTATAGGTCATTGGGAATTAGTTTTCCTAATAATGTTCCTCCTCTGTTAAAGGATGTACTACTTTGTATTAGGATTTAGATAATTTTTTTTCATATCTTATCCCTTATTTATCATGAGAATTTCTAGAATATTTTATTAACATATCTAAAATAATAATAATTTGTGCTATAGTTTGTTCTAGAAGCTTATGTGAAGCTTTATTTTCAATTTCCTTTTTTTTCATTATTTTTTAATTAGACTTTTATCAAGGTTCTCTCTAACTAACAAGAAGTAATTCCTTTCTAAGTTAATTATTCTTTAAATTTTGTTCTTCTAGTTTTATTCAGAGGTTGTTTGCTTTTTTCAATTCATTGAACATATCATTTGACAACGTCATTTTGCTTTCTAACTCTCCATACTTATCTTTAAAGTTTCTTTTCAAGGACTTATAGGTTTATATGAATTTGTCAAATTGTTGAGTCTGCTTCATGATAAGCTTGTCTCACTAAGTCGGAATGTTCTACCTCTTCTTCATCAAAGTCAAATGATGAGTTCTTATCTCATCATTTTCCAAGAGTTTAGTCTCTCCCTTTCGTGATTTTCTCTCTAATCTCATCTTTTATTTCTCTCACACCCTTTTCTATTTTTTGTTGTCCTCATAACATGCAGTTATGCTTGTCCTTACTAAAGAATTAATACTACCAAATTGATCAAGAAAATTGTCAACAATTACTACAATGCTATAAAGGTACTTAGAGCTTGATGCTCTTTCCTTATTTTGTAGGCTTTTTTCCTAAAAAAAAATATAGTAAAAAAAATCATATGTACATGAATTAAAAGATAAATATATATTGTATTTGGATATTATAGATTACCTTGAAACTTGTATTCATACATTTTACAATAAAATCTCTCCAAATATCCTCACTAATCATTGATGCATACTTCTCAAGAAATTGATATTATAAATACAATTATATAGTGTATAATACTTTATAAATTTAACTTGTAGTGCTCAGATCAATCAGAGAGCTTTGAGCGCATATATTATGTCATGAGATACATGCAGAAAATCATATATGCAAACGTTGTTGACTTATGGAATTCGGTAATGTCAACATTTTATAACTAACATCTTAAGCCATTATTATTATAACTTGACTCAAAATATTCATTGTGTAGATATTTGGTAATGCGTCTCCAATGGAGATGTCCTCAAGGATGTTTAGGAGTAGTAGGATGCATTGTTATAAAGTGTTTATACATGATGTTAGGTAAACATTAGATATATTCATTATAGATTGAGGTTAGAAACTATTTATTGATGTGTATACACTAGGAAGTACATTGATTATTTTGTTCTTTATATATATCCATTGGACTGTATTTTGAGATTGTTATCTGTTCTGAAACTAAATTTTATACAGGTTTGTATATGGATGGTAGTACATACAAACTTGCTATTAAAAAAAACGTCATTTTTTATGCCAGTTCTGGTCTTAACTTGTATAGAAAGTCACTTTTCATACCATTTATAACGACAATTGAAATAAAAAGTTTATCTAGTATTGAGATATTTTTCTTTCCATAGTTAACTTTTTATACCGGTTTCAGAACTGCAATAGAAAGTGAACTTTTCTATACCAATATAAAATGTTGAATACTTTCTATACTCTCGCTTTTATATTAGTTCAAAAACTGATAACATTTTCTTTTTTAACTGGTATAAATAGATTTTTTTGACATAATGTATGATTTAGATACAAATATTTTAGATAATGAGTTTTAAAAAATGTAACATTATTCGATAAACCAATTAATCATATTTACGTGTGTGAAAGGTTGGACATTACATGGAAGTCTTTAAGATGTTAGAAAGCTATTTTCCTATATAAAGGTTTTTATAGGTTTGAGTTTGCATCTCTAGAGGACATGTATAGTAGCAGTGGTTGAAGACGTGTATAATATCCGTGGTTGATTTTTGACATTTGAATAATGAGATTTTAAAAGTTTTTGCCTGGATAAAAAGAGTTTGTTGTAACATCAATGATGTTAATGAGATACATAATTTATCTTTGAAATATTGGTATCCCCTAATGATTTTTTTATTCTTCGGGTGAACTCTCTTGGTACAGATATGCGGAGATATTAAATTTTATCAAATTTTAGTGGAAACATATAATTATGCCTTTATATAATATGAATTTTCTTTTCCTTTTTATTGTTCTTCTAAAATGATTAGACATGTTCTTTTCAACTATGAGAAAAAGGAAAAGACTTGCAAATTCTAAAGAAGGAAAACATTATTAAACAATTTATCCAAGGAATTCTAATAAACAAGTTAATAACATAATACAAAATTTATCTTTTCAAATAATAATATTAACAAGAATCTCCTTTAAACTGCATGTACATTTCAAATATGTCTTTTCCATGAAGAAATGTCCTTTAACCACGAAAAGAAAGCCACTCCGTTACGGCGTTATCCTATAAAAATCTTAATATGAGGACCATTCGTTTATAAGTAGGATATGTTTTATTTATTATAATATAACAAAATTACTAACAAATTTATTTTATTTTGCTGAGAAATGTTTTAAAATTTAATTTGTTTTAGTTATCTAATATTTTTAATATTTTATTTATACTTATTTTTATATAAGAAATAAAAATACTAACAAATTTATATTATTATGTTAACAAATATATTAAAAATTAATTTTTTTAGTCATTTGACATATGTATAAAATTGGTTTTACCTTTTTATTCATTTATTTTATATTTAAACTAATTTGTTTATAATATTTTTTATTTTTAATTTTATCTTTTTGCAACTTTTAATTAATTGATCATTTAATAAACTATTAAATAATAACTTATATTTAAAGTATAAGTTTTTTAATACTACTTTTTCATTTTTAATTTCATCTTTTTATAATTTATAATTATTTTTATATTATTTTATTGTTATTTATAATTTATTGTTATTTTTTTATATAATTTCATCTTTTTTTTACAAACTCTACTTCTATCTCAATCGTTTACAAGAGCTCTTGTCATCAAACAATATTTTTATTAAGATCTATTTTTTTCAAATCACTACAACATATTTGACTAGACGATTGAAAAATATTTATTTGAGAACTTGCAGTTTAACAATACAAAATAAAAAAGAGTATGTTCAGTGTAACAATAAAGCTTACATGATGTATTTCATACATTGATTAGATGACTCTAAGCATACACATATTAGACCAGTACAAAAAAATATTAAATGAGTTTGTCGATGCAATGAATGGACAAATTTAACAATTACTAAACATGTGTAACAAAAAATATTAGATGAATTTGTCAATACAATTATTAAACATGTATAACAAATTTAAAAAAATATTAAATGAATTTGTCAATACAATTACTAAACATGTATAACAAATTTTAAAAAATATTAAATAAATTTGTCAATACAATTACTAAACATGTATAACAAAAAATATATATTAGATAAATTATTCCACACATTATATACTAATTAAACAAATCTAACAACAAACATTAATTGAGTTATCCATACACTGATTAGATAAGTATGACAATACATTACACAAGTTTTTGCCTCTATATGCAAATTATACGAGTCTATTAATACACATTAGACAAGTTTTTTCATTCACTAGTTAAACAAGTCTTGTAATACAATTAAATGAGTCTATAGACACATTGATTAGACGATTATGTCCATACACTAATTAAACGATTCTAGCAATAAACACTAGACGAGTATGTCTATACATTAATTAGATAAGTCTACCAGTATACATCAAACAAGTTTGGCTATACACAAATTACACGAGTTTATTAATACACATTAGACGAGTTTACTAATACACATTAGACGAGTTTGTCCACTCACTAATTAGACGAATCTTGCAATAAACATTACACGAGTTTGAATATACACTTTTAGACGAGTCTAACAATACACATTATACAAGTGTGTTTGTATATTGATTAAACAATTTTAGCAATACATATTAAATGACTTTTTCGATGTATTGATTAGACAAGTCTAGCAAAAAACATCAGACATGTCTTTCCATACACTATATATAGGCATATGTTTAAGACACCTAAGAAACCTTAAAAGAAAGCCCAAAGAAATTGGATCCAAAAATAACTTGAAAATTTAAAAATAAAAGCAAATTGTTAGCAATTAAAAGAAGATTACAAATATTTTTAATTGTATAAACTATTGTATAGTTATGCTCCAAACCATGATTTTCATGTCGTTTGAATTCCATTCTTCATGGAACATCATGAGCCTCGAAGAGATTTGTTTTTCCAACTATTTTTTCCTTGACCTTGTTATAGGTCCTTTTAATTGCAATGACTCTTCCTCAAGTTCTTCTTTTATTGGATTAAGGGATTGTCCTCTATCAATGAGATTTGAAAAACCTAGTGTGGGTAGAACTATAACTTTCACCTAGTGGGTCTTGGGTGATTGAGTGTTGTTGTTGCTAGAAGAAGTTGTTCATCCTTTGTGTGACTCAAATGAGGTGATCCATTCCTTATCTGATTCAAGAAATGTGTCTTTCATCTCTTGTGTCTTCAAGAGAGGTGTTCTCTAAACCTTAAACTCTTTCGTTTATGATTATAAGTGTGGTTTATTTTGGTGTTTGAGTTAATCTCTCTTTTGAGATATTAACCACGTAAGATTTTTTTATCCAAACCAGTATAAAATACATTACATTGTATAATTTTTCTTTTCCTACACTCTTTAAATTATCTATTGTTATTATAAAAAAAATTAATTGAACTTCGATCTTAAAAATGGAAAACTTTTTAAAAGTACAACTTTTATTAACACAAAAATTCATCCCTTTATTAGTTTTGTCCAACATAAACATCTCACTGCATGATTCTAATATTCTTAAACTCATTTGTTTATGTAAAAAATAACAAAAGTTGATATAAACATTTTTAATCATATATTGAATTTGATTTTTTATATAAAAAAAACGATTCTCTTTATTCTTATTTTAGAATATTGATTGTTATAAAATATTAAGATTTTTTTTAGCAAATCTTTCTTAACTTATATTAATGTTAAATTATGACTTCGGTCCATTCCTATCTAATTATTATGTGTTTTTAATCTGAATTATCTTTTTCATTTCATAAGAGATTCAAAATCGAGATAAAGAGAAGGGTTTGAAAATAAGCTTCAACGAGCACTGTCAATTCAAGGTAATGATAAAACTAGTTATGAAGAGCGGTCACCTTAGTCTAATCTGTATCTACAATACAAATATGTATTACAAGATAAACCAATAGACACTGTCAGCGTGAAAAGCAAACATTCCACGATAGTAAAAATATAAGAAAAATCTTTTAGCACCATTAGAGATAAGATTTTATATAGGAACCGTTGACCATTTGATCTTTACATTTTATACATGAAGAAGTTCTCGCTAGCTAGGATAGAGAGCAAAGTGTAAATTATAATTTCTTATTTATAATAAGAATTTGTAAATAAAAAAACCAAATTTTATATACTATAAACTCTTTTAAACTATTTATTTTTAATTTTTTATGTTTATATTTTTAATTTTATTTATGTTTATATTTCTATATTAAAACTTCATAAATCTACTTAATATTAAAAATTATTAGTATAATGTAATTTAAAATTTATCTTTTTAGTTTTTGTGTGATAAAGTTTATTTACTAACTTCTTTGAACTCTTAGCTTCTATTTTTAATTATTCATTAATTTCAATACTATATTGCGGCCTAACATTTTTATTTTTATGCATTTATCATTTATTTAATTCATATTTAAATAAATAATTTTCATTTTTGGAGAATTTTTTTATCCCGATTTTACTTTCTTTTATATCTTTTTTTTTAAATATCGTACTAGCGCCATCTAAATTTTGATAAAAAAGGATATGCTTTATCCAAAAAAAGAAATTGGTTCACTATTTTTATTAAGATAAAACATTCTCTCATTTTCTACCTTTTGTTGTAAAAATAATTTAATTTTTAAAATACTAAAATAAATTTTATAAAAGGGATCATTTTTCACTCATTTGATGTCAATTCGGTAGAAATAGGTTTATTCTGGGAATTCTAGAATGAGTATTTTTCATTTTCCCTTTCTAACAAGAAAAGGTTTAATATTTTTATTTTATGTAACTCTTTTCTACTCTACATTTTTTTTTTTGTAAAATGAAGAGAAAAAGAAAGTGTTGAAGTTTATCCGAACCTCACTCACGCGCATTCATGTTATGGTTCTCTGCCATAAATTTATGGCGCATTATTTCCGGCAACCTCTGAACGCGAGGGCCTCGTGAAACTTCTTTAGTGCACTCCACATCCAATGAATACATCATCTCTTCCCACCGACCTAAACAATAAAAAAATAATTTTAATCCTATATTATAAGAAATTCTCCATTTTAATAATTATTTATAAAAATATTAATTTCTTAATTTTTTAATTATTAAAATATTTTTCTTAAATTTCAATGTCAATCCTGATGTTATTTGGATTTTGAGAATGAATTTAGAGATAGATGATAAGATTCTAACAGTAGCTATAAAAACGTCTGTTGTTTAAGATGAAATTTTTTATTATTTCAAGAGGAGATCTATATGTAAAAGACTAAACAACACTCAAATTAGTAAGAGAGTTTAAGATTTTTGTGAATATAATAAGTATGAATGATTATGAAAGTGAGTATTCCTTGGCGACTCCATAATAAAGAAACTTAAAGAGTCTTATTGGATCCTGTACTTCCAAGCTATATGACTCAAGCCAAGGGGAAACTCCTAAATGGGTGATGGTTTGCAAAAGCTTGATGGTGTTGAAAATATGGTGTCATATGGTGGTTTTGATGTGATGAGATGATGTCTCCTCCCCCAAGCTATATGACTCTGTCGCAACCGGAATCGCGACGGGACGACGATCCAAAATAAGAAATGGATTTTAAAAAAAAGATTTGGAGTCGCCACCATAGTTTATTATGGAAAACTATGGAAAAACCTCAAAACGATAAAGCACGGTCCACGAAAACCAGATTATGGGTTCGGGAGTCGGTTACGTGTAGGGAAGGTATTAGCACCCTACAACGCCTGCCCTAAGGCAGTACCTTTAACTAAATACGCGAATTTGATGTGGGTTTCAAAATGTTTAACTATCCCTAAAATAAAAATAAAAATAAACAAAATATATTTTTTAGTTTTTTTGGGCCCGACAAGGATTGACCTTGCTCCTACGTATTCTCATTCAAAATGAGAAATCAGGGTTACGTAGTTCTAGTTGAAAGATTACTTGTAGCTGGGAATATTTTAGTATTTTTAATAAAGAAGGAAAAGGTTTTCTAGCACAAGGCCTACGCGAGCGGTCGCACGTGTGCTTAAACCTTTTCAAATATTTTTATTTGATTTTTAACTTTTGTAAAAGAAAAGGAAAAGGTTTTTTAGCACAAGGCCTACGCGAGCGGTCGCACGTGTGCTTAACCTTCAAAACGTATACTTTTTGTAAATTTATTTAAGGAAGAAGAAGAGGTTTTTAGCACAAGGACGACGCGAGCGGTCACACGTGTGCTTAAACCTTTAAAACATATTTTTGAAATTTTATTTAAGAAAAGAAGAAAAGGTTTTTAGCACAAGGACGACGCGAGCGGTCACACGTGCGCTTAAACCTTTAAAACTTTTTTTTTTTGAAATTTTATTTAAGAAAAGAAGAAAAGATTTTTAGCACAAGGACGACGCGAGCGGTCACACGTGTGCTTAAACCTTTAAAATATTTTTGTAATTTTTTTTATTATTATTTTTATTATCGTTATTTTCGTGTTTAAAGTGCAGCAAATAAACTAAAATGAAAATAAAAGACAAGATCTAGGAGTGGGGTTATCATACAAGGGGTTACATACAGTAAAAACTAATAACCAAACAAATACTAATAAAAATAAAGAAACAAAAGCATAAAAATGAAGCAAGAGAAACAGCCCAACAAGAATAGGGGTGTAGAGATTAAAAACCAGGGGTGCGAAGAAGAAATGAGGCTCCTTTGCTTGGGCCAATGCTGTCAGGGGTGTAAGGATGAGAAATGGGAGGTGCATCTCGAAATATATGTTAGGTCCAAATCTTTTTTCTCTTTTTTTTTTTATTGGCAGGAACATATGGGTTTAAGCCCTAACAGAATGGAGGTGTACACGTGACGAGAGACTCCTGAGCCACCTACCTACGCCACCCACGTCCCAGCCGCCGCGGGAGGATCCTCTATCTCGTCCGAAGCTTCGCCGGCGATGCTAAGCGCCACCAGGACCGCTGCCGGCGACGCCGTTCACGCCCGTCGGAGCAGTTCTGGCCGTCGCCTCCTCCAAGCAGACCGCCGCAAGTTGCTTCTGGCCTCTCTCCCTCTCTTCTCACCGTCGACCCAGCCTCTCGTGCCACCACCTCCTGCGTCGCCGACACCCCCCAAATACCCCGGATCCGTTCTCAACCACGACGCCGACAGCCTTGGAAGTCGCCGCCGATGGACTCTCCCCTTCTCCTTTATCTATTTTCTGTTTTTGTATTTAGGTAGTTAGGAATGGTAAGTTTCAGGGGATGTGCGTGATAGAGGAAATTACAGTGTGCGCTGTGAGAGTTGAAGATGATTGAATTTGAATTTGAAATTGGATGATGAAAGTGAGGCGTGATGGAGGCAGGATGATGACGGGAAATCTGGTTGAGTAGTGGGTTGGTAGTGTTAGGTTTCGGAGATGATTTATGATGAAGGAGTATGTAGTTGGGTGTGATGCCGAGGGATGTTAGAGATGAAGAAGAAAAAGGATGAAGATGATGGGTGCTGCCGCGGTGTTTGAGACGGTGTATGAGATGAAAGTGATGAAGAAGAATGGGGTTTCGTGGTGACGAGAGAAGAAGTTGATGATGGCTGGGATGGAGGCTGTTTTAGGTTAGGCCGTGGTACCAGGCGTTGGAGATGAAAATGAAGAGGAAATGGACGAAAAAATGGTAGGTTCTGATCGCCGGTCCCTATGGCTATGGTAATAGGTGTATATGAGTTGCCATCATTGACAGAGAATGGAGGAGGATTGAGTGTTGTGTGATGCGGAGAGCCCTCCCCCTTGGAGGTAATGGAGTTGGGAGTGAAAAAGGAAAAGTTGTTGGGGTGGTTACGGGTGTGTGTGGAGCAGAGGGGTGGAGAGCCAGGGAGCGTGTGTCCTGCTTCCTTTTTTCTTTTTCTTTTGTTTTCTTTTTTTTTTTTTTTTTAAATAATAATATAGAAAACCAAATCAAATAAAAAATAAAATAAAATAATAATAATAAAAACAAAATTAAAATTATATAAAAAAACATAAAATAAAATAAGACACAATAAAAAAAAGAAAGACCTATATTATTTAGTTATCCGGACGAAATTGGGTGTTGACAGACTCAAACAAAGGGAGAGTTGGTGGTGTTTGGATGCTTTCAAGGAGGTTGGACCAACTTTTAAGGAAGGGTGGCTAGAGAAAACCTATAATGGTTGTTCTAGCCTTGGTGACCTAAGTTGAGTAGTATGGTACGAAATTAACAACATAACATTACTCAAATTCAAAATTGAATTTACATTGCGAGAAACACCTCCATTTATAAGCTTAGGTTGAAGTATCTAGAAAACACTAGAAGGGGGTTTGAATAATGTTATAGGAAAACTCTTCGTAAGGGAAATAGTTTAATAGACTTGTCAACTATTGAAAGATTTTTATATAAGTTGTTAAACGTTTGACTTGAAAGTTATGTTCAAACTATAAGTTTTCAATTAAACACTTTTCAATCGTTAAACGAGTTGGTTGTAGTGTTTTGATAAAGACTAGTTCTTGACAGAAATAGCATTTGATGATAAGAGCTTTTATGATGGTTAGGAAAGTGCGCTACCGTAGAGTTTGTAGAAGGAGTGTTTAAAAAAATTAAAGCAATGAACACACAGTGATTTTTATACTAGTTCGCTCCACCAAGTTACATCCAGTCTCCTCTAAGATCTCTTAGAAGGTTCCACTATAATCGTCAACAAAATTACCACTGAGTATTCTCACCACTCTTGGTATCACCTAGTCACTACAAGTAACCATGTTACTTTGACTAGAACCAAGTTTCACCCACTCCTAGTTGTACATTATTATTCACCACTGCTGGTATCCCTAGACATTCTTGATATCTTCCCAATATATTGTCTAGTTGAGTTTCATCCACTCCTAGTTTCCACAAGACAAATCAATCTAGCTACCGTTTAACCCCACCGAGTTAAACATAAAGTGCTTGTACTCTCTTCAGAATTTACAATCAAACAGATCTGGTACAAGTCCTTAGACCGTTACTCTCATAGAGAGGATGTATATATAATACAATTCAATCTAACAAACTCACATTTTTCTCTCTTCTTACAATTGTAAGCTTATATTTCAATGAAACTTGAGAGTATTTCTTTCTCTTTTGAGCTTTTCTTTTCCTCATAGATATTCTCTTTTGTATTTGTGTGTTTATTCTCTTGCTATTTTCTTTAACATTCTTCAACATATAGGCTTCAAGAAAATGTCTATTAGATAATGCTTTGCTTCGATCTTCAGATCTTCTTAACCTTGTCGTAGGTAGCAACTGTTGGTTAAAGTGAATTTGTCAGAGCAAACATGTTTTTTCAGTTCTTTATCAAAAATGCGTTGTACAAACTTTCTGGTGCGACTTTTGATAGGGAGAACATTCCATGAGTTTAACCCACTCCTGGTATCACCTAGTCAATCCTAGTAACCTTTGTTACTTTGACTAGAACCAAGTATCACCCACTCTTGGTTGTGAAGTATTCTCCATCACCTTTGATATACTTAGATAATCCTGGCATTCTCCCAATACATTGTCTAGTTGAGTTTCACTCACTCCTAGCTTCCACTAGACAAACCAGTCTAGCTACTGTTTAACCCCACTGAGTTAAGCATTAAGTGCTTGTATTCTCTTCAGAATGTGCAATCAATCAGATCGCTTACAGGTCCTTAGATGATTACTCTCACTAAGAGAATTTGTTTACAATACAACTCAATCTAACAGACTCTTAGAGTTTTCTCTCTTCTTACAATTCTAAGCTTATGATTATATGAAGCTGAAGAGTATTTTCTTTTCTTTTTAGTTTTGTTTTCTTCTTAGATGATTTCTTTTGTATTTGTGTGCTTATTATCTTGCTCTTCTCTTCAAGGATCTTTAATTTATAGGCTTCAAGAAAATGTCCGTTAGATAGTACTTGTTTCGATCTTCGAATCTTCTTAGCCTTTTCGAAGGTAGCAGTCGTAGGTTAGAGTCAACTTGTCAGAGAAAACATGCTTTGATAGAGAGAACATTTCATGAATGTCTTCTTTGTCTATAACGTTCACTTTTGACTTGTATTTGATAGAAAAGGTGGATGGTTGACATAAGTAATCTGCACAGAGTAGAGTAGATATGCATGCAAACAAATATGTTCTTTTTGTTGTCACTTTTGTTGTTTTGAAACATTGGGCGTTTAATGCTCTTTAATACGCGTTCAGAAAAACTATAAGCTTTTTAAATATTTCTATTGCTCAACCAAGACTTGATCGTTTAAGCATTTTAGTAGAGATACCAAGTAGTTCATAAAAGTTTCGTCGTTGGATGAAAACGTTGTTTGGTATAAGGTATCATTTAGCATGTGCAAGAGTTTTCCAAACAGTGCTTTGTTTAGTGATTATTTGTTTGGTTTAAGAGTGCGTTTAGTAAGATGTCTTTCAACACATATTTTTGGAACAATTTTTATATCTTTTAGTGTGTTTACCATAAACATAATTTTATACATCATAGTGAGAGCTTGTCTAACATTGTTTAACAAAGTATAGCATGAGCGCATGTTTAACAAGATTCTCATATAACATATTAATGCATTTTATGAGGAAATCGTTTGGTAGTGCGTCTACTAATATATTAGTGTGTTTACTAAATCTTTTCTTACAACATTTGAATTTCATAAAGCTTTTCATAAATCTTCAAACTATATTATTTTACCAAAGACAACACTTTGTCATATGCTCATTTTGTTTATTACTGTTTGTTAAACTTGAAAACATATGAGGACGTTTAGACACTTCAATCTTATAGAACAATGCGTGACAAGAAGCCACCTTCATCACTTAATTGTTGAGAACAATGCACGACAAGAAGCATTATTGCCACCATGTTCTAAGCAAATAAGGTGGAACAACAGGCCAATTTCCAAACCCTTTTTAATACCCTAAACAATGACATAGCCCAAATTTTCCGCAAATTTAATCAACCACCACCTCCCGTCGGGCAATGATGTTGATTTTCTTCCTTTTTGGTGTTTATAATAATGGTAAACATTTAAAAAAAGAACATTACCTTTAGGGGAGTTGTTGAGACTTCGGCAAGTGTACCGAATCGTACAAGTAATATAAAATGGTAAGACCAAGAATCGTGTCCCAAGAGACTCTCGGCACTAGACAGTTGTGTGGTAACTCGATTAATTAAGACTTAAAAGTAACGAAATCATTGGTTTAGAATGCAAATACAGAAAATTAAATATGAATGCAGTTTTGATCACTTGAAGAGTAGCACAACGATGAACAGAAGAGGTTTGTGTTATGAGATGAATATGTTGTTGGGTTAGATTTCACCAAGTTTACTCTCATGTATATAAGAATTCTTCTTCTTTCATTAAAGTCAACGTCACTCACTAAATTACTTAAAACCCGATCCCTCGGTGAAGAAAACCTATCCTTAATTACTAGTTCATACGATTCCTAGCATTCCTAATAATTAATTCTGAAGATCAGGAGCTTAAGACGACCAATACTCATACCCCATCCCTGAGAAATACTGCTCTTTGGAATAATTCTACAAGAACCTGAATTGTAAGGAACCTTCCGGCACTCATGCAATTCATACATCACGCTATGAATGAGTTAAACAAAGCGAGCATTGATCACAGAAGAATTACCCTAACAATTAATGAAAGAAACATAAATTATTAAGAATCAATTCAAATACATGAGAGTTCACAAGGTTACATCATCCCCCAACAAAAAATAGAAGTTAGTTCCCCATTGTCATAGAGAAACTAGATGTACAATAGAGAAGAATGAGATAGAAAACCCTAAAATTTGAAGATGGAAGCTCCCACATCCAAATCCGCCTTCAAAGAGTGGAAGAGTGTGTTGTTGTGCCTCCTCTGCCAAAGATACAAAACCTAGGACGTATGGATCCTTTAAATAGAGTGGGATCAAAATAGAAATAAGGCCCAAGCCCATCTCACTGGCGCTCAGCGCCCCACTTAGGGTGCCCGGACGTGCTACGATACTAAAACTAGCGCTCAGCTTCACTCAGAGGACAAGCACTCAACACCCCAGAAAGGGCGCCCAGGCGGTGTGCGGTACTAAAAATGACGCTCAACTTCACTTAGAGGGCAAGCAGGCGTGGTTCTTCAGGAAAAGTGGCGCTCAGCGCCTAAAAAAGGACGCCCAGGCGGTGTGCGGTAGGCTTTGGGCTGAGGGCTCCAAAAAGGGCGCTCAAGCTTCGGACCTTCCTACTTTCTGGTGCTTTTTCAGCTCTTTCCGAGCTCCATCTCCTTAGCACTTTAGCTTTGCTTCCCATATTATCTCCTTTCCTGCCAAAACAAGGGAATTTAGTCATAAAATCCTTAAGTTCAACCTCAACTCTCTTATTCACACAACTGAACAGAAAAACATGATTTTAAGCAAGTTTGTAAGTAGAAAAGGGTGCATTTAGTATCAAAATCACATCACAGATAACGGTATTTTCAACCGTTATCAGGAGTCCACCCATTTGTTTATATGATTTCATAATTCTGATGCATAGTTGATAAATAAATGTCATTGCATACTCCAATTTCTTTTGGCTCTAATACTTAGTTATTAATTACTCTAATATTATTTGTTTTTGATTGATAATTCTCTTATGCATTGCATAAATGGTTATGCTTATGGAAGTCATATATCATTCATAACATATTTCTTTATTATGATATTATGAATCCTTTGAACTCTTATGCTCTAATTTTTCATTGCTTTAACAATTTATAAAAACACTATGATCTATAATTTACTCTAATCTTGATAACATTTAATATCCTTAAACGCTCTGATCAAATTTGTTTAAATGATAAACACTTTAATTCACATTGTTTAAACATCTAAAAGATATGTTTATGAATGCTCTGATATATATTGTTTATTCCCTTCAAAATCTTGTTTTTAAATATATATTGTTTAACATAAGCATTTGTTAAACATAAAAAAAAGGGGATATTGTTAAGTAAAAAATTGTCTAAAGAGACAAGACTATCTAACAACTCTTATTTCTAAGTTTAACAAATTAACTTTAACGAAATAACGTTTATAGCTTAAAATGTCTATATAATATGTTTGATAAAAATAAGGTTGAACAATGTGAGTAAATCGTCTATGTTGAGTCTGAATAATATTTTATAAAACTCAAAGAGTGTATGACGTAAGTGCGTTTAGCATTTCAAATTGTTTAAAGACAAAGCTTTCATTAAACACTATATCTTGTAAACGCTATGTTACTCAAAAGAATAGACTTGTGCACTAAACGCATAATACATAAAACATGCCTAAATGATCTATAACGTTTATAATAGTAAATGCATGTTCGATTTGTACTCTTCGTCTGTGGTGTTTTGTTTCTCTTTATCTGTGCAGATCATGATAATACCAAGCTTTATTTAAAAGTTCTATATAAGATCAGAAATACGTTAAGAGATAGGAAGATATTCTTGGAATGTTTTCTTAATTATTTTTGCTCTGAGGAAGTTGTACACACCACCTCCGTGAAAAGCATTGTTGCTTTAATGATACCTAGATATTGCTTCGTACCTGAAGGATACCTACTTTCCTTAAAGTCAACTCTCTCTGAGTAATGAATCTTTCTCAAAGAAGGTTATATAAATAGGACTAGATGAAAATAATAATGTAAGAAGAATTTATTTTTGAATCTTATGTTGTTATTCTCTCTCTGAGGTCATATTGTCTAAAGTTTTCTTTGTTTAACAAAAAGTTTTACAAGTCTTTAGATTTCATTATATTGAATGTTAAGACAAGATTGTCTAAGAGAGAGAATAGGATCTTCTAAAGCATCTCTGGTTTTGAAGTTTAATAAACAACATTAAATGAAATAGTTTTGAGTAATCAAATATGTAAAAGTATAAAAGACCATAAACACAAAGAACAAAGTACATTCTCTTATGATATAACGTCTAGATTAGAAACATCTATGCAGCAAGCCTAATCAAGGTTATGTATAAAGCTACATAAAGGTGTTAAACGACAAAAGAGAAAAACTAAAATACCATAGAAGCATAAAAGAAGTGAGGCCTAAAAACATACAATCACAAAACAACAAGTACAAGAAATATCCAAGTAAAACTAACAAAATACTGAGCGCAAGAGTCGATCAAGTAAGACTTACCACACAACGAACATTGTCTAAAGAACATAATATGCAAAATATAAGAATATACTCTTAGCCTGAAGGACAACACTTCACTCTAGAAAAATAGTTTCTAGAGAGATGATATGTTTTAAAATAATGGAACTCGTTTATAACAAAACTATTTATCAATAAAAAATTTAGTATTAAAATAACTAAGTCTCACTATTTTTAAACTACCATCACTTCTAAAATACCATTTTCTGGGTTTTACAAAAACTCTCATGAACCATTTGGTATTTTCGCTAGAATGCTTGAATGATCAAATGTTGATTGAGCTATGGAATATTTGAAATGCTTATATGTGCTTTAAACACACATTAAATGCCATTAAATGCATAGGTCTCAAAACAACAAAAGTATTAAGAAAAAGGACATATTTGCCTGCATGTCAGAAATGCACATGCTCTATCAAATACAAGTAAAAAATGAACGTTAGAGACAAAGAAGATATTTATATAATGATTTTCTCATCAAAAGTCGCGCCAAAGAGATTGTACAATCTACTTTGTTAGCAAAAAGAAGAAGATGGACATCTTGCTTTAATAGAGAATTTTGATGATGATGTTTGATGGATAAGTGTTGAAGAATTAAAGAAGTGCTTGGTTTCAAGAAATACTTTGAAGACTCAATAATGTAGTTGTTAAAGACTTGTAATTTGTGTATTGTAATTAATTTAGTAGTTCAAGAGTCAATAGGTAGAACCCAAGTAATAGAGCACTCAAAAAAAGTTTTATTTTTCATAAAAATTTATGTGATAATCGATTATCACTTATGATAATCCATTATCAATGGCAGTTGCGAATCTGACTCTTAATTTTTTGACCTAATTTTCAAATATAAGAGTCTATAAATAATTAACTTAAACATAACTTAAGGACAACTTTTCACTTAAGAGTATTAAAGTTGTGTGCCTAAAACTCTCTATTTGTGAAAAGGGAGCTTGTGTTACTTGGTGCTTGTAGGAGGAAGTGTTCTTTCTTAGTGTGTTTAAGTGGTGGAGTATACCTATAAAGCAGAGTCAAGTTGTTCATCCCTTTTGTGCATCAAAAGGAGGTGCCTTTCATCTCTTATCTATTAAGAGAGGTGGTTTCTAATCTCAATCTTTATTTTTCTATTGTAAATTGTTACTTATTTTAGTAGAAAGGTTAATCTATGTAATTAAGATTAACAATTGGACGTAGGGTCTTTTGATCCAAACCAGTATAAAAATTATCTATGTAATTTTTCTCCTTCCTTCTCTCCTTTGTTTATTTTCTTTTATTCAAAGTAATTTTTCAGTTTCATTAAAGAAATTTTAAAAGCAAAAATCTATTCAAAGTAAAGTGATTTTTTTATCTTGGACCGATTCCCTCCCCTCTTGGTTTTGTCCAACTCTTTTAAACATTTCATTGCGCAATACCAACATACTTTTGATAAAGTACTGACAAGTAGACCTAAACCTATGATAACCACCTATGATAAAGGCTACAAAGAGCTAAAAATAAAAGACAAGCATCGTCTAATGACTATTTTATCAAAGGACTTATAAAAGATCTCTAAATGAGAAGAGCAAAAGGATGAGACTTTAAGGAACAAAAAGAAAAATCATCCTCATGGAAATACCAAGAATACTCTCAAAGCTTAGAGTTAGAAACCTTCTCTTGTAAGAAGAGAGAGAGAGAATTTAAAAGTCTATTAAATTGAATTATATTATAAACACATCCTCTCTGCAAGAGTAATCGTATAAGGACTTGTAAGCAATCTGTTTGATTGTAAGGTCTGAAGAGAATTCAAACACTTAACGCTTAACTCGGTGGGGTTAAACGGTAGCTAGACAAGTTTGTCTAGTGGAAACCAAGAGTGGGTGAACTCAATTAGACAATGTATCGGGAAGATACCAGGAGTGTCTAGGGATACCAGAAGTGGTGAAGAATACTACACAACTAAGAATGGGTGAAACTCGGCTCTAGTCATAGTAACGGGGTTACTAGATTGAGTAGGAAAACCATGAGTGAGTTAAACTCAACTAAAAAATATATCAGGAAGATACATGGAGTGTCTAGGGATACTAGGAATGATGAAGATATTGCACAACCAGGAGTGGGTGAAACTCGACTTTAGTCACATAAATGGGGTTACTAGGTTGGCTAGGAAAACCAAGAGTGAGTTAAACTCAACTAGACAGTGTATCAGGAATATACCGGGAGTGTCTAGGGATACCTGGAGTGGTGAAGAATACTACACAACTAGGAGTGAGTGAAACTCAACTCCAATCACAATAACGAGGGTTATTGGGTTGACTTAAACTCAACTAGATAATGTATCAAGAAGATGCGGAGAGTGTTTAGGGATACCAAGAGTGGTGAAAAATATTGCACAACCAGGAGTGTGTGATACTCGGTTCTAGTCACAGTAACAGGGGTTATTGGGTATGACTAGTGTAACCAGAAGCTGTGAGAATTCTCATATGTATTTCATTGAAAATCTAGTAGAACCCTCTAAGATAGAGGAGAACTAAACGTAGCTTAGTTGAGTGAACCAGTATAAAATGTGTGTGCATAATATTTTCGCTTTACAAGCATTCTATCTACAACCGTAGCATGTGTTTGCAAAACAAACATTTAACAGTCACACTCATTATTAGACACATCTTCCCTTAAGAGTCTCTTCTCTTGGACATCACAGAAGTAGAGTTAAACTATCAAGCTAGAAACGCTTCTGTTAGATCAGTGTCTTATACGTTAGGCGTTTTGCGACTCATGAGGATCATCCAATCTCTATCAATGGTTGTCAAATATCAGCTCCAAGATAATTTCTAGAAACACTATTCAAGCCCCTTTCTAGTGTTTCTCGGTACTTTATTGAAAACATACTTTCTTTAAGAGCTTTGATATGTACTTGTTTTGCTAAAACACTTTTATTATGTTTGTAAATTCTGAAGAGAATCAAAACACTTTGATTGTTTAGTTCAGTTGAGCTAAACGGTCTATGAAGAATACTAGTATTAAACCAGGAGTGGATAAACAAGTATATCCAAATTAGATATTTGTGAAACAAGAGTGGTGAAACTCGTTGTAATATTTAAAATGTTAGTAAAACTCTTTAAAAATACAAACTGAACGTAACTTTATTAGAGTTAATAAATATAAAAATAAATTTATTTTATTTATTTTTTTCTTAAAATGTTTAATACATATTTATAAAAAAGTTCTTAAAATCTCTAACTCTGTCGAATTACTTTTTAGGATTTTTCCAGTGTTTCAAATATGAACTTATGAACTAAATTAATAAAGTTTTACACATCTAATGCTAAAGGGGCTACTTTAACGCATTTACATTTAAGAAAAAAAAGTCAAAATCCATAGTGGTAACTACGTAGTTCCCCGAAACATTAATGGACATTTACGTAAAACACAAAAACAAACCTTATTACAAAATCTCTTTCCTCCTTCGCTCTTATTTTCTCTTACTGGCGTCTTCGAGTTTCACAGCGAAGTCATAAAAGGTACTATCTGTTTCTCTCTCCTCACATCTTCGGATCCCTAAATCTAGGGCTTCGTCTATTTCTTCGGAATTCGTCTAGTCAGTTTCTTAATTTCGTTATCAATTCTCGATTTAGAATCTCCGTCTCTGTTTACTTTTCTTCGTTGAAGTCGTGTTTTGCTCTCTTCACTGTGCTGATTTTGGTAATTTCTTATTCTATCTGTGAATGCTCTCTTCGGATCCTCGATTTCCTTCCTTGATCTTGGTTGTTTTGTTTAATTTTCGTCGTGCCTGCGGATATTTGTGCGAGATGTGAGTGAAGGTTCTAGTTTTGTTTTATTTCTGTGTTCTTTTTTGTTGAGTTTGAACTTGCGTTCGTACTTTCGCTGTTTGATGCTGGATTTGTGATTGGGTTTGCTGCTGTGTGCATGGATACTTGGATTTCGTGCGGAGTTGCATGAAAGGAAAGGGAGGAAACCAGTGTTTTTGAAAATGAATTATGAGATTTTTGAGAGCTCTTTTATTTGCTTTGTTTGTGATGGTTAGAATTAGAAATTACTAGATTTATGTTTTTTCCTTTTTTTGCTTTTGGGGTTATTGGAAGTTGCAAAAAGCCCACTACTACGAAGTTTTATAATCAATTACCCTTATTAGTCCTCAATATTGGTGTAATTTAAAAAACTTTAAGTAAGAATTTTCGATTGCTGTAGTTGGCAATGGTACTCCTCCAAATGTATGGCAAATGTTGTTGTATGCTCATATGAACTGTTATAAGTCTAGTTATGCGTTTGACATATGTCAGCACAAAAGAGGAAGATGTTGAATTATTTTCATTTTTCCCAATTGGATGTTTGCTAACTATGTCCTGTTTATTGCTGTATTTTTTCTGTTGATTTAATTCGTGATGTGGTCTATATTGTGTTTATAACTTGTCAGGGTTTCAACAGATGGAAAACATGCAGAGCTTCTGGCAATTGGGTGATGAGCTTCGTGGACACTCAAAAGCGTCAGAGGATCACAAGTGGTTAATGGTTGCTTCTAAGTTGGCTGAACAGACAAGATTGAAGGGGGAGCGTGTGAATAACCTTGACCTTTCAAAGGGCCCCATTGAAACAAGGTCAAGGGATAAATTTGGGTTCCAGGAAGAGAACAAATTTGATTCTCTCAACTTGAGCATGTTGAACCTGGACTCTAAATTTACTGAAAATGTGAGCAAAAGCTCACTTCGGAATAGTGTTTACAGTATGAATGCAGTGTATCAGAAAAACAATGCAAACTTGGTGAGTAATGTGAACAGTAACAAGTACAGTGGTAATATTCAGCATAACAAAGAGTCCAACAATAACAGTGGCAACAGCAATAACAATGAGAGCAACAACTCAAATGCAACTGACAAAAGGTTTAAGACCTTGCCTGCAGCCGAGACACTCCCACGCAATGAGGTGCTTGGAGGATACATATTTGTCTGTAACAATGACACAATGCAGGAAGACTTGAAGCGTCAGCTATTTGGTGTGTTTTTAATAAATGGAATCTGTTCTTCTGTCTTGGACATTATTAATCATATACTTCGTGATGACTGACTTTTTCAATCATTTTTGGTAGGCTTGCCTCCAAGGTATCGAGATTCTGTTCGGGCAATAACACCAGGATTACCTCTATTTCTGTATAACTATACTACTCATCAGCTGCATGGCATTTTTGAGGTAAGCTATTATAAATTTGTAACTACAGTTAATTATGTTGTGCTTCAGACTATGCAGCATGTATCTTCTTATTTTAGGGCTATGAAATATTGAAATTGTGTTCCTAGTTTAAAGGATATTCACACAAAATGGGGCTAATTGTAATTTCTCAAGGAGTTACACCCAAGAATAGCTATGAAAGCTATTTGTGTTGCCCAATCGTTAGTGTCTGTGCTAAACATGTTACGGGCATGGAAATATTGTCTCGTTTCAGAAATACAGAACCTCCTTCTTCATTGTTATTTATACATTTAGAATATGTCTATATTAGATTTCTTTTAGATATTATTATCTAATTGGTAGGCTTTTGTTGTTATGTTAATTGATAGAAAAAAATTGATTTTAGAGGGGTTAAATTATCAAGAATTTGTATTTAGCTGCTGTTGCACAGCTAGTAATGGGGTTACCTAATGCATACGATAAAAATGGCAATGTTCTAATTTGGTCTCATTTGTTTTTGGTTTTTTCTTTGCTTGGGTATTCTTGTCTGATTAGAGATTGGGAATCTTGTATTTGTTCTATCTTTTGAAAAGACGTAGATAGGTTTTCTGCCTTCTTTTGTATAATTGTTCATAACAACTATTCAAATGTAATGGCCAAAATTGAGAAAGTTGATGATAGATAAACTAAATTTAGTTGATTATTTTCTAACTTTGAGGCCTATGTTGCAGGCAGCAAGTTTTGGTGGCTCTAACATAGATCCAACTGCCTGGGAGGATAAAAAATGCAAAGGCGAATCAAGGTTTCCAGCTCAGGTAGAATTACAATTTTGAAACGAGGAAGTCCGTTTACTAGCTGTCATTCAATTATCGAATAAATAATATTCCTTCATCTCGTAGGTAAGAATCCGTGTTAGGAAACTCTGCAAGGCATTGGAAGAAGATTCGTTCAGGCCAGTATTGCATCATTATGATGGTCCAAAGTTTCGTCTTGAGCTGTCAGTTCCAGAGGTATATAATTTGACTATTGCTCTTTCTGTATTAAAAAAGAATTATTCTTTGACATTGAGTTGTCACTGCTTGTTTCTCTCTCTTTGATGGGTGAATTTTGTTATTGGATATTGCAGACTCTGGATCTGTTGGACTTATGTGAGCAAGCTGGTTCGGCAGCATAAGCAAACAAACGAGGAATTTGCAAAATAGGTAGGTTTTGGTGTGCCAGCTGTGTGGTTTTGGCAGATTTTCCGTGAAGCGTAAGCTTGGAAATTAGTTTGTTGATGGATCATCTTGGGGGAAGTAAAGGGAGCGTGTTGAGAGTGAGACCCTTTTGTCTGGTTGGTGAATAAATGTTGTGCTATCTTATCCCCTGAAGATGTTTTGTAGCTGTTGCATGACATTTAATACTTTTGTATGATTAAGTTAGTACAGACCTTGTATGCAATCAAAGAGACAACTGTTTGTACTGGTATATCATGAATTTGTTGAACTAAGCAAATATAATTTTTTTTAAGTTTCGGTTACTTCTAAACTCTATTGAGTTGGCTGAAGTGATCGTGGGGTCGTGGAAAATAGATTATCTCAATAATTGATTACATCTGTAATCTGCTTTCATTACAATAGATTATTCAATATCAGTTTGTTGTTATGCTAAGTTTAGTAAAATATAGTTATGAAACAATTAATTTTGATTGAGGCTCCAAACAATTAGCTTTTATATATAAAAGAACTATGTATTAAGTTGAAAAAAATTATTATTTTTTTGAATAACAATTGTGATAAATTTCTGGATATTGTCTGAAATTGATATTCCCTAAAAAGTTCTTAATCTATTGGCAATTGACTCCTGTCTTCTTTTTCATACAAAGGTTCTCGTGCATATTATATATTTTCAATTAAAAAATTAGATTTGAAAGTCAGAACATTTTTAATGTATTTTTTAAAAATAATATCTTTTGAAAGTAATTTCATGTCAGTAGATAAAACTAAATTGGTTTATAAAGTTAATAAAAGTAAAGATAGATTATTATATATATGGAAACTGCTTTAACAAATTTGAACGGACCATTTGTTTCTGGTGAGTTATGTCGCTTACGAATTTAATTTATGTTAAATGTAAATTTAATACTATTAGTTTTGGGCGAGAATGTCTTAAAAAAAAGTTAAATTTTAAAATTTAAATTCAATTATCTTTCAAGTTAGCTAACCATGACGACATGGAAAGTGTTTGGTCGTGTTTTTTTATGTGTTTTTCTTGGTACAGCTTCCTTTGTGTTCTTTTTGTATTTCACGTGTTAAAGTAAGATGGTTTCTTTATGTACTTCCAATTTCCTGCATTTTTTAATTTTTTCTTAATCTCTAAATTACTTTTTTGATGCGAATAATTCTTTTTTCTATAATTATTATCCACTTGTCATCTATTTTTTTAGCCTAAACTTAGTACCGCACCTCCCTTCATTTAACTTGAAATCTAGTTTAAAAAATTATCAAATTTTGAATTAGTTTAAAAACTCTCCAAATTTTAAAATTCGGTTTAAAAATTCACGAATTAAAATCTCATTAAAACAAGTCATCAAACCTTGAAATTCATTTTGAAACATAGTTAAGAAACTCATTATATTTTGAAATTGAATTAAAGAAAGAACTAAATTTTAAAATTCGATAATTATATTAAATATCACTTAACTTA
Organism: Vigna umbellata; assembly: GCF_029865625.1. Classification (NCBI taxonomy): domain Eukaryota; kingdom Viridiplantae; phylum Streptophyta; class Magnoliopsida; order Fabales; family Fabaceae; genus Vigna; species Vigna umbellata. Next base: position 16,079,327 of record NC_142169.1, on the reverse strand, counting down.
AATTTAACATCGGACTTCCTTTCACTTAACCGGATTCTAAAATTCAGTTTAAAAATTATCAGATTTCAAAATTTAAGAAAAAATGTATGTTGAATTTTAAAATCTAATAATTTTCTAAATTGAATTCCGAATTTTAATTAAGCGAAAGGAAATGCGAAATTAAGTTTAGATCAAAAAAGAACTTAATAGTAGGTATAAGAGTCAGAACTTTTTTCTCTTATCAATGTAGTTTATTTATACATTAAGAGAAAGTTTCAAGACACTGGGAAAAAACTAGTAGTTTATACATTAAGAGAAAGTTTGGAGAAACACGGAAAAAACTTAAAGGAAGTTAGATAACTGATTTTTCAAATATAGTTTAACTTTAATAGATAGTAAGATTATGTTAAGATTATCTATGATTTTAATCAAAATAAATAATACTAAGTTTAATAATTTAATCATGTTTTATTTAAATATGTATTGTATAAATTTGTATTATTTTTTACAGCTTGTAAAATTGTGTCATGAATAGATGATTAATACTAAAAAAAAGCAAGTCTTTTCAAGTCATTAAATAATATATTTTTAATAATTATAATATATCAATTATAAAGAAGTAAATACACTCAATATATAAGTAATACAATACTTACATTAAATTTGTTGAGTTATTTACTCTTTACGACAATTTCCTAAACTTCCTTGTGATTTTACATAGCAGATTAATCCATCTTGAGATTACATACTCAATTTGATGTTTTTAATACTATGTTAAGAAAAAAAATTATCTTTTGCATAGCAAGTTGAGTCCAATAGAAATAATGTCAACCTTTGATTAAGATATGATATAAGGGTGAAGATGTAGTATATGTTTCGATGATCTTTTTCAAGCATTCCATACATGGAAGTTCATCCATAAATATGATCATGGAGCAAGAACAACTTATTGAAGGAATCACTACAAGAAATAAGGCTAAAATCTAAGAAAGGAAGTCAAGTTTAAACCCTACACACACCTTAAGGGGGTTTCTTACAAGGTAAGCTAACGAATTAAATGAAGAGTTAAAAAAAGGCTAGTTTAGACATTATGATTCTTAATTATGAAGAAAATTGTAAAATTATCTGTCTTTTGTACTTTTTAGAGCTAATCCCATTGTTTGGAATAAGGGATTATGTATGCATTCCTAGGGTTAGTTTACAAGTTCTACATGTAGCAAAGGGTTGGAAGCTCACCAGTAAGTCCATACATAAACATATCTAAGTGAGCTTGTGTTAGACCTCTTATAAGTAAGCATTATAAGAGGAGAAAGCAAAAGTATTGTCTCCAGTAGATAGGATAATGGGCTCATGTAAGGGGTAGAAATGATAAGTCAATATATAAATAAATACACAATATACAAGTTTCTAATACTTTAACTAGTTTCATTGTTTTTCACAAAAATTAGATAAAGGAATTGAGATTAAATGTTAGTAACATTCCCCGTCAGGAATTATGGAAGCATGCTCGTGTGAACAAGGGCGACAGAATTGAAAACAAAGAGGTTCATCAAGTTTGGAACAAATGTGTAAGTGATATCTTTTGATATTATATTTGTTTGTATGAAATGAGAATAAGTGTGATATTCTTATTTGTTGTTTAAGTAGTATTGTCACAATACATTAAAAAGAGATGAGTGATGCTCACCCAAACATTCTGGCTCAAGATTTATGTCTCCCATCAAGATCATGTTAAGACAACAGGATTTGGAGTCAGCACAAAGATTATTTCCCAGCCAAAAAGCATTGTACATTCCAAGAGCATGATAGATTGACTGCTCAAATGAAAGAAATGACTGAAAGAATGGCATAAATGGAGAATGAGATTATGTCACTCAAAAAATTGGCACATCAAATACTATAAAACAAACTGATATTTGTGTCAATAGTGGCAAAGGGAGTTACACATTTTCATCAAATAGTTTTCCTGAGGTAACTAACTTATAACATTAGTGTAAGTTGCTTACTTTAAAAGCTCTCTACATTTGCTTACTTTAAAAGTTCTCTACATTTACTAACTATCTTATAATTATATTTTAAAATGTAGGGGTCTCAAGTTGTAAATTTTTTGTAGCATCACCATTACTATGCTCGGTTGCCCATGGGAAATTACATAATTTTAAGAGTGATACACTACATGGTAGATATCTACCTAATGGACATATAAAAGTTAGAGTAGATATTGCTCTAGAGCCAAATGTATTATTTCTTATACCTAATGTTGATGATGACATGTTGGCAATAGGACAAGCAATAGGTACATTTGTGGTATGGCTAATCAATCTCTTAAAGGTTGTTGATGAGGTATGTTTATACAACTATATTCATTCATATGTATGAACATATATTTAATCTATTAGCTAAGTTGTTTAATTGATGATGTTTTAGGATTCCACTCTATCTAAAAGGAAAAAGAAGAATAATACAAATGAATTTGTTGCACCTAAAAAGAAATGTCAAGGGAAAATGGTCATTCAAGATACTCCTCAAAAATGATTTCATCCTATTCTTCCTTAATAGTGCAACTACCTCTCTTCATACCTGAAACTAAAGCCATCAAAGTTACTTTCCCAATACAAACGAAGAAAGACATATTTGGACTAGACGAGCATAAAAAAATCGTTGATGCAGAAATTATTAACTATGCATGGCTAGGGGCAACTACAATTTCTCTTTCTCTCTTTCTCTCTCTCTCTCTCTCTCTCTCTCTCTCTATATATATATATATATATATATATATATATATATTCAATACATCATACTACTTTTTATCATTAAGTTCATTCTTTGATTAACACCTCTTATCATATTAATAATATATTCTTATATTTTTCTTTTATAAGGTATCTATATCAAAATCTTATTAAGCCAAATCTTAAGGCATTCTTTTCTTTTATCACCCCAAATCACAACACATGAAATACCGATGAAAGAGAGAATGAAAACAAATAGTTCTCTTTTTCTTAATAATGGGGTGATTGATATGTTTTTTTCTTGCACCAATATAAGGTAATACCTTAGTTCCCAATTCTATCAATAATGTTAGTATTTGATTGGCTTGATTCATAAGTAGAAGATTATGTCATGAGTGAGTCCCATTTTCTAAGAGGTAAGAGGAATGTGGAATAAGAAAATAAAAGAGTGTAGCAACAAAAGCATTTTGTGGCTCAATGCTGAAAAGGAAGTGTATAAGTGAAAACTAGGGGTGTATTTAGCTCCTTGTACATTTCTTTCCAAAATAAACTAATTTTGGCTTTATTTTGTAACTCGAACCATTTAATTTCATGTTTGGAATGAATCAAACTTTTACTTCAATTACATCAATAAACATTAGAATATCTAAAAAAAATTTATGCAACTAAAAATCATTTTGTAAGACCTTTTAATTTCCAAACTTAATAAGTCTACTTGTCACAAATCCTATTGAAATTAGTTATTTAAACACAAGACTTGATCAAAAATTTGAAACTAAATTTAAAATATTGACATAAATATGCACTCATCAAATTGGTATATAAAGTTTTTTAATTTATTACAATTTTGTCGTCGTGTCACTTTTTATGTGAACTTTGAGTCCAACGAGTAACCAAAAACTTATTATCATATTTATGATACTATCACTATATCATATTTATGATACTATCACTATATCATTTTCTATACTTAATGAATTTCAACCAATATAAAAAGTTGTTGTAAAAAGTATTTTTCTATAATATTTTTAATATATAATAAAAGTAATCGAGATTAAAAAATATCACAGGCATTATTTAAAAGTTTACCTGTACAAAAGTTTTTTTTATATACTTAAACAACCAAGAAATTCTGAGGAAGAACTTATTCAACGATCATAAAGACAAATCCCATAGATTTAAAACCTATACCCTTACAAAAAAAATAACAAAAGTAAATAAAAATCCATAAATAACCTAAAGCACAAATAGAAAAACCTCATTGATTGAACCAATAAATCAACAAAGAAATAAGCAAATAAAACCAAAACTAAAGTAATCCAACTCAACAAGAAGAGAATCCTAAATTGACCTTAAAACCATGAAGTAAATATTTATTTCTACATAAATGTGTAAATTGTAGAAGGAATATTTAAAGTTTTCAAAATTCATTGTGTTTTTTCAATTTAATATTATTTTAATTACTGCAAATTTTAGTTTATTCTCATAAATTAAACTTATATAATAAATATACATTTTTTCATTAAATACCGGGAAATGACCCCGTGAATCATACGGATATAGAAAGTCCTAAGAATATATTTACGAAAAAAAAGCATATTAACATATATGTTTTTATATAACATTTATATATATTTTTATTGGATTTAGACAAATAAATATTGATTCATTAATAAATTACACCTGTTGTAGTAAAAGTGTGTCAAAAATATCTTTTTTCTGTTTACCGCTGAAGAGTATATTGTGTTGCCACGTATGATCTGAGATAAACTCTTAAACGGCGTCAGTGAAAGAATGACGTGACGATTCACGCTGTTTCAACAAACCATGTTCTTTAGCATTGTTTATGTTTGCTACCACGCCCAAGGGCTTGAAAAGCAAACAGCAAATTTCCCGGTTGGAGAAGCAGAGCATGTACAAGTTCCATTTTCACCAAATTCTTCGCATTTTTCTCTGTAGCTGGTTACAGTGTTGACCAAAAATGCAAACGCTTTGTGTTTGTGGAGATAAGCAATGGCGTTTCGACGCCGATTCATTCTTCGGCTCTCGCCTGTCGTTTCCGACTACTCATTTGTCATTTTGGCCACCCAGAAGAAGTTCAGTAGTGTCCATGGTGGTTAAGCGCAGCCCCAAGCGTCTCAAATACACCACTGGTTCTCGATTCACCAAGGTTTGTTTACGCCTCCATTAACTTTGATTGTTACTCATAAAGAGAAAATAATATAGTCCATGCATTTGCAAAGATATTTCACATTGTTATGTCATCTACTTTGTGATGGGATGACACGTTGATTTTTTTTAGAATTATCTTAAAACATCATTACAATTGTGAATTCTAATTAATTGAGACTGCAAAATCTTGACATTGGATATAACTTTAACTTTAATGTTAATGGTCGATGAACAGGAAGATGGATTGGTGTACACTGAAGCAGACCCATCTGCCTCTGATTCTTGGAAATTGGAACCGATTGTCAATCTCTTGAAACAAGGTGCGGTCGGAGTTATCCCCACTGATACCCTGTAAGTGCATCTCAATCCTCCTGGCATAATTTCCAAATTGTTTCCTTTTTTATTTGTTTAAGTAACTCAACTGCTTATTCGGTCCATTGTAGTTCATTTGACATGCATTTCATTCGCTTGTACTATTACATTTGATATGGGTTTTATGCTTTTGTTGTGGTATATTCAGCCTTCTTTTTTACCACTTTCAACTCTTTGTTTAATATAATTTGAAATATCATTTGCATAATCCTAATGCATTGGATGAACTGGTTAACGTGGAGAAAAAAATTTTAAGAAACATCACATTTTTATTGTTCTTAACGTGTGAAACGTGTATATGATGATGAAATTATTCGCTGCTGTGTGAACTCAAACGAAATGCCGGGAGACATGTCTTTTTGAATCTGAAAATGTTAATTGTTAAGATTATTAGTTTTTGTTTGGAGGGGACTCGAACCGATGCCTCCCACTCTTTTCACTTTTACCCACCAGGTCAACTCTATATTCCAACCAACTATAACAAATTATCGAAGCGATTAACTAACTCTACTAGAATTGTACTTTTCTGATATGGTGTCACTAAATATGCAATACTTCGTAAATTACTTTGAATGATTTTTAGTGTCACATTAATTAGTGCCAATATTATCACTGGCTGCTAATGGAGGAATATGAACGAAAGCCAGAATTCCACCATAAAAGCACACTAGTTATCAGATTTCATTTTAAAACCAATTGGGTATTATGCGAAGTTACTCAACAAATATATGTAAGCCACCTCCTAAGAATTGAGGTAGACTATTTGGGATTTCTCCACAACCCCACTCCACAAATACTTACCAAACCAGGCAGGCCTACTAGAATAGGGTGATTACTAAGATGGATTAGAGGATTTGATACTGTATCAGATTTAATCTTAAAACGTAATGGCATTAAGCCAAATTGTCCAACAGAAATACTAGCCGCAGCCCTAGAATTGAGGCAGGTGATGTGGAATTTCCCAATAACAATGCTGTCTAAGGTGCCACCATAGCAGGCCTCCCTTCCCAAATTACTTATGATGGCTAGCAAAACAATTGCAACTCCATTCCCCTACCATTTAACTACATTGATTAGGGTTAGTTATGCAAACCTTTGCTAACATCCTAGAGGTGTGAACCAAGTTATTAAATGAATAATTGTGTTAGGTCTGCTTGGGTAATTACTTATGTTTATTTTGAGCATATGATGAGATAGTTTACTGGCTATGTTTTATTTGTGTTAACTACTCTGGGAAATTTTGGACTTTATAGAAGTGATTATGAATTTAGAAAACCAATCATAACTATATTGTGTTATCTACACTCTGCATCAGACTAAACTATGTAAAATTTACACTATGTAGGGCTAATTTAGATTATACAAAATTCTAGGTGATTGACACCAAAACCAAGGATCATTAGCAGTAAACTTACCACTTTTTGTAAAAGCAACCTATCCATTTTTGGCCAAATATAACTTAACCAATTTAAGCAGAAGTAGAGAGAGTTGGTTGTTCCTTCTGCACCCACTTCTTGAGAACTTAGAGCCATTCTCAAATAAGTCAAGGTAAGAGGATGAAAAGTCTAAAGTCATACTTTGTTTTTCCTTCTCAAATTATGCCTTTCAATCACCCTTAAACTAAACCAATCCCTTCAACAACTCAAGTTATGCAACATGAATACTCAATCACATGCCAACTTAGTTGTGATGAAATGGGTTTATCCATGTTGAAATGTATAAATGTGTGCCTTTTAGTGTTTTAGGACTTTATAGAAGTGGTTAGAAAACCAATCACAGTTGAATTAAACTATATTGTGTGATCCTACACTACGTCAGATTTACACTATGCGGGGCTAGTTTATATTATACAAAATTCAAGCTGATTAACACCAAAGCCAAGGATAATTAGCACCTAAAATTCCACTTTTGGTAAAAGCAACCTATCTATTTTTGGCCTCTCTCTTTCCTATAGTTTAACAACAACAAAAATGTCTATTATTGACTACAATGCGAATAATAATTGAGTTTCATATTAAGGTGTTACACCTCTATTGTGGTTGGAGTTGCACCTACTTGTTTTGGAAAATTACTCCTAGCACTCCTTGTTATATATTATTTTAATATATTGACCTGATATCAGGGTTCTTATCTATACTAATCAGTGTTTCATATTCTAGATAATTATGGCAGAAGAAAATGTGTCTACATGTCAACTATGGGTCATATGATATATAACAATCCTATTATCCATTAACATTCATTTTATTCTAATATTCTTGTAAATGAATTGGAGGTCCATATTGCCGAGCATCTCTACTTTTCTCTATTAATGTAGGTATGCAATAGTATGTGACCTTAGAAGCCACTCTGCCATTGAACGTCTTCGTAGGTAGGTAGCTTTTTTCAAATCTTGCATTCTATTCCTAGATACTCCATTTTCCTTGTCATTAACATATGATGTAGTGTTTTGTTGCAGAATCAAGAATATAGAAGCTTCAAAGGTGAGGAGTACAGCTTGTCTTGGTCAATTGTATATTATCTTCCAACTGGCCTCCTACTTTTCACATTATGGTGCTACATGTTTGCAATCACTTTACATTTGTTTAGGTTGGATTGTGTTTGACCAAATTAGCATTGTCCTCGATGTATATCTAATCCTGGTACTATTACTTGCAACCATTAATGTACTTGCAGCCTCTTAGCATCTTGTGTCATTCATTTCGGGACATAGACAAGTACACAGCTGGATTTCCACGTGGTGATGGTCAAGGCCATGCGAATTTATTCAAAGCTGTTAAGCATCACTTACCTGGTCCTGTAAGTGGGCTCTCTGGTTCTAATGAAAAAACATTTAATGAATTTGTGAATACTTCAATGATTTTTGGATGGGAAAGTTTAATTGGTGTAACATGCCTTTTTCTGTGGTGACCCCTCATTACCGGTCTACTTTATATAATCAAGTAGGCTCTTATTTATTGCCTAGTGTTTTTTGCAAACTTGAATGATCTTGATAAGAATGGTGTATTTTATCAATATTAGATAAAGAACAAAACCCTAAAATTTAACACAAACTTCAGATTTGTTTGCTGAAAATCTTAAGGAACTAGGAGTTTTACAATTGCAGTTGTTGGGTTAAAGGATGTCTATATCAGTTCATATATCTTTAGTTGTTGTGGGTATGTATTTGAAGGCCTATGATGATTACTTCCAGATATTTTTTATGCTACTAATTCATTCTTACACAGCAGTGTGTATGCAGTATAGTTTTAGACAATTATTTATTATTTGTAATTGAGTGGCAGTATACATTCATCCTAATTGCAAGCAAAGAATTACCTAAGCAATGCATAAGGTTTGGGACGTCTTCTGCCAAATATGCATCAAGAAAAAATGTGGGTGTACGTATGCCTGATGATGCCATTTGTCAAACAATACTGAAGGAGATGGATGCGCCATTGATATGTACAAGGTTTGTTTAATTGTTTGATCCGTGTTTCCACTTTTACTTGGTAAAGAAAGATTGTTCTCTAAGAACAAGTGTTGTCATGAGGTAAAATGTGGACTGAGGCAGTCACCCAGAAATCATCACTTTGATACGGCAACATTTGACATCATTCAAGTGATATGTATACTTAAGAATAACTTAAAATTTTAATATAACAAACCATGACAAAATGACTTTTAAATGCAAACAAATCAGGACATGACATCAAAAGATAAAATAATCAAAATTGATAATGCCATACATGATAAATACAATACAATATTGCACATCCAATCCAATGCAAAATCTGAGAGTAAAGAGACATAACTTGGAAATCTGTTACTTCAGTCCAAATTATATGAGGCTGTGTGAATATGAAATATGAGCATATACAATAAAAGGATAAAGGGAATTTTAGGTTCTAGATTGTAAGGCATTGATGGCTGAAAAGTTCCAATGTTTTGTTTGTTCTTTTCCCTTGAATACAAGTTGTATAAGTTCAGATGGTGTTAGGAGGAAAAATACACCTTTAGTTTAGACAGTTGAATTATGAGGTTTATCTATTGATCGACGAAAGTGATAGAGTAGAGACTCTGAATAATATTTTGTTTATTGCTAGAACTTATTACACTATGAAACCTATAACTGTGTCTATCTTAATAGTATCTAAAAGGGAAATAAAGCATAAGAAAATGTGGTAACCAATCCTAGGAAATAGTTAAAAAATAGCGCACTAATCCTTAAAAGTTGTCTAGTATATTGTTAGATATGATCAAGATAATAGTGGAATTTCACATTTTCTGTTACGTATCCGAGTAGGAGACGTAATTAATCACAATCACAGTAGGTAGAAAAGACAATGATTGAATGATAATGGACGAATGAATCTCTTTTATTGATGGTAATATCTGAATAAACAAAAGTAAACAAGGGTAATTGGGAGCATAACTTCCTTCAATTACTTAGGAGCATAACCTCCCTCACAGGAGTATAGCTGCCTGTCAACAAAACTCAATAATCAAAAGCATGCCCTTAACAATAGCATCTAGCTTTACTTATATTAAATATTTTCCTAGAATATAATTCTATTTACTATAATTAACTTATACTGAATATTTCCCTAGGATATAATTCTATTTACTATAATTAACTTATACTGAATATTTCCCTAGGATATAATTCTATTTACTATAATTAACTTATATTGAATATTTTCCTAGAAGATATATATATTTACTCTAATTAACTTATACTGGATATTCTCCTCGAATGTGGCTCCCTTTTACTGTAATTAGTTCCCGTCCATCCTAACAGCTGCTACAGTTAGGATGGTAATTCTTCAACCGTTCGGCTCAGGTCCTTCACTACTTCCCACCGCTCAGCTCGAGCTCTCACCATCTTCTGTTGTTCGGCTCGACTCCCCCACAGCCTACCACCTTTCGGCTTGACCTTTCTCTGCTTCCCTCCTTTCGGCCTGGTTGCTCCCCGTTGTTCACCGTTCGGCCTGCTTGTTCCCCGTTGTCCACCTTTCGGCCTGATCGCTCCCAGCCTTCCACTGTTCGGCCTGGTCATTCCCCGTCTTCCACTGTTCGGTGCCCTTCTCCTTCTCTCCTATACCTTCTTCTCTCATATACCTTGTACCCTAACATATTCCAATATCCTTCCTCAACCTGTAGTTAACTTAGTTTCAAGCTTGTTGTACATAGACCCATTTAGAGAAAAATATATCAAAAAGTATAATTTCGGGTGTGCAATTATGAGACCGGAGTGATTCATTGGGAAAACCACAGACCAAATATGATTGGAAAAGCTGTGGGGCCTATATGATATGGGAAAGTAACTCAAGGAAAGTTGGAGGGCCAGGGCTTGCTAGGATGATGCCTCAATATCCTAAAATGCAAAAATCAAATTGGAGAGCACAGATCTGAGTAAAGGAGTTAATGATTCAACAAGGGAGAGAGACAATGATACCAAACAATAGTGAAAAACTTAAAAAAGGAGCCATGAACCAAAAAACTGATGAACTACGGGCAGATTTGTTGATCCGTGATAGAAAACACTAATACACTGATTTTATTATCTAAAGATCAAAGATACAAAAGGGAAATAGGAACTCTTTATAGAAAACTAGCCACATATAAAACAAACTATAGTAACTGCCTTGCAAACAGTTACACTAAACCAAAATAGAAATAGCCAGCTGTAACAACATAACCAACTAATAACATTGTCTAACCTCAATTACATCGAGTTTGCCCCTAAGAAAGGAAAATCTAATTGGAGGCAAAGTCTTGATGAGAAGATCTACCCACTGGTCTTCACCTTGAATATGTTGACAAACGCACTCTTCGTTTGTAACCTTTTCTTGAACAAAGAAAACATCCATATATTTGGTTCTAGCATGAATAACAAGATTATGAGCTAGAATAATAGCACTTAGATTGTCTGTTAAAAGAAACCTAAATTCTATATTGGATTAATCAAAAACAGACACAAATATGACTCCTCAAAGTAAGGCAACATTTTATTGAATTGAAAATACAAAGACAATCAACAACTTCCAAGGTAAGACATTCCCTTCTACACAGGACAGACCCTATTCTACAACAAAACATTCAACAACCTCCTCCTAGACATGGCCCCTTCCTTAAAAGATAAAACTATCTAACTACTGATCAAAACTCCTCATAACTGCGGATTAAAACTCCTCCTAATTACCCTAACCACTTCTTACTAACTTCTACGTTTTTTTCCTAAGGTAAACCATCAGGGTTCTATCAATATTTCCACGGGTCTGAACAACCTTGTCCACAAGCTTGAAGTTAGTAAATTGGTCCTGAATCAGTCCTTCTTCCCATGTTGCACCTTCAGGACCATCCTCCTTCCATTTGATGAGAAGTTGTGGGATAATGAGTCTGTGCATGGAATGCATTCTGCGATCTAAAACTCTTAGGGGGACACAACTTGGCTCCTTATACTGCAGCTCCATTGGAAGATCCTTCTCCATTTGTAGGTTGTGATTTCCCACTGCTGGTTTAAGCTGCGAAACATGGAAAACTGGGTGTATCCTCGCTGATGTTGGCAATTGCAAGTGAAAGGCTACCAAACCTACTTGCTTGAGGACTAGGAAAGGTCCATAGTACCTAGGTGCAAGTTTAGGATGTAATCTGGCAGGCATGGACATCTGTCTGTGTGGTCTTATCTTTAAAAACACTTAATCCCTCACCTGAATTGAGGATGACCTCCTCTTCCTATTAGAAAATTTCACCATTTGTTCTTGGGCTCGGCTAAGGTGAAATTTCAACTGCTAGAGAGCCTCATCCCTATCCCTGAGGTCCTATGCTACAACCTCTATTGCGGTTTCTCCCGAAACAAACGGGATAGAGTGGGTGGTGCTCTACCATATACTATTTCAAAAGGTTTGCACTTGGCTGACGCCTGGAAACTTGTATTATACCAATATTTAGCCCATGGTAGAAAGGAAATCCAAGTTTTTGGTTGTTCAGAACTAAAACATCTCAAATATGTCTCTAAAGTCCTATTCAAGACCTCAGTTTGTCGATCATATTCGGATGGTAAGTTGTACTCATCAATAATCTTGTACCCTAAAGATAAAACAATTCCTTCCAGAACAAACTCATAAAGGTAGAGTTTCTATCACTGATGATGGAGGACGAAATCTCATTTAACTTCACCACCTCCCTTACAAAGACTTCGGCTATGGACCTGGCTGAATAGGGGTGTTTTAGGGTGATAAATTGTCTATACTTGCTTAACCTATCAATCACCACTAATACCACATTATACCCATTAGATTTGGGTAGTCTCATAATAATGTCTGTACTTATGTCTTCTCATATAGCATGCGCAATAGGCAATGGTTGTAACAAACCTTTAGGTGAGGAAGCCAAGTACCTGTGTCGTTGGCACACCATACAAGAAGCTAGAAAATCTGTCACATCCCTCTTCATGCCTATCCAATATAGACTTTGTGCCAACTTCCTATATGTTCTGAAAATGCCAGAATGACCACCTGTTTGTGTAACATGAAACTATGCAATTAACCTCTGAATCCACCCAAATTGGGCTGGAACCAATCTACCTTTTTAGTGCAGCCTATCATTCTCCATTGTGCAATTTGGATGAGAGCCAGGGTCTTTTTCCAAATCACTCTTGATATTTTGAGGAACTGGATCATGTTGTACTTCCCCCAACACCTCTTGAAAATCCTACTAGAATGGCCTTGAAATTCCCTTTAATTCTAATTCCTCAGTCTCTTGCTCCTCCAATTTACGTGACAGAGCATCGACCACCCTATTAGACACTCCTAATCTATATTCAATCTCAAATTCATAACCCAATAGCTTGGCCAACCAATTCTGTTGATTTTGAGTGGTAATACGTTTCTCCAACAAATATCTTAAAATTCTTTGATCCGTATGCACCACAAACCTTTTTCCCAACAAATATGGTCTCCAATGTTATATAGACAAAACTAAAGCCATTAGTTCCTTCTCATAGATAGATTTTGACACGGAAGAATCATTTAATGCTTTGCTAAAATAAGCAACGCGCCTTTGATTCTGGGACAACACAGCCCCTATCCCTCTAACCGAAGCATCACGCTCCACATGAAAAGTTTCGGAAAAACCTGATAATGCCAAAATCGGGGCAGTGGTAAGGGCAGTTTTGAGAGCATTCAGGTTGCCATGCCTTTGGAAGTTCATTCAAACTGTCCCTTTCGCAAAAGATCTATCAGGGGTCTAGCGATCTTCACACAGTCCTTGATAAACCTCCTATAGTGTCCCATAAGCCCAAGGAATCCCCTAAGAGTTTTGATACTATGTGGTTCTGGCCATTCTCATACAGCCTCAACCTTTTCCAGATCAATCTCCATCTCTTTTCTCGAAATGACATGTCCCAAGTACCGAATTTGTTTTTTTTCCAAACTCACACTTCTTGTTGGCGAAAAGGTATTGCTGCCATAATGTTTGAAGGACTTGCTTGAGATGTTCCTTATGTTGCTCCCATGATTTGCTATAAATTAAGATATCATCAAAGAAAACTAACAGATTTCCTCAAAAATTGCTTGAATACCGTATTCATCACACACTGAAATGTTGCGGGGGCATTGGATAATCCAAAAGGCATCACTAAAAAATCATAATGCCCTTGGTGTGTGTGGAAAGTTGTCTTTGGAACGTCTCCTTCCTCCATTCTGATTTGGTGGTAACGAGCCCTCAAATCCACTTTGGAAAAATAACTAGCCCCATTTAATTCATCCAACAACTCCTCTATTACTAGAATGAGGAATTTGTTTGGTATAATCAATAAAAAACCTCCAACTTCCATCTCTCTTCTTTATTAGAATAATTAGACTTGAATATGGGCTATTACTCGGTCTTATTATTCCTCAACACAACATTTTTGCTACTTGCTTTTCAATCTTTGTCTTAGCAAATGAGGATATCTATAAGGCCTCACATTAACAGGATCCACGCCCATTTTGATAGGGATTTGGTGGTTCATTTGTCTGTTGGGAGGTAGCCCCTTTGGTTCTTGAAAAATTTGCTCAAAACCTCCTAGAATTTCGTCTAACTCTGCTTGTTGGTCTGGGGTTAATTGTTTGTTTTCATTCACCCTCTCTTCCAGTTCAGCACTGCCCATGCTCCACACCAAAGACACCACTTCAATCTCAATCTCCTTTAATAAAGCTTCAGGTGATATGACTCTTTTAGTTAAGGTGGGATCTCCTTTTATCGTCACCTCCCTCTCTCCTTGGTTGAAACTCAATCAGATTCTTCCAATTTATCTTAACCTCTCCTAGGGTAGCCAACCACGACACTCCCAAAATGAGGTATACCCCACCTTACTGAGTCAATACAGATTCACCCCAAAAATCTCAATAGTTGAAAAGAACCAGTGTTCTATGACAAGAAGCAAGAAAATCCTCTCAATGAAGTCAAAATTCAAATATTGATTATCAAAAGCTTTAGGTTTTAGATATCATGTTGAACATAGTAAAACTAGGTATATGACTAATCTCCCTCTTTTCTAAAACACATAGGATAATATATTTATAGTGAAGAATGATACAAGTATATATGGCAACCAAACATAAATATGGTAAATAGAAAATATTGTTAAAAACAATATCAACAATATCTACCAATATCAAACAATAGCAAAAGTCTATGTTTCCCTAATTAACATAAAACAACATATATTTAATACAGAAGTTTATCAAAATATGTACATAGTCTATCAACATCAATTGGCTACAAAGCATTTTAGTGAGGGTAAATGAATACTTCCACCTAACCTAATGTGGCCACATCTCTAACCTTTTAGCCTCTGGCATCCTAGTAGGAGGTCTACTATGACTCTATATCACAGCTCCCAGGCAGTATATTGTTGTGTAGATCTCATTGATTAGATGTTAGAGATCTCACATTGATTAGAGATGTGATAATATATTAGTATATAAATAAGTGTAGATCTCATTTTACAAGTTGATTTTTTGAAGTTAAGTGAAACATAAAATCCACTTTTTAAGATTTGTTAGGTATATTCCGTCACCTGCTATCAGGCCACTTACAAATATCTATCTCTCACACACAATATGTCTAGTGCTAGTTTATTTTTCGTTTGGAAGTCAGCATGCCTGTACCCAAAAAATAATATTGTTTTCATGTCATTTTTTTGTTAAACATGATTCTAGTACAAGTAATGATCATGTAACTCTAGTGTTGGACTGGAAATTTTTAAATTTTACTAAAACTTTCTTTTGAGATGAAGCTTTCCAAACACAATTGCCACTTCAAACTTAAGTTTAACCAAAATCAAAGATCATAAAAAATTGAGTTTGTATACGGTCACCCAAACACATACTTAATGAGTGCTTATGCACTACTACTAACTGCAGCCTCACCTCCCCTGATACCTCCCCCCGAAGTTGTGTTAATATATGGAGAATTATAGTTTATACTTGTACCTTAGCAGTACTTTGACATTTTTCTTCTTTCTTTTAGCATCAAGTTCCAGAAGGAAGATGAATGGATGATTGACCCAGTTATAATAGCTGATACATATGGACCAGAGGTATCACTCTTTCTATTTTATTAAGGGTTAATGAATTTTGTCAGGATAAATAACCATGCAAAAAATTATTTTGACCCCTATTCTAAAGAAAAAGGGAAATATTATTGGCATTTGTGCTTGATAGAAATAGATCACATCATGTACATAGTACACTATATTTGCATAGTCGTCTTTCTCTGGGGAACCTTATTAGTATCTGACTGCACACATGCTTTGCATTCTATTTATTATATAAGACTATTTTGGTATGCTTGGCTCCACAAACCTAAAGGTTTCAAAGGTTCGCCTATTTGCTACTATAAGTTTTTATAGCCTTTGTTCTGTTATATCTTTCACCCAGAAAGCAGAGAAGGCAAATTTTAAAAGGAGAAAAGAGAAGCTTATAACACCTTTTTTAAGGTGGTTAATTTTCTCGTAATACCTCTGTTTTGGTTGTTCAGGGTCTTGATTTTGTTATTGATGGTGGTGTAAGAGTGGCCGACCCATCCACGGTTGTTGACATGACAAAAATGCCTCCCAAAGTACTACGACAGGGAAAGGTAGTAAGCCGTCAATTTGCATGTTCTCACTTTTTGATAGATGAAGTACTAATTTTACTGAGCATCTGAAGAATGTGATGCCACTACTCTTTTACTAATAATAAGAGTCTTAAGAAACACTAGCTAAGAAATGTTAAACACATTTTGTGTTTTAAATATGAGAAAATGTTTCTTCTTTTCATTAAATACTTGTGTATACACTTCAAATATTTGATGTTCAGGGTCCTATTTTACATTGGATGGAATTTGAAGATGATCAGAAAACTGAGATCGATAAGGATCTCATCCCTGCCGGCATTTGAAAGAAATCATCCTCTCCATTGAAGATTTAGCATTCCAAAACCAGTTCAATACTCTTACCGACTTTGCTTCAAGCTCTCGTAGAATTGGACTCATTTTTCTTTTATGGGGGAGGGGCAAAATAGGAAAAAAAGAAAATGTATAAACACATGAACAAACGTGAGAATGTAAAGGATATAATTTCATGTAAATAAAAGTTCATATTCGCCAACCTAATAATGAATTTCCATAATTGTATATCTGATTTACTAAGTACTTCAATGGAAAGAAAAAGCAAATTTCTTTATAAATCAGAACTAATATATGTACAAGGTAAAAAATAATGTTCCAAATGTTGGAATGAGAAGATTTTTACTAATTAATGTATGCGTTAAATTAATTTTAGTTAATGAAAAAAATTATTTATTGTATTTTATTAACTGCCTTTGACGAAGATGTAATGTACTTTTACTAGATGTTATGAAGAAGGAAACAAAAGACTGCCATTTTTGTCTTATACAATGAAGTAGAAACAATGGTGTTGGCTCGATACTGAACGTATAAGCTCCTAACAATAGCTTCTTGCACCCTTATGCTATATGAACTCCATTATTGTCTATAGTCTAAAATACAATAGCTTCATGCACCCTTATGCTATATGAACTCCATTGTTGTCTATAGTCTAAAATACTATCAATCTCTAAGGTTTTCAGCACATCTTCCTCTTCTCTCTTCAAAACTGCTCTCAATCTCTCACTTTTTTGTTTTAGATATAGGTTACAATTATTAACTCTAGTTTTCCTTTCTTTTTTTATCTTTTCTTATTCTATATTTATCTTTTTAATTAAAATAATATCAACAACTACTAAATCTTTTAATTTCATATTTATTTTTCTTTCTTTACTTTCTACATCCCTATAACTTCATTTCTACAATACTTAATGAGGGTAAAATGACCTTTTTGTTCCTGGGCCCAAAATACAAATTAAAACTGAAAAGTTTACTTTAACTCTCTTTCTTTCAAGAATTTGACTCACTTATTCAATTCTAAATCATCTTTCTACCCTCAATTCAACACATCATATTAATAACAACACACTACACAAATCATTCAAATAACAATATACCAATAATATGTTCCACATAATCAATAATAACCTTAAATAATAAATATAATAATTATAATTTTAGAAAACATCTAATTATCAAACTTCAATTATCAAACAATAATTGTCTAAGTCTCATAACCACATTATTCCCTAATTATCACATTTTTCTAGGGTCTTACATGGAAAGTCACTTTAGCAAAAGTTCCCCACTAGGAAAATTACACATGATCGTTACCTTTGTAAGAAAACTTTCGACTAAGAGCTTGCCATATGGAAAGCCATTTTAGCAAAAGTTTCTTACTAGAAAAATGACAAATGGTCATTATGTTTATAAGAAAACTCTTCACTAAGAGTTTGTAATGTGGAAAGCTAGTTTAGCAAAAGTTCCCTACTAGGAAAATGACACATGACCACTACATTTGTAAGAAAAAATTTCATTAAGAGGTTGTCATGTGCCACCATGTCTCATGTCGCCATCATGTCTCATGTGGGACACCCTTCACCAAGCTAGGGTTACAAAACTAATCACCCAAGATTAGCTTAAGCTAGGCATAAATATTATCCTACAACTTAAGCAAGAAAATTTAAAAGTCATACACTACTTGGCTCTTAAAACAAGATCTAACAAAAAATCTCTTAAAACAAAGTCTAACAAAAAAATCTTACACTACTTGACCCTTAATACAAGGTCTAAATATTCTTAATCTACTAGAGGTGTTTCATGATGGTCTAAGAAAAAGAGTTTTATTTCACTTTTGCATAAATGACTTTAGCTCTTCTTGAATATGCTCGGGTCATGATTAAGGGATATGTCGTCATAGTAATATGTTAGTCAAGTGTTTTATTTTCCTCTTTTTTGATATCTATCAGTTTTTCTTCTTAATATCTATCAGTTGATAATTTGTCTTATGTTGTTATTTTATTCGTGTTTGATATTAGACGTTAGCTACAATTATGTATTGTTAAGTTGCGATTTTTACTTTTGAATATTTTAAAATTTTATTTATTTTTTATGTTTTTTATTACTTTTTAATCTTAATAACAAACTACCTACTTATAAATGGGTAATGTTGAAAAGAAGTAAAACATTTACTTTATTTTTTAGATTATTTATATCCTATGAATTCTATCTTTTTGATATATAAAAGCAAAATTAAAAAAAAAGAATGATAACAAATTAAATGTTGTTATTGAATATATTATTTGACAAAGTTTACTAATTTTTAAGAGATAAAACTTTTCCTTATTATAATTTGACTTAAAAGTTAAAAAGTTCAATAAACTAGAAGTTTGAAATTTAAAAATGCAAAATCCGATCTAAGCCATAAAAAAGTAGTTTAGTTGAGTTCAAATTTTCTTTTATGTTAAAACCAAATCAAACTAATTATTATGTTTGGTTAAGAAGTGCTTTAAGAAAGTAATCTAACCAAATCTCATTGCCGATACCTATCGCTGACATGCGACATTATTTTGAGCAGTGATGTCCGATTTATATGTGCCGCCGTAAAATCTGTTAGAAATATGGGTAATTAGATTGCCCGAAATTAGAATAGCTGTTATTTATAGGTGTTTCTGTAGTATTTAGGGATGATATCACCATTAATGAAAGACAGAAAAGGCAGAAATGTCGACTCATGTGACTCATTTAAATTGATTAGAAGCAAGTTAAGGTCACTGAAACTAAAGAAGAAACTATACAAATAGTGATTCTCTAAACAAAACAGCAATTTGAAGTAATGTGCATTGTCCAAAATCTTCTCAAATAGGATGTGGTGTTAAATTGCTAACAGTTATATGACCCCTTTGGGCATTAGTGTTAGTAATATCTTCGCTTTGGATTACCCAAAGAGATTTCACCTGATGAATGTTGTTCACCTGAAGTGTAGCTGGTGCTTGCTTCATCAACCCTGGTATCCCCAGAGAAGCTAGCTTTTGCAAGCTCCCTTAACATCTTTAGCTCTTTTCTAAGCCCAGCCTTGTGCCCCTTTAGCCACTTACCTTCCACTTCAATATGAGAGCTTGCACCTATCTCTAAGGTTGTAGGATTTGTTCTTTCAATGACATTGTGGCTGGGTGTGCTTGGACTTTGCAAAGGGACTACAGTAGCAGTCATGGCACTAATTGGATCCATATATCCATTTCTGTTTCTTCTCTCAAATTCTGTGCCTGAACCTATAGGATTGACTGAACGCTGGTCTGTTTCTGGTTGGGAGAATGTGGATACAACACTAGACCAATGCTTGCTTGGAAGAAAAGGCAGGATGAGTCCCTTGGCTGCAAACTTTAATCCATGTCTCAAAGTGTTATTCTGAGATTTTGAGAGTTTCAATAGGGTATTTACCATAGCATACCATTGGTTGGTGAGCTGAGCAATGAAGGTAAACAGCAGAAGAAACAGAATGACCAATTCCGAAGTTTTGGCTTCAACTGAATTTGAACCATTCTGTAGGATTAAAATAGCAAACACACCTACCTCACACAAGAGAGAAATACCTTCCACAACCTGTACACTTCTACTGATATATGGTTTGGTGGTAAACAGATAAATGAATTGTATTGATGTGATTATCAAAGCGAAAAGGCTTTTATTTGAATTTTCTGAAGGGTAAGCTACTGATATTATTCCCAAACCAACTCTTCTTAGTAAGTCAAGGATGATATAGGATGCTCTCATGCAGCCCAGTATCCTCTTGAATTCAGAGATTTTGATTTCCTCATTGCTGTCTTCTGAACTCACTGTCTTCGTTCTTGTGATCTCACTTTGGCCACTTTCAGTCCACTTGGTTAGGCTATTTGATTCATTTTGATGGCCTAAAATGAATACTGGAGGACCCTTCCAATCATCAAATAGAATTCCAAAGCGTGAAAGGAAAGAGGAAGGTAATCCATTCCTGTCAAACCATTTGCCAGTAGCAGGCCTCCCACTAAAAAAGAACAACAATTTTCTGTGCCATTTTTCTTCATTTGTTACTTCATTGCATTCATTGTATTGGGCAAAACTTCCAGAGTAGATTGCAATAATAAGAAATAGAAATACTGAAGAGATGAATGCTACAGGGACTGCTAGCAACAAGACCCCAGTAATGATTCCCCCTGTTGTGCCACCTGCATATAAATGTAGTCTCAAGGGATGAAATAAGTTTACACATGAATCTATACTCCTATTAAAAGTTTTAATCTTGTAATTTAGATGACTGGAATAGACAATGTTATAACAAGTTGCTTACCTTTTATTACAAATGTTGATGCCTGAGAAAGACAAGGTAGCATGAGAATCAGAAGAAATAGCTGAAACCTGGGGACTGCTAACCTGCCTTGAGGTGGTCTCCCTGTCCTTTGTCTTAAGAAGAATAAAATGAACACATGAACTAAAAGTAAACATCCTCCTCCTACACCAAGCCAGAATAAGTTCATTTCCATGTCCTGCCACCTGTTTATAAGAAAAGAGATCTCAAATGTTCTTAAAAATCCTGCAAATTCCAAAACTTATTTTTCCTGTCAGTGATGAACACAATCATTGAGTCCAAGTCCTTTATAAGTGACCATGTTCGGTGTGTGAGTGAATGTCAGCCTAATAATGTTTAAACATAAAAAGATTGTGAGGATAACTACCCTTTGTAACTCTCCATTCCTTTGATGATGTTGCTAGCAGACAATGGTTCTCCTCTCTACAAGGCAGTTGAATCAGTTGCAAACAAGTGTCTATTCACATACTTCTTTTAAAGTTGATGTTAAACTCACCAAGAAATAAGTGAAATATTCGACTGAATTGAGAGGTAGACCATACAGTGTACTTGTCTTACTTATATCGTGCCGATT
Organism: Vigna umbellata; assembly: GCF_029865625.1. NCBI lineage: Eukaryota > Viridiplantae > Streptophyta > Magnoliopsida > Fabales > Fabaceae > Vigna > Vigna umbellata. Next base: position 16,057,759 of record NC_142169.1, on the reverse strand, counting down.
ATGAAGCCGACCATATATCGTGGTATTTTCAGATTGAAATGATAGCTTGTGATCAACATAAGACAAGTTCATTAAGTCACTGTGTTTTTTATCTTTGTTGTAAGAATGTTCTCCTGAATACAGGCCAATGCTTCTCCCTTCAAGTTTCTCTCTTTCACAGACAGAAAACCAAGTGTCATAATTTTTCCAGGGAAGCTTGTGATGAGGTATAAGCCACCACAGATTTCTTGTTGTCTCAGAGTATTTGATATACTGATTTGTTGAAAACCAACTTGTGAGGGCAAAGACTTGCAGGTGGCCAACCATTCCCTGAAAAAGGTTCGAAATGTTTAAGATAGCCCTTGCAAATAGATGGAGTATGCGTTACAAAAACTCTAAGGAATTGAAAAAAGAATTGTTTGTTATAGTACCATACATTAGTTTCTTTACTTACTTGTAGGTTAATGGATGGATAGGAAACAGGACTGCTTGGACCTCCCAAAGCAAGAATGCTTAATGCTTCTAAATTTGCTGAGGAAAGTGAAAGCATAGCAGCTACCAACGATGTTGCTATTGTTCCAGCATTGATAAAAGAGTACAGTGCAATGGATATTGCAGGGGTGGAATCTAAAGATACGATATTAGAGTTTGAGTAAAAAACACAGCGAACAAGCATAAGTCTATGCACGTTCACTCTAATAATATTCTGAAATTCTGATTATATGAAATGTGTATTAGATACAAACAAATAGCATGTATTTCTGCTATTAACTTAGGTAAATACGAATTTTACTTAAGTTTTGAATCGATTCTCACTGGTTTTGAATTAGTAAATATATTGGTTTAAATAGGCTGGACAAGTGACAGTTCACTGATTCTCAGTATCATTCATTGATGCTTTGGTAAACAATTCACATTTGATTTTTGAATAATAAAAAGGGAAGTATAATATAATAGCCATTTATCATAAGAAATAAATAGAAGGAAAAAGAGATATTCATACAATGCTTGATATCAAGCTGGTTAGATGCCAAATTTTCATTTCCTGAAATATCAGTTACCTTCCCTGCAGGAATGGTAACTGACACCTCCTTTGTCACTGCCTGGACACTCAATGAGTATAAAGCCCTTGATAGTTCCTTAAACCTGCATGAAACAAACAAAGTTTAGATGTTTTACATTACTTAAACCATTAATGAAATATAATGTTAATAAACTTTATGTGTTGAGACATTATGCAAAGACAGTAATATAATGTTCATAACTGGACTTTATGTGTTGACCCATCATGCAAAAACTATCTGTAGTCAATACTATGCTTATTGTTAGTTTGCTACACCTGCCTTGTCAATCTTCCCCCAGAGATTTCTACAGTAGATGCCCCAAAATCAAATACTGGTTTTGTGAACTCAGCAATTATGTTGATGTTGAAATCCTTTGTTTCAGTGAGAGAGCTAGTCCTTAGTACCACCTTGGGTTTCATGGAATCTACAGAGAATATTAGGATTTGGTTTAAAGTTTAAGTTATTAAGAGAAATAATTATTGATAGGGTAAGTACAGATTATAACATACCATAAAGGAATGTAATAGGAGCAACAGGAGAGAGAGGAGTGCCTGTCCTGCCAAGTATGGATGCAGCTTGTAATTCAACTGTGACAATCTCAGTTCTTGACGTGTTCTTGAGCTACAAAACGAGGCTAATTAATAAAAAGGAATGAAATATTAAGAATTTTTCAATTCCTATTCTAATTTTGTTGGCATATGACTTCTACCAGTGTTCATGGTAAGAAAACTGCTTAAGTATATGAAACAACACTTTCTCTCTTACTTCAAAACTAAATCTGCGGGCTCCATTGCTTCTACCATGGAGAGGAGTTAAAACACCAGAGTTAACATGTAGTGCATTTAGAATTTGTTTAGTTGAGTTTCTTATAGGAATGCTGAAGTCCAAGAAAATTATCAGGTCTTCTGGTTTGCTTGTTGCAACTACTGTTCTTGGGATACCGTTAATTTTCAACTCATAAGATGGAACAGATGTCCAAAAGTCCACCATCACCGGTCTTCTATCTAAGACAAACCATTTGAAAGTATGAGTGCCCTTAAAATATTCTTTTGTTCATAACAGATTTGAAAATGGCAATCAGAACCTCACCAAAATGAATAGTCAAAGTAGAATCATTGGTCCTTGTGAACCGATTTCCAGCCTGGTCAGTGCAAGTATTCTCCGCCATTGTGATTACTACACGCCCATAAGTAACTTTTGAGGAGATAATCACTTCAAGGCTGTATTTGGTTCCTGATCTAATAGTTTGTAAAGAAGATGCATCCACTTGGGCAGGACCAGCCACCATAATCTTGCATGTTAAACCACAGTGAAAATGTTGTCAACGTTTTCAAGGAAAATTACATAGCAAATCATAGATACTTTTAACACAATGTTCATCAATAGAAACCAACTTACATCACAGTTTGATGAGTTCATGCAATGAAATCCTCCTAGTCCAGTGCACGGTTCACTGAACGTGACATCAATTGCTATCCTTTGTCCATTTGTATGGGTCTGTTTACTAGTAACGGCAGCAGTTGGGGGTATTGTATCTGTTCAGTGAAAAGAAAATCATTACCAAAACCCCAAAAGGATTTACTGAAGTTTAGTATCATTACCAGAGAATCAGACTTAATGGGATGATAAGGAAGGAAAGAAATTGAGCTCACCAATGAACCATGAGTAAAGTGATGAATTTCTTTCTCCTTTGTTTGTACTGACATTGAGAAGAAAGCTATGCTCATGATTTAGAGTTAAGTTGGTTAGCAAAATGCCATTATCCTGGCAAGGGTAAACTTTGCCATCAAGCTGTCAAGCAAAATGGACTGAACATCAACAAACTCATTTCACAATTCAGTAGCAAATAAAAGTACACATTTCATAGCCAAATCATTGACAATACATGGATCAAAACAAAACGTGTTACTAGTGTACTATAGTAAACCATGTCCATGCAAACCATTCACTCCCAGATAAACTTACAAAGGAATGTAAAAATGGTGAAGAGGAATTTCATACCTCACATGAAAATGAGCAGGTGTTTCTCTTACATGCATTGGAACCATCCAACCCCTCAACTAGATACTGAAAAACTGCATTGGGAGACCTAGACCGAGGTGGAGGAACACGCTTGAAATAAACCAGAAGTGTTGATTCAGCAGAGATAAAGAAGACACCGACCATCATCAATGCAACACAAGCACAAAGCTTAAGAGAGTTGAGTGTAGCCATAGTACAAGGTGATGTTAGCATAACATTGAAAGAGAAAATAATGAGAAGAAAAGCATAAAGAGGAGGAGTTGAGGGTGTAGGTAAGACAACATAATGCAGTTGGTTGCACATTTAATCATCGAACGTTCATCGCTGCTATAAATGGAAGAGACATCAGTAAAAGCAATAGACAACTACCTCAACTATTTACTGTCACCCTCATAACTGCTTTTCTCAATACCTCACATACCACAATAAGACCTTTTGTTTTTCAGACTATAACCACACATTTTCTCCTTAATTTTTGCCAGACAATAAAAATTGGATTAATTGAAATAGACATCCAATCATAAATTGTTGCAGATTCCTAAAACATATTCCTAGGTCTCAATTTCAGATTTAAGTGTTTACACATATATTGAGGATAATAATAAATATACATTCAATAAGTTATTTACTTCATTTAATAATACTTTTCTAAAATATCCAAAAATCTAAAGTTTGGTTATAGGTATAAGTTTTTTTTTTTGTTTTACGAGAATCACAAATATTAGTAAAAATTTATATAAGTAATTGATTTCTTTACCTGAAGGATCAAATATTATATTATATATATCTTAATTATGTTTTAAATTTTCGATAAATTTCAAAACTTTTAATTGAGTCCTTAATAATTTTTTTTAGTTTATTGTGTATGTAATAAATTTATATTTTTTAAATTAAAATTTTCTTTTAACTGAGAAATGCAGTTGTTAAGAAACTTATCGTCACATGTTATTTTATTGTTTTATTATTTTAAAATTTTATAATTTATAATTTTTTATTTTATAATTTTATAATGTTGTAATTTTATAATCACAATTTCATAAAAATTTCCAAATTTGGGATTTTAAAACATAATTAAACCCACATATATTTATATAACTATGTCCAAATAGTATTATTATCTCAATAAATATACCCTTTAACATTGATCGACAAAAAGCAAATATAAACCATTAAAGGACACAGTACACTTCACATTCTTGAGATAATTTATGTGAGAGCAACAAATATGTTATAGGAAAAATTTATTACTTCATTCTATTTATATATATTATATATAGAAAAAAAATGTGACAAAATATCAAATATTTATAATATTTTAATTTTGATTTTTTAAATCTAAATAATAAATATATATGTTTTTAACTTTATATAAATGATATTTCTGGACAGATTTCATAAATAGAAATTTAAATAGAAAAAATATTAAGTAAATATTTTCAACATTTTTTCTGTTTTATTTTAATTCAAAATTTAAAATTTGATTATCCTCCTTTCTCTCCTCCTCTTTTTTCTTATAAGTTATGTTTTTTTCTTTCTTCCATAAGGTCACATTTTTATTCAATTTAATATTTTTCAATGTGTTTGTTCTTGTATTAAGCTCATTATATTTATCACTATGCATTCTAGGTAGTAACTGTAATACCCGAGAAAATAAGGATTATAAAAATAAAGTTTTATTAAGAATTGAGTATTTTTCTTTTTAAGTTTATATATCTAACTAGGTGTTGTGTGTGTGTTCATCTTTTGTTAAAATATAGTTATGTTATTTCCTTGATGTTATTTTAATAAAGTGGTATGAGATCATATACAATATGTTGGGTTTGTTTGGGTTGTAATCTGCAAAATGATGGGTTTTGGATTATTTAAGTGATGTAATGTATGTATTAGGGTTTGTTCATAGGGGTATGTGAGGCTTGAATGCATGCATTATGTGTTGGGTTCCCTCGTGGTCTAGGGTTGATGTATGTGTGCTTTGAATACTTGAATTCTATTTAGGAGGTGTTTTGATTCGACAATAATCGATTATCACTAATTATAATAGATAATTGATTACATGTGCATTGGTTGTGAGTTCTATCTCGAGAATAATTGATTATCTGGGATGATAATCGATTATCCTTTCATATGTGATGAATATGGAAATTTAAAGTGTTAGAACCACTAGAATAATCGATTATATCATAATGTATTTGGTGTAACTATGAACTTCTCGAGAATAATCGATTATCACTTATGATAATAGATTATCTCAATGTATTTTTGTTTAAAATGGTGAATTAGATGAAGAATGCATGTAGACCAAGCTTAAGGAGTTGTAGAACATGGTGATAATCAAAGAATGAGATTAATAGTTATGTTTAAGGTCAGTTTTGACTTGTGTTTGAGATTGAAGCATGAGTGAGTGTTGGGATGTACTTGAGTGTGTGGTTGATGAGCATAAGAGTGGAGGAAAGGTCTACTTCTTGTACCTAGCAAATCCTAAGATTATCTACGAATATGAGTGACTCCCTTTGGCATTGGTTGTTGAAAAGGGAGGGATATTTTCTTTGGCAAATAGTTGTGGAAAAGATAATGATGTTCGAGTATTGAACTTCCTTGTGTGGGAGTGATGGTGTTTTCCTTATCCTTGTATGGTAGGAGGCATGTTCCTTAGCTAGATTGCAGGGCTACTCGAGCATAGGGGGCTATAGATGGTTTGTAGGAGCAACTACAAACTGGTGAGATAGGATACAAGAGTGTCACTGATTCTTTTTACTATAGTGTTTGTGGTATTGTGGTGCTCGTAATGGGGTTCATGATGAGGTTATCATGATGGAGGTACGTGTGTTGATGATCGTAATGATAATGATGCTTTAGAGAATGTTATGTTGATAGTTATGGTGTCATGTGGTGGGTGTAGTTAGCATATGTTTTGTTGAGAGGATATATGGTTAGTCTATGTTTATGATGTTTGTGATAACATCGAGGATCGAGTAATTTAAGATGATTGAAATTTTCATGTCAGAAGATTAGAAATTCTATTGTTATTACTTTTATGTATGAGATATTTGATTAATGTTGATATAATCGATATGTGTGTAGCTTGTTTTATCGTTGTTTTATCGGTAGCTTACCTTATAGGTGTTTGTGTTGTGTGTTTGTGAATGAAATTATCGGTGATGATTTTATAATGCGTTATACGTGAGCAAATGATATTATAGATGTTTTAGAGGCATGATAGATTCGTGAGATGACGAAGAAAGGATTTGGGTTTTCTTTATAGTTCTTTTAATTGGACTTTTGATACAATGTAATGTGGAGTATTTTTATTTCCTTGGTTATTTTAATTATTTTGAAAATATGTAATTGGACATTGCTTTCGGAACTAATACAATTTGATTTAGTCAGCATGTTTAATTATGGAGGTTTTTGAAAAATACGATTTTGCACTATAAGAAAGTTTTAAAATTATCGATTTTTGTAAGAACTCGTGAGACCCAAAATTTTGGGGCGTTACAGTAACGCTAGGCAATTAATGGATGTTAGGATGTGATATTCCATCCACTTCCTTCTATTGGACATCAAACTTCTTCAAGAGATGTCCATATTCTTTTAGTCTTGATCCTTCTTTTATATTTACATCTTTTCTAACGAACTCCTTTTTTGTAAAATCCAGAACAAATTTTTTGTCTTTCATATTTCATAAGAACTTTGAATATTTATAGGTTGTTTGCATCTTTACTCACACAATTTCTTTTTCAAATGACATTTGTAATCTTTCTCTAACAATTAAACAACACTTAACATATTTTGATTAATCTCAAGAACATTTAAGATAAAAAATTAATTTAATATATGAATGAACTTTAATTGTAATAATTTATTCTCCATTCTCAATTCTTACTTTAGAAATACTAGATTTGTTGAGCTCTTTAAAAAGTTCTCAATATAATGTAACACTCGAGAAAAATATAGGTCTTAGAAAGAAAGTATTCTTAAAACTTGAGTATGTTTTTTTTAAGAGTTGATATGTCTAATAAGGTATTGTGTACCTACATATTTGTTAGAACATAATTATGTTATTTTTTCAATGTTATTTTAATAAAGTGCAACACATGTTTTGGTATGTTTGTTGGATTGTGATATATGTGTGCCATTATCTATGTGATGAGTTGGTTTGATAGTAGAAGTGTTGACTAGAACTAACTGGATGTGGGTTCAATCCATAGAGAATAAATTTTAAAAGAAACTTAGATTTTTTATTTATTTTGTCTATTGGATTGTGATATATGTGTGTCATTATCTATGTGATGAGTTGGTTTGATAGTAGAAGTGTTGACTAGAACTAACTGGATGTGGGTTCAATTCATAGAGAATAAATTTTAAAAGAAACTTAGATTTTTTTTTATTTTGTCTAAGAGTAAAATGGTCTTTTACCTTTTCTTAATTGGTGTAGAAATTTAATAATGGGTGTAGAAAGTAAATGATGCATGTTAAATATCTAAACTAAAACTTAAAAAAAGTGTGAAGTGAGTCTTGGTAGGATGGACAGTTGCATTTTAAAAGTTTACTTGAGTTATGATAGAGTAAGAGATAGGTGGTTTCAAGGCTTTAGAAACATATCTTTAAATTAAAAGATAAGTTGGAAAATAAAATAGAGAAAGAAAGGAGAGAGAAGGGGTTTGTATCTTTAGAAATCCTAAAACCAAACGTGGAAGAGAGACAAAAAGAGAGGAAGAGAGAAAGAGAGACGTTCTGGGAAAGAAGAAAATGAGTTGCAAAAAATTAGTGCAAAAGGAGATTGATAGTATTTTGAAGTTGTAGATAAAGCCTTAGGATTGGCCAAGGTATGTGGAAACTTACCTTTGTTTTGTTGTATGATGAATATGGGTATATTCTTGATTTTCTTGAGTATGAGAAAGTTTACCTTGTTTTCATTGTTTGTTGTATGCTATGTACTATTGATTTTCTTGCATAGAAATTATTAATTTAATACATGTCTACGCGATTACGATTATGATTACCTATTGCTATTGTTGGGTAAGGGTATATGCACGTATAATGGATGTTTCTGCATGATAATGAGATTTATATCGTGTTTGTGTTGGGTTTCCCTATGAAAGTATGTATGGTTTTGTTGGGTTTTCCCATGATAATATGTATTGAAGCTAATGGAGGACAAAGATATTTTGTTTGGGGGTTTACCATACAAAAATATGTGAAGAGTGGTATGATGGTCATATGTAGTATGTTGTGCTTGATTAGGTTGTAATCTGCATAATGATGGGTTTTGGATGATTCAAGTGATGTAATGTATGTATTAAGGTTTGTTCATAAGGGTATGTGATGCTTGAATACATGCATGATGTGTTGGATATGTTCACCCGTGGTTTAAGGTTTATGTATGTGTGTTTTGAACATATGAATTTGTAAGATACTCAATGTAACAGTAATATGAAACAAAGCAAGGCACCAAAAAAATTGAGAATTAGAAATGTCTATTCCAGAATTTATTTACTTTTCTGTGAGTTCGAATGGTATCACAGAGAATTAACAAAAGCTGCAATACCCAAAGTTGGTCTCAACAATGAAGGAATACGTCCTAGAGAGAGAAGAAGAATTTCCAATCATTGCCTCCCTCCCATGCTAACTAATTCCCCCTTTTTGTACCCACTCTTTCCCCACAGAAAATCCCTCAACCTTGTATTTTCCTTTCTCTCTCTCACGTGCCTTTGTCTGCCACTCTCTTCTGCTATCGGTGCCATGTGGCTTGATTTCCCAACTGACTCATCCTTAGCCTCCATTTCCCTTGCCCATTCTATCCCTGCAGTGGCCCTTTTATTCTCACACGTTACAATACCCTCCCCATCAACACTAACCTTGTCCTCAAGGTTAAAGTTAAAGTCAGGGTAGGCTTTGATAAATTCTTTAAGGTCTTCCCATGTGGCCTCTGTTTCAGATAACCCAGCCCAGTGAACTAAGACTTGGGAAATGCTGTTGGACCTGCGGATTATGTTACGTTTCTGAAGGATAGCTTGAGGCATCAACAAGGGACCCTCGGGCAGTGTAGTCAATGGGAGTGGAACATAAACAATGTCATGGGGACCTTTACATTCTTTCAACTGAGATATGTGGAAGATGGGATGGATTTTAGTAGTCTCAGGCAATAAAAGTTTATAGGCCACTGAGCCAATGCGATCGATGATTGGAAATGGGCCAAAATATCTTAGTCCCAATTTCTGGTTTTTTCGTAAGGTAATGGAGTGTTGTCTATAAGGTTGGAGTTTGACCAAAACAAAATCACCAACCTTCAGCTCTTTATGCATGCGTCTGTTATCAGCATATTTCTTCATTCTTTCCTGGGCTTTAAGAAGTTGTCTCTTCAATTGAGTCAAAGCCCTGTCCCGTTCCCCTAAGAGCTCCTGGATGGATGGAGGGTCTTTAGGATCCATGGTGTATTTAATTATGGCCGGGGGATCTCTTCCATACACCACCTTAAATGGTGTTGTTTGTAGACTGCTGTGGAATGCTGAGTTGTACCAGAACTCTGCCCATGGTAATAGTCCGGTCCATGTCTTAGGATTATCAAAGGCAAAGCACCTAAGATACATCTCTATACACTTATTCAAGGCTTCTGATTGTCCATCTAATTGCGGGTGGTAAGCTGTAGACATGTTCAATGTTGTGCCACTCAACTTGAAGAGGTGTTGCCAAAAGTGGCTGATGAAGATCTTATCTCTGTCAGAAACTATAGTTCGAGGGAACCCGTGCAGTTTGACAACTATGTTAATGAACAATTCTGCCACAATCTTACTAGTATAATCTGCTTTCAAGGGAGCAAGGTGAGCATACTTAGATAACCGGTCAATGACAACCATGATGACGGTATACCCATTGGAAGGTGGAAGACCCGTAATGAAGTCCATGGCTATATCCTCCCAAACTTGATGGGGAATGGGGAGTGGCTGAAGTAACCCTGCTGGAAGGGTGGTGGCAGATTTAGCTTGTTGACAGATAAGACATTCTTGGACATAGTGAGTGATATCTTTGAGCATGCCAGACCAATAAAACTGGGAAGACAGTCGAGCCATGGTTCTAGTTATGCCAGCATGACCCCCTATTGTTGAACTATGGTATTCCTTGAGCAACAATTGTATAATTTCCGCATCTCTAGGGATTACCACTCTGTGCTTCCAGTGTAAGAGTCCATCAGAGTAGGAGTAATGATTATTAGGTGGTTTCCCTGCTACGCAAGCTTGGATAATAGCTTGGTGATGAGGATCGAGCTGTGTGGCCTTCTGAATTTTGGACATCAAGTTAGTCTCTCTATTGGACCATGCCATAAAAAAGGATCTGGACAAGGCATCTGCAGCCTGGTTATCCTTGCCTGGTTTGTATTCAATGGTGAAATCATATCCCAAAAATTTGTGGAGCCATGCCTGCTGCTCAGGGGTTTGGAGGGATTGATCCATTAGACTTTTGAGGCTTTTTTGATCAGTGCGAATGATGAACTTATGACCCAGTAAGTAATGCCTGAACTTTGCAATTGCTTCAGTGATTGCATAAAATTCCCTGGTATAAGCAGATTTGTGTTGCATCCTAGAAGATAATTTCTTTGAAAAGAATGCTATAGGATGCTTGTCTTGGCTTAGAACTGCACCAATCCCCAAACCGGATGCATCAGTCTCCAAGACAAAGGTTTTGGTGAAATCTGGTAATGTTAATATAGGAGCAGTGGTTATGGCTTGTTTCAAGGCCTCAAAAGCGTGAGTTGCATGTGGTGTCCATTGAAAGTTATCCTTTTTCAAGAGATTGGTCAAGGGATGAGCTAGTGCAGCATACCCTTTTATAAATCGTCTATAATAACCTGTTAGACCAAGGAATCCTCTCAACTGTTTTGTGCTCTGAGGGCAGGGCCATTGTAAAACAGCTTGAACCTTGTTAGCATCCATTGCTACTCCATTCCCCGAGACAATGTGGCCTAAGTATTCCACTTGAGAAAGACCAAAAGAGCATTTGGATAATTTGGCATATAATGTGTGTTCTTTCAAGATGTGCAAAACTGTTTCCAAGTGACTAATATGTGCAGACCATGAAGGGCTATATATAAGTATGTCATCAAAGAAAACCAAGATAAATTTCCTTAGAAGGCCTTTAAATATGTCATTCATGAGAGCTTGAAAAGTTGCTGGTGCATTTGTTAATCCAAATGGAATGACAAGCCATTCATAGTGGCCTTGATGAGTTCGAAAGGCAGTTTTGAATCTGTCAGCAGGATGAACCAATATTTGGTGATAGCCTGATTTGAGGTCCAACTTAGAGAAGAATTTTGCACCAAATAATTCATCTAGTAGCTCCTCAACAGTTGGGATAGGAAATTTGTCTTTGATTGTGACAACATTCAGTGCTCTGTAGTCAGTACAAAATCTCCAAGTACCATCTTTCTTTTTGACCAAAATAATTGGGGAAGAGAAGGGGCTGGTGCTATGGGTAATAATGCCTTCGTCCAACATTTGTTGCACCATATTCTCAATTTGTTGTTTCTGACTGTGAGGATATTTGTATGGCCTCACTCTCACAGCATTCACATCCGACAAGAGAGGAATGCGGTGGTTTTGAGATCTATTTGGGGGAAGGCCCTTCGGTTTTGCAAATATCATGTTGTATGTGTGAAGTAGAAGTGCAATGTCAGGGTCAATATGCTCTAGGATAACCAAGTCATCATCCTCTAGTGTTAGAGGTTGAGTTAATTGTAATGTAAACAGTTCTGCAATGGCATCAGTTTTGCATAATCTAGTCATCTGATGCAACTCTGCTGGTTTTGGCAGAGTTGGTGGCTCACCTTGCAATGTAATGAGTTGTTTGTCCGAATAAAACTTTAAGGAGAGTGAACGATAGTCTGCAATGTGTGGTCCGATAGTAGCCAACCAAGCAGCACCTAATATCATATCAGCACCAGAAACTGGTAATAGGTACACTGGAAGTTTAAGTGTATGGCCTTGCACCTTAACCTGGACTTCTTTAATAACCCCTTCGGTAGACATGGCATTTCCATTGCCTACCAGGACCTGCAACGATGACATATCCTCCACCGACAGCTTGAGGCAATGAGCAATTCGTGGTTGCAAGAAATTATCAGAACTCCCACTATCCAACAATATCTGAATAGTCAGGCCTTGTAATGACCCGTGAAAGCGCATAGTTCCCACACCGGTAACACCCTTTAAAGCATTAAGAGAGAGATGGTGTTCCAAGTTCTGTTCTAATGCAGGAATTTCCGTATCAGTCTGCTCCTCCTCATCATATTCAACTTGTAAAAATGTATATTGGCGATTTGGACACTTATGGTTTGCCGTGAACCTCTCATCGCATGTATAACACAGTCCTTTTTCCCTACGTGATTGCATTTCTGCTGGTGACAGGCGTTTAATATTATTGGGACGGAAGTTTTGGGGAAAAGGCCTTTGGTTCGGGGTAGGAAGAATGGGTTGTTGTGGTGGATTGTTATAAGATTGGGTAGTGGTAGGTGATGTGTTTTGGGTGGCATTTCTGGAAGTGTTTGGGTTGTATGGTCGTGGTTTGAAGGTGTATTTCTCTTCAAACAGTCGGGCTAGGGAAATGGCTTTAAGGATTGTGTTTGGTGCTTGAGCTATCACCTCTCTACGAATGTCGGTTTTCAACCCACTGATGAAGCAATCTAGAAGGGCTTCATTGCTAACACCATAAATCCTATTAGCAAGAGCTGTAAACTGCACATAATATTCATTAACAGATGTGGATTGGGTGAGTTTAAACAAGGTAGATCTAGGTGATTCAAAGGGTGAAGGGCCAAATTCCAACTCTAATGAACGGACCAAGGTGTTCCATGAAACAATGGGATTATTTCTTTGCATCATTTGATACCACGGCACCACTTCTTTCTCGAAATGAATTGCTGCTATGGTCAACCGCTGTTCATCCGGAGTATCATAATAGTCGAAGAATTGCTCCGCTTTAAAAATCCATTGTAGCACATCTGAACCATCAAAACGTGGAAAATCGAGCTTAACATTTCTGACCTGAAACGGTCCATGAACATGCCGTGAGTTCGCTCCTCCATGTGCCATATTCTCCTTCAAATCCTCAATGGCATTACGAAGCTCTTGCATCTCTGCAGCATGCTCCCGTTCACGTTTCTGCATGAGCTCTAGGATCTGCTTAAGGTCATTTGAAGATGAAGCCTCGGCCATGGCAATGAAAGCACCAGTTTGTAAGATACTCAATGTAACAGTAATATGAAACAGAGCAAGGCACCAAAAAAATTGAGAATTAGAAATGTCTATTCCAGAATTTATTTACTTTTCTGTGAGTTCGAATGGTATCACAGAGAATTAACAAAAGCTGCAATACCCAAAGTTGGTCTCAACAATGAAGGAATACGTCCTAGAGAGAGAAGAAGAATTTCCAATCATTGCCTCCCTCCCATGCTAACTAATTCCCCCTTTTTGTACCCACTCTTTCCCCACAGAAAATCCCTCAACCTTGTATTTTCCGTTCTCTCTCTCACGTGCCTTTGTCTGCCACTCTCTTCTGCTATCGGTGCCATGTGGCTTGATTTCCCAACTGACTCATCCTTAGCCTCCATTTCCCTTGCCCATTCTATCCCTGCAGTGGCCCTTTTATTCTCACACGTTACAGAATTCTATCCAGGATGTGTTTTGATTCGAAAATAATCGATTATCATTAGTTATAATCAATTATATGTGCATTGGTTTTGAGTTTTATCTCGAAAATAATCGATTATTTGGGATTATAATTGATTATCCTTTCATATGATTTGTATATTTATTGGGTGTAACGCATGATGTGTCAAAAAGGAGTTCTTCCTTTGATTCGTCCTCTACAATCTTGACATCCTATTGGATGTTTGGATTTACATATCTTTTCCATATGTTTAGATTGATAACAATTTTGACATTTTGCATCTAGCCTCATCAAGACTTGTTTGTTAGTGATTGTTTTTCTTATAATAGGGACAAGATGGAGAAACCCATGGGTGGTCGATTTGGTTGTATTTGTTTATTTTGTAATTCTTGATTTTGAAAGCATTTTTGCCAATATGAAGTAAAATATCTCATACTTCACAATCTTTTCTTATTAATATTCGTTTCTCTTGTGCTTTGTAAGACTTGTATCACTTTTGTCAAGGTAATTGTAGACAAATAATGTGTTTTCCAACAAAGTAATAGAAGTTTCGTATCTCTCGCATACTACCACCAAAATTTCTCCACAAGTTTAAAATTTGGAAACTCTTTACTCAATCATGATATCTTGTTAGCCATACTCAACAATTTATTTGATAATTCCTTAATTGTCTCATATTTTTTTTATCCTTTGGAGCTTAAACTTTCATATCAAATTTAACACTTTCATGCCTCAAATCTTGTTGTTCCATTTATATTGTCCTTTCAAATAATCTCAATTTTTTTTCATTCATATATTGTCCTTTCAAATAATTTAATTTTTCTTTGGATGACTCATGATTATGGTGAGAATAATTTGTAAAACACCAATAAACAAACATGTCTTAATCTTTTCCCTTTTTGTCTTTTGGATTATAGTGATATTTTTATGAAAAAAATTAATAATATCATCTCCTCCATAGTTTTTCATAAATCTAGCATTTTGGATTAGTTGCATTCTTATACTCATCAGATTATAACTTTTATTACTAAAGAGTGAAATAACAATTTACAAGAAATTTTTTTCTAATTTCATTGTATATGTCCTATAAGAATGATGACTCTTGTTATTTTTTTTATTAATGTATTTTATATATAGAATAAAATATAACAAAAGTATTTTATTAATAAAGTTTCATTCAACATTGTTCTAACTAATTCTTCAAATGATTTATTCTAACACATGATTTTGTTAAGAAGTTTAAGATTTATGTTTTATACAATGTATTTCACAAAAGTTTTCAAACTTTTAATAGAAATAATTTTAGAATTCTTTGATCTTTTTTAACCTTGCGAAGCGTTAAATTTATTATAAGGTCTTTGATTCGTTTTTAATATTTACTTCTATGTATTAGTACAATAAATTTAAATATTTAAATATAAAAACATTATAAAACAAAAACTAAATAATAGATTTTAAATAAATAAAGGTAAATGATTAACAGAAATATCTAAGATTTTTCTGACTTGTAAATCCCCTTCTGGAGAGCGTGTAGACACGTGTATTGTGTGACCCAAGTACGGACAGCACGGGCAGCGTTAAAATCGTGGATACTGTTGAGTTTTAACGGATAAGAACATAAGAATACAAACAGCGGAAGCACGTGGGTTTCAAATTTCACCCCTCCTCCTACCTCACCAAAACGGCTTCCCATTACTCTTCTTTTCAATTTCAAACCCTCCAAATATCCCGCGAACCCAAAATTCCCACCAAAACAATAATCCCTCCCTCCCGCCGCAACACTCTTTCAAAACCAAAGCTTCTCCAATACGCCCTGCAAAATCCCCAAACTACCCTCTCCCACCTCCAATCTTCTCCCGCAAGCTTTACCTTAAATTTTCAAATTCCCCGCTCCAATTTTCAATCACCTCCTTATATAAACCATCCACTCCCCTCTGTTCAACTCAAACCCTAAACCCCAATTCTGTAAAGAAAAAACCCTTTTCTTTCTCCCCATTTCCAATCCCAAAATGCCTTCAATTCCAGAAGAGCCTCTCTTGGCCCCTAACCCTGATCGATTCTGCATGTTCCCTATCCAATACCCTCAAATCTGGGAAATGTACAAGAAAGCAGAAGCCTCGTTCTGGACGGCGGAGGAGGTGGACCTCTCGCAGGACATCAGTCACTGGAACACTCTTACCGACGGCGAGCGCCATTTCGTCACCCATGTCCTCGCCTTCTTCGCCGCCTCCGACGGCATCGTACTAGAAAACCTTGCCGGCCGTTTCATGAAGGAGGTCCAGGTCTCCGAGGCCCGCGCCTTTTACGGCTTCCAGATCGCTATCGAGAACATTCACTCCGAGATGTACAGCCTCCTCCTCGAAACCTACATAAAAGACTCCGTAGAGAAAACCCGTCTCTTTCACGCCATTGACACCATTCCCTGCGTCACCAAGAAGGCCAACTGGGCCCTCCGCTGGATCGACTCCTCCGAGTCCTTCGCCGAGCGCCTCGTCGCCTTTGCCTGCGTCGAGGGAATCTTCTTCTCCGGAAGCTTTTGCTCCATCTTCTGGCTCAAGAAACGGGGCCTCATGCCTGGACTCACTTTCTCCAACGAACTCATCTCCCGCGACGAGGGTCTCCACTGCGACTTCGCTTGCCTGCTCTACTCTATTATGCGGACCAAGCTCCCCGAGGAGCGCGTGAGGGAGATCGTGCGCGATGCTGTGGACATCGAGAGGGAGTTCGTCTGCGACGCGCTACCTTGTGCGTTGGTGGGGATGAACGGGGCCTTGATGAGTCAGTACATTGAGTTTGTTGCTGATAGGTTGCTCGGTGCGCTTGGGTGCGGGAAGGTGTACAATGTACAGAACCCATTCGATTGGATGGAGCTGATTTCACTGCAGGGGAAGACCAACTTCTTCGAGAAGCGCGTGGGGGAGTACCAGAAGGCTTCAGTTATGTCCAGCTTGAACGGTAACGGTGATGCCCACGTCTTCAAGATGGATGAAGATTTTTAGTTTATTGGAGTTAGCCTTCGTCTTTCATCATAGTAATATTTCACTGTATTTTTACCGTTGTCAAATAGTTTATGGGCTTATTTTGTTTTTAGTGGTAGTATTTAGAAATTTTTTATTGTTTCTGATTTTTCTTTGAGGAATGATAAAATATACTTTCAGTTTCCCTGTACTGTGACATTTTATTGATTTAATAATAAATTAGCCGAGGTTAATGAAAAAAGGAAAATGGTAACATTTTACGTATTTGTATTTACTTTTAATGGTAAAATATGATATTCGAGACCATGTTTATCTAAAGTAAAAGTATGAATGTGTGGAAAGGTTCGAACTTAAGCTTATTCGCTCCGTGATTCGCCATTAATCGTATCGGTTTAGTTGCACAGTGACTCGCCAGGCTGGTATATCTTCGTTCTACCGTGTTTATGAGCGTTACGAATGGCATCTGGGACGCAAAGTACTGGGATGTTAACAAGAGAGCAACTTTTCCATCTTTTCGATCGTTTCAGTTTCCTTACTTCTCAACCTGGTACTCTATTTTCGTAACCCTATTTTGTTCTTCTGCTTATCGAATGATTGATTGCTGCTCGCGTTTGATTTTCGCAATCTATTGTATATGTAGATGTGAAGAAAAAGATTTCTGGGGCTGTACAGGATAAACAGGTGAATTTCTTTATCGTCGTTTTTCCCTTTTCACCTTTATGTCTTACAAGTCTGATTAAATGGCCTTATCTTCAATATAAGGCGACTTTGCTTCTCTCATCGTATCACATATTTAGTTCCCTTAGCCGTCCTTGATTTAAGAAATAATAGACGGGTTTGTGAGGGAAATTAATTGCAAAAAATTTAGACTTAGTTGACTTTTTTGTATTGCTTTTTAATTAAGATTAGAGTTTAATTTAAATAAATCGTGTAATAGAAGATCCGTGCTGGGTATGGAGGTTATGTTCTAATTTTGATGAAAAATGCCAAAATCATAATGTCCCCAAACCTAATTATTGTCGTAAAATGATTATGTAGGAACGTTGACAGAATTTGACTTCGTTTCCTTGTTAGTCTCTTCCTCCAATTTGAATTGATTAACGTGACAGCTGAGCTGGATAACTATAACCTTTGTCTGTGCTTTCTGATTTATTGTTTGATTAGTCAGTAGAGGAGGGCAAATCTTGGTGCAACAATAAGGTTTGAAGGTTTAAATTCTGGACACGACCCCTCTGCTTGCAGGGATAAGGCTACACATATCTACCCTTCTTAGACTTCACTAGTTGGGGGATCTGGTGCTTTGGATTGCCCTTTTTTATCAGCCATCACAAACCACATGGGGCATTGTTGTGCACTTTTTATCCTTTTTTTATTAGCATCTGTGTATGTGGGGTTAGTTTTATGGAAAGACACCTAAATGCTTGATAGAGTTAAGTAGCAAGTCGATGTAAAATGAAGCTTTTGCCCTTTGCATTTATGTGATAAAAGTTAGTATGTAATGAATTTCATTGTCATTTCCTGGATTTCATAACTAATGAGCAGGAGGCTGTTGCTGTGACCACTGCAATACAAGAAGAGATATTTTCGGAGATGGGTGTTGGTATGTCGGTTTTATTGTGATATATTAATTGTCTGTACTTTGTAGCTCTGGAGCCTTACTTTTCATATTATTTGTGCCATCTTGACACTTTTTGTGTAAACTCACAATCCTATATATCAATCGTCCGTGATCTGTTTCCTTGCATCCGTGATTGTGGTTTATTTTTCCCTAGATGCAAAACCATCTAGAGGTTTATTGGTTATTCACTTTTTCATCCATAAAGAGAATCAAACACATAATGGATTAAATCATCTAGAACTTTTCATGGTAAAATGTGTTGTGCTTCATTCTCTTGGTCTTTGTTCTTGGAAAAAAAAGAGTTGACCCTAGATACATGGTTGGCGATACTTTTATATCAACCAGCTAGACATGCCAATGCAGATTAGTTTATGAATTTACTTTTGCTGGATGTAGTATTGGGACTATAGCTTGGTTGGAATTTAAGGTTGAATGTTGTTTCTTCCCTAAAATAAAGTCTTAAAAAACTGCAGTTTTCACTTTTGATGGGAATGGCTTTTTCTTAAAAAACTTTTATTGTACATGACTGTTCGTTTCCTACCATTTTAGTTTAGGATAGGTGTGGGTTGAACTTGTGCATTATGATATCTGAAATGATTGTTTGCAGAATCTGTTTTATTGCATAACCAAACTCGACAGTAATTAATTCTTAAACATTGTTATTTTCATAATTTACACAACAGATCCAAGATTTGGTATCTCGTGCCTGGGAAAAGTCAGTACTGTATATGAGAATGACATGGATTTGATGATTCAGTTTTATAAATTCCTTTCTAAGTAAGTTCTCTCTCTGTCTCTCTTTTATGTAGTTTTCAACCACTTAACCTGTTAACGTTTTCTCTTCATTGTTAGAACACACATTTATAAAAATGGCCATTTCCTACATTAAAGAGAAGCAGTTAATCAGTTCTCCAAGTTAGCATTGGCAAGGGAGTAGTTACTAGGAGACAGATCAGGGACGATTGAGATATATAGGGATGCAAGAAAAGAGTGTAGGTGGGAAATTTATTTACGTAGGATTTGTACAGAGGATAGTTTAGTCCTCCCAGACGGACTGGGATATCTATTTTTTTTTTCCTGTTAGAGGGTGTTAAAATGGTTAATGTGGATTAGTAATAATCTATAATTACAATATCAATGTGATTCCATAGAAAGTGGTAAAAAACAACCAATCAACTTTATGAAATATAATTCAGCGAAGCAAAATCACAACATGCAAATCTTCGCTAAAAGAACTTTTGGCGTTTTTTGAAAGTGTAAATTCTCTATTTTACCCAACGAAAGTCAATGTTCTTCACTGCATTTTGATAATTAAGTCTTAACAAATATAAAATCTCAATCAACTTTAAATTTCATATATATAATATAAATGTTGTATGTAATAAAAAAGTGAAAATAAATTGTTCAATTTAGAAATTTACAACTACAAAAGTGTATTTAAGGTGTCTCTGATGTCAATTAATGTATTTAATCATATTAAATACAAAGACAGAGAGAATTGGAGCACGTATAACAATAATAATTAAAAAGATTTTCCCACTAACATGAATTTGTGTTTTCCATCATCTAACATATATTTATAATTACATCTGTCTAAGGCATGGATCAAAGTTAGATTTCTTTAGGTACATAAACATCTTTTATCAACAATAAAGTGTGCCCGAAAGGTAAACATAAAGAAACAATTCTTGTGTCATTACAGGTACTTCAGCTCCATCCTTAACAATCACACTTAGTTTCCCTAGACACGTGATCCCCCTCCCCCCCGTAAAGAATTCACAACATGAATAGGAAATCTAACTACCACGAATTCGGAGGAACATCAATCACATCAGATTCAACAGTTAGAACTATGGAATGACCTTCCTTTTCTTGTCTCTTTTTAAGAATATAGCAATCTTCGGCCTTGTAACCATACTTGCAATTACCCTAAAAGTATTTGTTATTGGGACTCTGCAGGTTGTGACACCATTTCTACATTCTTCCATTTGAAATTAGATGTCCTAGCAGCACCTTTAATAGTATCTGAAGTAGAAGTGGCAAGTTGGATGCCCAGTCTTGGATTTTTCGTTGATTCTTCCTCTTGAGTGACTGTAGCAATTTGTCCATTCCCTTGCCTCTCATGTTTTTTAATATTGTATGAAGTCTTCTCGATGTCAAACTTTGAAGGCAGAGATTCAAGAGCACGGAAGATCAAGGTGTTTTAATTTCGAAGGTGCTAAGAAATTTGCTTTCCAAGGGAAGAAGAATGTTAAAAAGGTGGCACAACTTGTTGGAAGCCCACTAAGAAATAAATTATGGGTAATTGCAAGAAGTAAGGTCACAAGGGGAAAGATTCTTATATTAAAAGGAAACAAGGAAAACAAGGTAATTTCTTTAGTTCTAACTTGCCTTGAACCTAATGTGGTTGATGTTCTTCCAAAGACTTGGTGGTTAAACTTAGGTGCCACTATTCATGCTGTGAATTCTTTATAGGGATGTACAAGTTTGGGGAAACCATATGCTGCTTATGTTCCTTTCAGTTTCATGAGAAGGAATTTAGTTTCCATCTCTGCTTTGAGCAGACATGGTTACAGTTTTATCTTTGGTGATAGAAAATGAGAATTTATGTCATTGTTTAAATACATGATTGAATCTACGTGCATTTATTCAAAATGATTAAATTCACCAGTGAGTTCTGATAGAGGATTAAAAGTATATGTGAGAAAGAATAAAGGCGGGAAGCAGAGAGTTTAGTTAGCAGTTAGTTAGAGGTATAGAGGAGCATAAATAAAGAGTTAGTTGTAAAGGGAGGGATTCATTCTGTATTCTTTGTTTGTTGAGTTTACTGGAACTTAGTCCAGTGGAGGGAGGTTTGGCTTCCTTGAGTGTTTTCGATACAATTGTATTCTTCAATTCATTGAATAAGACGAGGCTATTCATTGTGTTTGGGTCTGTTATGTGTGAATCACGTGTTATTGACTTCTTGATTAAAGAAGTCCATCAAGTTCTGTGTTTTTTCTGCAGTAAACCTTTGGTACTAATATCGTGCTTATATCAGAATTTCAGTTTAAAGCATTCTTTGGAGCCATAAACGTTGCAGTCTAGCGTGGAATTGATGTTAAATATTTTTATGTGCTTTGGATTTTCATTAAGAATTAGCTTCTTTTGGAGAAATAATTATCTTTTATTTTTTGGTTGCCTTTCAGACGAGCTTTTGAAATAAAAGACCATTTATTTCTCAAAACATAAATAGGAACAAGCATTCAGTCTATGGTAGCATTTTGATAATGTTTATTGGTGTACTTAGCTTTGATTGTTTTTTATGCACTCAGCATACGTGTTTTAATTAATTTACAATAGGTTGGAAGCAACTTATAGCTAAAATATTATCTAACCCAAAAATGTACTTCGTTGTTGAAAGCTACTAAACCCTATTTTCTGATTTAATGCTTGCCTTTTCTTTTGTCCCTACACAAAATAACTTAAACGACTTTATTTGGAAGAAGGATGAATATAGTTATGTAATGGCAAATGACTTTTGGCAGAGAAGAGGTTGCCTGCGATGAAGCAGAGCTTGAAGAAGAAGAATTTGCAGAAAAATTGCTCAACCAACAAATGTTACAGGAACAGGTAAAATTTATTTGACTTCTGATAAATACTTTGGTACTTGCTACACTACTATTACTGAAAGCGTGAAAATTTACAGCAACTAGAGATGCTGAAGTACATGCGCAAGTTTAACTTGGACGATCAATGTGCAATCCTTGAGAAGGTAAATACTCGTTTCAAAGTACAGGGACATTCGTTTTAAATATTGCTTTCAATAAGAACATTCGTTTTAAATATTGCTTTCAATAAGAAAAATATAACAGTGGTAATCAATTGTGACCCACCAACGCTGAATTTTAATTACATTTTGCAACACTTTATCGTCATTATCAACACCTAATATAGGGATTTTAGTATTTGGTATTAGTGCACCTAACCTCATATTTAGAAGCTGCTGCTAATTGGTCTCAATATTTTTTGGATGTGCTTAAGAGATCGTAGGACTATGATTAGGGATTCATGTCTAATCATTTATAAATTTTTCATAAAGATTGCATATCTTATTTTCTTATAACAGTGAGATCTCCTCGTCAGTCTATGTGCTACCAAACCATTTCTCAAAGTTTACATATCTTAGTTTCTTACATATTATTCCCGTAATTGAGTGCCAAATCACAAAGGATGGAAAGTCCTTTAATACAGCCAAGGATTCTTGAATCACTCAAGAACTTAGGAGAATCACTCTCACTAAAATAGAAGGGATAAAACCCTAATTTCTTTGCATAAAAAATCTGACTTGTGCATTTGATGAAAATAGTTAAGCTTATGTCTAAGTTTTCAAATTGGGCCCTTATTACAACTTGAAAATAAAGTCAAATTAAAGCCTGCTAATTGATTGGCCTAAAGACATAATTTGGTGAGCCAATTTTACAAAGATTGGGCTATTTTAAAAACAAACTAACTTATAAAATAAAACAGCAGTAAAATGGAGCTTTAGTTTTCTTCCATTTGGGCCATAATGCAATTCATCATCTTGGCCTTTTCTCCTTAAAAATTGGTCTTGTATTCAATTAATATGGACAACACTTGTTGAAGAACTTCCTTTGCTTTCCTTGCTCTGGTTCTTGTCATAGGTCCTCCAAGTTTTTCAAGTAAATCCTTGTTGTTCATGGTCACGTCAAATCATTGGTTGGATTCACATCAAATACATTTCTCAATAACTCAGTTTTCTCACATTATACGAATCCTATATATATATATGTGTGTGTGTGTATGTAAATATGTATTTCACCTTTGTCGGGGTTGCTTAGCATATGGCTTTGAAGCTTCACAATCTTTTTCAGGAGTTTTGAAAATTACTTACTTGAAGCGGTAGAAATGAATATATTTGATGCTTTTGACCCTTTTCTTGTTGCAGTTACACCAGCACATGGAAAACGGCAATTATGAAAGCGAGACATCCATTTTGTCAGCTGAGCAGATCGAAGAGATTGTTCCAAGAAAGGTGTCCCCCCTGTATACGCCAAGGTAGACTTAGAAGAGTAGCTTGCGTGACATTTTGTTTGGGAGTTGGCCAAATCACAATTCTTGACAAATTATTTACTTTATTTGGTCAATTTTTGACATTTTTATGTTCATTTTATTTCTGTACTTGGACTGCTTTAAGGTTAACAATTTTAGATGTGGGAGGTGTTTACAGCCTTGTCATGGCTAGGCTTTCTGCCTCAGCATTAAGAACATACCAACCACGGTCCAATTTCTTTATGGGAAGTACTATACTTAATCCTTATTATCAAAGCTAATCCGCGCAAGGAAAACCACGGTGGAAAACTATTATTATGATGCTTCCATTTTTTAACTATGGGATCGGTTTTTTTTTAAAGCACAATTATACACACTTGTAATTAATAATGCTATAAAAAGTTTGAAAGTAGCTATTATGAAAATGGAAATAAATGAAAATCTCGAGTCTAATAACTCCGCAGCACTCTGGTAGATTGCTTAAGATTTGTACTGTTGCAAACTTTATTTTTTCTTTTTCAAATAAATTGAAGGAATATATAGTTTTATCTTTTTGGTTGGTTTCAAGATTCATTCGTAGTCAGTAAACGGCTTAAGGATTAGCTATTATCATATAAATATAAGTGTGAATAGCACTTGTGATGTTATGTCCACACTTGCATACTGAATATTTGATAAATTCCGCAGAATACGCAGAGTTTTGCCCGGACTGGGAATTGTTGTTGGTGCTTATTGTCACACTATGCTTAAATTTGACTTACTCATTTGTTTGTCGTTGTGATAAGCAGCGGAAAATAAAAAATTGGGAAGCACGCTTTTATATGAGCAGTTTCTTGAAGTAGCTTTAACGACAGTGTAGTTATAGAAAAGTTGCTAGGTTCTATGTAAGCAGGTTCTCATTTCGTCAGGGTTCAACTGGCAGGAGTTATTTTTGGTTAGAGACAATGTACGTTTTCAAGGAAGATATATTTCCAATACAACACGTTTAAAAGTTACGTGGTAGTGAAATTTCATAATTTATATCAGATATTAATGACTCATATCAGATATCAATTGTTGAGATGGCCGAGTTGGTCTAAGGCGCCAGATTAAGGTTCTGGTCCGAAAGGGCGTGGGTTCAAATCCCACTCTCAACAATTTATTTTTGTTTTACTATTTTTTTGATTGATGTTAGTCCAGTTTTTCTCTATCCACGTTAGTTACATTTTTAGCCCATACTAGGTCAACTTTTTTTTTATCGATGTCAAGTGAAAATTTTCAGTTGATGTAAGTTTGCAGTTTTGAGTTGATGATGATACATGTTATATTAGAGTAGATATTATTGTAATTATATTTTAATGATGTATACCTAGGTTTTTTATTGGCTGAAATTAGTTAGTTTTATTTTACTAATATTGATGAGACTATTTTTAGATGGATGCTAAACATATTTTTGTGCTTAACCGTGTATTTTCTTTTCAGTTGATTCATGTAGGGATTGCTTTCAAATTACTAGTGTTACTTAGGTTCAAAGTGCTCACAATTTTCATTTTACTTGTAATTGGGGAAACTTTTAAATAACATTGAATATGATTGTGTTTTCACAAATCTTAAATCTTGAAGGAATTTTAGAAGGTATTGGTGAAGAAGTTGGCAAAAGAAATTCGACAAACAACATTAAAAAGTATTTCTAGTCATGTTTATTGAAATAGTTGTGTCTAACATCAATTAAAAATAATCTTGACTTGTGTCAATTGTGGAAAGTTTTTACAATTAGTTGTGTTAAAATAAAAGAGAAAGAAACATAGGATGAATTTTTAATGTGACTTGCACATAGAATTATGTATTTATAAATATGAAAATATAAAGAGATGAACTTATGTCTTTTACATTTAAAATTAAAATATAATATTGTATCTAACAATACATAATGATATCTTAACGTCCTATGTTGGTGCATAATTTTTCTATACAATTAAGTAACCAAGTTTATTAAAACTTCTTACAATAAATTAAATATGTTTAGTTCGATTAAGATTTTTGTATATAATTCTTTTATAAATTAAAAACACTTATATATTTGATAGATTAGGAGTTAATTACATTTTTTCTTGTATTTAAAATGAAAATTTCTTTTCTAAAAGGAAGGTCCATGGGTTAGCTCTAACCTACATGACTTTTGTGGATATTTTGGCTCCATGTATTTTTTCAATAGGATCTTTTTGGCCTTGTCAGTTTCTTTGGCCTCAGCCCATGTAGGTTAAGACCAAACCATGTGAGGAGAGCCAAATCGATAGGTCTACCCTCAAGCTAATCATATAAATCGTATGTACCAAACTTATTACAAATATAATCAATTTTAGGTTTCTATAAAGACTTAGTTAAAATATCTCCTAATTGATTATTTTAGTTAACAAATTCAGTTTTGATGTATCTAGATACAATCTTTTCTTAAATAAAGTGATAGTCAATCTCAATGTGTTTGGTCCTTTAATGAAATACATGATAATACTTATATGAAGAGAAACCTGATTGTCACATATAAGTGTCATTTGAGTGACATCTATAAATTGTATCTCTTTAAGTAATTATTTAAGCCAAACAAGTTCGCAAGTGATTAAGGTCATAACTATATAGTCTACTTCTACATTAGATCTTGGCACAACATTTTGTTTCTTACTCTTCCAAGAGATCAAGTTGCCACAAACAGAGATACAATATCCATAAGTGGACCCTCTACTAGAAGGATATGATGCCCAATCATCATTTGAATAATAAACAACTTTAGTATATGGTTATTGTGACCATATAGCAAACCTTTTATAGGATATCCTTTAATGTACTTTAATATGTGAATGACTACATTTCAATGATCTATATATAAAGAATTGAGAAATTTACTCATCGCATTAACTATAAAAGAAATGTCAAGCGAGTAGTAATAAAATAGTTCAATTTTCCAACTAGTACTTCTCAGGATTTGAGAAAGACCCCTTGATTAGGTAGGAGTTTAGTATTGAAATCCATATTGGTGTGTTAGTAGACTTTGAAGTTATCAATCTAGTTTTCTCCAAAATATCCAATGTATACTTCTTTTGATATAATAATGGCCAATCACACACCCAATGTCACTCACAACTAGATAGAATTTGACTATATAGGCTTAGTGCTTTTCTTTGACCTTTCTTGTGTATTGTGATTTTTTTCATTTATGTTCTCCCTTTTCAACTTCTTTCTTTTCTTCATTCTGGTTTTGATACTTGTATTCATGTTGAAGAATATGACCATTGATGATCTTCATATTGCTTAAGTTTTCTTGGGGAAATTCTTGATATGATCTTTTGAGTATTTCTTTTCTTTCAATCTTGAACTATCTTTCTTTCTTTTCTTGGATATCTTCAGTTTTGAATTTGTCCAATTTTTATTTATATTAGTGTTGCAGCTTTGAATATAATCTTCAAGATACTCTTTATATATTTTATAATCTTCAAAATGTTTGTGTGCTCATAACAATTACATAGGATATTTTTTAATATGGGCAATCTTCAATTCTTATGCATAACCTTTAATCAGCATATATGATATTCAAATAATCTTCTTCTCGAATCAAATCTTTAATAAATTTTCTTCTAATTCTTGATTTGCATTATAAGGAATTTGATATTCTATTTGTTGATTTAATCTTTCTTTTCAACGTTCAGATTTTCTCTAGTAAATAATGTATCACACCCAATTCTTTATTTTTTCTCATGTGCGTCTAGTGCTTTATTAGGCTTAGTTTAGTTAGTTTTGACTTTCTTATGTCATCAACTCATACTTGACTCGACTAATCATCATGCTCATATGATTGTTTGATTTGACATTAAGTCCATATGGTCTTACTTGATCTTTATTTGTTTGGTTAATGTGACTCATTTGATCACTTGGTTTGACTTCCACATAGTTTGACCTATTTTAACTCTCTTATTATCATAAAGTTTACTATTAGCTTTGACTCGTTTAGTGAGGTTCATTGCCTTGTCTCATTTGATTGACTTTAGTGACTTGGTTTGTTTACCGTACACTTTCAAACTCTTTTCATTTAGTCTTCACAATTCTATTTCTGATGGAACTTGTTTTAACTCATTAACGTACATTAGATATAATAATAATCAAATATATTTTAGATTAATTAACATTTAATCAACACATCATATAATCAAATTTTATGATTGACATGTTTAAATAGCGTCTTACCAGTATGTAGTTTAGTGATGATTTTAGTCTCGATAGTCTTTCTTTCTCTAGTTTTTTCAAGATTATGTTCCATATTTCTGTGGCTTATTTGGAACTTAGTACTTGAATATTCTAAGAGTTTTTTCTGATATATTTTGCGAATTCGTAATTTAGGGAGATATTAAAAAGGATACTTCACTAGTACAAAATGGGCTTTTAAACTCGCACAATAGACCTCGGTTTACACCAAACCGCTGTCTATTCAGACACGGTGGCAGTTTTGTAATTAACGAGACCTTATAGGCCTCGGTTCAGACTTGACCGGTGCCAAAAAGGGTTACTACTTCGGTTGTGAAAGCAACCAGTGCCTAATTAGTGGTTTCTGACACAGTTAAAAAAAACCGGTGCCAAAAAGGGGTGTACTACATCGGTTGGTAGGAGGGACCGAGGCGTATCAGCCTCTACTGCCTCGGGCCAGAAGGACCGAGGCATATAACCCTCTTATTTCCCCAAATATTTTCCCCAGTTTGAACGAAAACCTACCCTCACTCTCGCCTCCCTCGCTCTCGCGCCTCCCTCGCCTCCCTCTCGCTCTCGCGCCTCCCTCCCCTCACCTCGCCTCCCTCTCGCTCTCGCGCCTCCCTCCCCTCACCTCGCCTTCCTCTCGCTCTCGCGCCTCCCTCCCCTCACCTCGCCTCCCTCTCGCTCTCGCGCCTCCCTCGCTCTCGCGCCTCCCTCCCCTCCCCTCGCCTCCCTCGCTCTCGCGCCTCCCTCCCCTCACCTCGCCTCCCTCGCTCTCGCGCCTCTCTCCCCTCGGTCTAGCTCCGTCGCTCTCTCGGTCTCCAAAATCTCCTGCGAGTGCGTCGCCTCTAGAGGGAAGAGCAAGCGGTGGTGGTGCGTCAATGGTGGCGGCGGTGATAGTGGTGGTGGTGGTGGTCAGATTAGGGTTTTTCTGATGTTGATGGTGGTGGTGCGAATCTGAGATTAGGGTCAGATTGGGGTAAAATTAGGGTCAGATTAGGGTTTTTCGAATCTGAGATTTTGTTTTACTTGCATCTTTGAATCTGAGATTGGGGTAAAATTAGGGTCAGATCTGATGTTGCCTGTGTTAACTTTTCTGTGTTAATTTGCTTGAGGCACCAAAATTAAATTCCTGTGTTAATTTGCCATCATTTTCAAAGCAAGCTAATGTGTTCAGATCTACAAAAAGGGGTGAGGGTTTTGCTTAATCTGAGTTCTCTCCTTGTTCAAAAACCCTACTGATAATGCATAACGAAAAAAAAAATAAAAAAAAGACCCTACTGCCTCGGTTTAGCTTCCAACCGAGGCAGTAGAAGGAGAAGAACAATCTCGGTTCTGATAACCGAGGCCGAATCGTACCGTTTTTTGTCTCGTTCCAGAACCGAGGCATAAAGTTGATCACTTTTTACCTCGTCTGAATATGCCTCGGTTCAAAAAACGGTGCCTATTAGCGAATTTAACCGGTGCCATTTCCTTTAAATGTACTAGTGCTTGGAGATGTTAAACTTAATGTCTGGAAAAACTTTATTGTGTAACTTATAAAGATTGATACCGGTGATGTTTGGAGAGATTGTATTAGCTGTAATAAAGTATTTTGATTAATGAAATATCTTAAATAGTATATATGAAAGAGACCTTGACATAACCCTTGAGTTAGGAATAAACGAGTGTAAAAGTTCTGTTTATACTTTATCTGCTTATTGTTTTATTTCAAATCATTCAACGTGCAAAAAGAGTAGACTCCCTTAAATTTCCGTTTATAGAGCCATATGCACTCTATGCACTAACAGAGTGCATAGAAACATGTCACGAAGCAAGCAATGTATTGCATATCTCCAAGTGAGATAAACTGTTTTTAACTATTTTTTTTGGCACAATCCGATTTATTTGTGGCTTAGTTTCCCTTTCTTTAAATGTCTCTCTTAAATTTGGTGCAGAACAATCTCAAATTGTGCAGTTGTTTTACCCATCAAAAGAAGACAAATAAAAAAGCGAGAAATCCTAAATAAGTATTATATACTTAAAAAAAGTAATGATTCATGGATATAAAAACGGTGCATTAATACTTAGTATGTACTTACAAAATGATAGATTTATATATAGGAAAATGTTATTTTGACAACAAAAGTTTGACACAATTTTGACAACGGCGACGTGGCAGCTGTGCATTGGCTCAGTGAATTGAAAACAAACCAGAAAAAACCCAAAATACCCCTCACCCCGGTTCACTGAGCCAATGCACAGCTGCCACGTCGCCGTTGTCAAAATTGTGTCAAACTTTTGTTGTCCAAATAACATTTTCCTTATATATATATATGATGTAATAAGAAGAAAAAGTTAAAAAAAAAGTATATGATAAGTGTGGACAAAATAAGAAATGACCATGAATAATTTTCCTTAAAAAACTTGAACACAAACTTTGATAATATTGCATGAAGAGGTAAAGAAACGTCTGAACATGTAAAAGAAAAAACGAAGAAGAGAGAGATGATAGAACTTGTTTGAGTACTAGAAAACAGAAATTGTAATTAAAATTGGAGAAATGGTAAACAAGGGGTGTGTAATCATTGAACATAAAGCAAAAGAAAGCATAAAATTCAGCAAAATCCATGACTAATATCAGTAGCATTAACAACTGGTGGAATAACAAAATGCCAAAGCTTCCTAATACCCCCAACCCTATATTTCATGCACAAAAATTCCCTCGCATAATGTTTCTCAATCTCCCTATCTACGTCATGAAGAAACACGTGTGTCACGCCCGAATTTCTCCTCCCACGCGCCATCATGGCAGCTGAGTATATCACCGCCATCCTCCCCGGTGCAGCGGGAAAATACCCTCGGGGCCCGTCGATCATTATCACATCCCAATCACGATCGTACACATCATTCGGCAGGTTGCTGAGTGCCAGCACGCACCGCAAGTCACCCTTTAAGGGATGACCGGTAGAGGTGGTGCCGCCACAATCCCTTTTGTAAGAGGTTAGGAGGGTCTTGGCGTCGGAGAGGCGCGTCTGGTAACGCACTGTGTGGGCGCGTATGATGGGGAAGCGTTGGAGGGCGGCGAGGGTCCACTTGGGATCTTCCTCAAGGAACAACGTGGTGCCACGTGGATTGAAGGAGTCCCACATGAGGGAGTCGTGGCCGAGACCGAATACGAGGAAGTTGCATGGGGCGAGGGATTGGAGGACGTCGAAGGTGCGTCGGATCTCGCCCTTGGTCTGTTGCGGGAGCGCGAGCGCGGTGGCGTAGTGGAGGATGGTGACGAGGGTGAGGGGTGTGTCGTCGAACTCGGCGGCGATGACGGACTCAGAGTTGGTGAGGCGGAGGGGTTTGGCGGTGTAGATGCAGAGGCTGTTGGGGTCGATGAGGGTGTGGCGGAAGATGAAGAGGAGGAAGAGAGTGGTGGCGAGTGTGGCGGCGAGGAGGGTGAGAAGGCGGGAGTTGGGGTTGGAAGGGTATTTCTTCTTGTGGGAAGGTTGGGAGGATCTGAATATCCACGCTTGCATGTTGCTATACGTGTGTTTGATATGTGAATGAAGCTATGTGACTCTGCGGAGGCTCTGAATGATGGAAATGTTTGAGATGCATGGAGATGAGCGGTTGTAGCCACAGTTTCATGGACAGATCGTTTTTCTATATTTAGCTCACATAGACTTTGTCGCATCTTTTGTGGTAAATCATGTTATTTTAATCTTTTTTATTTCAAACATGTTAGTTTTTTGAGGTAGTCAAACCATGTTTCTATCCACTTTGGGAAATCCAATGAGCAGTGTTAACTATCAATGCTTCGGCGAAATTTTATCAGGAAGATAAAGTAAAACAAATTTCTGCTGATAGTTTTAGGTTGCTGTAATTAAGATATGAGTATTGTTTTAGGATGTGCGATATGCCGTGGTTGCAAAAGAGTCAATTGATTTGAGAAATTATCAATCAGTCTTTCAAATTTTTGTGTGGGAGGGTATCCACCAGCATATATGATGGCAGTGGTGATGCTGGTATGCTGCAAAGTGATATCAATCTCATTTTTTTCAGTGTTTTAGAGAAAAACTAAATAGAAAGAATAATCAAAACAAGAAATAACCTGAGAAATGAGAAATTGATGAAAATAAGATTAAATATTTAGTTGCTTAATAAAGTAAACGTAGATGGGAAATAGAATGTTTTGGAAGCTTTTTTTTTTTTTTTTTCATTTCTTGTGAAAAATGCGAGAAAAAGTATAATGGCCTTAGAAATTATTTCTCTCTCCCTCTACCAAGACAATCAGTTCCCTCCATCAAATTTTCCTCCACTCTACCAACCACACCCTTATTATCATGAATAAGTGCTGTAATATATCTTTATTTTCAATAATTGCAACGATAAACGAATTATTTCAATTGCTACACTTCATTTTTTACTTTAATTTTATACATTACATTATATTTTCTATCTCAAAGGTATGTTTGATCCTTGTAAAGAAAATCAAAACGCTGTCTTTGAGTGCAGGCTTGTATTGCCTGAGCTGTGATGTACAACTACGTTAATTATCAAATCAGAAAAAGCAGTTCCCAGAGTCTATGAATCAAACATGAATCCATGTTGGAAAGGTTGCAAAAAACCGTACAAATTCTCAAGTGGTCTCAGTTGCATGTAAAATGAAAAAAAATATTAAGCAGAAGAACTTCGTGTTAACCAATTTACCAAATCAAATTTTACAGAAATAGAAATCACATATCATGCTGACAGGAAGCCTGAACCATTCACTAACTAGCGGGATATTCCGTCACTGGGTTAAGCATATCACAAGCTTCAAGAGTGTTTTCTTTAAACTAATCACAAAGTAGCTATTCAGTAAATGCGTTAAGACTAACAGGACCATATCATACAAAATTAAGCATAATATCTCCACAGAAAGCCAAGGGATATTCGCATGTCCACAATGCCTGTGTTATAGCCACAACGGGGCGCATTGAAAATATAAAACTGCCGCAAGCTGCTTATTACATCCTCCAGCATGATCTGCTTTTCCTATCTTCAACTTTATCAGCTTCTTCAAACTTTGAGCACAAGACACACATCTTATAATGAAGCAGTATCTGAATATTTGATCATTTTGCAATTAAGAATGCAGAGTGGTTTGAGTGCAAGCTTTATCTCTTTGTCCCAGATGCTGCTGGGTTTGATTGATCTCTGCGCTGAACAGTTCGAGGGACGAATGACAAGCCTTTGCTGCGGCGACCAAAGCTGATATTTGAAGGGGTGGAGTCAGAAGTGCTCAGTTTAGAGACTGCTGAAACAAGGTCATCCACGGTTGCGTTTTCCACTTCCATCATTCCTGCATCCTTCTCCTTAGGAACAGATTTTTTTTGTTGGGACTTCAATCTCTGTTTCTTTGAAGGTTTAGCCTTCTTGAAAAACTCAAATGAGGTGGGAAATTTATGCTTGTCAACCAGATGCTGATGCCTACGATTGTAGCTTTTGAATTTCAAACCACACTTTTCCACCAAGCATTCATACTATATAACAAGGACAAGAAACACATTAACAAGTTGGCATCAAGTGAATAATTAAATATGTGGATGCACAAAATGATAATAGCCTATACAGTTAGGTTCCAAAGAAATAACAGATAAAAAGCATGTAAGGAAGGCAAAAAAAAAGTTTTAAGCAGTATTTGAAAACCAAACCGTTAATGAAGTTTTGCTGTCAACTTGTAAGGTTATATAAATATAAAAGAAAAAAATATAGGGTATACTTTATCAGAGAAAATAGAAGAAACAGAAGTAATTTTGAATGTCCCACACTGAAGAAGGCTACGTATATCCAACTAGTCAATTCTTCAACAATGATCTAAGACCAGGAATATCTTATAGATGCAATATTATAAGGAATTGTATCGTGATAGCACAATGAATCATCTTTACACTTACACACCATATCGTAACCACGTGCAACTTTTGCCTGAAAGAAAGAATCATGCACTTCAGATACATGTATGCTGAGCAACCGAGACGTTGGGTAAACTCTAAAGCACACAGAACAAGATGCAGTATGCCTTGCATTATAGTGATTCTCGAAGTCATCCATTGAAGTCAAGCGTGCACCACAGCCAACAATGGGACAAAAGATTTCCCTGCACAAAAAAAATAGAATTTGAGATGAGGCACGTGGACTGTCACTCGTCATAGTAAAATTCAAAGTTAAAAGTAAGATGATTATTAGGCCCCTATAGGTAACAATCATTCAAAAATTCAGTTTTTGTATCAACACCCTTCCCCCCAAAATCCCTATACACCCCTTATAGAGACTGATTTTTTTTTTTTTTCATTAAGGAATTGAGTTCTAAACGAGTTTCACCTATAGGGGCCAAATGATTATTTTAACCTAAAATGCCCACGTTTTATTCCCTATCCTCTTATTAATACACACCATGTTACAGAAGTTTTCTACCCTTTGCAACCTTGTAGGGACTAAATTTTTCATTCAAGAACTGATTTAACCTATGGGGATCAAACGATAACAACTTTCTCGAGCAACAGAGTATAATACCAACAAATTGTGTTTCTTCAGCATGTATTCAGATAAATAAATTAACCACAACAATTATATAATAAAGAAGCACCTTCATCAAGAACTAAGTAGAACAAAAAAAAAAAACTGCATTTAGAGAACTAGAAATAATGACAATCTATAGTGAAAACGAAGCCCCACATTCGAAAATCATCTGCCAGAAGTGATTTCGATCTCACATAATGCTAAGGATATGAAGCTATCATATAAGGATCAGTACCTTCCTTCTTCCTCTTGCATCCATTTCTCAAGCTGTTCCTTCTCTTCTGTCAATTCCAAAGCAACCTTTGAAATACAAGGGGTAAGTAAATGTTAAATCTAAAAATTCAGTACTTAACATCATTTAATCACATACCAAACAATTACAAAAAAACAAAAAAACCTGTTTGGCAAGAAGTTCTCGTTCGAGATTGCCGGGAGCGAAGAAAGGAGAGTCGGGCCCGAACTTGCGACGGAGCGGTTTCCAGAACGGAAACCCTAATTGTTGATTGTGATTGTTCTCCACTTCCATCGCCATCTTCACACTCTTCACTTCAATCACACAAGGTATTCTTTTTCCACTTTCAATTTTGAATTGAATAGAAACTTCAGAGTGCGGACCATATTTTTGAGTCATATGTTTCTGTCGGACTCTATATACTTGGGCTCAAAACCTCTTTCAAATTCGGCAAGGTCAATTTAGCAATTTCATTACTACTTGTCCCCTGTTTTTCTATTTCCACCTCCTTAGATAACTTTATTTAATTTGTTTTAACCAAAATTCCCTTCACGTAAACTAATTCTACGAGATGAAATTATAGATATAAGTTAGTATTTAATAGAAATATGTGTTCATTGTCTAGTTAATTCAAATTTCTTTCTATGTGTTTATTATTTATCTTTTATTAAATAATTTAGCATTGGTTTATGATTTGAATAGCTAGTTGTTATACCAAAATCATAATTGGCTGATTGTCGTCATTTAACACTATCTAACTCAAACCGTGATTCATTAATAAAATGGTTTTTTTGTCTAGTTAATTAACCTTTTCTATGTTTTTATTATTTATCGTTCGTTAAATAATTTAATATTGACTTATTATTTGAATAACATGTGGTTACATGAAAATCATAATAGGGGTTGTCAGTCGTCATGTAACACTATCGAAATCGCATGTTTCATTTTTTAATTATTACAATTTAATATAAAATATGAAATAAAAAAATCGAAATTGAGAACTATTTCTGAAATAAGAATTTAAGGAGAGGATAAAAACTTAAAATAAAAATGAAGTATAATAGAGGTTTTAAAAGTAAAATAATTTTGAACTTTGGGTTTTTGTTTGAAAATTAGTGTTTTTGAATTTATATTTTTGGTAGAACATAATTGTTATGTTATTTTTTTATTATTATATTTTTGTTTAGGAAAAAAGTCTTTTACCTTTATATAATTGATATAGAAATTAATTAAGAGACTTTAGAAAGGAAAAACATGTAAATTAAATAATCTGGGTATTTAATAAAATGATATTAGGTAAATCTTTTAGAAGATTTAGTTTTTATTTTAAAAATTAATTATATGAAAATAGGAGATATGATCTTGGTGGGTTTAAAGAATGAAAGATATATTATTATTAAAGAAAATCATTATTAGATATTATTAGATATTTTAAAAGATTATGTGGATTTTAAAAAGATTTGGTGGTTGATGATATTTTAAAAAGTAGTTAAGAAAGAATAAGAGAAGAAACCTTAGTGATTTTAGAGATAAACTGAGAGATTTTATTAAAACTAAAAAGATAAAGATAGAATAGAAGAAGATAAAATGGAGAAGAGTAAAAAAGGGTTTGCATTTTGTTATCCTAAAATCAAAAAATGAAAATTAGAAAGATAAGGGTGGAAAAAAATGTTTTTTAGGAGAAAAAAGGAAAAACTGCAGAAAACCTTAGTGCAAGAGAGGATTTGTGGTGTTTCTGAAGTTAGATAAAACCCTAGTATTAGCCAAGGTATGTGGAAACGTACCATTGTTTGTTGTATGCTATGCATTCTCGATTTACTTGCATGAAAATACTTGTTTGATATGTGTTATATGATTATGATTATGATTATTTGTTGTTATTGTTGGACAAGGGTTTGTGTGTGCATGAGAATAGGTTTTTGATAATATTTGTGATGGGTTTTCCTATGAATGTATTATGTATGTTTTGTTGGGTTATCCCAAAAGAGAGTTTGATGCTAAGAGAGAATAAAATTATGATGCTTGGGGGTTTGCATGCAAATATATGTTGTAAGTGTTGGGTTATTGGACTCCCTTCCTATGTAGAAAATAGGCCAAATAATGTGGACCATTATGTCTTTCTTTATTTTAGTGGAAATGGGTAACATTAGAGTCATTTGAAGAGAGGGAAAAACCAAGTGAGAGAGAAAGGAAGAGAAGTCATTCCCGCATAACATAAAACCTACATTGGTGTTTTCATTCACCGTTAGATTAAGCTGATTTAGGGACAGTGGGTTCCAGACGTATGGTTCTTCATTCTGACCATTCAGATCATCAACCGGAGGTCTAGTTTGGGAGAAAACAGTCTCGCATTAGTAACTTTGTTTTGGAGAATTTTCATCTTCTTTGTTCTCATTTGTAAGCATTATGCTTAGTTAGTTTGACTGATTGAAAACCCCGTTTGGTGGTTTTATCGGAGACTCTTTTGCACCATATTATTGATCACAATCAATTTTTCTTTGGTCTAGACAATTCGTGGTTTTTACCCATGAATTGAAGGGTTTTCCATGTTAAAAATTGTTAGTGTCTTTTTATGCTTTGGATTTTGTTTTTGCGCTATTTGTTTAGTGCTCCTTGTCGATGCTCACAAGAAGGGGGATTGAATTTCCGCTGTGTTATTACTCTTTGTTAAGTTGCTATTGTTTTTGGCCCTTTCTCCCATCAATAAGGGTATGGTAATAATCATATGCAGTATAATTGGGAGTATAACATGTCAATGATTGGATTTGGATGATTCAAGTGATGTATTATATGTGTTTGAGTATGTTTGCATGAGTATGTGATGCTTGAATGCATGTATGATGTGTTAAGTATGTTTCTAAGTGATTTAGGGTTGATGTATGTATGTTTGAATGCTTGCATCATGTCCAGAATGTGTTTTAATTCAGCAATGATCAATTATCATTAGTTATAATCGATTATTTGTTCGTTGGTTTTGAGTGTGGTTTCGAGAATAATCGATTATCTGGGATGATAATCAATTATCCTTTCCTGTGTGATGTTTCTAGATAAATTTTATTGAGATAATCGATTATCTTAAGTGATAATCGATTATCACAGTGCATTTTGGTGAAAAATAGCGAATTTGAGTAAAAATGGATGTGGACCAAGCCTGAGGAGCTGTGGAACATGATGATAATAAGATATCGAGTTTAGTGGTTATGTTTAGGGTTAGTTCGACTTGTGGTTGAGAGTGGAGCATGAGTGAGTGTTAGGATGTACCTGAGTATGTGATTGATGAGCATGAGAGTGGAGGATAAGTTTACTTGATATACCTCGTAAATCCTGGTTCTATCTACGGATAGGTGCTTCCTTTTGCCTTGTGTGCATTGGAAGAGTTGTTCGGGTATTGAGCCTTCCTTGTGTAGGGGTAAAGGTGTGTTCCTTATCCTTGTGTGGCAGGACTACATGTTCCTTAGTTGGATTGCGGGAATACTTGAGCAAATCTGTAGGGGAGACTATATATGATCTATGTGGCAAGACTACAATGATGCTCATGGTGTTGTTCATGGATGGGATAATCATGATGATGGTGTATCTATGATGATGGTTATGGTACTTGAGATGTTCCAAGTGTTGTTATGTTGATAACGGTGTTACTATAATGGTTATAGTAGATAGTTAACATAGATGCTAATGGGTAGATAAACCAATGGTCTAAGTGTGAGATGTTGGAGATGACATCAATGGTTAAATATCGAGAATCAAGTAATTCATTATGTTTGAATTATTTATGTGAAAAGATTAAGAATGTTATTATTATTACTTCCATTTATAAGATGTTTGATTATGGTTGATATAATCAGTGTATATGTATCTGTATGTTATATATATATATATATATATATATATATATATATATATATATATATATATATATATATATATATATATATATATATATATATAATTTTAGGAAATTTTTCATTTTCTGAAATAGTCAATTTAACATTTGTACTGGTAAGAAAAAAGTTATATACAATGTACAATATTTATTTAATATTATTGAATAATAAACTCTATGTAAAGTAATTTTGTTAACTTTAAAACAGTTATCTAAATTTTTAAATAAATGAAAATAGTTTCCCTGTGTTACTAACCTCATGAGGTTTCCAAAATATGAAAGGAATGATATCATCACGCTCAAGTATGGGTCTGCAAAATTAATAAATGCCTAATATCGTTGTTACTTAGTTGGAAAATTCGCAGCCCCAGGAGGAAAAAAGCAAAAAAATTTGACGAGTTCAGGTATGGTGCTTGCGTTGAGTGCGTCTGAGGGCTACACATTAACTATTAAAGTGTATACATTTATATTGATTAATTAAGAAAAGAAGGAGCACAGCAAGAAAAGAATTCATGTCAACACCTAATCTTTGAATAAAAAATTAGTTGAGTGGTGATAATTCATGAATTAAATTCGAAGATGATTCACATGATGCATAGGTCAAAGCTTGACATGCGTAGATGCATCTCCATTCTTACATTGGTTACGGTGTCAAAATCATCTAGTAACTACTGATAAACATACTTTAAAATTGCACGCATTTATTAAAATCCTGAGCTTTAAACCAAATTAGCAAGTAATGTGCAGAATAAAATGAAATCAGTTTTTTATTCGAAACCCATATAAGAAAAAAAGAACAATTTAACATAGAAATTAATGAGTACCAACTCCTTTAGTTCAAAGTGACAAGAAACTCGACTCTTGGATCAGGTTTGAGACAAATAAATGGAAAAATGGAAAAACTTTTGACCATTTCATATTAATGACTTTATTCAACAAGCATAAAGTAAAATAAAAAAGAAAACAAATAACCAGTCATTTACTTGTAAATGAGATCAACCAAACAATTTGTTAGTATTTATTATTTTGATTAAAGGAGCTATCAGAAACAAGTTTCAATTTTATGGATAAAATTATATTTTGGTCATGTACTTCTTTTTTTAAGATTTGCCTTTTTTATAAATATTTACTTTTGTAAGTAATTTTAAACAACTTTTGAAAATTATGACTTTAATAAATTGTTATATATAAATTTAATATTTAGTTATGTTAGATTATGATCTAATACATCTTATATAAGATTTTGATCAAGTGTTGTTAAACAATAAAACATAAATAATGAAAACACTACATTTGTAATACACACATGTTTTTCAAAAGATAAATAATGCAAGACACGTTATATTTTTTTTGACAATTCATACAACATATGTTTTTCTTGCTTCATTTTATAAGTGAAGTCTTTATGAGACGACATACATGAACATAATACTTTAAGTTAACGCTGTACTAAACAAAAGTCATCATCAACTTATTTTGTGGTATGAGAATTGTCTCATCCTCACATCTACTAATCTCATAAAACATACATCAATGCCAAATATCTCTTGAAGGACGTATAAAAGTTGCTTCATGTCAACACTTATTCTAACACACCTCATGTTAACTCTAGAAACGCTATATGCCTCAAATGGTCCTTTTGAATTCGATTGAAAGCTTTTTGACCAAGGCTTGATAAGCCATTCCAATTACCATTATGTTGCTTAAAGAAGAGATAAGTATTTAATGTTGAGACCTTAGATGGTCTAATCCTTAGTACTCATTAGGCAGTTTAATACTAGTAGATCATTCAATAGTTTTAACTATAATAAACACTTTAAGTGTTATATGTTATACAACATGAACATTTTAATGTGTATTTTTGTGATATTTGAATAAAACTATGGACCTTACAAAGTTTATGTTTTGTTTAAAGAACAAACAGTATAATGGTTTAAATAAATGGTCTAAATGGACCTTATTTAATGAATTATAGTTTCTTAATATAAATCAATATAAGCCATAATTACTATATATTTTCTAGATAAGATTAAGTTAGGAAGAAGTTCATCTCAATGAGTATAATATCTTTGTTTACCTTGTTTTAATAAAGTAATGATCATTTGATTTTCTAAAGAAGGAAACTAACAACCTTATGTGATTTTGTTTAACTACAATTAATTGTGATATTTGCAAGTATTGTTTGAATTGTTTTCTTAAGGAGAGAATAGGTGATGAAAACGTCTGAAAGAATCATATCATATCTTTCCTTTTCAAGCATCCAATGTTTATGAAGATGAACTTTAAAGATTACAATGAAGATAATAAAGAATACAAAATTAGTTTATTCAAGTTGCAATGGTCTTTACCAACAAAACCATAACAAGAAATCATGTTGAAGATGAAGAACATACATCTGTCACAATAACTCTGTAAGTCTTATAATCTTATTTATGGGTTGTGACCATTATGTCACTCTTTGTGTGCTTAAATATGCTTGTTGAGTCACCGGCAAGTGTACCAGATCGTACAAGTAATATAAAATGGTAAGACCAAGTATCGTGTCCCAAGAGACTCTCGACACTAGACAATCGTGTGATAACTTGATTAATTAAGACTTAAAATGAACGAAATCATTGGTTTAGATTGCAAATACAGTAAATTAAATATGAATGTAGTTTTGATCAATTGAAGAGTAGCACAACGATGAACGGATGATGTTTATGTTATGAGATGAATATGTTGTTGGGGTAGATTTCACCAAGTTTACTCTCATGTATATAAGAATTCTTCTTCTTTCATTAAAGTCAACGTCACTCACTAAATTACTTAAAACCCGATCCCTCGGTGAAGAAAGCCTATCCTTAATTACTAGTTCATACGATTCCTAGCATTCCTAATAATTAATTCTTAAGATCAGGAGCTTAAGACGACCAAGACTCATACCCCCATCCCTGAGAAATACTACTCTTGGGAATAATTCTACAAGAACCTGAATTGTAAGGAACCTCCCGACACTCATGCAATTTATACATCATACTATGAATGAGTTGAACAAAGCAAGCATTCATCACAAAAGAATTACCCTAACAATTAATGAAAGAAGCATAAATTATTAAGAATCAATTCAAATACATGAGAGTTCACAAGGTTACTTCATCCCCCAACAACAAATAGAAGTTAGTTCCCCATTGTCATGGTGAAACTAGATGTACAATGGAGAAGAATGAGATAGAAAAACCCTAAAAGTTGAAGATGGAGGCTCCCGCATCCAAATCTGCCTTCAAAGAGTGGAAGTGTGTGTTGCTACGCCTCCTTTGCCAAAGATACAAAACCTAGGGCGTATGTGTCCTTCAAATAAAGCAGAATCACAACAGAAACAAAGCCCAAGCCCATCTCGCTGGCGCTCAGCGCCCCACTTAGGGCTCCCGAGCATGCTGCTATACTAAAACTGGCGCTCAGCTTCACTCAAAGGGCAAACAGGTGTGGTTCTTCAGGAAAAGTGGCGCTCAGCGCCCCAAAAAGGGCGCCCAGGCAGTGTGCGGTAGGCTTTGGCACTAAGGGCTCCAAAAAAGGTGCTCAAGCTTCGGGCGTTCCTCCTTTCTAGTGCTTTTTCAGATCTTTCTGAGCTCCATCTCCTTGGCACTTTAGCTCTGCTTCCATATTATCTCATTTCTTGCCAAAACAAGGGAATTTAGTCATAAAATCATCAAGTTCAACCTTAACTCTTTTATTCACACAACTTAATAGAAAAACATGATTTCAAGCAAGTTTCTAAGTAGAAAAAGGTGCATTTAGTATCAAAATCTCATCACAGATAGTGGTATTTTCAACCGTTATCACAACCCCAAACTTAGAACTTTACTTGTCCTCAAGCAAAACAAAATGTAACTCAGCTTTTCTCAACAATTACTACAATGACTCAGCATATTTCAAAACTTTTTCTTCTAGGACAAGTAATCACTTTTATCAGCTCATCATAAAGATGTCAGTCAAGATGTACAAATGCCTTAATTCAATCAAACTCAATGTGATGCTCCTGTACTTCAACAAATGCTATCCTTAATAATGATGAATCAACCAAGCAAAGATGAAATCATGAATTCAAAGAACTACTCCTCACCAAGGAAAGTGTTTCACTCAAGCACTCAAAAGTGTATCACTCAAACTCAAAGGTGTATAGTGAGGTGTTGGTGTCTCTTTCACTCTACTATCACAATGTCACACAAATTAACTTTGCCTTTAATTTAACCATAATCAATCATACTCACAAGCAAGTTTTCATCACAAGGTCTTTTCACAGCTTGTAGCTTGGCTGGGCTAAGAAGAAAATTGGTTTTTCTGGACAACAAAATCCTTTAGTTAAGAGAGACATCTATGATTTCATCATTCAAACACAACCTCTCTTTCCCAAAACCATCTTCACTTATTCCCAACTTTCCCTTGCATTGAGATTTTCTTTTCTTTCTTTTCATTTTTCCTTTCTTTTGTTTATGCTTTTCATTTGCTCACTGCTTAGCTCAATGCTTTTTCCTTTGATCTCTTTTCTCAAATTTCCCAGCAACCCCAAACTTAAACCTTCATCAATACCCACAAATGTTCTCAACTTAACTCAAGGAAAAAGTTTCAAACAGGTTTTCAAAAGATGCTTAAGGCTCAAGGTTCATAGGTTAGAACAAATTGTTCTCTTTTCATTGGGCTATAATCATGTGTAGGCTAAAAAGAAGGGATAACAAAAGATGACCTTGATCATATGAAACTTGCAAGCAAGTAGCTCAATCATAGAAAATTTGGGAAAAATCATTCATGCTTTCAAAGTAATAGCAATTATTCACAAAAAAAAACTCTGAAGCCCAAACCTCACACAGGTTACTTTCAAGTTCAAAATTCAGATAAACATCCTGCTCAGTATCTTAATCAACTTTTTATCTCAAGCATCAATTTCATACAAACTGTGAGCCATCACTTGTATATAAGCATATCATACATCATCTCAACATCACTCAATAATAAAGCATCATAAAGCAATACTTATCACAAAACATAACAGCATTGAACCACAACAGTGTAGTTAATTCAAGCCAAGTAAAATAACAAAACAAATGATAAAAAAGAAAGGTTTAGAAAGCTGGGTTGCCTCCCAGAAAGCGCTTCTTTAATGTCACTAGCTTGACACCATTAAGCTCATGTCACATCTTTGATCTTGGTGTTCTCCTTTCTTTCTTCACAACAACTTATCTTCAGCAGCTTCCTGTTCACCTTCTTGACTCTTCTTGAAATTAGAGATTCAATCTCTATCATTCCATCAGTTCTGAGTTCTTTCACAACCCATAATTTGTTGTTGAATCTAACTGGTAAGCCTGGTCTAAGTTCTTCATATTTTTCTAGGGAGTCTTGATGAACACTTCTTCCTTTGCTGTCTTTTTCTTCTTCCTTCATATTTTTCTTCTTCATATTTTTCCAGGGAGTCTTGAACTATAACACCTTACTTCTAAAATTCACAAGATGATTCTTATGATTTGGTAATCAGAGTTAGTTTGTTAATGTGTTATTTGTGTTTTTTCCTAACCTTGTCATGTTGTAGCTATTTTCGTATGATACAAATCCACCTCCTTGTGGCTAAGTTGGTGCAAAACCAAGAGTGAAGTACCTAAACAAAACAACTAGGTGTTTTTGTTGACTGGTTCTGTCTGAAGATTGTGCTTTTTTTGTTTTTACCATTTCTGATGCCGAAATGGTTTGCCATGACATGACTTTTCATGCTTAGTCATAGGAGATCATTATCTTGAAGAAAAATTGCATGATATGTACTTGTTGGGTTTATGTTTATGTCATTTCTAGTCCTTTAAATGCATAATTTGTTAAATTGATCCTATTGGCAAATATATCTCAAACCATGAGCAAAGGTGTAATTGATGATGGTTTCTTAAATGCAATACGCAAATGTGCATGGAATTTTGTTACTAATAGTTCTTATGAGTCTATCAAGATAGGAATCTCAAGGAGACCAAATTAAGAGGAGAAAAGATACATCAACATCTTGAAACCCGCTGCTGAAACTGCAGAAAGCCTAGAAGATGGAGAAACTAATCTGATGGCAGAAAGGTTTTCTGAATTTTTGTTATGCAAAAGAGAAACTAACTTGAATCTTGCAGGGAATAAAGAGGACTCTA
Organism: Vigna umbellata; assembly: GCF_029865625.1. Taxonomy (NCBI): domain Eukaryota; kingdom Viridiplantae; phylum Streptophyta; class Magnoliopsida; order Fabales; family Fabaceae; genus Vigna; species Vigna umbellata. Next base: position 16,013,365 of record NC_142169.1, on the reverse strand, counting down.
GAAAATAAGATGAAGATGGTGCTTCTTCCAGTACTGTATGTGAAAGAGAAGGAGACACCAAACTGAAATGTGTTGGAACAACTGATACCGATTTTGTGTAGCGGAAATATTAAAACAGAGTTCGATACAGATTGTTAAAAGCAAGGAGCTTGTTCGGTCACTTAAAAAAATGATTCCTTTAATTTTCTCTTAAATGTTTTATCAAACTGTTGATGATGAGAAAATATAAAGAGTGCAGGGAGTAGAAAAATCACACAAATGACTTTTTATCATGGTTCGAATCAAAAGATTCTACGTCCAATTGTTAATCACTATGAAGAGTGATTAACCTTTTCACTAAAAATTGTTTTACAATTACAATAGAGTGATTAAAAATAACAGTAACAAAAACACCTTCCTTCGACGAACGAACCGGAAGGTAACAACTCTTCCAACTTCAAGAGAACCGCTCCGACCTTTGACACACAAAGCGCGAGCTTCTCCTGTTCACAAGACTTGACAATAGCAATGAACTGGCACTTGAGAATTTCCGCAGATAGCACTGTATTCTCAGTTACGCTTAGTTGATTCTAGAAGGTTTTGGCAAAGAGATTTATACCCTACTGGTCTGAAAATGAAAAGATGCATTACAACTGCCAGTGATAATGGATTATACTAAGTGATAATCAATTATATGCGAGACTTGGAACAATTACGATTTTTAACTCTTCAACTGATCGGTTCTAGTTCTTCACCTCCTTCTACCGTTCGGCTCAAGCTCTGACTGCCTTTTGCCGTTCGGTCTTCAACTATGTTTGGCTTGTGCTCTTATCACCTTTTGCCGTTCGGTTTGGTAACCTATATCATTCCAAACATTCGGTGCCAACTGCTCGGTCTCAGTCATTCCTCGCTACTGCTTGGTCCGAACTACTTGGTCTCAGTCAAGTCTAAAATCGTTCGGTGATGCCTTGTTTGATCACTATCGTCACCTATTCAGCCTTGTTGTTGGAAGCCGTTTGGTCATCAACTGTTCGGCCTGTATCTTTTAGTGACCATTCAGTTTTTGACTGATAATGACCATTCGGTCTTGAAGTGTTCTCTCTTTAACTTGTGTAACCGTCCAGTATTCGACTGAGTTTAGCCAATGTTCAACTTCGTTCGGTATTGAACTGTAATACACCGTCCGACTTTCAACTATTAGAAACCGTTTGGTCTTTATCTGCAATCTTGTTCTTTTTTTTCTCGCTGATCATCATGCAGATATGCGGGCTTCATATTTTTCACTTTGTAGCATCATCAAAATCATTATCTTCATGACACCAATGCTCCTCATTGGTAACAAAATGTCCTTCACTCAAATTGAAGCAATGACTGGAAAAAGAAGATGAAGGCAGAGATGAACATCAACCCACTAAAGGAGAAGATGCTGATCCATTAAATGTAGAAATGTTTGTTGGAGCAACTCCCTATAGGCCAAGGAATGACTTTGAAAGACATATGGTCAAGCAAATGCAAACACTGGTTAACCATCATTCCACCTACACCTTCAGGCTTGACAAAATGGATCAAGAGATTGTTGCACTCTAGAAGCTAATTAGGAATCAAAATCTAGGTGATGAAAGAGTAGCAACAAATGATGAGGTTAAGGAAGAAGATGATGGAGATGATGGCAATGAAGAAAAAGAAAGAGAACAAGAGGAAATAACATTCTGCTTAATGGCAAGATCTACAATATCTAAAAGCAACGTGAGTAGTGATGAATCTGAATGCACTGAAAATAATACTATCAACTACTTGATGCTTTTCAAGAATTGGATGATGAAGCTATAAAACTCCAGGACTTAATCAACAAGCTTAGAAGTTAAAACAAGAGGCTGTAAAATATAATAGAGGATTTTGGTAATGAAAATGAAAATCTAAATTCAAAACTAGAATCTCTAGAGAATATCTCTCAAAACACTATGCATGTGAACAAGAAATGTGATCAAGAGTGTGAAATTTTTCTAAGACAGTTGGAAAGAATTAAATATCTTATGAAAAATTTAACAAAATTCACACTAGGTAGTTTAAATCTTGATGTTCTTCTTAGTTCACAAAGGAGTGTGTGAAACAGAGAAAGAATAGGGTATGTTGGTAAAAATAATAGATTAAGAACCAGAAGGTTTATTGACATAAGAAAACCCTCTTCAATTGTTTGTTTTTACTACAACTAGTTAGGCCATGCATCAAATTCATGTTATTACAAAAATTATGAACTTCCTAAAGGAAAGTTTAAATGGATTCCTAAGGAACCATTAAAATCTCCTAACATGAAAGGACCCAAATTTAAATGGGCACCTGCATCAAAACCCTTAAACTGTTTTGCAGGAGATTGAAAGGAATGGAAAATGACTGCACTCAAGGTGATGCATAAAGCTGAAGCAAATCTCACAAATTAAAATGATCACATCATCTTGAGAGTCATCAAAAGTGGTAGCAAGCTGTAAATTTGATAAAATGTGCATCATTTGTGTTCTACATAATCATATTGATGAATGTGATGTGTGCTTGTTGCTTGACATGAAGAGTTTGAGTGAAAATATGAAAAATAATAGTTTCTACAAAATTTAATCTGTTACGTTAAAAACTTAATTTGTTAAATCTGCTCTAAAGAGAGTTTTTCTGTTTCAAACAAATATTGATTCCATGTTTATCACCATAAAGTATTTTGATGTTAATATTTCACATAATCTTAGATGTCTCACTTTTAAAATCTATTTTTTTTAGTGTTCTACTAACATTATGTGATATCCAGAAAATGATGTTGCATGTTTAAATCTGAGTGGAATAGATTTCTATGAATGTTTTGACTATGACTATTATTCACATATGTCAAATACTTGAAAGCAATTAGCAATATATATCATGAGTGATTGGATAAAATGGTCTATGATTGAATGAACACATTGAATGATTGTATTGATCAATGATCTGAATGCTGAATTTAATACATCACTTGGTCATGTACTCAACTGTTCATTTTGATTTCTTGATCATGCCTTGTAACATAAAATTGCTGGTTCATATAATTATTATTGGATACTAACGTTGCAAATGTTGAGAAAGATGTTTTTGCAGGTGTTGATGTGAGCTAAACATGTCTATATACATCATCTCTGATATGTAGTTTTCATAATTTGACACATAAATTGATCATGTTATATCCTTCATAAATCATACATCTTGACATTCAATTACAACAAATATCAAATTTATCATGATACTAACATGTTGAAATGTTGAGAAAGTGTTTTTACAGGTGTTGGAGCAATCAAAACATGTTCTAAAATCTTATACTCTTTTAAAAACAAAGTCTGTGAATTTTAACAGATTACACTGATTACATAATCGATTAAATATGTCAGATTTTTTAAATTTAATTTGTTAAAGCTTCAAACACTTGTTTTACATGTTTTTACTTGCTTTCAACTGATTTCTAAAATGCTAAACATGTTTCAAATGTTCTAATACACATGTTTAACACAAGTTTCAAATCATAGGATGCATAGAGCTCAAAATTGATTTGAAAATCATCATTCTTTTTATATGCATATTTGTGAACCATAGTGCTTTGATACTACTCTGATTAAACTGGAATCATATTTTCTACTACACTATATTTGATATATCATTGTTCTTTCTGTATAATACTCTTTGATACATACACATTGCACATGATACATGAGTACTGAAATATGATTTTGATATCAAAACTGTTGTCATGAAAAATCAAGCACTGTTTACTCTGATACATTGCTTGAATTGTTATCTTGAGCTTTAAATACGCATTCTGTTATATTATTCTGCTATGTATAAAATGTTATAATGTATTCATAATACTCTATGCTTCAAAATTGCTACATCAAATTTTTGAGTATTTTGAAATAGCATATGATATCATAACTGCATCAAGCATTATTTTGCTCTGATATCATTCAATTGTTTTACTTTGATACAAGTTACTGAATCTGATACTGCTTGATTATATTTCTTTGAACTCAATATATCTACTATTATTTTTACTCTGATACATTTAGACATGTTATACTATGCTCATCTGGTATAATTTTGAAATCTGATTTACAATTGTATACATCTTTTCATTGCTCACACTGTTTGGAAGTACTACTGCATTATGATAGGGGGAACATCTCATTTTGTTAATGATCTGTATAAACTATGATGTATCTCTTATATCTTTTTAGTGCACTTCATTTCCTGTTACTTGAAATTGTCTTTTTTGCTAATGCCCAAAGGGGGAGAAAGTAACTGGAAAAACAGTTTCTATTTGTGCATCATCAAAAAGGTGGGAGATTGTTGATAGGGGGAGCTATGTGAAAGCTAAACCCATATATTCCATGTGTTTTTGATGATGGCAACATAAATGTTTTTATAGTTTCTTGCACACATTAAGTAAAACTGATGTTTATATATTTGCTTGTGTTTGAACTATATGTTATGCATATTCATTGTGATTATATCTATGATATGCATATTCATTGTTTAAGAATGAATCTTTGAATATCTTGTTTTTGATGATGTACATGATGATGAACTGTATAATGAACATTTTTGTTGATGGACATTATGTATCTGTTTTATAGTTATCTTGCACAAAATGGCTTAACAAATGGTTGATATTATTGATGTGTGTGCATGATACATGTATTAATGATTGGAAAAAGGTTTACATGTTTAAACAGATTGAAAATGTATTTCTGGTATAATTTAATCTGTTAAGCAATCCATGTAATCTGTTAAATTGTTTCAGATTTCTTGTATGTTTTATTGGAGCAAACTGTTCTAACATAATCTGGTATACATTGTGTATAACTGATTAAGTAAGAAGTTAGCCAATACATGTTTTCAAAAGAGTGAAAATCTGATTACATATTTTCAAAAGAGTGAAAAATCTTATTTAAAATAAGTTTGAAATTGAAATTTTGCTTAAGTGTTGGACATAACCGATTACATAAGTTGTATAATCGGTTAATTCATTTTCATATGATGAATTCAATTTCTTTCAAGTCAATACAGTTATAACAGCCATACTGCATTTATTTTTGGCTGTTAAGAATTGTTTAATCGATTACATTCGCCATATAATCGGTTAAAAGTCGTATTTCAAAATTCTGTCAAAAATTGCTAAACTAGTAGGAAAAACGTAGTCGATTACATTAATAGCGTAATCGATGAAAATGCGTCAGGATTTTGAAAATCCTATAAATAGATTTCTTGCGCACTCTTTCTAACTAATCTTTGAATATTCAATTTCATAACTATCATTTTGGTTGAGTTTTGATTATAGGAGCGTCCAAGAACCATCTTGAAGAATCAATGATCAACGTTGGGTTTATACATCAAGATTATATCAAGAAGTGTGCTTAAAGGTTGCTGATCATATCAGCACTATTGGAGTGCTTGTTATGAAGATCAGGTTTATCTTTTTCAATTAGTAGATTGAGTTCCTATGCTGTTGTGCAAGGGGGAGAGAACTGTGATTATTCTCATTGAATGTTGGGATTGCTCTCAAGGTATTCTTAGAGTTGGGATTGCTCTAAGGTGACAGAAAGTGGGTGATCTTTTTGGTTGCTATAGTTGGTATTGAGTTAGGAAGGAAAGTACATTAAGAGGATTGTTCTCTGTATGTCTTGCTTGTAAGAACTCTATCAATATAGTGAAATCCCTTCAACTAAGGTTGTTGAAAGAAGACTGGATGTAGGCTTGGCCGAACCAGTATAAATCTATGTGTTAATCTTTCTCTTCCTGATCTCTTTTATTTGTTGATTCATTATAATTTTCATGTTGCATTCCAAGAAATATCAAAGATTTCTAAAAGATTTTGAAAGAACATATGTTTTAAAGTTAAACCAATTCACCCCCCTTTTGGTTGAGAGTATTGGCCTATCTTTTTCTACAATCATCATCATAAATACATCACTATCATGACTATCCTAGTCATGAACAATGCCATGAGTATTACTGTACCACAATACCATAGTGGAAAGAGTCCATCTCACTCTTGTACCCTACCTCATGTAGTCGCTCCTACGGCCCATTAGTAGCCTCCCCTACAGAACATTTGTAACCTCTCCTACAGATCATCTCCTTCCAATGCACACAAGCCTAAAGGAATCACTTATCCGCAGATAGAACCAGGATTTACGAGGTACAACAAGTAGACGTATCCTCCACTCTCATGCTCATCAATCACATACTAAGGTACATCGCAACACTTACTCATGATCCACTCTCAACCACAAGTCAAACTGACCTTAAAGATAACCAATAACCTCAATCTCTTATTATCATCATGTTCCACAACTCCTCAAGTTTCATTCACGTCCATTCTTCATTAAATTTGTCATTTTTCACCATAATGCACTGTGATAATCAATTATCACTTAAGATAATCAATGATCTCAATGAAATTTACCCAAAAATATCACGCAGGAAGGGATAATCGATTATGATCCTAGATAATCAATTATTCCTGAAACTACAATCAAAACCAACACGTAGATAATCAATTATAACTAATGATAATCAATTATTGCCGAATCGAAACACATCTTGGACATGATTCAAACTTTCAAACATACATACATACATCAACCCCAGATCACATAGAAACATAGTTAACATATCATACATGCTTTTAAGCATCACATACCCATGTAAACATACAAAAACACATATAATATCACTTGAATCGTCCAGATCCAATCATTGTCATGTTATACCCCCAATAATAGGGTGGAAAAGAATCTCCAATAAAAACAACAAATAGGGTTCAATAAGCCAAACTAACTATGCATAATGCTTACAAATGAGAACTAAGAAGATGAAAATTCTCCAAAATAGAGCTGTTGATGCGAGGCTATTTTCTCCCAAACTATACCTCCGATTGACGATCCGAACGATTAGACTGAAGAACCATATGTCTGGAACCTAGTGTACAAAAACCAAAAGTCTCAACTACTTTATTTTGAAAACCCTTATTTTCTCAGATCTTACATTCACCCCTCCTCAAAAGAATTTTCGTCCCCAAAAACTACAGTCACCTGAAAATATAGATAATGCTAAACTTCATAAACTCCTCCAAAATTACATAAACTTTTAAGCACATAATTTTCATAATACAATAACAACAATAATTCCCTAACAGATCAAAAGAACATCACAACAAACTACTTAATATATTTTACATCAGACAAAACCACAATCTATGCACAACAATAAATAGAAAGAAAATTCTACATAAATTCTCATCATGCAAACAATAAGCAACAAAGATTCACCATAAAACTAAATCAATTCTAGAAAAAATTACATATAGATCCCCAAACCATAAATATGCGCACTTAACACATAAGACTTAAGAGACTCAAAAATAAAAGCTAAACTTTACATCATTTAAATGTGTATTTGTTAAACATAAAAAAGTGAGAGATTGTTAAATACAAAATCGTCTATATGAACAAACGATCTTATGTTTTAAAGTTTAACCAACTAACATTAAAATGGGTTAAAGATCAGAAAGCAACCTAAGATAAAAACATAGAGCCAAAACCCTAAACAAACAAAACTAGAACCTGAACCCCAAACATAGAAATTATAGGAAAACACTTAGGTCCTAGGAAATAGAAAATCATTTATGCTAGAATAACCAGACACTTGACTATACGATGTCTTGTCTAAAAATGTATGAGAGAGAATTGGGTTAAACGCTCAACGCTCAAAATACCTGAATTAGGTATTTGACTTCTCTTGAAAACAAAACAGATCTACACAATATCTTTGACTAAAACAATTAAAATACTTAATCGTTAAAAGACATAATTGTTAAAAACACATAAGCAAGCTTGAGTAAGCTAAACGCTGTCTGAGACAAAAATAAAAGGAAGATTTACTTGAATCAAGATGATACCATGAGCGAAACAGACACGTCATCTTATGATGAAGTATCTATATGTTTGCTATTTTCAAATCAAAAGAGCTTAATTGTCAAATGCTACCTAACGGTAGGAAATAGAAAAGCACTTTGTTGTTCTGCCCAACATTTAAGAATAACAAAAGTGATAAGAAAAGTTCTATCTATTGCATGCATAATTTACTTTAATTTTTCAGGTAAGCTATTCTACACGCATCCATAGTGCTACAAATCAAATATCAAATGTGGACGTTAGACACAAAAGAGAATCATGGAATGTTCCTCTGATGAAGCAAAGTCTGAAAAGATCGTACAACCTACTTCAACAAAGGACTGAAAAAAGCATGCCTGATCTAACAAAGTTGACTTACACAACGAGTGTTGTGAAAAGAAGACAGAGAAAACACAAGCATCAAGGCTACGAACTACATACATTGTTTAACAAAAAAAAAATATTCATAAAGCCTATAAATAGAAGATCTCTCACGAAGAAAATCATGAGGATAGAATAGAGGATAACCAAAGTGCGTAAATCTTACAACGTCATATCCATCCTAAAGAGAAGAAGAGAGAAAAGAGCTTAAAGAAAAGAATAAATCGGAGCTGAAGAAAAGACAAGAGAAGAGAAAAGAGAAAGAGATACGCTCGAGCTTAAGCGTCAAATCACTTATTGCTGTAAGATTTTAGAGAGAAACATCTACGAGTGTTTGGATTGTATTGTATTGTAATCATACCCTCTCGTAGAGCGATTTAGTCTAAATTGCTTGTAAGCAATCGTTGATTGCAATTCTGAAGTGAATTAAAACACTTACAACTGAACTCTTTTGAGTTGAGGAATCTAGGCGTAATAGTCTAGTATCAAGAGTGATTCGAATACTCAAGGAAATCTTGGTAGGGTGTTGAGTACCAAGAGTGATGCAAATACTCAAGGAAATCTCTGTAGGGTGCTGAGTACCAAGAGTGGTGCAAATACACAAAGGAAATCTCGGTGAGGTAGTTGAGTACCAGGAGTGGTCCTAATACTCATTTGTAATCGACTGAAGATTATAGTGGAATCCTCTACGGAGGAGACTAGACGTATCTTAGTTGGAGCGATCCAGTATAAAATCTTTCGTGTTACTTTCTCTTCTCTTTGCTAAATGATCCTCTTAGAAAACCTATAGTTAAGCTTTATATTTGAAAATATAAGAACTTCAAAGCTAAACAATTCTTTATTTTGAAAGGAAGTTCTTACAAACACTACAATTGAAATTATTCTGAATAGCACGCTGATCTTTACAAAGCTTAAATTTCAAGTCGAGTGTCTAAGCCTTTTTGAAATAATATTTTACACTCTCAACAACATGCTATATTAGAATGATCGCGAAAAACATTTTTCAAAAATACTATTCAACTCCCTTTCTAGTGTTTTTTAGGTACTTCAATTAGCACCACTCTTCGTTACAACGAGTATTAACACCACTCCTGGTTACAACGAGTTTAGCCTCTCCAGGATCTGACTCTAGACAACTGTATATACATTCAACTCAATCTGAGTTGAACAACTAAGCATTTGAGTTCTCTCTAGAACTTACAATAAATCCAAAAATCGATTTTGTATAAGTTATAGATGAATGACTCTTAGTGAGAGGATAAATGTAGAACAATAATACAATCTGTAACACTTGAAAGTGTTTCTCTCTTTACACAAATTTTTCTCTTAAAAGGTGTTGAGCATTAGATGATGTAAGAACACTTTAAGCTTTTCTCTCTTTTCATATTGTTATTCTTGTTATGTTATCTTGCACTTTTTCATCAACAAAATCTTCTCTTCAACCTTTCTTCTATATATATATATATATATATGTCTTCTCTTGAAAGATGACTAGACTAAGAAGTTTACTTCTGAGGAGTTGGAAGCCTTTCGATGTGAAGACTGACTTTAGTTTACTTTGTATTAGAGTTTTTTCTTATATCCTTATGCAAAACTTGAGGTTGTACGATGTTATAGATCAAATGGCTTTAAGGAAACATTCCAAAATGTTATTCTTCTCCCACAACGTCTTTTTCTTGGGTGCCATGATTGTGATTATATTTTTCTGCTTTATTGATCTACACGGACATCAAGAACAAAGTATATAGGCATCAAAGTACTTTTTCGTACAATACATTAAATGTTTTGATAGTTGATGTTAAGTAGTGTAGTGTGTTCAAGACATTTTATAATTTGTCATTTGATCAATAAATACATTTGGTAAGATGAATATACATTCATCAAATGATATAAACATTAGATACTTTCTTAAGGCTAAAGCATTTGTTTGGTCACTTATCAGACAATATTTTCTATAGAAAGCTTTGATTGATATAACATTGTATGGAATGAAACATCCCTTTTATCCTTAGTGTTATGTAATAGTTAGACTTATGTTTTCATAAGATGCTAGCTTATTTTTCTTATATAGTCTATTGAGAGATTTTGATGAGAGACACTTTTTCTTAGATGTTGTTTGTGATTTTCTAATTCGTTAAACAAATTTGTCTAGAAAGCATTACCTTAGCTCTCGACTTCAGACATTATAAAATGCTTCTTCATTAGACACTACTATTTTAAACAGCTTTTCCTACCCAACAATATTTCGTTTAATGTAGTTTTTTAAACCTTAAAACCTTGGTTGTTGAGACAATTTACTCTTTAGACAATTTTTGTCTTAACACCAACAAAGTCATCCTCACTAAGTTGAAGAAGAAGCTTGAGAAGGCTAAAGGGCTTTGGGTCTAGGAGATATTGGCCATGCTGTGGGGTTATCATTTCACTCCTCTGTCATCAACGAAGGAAATGCCCTTCCGACTAGCTTATGACACTAACACCATGATACCGGTAGAGCTCGACGAAACTTCTAGGCACCGACAACATTTTGACAAAATGCACAATAGGGATAACTTTTGAGTTGAGAAAGCCCTTAAATGAGACACTGAGTTACATAGAGAGTAACATAAGCAAAACCCTTAAATGAGACACTGAGTTACTTAGATAGTAACATAAGAAAAACCTTTCAAACGAAACACCGAGTTACTTAGACAATAACATAAACAAAGCCCTCAAATAAGGAAACTAATTACTAAGACAATTATAAGCAAAACAAAGTCGAGTTACTTTGATAGTAACACAATCAATTTAAGCACTACTACTTGCCTAAGTCGACAACACCAAATAGATTTTGCATAAGTCGGTAGCACAAAATAAAGTATGCCTAAGTTGACAATACTCATATAGAAAAGTTTAGAATGGTCAATATTCGTTAATGCAATATTTATAAAATATTTGATATATCAAGTAGGGTATCACATTATTGTGATTATTCTTCTTATTATCATATATACTATAAGTTGTTATTTTATTAATACTATTTGATATCAACATTAATACTGTATGTTTTTAATCACATGAGTGATATGATTCAAAATTCTATAAATATACATGGCATTTCAGAGGGAAATACACACTATTTCATACTTACTCTCTTTTATTCAAAATATTCAAATTCTCTTACTTATTTACTTATTTGAGTGTAAGAGAGATTTTGTAGGTAAATATTTTCCTATGTTCCAACTATCAGAGACATACATCAAAATTCTTCAATCTCAAATCTCGCTATCCATATGAAGATCCACAATTCAAATTCCAATAAAAATACATAATCTCAAGTAGAGCGATGCTAGTGTTAATATTATTTTAATACAAAAATTGTGCTATAATACTAATAGCTTGTATCCCAAGTCGATCCAAAAAGTTATAGCTTCCACAATTTTAGGGTGGATTTTTGGTCCATGGAGCGTGAACACTAATAAACTGTTATCATTGGCTTTTATTTGTGGATTTTTAGGGTCGCTAATAAAGGATTTTGTAGGAGTGTTCCCGATTTTAGACAAAAAAGAGTTCTCAAAATTTGTACGAAAATTAATTACATAAACTCAGTAACAAATTAATATGAAGTTCTGACGGGATTTTATTTCCATTAATTAATAACAACAAGACAAAAACATCTATATATATCACAAATATTTACTGGCGATGGTCTATAAAGCCTACGAAACACGAATAAACTAGAAAGAAATGTAATAAATAGTAAAAATGGAAACATAATATTTCAAATGCCATGCGCATTAAATTTTGTTTTCATGAATGGGAAAAGCAAAAGGCTAGTGGTAAATGGTTTCTTTTTTAATAATATAATTAATTGAACCAGTTACAGCCATCTTAATAAGACCCAATCTGGAAAATTCAAAAAGTTTAAGGTTTCACTTTGGCAAGTTAAAATGACCACTACCTGAACAAGACAGCTTCCAGCTATTATATATCACATAGTTGGGGTATCCGAGTAATCAACTTTGTCTCATTCTTTTGATTATGACTTTCAAATTTTAGTATATCCCACTGTGCCACTTCCTTAACCACACGAAAGAAAGAGATATATAAACAGAAGGGTACATACAAATTCGTTGAGACATATACGCAGCTAGAAGAAGAAGAAGATGAAGATGATCACTAGGATGGTTCTAATGGCTTTTCTGTTGGCTTTCACGATGCTTATATCTAAGGGGGAAGGTCAATTATCAGAGAATTTCTATAGCTCGTCTTGTCCAAACGTGGAATCCATCGTGTCCCAAGCAGTTACAAACAAGTTTACTCAGACCATCACAACTGGACAAGCAACCCTGCGTCTCTTTTTCCATGATTGCTTTGTCGAGGTATATTTCATCAGTTCCTCACTTGTGTTAATACAGAATATTCTCTTCTGGTTTCATAAACCTGTTTTCGTTGTTTATTTCTTAAGAGCATGCATTTCTTAGACATGACTGTAATCGCTATCTCTTCTAAAATTTCAAACAAGAAGATGAAGAATCTCATTGTTCTATGCAGGGATGTGATGCCTCTGTGATAATTGCGTCTCCAAATGGGGACGCAGAAAAGGATTACACGGAAAATCTATCGCTACCAGGAGATGGGTTTGACACTGTGATCAAGGCAAAGCAAGCAGTGGAAGCTTCATGCCCCGGTGTGGTCTCATGCGCAGACATTTTGGCTCTAGCTACCAGAGACGTCATAGGCTTGGTAACCTATATTATTATAATTTAACATCAACCTATAAAATAAATTCCTTCCATTCATTTTTTCAATTTAAAATAATTACATTTTATTCACATCACTTAATCGTCGTGTGTTGCAAGATTTTGACTTTGTCGATATTGACTACGTCCATTTGGAGAAATATAAAACTATAATCAATAAATATTAAAGCCTCATTCACACCTACTATTAAATGGAAATTTATTTTACCCTTACGTAATTGAAGGGACTTTGCCCAATAGTAGAAGAAATTGTTTCTATAGAGAAATAAACTACAACTAAAAATATTAAAACATATTTTATTATATAATAATAGTTTATGAAAAGTTTACATAATGTGATGTCAGCTTGGAGGTCCTTCATTCAAAGTAGAGCTTGGACGCCGAGACGGGTTAATTTCGAAGGCATCTCGCGTAGAAGGAAACCTCCCCAAAGCGAGCTTCAACTTGGACCAACTCAACGCGCTTTTCCAGAAGCACGGTCTCACCCAAACGGATATGATAGCCCTCTCCGGGGCCCACACCGTGGGATTCTCGCACTGCGATCAGTTCGCGAACCGTTTATACTCGTTTTCATCGTCCAATTCCGTGGACCCAACTCTGGACGCCACCTACGCTCAGGAACTGATGGCGGGGTGCCCCAGAAACCCCGAACCCACCGTAGCGGTGGCGCTGGACCCGCAAACCCCTGCGGCGTTTGACAACGTCTATTACCAAGACCTGGTGTCGGGAAAAGGGCTACTGAGCTCGGACCAGGTGCTGTTCTCGGACGCCGCGTCGCAGCCCACGGTGGTTCGGTTCGCGAACAACGCTGCGGACTTCAACGAAGCGTTTGTGGCGGCCATCAGGAAGCTGGGAAGGGTTGGAGTGAAGACCGGGAAAGATGGGGAGATAAGGAGAGACTGCACAACCTTCAATTCTTGAATGGTGGATTTGTTGCTGAATAATAAACGTTTTCCTAAGGAAATTAAAGGCGTGTAAACAAGTTCTTCTGTGGTCGTGTTAAATTAAAGTGATTCTTTGATTTTCTGCAGTGGGGATGTCTTCCCGATGTTCATGAATGTATAATTTTAATAAAGATTTATTTTATATTATCGTCAAATTTCTGTGAAGTGATTAATCCACTAATATAATTTTTGGAGGTAAATTATTTATTTGGGATGTATTTATTCAGGTTGTTCTGGTAAAATTCTCCGTATCTTAAACTGAAGACAATAAATTCTTTGGCTCAAGTTAATAAATAGGTTAAGTCAAAAAAGTTTTGTCCCATGACACGGGAATAATAATTTATTTTAATTAAAAAATCATATTTTACAAATCATCCACTTTCCTAATAATAAAATAATATTTTAATTAAAAAATAATAATATGTAAAAATAATAACCAAATATGAGAGTTTTTAAACAATATCTATTAATACAATTTTATCAAATTACAAAAGGAATTTAATCTAAATTTTGTCCTACCTTTTAGGTGGTTCTTTGGATATCTTAGTCATCTTTGATTAATAGATGTGAGATGATTAAGATAAGTTCCAAAAGGCCAACAAGATCTTATGAAGGTAGATATTAATCCAAATAACGTATGTATTTGCTTGTAGATTCAGACTCAAGCTTAGGATTAGATTTCATTAAGTCGGGTGCTAAACGATTATACTGGTAGTAATAACCATCATGTTATTCATCCTCAAGGCTGAACTCAGACACTAATTTTAAGACGTCGTCTCCATTATTTTGGTCAAGTAATATTCTTATCCAGTTTTTGCTCTTCAAACCTCTTTACATGGTAATGTAGCCTTATTTATAATAAGGTCAGACTGATGCCATAAAAATCTAGACGATACACAACCCTCCAACCTTAAGTCTCAACAAGACATAAAAGGTTGTGACAAACTCATCTGTCACCTTCTAGAACCCTAGTTAAGATCATTATGGCTTTAGAGACAACATGTCCACGTGTTTTCCATTGAATAGTCACCATTAATTTACACATGTAAGCTTTCAAATAGCATGGGTAACCATTCCCTCTCCCACTTCAAATATTTTGAACGATTGCTTTTATTCACATTTTTCTTGGAACTATTCACCTTCTTCTTCCCCTCATCGCTCCTTTCCTTTGGGTTATTTTTGTTTGTCTTTGTGTTTTTCTAACCTTATCTTATTATAACAATCTTGGAATGGTCCACATCAACCTCCTTCATACACAAAATAGTTCTAATAATAAACATAAATGATTTTGAAAATTTAACTACATCTACCTCAGAGGTCCAAAAAATACATGCATGTAGTCATATGAAAGCCATTTGAGTCTAGTTTCCAACAACAAAAAAAATCATATGATTTGGAGTTCTATGGAGAAAGTTATGAGTAATAAAGTCAGTAAGGGTCAAAGTTGCTAGAATGATGTCATTAACGTTTTTCAGGTTCTATTTTTGATAGTTTTGGCTACTATTTTGTGTCTTCTAAATGTTCTTAAATTTGTTGGATATAATGTTCTTACCTTTTGTTGATGGATACTGCAGATACATCTTTGATTTGGGAGGAAATAAACAACCAAGGTTATGGTCCCCTAGATATCCTTCTGATTTGGGATTGAACCTTTTCTTTTCTAGGTTGCTTTGGTTGTGTTTTGTGTACAATTTTTCATGTTTCTCTTGATTTTCGGACTTTGTTTAGGTTGTAGGCTTGTCCTTCACTTCATTGATACATATGGTTTGAATTCCTTGCTTTTTTCTGATTGGAAAGATGATTATGATGTTTGAGAGGTTGATTGATTGTGACAGAAATACCCTATTGATAACGGTTGAAAAACCGTTATTTTGATGCTTAAAATTGATACCAAAACCAACCTTTAAGACTTAGAAATTAGCTTGAACTCATATTTTTACGTTAGTTTTGTGAATAAGAGAGTTGAAAGTGAATTTAATGGTTTTGTGCAGATTCCCTTGATTTTGTAGGCTAATTGAATGATTTGAAAGAAGAATTGAAGGACCCAATGATTGGAATGCTGAAAAGTCAACCAGAAACCAGAAAAGTCAATCAGTCAACCAGAAAAGTCAACCAGTCAACCAGAATGCTGAAAAGTCAACCAGAATACAGAGAAAGTCAACCAGACGAGTTTTGGGCCAGTTTTATGCGATTTTATGATCTGTTTGGGCCTGGACCCGTTTTCTATTATTTTTATGTCCTATTTAAAGACCTAGATGTCTTAGGGTTTGTATCTTTGGCTGGGAGGAAGCAGAAACACATTTTTCACCCCTTGGGGGTAGATTGGGAGATGGTGACGGCTCTCATCTTCTCTTTCTAGGGTTTTTCTATCTCTTTCATTCTTTCATTATTGTTCATCTAGTTTCACCATGAATATGGTGAACTAAACTTTGTATTGTTGTTGGGGAATCAATGTAGTCTTGTGAAACTCTCATATATGGAATTTGTTTTAACATCTTAATTTAAGACTTATGCTTTCTTTCATCATTAGTTAGGGTTTTTCCTCTTTGCTTAACGCTTGCTTTGTTTAACTCATTCATTGCCATGATTCTTGATTTTGTCGATATGGGAACGTACGGGAAAATCTAGATCCGGGGAATTTCTCCCAATACCATATTGGTTGCCGTTAAGCTTCTGCACTTCAGAATTAATTATTAGGGATGCTAGGAATTGTATGAACTTGTAATTAAGGATAGACCTTCTTGCAAGGTGATTTAGAGAGTGGCATTAGCATTGATGAAAAGAATGATGAATTCCTAAAAGTATATGAGAGTGGATAAGATGAAATTGATAACCCCAACAACATACTTATCCATCTAATTCATTAAAGTGTTTGTATTCCTCTTTTCCATTGATCAACTTCATGCATACATGTTTAATTATTGTCTCTTGCATTTAAACCCTACAATCAATTGTTAACAAGTCTTAAATAATCAACAAATCATATAACTAACTAGGCCGTGAGTCCTTTGGGAGAACGATACTTGGTCTTACCGAGTTTTATTACTTGATACGATTCGGTCACACTTGCCGATTGTTAAACAAGTTTGTGGCGCCGTTTTTCGGTGTTCATAAATTTGTCATCACCTGTGTGAGGATTTGAGCCACTTGATGTTCTTTCTTGTGTGTGATATATCTTTTGATTGCTTGCACATGTGCCTTGACTTGACTCTTGTTGATAATTCTTGACTGATATGCATGTTTGGAAGTGATAAAGGCAATTTTGTTCTTGAGCCTCTCTAGCCAAATAAGCCTACCTTGTTTTAATCCTTTGATAACCCCTTTGAGCCTATGCTTTCCCCTTTTATTTGTTTTGAAGCTCATTAATTAGCGTTGAGTGAAAGACCATGATTACCTTAACCTTAGGGAATTTTGGAGCTTTGGAATTGTTTTGGGAACAAGTGTGGTCTTCTTGGGATTCTTATGAGTTGGCTAGTTGGTTCCTCTTCTTGGTTGTTTTGTAAATATGTTGTTTATCTTGTCTTTTACAGTTGTGTTATAGAAAGAAAAGAGAGAAAAGAAAAGAGACAAGACAAGAAAAGATAGAAAAAAAATGAGAAAAATAAAAATAATTGAATAATGGAGTCAATAAGAGAATTGAATTAGAGGTTTTGGGTGTGATTTGATTATATTTTCACTTGTTCCCCATTGATCCTCTACTCTTTTTAGTCTATAGCTTCTCATATATATCTTGTCCTCCCTTGTCCTTGGCCCATTACAACCATGAAAAGACCTTTTTGATTTGAACATCCATATTTTTTAAGTGTTGATATTAGAGGCTTGCCAAGTCTGTTTGTTGTTTACTTTCTTGAGTGCATTGAGTTGAAATTGTTTACCCTAGACACTTGAGAGATACAATGATAGTGCATTTGTGAGATTCTATTGCTTTGATTCACCTCTTGAGCTGATTGATTATTTTGCCATGTCTAGATTGCTTGGATGATTACCATGAGTATCTGGTTTCTCTGATTCTTTGTGTTGTATGTTGTCTACACCTTTTCTTTTTCCAGGATTGATTGAGGATTGTGTAAATATGTTCATCTACTTTTGTGTCTTTCTTGTTTTTGTGTGCTGAGGTTGTGTCACTCTCCCCAGGTCTTTTGATGTGTTCCTTGGTCTGCATCTTGATTCTGTCCAGAAGTGCAAAAGACTAAGTGTGGACTATTTTGATAAATCAATATTTTCTCGACTTCACTTAGCTTCTTGTACTAGATTTAATTAGGGAATTGTGCTTAAATGTCCAATATTTTCTCTTCTTTGCTTTTTATGCTTAATTTGACTAACAATTGGTATCAGAGCTTGCTTTGATAGTAATTCAAAATGACAGGGCAATAATAAACCTTTGCTGATGGTGCCTCTATCAATAGACCTCCATTGTTTACTGGAGAAAACTATGCTTTTTAGAAAGTGAGAATGCAAATTTTCATGGAATTTATTGATAGTGAGATTTGGGAAACTGTCCCAAATGGTCCTTTTGTTCCCACTGTATTTATTAACAATTTCCATGAACCCAAACCACGAGAACAATGGAATGCTGAAGATAGAAGAAGATCCTAACATGATGTTAAGGCTCATAATATATATCATTTGTTCTAACTGTTGATGAGTTTTACAAGATCTCAACATGTAAAAATGCTCAAGAAGTGTGGGAGATGCTGAGAGTCACCCATGAAGGAATTGATGATGTTAAAAGAGCCAGAAGAAATACTTTAATCCAAGAGTATGAGATGTTCCGCATGAAGCAAGGGTAAACAATTATAGATGTCCAGAAGCGCTTCATGCATATAGTGAATCATCTCATTGGGTTTTGTATGTTCTTTGAAAATGATGAATTAAATATAAAATTTCTTAAATCTTTAGACAGCTCTTGGCAACCAAAGGTGACTGCAATCAGTGAGTCACAAAATCTCAACACTTTGTCAATGGCTGCATTGTTCGGTAAGTTGAGAGAACATGAACTGGAACTTGGGAGACTGAATGAGGATGAAGAAAAAGGAAAGAAAAAGACCTTGGCGTTCAAAGCAGAGTTCAATAAAAATCTTAAAGAAGAAGACGACTCTAAAGAAGATGAAGAAATGGGTCTCTTCGTTAAGAAATTTAATAAGTTCATGAAGTTCAAAGGAAGAAGAAGATTCAAAGGCAAAAAGAAGGAAAACAAGGAATCTTCGCCAAATTATCGTTGTTATGATTGTGTGAGAAAGGACACATGAAGGCAGATTGTCCAAACCCAAAGAAGGGTGAACAAAGAGGCCAAAAGAAGTTCTTCAAGAAGAAGAAGATATATATTGCTTGGGAGGAAGACAATGATTCTACACAAGCTCAAGCGACTCTGGTGAGCAAGCCAACATATGTTTGATGGCTAATGATGACATTTCTGAACATCAAGTAAGTATCTCTAGCGATTCTAAAAATTCAGATTATAATGAAAGTGAATTACTTGATACATATAAAGAATTATTATTTGAACTGGAGAAATTAGATAATGCTCATAAAAATTTAAAGAAGGAATTTAAAGAATTAAAATTAACTCATGAAAAAATTCTTGAAGAAAATAAGGATTTGAAAAATAAAATTTTATATTATGAAAAAGATAAATATACCAAAATTGAAGAATTTGTTTCTTGTTTAAATAAAAAGATGCCTCTAAATAAAATAGCCAACGCTGAATGTAACAATAATTCAAAAATTAAAAAGGTTGTTAAACACGTTCCTAAAAATAATTATAATTACTTCGATTATAATTATAGTAATAAGATTAAAAATGTTCCTAAATATAATTATAATTACTGTGATTATAATTATAAAAATAAAATCAAATATGTTTCTAAATATAATCAAAATAGCTATTATGACTATAATTATAAAATTAAAAATAATAAAACCCGTAAAATTTGGATAGAACATGGAACTAATAATAGGAAACTAAATGTTGCTACTTGTTTCTATTGCATGAAAAGTGGTCATATATCAAATAAATGTAAAATAACACATTATGGTGTTCCTTGTGGAGAGTTTACTTGAGTTATAAAATAATTTAAATATTTGTCTAACTAACCCAAAGGACATAGTGGTTGGGTACCTAAAATAGCCTGTTATCTTTCTATTTTGGAGATAAGTTTTAAATCCAGGAAGTCCATGTGGTACCTTGATAGTGGTTGTTCAAGGCACTTGACATGTGATATTAGAAAACCTACAAACTTCCAAAGGAAAGAACAAGATTATGTCACATATGGTGACAATAATAAGGGAAAGATACTCGGAGTAGGAGACATAGGAAGTGCATGTACCTTGATTATTAAAGATGTATTGGTCGTAGAAGGTTTGAAGCACAATCTTCTCAGTATTAGTCAATTATGTGACAAAGGTTTCAAGGTAACATTCAAATCCAATTATTGCACAATCCATGAAAAAGATTCTTCTAAAATTGCTTTAAAAGGTATTAGACGTGATAATATTTATTTAATTGATTTGGAAAATGTTTCAAATAAAAATATTTCATGTTTAGTAGTAAAAGAAGAAAATTCATGGTTGTGGCATAAGAGAGCTGCTCATATTCACATGCAACAATTGAATAGACTTATATCTAAGGACTTATTAATTGGTCTACCAAAACTCAATTTTATAAAAGACAAACTATGTGCTGCATGTCAAAAGGGTAAACAAATTAAATAATCTTTTAATTCAATAAATATTGTTTCGAGTGAAAAACCCTTAAAACTCTTGCTCATGGATTTATTTTGGTCCATCAAGGATACAAAGTTTTGGGGGAAATTATTATGCTTTAATTATTGTTGATGATTATTCAAGATATACATGGAAATTCTTTATTACTCTAAAAAGTGAAACTTTCAAAGTTTTCAAAAATTTTGCGAAATAGGTTCAAGATGAAAAAGATTTGAAAATAAATCTATTTGTAGTGATCATGGAGGGGAATTTCAAAATGAATCATTTGAAATTTTTTGTGAAGAACTTGGAATTTCTCATAATTTTTCTGCACCTCCACAATAAAATGGGGTTGTAGAAAGGAATAATAGATCTTTGGAAGAAATGTCAAGAAGTTTATTAAATGAATAAAAAATTCCAAAACATTTTTGGACTGACGCTGTGAGTACATGTTATGTTTTAAATACAATGCTTATTCGACCTATTTTAAAATGTACTCCTTATGAATTATTTAAAGGAAGAAAGCCTAATGTTTCTCATTTGAAAGTATTTGGATGCAAATGTTTTGTTTTAAATAATGGAAAAAAAAATTTGGGAAAATTTGATTCAAAATTCAATGAAGCTATACTTGGTTATTCTCTAACGAGTAAAACATATAAAGTTTTTAATCAGAGAACCTTTGAAATTGAGGAATCTATACATATTGTCTTTGACGAAATTCTGGACCTTAAGAAAAAACCTATTGAGTTAGATGAATGAAATATAGGTGAAGAAGAAGACTTACAGGAGACAATAATTGATGAGACAAATAATCTTCAACCAGAAGATTTAACTAAAACATGGCAACAACCCCAAGGATTATCACTAGACAATGTCATTGGAGAAGTCTCAAAAGGGGTAAGTACTCGTAGAAACTTAGCAAATTATTGCATGAATGTGGCTTTGTTTCACAGTTAGAACCTAAGAGCGTGAAGGAGCTCTAAAAGACGTCAATGGTGTGTTGCAATCCAAGAAGAACTCAGCCAATTTGAAAGAAATCAAGTCTAGGAAATCGTACCTAGAGAAAGCACTCATCAAGTGATAGGAACTAAATGGGTGTTCAGAAACAAACTGAATGAAGACTGAAATATCACCAAGAAGAAAGCTAGGCTTGTTGCATAAGGGTCTGGTCAAGAAGAAGCAAACGAAGAAGAAACATTCCTTTCTCAAACTATATATTGTTAAGAAACCTTGAAGAAGTTTGAAATGGATAAAGCTAAGGAGGCATCAACTCCTATGGCTACATCATGTTATCTCGAAAAGGATGAATCAGGTACGCCCGTAAACCAAACTTTGTATAAAGGCATGATAGGTTCATTGTTATATCTTTCTGATAGTAGGTCAGATATCATTCAAAGTGTATGTGTTTATGCTAGGTACCAAGGTATTCCTAGAGAGTCTCACCCACTACAGTTAAATGTATCCTTAAATACCTTAAGGGAAATATATCTTTTGGTTTGCGGTATCCTTGTGGGGTTGAACCTAGTCTTGTAGGGTTTTCAGATGCAAACATGGTGGTTGTAAGATAGATAGAAAAAGCACTAGTGGTACATGTCACCTCTTAGGTAGTTCCTTAGTTCCCTAACACTAAGAAACAACCTTGTGTAGCTCTATCCACCACAAAGTTTGAGTATATTGTTGCAGGTAACTGTTGTGCTCAAATACTATAGATGAAACAACAATTGAAGGATTTTGATATTTATCTTGACCGTATACCTCTTAAGTGTGATAACACTAGTATCATCAATCTTACTAAGAATCCCATTATGCACTCTAAAACCAAACATATAGAGATTAGACACCACTTTCTTAGAGACATATCCAAAAGGGGGACTGTGAGATAGAGTATTATGATAGCAAGCACCAATTAGCAGACATTTTCACCAAAGCATTGCCAAATGATAGATTTTATGACCTTATAAGGGATTTGGGGATCCTAGAAATTTCCTAAGGGTCTTGTATGTTGCATTTTTCACATTTTCAAAAATTCTCGTGCAATAATCGATTATCTCCTGATGATAATCGATTATCCTTCCGTTAGAGCGGTCGTAGGTCACAATAATTGATTATTCTGAAGCCATAATTGATTTTCACTTTTTTGGGCTTCTGGTTTTTGAAACAATATCAATTATTTCCAGTAATAATCGATTATTAGGTGCATATTGTCATTGGAAATAGTTTTCTAGTGGTGTTAACGGCTATAAACAACTACATTTTGATCCTCTACTGCATTCCTTGCTCATTTGCTATATTTGGGGTCCATAATCAATTGTTTTCACATCATTTGAGTATTATGAGGAGAAACACCGCGAGTTTACAATGTTTTGGAAGGAAAGGAAGCTGGTATCAACAAAGTTTTTTTATCTAAACTGGTTTCATGTCTATGGATTCCGGTTCCCACCTCTTCTATTTCATCAGGGTATTCAATCTCTATTAGAGTTTCAAGGTAAATACCATCTTGATTTGGTTTACGTCTTTTATTTCAATTTGAAAGCCAGAAATGGGGTCTACTCTACTAGAGATTATTTTGGATGATGATATTTGGACCATCGTGGCTCAAGTTCAACTTGATGAAGATGCGGTGATGCTGACCTAGAGGCTAGAAGGCTTCAACAAGATCTTGGCCTTCCGTTCATTCCTGAAGAACCCTGAGATATAGATGAATAGGAAGTAGTTATTGGTGGGTGGCCTTAAGAGTAATGAAAGGCTTATCCACTACTTGATTGTGTGGTTGTTATGTCCTCGTGCTTCAAATCATGCTCAGTGTTCAGAAGCTGACTTGATGATGATTTATGGGATAGTCAATGAAATTAAGATTCATTGGCCAAGCCTCATCTGCGAAACCATGATAAAGGTTAAGAGGTATACACATTATCCTCTACCCTATGCTTTGTTAGTTTCCATAATTTGTGAGTATAAGGGAGTATATGTCTCAACTCAGGCATTCTAGAGCACTCATCCCGATAACAAGATTAACGGTTCTGCCCTCCGTCAAATGGGATTTGTCTTGCAAGGAAATACCTAAATCCATCATGATGATGTGGGGAACCCAGAAGATGAAGATGACGACCAAGAGATGGATGATGTTCAGGATGAAGCAGGATCATCTTCACCAACATTAGTCAGTCACTCTTATTCCCTAAAGAGTCAGTTTAGGAAGTTATCTGATATGTCTCTTCTTTAAGCCTCTAGGCCTGAGGAAGTTTGCTCTCTCCTTAGGGGATTAGATGATAGGATCCATACTTTAGAGGGGTTAGTCCAACCTCTAGATACTAATGATAATGATGAGTTGTAGTCACCCCTCATGCATTTCATTTGCATTTTATATTATCTCTCTCATGTTATGTTTTCATTTATCTAATACAATAAATTTGCCTTATTGCTTATCTTGTCCTATTTATATATGGCTTGTATTCAGGGGGACTTTTCTATTTTTAGGGGGAATATTTTTTTATATACATAACTCTTTTTTATAATGATCAAAAAGGCGGAGAAGTATGTTTAAAGGTTTAATTATATTTATCTCTTGTCTAGTAATTCCTCTTCTTTAAGTTATGTATGAGTTAGAGATCAGTACAGGTTACAAAAAGCTTTAAATCAAAGAATTTTTTATCAGCATCAAAAAGTGGAAGATTGTTAGCATAAAGCTGAAGAGCATAAATCGTAATGATGTCTCAAAGTCAAGTCTTTAGTGCTCTTATTGTAGGAAGATCTTCATAAAGACTTGTTTTTATATTAAAGCTTTTGTAATTTAGTAGATTGATGATGTGGTTTATATTTCATTCTTTGTATTGTTTGCCTTAGCTTGCGTTAAAAATCGTTTTGAATAAGAAAACCTCATTTTATACTCAAGATAATCGATTACCACTTATGATAATCGATTATCAATGATCGATTATGACTTACCATAATCGATTATCACAAGCAATTATGAGGATTCAAAGAAGGTGGTCATCTTTCGTGAAGCATTCGGAGGAGGTGTTCATCCCTTGTGGGTTGCAGGGGAAGTGAGTTTCATCTCTTGGGGTAACAAGAGAGGTGTTCTAACCTTCAACTTGTTTATTTTCTTTGTGATTGTAACAGTTTGTTGATCTGTGTGATATGAACTAGTATAAGATTTACCTGTGCAATTTTCTCTCTTCCTTAGTCTTTAAATTTGTTTAAATTGTTTTAAGGAATTTATATTCACTTGAGAAAACTATTAAAAGAACGATTTGCGATAAGAAACCAATTCACTTCCCTCTTGGTTTGTTGAACGGGTTAATCATTTCGTTGGACCGTTTTGACAAACAGAACGAAAAATGACCCATAATAACTCAAATTATGCAGATTTTGCATCAATCACACCCCCAAGTTTTAAATGAAATGAATCAAAAGCTAGAGCAGCACTGGAAATGACTCTATGAAGTTTAAATACACTAGAACAAGCTGGAATTGGTCAGCTAATAGAGTCAAAACTCAAACTGGAAATTCTAAGAACTTTGGCACGGTGAAAAACAAGATTTTAAGCCAAAACAGCAGGTTCTTCTAGTTTTTAAGGCAACCAAACTATGCTAGATGCATTTTATTGCTTGTTATGGTTTGTCGTAAAGTACTTGAAGAACACTATAAGGGGATTGACTATTGTTTTTGGAAAACGTTTTTCAGAACCCATTTTATATAGCACGTTGTTGAGCGTATGAAATATTCTTTTAAAAGCTTAGACGCTCCACTTGAAATATATGCATTGATAGGATTAACGTGCTATTTAGAATATTTTTGTTGTAGCATTTATAAGAACTCCCTTTTCAAATAAAGGGTCGTTTAACTTGAAAGTTCTTATATTTTCAAATATAAAGATAAATTGTAAGTTTTCTAAGAGGATCGTTTAGTAAAGAGAAGAGAGAATAACACAAGATATTTTATATTGATTCGCTTCAATTGAGCTACGTCCAGTCTCCTCCATAGAAAGTTCCACTATAATCTTCACATGATTACAAATGAGTATTAGCATCACTCCTGGTACTCAGCTGCCTCGCCGAGATTTCCTTGAGTATTCGAATCACTCCTTGTACTAGACTACCATGCCTAGATTCCTTAACTCAAAAGTGTTTTAATTCTCTATAGAATTGCAATCAATGATTGCTTACAAGAAGTTTAGACTAAATTTCTCTACGAGAGGATTTGATTACAATACAATATAGTCTAAACACTCGCAAGTGTTTCTCTTTCTCTTTTCTCTTCTCTTCTCTTTTTCAACTTAGATGTATTGTTCTCTTTAAGCTCTTTTCTCTGTTTTTCTCTTTAGGATGAATATGTCATTGTAAGTTTTGTGCACTTTGGCTATCCTCTATTCTATCCTCTTGATTTTCTTCTTGAGAGATCTTCTATATATAGGCTTCATGAATATTTGTCCGTTAAACTGTTTATGTAGTTTGTAGCCTCGATGCTTGTGTTTTCTCACTAGTGGAAAAACTACTTTCTATGATGACTTATTATGACAGGTGAAATCCACCTATCATAGTAAGTTGAGTGGTAACATTTTTGTAATAAAAGTAACACTTATTATGTCACTAACACAAAAGTAGCTTTTAACGTCTGTTATTTTAGGCTTTTGACGTCTGTTAACTGTCCGACGTCATAGTGAGAGACGTAAATTGACGTCTGTTGTCTTTGAACAGATGTCAATTCACGTCTGTTGCATTTATAACAGACGTTAATTGATGTCTGTTGTAAGAACAATAGACATCAATTTATGGGCTTTAAAAAAAAATCGTTGTCGTGAAGGTGAGGGAGTAGACAGGTCCCGCAATGAGAGTGAGGAGAAAAATGCGCACAATAACGGTTCAAAAATCGCCGTCGTAGTTGTCCTAGAATGCACCCAATAACTGCACCAAAAGCTAATGAAAACGAATTTTAATCGGTGCAAATGAAAGATAATGGTTCAAACGTCATATAATCGGTGCAAAATGATTTTAAATAGTACAAAGTGGAAGAAAACTTACCTAATATTAATGGCGAACGAGACAAAGCAGAGGAAGAAGATGAACGCAGCGAGAGAGAAAACCCGTAACTAGCGAACGCGAATGAAGAAAAAACTCAAAACGAAAACGCGAAAGAAAGTGAGGCTCGCATTCTGAGTGTTTGGGGTTTGAAAGGGCATTTAACGTCGGCCCCTCCTAGATTCAAAGTCTAATTGGTAAAAAAAATCCATTTTGGCACTACTTTTGAGATATTTTCGTAGCTTATTGACGTTTGGGGAAGGGGATCCGACATCTAATATTAGACGTCGAACCCTACTATGTTCGACGTCTAATGTCTGTAAAAGTGGCCTTTCAATTATGACTTTGCAGCTTCTGACAAAGGATTTGATGTCTGATCTGGAAGACCCAATGTGTAAAGAAGGATTTGACGTTTGATTTGGAAAACCCGACATCTATGTCGTAAAAGAAATTAATATTAGCGTTTAAAATAAGATATTTTCGGACCTTTTTGTTCAAAACCTTTTATGACATATTGAATCCCTAATTTTCTTTTGCTTTTTGTTCATTCATGCATACTATTCTCTTCTCTTCTCTTCTGGTTTCAGTACATCACACCTAATTATATTGAGTGTAAAAGGACAACAAGAGAATATAACGTAATGGAGGTCTATTAGGTTTCATTAGCTAGTTAATTAGGTCAATGAACTGAAAGAACAAGATAATAAATAAGAGAGGTTGAGAGAGAGATCTGTTTGTCATTTTAATAAATGATTATACTTTTTAGAAAATGGAGACTGAGAGGGAACATGTCTCTTGAATACCCTCAATATTATTAAAGTTAATTTCTTTTATAATCAGTGTCTATTAGTGATAAAATTGCTGTATTGTCATTTCTTGCAACATTGTTAATGCCATTTCTTAGAAATCCATCAATTGTGGTATGAAATGTTTCTAAAAAAAATAATTACTTGTGGGATCTTTAGTACCATTCTAATAGATAGTATCCTGAACTTGGAATGTTTTTTTATTGTCTAGATAGTAAACGTCCCTGAGAAAGGAGCAAGGAAGCATCCACGGAGTGATAACATACAATTACCTGGAAAGTTGAACCTCTGTTATTTGTTTCTTGTTTGTTCTGTGATATGATATGATTTATGAAATTTCTTGCCTGGTATTATTTTGGGGCTGCCTTTGAACCTGAATAATTCAAAATTATGCATTTATATTTTGGGGGACTGCATTTATGTTTATAATTATCCTTTTTTAAAGACACCATCACCTAATTAACATGGTTATCGGAATGAGTATTTTTTTTTTCATCTTTCTGTAAAACTATTAATTCAAACTAAAATGAATCATGTGAATTAGCTATTCTGTTGTGCACTTTCCATACTTCTACATCATAGAGAAAAATACAGAAGTTAGAGAATAATATTATTGTAGGCAACAACCTTCGAAATGCATCTAAAAAAGGCATCAGTAATTTCAGGTGGAAAGTGCTGATCTTATTACATATGGTCTCATCCAAGAGTTTATAGGACGGTTTCCAATCTTAGTTAGCTTATCAGCTCTAACTGAAGACCAACTCATGCAGGTATTATAAGCATTGTTCAAATCTTAGTTATTGTAGTTTTTCCTGCTTTCACTAGCAATTTAGTGCACCAAGAGCTAACTCTGCTTGTTGTGTTATTATGATCATTCTGTTTTTCACTCATTGTCGGCGCGGGAGCACACATGTATAAGGATTCTTTTTATATTAAATGTTTTCTTAGAAGTCATTATGGCCATTGTTTTTGGTACGTAGTTGGTCTACAATTAGATACATTGGTGCTTTCCTGGAAGATGAATGATGATGAAATTATGAAAAGAGATTGTCCCAAACAGTGTAATACAATTTCTTTAATGTGTCTCTAAACTTACTTGAACTTAGAAAACTATATTTGTTACTTATAAACATGAGTGAACGTTACACCATTTCATGTGTTTTCAATAAATATTTTTTAGTTTATCGTAAAGATTGTGTCTGAAAAAGACTAAGCTTTTGTTTAATTAGTAATCTCAGGTTTGAATCATGTATGCTGGCTGCAACATTACACCCTTAGAAGAAAAGTTACTATTCATTAGAACTCAAATAGGATTGTCTAAGTACCAAGACTATTGCAAAGTTTCTGGTATGTATGTATAAGTGGATTCATGTATGTATTAGAAGAAAAATAGTCAATAAAGTTTCTAGTTGTTGATCTGTCAGAGCTATTAAGGTTAATGGTGCAAAAGTTAGTCCTAGTGTGAAACTTAGTTTCACAAAACCCCATAAATAACTAAAATAAACTTTGTACTAATTAAAATACTAAATTGAAACAATAAAAAAATTATAAAGGATCCAAAATTATCTATTAACAGTGCAGTTGTTCTTGGAGCTGCTATAGTGTGCGCTGGATAATGGCTTCTAAGGAGGACATCAAAAGAATTGTTAAACCACTCTTGTTTGTGCTGCGATCATCATCTTCCTCAAGATATGTGGTATGCAACATTCCTTTGAATCGTTTGTTAGTTTATTTATCTTGTCTTGCTTCAGTTCTTCTACATGGTCAGTTACTTTCATTTTTGTTATTGGATATACTTTTATAGATTATACATGAATCCTTCTTTTGAGAACCTTTAGTAAATGTCTACAATTTTGATTAGAGGTTGTGTTTTATTCTTTACTCCTTATTATACATTATTGCTTATTGATTTTTTACTAGATGATGTTTCTACTGCCCCTTAATTATATTTTTATTCCTTATCATCCTTGTGGCTCATGAAACTTTTAAATAAGTTTAGTGAGAAGCATATTAGTGTTATTAGCTTCTAAAAGGAGAAAAAACATGTCTATATGTATGCTATCTTTTAAATTAGTTTTAAGAAAGGATATGCAAATTTCAGACATCTAAATAAGAATTCTCGGTTTCTAAAATGGATGTAATCTTTGATTGGTTATTCGTTCATTTAAATTTTCAAAGTACAGACTCAGTTAGTGATTTCTTTACATAATGTAATGACAGATAGCTTTGTAGCTTCAGGGTGTTAGAATTTTGCAAGATTTTTGTTTTTTATGCTGATGCTTGAGAGGTAACGGTGTTTGATTGTTCTTGGAAGATAACTTGGTTGCTTTGTTGAATAATAAAATTGTTATTATTTATTAATATAATATTACAAGATATGAAAAGATATGTGCCATTTGCGAGGAAGTTTTCAGTTTGAACAAGTCTTTGTCTTGGATATTTTTTCCTATATATGCATGCTGTCAACGTCTACTTTTGATGTGCAACGTTCATATTTTGTTTCCAACGTTGTATTTTATTAAAAATAATAATTTTCTAAGAGATATTTTAGGTTATAGGCATGATCCATGAACTCTATAAATAGAGCACTTCCTTCACTTCAGAACACATCATCAAATCATTCTTCTCTTAGTTTCATTCTTACTCTTTTCTTCTTCTCCTAAAAATATTTTGGGTGTATTTTATTCTCTATTTAGAGATCATTGCTAGTTCTGAGATCTCCAGAAATTCTGAGAAGTTCTTGTTGTATCCTGGGGGCTTGCGCAATACACCGCGGATAAGTCCTTCGGGAAATCTTTTGTTCGTGATCTTTGTTCTTTTATTGTCAGCTTATACAACAATCTTAAGGACTTATGGCTGAAAACAACAACAACTCAATCCCGGAGAATCATAATACTGTTTCCGGAACTCAGACGGTCTTCGCGAAACCTTTCCCAGATGTATCAAAAATTGAAGTCTTCTCTGGTCAGAATTTTCGGCACTGGCAAGAACGCGTGTCAACCCTCTTATACATGTACGAAGTTGCTTTTTCTCTTTCATCTTCAAAACCCGACTCTAGTGTCCCTCCAAATTCAAAACAAGTTGAAGATTGGGTTCATGCAAACAAGGTATGTCGTCATACTTTACTTAGTGCACTCTCTAACGATTTGTTCGATGTGTACGCTTCCTATAAGGAAGCGAAAGACATTTGGGATTCATTGATTCTCAAATACACTCCTGAAGATATAGTCAGACAAAGATTCATCATTGGGAATTACTATCGTTGGGAAATGGTTGAAGACAAGGACATAAAGTCAGAAATCAATGACTACCACAAGCTACTCAAAGATATCAAAGCAGAGAACATTCTTCTACCAAATGAGTTTGTTTCAGAGCTTCTGATCGAGAAACTTCCGCCTTCGTAGACTGATTACAAGTAACAACTAAAACACAGGCACAAACAAATGTCACTTTCAGAGCTAATCACTCACATAATTATTAAAGATACCAACAGGAAAGAATGTGCTGTTGTGAGGGCCAAAGCATTGTCTGCAAAAGCAAACATGGTAGAAGACAAACCTGCTCCAAAAAGGTACGAACACTAACCTGATCACAATAGGAAAAATAATTTTCGAAAATATCGCCCCAACACATCTAACCCCACCTTTAAGAAGAAAGTAAATTGCTTCCTATGTGGGAAGCCAGGCCATCATGCACCGCAGTGCAGGCACTAAGCAATAAACGACAATCCTCCTAAGCCTAATATAGCTGAAGGAGATGACATTATTGCTGCGGTCGTTTCTCAAGTAAATCTGATGACCAATGTGAGCAAGTGGGTGGTAGACTCTCGTGCTACCAGACATATATGTGCAAACAGAAGTGCCTTTACCTCTTACACTAGTGTAGGGGATGGAGAAGAACATGTCTACCTCGATGATTTCAGGACCACTCATGTTCTGGGAAAAAGGAAAGTTCTTCAAAAAGGGAAACTTCTTCTCAAACTCACATCTGGAAAGACTCTGGCCTTGAGTGATGTGCTACATGTTCCATCAATCAAAGTTAACTTAATCTCTGTAGCACTACTAGGAAAAGTGGGGGTTAAAGTGTCATTCGAGTCGGACAAGATTGTAATGACAAAAAATAATGTTTTTGTGGGGAAGGGATATTGTGATCAAGGTCTCTTTGTACTTAACATTTCTGAAAATATTAATGAATCGTCTTCTTCTACTTATATTGTTGATTTATATGATATATGGCATGATAGATTAGGACATTTGAATTCTTCCTATGTTATGAAATTACAACAACTAGGATTAATTAATATGCATGATAAATAGAGTAGTAAATGTGATATATATGTAGAATCTAAAATAACAAAGAAAACATGCTTTTCTGTAGAACGCCAAATTGAACTATTAGGGTTAATTCATACTGATCTAGCTGATTTGAAACAAACCATGTCTAGAGGAGGTAAAAATTATTTTGTGACCTTTATAGATGATTATTCTAGATACACCAAAGTTTACTTAATCAAATATAAAGATGAAGCTTTTGATGAGTTTTTAACCTATAAAGTAGAAGAAGAAAATCAATTGAATAAGAAATTTACGAAGATTAGATCAGATAGAGGTGGTGAGAATGTGTTGTTTAATAACTTTTGTGTTAAAGAAGGTATCACACATGAGGTAACTCCACCATATTCACCTGAGTCTAATGGAGTAGCTGAGAGAAAGAGTATAACTCTTAAGGAGATGATGAATGTTATGCTTATTAGTTCTAGTGCACTTGATAACCTTTGGGGAGAAGCCTTGCTTACTGCGTGTTTTTTACAAAATAGAATACCTCATAAGAAAACTGGTAAAACTCCCTATGAGCTGTAGAGAGGTTATCAACCTAACCTTAAATATCTAAAAGTGTGGGGGTGTCTAGCTAAGGTGATGTTAGCCGATCCTAAGAAAAGGAAAATAGGCTCTAAAACCTCTGACTATATGTTCTTAGGCTATGCTGAACATAGCGCTGCCTATAGGTTTCTAGTTCTTAAAAGTGATATACTTGAAAGAAATTCTATAATGGAGACGAAAAATGCTGAGTTTTTTGAACATGTTTTTCCTTTAAAGGCTAGTGAGACGTCTCAACCTATAGATAATAATAGTGCTGCCTTGTGTGAGGAATTACGAAGAAGTAAAAGACAAAGGAAGGAAACTTCTTTTGGTAATGATTTCTATACCTATCTAGTTGATAATGATCCAAGTAACTTTGTAGAAGCCGTTAGTGCTCCTGATGCAAAACAGTGGGATAAAGCCATTAAAACTGAAATTGAATCAAATCAGAAAAATAACATTTGGACCTTAGTAGATTTGCCTAAAGGAGCAAAACCCATTGGTTGTAAGTGGATCTTTAAGAAAAAGTAGTATCCTAATGGATCTATAGAGAAGTATAAGGAAAGATTAGTAGCAAAAGGTTTTACTCAAAAACCCAACATAGATTATTTTGATACCTTTGTCCCTATGACTAGGATATCCTCTATTCGAGTGTTGTTAGCTCTAGCAGTTATCCATAAACTAGTGATACATCAGATGGATGTTAAAACTGCCTTTTTGAATGGCGATTTAGAGGAAGAAATTTATATGACTCACCTGAAGGGTGTGTTGTACTTGGTCAAGAGAATAAAGTTTGTAAACTTTTAAAATCTTTGTATGGGTTGACACAAGCACCAAAATAGTGGCATGAAAAACTAGATAATGTATTGCTATATGATGATTTTTCACCTAATGATGCTGATAAATGTGTGTACTCTAAATTTGAAAATGGTGATTGTGTCATTATATGTTTGTATGTGGATGACATGTTAATTTTTGGTACATGCAATGAATTTGTTACTAGAACTAAATTATTTTTAGGATCAAACTTTGAAATGAAAGACAAGGGTGAAGTCAATGTAATTTTAGGTGTTAAAATCATAAGGAAGGGAGATAGTATATTACTTTCCCAAGAACAATACATTGAGAAACTTCTTAAGAAGTTTGGGTATTATGATTTCAAACCCGTGAGTACCCCTTATGATGCTAACTCTAAATTAATGAAAAAAAGAGGAGAATCTTTATCTCAGCCTCAGTATGCCCAAATAATTGGGAGCTTACTGTACTTGATGAGCTTTTCTAGACCTGATATTGCTTATGCAATAGGTAGACTGAGTAGGTACACTCAATGTCCTAATCAAGAACATTGGGATGCACTTTCCAGGCTTATGAGATATTTAAGAGGTTCAATGGATTATGTCATTGAATATAGTGGATTTCCCGCTGTATTAGAAAGGTATAGTGATACTAACTGGATCTTTGATTCAGATGAGACAAAATCTACTAGTGGTTATGTATTCACACTTGGGGATGGTGCGATTACATGGAGATAATCCAAACAAACTATTATTGCAAGATCAACAATGGAATCTGAGTTTGTCGCTCTTGAGATGGTTGGTAGTGAGACTGAGTGGTTGAAAAACTTCTTAGGAAACATTCCACTAGGAATGAAACCAACCCCATTGGTGTCAATTCACTGTGATTGCCAATCGGCACTAGCTATAGCTAAAAATAAGAATTACAATGGAAAGAATAGACATATCCAATTGAGACATAATTTGGTGAAGCAGTTGCTAAAGAGTGGAACTATTTCCATTGACTATGTGAAGTCAGAATGGAATCTAGCAAATCCTCTGACAAAACCCTTAGGAAGAAATATGATCTTAGAAACATCGAGGGGGATGAGACTTAAGCCACTGGAAAACAAACAAGTGATGGTAACCCAACTTTTATGATTGGAGATCCCATGAATAAGGTTCATATGGGTAAAAGTAAGTCACTTGTTAGTTCTGATAGCACTAATTTGATTTTAAATCAAATATGTCCATTCCTATGGTGTGTGTGAAAGTGTTATAGATTGCATTATTGAGAGGTTAAACTTTGTAATTAAACAAAGTTTTTATTGATTTTCATGTTCCTTATGGGTGGTGTATGATTTGCAGCATACACTTGATGGAATCACCTATATGAGTGTCAAGTGGGGCCGCTTGCATGAGATATTGGCATAATCTCTAGAGCACTCATGAATATCGGGCACGCACATGGCCCAGTGAGCGAATCACAGCGACAACAACAAGGATTGTGTGGGTGTATTGTGATTGATAAACCTCTAACACACTCAAGTATCTTTGGTTCATATAGTTTGTTATACCAACTATACTGTGTGTTAAGTTTCTCGATCTAGGACTGGTTCATATAGCTTGTTATACCAACTCTTATGCATTACATCTTATAAAACCCAAGACTTTTCTTGTTTTCTTTCTTTCAATCATTGTTTCTTATCTTTTGCAATATGAGGGGGATTGTTATTATTTATTAATATAATATTGCCAAGATATGCAAAGATATGTGCCATAATTTGCGGAGGAAGTTTAGAGCTTGGACCACCAGTCTTTGCCTTGGAGATTTTTTCCTATATGCACGTTGCCAACGTCTCCTTTTGATTTTTGTTTCCAATGTTCTATTTTATTAAAAATAATAATTTTCTAAGAGATATTTTAGGTCATGGGCCTGATCCATGACCTATATAAATAGAGCACTTCCTTCACTCCAAAACACATCATCAGAATCATTCTTTCTTCTCTTAGTTTCATTCTTACTCTTTTCTTATTCTCCTAAAAATATTTTGGGTTTATTTTATTCTCTATCTAGAGATCCTTGCTAGTTTTGAGACCCTCAAAAATTCTGAGAAGTACCTGTTGTATCCTGGGGGCTTGCACAATACACCGCGGATAAGTCCTTAAGAACAGTGATCTACACGCCTCAGAAAATCCTTTGTTCGTGATCTTTGTTCTTTTATTGTCAGCTTATACATTTATTTATTTTTATATAAAATGCTTATTAGGAGATATGGGTACATAGAACACATAATTGGATAAGGTAAGAAAACATTATTTCTCAATTTATTCTATAATTAACTTCAGCATTAATTATTGACTATTCTTTGACTTTAGTAGGTATTGTACAATATCCAAGTGTTTGCTAAAGTTACGCCATCTCTCTTTGCTCCACACTATCAAGATTTTTTCATATGCTATTTAGATTCCTATCAGATAAAGGCAATATAACTAACCAGGCTTCTTTTATTGTAAGTGTTAGTAAAAAACTTGACTACAATTTAGTATTGTATATGTAGGTTAATGTAATATTTGGATTGGATATATAGTTTTATGTACAAATAATGTATTAAATATTATTAGATAGTTAATGTATGAAATGAATTTCATTTTGTTTGTTCAATTGAATCAATTGATTTTCAAGTAAATTAATTACAAATTAATTAGATGAGATGATAAAATAGGAAAATTGACTGTAAACTCATTAGATGTCAAATGCAAGCACATAATTGTCTTTATTATAAAAAATAAGTTTTTATGATGTGCATGCCAATCACTACAAAAAAAAACAATTATTATCGACGACCAAAAACCGTCGAAAACGTTCAAAATCTGTGGGTGATGTCATTTTTCTGACGGTTTACCGACGGAGTTTGGTCCGTCGATAATAACATTGTCGTTAATATTTATCGACGGATTATTATCTCCGTCGGTAATTACCGAAGGCCAAATCCGTCGGTAAATATCTCGATCTGGTTCATCTTCTTCCTCTTTCCCCTTCTTCGATTTCCTCAGATTTTAATTTTTTTTTATCAAACTTTCTTCATTCCTAAATCAAAACAACAATTCAATTCATTCCAAAACCAAAATCAAAGGCTCTACTTAGGTTCTCCAATTGTTTTAGAAACCCTAAAATTGGGAAAAATCCCCAATTAGTTTTTGAGCATCCCGACGGCAGCACTACTCCGCATGGTTCTCCGACGGCAGTGGTTCTCCCACGATAGTGGTGGCATTCTTCCATGGCAACGGTGGTGCTCCCCAACGACAGTAGTGGTGCTCCCCAACGACAGTAGTGGCGCTCTCCAATGACAACAGTGTCGCTCTCCAACGGCAGCGGTGGCGCTCCGCGTGGTTCTCCCACGATAGTGGTGCCTTTCTCCCACGACGAGCAGTGGCGCTCTCCAACCGCAGCGGTGGCACTCTCCAACGGCAGCGCTCGTAGTGTGGGAAGATGGTTGCACGAGAGAGAAAAATGGTTGCAGAGGTGAGAAATGGTCTTGAGATGAGAGGAAAGAAAAAATGACGAAAGTGTTTTGTGAGATAGAAAAATATAGTCTTCTTCGCGCAGAGAGAGAAAAAATGGGCGAGAATTTTGCCGCTCTTTTTACCAACAGAACTTGTCCGTCGATAATTCCATGTATTTTTGTAGTGAATGTATTTCGTAATATATTAATTTTGAATAACATATACTATGACAGGTGAACAAATACCTGTCATAATACATGGGAGATGTTATGACAAGTAAAAATATCTCTTCATAAAAACTCATATTATGATAGTTAAATTCAGCTACGTTATAATAAATTCATTATATTATGACTAATAAGTGAAATTCTGTCATAATAAATTCATTATATTACGATTGATAAGTGAAATTCTGTCATAATAGACCTAACATATTATGATAGGTGAGAGAATGTGTCATAGTATGTTCAATCTATTATGACGTACTCTTTTACTACGTCATAAAAATCATGGACTTGACAAAATTTTGACGTGAGTCCACCTATCATAATAGGTTATTTTTACCTGTCATAAAAAATGATTTTTGCATTAGTAATTAGCCTTTTAATTAATATAAAAGGTAAAAGAATAGACATTATTAGATATAATAATATTTAATTGAGTATGTACTTTTGTAATACTTATTATGATTAATCTACAAAACTTTTACTTTTAATCGCGAATGTACTTTTGTTAATAGAGAGAATGTCAACAAATTAATTGATAATTTACATTGATTAATTTCAAAATTCAAGATAACAATTAATTGAAGGATAATTCTTAGATAAACAATTATGAATCCTTTTTTGAAAAAGAAATGGAATTTTTTTATTAGTGTTTTTATCTCCTTTATATTTTTAGAATTTTACTTATTTCCTTATATTATTATTTTATTATTTAGTATTTTTATTTATCTTTATCTTCTTGTTTTATTTTTATTGTATTTGACTATTCCTTTTAGTGTATGGATTTTATAAGAACTAACCTGGTAAGAATCAATTTCGTGTTTGTTAGAAAATAACTTAAAATTAATTTTATCTTTTCTATTTTGTTAACTACTATCTTACCAATACTAATGTTGTTATAGATAAGTAGAATTAATTTGATCCTAGGAATAATTGGATTGTTACATCTTAAAGTCTTCATTGTACTTATCCTTTGATAATCATCAATCTCGTATCAAAGGTAATGGAAGGACCTACTTAATGTTATATTATTCGTGAAACAAAGTACTTAGAGTCATGATATGTATAAAGTCTATCATACACAACTTCTTCATGTTACTTCTTCATGTTTTAAGTTGTTATTTAAGTGCTTAATAAAAATTATAAGGTTGTTGGACGTTTGTTTTAATAGTGATGATGTAACTGTCATTTTCAAAGTTCTATATAAGAGAACTTAGATGAAGAAAACACAAATCTTATACAATCTTTGTAATACTTTACTGTGTGAAGCAAACCACTGAACTAAATTGTCTTGTCTTTTAAAGTTTTATGTTACTTGATTTGAGGATCTAATATCAGGGAGAGATTAATACATGATAATCAAGAACGATTTTTGTACTCCTAATCATTCATTCAATTAGTGGAATGTCTTAAGGGTTATCTTAAAAAAGAAATACAAAAAAACTGTTAATTTTATTTATCCATTAGAAAATCTTGTCTAATTGTTTAAAAAATATTATATTCCTCTATTCAACTTCTTTTCTAGCTATAGTTGTTTCAAACGTAGGCACATTAAATTTATGAATTGGTGATTTATTGTTCACATAAATGTTGTTTAG
Organism: Vigna umbellata; assembly: GCF_029865625.1. NCBI lineage: Eukaryota > Viridiplantae > Streptophyta > Magnoliopsida > Fabales > Fabaceae > Vigna > Vigna umbellata. The sequence continues at coordinate 15,974,869 of NC_142169.1, read as the reverse complement.
GGTTAAATATGTTTTTAGTCCCTAAACTATCAAGCGAATTTGTTTTTAGTCTCTCTTTCAAATTAAGGAACATTTTAGTCCTTCTCCTTAAGGAAACCTTAATTTTTGGTCCTCCAAAACTAACACCATTAAAAACCAGCTGATGTGGGTAACAGTGGTGTGCCCACGTATTTTTTTTCTTACACCAGTCAATATTTTCCAGCTCTTCTCTCTCCTCGAACTCTACCACAGCCACCTCTGGCGCCACCTCCGACGCCACCTCGAACACCTCTCCATGATCGCGAGCCGCCCCTTCCTTCCCACGACCGTCCCCTGCAGTCAGATCTTGAAGTCCTTCACCCTCTCCCTCTTCTTTCAAGCTTCACGCCGAGCTTGCAGTCATTACATGCCAATTGTCAGTCCCGATGGAAAGCCTCTGCCATGCGTTATATATTGCCATGGAAACAGGTAATTCTGGGATAAAGTTCATTCCTTTGTTGGTTATTACAGATGTCTCATGGGAGGATTTATTAGGAAGAAACTATTGGGAAGAAATTATTCCTCTGCCACCAGACTCGGTCATGTCAAGTTCTTCATTTTCAAATTGTTGGGAAGCTTCCAATCAAAATGGTAAAGTAACTGAGCAAGTGGCAACTCAATATTTGCGATGGCAAATGTAATGCCTGGGCAAATTCTTCTTCCACCACCAAATGGGATAAATTCAAAGTCTGCACCTTTGAAATCGATACAGTTATTATGAAACCTTTCAGGTTTGAAACTCTTAGCTTCAGTCCAATACTCAGGATTTCTTCCAATTGTCCAAGCATTGATAATTACCCTTGTCTTAGAGGGTATCTCATATCCATTGATTTCACACCTTTCTCTACTTTCTCTCGGAACTAATAATGGTAGAGGTGGGTGTAACCTCAATGTTTCTTTGATTATGGACTTCAAGTATATCAGTTTTTGTGTATCTGTCTCATCCACATATCCCTTCTTACCATACACTTTTCTCACCTTAGCTTGTGCTTTTTCCATCACACCTTTGGGTGTACTCCACAAGTAAAAAGTGAAAGAAATAAAAAATAAAAAATTAATGATGTTAACTTCATCACAATACCTTTAGTGTCCAGGTAAACAAGTTGAAGAAAGACAGAGCATGAAACAAAGATGACACGTTTCAGAAAAAAGAGAAGTGACTTGACATACTGTTAGATAATTTAGCTAAAATTTAACGCCGTTAATTTTGGAAACCAAACATTAAGATTTTCTTAAGAAGGAGGACTAAAATTTACCTTAAGTTTGAAAGAGAGATTAAAAACAAATTAACCCATGTTGTTTATTATACATTGTATTATAAATTTAAAATATTATCAAATTAAAAATCATAATTTTCAAATGTTTAGATATTTAAAATATCTGTGACCAAAACTAAATTGTTTATTTAGATTTAGAAGACCGAATATAAATTTATCTAATAAATATATAAAAGATTACATTTAAATATAATTATTATTTTCATCTTCCTCTCCCTTACCATGGCTCCCTCGTGATTCTTTATATAGCCTCGTGCTGGCACGGTGCATAATTTTGTATACCTCACGTGTTAGCCATGGTGCACAATTCTTTATGTCCCTCGTGGTATGCCATGGTGCTGGGTGATATGATATCAACAGAGGGCCCACCAATAACCTCCAAATTTGACTGTGATGGCAAATATATTCTTTTAATAAATAAATATATATATATATATATATATATATATATATATATATATATATATAATAAATTAATTAAATAAGTAGAAGTAATTTTCACAATTCATATTTTTTCTCTTCTTCAACTTTAATTTTAGTATTTTATTTTATTTTATTTTGAACATCGTTTTAACTTTAAGTTTATTTACTTTTAATATTTTATTTTTATTATATTTTGTATATATACCAGATTTTGAAATTTGGTTTGTAAAAATATTTATCTAATTTTGAAAGATGTGCAGTGAAAACTTTTAGAAATAACCATATTTTGAAATACGGTTTAGAGAAACACTAGATTTCAAAACTAAATTTAAAGGTTTATTGAATTTTAAAATCAAGTTAATTAACTTAAATGCATTTAGAAACTTATCTAATTTTAAAATTTGATTTAAGAATTAATCTGATTTTGAAATTCGATTCAATAATTCACTAGATTTCAAGTAGCATATTTTTGTCCTTATTTTTTCTTCTCTTGTATTATTTCTCTTCCTTTCATTTTGAAAGCATAAGACATTGTAGGATTGAAGATATAATAGAAGGCTTGATGTGATGATAACCTTTTCTTCATATTTTATCTTGTTTGAGCTTGCTATCATCATATCTATTAGGTTGAAGAGTATTAGACGATGTTGTTAGCAAAATCATGAAGTATAGAAGTTTTGATGATGTCCAAATTAAACTTAAATGTTCACATGAAGATCGGTTTTATGTGTTAAAGCTTTTGTTATGAGTAGTAAGGCTTTATATGTTGTTGATTCCATGTAATTAGTTATGCTTTAAAATTTGTTTTGGACTCAAAAAGCTCTACAATAATCGCTTAGCTACTTAAGATAATTGATTTTCACATAGAGGTTTTTAAAGGTTGCTAAAAACTCATTTTTGGCTCTGGAATAATCAATTACCAAAGTATGATAATTGATTATCCATGGATTATGACTTACCATAATCAATTATCACAGCTAGCCGTTGGAGCTTTTGAGCATGTTTTTGGCCGTTGTGCATTCATTAAATGCATAATCGATTACCATAAGTGGTTAATCGATTATCACGCGAGAAAAAGCTGAAAAAAAATTGGAGGCGTCCTTGAGTGATGTATTTATAAAGAAGTTTTAGGCTCTCATTTAAACACACACATGTTTGCTTAAATTGAGAAAAAGTGTGATCTAAGGTTTGTGTAACCTTTGTGCTTTGGCTTTGAGAACTTGGTGTTGATAAGAGCGAGAACTTTCACTAGGAGTGTGATTGAGTGTTTTGTTGTTGTTAAGTGAAGTTTGTCATATTTTGTGAAGATCCAATAGAAGTGTTAATCCTTCGTAAAACATTTGGAGGATGTGTTCATCTCTTATGGCCTTTGGAGGAAGTGAGTTTCGTCTCTTGTGGTAACAAATGAGATGTTTCTAAACCCTTACACTTGTCTTTATGTGTGATTGTAATAATTTATTGATTTTGTGATAGTGGAACGTTAATCTCTGTTTGGGATTAACAACTGAACATAGGATCCTTGTGATCTGAACCAGTATAAAATTATTTGTGTAATTTTATCTCTTCCCATACTCTTTATTATTTTTTAATTTATTCACTAATTTATTCACTAAGTAAGATAAAACTATTATTTGCAAAAGGAAACCAATTCACCCCTTTCTTGTTGCACCGCTCTGACAGATGTAAGGTTTGAGATGAGGGAAAGATGATAAATGGTGATCTTTCGTGAGCATACTCTCTCTCTTTTTCTTTTCGTCTTTTTTTCTTCTATTTTTCACCTATTATATTTTTTTCTTCAACCAACCAACCCTTTTATTTAGTTGATCCTCTTTTTATAGGCTTTCTTAAAAGATGACCGTTGGATACTGAGTTAATTTCAAGAGAGCAGGTAGCCTTTAGGAGATAGGTCTGATTTTAGTCTTTTCTCTAGATGTATAATGCTTCATCAGAGTTTAGATTGAATAGTAGCTTGTACGGTTTGCCAGAGTAGAAATCTTCAAGAGAATTATTCTTATAATGTTTTTCACTTCTTTCAACGTCTTAATCCAACGTGTGCATATGTTTTGATCAATCCTTTGGGTATTCCTGTTTTGCACATAACAAGGACAAAGAATACAAGAAAAACAATACTTTAGACTACATGCATTAAATGATATTAAATATTTTTGACCGTTTATTGACGTTAATTTATATTGCTTTGTTCAAAACATCTTGTCACATGTCTCATTAGTAATTAATGCATTGTTCAAGTATAACGTTAAAGAAATGTTAGACTATGTATAACATATTGACAATAGACTATGTAAAGCATTATACTCTTATGAAGAGCTATTTGAGATGTAGATTTTAGCGCTTTTTACATTAGACGATATTTTTCACAAGACGCTGTCACTTATAACACTATTTTTAGATTTCTCAAGAATAGATATTTAGTTAGAAAGTTGAGAACAAATCTTATTGTTTTGCGCATATCCCATACATGGTACCTTTGTAAACTGTTTTTCTTTTTAACATTTCATAAAAAAAATCGTTAAGTATATTGTTGGCAAAAGGGTCATGTAGTCTTTTCTTATTGGTCAAATGCTTCCTGTAAACATGTTAGATGATTTAGAATTCAGGGAAACATTGTTTTGTATGTTCTTATTTTGAAAAGACTTTATATTATCACTTGGACAATTTGGGTAGCTTCTTGTATAAAACCTTAGATTTTCCTTTTCATTGAACAAACACTTAGATGCTTCAGGTCAAGTAGTTGCTTCTCTTTCTGAAAAGATATTTCGTTTAATGTTTATTGTTAAACTTAAAAATTTGGATTGTTTAGACGATATATTTTCTAGATGATTTTGTTTTAACATCCTTAATCGAATTTCAAAATTCAGTACACTCCTTAATTAATTTTCAAAATTTGGTACACTCCTTAATTAGATTTCAAAATTTAATATATTCCTTAAGTTGATTTGAAAATCCAATACACTTCTTAACTGAATTTTGTAATATGGTATATCACCAAATACAATATCGCTTTAATTGGATTTCAAGATTCAATGCACTCATTAATCAAATTTTGAAATCTAGTAATTTTATTTTCAATTCTAAATTTCGAAATCCATAACTCTAAATATCAAATCTATTTTCTAAGTTCAACTATGGATTTCCACGTCCAATTTAACAAAACATTTACAAATTTCTATTAATGAACATTTTTTCCAATTATGGAATAATATATTAATGAAAAACATATGAAAATAAAAGATCAAGATAACAAAACATTTACAAATTTCTATTAATGAACAATTTTCCTAATCAGACAAGGGAATAATAAATTAATGAAAAACATATGAAAATAAAAGACCAAGATAACAAAACATTTACAAATTTCTATTAGTGAATAATTTTCCTAATCAGACGAGAGAATAATAAATTAATGAAAAACATATGAAAATAAAAGATCAAGATAACAAAACATTTACAAATTTCTATTAATGAACAATTTTCCTAATCATACGAGAGAATAATAAATTAATGAAAAACATATGAAAATAAAAGATCAAGATAAGTTATCGTGTAAAGATTAAGTTCCAAATATGAATGGATGGAAGTTAACTAATACTAATATTGATAACTACAATTTCATAAGCTTGTACTCAAATCTATACGAGTGAATGGTGCTCATATGGGACGTAAGTGATTTGAGATTAATAATGTGATACAATCATGTGAATGAGATAGCATATACCATTTTGTGTAACTTCTGAATTAATGGGTCAGATTTATTAAGTAATACACTGTTTGAAAGAGATTAAAAAATTGAATCTTATTTGAAATAGTACATATCTGTTTGGATGTTCTAAGGGGGTTATCATTTTCAAACAAATTTGCACCCGTGATTTGCCGTGTCAGATGCAGCTATAGTCTAGTTGTCAGAAGTGAAATAAGATTATGATTCTAAGACCACCTTTCTTTTGGGAAAGTTAGATGCTGCAATTAAAAAATTGTCAAAATTAAAGAAGTCTTCTATTGAGCTTCTGGAGGTATAGGGTAATTTTTTTAATAAAATACGGCATATAATCTTAGCAGTTAGCACTATGTTTCCGTAGTAACAAAATAAGTGGAATAAGAGTAGAAACCGATCAGTGTCAAATTTTAATGCCAATCAAACTTTTACTTGAAAAAGGAAAGAATATTATAACACAACAAAAATGGAACAGAATGCACAAAGCCATGTGGTAGCAGGAATCGGACAACACACTTAGTTTTTTCTCCTTTGTTTTGGGTAAAATTATCCCTTCTTTGGCTTTCCACACCAGAGACAGCTTCAAATCAAAATGATTGCTTCAGCTTCTTTTCAATCTTTCTTGAAGTAAAATCGCAACAGTAACTTCAAAAGTATAGGACACCAAAATACACAGTCCAAACTCTCTCATAATCGAAGTCTACTAGAAGAAGTTTTTCCATATAGGTTGGCATAAACAATCCTTGTTCTTAACACTAGAACCGTGCATAGCCCTGCTGCAACAACGCATAATACTGCCATGATCATGGAAGTTAGGAAAAAGCATACGCTTCCTTCACACTTGAGAGACTCAGCAGCAGCATTTGGCAAATGCAACAACAGTGATCCCATACTTTGGGGGTGTTGTTTCTCTGCTTCAGAATCGTAGATGGTGCTGGCAATGAGACTAGAGAAGACCAGTGTTCCTGCAGGGTTTGCCAGAGTGATGAAATTGTACAGTGCACCAAAGTTTCTGAGACCAAACAACTCTGAGGCAGTGGCTGGAACAATTGCCCAATGAGCCCCGTAACCAAGTCCAACCAGTAACGTGCCAACATACATTGCCCCTGGCCATCCCATACCAATGAAAAGATGTCCAACAGTCATAATGAGTTGAAATACAGCCAATGCAATTGGTCTTGGATATGCATAATCTCTGCCCAAGTAAAAACATCATGGAATTTGAAATTGAATGAGATGTAAAGGAGACATGTAACAAATTTAAAGTGATTTCTAAGCTGAATTAAACAATCAATGAGTGTAAAACCTGTTCTATTTTTACCTCACAACAAGCTCAGATATGTAACCTCCTCCAACACGGCCAAGGAAGTTCCAAATACTGACCATGGAGACAAATATATGTGCATTGTCATATCCTAGAGATTGACTCATCTGACCCAGATTGTCAATTACAGTCAACCCAGATCCGGAACCCATGATCATGGAAATGAAAAGAAGCCAAAAGTCTGCTTTGATTAATGCTTGTGTCAAGGTGAAATCTTCCCCTCTGTGCGGTCCCCTCCTCCTCTTAACCCTCACTGCTCCTTCTGCAGCTGCTTGGAGCAGTCTTTGTTGTAAGTGTGCTATACGTTTTTGCCTCTCTGATGCAGGGAGCATGTCCACTTCCTTAGGCTTCTCATCTTCCAACTCACTCAATATTACTTCATCAGAATCCAACTGAGACTTCCCTGGTTCTTTATTATGTGGTTCTGGAAGAAGGAACTCTTCATCTGGATTTCTTGGCTCAGGGCCAAAACTCAACATAATGGGAATAACAATTGGGATAACAAGGATCAGCAAGAGAATAATTGTGAATACAGATACTACAGTTTCACTCACTGGAACTAGATCTTGGACAACCATAACTCCCAACAAATAAACAGCCAAGAGAAGGCACACACCATACACAAATGTGAAGCATTTTCCATCTGTTGGCCGGACTTGTTTGTGACCCCCAACAGGCCTAACAAGGAACATAAGACCTATTCCTACCAATGCAGGACCAACAGCAACCATAAATATTAATGATGCGTGATCAGGGGAATGGAATAATACATATATCTGTGTCAAGATTGCACCACTCAACCCTGCAAAGCCCTTTAGAATTCCCACCACAGGACCCCGGCTTTTGGGGAAATTTTGTACACAAGACACCAGAGAAACTGTGTTGAAGTAGGTTTCACCATTTGTTCCCACAAAGATAAGAACACACATCTGCATGACAATAACCATTGATCACTTAACTTGGTATTATGGCCAAGAAATATCATTAAAAGACATCTCGTGAAGAAATAAATGTGCTATGCTGATTTCTTATGATTATATTGTTATGAAATGTATATTTTCATCATAAACGTTAACAGAGTGATGAAATTTTTATTAAATGAAGCTCATGAAACATCAAACTAGTACACATCAATAGTACGGATAAGCGCATCTCCATACTTCCTTCTTAGTTAAGGTCATTACTATGGTCCAAACTCTGTATTGGTAAAACAACTTCTCAATTTGAAGTAGCATCTTGCAGATTTGATACATATAAAAAAATTATAATAAGAAATATAGCCCAGCAAGCAACTATGTCTGTCGTTACTAAAGATTAATGCGTATACAATTCCCAATAGCAGCACACCAGAGAACAGAACAAAACAAAAGGAAGAATAGAATAAATAACCAAAAGGGAGATCAATTATTTAAGTTGTCTCTTTGTACTAATTGTTAGAAAATTTGGCCAAGTTTTGGTATCATGTCACATGTTCGTTCATATGGCAGACAGCTAACAGCAAAATTGAGCACAATGAAGTTTCATTAATTAAGTGTTTAGTATCGTGCAAAACCATTAATTAAGTTCCACATATTTCACACTTCGTTTCATAATTTTTAAAGCTGACGGTGACTCATCATCACGCTGGTATAGTGATGTTCATGGAAAAAATAAAAACAGAAAAAGAAGAAATAAAAACAAAAGCTGATGAGAAAGAGAAAATTCCCCAAATCAATATTGAGCATTGAGAAGGCATAAATGGAACATTCAGTCATAAAAGGATGGGTTTCTATAGTACAAAGCTACTCGATTCTGCCAACAACGGCGTCCTCTCACTTTTCATGTTCAACAAACAAACAAACAGCCATTTATTGCGACCACATGTTAAAATTAAACCCTTTCAAAACAGAATGCCCAGAATAAGAGGAATCAAGACGAATCTCGTACAATGAACCACGAAACCCACTTAACCCAATAAGATATAAAAAAAAATGTTATTATGTTGATTCTGGTTAACAGGAAACCCGGTATCAACGAATCAAAGGAAGTGATGGGTAGAAGAAACGCGAACAGAATCAAACATTAAAGTCAGAAATGAAAATTGTCATGTTCGTGTCTCACGGTAAATTTAAAGTTATACAAAACAGCAATAATAGGATTCAGGAAAATCCAAAACAGTACATGTATGTGGGGCTATCCAGTTACACACAATCGAGTTACTTCAAATCCAATTTCAGAGAACAAATTCGAGAGAGAGAAAGACAATATGTCAAGATTGATAGTAACAATACAACACCCTCCCCCAAATGAAAAAATCTGATCAGCATCATATTCCAAAATGGGAAAGAAGTAAAATCCAAACAAGGAAGAAGAACAAAAAGAACATGGAAACTCACAGCCCACAAAGGCAAAACTGGAACTTGAGCAGTTACAATCAACCAGACCCAGCCATAACCGATGAGATTCAAAGCAGCACCAACAAGAAGAGCACCCCAGATAGGTAACAACTCACAGAGCAGCCCCGTCATGAAGCCAACAGCGTCGCCGAGGTCCTTGGCAACACCCAACATGGCGAGCTGCTTCTGGTTGTAACCGAGGGAGCTCTTGATTACCGGCGATATGCTCCCGAAGAGGTAGCCGATACCCGCCCATGACTGCAACCACATTGCGGCGACGAACACAAGCCACCGGCTCTTATAGAACAAGGACAGCTTCTCCTGTAAGAGCCCCATCGCTGATCATTCACCAATCAAAGACCCTTTTTTTTCTTCTTCTTCTTATTGTTCCTGGTGCTGCTGGTGTTTTGGTTATGTGATCGTGGGAAGAGGAGGACCCTGATATGATGGAAGAGAAATAGATAAAGCAGAGGCAGAGGAAAGAGAAAGAGGGACACACAGAGCGATGAAAATGGAAAGTGGACCAATAGGATGAGCTGGCACACGCGTTATTCTTTTACATTTGTTTACTCTCTAACCATGATTTTTTACTCCCAATATACTCAAATTTTTAAAGAAAAATATTTATGTAAAAAACAAAATTCATCTACATGAATATGATACATAAATTTTATAATGTAATAAAGAAGTTATGTAATAAATATGCATAATATATATATTATGTATATATATAGTATACATAATAAATATATATATATTCTTTTAGAAAAAACACCGACCAAATATCTACAGATAAACCTTGGAAAATCAAATTCCAGTGTTCAATTTGTGTTCTTCTAGCAAATAGCGACACGGGAAAATAGATCCAAATTCGACTATGCGGAAATAGAATTTTTATCTGATTTATTTTTTTCTTTTCTTTGATTTACATTTAGGTATAAATAAAAAATAAATTTTAAAATGTCGTCTGATAGTTTTAATTAATAATTATATATTAACTATAAAATTTATAATAATAATTATTATTTTAATAGTACTTAAGTGGTTATAATTAATAATCAACAATATTTAATATGAATTTATTAGTATTCTCAAATAGAATATAATTATGCACCATATGACACTTTTTAGGCTTTTTAGAATCATAGTTTCAAGGATTTATCACTCAAATATACATAAGATTAATTCTTTCGTACCTAAGATCAGACTAAAATCTATAGATTAGGCTCTTCTATTCTTCATGACATAACACATTTGACTCTACTTGAGTATGAATGATTATTCGATCGTCAAAATATCCCGTACAATATCACTCAACATTATATTAGTTAATAGAAAAAACATGTTATGATTTCAAGTGAATTTGGACCTAATCAATTGCTCAAATTGATACTTCTTTCTCAATGAGGTTGATTCAAAACAGTGTTTACACATTAAAACTCGTACCAATTTACTCAAGTGCTCATATTTTAAGTTCTCTTAGTTACACAAACCCAAACAACAATCAAACACGAAACAATAATTCAAACCATACAAATAAATTCAATCGTACACATCAATCAAACCCATCAACAAGGAAAACATCATATTTATCAAACTCACATACACCCAAAGTAACTAGCTTCCCTTACCTTTGATAATAGTCCAAACAACTCAAAATTTCTTATAACGCCCTCCAACGCATAGGAAATCTTATTTGCCCCTAAGAATGACATAAACATGATTAGGTTATGCCATTAAAACCATTGATCAATATAGAATCTTATAGATGACTTTAAAGAAACTTACAAGCAAGATTTTGCACACAAGCAAAGGAAGAACCAACTTGAACCTAGAAAAGAGGTAGAAAACTAACATACTCAAAGTGAGAAATTGGTTGGTCAAGAATGGAGAGCTCGTCAAAAGCATCACTTGAGCAATCACCAATCTTCAAACAAATAAGCAAGAGGTTGGAACATCTAGAGAAAAGGAAGAGATTTCAAAGAAAAACGTTTCTAAAAAGAATGTGTGTTTTTAAATAATGAAATTCATTTATAAAAGTTATATTTATACTTTAAACTTTTTAATTTTAAAATAATCAAGTCTCACCATTGTAAACACATTCTCCATTCTAAAACACGATTTTCTAGACTCTTATATTCTTCTCAACAATAAAAAATTTCGATCTTGAAATTTTGACTTTCTAGAAATTAGATGTGAATATGACTGTCGTATATCCTCCTTTAACTCCTAAGTAGAGTCACATGTTCTCCTATCTCAGACTACCTTGACTAGATTGATAGATTTTCCTCTAAGTTGTTTTGTGTGGCAATACTCTAAGCCAATAGGTTGCACCTCCACTAAGAGATCTTTTGTTTCATGCATGTCATCAACCTCTAAAACATAAGAGGGATCAAGCACATACTTCCTCAACTGAGAGATGTGGAATACCAAAGAAGGTTTGCTAATTGAGGAGGTAAAGCGATTTCATACGCTACTAGTCCAATTCTTCTTGAGGGTTGATATAGACCAATGAACTTAGGAGAAAGTTTTCGTAAATGGAAAGCTCTTCGCACACTAGTGGTTTGGGTTACCATTAAGGAGACATGATCCCCAACTGCAAACTCTAAAGGTTTTCTCCTTTAATCAACATAAGACTTTTGTCGACGTAACAATGCCTTCATCCTATGTTGTATCTTCTTCACTTTCTATGTAGTTTGCTTCAACAACTCAGACCCCACTTCAACACCTACACTTTTGTCATATAAAGATTCTATAGAAAAAGTTAAGCCAATTATCTCAACCAAGAGGGGAGATGAATTGGTTATCCCTTTAAAAAAATTGTTCTTTCAAAAGCTTTTCAAAATCTTTGAAGTTTTCTTGAAATGAAATCAAACAAGAATATGAACAATAGTAAAAGAGAAGAGATAGAAAGATCAACACAAATATTTATACTGGTTCGGCCTAGCCTACATTCGGTCTTCCTTCAATAACCTGAGTTGAAGGGAACCACTATATTAATAGAGTTATACAAGCAAGAATACGGAGAACTCCCCTCTAAATGAACTTTCTTTTCCCAACTCAATATCACCTATAGCATAAGATGTGAATCACCTCAAAATCTCAACCTAGAAAGCAATCCCAACTTTCTATAACCTTAGAGCAATCCCAACTCTAAAAATTAGAACACACAAGGTTCTCTTCCTGGCAACGAAATACAATCCTCTTGATTGTAGATGAACACTAATCCTAATAGAGTACACCTCAAGTGTAGAATAGATAAGCAATGTGAAAGCACAACTTCTTTGTGAGAATCTTGATGAATTTTCTTTCAATTAAGCAATCTTGATTCTCCAATAAGATTATAAGGTTCTGCAATTAATTCTCAACAAACAAATCAGTTATGAAAGTGTAAGGTCATAAAATCATGTTGAGGCAGGGAGCAATGCGTCTATTTATATATTTTTCAAACTCTGACGCAGTTTAATCGATTAAGCATAAAATGTAATTTGTTAAGCTTTTCCTTCTACTTTAACAGTTTTACATCTGTATCAGATTAAACAGATTAAAAGCGCATGCAATCGATTATACAAATCATTCAAGCCAAAAATATTCAAATATGATCGTTATTGACAATTATGGCTTTTCAAGAAAATGATTTTCACAAGAAATGCATTTTAATCGACTAGGAAAATAATGTAATCGGTTAAGTTTCATACTTAAGAACATTTGTAAACATATTCCATTCAAAACACTTCAATGCACCTCAAGATCTACAATTTCATCAAAGACAACATTCATAGATTCTTCTATTTCAAATGTTTCCTGATTAAAAACTCTATAAGCTTTGATTGTAAGAGAATACCTGATACGCTGTAGATGAAGCTATCAAATTTATACTAATTTACAAGGAAACTTCAGTATTTCCAAGTAGCCAAAAAATAGATAGGGTTAAATTAACCCTTAGGTCTCTTTATATAGGGCTTGATTAGGCTTGGATTCTGAATATTTTGTTGATAAAATCTTTTATCAAATATCTTAAAATATTTGGAAGATCTTTTCTATTGATACTTTTAGATTTAATTATCTTTTAAAATATATAACAGATTTAATGTTGCCCAAAATTACATTTCAACTCTTTTTATTTTATTCAAAATTGTATAGAAGCCTAGAAACTTCCTTGAATTGCACTTTATCCCTTTCTTCCTTTCCAAAATTGCTCTTCAGCCCCAAACTTGACCTACCCTTGACCAAAGTTTGACCCTTTGACCATATTCACTATCCAATGAGGGGCTGCCACGTGGAAGATCTCCTTTCCACCCAAATTAGGGTTTCATGTTTTGTAGAGGATGTTTTCATCATGAAGGGGTTTCTGTGTTTTGGTAAAGGTGCTGCTTCTCTTTGCTCAAAGCTAACGGTGGAGCGAGTCAACTGCAAAGAGAGTTCTCGGTGGTTAAGGCGCGGTGGTCTGATGATGAGTATTGGAAGATATTCGTCCTCAAGCTCGCAATGATGATGGAACAAATCGAACTTGCAATTTATTCTTTTTCTGTGTTTCTAGATTTTCCTCTTTGTAGGGAATCGCGAGGATGAGATTAATTGACGCGATTAAAGTTAGAAACTTTCAATGAGTTTTTGCCAATAATTGAGAATGTACTTTGATTAGTGGTAAAAACTTTAACAAGAATTAATCAAGAATGTACTTTGACGTGATCTAAGAGTTAAAGAATAAACATGATTAGGTATAGTGATATTTAATTGAGAATGTATTTTGGTTAAATTTAATGAAGAATGTACTTTGATTAAGAGTGAGAATTCCAACAAATTAATTGAGAATTTATATTGATTAATTTTGAAATCTAAGACAATAATTAATTGAACAATAATCTTTACATAACAAATGAATAATCCTATTTTGAAAAAGCAGTGAAATCAACCTATTTTGTTTATCATTATTTTTATCTTTTTAAATCTTTTTATAAATTTATTTCTTTCTATTTTGTCATTTTTTCTTTAATATGTTAATGATCTTTATCTTCTTTATTGTTTATGTTTTATAACCCTTTTCTATAGTTTTTATAAGAACTAATTGGTTAAGAATCAATTATGTGTTCGTTGGAAGACGAGTTAGGGTTGAGTTTACCCTTTCTATTTTGTTGGCTAGTATCTTATGTTTAGACAAAATTGTCTATAAGGCTAAAATGTATAAACTCTCTCATATGTTTTGAAGTTTAACAAAACAACATTAAACGAAATAAGAATATGTATATGTTATCACTAGAATAATGAAATAGCTGAAACATAGGTCATAAGTTAAATACTCTAAAAACCTAATAACTTAGGAATGTCTTAGAAACACATTTAGGCTTAAACTAGATTTAACACTAAACAATTCCCAAAGTTAAAACATCAATGAGAGTCTTGCTAAATGCAGAAGCTATACTTTACCAAACGGTAATCAATTACAACTCTCAAATATATAAAAATATAAAACTTTCGAGATAATGTTTTTGGCAAGCCCTTTGAAAGTCTCAACTAATCTTCCAAAAACTTGTAGAAGACATCTCGCTAAACAATCTTGCTGGAGAAAACAAAATCTTAAAGCATTTACAATAGACTAGACGATACCATGAGCTAAACCATTCACTTCGTCCAACGATGAAGTCTCAATCAATGCTCTATATCTTAGTAAAAAGCTTAAATGATAAAATGCTACCCGAATGGTAGAAAATGTCAAAAGCACTTTGTTGTTTTGAACAACTATTAAATTTCATTAAATGCTCAACATTCAAAATCAACAAAACTGATAAGAGAAAAGATATATTTGTTCCATGCATATCTACTCTACTATGAGCAGATAACCCACTACACACATCCACCTGTTTCATCCAATACATATTAGAAATGGACGTTAGAAACAAAAAAAGACATTCACGAAATGTTCTCTCTATCATAAGTACAACCTACTTTTATCCAAGTACTGAAAAAGCAAGCTTGCTTTGACAAGTTGACTTTAACCAACGACTGCTTCACACAACAAGACTAAGAAGACATGATAATCAAGGCAAAAACCTTTAAATAAAAGATGTCTCAAAGAAATAATCAAGAGAATATCGTACGAAGAGAATAGAATACAAAAGAGAAAAGCAAATGTGTTGTGATGTGTTTTTAGAAAAAAAAGTTTTCAAAAATCTTCTAACTGGTAAAGCTTAATCGATTACATACTTTGTGTATTTAATTAAGTCTGTTAAGATTTGAAAACTGACTTATGCTTATCATAACTACTATAACGGTCATAGTTTTAAATATGTTTGACCAAGCATTTATTGAGAATCGATTACATTAATTGAAAATTCAATTATGTTCTTTGACTGTTGTAATTCTGTTACATGTGTTTAATGTAACCGATTACATTATTGTAGTAATCGTTTACTTTGCGTCAAGACTGATATAAACTATATATTGATGCATTGTTTGATTTTCTGGAGAACAATTGAAACTTACATTTTCATATCTGATTGAATTCATTTGAGAGATTTTACAGATTGACAAAAAGCTCAAAGAATCTTGAATGAGAAGAATTAGATCATCTTGAAGCATTCTTCAAGCAGATTATTGTACTACAAAGGCTCGTCATTTTCGCACAACTGAAGGTGCATTTTTGAGAGATCAGGAGAGCATACTTGCAATCTTGGATTTTTTGTTCCCTATACATGTGGCATCAGGAAGAAGAGTGGTGTACTCCTGACTTTGAGAGGGGATATCTCAAAGGGTTGTTGCGACAAGAACAATGTAGTTCTATGTCGGAAGGTTTTATTGTTTTATATTTGATTGAGAGTTTGTGAGGTGTTTACATTTTGAGAGTGGCTCTTTAAAGCCTTAGCCGTAATACTTTAATCATTATAGTGAATTACTCTCTAATCTAAGGTTGATTGGGAGGGTGACTAGAAGTAGGCATTAAGGTCAAACCAGTATAAAAACTGAGTTTGATTTTCTTCTCCCTATCTCTTTACATTTGCACTTACATTCTGTAATTGTTTTTACACGCATATTGTTTCATTGCAAAAAATTGCTTACGGCTCAAGAAAGATTTCAAGAACACTATTATTTGCGAAAAAGTTTTTAAAAGTGCAAGATTTTATAAACCACCAATTCACTCCCCCTCTTGGTGTTGAGATACAAAGTCCATCAATTCTAACAATTAGCACCAGAGATGGTTTTCAAAAGTTATTTGAAAAACAAATCGATTACTCTTTTTGTATAATCGATTATTCGATCCTGATGGCGCTTGTGTCTTCAACATTGAGGAAAAGTGAATTTGAACATGACATGTTACTTGCAATGAAAAATACATTTATGTTACTAGTGGATATCATGAGTCTTTCAAAACAGGAATATTTTAGAAGTATCCATAGAAAATAAAAATCGGCATCAATGTCCTAAAGACTAAAGAAAAGGAAGTTGATATGCTAACTGAAAAGTTCACCAAGTTCTTAAACATAAAGAGGACAAATGAAAACTGCAAAAGTAATCAAAAGACCACTAAGGATCAAAGCTTGCAGGAAAATGATCTCAACATGATGGCAAAGTTAAATGTTACTAGAACCAATTTAGAGCATGAAGAGAAATAGTCCATGTGGTACTTAGACAGTGGATGCTCCAGGCACATGACAGGCGATCCAAACAAGTTTACAAGTCTCTCACACAAGACAAGCGGTCATGTCACATATGGTGACAATAATAAGGGTAAAATCATTGGAGTTGGTAAAATCCAAACACCCTCTTCATACACTATTGACAATGTACTGCTTGTTGAAGGGCTGAAACATAACCTACTTAGCATAAGTCAACTATGTGATAAAGGCTTAAAAATAACCTTTGAACCAAATGATTGTCTTATCAGTAATGGCACCACAGATAAACTTTTGCTAATAGGGAAGAGGTACAATAACAATTATGTGATTGATTTTAAGAATAACTCTTTTAAATTTGTTGTTTGTTTGTTAACTAAAGAGGATGATGTCTGGCTTTGGCACAAAAGACTTGCTCACATACACATGGAACAGTTGAATAAACTTGTTTCTAATAATCTTGTTGTTGGCCTTCCAAACATACGATACACTTTTGACAGACTTTGTGACGCTTGCCAAAAAGGGAAGCAAACAAAAATGTCCTTTAAAAACAAAAGAGAGATGTCTAGTACTATACCTCTTGAACTATTGCATATGGACTTGTTTGGCCCTTCAAGAGTCCAAAGTCTTGGACATAATCTGTATGGTTTGGTAATTGTGGATGACTATTCTCGTTTTACTTGGACTTTTTTCATTATTGATAAAAATGAAACTTTCAGAGTTTTTAAGAAATTTGCAGCTACAATATAGAATGAGAAGGAGCTAAAGATCAAGTCCATTCGAAGCGATCATGGTAGAGAATTTCAAAATGAGTTGTTTGATAACTACTATGTAGAGATGGGAATTTCACACAATTCTTTTGCACCAAGAACTCCACAACAGAATGATGTTGTTGAAAGAAAGAACAAGGCCTTGGAAGAGCTTTCCCGGACTATGCTTAATGAAAGAAATATGCCAAAGTACTTCTGGGCAGATGTTGTCAGCACAACTTGCTATGTACTCAACAGAACTATTGTAAGATCCATGCTTAAGCTCACACCCTATGTGTTGTTCCAGGAAAGCAATCCAAACCTCTCACACCTAAGGATATTTGGTAGTAAGTGTTTTGTTCTTAACCATGGTAAAGAGAATTTATGAAAATTTGATTCTAAAGATGATGAGGCCATCTTTATTGGATATTCTCTTACTAGTAAGGCATATAGGGTGTATAATAAGAGGACTTTATGTGTTGAGGAGTCGGTACATGTTGCTTTTGATGAGTTCATTGACTATCCTTCTAACCAAATGCATTCAAGGAAGACTGTAGATGTAGGTGACTCTACAGGGCAAGAAGAATAAGAACATGTAGAAGCTCTTGAAGATGAAACTCTAGAGGTTACTGTTGATCCTCCTAGAGCTGAAACTGTGAAAGAATGGAAAACTCCTAGGAATGTTTCTACACTACATCATTGGAGATATCACAACAGGAGTTTCTACTCGATGACAACTTAATCAATTTTGCATGAACGTTGCATATGTTTCAAAGATTGAACCTAAGAATATTGATGTTGCTCTTGCTGATGAGAACTAGATGATGGCAATGTAAGATTAAATCAGTTTAAGGGGAACAATGTGTGGTAATTTGTTCCAAGAAAAAGAACTCAGCAGGTTATTGGTACAAAGTGGGTGTTTTGGAATAAAATGGATGCCTATGGTGAAATCATCAAGAATAAGGCCAGATTGGTTGCAAAGGGTTATAGTCAAGAAGAGAGAATCGATTATGATGAGACCTATGCTCCGGTGGCCAGATTGGAAGCCATAAGAATACTTCTAGCCATTGCTTCTATGATGAGATTTAAATTGTGTCAAATGGATGTAAAGAGTGCATTTATGAATGGGTACATTAAGGAAGAAGTATTTGTTGAACAACCTCCTGGTACGAATGACTAAGTGAGTTCTTAGTCAAGAAAGAATTCACAGGGGGTAAAGTTGATTCAACCCTCTTTATCAAAAATTCTGGAAAGGATAAACTGTTTGTACAAATTTATGTTGATGATATTATATTTGGTCAACTAATCCTATATTATGCAAAGAATTTTCAAGGACCATATAGGATGAGTTTGAGATGTCCATGATGGGAGAACTCACCTATTTTCTAGACTTCAAGTGAAATAAGATGACAGTGGCATTTTTATTCATCAATCCAAGTATTGTACATACCTGTTGAAAAAGTACAAAATGTTGGAATGCAAGGAAGTTGCCACACCAATGGCAATCAACTGTTATCTTGATCTAGATGAAAAAGGTAATTTAGTGGATCAAAAGCTTTATAGAGGTATGATTGGATCTCTGTTATACCTAACTGCTAGTAGACCAGACATCATGCATAATGTTTGTCTTTGTGCTAGATTTCAATCACAACCAAAGTGTCGCAACCGGAATCGCGACGGGACGACGATCCAAAAAAGAAACGGGTTTTAGAAAAGAGATTTGGAGTCGCCACCATAGTTTATTCTGGAAAACTACGGAAAAACCATAAAACGATAAGACACTGTCCACGGAAACCAGATTCTAGGTTCGGGAGTCGGTTACGCGTAGGGAAGGTGTTAGCACCCTACAACGCCTGCCCTAAGGCAGTACCTTTAACTGAATGCACGAATATGATGTGGTTTTCAAAATGTTTAACTATTCCCTAAAATAAAACTTTAAAGAAACAAAATATATTTTTTAGTTTTTTGGGCCCGACAAGGATTGACCTTGCTCCTACGTATTCTCATTCAGAATGAGAAATCAGGGTTACGTAGTTCTTTTTGGGAAACTATTTGAGAAATTTGTTTGGAAATTGTTTTGAAATGATTTTGGATTTTGGGAAGTGAACCTGACAAGGACTAACCTTGCTCCTACGTATCTCCACTTTTGATGGAGAATCAAGGATTACGTAGTTCTGGGTAGCAAGACTATTTGTCGTTTAAAATTGTTGATGTTTTCGATTTTTTTTGAAGATTTTATACCTTTTTTGTATTTTGTTTAAGAAAGAGAAAAGGTTGTTAGCACAAGGACGATGCGTGCGATCACACATGTGCATAAACCTTTAAAACATATTTTTTGGTTAATTTTACTTAAGGAAAAGAAAAAGTTTTTAGCACAAGGACGATGCGTGCGATCACACATGTGCCTAAACCTTTAAAACATATTTTTTTGTAATTTTAATTAAGAAAGCTAAAAGGTTTTTAGCACAAGGACGATGCATGCGATCACACATGTGCCTAAACCTTTAAAACATTTTTTGTAATTTCGATTAAGAAAGAGAAAAGGTTTTCAGCACAAGGACGATGCGTGCGATCACACATGTGCCTAAACCCTTAAAACGTATTTTTTGTAATTTTAATTAAGAAAGAGAAAAGGTTTTCAGCACAAGGACGATGCGTGCGATCACACATGTGCCTAAACCCTTAAAACGTATTTTTTGTAATTTTAATTAAGAAAGAGAAAAGGTTTTCAGCACAAGGACGATGCGTGCGATCACACATGTGTCTAAACCTTTAAAATATTTTATTATTAATTAATTTTTTTTATAAGAGGATTTAAAATGTAAACAAAAGAGAAAGAAAATAAATAAAATAAAATAAATAAGAATAAAAATAATAAAAAATATAAAAAAAAAATAAAAATAAAAATAAAAATAAAAAACGAAATTAAAAGGGAGACAACAAAATAATGATAATAAAAAATAAAATAAGAAAGTAGAATACATAAAAATAAACCCTAAAAAAACGGAAATAAAAAAACATAAAATAAAGCAAAATGGAATAACATAAAAAGAAAATAAAATAACATAAAATATAATAAAATAAAATAAAATAAAATAAAATAAAATAAAATAAAATAAAACCAAATGAAATAAATAAAATATAGATAGAAGAGAAAACGAATAGACGAAACAAAATAAACACAAAAGGACAAAAATATAAAAAAGGAAAACGGAACAAAATCATTTTTGAGACTTCGTATTAAATTATCTTTGCTCGTCTGCTTTATCTTATTACTCCTTCTTAAATCTATATACATTTTTAACTACCCGGACGAAATTGGGTATTAACAGCTGCCCCTCTTTACTTAGATTTTACTGGATAATATGTCAAAACAAAGTTTTTATATTATTAGAGTAAAAGATAAGTAAAGATAGAAATACTAATTTCGTCTGGGTTTGAAAGAGAAAAAGGGAGAATAACGACCAATTCGAGCATATAATGACCAAATTTAGGGAGGAGATTACAACGCGGCAAAAAGAGTTTGGCCGACGCCCAAAGAGAGGCGATTCACCCAACAAAAAAAACTTGGATTCAACCATTACCCTGCAGAGGGCCCATATCGCAGAACAACAACCTGGATTTGACCATTGCCTTGCAGAGGGTCAATATCACAGAAGAAAACTAAAATTCGACCATTGCCAAGTAGAGGGTCGTTAGAAAAACTAAAATCTGGGCTTGACCATTGCCTTGCAGAGGGCCAATACCGCAGACAACAACCTGGATTTGACCATTGCCTTGCAGAGGGTCAATATCACAGAAGAAAACTAAAATTCAACCATTGCCAAGCAGAGGGTCATTAGAAAAACTAAAATCTGGGCTTGACCATTGCCTTGCAGAGGGCCAATACCGCAGACAACAACCTGGATTTGACCATTGCCTTGCAGAGGGTCAATATCACAGAAGAAAACTAAAATTCAACCATTGCCAAGCAGAGGGTCGTTAGAAAAACTAAAATCTGGGCTTGACCATTGCCTTGCAGAGGGCCAATACCGCAGACAACAACCTGGATTTGACCATTGCCTTGCAGAGGGTCAATATCACAGAAGAAAACTAAAATTCAACCATTGCCAAGCAGAGGGTCGTTAGAAAAACTAAAATCTGGGCTTGACCATTGCCTTGCAGAGGGCCAATACCGCAGACAACAACCTGGATTTGACCATTGCCTTGCAGAGGGTCAATATCGCAGAAGAAACTTAAATTCGACCATTGCCAAGCAGAGGGTCGTTAGCAAAACTAAAAATCTGGACTTGACCATTGCCTTGCAGAGGGCCAATATCACAGAACAACAACCTGGATTCAGCACCTTTGAAGAGTTAGTAGAAACCGAGCAAAACATAAGGGTTTTCGAACAATTCCCTGCTTCCTTTGAGATGCATGATGTAATGTCATGAGGATGCATGAATGCACAAACACATAGACATTCGTTCCGTTCTTTTCATTTGCTCTTGCTTTTTTTCTTTTTTCCCTTTTTTTTTTTTTTTGCCATTTTTTGAAAATTCCATGTCTGGAATCCGTTATCAACATCGTCGTCGAGCTTGATGTACATTCAAAACGCATTCATTGAAAATAAGGTCCAGAGGCAATGAGTCTTTTAATGAAGAGGAAAATAGTGTAACCATGAGTTCAAATTCCCTTTACTGCTTTTTGCAATCCAAACTAGCTTGAACCCGAGATAGTGTGGGACATGGACATGACAAGTAGATGGCTGAATGGTTATCTGTGCGCAACATTAACATCTGAGTTCACCTTATTTAGGGAGGTGTTGTTAATATTTAAGCGTGCGAGGCTCACAAGATTGCCCCAACTTTTGTTGCACATAGTAGGTATGATTTGGAAAAGTGGAAAGGTTTGGGTAGGGAGGATTGCCCCAATCCGACGATACCTTTCTTGACGAAATGGTTGATGAGGAGGCTTCACAACATGTTTTTTCATTCTTCATCTTTGACTTTTTCTTCTCCTTTTTTTTTTTTTTTTTTTTTTTTTTTTTTTTTTTTTTTTAGCGATTGCGTCACTCACCACATCATTTCCTTCCAGAGTTAAGTTCACGAGAAAGATCAGGACAAATATTCTTCAGTCAGTGTGGACTTTTATTGGCTTGTACCGTGGCTAAAAGGCAAAGGGTTATGAAAGAAATGGATAGTGAGGGCCCAAATAAACGCTTAAACGTTCAATTATTTTAACAAGAATCATCCACAAGGTGTCAAGTCGACGAGCCTCCGGGAGTTTGAAACTCCGGGCATCCTTTTATCATTATTTTTGCTTTTTTTTTTTTTTTTTTTTTTTTTACTTTCTTTTCCCATTTGGTAATTCGTGTCGTTGCCCCCTATTGTGGTCTTTTCCTTTTTCCTCTTTTTCTCTTTTTTAGGCTTCTTTGGTTTCAGAAAATTTTCTAATTGACTTTGGATACTCTTGATGTACCTTTCGGACTGACATCGATATGCCAATGATTCTTGTATAGGGTGACGAAGAAAAATAGTTATAACTTACGGCTCAAAGGAGGTGCAACTGGATAAATTTCTTTTATCATTTGGGTGAAGAAAAAATGGCCACACGTCATTCTGAAGCTTACTCGCCTTATTTCCCACGACTTTAACGCTGGAACAAAACTCCGTAGCGATTGACACACCGACTTCATTTCCTTCCGTTTTTTCTTTTGTCTTGTTTTGCTTAGACTGCCCTTTCAGGTTTTCAATCTAACATACATTCTCTCTGCTTCTTCTTTTTTTTTTAACATTCCCCAATCAATGTATCATCAGACAGAGGCACCATGATGAAAACTGCCCCGACATGACAATCCTTTTTCTTTGGGGGAAATGAAAGGGTTAGGGGTTCAAGCAATATGAATGCAGATGCTTTCGTAGAAAAAGAACACAAGTTAACCAATCAAGAAAAGATTCTGCACAAGTATTTTTCAAAACTTTGTTTGTTTTTGGCTTTTGAAAGTACTATGCCCTTGACGACTTTATTGACAACGAATTCGACATGTGTCTTTCCTTTTCGCCTTTTTCTTCTTTTTTATTATTATTTTTTTTCACGACATCCTTCAGGAACGAGTTTGTGCTCGATGGATATACCCGTGATGCTTTAATTATTATCAACTTCCCTTTTCCTTACTTTACTTTAAAACCCAGTGTGACATGAATCGTGTCGAAAGAAAAAGCGTAAAAGTTGAATAATGGATAAAACTGTATGGTATTTATTGAATGAAGTAACACAGTATACAACATAATTCAAAAACAGTGCTAATATCCCTTAGTGGCATCCCCTATCACGGAATCATCATGCGTAAAACTTTTTTACCGCATCGGAATTAACCGGTAAAGGTAACTCCTCTCCATCCATCCTTGTGAGAATTAGTGCCCCTCCAGAGAATGCCTTTTTTACTATAAATGGCCCTTCATAATTTGGGGTCCACTTGCCTCTGTGATCCTTTTGTATAGGCAAAATCTTCTTTAACACCAGTTCGCCTTCACGGAACTCCCTTGGGCGCACCTTTTTGTCGAAAGCCTTCTTCATTCTTCTTTGGTACAATTGTCCGTGGCACGCCGCTGTCAGTCTCTTTTCTTCGATGAGATTGAGCTGGTCAAACCGAGTTCGGACCCACTCAGCTTCCTCCAATTGGGTTTCCATTAAAACTCGTAGAGATGGGATTTCCACCTCAAATGGAAGTACCGCTTCCATCCCATACACAAGCGAGAAAGGTGTTGCCCCAGTTGACGTTCGTACTGATGTACGATATCCATGTAAAGCAAAAGGAAGCATTTCGTGCCAGTCTTTATAGGTGACCACCATCTTTTGCACGATCTTCTTAATATTCTTATTAGCAGCCTCTACTGCCCCATTCATCTTTGGACGGTAAGGAGAAGAATTAAGATGATGAATTTTGAACTCCTCGCATAACTCCGCCATCATCTGGTTGTTCAGGTTGGTGGCATTATCAGTGATAATCTTGTTAGGTAACCCGTATCTGCAGATCAACTCCTTTTTTATGAATTTGGTCACCACCTTTCTAGTCACGTTGGCATAAGAAGCAGCCTCAACCCACTTGGTGAAATAATCGATCGCGACTAGTATGAAACGGTGTCCATTTGACGCTTTTGGCTCTATAGCTCCAATAACATCTATCCCCCACATCGAAAATGGCCACGGTGCCGACAACACGTTCAAGGTCGTGGGCGGCACATTGATATTGTCTGCATACATTTGACATTTCTCGCACTTCCTCACGTGTGTACAACAATCATTTTCCATGGTCAACCAGAAGTAACCAGCTCTCGAGATCTTCCTGGCCATTGAGTGCCCATTCATGTGTGTGCCAAATGTACCTTCGTGCACTTCTTTCAATATCAATTCGGCTTCCTTTGCATCCACACATCTGAGGAGAACCATGTCATGATTTCTCTTGTATAAAATATCCCCATTTAAAATAAAGCTGCCAGCCAACCTCCTTAACGATCTTTTATCGTTTTCAGATGCCTTCTCAGGATATTCTCGGGTCTTAAGATAGTGCTTGATATCAAAATACCAAGGTTTACCATCCACCTCCTCCTCGATGAAGTGACAATATGCTGGCTCTGCATGGCTCTTCATTTCAATCATTGGTAATTCTGCATCTTGGCAAACTTCAAACATTGATGACAAAGTAGCCAATGCGTCTGCTAATTGATTATCTTCTCGCGGTATGTGGTTAAATGTGATGGCATCGAAATACTCCATTAATCCTCTGATGTAAGCTTGGTAAGGAATTAATTTCGCATCTCTAGTTTCCCACTCTCCCTTCAACTGGTGGATGACTAAAGCTGAATCTCCATACACATCCAGAATTTTTACCTTGGACTCTATCGCCGCCCGAATACCCATAGCGCAGGCCTCGTATTCTGCAATGTTATTTGTGCAATTAAAACATAACCTTGCTGTCATAGGTATGTACTGATGCTCTGGAGAGATGAGAACTGCCCCTATGCCATGCCCCATCACATTCGAGGCTCCATCGAATAATAATGTCCACGTTTCTTCGTCTCGGTTTTTTCTGCCTTCTTCGAATAGAGCCATGATATCTTCATCGGGAAATTCGGGCTGCATTGGCTGATAATCGCTGATGGGTTGATGAGCCAGGTATTCTGCTAACGCACTCCCCTTGACGGATTTCTGAGTAACATACACGATGTCGTATTCTGACAATAGCATTTGCCACCGAGCTATCCTTCCAGTAAGAGCGGGCTTTTCAAAAATGAACTTGATAGGGTCCACCTTGGATATCAACCAGGTTGAGTGACTCAGCATGTATTGCCTTAAGCGATGAGCAGCCCACGCCAATGCACAACAAGTTCGTTCTAACGACGAATATCTTTGTTCGCAGTCTGTGAATTTCTTGCTCAAGTAGTATATAGCGTGTTCTCTCTTCCCAGCTTCATCGTGCTGACCCAACACACAACCCATTGACTTATCCAACACAGTTAAATACAAAATGAGCGGTCTTCCTGGTTCAGGTGGACGTAATACGGGAGGGTCTTGCAGGTATCGTTTGACTTTTTCAAAAGCGGCTTGACAATCCTCATTCCAAACTACAGCCTGATTCTTTCGTAACAACTTGAACATTGGTTCACACGTAGCGGTTAATTGGGCGATGAATCTAGCAATGTAGTTCAGTCTACCCAGAAAACCTCGAACCTCCTTTTCTGTTCTAGGCGCAGGCATTTCTATTATCGCCCGTGCCTTGTCAGGATCCACTTCTATCCCTTTTTGGCTAACCACAAAACCCAACAATTTCCCAGATTTCACTCCAAACGTGCATTTGGCTGGGTTTAACCTGAGTTTATACTTTCTCAATCTCTCAAATAATTTCTTCAAGTTGAGAATGTGTTCTTCTTCCGATTCAGACTTTGCAATCATGTCATCCACATAAACTTCGATTTCCTTGTGCATCATGTCGTGAAAAAGTGCAACCATCGCCCTCTGATATGTTGCCCCGGCATTCTTGAGCCCAAAGGACATCACCTTATAGCAAAAGGTTCCCCACAACGTGATAAAAGTTGTCTTTTCCATATCTTTTGGCGCCATCTTGATCTGATTATATCCTGAGAAACCATCCATGAATGAAAATAGCGAAAACTTGGCTGTATTATCGACTAGAGTATCGATGTGCGGTAGTGGGAAATTGTCTTTTGGACTTGCACGATTCAAATCACGGTAGTCAACACACATCCGAACTTTACCATCTTTCTTGGGTACTGGTACGACATTCGCCACCCATTGCGGGTATTTCGCCACAGCCAAGAAACCTGCGTCAAATTGTTTCTGCACCTCTTCCTTGATTTTCAAAGACATCTCCGGCTTCATTCTTCTTAGTTTCTGTTTGATCGGGAGGCATTCCGGCTTAAGAGGGAGTTTATGCTGCACGATATCGGTATCCAAACCGGGCATATCATTGTACGACCAAGCAAACACGTCCTTAAATTCCTTCAATAGGACTCGCAACCTTTCTCTCACTTCCTCTTTCATGGTGGTGCCGATCTTTACTTCTTTTATCTCGTCCTCCTCACCCAAGTTGAGTATTTCGACATCTTCCTGATAGGGTTTTATTTCCTTAGACTCTTGCTCCACTAATCTCATTAGTTCCGGAGAGGGTTCTGAACCATCTTCATAATCATCTTCCGTATCATCGACAGGGTGCTCCAGATTAGGGATATCGACATTGTTATTTTCAAAACATTCATTGTCATATCTGCATTATTTAAGTTTTCGAAAAAAAGAATAAATAAACAAAAAAAACGATGGAGAGGGCTAAATGATGATAGAAACGAGAACAAACACGATTCAAATATCACACTGAAAGCAAAATAAAAGCGTCAACCCGTAAGTCATGAATCCTAAAGCTCCGGGTAAAGCAATAGGATCAATTAATATATTACATTTCATTCGAATTAAACATCACGGGTAAGTCCATAATCTTCCAATTGCTGAGCCGCGCATCCGGGGAGCAAGCCCACACGAAGTTTGAGCTTTCAGATCCAGCTTCCTCTTCCACGACCGCTATATGGCTAGTGTTCACCCATCCAGCATTGCGAAAACTCTCCTTGATATCACAAATGTGAATCTTCCTCGTCCTTGGTTCTCGTCTCTCCATCCGAGCCAGACTGCGCTCCCTCTTTTCCTCAATCAGCCTCTTCTTATCCTCCTTGCTCGGCTTGTACCCTAGGCCATACCTGTTTTTGTTCTCGACCACCTCCAATGGGAATGTGCGACCCTGGCCGTACTTGCCTAAACCGTTCCCGTACTTATAGCCTTCTTTCAGCATAACCTTGGCCGCCATGATAGAGGCGCATGACAGATATGGGTTTACTGGAAATGGTTCCACATAGGTGTTTCCCACGATCTCCAATGATTGAAAGGCTATCTCGAGAGCTTCCTCGGCTGCTTCTATATAGCGGGCGGAGGATGGCCCACTCACCAGGAGATCCTCCTCTCCAGAAACTATCACCAGCTTATCTCCCATGACATATTTCAGTTTCTGGTGCAGTGTGGAAGGTACAACTCCCGCAGAATGGATCCATGGGCGACCCAATAGACAACTATAGGCTGGGAGGATATCCATGACCTGGAAGGTTATTTGAAAGACACATGGGCCAACCTGGACCGGCAACTCTATTTCGCCCATGACTTCCCTCTTGCTACCGTCAAACGCTCTCACAATCATAGAACTTGGCTTCATATGCATTCTGTCACAAGGTAGCCTCTCTAATGTCGTTTTGGGCATGACATTCAGGGAGGATCCGTTGTCCACCAACACGCGTGCTACGACGTGGTCCAAGCATTTCACGGAGACATGGAGAGCCTTGTTATGCCCTCTCCCCTCAGCAGGCATTTCCTCATCGGTGAAGGTGAGTTAATTATTAGCAGTGATGTTGCTAACAATGCCCTCGAATTTGTTCAGGGAAATACCTTGTTCTACATGGGCCTCGCTCAGTATCTTCATCAGCAGTTTTCTATGGGAGGTTGAGTGCATGAGCAATTCTAACAGAGAGATCCGGGCTGGCATACGATTCAATTGTTCCACCACTTTATATTCACTTTGTTGTATGAATTTCAAAAACTCACAAGCCTCTTCGTCGGATATTTCTTTCTCGTCCTCCTTGTCGGGGGTCTCTTCTGCCTGCACCCGTTTCCCCTTTAAGAGCTCCTTAGCTTTCGCGGCCATCGGTGCTTCATTATTGCTAGTTCCTTCTCTCATCAGGTTTGGTGGCGTGAAGATTCGACCACTCCTTGTCATTCCGCCGATGCCTGATATATTTTCAATAACTGGATCCTGGCCGAGGAATTGACTTTCAACACAGTGTCCTTCATCGACCGCGTGTGTTCCATACCTCCAAGGAACAGCTTTCTCGCTCTTGTAAGGAAAAGGAACTGGTGTATGGATGACGACGGACGATCTTCCTTGAATAACTGGTGCAGGGGTGGTCCGAGTGAAACGAATTACCAACGGCTCTGGCAGGGTTACATCAGACTCCACACCGGTTTGTGCAAACACCTCTTCATCCTTATCCTCGTAGCACACTTGCATCAAATTCCTATCAAGCAGATCTTGTAGAAACTCTTCGAATTCAACACATTCATCGATAGAGTGTTCAGCGCATGGATGGAGTCCACATGCTCTTCCCAAATCATAATCACCGTTTAAAAATCCCAACTTCAATAATTCCTTGAAAATAAACCTTCTGGAACTTCGGATTTTATTTGCATCCCTTATCAGTTCATGCCTCTTAACCTCAATGGCATTTGTCGAGGCACTCCCATGTCCGGATAACGGATTATCATCAATGCTAGGTTTATCTTCTTGAAATTTCAGCCACCCAGCATCGATTAGGGCTTGTACTTTATGTTTGAAGGCCATACATCTCTCAGTTGAGTGACCCACTCCTCCCCCATGATAACTACACTTGGCATCGGCATCATAACCCCTAGGGTACGGAGGTTGCATAGGCATCATCGGACATATAGCAACCAGACCCCTTTTGACGAGGTGGGGTAATAATTCAGTGTAAGTCGTAGGGATGGGGGTGAAGTGAACAAAGTTTCTTTCTTGGGTTTTTCTCGGGTAAGTGCCTTGACCCGCATTTGGATTTGGATTCGCGCCTGTCCCAGTCCTCCAGGCGTTGTTTGTGATTGGTTGCGCTTGATAAAATCCTTGTTGTTGTTGAGGTCTAATTGGATGAGCAAAAGTTGCATTGGCTGCATATGGAGGTTGGCCCAGGTGTGGTCTATAATTGTGAATAGGAGCTTGACCTCTCCATGCAGGCATTGCCGACGTCGCATGCACATCTCCTTCTTTCTTCTTTCCTGGATTGAAGCTGGGCTTTTTAGAGTTTGCTACCGCAGACGGGCCACCGGCAATCTTCCCATTCTTCAACCCAATCTCTATTCTTTCGCCTATTATGACGATATCGGCGAAATTGGAGGACACGTTCCCGACCATGTGTTCATAAAACGGTGGTTGGAGCGTGTTCACGAACATTGCCACCATTTCTTTGTCGTACAGAGGCGGCTCAACCTGCGCCGCTAGCTCTCTCCATCGTTGAGCATATTCCTTGAAAGTTTCATTATCTTTCTTTGCCATGTTTTGCAGTTGCAACCTGTCGGGTGCGACATGCATATTGTACTTATACTGCTTCACGAAGGCGTCAGCTAGGTCCACCCAACAACGTATGCGAGACGGCTCTAAGTGGGTATACCAGTTCAATGCTACCCCAGCCAAACTATCTTGGAAGAAATGGATAAGCAATTTGTCATCATAGGCATACGCGGCCATCTTTCTGCAGTACATCGTCAAATGGCTTTTAGGGCATGTATTACCCTTGTACTTCTCAAACTCCGGCGCCTTAAATTTGTGTGGTATTTTTATCCCGGGGACCAAGCTTAATCTCGCGACATCACCGAATCCATAGCTTTCGACTCCTTCTATGGCTCTCAGCCTTTCTTCCAGAATTTCCAGCTTATTCTTAGCTCCGATGAAACTACCGATCCCCCCAATCACCGTGGTGTGTGGCGCAGCCTCGGCTGAAGAGCCCTCCTTAGCGACTACGGTCACCCGCGTTCCTTCAACTGCGGTCGTCTCATTCATAGCTACACCTGTCATGGGTGCCGAAACTGAGACAGGACCCTGAGTACCGATGGGCGGCACATTGATGGTTGTGGGAAAAGAGAAAGACGTATGTTCCGCTTCCGAGTAATCTCCCGTGGGGGGCGTATACCCCGGGGGCAAGCCATACATCGGGAACGAAATCGATGGGCTCAAGGCATTAAACATTGGGGGATAAGGGGGGGCGTTCCCCTCGATCCGCGCTGACGATGACTCTCCCGCAATCTTCAGCGATTCTAGAGCAGCAAGGATTTGGCCGATCTGGTCTTTCAGCTGACCGATATCAGCCTTGATGGATTCTTGAGACTCCTCCCAGCTTTCCATGATTCTTGAATTGGCTCGAGTCCTGTAGGGATGTCGTGGAAAATTGGCCGTTGTTTTCCTCACTTGTACTGTTTTATTATTTTGATTAATTTTAAATTAGATGAGAACGAAATAAAGAAAACATGATGCATGTTGGTAATAGGTGGAAATCACTGGGCCGCGACAACATTACCGATGGAAATCAACACAAGTTGGTACCAAACAAACATTCCATATCTTTCATTAAAAGTACTCAGTTCAATACATCGCCTACAGAAACAAAATACAAGGATTTCAAAATACATCATTCTCGAGATCGAGCAATAAAGGATTTCATCTCGCCCACCAACCATTTACAATGATTAATAAAATGTTTTATCTCTTCCGGCGGGCTATAAAAGTGAGTACTTGCTTCGGCGTCCAACACCATCTTGGGGATGTTTTCAATTGCTTCATTTGCCAAAGCTGCCAATTGGGAGAAACTTTCCTTCCAATGTCTCACAGCCACTTCTTGCTCTGCGATGTGATCCTCCATTCGCTTCATCAAGGCCTGATGTCTCTCTTCAAACTCCATCGACCTCCATCGCTCCTCTTGCGCCTCGATATAATCCTCCATTTGTTTTATCATGGCTCGATGCCCTTTTTCTGCTTCTGCTAGCTTCCAACGCTCTTGGTTCATATCCGCCTCAAACGACGTGGCCATTTCTTTCATCTGATGCCCCGTTTTTTCCACCTGAATCTGCGCTTCCCTTAGTCTTTTCAAGGCTTCCCGCTTATCTCTTTTGGCCTCTTCGTAGAGGTGTTTCCATTGTTTTCCCTCGTCCAACGCCACGTTCTTCTCTTTCACTCTCATCGCTAGCTCTTTGCTTGCGGCCGCAAGGTCTTGCTTCACTCGGAATGTATAATCTCTCTCGGCCTTCTGGCTTCTAACAATTTCTTCATAGGCCTGTGATCCTTCCTCTTTAGCATTCCTCATATCAACAAAATCATTGCGCGCGATTTGCAATTCTTTTTCCAACCTAGCATTCCTCTCTCTCAGTTTTTTCATCTCCACCTTCAACTGCTTCACCTCTTCGCTCTCTAGGTCTTGGGATCGCCCTTCGTTAGATGGCTGATCACTGATTGGCTTGAAAGGCAGTTTGATTTCCTTTACCCTTTTTAGGATCCATGATTGATAATTAACCTTGTCGTCTGCCACCCCTACCCTTAGATCTTTTTCAGCTCGCACAATACTTTCCCAAGCGCTTCTAACTTTCCTCAACATTTCAGTGCAATGCCCATCCTCATAGTAGATGAAAAATGCCGTGAGATAGTCCGGCGAAGGTCCCCCTTTCATGGGATGCCCGAATTGTCTTTGAACCAAAAGAGGGTTGTAATTGATGCAATATCGGGCCCCTATGAGAGGTACATTGGGAAAGCGGCCACAATGTTGGATAGGCTGTTTAATTCCAAGCCAAGGAAGACGCCAATTTATTTTTCCTCCATTCAAGCTAGCAAAGAAACGGGCCCACTCATTTCCTCCTTTGTCCGTAAGCCCCTGACGTGACAGATCTTCCGAAGGGCACTTGACATTGACTACGCCTTTAAACACGCGTGCAGTCATCCAAGCATACAGTGCCGGCACACAACAAAGGATTTTCTTCCCCTTCCTTTCGTGACAGAAACTCATGGTGCCATAAACGTCAGCAAGGACTGCCGTCACAGGATTCTCCGATCTCGTCTTTCTCGCCACGAAGACATCTATTGCGGTATAATCCACAAAGTCTTCTATTTTGGGGAATAAAACAATGCCGTACACGGTGAGAGCTAGCACATCCATAAAAGTCTCCCACTCTTCCTTATCAGCCAGATGCTGCAGGTACTGTTCCAGATACCCCTGTGTCAGCCCACGCACTTGATGTCTCATTACCAACCTATCTTCGAGCTCCTTGGGCTGTAATTTCATTATGGCAGCAATAGTGGAGATAGAGGTATGATGCTCCAAATGCTGATACGACATGGTACTCTCCAGCGGTAAACCAAGGATATGCTCAAACTCTTCTATAGTCGGTGCTAGTTGGAAGTCTTGGAAGGTGAAGCATCTTAGCGGGGAGTCATAATACTGCGCTAGGGCTGTGATAGCAGGCAACTGTACCTCCACTTCCATTAGGCCCAACAGGTTTCCATACTTATTCTTGAAAGTTTCTCTTTTTATAGTCTTTAGTCGTTTGCCTAAGCTTATCAGCCCTGTCAAATTCCCCCCATGAATCCTCAGGCGAGGTTTCTTTCTTAAAATGACAGAATCGGTCTGTTGGGTAGCACCAGATCTTGTATCGACTTCCATCTTGTAGGAGGTCAAGTGAACACCTGTGATTTCCCCTAAAACCAACATGTCACCAAATGATGTATGAACATGATGCATGATAACATAATGAAGCAAAACATGACCAACAACACAAATGCATGCGTAGCATGAAAATGCAATGTCATTATTTTCAAAAAAAGAACAAACAGGGTGAGGGTTAGAGGAATACACATTTTTCCCTTTGTGCCCTAATAAAGGTTCAGCGCTTCAGATTGAAGGTCAAGTATATGCAACCTCACAAGGATGGCTCCCTGAACCTAAAGGTCGATGGTCACTAGAGCTAAGGCCCCCTTCAGAGTATCTCCACAACAGTCGAGTAATCAACTAGATGCGGAGACACAAGTGAAGAGAACAAACTCTAGCTGGGGTTCTCACGATAGCCAAACAGGAAGTATGTCCCAAATGGCACCGCTACACAACCCCTCTATTTCTAAGTTACACTCAGACCCGGGTATAGGGCCCCACTCATGATATGCATAAAGTGTGTGTGTGTGAAAGGAGAGCGTAATGCATACCCAAACCCTCACCTGCAAAACAACCAGAAAAAATTCCAGGCAGATATAGACATGTTCTCTACCTAGGGTTCAATATAGAAAAATCAAAACAAATCATATGCAATTACTTCAAATATCAAACATAGATAAAAGAAAGGAAGAAAAACATAAAGCAAAACCACATCGAATTCGCACATCTAATTAAATGGCTTGACTCTCTAACGTCCCCAGTGGAGTCGCCATCTGTCGCAACCGGAATCGCGACGGGACGACGATCCAAAAAAGAAACGGGTTTTAGAAAAGAGATTTGGAGTCGCCACCATAGTTTATTCTGGAAAACTACGGAAAAACCATAAAACGATAAGACACTGTCCACGGAAACCAGATTCTAGGTTCGGGAGTCGGTTACGCGTAGGGAAGGTGTTAGCACCCTACAACGCCTGCCCTAAGGCAGTACCTTTAACTGAATGCACGAATATGATGTGGTTTTCAAAATGTTTAACTATTCCCTAAAATAAAACTTTAAAGAAACAAAATATATTTTTTAGTTTTTTGGGCCCGACAAGGATTGACCTTGCTCCTACGTATTCTCATTCAGAATGAGAAATCAGGGTTACGTAGTTCTTTTTGGGAAACTATTTGAGAAATTTGTTTGGAAATTGTTTTGAAATGATTTTGGATTTTGGGAAGTGAACCTGACAAGGACTAACCTTGCTCCTACGTATCTCCACTTTTGATGGAGAATCAAGGATTACGTAGTTCTGGGTAGCAAGACTATTTGTCGTTTAAAATTGTTGATGTTTTCGATTTTTTTTGAAGATTTTATACCTTTTTTGTATTTTGTTTAAGAAAGAGAAAAGGTTGTTAGCACAAGGACGATGCGTGCGATCACACATGTGCATAAACCTTTAAAACATATTTTTTGGTTAATTTTACTTAAGGAAAAGAAAAAGTTTTTAGCACAAGGACGATGCGTGCGATCACACATGTGCCTAAACCTTTAAAACATATTTTTTTGTAATTTTAATTAAGAAAGCTAAAAGGTTTTTAGCACAAGGACGATGCATGCGATCACACATGTGCCTAAACCTTTAAAACATTTTTTGTAATTTCGATTAAGAAAGAGAAAAGGTTTTCAGCACAAGGACGATGCGTGCGATCACACATGTGCCTAAACCCTTAAAACGTATTTTTTGTAATTTTAATTAAGAAAGAGAAAAGGTTTTCAGCACAAGGACGATGCGTGCGATCACACATGTGCCTAAACCCTTAAAACGTATTTTTTGTAATTTTAATTAAGAAAGAGAAAAGGTTTTCAGCACAAGGACGATGCGTGCGATCACACATGTGTCTAAACCTTTAAAATATTTTATTATTAATTAATTTTTTTTATAAGAGGATTTAAAATGTAAACAAAAGAGAAAGAAAATAAATAAAATAAAATAAATAAGAATAAAAATAATAAAAAATATAAAAAAAAAAATAAAAATAAAAATAAAAATAAAAAACGAAATTAAAAGGGAGACAACAAAATAATGATAATAAAAAATAAAATAAGAAAGTAGAATACATAAAAATAAACCCTAAAAAAACGGAAATAAAAAAACATAAAATAAAGCAAAATGGAATAACATAAAAAGAAAATAAAATAACATAAAATATAATAAAATAAAATAAAATAAAATAAAATAAAATAAAACCAAATGAAATAAATAAAATATAGATAGAAGAGAAAACGAATAGACGAAACAAAATAAACACAAAAGGACAAAAATATAAAAAAGGAAAACGGAACAAAATCATTTTTGAGACTTCGTATTAAATTATCTTTGCTCGTCTGCTTTATCTTATTACTCCTTCTTAAATCTATATACATTTTTAACTACCCGGACGAAATTGGGTATTAACACAAAGGAATCACATCTAACTGTTGTAAAAAGAATTTTAAAGTATCTTAAGGGAACCAAAAATCTTGGACTATGGTACCCTAGAGGTTCAAATGTTTTTCTAGAAGGATATAGTGATTGAGACTTTGGTGGTTGTAAATTAGATAGGAAAAGCACTAGTGGCACATGTCATCTCTTAGGATGCTCTCTAGTTTCTTGGCATTCAAAGAAACAGACCTGTGTGGCACTATCCACCATAGAATCCGAGTATATTGCAGCCGGGAGTTGTTGTCCTCAGTCTCTTTGGATCAAGAATCAACTATAAGACTATGGTATATCCCTAGATCATATTCCTCTGAAGTATGATAATACAAGTGCTATAAATTTGACTAAGAATCTTGTGCTTCATTTTCAAGACTAAGCATATTGAAATAAGCACCACTTCATAAGAGATCACATCCTTAAAAGTGAGATCAAAAGTGAATATGTGGATACCTTGCATCAATGGGTTGACATTTTTATGAAACCTCTAAATAAAGAGATATTTTATACAATAAGGAATGAATTTTGGATCACAATAGTATTAAATAACATTAAATCTGATTATATCACTTGTATGATTGCAATTTAACATTTCAATGTTACATCATTACATTACATATTCATACTTGAACTGTGATAAAGGTTATTTCAAAATTATACTGCGTGAGGACTAATGCTATATTTATTTGAGATGAAAAGATTATGCAAGAGTGTTAATCGATAACTAGATGAAAGGGATATTTCAAAACGCACTGCAGAACCAAATCTATTAAGGGAAATTCATAATCGATTAAATTTCGTCAACTAGTTTGAATTTTCTAAACTACTGAAACATTTACTTTAAACCATGACTTCTGATTTCATGTGTGTTTACTCATCATAAATCACTTTGTTTGAAATCCGCTGTGAATCGGGTATGAGTTTATGAATGATAACACCAGGTTGTTTTATTTCAAGTTGTATCTGAAATGCTATGATATTTGTGATATTTGTTTGGTACACTGCTTCAAAATGTTTGAATGATACATACTCTATTATATCTCTATCATGCAACTCTGATATTGAAATATGATATGCATATTGACAGGGGTAGTTTTGTATCCTGTTACATAATTGAACACAGGTTAAAAAGGGGAAGAAATTAAAATCATGTGAATATTGCTGACAAGGGGAGCATCATATTTTTCTAAGAACATATGTTGATGCATCTCTGTGTGAATTAATATCTTTGTGTTTCAATTACATTATGATATATATCCTTTTTTGCTAATGCCCAAAGGGGAAGAAATAATTGAACATTGAATGAGATAGTTGAATGTGTATGACATATATGTGTCTATATGTTTATGTTTGAAACTGTGTGAAACAATTTTTGATTGTGTATTGTACATCATGGTTGTTTTATTAATCATGGTTGTGCATCATCAAAAAAAGGGAAGATTGTTTAGGGGGAGAAATGTGATCGCTGAACCCAATCCATGTTATGTTGTTTGTTATGATGACAACACATTAATAGCAACAACACATTAATGTTGTGATGTCACAACAGAAAAATGTTTTTGTGTTGTGTTAAACATATGTGAAATATGTACATACTTACTGTGTTATATGCACATATTGTGATAAATGCATATGTTGAACATATTGTGTTGGTTATGCATACTATTGTGATTATGATTTGATTATATTTGTGTATGCACATTGTATGTTTCTGTGTAATGAAAACTACAAACACAAAAACATATATGCATGACATAATCGATTACAATGTTGTAGTAATCAATTAAGGTCATTAGACAGCTTATGTTTTGAACTATGGCAAACCAACTAGTTTGACTTGATTACATTAGTTGTTAAATCGATTAAAACTCGTGTGTTTGCATATATCTTTTTCAAATGTGCTATGATGAGTTTTTGAGAAGAAAAATTTTCAAAATTTGTTTAAGTGTTAAGCTTAATCGATTACATATGTTGTGTAGTCAATTAAGTCTGTTATCTTTTGAAAACTGATTTCATGCTAGTCATAACTACTTTAACGGTCATATTTTTAAATATGTTTGACTAACATTAAATGCAAATCGATTACATTAATTGAGCATTCAATTAAGAGCTGAGTTAATTGTAATACTATTACATCTGTTTTATCTAACCGATTACATTACTAATGTAATTGATTATTTTGCGTCTGATATTACAGAAACTATAAATTGGTCCATTGTTTGTAATTCAAAGACTTTTGATCATTCTAACAATTTTGTATCTTATAGTTTTGATCTTAGAAAGATTTACAGGTTGTACATACGCTCCAAGAATCAAGGACATGAAGAATTTGAAAAATCTTGAGGCATTCTTGAGAGGCATTTTCATGGACTACATTTGCTTATCACATTAGCACTACTGTAGGTGTATCTGGTTTGATCAAAAGACTTCGGCTCATGTTGAGTATAATGCACTGGTGCGCGTTATGTCAATCTTTTTACTCGTTAGTCCTTGAGAAGTCGGGGAGATCGGTCTGAAGTTGCGATGGAAGACGACTCGAATAGCCCTATTAGTGAGAACAGGTTATGATGGCACAGTAGAAGGAAATGACATTGGTTCATGAATGATTTGGCTATGATGTTAATTTTGTGATGGAATATGTTTTTTTATTGTTATCTTACTTTGTGTTTAATATGAATATGTTATGTTGTATGTTATGATATTCATGTTAGCTCACCCTTGCATGTTGTGGTTGTGGTTTTTACCTACAATGATCATGCAATTAGTTTGGATGTTGTATAGCGCGACGAGTAGATTGAGAAAGTTGAAGAATTTATGGTTGTTTGGACAAACTTTTTTATATGGAGTTTTATTTTATAACTAAATTGGAATTTTGATTATTTTTCTTGAATTGTAAAGACTTATTGAATTTTGATTTTCGCAATGATATTATAGTTTTAAAAATTTTAACTCCGGCATCCCAAAATTGGAGTGTTACGTACCTCATCATTAAGTCAAATATCATTCTTCTAGAGTACCAAGACAACCACATATGTCCTGCATCAAATTAAGCTTACCGAGAGAGTGGTTAATCCAAATAAAGAAAGTAACAAGGATTTGGAGTTCATACAACTGATTAAAATAATCATAATCAAATTATCATTGCCTTATCCATATTTACGGCATCCAAATTCACCAAAGAGATTACTCGAACGAAGAATTAACTTTTATAACACGCCTACAACCAAGAATTTTATTCCAGAAAGGGTTAGCTCCCTGTACCTGGTCCGAATTCCCACACGCTAGAATCTCTACTCGCGCTTTTTCAGCCTTTTGATCAACCTTCCCTCTCTCTTTTTTAGAAGAAAAAAAACTAGGATTAATGTATGTTAATGCACTAATAGATGTCAATTGATGTCTATCCTTTCTATAGCCAACATCAATTTGCCTCATATTCCTATACCTAAAAATTTGTGCTCAGCAGTTCAAGTAAGGTACTTAGCAGAATAGGACGTTGGATTTTTTTTTTTTTACATTGTCATAAAACGTCAGATTGTATAATGGCCAATATCATTCAACATCATTTTTCTTCTTTCAACGTCAATTTAACATCTTCCTATTATGACTTCAAAGATTGACCTGACATGATGATCGAAAATAACATATATTAAAACTCGTTACCAATATAAAATTATAAACTTGCATTTGGAATCTAAGTGTGAACTAGAACATTAATATTGATATTCTTTTTAATTATTTCAATGTTTAGCTTTTAACGAGTCTTTTGTAACAGTAGTTTATTACTTTCAAAGGTTATATTTCTTCTTACATGTGACGTTACATTCACCGTTGTTACAACTACTATTTTTAATTTAACTTTTATTTCAATAAATAACTTCTTTCATGTAACCACCTTTTCAAGCTTTCAAATAATAACTTTTTTGTCCTCTTCCCACACCTCAAGATCATGAATAAAGTCCTTCTTTTATCATTCTCACTGTCCCTTATTTATACATTTTAACCCTTAAGTTATAATATTTTATAAAAAGTAAAAGCAAAAAATGTTAATAAATCAATCAAATGTTATGCCAATGCACCTATGAATGAATAAGATCCATCTTTATTAAAAGAATCTTAACATTAATGCCTTTATTTTTTTTATTTTTTCAATGAAATTTACCCTTCGTAACAATATAGTAATTTGAAATTTTATAATAAAAGGTAGTTTATACTATTGGTGTTTATTCTGAATAATTGTAAAAAATTTAAAAAATATTTTTAATAATAAAAAATGAAAGAATATCATTACAAAGAAAGTATATGTAAGTAAAAAAACAAATATTTTAATGTCTATAC
This sequence comes from Vigna umbellata, assembly GCF_029865625.1. Taxonomy (NCBI): domain Eukaryota; kingdom Viridiplantae; phylum Streptophyta; class Magnoliopsida; order Fabales; family Fabaceae; genus Vigna; species Vigna umbellata. The sequence goes on along the minus strand of NC_142169.1, from coordinate 15,934,779 downwards.
ATGAATAAGGTAATAAAAATATATTTTTATTAAATTATAAATAACATTTAGTATAAATACTAAAAATAAGTAAAAAAATATATAATAATTTAGATTTATAATAAGGTGGTAATATATAGCTATTTTATAATATAAATGTATATCTCTTGTTTTATTCTAGTTGATACTTGATAAACATTTAAATATTATTTTATATATTTTCCTTTTTGTAGTGGGCTTGCCCCTCCCGCTAAAAGAATATATTTTCTATACTATACATAATAAGACGAAAATTATACATAAAATAAGAATTAAGTCGCTGACATGGCTGATCATAAAAAAGAAAACAATAACATTTAAGTTACTGAAATAAATGGTTGATTATTATTTCATTGACTTAAATCAATAAATTATAAATGGATTTATGGTTGATATGTGAGGTGAGTAGGTAAAAGTTACTTTCAAATTAATTAAATCCCATGAAACTAATGGTTTATATACAATACTTTGAGTATTGATAAATAATATTAAAATATTACTTTTTAAACTATAGTATTTAAGTAAAGACTGTCCTGTGTCGGTTCTATTGAACTTTATAGGCAAGTTGTACAAACTATTATATTAAATGAGAAAGATAAGGATATGATTACATCCCAATTAAAAATATGGAAAGTTTAAACAAGAAGCATGCGTTATTGAGGTTAGTGTTATATTTTTTTTTAAATAATTCTTAAAGTAAATTGCATTGTGGAACGTATATTCACATTGAGTAGTATATAGATCTTGTTGGGTTATTATTATACTTTTTTTAGTATTCACATCTTCAAAACAATGCTAGTGTTTGTCCTTATATTTGCATGAATAAGAACTTCAATTTTTATTTATGTAGACATTGGATATACACCTATATTTAAATATTTTACCTATATTTTAATTATTAATTAGAAATTATTATAAAATTTCATTATAATGCATATTAAAATACAAAATGGTAAATACAACACATTTGCAGTTTTTTTAGTTTGTTCACAATTTTGAATAAAAGTTATATTTATAAAAATGTGTTTATATGATTTAATATAACCATGTATATATTTTACAAGCGCAACACGTTTATTTAATTATGGTCAAGATTTTATGGTACTTTTGTCATATGATTTGACACGTGATTCTATATTGTATATATGACTTATGAAAATGTTTATTTATTTTTAGTAGTGGTGTCTTCATTTAAAATTGGACTATGTCACTGCAAAATTATTCCAACGAAAAGGAGATTGCACTGTGGTTTTAATTTTTTATTTTACAACAAATATTATGTGTTGGTCATAGAATTGTCTCAGTAATGGTTGATTACACACGGCCTCCATAGCTGGACCCATGAGCAGGGGTATTAGAACAATAAAATATAACAGATGTCAACACGAAGAAGAAGAGAAAGTTGAATGACTCTTTTATGTATAATATGAAAGTTATGTTATACTGTGAGAAGAAGAAACACATATATATAGAAGAGAAAAAGATGATAACGGTAAAAACAGAAAGCAATAAAGGAAAGGAGGAGTTAATTAAAATTATGAAATCTGATAGCCCTCAGACTTGGTATATATGTTGATGGTGCTAAGGTTGAAATTGATGTTGTGAAAAGTAGAAGGAGGAAGCCACTTTGTAAGAATGCCTGCAAGTTGGAGAGTTGAGTGCAATGGAAGAAGTTTAACAGTTCCTTGTTGGACTTTCTCACGAATAAGGTGGTAGTCAATCTTTATATGCTTGGTGCGTTAGTGGAAGACTTGATTAGTAGCTATCTTAATGACAGAATGATTATCACAAAAGATGGTGGTCGGGTGTGAGAAAGGAAGGTGAAGGTCACTCATGAGATGATTGAGCCATTGGATTTCACATACTCTTTGGGCAAGGGTGCGATACTCGGTTTTAGAGAAGCTCCGAGAAACAATGGACTACTTCTTAGACTTCCATGAAATTGGTGAATCCTCAAGGTAAACGATGTACCAAGTGTTCGATTTTCTTTGGTTAGGGCAGCCAACCCAATCAGAATCGTTGTAGGCCTTCAAGGTCAGATTGTTGGTTGCTTTGAGAAATATACCCTGACCAGGAGTGTTTTTGATGTAGCGAAGAATTCAGAAAGAAGCTTGGTTATGAGCTTGAGTTGGAGAAGCAACAAACTGACTGAGATGAACAACGTAGGTTATATCAGGGTGGGCGTTGGTGAGATAAATGAGTCGCCCAATCAGTCATCGAAAGGTAGCAAGGTCAGCAAGCTGATCTCCTTTGAAAGAAACTTTAGTGGAGAAATTCATTGGGGAACTGACAAGGGCAGCGACAAGCATCCCAGTTTTGCTAACAAGATCCATGGCATATTTGCATTGGGATAAGTGGATGCCTATAGAGTTACGAGCAACCTTAAAACCCAAAAGTAAGACAAGTTACCCATGTTTTTTATTTTGAATTGTTCATTGAGTAGATTAATGATTTGATTAATTACATGCATGTTATTAACAGTAAAAATGATATCATCAACATAAATTAATAAGATGGTGATTGTATCACCATTGTGTTTGGTAAATAAGAGTGATCACCAGATGTTTGAGTAAACATGTGAGAGAGAAGGAAAGAAGACAACTTGTCATACCATTGTCGGCTGACTTGTTTCAAGCCGTGAAGTGATTTGTGTAATAGAGATACTTTGTTGTGATCAAAGATAGGGACTCATAGTGGGGATGCATGTAGACTTTCTCATTTAAATCACCGTGTAAGAAGGCGTTGTTGACATCGAGTTGCCTTATATTTCAATTCTTTGTAGTAGCCAGAGATAGGATTAACCAAACAGTAGTAAGTTTGACAACTAGTGAGAAGGTGTCAAAGTAATCAATACCTTTCAATTGTGTATACCCTTTAGTAACAAGGCAAGCCTTGAACCTGTCAACCATGCCATCAGCTTTGTGCTTTGTTTTATAGACGCATGCTTGTTGTGAGGGAGATTAGTGATAGTCAAAGTCTATTTTTCTTCGAGGGTAGTGATTTCTACCTTCATAGCAGCACGACAATGTTCATGTTGGATGGTTTATTTGTAGTTAGTGGGATCATTTGTACTATCTATAGAGGAAATAAAAGTTTTATATCCAGGAGATAATCTTTCAAAACTGAGAATATGTTCAATAGGATGTTTAGTTGCAATGGTACTATAAGAGGCTATTTGAAAATCTTTTAAATATGCAGGTGTTTTCTAGTTCTAGTAGATCTTCTAGGGGAGACAATGTTGTTGTCTATATGATCTATAGTATTAGGAGGGAAATGAGGAGTAGGAACAGTTCGGTTGGAGTGATCAGTGTCATAAATAATGTCATTAAGAAGAGTGGCATAATTGAGAGCATGTGTCTAAAATTGGGTAGAGTGTTTTGAATGAAAAAGCAAGGCCCTAGTGACATTTAAAAAGTGTTGATGTTTTCTTTCAATAATTCCATTTTGTTAAAGTGTTTCATTACAAGAGGTTTGATGAATGATCCCTTGAGAGTTAAAATAGTCATGCATGGCAAATTCAGGCCCATTATCAAACTGGATGACTTTTATGGTTGTTTGAAACTGATTTTTGATATGAGATATGAAATGAAAAATGTGATTGTGGGTTTCAGATTTAGTGCGCATTAAATGAACCCATGTATATTTAGTATGATCATCAACATTAGATAGAAAATACTTATGAGAATGCAGAGAAGCAGTTGAACATGGTCCTCAAATGTCAACATGGATAATATCAAAGGCATTAGAAGCAACAAAATTATTTGAAGCAAATGGCAGTTTCGTTTGTTTAGCAATGTTGCTAGCATTACAATTGTCTAATCGAAAGTTTATGCAAGGGTATTTCTGGTTCAAAATGTCTAATCGTTTATCAGATAAGTGGCCTAAGCGATTGTGCCAAATGTTATTACTATCAATAGTGTGTATGTGTTATGCATTGGAAAAATGTATAGAAAGAGCAGCAATGAGTTTAGGGCCATGAAAGACATAAACCAGCATGAAGGTTAGTTGAACCGATCTTTTGGTTTGTTGTGCAATTCTGGATAAAACAAGTTGAATCAGGGCCACATGAACATTATTATGCATAACCAATTTAGATATAGAAATGAGATTATAATAGAAATATGGAATGTAGAGAACCTCTTTAAGGTAAAGCTTATCATAGAGTTGGATAGTTCCTCTATGTGTTGCTTGTGTGGTGATGTCATTAGGGAGATTAATAGTGACATGTGTAATTTGATCACAGAAATGTAGGTATTTAAGGGAGGAAACAACATGGTCAATAACACCAGAATCTAGTATCAATGATATAATACTTTTATCAGCTACTGAATCAAAATTTAGAATTATTTTGCCTGTATCCTAGGAATTGGAAATCAGGGAGCCAATTTGGGGAGTGAAAATAACAATAGGCGCATTTCATGGTCAGAGGTTTCTCCTTGGCTATCACCGTTGGTGTCTTGATTTCTTGAAGAAGGCTTTGACCATTATAGAATTTGTGACCGAATGGGAATTCATGCTTCTTATAACATACATCAATAGTATGACCAGTCTTGTCATAGTGAGAGCAATATTTCTTATTTAGGGAGGGTTTTGCAAGAAAACCATGTTTCTTGAAACATACCGTGTCAATGTATCAAGTCTTGAAAAAAAAAAAAAGTAGCATTGTTTATAGTTGTAGTAATATTTTTAGATTCTAAACTATTGAGAAAATTATTTTTCATTAATTGTCTTTCCTGCTGCATAACATAGAAAAAGATTTTGGAAATAGGAAGTATAGGTTACATGGGATTAAATATTTATATGAAAAATAAAATTTTTGTGGTGGATAAAATTTTTACAAAAGAAAATTATTAAATTTTCATTCTTATTGTTGATTGGTAACATGTATGACAAAATTCCTCTAAAAAATATCACTAAATATTTTAATATTTACGATATGATGCATTATATAACAATAAAATCTTAAAAATTTCATCAGAGTATTTTTCACTAGAGTAAATTTATGAGTTTTATAACGCTATTGTGACAAATATTTTAAATATGAAAAATATTAGAGCTGTCAAAACGGGTCACTCGACTCGGCCCACCACGAGTTAGTCACTTAGTGAGCCAACTCAACCCAGTTCATTTATTAGCAAGCTAGAAAAATTTGAACCCGGCCCGACCCATCACGGGTTGGTGGGTAAACGGATTGACTCACTTAATTACAATTTTTATAAATAAAAAAATACAAACTTTCAATAATTCAAATCTAAACAAAATTCAATCCTGAGTGTTTAATTAATTTTGAAAATAAGGAACTTAAATAATTTTTTCAAACAAAAACAAAATAATAAATATTTTTTTATAAAATTAAAATTAAATTTTAATAAAATAAAATTAGGTAGGTGGGTTGGTGGGCCAACTCGACCCACACGGGTTCAATCCGGATGAGCCGGGTTTAAATGAACCGGATTGAAATCTAATCCGTATAAAAAAAATTAAATTTTTTCAAACCCAACCTGACTCAAACTCGTGGTGGATCGGATTGACCCGCGAGTTGTGACTCATTTTGACATCTTTAAAAAATGTTGATTCAATATTACAAGTTAACTCTTTAATTCTATATATATCGACAAATTTCCAGAAATTATTTCCGTTACAAAACTTTAAATTATAATTTTGTATTTCTAATATATATATATATATATATATATATATATATATATATATATATATATATATATATATATATATATATATATATATATATATATATATATATATATCATAATCAATTTAATCAATATTTTAATTAGAAAGAAACTAAATCTTTTAGAAGTAATACTATTAAATTGAAAGAAGCTTAAGATAAGAAAAGCAAACTAAATCGCCCTTGAAAGAACTCAATTATTGAGCCGATATGAACAAGTAGTAACTAACAATATATTAATCATGATATATATGAAATAAATTAATCAACACGTGTCTCGCGTGATAAAGTCACCATCTGTAAAACTTCAGCATTATTATTATATTTAATAAAACATCCCTTCATAGGTAAGAAGAAAAACCAACTGGTCACTTATTTATATATAATACTAATTTAAACGTGTTTGAAATTGTTAATTGGCCAATTAATTAAGCTTATCTTCTTCTCATCCCTTGGCAAGCTAATTATATTATTTCTTTGCATTATTTTCAATGTTTTAACCATTTTTCTAAGTTTCACATGTTCTTTTTTATAGGTGAATTTTGGGTTATATTTTTGCTAATCATACTTATTTTAAGATAATTAAAATTTTTTAATTAAGAGACTATGTTTTATACGGATTTTCTATTGAATGACATATTTAATATTTCTAATCGTACAATTTTTCAACCTAAAAAAGTATATTTTAAAAATCAGGCTAAAACAGTTAATTAATAAAAGAAGAACCGGTAAATCGATCCTTTTATAAATTGTATCAAACAACATAACCAAGTTATGCAAACGAATCTGTTAAAAGTGGGTGAACTGATAAAAATCAATGCAATTTTTTATAATCCATTCAAACCAGCCAATAAATTAACACCAATATACGAAGAAGACAAGGTCAAGTTCTAAAATTAAAGAGAAAATCTAACTAAATCTAATTATAAAATAAATAATAAAGTTAATATATGATAAGAACTAGAAAATTAGAGTGATTTAAAAAAGATTATGTGGGGAAAAACATAATTTGAAAAGACGACAATGAAGTACTTGTTTTTCAACAACAACAACAATTATTCTTCAACAAATTATAATAAATTGAATAGTTGTTCCTGTAATTTGACAAGATATCTTAGAGTAGATACTCGCTGTTCTTATCCAAAAGTTTTGTGCATCACAATCTTCTAATCCATGGGCCACATACTTCTATAAAATTAACTTTTTTTCTTAATTTAAATTCATGATTCTCTCTGTTGTTTTAACTATAATTTGTTCCTTTTTCAGAACATGCAATTTTAGTTCTTAAATTTGAATGGCCAATAATTTAGGTTCTGATGCTTTTTTTAAATATTTTTTATTTTAATATTTTTTCAATTATTTAAAGTTTTCTTTTACACGATATAAATGTGCAAAAAGATATACTATACCTGTAATTTTTTTATGAGATCGAAAATAGTAATAATTACAAGTAGTTTTCAAATATAACTTTGGCGGTTCAATGTATTTTTGAAGGGAAAATTGAATAAAATAATAAATAATTAAAATTAAAATCATATAAAATATGTTTTGGATTGGGATGAATTTGGGAGAGAGTAGATTCTAAGTTGAATATGAAGTTATTTGTATTAAAAGAAAGATTGTATGGTTTGAATAGATTTGAGAAAAAAAAAATTGTGTATGATGTTATGGAAAATAGTTAAAAATGATCTTTTAATTTATAAAACTAGATGATTATTTTGTGTATGATGTTATGGAAAATAGTTAAAAATGATTTTTTAATTTATAAAACTAGATTATTATTATTTTATCTTTAGATTATGGTATATAAATTTAAATTTAAATAGTGTAAATTATATTAAAATTGAATGTTAATTTTAAATAGAAAAAAAATATATTTAATAATGTAAAACTATTAAATAAAATGTTACAAGATGATAACTAATAAGAAAATTTAATAATTTCTTAATGATAAGGTTCACATCTGATTAATGAAAACTTAATTATGTCATTAATTCACCCTCTCCTCAACTGGATAAATCGAAAAGATATCCCCTTAAGCTCACACCATTAAGGTGATCATTGTAAAAATGAAAATAAACACACACAATCAGACAAAGACCAAAGGGTAAGCTAATATCAAAAGAATAAAACATGGAATTCACAAACTATCATATATTAATTTTCACTTCCAAACTTAAACACAACACTTAAACATATTATAATTTCTAGACTCAAACATTTGGATACATGCGTTATTGTCAAACTATAACGGATTCTACACTTGTAGTGGTGGAACAACTAGATCATCCTAAGCTACCACACAAGATTAATCCGTTAAAACACCATTTGCCAAGGTAAAGCCCCTAGACTACGACATCCTACTACTCTCACCACATGCCTCACCCTTCTTTACTTGAGAATGAATGACCATTAGAATATCAGGATAACCCTAAGACTGAGCTCTTATAATAATGCATACACTACTCGAAACAACCATCAAGAATTTTCCCTTGGAACTCTTTTCAAACCATACTTGACCACATACATAACCTTATGCATAAACTATCATATTCATCCACCATAAATGTATAGATAAACATGTTCACAAACCATAAATATCAACTTTCTTATGAGATAATTGATTATCTGGCCTGATAATCGATTATTCCAAGAGATTAAAGCAAATACAACAGTACCTACTACAATAATTGATTATCAGATATGATAATCGATTATTCTAGAGAACTTTGTAGCAAAGAAAAAATTAGGACTGAAAGATAATTTATTATTCTTGTTAGTTTTTTACAACATGATTTTCTAATTTAGGTGCATTTGGGACCTATCCAAATGACCAAATTACTTTCTTTGACACTATGATTGATGCAAAACATGTTTATGATAAAAATATTAATACCACTTTGCTCATTATCAATTATCCGTGGTGTAAATCAGAATTTAACAAACTAAGAATCTAAACAAGTGTCAATTGACTAAAAAATATACCTCAAACCTTCGGTTTTCTCACAAGCCTACTCTTTAGACTTTCACATGTTAAAACCCTAAAATGAACCAAAAACAACCTAAAACTCAACCTATGAACTAATAACTCAACACTAGATTTATGGTTAATTAAAGTTCTAAACTAGTTTGAAATTATCTAAAAATAGTTCACAAACATCAATTATAGCTCCAAAAATCACTCTTACAGAAATTTACCTACTAAAACCCCAATTTAGACCAAAAGCCAACATAACAACACTCTCATTCACTACTTTCAATTCTAAAATAGATTTGTACCTCTTAGGACTCCAAAACAACAACATTTAAAGTTCAAGCAAGTACCAATTCACAGTTATTCACAACTACATTCATCAATAATCCATATTCATTCATGAAACATAATTCTTACTAAAATAATAATCTCAAATGATAACATATTCAATAAAACATCATTCTCACAACCTAGCAAACATAATTTCATACTTCTTAACACAATTTAATGTCGATATTAGCTTCCCTTACCTAATAGAACAACAAACCACTCTAGAAAGGCTAAAACAACTCCAACGTATAAAAATTCCTATCTGCTCCTACAAACCACATAAATACGATTGAGGTACACTGTCACGACCACTAATCAACAGAGTCTTATAGAAGACACAAACTTCACATGCAAAACAAAGAGAGCTTAACATGCAAAAAAAAAACAAAACTAACCAAAGAAAGGAGAAAAAAATCAACTTACTCTATCTGATAAACTAATCGGTTAGACTTGAAGATCTCGTCGTGATGATCAATCAAGAAGTCTTCGATCTTCAAACAGATGAACAAGAGATGATAACTTTTAGAAAGAAGTTAGAGAATTCTAGAAAAGTAGTTTGTAGAGAGATGATGTGTTTTAAAATAATGAAACTCATTTTTCACAAAAATATTTATTACATAACCACTGTAATCGATTACTTCATCCAGATCTACTTTGTGCAAGTGATTTTAACAAATGAAAACATGAGTATGCATACCACAGATGTAAACACTTATATGACCATAGAAAGTATGCAACCCAAACATTTTAGGTAATATATGTCTTAAACATAAAGAAACATTTATGTTGTCATGGAAACATATATGTGTTGTCATCAACAAAAACCAAACCAAACACATAATTGATTGGGTTTAACATTCACATTGCTCCCCCTATCAACAATTACCTAACAGTAGGAAATCAAAAAGCACTTTGTTATTCTGACCAAGCAGTAAATGACATTAATTAATCAACGTTCAAACACAACAAAAGTGATAAGAAAAGACATATATGTTGCGTGCACAATTTACTCTATTATTTCCAGATAAGTTATTTTATACACATCTACAAAGCTACAAATCAAATATCAAAAGTGGACATTAGAGACAAAAGAGATATTCATATAATGTTCTTCACTTGAAGTCATACCTAAAAGAAACGTACAACCTACTTCAAGCAAAGTACAAAAAAAGCATGTCTGCTTTGACAAGTTGACTTACCTAACGATTGTTATACAAAGAAGAAAGAGAAAGCATGAGTATCAGGCTAAAGGATCAATCTAACGGAGCAATACTCATGAAGCCTTTAAATAGAAGGACTTTCGAAAGGAAAATCAAGAGAATAGCTTAAGAGGATAGTGAAGTGAAAAGCTTACAACGAAACATTCATCCCACAAGCATTCAAGAGAGAAGAAAACATCGAGTGTTTATACTACTTTGTATTGTAATCACATCCTCTCAGCGAGAGATTTAGTCTGAACTACTTATAAGCAATCATTGATTGTAATTCTAAAGAGAATCAAAATACTTACAACTAAACTCAGTTTGAGTTGATGAATCTTAAGAAGGTTGCTAAGTACCAAGAGTAGTTTGAATACTCAAGGAAATCTCAGCTAGGGTTGTTGAGTACCAGGACTGGTGCGAATAATCAAAGAAAATCTCGATTAGGGTTGTTGAGTACCAGGAGTGGTACGAATAATCAAAGGAAATCTCGGCTAGGGTTGTTGAGTACTAGAAGTGGTGCAAATACTCAAAAGAAATCTCGGCTAGGGTTGTTGAGTGTCAGGAGTGGTGTTAATACTCAAAGACCAAGAGTGGTTCTAATACTCATTTGTAATCATGTGAAGATTATAGTGCAATCCTCTGCGGAGTAGACTAGACGTAGCTCAGTTGGAGAGAACCATTATAAAACCACTTGTGCAATTATCTCTTCTCTTATTTGAACGATCCTCTTACAAAACCTATAGTTGTGCTTTACATCTAAACACAAGAATTTTCAAGTTGAATGTTCACTTCAATTGGTATCAGAGCTAACCTGGCGGGGTTAGTCTTAGCAAGACTCAAGGAAACAATCCTGAGGAATGAAAAACGAAGGATACATCGTCAACTGTCCTCCCCTATTCCAAGGAAGAAAAGTTTGATTATTGGAACCAAAGAATGATCACATTCTTTGAATCATGTCATATTGACATGTGGGATGTTGTGGAGAACGACAACTACATTTCTATAGATGAAAAAGGAAAGCCACTCTCAAAAAGCACGTGGACTGACGAGCAGAAGCAGCGTTACCTGTTCAACTCTAAAGCTCGCAATTCTTTGATGTGCGCCTTCTCTGAAGAAGAATATAGGAATGTTCATGCTTACCAAGGAGCAAACGAAATGTTGAAAACCTTGGTGAGTACTTATGAAGGGTCAAGCAAAGTCAAAAGGAACAAGCTGAGCTTACTAACAAGGCAGTATGAATTGTTTTCAATGCTTTAAAGTGAAAACATTCAAAGCATGTTTCAACAGATTCCAAATGATCCTTAACGAGCTGAAATTCGTAGGAAAGTCATATGACAACTTTGATCATATTGACAAAATCCTACGAAGTCTTCCAAAGAAATGGAGACCTCAGGTCACAACTCTACGTACGTCAAAGAATCTAGACAAAATGATTCTAGAAGACCTGGTAGGAATACTAAAAGTTCATGAGCTCGAGCTTTTTCAAGATGACTCTATCAAGAAGGAGAAAAGCATCGCACTCAAAGCTATCAAGAAGGCACCTACAAAACTCTTAAAACAGATGAATCCTCTGAGGAGTCAGGTGATGAACATGACTCCATGAACGAGAACGATGATGAGAAGATTTCATTCATCACAAGAAAGGTCCAATCGATGTGGAGGAAAAGGAAAGGAACAATATTCATGAGCAGACATTATGGATCTGGCACTAATTAAGAATAATACAAAAGACAAACAACCAAAAGACACAATTGTTTCTTATGAGTGCAACAAACCTGGACATTATGCTGAGAGTACATCAGACAAAAGAAACCCCCCCCCCCCTCCTCTCCCCACCTCTCTTCTAGTGTTTTTTAGGTACTTCACTACATCCCTACGCAAAAGTCAATGCTCTAAGTAACATATCCTTTTTGAAGAAATGTATATAAAGAGGCTTAACTGCATGAAGAGAAGAGAACAAGAATCAAGATTTATTATTTCTCTTACGTTGTCAATGCTCTCTTAAGCTTATGTCGTCTAGACTTCATCTTTGAAAAAGAAAAAGTTTCTATATAAGTTTTTAGAGTTTTATTGTATTGTTTTTATATCCTCTCGAAGAGAGTAAACATCTATACTTGTACTTTAAAAACACCTTTTTGTTTTTAGATTTAGAAGTAAATAAAAAAATTTATAAGTTTAACTCAATTGAGTTAAAAGTTCTAATCAGCTGGACTAGTGTTATACCAGGAGTGGTGAAACTCCTCTAACTAGTTGGGTTAGTTTTAAAACCAAGAGCGGTCAAACTCGTTTATAATCTATTGAAAGATTGGTGAAACCCTTTAAGAGTGCTTAAGAGAGAATTGAGCGTAACTCAGTTTAAAGTGAACTAGTACAAAAATAAGCTTGCCTTCTTGTTTTCTTTTTAAAGCTTTTAAAACACTTGTGAAAATCTCTAAATGTTCAACACTTTCTTGCATACTATCTATCTCCTACAATAGTGTCTAATGTGAAATAGAAGAAAAAATGGATTATCAAAAACATTAGTTAAGACTTTTAGCAAAGCTATGTAGTTTTACTATAACACAAATAATTAATATAAAATACAAGAGACTAAAATTGTTGGAATTTTTTTTTAAAATGAAAACTACATAAAATATATAGAAACCAAAGTTATAGTTACTTTTTTTTAAAGTAAGAGTAGTTTGTTTCGCATTTTTATAATGAAAAAGTTATTTTATATACATAATTTTTGTATGTCTTTAGTAATAATTTTAGAAATTAAGATGTGGGAAAATAATTTTGAGTAGTTTCTTGTTTAACTATAATTCAACAAAAAAAAAAATCTTCCTTTGCGTATTATACAATTTTTCTCTTTTATGTTATATTTCATATATTTAAATATTTGTTATTTGAGAAATCCAAAAAGAAAAATCAATCATGTTGTCATTGATGAAGAGATTGAAAGACGAAAAGGGAAGAAGAAAAGGTGCATGTAACACAGAACATAAAGAAAGAAAGGCGGAAATAATTTATGAAGGAAAAACGAACTTTGCAACAAAAGTTAAGGCAAAGTTTTCTAGTTTACCATATTAATTATTTTAAATGCTGTTACCTACTTTTCTCAATACACTTTATGTTGTTGACCCTTGCAACCATGTTTAAATGCTTTTCATTCCAGGGTGTTACTCCCTCCACCCCCACACGTCTCTTCCTCCACCTCCCCAATTTTCTAAAATGCCAATTATATCCTTCTAAAATGACAATTATATCCTCAAAAGTTAAAATTTTTTATTTTTATTATTTTAATATTTTAATTTATTTAAAACTTCTGATTTACTTCCCTCTGCACCTCTTTCTCTCTTCCATTTTCGTTTACCTTTCTCTCTTCCGTTAAGCTTCTTCTCCACCTATAACAAATTCATATTTTAACAAATTCATATTTTAACAAAATTATTACGTTTAAAAACTAACCATATATAACATTTAAAATTATAAATTTAAATATAAATTACTGTAAATAAAATAAACAAATAAAATAAAAACGAAACGTAAAAGGAACACTGCCTCTGTACGGATGACATCCTTCAACGGATGTCAACATCCGTTGAAGGCAAAACGGATGTCGACATCGTTTTGCCTTAAACGGATGTCGACATCCGTTTTGCCTTAAACGGATGTTGACATCCGTTGAAGGATGTCACCCGTCCATAGGCAGTGTTCCTTTTACGTTTCGTTTTTATTTTACTACGTTTTGCGGCTCATGCAAGGATTATAGGCTTGGATATTAAGAGGATTATTGGAAGTATGGGAAGGATTTAGGGTTTAGGATTATTGGAAGGATTATGACTACGTACCTGGAGAGGAACCACGACAAGGACACCACCATAAACGCACTGCATCACGTACTGCACCGAGAACAAGAAGAAGATTGTTTGATAATTCTTTTCACGATCACCAAGCTTTGTAGAAAAATATTTTACTCATACAAGGAACTACGTAGGTTATCAGTGAAATATGTTATAAATGAATAAAATTAAAAAACAACAATTTTAAAAATAAAATTTTACTGAGGGGCAAAATAGTAAAGGAAAGGTAGAGGAAGGGGCAAAATAGTAAAGGGGAGGTGGAGGAAGAGATGTGTGGGGGTGGAGGGAGCAACAGCCTTCATTCCAATATACGAAAACCATATTTATAAGGTCGAACAAAATTAATGAGCCTGGTCCATTTTAACCTGCTATGCTATTGAACTGTTAAAAATAGAGTACGAGTAGTGAAACTCTTAATTTATCCTATTAAGGTACTGTTAATTTATCCTATTAAAGGGTGGACTCGTATACAATATGTCCATTTTTTTTTATTACTTTTTGTTAAAAAATAATTATATATGTATATATATTATTTATACTTAATTATATAAATATTTTTATGTTTTTAATTAATTAATTGATATATCTATTAGATAAATAAAATAATTATTTTCTTTAATTATTTTATTATAAGTAATGGAGAAAACTTAATTTATAAATGTTATATAAGTAAGTTAAAATATAAGTATATATTTATCTCTTTTAAAATAATACCGTGTAAAAACGATTAACTTTTTCAAAATATTTTATTTTTTTACTTAATTATTTAATGGGAAATATCATCTTAATAAATTTTCATAAAACTTAAACTTTTTTATGTGGTTCAATTGCTTTTTATGTAATATCCAGTATTTTTTATTCATCCCGTTAATAATTAAAGGTTCGTCTTTTAAAGCATAAGAACAACACAATTTTTGGCGTTTTTCTCACTATGAAAATGAACTTGATATGCTTTGGTTTAGTTTTATTAAAAGATGATTGTTCTTGATGTAGAAATCAATCAATGATTAACAAATACGTGGTGTTACATAGCTGCTTAACTAAAAATAGTTAGGAGTTTGAACTGTACCAAGACGTTAAAGGTTAAGCGAAATAAGAAAGAAGATATGCTTTGCATCACATCCAAGAAGTAGATAATTATAAAGAAACAATGAAAAATCGAAATTAAGTACTCATATATATTATTTAAACATGTGATGATTGGTTACAAATTGTAATTGTCTAATGAAAAAACTACGTAATCGCGTAGTGTGAAATCTACACAGACCGTCTATCTTATCGTTATCGTAAAATGTTTATGTTTAAATGTTTTAACAATTTCTATTATTTCCTTTATTATATAAAGAATTTTGTATGCATATAGACAGAGTATATTAGTAAAGTCACAGTTTAACAATAAAGTATTTTCCTTTGATCTTATCCAGCTCATTCAAAATACATTTTCTAAGTAATCTTAATTAATGTTATAACAACATGAAGGTTGTTATGCAATCCCAACATATAAGAAGAAATATAAAATCGACGAAAAAATGTAAAAAGGTGAAAAATAAAAGAAAGAGGAACAGAAACAAAACGCTTTATTTATTTATATATATATATATTCTAAGTGAAATTTGTCGGGTACTTTTTAAAGTGGGTTGAGAGATCTTTCATTGCATTAACATTTTAAGTCTTTGAATTTAAATCTGTTTAAAAAAAAAGAGTTAAAAAATGTACGATAGCACTTTTGTAAATAAAATATGATTATTTAAGTTTATTACTCTCATAAAGTGAATTTACATGGAGAGACACTTTTATTTATAAGTTTAGATAACCTTGAACTTGTTTCCAAAATGTAAAGCAACTTCAATACTCTGACTTAGAGACTAAGGTAAAATCTTCTCCATTACAAGAATGATAGATAACCACTACTAAGAAGAAATAATCTCTATTATGAGCGAGAAACAACATACAACTTCTCCAAAGACTAAACGTAGCATATAAAACTCAATACAAGGAGTTAAATAAAACATATAAACTCATTCATTTAATAACTTGACCTAGATGCAAAATGTCATTAACTTTAGAGTTGGAGAGATTTATATATCTCTCCAGCCCAAAACATATTATTATTATCATACCCAAAATAATCTAATACACACAAGATCCAAGTATGAAATATATACAAAATATTAACACCTTTAAAATTAAGAAAAGATTATATTAATGATAATATAAATAAAACTCATGTTGATTTATTGTATATGTTATTATATTATTATATCTTGAGATTATCTTATTTGTTATTAGTGGAAGCCTATAAATACATAATATCACATGTGGTATATTAATCCAATACTCATTATTTACTTCCATACTCACAAAGATATTTTTTATTGAATAATGATACTTTGCATAAGTGATTTGTTTTTCTTTTTACTTTTTGTGACAAATGAGAACTCGCACCCATTGTGGAGACTAGTTCACCTAGTATCAAGTTCACAATTGAATAATTAGGATGGAGTGATTATCAAGTTATACGACAGAAAACATTAAACCTAAGAGAATGGCACTAACAATATTATTTAGCATGCCATGCAAAGCAGCAGTAATAGTTTAATTATTTAGTATGTCATGCATAGCAGAAGGAGAAACGAGGAAGCTATTCTGTAATTGCTAATTAATAACTAACTCTATGTAAACCTTAAACTTTTGTTTTTATGCTGCTGCTACCAAACCAAACAAAATTGCTGTAATATATTTGATAAAAATATTATATAAGTGATAGTTTAATACTTTTTTGTTACTAAATCAGGTCGATCACCTTAAATTTTTTAAGATAATTTTAATTATTCATAAAAGTGTTTTAAACACACATCAAAAGTGTAACAGTTGTAGACCCTATGAAGTTGCTCGTAGACGACTACCTTGAAGCATATAAAATTAAGTTATAACCAACGTGCTTTCATCATTATGAGTAGAAACTAAGTTCTTTTTATTATCAATTAAAAACTTAATACTAATACTAATAATAATATTATTAATTAAAATTTTAATACTAATAGTGACCTCTTTGCAAATCGTCGATATGTCCGAGTGGTTAAGGAGACAGACTTGAAATTTGTTGGGCTACGCCCGCGCAGGTTCGAACCCTGCTGTCGACGAATTTTCTCCTTTTGTTCCATGTTGTTTTGTTTTTATGTATATAATTTTCATCAAATGTTTATAAATTTAGCATTGATATTAAAATTACAAATAACGAGGTCGATATGTCCGAGTGGTTAAGGAGACAGACTTAAATCTAATTGTATATAAAGTTTTTATAAAACCCGAGTGAAGAGTTAGAAGTTCTTTTATAATGGGGAATGCTTTACCATTTTTTAGTGCAAAATGTTTATTTGGAATTTTCTTTTACAAAATAAGAAAGAGAATAATATATTGGTAGTACTTTTTAAAACTACGTCATTGGTTAAGATATTAGTTTAAGATTTGATAGTTCTATGCTGGTCGTAAAAAATATTATTACTATCATTGTTATTATTATTATTATTATAATATTAAATGTTAATACTCAATTTCATTGGCTTGCATAACCAATAAAAAACATTTATAAGAAACGCCAAAAGTGTTAAAATATATTTTATTTGTCATCTTGGGATTTGATGATAAACTTAAAAGGTCATCTAGATATGCTCTATGTCCAATATTTGGATAATGGTTGCATCCTTTATACTTATTTTCCTGATACTTTTATTGTTTTTTTCTTAAGAAAAAAAGTATGTAATTTGTAAGCCTTCTACCTTATCATAATACTGTTTTGTCATGCTTTTGTTATTTTAGAAAATTTTTCCTTAGAGTTAAGGTCATTTTTTTTAGTATCTGATCATTCGCTTAATTATTCTCTCAAATCAGTTACTGATGATAGTTTTGGTAAATTATTGTCTCACCACTTAACTAATAAAAGTTCAACCCTTTATTACATATAATAATATTATTTTATTGAAATTTAATTAATATTTTTATTGTGTTTTATTATCATTAGCATTTGAAGTAAACACAATAGAAGAGGTGAATGTATTTTCAAAATCTTTTCATAATATACCGTCTAATAGTTTGTTAAAGTGTATTAAAAAATAAACTATGTCTAGACGTTGACTAAGTTAGATAAATAAATAAATATTCTTTCACACAATGACATAACAATTTTAACAATAGTTTTAAAGGAAGAAAACAATAACACACAATATTTTACTGGTTCATTCAAACTTGAGCTACATCCAATTCTCTCTTAAAAACCTTCAAGGGGTTCCATTAATCTTATCAAAATCACAACGAGTTTAACTCGCTCTTGGTTGAGTATTCTTACTCCTACTTCTGAGTTTAACCTACTCCTAATTGAGTATTCTTACACAAATCCTAGTCCCCTAGTTAGCATGAAAAGTTCGAGTATTCTTACACTACTCCTAGTTCCTAGTATAACTGACTCCTAGTTGAGTATTCTAGTCCGAGTTCAGCATCTCTAAGATCTATCCCTAGACAATTGTCTAGATCGAGTTTACTCACTCCCGGTTGAATATTATAGCCACTCTTGGAACCCTTAGACAATTCTGGTATCCATTGGAGACGCTGCCTAGTTCAATATCACTAACTCCTAGTTGCAAGTGTTTTAGTTCTCTCTAGAACATACAACAGATCCACTTCAGTATATTACAGGGTACAAATGTTTAACTCCCAATGAGAGGATATGTCTACAATTACAATTTGACACTTGTATAGTTACAGACTTAAGTAACTCTCTAAGAGAGGATAAATGTATTGAGGCGTAGTCTTGTAACTTAGAGGTTGGTTCCTTTGCTGAAGAGCATAAAACGATGTAAGCTTGATGAGAAACAACATTTGTTTTCAATCTTCATGCTTGTGCTTGCTATTTTTCTCTTATCTTCATTGAGGTTGTTCCTTTCATTAGAGAAGCTTCAAACGATGTAAGCGTGAAAGTAGTAGGACGATACTTGCTCTTTTTATCTTCTCTTTTCTTCTTTAATGACTTTGAAGAGTTGCATATGATGTAAGCTTTTAGCAGTAGCATTGTTAATCATTCATCTGATTTTGTTTTGGATGCTCTTTCTCTTCTTTACTCCCTTTGGATGGAAGAGCTTCAGACAATGTGTATAAGTTTGGTGAGCAATAGTGTGAATGCTTAATGCCTACTCTCTTTCTTTTATTCTCTTCATTTCTCTATGTTTTCAACTTCATTCTTTTTTTCTACATTTCATTTCAACCTCAACTGATTCAACCTCATTTTTTTTCTGCATTTCTTTTCTGCATTTCTTTTCTTTATCCTAACTCGGGCATAATACTTTATTGCTCTCTTTTTCTTTTCTTCATCTCTCTTCTTCAATTTTTCTTGGAAGCATAAGACATTATAAGCTTGAAGATAAAATGAGGTAGAGTTAATGACTGATGATTTTTCTTGAGCACATTCTCTCTCTCTCTCTCTCTCTCTCTCTCTCTCTTCTCTTCTCTTCTTCCTTTCTCTATTTTTCACCTTTTCTATATTTCTACTTTAACCATCATTCTACATTTTTCTCAAAAGCAACAACTTTTTCTTCTTCAATTTATCTTCTTTATATAGGCCTTTTTGAAACATGATTATTGGATGTTAAGTTGATTTTTCAGAAGAGTAGGTAGCCTTTTGGTGACAAGTTACACTTCTGTCTTTTCATTAAAGGTACACTGCTTTGTACAACTCTATTAGAGTACAAGTCATTAAGAGATCTATTCTAGAATGTTTTTTTACTTTCTCAACCTATTTATACAACATGTGCAAATGTTTTTATTAGTCCTTTGTGTATACATATTTTACATAGATAACAAGGACAATGTATACAAGTAAAATAATACTTTACGATACATACATAAAATGTTTTAAATGTTTATAGTCGTTAACTTGTATTGCTTTTACAAAACATCTTGTCAGTAATTAATGCATCATTGAAATATATTATTCAATAAGGATTTGATGATGTGTAACTCTTTGGATAGTAGATGACATAAGATATTAGACATTTATGAAAAGTTGTTTTAGATGTGTATTTTAGCGTGTTTTTTATTAGACAATATAAAACACTTTCACTTACAACACTGCTTTTTGATGTAACTCATTTAAGCTTTAGTGTTATTTTGATTCTCAATCTTAGATATCTCAACTTGAGAGCTTGAGAGCATATCCTACTATTTTTCGCATGTTCCTAGAATAGCTCCTTCTTGACATATTCTTCTTTTCGTCTCTACATGAGTACAAATATGTTATCTCTAAGGCTTTCATGTAGAATTTCCTTAATGATCAGACACTTCTTGTAAGTACTATGCTAGATGATATAGGTTTCCTAGAAGTGTTATATGTTCTTTCTTCGAGAAGACTTTGTATTAGCATTTAGTCGATTTGTTTAGATTCTCATATATGGCCCTAAGTTTTCATTTGACTTAAGTAATTGCTTAGACATTGTTTGTGATTGTCTAATTCATTCAATCAGTTTGGTCTACAAAGCATTAACTCAACTCTTGACTTCAAAATTTATAAAATGCTTCTTTACTAGACACTACTTAATTAAAATAACTTTTCTTAACCAGTGATATTTCATTTAATGTTGATTGTTAAACTTCAAAACTTGGATTGTTAGACAATCTAGTCTCTTTAGACTGTCTTGTCTTAATAATATTTTTTTTTTATTACTTTGGTCATTCTTTTTATATTCTTAGTTTCTATCTACATTATCATTTTGGACTAAGTCAATGAAATAATATGAATCTGTAACATTTTTTATTAGATACTAGATTCAAGTGCATTCTTGAGTAATGTGATCGATGCTTTGATGGTATTGATATTTCTTTGTTGAATCAATATGTACAGAAAGATGGAAGAGGAGATGGGACTAGTATAATTCGAAGGGGTGAAAAGTTATTTCTTTTTTTCAATAGTTTTGAGTTCCACTTTTTCCTTTTGAATTTCCAATGGCTTCAAGCATCCAAGTTTAAAGATGGGAGATGAAAAATCAATCACGATCCACGTTCAGAGATGGATATCCTTTTTAAGCATTCAAACAAGTGTTACAAAGATGCCAGCAAAAACTAAGTGAATAAGTTTAAAAGATCATGTTTTGATACTAATTGACCAAAATTAAACATCCTATTTTGATACTAATTGACCAAAATTAAACATCCTATTTTTTTATTCAATGCTTAACCTTCAAAAGATACTTAACCAAAACAATGAAAATTTTCAAAATATAATTTAACTCCTTTTTTGTGTTTTTCTTGTTTTTCAAAGATACCTCATTTCAATCAATGGTAGGAATCTCCACTAGACAATGACATAACTACAAGAATCTTAATAAAACTACTAATGTAACATGTGAAGGTGGAGTCATGTAGCACTTTGATTTTAATAACACTTTAAACATTCTAACAAAACATTTATATTAGTCTCGCCTTTAAAAGGCTATTTCAATTTTTTTGTAAAAGAAATGTAACATTGTAAAAATGGTAAGTTTAAAGTGTTACCTTATGGATTATGTACTGTACATGTTGTGATGCTACCTGACCATAAGTCGACCTGTTTCTACCTGACCCTAACCTGACCTCATATACTCTAACAACATATTATTTTGAATAAGACAACTAACTCATGACGTAAATAAACCATGGTCTTCCCAGGCCTATATAGGTGAGAGCTTGCAAATCTATAATTATCCTATAAATAATACATCCATTGAGGTAAATAATTGACATTAATTCTTACAACATTATTTGCTATATGATGCTCCCTAGTAACTTGGGCATTAAAGTGTCTTTTGTAGGCACACCACCATCTAGAGAAGGACGAAAGGAAAACCAAGGAGGATTAAAGAAGTCTGTGGAACCTATCTATTAAGGCAAGATTTTCTAGAGAGACCAGACTACCTAGCAACCAGAGTTTTAAAGTTTAACATACAACATTTAACGAAATATCATTTATTGAGAAAAGCATTTAAGATAAGTGCATATTAGAACAACTTTGTTAAACGCAAATAAGATAAATAATGATGTGTCAGTAATAAAAGATTAAACAATAACTAAAAAAAATGTGTCTAGATAAAGTAGTAATAAATATTGAATGTTTTATCAATTGAGATACTACTTTCAAAAGTGTAGACTCATGTTAAACGCTCATACTATGAATCATACCTAAATGCTCTCTTAACATAAGAACATTAAATGCATGAACGTACTGTATCTTTGTATGCTTTGCTTTTGCTCTCTTTATCTGTTCAGATAATGACAATACCAAACTTTATTCAAAAGTCATGCATATAGATCAGAAAGACGTTGAGAGATAGGAAGACATTCTTGGAATCTTTCCTTAAAGCTTTATGTCCTATCATAGTCGTATAAGCTCTCACTACTAAAACAATGTTGCTCTTCCCAAGATACAAATTAGTATAAATCTTTATACTAGAAGCCACCTACTATCGAGAGGTCAACTCTCTCTAAGTAACAGATCTTTATCAAAGATGGCTATATAAGGAGGACTTGCTGAAGAGAATATAAGAAGAAATTTTGCTATCATTGAATCCTTTCGTTGTTATTCTCTTTGAAAGCTTACATCATCTAAGTCGTTTCTTTGAACAAGAAAAAGGTTTTCAAGTTCTCAGATTTCATTGTATTGAATTTATCATCTCTTTGAGAGTTATTTGAATTTGTACTTGTACTCAAAACACTAATTGTGTTTTTATATTCAGAAGTGAATTAAAACACTTGTATTATTTAATTTAGTTGAGTTAAACGGTTTAGACAATTGTCTATGGTTGATACCAGAAGTGGTTAAAATTGGACTAGTCAAGTTGACTAGGGTAACCAAAAATGGTTGATAATACTTATATACCAAGAGTGGATTGTACTCGTTGTAATCTTATTAAAGATTAGTGGAACAAGGAAGATTGGAAGCTCAGGTTGACTGAAGCAGTATAAAAATAATTGTGTTATTGCTTCTCCTGTTTCAAATATTTTCCTAAAAGCTTATATGAAAACACAAACGTATAACAACTACTGTAGTTTATTTAACAATCGCAATAGTCACTAAACATTATTTTCACGAAAAGAATTCCCAACACTATTGAAACTCTTCATTTCTAGTGTTTCCCTGCATTTCACCATCTTTACAAGATACACTCATCTTCACATGAATAGATTATATACACTAATCTAAATCTCTAACATTCGTTGGAAAGATATTTTAAAAGTTTTGTACTAGGTTTCCAATAACTAAGAAGGGAGAATACTAAATATTTTTTGTTGTTAACAAATTTTTAAAGAAAACTCATTTTATATCATGCCAAAAAGAATTATTATACATACTATATATTGTTAGTTTAGTTATTATAAAAGTAGTTAGATTACATTATCCTCAACTCTAACTTTTAATGGAAGATATATGAAAATAATAAATCTAGATAGGAGTAGTAAAAAAATGGATGGAGTTGATAAGGTATACATTCTCAAATTGAAGGTATATGAAAATAATAAATCTAGATAGGAGTCGTAAAAAATGGATGGAGATGATAAGGTAAACATTCTCAAATTGACATATGCAAATTTGTAAATTACTTTCTACATATTAAGTTTGTATGAAACATGTTCTTAGAAAAGTATAATATTAAATTGGGTAGGCAAATGGATCCAAATCCCCAACTATTAATAGTATAATTGAATATAGTATCACGATGTCACTTTCCAACATGTTATCACATGTAGCAAGCAGTGGCAAACAAGAAAATTGCGCACCCCACCATAAAGAGAAGAAAAAGACCAAATGATCAAAAGTTCCATAGCTCACACTTAAAAGAACATATAATAGTGATGAACAATTTTTTCTAGTTTAAAAAATAAGTTTCCAATATGCTCTTTCAAACTTTTTCGTAAGTTCAACTTTTGCATCAATTTATCAATAAATAATTATAAGAAAAAAAATAAAAAAGGTTATCTCAACTTATAAGTTGAAATCAATGTTCAAAGAGGATAAATATTTAATTATATCCAACGTGCGTCCATCGCTGCGATGGTTTAATTGAAAAGTAGCTCACTTATCTTTCTTTAAAATATCATAATCGGGTTTAAATAAAATATGACGATGATTCCTTTTACCAAATTATTTATCTAAATATTAATTATCTTTGTTACATTAAATATTTTTAAAGTATTTATTAAACTTTAAAGTACGAAAGATGAGGTCGATATGTCCGAGTGGTTAAGGAGACAGACTTGAAATCTGTTGGGCTAGGCCCGCGCAGGTTCGAACCCTGCTGTCGACGAATATTTTTGTTTTGTTTCTTGTTGCTCTAAAACATGTTAGACGCTTATGTATGAAATAATACTAGAAACACTTGATATATGACTCAACTCAAAACATGAGAATCAAAAGTAGATAAGCATGATTTTTTTATATCGTACTAGAATTGAAATTTTTAAAAAATATATATAATTAATAGAAACAAATAAGAAAAGGAAAATTTAGTGTTACAGCCCAATAATTAGTTTTTCATTGATGAACTTAATAGTGACTAAATCGATTTACAAGTGTTCATTATGAAAGACTAATTAGCGTGAGTAGTTTTAGCGTCACTGCCTATTGAGACAATAAGGCAATGTTATTCTTTAATTAACATTGATTTCTTTCATTTTGTGTCAAATTTTGACCAATATTACTATAAAGTTTTGTTGTAGTGGTTATCTTATTATATTCGTTTAATTTTAATAAAATTTTGCATAAATAATCATAATAACACAACATTTTTTTAATAATTAAATCATAAAATTAATTATATGTATATATTTATAATGCAGCTATCTACACGTAGAGATGATATAATAAAAACTTAATTTATGGAAAATTAAAGGATCAAATATTTCAATAAAAGATAACATATATTTCAAGCTTTTTCATTGTTAATATGAAACTTGGTAATCAAATTTATAAGTTATTATTTATGATGCACGACTACGATATGTATATCGGATACGACAGATATATGATATACCGATACATTTATTTTGAAAATAACATAATATGATTAAAAAATGCACAAAAATTCTTAAAAATATGATAATATATTATTGTTATATTGTGAATCCAAATTAAAATCATATATATAAAACATTGTCAAAATAAAAAATTATAAATTATGATCATCTTAAACTCATTTATAAATTAGATATTTCGTGAATAAATATAAGTAAAGTATCATAAAGTATTGCATACGAATAAATATCGAACCTAGATACATAATCCATATTAAAGTATTGGTACATTATAGGTTATTTCATTATATTTATTTTATTTTTTAAGTATCTAAAAACAGTTTATAAAGCATAATTTAAGTAAAAGATGTTAAATGTTTGGTAACGAATTCTTTAAAAGTTAATAAATATTCATATAATATGTTTTCTTGGATTTATACCATAATTATCAATTAAATAATATTTAAATTCTATACACTATTATTGTACTTATGAATGTAAAATGCATTAATAGTGGTATTATTCCTTAATTATTTTGGATTTTAGCAATTTGTAAAATGCATTCGTCTTTACCAATTTAATCATTCATTTAATACCATTATATTATTCCTTAAACGTTTGTATTCACTTGATATGAAAACTTAATATAGGAAATACATAGATGGTCAAATTATTTTAAATATTTTAATAATAATAAATTATCTTCAAGAATTATTTGAAGTTTTAAATTCTGATTAATATAGTTATGATTTTGGTTTTTTGTTTAGCTTCATTTTATTATTATATATATTCAAAGTGCACAAGGACTCTGATGAATTTATAAATAGGTACACCTTTTCATGCATTACAAACTCCAACACCCTAAATTGAGGAAACAAAGAAACAAGATGGTCCATTCTTTTGCTAAACAGTCACTCTTGCTTGTAACACTTTTGTGTTTTGTGTTTTCCTTTTGTTCAGCAAGAACAGTGCAAATAGGCGACATTTGCTCGAAACACAGCAACCCTAGCATTTGCAACGCAATTATACTCTCAGTGGCAGGGACAAATCAAGGTGTCGATATTGGTAGCGTTTCCTTGAATCTTATTAACATGGCTCACGTCAATGCTTTTGATACCATAACCCTGATTAACGAGATAATAAGAAACAGCAGCGACCCACAAACCCACCAACGTTATAGTTCATGCACTATGGATTACACCGATGTGTTACTTGCTCTCAGTCAGGCTAAGGAATCTTACAGTTCTGGAAATTACAGCGACATGAATTTCAATGCCGCAGTTGTCACGAAAGATGTTAAAGATTGTGACATAAAGGCTTATGATTCATCCCAAGTCAGAATCAATAACCAGTATTTAGCAGATTTCAGCATGATTATCATGATTCTATCCGATTTTCTAGCGGGGAAATATTAAGTTCATTGGTTCCTAGTTTTGTTTGTGTTTGGGTAAGTATATGAAGTTTTCAATGTTCACGGGGTTAGGGAAAGTCATTCCCATTGTTTTTGGAACGAGTTTTGGAATGTGTGGACGATGTTTCAGAATGAGTTAAAGAATGTTTGGAAATGCTTTACAATAATGATAATTTTATAAACATTTTACATTAATTTTACATTATCCTGTGTACATTTTATTATTTTTTTTCTTTAAAAAATACAAAAAAAATTACTTTTTTATGATTTTTTTTCTGTGTGTCAAATCAATATAAAAGCGTGTTATCCTACTTTTACAATACTTTTTTTTATTGTACTTATACATAGGTATCTAATATGTGTGATGATATCATTATTGAAACTATTAAATCAATATTCCTAAACTATAACAATTTCAGTATTCTTAATATAGTAATCAAAAGATTAATAAAGGTAAAGACAATCTAAAGTCTTCTCTAAACGATTTCAAAATTAATTTTTGACAAAATAATTCTTATAAAATTTATATTAAAAGGATTAAGTAAATAAAATAAAGGTTAAATATGTTTTTAGTCCCTAATCTATCAAGCGAATTTGTTTTTAATATCTCTTTCAAAGTAAGGTACATTTTAGTCCTCCTCATTTAGGAAACCATAATTTTTCGTCCTCAAAAACCAACGGCGTTAAAAAAAAGCTGAGTTAGCTAATAGTGGAGTGCCATGTCATTTTTTTCTAACAGAGTCAATATGTCCCTCACCGTACAATAATGACCGAATGATATTGTTAATGGCCGAACGATTATGATGACTGAATGGTGATGGTGACCGAACGGTTATACGACTGAATGGTGATGGTGACCGAATGGTGATGGTGACTGAATGATGATGGTGGCCGAATGGTGGGGGGCAGATTAACTCAGTGTCAGTAAAAAAAATGATGTGGCACTTCACCGTTAGCCAGCTCAGCTTCTTTTTAACGTCGTTAATTTTGGAGGATAAAAAATTAAGGTTTCTTGAAGGAGTAGCACTAAAATGTACCTTACTTTGAAAGAGGGACTAAAAACAAATTCGCTTGATAGATTAGGGACTAAAAATATATTTAACCCATAAAATAAATATAACAAAAGAAGATAAAGATATAAAATTTAAATTGGTCAAAATCAAATAAAGAAACAAATAGAAAATAAATAAAAAGAAACAAAATTGAAAAGAGATAAAAATGGCTTAAATAATAATCATGAAATTGGTTGATTCGATCGATTTTTCAAAATAAAATTTATCATTGATTTTCTATGGATTATTATTTAATAGATTCTTATTTTATATTATAAATGAATCAATGCAAGTTCTCTCACTATCAACCAAAGTAATTTATCAATTGAAAACAAATTTTTTATTACTCATAACAAATTTAACTAGTAATTTCTCGATTAAATATTACTATGTCTAATTATGTCTATTCTTTTACCTCTTTTATCAAGTAAAGACTAGTTAACTAAAGTAAAATCTTGATTAATTCTTGTTAAAGTCTTCACCTTTAATTAAAGTAATTTCTTAATTATTATTGGCAAAACACATTCAATCACATGAAAGTTCTAACTTTAACAAAAGTAACTTCTTAATTAAAATTAGGTTTAATCATTTCGGAGATTCCTATTTGTGTATAATCGTCTCAAATAGGTCCTCGTATTTTATTTGATCTCAATTAGGTCCCTTTTTGTGAAGAACTAACTTAATTTGAACCTTGTCGTTAATTGGGCTAGACAACGTTAAAATTTTTGTCTCGTGGCATGCTGACCAAACAATTATTTCTGATGTGGCACACTGAGATCGCATTAGGTGAAATTTAATTATGCATTAGGTGAAATTTATTTATAAAAGACGGAATAAAGTATGGTCTTCTTCCTTGGGTGTCCTCTTCCTGTTAGTGTTTTGACGAGGGACAAAATGATGACGTTTGAGGAGGAGTAAGGGGCGGGGGAGGGGATCGAGATGAGACCAAAGATTGAGGGTCGCAGAGCCAAAGTTGTCGGTGGCACGTCAGAGGGGAGGTGGTGACGGGAAAGGTGGTCATCAGCGGGGAGATAGGCGTTGGGGATGGCGAGGACGGAGAGGGAGGAGCGGTCAAAGAGATCCACCGTTATAGGTGTTGCGGAGGCGAGGAGCGCAGTGAATTTGGAGAGGTCCGGGACGGTGGAGAGCAGCATGGTGAAGTTGAGAGCCGTGAACGAAGGAAAAGAGGGGACTCTCCGTTTTCAATAGATCTTTCATTGTCTTCTTTTACTCCGTCCACGGCTTTGAAAGCTCCCACCTACAAAAACACTAACATTTAATCAACAAGTGAATACACACACCTACAGATACTGAATCAGGTGATTAAACTGAATCAAGTGATTAAACTGAATCAGTTGTCCTTCTCCACTGCTCTCTACAATGTCGACAGATGGGGTGATCCCTACTTTTCCATCAATGCAGCCGAGAACATCTCGGTGCACTCCCACGGTTCCGCCACCCTATCGCACCAGAAGATCGATTTGTTGAAGATTATGAAGAAGGCCTCCGATCCCAAATTTGTAGGGGCTAGTTTTTACCCAGTGAAACGCAACAGGATAGGTTTATGGTCGAGGATAATTTTTTAAAATTTAAAATAATTGAAGTCCACGTAACTCTATCACATGCTTCACAATTTCAAAGTCAGCATCCCTACCTCATTGCAATTTTAACGCCAAGGTTAAAACTGACTCAATTTTGCAGAAAAAGGGACCTAATTGAGATAAAAAAATATAATGACCTATTTGAGACGATTCTGCACAAATAGGGATCTCCGAAATTATTAAACCTTAAAATTAAAACCCTTTTGACTAATATTATTGTTATATTTTGTAGATTTAACATCACACCGACTTCTATAATATAAAATTCATTTATTTTGACTTGATTAGGGGATAAAAAACAACAAATAAAAATACTTCACAACAAAAATCAAAAGAATAAATAATTTTAATCATCTAACCTTAAAATTCTATTAGGAAATTACAACAAAATCACCTGTGAGGATTAAAACTCCATGGAAAGAAAAAGTAACCTAAGAATGAAAGAATTTGAAAAAGAGGGGGAAAGGTGTGGAGAAGGAGGGCTGACGGAAATTGAGCCTCCCAAAGGGTTCCTAAGAGCTCCCTTGATATATTCCTCCAATGGTTCTAAAATTGGATGGGTTCTTTTTTCTTCCTTTTGTGTTGTTGAAGTCTTACTTATGTTAATATAATCTCCTCCAAATACCTTTTAAATAAATCCAATATCTCCATTATATATTTGGTTGTTCTAAAGCTTTGAAAATATTTAAAATGATTTTACCAAATCTTAAAAGATTTGACTATTATTATGTTGATATTTAATTATATAAAATAATTATTTTAAAAATATCAAATAGAATATCTAGAGGTATATTTTTTCTAAATTATCTCTTACCATAAATATTATTGAATTATTAAAGGACTTTAAGTTGAAAATAATAAAGAAAAATTCATAGGTTATTCTTTTATAGCTTTACTTTGCATTTTTGCTAAGCCAAGCTGAAATTCACTTAGCCAAACATTTTTTTCCCAGTGTTGAGCATAGTGTTGTGGCATTGAACGCCTCTTAACATTGCAACATGGGTGTTGAGTGCATCTATATGGTGCTGAGTATGCCTGATTTTTCAACTTTTCCATTTTATTCACTTTTTCATGCTTTATTAGTCATTTTTCACTACAAAAATATTGTTATTTACTAACAGTTATTTATCGACGATCCAAGATCCATCGGTAAGTTTAAATTACCGACGAAATTACTAATGAATTATGTTGTTTCATTTACTGACAGATATTTCTACCAATAATGCATTGGTGATTTAATTTACCGACAGATCAGGTCGTTGGTAAGTTATTCAATCAAATGACGTCAAAATTTGGGTATTCCCCCACCCCCTCCCAAATTCCATTTCACCGAAAGTCTTTCCCTTTTCGGCTTTATGCTCTCACCCTTTTGTCCTCTATGTTCTCGCCTCTATGCTCCAATCAACTTCAAATTTGTGTGTCTTGTAGTTAGCATTCGTCCTCGTCACCATTTGGTGGTCTTGATACGCTGTCGTTGGAATAACAAAATTAATACTACTTTACAAGACAACTTCATTATTGCCAAGTTAGTAATCAAGAAAGTAGATAATGTTAAAGTAACCCTGAGTCGTTTCCTAACAAATATGGAATTTCTTTTTAATACTTCACTCTTATGAAGACTCTAAAAAAGTTAGTAAACATTATGTGATAAGAATGAAAATCTATACCAATGAATTTGATGTTGAAGAATGTCGTAAGTTTAATTGAAGAACAAATGAAATTCTTAGAAACAATTATAATGAACTAGGATAATTCCACTGCTTTTCCAAGATAGATTCATCATCAGTTATTCACAGATTATTGTTAAATTGATTATTGTTCGGGTTTTAAATTAATTAAAGTACATTCTTAATTAACTTGAGAACGATCATACAATTAACTAAAGTAGATTTTGAATCAAATGCAAGATCTTTCTAGATTTAAACACTAGCATGAAGAGGTCGTTGGCGTGACATGGAGTTCCCTGGTGCATTGAGCAAGGGTTAAGGTTTGTATAGAGCTAGGTTTGAACGATCTTGGTAGAGATTTTGAGTTGCATTTTTTTTCTTGTCGTGGTGTAAGGAGTGTGTCATCATCCAGAGAGGTTGTTGAGAGGCCCTACTATTGAGGTAAGTTCTTTGTTTGTGTAATGAATTGGAAAAACTAGGCAAAAATGTCTCTAGACTTACCAACAACGATTTGAGAATCTCCAAAATCTGGTCATGAGATTATTGCCTCCAAACACACAACCTAGGGTACAATAGCCTCAGTCTACCCTAACACCGTCCCAACAACGACACTCTCCACTGTAGCCCACCCATTCCAACCACCTTCCCAACAACAGTAGGATGAAAAAGAAGAAAATAATTTTGATGATTATTAGGACCTGTGTTAGTTTATGTACATTTACTTTAAGACTTCTATGTTTGTATTAATGATATTATAATTATGTTT
The DNA here is from genome assembly GCF_029865625.1 of Vigna umbellata. Taxonomy (NCBI): domain Eukaryota; kingdom Viridiplantae; phylum Streptophyta; class Magnoliopsida; order Fabales; family Fabaceae; genus Vigna; species Vigna umbellata. The sequence goes on along the minus strand of NC_142169.1, from coordinate 15,903,190 downwards.
TTAATGATATGAATTTCATTGTTATTGCATTTGTTGATTGATGTTTGGGTTGTCTACATTCTATAATTTTGATTGCTCCTGATTATGTTCAGGTTCATTGTGGTGGATAACAAATGTTGCCCACTTCACTTGAACTTGTTTCACCATTTACCGATGGACAACCAATGAATATCCGTCGGTAATTACGGACAGATATAGGTCATCGATAATTACCAGTAGATACATGTCATTGGTACCTATCGACAGTGTATATCCGTCGATAATAATTTTCGACAAGAGATTATTGATAGATTTTAGTCCATCGATAATCCGTCGAAAAACTTGAATTACAGACAAATTTTGGACGTTACCGATTCAGTACATCCATCGATAATTCTAGTTTTTTTTCTGGTAGTGATGTGGTAGTTGACTTTTTGTGGTCTTTATTATTTGTTATTTTTAAATGGGTTAAATATGTTTTTAGTTCCTAAACTATTGACCGTTTCTGGTTTTCGTCCCTCTTTCAAAGTAAGGTACAATTTGGTTCTCATTTTTTTCGAAACGTTCGTTTTAGTCATCCAAAACTAAACACTGTTTAAAAATTTGGTCCTCATTTAGCAACAAATGAGGACTAAAACCAAAATTCCGAGGACTAAAACGTCATTTGGTCCCTAAATCTCCACAACTTTCATTCAAGAAACAACGTCAAAAAAAATCCTTCATCAATCTCCACTTTAGCTAAAAAATAAAACAACACTCTATATTAAAAAATAAATAACTGTCACTTAATCTAAAAAGAGAACTATTCAATATATTATTAATTTTAATTATTCACAATATCAATTTTTATTTATCATGTATATTAATTTGTGTAATCATTCATCAACATCAATTTAAGAGAATATTTGGTAACTTATATAAATTACGTTACTTTTTGTAAGTTATTTTATATTTAAACACATATATAATCAATATGAATCACACAATTAATATCTTTTTTATCATATATATATATATATATATATATATATATATATATATATATATATATTATTTGTTATATATAAAATATTTAAGATATTATTATATAAAATATTATTTTATTGAACTAAAAATGTAATTTATGCTACTTGAATTCTATAAATATTCCATCATAACCTATCGTTCCTTCCTTCCCATCCTATTCCACGTCTTGCGTCCTCTTTTTTCCCTTGTTTCCATCAAATGTACGTGGAATTTAACTTAAATAATTGTTAAAAATTAATGATATACTTAAGATAGATGACAAAAATTTCTACTTCAAATCGTTTAAAAGGATAAAACATTAAACTAAACTTTTTAAAGATAAAAAGTAAAATTAAATATAAGTTAAAAGATAAAATAAAATTAACTGAAATTATAATTAAATTAAAACAAAACAAAAAAAAACTAAAGTGCACCGAATGGATATGTGTGCAAAATCATAGTTCTTATACGTATGAGTTTCCCAAGACGAACTTATCCTTATTTACCCTTTCCAATCTTGATTTTCTTTTGATATGAAAGAAAAATGCGAAGCAATTTTTTAAATCATATAACGGATGGAGAAAGCCACCCATTTTCGTATTGCATAATTTTATACATATCCTGAAAAGACATGATATCCAAAGCTATGTGAGTTTCATAAGAGCAAGTGGACTTATTTTGTTTTGTTTCAAAATGAACCCATACTTGCTTCATAAAAAAAGTCTAAGGTAGAATGATGATGCAATGTTGATTAGGTACTTTTATACCATATATATATATATATATATATATATATATATATATATATATATATATATATATATATATATTATTATGTTGAAAGTAATTTTTTACATAGGTCTAATTTTTGTTAAAAGTTTTTTGGATGATTTGTTATTGGGTCAAAACCTAATTCATCATTAATTTTTTTTTAATGGAAGTTTCGTACAAGTAATGGTTGTTAATGAGGTACTCTAGTTAAAAATGCATCTTATGGAGAAAAGATTTATTTCATAAATTCGTGTATTAGGATTTTGAATTGGTGGTGTTTATTCTTTAGAAGAGTTTGACTTTGATTTTCATTATTTTTTTATAAATAATTTTTTTAGCTAATCTCTCATTTCATTTGATATAATGTATTTATACTCTTTGTAAATTTTCCTATGTAATATAATCTCTTTTGTTACTCGCGTTCTATCTTATAACTTAAGGCACGTGATTAAGTTTCTATGCTATTTTGAGATCAAACAACAATTAGTCATGAAAAAGTAGAAGTTGATCAAGCAATAATTAACCATAATTTAATACACATGATCAAGCAATAATACATTTTCTTTTAAAAATAACACAGTTAGTGTTGGCTAGATCGATGTTACACCAATGCTAATTATTCAAAGTAGTTTGGGCCTGAAATATATTAAATAATTAAATATAGTTTGCATCGGCTAGGTTGATTCAAATCATAGTTATTATATTCATTTTATAGTTTAGTGTGAACTTTACTAAAGCTGATTTACGCTATTATGGTTAGCTTTCATGTTTTTAGAGTCCATCTTCTTTCCAACATTGAGCCGACACTATTGTTGCATTTACATCTATTTCTACTTTTTTTCACATATGCTTCTAGTAGATGCTTTGTTTTGTGCGTTGGAAGGGTCCATTAGAAACTTTGGGTGGAAGAGCTTAAGAAATGTGTTGTTAAATCATAGAGGGGGTGGGGGCAGTCATCCTTCCTACTTTTTTTCTTGTGGTTGGGACTTCTACATCTATGGTCTTGTGTCTCATTATTTTCCTATTTTTGCAAAGCATATTTTGGGTGACAGCTTCATGAACGTGTCCGATCAAAGGACTCATTCTGTAATAAATATCTTTTAAAAAATAGTTATATATTTTCAAATATAATATATAATTATTGATTTTTACATCTTTAAAAGGGTTAAAAGAACATATGTGATCAATTTCGATAAATTGTTACTAATAATAAAAAGCATGTTGGTTTTTTGTAGAAAAAAAAAACGCAACTAGCTTAATACTATTCTAATCTCGGTTAGTGACTTCATTCTATACTAAGTAACTCGAATTAAAATAGCTCATAAATGACTAAAGCAATTCACCTATAACCCTGTCTCAGTCCTATGGGACATAATATCTACTCTAGAAAAACAACTTTTGTCAATCACCCCGATGTCACGGACTGGATGGTCCAGTCTTAAAATAAATTTGATCATTCAGAGAAAGTTATGGAGGTTAGACCAATAAGGCTGCAATGTCCCAAAAGGAACAGAAGATAATAATGAACTTGCATCAGTCCCGACCAACCGAAGTACTATCTCACTCCCTACATTAAATGGAGATTTTAATAAAAGGATATTTGTAGGTAAAGATGTTGTATGCTCTTAAAGGATTACTTTACTATTCAAAGTATAAATTTTCAAGTCAAAAGTTTTGATTGTTTTGGTCACATGTTTAGGCCTGTAATGATGGTTTCCAAGTGTCGTAGGTCCCTAAAGAAACATCTCTGACTATAGTAACCCGCTTTGATTGCTGGCATTGAATCGTTGGTGCCGTTAGATTTTTGCTTAACTTTTTCGCGTTTTCAGTTCCTCCATTAGGTAGTATTATAAGTTCCTCTTTCCACGTTTCCGAATTTTGGATTCTATACTGGGCCTTGCGTTAAAACTGGTTGGGTTGTGCTTTAATTTTGGGTCTCATTTAAAGGGCTGTTTTTAAAACTATGATTTTATTGCTACCGGATGTAGTTGAGATGTTTCACATGTGGTTTTTTTAACCAAAGTAGGCAAAAAATGGGTGGTATTTACGTAATTGGGTAATTTTTTTTTTACGAAAATAGGCATGTGCCATCTCAAAACGACTTTATACGAAAAATAAGTCATTGTCAATAGATTTCATCCTACCACTCACACAAGGTTAGTTTTGTTACCGTGTCATAGGCCTTCAAGAGGCACCTAGACTAAGATTTCCTACTACTGTCACCATATAAATCAATTTTCTCTACTTGAGAATGAAAGATTATTAGAGTGTTAGGATAACTCCTAAGACTGAACTCTCTACATTCATTCTAAAGATACTTGAAATCATACCGAAAAAGTCCCTCTATGGAACCTATTTTACCAACCGTGAAACCATTTGAATCCATATGAAACCATATACATATAACCTTTCACTTTTACATAGCATACAAACATATATAACATTGATTATACTTTAAAGAACCATAAACAATCCAACAAGTCATTAAAAATCACATGAGACCGTTCCATATACATTAATACACAAGAATAATCCAAGAAGAACCACTAAACAACACAAAATCCCTTTAAACTCATACCTTGGAAAGTAAAAGAACTTTGAAACTCTCACCAACAACTCCGGAAGGGTCCAGAACTCCCAAAACGACCTAAAGAACGTCTAAAACAATATCCAAAACCCCGAATTTGGTATTTCTAAAACCTGAAAAAGAAACCAAAACTGGTGCGGTAGTGCTCAGCGCCCAGAAGCTACCCCTCAGCGCCAAAGCCATTGGAATGGTGGCACTCAGCCCTGACGCCCCTAGAATGGGGGTGTTCAACGCCAGAAATTGCCCCTCACCACCATATCAATTGACAACACATTGTTTTCATGGACTTTGATGCACTTGAGACTTGTTCTAATAATCAAAAGGTTTCTTACACACTAGAATTGATATGAAAATACATTTATAACTAAAACATGGTACATCTTTGATCATTAGACCCAAACTAGGTGCATTACACCCATATGACAACTCCAAAAGTACCCAAACTCAAATCTACACTTTATAACTCAAAACTCTGCAAACTAAAGGTATGAACAAGTCTTAAATGACTCAATAACAGATCCCTAGACATTCCTTCTACACCAGACTCTCTAATTTAGAATCTCACTAGTCAAAACCCCTAAAACTAGCTCCAAACCAAGCTAAATTCAAGCTATCAACTATCAAATATTCTTGCATCATATTCTTACCATTCTCAAAGTTCAAAATAGTTTTAAACCACTCAAAGATAGTCCTAAACATTCAGTTTTACATCAAACTTGTTTCCTTTATATTTACACCTATCAAAACCTTTGAAATTAAACCTAAAACCTACTAAAACCACTATATTGAACCATACCAATTTACCTATCAGATTTTTACCAACTCAAGGTGCTAATAAGTCACAATTAACATGTAACCAAACATGAAACATCACATTTCCCAATCCACCCTCTATCTCACAAACTTGCCTATTAAAACCCCTATTTTTCAACCATAAAACTTAGGTATTTGATAACTACTCATCCAATAAACATTCCTATCAAAAACATTCATTAATTCAGTTTCAATCCATGCAATTATGACAACACCAAATATACAAATCACATCATTCAAAGTATACAAACATTATATTATCTGTAATTATTATCCAAACACAAAGAGTCCTAAAAAAATCATCACAATTACATTTAATTCATGAAGATACTAAATTCATACCACACACATAATTTAAAACAAAGTCAAACGTCTAGTTTGCCTTACCTTTTAGAAACTCCAACCAATTCTAGAGAACCCTACTTTGCTCCCTCAGCTCCAAGAAACCAAACAACATCTATAGACAACGAAAACATGATAAAGGTATGCCATTAGAATCACTGATCAATAGAGAACCTAAGACAAAAATCAAACCATACATGCAACAGAGAAAGCTCTCAATAAGATAACGAAAAATGTGTTTAACGACAATGTTAAGATAAGATCGTCTAGAGAATAGACTGTCTAAGTCACTCAGGTTTGTTCGTTTAACAATAAGCATTAAACGAAATATTGTTGTGTATGAAAATCTTTTCAAAAGAAATAGTGTTTAAAGAAGAAATATTTTGTAACGTCTGAAGCCAGGCTTATGAGTATAGTTTTCTAGAACAAACTGTCTAATGAAATAAAATCATAAACAACGTCTAAGAAAAGAACGTATATCTCATTGAAATCACACTAGTGCAAAAACAACATATAACGTCATGCATTCAACATCTAACCACTGAATAGCCAACGTTAAAAATGAGTGGTGACATTTTTGTAAACAAATGCAATTATTAAACGTCGTTTAGAATTGTAATTCGTCGTAAAAGGATATAAAACGTCGAATGCCCTTTAAATTTGATGTCAAAAGGTTAGTGAATTCAATAAAAATTTGAGCGGAAGATTGAAAATTCATTCACTTTATCTTAGCGCGCGATACCCTCTTCTCTTCTCAAACTTTTCTCGAATGAAGTTTGACAAGCATCACATGTAATCTTTCTTTCATTTGATACAAATGCATGTTATTTAACTACTTTATGTATGATTTTTGTTTGTTTTAATCGATTATTTTCGTGCTCTTGTCCTTCATAGGTGCATTATGCTTTCTCTCTCACTGGTGACGAAACTTTATTTCGATGAACCCACCTTTTGAAGGTTAGTTTTCATTTTCATTTTGAAGAATTTATGTTTGAACTTGTTTGTTGTTGGTTATTATTGTTTGTTGTTGATACTACACTACACGTTTATAGTTCATGCTTTATAAAATACCAAAAACTGAAATTTGTTGTTTGTCTGCTTTTCAGGTTTCGTAGAGTTGTAAAAAAGGATCACAATTAATTAAAAAAATTGATTAAAGTCGAATATTGACAAAATTCGACGTTAACGTTAACGTTGTATATTGAGAAAATTCAACGTTAATTTAACATCGAATTTTTGAAATTCGACGTCAATTTAACGTCTCCTAATATGACGTCATTCGCGATTTCACCGTTAAAATCCCAAAATATTCGACGTTGTACGCGATTTTTGTACTAGTGTCATCTAATAGACTATATGAGCAAACAAGCTAACATCTCATGAAATGAAAGTCTGTCTCTTTAATACATTATAATGCTGAAGGAAAATCTTATTCAAATACAGTATTATCTCAAGCAAAACTTTTTAAAGAATACATTGTCTAATGAATGACCATTAAATGTTATAACCTTTGAAGTAACACCTAATGTTCATATCATCTGATGATACATGTTGTATGGTTTATCAAACGATGCATTTATAATGACATGAAAAATGATAAAATGTCTTGAACATGCAATATAGTCTAACGCTTATTAACATTCAAAACATTTAACACACATAAGATAAAGTACTTCAATGCTTGTATACTTTGTTCTTAATATTTGTGTGCATCACTAAAATAGAAATATATGATCAAAATCATTGCATCCAAGAAAAAGACATTGTGAGATAAGAAGAACGTTATAGGAATGTTTCCCTTGAAGCCTTATGCTCTATCTCATCATATAAGCTCAGTTTTGCTTAAGGTTATGAAAAAGCTCCAACCTCTAGAAAGTAGACTAAAGTATGACTTCTCACCTAAAGGCTACCTCCTTTCCTGAAGTCAACTTCTTTGTCTAATAGTCATCTTTCAAGAAAAACTATACATAGAAGAAAGTTTGAAGAGAAGAAAAGGAGAATGATAACGAAAGAAGAATAAGAACGCGAGAAGGATAACATAAAAGGAATACAATAGTGCACTCAAGCTCGCTACATTCATATATCGTTCGAAGTTGAATATCTTTTGAGAGAAAATTCTTAGCAAATCACATAACTCGTAATATTGTTTATATCCTCTTTTTGAGAGTTATCATGTGTGCCTTTGCTCTTAACACTGTTCTGTTGTAAATTTTGAAGAGAATTAAAACACTTGTCTAGATGTGTTATCTAGGTTTGAGACTAGAAGTGGTTAGAATACTTGAGATTAGAAGTGGTTAGAATATTTGTAAACCAGGAGTGGTTAAACTCAAACTAGTCGTGTTGACTAGGTGAACCAAGAGTGACAAGAATACTTGTTGTAAACTTGGAGAGGTAAGACTCGTGTAATCTTGTAAAAGATCAATGAAAGGGTGAACTTGACGTAGTTCAAATTGAGTGAGCCAGTATAAATTATGTGGTTTATTGCTTTGTTATTTAAAAACATTTTCCATTTACTCATCTTATAAAAACCAACGTCTAAACATCTTACAAGTTATTTATTTCCTTTACAAACCATTAGACTTTGCTTTACGAAAGAATTTCAAAAACACTACTTTCTCGTACATGCATTAAAAGCGTTAGATGTTTCTGAAGCGTTTAGACAATGTATGTGTAAAAGCTTTTAGGCATAGTATTTGTATAAACTTTTATATGCATAGTCTGATGGAGTCACGTTCATTGTTTAGAATATCATTTCTGCATACGATATTTAGTGAACTTATCCTCAACAATTTATTTGGTTAAATATTATTTTGTTAGACATTTTTGTTAAATTTTAAAACAAAATTTGCTTCAATGATTTGGTCTTAACATAAAATTAATTTATAAGAAAAAAAATCATATAACAAATCCTGGAAAACCTTTCCAATATATACGATAAGCTGAAAGAATAACTAGTGATGAAACTAACTCAAATACATTCTTGAACACACAGAATGCTTGATCTATTGGACATACGCTAATGGATTTTCCTCATTCGTTCTTCTTCTTTTTCTTGTGTAATGTATGTGCAATTTGGTTGTTTAGCCTATAAGTAATGAAAAAGTTCCTTTAGTCTTTGAAATAAAAAATTGGTCTAAAATCCAAAGCAAAGAGTCTATCCATATTGTCATTTCCAGCTTTCATTTTATATGATAAAGAAGACCGGAAAGAAAGTGATTTATGATAATACAAATATTACTTAAACCAAGTCACCTATCACATTAAAAGTATTTTCTTTCATATGTCAGTTCCTTATCCATCTCGTAATCATCCACTAAGAAATAGATGGCCACCATGTTTTCATTATATTTAATACCAATGCACCACTATCTTATTTGTACGAGAGAAAATATTGAAATTGAATTTTTTAAATAAGGTCATACCTTTTCTATATATTTTTCTATCACATGGGATTTGGAGATTTATTTAATTTTTCTTGTTATCTTAATTGCTATTGATCCAACCATTTCAACAAACATAATGAATATTGAACGTGATTTCTTAGAAAAATAACAAATATGATCCGTCTAAGCTTGATTTGATATTGGTTTGTCAAAAATAAATTGGATTGGACTGACTTGCTAATTGAAACGAGTTAAATTTTACAATTTGGTCCGGTTCATTGTCAAATTGCCAAGTTTGTCCATCTATTTTCTTTTTCAATCATCGAATGTATAATATCACGTGAAGATAGATTGAAATTCTTTATTTTCTACATTAAAACGACTACCTCCTAGGTTATTTTAGATCTTGGTCGAGTTGTACCAAACCTTAGCCAAGTTGAATGAAATCTTAGTTAGATATTTGGATTGTGTTAATATGAAGTGTTAGGTTGTATTCAATTTTTTTAATAAAATCAGATTGTTGAGTGGCCTGTTAAGCTATCAAGCTTGACAGACCAAATTGGTTCGAACTTTCAAATTGAAAACCCTATTTCGACTTATTTTTTCTAGCCAAAGTAAGAGGCTGATCTACTTAACATATTTTGTCATCATTAAACAATTCTTTATATGAAAGTTATGATGAATAAATTTTTTCACATAAACATGAAATAAGATCAAGTTCACATATTATATTTGCTTAAAATAAAAGACCCATTTATACATTTTATTATTACCATAAATATATTACCGAATTATACAAGTTTAAGGGGTTTGAATATCTTAAATAATAATATTTCGGTTTCAATAATTTGGATAAGAAAAAGAATAAAAGTATCAATAAAAGTGAGTTTATTGCATTAATTACTCATTGAAAAAGTGGGTGAATATTTTATACCAATTGTCTAATAAATTCAAAAATAACTTTATGTCAACTCAATGAATACAACTTAATTGATAAAAAATTGTGACTATACCACTTTGTGAGAAAATATTAGTACTCAATAAAAAGTTAAGTTATTTGAAAGAAGATATTAAAGTGTAAGGGATATACCTATTATTATTAATAGTGCAGTAGCATGTTAGTTAAGTTTTCAAGAAAATTCAAATCAATTAAACTTTTTTCTCTAAACTGAAATCCAATTAATTTTATGAAAAAAGGGCATTCATTCAATTTCGGTGCGTAATTGATGTTGCACTTTTAGTTCTTGCTAACGAAAATCATTAGCAAATCAGAGTCCAAACTAAATGCCAAATAACACTAGTTAGTGGTTGAAAACTATCAAGTTTGTTTGCTTAATTTATTCTTCTATTAAAAACATTTTTACTATCTTCATTAAAAAGTTTAATAAATTTATTAAATACGGTTGTTCATAGGACAAATTTGCATAATTTGGGACAAAATATGTTCATCCAACGAAGTCACAAAAGTTCCCTTGGCTATTTCCAAAATCCAACACGCTCCCTCGTAAACGATCAGATAACAAATTTTTTTTAATAATTTTTTTTAAAACTTTTTACAACGACATATATAATAGTTTATTGGTCGGTTTAAATTAGTCTGTTTATATATATATATATATATATATATATATATATATATATATATATATATATATTTAAAAAATTATTAACATATCATAATCTTTATTTAAGTATTATAATAAAGCGAATTATTAGAATAAATATGAAATAGAAATTGAGAAAAATAGATTTTGTATGTTATTAGAAGAGGTTTTTAATTTCACAACAAAGACATATACAATGATCTTTAACAATTTTGTCTTTTAAATCTATGAAAATGATCAAATTTATTCAATAAGTGGTGCATATATATAAATAAATGATTTATATGATTATTTTCATGTGCTCCTGATGTCTTCTTGAATATAGATATGAGTCTAATGCATCACATTTTTAAGTCAATTTCTTTTTTTATCTGTGCAAATATTTTCTGTTTGTTCTCTGTAATATTTTTGTTTTAACCTTGTAATGAGATTGTGTTTCTGCTTACAGATCTCTTTAAATTCTAGTATTTGTTGATTTCTATTTTCCAGTGTCTTTCATGTTTTGATGTGTTGGTTCTACTGAAGCTTTAGATAGTTTTAATTCTGCACATAAATATGAAATCCTGCATGCACATATTACTTGTTTAAATCTCAATTAGACTTGTTGGCATTTAGGTATTCCTTCTCTGTTTGTGATTTTGGCTTTTACATCTAAGTATCATATTAAATTGGAAAATGTCATTCTACAAAAGCATGGTTGAATCATTGAAAATCTGAAATTGCATTCTAGACTTAGGTTGTCACATAGAACTTAGGTTCAAGGAGTAATTTTAGGTTCATCTCTCACATTCTTGCATCATTCTAAACTTAAGCGTACCATTTCATGTGCATATTATATGCATTATTTAAAATATAATTTCAGTTATATAGTTGAACAAAAAAATATTGAGTAACCTCTATTATACTTGTCATAAGTGAGATATTAGAAATTCTCCATTACGTACTAAATAACTAATTTGATTGAAGTTACCTGAACAATATGGAGATATGACTATTTCCGATGGTACTTTACAAAGATTATTGAAACTCTAAAGATTAATAATTTCCATCTACATATAATTACTTAATTAGTTGGATAGTTTTTCAATACTATGTTAAAAATTTAGGACTTGGTCGAAACCTAAGAGAGGATCATAGAAAAAGCAGCATGCATTCACATTTTGAGAGAACAAAACTTTTAAATAAACCCACTTGAAGTGCTTTTCTTTATCTCTTCTATTTTCTTTGCCTTGTGTAATTATCTCCATTCGTTTTTCCCACTACGATTGGGCGCTTTCTTATCATTGTTTCAAAACATTTTTCGTAGTGCTTTTTTTTTAATCTCATATAATGTACAACTTTTAAGCTAAGAAAAGTATATTTCTTTCTTTCTTTAATATCCCAAGAATAGATACCACAGAAAAACCTATAACTGAGCAGGCATAATATATATGTATAAACACATACACATATCTTCATTAAAGCCTTCTAAAATTATATGTATTAACCAAAAATACAGTTAACCTTCTCCAAATAAAATATTTAACATAATTTTATTACAATTACTTACAATAAAGCACTAACCTATATAAACCCCAAACCCTAGTCAATACGAAGTTATAGCTTCGTAATTTCAGTATGAGTACATCTAACTATACTAAATACTTATATCAAATAAATTCTCTTTCGCAAAAAATCACTTATATCCTATTCTAGATTATTGGAAACAGGATAATATATATTTTTTCTAATATATATTTTCAGGGATATGTCGAGAATATAGATATCGATCTCATTATAGAAAGAATTGGGTATCTGACAATTGTAATTGGAATATTGATAATGAATAATAGAATTTGAGTATATAAACTTATATCTTGCAAAATCAATAAAGGTCCTTAGTAAATGAGACTGCTTAAATTATACATTGAGATACTAATGACAACAACAACCTATAAATTCCACTAACTTACAAGGATACCAAATCATACTTGTTCCATTGTATAAATATACCTAGAATCATGGAGAAAAAATAAATGATAAAGAATGTTTATTTACAGATAAAGAATCATAGAACACAAAAGTTTCGCAACTACTTTAGCCAGAAAACTATACATATATGTTAAAAATATAACATACTATACTAATAATTAATTATTATCGTTTATCGTATTATAAATTCTATTTATAAATTATTAGTTTTTGTTCAAAAAAGGAGCATATAAGATGAACTTTATATTAGCTTTGACGCATGATACGTGTCACATTTTTATTACACACACAGATATATATATATATATATATATATATATATATATATATATATATATATATATATATATGTATATATATATATATATATATATATGTATATATATAACTTATAAATTTATTATTTTAAGAATTTTATTACTTTTATTAGTAATTAATTAAAAAATATAAGAACAACATAATTTAAAAAACATATTTGTTTTAAATAGTGTTAAACATTTATGTAGTAATTGTTTTTAAAAAGAGAAATTATTCAATTATTTTAAAACAAAAAATATTATTCAATTATTTATTTTATTGAATAAATTAATTATTTTTAATTTATTTAAGAATTAAATTATTTAATTAAAAAATCTGTTACTAAAACATTATCTAATAATATATCATGTACCATGTCATTTTAATATATTTAACACTACAAGCATTACATATACCAATAAGCAAAACAGTTAAATTAATATATATATATATATATATATATATATATATATATATATATATATATATATATGAATTTCTAAGAGTGTTTATACAAAGAATAAGAGTTTTAAAATAGTTTTGCAAAACATCAAATATACATAGGAATAATCCTACTGTCTATACATCAGTACCATCGCCGTCCAACACCTACTCCACCGAAACATCATCTTCTATTCATACCAATTAGGTAATAATTTAAAAAGAGAAACACAAGCGAACATACAAACAAAACAGAAGGATAAATTAATTTTATCAAAGAAATAAATATGCAATTTAGATCAATAACATAAAAATTACACTCTTAAATCAAGCAAATCATAAGCATACACATAGACTCTGTTTGACCATCCTGATACATCTATTGATGTCAGACTTTGTCAAGTTATGCATTTGTAGTGGTAAAACAACTAGTACACCCAAGCTACCACAGAAGATTAGTCCATCAACCACCTATGGTCAAGGAACAACTTATAGACTAGGACCTCCTACTACTCCTCATGACATAACTCACCCTTCTCTACTTGAGATTTGATGGTTATTGGAATGCCAGAATAAACCCCCAATACAAAATTTCTACATCAATACATACACTACTTTGATCAACCCCAAAAACTTTCCCTTGGAATTTCTTTCACACCATTAATTAACTATATATACAACCATGTTTGCAAGCCATACAACATTAATAATTCCAAGTAGGCATTGAATCTAGGATTAAATATGTTTTTGGTCCACTAGCTTTTAGTGAGAACAGAAATTAGTCCCTATTTGAAACTTTGGCCTAATTTAATTTCTCAACTTTAGAAATGTGTGGATTTAGTCTTTTTAACCAAATTTTGTTAAGTTTATTTGAAGTTTTAAACAATTTCTCAGCTAACATTGAAACCAAAATGTGTCAAACAATGTAAACAACTCAAATGCTATCGTGAAATACATTTAAAATGTCAAATAAACTTAACAAAATTTGGTTAAAAAGACTAAATCTATGAATTTGTAAAGTTGAGGGACTAAATTAGGTTAAAGTTTTGAAGATGGACTAATTCCAATTTTAACTAAAAGTTAAGGGACCAAAAACATATTTAACACTTGAATCTATATAAACCAGTTCAATCATGCAAGCATATAAAAATGAAGAAAACACAAAATAACTTTGAAGTAGATTGAGCTCAACGTCAGCTATGACGCCCAACGAACCAAACCTTTCGTTCAGTGTGCCAGATCTCCCGCCTGACGAATTAAGGAGAAAAGGTTCCAGACCTGAAGGGGGAGAAATGACGCTCAACGCTAAAAAACATCGCTCAACACCCATAAAATATAAGCTCTCTATTTTTCCAGTGCTTGGCACTAACATGGCCGCTTAACGCCACACTAAAAACCAGAAACTTTGGTTCACTAGTGCAACAAAAGGATACGACAACAATTATTTTAGACAATAGGAAACAATTGACCAACCAAGACATATTAAGGTGAGGTAGAAAGGGGGAAGGGGAGGGGGGAGGGTTGGCCTTAGTTTTGAGCCGAAGCCAAAAGTTGAAGATTTTGTTTCTGTTATAAGAAAACCAAAGCAGTAAATCGAAAAAATTAATAAAAAATAATATAATTTTGGATTTTTTTTAGCAACGATTCCAGTAGTAACTGCTACCATAGACATTTTTTTGCTTCAGTTTCTCGATGAACCACTGCCACAAGTCCAATTTTATTTAAAATACTCCTTTAAGCATGCTTAAGGTTTTATATACCCAAAATGCCCCATTAAGCCTCCCTCATGCATCTCTTTAATGAGGAATTTTCTATGTGAAACTTGGGAAATAAAATTTTTTCCCTTTTTGAAAAGATACCTATCCTTTACATACAAATGGTAGAGAACTCAAAATCTTGAGAATACAATTCAGATATGTTATTAAATCTAAGACTTTGGGCTCCTAGTGGGTAAAAGAATATTTATTCTTGATAAAGAATCAACCACAATATTAAACTTACCCTTCTTGTACTTAATAACATATGAAAATTGTTCTATGTACTTTAACCCTTTGGCATGTCTCTTTTTTCATTTTGTCTTGTCCTTTCAAATACTTAAGTGACTTATGGTCATTATGAATGACAAACTCCTTCGAAACAAGGTAATGTTCCCAAGTTTGAAGGGCTCGTACAAGTGCATACAATTCCTTGTCATAGGTGGGATACTTACAAGAGGCAACATGACTTTTTTACTAAAGTATGCAATTGTGTGTCCTTCTTGTAATAAAATTGCACGTATACCAACTTCCAAAGCATCACACTCTAGCTCAAAGGTTTTAAAGAAATTTGGCAAAGGTAGAATGTGTGCCTTAGTGATTTTCTCCTAGAGAAGATCAAATGTTTTTTGTTGTTTTTCTCTCTAATGGATTGTAACATCATTCTTCACTAGTTCACTAAGTGGTGAAGCTAGACTAAAGAAATTAGGAACAAACCTTCTATAGAAACATTCCAAACCATGGAAGATCCTAACTTCTCCTTACCATGAAAAGGTTTCCTTCACAAAGAAAAATGTCTTCTCCATTAGACTCTGATGAGTTCTCACTTTCACTCTCACTACATGCAGACTCACCTTTACTACTATAGAGATGAATGCCCCTTATGATGATAGTTCTCTCGGTGGGGAACTGAGTTGCTATGTGTCCTCTTCCTAGACACTTACAACATTTAATGTTCCTTGGCTGTATTTTTGAGTGGTTTTTCTCTTTTAAAGCTCTTTTTGTCATAGGAACTAGAGTGAGCTTGAGTTTTCCTAGAAGTTCTTCTCAAGTTTTATTATTCTACCTTTATACACATTTAAACTAAATAATTTAAATCTCTATAAGGTAGAAGCTCAACTCTATCCCGTATGTCAAAATTAAGACCACTAAAACATCTAGCCAAAGTGATTTCCTCATTCTCAATTATGTCTACCCTTATTATATATAACTCCATTTTTGGTCTATACTCCTTGATAGAATTAGACCTCTATTGAAGTCTTTGAAGTTTAACCATGATTTTCTTATTGTAGTAGGAGAGAATGTGCCTCCTTCTTAGGGCAGACTTAAGATCAAAAATATAAAATAGAGGGGTCGTTGTGGCGACACCTCTCTTGGACTAAAAAATCCAACAATACATGGCATACCATTAAAATCTAAGGGTATCCAATGAAACCTTCCTTTCTTCACTAGCTTGGTGGCAAGCAAAGATTTGTTCCACCTTCATTTCTCAGTCAAGAAAGGCTTCTACATTATCTTTGCCATGAAATAAAGGAAAGTAAATTTTAACTTCTTTAGGAGTAGGTTCCATTCTTTCTCTTAGAGATAAAATACTATTGATAGTAATCTCTTACTCTAAGACCCTCGTCCTCATAGTGAGACTCCCCACTCCTACTTCCCCTTGATGTCTCTTTCGTTTGTATTGTTCTTCCTTTAACACTCTAATGTCATTCGCCATGAGTACAAGTTGTAAATCCTTTTCAATCTTATCTCTTCTTCTTAATTTCTCTTCCTCTTGGTACCATTGGTTAAGTTTCTTTGAGTTCTTTTGAAATTTGTTTAAGAGTGATTGATTCCTCATAGTCACTTCCCCATAGTGAGATGAATGTCTTGACATCTTTTAATTTCAAAAGTTTGTCCTAAGTTGAAAAGGCTTTTAAGATTTACCAAAAGTCACTCACAGGTAAGAGAGGTGAGTCAAAGACTCCTTAAGTATACCACAAAATGCCTTAGGCTACTTACTTTACCACTTTTAAAAGAGGATAACTATTGAATTCAAGATGGACTCAAGCACAAGCAAATATGAATTTAAAGACACCTTGACCTAGTCAGACTTTAGTGTAACAAGGCTTAGAGTTTAATCTTGTAGCCAAGTCACTACTTAAAATGCAAATTAAAAGCAAAGTGAATTCCTAAAGTGAGGTTTGTAGCTTTGGCTCCAAGCACACTCACCGACTAAGTTCAATTTTAAAGTTGAAATTTAAAAGAGTTGCTAAGAGATGGAAGAACACCAAAGATTCTTCCAAGATTAAAAGGCCTTTTACAAAAATAAGTAGTAAAAACAGATTACAAATACAACAAACGATGGACATTAAAACACTCTCTCTCGGTTTTGATATGTGCACTCCACCAGCCATTCTTTCTCTCAGCTTTTAGACACTCAATTCACCAGCTTTTAGAAATTTAATTCACCAATTCCCTTGCTGGTTGCTCACTCAAAACTTTTGTTTAGACTACTGTTTACTCTTGCCGTGAAAAAACTTGGCTCAAAAGTGTCTTCCAAGCCTTCACCTCCTAGAAGGCTAACACTAGTTAGGGTTAACTTCCTAGTTAGGGTTAGGTTCACCAACACAAATTCACACCACCAGCATGTTCCAAAATAATAAAAGCAATGAAACGAAAATTAGAAAGTAGCTGAAAAAGAATTGTGACTGACAAAACCAAGACAGCGAAAGAGGACAAGCAAGAAACAAATAAGTTGTGAAAGAAGGATAACACTCAAACAGAACCTAATGATCAGGTCTACAATAAGATGAACCAATTGTTGTATAAGCTGACAAAAGTAGAATAAAGATCACGAACAAAATACTTCCTGAGGCGTGTAGATCACTGCCCTTAAGGACTTATCCGCGGTGTATTGCGCAAGTCCCCCAGGATACAACAGGAACTTCTCAGAAATTTCTGAGGATCTCAGAACTAGCAAGAAACTCTAAATAGAGTATAAGAATAACCCAGAATAATTTTAGAAGAGAAAAAAAGAGCTAGAGAATGAAACTCAGAAAAGAAGAGAATAAGAAAGAATGAAATTTTGTGTGTCTTGGAATGGAGGAGGAGCTCCCTATTTATAGACTTCATGGATCAAGCCCATGATCCAAAAATCCAAAATATCTTTTAGAAAAATAATATTTTAATTAATTAAAACGTTGCAAAATGAAAGTTGGCAGCCCCTAGCTTGCGGAAGACGTTGGAAGCTCAATACCTAGGAAGGCTACAGAGCACGTGGTCAAAACCACTCCACAAAACTGCATCTTCCGATTCTTCAGCACGCACAAACTACGGAAGAAAGATCTTTTGCAATACAGGTTTTACAACAAACTAAAATCAAGGAAAGATACTACAAGTTGAATCACGCATGGCAGAAATAAATTTTGCAATGCTGAAAAGGAAGATTACAAGCCTTAATTTTCAATGAGGCTTACTCAAATTAATTTGACTGATATATCAGATAATGCAAAAGTCATCAACATATTGTGAACTGCACTTTCAATTTTCTTTTACTTTGCTAATTCAAGGCTTCGGCCAACAACTTCTTTTAACATATGATTCTTTTTATTCGCAAGGCCACTTCAATACTGTTATAACTCAGATACTTTTGCTACAATTCACAATATGGTAATGAAGTTATTTTCATTCATCTTAGCAGCATGCAAGTCATGATTGTCGAAAGTGATTCAACTTAGAAGTTTAAGAACGGACACAGCAAAAGCCACTCTCGGTCAGTGCAGTATTTTGAAAAGAAAATAGATCAAACAGTTTCAATGATCCACCAACAGTGACTACACAGACTTCATTTCATGGCCACAAACAATGACTTACTGCAGAATTTTAAAACAGAACAGCAAAGACTCAAAGAAATGTAGACTTACGAACTTGACAATGATCTACTGTCAAGCATGAAAATCACACTCAAAGACAATAACATCTATTCCAATGTCCGGGTAATTGGTTTAAAAATCAATACTGCTGTGAGCAACTTGCACCCGAGCTCCTATCACGCATTTCATGGCTCATTTTAGTGTTCAACTACTTGTCATATTGTTCTATTACTTGAACAATTGGTCATTTGAATAAACTCAAGTTAGATTTAGGCTTTAAATAGGGAGTTCGTTAAAAACTAGGCAAGGTTCAAGCTAGACGAATTGTTGCAAAGAAAATTATAACCTCATTTTTTAAGCAATGTTTTTTTAAAACTTTTATCTGACTTAATTTTATTTCCATAAAATTATATTTTCCGATATTACTTGTCAAAACGTTCAAATTCACGTTATTTAGAATTATTAGTTAAAATTCTAAATTTCACAAAATAAACATTTCTTCAACTATCTTTAATCATGTTTATAAAAATTTATACTTAATAATATATATAGTAAAAAAAAACTTTTAAAGACATTGGATATGATTGAATCAATTAAAATTTACTTTCAGTATATTAAACACCAACATATTTTGATATAAGTATTTACTTTCCATGTAAATTAATAAAGATTATTTGCTGTAGAACTAATGAGTAATAATATTATAGAGATCAAAATTCCAGGTCATATACGTATTTATCAACAAAATGTAGTCTCTAGGAATATCCCAGACAAATTAAAAGGCATGTTGTTGAATTTTAAAAAAAAAGTGAGAGAGAGTTTTAATTAAGAGTACGTGTAGATGAAGGTTCCCTTTAATTTTTGGTGGCGTGCGTGTGGGTGTGAGGTGTAAAATCTGAATCAGAATAGCTTCGTCCCATAACCTTTGCTTTTTCCACCTCACCAATTGCTTGTCTCTTCTTCCAAAGTGACCACCTTTGAACCCCATTTCCTTTTTAAGCCCTCCACTATATTATTGCACTATAACATAGTGAAATAGCAAGACCAAGGAGAAGAAGAAGGAGAAGAAGAAGGAGAAGAAGAAGGAGAAGAAGAAGGAGAAGAAGAAGGAGAAGAAGATGGGAGATTGGGGTCCAGTTTTTGTGTCAGTGGTGCTTTTCATTCTGCTGACTCCAGGGCTTTTGGTTCAGATTCCAGGAAGAGGCAGCTTCATAGAGTTTGGAAACTTCCAAACAAGTGGCTTATCAATATTGATCCATGCTATCTTATACTTTGCCCTTGTTTGCATCTTCATGTTAGCAGTTGGAATTCACATGTACATGGGCTAAGTCGTCATCATCATCATCGTTATCCCATGTATACACTTTACTATATACTTTTCTTGTTTTGCTTCTGTCTCCTTTCTGTTTAGGGATGTCACTTCTTTTCCTTGTAACGCCCTTTTTTCTTCATCTTTCAATAAATTTCTTGGAATCAAGCTTCTGAATTAATTAATGAGGAAAACTCAGTTTTTGATGCATCACTTTTTTTTTTCTTCGTTTCCTCTTGATTTGCTTTAGTTAGAAAGAACTTGGATGTTGAGTGCGTGGAAACAATTATTTAACGTGAATTAAAGATTCTCTCTTCTCGTTACACTTCAAATAATTAATAAACAAGCAAATTTCTCTCATTTTATTTACTGAAAAGTTATGTGTGCACCTTTCTATTTTTAATAAAATGTAATTTTTTTTTATCTTTTTAGTTGATTCATCTTAAATAATTTTTAAGTTAAAATAAGATATTGTTTTATTGATATAGGACGACTGCTGAGTAGAAAATCAATTGTTTATGTATTGTTCTTATACGCTTCAAATGGGACACGAGTCGGTAAAAACATGTTAATGGGTTTATTATTTTTTGAAAGAGAAAATAATGAGAATTCTCTTGGTTCATTATAGTCACTAGTACAAAATATACTTTTAAACTCGCACAATAGACTTCTTTTTATACAAAACCGCTGACTATTCAGACACGGTGGCAGTTTCGTAATTAACGAGACCTTATAGGCCTCGGTTCAGACGAGACCGGTGCCAAAAAGAGATATCACTTCGGTTGTGAAGGCAACCGGTGCCTAATTATCAGTGTCTGACGCAGTTTATGACGCGGTTAAGAGAAACCCGAGGTGAAAGAACTATACGGCATCGGTTGGTAGTAAGGACCGAGGCATAAGCCTCTACTCCCTCAGACCCGAGGCATATAAGCCTCTCTTTTTTTCCCCAAAATTTTCCCCAAGTTAACCTAGCTCCCTCCGCACTCTCGCCTCCCCTGGCTCTCCCTCCCTCCCTTGGCTCTCGCCTCCCCTCCCCTCCCCTCCCCTCCCCTCGCTCTCGCCTCCCCTCCCCTGGCTCTCGCCTCCCTCCCCAGGCTCTCGCCTCCTCTCGCTCTTGGATTCTTCTCTCCCTCCATTCCATTGCCGCTTCTTCCTTACCCCCACGAACCTCCCACAACTAAACCACACCAGCCACTGCCAGCCCCAGATCTGCCACCGTTTCCGTAAAGAGCACGCGATGAAGAGGAAGGAGAGGCATCGCGCAGTCGGCGGCGGCAGAGGAAGAGCAGCGCACGACAGAGGAGTGGACAATCTCCGATGAGATGCGGCGGCTGGAGGAGAATATCGGCATGGCGGTGGCGGATGCGGAGGGCGCGGCGGAGGAGGAGGAGAAGCGACGGAGGCAGCGACGATTGAGGTGGCGGAGGAGGAAGCGACAATGATGAGAATGCTGGGATTGAGGCTCTGTAACGGAGAAGAACGGCGCGAGGATGAGGGCCTTGTGGCGGAGGCAGATGCGGAGGGCGTGGGGGCGAATGCGGAGGGCGCGGAGGCGAATGCAGAGGATGTGGCGGAGGAGGAGGAGAAGCGACAGAGGCAGCGGTGATGGCGGAGGCGGAGGCGGATGCGGCGATTGAGGTGGCGGAGGCGAATCCAGAAGCTTTTTTCTCCAGATTTCTTTTCTTTTTGTTTTGAATTGAATTGAATCTGAGTTCACACCGAAGATTTGATTTTGTTTTGATTTGTTTGGTTCCTTTGTTAAATTGAATTTGACTTTACTTGTTAAATTGATTTGTTGAATTGAATCTGAGAAGGATCCTTTGGTCTGGTTTAAGCGTTTTTGGTCTGGTTTGTTTGTGAAATTTTTTTGTCAAGAAGCTTGAGCAAAGACATAAAAGAAGCTTGAGCAGAGGGCATAAGACCCACCGAGGCACCAAAATTATACGAGTGGCTAAAGAAGAAGAAAAAAAAAAAAAGGACCCTACTGCCTCGGTTCAGGCTCCAACCGAGGCAGTAAAGGGAGTGAAACGATTTCGGTTATTAGAACCGAGGCCTAATCATATCATTATATGTCCCGTTTCAAAACCGAGGCATAAAGTCCACCGCTTTTTACCTCGCCCGAATATGCCTCGGTTCAGGAACCGGTGCCTATCAGCGAAAATAACCGCTGTCGTTTCCCTTAACTGTACTAGTGAGTGTCCAGTTATTTGGAAATGTCACCAAAGAGTTTCATGAAGAATTGGACATATTGGAAATTTTACATTATTAAGAATTAATATAATCAATTTTTAATATATAACTTGCTATAAATAATATGAAGTTTTGCTAAATTTAGAAGTTTATTTTCTGAAATAGTGTTATAATTTACCTTAATAAGCTTTTATAGACACTGAATTATAATTTTTTAAAATATTATCAAAAACCTAATTATTTTAACGTAAGAAAACACATAAGGCTTTGTTCACTTGAATGGATTTGGAGGAGAGTAATTGGAGGAGAGTAATTGAGGTGATTTGAAGGTAAAATTTTTTGTTGTTTATTTGAGTGGATTTTGAGGTAAATGAGAGTAAATTTGGAAGTAAATTTTTATAATCTGTCCAATCAATCAAATTCTATACTAATTCTGATAAACTTTACTTTCAATTTCATTCTCATTTACCTCCAAATCCACTTAAATAAACAACAAAAAAATTTAACTTTAAATTCTCTCAAATCCCCTTAATCACTCTTACACAAATTCATTTAAGTAAACAAAGCCTAATTATTAAGATAAGAAGAATTAAAACGCTGCAAAAGAAAAGAAAAAAAAAACACACTAAAAGGGAGCAAGATAATACAAGAAGGTGTTAGCCTTATACAGAAAAGAGGTTACATTTTTAATATTATATTATATAATATTATATCTTTCCCATTTATTTTATTTCTTTTAGTTAATATTATAAAGCAGTTAATATTCTGGAAGTGGTCCATTTTAAAACCGTTTTCAAACGTGTGGGTGTGCCATTATTCCCACAATAATCTCTTTTAACGTTAAATACTCTGTGATGGTTTTTGGAGTAATACAGACTACAGAAAATTTCATATCAGGTCACTGAGCCTACTCTTTCCTTCATATACATCACCATCGTGTTTCAAGAGCAAGGGTTCAGAAACCAGAAATTAGGCAACCGTACAACAATGGCTGGAGGTTGGTCTTTCTGCTTCCGCTTTTATTCTTGAAAATCTGAATATGATTAAATGTGCTTGTTTGATATATTTGGATTTATTGAATCTTCAGTATGAATCTGTTACACATTTTTTTTTTTTACATTTGGTATCAGAGCATGTTTATCCTCTGCCTTGTTTGGTTCACTCCTTTGCGTATTGTAATTGTTTTGAAACTGGAGAAAGAAGAAATTTTTTGGTGAAATTTTCTGTAAAATTTTCCGTGAAAATTTTGATGCTGAAAGGTTGAAGATGATTGAAACGGCATTTGGCATTGCGTTTCATTTTGGGTATCTTTCATAAACCTATATTTCAATTTTTTATTTTTCTTCTTGTTGGATACGTACATGCACTGGAGATTTGAAAGTGAAAGTTACGCTCCTGCTTCTGGTTTTAATTCAGATTTTAATCCAGAATTGTCTTTTCACTCTGCACACTGATTGCTTTCCATACATATATTTTAATATATATTATTACGTTTTATTGGATGTCTTTTACGGTTACTAGATATATGCACGTTTGATAGGCATTTAATTATGCGCGTTGAACATTTAGATTGAAAGTGAATTTTGCTGCTTTTCATGTTACTGTTACATGCTTAATATATTTGTATATATGTTAGGCACTTTTATAGGCATGTTATACACTTTATTAGGATTAAAGTGCGCGTGGAATATTTACTAATATTTTATATTAGTATAATAAATTTTGAATATTAATTATATTTATAATATAATTCTTATATTTAGATTAAATATAAGACCTAAAGATAATTTAATGTTTAGTGATAAATATAATTTTTAATAATTAGAGAGTAGCCACAGCATCTTTAATTAATTAAATTATATTATAAAGATCACGTTATTGAAACATTAATTGTAATTAATTATATATAATGTGATGAAATATACCCACATGATTTTCTTTACATTTGTATGATTAATTAGGATAAAATATTTATTATAATTCTTAAATTTCCCACAGGAATTAGGAATGTGATATAATTTAATAGTTTTATCATAAGGTTAAATGAGTCTAATTGAGTAAGACTTTAGCCCACAGGCAAGTTTTATGTTAATAGACTTATTGGTAAAGACATGTTTTACATTGGTAAAACATGATATTTATTTTAGTCTCAAATTTTGATAATGAACATGAAAATTTTGAATTTGCAGTTTCTCAATCTGTGAATATTTCTGATATCAAGTGTGGTATTCCCGAATTGAAAGGAGATAATTATAAGATTTGGAAGGAGAGAGTTCTTCTTCATTTAGGCTGGATGGACATAGATTATGCTATTAGAAAACCTGAACCACTGGGTATTACTGAGACTAGCAATTCAGATGCCATTGAACTTTATGAAAAATGGGAGAGGTCAAATCGTCTCTCCGTAACGTTCATAAAAACCAATATTTCCGCTGGAATCCGGGGTTCGGTTGATCAGTATGAGAATGTCAAGGATTTACTGAAGGCTATTGATGAGCAGTTTACGACATCTGATAAATCTCTTGCCAGCACTCTTATAATGCAGTTTTCATCCTTAAAGCTCACTGGAATTAGAGGAGTGCGTGATCATATCATGCGCATAAGGGACATTGTGGCTCAACTGAAAGCTTTGGAAGTTACCATGTCTGATTCTTTCCTAGTGCACTATATTTTGTGCACTTTGCCTCACCATTATGCTCCCTTTAAAATCTCTTACAACACACATAAGGACAAATGGTCTATTAATGAATTATTGACTATGTGTGTTCAAGAAGAAGAAAGGCTATTGATTGAAGAAGGGGAAAAGGTGAACTTGACTACTTCATTTAAGAATAAGAAGAACCAAGTTAATAAGAAGGGAAAGATTCCTGCTCAGCCAGTTATTAAGAAGGAGTCCAGATGTTTCTTTTGTAAAAAGAAGGGACACATGAAGAAGGAATGTCAAAAGTTTAAGGATTGGCTTGAAAAGAAAGGTAACTTGTTTGCTTTTGTCTGTTATGAATCTAATTTGACTAGTTTTAATCATAACACATGGTGGATTGATTCTGGTTCTACAATCCATGTTTCTAATACCTTGCAGGGTATGGAAAACCTAAGGAAACCGATGGGAAGTGAGCAACACA
This sequence comes from Vigna umbellata, assembly GCF_029865625.1. Classification (NCBI taxonomy): domain Eukaryota; kingdom Viridiplantae; phylum Streptophyta; class Magnoliopsida; order Fabales; family Fabaceae; genus Vigna; species Vigna umbellata. The sequence continues at coordinate 15,877,768 of NC_142169.1, read as the reverse complement.
TCTATTCAGGAAGCAAGATGAGTTCACATGTTGAAGCCATTGGGACGTGCAATTTAGTTTTAAGCAGTGGTTTTGTTTTATGTTTAGAAAAGACCTTTTATGTTCCTAGTTTTAGCAAGAACTTGATTTCTATTTCACAACTTGCACCTTTGGGTTTTTCATTTAATTTTATGGATTCTGGTTTTACTTTATTGAATAAATCCAAAGTTATTGGCTTTGGGGAATTATGCGATGGTCTTTACTTTATTAAATTGCAAAACAACGCTGCCTATAGTTCTATGCATGTTTCCGCTGGGTTAAAAAGATGTGTTATGAATGAGGATTCTTCTGTTTTATGGCACCGAAGATTGGGACATATCTCCATTGAGAGAATTAAGCGATTAGTAAATGAAGGAGTACTTAGTACTTTGGATTTTACTGATTTTGAGACTTGTGTGGATTGCATTAAGGGTAAGCAAACTAACAAGTCTAAAAGAGGTGCTAAGAGGAGTTCAAATTTACTAGAAATTATTCATACAGATATTTGTTGTCCGGATATGGATGCAAGTAGTCCGAAATACTTTATCACCTTTATAGATGATTACTCACGATACATGTATCTGTACTTACTTCGTTCTAAGGATGAAGCCTTAGATGCCTTTAAAGTTTTTAAAGTTGAAGTAGAATTGCAATGCAGAAAGAAAATTAAGATTGTGAGATCAGATAGAGGTGGAGAGTACTACGGTAGATACACGGAGAATGGACAAGCACCTGGTCCGTTTACTAGATTTCTTCAAGAACATGGGATTGTTGCCCAATATACCATGCCTGGCTCTCCAGATCAGAATGGTGTAGCAGAAAGAAGAAATCGAACCTTGATGGATATGGTGAGAAGTATGAGGAGTACTTCAAAACTTCCTCAGTTCTTGTGGACTGAAGCACTTAAGACGGCTGTGTATATAGTAAATCGGGTCCCAACTAAGGCTGTTTTAAAAACACCTTTTGAGTTATTTAAAGGTTGGAAACCTAGTTTACGACATGTACGCGTTTGGGGATGTCCGTCTGAAGTAAGAATTTATAATCCACAAGAGAAGAAACTAGACCCAAGGACTATTAGTGGGTATTTCATTGGATATGCTGAAAAGTCCAAAGGGTATAGATTCTATTGTCCAAATCATAACACTAGGATTGTGGAATCAAGAAATGCAAAGTTTCTTGAAAATGACTTGATTAGTGGGAGTGATTTAAATCAAGACGTTGATCTTGAAAAAGATCACTATGAAGCTCAAACCTCTCAATCAAATGAAAGATTGGTAGTCATTCACGCTCCTTCAGCTCAAAAGCGTATTGAACAACCAATAATTGATGTTCCACAAATTGCTGAAAATGATAATATAGATCAAGTTGTTAACGAGGAGCAACAAGTAAATGTTGAACAACCAGTTGAACAACAAGCTTCTCATCAAGATGTTGACACAACATTAAGAAGATCTACTAGAATCAGAAGACCAGCAGTTTCTAGTGATTATGAAGTGTATTTACAAGAATCGGATTACAACATTGGAGCCGAAAATGATCCTGAAACGTTTTCACAAGCCATGAGTTCTAAAGAATCAAACCTATGGTATGATGCCATGAAAGACGAGATGGATTCTATGGCATCCAACAAAGTCTGGGATCTCGTTCAGTTGCCTAATGGTGTAAAATCCATTGGATGTAGATGGGTTTTCAAAACCAAAAAGGACTCAAAAGGCAACATTGAGAGACATAAGGCAAGACTTGTTGCCAAAGGATTCACTCAGAGAGAAGGAATTGATTACACAGAGACATTTTCTCCTGTATCTAAGAAAGATTCCTTCCGAGTAATTATGGCATTAGTAGCTCATTTTGACTTTGAGTTACATCAAATGGATGTGAAAACAGCATTCCTTAATGGTGATCTGGAAGAAGAGGTTTACATGAAACAACCTGAAGGATTCTCTTCTAAAGGAAATGAGCACTTGGTATGTAAGCTTAATAAATCCATCTATGGATTAAAACAAGCCTCCCGCCAATGGTATTTAAAATTTCATGATGTTATCACTTCATTCGGTTTTGAAGAAAACGTCATGGATCAATGTATATACCAAAAGGTCAGTGGGAGTAAGATTTGTTTCCTTGTTTTATATGTGGATGACATTTTGCTTGCAACCAACGACAAGGGTATGCTATATGAAGTGAAACAATTTCTCTCAAATAACTTTGACATGAAGGATATGGGAGAGGCATCTTATGTCATCGGCATTAAGATTCATAGGGAAAGATCTCGAGGCATTTTGGGTTTGTCTCAAGAGACCTATATCAACAAAGTTTTAGAGAGGTTTAATATGAAGAATTGTTCACCAAGTGTAGCTCCCATTGTAAAGGGTGACAAACTTGAATTAAGTCAATGTCTGAAAAATGATCTTGAGCGGGAACAGATGAAAAATATTCCATATGCTTCAACTGTCGGAAGTCTTATGTATGCTCAAGTTTGTACTAGACCTGACATTGCATTTGCAGTTGGAGTTTTAGGAAGATATCAGAGTAATCCAGGTGTTGACCACTGGAAAGCTGCAAAGAAAGTAATGAGATATCTTCAAGGAACAAAAGATTTCATGCTCATGTATAGACGAACTGCTAATTTAGAAGTGATTGGCTACTCCGATTCAGACTATGCTGGTTGCGTTGATTCACGAAAATCAACGTCTGGTTACATTTTTATGTTAGCTGATGGAGCAGTATCTTGGAGTAGTAAAAAGCAGACCTTGACTGCTACTTCTACTATGGAAGCTGAATTCGTTTCTTGTTTTGAGGCTTCTTCACATGGTGTATGGTTGAAGAGTTTTATATCTGGGCTTAGAGTTGTGGACTCAATTGCTAGGCCACTGAAGTTGTACTGTGATAACTCTGCTGCTGTTTTCATGGCTAAGAATAATAAAAGTGGAAGTCGAAGTAAGCACATCGACATTAAATATCTGGCCATAAGAGAACGTGTTAAAGAAAAGAAAGTGGTTATTGAGCACGTTAGCACTGAGTTGATGATTGCTGATCCTTTAACTAAAGGCATGCCACCAAAGAATTTTAAGGATCATGTAACGCGAATGGGACTTGGTTCCATGATGTGACAATCATTGTAAGTACTTTCATTTTGATAAAACTCTTATTCAGTTTAATGTTTTCTCAATTATTTGTGCACATATTTGGTTACTTTGAGAAAACTCATTTAATTGTGACCTAGAATAGACATATGGTTTATTCATTTAAGTTAAGAGATTGCGATGTGAGACTAAATACATTGTAATACATGGGAGATAATACTCATTATTAGAGGAACTATCACCATGATTCATATATTTGGTCTCTTATTACGTTTGATGGTTGAATAAAATGGACCAAGTGGGAGAATGTTAGCCTTATACAGAAAAGAGGTTACATTTTTAATATTATATTATATAATATTATATCTTTCCCATTTATTTTATTTCTTTTAGTTAATATTATAAAGCAGTTAATATTCTGGAAGTGGTCCATTTTAAAACCGTTTTCAAACGTGTGGGTGTGCCATTATTCCCACAATAATCTCTTTTAACGTTAAATACTCTGTGATGGTTTTTGGAGTAATACAGACTACAGAAAATTTCATATCAGGTCACTGAGCCTACTCTTTCCTTCATATACATCACCATCGTGTTTCAAGAGCAAGGGTTCAGAAACCAGAAATTAGGCAAGCGTACAACAATGGCTGGAGGTTGGTCTTTCTGCTTCCGCTTTTATTCTTGAAAATCTGAATATGATTAAATGTGCTTGTTTGATATATTTGGATTTATTGAATCTTCAGTATGAATCTGTTACAATTTTTTTTTTTACAGAAGGAGCTAAGATATATATATATGATGCTGTTAAAAGTAGAGAATCTATAGATTAAATAACTTTCACAGTAACATTCTACAAGTGTCATCATTGGTTTAAGTTAAAATAAATACAAAATTATTCTAAGTCTATTCAATATTATCTTTCAACACAGGAAATCTTTTTTAGATTTTGTAACCCCATCCTGATATGACATTTTTTATTCGTAAGTTGAATCTTACTGTAGGAATGTTCAGGTTATATAATTATTTAGTTTATTTAATTATATATTATTGTTAAAAGTTTGGTTATAATAAAAAAAACTGTGGGCCGTCCAGAAATAGTTAGTATAAAATTAAAAAGATATTTTCCCCCTATACTTCAATCATTTCATTATCCACCTCTAAACAATTTTAAAATTTTAAAACTATCTTTTATAATTAAAACAATCTTACACTTTATTTTTGGTATTTAATCGAATTTTAAAATTTGATGAAACTTTTAAACAATTCAAATTTGAAAATTCAATGAAAATAAATTTTTTATTGAATTTTGAAATTTGATAAAGAAAAGTATAACTTTTAAAATTGTTTTTAGAATTTAAAGATACAGATATTTGGAAATGAAGGGTGAAACAGCAAGTTGAAAACTATAATATTTATTTGGGCCTTGCAGAGCTTTAACCCTGTGATAATTTTGATTGCAGTTCTAAAAAAAAGTGCACAACTGTTTCCTTTAAAGATCTAGATTCTATATGCTCAAGCACAACTCAAGTGATTCTATACATGAATTTTATTTCTTTATATATAATTAAATATAACTTTAATTAATTATTTATGAGTTTAATCGGCATTATTGTTATATTGAAAATGACCAATAAAACAAAATTGAAGCAAATTGAACGAGCCGCAAGTGCACTGCATTGTTGTTGTTTGAATTTTGAACGGAGATCGGGATGAACCCTTCTCCAAGCCCATACATGGATGTAGAAATATCCTTTTAGAAACAAATCAACTAAATTATATAAGCAATTTCTATGTGATAAAAGATGAGTTCACGTGGATAAAAAGGGTTGCTCTAGATTAATTTTTTTGAACCAATTCAGTTTGATCCTATTTCTGGATAACCGAAAAAGAATATTATAGGGTCAATCGTATATCTATCGGACTGAAATGACTAAAATATGTAGTAATGGTTGAGTTTGTGTGATGAATACCGTACTTATTTTTAATTTTAAAGTTGTATTTATTCATATATTACGTGTTTTCCTTATGAGTGAAGTGTAAATTTTATTGTTTATTTTAAGTTAAATATAATGTGAATTTTTTTTAGATTATTGCGAAAAAAATTGAGATTTAAATAGGATTGAAGGATTGCGGTTATGACATTTTCGCTCAAGCACAATTCTTTAATATTTATTATTTATGTTTATTTTTTATCTTAAAGTTGTATTTATCAAAAATGGTATTAAAGAGAGAAAGTTGAAGTAGAATAAGCATCCATGGCAGCGACGAGATGAAAGAACATGGAAGCAGAGGAAGATCGAAAAAGGTAAGTAAACATTATAAAACTCATATTTTGTGTATTGATACTATGATATGTTACAAGAGAGACAAGGGGAATCCTAGTTTATATAGGTTCCTGCAAATAAGAGGGAAAGAAGAAAAATAAGTAAAATCCTTAAATCCTAACTAACTACAAACCCTATCTGACTCATTATTGTTCCTAAGGCGTAATATTAACTAACACAATTACTTTGATAGCCTTCCCTTAAGTTGGACGATGTATATTGACTAATCTAAACTTGGGGATGATAGATCGAAAGTGAACACTGTGAGGAAATTTTGTGAAAATGTCAGCAAGTTGTTCATCCAAGCGAATAGGAAGAAAATGCAGAAGATTGGCTTAGATCTTCTTTCATACAACATGGCAGTCCAATTCAATATGCTTCGTCCTTTTGGGGAAGCTTTGGTTTAGATTTGTCATCACAGTAAATGGCAGCTATGGCAACAGTTTGGATGTGAAGATCTTGAAGAAGATAGTGAAGCCATTGTATCTCAGACACGGTGGAAGCTAGAGCCCGATACTCAACTTCAATGGAAGACCTAGAATCAATATTTTGTTTCTTAGATTTCCATGAGATGAGAGAGGGACCCAGGAAGCTGCAGAAACGTATAGTAGACCTTGTAGTGTTAGGACAAGTGGCCCAATCAGAATCACTAAAAGCCTTTATTTGAATGTGAGAGTCAACAAATTGACAATAAAACACAAGTCAGGTCTATTATTGATAAGGTAAAGTAACTTCCTCATCAATCTGCGATAGGAGTTGGAATTATCCAAGTAGTTTTTTGTTTTATACAAAGAATAAGTGTTGCTCCAAAAGGGACTGGAACATGGCTTGCTTTCTAGCATTTTGGTTTCTTCAAGAATATCCGGAGCATATTTCCTTTGACAAAGATGAATACCCTTTTTAGACCTAGCCACTTCAAAGCCTAGGAAGCATTTGAGCTCTCCTAGATTTTTTATTCGAAATTGATGGTGTACGAGAGCCTTTATGTGATCAATTTATGTCATAGAATTTCCTTCCAAAATAATGTCACCTACATACACATGTAGGGCTATGAAATCTATTGATGTTTTCTTAACAAAGAGAGAATGGTCAAATTTAGATTAAGTGTAATTAACAAATATAAGTGAAGTACTTGAAAAAACTAGAAGGGAGGGGGAGGGGTGAATAATGTTAATGGAAAAATTCTTTTCACAACCCTTCTGATATAGTGCGTAGTCATGCTCTGAATATATCTTATGAAAGCTTAAATGTTAGACCTAGATTTTCCTTGAGTATTCGCATCACTCCTGATACTAGACTACCGTGCCTAGATTTTCTCAACTCAAAATAAGTTCAGTTGCAAGTGTTTTAGTTCTCTCTAGAACTACAATCAATAATTGTTTACAAGTCGTTCAGGCTATTACTCTCGCAGAGAGGATATGAATATAATACAAAGCAATCTAAACACTCGCAAGTGTTTCTCTCTTTTCACTTTCTCTTTCTCTCTTTTCACTTTCTCTTTCTCTCTTACAATTAGTAAGCAATATAACAATGAAGCTTGAGAGTATTTCTTTTCTTCTCTTCTCTTTTTTCTTCTTCTATTTTTCTGCTCATATATGATTTTTTTCTTGAGCTCTTTCGTTTCTTCACTTTTGAGCGCTTCTTAGGATATATATTTCATTGTAAGCTTTTCTTTTCCTATTCTCTTGACTATCCTCTTGATTTCTCTTTCGAAAGCTCTTCTATTTAAAGGTTTCTTTAATAAATGTTCGTTAGACTGATCCTTCACCTTGATTTTCATGCTTTCTCTTTCTTCGTGTACAACAATCATTGGATAAGTCAACTTATCAAAGCAAGCATTCTTTTTCAATACTTTGCTTGAAGTAGATAGTACGTCCTTTTAGGCATGTCTTCAAGGGAAGAAAATTCTTTAAATATCTCTTTTGTCTCTAACGTCCATTTCTGATATTTGATCTAAAGCTTGTAGATGCGTGTAGAATAACTTATCTACAAAGAGTAGAGTAAATTGTGCATGCAACAAATAGGTTTTTTCCTATCAATACTTTTGTTATTTTTGAACGTTGAGCATTTAATGTCATTCAATGCTTACTCAGAACAACAAAGCGCGTTTTGATTTCCTACCATTGATTTGACTATTAAGATTTTCTTTTAAAGATACCAATTGTTGAGTAAGACTTCATCTTTGGACCAAGTATTGGTTTAGCTTATGGTATCGTTTAGGCAAGTAAACACTTATTTTGATCTTTGTCTCTTCTTTAGTTAGATATTGTTTATCTTGTTTATGCTTTCTTTTATATTTTATATTTTAGACTTTTAGTGTGTTTTGTCAAAGACAACACTTTGACATGGTTTGTTTACGAGAGCTAAATTGAATACCCTATGGGTATAATAAGCTTTATGCGTTTAGCTTTAACTTTCTTAGACGCTTTAGGCAAAATAACCATTTAGCATAGTGTTTGGGTGTTTGTGACCTAAATGTTTTTCTATTTCTTAATAACCTAAGTATTTTTCTAAGGTTTTCTATTTTGGGGATTCAGGTTCTAAGTCTTTTGTAGGTTTTCCATGTTGGGGATGTAGGTTCTAAGTCTTGTGTATTCATCCTAGGTTGTTTTCATATTATTATCCCGTTTTAATGTTATTTTTCAAAACATGAAAGCGTTTAGACAAATAAACGATTTTGTCTTAATAATCTCCCCCTTTTTTATGTTTAACATTTACACATTTGAACGATATATAATCTTACTTGGTTTTGCATTGAGTTTTATGTTTTGTGTGTTTTGGTTTGTTGTGTTTTACATCTTTTATTGCTTTTATATTTTGCATGCGGTTAATGGACACAGTCGAAAAACAATATTTGTGTGTAAAGAGAAATATCATAAATGAAGACATGATATGAACAACAAATGCTAAAAATAATAAGTATAAGAACAACAACAGAACATATAAACAACAACCAACAAAATTTTATTAAAACATAAAACATATTAATTACATGAATGTAAAAATGGACTCCTAAAATGAACTCTAAAAATCTGGAGACTTCCCCTTGACTTTGTGTTATCCTAACGATTGAGGAGTCTAACCAATCGGTAAAGATAAAGTGTGATTACTAACAATTGGATCATAATTAGGTCATTGTTGATCAAAAATCTGGTCCAAAATCTATAAATATAAGTTTGAGGTAAGGAGGTATGTGATTGCATTTACTGCACCATTAATATATGAAATGTCAAACGTTAAGCTAATTTTGGTATTTGAGTATTTCTTGCAGGTTTCATCCATATAGTTTTGCACGAACAATTACGAGAAGACTTGGAATGAAAGATAACTTTGGACCTTAAGACTATCTGCTGAACATTGGACCGTTGACCTCGATCATATATCCCGAAACAACTAATAACTAATTATTTCTTTGTTTTTGCACTCTGAAACACCTTTCCCTCTCATGACTTAAAGTTAAATTTCAACTTTTTCAACCCTTTTCTCTCTTTCCCTCTCTCTGTATAATTGTTTAAGTACTTTTACAATGTCTACAAACAAAGATATGGAGTAAGAATAAAACAAGGTAGTATAGTTATATTTTTCTTAATTTTTTTCATGTCATATGATTCAAAATAATGTATTTTTAATTTTATTTCTTTTAGATTTAACTAGGAAAAAACATCTCAAAATTCAACTTTATTTTTACTCTATATTTCTTTTCTAAATATAATTCAATTTCATTTTTCTTATTATTTCTTTTCACACCATCAAACATAACCCTCAATAGTATGAATAAAGCAAAATCAGAAAATCATTCAATTCATCCATCCTTAAAAAAAATTATATCAGATATCAAAGCATTTTCATTTTGGGAAAAACTAAATTCAAAGTGAAATTTAAGAAATAAAATTACTGCAAACTCAACGTTTTGTTGAGAATTTGCAATTTTTCAGCTATCAACCAAAACTCTAAATATTAAAAGAAAAAGAAAATGAACCTAGGAATTGGGAACAGGCAAGCAAGTATCATTTCTTTCCTTTAGCCTACTTATCAAACTCTTTGCTTCATTCTTCACACCTTAATTTACATAATTTCATTTCATCTAAGTCCACACAAAGGATAAATTAAGAATCATATTGATGAGAGAGATACAAAGAGAGAAGGAAGGAAGGAAAAGATTGGTATTGATTCTAAACATGTTAGGAAAAGCATATGAAAGTAACATAGCAATCACTTCCAGTTGCATCTATTCCATTTTCAGCATAGTTGCTATAAGAACATCATGTGAGATGCTCTACGGACATAAATAACTACTTTATTGGATAATTACACAACACTATTGCAACTAACAGAGTGTACAATCTAGTTAGAAAGAGAAAGCAGCACATAAGTTTACTTCCAATAACGGTTGCTGCTGCTTAAATATATAGATGAACGGTAAGAACAACGAAGAACAACATGAGCAGCAAACCATAAATTACAGTGTGCACAAACATGGATGCAACAGTGGTCTTCATGTTCATGAACTCAAAGGGTGCATTCTTCCCCGGCAACTGAAAGATCATTCCTGGGGACAAGAGCCAAAATAGTGCTGCAGCTATGAGCGGAGGAGCCCAATCGTTCATTGTAGACTTCAAAGAATCACTGCCCAAGTTTGAAAGAACTAAGAGCAAGTAGAAGAACGGATGCTAGAGAAAGATCAATATATCCCTCAAAAGGGAATTGGAATTGGAATCCTATAAAGTTTGGCATAGCATAAAAATTATGAATAATTCATTCACTTTAGCATGTGTTTTCTGGCCTCCTTTTTATCCGGGCCTCTTTGTGGCTTTTTTCTGGATAAGAAACGCATCGTTTTATTTACCATGAAGCTTTTTCTTGAGAATAGATATACTTAAATATAAAATTAAAATTCATTTTATTCTAAATTTTAATATAATTTGATTTCTAAACTTTAAAAATAAATAAATATAATTTTTTTAATTTAAGTATATTAAACATGTCAAAAAGTGATTTATAATGAGTTTGAATTGTTTACATTATTTTGATGTGTTTTAATTTAAATGTTAGTCTTAAACATGGTTTAATATTGTTATTAGATTAAAAGAACTGTATTTATTTATTTTTAAACTTAAAAATTAAGATATATTAAAATTTAGAATAATAACGGATTTTAATTTATTTTTAATTAAAAACATATTTAAAAGCTAGTAAAGTGAGGATGATAATGATAAAACATATCATTGTCCATTTAGTGCCCAATGACAAGCCTGGTTTCTTTATTGTCCCCTCTTTGTGCCGGTATTAATGGGAGTTGAACAAAACAAAATTAAAATAAACATGAAAGAAAAAGAAGCTACAAAAGCAGAATACGAATCAGCCAACCACACATAAAAAACACAGACATGCGCTAAATGGAGTTTTTTATCTTTCCTAAAAGAACTTTTTTAAACTTTGGCATTTCCCTTTCTTATGTTCTTTTTATTCTTTAGCTTTCCTTGTGGGTGGGAGTGCTCATAGATAAACACTAATAAAGAGAGGGTTTATTAAATATTATGAAAATAAGTTTGATTTTGATGCATTAGGTATAAATTATTTTGAATCTTGTACATTGTCAATTATATTATTGCTTTACAATTTTCAAATAGTACATTTATCGATATCTCTACATGGTGATAAAGTTTTCAGGAAAGGACAAAATTATTATCATTGTAAAAGTTTAACCAGAAGTAGCAAGTGATTGTTATTATCAAAGTTTGAAGTAACTCTCTATTATTTAAAAAGGATTAGTATCAATAGTTCAGCCTAAAAATTTGGAGTTCTATAGTGCCTAATGGACAGAAGAAAAATATTTTTTTAAAATAGTGCAGTGGTTGCTCAAAATATAACAGTGTTATGTTGGGTTCTCAATTATATCTTTAAAAAGTCTAACTTATTCAAATCTATTTTCTCTCACTATTTAAATGAAGTGGAGAGGAGCCTTTTAGTTTAATAAAGAAATTTATTTTTTAATTTTTGAAAGAGAGAAAACTTGTTGACATGTTCTCAAGCTATTTAAGTAAAATTATTATTCTTGCTTTGTTCACGGTTGGATTGGCTAAAATTCTAATAGTCAATTTGTAGCATAGGATTCTCTTTTTGACTAGTAAGATCGTCAATTGGAGATTTGTTATTAGGGAAATTAGTCTCACTTGTTTGAGCTTTTGTTTTGGCTTTCTTGACCTATACTTGATCCATGAGTTTGATTTATTGACTTGTGCTTACGGGTTTTTACTTCTTACATGAAGAGAGTTTTTCCACGTTAAAAATATTAGTTCTCTTTTGTGATTATTGTTGTCATTTTCTTTTGTTATTTCTCCTCATAGATTTTTTCAAGTTTGGGAGAATTATTTTCACGGCATACTTTGGTATTTTTTGTTGTTGTAATTATTTTCCCTCAAAATGGTATCAAAGCTCTTTGGTTTGGCCTTATATTTACTTGCTTTGAATAATGGAGGAAAATACAAAGATGGTTGGTTTAAATAGTACAAATTCTCATTTGTGGAAGGACAAGATGAAATACTTGTTGTTTGTGAAGAAAATGAATTTTCTTGTCTTTGCTACACAAAAGTTGAATTCTAGTCTACTGAAGAATCAAACTTTAAGCACCAATAGGTATGTGATTTTATTCGACAATATATAGAAGACAATGTTTATAATCACATTGCTAATGAGACACATGCTAGAACTTTGTGGGAGAAGATTGAGTCTTTGTATACTTCTAAGTCATACAATAATAAATTAAATTTGTTGAATTGCTTGATGAATTTAAGATACAAAGAGATGTCTTCAATTTCAAATTATATAATGAGTTTCAAGGGTTCTTGGATCAATTGTTAGGAATGGGTATCAATTTTAATACTCTACTGGAGTATTGGGAGATTTTTCGAGTTTCAATCACAGTTTCAATCCCTAATGGCATTATTTCTTTCCAGATAGAAAAAACGATGCTCTTAATAAAGAGATGAGAAGGAAGACACATGGTTCTTTATCTTATTCTGAGGTGCTTGACATAGAAAATAGGGGAAGAAGTCAGAAAAAAGAACCGAAAGGTGATAGAAAGAAGAACAGGACTAATTCCAAGTCAAGATACAAGAATGTGGAGTGCAATTATTGTAACAATGCACATTCAGAAAATATTGTTTTAAGAGGAAAAAGGAGAACAAATACAAATAGGTTGTGTGACCCTATTAAGAAAAAAGTAGTCAAAAGTCGTGATGTGCAGTTCATGGAAAACCAAACCATTGAAGACATGAACAAGGTGGAAAACATTACACCTGAGAAAGTTAATGATCTCACTATTGGTAGTCTAATGCAGTTGCTTATTCTCAATTTGGATAATGTTGAGATTGATGCTCAAGATGATTAGAAATATAGTGATGTTGATGATTAGTGGGTTGGAGATAAAGTAGAGGTTTTGATTGACGATGATCAAGAGGGACATGATGATGATCTTGGTGATACACCTGAATTTCCATAATTCCTTATCAGAAGGTCCAATTGGCTGATAAAATCATCTTCTAGGTATTCTTCTAATGATTATGTAACCTTTACTGATGGTGGAGAATCTAAATGTTTTGAAAAATCTTTGGATAGTGAAGAAAAACAACAGTAGATGGATGTAATGCATGATGTGATAAATCTTTGCATGATAATCATACTTATGATTTGGTGAAATTGCCTAAGGACAAAAGGGCTTTAAAGAACAAGTGAATTTTCAAGGTCAAGCAAGAGGCTAATTTTACATCTCCAAGGTACAAGGCCACATTAGTGGTAAAAGACTTTAGACAGAAAAATGGTGTTGATTTCAATGGATTTTCCCATTTGTGATGAAAATGTCATCCATTAGAATTGTGATAATTTTAGCTTCTATTCTTGATTTGGCAGAAGAGATTTACATGTAACAACTCATGGTTTTATTATTGAAGGCAAGAAAAATTATGTGTGTAGGCTAAAAAAAAGTCAATACAGGTAGAAGCAATCTCCAAGATAAAGGTACAAGAAGTTTGAGTTATTTATGTGTGATCAAGATTACAAAAAGGACTACTTTTAATCATTCTGTCTCTATTAGAAAGCTCTCTAATGATGACTGACTTTATTATCATGTTGTATGTTGATGACATACGTTTGTTGGAAAAAATATTTTCAGAATTGATAAGTTAAAGAAAGTCCTTTGACGAATCTTTTCCCAAGAAAAACTTGGGAGTTGCTAAAAAGATTTTTGGCATAAGTATCTCACGTGATAGAAGAGAATAGAAAATTTGGTTGTCATAGCAACACTACATCAAAAAGGTGTTATAGAGATTCCAAATGAAACATGTTAACGTTATGAGCTTCCTCTTGCTACTCATTTCAAAATGAATGTTAAACAAAGTCCTTTAAATGAACTTGGAAATACATATATGAGTATATTTCCTTTGGCATCTATGGTAGGTAGTATGCAATGATGTGTACAAGACCAAATATTGCACATATTTTTGGTACAATTAATAAATTTTTGTCAAATCTAGATAAAGAGCATTAGAATGGTGTGAAATGGATTTTAAGGTATCTTCATAGTATTAGTGATTTGGTGCTTTGTTTTTAAGGTGACAAAACTACTTTAATGGGTTACTCATAATTAGATATAGTTGGAGACATTGATTCTAGAAAGTCCACTTTGATGGGTTCACTATAGGCACGTGGGTCAACCTACCTGGTCTGCCCCATATTGTCATCATGTTTGCATCTGACCATTGCTCTTACAATTGATCCCTTTGTCTAGGGGTTTGCCATCAATACATGATACTTTGGATGTTAAGTTGTTGGAGTTGAATAAAGTTCATAGAGATGACAATGGTGTTGATATAATAACTAAGGCATTGCCAAGGAAGAATTTTGAAGCTTATTGTGAGATGATCGGATTAGCGGTCAGCTCCACATAATTGTGAAGAGGACATGCATTGGGTTGGGATCCCAACTATGAGTTTAAAACGTCTAACCTAGTCAAGTCATTTTATTTTATTATTTAATCTAAGTGCAGAAGGGTCTTTTAGGTCAAGAGAGATGTTTGTTTTTGTTGTCCTTAGAAGAGAGAAGAGAGAGAGAGACAAGTTTTTGGAATATTAATCAAGTCGCCTTAATAAAATTATGATTTCCATTTTGTTTACCGTTGGATCCAGTTAAAATTTTGACAATAAGTTTGTAGCATAGAACTCTTTATTTCAACCATTGGGATCATTAATTAGAGTTGCTCTATTTTATGTCTTTTTCTTTGTTTTTCATATTTAAGAACATTATTGCTATGATATATTTGATAGTTATATGGACTTGTTTGTGCTTTTAATTTAACTCTTTTATACATATATTTAATTTGAGTGGAATTTAATTTACCAACCTGTGCCAATGAATTTTTACTTTAAGAGGGTTTTTCAGTTTTTCCACCTTAAAAATATTGGTGTTCTCTTTTCTGATTATTATTGTCATTTTAATTTTCTATTATTCCTCATATATTCTTAGGATGCCGTAGGAAATTATTTTTTGCTGCATAATTTAATATTTATAGTTGTTGGTTGCCCATCACAAATATTATCCACAATATGGATTACAATGTTGCTCTTAATATGACTATAAAGGCTCCAATTTGGTTTGCTCCTAAAACCGTTAAGGTTGCAATAACTGTTCAAAGGTCTGTGACAGTTCCTAATAATGTGACTCATAATAAGATGACAATTGTTTATAATGACTCAGAAGACTATTCATAATATGATTCACATTTGTATAACATTTGTACAGTTGAACATGCTTAAATAAAAATGACTTTCATATAAACATGATACTAAAAAAATTATTCCATAAAAACGCTAATTGATTAAGATCAAGTCCATATTCACAAAATGAAAAGTATTGAAATTTATTAACAACACTCTAAATTGAATGAAACTAAAAATACAAAAATCCTGATAAAAACCACAGACTAAAAAACTAATACCTGTACCTTTTTATGTGAGCAGAATTAAAAACAGCAACAAAATTTAAAATTAAAACAAAAATAAAAAAATATTAAAAATAGAAACAAAAATATAATTTTTTTAAAAAAAGTCAGAAGCACTAAAAAATTAGAAAAAAGAAAAAAAGAAACAAAAAATAGAAAAAAAAGGAAAATAAAAGAAAAAACATAAATATTAAAAAATAGAAACAGAATAAAAAAATAAAATAAAAACAAAGAAGATGACAAACAGAAAAGAAACACAGACAGTTTTAAAAATAGAAAAAGAAAAAAAAGAAAATTAAAACAAAAAACAATAAAAAATAAAAACAGAAAATGACAAATAGAATCAACAAAAATAATAACTTAAACCAAAAATAAATAAAATAAAACAAAAGAAGATATGGTGAAATAAAATAAAATTAAATAGGTTATATTAAGATCAAATGTGAATATTTCCTATTTTCTACTATCATTAAGTAGCTCATAATATGGTTTAGTTAAGTAAGCATTTTTTTTGTTTTTGTTTCTTCTTAGACAAATAGAATTTAGTTTGTTTCAAGCTTTCTTTTATGTTTTAATTTTTAAATCTTTTAATCTGTTTTGTTCGAGACATTGTTTTGACTTGTTTTTATTTAGAGAGTTAAGCTGAATACCTTTTTCAGGTATGATAAGCATAAAGCGCTTAACTTCAATTCTCTTAGACGCTTTAGGCATAAGAACATTTAGATGTGTGTTTTTCTATTTCCTAAGAACCTAAGTGTTTTCCTAAGTTTTTCTATGTTGAGGATTTAGGTTCTAAGTCTTGTGTAGGTTTTCTATGTTGAAGATTCAGGTTCTAAGTCTTGTGTTTTTTATCCTAAGTTGTTTTCCAATTATTTTCTCCTATTAATGTTATTTGATTAAACACTTCATAACATGAGAGCGTCACGATATTAACTTAGTCGTAAAACATAATTAAAAGTACAATTACATTAAGAATGTCAATATTAATAAAAATTGTTCATCCATGAACTTAGTTCACTTGTACCTTATTTTTTTTTTTGTTTTGAACTTGATAGGCTTATTTTCTATTAAGATTGAAATATTTATATAATTTCGTTATTCAAACTCCAAGATGATAATATAGAATCTCAATTTAGAGAGAATGATTAGATATTTAAGATAATTATTCTAAAAGATTTTTATGTTAAAACGATTCTTAAAATAATGGTTTAGCAAAATCTATTTAATATATCTACATTTATTTATCCATTAGCTTAAGAAGCTTATAAAACATATCACTACATTAAGTACTTACTCAATTATCTATATTACCATTATTTTTAGTGGCTTAAATATCGAAGATCTTTATTAAACAAATCTTTCATATGTTTCTCTTTAACACTGAAAACTTTTCTTACTATAATAAGACAACAATTTAACTCTTAAAAACCTCATAGTCCTTAATGTATCCAAATCCAATAAAAATACAAGATAACAAAAAGTAAGAAAAAAAAAGTATTTTGTTTTCAAATAAGTGTATTTCCGAATAAAAAAAATGTATTTTGTTTTCCAAATAAGTAAATAAGAAAAAAAATTAAAAAATATATGAAAACAAATATAGATATACTTGTTAAAGTACAATCTCAACCAAATTTGAATTCGAGATAAGCTTCAACGTCTCTGTTTCAATTTCAAACAATACAAGACTGACATCCAAGCGTCCCTGAAACATTTTGCAAGTGCACCAGGACTAGTGTAGAGATTCTCAGGCACCCCAAATGCCCTGCTCAATGATATTTATCATGGAGTTGTTTGTTTGTAACTTGAGAATAAAAATGTCATTCTAATTTAAAATTTTATTTAAAAAATTAAAAAAATAATTAATGATTATAAAATAATTTCACTATAATAAGATACATGGGTATTGTAACATCCCAATATCTCACAATGGATAATTCATATTATTACATTTACGGTAACATCCCGTAATCTCACACTTAAAAATTCACAGTTGATATACATATTTTAAACTCAGATTTCAACTATAAACTCCTAAGTATAACTTGAATCCTTCTAACTTATCTTCGATCTCTTTCTTCATTGGTATTGCTTCAGACGACATTCCTTCATCTGCTCCCGTATAATATCACGCATTATACGATCATCGCATTCACATGCACACACATGTAAGGGTGAGCTAACAATTCAATACAATAAACATACCTCGATATCAAACCATACTA
Organism: Vigna umbellata; assembly: GCF_029865625.1. NCBI lineage: Eukaryota > Viridiplantae > Streptophyta > Magnoliopsida > Fabales > Fabaceae > Vigna > Vigna umbellata. The sequence continues at coordinate 15,860,133 of NC_142169.1, read as the reverse complement.
TGCTCACTATACCAGATCAAATTACATAAACAAATATGAGTTACACACTAAACCACATTGCATGCATCAATATATATCAAACACCAAATCAGAATGCATACACCAATATGCATCATGCATACACCAATATGCATCATGCATACACCAATATGCATCATGCATACACCAATATGCATCAAACACCAAATCAGAATGCATACACCAATATGCATCACGTCCATCCATCCCAAAAGTCATACAAATTGACTATATCGCATACATTCACATACTCTCCACATAAATCACATCATTATAATTCGCAATCATATTCAGATGCATAAATTCAAATCTAATAAAGTCCAATTATTTCAGAAATCATACAAACTGAATATATTCCAACAAGATATATTACACAATAATTTAACAGTACATAATCTGTTCAATAGGATTTAAGTTAAAAACTTGTCGAGTAGACTTCCAGGAAAGGGAGGTGCGTCACAATGGACAACTTAAGTACCAAGTCTTTCCTTAGCCAAAGTGTTCCTCAAATAGTTTTTAACAAATTTCTTATTTACAGGTTTAAAACAACAGCATATAATATTAACACCGAAATTTAATATAGATATAAAAAAAAAATAGAAATTTAAGCAATATTGAGATCTCTGAGAAGATACGAAATTAATATCTATAAATCTGTAACTCCGATTTCAAATCTGAATGGTCACAATAATTCATTATTTGTTATAAACTATATATTAAAATTTCAGGTTGATCCAACGGTTAACTAGATAGATATTGAGGTTTTACCGAGGTAACTCAGGTGCAGAATTTTAAGTGGTTTTCAATTATACTCAAAATGCGGAACTAATTTCCCTAAGCACAAACATTTAATTACAAATCTGAACGGTCAAAATGACTTAATATGTCTTATGAATTACATACTAAATTTTGGGCTCAATCTAACGGTAAATAAAATATATATGAAATGTTTACCATAATAACTTAAGAACAGAAATATAGTGTTCATCAGATTTTTCAAAACTTAAAAATTATTTTCTCCAAACATAGACTTTCAATTTATAATCCGATCGGTCAAAGTGTATTAATATATCTTAGGAATCATATATAAAATTTTCAAGTTGATCTAACGGTCAAATAAGTCGTAATATATATTTTACCGAGATGACTCAGTAATAGATCTACAGGGGTAATTAATTTACTCAAACATGCAGGATTTATTTCTCTAAGTACAGACTTCTAATTACAAATCCCAACGGTCAAAGTGAAGAAATAGGTCTTAAGATTCATATATTAAAATTTTAGCTAAATCCAACGGTCAAAATAATTAAAAGAAAATTTTTACCATACTAACTTGAAAATAAGAAAATTATAATCATGAAAACTAAATTTATATAAGTGAATAGATAACTACCATTACCAAAATTTTAACATACTCATAACTCATATTCATTATCATAACATGGATAAAAATCATATACAAGAAAGATTAGCTCCCCTTACCTCTATTCCAGACTTAATCTCCTGCTCCGAATTTGTTTCCCCGAAACCCTTCAGAACCTCTACTCTTCTTGCAACTAAAAATTTCTCCCTAACTCTTTCTTCTCTATTTCTCAAGCTCTCACTTGATTCCTCTTTTCTTAGTGCAAAATACCCTTCCCTCCCATGGCTATTTATAGTAAAAAAAAATTTACTATTCATTAATATTTTAATATTATTTATTATTTTAATATTATTTAAAAATAATATTTCAATCATTTTCTCACCAAATCTGATCCTAATTTCTACCTACTACTTTCTTCCATGCTAAGGAATCTTAATGCTGAAAATTTATTTTTACTATTTACTTTTTACTATTTACTATTTACTTTTTACTATTCCATTAAAAAAATTTTACTAAATAAGTTACCAAAAATTTGAACCTTTCCTTCTAAAATTACTATAATTTTATATCCAAAATTTACAATTTTATATCCATTAAAATTATTATTACTAATAAAATACTAAAATTTACTACTATAAATATATATATATATATATATATATATATTTTTTTTTATGGGTCTTACATTCTCCCCAACACAAAAAAATTTTCGTCCTCGAAAATTCAAAAATTCGAAATAAAGTTATGATTATTTCACCTTATCTCCTAGTTTCCTTGTAAATTCATTTACTCTACTTATTTTGTGCATCAAATTTCTAGCATGTCAAATTTGAAATGTATTCACGAAAAAAATTAAAATCATAAACCTTCAAAACACTTTTACTTGACTCTTTTAGCCCCATGAAAACCACCATTAAACATACCTCACTAGTCTCAAAATAATTCATTAATGTTTTAAAAGAACTCATCACTCATAAACTATTAATCACAAGATTCCATAAAACTTTTCATTCCTACTATAACAAGAAAGTGATTCTCCTTATAGATCCCTATTTAAGACTTCCATGACCCTGTTAAACTCTAAGAATCATTGTTTTTCCGTAACAACTTTCCATTATTTAATACAGTTTCTACTCCTAGAAATCGTACGCCTCCAAAAGCCACTTATGATTACCAAAATTTTATACTAGATTGCTCCACCTTACCCTATACTTCTATTTTCCGTAAAATTTCTAATTACTCTGATGATTACACGGAGTCCAAAACACTATTACTAAACAATTCATCCTTATGTTTTCTTTTCTATACCCATTTAACAAGGACTTGTCCAAAAATAATACTTATATTGAGTATGCTTTATAACATCCATAGAAACTCTTCCACACTTAAGATTATGCATCATTTCCTTCACTCGTCCTTGATGAACTTATCTGATTCTCGGTAATATTGCATTCACCCTTAACTACACTTAATGTTCAACAATCAACTCACAATTCTTGAAGACCATAAACTTCTAAAAACATATTGTAACATGACCAAACTATCCTTTCGATCATACCCTAGACTGCAATATCTATCCTTCACTTGCATTGGTCAGACATCCCTAAAATACTTGTCCTCATCCTTTATTTAACTCACACTAAATGTTGAACCACTATTTTCTTCACCTGATAAACACTTCTGAAATACTTAACAAAACTAGAATAATCAAGCTTCTTTCAAGATTATACTCCAAATTACCTCAACCTTTATTTAATTATTTTCCTAGCAACCATTACTAGCCTAAGTTAAAACATTCTTCAAGAATTAACTTATAAACTCTAAATCTTAGGAATATAAATTGTGTCCTCAAAATACCTTCCCACATCCTAACCTAATATGAATCCACAAACTTAATGTTATCCGTAACCCAGTACCTAACAACTGCGTATCTTTGATAAGACTCAACAGATCACTCAATCAACAATGTTATAATTTATGAAACCACTTATATCAATAAGGCCGAATTTAAAACTAACTAGCTTCCTTATCAGTACTGCACCTACCCATTTAAATAAACTACGTATGCCATATAAGTTAAATCCATCCTATAACATTAAAATATAGCTTAATGGTTACACTAATTAATCCTCTAATACTTGAAATAACTCCCATAGATATAAAGAATTAATGGGTCATCAAAAGATGTCATAGCACAAAACCATTGTGCCAAGTATCCCTTCCTACCACTCTATTCAAGAACTTTTTCAGGCAAGTACACCTTCCCAACCATTTAACCACCATGTTACTTCCTACCACTCGTCTATAGAGATTATCAGGCAATCAACCACAACGCAACCTCAATTATAATGTGCTCCCCGAGATCAAAACCATATCCCAAGGATATTTAGTGTTAACCAAATCTCAAATTTTTATCTTATGCGAACTAAAAGTAAGTATAAACAAGTTCACTCATACACATCACTGGATAGAGATCAAGGTGCGACATATAAATCTTTACCCATCCTTTACATCACTATTGAGGTTTGAATACTACCATATAACTATACCTGATGAAATTTCTCCAATCACAACCTACAACTTCTTAATTATTCCAAATTCCCTAATCACATTGCAACCCTCCTTTTTATCTATTTCCAAACTCTTCTTCTTCCTTATCTTGTCATGTTCATAATAATATCAATTCAACCTACACTACCTCTACTAACTTTAATATTCCAAAATCAATAAAATTTACAACCATAAATCATGACATTTTAATCCTATCATAAAAATACCAAATATTTGCATAAGTCGAAAGCCAAAATTTTCGTACCTGGATTTTCTCCACTACTCCTCATACCACAATCACATACTCTCAAATCTTATCTCTAATACATTTACTAAAAAAATCTAACCATCTCCTTTTAATCATCCATTTAGCTTAAAATCCTTCCAATAAAAGATCTCGTGTCCTCTTAACTTATAAATTTCTCCTCCTATTAAACTTTCTCTCAATCCTCTTTATTCCTTATATAACTTCTCATCTACTCTTCTTCGTCTAATATTTGATTTATTCTTAATCTACTTCAGTATTCCTATCCTTTTTTTTTTTTTTTTTTTTTTTAAACTTTCTCTTCAAATCTTCCACCATTTTCTTTCTTCAGATTCCAATCATCACTGATACATCAATCCATGTTACCAATCTCACACAATGTCATTCCGTTTCTCATCAACACTTCCTTCTCTTCTGACTTTTAACGTTATTGATATACTAAACCAAACTGATTTCTCAAACCTTGCTACATTCATGCTTATCCAAAGCTTCTCTAAATCTAGCCTTTGAACTCAACTCCTTTTTGTGAAACGTAAGATATCTGATCTATTAATTTTTGTTCTAGAAACTTCTAAAAATTTTACTTCTAAACACCAACATCTTCACTCATCCTTTGAAACTTAAACTCTAGTATTATATTTTCCTATCAAGGCTTTAACTAATTCTAATATCTTTCCTCAAACCCTCAGAATTAAGAAAGGAAAATCATCTATGGTAAAAGTCATGAGTAGTTAGACACAATACTCTACTACCTAGATTTGGAGGAAATGGTAAATTATACCATTTAGACTCAATTCTTCACAGAGAAGACACGGAAGACCCACAACACAGAGGTCATCCTAAGGACGAACTGCTCTGATACCATTAATGTAACATCCCAATATCTCACATTGGATAATTCATATTATTACATTTACGGTAACATCCCGTAATCTCACACTTAAAAATTCACAGTTGATATACATATTTTAAACTCAGATTTCAACTATAAACTCCTAAGTATAACTTGAATCCTTCTAACTTATCTTCGATCTCTTTCTTCATTGGTATTGCTTCAGACGACATTCCTTCATCTGCTCCCGTATAATATCACGCATTATACGATCATCGCATTCACATGCACACACATGTAAGGGTGAGCTAACAATTCAATACAATAAACATACCTCGATATCAAACCATACTATGCTCACTATACCAGATCAAATTACATAAACAAATATGAGTTACACACTAAACCACATTGCATGCATCAATATATATCAAACACCAAATCAGAATGCATACACCAATATGCATCATGCATACACCAATATGCATCATGCATACACCAATATGCATCAAACACCAAATCAGAATGCATATACCAATATGCATCACGTCCATCCATCCCAAAAGTCATACAAATTGACTATATCGCATACATTCACATACTCTCCACATAAATCACATCATTATAATTCGCAATCATATTCAGATGCATAAATTCAAATCTAATAAAGTCCAATTATTTCAGAAATCATACAAACTGAATATATTCCAACAAGATATATTACACAATAATTTAACAGTACATAATCTGTTCAATAGGATTTAAGTTAAAAACTTGTCGAGTAGACTTCCAGGAAAGGGAGGTGCGTCACAATGGACAACTTAAGTACCAAGTCTTTCCTTAGCCAAAGTGTTCCTCAAATAGTTTTTAACAAATTTCTTATTTACAGGTTTAAAACAACAGCATATAATATTAACACCGAAATTTAATATAGATATAAAAAAAAAATAGAAATTTAAGCAATATTGAGATCTCTGAGAAGATACGAAATTAATATCTATAAATCTGTAACTCCGATTTCAAATCTGAATGGTCACAATAATTCATTATTTGTTATAAACTATATATTAAAATTTCAGGTTGATCCAACGGTTAACTAGATAGATATTGAGGTTTTACCGAGGTAACTCAGGTGCAGAATTTTAAGTGGTTTTCAATTATACTCAAAATGCGGAACTAATTTCCCTAAGCACAAACATTTAATTACAAATCTGAACGGTCAAAATGACTTAATATGTCTTATGAATTACATACTAAATTTTGGGCTCAATCTAACGGTAAATAAAATATATATGAAATGTTTACCATAATAACTTAAGAACAGAAATATAGTGTTCATCAGATTTTTCAAAACTTAAAAATTATTTTCTCCAAACATAGACTTTCAATTTATAATCCGATCGGTCAAAGTGTATTAATATATCTTAGGAATCATATATAAAATTTTCAAGTTGATCTAACGGTCAAATAAGTCGTAATATATATTTTACCGAGATGACTCAGTAATAGATCTACAGGGGTAATTAATTTACTCAAACATGCAGGATTTATTTCTCTAAGTACAGACTTCTAATTACAAATCCCAACGGTCAAAGTGAAGAAATAGGTCTTAAGATTCATATATTAAAATTTTAGCTAAATCCAACGGTCAAAATAATTAAAAGAAAATTTTTACCATACTAACTTGAAAATAAGAAAATTATAATCATGAAAACTAAATTTATATAAGTGAATAGATAACTACCATTACCAAAATTTTAACATACTCATAACTCATATTCATTATCATAACATGGATAAAAATCATATACAAGAAAGATTAGCTCCCCTTACCTCTATTCCAGACTTAATCTCCTGCTCCGAATTTGTTTCCCCGAAACCCTTCAGAACCTCTACTCTTCTTGCAACTAAAAATTTCTCCCTAACTCTTTCTTCTCTATTTCTCAAGCTCTCACTTGATTCCTCTTTTCTTAGTGCAAAATACCCTTCCCTCCCATGGCTATTTATAGTAAAAAAAAATTTACTATTAATTAATATTTTAATATTATTTATTATTTTAATATTATTTAAAAATAATATTTCAATCATTTTCTCACCAAATCTGATCCTAATTTCTACCTACTACTTTCTTCCATGCTAAGGAATCTTAATGCTGAAAATTTATTTTTACTATTTACTTTTTACTATTTACTATTTACTTTTTACTATTCCATTAAAAAAATTTTACTAAATAAGTTACCAAAAATTTGAACCTTTCCTTCTAAAATTACTATAATTTTATATCCAAAATTTACAATTTTATATCCATTAAAATTATTATTACTAATAAAATACTAAAATTTACTACTATAAATATATATATATATATATATATATATATATATATATATATATTTTTATGGGTCTTACAGGTATAATACTTAAGTCCTATAAACTCTTTTTAATGAGATATTGACATGATAAAAAAAATATTTTATATTTTAAAAATTCAAAATGATGAAAATAAAAATAATACACTTTTATCCTAAAATGTACACTTCTACATAATTATTGAAAAAAAATAATTAAAATGTAAATTTTGTAAACCTTTTGAATAAATATTGTAAAATCCTTTAAAAGTGATTGGTATAATAAAACTAAAAAAGATAAAAAAAAATTATAAATAATTCCTATAATGTGGATGACCTCCAATTATTATGAAAATTAAAAACATAAATAATAAAACAAAAATATAATTGTGGAATGATTACCCAACTCATAACCCAACCATACGAAAAAGAATGGTGGGGAGGGCAAGATCGGTTTCGTCACATTTATTGGTGGGTCCACCAAACCAAACCCGGTAAAAACCGGATCCGGATATCTACGCGTATTCAAAAAGTTAACGTTATTATACCAATTTTCTAGTATCGGGTACAGACAAGCATAGCCACCCATGAAAGAGGCAAAACAAAAGCTCAACCCTGCAACCCTTCACTTGTGCTTCCAAATTCCCAAGCGTTCCTTTCGGTGATTTCTTCATTACTCTTCATTATATTCCAAGCACCACCTAAAGGTACAACCTTTTCTCTTATCTCAACCGACAGCTACATTTTTCTTTTCTGGGTCCAAAAGATCCGCTTTCCCTTCTGATTTTCCGGGAAGATGACTGACTGGGCACCGGTGTTAATCGGGGTGGTGCTGTTCGTGCTGCTTCAACCGGGTTTGCTTTTTTCCTTTCCGGGAAACGGGAAGCAACTTGAGTTCGGGGGCATGAAGACAAACGGCAAAGCTATTTTCATCCACACACTCATCTTCTTCGCACTCTACTCAATCCTAATCTTGGCTGTTAAAGTTCACATCTACACTGGCTGAACCGGTTGCCGGGATCTGGGTTCCCTTTCTCCTCCAAGGTATACTATTTGTTTACTGAGAAAAGAAATACCATTGTTGTCTTCTGCTTTTGCTTTGTTGTTGTTGTAACCTTAGTACTCAAATAAAAAGCAAATATTTTTCCTTTTGGCTATGGGAAATGCATAGATCTGCAGTTTTTTTGGTGGTTCTGTTTGCTGCCTTAGTATGATGCTTTAATCTGAACTAACTAACTTCCTTTTCAAGTGCCTCCTGGATCCAAAAGCTTGATTTTGTACTTGATGATAAGGGTTTTTTAGGTTAGTTTGCCATGATTGTAGTTAAAGCAATATAATATTTTTACCTCATGCAACATTATTTTAAATTCCCTGAATAATTTTTTTTATTGAGAATCGATTCTTGACGGAAAATTAAATATATACAATTATACATGTATATATAAACTATGTACGTGCTTTATTTAAAATTGTTTTAGCTAGTATTTCGTAAATATTTCAGAATGAATCTAACCATGTATAATAGTGGTTTTGAAGAAAACCAAAAGATTTATATTAGATGTAATAAACTTGTGGCTTAGGTGTGAACAAGGCCTTGTACCTATGATAAGGGGAAAGTTGAAATAACTAAATCCGAATTTTTCACTGAGATACTTCTCTAAGGCTTAGTTGTTAGGCTTTGTTCACTTCGAGGATATCGTAAAAAATGATTTAGATAAAATGAGTGGATAAATTTGAGGGTAAATTTTTTGTTGTTTATTTAAGTGAATTTAGAAGTAAATAAGAGTGAATTTGGAAATAAAATTTGTAAAAATTAGTAGAATTTGATTGATGTGTCAATAAAAAAATTGTTTAATTGGAAGAAATTAAAAATTATCAAAATGCTCTTAATTATTAAAGTAATGTTAAATAATAATTTTTAGTGTTATATTTAATTGTAAAAATATTTATAAAGAGTAAAATATTAATGTTAATTATTAAAATTAATTTTAAAAATGTAAAAAGTTATAATTTAGTAAAATGAAATTATTTTTAAATTTAATATTTTTGAAAAAACAATTTTAAAGGTAGTTAGAGTATTACATGATATAATGAAGTGCAAACATAATAACATATAAATATATTTGTCATAATTTATGATGAAGTTGCTTTGGTGAAATATGTAAGCAATCTATTGAAACGATATTGTATTGGCATCCATATTACGTGTATTGTATGAGATGAATGTGAAGATAGAAAGTCGAAGCATTGTTTGAATAAATTATCATCTTGAATGTTCATAGTTCATAATAAGTTTTGAATTTCTTCTGAAGTTGCATTAAATGAATGAGTCATGACTGTTAACAGTGAATTTCGACGTTCCATGGCCTGAATTTGTTGTTCAAGAATTGCACAAAGCTTATTCTTTTAGTAATTTTCTTTTTCTATTCATCAATGATTCGAAAATCCATCTGAATTGCAATTCATTAAGTTAAATAGAAGTATGATAATTGATGTCAAAGCAAGTAGAATTGAAATATATCTAATGTAAGAAATAAAAAAAATAAGTCAATGTAAGTAAATAAGTCATATAATACTATCACCGAATAGTAAATAACTTAATCATCTAAATGGTGAAGAATTAAGTTAACATTATGATTCATGTTAACAAATTGTCTCTTCATGTCGAGAGATAAGTTTGACAAGTTATCTTTAATACGCTGAACTTGTCTCTACTTTTGTTTCATATCATGCATTATGTGTTGCAAGTCTTGTACCCCTTTCCAGATTTGGGTCATCATAATAGAATTTGAAGGATATCGAGGAGGTTGCACAGGGTTCTCATGTTGAAGACTGATGTTGTGGTTGCTCTTCATCTTCATCATCACCGAAGTCGTGTTGTCAAACACCATTGACATTAACAATATTCAACCTCTTCAAAGAATTAGATGAAAAATGTTGTCTAGTGCCAATCTGAGTACTAGCATCGACATCAAGATGTACTCCAATGTATTGCATGATTTGGGTGATCAAGACACCGTATGGTAGGGGTGTATCACCAGTTTTGCATTTAAGCATATGTTACACGATGTGATGAGACCAATTGATATGTATATTATTTTTGAGCACCCATAACAAAAAGATATCTTCGTGCAATAATTTTGCAAAATTTTCAGTTCGTGGATTCAACATGTGCACAATAACATAATGCATAAGTGTATAATTAATATTCAAACAACCAACCGTTTTAACACGTTGACCCTACATTTCTGGTCTAACCATAGTAGCCAATGCCATCTCAAGGGCATAGGGAAAGTCATTTGGGATATTTGCGAAACACAATTTCTAACCCTTGTACTTCATATTAGCACCATTAATCAAATCAGCAGGTTTCAATCTAATTCTTCTCTAGTTAATCTCATTGAGAAGATATCCATTTTCAGAAATCCTCATATTTGAATAAAACACTTTGATCAAATCTGGATAGAAAGGTCGCTCCAATGTAAGAAAATCTACCACTCCTATGTTGAAAATATAAGTTTGACGCGGCAAATGATTCGAAATTCATGCTTTTTGGAACAACAATATTTCTTGTGTAGAAGTCAGTGACATAGTGTTCCTTCTTATGACTGTCACTAAAGAAACGATACTGATGTAAGTAACAAATGGTTTGACATATGTAAGAGCTTTTGTCTCAGTTGTGAGTTCTTTTCCTTTACAGCTTTTTTTAGGCTTTTTAGATGATGATGATGTCACTTACCAATAACTTCAACAAAACAAAAAATAAGACCAATAACAAGTTAAGTCATAAGAACAATTCAATATTAATAATAACAAGATCATTCACAAACTATTATGAGTCATAACCATTACTTAAATATTATAGAATATTAAAAAACAAGTCATAATTACAAGAACTAAAACTATGGCATTGACACCTGTGGTCAGTCACCTTCCATCATCATTTTGCATAACTTATTCCACCTCTTATATAGTGGAAGTCCCATCAATCTTTTTGTACATGTCAGATTTCCACATAGGAAATCATAACATTGCTCTAGGAAGATTTCATCTGAAATATTCATTGCACTCAGCATCACATATATGTCGCCCTCTGTGTATGTGAATGTAGGGGAACGACTTTGGATCTCCGTTTGGTTACTCATAATTTAATTTCTCTTTTCCATGACAATGACGTGTCGTTTGACCATGTTTGAAATCTTCTCAAAGTGAACATTGGTAGATCCCATGACATTTGTGAAGTCATCTGGGCTGGTCGTTAATTTATCAAATTGAGCATCAATTACATTAACCATAGGTGCTTTCCTCTTCGACCCTCGTGAGGATGAAGTTCCTCCAGATGGGACGGAAGGCACATATTGAGTTTGGCCTGGACTACACTCATCCACAGATGGGGGAGATGGTGGAGTTGGGTCTATAAACCCTATATAGATGGGTTGCACCCAGCTAGAACGTATGTGAACACAATACAATCAGTCTTTCCTTTTCCTTCTAAACAGTACAATCCTCGAAAGTGAACACAATGTTAACCTTGTCTGGAGAAAATAGATAGAAGAAAAAACAAGGAGAAGGGCAACACAACACAACACAAAACAAGGAGAAAAAACACTGTATTGTCCAGGGTGTAGCTCATCTATCCAAGGTTTACAGACCCAACTCCACCATCTCCTCCATTTGTGGATGAGTGTAGTTCAGGCTAAACTCAATCTGTGTCTTCCGTCCCATCCGGAGGAACTTCATCCTCACGAGGGTCGAAGAGGAAGGCACCTATGGTTGATGTAATTTGATAAATTGACGACCATCCTAGATGACTTCACAGATGTCATTGGATATACCAATGTTCACTTTGAGAAGATTTCAAAAATGGTCGAACGACAAGTCATTGTCATGGAAAAGAGAAATGAAATTTTGAGTAACCAAACAGAGATCCAACGTCGCACCCCTACATTCACACATAGGGCGACATATATGAGATGCTGAGTGCAATGAATATTTGAGATGAAATATTCCTAGAGTAATGTTATGATTTCTTATGTGGAAATCCGGTATGTACAAAAAGATTGATGGTACTTCCACCACATAAGAGGTGAAATAAGTTATGCAAGTTGATGATGGGAGGTGACTGACCATAACTGTCAATGCCACAGTTTTAGTTGTATTGTAATTATGACTTGTTGTTTTTTAACATTCTGCAATATTTAAGTAATGATTATGACTTATAATGGTTTTTGAATGATCTTGTTATTATTAATATTGAATTGTTCTTATGACTTAACTTGTTATTGTTCTTATTTTTTGTTTTGTTGAAGTTATTGGTAAATGACATCATCATCATCCAAAAAGCCGTAAAGGAAAAGAACCCACAATTGAGACAGAAGCTCCTACATATGTCAGACCATTTGTTGCAAAAGTATTAGATCATCGTCGTTTCTTCAGTGGCATTCATAAGATGGAACACTATGCCATTAACTTCTACACAATAAATATTGTTGTTCCAAAAATCATGAATTTTGAATCATTTGCCGTGTCAGGCTTATATTTTCAACATCGTCTTGTATTTCAAGGAGTGGTAGATTTTCTGACATTGGAGCGATCTTTCTATCCAGATTTGATCAAAGTGTTTTATTCAAATATGAGGATTTCGAAAATGGATATCTTCTTAGTGAGGTTAACAAGAGAAGAATTAGATTGAAACTTGTTGATTGGATGAATGTTGCTCAGATGAAGTATGAGGGTTAAAAATTGTGTTTCGCAAATATCCCAGATGACTTTCCCTATGACCGAGAGATGAAATTGGCTTCTGTGGTTAGACCAGAAATGCAGGGTCAACGTGTTAAAATAGTTGGTTGTTTGAATTTTAATGATAGACTTTTGCATGACGTTATTGTGCACATGTTGACTCCGTGACCTAGAAATTTTGCAAAGTTATTGCACGAAGATATCTTTATATTGTTAGTGCTCGAAAATAATATACATATCAATTGGCGTCATCACATCATGCAACATATACTTAAATGCAAGGCTGGTGACACACCTTTACGATACAATGTCTTGATCACCCAAATCATGCAATACACTAAAGTAAATCTTGATGTAGAGGCAAACACTCATATTGCCACCAAACAACATTTTTCAACTAATTCTTTGAAGAGGATGAATATTGTTAATGTCAACGGTGTTTGGCAACACGACTTCGGTGATGATGAAGACGAAAAGCAACCACAACATCATAGTCCTCAACATGAGAATTTTGTGCAACCTCCTTCATATCCTAATATGATGACCCAAATGTGGGAGAGGGTACAAGACTTGCAACACAAAATGCAGGATATGGAACAAATGCAGGGGCAGGTTTAGCGTATTGAAGATAACTTGACAAACTTATCCTTTAACATGAATCGACAATTTGCGATTTAGTTCTTTACTATTCGATGATTTAGTTCTTTACTATGCGACAACTGAATCATAACGTTAACTCAATTCTTCACCATTTAGATGATTTAGTTCTTTACTATTCGATGATTGTATTACATGACTTATTTACTTACATTGACTTATGTGTTTGATTTTTTACATTAGCTATATTTCAATTCTACTTGCTTTGACATCAATTATCATACTTTTATTTATTGTCAACTTAATGAAGTGCAAATCAGATGGATTCTTGAATCATTGATGAATTGGAAAAGGGGCTTACTGAAAGAAGAAGAAATTCAGGCCATGGAGCGTCCAAATTCGTTGTTAACAGCCATGACTCCTTTATCTAATGCAACTTCAAAAGAAATTCAAAACTTATTATGGACAATGAACATTCAAGAAGATAAATTTATTTAGGTAGTGCTTCAACTTTCTATCTTCACATCCATCTCATACAAGACGTCTAATAGGGATGCCAATACAATATCGTTTCAATAAATTGCTTACATACCTGACCAAAGTAACTTCATCATAAACTATGACAAATATATTTGTATGTTATTATGTTCGCACTTCATTTATATCATGTAATATTCTAACTTCGTTTAATTAGTTGTTTTTTCGAAAATATTAAATTTAAAAATAATTTCATTTTACTAAATTATATTTCTTTATATTTTTAATATTAATTTTAATAATTAAAGTTAATTTTTTATTCTTTATAAACATTTTTTTAATTAAATATAACAATTATCATTTTATATTATTTTAATAATTATGGTCATTTTGGTAATTTTTAGTTTTTACCAGTTAAACAATTTTTGTATCTATCACATCAATCTAAATCTACGTTAATTCTTACAAACTTTACTTTCAAATTCACTCAAATAAACAACAAAAAATTTATCCTGAAATTCATCAACTCACCCTTTGCTAATCATCTCAAAACAAAACCTAAATTTTTTTCATAAATAACCTACTGTACTAGGATGATAATAAACTTTTTTTTAAACAATCGAATTACCTGTCCAAATTCGATGTCTAAACAATCGAATTATGAACTATGATATATGTTATAAGACAAGTACTTTTTGAGAAGCTAAGTTTAAGAAATTTATATTTATTTAGTAAAATTAATTTAGTTAAGAATAATTTTAGTGTAAAAAGTTAGAAAAAATACAATTAAATAGTGATGTGACTATAGAAGAAATTAATTGTTTTTTTTTTCAAATTTTGATGTTTAAAATTACAGTTAAAATATTATTTAATTATAAATTTGTATTTTAAAATAAGAGAAATGATATGAATAAATATAGTTGTAAAAAAATATTGTCATGTAATAATAATAATATTTTTAAAAATAGGTAAGTGATATAACTTATTTTAGAAATGTATATTTAATTAATAAATGTTGAAATATCTTATTTTTTATTAAATCACTAGTAAAAAATTGGGTTTTTACAGCGCACATTATGCCACGGTTCATCGGAAACCGCAGCATAATGGTGCGCGGTGGCAGTTTTGTAAATAAATCGAACACATATGCCGCGGTTCCGTGCTGAACCGCGGCATATACTCCCGTCAACCATCCCCTTTGACGCCACGTGTGAATAAAAAATTAAATAACAGAGTATATGCCGCGGTTGTCCAAAGAATCGCGGCATATACCCCTGCCAATTTATTGCAGGGGCTGACTGAATCAGAGAATTTCAAAAGTTACAAGGGTATATGCTGCGGTTGCTCAGAGCAACCGCGGCATATACCGCAGTAACTTCTCAACTTCTCTGCCAGTCAGAGAATTTCAAAAGTTACAGGGGTATATGCCGCGGTTTCGCAGAGTAACCGCGGCATATACCCCCTGTCATCTACTGAAATTCCCCAAAAGGCAGTTGGGGAGACAGTGTGTTCAGCACGTTACAGGGGGATAGGCCGCGGTTCTACGAGCAACCGCAACCTATTCTCCTACCTGAAATAAATTTAAAATTAATTTTAAATATTTCGAGGAATATACCGCGGTTGCCCGCTGAACTGCTGCATATAGTTTGAAAATAATTTCAAAAATGCCATTTAGGTTAATTTTTGGGTTAAATATGTTTTTAGTCCCTAAACTATTGACCGTTTCTGGTTTTCGTCCCTCTTCCAAACTAAGGTACGATTTGGTCCTCAATCTTTAAAAAACGTTCGTTTTAGTCGAAAAAACGAACGTTTTGAGGACTAAAACGAGGACTAAAAACAAAATTTTGAGGACTAAAACGAACGTTTTTCTAAAGAATGAGGACCAAATCGTACCTTACTTTGGAAGAGGGACGAAAACCAGAAACGGCCAATAGTTTAGGGACTAAAAACATATTTAACCCTTAATTTTTTTAATCCGTATAGGCCGCGGTTGCTTGTGAAACCGTGGCATATACCCCTTTTATACCGCGGTTAAGTAGTGAACCGCGGTAGATTCCCCAGTCAGAGTTAAAAATCAAAACGTTGGAACAATGTCGTCTTCTTCATCGCGCAGTGCTGTGTTTTCGCGTTTCTTCTCCCTCCGAACCACCCAACATCTCAGATACCTCGTTTTTCACCGTTTAAACTCAAAATTGTTCGGTCATTTCTCATTTTTGACGATAAGAAACTCTTTTAACCGATCAAAATCGTTTTAGACGATCAATACCTCTCCGCTGCCATTTCGTTTTTTTGCACCAAACGTTTTCGCCGCCCCTGTTCCAGGTATTTATGCCCTTTTGCATTCTTAACATGATTTCTTCATTAGATTTTGCATAATGCTATAGTTTTGGTAATGTATGAAATTTCTATAGTTTTGGTAATGTATGGTATAGTTTTTCTTAAAATTTTGGTAATGCATGAAATTGCTATAGTTTTGGTAATGTATGGTATGGTTTTTGCTATAGTTTTGGTAATGTGTGTTGTAGTTCTTGTATTATTTATAAACCTTAAAATATTATTCACTAAGTTTCAATGATATGTATGAAATTGCAAGTTTGATTTTTAGTAGCTTATCTTTTTATGTAATATTTAGGAATATGGATCGAAATTGGATTAATTTACCACGTATTAGTGCTGAGTACGAGAGAGGTGTAGAGAAATTTATACAATTTGCGCAACGTAATGAGGGGAGAAATGATGATGAAGTGAAGTTTAGATGTCCTTGTGTGAACTGTTTGAATGAGAGAAAGTTGAACGCAACTCAAATTAGAGAACATCTTATATGTGATGGTTTTCTAAGATGTTATACAACATGGATATGGCACGGCGAAGAAATGCATTTTCCCGCTGACTCTCAAACTGTAAATGTTACTGATTCCACCATGGAAGAAGATCGACCGGATGAAGACAAATTGGAGGACATGATCCGCGATGTTGGAGCAGAAAATTTTGCCAAAGCTCATGTGTATGAGACGATGTCGACTGATGCGGAAACACCTTTGTATGTCGGTTCAACTAAGTTCACACGTTTGTCAGCGGTGTTAAGGCTCATGAATTTGAAGGCGAGCAATGGATGGACTGATAAGAGTTTTACAGAACTGTTAACGTTGTTGAATGAAATGTTGCCAGATGGAAATACACTGCCCACTCGTAATTATGATGCGAAGAAAATTCTTTGTCCAATGGGTATGGAGTATAAAAGGATACATGCTTGTCCCAATGACTGCATTTTGTATAGGAAAGAGTTTGAATTTTTGACAAAGTGTCCAAAATATGGCTTATCACGATACAAGTCAAAAAACAATAGTGAAGATAATGGTCAGATAGAAAAAAATGGATCTGCTTTGAAAGTAGTTTGGTATCTTCCAATAGTGCCCAGACTTAAGCGTTTGTTTGCGAATCCCAAAGATGCTAAAAATCTTAGATGGCATGCAGATGAGAGAAAAATTGACGGGCTGCTTCGTCATCCAGCTGATTCAAAACAATGGAAAAATATTGATCGACAATTCCCCGAATTTGGTAAAGAGTGTAGAAATCTTAGGCTTGGTTTAGCCACTGATGGAATGAACCCATTTGGTAATCTGAGTACCAATCACAGTTGTTGGCCAGTTATATTGATAATTTACAACTTATCTCCTGCATTGTGCATGAAGAGGAAGTACATGATGTTGTCTATGATGATATCTGGTCCAAAGCAGCCTGGAAATGACATAGATGTTTATCTAAGCCCACTAGTTGAAGACTTGAAGGTTTTGTGGGTTGATGGGGTTGAAATATTTGATGCATTCGCTTCATAGACTTTTATGATGCGTGCAATGTTATTTTGCACCATTAATGACTTTCCTGCTTATGGTAATTTGTCAGGATACAGTGTCAAGGGTCATAAAGCGTGTCCTATATGTGAAGAAAACACTGCAGCTCATCAATTGAAACATGGAAGAAAGACGGTGTATCTGCGTCATCGGAGATTTCTAAAACGTAATCATCCATATCGAAGGTTAAAAAAAGCATTCAATGGAGATCAAGAGAGGGACGAAGCACCAAATCCACTTACTGGCCTTGAAGTTCTTGAAAAAGTTAATAAAATACATCATGTATTTGGGAAAACATCGAAGAAATCATCTGTAACGACCCCTTGGAAGAAGAAATCAATATTCTTCGATCTTCCATATTGGTCAAAGTTAGATGTTCGACATTGCATAGATGTGATGCATGTAGAAAAGAATGTGTGTGATAGCTTGATTGGTACATTACTCAACATTCAGGGAAAGACAAAAGATGGAGTTAATGCTCGTTTGGATTTGGTTGACATGAATATCCGAGAAGAGTTGGCACCCAAGGAGATTGGTAAACGTACTTATTTGCCCCCTGCATGTTACACAATGTCTAGACAAGAGAAGATAAGTTTTTGTGTATGTTTAAAGAGTATCAAAGTACCACAAGGATACTCTTCAAATATGAAGAGTTTAGTGTCAATGCAGGACTTAAAGCTTGTTGGCATGAAGTCTCACGATTGTCACGTCTTAATGCAACAGTTGTTACCGGTGGCTATTCGTGGAATTTTGCCCAAAAATGTTAGGCAGACCATAAACAGGTTGTGTTCATTTTTCTCGTCAATATGTAGTAAAGCCATCGATCCTACAAAGTTAGATGAACTTCAAGGCGAGATTGTTATCATCTTGTGTCAACTAGAGATGTTTTTCCCTCCATCTTTTTTTGACATCATGGTACATTTACTTGTTCATTTCGTTAGAGAAATCAAGTTGTGCGGACCGGTATACTTAAGATGGATGTATCCTATTGAGCGTTATATGAAGATTTTGAAAGGGTACGTTAAAAATCCATATCGTCCTGAAGGTTCGATGATTGAAAGGTATATTGCTGAAGAAAGTATCGAGTTTTGTTCAGATTACATG
Organism: Vigna umbellata; assembly: GCF_029865625.1. Classification (NCBI taxonomy): domain Eukaryota; kingdom Viridiplantae; phylum Streptophyta; class Magnoliopsida; order Fabales; family Fabaceae; genus Vigna; species Vigna umbellata. The sequence goes on along the minus strand of NC_142169.1, from coordinate 15,840,989 downwards.
ACATCAACGAATCCAATAGGAGTTCCTCGCACAGCATGGTTGAATAAATTTTCTACAAGTAAAAGCATCCGAGGTGTCAATGTGGTGACAAAAGATCGCGAAGAATTGTTGCAAGCGCATCTTTATATATTGAACAACACAGATGAGGTGATCCCTTTTTTGGAAGCACACAAAGCCATTGTTAAGAATAAAAATCCAAGACAATCAGAGAAATGGCAATTGATGGAGCGTAACAAAACATTTATGTCTTGGTTCAAATCCGAAATTGACAAAGAACCACATTCTTCTGAAACTTTATTGTGGCTTGCAAATGGTTTGAAGTTTGATGTCGTGTGTTGTACAGGTTATGAAGTCAATAATTGCACATTCTATACGAAGACTTTGGATGATAAAAGCACAGTACAAAATAGTGGAGTCAGTTTAGAAGCTGAGTCACTTCAATTTTCCACATCAAAAGATCAATCTCCTGTACTTGGATCAATGAGATATTATGGTATAATATAAGAGATATGGGAGGGTGATTACACCAAGTTTTTTGTTCCATTGTTCAAGTGTAAGTGGTTTGACAATAAGAGTGGTGTGAAAATAGATGACTCGGGTATGACACTGGTTGATTTTCGCAAGGTGGGTTACCGAGACGAACCGTTTATCATGGTACATCAAGCATGTCATGTTTTTTATGTCAAAGATCCTGCGTCTGACCATTGGTATGTTGCTTTTCAAGGCAAAAAACAAATTGAAGTTAACGAAGACAATCTGATTAATATTTATATTGCTGACAACCATTCATTTCAAACTACAACAAATTTGGATGACCAATCTGTAGTTGACGATGATGTACATGCAATTCGGTCAGATCATGATGAGGGAATATACATATGATGAATCCATATCTTTATGTATGAATTTTCAATTTCTGTATAAGTATTTTATTAATATAACATAAGTTTTCCTTTTATACATTTCCTATGATTACTATTACATGTTTTGTTAATTTATATGATATTACATAAGTCTTGAAATAAAATTTAATGTTGTTATTTATTTTGACAGATATATGGCTGATCATCCACATTCTTCAGGGGATGAGGCTCCCCCAACCAGATCCACTAGAGGACCCACTAGGATGAAACAAATATTGATCAGGAAAAATAGTGGTGAAAGAACTCCGGTGAATGTGAATGTCACCACGGGTGTGGCAACTGGCCCCCATGCAGATGACTTCCGATCATACCTTGGAGTAGTGGCACGTGATAAGATTAGCATTCTCATTCCATCTTTTGATCATGTGTCCGAGGTTGACCGGAACATTATTTGGAAAGATATATTGGTAAGTTAGTTAATAGCATTTGAATTAAAATTTGTTTATATTGATAATTTTGTACTAATACAACTTTATTATGTTTTTTTCAGATGACATTTGACATTCCAAATGTCACAACACTTAGAAATAAGTGTTTGTCAACTGTTGCAGAAAATTTCAGAAACTTTAAAAGCAAGTTGACATCAAGATACATCTTTGGACACCTTAAACATAAAAGTCCATGTAGTTCATATAAGTCCATTGATGAGGAGACTTGGCGGCTTTTTAAAGAGAGTCGGATGTCAGAGGAATGGCAGGTTAGTGTAGTTCATATTATTCAATTCCTCATTAGTAAATATATATCATATGAACTAATTAATTAATGTGTATGTGACAGGCAATTAGAAGCAAAGCACAAGGAACAAGTGCTCACAACAAAAACCCCCACCTATTATCTCGTGGTGGGTATAGGAAGCTTGAGGAGAAAATCCTCAAGCAAAAGGCAGATGCTATACCACCATCTCAGGGTGGTAGCCCTCCTCAGCCTCCTTCTCCACCGTCTAGACATGAGAAATGGAAGTTGGCCCGTATGCGACCATCGGGCACCTACTCTTCCGACACTGCACGAGAGATTTCTGAAAGAATTGTAAGTTATCACTATTCCTAAAATAATAAATATTGTCATTATACATACTACATTAAACTATTTAAAGAATAATGGTGTTTTGTAATGTTACAGGACGCCTTGGTTGAGCAGAGCTCCCAAGGCCAATTCACTCCAGAGGGTCGCCAGGATATTCTTACTGCTGCGATTGGACGACCTGAGCACCCTGGACGTGTACGTGCTGCAGGTCCTGGAGTAGGAATTACAGATTATTTTGGGAGCTCTTCTCGTCAGCCTTCATATTCATACATCGATACACAAAGGATGACAGAAGAGATCACAAAAAAGGTCCGACAAGACCTTAGAGAGGAGATCAGGGCCGAGGTGAGGGCTGAATTCCAGATGTTATACCAGCAGCAGTTTCAGAGCATGCGCCCGGTGCCATCTCCTATTGATCAGGAACATGTTATTCCTCCCCCTCCCACAGGTAAACTTAATAAACATTTATGTGCAATTATTTCTATCTCTTGTATAATCTAACATTTACTCTGACAGGGAGAAGCGGCAAAGGAAGTTGTTCTGCATCAGCCATCCCAGAGGATGACATGGACGATGGTAGTCCATGTCTGCTATACATTTTAGAGGATACTGAGATGGTGCTGGTAGCTCGTGGAACAGAGTTTAGGTCAACGACTGTATGTAATGGTATGCAACTATTAGAGGATGAGGTGAAGGTCTCAGTGGATGAAATGATCATACCAGATGCCTCGGTTCCTCTGTCCACAGAAGAGATTTTCACTGTGGAACAAGCATATAAGTCGTTTATCACTTGGCCTAAATTTTTGGTTAAACCAGTTTCTGACCCCTCGGTATGAAATTCTTCTTTACACTTCTCAATTTTAAAGGTTTTTGATGTCAAAACTTATCTTATCTTTTCATGTAACAACAGACGCAGGCACAAGAGAAGATTCCTCTATCTGAGGATGACCCTCTTTCTTCATTGCATCTACTTGCTGACATCCTTGATGATAAGCCTTTGGAGGTTGAGTATGATGCTAATGTATTTGGGGCAGGCTCTGAGGTCCCAATATACCTTAATAGCCAAGATGTCCGTGAGCTTGCGTCGGGAACACAAGAGTTGAATATTTCAATTATTCAACTATGGACGATGTAAGTCTATGACCAATTATTTATATATAAAATTGATTTATATATCAAGTATCCTTATATCAAAGTTAATTTTTGATTTCAGGTATATGTCTGGGGTCAGTAATAAGTTGGGGCGTTCTGATGATTATGGATTCATTGATCCCCAATCAATTCATGAATCAAATGATTTTGAGCAGATCAACATGAGTCTGATAAGAAGTTTTGGAAGGGGCAAGAAAATATACTTTTTGCCTTATATATCCGGGTAAGTGAACTTTGTTAACATAATAATGTTCCATATGTGATTTTAATATTTAATAGTTACGTTATTATGAATTTCAGGCGCCATTGGCAACTTCTTGTTATGTCTATGCAAGACAACTATGCTTTGTGGTTCTGCTCATTGCACAGGCCTCCTCCCACACAACTCAAACAAGCAATTGATTGGTAAGAACCTCAATGTTTGGACTTTCTTTGTTATATAAATGAATGCTAAAACCTTTTTTTATATACAGTTCTATTCCAGCAAGTATGATGATGGGTGGAAGATCAATTGTTAATAGTAGAAAGATTGCTTGGATTTCTCTCAAGGTTTGACATATGCTAAAGTCATACTTTGTTATAATTGTTTTATTTTAATGTTATTCACTAACTATTATCAACTGTGATGATATATTGTAGTGTAACAGACAAAATGGGTCATATGAGTGCGGATATTATGTAATGTATTGGATGACCCATATTGTTCGTTCTCACATCACAAGTCGTTGGGAAACGGTAATATTTAACTTTAACAAATTTTGATTTTTTCCCAAATGTTGAATTCATATACACTAATTAATATGAATTGTCTTTTGTAGAGATTCAAGACTACTACACCAGTTCCTGAGAAGTCACTATTATTCATTAGGAACGCTGCTGCGAAGTATATAATTAGATTATACAATAGCTCTTAGATTTAAACATTGCATTTGATTAGATTGAATTTTCTTAGACTTTGTAGTTTATTTGATGTTGAAATACATTTGAACATGTGTTTGTTATGTTCAAATTGAATTTGTGTACATGTTTTTATATGCAGGTCTGTTTTTGTGGTAATGGATATCACAAAAACAGACCTGCAATTTTAAAAAACTGCAGGGGAATATGCCGCGGTTCTAACCATAACCGCGGCATATAGTGTTTCGTTTTTTTTTTAAAATGAGACATATGGCCGCGGTTTTAGCACTAACCGCGACATATACTAGAGTATATTGCCGCGGTTCAACCGCGGCATATAGTGGATAAATTGTTTTTTTTTTTAAATAATTGAATTTAGGCAGCGGTTACGTAGACAACCGCGACATATTCCGCAACCTATATACCGCGGTCAGAACCGCGGCCTAAAGTCTCTGACTTACTACCGCGGCTGAATATGCCGCGGTTCGTAAACCGCGACGTATAGTGAAAAATAACCGCGGTAAAATCCCCTCGCTGCACTAGTGAATGTTGAAATTTTATAATTTAATATAAATTTAAATTAATAAAATTGCATGAGTACAAATTAGAAAATAAATAAAATTGATGATTTATATTTGGATAAAAATATAATTAAAAAATGGTCGAGTGAAAATATAAATTATAAATATTTTTGTATTTAGTAATATAAATTTTATTTAAAAATAAGTTAATAGAAGAATTTTGAAATTAAAATAATTTTGTCTGTTTTTTAAGTTAGTGATTATTTTTTAAATAATGTATTTGATATAAATTTCATGAAATTTATTGGACTTAATAATATAAATTTGAAGAATAATTTTCTTTATTTAATTTATTAAAGATCGATAGGTGTAATTTTAGTGAGTGTATAATATAAATGATAAATATGTTTGTATTTAGTAATATAAATTTATTTATAAATAAGTTAATAGAAGACTTTTGAAATTAAAATAATTTTGTTTGTTTTTGAAGTAATTGATTATTTTTTAAATAATGTATTTGATATAAATTTCATTAAATTTATTGGACTTAATAATATAAATTTGAAGAATAAGTTTTTTATTTAATTTATTAAAAATCGAGAAGTGTAATTTTAGTAAGTGTACAATATTTAGTTTTTATTGACAAGTAAAGAAACAAGATTTGTTTTTTCTAAAAATTGATATATTTGTAAGAAATATTTAAAAAATATTTTTTTTTTGCTGAAATGTAATTTTTTTAAAGATTTCAACTATATTTTTCATATATAATCATTTAAGTAAATAGATATTAGTTGATTTTCGTAAAATGTACATTTTTAGTTAAAGTGATCGTTATATAAATAAATTTACTGTAATTTAGTATTATATAAGTATAAGATAATTAATTATGTTAAGTGGGTCTTTTAAGGTTTGAAATATATTTACAATGATTTTTTTAAGTGTTTTAGAGTATGATAATATAAACATTTTCTTGACTGAATTCCTTTGTGAATATTGATCTATCCTCTAATTCTTGATTACTTTGATTAATTTTTGGAATTTTTTATTTTCTTGTTGGATTGAGACAAACTTGTGAACTTTGGTGGGTTGGCCAATAATTTGTGTTTAAACTCTAAAACAAATTGTTGTAGATTTTGATTATTACATTCAATCTATACACAATATTGATGTATGTGTTGAAATTATGGCAGGTATGTTTACAAACACATGAAAACATGAGAAATGAAGATTATGATACTTTTCATAGAATCCCCTTCATCCAGTTTAATGATGAATTTTCTAGAGGTTGAACTTATCCCGTGTTTACTACCCCTTCTATTAATAATGTTGTGTCGGTTTTATCAAATTGAAATATCCTATGTTTTATTTTACATGAGCATGTTATAGGACTTTTGCACTTTTGATTAGACATGATCTCATGGAAGCAGTTCCAGGCATTACACGTCCGAGGACCAAAGAAGTAGTGGATTGAAATAGGTGCAGTGGAAATTTGGTGAACTGAAGGTGTTTCACGAAGGTTTGAATGACAGAATGGTTGGTGTTTGGAGCCTCTAAACTCATAATCTTCCTACTAGGGAAGAAAGCTAGAGGAGATTGGGAGAATAAGGACACAAGATTTGATCCAAGAGTATAAGAAGTTGAAACAGGTTTTCTGCATATTTCATTACACTCGAAAGTAGAAAATTACATGATATTTGCTTTCTTATTTATAGGTGAAGAGGTTATATTCTCTGCCAATTTCCCTCTCTAAAATTCGACTACATCCAGTATTATAGGCCAGCTGACAAATGCTGCTTCACATAGTCAGCCGAGTACACACATGAAAAATGCTACTTAGTAAGAGCTGGGCGCGCGTCTTGGTTGGGTACGAACAAAATCCAGAAGGCAATTCCCTTTGTAATCTCTAATCCAGAAAGCAACCTCAAATATGGAAGTCAACCAGATTTTCTCCGTTTCTTTGCTCTTTTGCTTCCTTTGACCAAAGAAGCTCTTGGCTGGTTGGTCTATGATCTCCTAGATAGGTTTATTGAGTCCTAATAAAGTAAAAATAAACAAGTATTTAATGGTTAGAGTCCTTCTAACGCTTAAAGAAAAACAAGAAAGAGCTTTTAAAAGTCCTTTTTTCTACTTTCCTTTTATAGCTTTAGCTTAAGTTGATGCTCCTTTGAATGGATATCCATTTAGTTCCCTAAATAGGTTTCCATTATACCCCTCTTAAAAAACGATTTGTCCTCAAATCAAGAAGGTATAAAGAAGCATAACTTTGACTTATTGTTTTCCTCCTAGATCAAAAATATATCTTCAACAAATAACAAAGATGAATATTATTAAAAGGATGTATCCAAAGAAAAGAATACAGAAAGAAAGCCTTTTATTTTTGAAAAAGGATTTATTAGAAAGATCCTTGGACTTTATTGTATGTTTTCTTTCACTTTGTTTTGAACATTCCCCTTCATTGTGTAATAAAACAAAGTGATGTTTTTTAGAAGAAGATTCAATATATTTACCTTTGGATGAATAATTTAAAATCATGCATAACTTCTTCTCCTTTCTATTCTCTCCTTTAGAAGGTTGTTTATTCAACCTTTCTTCTTCTCTTTTTCAATTTTTATTTTTATTTTTAGTTCATCCTCTTTCACTTGTTGAGGTGTAAGAGGAATCAAAATTATTCTACTTCCTTTATGAAGAAAAGTTATTTTATTGGTGTAACCATCATGAGTGGATTTATGATCATATTGTCATGGCCTACCTAATAAAACATGCCCAACATCCATTAACACAACATCACATAAAATTGTTTCTTCATAGTTTTTAATGGAGATAGGTACGCTTACTTGTTCTTTGACTATTATTTCTTCATCGTCTTTTATCCACTAAAGCTTATAAGGCTTGGGACGAGGAATAATAGTTAAGGCCAACTTTTCCACCATTCTAGAACTACAACAATTACAAGATAACCCATTATCCATAATTAATGAACAAGTATTTTCAAGAATTTTGCATCTTGTGCGAAATAGATTCTCCCTTTGTGATTGTTCTAATTCTATATGTTGACTTCCAAGAAGTCTTCTAACCATAATAACTCTCCTCCACAATGTAAGACTTCTTCCTCGTAAATGGAAGTATTTCAATCACTAGAAGAACCTTCATCTTCATCTTGATGCTCTAGGATATAAGTAGACCTTTGGTTTAATACCTCTTTTGGTCCCTCGAAAGGGGGCCAATGTTCAATGTGGTCCCACCTTTTTTTAGAAGTTTAATGTAGTCCCATCTTTTGTAAAAAGTGTACAATCAAGTCCTTTTTGGAAACGGCGTTAAGATTTTAACGGAGCAGCTGACAGGGTGGACTGAAGTTAGCTACGTGGCTTTGTGTGGGTAATACGTGGCTGTGAGTGGGTGCTACGTGTAACACCCTAATATTTTAAAGGGTATTACTAATAGTAGAGACTAAATTAATTTGATATCTCATATAAACAATCAAACTTTATTTCAATTACTCCAAAGTACAGTACCAAACTTACAAACTTTAAACAATATAGTCTTCATCATTGAAATTTCAACTTATAAGTTTTACACAACATAATCTTCCCAATACAAATTTATTCTTTTTACAAAAATCCCTGAAAGTTTTTTCCCCGCATCTCTCTCATCTCTAAGCTTTTTCAACCGCATCTGCAACATTATCTAATCACATATAACAGGAGTTATATGATCATAGTACAAACAAATAAGGGTAAGCCAACCATATCATAAAATCATTAAACTTGTAATAAAAATATTATAATCATGTATTTCTGCAATTGATAAAATATCATTATTCCGATGTCATTAATTCATCATTATCAAAATCATCTTTTCCATTTCCATAAATCTTACAAGTGTACTATGCTTACTCATGAAGCCTTATGGTCAGACCGCTCTCTGCCTGCTTCCTTAAGCCTCACTTATATACTATGTCTTACTTTCTGAAGCCTTATGGTCAGACCCCTCTCTGCCTGCTTCTATATAACTTACGAATCATATGTTTATGTCAAAGCCTTATGGTCAGACCACTTTCTGCCTGCTTTCATAAACCTCAGGTGTTACATTGCTCATACCAAACTCGAACATACTACTCCCGGTAGTAAACATCATTTCATAAGTAATGATTTCTCATATCCACTCCAACATTTCATAAAACCAACAATTCATACCCTCTTATCCACCTAACTCAATCATGTTCATTCTTTAATCATGAATTCATAATAACCCGTTTTGGTATCAATAAATTAAACATATTGCCATATATCATGCTTCATATTATAAACTCATTTTGCCCATAACGAGTATAACTCAACATATTTTCACCAAACAAAGATCATGGATCAACCAAAATATATCAACATATCGTAGGAACTACATATTAAAGTCTGGGCTCAATGTAATGATAAATAAAATATATATGAAATTTTTACCATGATAATATTATGCATCTACAATCAACTTGTTTTATTTTATTTTCATCCTAGTAGAGATTTTTCTTTACCCCAATTGGTCACCGGAGAGGACCCAGATGTCTGAACGCATCAAACTCACCTTCGACGCCAGCACATATGACTAGTCACAACTGACTGGACCAGACCAGGGCTGCTCTATGATCAGGGATGTGCCAACTCAGGTTTTTAAGGTTCCTCTATCCTACCAACAAAGGGAGACCCTCAATAATTAATCAATTTATTTATTTAATTTATCTACCTTGTTGTCTTATGCTCTAAATCTAAAATGCCAAATTTTAATATTTTTACTTCCTCTCACAACAACCTCAAACAGTATCTGTATATCTATTTAATACTCATATATAAGCTATTACAGAACCCTTACTCCAGACCTTCTAACAAGATCAATTTCAGCCAACAAACTCATTCAATAAATTCATCACATCAGAACATGTACAATTTAACAGTTTCAGTTATAACACCCAATATAATAAAAGTCATAAAACAGTTTCGCAAGAGAACACCAGTTCAACATTCGTATATTTATAAATTCATACAAAAATAATTAGTTGCCCTTACCATCAAAATAATATTAATATAAAAATTCAGGGGAAACAAGAAGTTGAATCTGGCAGAGCCGGTTAGACAACTTCTCATCCTTCCACAAAGATGAAATAAAAAGAATAGATAAAACAATAAAATTTCTGGGGAAACAAGAAGTTGAATCTGGCAGAGCCGGTTAGACAACTTCACATCCTTCCAAAAATACAATATAAAGATAAAAAAAAAAACAACAAAAGCTTTGGGGAAACAAGAAGTTGAATCTGGCAGAGCCGGTTAGACAACTTCTCGTCCTTCCAAAAATACAATATAAAGATATAAGAAACAACCAAAGTTTTGGGGAAACAAGAAGTTGAATCTGGCAGAGCCGGTTAGACAACTTCTCGTCCTTCCAAAAAATACAAAAGAAACAAATAAATGTTCTCATTCAAAATTCAAGACCATACAGCAACAAAATACTACATATTCAAGATTTAGGATTAGAGAAAAGCAAAGTATAAGAGTGGCTTCCCTTACCTCTATTACAGACTTAATCTCCTCGCTCTCTGAAAACTTCCAGAATATCCCCTTTGCAGTTAGAAATTCTTCCAACTCTCTTCTCTCAACATTTTTCTAAGTTCTTTGGTGTAAATTTTCAGCCTCCCCCCTTGGCTATTTATAGTAAAAAAATTTACTATTCATTTGTACTATTCATTTTTACTATTCATTTGTACTATTCATTTTTTTATTCATTTTACTATTACAAAAATAATTTTTTATTTGCAAATTGGTGAATTCTGATCTCAAAGCTACGTGTAACACTTATCCTTTCCAAAAATAATTATATATTTTTTTTTTTACTATTCACTTTTTACTATTTACTATTCACAATTTACTATTCACTATTTTTTTTTTAAATTTTTTTTTTATCTAGTATCTAACTTACAAATATTTTCAAGGATCTTACAATCTCCCCAACAACAATTATTTTCGTCCTCGAAAATTATTTATTTAAACAAAGACTATTTAACAAAAGATTACTTACAAAAGAGATATGAATTTTCGAAAACCATTGCTCTGATACCCAATAGTGTAACACCCCGATTTAGGCGTTACAATTTATTTTTCCACAAAAATGCATATATTACTTTTCTTTAACAATTTTCAACACCAACAAAATATTAAGTGTTGTATTACAACACAAGTCTTCTAAAATAAAATTTCACACAGTTCATAAACTTCTTAAATTTAAAATTCCACACAGTTTGAAATTTCAAAATGTATTTATTTAGAAATCCCCCATGTCTCTTTTTTTTTTTTTTTTTTTTTTTTTTTTTCACAGATCTCTCATCTTCTAAGCAAGTCTAGAACCATATGCTAATTCATCTGAAATAGTTTATGCTCCCGTATAATATGACACATTATACGATCATTGCATTCACATACACAAACACAAACAATAGGGTGAGCTAACTGAAACAAGCATACAATCCATTCACAATCCGTTAATCATACATCCACAGTATTCAATACAGTTAAGCACACCCACTCAACATATTATCACAATATCATTGCTCAACAATTTTACTATTCCACTTATCAAAGTGTTACAACTTCACCTCATCCGACCTACTTACCAAAGTAGTACAAACCAAGTTATTCTCTCTACTTATCAAAGTAGCACCGCAAGACAATATTGTCTACTTATCAAAGCAGCACAGCAAGACATTATTGTCTACTTACCAAAGCAGTACGGTATAATTAATTCGCCTACTTACCAAAGTAGCATAAAACAAGATCTTCTGCCTACTTACCAAAGTAGCGCAGCAAGACAATACTCACATAGTTAATCTGCCTACTTATCAAAGTAGCCCGATTTATATCATTCTCTTTATCTCTTCATTCATCATCTCATCCTGCCTACTTATCAAAGTAGCGCAAATCACCCTGCTTACTTACCAAAGTAACGCAGACCCAACATCTACTCGCCTACTTACCAAGGTAGCGCAAACCAACATCATTTACATTATTTCAACAAATTATTCATAACCAACCACAACCCATCCAAAACTAATCATATTCAACAAACATAAGAGAACCGGTGAACTTTTCTCAATTCCCTTCTGTCTACTTACCAATGTAGCATAAATTAACAAAATTACATTTTCCTAACATATCATTCATAACCAATCACATGTCATCTCAACCACTAATACCAAACCAATCATGCTCAACAAGCACATAATAACCAATCAACATATCTCAGTTTCAATTCTGCCTACTTACCAAAGTAGCACAAATTAACCAAATTACCTTTTTCAACATATTATTTATCGACGATCTGAACCAATCAAACTAATCAACAACATGTTTAGATCATATGGTAAGCTTTTCAGTCCAATCCAACAGTTAATGAGGCGGAAATCATCAATTTTTTTATAAATGATCCAAAAACATAAATTAAGCAATATTGAGATCCCTGAGAAGTTACAAAATTAATATCTCTAAATCGGTACCTCCGATCTAAAATCCGAACGGTCGAAGTATGTTCCTATCTGTTAGAAACCTCATACTAAAGTTTCAGGTTAATCTAACGGTTAACTAAGTAGATATGAAGGTTTTACCGAGGTAACTCAGAGACAGAAATTTAAGTGATTCTCGGTTAAACTCAAAATACGGAATGAATTCCTCTAAGCACAGACATCTAATTCCAAATCTGAACGGTCAAGATCACCTAATATGTCTTATGAACTCCATACTAAAGTTTGGGCTCAATCTAACGGTAAATGGAATATATATGAAATTGTTACCATTATAACTTAAGAACAGAATCACATTGTTCATCAAATATTTCAAACTTTCGAAATTTCTTTCTCTAAGCATAGACCTTCAATTTCAAATCTGATCGGTCACAGTGTATTAATATGTCTTAGGGATTCTATATCAAATTTTGAGGTTGATCTAACGGTCAAATAGGTCAGAGTTCTATATTTTACTGAGACAACTTAGTAATTACAGGGGTAACTAATTTACTCAAACTTATAGGATTTATTTCTCCAAGTACAGACTTCTATTTTCAAATCCGAACAGTCAAAGTTTAGTAATATGTCTTAGGATTCACATATTAAAATTTTAGCTAAATCCAACGGTGAAAACAATTAATAGAAATTTATTACCACAGTAACTCGAAAATAAGAAATTATAATCATGAAAACCAAATTTTACACAAATCAATAGATAACTACCATTACCAAATTTTTAACATATTCATATTCTTATTCATGATCATAACAAGAAAGGATTAGCTCCCCTTCATCAAAGTCAAGCAATTGGAACCATATTTCTAACTACAAAATTCTAGAAATTAAGTTGAGTTAGCTCCCCTTACCTCATGAAGACTAAAACACCTTAAACTCTTCTTCAAAAAGAGCAACTCCTCTCCTCCTTGCTAGACCAAGTCAGCCTCCACACTTAGGACACTTAGGATTTCGTTCACCTCCCACCAAGGACCTCTCTACTCTCCTCCAAAACTCCAAATCTGATTTGGAATTAAAAGAAGATGCCTTAGACAACTAAGGACCCATGCACTTGGCACTTAACAATAATAAACAACCAATGGACCATCCTAAACCATTTTCCAGCCCTAAAACATGGAAGGAAAGTCTCCAAAGGGTCTCAAAATGTTCTCCCAGTGCAGAACACAACCTACTCACTCCAAAAAGTTGCAACTTGTAAAAATACACCTAAAATTAAGGTTGGACGCTAGCCCATGGACAGTAAAACTGTCACGTTTTCCCCAGCTCAGTTAGACTCTTTCCCGAAGTCCAAAATATGCGTATGAGTAGTCAAATTGAAGCTCTTTGAGTCTAGTTTCCAATAAAATAAGAATCAACTCAATTGATATTTTACTAAGAATAATAATTTCACTCCCCAGAGTCCCAAAATATTTTCGAAAACCATTGCTCTGATACCAAAATGTAACACCCTAATATTTTAAAGGGTATTACTAATAGTAGAGACTAAATTAATTTGATATCTCATATAAACAATCAAACTTTATTTCAATTACTCCAAAGTACAGTACCAAACTTACAAACTTTAAACAATATGGTCTTCACCATTGAAATTTCAACTTATAAGTTTTACACAACATAATCTTCCCAATACAAATTTATTCTTTTTACAAAAATCCCTGAAAGTTTTTTCCCCGCATCTCTCTCATCTCTAAGCTTTTTCAACCGCATCTGCAACATTATCTAATCACATATAACAGGAGTTATATGATCATAGTACAAACAAATAAGGGTAAGCCAACCATATCATAAAATCATTAAACTTGTAATAAAAATATTATAATCATGTATTTCTGCAATTGATAAAATATCATTATTCCGATGTCATTAATTCATCATTATCAAAATCATCTTTTCCATTTCCATAAATCTTACAAGTGTACTATGCTTACTCATGAAGCCTTATGGTCAGACCGCTCTCTGCCTGCTTCCTTAAGCCTCACTTATATACTATGTCTTACTTTCTGAAGCCTTATGGTCAGACCCCTCTCTGCCTGCTTCTATATAACTTACGAATCATATGTTTATGTCAAAGCCTTATGGTCAGACCACTTTCTGCCTGCTTTCATAAACCTCAGGTGTTACATTGCTCATACCAAACTCTCATGGTATAACTCGAACATACTACTCCCGGTAGTAAACATCATTTCATAAGTAATGATTTCTCATATCCACTCCAACATTTCATAAAACCAACAATTCATACCCTCTTATCCACCTAACTCAATCATGTTCATTCTTTAATCATGAATTCATAATAACCCGTTTTGGTATCAATAAATTAAACATATTGCCATATATCATGCTTCATATTATAAACTCATTTTGCCCATAACGAGTATAACTCAACATATTTTCACCAAACAAAGATCATGGATCAACCAAAATATATCAACATATCGTAGGAACTACATATTAAAGTCTGGGCTCAATGTAATGATAAATAAAATATATATGAAATTTTTACCATGATAATATTATGCATCTACAATCAACTTGTTTTATTTTATTTTCATCCTAGTAGAGATTTTTCTTTACCCCAATTGGTCACCGGAGAGGACCCAGATGTCTGAACGCATCAAACTCACCTTCGACGCCAGCACATATGACTAGTCACAACTGACTGGACCAGACCAGGGCTGCTCTATGATCAGGGATGTGCCAACTCAGGTTTTTAAGGTTCCTCTATCCTACCAACAAAGGGAGACCCTCAATAATTAATCAATTTATTTATTTAATTTATCTACCTTGTTGTCTTATGCTCTAAATCTAAAATGCCAAATTTTAATATTTTTACTTCCTCTCACAACAACCTCAAACAGTATCTGTATATCTATTTAATACTCATATATAAGCTATTACAGAACCCTTACTCCAGACCTTCTAACAAGATCAATTTCAGCCAACAAACTCATTCAATAAATTCATCACATCAGAACATGTACAATTTAACAGTTTCAGTTATAACACCCAATATAATAAAAGTCATAAAACAGTTTCGCAAGAGAACACCAGTTCAACATTCGTATATTTATAAATTCATACAAAAATAATTAGTTGCCCTTACCATCAAAATAATATTAATATAAAAATTCAGGGGAAACAAGAAGTTGAATCTGGCAGAGCCGGTTAGACAACTTCTCATCCTTCCACAAAGATGAAATAAAAAGAATAGATAAAACAATAAAATTTCTGGGGAAACAAGAAGTTGAATCTGGCAGAGCCGGTTAGACAACTTCACATCCTTCCAAAAATACAATATAAAGATAAAAAAAAAAACAACAAAAGCTTTGGGGAAACAAGAAGTTGAATCTGGCAGAGCCGGTTAGACAACTTCTCGTCCTTCCAAAAATACAATATAAAGATATAAGAAACAACCAAAGTTTTGGGGAAACAAGAAGTTGAATCTGGCAGAGCCGGTTAGACAACTTCTCGTCCTTCCAAAAAATACAAAAGAAACAAATAAATGTTCTCATTCAAAATTCAAGACCATACAGCAACAAAATACTACATATTCAAGATTTAGGATTAGAGAAAAGCAAAGTATAAGAGTGGCTTCCCTTACCTCTATTACAGACTTAATCTCCTCGCTCTCTGAAAACTTCCAGAATATCCCCTTTGCAGTTAGAAATTCTTCCAACTCTCTTCTCTCAACATTTTTCTAAGTTCTTTGGTGTAAATTTTCAGCCTCCCCCCTTGGCTATTTATAGTAAAAAAATTTACTATTCATTTGTACTATTCATTTTTACTATTCATTTGTACTATTCATTTTTTTATTCATTTTACTATTACAAAAATAATTTTTTATTTGCAAATTGGTGAATTCTGATCTCAAAGCTACGTGTAACACTTATCCTTTCCAAAAATAATTATATATTTTTTTTTTACTATTCACTTTTTACTATTTACTATTCACAATTTACTATTCACTATTTTTTTTTTAAATTTTTTTTTTATCTAGTATCTAACTTACAAATATTTTCAAGGATCTTACAATCTCCCCAACAACAATTATTTTCGTCCTCGAAAATTATTTATTTAAACAAAGACTATTTAACAAAAGATTACTTACAAAAGAGATATGAATTTTCGAAAACCATTGCTCTGATACCCAATAGTGTAACACCCCGATTTAGGCGTTACAATTTATTTTTCCACAAAAATGCATATATTACTTTTCTTTAACAATTTTCAACACCAACAAAATATTAAGTGTTGTATTACAACACAAGTCTTCTAAAATAAAATTTCACACAGTTCATAAACTTCTTAAATTTAAAATTCCACACAGTTTGAAATTTCAAAATATATTTATTTAGAAATCCCCCATGTCTCTTTTTTTTTTTTTTTTTTTTTTTTTTTTTTTTTCACAGATCTCTCATCTTCTAAGCAAGTCTAGAACCATATGCTAATTCATCTGAAATAGTTTATGCTCCCGTATAATATGACACATTATACGATCATTGCATTCACATACACAAACACAAACAATAGGGTGAGCTAACTGAAACAAGCATACAATCCATTCACAATCCGTTAATCATACATCCACAGTATTCAATACAGTTAAGCACACCCACTCAACATATTATCACAATATCATTGCTCAACAATTTTACTATTCCACTTATCAAAGTGTTACAACTTCACCTCATCCGACCTACTTACCAAAGTAGTACAAACCAAGTTATTCTCTCTACTTATCAAAGTAGCACCGCAAGACAATATTGTCTACTTATCAAAGCAGCACAGCAAGACATTATTGTCTACTTACCAAAGCAGTACGGTATAATTAATTCGCCTACTTACCAAAGTAGCATAAAACAAGATCTTCTGCCTACTTACCAAAGTAGCGCAGCAAGACAATACTCACATAGTTAATCTGCCTACTTATCAAAGTAGCCCGATTTATATCATTCTCTTTATCTCTTCATTCATCATCTCATCCTGCCTACTTATCAAAGTAGCGCAAATCACCCTGCTTACTTACCAAAGTAACGCAGACCCAACATCTACTCGCCTACTTACCAAGGTAGCGCAAACCAACATCATTTACATTATTTCAACAAATTATTCATAACCAACCACAACCCATCCAAAACTAATCATATTCAACAAACATAAGAGAACCGGTGAACTTTTCTCAATTCCCTTCTGTCTACTTACCAATGTAGCATAAATTAACAAAATTACATTTTCCTAACATATCATTCATAACCAATCACATGTCATCTCAACCACTAATACCAAACCAATCATGCTCAACAAGCACATAATAACCAATCAACATATCTCAGTTTCAATTCTGCCTACTTACCAAAGTAGCACAAATTAACCAAATTACCTTTTTCAACATATTATTTATCGACGATCTGAACCAATCAAACTAATCAACAACATGTTTAGATCATATGGTAAGCTTTTCAGTCCAATCCAACAGTTAATGAGGCGGAAATCATCAATTTTTTTATAAATGATCCAAAAACATAAATTAAGCAATATTGAGATCCCTGAGAAGTTACAAAATTAATATCTCTAAATCGGTACCTCCGATCTAAAATCCGAACGGTCGAAGTATGTTCCTATCTGTTAGAAACCTCATACTAAAGTTTCAGGTTAATCTAACGGTTAACTAAGTAGATATGAAGGTTTTACCGAGGTAACTCAGAGACAGAAATTTAAGTGATTCTCGGTTAAACTCAAAATACGGAATGAATTCCTCTAAGCACAGACATCTAATTCCAAATCTGAACGGTCAAGATCACCTAATATGTCTTATGAACTCCATACTAAAGTTTGGGCTCAATCTAACGGTAAATGGAATATATATGAAATTGTTACCATTATAACTTAAGAACAGAATCACATTGTTCATCAAATATTTCAAACTTTCGAAATTTCTTTCTCTAAGCATAGACCTTCAATTTCAAATCTGATCGGTCACAGTGTATTAATATGTCTTAGGGATTCTATATCAAATTTTGAGGTTGATCTAACGGTCAAATAGGTCAGAGTTCTATATTTTACTGAGACAACTTAGTAATTACAGGGGTAACTAATTTACTCAAACTTATAGGATTTATTTCTCCAAGTACAGACTTCTATTTTCAAATCCGAACAGTCAAAGTTTAGTAATATGTCTTAGGATTCACATATTAAAATTTTAGCTAAATCCAACGGTGAAAACAATTAATAGAAATTTATTACCACAGTAACTCGAAAATAAGAAATTATAATCATGAAAACCAAATTTTACACAAATCAATAGATAACTACCATTACCAAATTTTTAACATATTCATATTCTTATTCATGATCATAACAAGAAAGGATTAGCTCCCCTTCATCAAAGTCAAGCAATTGGAACCATATTTCTAACTACAAAATTCTAGAAATTAAGTTGAGTTAGCTCCCCTTACCTCATGAAGACTAAAACACCTTAAACTCTTCTTCAAAAAGAGCAACTCCTCTCCTCCTTGCTAGACCAAGTCAGCCTCCACACTTAGGACACTTAGGATTTCGTTCACCTCCCACCAAGGACCTCTCTACTCTCCTCCAAAACTCCAAATCTGATTTGGAATTAAAAGAAGATGCCTTAGACAACTAAGGACCCATGCACTTGGCACTTAACAATAATAAACAACCAATGGACCATCCTAAACCATTTTCCAGCCCTAAAACATGGAAGGAAAGTCTCCAAAGGGTCTCAAAATGTTCTCCCAGTGCAGAACACAACCTACTCACTCCAAAAAGTTGCAACTTGTAAAAATACACCTAAAATTAAGGTTGGACGCTAGCCCATGGACAGTAAAACTGTCACGTTTTCCCCAGCTCAGTTAGACTCTTTCCCGAAGTCCAAAATATGCGTATGAGTAGTCAAATTGAAGCTCTTTGAGTCTAGTTTCCAATAAAATAAGAATCAACTCAATTGATATTTTACTAAGAATAATAATTTCACTCCCCAGAGTCCCAAAATATTTTCGAAAACCATTGCTCTGATACCAAAATGTAACACCCTAATATTTTAAAGGGTATTACTAATAGTAGAGACTAAATTAATTTGATATCTCATATAAACAATCAAACTTTATTTCAATTACTCCAAAGTACAGTACCAAACTTACAAACTTTAAACAATATGGTCTTCACCATTGAAATTTCAACTTATAAGTTTTACACAACATAATCTTCCCAATACAAATTTATTCTTTTTACAAAAATCCCTGAAAGTTTTTTCCCCGCATCTCTCTCATCTCTAAGCTTTTTCAACCGCATCTGCAACATTATCTAATCACATATAACAGGAGTTATATGATCATAGTACAAACAAATAAGGGTAAGCCAACCATATCATAAAATCATTAAACTTGTAATAAAAATATTATAATCATGTATTTCTGCAATTGATAAAATATCATTATTCCGATGTCATTAATTCATCATTATCAAAATCATCTTTTCCATTTCCATAAATCTTACAAGTGTACTATGCTTACTCATGAAGCCTTATGGTCAGACCGCTCTCTGCCTGCTTCCTTAAGCCTCACTTATATACTATGTCTTACTTTCTGAAGCCTTATGGTCAGACCCCTCTCTGCCTGCTTCTATATAACTTACGAATCATATGTTTATGTCAAAGCCTTATGGTCAGACCACTTTCTGCCTGCTTTCATAAACCTCAGGTGTTACATTGCTCATACCAAACTCTCATGGTATAACTCGAACATACTACTCCCGGTAGTAAACATCATTTCATAAGTAATGATTTCTCATATCCACTCCAACATTTCATAAAACCAACAATTCATACCCTCTTATCCACCTAACTCAATCATGTTCATTCTTTAATCATGAATTCATAATAACCCGTTTTGGTATCAATAAATTAAACATATTGCCATATATCATGCTTCATATTATAAACTCATTTTGCCCATAACGAGTATAACTCAACATATTTTCACCAAACAAAGATCATGGATCAACCAAAATATATCAACATATCGTAGGAACTACATATTAAAGTCTGGGCTCAATGTAATGATAAATAAAATATATATGAAATTTTTACCATGATAATATTATGCATCTACAATCAACTTGTTTTATTTTATTTTCATCCTAGTAGAGATTTTTCTTTACCCCAATTGGTCACCGGAGAGGACCCAGATGTCTGAACGCATCAAACTCACCTTCGACGCCAGCACATATGACTAGTCACAACTGACTGGACCAGACCAGGGCTGCTCTATGATCAGGGATGTGCCAACTCAGGTTTTTAAGGTTCCTCTATCCTACCAACAAAGGGAGACCCTCAATAATTAATCAATTTATTTATTTAATTTATCTACCTTGTTGTCTTATGCTCTAAATCTAAAATGCCAAATTTTAATATTTTTACTTCCTCTCACAACAACCTCAAACAGTATCTGTATATCTATTTAATACTCATATATAAGCTATTACAGAACCCTTACTCCAGACCTTCTAACAAGATCAATTTCAGCCAACAAACTCATTCAATAAATTCATCACATCAGAACATGTACAATTTAACAGTTTCAGTTATAACACCCAATATAATAAAAGTCATAAAACAGTTTCGCAAGAGAACACCAGTTCAACATTCGTATATTTATAAATTCATACAAAAATAATTAGTTGCCCTTACCATCAAAATAATATTAATATAAAAATTCAGGGGAAACAAGAAGTTGAATCTGGCAGAGCCGGTTAGACAACTTCTCATCCTTCCACAAAGATGAAATAAAAAGAATAGATAAAACAATAAAATTTCTGGGGAAACAAGAAGTTGAATCTGGCAGAGCCGGTTAGACAACTTCACATCCTTCCAAAAATACAATATAAAGATAAAAAAAAAAAACAACAAAAGCTTTGGGGAAACAAGAAGTTGAATCTGGCAGAGCCGGTTAGACAACTTCTCGTCCTTCCAAAAATACAATATAAAGATATAAGAAACAACCAAAGTTTTGGGGAAACAAGAAGTTGAATCTGGCAGAGCCGGTTAGACAACTTCTCGTCCTTCCAAAAAATACAAAAGAAACAAATAAATGTTCTCATTCAAAATTCAAGACCATACAGCAACAAAATACTACATATTCAAGATTTAGGATTAGAGAAAAGCAAAGTATAAGAGTGGCTTCCCTTACCTCTATTACAGACTTAATCTCCTCGCTCTCTGAAAACTTCCAGAATATCCCCTTTGCAGTTAGAAATTCTTCCAACTCTCTTCTCTCAACATTTTTCTAAGTTCTTTGGTGTAAATTTTCAGCCTCCCCCCTTGGCTATTTATAGTAAAAAAATTTACTATTCATTTGTACTATTCATTTTTACTATTCATTTGTACTATTCATTTTTTTATTCATTTTACTATTACAAAAATAATTTTTTATTTGCAAATTGGTGAATTCTGATCTCAAAGCTACGTGTAACACTTATCCTTTCCAAAAATAATTATATTTTTTTTTTTTTACTATTCACTTTTTACTATTTACTATTCACAATTTACTATTCACTATTTTTTTTTTAAAATTTTTTTTTTATCTAGTATCTAACTTACAAATATTTTCAAGGATCTTACACTACGTGGCTGTGAGAGGGTAAATTTGATAATGTTACTGAGGTTAGGAAATCAGAAGTTAGGGTTTCAGGAGGTTTAGAAAAATTGGTAATTTGGGATTGATCATCTTCAACCTCGCTATCACTGCTAAGAACTTCTTCTTTATCCATCATACTCTCCCCTTGTTCTTTAGCTAGAAAGTCAACCTTTTTATCCCCATCTCCCACCCCATCAAGGTGATCCGTAAAGTCCAGTTTGGTTTGCGGAGGGGAATCATCCCAAACCCTGTTTTTCTTAACCACCTTTTTTGGTTCAGCCTTGGCAGCAACAACGACCTCTTTCTTCTTCCCGTTCCCATTTCCATTGTCCCCTTTTCCTTTAAGCTTTTGCAGCCTATTTACATCAAAAGCCCCTATATTAGCACTCTCATTCTCTTTCCCAATATTCACACTACCATTACCACTACTCTTCAAGTTAGCATTAGAATTATTCTTAGCTACAACAAAACCACCATTCTCAATTCTACGCCCTTTCTTCCCATCACCATCCCCGTCACTCTTTTTTTCTGTCCCAGCGTTTTTCCCTTCCCCCTGCCACGTGTCGTTTGGCTGTTTCCTTTGAGGAGCCACCGCGGGGAGGGGATTCGTTTTCTTCAAATTCTCGGCGCGTGCCTCGGCCTCGATCTGCAGCTGGCGGAAGATCTCGTCAAAATCTCGGTATTCGGTTTTTTGGGATTGGTATAGGCCAGAGAATTCGCGTTTGACGGCGGCGAGTAGATCGTCGACGTAAAGGAGGTGGAGGATGCTCCAACATCTTTGATCACTGCAATGCCACGAACAGTCTGAGATAGGTTTTTTCTGATTTGGGAAATTGAAAAAAAAAATGGAAAAGATGGGTTAGGTTTGTGGAGGATACGGGAAATGCAGAAGATGATGGAACACGCACTGACACCCACTCACAGCCACGTATTACCCACACAAAGCCACGTAGCTAACTTCAGTCCACCCTGTCAGCTGCTCCGTTAAAAACTTAACGCCGTTTCCAAAAAGGACTTGATTGCACACTTTTTACAAAAGATGGGACCACATTGAACTTCTAAAAAAATGTGGGACCACATTGAACATTGACCCCCTTTCGAGGGACCAAAAGAGGTATTAAACCTAGACCTTTTGTTAAAACACTCAAAAGCATAGTGTCCTTTGTGACCACACCTAAAACACTTGGTCTCTTTCACCCTATCATTTTTAGAAGGTTCTTTAGAGGGATAATTTTCTTTTTTTTCCCTTATCCCTAGGTCCCTCTTCTTTTAATTTGGAGGGTTCACCCTCCCTCTTGGAATCTTTCCTAGGGTAGGAAGAACTAGAGTAGTCTCTTTTAGAGGAAGTTTTCCTCTTTAATTGTTGCTCTACTCTAACACAAAGTTGGACTAATTCATTAAGACCATTATAAGGTAAGAGTTCTACCTTATCCTTTATGTCATAGTTTATCACACTTTGGAACCTAGAAATTGTTATCCTTGGCTCATCTCTTATCCCAGCCCTCAACATGAATAATTTCATCTTTTGTCTATACTCTTCAACATTCATGTTTCTTTGTTGGAGTTTACGGAGCTTGTCCATCAACTCTCTATCATAATAGTCTGGCACATGCCTTCTCCTCAAAGCTGACCTTAGTTCATTCCAATACTTAATTGGAGGTAGATTCTTTAGCCTTAGAACTTTTACCATGTTTATCCACTAATACAAAGCATAGCATTGAAAGCTCAAAGAGGCCATGGTCACTATTCTCTCATCATCTATCTGGGGGCACTCAAGCTGAAATTCAATCGAATTCAACCTAGTTGACCCCGACCGATATTTGACCAAATTCTGTTAAGTCGACGACGACGACTGAAATTTGGTCGAATTCGATCCAATTGACTAATAACATTATCATTAACACGATCAAATTAATATTAGTAAACTATAACAACTTTAGTATTGCTAAGATATTAGCCAACAAAATAGAAAGGGGAAATTGAACCATAAGTTGTCTCCCAACGAATACAACATTATGATTTCTAACAAATTAGTTCTTATAAAAACTATATAATAGGGGTTATAGTCAAATAAAATAATATAAGTAATAAAAGAAAATAAAAGATTAATGAACAAAATAACAAAAGATAGAAAGCAATATATTTATAAAAAAATTAAAAAGATAAAAAATAATGATAAAGAAAATAGGTTGATTTCACTCTCTTTTCAAAGTAGGATTCATCATTGGTTATTTAAATATTATTGTTCAATGTAAATTCTTAATTAATTTATTGGTAATCTCACTATTAACCAAAGTACATTCTTAATTAAAAGTAAGAACTTTGTAGATTACTTATAGTAAATTTAACCAAAGTACATTCTCAATTAAATATTACTATGCCTAATCATATTCTTTTACCTCTTATATCAAATAAAAAGCTAATTATTGGAATAAACACATTCAATCAAGATATAAGAGGTAAAAGAATATGATTAGGCATAGTAATATTTAAGGTGTCATTTTTTTTTTGTGGTTTTCCTTGCCAAATTTCTTCATTATTTTTTCATGTTTTCCTTGCCTTCTTCATGCAAGTCTTAGCTTTGTGGTTTTTTATTATTTTCTATTCTTGAATTCATCTTTAAGATGTCATGAAACTTTAACCAATTTATTTTCACATCTCCATGAGTTCAACTTAGTTGCAGTTGCACTAACACACATCTAAATATCCAAAGACCATTTATGCAACTAAAAAGCTATTTCTATCATGTTTTTATATCTTGTGCAATAAACCCAATTATAACAAATTCTAATTAAAATGTTCTTTTAAAGTACAAAAACTAATTAAGAATCCAAGATTAAAGGCTAAATGACAATATAAATATACACTCATCATCGAGTCTGACCGAAATTCGATCGATATGACTGAGTCGGTCCCTACCAAAATTTGGTCGAATTCGTGACAGTCAGCTTTGGTCGAAATTTGCCCAAATATGGTTGTGTCGAACCTTACCTAAATCAGAGGGAATTCAATTGAATCAACTTCGATCAAAATTTGTCAAAGTTGACCTGAACCAAAATTTGACTAAATTCGGTTGGGTTGGCCCCGACTAAATATCAGTAGAATATGCCCTAACCGAAATTTAACTAAGTCAACCCCAACTCAAATTCGATCCCACCTGTAGTCGTAGGTTGAGACAGGTTAAGCTGAGCTCAAGGATGAGACTAGTGCGACCTGGACAAAGGTTGAGATTCGTCAGTTCATCTCATGCCGAGAGTCGACTTGGACCGACCTGAAACTAAAGTTTGAGATGGATCCACCTAAACTGAAGGTCAAGATAAACTTATCCAAATTGAAAGTAAAGATGTACTGACATAAATTAAAGGTCTAATAATATATTTAAAAAATTAGTATTTTTCATATTTGAGAAAAAGAAATTATATTTGTCTTTGGCATTACTTTTCCAATCCTTAAAGACTTGTTAGAAAACACAAATTGCGATTGTCTGTCTCAATAAATAGTATCATATTTATGTTAAATCGAAACAATACAGATATTATGTCCGCAAATTAAAAAAAAGAGTGATTCTCCCTACATCACCACATCCCCAATCTACCTTTGGCGGACATCAAAGTTGATCATTAGAAAAATTTACTTTTCATCATTTAGCTTCAACGGATGTTGACATCCGTTTACTAATTTTCATATCCGTTGAAGAATTCTCAATAACTTTATAATGTCAAAGTATTAGTTTAAAGTTATTAATTTTTACATTTTTTTATATATTTATGAAATTATTTTAATTATATTAATAATATATAGATATATTATGTTTTTATCATTTTTATTTTGTTTAATAATTTTGTAATGATAAAAAAAAACTAAAAAACGGACGTGCACATCCGTTTACGGATATAATAATCCGTTTAATGGCAAACTGATATGAGATTTCGTTTCCCTTCATTGTTTTTCTACAACCCCATTGTTAAAAAACTAAAGTGGCTCACATGCCATGGTTTTTATGCAAAATAAAATTACTTTTACATTATATAAACTAAAGTTTAAAATAAAAAACAACTTTTAAATTATACAACACAAAAGAAAAAAAATAGGTTGTAGAATTTGAAAATAAAAATGATTTCCGAATTATACAAAACAAACATATTTTAAAACATAGTGTATATACGAGAAACATTGAAACATAAATATTAACATAAAGGAAGTTGAAGGTGAGCGAAAATGGTATATGCATTATGTACTCCTCTTACATCATGGTGGTTGGGTAGATACGATAAGCATGAATTTGGTGCATAATATATATCAGACTCTTTAATCTTTAAGCTTTAGGAGTGAATATTAATGAAAAAGAAGTGGATTTGATAAAAGTGATTGGCATATGATCAAAGTTGGCACCGTTCTTATATCCCCAGACGCAGTGAAAAAGATGCAGAATTTTGCACTTATACTTTCTTCTTGTACCCATTACTTCTTTCTGTACCTTCATAGAATTGTTAAAAATGTCTAAAATACAAATATTTTAGATTTTTAAGTTGTAGAATTTAAAAATATTTTTTGCATTACATAATTTTTTAAATAGGACAATATATTTCAAGTTGAATATTCAAAAATATATTTTAAATTATTTAATCATTAACATATTTCTGAACCTTTAAATCACGTATATCAAAAGTATAATTTAGATGATATATTTTTTATTTTTAAATTATGCAATTTGAAAATGTATTTTAAATTATATAATCTATATTAAAAATATATTCTTTCTTGTTTGTAGAACCAAAGTCCAACACATGTAGTACATATTCTTAAAATTTCGCATTAATTTATATATTTTTGAGTTGTGTAATATGTAATACATTGAACCATCTCAAATGCAATTTTTACTTTTAAATTACATAATTTAAAATAAATTTTTAAAGCATAGAATTTGAAATGTTTTAAACTTATGATAATTTGGGTTTTTTACATCGATACAGGGGAAAAAAAATCAACCAAAACGTTGGTACTTATTACTATTACAATAAAGTCGAACGGTTTTAGGAGCAAAAGGCAACAAGTATTATTAACCATGTTAAACTTAGAACCCGATTGGTTGTTTATGTCCCAACTATAAATTTGATGATAATTATCAATAAAATTATTCATTTTTAAATGCGTAGATTGAAAATTGAAGTTATTAATCTTTAAATACATAGATCAAAAGTAAATAATTAAAACAATGAGAACCAAGATTATTTATGTAGAATATTAGAAGGATAAGAGTAACTAAACATATTTTTCATTATTTTTATATTTACTAAACATATCGGTTTGCGAGATTCTATTGAATTGCATCCAGAATATTCTGATGCAAACAACCCCTTAGGAATTAAGAACATAAGATGCACTAAATGCAAGTCAATGCGACCAAAATCACACAGAAGAAGCATAAAGACTACTGAAATTAAACAGTAACAAAAGACACAATTCCTATATAGTTTTATATCTCCTTATCCATTTGAACAAATTTTTGGTACACAGTGCCCAAGATGAAAAACTTAAAAAGGGAAATTAGTACATGAAAGGAGGAAAAGAGAAAAGAGAAGAAGGTAATTGTAAAGATAATGATGAGGATTTGTGGTGAAGTTGGATTGATCAGTTGATGTGTATGTGAATGCCTATTGCTACAACCAAGATGGTAAGTATGCAGAAAAATATGATGGCATGAATCAAAATTGCAATCCCACTAGTGCTCATGTTGCCAAACTCAACCACTCTATACCTTGCTGGAAACTGGAACAACAAACCAGGAGACAAGAGTATGAACAAAGCCACTGCAACAATAACTGGTCCCCAATCAGCTCCCATTTCCCTTCACTCTGATCACTCTCAGTTTCTTCTGCTATAGTTTCTGCTTCTGCTTCTTTGCTCTTGCTTGATTGAGAAAACAAGCCAAATATGAAGCATGTGGTAAAGTGAGGGCTTTCTCAATAAGTAGAAGACTTCCTTGGTGGTTAAGGAGAAGGGGATGCCAAACTTGGAGAGAAAAAAAGACAAGGGCTAAGGAGAGAAGAAAGGTATGTTAATTGTTGTGGCCAGTGGGGTTTGCTTTATGTGCCAGCCAAAAGAACTACCTTTATTTTTATTTTAGTTTTCCTCAAGCTTCTGATAATGTTTCATCTTAGTGTCTTTTTCTGTTATTGCTTTACTGTTTGATTTTAAAGTGGGTGTAATTTGTTCATTAAACTATGCCGATTTTTTAAAAGCGGAAAGAAACGCGTGTCAAAAGATTGAGTTGTTGCATGAGACGACACTCTGGGAGGTTCCTTAGTTTGTGTGTGCAAAGCCAAAGGTTACATGAATTTTGAAAAGAAGGAATGCATGCTCATAAAAGAAGAAATGAAAGGTATATCTCCATTAGTCTTGGTCAGACATGACATGACATGTATTGTAAAATATTTATTATTTATTTAGGGTACAAAAGAAAAAAATTAGAAAGATTAGGGGATTAAATTGAAATTCAAATATACCTGCAGCAATTTATGCAATAATCTTTACCCTATTTTATTCGTCTCTTTTAATCATTATGTGGGACCATAAGAAATACGCCAAGTCTTCAAATCCTCCCTATATTTTCCCATTTCCAGTTTCATGTATGAACTCAAGCCATTGGAAGATTCCGTGGGGAATTTTGAAGATTCATTGATAGAAGATTTATATGATATTAGAAAGAGAGAGAGAAAAGAGAGAAAAAGTGAGAAGCAAATGATCTCTTTGCATGTATATATAGGCAGGGTTACAATGTTATCATGGGGAACACATCTTTTGAACATATTGTTAAATTAATTTTGTCCTACAAGTTACCTATAATGTTATGCCATGTACATGTTTCCACTCTAAGAATGGGATCTTATTCTATCCATGCGTGTCTAATAATTAAAAGCAAAAATATTTTTTTTATTCTTTTAATTTTAGAATTCAAAGTTATATTTAAAAGTTACTTGTTAATGATGTTTTCCTAATGTGCGTATTCTACGGTTTTGATTGCAAACTTTGAAATTTGGTATAGTCGAAAATAAGGAAAAATATATATATAAATATTAACTTTCTTTCATTGTTCCTTTAAATCTTTAAATTTGTAATATTTTTATGGGTATTTAGATCCCTTTGTAAAGTTGGCAATTGCCCCTCTCAGGCTCTATGAAACAATTAAATCTATTCTCCACAATCAAGAATGTATAAATACCTAACAATGTTTTATTTTATTATTTCTTTTATGAGAATAAACCCTCTATAAACATAAATTCTTACCCCAACATTTGTAGTATTTGAGCGAAAATAATTTAAGTACTTTTATTATAACTATTTGACTTTTGAATATCAATTATGTTTAGGTTGAATTAGAAATTTGTTGATTTTTTGTATTTTCAGTACACTAAATAATTAATTGTGATAGGTCGCATTTCAAACACTGTCTTCTTAAATAATTTTCTAAATAATACTTATAAAAAATGAAAATAAAATAAAATAAATAATTTATTTTACATAATAGGTTAATTTATCTTCGACTTCATGAATTTTACTTACTACTTGTTTTCCATTGCGATGAAAATCCATTTAGGAAATCTTATTCAAACGATTACCAATTATATGGCTAAGAAAGGAAAGTGAAGAAGGACTTTTAAAAGCTCTTTTTTGATTTTCTTTCTCTAAGTCTTAGAAGGTTTATCTTTAATATGTTTGTATGTTGTTTTGTAGGGTCTAACAAGGCTAGGAAATCATGGATCAACTAGCCAAGAAGCTTGATAAATCAAGAAGAATGAAAACATCAAGAATGGAGAAGCAAGCCAAATCTTTTGGAGGAATGTTGGAATCTTCACTTGGATGCATAAAGGCACTGTCCAACTGTCCAACAAGCTGCTTTGGATCCCCACATGAGTCACATTCCAACAAGCAGCTTGCTTGAAGTTGAAGAAGCCTAGCGCCCAGCGGATGAGAGTGTGAGATCAACCGTTGAAGCTGCACCAAGCTTGTTGTCCACGTACTGCGGCTAGCTTGTTGCTCACGTAGCCACGCACGTTTCTTCACCCTTTCACAACTGGCATTTGTTGATAACGTTAGCCAAGTGAAGGCGTGAACCGGGAACTTGTATTTTTCCTTTAATTAGCTTGCTTAGCCATTGTAAAAAGCACCTTTGATTTGAATGAAGAATTGATTCTGTTGATTTTTGTCCATAACTTTCTTCTTGTTGAAGGTTACCGAGAGAGAGCTTAAGAGTTTCCTCTAGCCTCTCTCGCTAGCTAGGCTTCATTCCTAGCACGTTATTAATCATCCGCATCCAACATAGCTCATAATCTTTTGCTTCCATTTCATTTCCCAATTCACAGAACACTACCGTTTGAAACTGTGCTTCAATTTCTCCATCACCGAACCACTATTCCATTCCATTTTTCTTCTGCTTCAACCTTACCTTCATCGTCGACTCCTTACATATCCTTCAATCCAGCTACCGAACACTTCTTGAGAGTTGTTTCCACATGTTTATGTTTCCTCCGATCATCATCATCATTCTTCAACCCATTCCGCCGCATTGTTCAAGCACATCTTCCTACACCCGAATTGCACGCTTGAGCTAAGTGTCTTTATATGATTTCCATGCTGTCTTACTATTTCATTAATTCTGCTTGGTCATTTTTGATGTACATCACCGTTTCATTCATCTTCCATAAATGTATTGATGTTTTTGAGTTGTTCTGTTTTTTTATCATTCGTGTTACTGTTATGTCTAGTTTATTCGGTGATCTTCGTTGTTTCAATGTTTCAATTGTTTAATCTAGCTTATTCCTTTATTTTAATCGGTAGGATTGTTTAAATTGAGTCAATTATGCTTTAGAATTCAATTCCAGTATGTTAAAGTCATGTGCTCAAAATTTTGATGTGGTGTTTTTAATTTGTCATTAAATCTGGTTTTCCTGCTTTTGCTTTTTGGATGTTATTGAGTTTAGATGAAATTGTTGCCATATATCAACCAAATAAGGCAATGAGAACTTAATCTAGCCTTGGTGATATGAGCAGAATCACTAAAACTCTGGTTCAAGTTACAAATCTGATTGAAAATTCATTTGTAGTTTAGGTTTTCTTTGACTTTGTTTTAAGTCTTTTAATTTTGTTCTATGTATTATCCACCACTGTTTGGTGTTGTTTAAGGTTGCAAAAGGTATGACAAACCATAACTAGTAATGAAATGCATCTAGAATAGCTTGGTTGCCTCATAAACTAGAAGCAACCATTGTTTTTGTCTTAGTTCAAGCTTTCACCGTGCTTAAAAATCCTTGGATGTCTAAGATGAATTTAATTCATTATAGCTGATAATTTCCAGCTTGATCTAGTGTATTAAGACTTCCTTGAAGCAACCATTGTTTTTGTCTTAGTTCAAGCTTTCACCGTGCTTAAAAATCCTTGGATGTCTAAGATGAATTTAATTCATTATAGCTGATAATTTCTAGCTTGATCTAGTGTATTAAGACTTCCTTGAGTCATTTTCATTGGTGCTATAGCTTTTGAATCAATCAAACTTGTTTTTGGTGGATTGATATTTTTCTACAGAAGTTGGCCATAGTAAGGTCTGATTTTGATTTCTACTATTTTTAAGCTATTTCATAGCTTGAACAAGTTTAAAATGGTGTTTAAAAGTTGCTAGCATATTTCAATTAGTAATATCTTGGCCTAAGTGCAGAGTTGTTTCTTAAACCATCACATTTTGAGTTAAATAAGGAAGTGGCGAGGTGACTTTCAGTATTAAAAGCGTTGAAGTAAATGTCAAAACAATAAGGCCGAACGTCAGAGACCGAACGGTCTAAAAGCAGCAAAACCAGAAAATGCAGAATTCATCAAGATTTGAAAACAAAATGCGGGAATGGTAAACACGGAGAAAACGTAACAAGATCTTATTTGAGATTTATCAAATGAACTTAAACATTAAACGAAACAGTAGAAGCATCAGTAAAGCAAACCGAGATTGAAACAACATTTGAAAACAAGATGAACAATAAAATGCAACAGATAATAAAAATAAAAACACATAACTAAAAATGAAAAGCTATTCATCATGGAATCAACACCTAAAATAAACACTAGGAGTAAAGCAAAATAAATGAGTATGGTGCTTCTTTAAAATAGAATATGAATTAAAAAAGCTTGAATTTTCTCCAAAATTAAAATCACCGTGCAACACATTTTGCTTCTCCATACTCCCATCCCGAGGTTGTAGCATCCCTTATCAATTTGCAACATAATAAATCCGAGAGAACGAAATTTAAATTCAGCTTGTGTAACCACTTGAATGCTATAGGTGAATAAGGAAATGCATCTACTGCCTTGAGATGCAATGTGTCGTGTGCTACTATAATAAAAAGAAAATGCAACGACAAATGAAATTTCAACACCAAGCAGCATAAATAAAATTCCAATTCAGCTAAGTAAAGAACTTGAATTGCAAGGATAAATCAATGCTAGTACAATTGCAATGATGAGCTAATAAAATAAAGGTACATTCCAGCTGAAGAAGAAAAATAGAACAACATTCAAGCTAATATAAGAAATGAAAACACATTGCAGCGGGAATGACATTTAAAGAAAACACGTTAATCAATGAAATAAAACAAAATGAGTGAGCTAACATGTGGAGTATATAAATCCTTCTAGGTCCAAGCGTGGATCTAATAAAACCCAAACCATGTGCACCGCTTAAGCAAATAAAATCCTTCTAAATGACCAGCAAACCGAGAATGGGAGTGAGCTCCTGCACTGTTAGTCAAAAGTAACAAAACCTCACAGATGCATTATCAGTGTTTCTCTCAAGTGTCTAGGGTAAACAATGTCAACTCGATGCACTCAAGAAAGCAAACAACAATAGACTTGGCAAGCTAAAGTGGGAAGATTTGGTTGGTTTAAACTTAAATTTTAGGAGTTTATTAGAAATTTTGTTTGAGTCTTATTTTATTATTTTGGGTCAAATAATATTAGTTTTATTTTTAAAGAGATAAGTTAGAGATTGCTAGTTTTTATTATTTAGGTGCAATACTAATTTATTGTTATAAATAGATTTATATTATGTAGTTTTTTATTTTGACTCAGATATTTTGTTTTTAGTTTTTATTCTTTGTATTTAGTCTAAAATCCTATTTTCATTTATTTAAAAACTTTCAAGGTTCAATAAAAGCTGGATTTAAGGCCTCGGTTTAGGCAAAACTGAAGCCTACTAGAACGCGATGACATTTTCGTAGATTAGGCTAACTTTTATGACTCGATTCAATAGGAACCGAGGCATATACAACATATGACCTCAGTTCAAACACCAACCGAGGCCTAAAACCCTGAGAAATTCTTGCAGAATTGACGTTTGGCCTGACAGCTTTTCGAATCCTGCTCTACTGTCTCGGTTCACCGAGGGCCCGAGGCAGTATGTTCTGTCCAGAACTGACACGTCTGATTCATGGAACGTTTCAATTTTCCTGTTTAAATCATACAGCTTCGGTTGTCTAAGAGCCGGTGTTAAAAGGGCTTTATGCCTCGGTTGAGAGGTAAACCAATGTGTATAAGTTGAAGATTATTTCCAAAATGCCATTTCATATTCTTTATTTTTTTTTCTGAGGCTTATAGTCATCTGTTATTGGAAGAACCGAGGCATATACATGTTTATTGCTTCGGTTAGTGGATTAACCGGGGTAGTAGAGTTTAATATACAACTCTAGAGAGGGCGTAAAAATTTTTTACCCTACTGTTCCTCTTTCTTCTTCCCCGCAAAAGTGGTTTTTCTTCTTCCCTGGTCGCGCCTCCATTGCTCTCTACGGCGAAGGTTTTGTTTGTCCATTGCTCTCAGGCGAAGCATCCTCTCATGCGCGTTGGTGTCTCTGTTTCGCCATCTTCGTTGTTGCATTTCTTTATCATGTTCGTGCTTCCATTCCAATCACCGCCGCCGCTGCACCTGCACCCTACACCGCTGATGATGGAAGAACGGGTCCCAGAGGTGAGCAAAATGATGATGTAACACAACGAAATGAGATGAATTATGACGATGATGACCGGAGGAAGCATAAACTCTGGAACCCACTCTTCAAACGATGTTCAGTGGCTGGATTGAAGGAGAATGAATGATTCAGAGATGAAGATAAGGTTGAAGTAGAGGAAGATTGAATCGAACAGTGGTTCGGTGATGAGAAATTGATGAAGCGGTGATGAAGAAAAATGGAATGAAGGCATAGTTTTAGGTGCTGAAATATGAGGCGGATGGTGTAGAGGAATGCTAGGAATGAAGCCTAGCTAGGGAGAGAGGCTAGAGGAAACTCTCAAGCTCTCTCTCGGTGACCTTCAACAAGAAGAATGTGCTGGAAAAAATCAACAGAAATCAATTCTTCATTAAAATCAAAGGTGTCGATTACAAGCACTGGAGCAAGGTATTTAAAGGAAACGAAACAAGCTCCTAGTTCACGCCTAATGTTTTCAATGCCAGTTGCGCAAGGGTGAAGAAACGTGATTGGCTACGTAGGCAACAAGCTAGCAACACGTGGACAACAAGCTTGGTGCAACTTCAACCGTTGAGCTCAAACCCTCATTCCTTGGGCGCTAGGATTGCAAGTGGACAATGCCTTTATGAATCCAAGTGAAGATTCCAACATTCCTCCAAGTGAAGATTTGGCTTGCTTCTCCATTCTTGATGTTTCCTTGCTTCTTGATTTATCAAGCTTTTTGGCTAGTTGATCCATGATCTCCTAGCTTTATTAGACCCTACAAAACACATATAAACATATTAAAGAGAATCCTTCTAAGACTCAGAGAAAGAAAATCAAGAAAGAGCTTCTAAAAGTCCTTCTCCAACTTCCCTTTCTTAGCCTTAGCTTAAGTTGGTACTCCTTTGAATGGAATGCCCTAAATGGGTTTCCATCAACTGGACTTCACCGCTTTCTCCACGGCGTTCATCCCTTCTCTTGGTTCTTCGTGGTAAGTTTTTTTAAAACTGCTCCCTTTGATGTTCCACTGCCCCTAGTTTCTTTATGACTGTGTTGAGTGAGAGAATTATTTTTAGTTTTAGATTAGGAATGTGATGATGAAAGGAGAAAGTTTGGTGAGAGTTGAGGATGAGAGATAAATTGTAGCATGATAGAGGACATTTATATTAGGTTTGGTTCGATTTTTCTAGTACTCTTTAGTGTTGTTCTTGGTAATTTGTTTTCAATGTTTTGTGTACAAAACATGAGTGACTAAATTTTGGTTGACTTTGTTGCATATGTAATATTTATTTTTGGTGTACAAACATAATTTTGAATTGTTATAATTAAATTGTTATAATTAAATAAACAAAAATAATATTGTTATAATTAAATTAAATTGTTAGGAATATATAAACATAAATTTGCATTGTTAGGATTGAATTGGTTGATGATGTAAATTGGTGTATAATTTTGAATTAGAATTATAGAAATTAGGAATATAGAAATCATTAAACTAACTAATGTGTGCTTTGTTTTTGTGTAGATATTATATTTTTGTGCTGAGATATTATACGCACACATTCTCAATAGTTGACCAACTTTCACGCTCCAAGGTTCATATTCTTAAATTTTTCCTTTTAATATGAACATGTAATTATTTGTTTCCTTGAATATATTGTTTGCTTGAATATATTGCATGTTGTATATGTAATTATTTGTTTGCTTGAATATATATTGTTGTTGAGAATTAGCCTTAGTTTCCCATTTGAGATTCAGTAAAAAAATTATTTACTATCTCCAGATTTTTTTAAACAAAGGTACTTTTTACAAAATGAATAGAGAGGAGATGGTAATAATAATTTACAAGTATTGAATCTTGAATTGTCCGGTTGGACAGTTTAAGAAGAGTAATAACTTTTTCATAGTTTATTAATACATATCAATTTTAAACAACATATCATCAAATTTCACGAAATTTTGCCACCATTTCGCATTGATATTCGGGTGCATATTTGATTGTGATATATAATCACTTTCATTTTGTGTAACCTAAAGACCAATGCAAAATGTTGGCAAAATTTCATTAAATTTTATATATGTTGGTTAAAATTGATAAGTTTAATAAACTAAAAAAAGTGAATCTTCTTGAATGGATAGGGTCACACCTTGAATACAAACACAAACAAAGTGATCATTCAAGATTATTGAAATTGTGTAAATAATTTCAATAAACATGCGTACGGATCAAGGGTGGATTAATTTACCACGCATCAACACTGAGTAGGAGAGAGGGGTATAAGAATTTATAGAGTTTGCGCAACATAATGCGAGTACAAGTGGTGATGATGAAGTCAAGTTTAGATGTCCCTGTGTGAACTATTTGAATGGGAGGAAATTGAACGCAACTGATATTAGGGAATATCTTATCTGTGATGGTTTCATACAAAGTTATACAACATGGATATGACACGACGAATTAATAGACTTTCCAACTGAAAATGTATATGATTCCACCATGGATATGGAAGATTGACCAGAAAAAGACAATTTAGAGGACATGATCCGCGATGTTGGCGTAGAAGCTTTTGCCCAAGTGCATGTGTATGCCGATAATACTTTGT
Organism: Vigna umbellata; assembly: GCF_029865625.1. Taxonomy (NCBI): domain Eukaryota; kingdom Viridiplantae; phylum Streptophyta; class Magnoliopsida; order Fabales; family Fabaceae; genus Vigna; species Vigna umbellata. The sequence continues at coordinate 15,804,681 of NC_142169.1, read as the reverse complement.
ATGCCGGTTCAACTAAGTTCACACAGTTGTTAGCGGTGTTAAGGCTAATGAATTTAAAGACGACCAATGGATGGACTGATAAGAGTTTTACAGAATTATTATCGTTGTTGAATGAAATGATGGCAGATGGAAATACATTACCCACTCGTAATTATGGTGCAAAAATTTTTTTTGTCCGATAGGTATGGAGTATAAATAGATACATACATGTCCGAATGATTGCATATTGTATAGGAATGAGTACGATGTTTTGACAAAGTTTCCAAAATGTGGGTTATCACGATACAAGGAAAAAAACAACGGTGAAGATAGTGGTTACACAAAAGAATGGTTCTGCTATGAAAGTAGTTTGGTACCTTCCACTCGTAGCCATACTTGAGTGCTTGTTCGTGAATCCCAAAGACGCTAAAAACCTAAGATGACATGCAGATAGGAGAATAGTCGATGGGCTGCTTTGTCATCCAGCTGATTCAAAGCAATGGAAAAATATTGATTAAGAATTCCCCCAATATGGTCAAGAGTGTAGAAATCTTAGGTTTGACTTAACTACTGATGGAATGAACCCATTTGGTAATTTAAGTACCAATCACAGTTGTTGGCCCGTTATATTGATATTTTACAACTTATCTCTTGGATTGTGCATGAAAAGAAAGTACATGATGTTGTCAATGTTGATATTTGGTCCAGAGCAGCCTGGAAAATACATAGATATTTATCTTAGGCCACTAGTTGAAGACTTGAAGTTGTTGTGGGTTGATGGGGTTGAAATATTTGATGTCTTTGCTTTAGAAACTTTCATGATGCATGCCATGTTATTTTGCACCATTAATGACTTCCCAGCTTACGGTAATTTGTTAGGGGTATAGTGTGAAGGGTCATAAAACATGTCCTATATGTGAAGAAAACAATGCAGCTCATCAATTAAAACATGGAAGGAAGCCAATGTATATGCGTCATTGACGATTTTTACAATCTTATCATCCATATCGAAGGTTATAGAAAGCACTCAATGGAGAACAAGAGAAAGACAATGCACCCACTCCACTTATTGGACTTGAAGTTCTTGAAAAAGTTAATAGAGTACATCATGTATTTGGGAAAACGTCCAAGAAGTCTTCTGTAACGACCCCTTGGAAGAAGAAATCAATATTATTTGATCTTCCATATTGGTCAAAGTTAGATGTTCGACATTGCATAGATGTCATGCATGTAGAGAAGAATGTTTGTGATAGCTTGATTGGTACACTACTAAACATCGAGGGAAAAACAAAAAAATGAAGTGAATGCGCGTTTGGATTTGGTTGACATGAAGATCCGAGAAGAGTTGGCACCAAGAGAGATTGGTAAACGTACTTATTTTCCCCCTACATGGTACACAATGTCCAAATAAGAGAAGATAAGTTTTTGTCTTTTTTTAAAGAGTATCAAGGTACCACAAGGATACTCTTCAAATATAAAGAGCATAGTATCAATGTAGGACTTAAAGCTTGTTGGAATCAAGTCTCACGATTGCCACGTCTTAATACAACAATTGTTACCGGTGGCAATTTGTGGAATTTTGCCCAAAAAAGTTAGGCAGACCATAACTCGATTGTGCTCATTTTTCTCGTCAATTTGTAGTAAAGTCATTGATCCTACAAAATTAGATGAACTTCAAAGCGACATTATCATCACCTTGTGTGAACTAGAAATGTTTTTCCCTCCATCCTTTTTTGACATCATGGTGCATTTGTTACCAATAAGGAGTATTGGTAAAACCTGAAGATGTGTTTTGATGATGCTGTAACTTATAGATTTTGGATGTAGTAGGAAAATATTTAAAAAAAGCAACTTGTAGATTTTGAATGTAGTAGGAAAATGTTAAACATTGTAATTTTTACTAGTATAATCGATTATGGTTAAGCAATAATCGATTATCACAAGTCATACTTGAATAATCGATTATCACTTCATATAATCGATTATCACTTTTTTGAAAACTCTGTAATGGACTTGAATAATCAATTATCACTTACAATAATCGATTATTCATGGCAGTTGGGAGCTGACCTTTGGCATTCAGTGTACTTGGCTATATAATTTGATTTGGAGAAATCAGAAGGTAACGTTTTTTTTAACTGAAAAAGCTTAGAACATTGTGTGTCAGAGGAACGTTCTTAGAGAGCTTTTTGTTGATTGTTCCCTTGCTTGGTCTTGTGAAAGGAGAGGCTCGCGTATCATGTGTCGATAGTCGGAGCAGACTCTCTTCAAGTTAGCAAGGTACTCTGCCTGTTCTTGTGAAAGGAGAAGCTTGCGAATCGTTGGTCGATTGCCGGAGCGGTTCTCTTCAAGTTGGTAGAGTGGTTCTTTTTGTTTTATTCTTGTTCATTTTATTGTAATCTGTTAAACCATTTTTAGTGGAACTGTTAATCACTATTTATAGTGATTAACGACTAGACGTAGATTCTGTTGAATCGAACCAGTATAAAAATATCTGTGTGATTTTTCTATTCCCTACACTCATTATTTTACGTATATCAACTGTTTGATTAATTTTCTGAAAGAAAATTATTTTTACTAAAAGGACCAAATTAATTTTAATTGTGATCGAACACGCTTTCCGCGCTCTGAGTTTTAATTCCGCTGCGCTATACTCTTCGAAAAATACCCCCTCTGATACCAACAACATTTACTTGTTCTTTGGTAAGAGAAATAAAGTTTTGTAGACCAGTATACTTAAGATGGATGTATCCTATTGAGCGTTATATGAAGATTTTGAAAGGGCACGTCAAAAATCAATATCGTCCAGAAGGTTCAATGATTGAAAGATATATTGCTGAAGAAAGTATCGAGTTTTGCTCTTTTTATATGACTAAAGCAAATCCGATAGAAGTCCCTCATACATAAGGTTGAATAGATGTTCTACAAGTAAAAGCATCCGAGGTTTGAATGTGGTGACGAAAAGTCGTGAAGAATTAATGCAAGCACATCTGTACATATTAAACAACACATATGAAGTGATCCCATTTTTGGAAGCACACAAAGTCGTTGTAAAGGACAACTATCCAAGACAATAAGAGAAATGGCAATTGATGGAGCATAACAAAACATTCTTGTCTTGGTTCAAATTTGAAGTTTTGAAAGAACCACGATCTTCTGAGACTTTGTTGTGGCTAGCAAATGGTTTGAAGTTTGATGTTGTATGTTGTACAGGCTATGAAATTAATAATTGCACATTCTATACAAAGACTTTGGATGATAAAAGCATAGTACAAAATAGTGGCGTCAGTCTAGAAGCTGAGTCGCTACAATTTTCTAGATTCAAAGATCAAAATCCTGTAATAGGATCAATGATATATTATGGTAGAATAGAAGAGATATGAGAGGTTGATTACACTAAGTTTTCTGTTGCACTCTTCAAATGTAAGTGGGTCGATAATAAGAGTGGTGTCAAAATAGATGAATCTGGTATTACACTAGTTGATTTTCGAAAGGTTGGTTATGGAGACTAACCGTTTATCATGGCATATCAAGCAAGTCAGGTTTTTTATGTCAAAGATCCTACATCTGACCATTGGTATGTCACTCTTCAAGCAAAACGACAAATTGAAGATAAAGAAGAAAATCTAAGTAATCTTCATATTGTTGACAACCATCCATTTAAAACGACAACAAATTTGGATGACAACCCTCTAATTGATGATATACAAGATAATCGGGAAGATCACAATGAGGGAATATACATATGACCAATCCATATGATTATGTATGAATTTCATATTTGTGTCAAAATTTATGGCTTTTTGTTTATCTTTTATTAATCTGTTTGTTATTTTATAAGTCTTTTATTAATCTTTCATCTTATTTTTTGTGAAAGATATATGGCTGAGGCACCACATTCGTCTAGGGATGAAGTCCCCACTTCTAGACCCACTAGAGGAGCGTCAGTTTGTATAGTTTAGGACATCCGAGACGTGACAGGTAAGTGTAGGTAAAATCATTCAATTCATCATTCATAATTTTATATCATAACAATTATTTCTTTTTGTCACAGGAAACAAGGTCAAAAGCACAAGGTATAAATGCTCAGAATAAAAATTCACACCTACTGTCTCGTAGTGGATACAAGAAGCTTGAGGAGAAAATAAAAGCAGAAGTCTGATAGTAGACTTTCACTTTCTAAGGGTGGTGACCCTCCTCCTCGTCCTTCACCACCATCTCGGCACGAGAAGTGGAAGTTAGCTCGTTTAAGATCATCGGGCTCCTACACTTCCGACACTGCCAGAGAGATATCTGAAAGAATTGTAAGATGTCATTTCTCATATTTAAACAACATTTTTGTTATATATATTACATAGATCTTTCAAATAATTATGAAGTTTTGTTATGTTACAGGACTCCTTGGTTGAGCAGAGCTCCCAAGGTCAATTAACACAACAAAGTCGTGAGAATATTCTTGCCACAACTATTGGACGACCTGAGCACCCAGGATGGGTGCGTGCTGCTAGGACTGGCATAGGCATACGATAGTTCTTTGGGTCTTCCTTGCATCCATCTTCATCCGGATTAAGTAAAGATTATGAACAAAAGCTGAAGGAGGAAATAAGAAAATAGATGACGCAGGAGATCACAAAGAAGGTTCGGACAGTTGTATGATGAAGTTGCTGAAATGGTTGCGCACTAGTTCCAGCAGCGTTATGAGGATTATGGCAATCGTCTTCCGCCATCTCTTGTAGCGAAACATGTTGTGCCCCCTACAAGTAAACTTATAATCATTTTTGTTTATTAATTTTCTTTTTGTATAACCTAACATTTAATTTGACAGGTAGAAGCGACAAAGGAAGTTGCTCAGCTGTCGGTGCTCTAGGGGACGACATGGACGTATTCTCTCTGATACCGGGACCATGCTAATGGCTCGTGGCATAGTCTATGTGACAACCACTATAAGGCATGGTGTACAGCTAGCAGAAGATGAGGTCAAGGTCACGTTGAATGAAGTTGTCGTACTAGATGTCGTTCTTCCTGTGCCTATAGATGAGTTTTTCATTGTGCAAGAGGCATTTAAGTCCTTCGTCGCCTAGCCTAGACATTTGGTTGGTGATGTATCTGATCCCCCGATAAACACTCCTACTATATAATTCTCAATTTTAATATTTACTTCTTATTGACGTCATAACATAACCATTATTTCATGTAACAACAGATAGGTCAAGAGGGAAGTACTACACCGAAGAAGACTCATTTATCTAAGGACGACCCTCTTGGTGCGTTAGACGAGCTTGCGAACATCATTTCAGATGCGCCGATGATTGTACATTGGGATTCTACTACATTTGGAAGAAAAGCTCAAATTCCATTGTACTTGCATCAGCAAGATGTTAGGGAGCTTGCGTCGGGGAGAGAAGAAATTAATATTACACTCATTCAGTTGTGGATGATGTAAGTTTATGAGAACTTTTTTATATAATTCTTTTTTTCAAGTTACTTATATCAAATTATTTCTTCATTTCAGGTATATGTTTGATGTCAGTAACAAGAAGGGGTTTAATGATGTATGGGTTCATTGACCCCTCTATGACTCATCAAAGAAATAAGTTTGATGATATCCAAACATACATCACCACCTGCTTTGCAACGGGGAAGGAGATATATTTTCTCCCTTATATACTTGGGTAAGTGAAGTTTGTTAACTTTAAAGTTTCATTTATTAATTTTGGTATATGATAATTAAGTTATTACCAATTTCAAGCGTCATTGGCAGCTACTTGTGATCTCCATTCCGGAGAACACTGCTGTCTGGTTTTGGTCATTGCACAAGTCTCCTCTCAGCCCTCTTAGACATGTAGTAGATTGGTAAGAAACTCAATGTTTCAACTTTCTTTGTTATATAAATGTATGGTAAAGCATTTTTTTAATAGTTCCCTTGCAACACATATGATGTTATCTGGGAGCTCTTTTGCTACAGCTAAAAAGCTTGCATGGGATGATTTATGATTACATTGGATGATTTATGCTTTAAGAAGTTGATTTACGATTACATTGAATGTATTAATATAATTTTTATTTAAAACATATGCTTCTAGATTGTTTTGGACTGTTTTGGCTGTAAAATTATATGCAGGTTTGTTTCTACAGTTGGGACTATTGCAGAAACAGACCTGTTCTTAAAAGAAAATAGGGGAATATGCCTCGGTTGTGAACATAACCGAGACAGAAAACCCACCTATGGCATCAGTTCATACCCCAGCCGAGGCATAAAGGCTTGCGAAAGAAGCAAAAAAATAAAAAAAAGACCCTATTGCCTCGGTTCGGACCTGAACCGAGGCAGTAGAGTTGGACATACTGCCTCAGTTCAAAGGGAACCGAGACATAAAGTTGTACGAAAAAAAAATTAAAAAAAAGCCTACTGCTTCGGTTAACTTTGAATCGAAGCAAAATCCTTCACTTTTATGCCTCGGTTCAGAACCGAGACAAAAAGGCTATCCCTTTTTGCCTCGCCTGGATATGCCTCGGTTTAGGAATCGCTACCTATGGACGAAAAGAACCGTTGTCGTTTCCCGTGACTGCACTAGTGAAACTTGATGTGGGATGATGCACATGGAAAGCTAAAGTGGGAAAGTTTGGTTGGTTGAAACTTAAATTTTAAGAGTTTATTAGAAATTTTGTTTGAGTCTTATTTTATTATTTTGGGTCAAATAATATTAGTTTTATTTTTATAGAGATAAGTTAGAGATTGCTAGTTTTGATTATTTAGGTGCAATACTAATTTATTGTTATAAATAGATGTAGATTATGTAGTATTTTATTCTTTGTATTTGGTCTAAAATCCTATTTTCATCTATTTAAAAAGTTCATAAAATTCACCACAATGAATTAGAGTGGAAATTATTTTGTATGTCACTTTTTTTTTACTATTTAAAGTCACATCTTTTAACCTAAATGAAAACACGCAGTCATTCTCGTCATATTTATCAAAGGTTTAATACCTTTTTTGGTCCCTCGAAAGGGGTCAAATGTTCAATGTGGTCCTACTGTTTTTTAGAAGTTCAATGTGGTCCCAACTTTTGTAAAAAGTGTGCAATTAAATCCTTTTTGGTAACGGCGTTAATTTTTTAACGGGTCAGCTAACAGGTGGACTGAAGTTTGCTACGTAGCTGTGTGAGGGTAATACGTGGTTGTGAACATCAGAAACCACCAACCTTGATGGGGCAGGCCTGCTTTTCTCTCACTACCCGAGACTTCTTTTTCTGGGAACTGCTCTTCGGAGCTGGTGGGGAGGGTTTGAGTTTATTCAAAGGGTTTTTGAGGCTTGAGGCTTTTCTGGAACCCAACAGGAGTAGGGCAACACCAAAATCCTTCAGGGGTGACAGCAATTGGAATACTTTTAATCTTTGTTTGACTTTGCTCTACCCGGGTAATCCTGATATCCCCCATAAGTGACAAGGATTCACACTAATTATATGGAACAAGATATAGCATCACAGGGGAAAAGATGAAGTGTAGACAAGTCTTCATATCCCCACTTAGCAACTAATATATTTCCCCTCATAAAATATGAAAAATAAGCAAAATGAAAAGCTGCAATCTTTGAAGCTGATCTACTTCCCCAAAAAGAACCGGCGCCACTGCAGTTTCACACAAAGTACATGGAAGAGGGCACCCATATGAAATGAAAGGAAATGGGCTATGTTTCCTACTTTCCACTTTGCAAGTTCCATGCTTTTCATGATTTGGGTCTCAGAATTTGCATCACTTGGCCCCTCAGACTCAACCATTAATCTTTTCTCTAATTAAAAAAACAATCTTTTAAAATGAAATAAATAAAAAAGAAAACTTTTCCTTTAATCCGGTTTTTCTGGACATGGCGGCGATGGTGGAGGCGCAGGGACAACAGCTGAACAACATGGAGAGCCACGTGGCGCATGCGATGGTGATGGAACACAGCCAGCCACGTATTACCCTCACACAGCCACGTAGCAAACTTCAGTCCACCCTGTCAGCTGGCCCGTTAAAAAATTAACGCCGTTACCAAAAAGGATTTAATTGCACACTTTTTACAAAAGTTGGGATCACATTGAACTTCTAAAAAACAGTAGGACCACATTGAACATTTGGCCCCTTTCGAAAGACTAAAAGAGGTATTAAACCTTTATCAAAAGTAAATTTTAAACTCTATAACTATATTTCAAATCATTAATAAGATAGTGAATTTTAATCAAATAAAGGTATACATATTTTTTATCTGGAAGAGCAAGGACGCCGAATGAACTCTATAAAATAAAAGCAAAGAATGAAAGAGAGAAATATTCTTTTCATACTTATTTGGAAGCCTTCGACACCCAACGTGATGCCATGAAGCGGGGAAGTAACTTTCAAGGAATCGTTGCATTATGCCTATGCCGATTTTGATCCAAGCCACGCCAAGCCATTCCCTTTGTCTCATCTTTCAACCTCAAATCTCTCACTTCCTTTCCTTGAACTTTATGTTGTCTGTTGTTAGCAAAACCCTTCAAACATTACGATATAAATAAATTCACCTATGCCGTTTCCTCCATGTGTTCATACATTTTCATCTCCCAAATAAAAGTTTGAGAGAGATAGTAATGGGTGATTGGGCTGGGGTGGTGATAGGTTTGGTCCTGTTTGTGGTGCTTTCACCAGGTTTACTCTTCCAGCTTCCCGGCAAAGGAAGAGCAGTGGATTTTTGCAATTTCCAAACAAGTGGCGTCTCCATCTTTGTTCATTCCCTTCTCTTCTTTGGATTCATGGCCATCTTCCTTATTGCCATTAATGTTCACATTGGTAGTGGATAAATAAGCCATTGTACGCAATAGAATATGATTATGGAAGATGGTTTTTGTTCTGTTATATCTTATACCTTCCTCTTTATGCCTTTCCATTCTGGGTATCTAATTTTCTTTCTTACATGATAAAATTTAGGTGTACGAGCAGTATAAAGATAATTTTATTTCATTTCTACCCCCTTTCAATTTATTCTATAGTTGATTTTATTCAGTGTATTATTAGGGATTTAAATATAATTTTAAAGTTTCATCTTAAATATATATATATATATATATATATATATATATATATATATGTCTTTGAGATTTAAAATTTGATGTTAAACATGATATTAATGTTAAAGGTGATGTTAAGGTTAACAAATATTGCTTTATTTATGGAAGAACTTTTGGGAAGGAGATTAATTAAAAAATATAAACTCCATAAAATATCGTATCAATTTTTATAAAAATTTAATATCACTTCTAATCTAAACTTTAAGGCTATATGAGTATTATTTTCTTATACGATATTTAAAATTTTCATATTTCTTATAACAAATTCACGCGAAAACAGAATAAGAAGACTAAAAAATTCACACCGTAAAACACGCTTAAACTAATGTAATAGGTCATTTGTCTGAAACAAATCAAGTCATCAAATTTCAGAAACCAGATTTTCAATCTACCAACTTCAATGTCTGAAGCAGTTCTTCAGAGCTAAAGGCCTCATCCGAACTTATAGAAAGCACCAAAATAATTTATAATTTACGACTACAAATATGTTTTTTTTTACATGATTTTTGTTTTTTCGTTTTATCCTGTAATTATATGTTTCTTAGGTTTGCAGTGTCAAGAATTGAAGGTGGAAAAGAGTTCGATGAGAATGTTGCTAATTTGTCAAACATAACTATATGAAATTAGCAACGATCGAAATGAATAATTTTTTATTTTATTTTATATTTGTAAAAGCATTTAACATCGTGTACATAGTGATAGGATGCCGTAGTGATATGTTGGTCATGGTTTTAGTTAACAGATAAGACATAACCGTTAAAATAGTATAAAATATAAGGAGTGCAAAAAATATATTTTTTAAACAGTAATGCTTTTTTCTTTTTGTTTTTTTTTACAATTCAATCTCGATCGATGTGATGTGAATTTTTTATCCATTCAACAAACACTAATATTTCAATCTAATTGGGTGCTTTTAACGTCTCAATATCAATGAAAAATGATGAATTTGATGTATAAGTCGTTAATTTTGTCAACCAATTTAATTCACACTCTATTAATCTGGCCTTTTTCTTACTTCGATTTTCAACTATGATCTCGAGCATAACTAGTTTATGTCTCTTGTTTTCTTTTGTGTGTTTTTTTTAAAGATGGAAATGAAAACATAATGGATAAATTGTATTGCAAAAGTGGTAAACCTTAAAGTAGATGGGTAGTAGAAGTTAAGGAAAGGAAAGTAACGAGAACACTTAAGTAAATATTAAAAAGAAAATTACCAAGAAAAATAAAAGAATTTGTAACATAAATCAATGTGTATCAATATTGGATTAGCTATAACGGTTGGTTTTAAGTGGGTTTGACATATGAAGATAAAAGAATTTTTCTTGGTGTGTCAGACCCTACTACAAAATAAGTTTTTTAAGTATGTTAAATTGGATTTTCTAAATCTATTTTACAATATATTTAGATTCAGCATACTTAAATTTTAAGTTTGTTATTGACTAACAAATTTAAATTTTAAGTCTGTTATCAACTAACAAACTTAAATTTTAAATATGTTGTTAACCAACATATTTAAATTTTAAGTATGTTATTATCCAACCGACTTAGATTTAATAAAAGTGGTAATGAATTTAAGCCTATTGTGGTCATAATAGATTTAAATTTGTTTTTTATATTTAATCATTAAACCAAAACTTGAAATACAACAAATTTTTCAGAACATAATATATATTTCAAATTGTTCAATTCAGGTACATAGTAAAGAGTTTCAAAATCAAAATAAATAATAAGATGTCTAACATAGAATGTGTAGTGTAAAAATAGTCTAACTTCAACTTTTAAGTCTAAAAGTAATCTAAAGAAAACTTAAACAACACTTAATCAAAACTTAAATTTTACATTGGAGGAGATAACTTGTCCATTGATGTGTTATTCCGGTTATGACCTCCTTTGATATTGGTGATGGACATCAAACACCTAAAACAAATAATGTTATTATGTAGTGGTGTACTTAAAACCGTTTAATTCATACACTAGTTATAAGTGTTCACCGTTGTCTAATTATCATAAATTTTTACATGTAATACTTCATATAGTATCCATGTTCCCATGAATTAATCTGCCTATTGCACTACAATAAAAAGAAAAAAAAATTAAATATAATAAATAATAAAATAAAGTGAAGAAACGTACCATAAAAAAGATTAAGATATTTATTTATATCTTTTTCTTCACAATTATCTTCTTTAATACTAAAGTTCGTCCTTATTATTTCTCCTTATTACTCATTTACCAAATATTTCTTAAAAAAAATAAAAGAAAATAAAATGAAATCTCATTCTCTATAAGAGAAAAATAATAATGATCCACAAAATTAGCAAGAAAATAAAATTGTCAAAGAACAAGTGTTCAAGCTATAACTAGTTAAAATCACGAAATAAAATTTATTCAAAATAGAAAGAATAATGTGTGGCATGATATAAAGCAATACTTAATGCACATAAAACTCTAAAAGAATAACGAGTGGCAGGATATAAAGCAATACTTACTACACATGAAACTCTAAAAGCCTGAACAAAAATAATCAAGATAAGACTCATTATTCTTGAGTGGCAAGATCCGTTCCAGTAGAATGGCTGATGGAAAATTATGCACAAACATATCACTTTGTTGCTAATGGAAAATTAGTCATTAAAATTGGATAATGTAAATATTAAACGTTGCTAGACATTGTTGCAGCCATTTATAATTATAATATCTTGGTGACAGCTATAATACTTTATATAACAGTGGATCCATCCAATCCAAAAGCATTGGCTACGTAAGTAGGGGCAAAGAGTGTGTCCAACCCTTTAACCCAACTGCCAAATTGTGATAATTCAAATCCTTATCTGTTAGCGAAAGAGAAGAGATGGGAGCATTAAAAAGAATAGAAAAAATGACATAGTTAACCAAGGATAAGAAATACATGTGCTAAAATTATTAGACAATTATGAAACATTTAAGAGAATTAATTGTTTCCGTATCAGCTGAAAGGAATCAAAATCAATAATATTCTAATCTCCCGTATATCAGAAACTAACCCAAGCATTTTATCTAAATGTTCATCATTTCTTATAATTTACAACCAAAAATTGAAGTTTATCATGGTTTTTTTTTTATTCAAATATACCATAAACATGGGAATAAATGTAAGATAATATCTATAACGAGATCTATAATTTTGAAAGCTAGGGTGATGGATATGTTTGTAAGCTACAAACCATGTTCACATATATCAAGTTTCAACAACACGCTTTGCAGGTAAATTGACTTTCTTATTTTCTAACACGATAATAAAGGCCTTCTTAATCAAGATACATAGACAAACAATCAATGAAAAATGTCTTGCTATCTTCTTGCTATGTATGAACTCATTTCAACATCATCAGGATAAACTAAGAACGTCTTTTAAAAAAAGATAGTAATTAAAATAAAATACAAAAACTGTTGAGTGAGATTTTCCTATAGCGATACGATAAGGAGTTGAGTTTCACGTACAGATAGAGATTCGAGTGTCACCTTTCCTCCTACGTGAGGACTCAAGAAGGTTGGATGTCTTGCGCAAAGGCTTCGGCTCGTACTGAGTATAGTGCAAGGGTGCACGTAGTATCAATGTTTTTACTCATTAGTTCTTGAGAAGTCGGGATATAGGTTTGAAGTTGTGACGACTTGAATCGCCTGTTATTGAGAACAAGTTAGGACAATATAATGCAAGGAAACGAAAATGGTTTATGAACGGTTTGGTTGTGATTTTAAGTCTGTGTTGAGATATAATTCTATGCTTTAACATATATGTTATGGTATTTCTAGTTATTCACTCTTGCGTGTTTGTGGTTGTGGTTTCCACCTATAATGATCGTACTTGTATGAGAATAAATGATGTTACAGATAAGGTTGATTTGAAGTAGTTGAGAAGAGTTAGGAAGTTTTAAATTCGGGGTTTATATTTTTACATTGCTTTAATGTTTTCAAACTTGGTGCTTCTATGTAAACGTTATATTTTGAGATTTTTGTTTTTGTATGGACAACATTTACTATTATGGTTTCGCTTCCTCATAATAATCAAATAAAGTTTTTGATTATCCAAAAGAAATATTTAACAGTGGTTTGAGAAAAATTGTAAATATGTGACATCCCACTAGGGGTGTTACATGACGATGTGGAGAGTCAAGAATGTGGAAAGGTCAGGACATCGATGCAATGGGTCCAAAAAGAGAACATAGAGAATATCATGTAAGAGAGGAACAAAATGATGAATTGAGAAAAAGATGATATGTGAAGAGAGGATGCGTGAAAGATCGGGAAGAAACTAAGGATTCAGAGGTTCTACGATATGTGGTTTCCTATCAATCAAAATATATTTTAAACATAATTTTAATTTTATCACCGAGTCCAACATAATTTCAATTATTATGAATAATTTTTAATTAAAATTAAAGATATCGTGTATTAGAATATGACTATTTTGTTTTCGGTTTGAGAAGCTGCTTCGAAGTATATAACATTTGTTCATTAAACAAATCTTAAAAAATGTACTCATTTTAATAACTTTTAAAAAAATTCACCAGTATCACAAGTTACTGCAAAATGTACGTCTCGTGTTCCCGATATACATCCCTTCTAATTCTACTTTCATGAGTTTCTCAAAAGCATTGCTTTTGGAATATATAGGTAATTGTGTCCCCAGTAGCTGCCTCTTCAGTAGAAACAGTTGCTTTTGACCGATTCCAAGTGGTAATAATTCAACTACTGGATAGAGTAATTATCTTCCAAAAATTCCTAATGACGTTATGGAAACAGAGATGATGATGTTAACATTATAAAACGACGTCATGGGCAAGAAGATGGTGATGTTGGAAGAGAATCCTATCCTCCGTTCCACTCCACTTACAACTTGTACTACCAGCGACAACGGAACAAAAACATGTATGGAAAACAATAATGCTAATAAATACCACTATCATAAAATTTACTAAATTGGTAATTTAAAAAGAAAAAGAAAAAGTGAATGCAAGCATAACTTAAAATTTTTTTACATCAATGTATAATTCTTTTTTATGTTAATTTCAACTAAAGTTATGTTTATAAATAAAATCTTCTTCTAGTCTCCAAAACCCATTAAACCAATCTTTTTAATTCTTATACAGTGAGAGTTCTTTCCAAAATCTATTAAAACAATCTTATATAATTCTTAAACAGGGAGAGATTTAAACTTATAAACCTTATCAAATTCTTTCAGAATACGATAATGATTATTTTTGAATTATGATAATAATTTTTAGAATCAATATACATATTAAGAAAGGTAAAAAAGGAAGACTTTTGACCTCATTAAGAACCGAGGCCAAAAGTTGAAGCTTTTGCTATAATTGTAAAAAAAACAAGGCAGTAAATAAAAGAAAATAATTTTGGGTTCTATGACACCGGTTTCAATAGCAATCGCTGCCATAGACCTTATTAGATTTTAAATAATTATTTAATTTCAAGATCTATGGCACTCATTCTTGGACATAAAAAATTTAATATGCTTGATGGACCATCATGATAAATGGTTTATCTCGTTAATCCACTTGTCGAAAATGAACTCTAGTCATACCATATTCATTTATTTTTGCACCACTATTGCTGTCAAACCACTCACATTTAAACACTAAAATATAAAACATAGTGTAGTCAACCTTCCATATATCTTCTATTATATCATAGAATGTCATTGACCCAAATAAAAGATTTTGATCTTTGAATGTGGAAAATTGTAGCGACTCAACTTCTAGACTGATTCCACTATTGTGTATTATGCTTTTACTATCCAAAGAGTTCTTATAGAATGTGCAATTATTAATTTTGTAACATGTACAACATACGACATCAAACTTTATTTCATTTGCTAGCCACAACAGAGTCTTAGAAGAATGTGCATCTTTTAAAACCTCCAATTTAAACCAGAACATGAACGGTTTGTTATGTTATATCAATTTTCATTTCTTTTATTGTCTCAGATTGTTTTCATTCACAATGGCTTTGTGTGCTTCTATAAAAAGGGTTTGCCTCATTTGTGTTGTTCAATATTTATAGATGTGCTTGCAACACTTCTTCGCGATTTTTTGAAACCACATTAACACCTCATATGCTTTTACTTGTAGAACATCTGTTCAACTATGATTTGCGAGGAACTCCTATTGGATTTGCTTTGATCTAAACAAAACTCGACACTTTCTTCAGCAATATACCTTTCAATCATTGAAGCTTCTGGACGAGATTTTTGACGTACCTTTCGAAACCTTCATAAAATGTTCAATAGGATATATGCATCTTAAGTATATTAATCCACAACACTTGATTTCTCTTACCAAATGAACATGCAAATGTAGCATGATGTCATAAAATGATGGGGGAAAAACATCTTAATTTGACACAAGATGATAAAAATTTTCCCTTGAAGTTCATCTAACTTTATAGGATCAATGATTTTACTACAAATTGACGAGAAAAATGAACACAAACGAGTTATGGTCTGCCTAAAATTTTTGAGAAAAATTCCTCGAATAGCCACTAGTAATAATAGTTGCATTAAGATGTGGCAATCACGAGACTTCATGCCAACAAGCTTTAAGTCCTATGTATACTCTAAACTCATAATATTTGAAGAGTATCCTTGTGGTACCTTTATAGTCTTTAGATAAAGGCAAAAAATTATCTTCTCTTATCAAGCGTCAAGGGAGGTAATGACCAGATAACGTCAATGGAGACAATGACGACGACTTAAGGAGGAAATGGCCACAACAAGGAGGTAATGAAGTAGTATTTGTATAAAGGAGGGTTCAATAGCAACGAAGATACTCAAAAAGAAACTATGAAGGGTAATGTGAATTTGTACTTTTTTTACCACTACATGGACATACTGCCTCAATTATTATAATAACAAAAGAAATATGTAATCTATGGCCTTAATTCTACTAAGAACCGATGGCATAAGATCAACGTAATATTTAAAAGATAAAGGTTTTGGAGCCAATTCTAACTTTTGGCTCAAACCTTTGGCCTCGGTTCTTTGTAGAACCAAAGCAAAAGGTGTTTGTGGCACCGGTTCTCAGAACAACAAAGGTCATAAGGTCCCTTCAGAATACAAACAGTCTACAAGTTCCTTTTGTTGGGTGTAAAGTCTGAACCTTATGGTAGTAGTGCTGCAAACAATCGAGGCCATGAACCTGTTCAGAATCTGAAAAACCTGACATAATCTCTCTCATAACACTGTCGTTGACGCGATGAAATTAATACTTCTAAACTATAGTAACTTCTGTATTACTAAGATAGTAACCAACAAAATAGAAAGGGTAAATGATTTCTAACAAATTAGTTTTTATAAAAACTATACAAAAGGGGCTAATCAAATATAATTATAGAAGTAATAAAAGAAAATAAATGAGTAAAGAATAAAA
Source organism: Vigna umbellata (assembly GCF_029865625.1). Taxonomy (NCBI): domain Eukaryota; kingdom Viridiplantae; phylum Streptophyta; class Magnoliopsida; order Fabales; family Fabaceae; genus Vigna; species Vigna umbellata. The sequence continues at coordinate 15,788,201 of NC_142169.1, read as the reverse complement.
TAGCAAAAGATAGAAAGAAATTTATAAAAATATATAAACAATGATAAAGAAAATAGGTCGATTTCAATGTTCCTCTCGCTAGGCAAGTGTAAGAAGGCAACTTTTAGGGGTTCATGTCCATTTTGGAGTCAACTTCCTCTATAAATAGAGGTGTCTCCCTCCTTATAACTTCACTTGATGAATCATAATGTTATGCTGCCAAAATAATTGTGCATTCTTTTATTAGTTCAAGTCAAGGCAAGAACATCTCGTGATGTCCCTCTAGCCATCCTTCTCTATAATTGGCCCAAGATCTCAAGAGATCTATCAAACAACTCCATCCCACCATAAATACTCACCAAAATCGTGAGCACCACCTTAAAACCGTGAGATTCAAGATTATATCGATAACTTTGGCACCACTTCACCTCTAAAGCTTCATCTTCTTATTTCGACTTAATCTGGCTTGAGGAGGACATTATCATTTGGGATCAAGAGATTTGGTTTTGCAAGAGCTAAGTTTCTTGGTCCTTGACTATCTTTGTGTTTTTTTTGTTGTTGTCTATGTTTTGTTCCTTATTGTCTTCATTTTCACTTCCATATATGTTGTTTTCATGGTTTTAGTTTTTTCTTCTTGAGAACCATTTGGCTTTTAGACTAAGTTTCAATATTTTTTTGTGTTGTTTGCATGCTTTTACATTTTTTTAGTCTTATTTCTTGATACCATTAATTCATATCATCCTTTTTGGTCATTTCATGTGTAGTCATTTTCTCCTATTTGAGCTTAGAATATATATATATATATATATATATATATATATATATATATATATATATATATATATATATATATATATATTAAACTTGGATTTCAAAAATAAACAATATGCATTCATTTAAGTGCTTTTAATTTGCATATTTGATTTCATATTTCTTATTAGACTATTGACAAGTTCTTAGAGTTAAGTTTCTCTTTTGTTTGTTTGAGTTTTATGCTCTATTTTGATTCCAGTAGGTTTTTCTTTCATTATGTGTCTCATGAATTTATGAGTTTCCAGAAGAATGTTACAGATTTGGATTGTGGTGCTAATGTATGATAAAAAAAAGTGTGTAGAAAAGTAAAAAGAAAAACTAAAAAGAAAAAGTGTCACGAAAGTAAAAAAGCACCATAGTGAAAAGTAAAAATAAAAACAAAAGTGAAAAGTAAAAGTTGTTTTTACATGACTTCATGCCTTTTCCACTAGTAAAAAAAGGAGTTTCTAACGCGCCATATACGCTTTGGTTTTGTAAAAACCGAAGCGTATAAAAAGACGGTGGCAGTTTTGTAATAAAAGCCAAGGTATACGCCTCGGTTCTCCACTAATTGGTGCCTAAAGCAGTAATTGTCTCGGTATCTAAGTGAACCGAAGCATATAACTCTGCGATATTCCCCATACTGCCCCGGTTTCCCCTAACCGAGACATATGCTTTTTTAATAAATTTTTTTTAAGGAATTAAGCATCGGGTGGCAGCACAATCGAGGCAGTAGGCTAGATATTGCCTCGGGTTTTTGGGAACCGAGTTAGTAGGCCTGGTCTAGGGTAGTAAAAACATGTGCCATTGTTTTCCTTCTTCGCGTGTTTCCCCTGCGTTGCTGCCTCCACAACTACGCTGCTTCCTCCTTTGCTGCCTCCAACCACTTTAAACGTTTCTGCGTTTCTGCTCCCTACGCCGCCTCCTCCCTCCGCCGCTGCCTTCATATCTTTGGCGCATTGCTCTCCACTTCGCTGCCGCAGACAACGAGGACGTGATCAGAGCGCGCCGCGCCTCGTGGTGCATCATCTCCTCGATCAAGCAGAAGGAAGAGCCGCGACAACGAGGATCACGTCACCGTAATCCGCGACTACCTATTTAAGATCGAGTTCGAGCTCTCCAACATCTGCGACGGTATTCTCAAGCTGCTCAACTCTCGCCTTATTCCCTCGGCTTCCTCCAGCAATTATAAGGTCTTCTACCTCAAGATGAAGGGCGATTACCACAGGTTCCAGCATCAGGTCTCCAACATCAGGTTCAACCTTTTTTTCCCTTTCCATTTCTTTTTTTTTTATTGATTTCTTGATTCATATCTATTCATGAGGTTGAAAGTAGGGGAAAGGGGACCGGCGGGGGTCTGACAGTGAAAACTAACCCAACGACCGGAGGCAGAGTCGACGGTGGAAGCATCGGACTCGTCGCACTCGGGGATGGTGGAAGTCGCGACGTGGTGGCGGCGCGAGGGACTGGAGGGGGCTGAGGTGGTGAAAACAAAGTGGCGGAAGGAAGCGTTGGAGAGGGAATCGAAGTCAGCCTTGTGCTTGGAGGGGTGACAGGGGCGCTGTTGGATATCCTTAGAGGAGGAAGGTTGGCGGGGATTGAAGTTATGTTGCGGATGAATGGGATGAGAAAGGAAGAGGGGTTTGCGTCAATGCGAGTGGGGCTGGGGAAGATGAATGGGGGAGAAGGAAGGAGATGTCTTGTTTGTGGAAGAGGTTTTGAGGCGCGGAATCCCTTATGCTTCGGAGGATAAAGAAGGGCATAAAGAAGGGTCAACCGGGTATCTTGCTTGGAAGATGATGGTAAGCAGTTGATATTCGATTTTTTTCACTTTGTTGGATAGTTAGTTAGCTCTTGTTTGAAACATTGAGTATAGTATTGAGTAAAGTCTTAGTTGGACGATTCATTGTGATGGTTGCTTATCATTTGTTATTCACATTTTCTAGTTTGCATCATTAGGTTGTTCTAGTTAGCTGATGAAGATCTTTGTGACATTGTTCTTGCCATTTGTGCTTCACATTGCTATCTGCTTTGCCCTTTTGCATCAAGTTATTGATTGGATTGTTCTGCCTTCATCAAGGTGAGGTTTCAAACTACGAAGATACAAATGTTGCCTAGCAACTCTAAGTTGTTCTCATGGGAGACGTATGATGAAGATGTATCTTCACTATCAGAAAGTTCATAGATCACAACTTCTGGACTATTAGAACAACTAAATGCCACCAGAGACACTAGTGACTATCTATTGTATATAACTAGGTGAGTTGGTATACAAATTTTCTTCTAGATTTTTTCAACAGCAGTCAATGAATTCAAAGTATTTTTGAGTCATGCATAAAAGCTTTCTTTTCTGAAGAAATTCTTGAATTATGTGGTTTCTTCAGTCTTTCAGCTTTGAAGTCTTCCTGTCCATCTCAAATTAATGAAATTCTTTGTTTCACTTTTTAGTTCTCAGCAGTTGAAATCTTATTGTTTTCTGGTTTGCATGCCACACAACATTGACATTAGTTCATCATAATCCTTTCTTAGAGGGGGGAATAAGCCCAACATTAGTGTGCATTCAGCAGGTCATGCTGTCCACGTGTTCTTGGAGGCAGATTTGTATACATGGAGCACTGATTTTCTTGGTGCTTGCTTACGTATATAGTTTGTATAGTTTTAATGTGAAATGGAACAATACCAATGGAACAACAATGTTGTACTAGATATGATGATGATGATCAATATCTTCTCTGGAAGGAATTTCCTGTGTATTCGGTGGATGATGTCATACTATTGTGGAGAGAATTACTAAAACGTTGCTTTTAATAAGTTTTTTTATTGATTAAAATTTATTGAAATCTAAAAATATTGAGATAAGTTTATGATGTAATTTCTTTTTTTATGATTTTATTTTCATTAATTTTTTCTTTTTAAGATTTAATTTGCTTGAAGTGATTACAGTTTTCTGCTGATTGTGATACATTTTATAGTTGCTTATATGAATTCTTAGAAATTTGATGTATATATATATATATATATATATATATATATATATATATATATATATATATTATTTGATGTTATGATGAAATAAGTATATAGGTGCAAATAATGTTAAGAACTTACTAATTTTACAAGATTTTTTATGTTTTAATAATTCTGCTGCAAATAATGTTAAGAAATTGGCTAGAGTTTTTTTTGTTGAATTTTCCAACATACTGCCTCGGTTCAAAAGAGAACCGAGGCGAAAAGTCATTTAAAAAAAAAGGGGCAAAATCCTACTGCCTCGGTTACTTTTGAACTGAGGCAAAATCCTATCCCTTTTGCCTCGGTCCACAACCGAGGTAAAAATGATAGACTTTTTGCCTCACCTGTATATGCCTCGGTTCCAGAACCGCTGCCTATGAGCGAAAATAACCGATGTCGTTTCCCTTGACTGTACTAGTGTTCCTAGTAGATTGAACCCATTCATGTGATGTTAAAAGAGTGTCCACAGTGCACCATTAACTCATTACTTGCGAAGAAAGGAAACAACCATTTTCTACTCTACTTATTTTGATTTTTGTGATCTATTCTTATGGTAGTGTTTTATGATCTATCCCATCTACTAACAAGAACTTATATATTGTATTTGAAAATGTTTTTAGTTGGTAGAGGTTTGAAGGTTTCAAAGGGCCTTCTAACTTTACTATTAGGTCGCATGCTTTAGTTTACTGAGTTCTTTAACAACTTATAATTTAGTGTGTGTCCACTTGTGTATCAAACCTAATTCCATTTGAGAAGTTTGGTGCAAGAGCACCTAAGTTAAACTTTGGCTTAGAAACACTTGGTTATTAAGTAATCATTTTTTATTCACTTCATTTTCCTAGAAGTGAACTTGAGATACTTTTTTCTCCTTAAATCTCTTAAATAATTTCCTTTTGAAATACAAGTTTTATTTGTGCATTGCATATTTTTGAAAATCTAAGCATGTCTAAAGCTCATTGGAAGCGATTCTAGTTAAGAGACCCAACCAAGTTTGAACAATTTGGCCCAAGAGTTAATCACTTAAACTTTGGAGGAAGTAAGAGGCAATTTTGAAATAAAGAGAGAAAATATAAAGAGAGATCAAACTAGCTATCCTTGGGGAAGAGCTAAGAATAATTATGCAAAAGGAAGAGAAAATTCAAGAAAAATTAAGGAATAGGAGCCAATGAAATAGAATCTCCAAAACTCTCCTACATCTCACAACTATGAGAAGGATAGTATAATTTTTAATCATTACTATCAACCTCATTCAACTATAGTGAATAGTGTTAGCTGTAACACCCTAATTTCAGGATGTTACATGTTATTGAAAAAATGTATACTTTAAAACTTCTAATAGCGTGAAAACATGTTAAGAAAAAAAACTCTTTACTCAACGTGCATAATTAATTCAAAACATAATGGTTCCAAAAGTCTTGTTCAATCACATAATTAAAAAATAATGAAAATAATGAAAGAAATAAAATAACAACAATTACATAGTCTTAGAAATCCAAAATAAAAATAACTTTAAAAGAAAACCCCAAGTCTGTCTCCCATCATCTCTCGCATCTATCATGCTTTTGGAACACAATATACGATCATTGCCGATAATTTTATTCACAAACACACAAGCACAAACACGTAAGGGATAAACTGCCATTAAAATAATCATAATAACATGTTATAAACACACTGATTATTTCAACCATCAACAATCATCCCATAGTAGTAATAATAATAGGATTCCTAATCCTCTAAGATAATCATAATAATTACTCGATCCTCGATCCCTGATTCTCGTTCTTTGATCCTAATTCCTTGATCCTCGATCTTTCACCATTGACCCTTAGTCTATCCACTCATTAACACTTGTGTTAATTACTTACTATAACCATTATAGTAACACCACTATCAACATAGCATAACCAGAAGCATCTTCAATACCATGATTATCATCATAGATACACCACCATAATAATTATCCCTATCATGAACAACACTATAAGCATCACCATTCCATGAGCCCCATCATAAAAAGACTCAGTCATAGTTCTATACCCTACCTCACCCATCTGTAGCCTCCCCCACAGGCCACCTGTAGCCTCTCCTATAAGCCCACCTGTACCCCCCCCCCTCTTATATGCATATTTGAGTCATGCCTCCTCTGAATTTGGACCAGTTCCCTTATCACACAAGGCGAAACATTTATCCCCCCACCCCCCCCTCCACTAAAGAAGATTCAGCACTATAACGCCATTCTTTTTTCTACAACCATTTTTCCAAAGAGAACATCATTATCACTCCCTTTTCAAAAACCAATACCAAAGAGAGTACTCTGTTTTCAACAATTAATGCCAAAGAGAACCACTAAACGCAAATAGTCCTAGGATTTACGAGGTACAACTAGTAAACTAATCTCTCATACCTCATGCTCATTGATCAACCACACACACCCTTGCTCATTCATCACACATTCATGCTTCATCTCCAACCAAAAGTCAAACCTGCCCTTAAACACATCAACTATTCCAATTCCCTGCTCATCATCACGTTATGCAGTTCATATGCCTGTCCCTCGTTCATTCTTCCCAAAAATGCATTTTTTCAGCCAAAATACACTAGGATAATCCATTATCACTAATGATAATCGATTATTCTAGACAACTACAATACTGAATATTTAGCATTTCAAAATATGAAAGCATAATCGATTATCATCCCAAATAATCGATTATTCTACTGACGAAACCAAAACATGACGCACAAATAATCGATTATCACTTAAGGTAATCAATTATTATCGAACCCAACCTCATTTTAGACAAAAATCAAGTATTCAAAACACACAAACATCATCCTCAAACCATGAGGAATCATACTTAAGACAACATACATGCATTCAAGCCCTAGATACCCTTTTAAACTACCCTAAATATATACATTACATCTTTTGAATCATCCAAAACTCATCTTTATGCAGATTACCACCCAAACAAGGTTTTATCTACAACTCCAAAACACCATCAATCTCCCTTTGCATAATGTTTTTTGCAGCTTTTTCTCTTCTTTCCTAGAACACATCTTTGTCTCAATATCTCTCTTTTTTTGTTTCAGGTTTAGGGTAACAATATAGGTAGACACTTTTCCTCTTCTCCATTTTTATCTTTTCTACTTTATCTCTATCTTTTTAGTTTTAATAAAACCCCTCACTTAATCTCTAAAACCTACCAAGATTTCCTCACTTAAACTTGACTAGGCAGTGTATTGAGGAGATACCAGAATTGTCTAGAGTACTAGGAGTGATGATAATACTCATTATAAATTGGGAGTGGTGAGAAAACTCATTCTAAACCAGAAATGGTGAGAATACTTATCTAATCTTGGAAGAGATTAGTGGAACCTCTCAAGAGTTCTTAAGGGAGAATTGGACACATATGAAATGGAGTGAACTAATATAAAAATACTCTTTGATCATTGTTTTATTTTACAAATCTTTTCTTGCAAACCTTCATAATTCATAAATGATTTTCTAGATGTTGAATCAAGAAACACGATTCTCAGTACTCAATAGACTGTTTTATTGATTATATTTTTTCATAAGCTTTGCAAAACAATAATGTCTAAATAAATCCTCTTGATAAACTTACTTCATAATACTCATCAGATACTACATTTGAAAAAGAATTTCAAAATATTATTCAACTCCTTTCTATTTTTTTCCTGTGGTTTAAACGCTATCAAGAATTTAGTGATGCTATGAAACAATAACCTTTCACAACTTTATCCTATGCAAATGGGTATAGGCTTCAATTCTAGGTTAAACCGAAACCTTTACCTAGTTGTATTAGTATAGGCTTCAATTCTTTCAAATTACCGAAGCCTATGGTCATGCAGTCAGGGTATAACGTATAATTGAAGCCTATATTTTGACACTAAAGCCTATTGTTGTGCTAATAATTTCAAAACTGTCACCATATTTTGAAAGACTTTATTTTTCTTGAAACTGAAGTTAAATAATCTTTTTGCACTAGTGATGATTGAGTTTGTTATGAACATAATATAGATCAAAGTTAGTCGCATTAGTGAAGAGTATGAAAAGAGAGTTTCTAAGTTCTTGCAATATGCTCAAGAACATGCAATGTCTGTGAATGAAACATGTTGTTGTCTTTGTGTTCATTATCGTTAGACATAATAAGTGATTATCCGAATACGTGTGAATCATATTCAAAAGATTATACAAATAAATGTGACTATATACTAATTTGATCACTATTTGATAACTATTTCGGTCACAATTTTGGATGAGTTCGGATGCTAAATTGCTTTTTATTTAGTGTATCATAACTACCATCCTTATTTTTAACATTGGATTACCATATAAATAAACTTTCACACTAGAGATTTTTAAACTACTTTAGTTTGAAATAGAAGTTAATTTTTAAAACTAATTTTTTTCTTAAGATACATAATAATTTGATGCTAATTACTTAGTCTTAATTTTCTCATTTATCACGAAAATATTTTTTTATTATGTGCTGTAACTTTTCATATTATAGTATCTATTCTTAAATAATTAATGTACTAAAAGTGAATTTAAATAAACTCTCTTACAAGATTAGCACTAATTATAACAATTTGGTCCTGGCAAACTCATAACGCACACGTTAATAGGTTCCGGGCAGAGTGCGATTGGATTCTCATCATACACTGAAGTTCTACATTTGAGTGGATAAGCACATAAATAACTAATATATATATATATATATATATATATATATATATATATATATATATATATATATATATATATATATATATATATATATATATATATATATATATGTATATATGTATGTATGGATGTATATATTACAAATTAAAAGTGAGAATAATGACAGCTTAAAATAAATTCCTCCCTATATTAAGATAATTACTATCCTCTAGACCGTTCTTTATCATTTCATGATTTACGTTTCATTTGTTTATATTGAGAATTCATGTATAGAATTGGGAAGTGTGGGGAATCTAAATAAAACAAGAGAATAAGCGAATAACAACATTACCTGATCAAAAGGCTTCAATTATTTAGCTATAGTAGTGTGGAAAGCACATACAAACAAAAACGAAAGCTTTTTCATTTGTATATTCTTAATATATCTTGCTCAAGTGAACAAACTTCATCACCAATTTTCAGTCTTTTAATTTTTGAAGAGTGGGCATGACAGAAGAACAAATTCTTCTAGCTATTCTGCATTTCGTTTAAGATTTGTGCACTCACCAAACTTTGGTTTATAATATTATTTCATGAAAACACATGTTTTGTAAGGGTTCAGATCTTTTTTGCATTTATAATAAACAAAAGCTAAGCAGTGGGTCGTAACTTCTGCTGCTGCTGTACACGTTTCTCAGTGAGGTTTGATCCCAAGATTTGATTGGGCAGACTATTACCAATATTAAAGCAGATGTTGGAAATTTTGTAAAACTATGTAAGAAAAATCCTCATATTTCTGTTCATGATTTTGATATTTTTAAATACTTTTCTCATGATACATCATTTTCCCTTCTATTTCTGAAATTTTTGTAACTTCTTCCTATTAACTAAATAAACTTTGATAGTTAATAGAAAACGAAAATATATATTGCTCTTTGATAGTTTAATCATAAATGGAAAAAATGCATAATAATCAGCTTAACTTTCATCTTTTCTTTCATCCACACTTTTAAGGAAGAAAATTTCATGTTGTTTAATTTCGCTCTTGACAATGATTTAGATTCCGTTTCGGTGAGATGTGTCTTCATTAGTTGTGATATTTTCAGAGACCCTTTTTCAGGTTTTGATAATTCTTTATCTTCTTTTGCCAAGTCTCCCACATTTGTTCACATTCTTTTCTACATATTCTTGTGATATGCTATCAGCACTGCGCTGAGTTCAGAGAAACCACACGCACAACACAAACTCACAGCAATGCAAATAGGAAAGTGCAAACTCGATTGGGTTTCCTTCAACTATTATATCTCGTTTGAATTACAGTTTGGAACCTACAGTTTGACACAATGAAAAAGCACTCCTTAGTTGCAACTTCTACTCCCTATGATTTCACATAAAACCATAATTTTCTGCATAATCCAAACAAAGTCTACTATTTAAGATGAGCATACTTATTACAGCATAGCATAATATTCTCTCTGCACAAAGTGCCCAAATGGCACAAATGAAAAGGGTATACTTATTGAATGCTAGGCCCTGCAACCATAATCATGCTATAGCTAATATATATATATATATATATGGTGGTTGATCATTTGATGTCTTAAAACGTATTTGCTTATGCGTTCAATCGCTCAAGCATTAAACGTTTTTGAACCATAGCGATGTATATTTCAGCCTTTTTGTCGACACTTTCATCTCCAGGAAAACCGTATAACTCTTCCAAATTGCTCCAACTATCTGCTACCTTAATGCGAACCTTTGGATCTCTCTTTGTGGTGGAATAGTCCTGAGGCACCACGAACCCTAGAGTGGGAGGAGGAGAAGAATAGTGATTTGGCTTAATATCTGTGGCTTTGTATTGCATGGTTGAGGAAGGTTTTGGCGCATTGTTTCTGTAGAAAGGCACCAATTTTCCTTTAAAGGACCCTCTGGTACCCTTTCTGTATGCAGCCTCCATTTTGAGGAGCAAGAGAATTTTGAGAACAGATATATGGTATTGAAGGGTTCTAAAGGTGTGAATTTCAGTAGTTCAGTAGCATGAGATTGAAGGTATATATATTGTTGTCTTGAATTGGAATCCAGATAAAGATGAGGATGGTCCCTCATCTAAAAATCTGAAGGCATAAACTCTTTAAATTCGTATTGGCTCACTCGTTTATTCCAATTATTAGTATTATAAGTTTGATTGCTTTTCTAAAACATGTTGCTCTCTTTTTGCTAATAGAATCCGTGTTTTATTATCTTTTATCTAGTAATGATCTAATTCTTAGAGCTACTAATTTAATAGTTAACGATTATTCTTTAGTTCAAAGAGTTTGTCTCCGTTAAGTAGTATAGTTTCAATTCAAATTTTGTCGATGAGAAATTAAAAATATTAGTGGATTTACTTAATTAACTTTAGTTTTACAAATTATCACTGGAAATAATTTCCCATTTTAATACTAAAATATTATAATATATATTAAGATATCTTTGAATAAATTTCTTTCTAATAGTTTTTTTGTTAACTTAAAATTATCTAATTTATTGAAGGAATTTTTTAAATAAGTTAATATTATATTTTTCTATAAGTTTATTTATGTGTATTACAGTTTTATGTGATAATTTATTTCATTTTTTTTAATTTATTTTCAGATACATATATTTATGAAAAGCTCATTCGAATAGAGCTTAAGCTTCAAAATGTGTTTCCCAAATAAAGTATATTAAAAATACAAAACATAAACATGTTTGTTATGTTTTTTCTTTACAGTGTTAGACTTTTAGCTCAAAGGAACAGACAATGGAAAGTTTTAATAAATGAATTCTAAGTTTAATTCAAATTAAATTAACCTTATAAAATAGTTTGAGATTTGATATTTATAAATGATTTGATTGCGAATGACATAATAAATAAATTTAATTAATATTAAATCTTATTATGGATCTGTAGAATGAGATTTCATGTTAACTTTGCAAAAAATTATTCAGGATTTAGGGAAAAAAAAAAAACATATTTAAAAGTAAAAATCTTACACATTTATCTAAATAGCAAAAGAATTCATTTTTTAATAGAAGCTCACTTGTCATAACTTGAGCTAGTAATGGTTGATAGTGATTTATGAGTAGTAAGAATCTAAAACAAAAACTTTTGCCAGAAAAATCTACCCTACCAAAGCTTGGCAAGGGATCAGATTCTGTCTGTGGAACAAATTTTCTTCGAGGTTAGGCTGCATAGTGCATCTACAAGTAATTATACCTTTTCCTTATCTACAAAACATGCTATATGAATTAATATATTTATTTATTTTGCCTCATGTGTTTTTCAAATAAAAGAGTTAAAAAGGATATATGAAAAATGGTATAGGCTTAATTTGGATTTTACATAAAGGGATGATACGTGGCTCCACATTATATGCTTGATAGTTCAGACTTCAGAGTAGGATTTATACTTCATCCACTGAACCAAACTTTTTTTCTATGTACATTTTTCGCGAGATGCCTTTTGTTATATATTATTATATGTGCAACATCACCTCAATGTGATACGTGAGATTAAGAATTTTAGTTTTCAGGATATTTAGAAAATTTTGACTATTTAAGCACTTTTTGGGTCCACTAATTAACACGACCAATGACCAGATTGTGCAGCAGCAGAAGAAAGCTAAAACATATCTTCAAAAAGACTAAACAAAGCAAGATCATGTTAATGGATGGTGGATAAGAATGGTGTCCTTTTCAACACTTTGAAGGAAGCTTTCTTTTAATCGCACGAGGCACTTTTCACTTGCGAAATATGAAGTTTAGCCCTGCACATTAAATTAGATTCTATTTTATAAAAGTGCATTGAAGGCTAATTATTGTATTTGAGATTTATTAAGCAGTTTAGAGTTTTACCACATTGTTTTAAAGGTGACTTAAAGAATTAAGAATGGTATATTTAAATTGTATTTTCAATCTTATTAACTCTAAAATTATGGAAGGTTAGATATATCAAAATATTTTACAGAAACGAATTAATTTAAAATCTTTTATTTTTCTTAAATTATGTTTATATAGAATTTTTATACAACCTAATTCTTTTTATCTATTATTTTGTAATATATAATAGTCTTACATTGTTTTGTACAAGTCAAAGTTAAAGAAAAATATAAAGGTTAAACCCCTTTACTTGTCCCTATTTAAGTGGGTTTTTCCCAGTTGATCTCCGTTTTTTTAAAATCCCCAATTGAATTCTAAAAAGTGCTAATTTGAATCAATTGAGCCATTGCCGTTAATTTGGCTTAACGGGGTTAAGTTTTTACTGAGATTGGAAGTTGACGTGTCAATTTTTTTAAACGTGGCATTCTCATACCTTTGTATGTGGAATATATTATTAAAAAGAAAATTCTGAAAATTGAAACCCAAAGGTTCATCGTCTTCCTCAGACATCGACATCGTCTTCCTCACACATCGAGCTATCTTTCGTTGGCATTTTATCAGAGAAAAAGAAAATGGAAGATGACTGGGTCTTGAATGAGTTTTCGCGTTTGGAATCGGGGTTGAAATTGGGTTTCCTGATTGGTGCGATTTTGAGTGTTCTCTTAAATCTTTTCTGCAGTTTTGGGTCTCACGAATTGGGGGTTAGGGTTTGCAATTTGTTCTTGCAAATTGGGGTTTTGGATCTTGTTTAGGAATTCTCTTATACGTGCTCTATTCTTGTTTTCTCAAATTGCGTTTTTGGGTCAGAGTTCTACTTCTTATGTTCTTGATCTCGTAAGTTTCATTTGAGTTGACGATCGAGATTTTGGGATTATGGCTTTCAGGTTCTGTTTTGGAATTGGGGTTCTTGTTTTGAGATAACAACAATTATTCCAGATGTTAAAGCACGATTTGGAGAAGCGAAGCGATGACTCAAGACCGGTTGGAATGTTAACCACCTGGAAGAAAGAGGTATGAGATGGATCGAGACCGGTGTTGCCAGGGGGAACAACGACATCAATTGGGGCAACCAAACCACCAGAGGGAACAACGACGGCTTGCAGTGTTGGGTGGTGTTTGAATGACAGTGAGGGAGGTTGATGAAGATGTTCGTGAATTGGTGGAGAAATCGAACTCGGGACGGCGTTGTGATTCGCGTTCAAGGGTTCTGCTGGAGAAGATGAAGATGGTTGCTGGAATGCTATAAATTGATTGTGTGATGGCGACACAAGGTGGTCTTGCGGCGGCGACGCTAGTGTTGGGTGATGGCGAGGTTGCGGCAAGGCGGCAGGGTGGCTGACGGTGGCCTAGGGTTGCCCATGGTGCTTACGGCAGCACAAGCAAATTCCTCCCAGCATGCCACATTTACAAAAATTGACACGCCAACCTCCAACCTCAGTAAAAATTTAACCCCGTTCAGCCAAATTAACAGCAGGGGCTCAATTGATTCAAATTAGCACTTTTAGGACTCAATTGGGGATTTTAAAAAAATGGGGATCAAACTGGGAAAAATCCACATAAATAGGGGCAACTAAAGGGGTTTAACCAAATATAAATATGTTTTTGTCTTTTAGTCCTTTAAGACAAATTTTAAAGACAAAAATGTGACTTAGTTCAAAACTCCAAAGTGTGAAGGCAAGATAGTCCAGAGATACTAAACTATCAAACAATTCATGTTTTGAAGTTTAACTCACAATTAATACTTAACAAAATATTGTTTATGGAACGAAGCGTCTAATGGATTGTATTTGCTAAAGAATAACACTCAAAACAAGTGTCTATCCAAAATGTTGAACGAAATAATCATTTACAATGGTTTTATAAATATACATGATTGATAAATAGGGTCTGATAATAGAAACATTTAAGTAGACACTAAATTTAGCATTGAAGCTCAAGATTTAATATCCAAACAATGTTGAGCCAATAAGTGTCTAAATGAAACAAATCGTCTAGGATATGAATATAAGGTACTAAATGCTATCAAATAATATATGAATATTTGATACCAAAACTGCATTTAATGCATATACTTAAAAAGCACTAAATGCTATAAAGCTCCTAACAAAGCGCTTAATCTCCATAATATTTGAACAAAAAGACAAAGTCTTTAACACAAGTAAAAATAAACGTCTTTACAAGTTACTCAAAACAGACAAGCATAAAATGATTATACCAAGCATCAAGCCTAAGCAATTAAGTCATCTAACGAATCAAATGCCTAGATCGTCTAATGGTTTGAATTCATGTACGTCAAAGTACTTTTTTGTTTGTTGTGTTGTGTCCTCTTTTTGTGCATATTATCAACTTTATTCAAAAGTCTCATCAAAATCAGAAGATTGTTCAAAGATATGAAGATATTCAAAGAAAGGTTCATACATGCCTTCTACCCGTCTCATCTGTACACAACACAATTGCTTTTCAAGAAAGTTGCTTTGCAAGAAAGCCACATAGCTTCTAACTCTATCATAAAGGCTACATACCTAGAAGAAAATCAAAGTTATGAGTAATGGTCATCTCTTGAAGAAGGCTATATAAAGAGGACTAGTAGAAAAGAAGATAAAAAGAAGAAAAAGAATAAGAAGAAAAGAGAACAATTCTTTTAATCATTATGTTGCTGCTTTACCTCTAAGTTCTTATTATCTAAAGTCTTTCTTTCAAAGAAAAAGAACTTTTATAAGCTTCATAAGTAAATTTTATTATTCATATATCCTCTTTAAGAGATTTATCTTTTGTCTTGTAAGAAACTAAAACACTTGTTGTGTTATATTCAGAAGTGAATCCAAACACTTGTATTGTTTAATTCAATGGAGTTAAACAATTTAGATGTTGTCTACTGAGGATAGTGATGTCGATGTCATGCTCAACTCAAATTAATGTTGCAAATTAAATGTAGTATACTAGGCAATGACTCATAGGTCATCTCTCAAGGACCAATTTTTGGTTCCGTCAAAGGATGAAACATGTAGTCGGTGGAGGGGGGGTTGAGCATAATGTGCGAACTAAATTAATTGACCAAATCATGAATTAAAACACTAATTAAGGACAGGTTGGTTACTAGTTTAACTGCAATGCTTCCAATCTCATATTAACAATAATTGATTCGCTTCTTTTACCCTAATCCAACACAAATTAATCGACTAAGCGAAGATTAATCCAGTTTTCATTACAGCGAATTAAGCAAACGCTATGCACCTATTTAATCACTTTCGTGCCACACAAGTTAAGCAACTGCGAGTCTAATCAACTAAGCGAAGATTAAACGTATACAAATCAGATTATTAAGCGTGAAACCAATTTGAAACGTATAGAACAAATTATACAATACAAGGTAGAAGAACATAATCAAATTGACAGTATAATAATCTCAAGGAAGCAATGCAATATCCCTAATTACCAACCCACAGATTTCAAGCTACCATTAAAACGAATTAGAAACAACAAAATGAAATTGAAAACATTAGAGGAGAGGCAATATGAAATGCAAAAATTGAACAGGACTGGAAAAAGAATTGAAACTGCAAAACAAAACTGGAAAACAAACACGAAATTGGAATGCAATGAAATTGGAAAACAAAAGTGCAGAAGCAAGAACAGTAATTGAAATTGGAGTTTAAAACGAAATTCAAATTAAAATTAAATGTAGAAAAACCTAAGACAGAGGACCTCCTTTGTCCCAACATAAAGGAATGGAATATAATAGAATGCCTAAGTTGTGGCTGCATGGGTTCAAAACCCTAGGCCAGCAAATCTACCCCAAAAAAGGGCTTCCCAAATCTAACCCAAAAGTGGGCCCAAAGTCAAAGTTAAAGTCTGACCCTGAATTAGGAAAACGAAATTACAAATGAAATTAAAATAAAATGTTAAGGTGGAAAATAGTGAGTGACGTGGCAGCTGTCTTGAAGTCTTGAAGTCCAAAATAAATTTCCAAAATTGTCTTGAAAATAATAATAGAAATAATTAAGCTTAATAATTAAAATTAATTAAAATATGAATTACTAATCAAATTAAACCCAAATAGAAAAATTGAGAGAATAATGGATAGTTAAGCACAATTCAACAATTAAATTTGGTACAAAAAGCTAAGTATAAGAAGAAAATAATGATTCATCAATACCAAGAGTGGATAAACTCGTTTTGATCGTGGAACCCCTTAAGAGGTCTTAAGGAAGACTAGATTTAGCTCAGGTTGAGCGAACTAGTATAAAATAACTTGTATTATTACTTTTCTTGCTTTAAATGTTTTTCTAATTCTAAAAATACACACATTTAAAAACTATTACAAATCGTTTAACCCTTGCAATATTAAGCGTTGATTTGCAAAAAAAGTTTAAAACATTATTCAAATCCCCCCTTTCTATTGCTTTCCTACATTTCAGTTGGTATTAGAGCTAACCTCAGGGTTAGTTTTTACCAAGACTTGAGGAAATTATCTAGATCGTAGTGGAAAATGAAGGAAACGTCATCAATCATCCTCCTCTATTCAAAGTAGAAAAGTTCAATCCACTCCAAAAAAAGGAATTAGGGACACTCAATCTATCGAAAACTACTAATTTCCACTAGTAATATATGTGTGGTGACGGATTACCAAAAATTAGTAATCCTTCGATAATCTCGCTGTCGGTAATTATTATCGACAGATGTTGCTTGTTGGTAATTACTAATAGGAAAATCTATCGGTAATTACTGAAGAATATAGAGTATGATGAAGATGATGACACTTGTGGCGGTGAGCTGTTGAGCGCACGATTCAACGACTTTCTGAGCGGCCTCGACTTGTCGTGTCTTGGAGCGAACGCAAGCGAAAGCGGTGATGGCGGCGTCAACCTCTCTCTTCAAGGTCTTGACACGTTGCTGGAGTAGTTTGATGGGGGGGCTTCGTTAGTGGTGAGGGAGGATTTGGAGAAGGTGTCGTCGTCGATGATGAGGACTTTGAGAAAAGGATGTAGGGGATAGAAATTAGGAATTCTAAAGAGGGAAAATGTGATTCTAGAGCGAACGCGAAAATGTGAGTTAAGAGATAAAATCAGTAAATATATTTTTAATAAAATTTTGAATTTGAAGTTTTTACCATGTATTATAACAGTTGAGAAGTTAAGTATCATAAAAAAAGGTATATTATGATAGGTTTACGAAAACATGGCATAATACATTTTAAACTTAATTTCAATTTTTCCATTGCATTGATACATTATCTCTGGTTTTCAAAACTACGTCATAATAAGTTTCATTTTTATTACGAAAATGTCACTAGTTAACCTATTATGATAGGTGGATTTTACTCGTCATAATATGTCGTCATAAAATCCTATTTTTCTACTAGTGCTAGATGATTCATTTGATAAATGCTTAAATGATTTGATGTTTGTTTGTTACCATATATATGTTCAGACGTTCTTTCTTTTTGAAGAATATTTCATTAAATATATTTGTTAAACTTCAAAACTGAGTTAGTAGATCATCTAGTCTCTCTAGACAATCTTTTCTTTACATATTATACATGTATAATAAAAACAATTAACATTTCATACCACATTGAACTTGTTGACGAAACCTTTACCTTACCACAACCCGTTCTTACCAATTTTAACCACATAGTATGAGTGAAAATAAACTTTATTTCATTAACTAAGATATTTAAATAACTAACTTATACATAAAATTTATATTAATTTTCCACGTCTTACACCATGTTCAATTCTTATTCAACTAATCGAGTTTCACTTCGTAAATTAATCACTAGTACAAAAAGGAGAAATGGCATCGGTTAAATTTGCTTTTATGCATCGGTTCTACAACCGAGGTATATACGAACGAGGTAAAAAGAAGCAAGTTTATACCTCGGTTCTGAACCGGGGTAATACGAGAGAGGATTATGCCTCGGTTATTGATAACCGAGGCAATTGTGTGTTTTTTTGTATGCAGGATTATTTTAGTTTTTTGTATGCATTTGGATTATTTTGGTTGCACAGAAGCAAAAGGGTTATTTTTCCTTTCCTTTCACAAAACCAAATCGCAGATTCACAAAACCAAATCGCAGAATATCAACAAGAAGCAATTACTTTCCCAGTCGTGGTTCAACAAGAAGCAATTATTTTGGTCCAACGTGATTCAATCACTTTCCCAGTCCAGCCTTAACAAAATCACTCCCAAAATAACAAAGAAAAAAAATAACACTTGTAAGAATCAATTGAGAACGATTTGGGTTTTGAAGCAATGAGAACGATTTGGGTTTAGTTGGCAGAGGTTGTCATCACCAACTCTGAGAACGATTTGGGGGAAGAACGGATGCTCCTGCAAGCCCAAACCAGAACAGAGAAAAGAAAAGATGAAGGTTGATGCCTCCCCTCTTCGTGACTTCGCCAACGCTGCAGAAACGCCACCGCTGCAATGCAGAAACGCCACTGCTGCAGGACCGCGACTTCGCCACCACCTCGCCGCCACCTCTTCGTGCCTCGCCAATGCCACCGCTGCCACCGCTGCAGGACGCCCTTGCCGCTACTCGCCACCACCTCACCGCGACCTCGCCGCGACCTCACTACGGTCTCGCTGCGGCCTCGTCGCGTTCTCGCTACCTCCTCCGGCCCTCAATGACGCTGCCTCCACCGTTTCTCCTCCTCCTCTGTCGCGCCGTTCGTCCCCGTCATTCGCTTCCTCCCCCGCCACCTCAATCGATGCTTCCTCCGCCGTTTCTCCTCCTCCTCTGTCGCGTCGTTCGTCCCCGCGCCGTTCGCTTCCTCTCCCGCCACCTCAATCGACGCTTCCTCCGCCGTTTCTCCTCGTCCTCTGTCGCGTCGTTCGTCCCCGCGCCGTTCGCTTCCTCCCCAGCCACCTCAATCGACGCTTCCTCCGCCGTTTCTCCTCGTCCTCTGTCGCGTCGTCCCCCCTTGTTCGTCATGCGCCGCTCTTCCTCTGCCACCGCCGACTGTAGGGTCTGCCTCTCCAAGTTCCGCCACCAGATTTGGGGTTGGCAGTGGTGTGGTTTAGTTGTGGGAAAGGTAGGTGGCGAAGAAGTGAGCAGGGTTTGAGAGAAAGGTAGGGTTTGAGAGAAAGGTAGAGTTTGAGAGAAAGGTAGAGTTTGAGAGAAAGGTAGGTTTTGAGAGCAGCAGTGTAGTTCAGGTAAAAAAGCCGTGAAATTTTAGACCTCGGTCCTATTTTAACCGAAGCATAAACCTATTTCAACACCACTTCTTTTTAGAACCGAAGCGTATCAGGCCAAAACACATAGTATTAGGCCTCGGTCCTATTTTAACCGAGGCATAAACTTATTTCAATACCAGTTTTTTCAGAACCGGGGTATATAAGTTCGTCTAAATTACAAGTTTGCCACCGCTTATGTATATGTTTCGGTTTTCCTTTAACCGAAGCCTATTAGACGAGTTAAAAAGCCTATTTTTTACTAGTGAATGTTGAAAAGATACAAATTGAGTATTCTTTGGTCCGTACCCACTTCTCGCTAAACAACCCAAGTATTCTGGAAACTCATCCACTTAGATCAAATAACTTTAAGTATTATTTGAACCTTAAGCATTCTTAATTAAACAACCCAAAATATTATTTAATAATTAATCACTCTGAATTAACAATTCAAGTATTATTTAGAACACTAGTTTTTAAATTAAGTACAAAATCTGAAAGTATCATATTAAGATGAATTAAATAAATTTAAATTTCAGTTTTTATTTCAATTCAAAGGATCTAAATTGATTCATAGTGATCCTGTGAAATGTTTTTTAAACGAAAGTGACATTTAATACTAAAATTATGAGACGAAAACTCATTTCAATTATATACTTCATTTTGGAGAAATGTGTCGAGATGGTCAAGGAAAATCTCATGATTTATTCCCTTATAGAATGTGAAAAAACTATCAATTCTTAAAACAATTTAATCCAAGGACATAAACACAACCATGAATAAGCTCTAATAGTGTCACGAGAAAAAGAAATAAGAAGAAAAAAAGTAAAATTTGAATAACATGAAAAGGAAAGATAATGGAATAAAATATGTCATTTTCTTGTTTAATTTACACTTAAAAACTCTCCAGGATAAATATCTCAACTAAGAATATATAATTTCATACAATGTTATTTTGCAAGAAATGCAAAAATTTCTATTTATAAAACAATAGAAAAATAAGTAATGGGTTCCTTACATCTAACTAGAGTATTCTAAAATAAATATTCTTTTTAGAAAATAATTTCGAATATTCTGAGAATATTCTAATAGAATATTATAAAACAAAATTTAAAAGAAATATTTCATTCAATCACATCTCTAAATAAAAAAAGAGTTATGTTTCCGCAAAAAAAAAATATATATTTCTTATATATATTTTTCTATGTATTTTTAATTTCTTTGCCTTCATTCTTTGATATCCTTTGTGTTTTGTGCTTCTACCTTCACTTAACCTTCTAATATATTAGATTTCCATTCCAGTTCCCATCACTTGCTTATTAGAGTATTGGATCGAAAAATCCAAATTGATTACAATTTCATGTGTAACGATCTCTTTTTCATTTATGAGTAAGTAGCCATCAATCGTAGAATCAATTCACTATGATAGACTCAATAAGGTGTATGAATTGTTTTTATTGTGGAGTGATTGCTGGTTAGTGATGAGAAAAATCAATATTTATGATTGTTGGACATGTTAATAATGGATTGTGTTAGTCATTTTGAAAATTGTGTGTTTATTTTTGTTTGCGGATAGTTAAGTTCTAGTGTAAGTCTATTTAATACACAAGATGTTGGATTATGTTTATAATAATATAGTAATATTTTCATGTGTTTGTTATTTATTATAAGAATTGATATTAGTTAAATTTATGACTTAGCTTGCTAACAGTGAATAACACTAGTATAAAGAAGAAAAACGATAATGGTTACTTTTGAGTTATGAAAGTGGTTTCAGAACTGAGATATATTAAACAAGGTGAAAAAGGAGAGATTTTTTATCTCAGTTTAGAATCGATGTCAAAAGTTGAATATTTTTCTTAAGTTATAAAAAAACTAAAGCAGTAAACAAAAAAAATTAAAAAAAAGAAAATAGTTTTCGATTTTTAGTAGCAATTTCAATAGCAATTGTTGTCATAGATCCTATTAGATTTAAAATAATTATTTAATTTTTAAACTCTATGGCAATGGTTCTTGGGAGAACCACGACCATAGATCTTGAAAATTAAAATTATTTAAAATCTATAGGGTTTATGGCAATAGTTGCTATTGGAACCGTTGTCATAAACTTCTTTTTTGCTTCGGTTCCTAGATTAACATTTGTCATTGGTCTAATTTTATTTAAAATATTTTTTTATCGTAAAGGTTTATGGTCTTGGTTTGAGCTAGAACCAATGCCATGTATTCTTTTCTACCCCGATATTTACCACAACCGTTGTCTAATGTCTACATCTTTTGTAAAATGTGGTTTTATTTTTGTGACATCCTACATCATGGAAATCACATAAAGAAACATGCATAATATATAACATACATTCATCACAAATACATAGCAGAATATGATTTTTAATAAAATAGAGAATTATAACTGTATTTCACAAAACTTAATGTTTTCATATTCTAATGTACATAATATTAAAATATTACGCCTACATACTACTGTACAAATATATTGTTAAAATAGAATGTCTCAATTTCTCACACCAAGAGGGGGGTGAATTGGTGAAATGTAAAAACAAAATCTTTTTCACAAAAATATTGCCTTGATACTTTTCTTGAATCACAAGGTAAAAAATTTTCAATGCAGCGGAAACTTAATCGAATGAATGCAGAACGTAATCGATTGAATAAAGAGAGTAGGGATGAGAAAATTCAAACACTGTGTTTTTATACTGGTTCAACCAAGCCTGCATCTAGTGTCTTTCCAACCACAGGAAGTCAATGCACTATAATGATCAAGGTTTTTACAAAAGGGCTTTTATAGCGACCACACGTCAAAAATATAAAACACCTCTATAACCCTCTAATCAAAATATAGGCAGTGCACAACAAGACCAGCAGCAAGAATCCCCTCTCCTGCTGTTTAAACCCTTTGAGACACTCTCAAAGTCAAGAACGCAACACGCTCTTCTTCCTGTAATCACAACAGGGAACCTCAAACCAATCTTCAAAATATTGCAGAATCTGATCTCTCAATGACACCCAAATGTGCAAGTTGATCAACCTTTGAAAAACACAGTAGTTTTGCTCTTCAAGAAATCACAAGCAGTTGATCACCACGGTCAGTCTTGTTTCTTGGAGCTTTTTCTTTCTTTCTGAAAGATCATAGCTTTCTGCAAAAGATATGAAAATGTTAGAATCACAAAAGTTCTTACGAAATTCAAATATGCGTCAATTTATAGAATAACTCATCTCAGACGCAATTTAATCGACTTAGCTACTAATGCATTCGAATACAAAATTTTTGTTATAACAGTTAGCAACAATCATGACAATTAATTGAATTCGCAATTAATGCAGTCGACTATCATTTAATGCTTGGTCAACACAATTAAAAATATGACCGTTAGACATTTATGTCAAGCATTAACAGAATTTCAAAACAATAACAGACTTAATCGAATATAGCACGCATGCAATCGACTAAGTAACAATGTTAAGCATAGTTTTGAAAAACTTTCTCTTTGAAAAAATCTCACAGCATACTTGAAAATAGTTTGTGCAAAGACACGAGTTTTAATCGATTCATCTCATAATGAAATCGACTTAACAATGTTATTTTGCCACACATTTAAAGTTCAACATAAGTGCTTGTGGTTTTCCCTTTCAACATCATATGACATGCTTTCACATATAAAAACACATATGTAACACAGTGATATGCAATGAACAACACAATCATGCTCTCATATATGCTCAAATAGATTTAACGCATTTATCAAAACATATAACATATAAATATGGAACATGTAACACAAAATATACACGTGTCATTAATTATGTGTTGTCATCATCAAAAACTCAGATATTACTGAGATTGTGGGTTAAGCTAAACTTGTGCTCCCCCTATCAACAATATCAACATATATGATATATTTTGCAAGGGCTTTCCTTATGAAATTAATGGACATGTCGGAAAGTGGAACATGAGTCTTAAATTTCTGCATATAGCACAATGAATTCAATTAGTATATATGATTTGCAAAATGTAGAAATAGATTGACCTAGTTTCCCAACCAAGAGGGGGGGTGAATTGATTTTGTATTTTAAAATTGTTCTTTTAAAAACCTTTTGAAAATCTTTGAGTCTTTCTTGAAATTCAAGCAAATAAAGAATGTAATGAAATGCAAGAGATAAAGGTTAGAAAGAACAACACCAAGGTTTATACTAGTTCGGCCTCAATGCCTACATGCAGTTCGTTTCAATCAACCTGAGATTGAAAGAAAATCCATTATATAGATTGAGTTTTACAGCAAACAATACAAAGACATCCTCTCAATGT
Source organism: Vigna umbellata (assembly GCF_029865625.1). Classification (NCBI taxonomy): domain Eukaryota; kingdom Viridiplantae; phylum Streptophyta; class Magnoliopsida; order Fabales; family Fabaceae; genus Vigna; species Vigna umbellata. The sequence continues at coordinate 15,764,331 of NC_142169.1, read as the reverse complement.
ATCCTCCTCTCTAACTCCAAATCTACTATAGTAAACACAAAAAGAATAATCTTGTTTTTGAAACCCCTTTAAGATACCCCTCTCAAAGTAACCAGAACTGCATCGTTCTCTTCCTGGCCACCGGCAACAGGGAAACCAGAATCACACAAGATTGAAAATATCCTGATCTTCCAACAGAACACCTAGCATCGCAGATATGATCATACTTTTGAAAGCACAACAATTTCTTCAAGAATTCTTAGTTTGATTTCTTCCAAATGAAATGGTTCTTGATTATTGGAGAAAGAACGCTTCTGCAATTTAAGACTCAACAAACTTTGTCAGATTTGAAAGATAATAGTCAAAAGTTGTTTAATGTAGAGAGTTGTGCGTCAATTTATAGAAATAGCAACTATGAGGCAAATTCATCGATTACGTTATTAATATAATCGGTTAAGCAATTAACACTGCTGTAACATAATTACATCCAACATATTTAATAGATTAAGCATAACATGTAATCCATTAATGAAATCATGTAAGTCAAAGCAATTAAAAATATGAGCATTAAGGTAGTTATGACTTATCAAGAAAACATGTTTTCAAAGAACACAAGCTTTAACCGATTAAAAAAAGAGTGTAATCGGTTAAGTACAACACTTGAGCAAATTTGAAAAAAAAAATTCACATAAAAACTCATCAATGCACTTAGCAAACAAGTATAGGCAAAGACACGAGTTTTAATCGATTATACATATACTGTAATCGGTTAAAACTTGTAGTTTGTCACAGTTAAGCATATGCAGATATCTGATGAATCTAACTGATTATATAAACACTGTAATCGATTAATTAAATCCAGATATGCAGTGTGCATAGAGTTTTAACAATCTCAACCAATTAATATGCATATCACATATATACTCACATGTCACAGATATAAACATAATGAATATGCATAACATATAGTTCAAGCACAAACAATCATATAAACAACAACTTTGCTTAATGTGTGCAAGAAACTATTAAAACATTTTAGTTGTCCTCATCATAAAAAACATATGGGTTTAGCTTTAACATAGCTCCCCCTATCAACACAAACGATGGACAATTTTTTTTTATTAAATGAAAAAATTACATTTTCTAAGCTACTTGTAATATGGGCATGAATAGTTATCGCCATCCAATTCGTTAAATATTAATCTCACTCATATGAGATGGTTTGTCTATTACACTACAATATATCATCACAATAATAATTAATTAACTAAGACAGTTGGAATAAAACAATTATAAGAAAGTATGGACAAAAGTACCAAACATTGAGGGTCAACCATCCAAGCTTTTTAGCATTAGCAAATGATTTCCCTAACAACATCACATATGCTTCAAATGGACTATGAAAAAAAGAATGTTTTAGGATACACTTATATAACAAATAAAGTTCATAATATTAACGTTCTTACCAATCTACAACTTGTTTAAGATGTTTGGGAGGAGACTTGTGTAATTACAGAACCACACAATAATGTTGTCCTGTAGGGAAACCACAAGTAATTGTCAATGTTTCCTGATATACATAATAACTTAATTTTTATATTAAAATCACAGATGGAACTTTCAAGTTAACAAACTACACTTACCCAGCAAACTAAGGGACAAAATATATCTTTTTTCCCTCGTCCAAAGTGGTTAGTGACATATTGTTAGATGTCATCAAATTTATTGCCTTTATGAGTGATTTGGGTGTCAATGAACTGACAAACATCATTGAACCCAAAATTTATACTGACACCAAACATATACCTGAAAACAAAAGAAACTTTTTCATATAAGTAACTAGATAAATCAATTTTATATAAAGAATGGTTCCTAGACTTATATCATCCACAACTAAAGGAGGGTAATATTCAACTCGTCTTTTCCTGATGCAAGGTCCATGACTTCATCTCTATACAATGTTAGAGTCTCTACCAAATAGAATAGAATCCCATGTAATCATCATCGACTCACACTACAAGAAAAATCACAATTACATACGGTCAAAATCCGTATATAACATCAAAAATCCGTATATAAAATTGTATTATATACGGATTACATACGGACAAAAATCCGTATATAATATAAGTGTAGCTAAATTACATACGGATATATCCGTATATAATTTACATATGAAAAAATCCGTATATAAATTATATACGGAAAAATCCGTATATAAATTACATACGGAAAAATCCGCATATAATATCTGTATATAACTTACATACGAAAAGAATCCGTATGTAATTATTTATTTCCAAAAAAAAAATTAAAAATTATTTATATATGATCATAAAATTTACACATTAAAAAAATGTTTAAATAACTAATTTAATATAAAATATCTTTTTACAACATTAGTATCTTTATACTTGAAACCAAAGTGGAACTAAAAAGAATCCACTGTCAAATATATAACTCATCCAAATTTTAGATTTATAACGTGTAACTAAAATTTTCAACTAATTCGAAATCATAACTTATTATATTCTAACATTAAATTTCAACTTTACAGTATGTCAAGCCATTATGGGCTACACCGTTAAAACCAAAATAAAATTATAAAAACTAATTCCAACAACTATTTATTTACAAAACAAGATTCCCTATCATATCTAAGATATCCTTACGCTCCTTGGCTTGTCTTATCTGACCATCCATGTTTTGAAGCAAATGAGACAGATCAACATTACCTGCATTGCATTAAATTTTTAGAAACTTAAAATCTAAATGTAAAAGCACGAGTCCATAGAGACAACGGTGATTAATATTCTACAGACTAGAGCATAGATGCATCATCCTTAGACATAATATATTTGAATAACTTGAAAATCAATTACTGCTGGTAACTAGTGAAAAATAATGACATAATGGTTTTTAATTTGTTTTTTGGAAGTAATAGAGCTCAATAGTAATTCTCTTAGATCTAAAATGAGAGTAGGATCAACCTAAAGCCAACAGGAGTAGATATTATTAGCAGCTGATGATGATGCTGGACTAATACACTTAAGGCACATTAGTTAAAACAATAATGAGATGCACTTAAGGCACATTAGTTAAAACAATAATGAGATGCACTTGAGGCACATTAGTTAAAACAGAATTGTTGGTAAACGTAAAACTTACATCTTCTAATTTTGAGTTCAAGTCATTAACTTTTTCTCTAACAAACACTCGAGTTTTCGTGTTCCCTTTCTACTTGTTTTGTGTTTCTAGTTCCCCTTTAAGCTTGTCCACCTGCATAAAGAATTTCTGAGTCTGCACTATAGAATAATGATCATAAAAGACACATCTACTGGCTGATTTATAAGTAACCTGCTTCTGTAGAAAAACCTTGGCTCAGTTTGTGACAGCCGAATTTTCACTAGAGTTAATTAAATAATCAGTTTTTTTTTAACTGGGAATGTTAAGAAAAATTAATCACATTGTTTTGTATAAATCCTCATATATGAATTTTGTGAGATAAAGGACAGAACTAGCACCAATTGATCAATGAATATAAACATGGTATCAGTTTTAAGTTGGAACAATACATAACACTATTTCAGAATTAAAATGATTTTTTTTTCTAGAAAGAGAATAATATGACCTGCCATGAATCATGGGCTGCATTTACAAAGAAAGATAAGTAAAAAGAAGACAAATAAGCTTACACATTGATAAAATAACCAGCATCTGCAAGGCATTTCACTTTAGTTGTTCTAGGTAGTAGTGATTTGAATCGATCACAATTTAAATTTGCAGCCAACTCTCCAGCACAGAACATCCAGAGATAATTGCCTAAAGTTACAAGTTTCAACTAGTGAATTAAAAATTATTCAAGATGAAGAGAAAAGTATGTAACCATCAATGTCCCATACATTTTGGGCACTTTTCATTCCTTTTGCTAAACTTCTGTTTCTTTTCTGTGTTTCCTTTCTTTTTCTTATATAATTGCTTTTTTTTTCTCTTATCAAAATATTATTGTAGAATTATGATTTGTGTTCGGTTCATCTCCTAAATATTTAAATAGATCCACAAAGTGCAAGTGTATGTGATGAGAAAGCCTACACATTTTAATATGATTTTTCTGATATTTCTGACTTCAACTTTGTTGCCCCGTTACATGTCATTGCACTAGTGCAGCGAGGGGCTTTTACCGCGGTTGATTTTCACTATACGTCGCGGTTCTTGAACCGCGGCATATTCAGCCGCGGTAGTAAGTCAGACACTTTATGCCGCGGTTCGAACCGCGGTATATAGGCTGCGGAATATGCCGCGGTTGTCTAGGGAACCGCTGCCTAAATTCATTTTTTTTAAAAAAAAAAATTAAAAAAAAAATTAAAAAATGCACTATATGCCGCGGTTGTGGTTAGAACCGCGGCATATTCCCCTGCAGTTTTTTAAAATTGCAGGTCTGTTTTTGTGATATCCACTACCACAAAAACAGACCTGCATATAAAAACATTTACAGAAATTCAATTTCAACATAACAAACACATGTTCAAATGTATTTCAACATCAAATAAAGTAGAGAGTCTAAGAAAATTCTATCTAATCAAATGCATTGTTTAAATCTAAATCTAAGAACTACAAGAACTACAACACACATTACCAAAACTATAGCAAAAACCATATCATACATTACCAAAACTATAACAATTTCATGCACTATCAAACTTAAAGCAAAAATTATACCAAAACTATAGAAACTTCATACATTACCAAAACTATAGCATTATGCAAAAATTAATGAAGAAATCACGTTAAAAATGCAAATGGACATAAATACCTGGAAGAGGAACGGCGGCGGAAAGGGTGAAAAACGCAACACAACGGCGGCGGAGAGGGTGAAAAACGCCAGGAAATCACGATTTTGAACGGCTAAAACTCGTTTTTATCGTCAAAAACGAATAATGACCGAACAATTTTGAGTTTAAACGGTTAAAAACGCAAAATCTGAGATGAAGGGTGGTTCGGAGGAAGAAGAAACGCGAAAACAGAGAGAACGCGCGAGGAAGACGATGCACTGTTCCAAGTTTTGTTTTTTAACTCTGAACGGGAGAATCTACCGCGGGTTAACCCCCAACCGCGGCATATACTAATTTAAAAAATTATCAGAAATGGCATTTTTGAAATTATTTTCAAACTATATGCCGCGGTTCAGCGGGCAACCGCGGCATAAACCTCGAAATATTTCAAATAAACATTAAATTAATTTCATATAGGAGAATATGCCGCGGTTCCCCAGAGAACCGCGGCATATACCCCTGAAACGTGTTCAACACAACTGTCTCCCCAACTGCCTTTCACAGAATTCGAAAAGTTACAGGGGGTATATGCCGCGGTTCTCTGGGGAACCGCGGCATATACCCCCTGTAACTTCTGAAATTCTCTGACTGGCAGAGAAGTTGAGACGTTACAGGGGTATATGCCGCGGTTCCCCAGAGAACCGCGGCATATACCCCCTGTAACTTTTCGAATTCTCTGACCCAGTCAGCACCTGCAATAAATTGGCAGGGTATATGCCGCGGTTACCCTTAGAACCGCGGCATATACTCTGTTATTTAATTTTTTATTCATACGTGGCGTCAAAGGCAATGGTTGACTGGGGTATATGCCGCGGTTCTAATGGGAACCGCGGCATATAGGTTCGTTTTATTTACAAAACTGCCACCGCGCACCATTATGCTGCGGTTTTCGTTGAACCGTGGCATAATGTGCGCTGTAAAAACCCGATTTTTTACTAGTGTTGCCATTATCTTACTTTCACCTCTTCCAAAGTAATTATAATATTCAATTATTTATTTTATGTAATCACATAATATTTTTATGTATTAGATAAATATTAAATGGTTTAGTATGTTAGTTTAATTATTTGATTAGTATGTTAGCTATATTTAACTTGGATTCTTTTGTATACATATTATAAATAAATTATTCTGAACTTTGGATGTTTAGACCACATTTCTTGACCATTACCATAAAAACCTATGAAAAAGAGAATTGTTTGTTGTTGATGAAATTCATTGTACAAACAATATCTAGAACATACATCATATTCAAAAGTTAACAGCATGTTTCTATTTACTTCATTGAGTTTTTATACATCACATAATTCAAAAATTATAACCATAATAATAATAATAATAATATGACTTGCTTCTCTATTTTGATATCTAAAATCTTGAAACCTGCTAAAGAAGTACATGTGTCGGTATATACTCTCTAATTTCCTATCCCCAAACAAAAGTTTCTTTTATTTTCCCTACTTGAGTTTATCTTTTACAATTAAGATTTGCTACAATCATATATATCATCTTCATGTCATTATCAAATGTGAAACAATATCAAATGCATACCTGTTAAGAAAGATGGAATTATAAGGCCAGTTGTTTGAACTTATTTTGAAGAATTAGCGGTTTTTTAATTAACGGATGTTTCAATAAAATATAAATAAAAACTGAAAAGGAAACAAAAATAGTTTTAGAGCTTTTCTTTTTTCACTCTCAATATTCCTGAAAAAACTTTCAATAAAAGATGTATCACAGAATCACTAAGCAAAGAAGCACTTACAAAGAAATCAATATCTCTGCATTGATATTAGCAAACAAAGCCTATAATTATTCATCCTTCTAACATTTTAATAACAATATCTTTGCATGTCTAAAACCTTAGCAACATAAATTTAATACCAATCTCATCCAAATGGAAATGAAAATCATTTGGATAAAGTAATCAAACCTCACACTTTCACTGATATTCTAATTTGTGCACTTCACTTCAATATTCCTTCCAATTCAAACAAAACTTTCTCCAACATATCAGACTTCACAGGATTCACAATACTAATTTACTATAATAGGTAATAGGTATAGGTAATCTAAATACATATAAAAGAAAGTTGGCTCACTCTTCCCTAAGAATATTCTGACACACGCACACCTAAATTCTGAGTCTCTATGTTCATTTTCGTGCTATCAGGAGAGTAGATGTAGCTACAGAGACAAATATTGCTCTTTACCGTGTGCACAGAGGGTAACAGTGGGATTTTCTAGTGTAAAGTCAAACACATTCTTTGAAGGTGTGACACAAGGACAAGCAAAAACACACAAGTCACAGCGGTCCTTCTAGGACATCAGTAAAAAGAAGCAAAAACACACAAGACACAAGGTGGGATTGTATTATCCTCTTTAGTGAGAGTCTTCCTTATAAAAATAACTTCATTATTGTATAGCCTAGAGAGACCTTTACACACTTATTTTGGAAATAATTTGTGTACTTCAAATGATATAATGAAGAATCAAGAATACTAATCACCTTACGAAAAACTTCAGTCACTGGGCCATCGTTTTCTGATGCAGTCAGCTCCTCTTTAACCTTTTCTAATCCCCTGATGATTGCTTGCATTTCCTCTGCTAATGACTTCAATTGTATCTACAAGATCATGGATTTATGATCACTATTCATTGCAATCACGTTAACTAATAGTAACAGTTATCCAGTACAAACATCATTTTCTTTTCCTTAAAAGTGCAAATATCCAGTTTCTTAGGGTCACGCTTTTCTTCATACTCAGCTGAAATTTCGTACACTTCTTGAACCTGCACAAAAACATTTACATAAATGTCGAAGAGAAGAGAAAGAACATAAATTCCGGAATATTTTGTGATAAATCACTATAGCCTTCTCCATCGAATCCCCTGATTACATCCTCATTTTTGCACCATTTCACCGATTTAGCCGTTGAATCTTCCTTTTCCACAGAACACGCGACCTAAATCGCATTTCTCACCGAACAATCTTCCTATTTTTCACTCCTCTCCAAACCCTTCCCGCTCCTGGAGTATTATCACGAACCTAGGGTGGATGAAGGTACTCTCTCAGCGTCGAACTACGACTCCGAAACGAACGATGAAGGTGATTGCTTCATCAACGAAGGACAACGACATTGCTGCGTTATTATGCGACGATAGTTCGAGAGAGAAAGGGGGAAGAAGCAAGGGTTCGAGAGAGGGACAGCAACAGTGAAGAGGGCTCGGGAGAGGGACAGCGAGGCGAATAGGGCTTGAGAGAGGGACAATGAGAGCAAAGAGGGCTTCAGAGAGAGATGTGAAATCGCGAGGGTTTGAGAGAGAGATCAAATAGGGTTCGAGGGATAGAGAGAAGATCGAGGGTTTTGAGAAGAATAGGGTTCGAGGGAGAGAGAAAAGCTAGAGGGTTTTGAGAAGAATAGGCTTTGAGGTTCGCTTCAGGTTGGCTTCATTTTAATCAGAATTTTTTTAAGTAAATTATTTTCCCAATTCGTATGTAACATTGGTAGCTAAAACGTGGACAGAGTTACGTACAAATAATTGGAGCTATATACGGATCTATCCTTAGATAACTTTCGCACCATCACGCGCCAACGTTATATACGACTTTTATATACGGATTTGTCGTATGTAAAAATCCGTATATAATTTTCTTTTCAAAATCCGTATATAATATCCGTATGTAATATATATATTATATACGGATTATAATCCGTATATAATAATCCGTATGTAATAGCCATATTTCTTGTAGTGTCATCTACAATGATGTTAGTATGCTAGTGTAATGCACCTCGGTTCTACTAAGAACTGATGCCAAAAGCATCGCGAAATATTTAAAAATGAAAGTTATGGAGTTATGTTTGACTTTTGGCTCACTGCTTTGGCCTTGGTTCTTTTTAAAACCCTAGTAAAAGGGGTTTATGCCACCATTTCTCTGAACAACCAAGGTCATAGAATTCTTCTGAATTCGAACCGTCTCAAGTTACTTCTATAGAGTGCAAAGTCAAAACCCTATGACAACGGTTTTGCAAAGTACTAGAGTCATTAACCTATTTAGAATCTGAAAAGTCTGACATATCTCTCTACAAGGGGGAATGTCAAGACTTTATGGCATTGGTTATGAGGAAAATCGAAGCCATAGATTTTGATCAGTGTGCATTGAGTTGAAAAGTTCAAATTTGTGCTAACGTGGATCACCTTTAGACTCAGGTTGCTTATTAATTGATGCAAAATGGAGAATATATCTCATTTTTTTCTAACTGAGACCTATATGTTCGCAAAAAATTGCAAAAATACTACCATATCTTTTTATACTTTATTTTTGTCGAAATCGAAGCCTAACATGAGAGTTAGAAATCATATTTTGTACTAGTATAACCCTTTTTGTAACATGAAGATGATTTTGATGGTTGAAGATATTGTATCCATACATGTTAAATTCTCTTTGAAAATTATTTTTATTGGTATATTCTCTACCCATAATATATTTTTTGTCATGAAATCGTAATAATTATTACTAGTTATTTCTCCTCGTACATTTCTTGTTTGCGACTTTATTTCTAATTCCCAACTAATGCAAATAGAATGAAAATATTACTGTTTGATAATATTATGAACTTCATGTAAATAAATTTATATAGTCATCATAATGAAATATTATAAATATGCAATTAGTACAATATAATTGTACAATTTAATGTATACGTAAAAGAGGAATTAATTATTAAACTCTTAATCACCTGGAACACGATAAATATAAAAGTGTAAAGTAGAAGTAGTTATTCAAGTTATGTGATAAGGTTATGTAGGCCTTTAGTTATAACAAGTGAAATTATTCGTTTAAATTTAGAACATATAACTGTCTTCAAATAATTTAGGGAAAAATAATATCCTTACAGCTACTTGTACGTATTCAAGAAATTGAATTGTGTTAGGTTTATTGAAGGTAAATATGATTTGGAATATATTCTCAGAGATATGGAACATTTTCTAAATTTTAGGTACCTTGTGCATGTGGCATGCCCCATGTACTTCACACAGTAGTGCCTAAAAACCTTTATAGGGTTTTATTGGTCTCCAACCATTTAGAGATAGATTCTAAAAATAATAATGCATGTTTGATTGCAACAGCATGCATGCAGTTTGCATGTGCTCCTGACACTGGTGTATTATGACTTAGGGAGGCATCTTTAAAATAATGTTGTTGTATTGGACCAAGCTTTATTGGTCTCACCTTAATTTCGTTTCTATGTCCATGGACTGTTGCATTCTTTGTTCACTTTAGTATGATGGAGCAAGCAACGGATGAGAAGAGAAAAGTGGTCGTGCATGGCCACCTGGCTCATGCATGGGACAAGAGACAAGAGTTCTAAAGTTCATTGTTTCACAGAATTCAAGGATAAGATACTCCAACTTCCAAGTGCCTTGTCGTACATCACACCAATTCAAGTTGGTTGTTGATTCGATCCCTCCACTTTCTTGCTTACTATGATTGTTTGTTTTCGGCTTTCACTGTTTACAAATATCAACCAGGAAGTGGGATTTATTTCAATGAGTGTTGGTGAAAGTAAACTCCAAGACATTCCATTAAATTTGTACTTGGTAAATTCGTAATTAGTTAATCACTTTACTTTGTGATCATTGAAATTGAGAAAATACATGTCTCTTCACAAAAGATACAAAAGATATAAAGAAGATGAAAAGTTAAATGGAGACCTTAATAATGAAGTTTATGGGCTAAGAGAAAAATATGGGAGAAAAGGAGATTTAGGTGAGAGAGAGAAAGAGAGAGGGTTGCAAATTAAGTTTAAGTTTCACATATAAATAAGAAAGTTGAACATTATATACAAGAAAGATGATCTATAAGAACATTTTTTTAAGGTTTTGGGTTGAATGTGACGTTAATTTTTTGTTATTTTGACTTAGGTCTCATTAATATTGCATATCCTACATTTATCACTTCTTAAAAGATCCATATCAATGATACTAGAGTTGGTTTCTTTTAATGACCAACGAATACGTGGGTAAAAATATTATATGTGAGGGGGAGAGAGAGATTGATATATGACAAGTAGAATCATGAAAAGTAAGGAAGAGGATATGATGGAAAAGAAGAATGAGTATGAAAATCTAATAATTTATAAAAGAAAAAGTTACTCAAACATAAATCCTGAAAGAAAAAAACCCTCTAAGTGAGGCACCGCACTACTTCACTTAGAAAACCAAGTTACTTCACCAAGTACTAGACTAAAAAATCATTTAGACAAGATGAGACATCATGTCACTCAAACAACATAGAATAAATATTGAGTTATTCGAGTAAAAGGAGAGAATTCTTTGGATGAGTACAATATATGAAAGAAGCTCGACATCCCCATGCTTGAGAACAAAAAGGCAATAAAGCACTTGAGTAAAGGAAAAACTCGACTTCCTAAGCACAATAAGAAATTTAGTGTCCATGCAAAGGAACAACTCGACATGCTAGTGCTCAAGCACAAAAGCATTTTAGTGTTCCAGTATATGGGTAACTCGACCAGAGTATAGGAGGAAATAATAAATTGGCGTGACAAATATAGAGGCAAGAGAAAATCAACATTCCAATATGAAGTACCTAAAAAACACTAAAAGGGGGAGGGGGGGGGGGGGGGTCTAAATAATGTTAATGGAAAACTTTTTGCAACCTTTCTGATATAGCACATTATCGAGCTCTTGAAATATTCTTTTAAATAATCGTAGGCTTGACTTAATAGGATTTTGCAATAATTGTTTTTAGCGTGCTATTCATAATATATATATATACTACAGCGTTTTGTTAAGAACTTCCTTTATGAAATAAATCGTTTAGCTTGGAAGATTCAGGTGTTTGGAAACAAAGCACGACTGTAGGTTTTTAGAGGAAGATTGTTTAGGTAAGAGAAGAGATAATTTCACAAGAGATCTTATATTGGTTTGCTCCAACTGAGCTATGTCAAGTCTCCTCCGCAAAGGGTTCCACTATAACCTTCACCGATTACAAATGAGTATTAGCACCACTCATGGTACTTAGGAACCCCACTGAGATTTCCTTTGAGTATTCGCACCAATCCTGGTACTCAACAACCCCACCAAGATTTCCTTTCAGTATTAGCACCACTCTTGGTACTCAACAACCTTAGTTGAGATTATCTTTGAGTATTTACACCACTCTTGGTACTCAACAACTTTGTCAAGATTCATCAACTCAAACAAAGTTCAATTGTAAGTATTTTAATTCTCTTCAGAATTGCAATCAACAATGGCTTACAAGTAGTTCAAACTATATCTCTCAAGAAGAGGATTTGATTACAATACAAAGCAGTCTAAACACCCACATGTCTTTCTCTCTTCTCTCTTACAATCGTAAGCAATATGACAATTAAGCTTGAGAGTATCTCTTTCTCCTTTTCTCTTCTCTTCTCTTCTCTTACTTCTTTTTTCTTTAGCTTAGATGTATTCTTTTTCTTGATCTCTTTCTCTTCTTCTTTTCAGGATGAGCATTCTTATGCTCTTAAGCTATCCTCTTAATTTTTTTCTTGAGAGATCTAATATTTATAGGCTTCATGGATATATATCCGTTAGATTGAGTTTGTAGTTTATAGTTTTGAAACTTGTGCTTTCTCTTTCTTCTTTTCACAACAACGATTGTGTAAGTCAACTTTGTCAGAGCAGGCATGCTTTTTTAGTCCTTTCCTTGAAGTAGGTTGTACAATCTTTTTAGACTTTGCTTCAAGTATGAAACATTTTGTGAATATCTTCTTTGTCTTTAACGTCCACTTTTTTATATTTGATCTGTAGCACCGTGGATGCTTACAACTTATCTCCAAAATTAGAGTAAACTGTTCATGCAGTAGATATATATGTACTTTCTATCATTTTTGTTGTTTTTGAACATTGAGCATTTAATGTCATTTAATGCTTGCTCAGAACAACAAAGTGTTTTTTATTTTCTACTGTTGGGTAGCATTTTTCATTAAGTGCTTTTCTCTAAGGATACCAAGCATAGATATATACTTCATCATAAGATGAGGTATTAGTTAAGCTCATGGCATTGTTTAGTTAAGTAAACGCTTCTTTTTAGACAAATAGTGTTTAACTTGCTTAAGCTTTCTTACACATTTTAATAATTAAGTCTTTTAATATATTTTTTCTGAGACATTGTCTTGGCCTATTTTATTTTTTTAGAGAGGTTGAATACTTATTCAAGGTATTATAAGCATTGAGCGTTTAGCTCAATCTCTCTTGGATACTTTTAGGCATAACATCATTTAGCCATGCGTATGGGTGTTTTAGCCTAGATGTTTTTTCTATTTCCTAAGACCTAAGTGTTTATCTATGTTTTTTATGTTTGGAGTTCAGGCTCTAAGTCTTGTGTTTTCACCCTAGGTTGTTTTCTAATTATTATCCTGTTTTAATGTTATTTTATTAAACTTCAAAACATGAGAACTTTTGTGCACATAGACGATTTTGTCGTTAACACAATACTAAGGTACACGAGTTATCCACTACCTCGAGTCCAAATCGAGACTAAAGAAGGTGGGTTGCCTATTTATCCATACTCTCAGTATAGACCACTAGTTCGCCAATCAGGAAGTTGGTTTTCTCCTTAACCTAGACTAGCAACATCAAGCCTCAAAGCTGGCAAAACCCAAACAACACAGTTGGAACTTGGTACCAATTTTGGATCTCTATTCGTTAGCTCTAACTGACCTTAGTACATAAGTTAACAAGGATGTCCCCCCCGGTCATCACCTGAACCGCCTTTACTTCCTTCAACACCAAGCGAATTAAATAAAGAGACACAACAAATGCAAGGACAAGCATAGAGAGGACTCAACGAGCGACGATGATTGCTTGTAATGAAGTAAGGATAAAGAAATCCCATATAGAAAAAAGTTAAATCATCATCAGCTTGTTAAGACAAGACAAGCTCGTCGATAGCCTCCTTGGTTTTGAAGTTTAAACAAAAAAGTCTTGGATATACTTCAAGAGTGAAAACAATCAAAACACTAAACTAAGTCAGAAACAAAAAGTATCCTTACAACAACTCTAACATATAAAATGCACCAAATGACAAACCAGAAAGAAGCGTCTATAAAATCCATTCCAAGGTAAGAGTTCCAACTCAAAAAACAACATCAAAATGACAAATTGAAAACACCTAAACTAAAAGAAGATAGGTAGAAGTACAAGTAAGGACTTTTAGCCTCGGTTCAAAAACCGAAGCAAAAAGGTTACGAGGTGGTCCTCATGTATTTCCTTTGGAGTTAGAGGTTTTAAGACAACCTTGAGCCCTTGGAAGTGAAATGACATATCATTGGTAAGACCATCATTTTGAACATTTCAATCAAATTGCCACGGTCTACCCAACAAGATATGAGTGCTTGCATTGGTACAACATCACATGAAACCTCATCTTCGTACTTACCTATGGAAAAGGAAATATAAAGTTGTTTATTGACCAAGATTTCACCCTCCTCACTAAGCTATTAGAGCTTGTAGGGCTACGCATGCACGATATCAGGTAACTTGGGTTTTTTTACTATGCGTGTGCTAGACACATTGGTACAAGTTCCCCTATCTATGAAAAATGTTCTCTCATTGAGTTTGATCAAAGTCCTTGTGGACTTAACCCAAGAGACATATTATGACTAGCAAGTCTCCATCAAACGGGACTTTGAAATCATCTTCACTATAAGAAGAAGAAGAGTAAGAAGTGTGTGAAAAAGAAGAAGGAGGAGACTCATTAATGACAAACTCTTCTCCTCTAATTCAATTTTCACTTTTATTAGGGCAAGAAGATGCAATATGACCTTGACCTAAATATTTGAAACATTTAATTGGCTAGGTGGTGAGGTGACTTTGGCTTAGAATGCAGATTGTTAGAAGAAGAATGATGTTGATATTTTTTTCTAGTCTCCTTAGAAACATCTTTTTCCCTCTCCAATGATGAAATGATGATGAAGATTTGTAAAATTTATATTTGGAAGAACTTGAAAACTCTTTGCGGTATGATTCTTTTCACAATTTTTTTTTAATTTTCATTGCTCTATGAACCACAACATCCAAATTTTCATCAACATGAGGTTCAATAGTGTCTTGAATGTTTCTATTGAGACCACTAATAAACCTAACAATTTTTCGTATTCATTTTCTATTGTGTTAGTACATTGCATGAGCACTTCGAGCTCGTGTACATATTTCTCCATACTTCATCTACCTTGATTAAGACTTGGAGCTTAACCAAGAGTTCCCTAAGGTAGTGAGGAGGTATGAAGCGCTGAATAAGAATGTCCTTGAAATGTTCCCAAGTGCTCGCGGATGAGACCATGGTGGTTATGTTCATCCTATTTAGCCATTGCATGGGGTATCCCTCTAATGCTAAGGAAACTAACTTTACATGCAAAGTTACATCTACATCATAAAAATCAAAATCTTGTTCTAATTTAGCTAGCTAATCTAAAAATACAGAAGGATCTTTTTTTCCATAGGTCAATTGAGCTTTGGCAAATGAAGCAATTGGTCACCACCAACTCTATCATCTTGGTGCTTCTTCGAAGGACCATGGCCGTGAGGATCCTTCTTATGTTCTTGGTGTCCAAAATCTTACTTCCCTTTCAACTTGAATTCATGTTACATTTTATGGTTGCGAAAATCAATTTGGTGTTGCATTTGTTTGAAGGCTTTCTCCAACTTAAATTTTCTTGTGGTGCTGCCAATATTAGTAGCCTCTTTGGAATACGATTGCCTAGAACCAATAGATATAATGCACACCAAAAAAAACAGCAAGCTACAAAGCCAAAAGGTTAGTGAAAGTAAAAAAAAAAAGTAGCAAATACAATAACCTCTCTCTAAGTGTTTGCTCTCAGTTTGGAGAAAAACAAATGTAAAATGCTCTCAATTCTCACACACAATCTTCTAGAGAGATAGAATGGTCTCTCAAACAAATATTTCAGATTGTTAAATCAGTTAAAAAGTAAATGAAAGATGTATAATCAGCCACACTCAATCACAGATACACTTCAAGAGGCATAGACACCAAGAAGCCAAAAAAACACTTGAAAACTTACTAGAAAAATATGGAAAAGGAACCTAAAAAACTAATAAAATGGTTCAAACAAAATTAAAGAGGCACAACCAGAGGCAATGAGACAAAACAGAACAGAATCCCTAAGCAATAAAGACAAATGGATAGTTGAAAAGTGTAGCAAAAACTGAATTCACACAAGCAAGAGGCAATCACACCAATAACTCTATTTATGCAAGAGAAAGATATAAAATGAATGAAAATAATTTGGCATGCTTCAAACCTATATTTTTTGTGAATTGATGATAGTAGACAAATAGACTGATGATAACGGTTGAAAATACCGTTATCTGTGATGTGAATTTGATACTAAAAGCACCATTTTCTACTTAGAAACTTGCTTGAAATCATGTTTTTCTGTTAGGTTGTGTGAATAAGAGAGTTAAGGTTGTACTTGATGATTTTATGATTAAATTCCCTTGTTTTGGCAGGAAATGAGATAATATGGAAGCAGAGCTGAAGTGCCAAGGAGATGGAGCTAAGAAAGAGTTGAAAAAGCACCAGAAAGTAGGAGGGCCCGAAGCTTGAGCGCCCTTTTTGGAGCCCTAGGTACCAAAGCCTACTGCACACCGCCTAAGCGCCCTTTTTGGGGCGTTGAGCGCCACTTTCCCTGAAGAACCACACCTGCTTGCCCTCCAAGTGAAGCTGAGCGCCAATTTTAGTGTCACAGCATGCCTGAGCGCCCTAAGTAGGGAGCTGTGCGCCGAGATGGGCTTGGGCTTCATTTCTGTTTTGATTCCACTCTATTTAAAGGACCCAGACTCCCTAGGTTTGGTATCTTTGGCAGAGGAGGCACAACAACACACTCTTCCACTCTTTGAAGGCGGATTTGGATGCGGGAGCTTCCATCTTCAACTTTTACGGTTTTGCTATCTCATTCTTCTCCATTGTACATCTAGTTCCACCATGACAATGGGGAACTAACTTCTATTTGTTGTTGGGGGATGATGTAACCTTGTGAACTCTCATGTATTTGAATTGATTCTTAATAATTTATGCTTTTTTCATTAACTGTTAGGGTAATTATTTTGTGATCAATGCTCGCTTTGTTTAACTTATTCATAGCGTGATGTATGAATTGCATGAGTACCGGGAGGTTCATTACAATTCAGGTTCTTGTAGAATTATTCCCAGAGCAGTATTTCTCAGGAATGGGGGTATGTGTCTTGGTCGTCTTAAGCTCCTGATCTTCAGAACTAATTATTAGGAATGCTAGGAATCGTATGAACTAGTAATTAAGGATAGGCTTTCTTCACCGAGGGATCGGGTTTTAAGTAATTTAGTGAGTGACGTTGACTGTAATGAAAGAAGAAGAATTCTTATATACATGAGAGTAAACTTGGTGAAGTCTAACCCCAACAACATATTCATCTCATAACACAAACCTCATTTGTTCACGTTGACTACTCTTCAAGTGATCAAAACTGCATTCATATTTAATTTTCTATATTTGCATTTTAAACCAATGATTTCGTTACTTTTAAGTCTTAATTAATCGAGCTATCACACAATTGTCTAGTGTCGAGAGTCTCTTGGGACACGATAATTGGTCTTACCATTTTATATTACTTGTACGATTCGGTACACTTGCCGAAGTCTCAATAACTAACGGAAGGAAACACTAACACTAGTACAAACACACCGTATAACGTCACTGTTTTTGACCTTTCACGTCGAATTCGAGGTTGACGTCATATCGGGAGACATTAAATTGACGTCGAACATAGAACCATTTGATGTTCACAATAAAGCAAATTAACGTCGAATTTTGTAATTATTCAACCTTAGTCCATTTTTTTGTTCTTTTTTAATTAATTGTGATTTTTTTTACAGTTCTACGAAACCTAAAAAGTAGAAAAACAACAAATTTCAGTTTTCTTTATTTTATAAAGCATGAACTATGAAAGTGTAGTGTAGTATCAACAACAAACAACAATAACAAACAACAAACAAGTTCAATCAAACAACAACAACAAACAAGTTTAAAAAACATAACAAACAAGTTCAACAACTAAGTTCTTCAAAACGAAAACGAAAATTAACTGTTCGTCGAAATAAAGTGTTGCCACCAGTGGGAGTGAAAGCATAATGCGCCTATAAAGGACAAGAACACGAAAATAATCGGTCAAAACAAACGAAAATCATACTTAAAGTAGTTAATTAACATGCAGTTGTAACAAATGAAAGAAACATTACATGTAATGGTCGTCAAACTTTGTTCCAGAAAAGTTTGAACAGAGAACAGGGTATCGCGCGCTAAGATAAAGTGAATGAATTTTCAATCTCCCGCTCAAATTTTTACTGACTCATTAACCTTTTAACGTATAACCTTAGAGAATTCGACGTTTTATATCCTTTTGACGTCTAATTCTAGGGAATTCGACGTCATACGTGAATACATTTTCACCTTCGCGCCAAACATTTTCGCACAATTTACCCAATATAACAAATTGACATCGAATTACAATTCTAAACGAATTCTGATAATTGCATTTATTTACAAAAATGTTACCGGTCATTTTTAACGTTGGTTATTCAGTGGTTGGACGTTGAACGCATACCGTTATACGTTGTTTTTGCACTAGTGTAACGAAGGCTCTACGAAGGAGGAAGGATGTTAAAAAGGGTTTTAGAGAAGGAGCCTCTATTTTTGTGTCTAGGGTTCTTTAGCTTCGAAGAGGGAAAACTCACTTCCAAAATTTTTAATTCAATTTTTTAAAGCAATTACCGATGGCTTTAATCCATCAATAATGATGATTATAATTTATCGACGAAATTACCAACAAATATTTATGCATATACTTTATTAATATCATTACTAACGAAAAATTAACTAACAAAACCTGTTGGTAACATATTATTACTGAAAAAAAATTTCAATTGGTAAATATTTGTCCGTAATTTATGTATTTCTTGTAATGAAGGCCAAATATACCTTAGTTTCATTGTCTTCTTAACTTTCTTGTTCTTGTTAGTCACTCTTGGTTTCTCTTGTCTAACCGTGTTGTATAATATTTTCTCGTAAGTGACATACAAAAGATACTTCAACATTCAAGTAAGTATTCAATCTTAATAAATACGATAAATATAAATAATTAAAAAAATATTAAATGTTTTACTTATATATTATATTTATAATTTATAATGTCTTGATAATTTTTTTCTTTTATAAGATCTAACTACGATCCAATAATATTTTAACCTTATATATAATCTATAAATTATGTCTATAATATTGTTTTCATATACATTGGTCGGTCTTTCAAGTAGACGCTTATTACAACCGATCAATTTGGGTTCATAGTCGGTGTGTACAATATTCAAAAACAAAATTTATAATTAAATTTAGAAATAAAATATAACTTTTTATAATAATTGAAAGACATTTAATTTTTGCTATATCATTTATACTTTAATCAACCAAATCGATCCTACATAATTGAGCGAGAAAGCATCTTTCACAGTATTGCAAGTTATATGCGTTAACCTTGCAGTTATATTTATGAGGACTCAAGAATGTATAAGATATTAATAAATGCGACTGAAATTATAATTATAAAAAAACAACTTATAATTATTTGGAAAACAGAGTTCCGTTTCTATTGGATTTGCTATGAAGGCTATAGATCTTGCTTGGACTTTACGATTGGGAAGGATTCTGATCTTTATACTGTTTTCCTCGAGAGAATCCATGACCAAAAGAAAAAGGTAATATGGCAATAGAATCTAATCCTTCAATGAAAAGTGAAATAGCTTTATATTTTTCTACCATATCAAACACTTTTTAACAAGATAAAAAAGCAATTATTATTATTGTATGCTTATTTTCTCACTATGTATATCAAAATCAAGTATATGAATGTTATTGTATCTTTAATTATTTCTTATAAATTGTGTATTTTAATTATAACACAATTACACTATTTAAAACAATATAGTTTTATGATACTTTAACTATTATATATATTTATTAATTATTAATATAGTAAACGTGTTATGTCTACTTGAATTATTTTACCTTTAATTTATTTTAAATTTGAACAAATTATTTCAATCCACACAATGCCATTAGATGTAAATATACTATATGGAAAATATGTAAAAATTGAAAAGAAAGTTATCTATGTTTTATTTTCTAAATTTATCCGTTTTACTTCATCTAAAAATATTACTCCATTATAGTGTAAAATTGCTGTCTTACTCTTTCCTTTTCTATTTTGTTTCTTTTACAGTAGTCTAATAGAATTGTTCTCTTTTCACCAACCGACAGAGAGGCAAGTGATTAAGCTTTGCTTAACTTGTTACTTAAGTGTCAATGATTGAAGTATATATATATATATATATATATATATATATATATATATATATATATATATATATATATATATTCCAGCACCTTTGTCTTAAGAATATATGTGTAGTGCATTATTCTTAAATTTTTATTATTTTGTGTTTTATTTATTTATTGAAGATTCTTGAATGAGATTGATTTGCCTTATTTTATGTGGAAAAACTAAAGAGTACAATATTCCTGAAACCTCTCTAATTATTATCTACTAAAATCCATAGAGAAGTTTGGCAGCCACATTCTCCAAAATTCATTTACGTTGTATTTGTTTTTTTATAAGAAGTACAGGGTCATTCTCACACTTATGCTAATGCTATGTATAGGCATAGGGCTACGCTTACAAGAAATAAGAAACAAAGGAATCTGTTGAGCTTTTGGTGGGCTAGTCATTTTTTAGTCATGTTCTCTATTAGTTTTTACACCACAAGTATAGGAAGAGTTTTTACGTCAGTTATTTTGTATATTGTATCTCGATTTAACAATGTCTAGACAAGATAAAAAATTTGACTTTTCGTCTAGTTATCAACTGAATCCTAAACTTTCATATTACACTTTTCTCCCATAATCAAAACATAAAACCGTCATGAAAAATATAAAAAAAAAATGGAGGACTAGGCTTCACGAGCATCAACAGCAAAGGATGTTTGACAATGGTAGATGATTCTCATTTGCAACTGTGAACTATACTTAGCACAAGTCGAAACAATTGAACGAAACATCTAACCTTCTCACTCCTCGCTCAGAGGAAGGGTCACATCCAAACCTCTGTCTCCACACGAGACCCAAACCTCTATCTTCTCACAATACGAAAATTCATATGTTCGACAAAGCTTATAAGAAAATAACAAAATAGTTGCTCACACAAGTACAGCATCAAAACCATACATATTTCACCAAAACTTGTATAAAGTGAACTAAAACATAGCCCAACAAATAACCAAAAAAAATTCACATTAATTAATTAAAATAGTTTTTACTAATGCACCCGTTTGAAAATACTAACTTCACACTCTCGTCTACTAGAACAGTACTTCTGCACCCCCATTTTTACTAAATTTTCAAAACCAAAAAAACAAACATTTTCAATGGACCTCTCTCCCTTTTTCCTCTAAGTACACTTCCATGTGCACTCTCTTTTCCATCGATCTCTTCAAGTAGGACCCACTAGTCCTTATTATTTTAAAACAAAAACTCATTTTTCTCTCACCAAGTGGACCCCACGTGAAACACTAATTTCCTCCCCCAAAAACTCTCTCCTCACAACAATTCACGCACGAGAGCAAAACCATTGCCCAATTTTTTAAAGAAACACTCCCTTACCCATTTCTCTCAACAAAACCCATGGACCCACCCCTCTTTCTAAACTACTTTTCCCCTCTTTATTACACTATAATATACGTATTCAATATATGTACTACTAAAGAACTTTAGGACAAAACTCCAATCCAAGCTTCGAGTGAGAAGAAACCATCAAGCAATCACAATATTTGGATCTGTTTGATATATTCACGTTCTAGACCAAAAGAGACACAAACTAGAAGACAAGATTGTAGAACGTATCTTCTTGAGATACAATACACAATCAAAAGACTATAGAGTCTACAATTTTCAAACAAAGAAGCTAACTTTCAATAAAGACATTGAAGTACATGAAAGCACTACTTGAAACGGGGAAGAAGAGTAAATGGAGAGGAAGACAATATACATGCTCTAGAATCTCCTGGAACACTCTAACATCAATTCAAGATCAAGAAGAATCATCACTTGAATCTACTTCTGAGACGAGTAAAATATTTGGATTGAAAAAGAAAAAATTGTAAGCATTTTTTCAAAGGTGTTACCAAGACTAAGATTTGAACTATTCCAAGCTATATTTGGAATTAACGAATTTGCATCAACGAGGAATATTAAAGTGTAATAAAAATACTAAAACAATATAAAAAAGCCTAAGATAAAAATATTAAAGTGCAACACAAATTCTAGAACAATGTAGAACAACCTGGGAGGAAAAATCCATAACATTCTAGCTAGGTAAAAATAAAATTGTTACTATTTTGAAATTGTAAGAGAAATTGTTGATGTGGTTGAGAAAATCAGTAGTGCAACAAAGAAAAATGATAACTGTTATTTTCGACATTTGACAATGGTTTTAGAACCGAGGCATATTAAGGTGAGGTAAAAAAGGGAGATTTTTGGCCTCGATTATTAGTCAAACAAACAAGGTCAGGATTTTGTCTTAGTTGAAAAAACTCGAAGTAGTAACCCAAAAAAAATTGGTTTGTGACAACGATTCTATAAGAAAACACTACAAGTTATCGTTACATCCACGTTGAAAACCCTAGTTTTTGACAACGATTCTACAAGAAAACTCTTAGATGTCACATCATCACCCGCGTTGAAAACCCTAGTTATCGTTATAGTTTCCACCTTCTACCTCGAGAAAAACCCTTCCGTTTGCTACAAATTCCTGCATATCAACCAAGATTTAAATAGCTAATAAGAAGCTCTTAGCAAGCTTCCAAAACACTTCTCTCCAATACCCTCAGCAACCTTCCCAAACAATCTTACTTACATCAAGTTAAATCAAACCAAAACTTCTCTG
The DNA here is from genome assembly GCF_029865625.1 of Vigna umbellata. Classification (NCBI taxonomy): domain Eukaryota; kingdom Viridiplantae; phylum Streptophyta; class Magnoliopsida; order Fabales; family Fabaceae; genus Vigna; species Vigna umbellata. Next base: position 15,741,463 of record NC_142169.1, on the reverse strand, counting down.
TGTACAACCCTAGCCTTCAACCAATCCACAAATGAAGATTAGTTGAGACATGGTCCTCCTTCCAGACCTAAAACCTCAAAATACCCAAACCTGCTCTTGTTGAGCCTACCTTGAAAATAGAAGACCGAATGGTCATCAAGGTCATCAAAAAAAGAAAACCTGATTTGGTCTCATACCAGTTAATTGAGCCTTGCAAACTATTCCACCTAACATCTCTGAACCCTCCAAATTCCAACCCACTTCATCATCATCACCCTGACCAGAGATAAGTTCTGATCAAGCTACCCTTAAAGTCCTAAACCCCAAAACAATCACTCGTAAACGATTTGACCAACCCTTTTATGCTTAAACTTCAACCTTGGCACTTCCATGACATTTGCTCATCTTTTCTTCTGACAATAAAAATGAGAATATGAGGACAGACACATTTGACATGTGCATTGAAGACATGGTCATATCATAGATGCTCATCCATTATCCATGGTATCCTCGGGTGACGCGAAGTTGGAAATGATAGATGCTCCAATGATGTCTACCTTTTTGCTGCTACTTAAGCTTCATATTCCGATGAAGATATGGATAAAGAATATATGTTGAGAGTGTGAGTTTCAGAGGATGAAAATGAGTGCACTAACTGAAGGTTCGCTCTCATGCATATGCCCTTCAGAGAATAATGGCTATCCAAGTTCAACGATCCCCCCGACTATGTACTAGTTGCTACCTGAGAAACCAACATCATTTATCCCCTCAAGGACTGACAACGGGGCATTCAAACGTTCTCATCACAACCCTTACGCTGTGTTCGTTTGAAAGGAAATCACTGTTTACGGAGATTGCTGAGGATGGATTTGGAAAAGTAGCTTTGTTCTCTTGCCATGATTTGCGACGATTTGCGACGATGGAAGAGCGACGATTTGCGAAAGAACACTGTTGAATTGATCTCGCCAAAACTGCGAGGATTTACGCTGATTTAGGGGACAAAGACTTATATGTCCTGTACGGATACATAATATACCAATATTGTGCTTCTATACATGTTTCGAAATATATTAATGGGTTGATTATGATGTGGTTGTTGCAGGTAGAAGCTCTGTCATTTAGTTGAAGAGGAAGACAGTTGGAGGAGCAAGAACGTTGTTGTTGATGATGAGCAAGCGGATGAAGATGACCAAATGAGGAAGGAGCAGTGGTTGAAGAAGTGATGGAAGAAGCCAAGTATTCGGTTCGAAGAAGAGGGTATCCGGTTACAGTTTTTGAGTCGCACATAATCGGTTACAACGTTGGCGTATCAGGTTACACATTCTCGAATAGGGAGGCGTATTCGGTTACACATACCCTATCCGGTTCCAGCTTCAATGTTGAGTTCCAATGAAGGCGTATTCGGTTACATAGTGTGGTATCCGGTTCCAGCTTCTCCAACATCACCTCTGGTCTTCGGTTTCTGATTCTGGCGTGTGCTGAATCGGTTGTTTTGCCGTCATATCCGGTTGGTGAGGATGTGGTGTGTGTATTAATTGGACTTCCATAGCTCCAGCGTTGAAAAGCTCCAGCGACTAAACCTTCCTACATGACAGCGATGGTGGCTTTGGGGTTCACGAGAACGACGAAGATCATGGAGGTGGGCTCGAAGCACTACCAATGGAGGCAGACAGAGACGCAGCCAATAAGGGGAGGAGGGAAAGGAGGGAGATGTTTGTCATGGACAACAAGATGAAGGTTTCTTTGGTGGAGGAGAGGTTTATGGGATGGAGAGGGAGAGGAGGTGGACGACGGTGCAGTGGAGGTTTGGCGACAAAGGTTATATGTAGTAGCAGAAGAACTAAAACAAAGGTGAATAGTTAGCTAGTGAAGAGTAAGATTGAACTGGCCTCCATTGAGCCATAAAAGAAGGGGCTTGGAATGAAGATCTTCAAGGGCCTCCATGAACCAGTAGAAGAGTGTTCTCTTAGCATTTTCATCGACGGTGATGTACCCAGCGTAGTGTGCGAAGCTAACGTTGAAGGTTTGACCCGGGAGCGTACCGACCCGGTCCTTTTGTTGTTGGAGCAACGGAGGGTCCGTGGAAAAGGAGGTTGCAAAACCGTCGCATAACTAGGGTTGGACATAGTTAATTAAAAAAAGTTAAACTATAGTTTATTTGTACTATTTTAAACTTAAAAAACTTAAACTAATTTTACTTAAAACTAATTATACTTATTAATAGTTCAGTTTAAAAATACTGAACTGTTTTTATTCTAGTACAGTTAACCAGTTAACTGTGTTTCAGTTTCCCAATTCTTTTTCTCAATCACAATTTCTCTCAAAATTAGGTTTTCTTTTCCCTTTCTCCATCACAGTTTTCGCTTGCCGCTGTTGAAGGTTTCCGAAGGTTCGTTGCCGACTTGCTCTAGTCAAAGACTCGCCGTCCTCTCGTCACTTCCCGTTCGTCAAAGGTTCGCTCGCCGCCGTTGAAGGTTCTCGAAGGTTCGTTGCCGTTGAAGACTCTCTGTAGTCAAAGACTCGCCGTCGTCGAAGACTTGCCACTGTTGAAGGCTTTGCCGCACTCTGCCGTCACCAAACTGTTGTCGAAAACTCGCCCTCGTCAAAGGTGAGTTTACCAGGCTGTTGTGAACTTTTGGTGTGAACCCTAGTCGCATTGTTCGATGTGATTTTCAGCATTTTTTTACCTTGGCATATTTGTGTCTTGTTTAGCTTTTGACAGATGGAATCCATGCTCTCCCAATATTTTTTCTCTGTGTTGATTGTTACCATTTGGTATGACTGTTGTATGTTACCACTAAATTTTCATCTCGTAGCTACTGTTTTATTTAATTGAATGTTTGTTTTTTTATCTGTATGAGAATACAAGAAATGGTATGGTTGTGTCCCTGCCGGTTCACGAGACAGAGAAAGTAGCCACAGAATCTGTGGGCATAATATACAAGACACGACCCTGTTGGATTCACATTGAGAGCTACCATAAAATGTGTTAGCATTACCTGTTTGGATATGAATTCCAAGCTGCAACGTGTGAGCATCTTGTGATGCAGATATGCATGAGTATTTTACTATTATAATAAATGGTCTAGGGAGTTTAATATGATGGGTTATGTTGTTTAGGAGATAAGCATATGATAAAACAGAGACAAAATAACAAATTGTTGTAGAAATGACACTTATTTTCACCTCACAGTTCAAAGCTAAAACAAGAATATTTTCAGCCGAGTATAAACAAAATGGTGTTAGTACATCTTTTTTTTGGACAAAATATTATGATTATTTATGTTCTAGATATGATAAATCAATAGGCATAACTTTACTAAACCTTTGAATTACCTTCCACTTATTTGCTGTTAGTTTTAACTTTAGTTGTGTTGTGTCAAAGTTAACATCCATGTACATATGTTTTTTTTATCAGCATATATATATATATATATATATATATATATATATATATTGGAACAATTGGGTGCTGCAACCTTTATACAAAAAATATTTACATTGTTTCCTGCTTTAGGTATCCAAAAGTATGATTAAAACCTCTATTTGATATCAAAATATCTCTATCTTATACTCATCTAGTCTATTCTTGATATATAGATGAAAACAGATGGGAATACAAAATATTGAATTAAATCATTAATGTGCAGCATCAGTCTTTATGGTGTTGTTACCATCGCTTCAGATTGTGCATATTAACATATTAAAAACTAGCTCAATTTCAAAAATGAGTATGGTAAGCTTTAAACAAAGTGAATCTCATTAAAGGTCATTTGATTGTACACTGCAGCAACATATTGATCCAATTTTCATTTGCAGAAATTGAAAAAAAAAAAACTCTAGAGTAAATAACCTAAGTCAAGGGTTGGTTTTTTTATCACTCTGTCTTCTATTCAGTTTATTTGATGTTCATGTTATTACAGTCAAAATGAACACATATACTTTGAAAATGTGACATATTGGTCGAAATTTACTAGTATGATAAAATTATTTTTCTTAATATAAATTCGAAAACAGATTCCCAATAATTGCTCACTTACCCTGTAAACTCTAAATTATACCATACCCATAGTAATTCCCAGTAATTTGACCGGTCCCAAATTTTCTACACAAAGTAAAATGTAATTATCAATTGAGCAACATTTTGAAATGACAAGTTAAAAAGGTGTTATATTGTACTCACAAAATCAACTCCGATGGTGCTTATGTAGCTTTCAATGTATGAATCATCCTATATCAAAGCATTGAAAAACAATATTGAGCATTTGTGTACTATTTCCAAGACAAAACAACATGAAAAACAAAGCATTAAGGTTATAGTCTTACGCACATGTACTTTAGATAACTAACAAATTGTGGCAAAACTTCAATCATCCAAATTAATAGCAACACTTGAAGGTCCCACTTCATCTTGAGAGGTTATCTCTACAAAAATAAAATAAAATATTTCATAATTTTTTAACACTTAAAATATAAATTAAAAAGTATATAAATTTGTCATATAATCTCACCTTGCTCAAATTTATCAAGTTCTTTAGGATCCTCATCAAAAAGTATAGAGAAAGGTGTTCCTTTTAACCAATCTTGTGTGCAAACAAGCACTTCCACTATTTTAGGCGTTAGGCAACTACGATAAGGACTAACCACTCTTCCTCCTGTACTGAATGCACACTCTGATACTACGGTAGAGATAGGAATGGTTAACACCTCTCGAGCCATGTTCGCAAGGATAGGAAATCTAGTCGAGTTGACTTTCCACCAATGTAAAATATCAAGCTCAACTGACTTCATATAAGGTTCAGGATCCTCTCTCAAGTATTTATCAAGCTCTGATATATAATCAAATCTACGTCCTGTAGCTCTTAGGTAGAAACTCATGCCATGAGGATCATCATCATCATCTAGTTGAGATTCTTGTTGGCTACTTTGAGAACCCTCCTCAATACCTTGATATTGTTCATAAAGTGTTTTTAAAGATGACAATAATTTTGATTTCAATTCACTAGTCATACTAGATTCAAAGAGGTAGTCAATGAAGTAATTAACAAAATCCAACTTACTCCTAGGGTCAAGCACAACAGCAATCAATAATAAGATATTAATTCCATTAGGATTTCCCCAATATTTTTCATACTTGCCCTTCATCCTCATTGCCATCAATTTTATGCTCACATCACTACTCTCAGAATATTGTTGAATCCTTTTACCAATTCCAAACACCTCCTTCATATACATATGACTCGTGACATAAGATGAACCAGAAATGCGTAGGGTAGAGTCATAAAATATCTTTAAAAATGGTAGAATAGACCTTGCATATTCCCAATCTTCTTCTAATGGCACACCATCATTACTTTTGGCCATTTCAACTCCAAATTTCTTATCTTGCATATCTAGCAAGACAAAGGCATCTTTATACTTCAAGCTTGCCTCTAACATTAAGTAAGTTGAATTACACCTAGTTTCAACATCAATACAAACAATACTTTTGTAAGAAATTCCCTCTTGTTCAACACATGCCTTGAATCTAGCAAATCTAGCAGGAGAAGATTTCACATATTTAACTGCACTCCAGATTTTTGAAATTGAATCTTTTATCTCTTTTAAGCCATCCTTCACAATCAAACCTAATATATGAGCACAACAACGCATATGAACATATTCTCCCTTCAAAACAAGACAATTCCATGATAACATCCTTCTTTTAAGGTACTAGACCCCAACATCATTTGCGCTAGCATTATCCACTGTGATGTTAAGGACTCGCTTTCAACTCCCAATTATTCAAACAAGCCTCAACATGTTTAGCAATGAGCTCTCCTGAATGTCCCGTTGTTTGAGAAAAATTCAAAATTTTCTTTTGAAGTTTCCAATCATTATCAATAAAATGAGCTGTTCAACTCATGTAATTTAGGTTTTGGATTGATGTCCATGTGTATGTAGTTAAACAAACCCTCTCACACTGCTTTGATAGAAACATTTTCAACTTTGCTTTTTCCTCTTCATAGAGTTCCCATATTTCACTCCTCAATGTAGTGCGGGATGGGACTTCAAATCGTGGTTGCAAGGACCATACAAAGTCACAGAAGTCCTCATTTTCCACAAATCGAAAAGGAAGCTCAGACTTCACAAACATCTTCACCAACTTCATTCGAGATGCATTTTGGTCAAATTTAGAAATAGTTGGTGAAGGGCTAACACTAACTTCTGCAATTGATGATGAAAGCTTTTGCCTTTTGAATGCTTCTCTATTAGGATTTTCTTTACATCTCGCCAAATGATTCCTTATCCCACTTGTTCCAGCCAAATATTTAATCAAATCACCACAATAATTGCATTTGGCCTTCTTCTCAGAATGTGGTTTTTGTTTAGTAAAATGTCCCCACACATCTGATCGACCTTTACTATTCTCAGTTGACGATGAATCGATACAAGGAGGTAAGTAATCCATTCTAGAAGTATTTGGTGTGAAGGTTTCTACCGTTTCTGACATTCACGTCACTACATTAATTAAGAGTTCAATCAAACAAAAGGAAAATTTATCTAAATGATGATGATATTACGTATATAGGTTCTTTATGTGGTATTTACAAATTTTTCTCTAAAATTTTCTACTTGTTGTTTTGTAAATGTTTTATAATACCAATCTCTCCTTTCTTTATTAAAATTAGCTTCATAATCTTGTCTAATCCAATTTTTATCTATCATCTTGACAAGTTCTAAGAATTGATAAGAAATGGAATATTTGTTTGAGCTCTGTTATGGTTTGTAAGTGTGATTAGAGGTTTGATATTTCTTTTAAAAACACATATATACAACCACAGTATATAACAGTGTAAAGCTTTTTCTTTTAAAAATGTTCTATGAGAAATGTTCCTAAAAACTGATGTAAAAAATATTATCAAAAGATAATGTGAATTGGTTTTAGTAACATATCTAGTCTGCAAATGCTAGGTTTTGAGTTTGGCCTTTACTAGAGTGGTAGAAATTATGTGCTTGCTTATTTTACAGTAGAAGAGACATATTGATCTTTGTATTTATAATCTAAAGAAACTGGTGAAGGAGATGGTTGAAATGAAGAACAAAGTTGATGATCGTGAGGATGATAAAATAGTTGTGACCTAATGCCAAAGAAGAATCAGGCAAGAGAGACAATAAATTTGAAGGGAAATAACGTAAATGTTCCTTAGTTGAGGTAATTTAGCGGCCAAGTAGTGATGAAATAGGTCTTATGATATCACTTTGATACCATGTTGGAGGTATCTGATTTTGGATACAGAGGGGGAGGAGATTGAGGGAAAAATGGGTTTTGCATAATATGTTGTTATGTAATGGAATGATGTCTTGCTAAGTTTGTTCTTAAGACCTAGATCTATACTGTTAATTAAAATCAGTGAAATAAATTGTATGAGAACATGGCAATGAGGGTGATTGAGTGGGACAATAATCTTTTCTTAATTGAAATAGAGTTACTATTTGGGCATAGGGGAAGAGCTAGCCTTCCTGCCAACTATAATTCTGGGGGTAAGGGAAATAGATTGATAAAATTGTACCTCCATCTTTGATTTGGGCTGGTGTTTTGGGCGGGGTAGGGCTGATCAAATTAACTGGTTGTAAATTAAGTTAACCATAACTGAATATAACCTTTTTCATGTTATCTGGTTAACTGAAAACAGCTATAAAACGTTTGAGCTCATGTGTAAAGAGTTGTATTCAATATGATCACATAAAGGGCAATAATAACTATGCATATGGTTCTTCATTGTCTGCAATATGGTATTAATTATGAGGGGTAAATATAGAGTGAACTGAAATCGGTGAACTTGATTTGGCAGGGTGTCCCTTTACTATATGTTCCACTTGAGGCAATAATGTCTGAGTTCTATGGTAAAAGTGAACGTCTTCTAGGGAAAGTGTTTTCGCTTGCAAACAATCTTCCAAATGGTGCTATTATATTTCTGGATGGGGTAAAAAAACGAGGAATGTTGATATAGAGTTGCTTTGTTTCACTTGCTGATTTTCTGGAAAACTACTTTACGTATTGTTTGTGTTTTTACATTTTTGGATACAGATTGATTCTTTTGCTGTTGCACGTGACAATGAAATGCATGAAGCTACACGCAGAATATTGTCAGTCTTGTTGAGACAGGTTAATCTTGTTGGTTACTGCTTTATGATACATGTGATGGCGTGTTAATACCTCTTGTCTTTAGAAAAGGATTATGTGCTGGAGTTTTGAAGTTCTATTTTGTATTGAAGAGCTTATAAAGACTTATTTTCAGTTTGTAAGTTTTATTTAGCATTATATTATATGTACTCGTCAAGATTGATTTATGATATGTTCTTTGATTTTTATTAATGATGCTCTTCTCATGTTTAATTTACAGGATGAAGTGCAGTTTTATTAATGTAATTTTACTAGTTAGTGCTGTAGTTGTTAGTGTTGTATAGTTAGTGCAGTTCTTGGTTAAAATTAGTATAATTCAGTTCAAAATTAGTATAGTTAGTAGTTCAGTTCAGTAATAGTGTAGTTTAGTACAGTTAAGTATAGTTCAGTTCAGTACAGTTTAATAAAACAAAAGCAGTTCAGTTCAGTTTTTCTGAACTATTTTTTAGTGCAGTTTAGTTTTTTTGAACTAGTTTTTAGTTCAATACAGTTTTTAGTAGTGCAGTGCAGTTTAGTTTGATTTGCCCACCCCTATGCATAACAATAGAGTGGCTATGCACAACATTTCCGACCACCCGCGTTGCGCCATTTGCCACTCAACGCCGGAACTCCCTGGATCTGTTACTGGTTACAGATAATTCACACCCTTTGAATTGGTTGCATTAAAGGATTTTATATAAATTAAAAAATTAAAAATATATTTTTCAGCCCTTTATTTTGGTTTTTAATTAAATCTTATTCATTATATTTTAAAAAATTAATTTAGCTTTTTCTTTAAATGGGTTTATACAATAAAGCCTTTCTAATTTTGTACCCTTCTTTTGTGTGATCATACTCTTGATATTCATGCCACAACAACTGCTACAATTCAATTAATTAAGTTTAGTAAAAAAAAACTCGTTAGGTTAAAATTCTGTTAATCAAATTAGGATTTTGGATTGGATAATGTGCATAGAGGTTTATACTTATAAAATATATCAGAATCTCTTAGCTGCTTATGCTTATAATTGAATAGCTTTTATATCAATAAGTGCTTTCATGTCATACCATATTTTAGAATTTATACTTCACGAACTTTCCTTGAAAGAAAATAAATTTAAAATAAGCTTAGACAACTTCTTCCAAATTTCACATCCTACAAACTATTATTATAATATTTCTAAAACAAATTAGTTAACAAAACAAAGGTAGTCCTATTTTAAATATTGTATAATTGGTAGAAGAGAGAGAAGAAGAATAGTAGAAGAGAGAACTACAAAAACAAATTAATTGTCAAGAAGACTATAAATAAGATGGACTCTCAAATCATTGATGAACTACAAAAAAAAATTAATCAATCAAGAAGACTATTTCTTGTTCTTCAACGACATACACAAACCATGGAGCGTCGAATACCCTTGGTAAATGCTAGGATTCAATCATCTAATCCAACTATAGAAGAAATTGAAAACTTATTACGGACTATGAACATTGAAGATCATAATTTATTTATTTTAAATATTAATTTTAAAAATTATTTATAATTTTTTCTCTTTATAAACATTTTTACAATTAAATATAACATTAATAAATAAAATTTTATATTACTTTTATAACTATGGGCATTTTGGTAATCTTTAATTTCTACCAATTAAACTAATTTTTTAAATCTATCATATCAATCAAATCCTACACTAATTCTCACAAACTTTACTTCCAAATTCATTCTCAATTACCCACAAATCCACTCAAAAAAACAATTAAAAAATTACCTTCAAATTCACTCAAATCTCCCCAAATCATTTCCCCCAAATACACTCAAAAGAACAAAGCCTTATAAAACTGCATTTCTGAGTATCGTCATTGCTACAATTAAATAAATGTCAATCTTGCGGTTGTTAAATGTCTAAAACCGGTTTATTTGTTGCACAAAAAAGTATAGATAAGGTTAAATTAATCCAATTTATCTGCCAACGAACTTGATTAAGAATTTTACATAACAATTATAAGAATTTACAATAAAATGTTAAAAGCATAAAACAGTAAAGAAAGAGGATTTACAAGCACAAAAGAATACAAACAAATACAAAAGACAAGTCAATTCTCAACTTTACCGTATTCATATTTTATTGGTTATCATATGACTATCATTCATTTAATATATAAATAAAAACCTTAAATTAATTAAATAAATTTCAATTAACTCGCTAATTATTTATTCCAAACCATAAATGAGATTCTAGTTCTACTTTACATGTTCAAAACATTTAAGATTAAAGTAATAACCTATTCTTCTATCTTTTAATCAAAGAAACAAATCTAAAACATTGAATTAACCAAATAAGTGTAAATTAATTCATCTAATTCCACACATCCACATGTTAGAACCTATTAACACTTTACTTGTTCAAGAGTATAGAAATTAAATGCTCTCTTACATTATACATTAATTCCAAGTGTCTACATGTAAAGATTTACTCTTTTACTTAATCAAAAGATTACCAAAATTAAGAAAAAATGACAAGAATTTTAATTAAACTGTAAGATTGAATTATCAATAAGTGTTATAAGATAATCCTAATAGCATAAATTAGAACACAAAAGAAATAAATAAAAATATATTGTGTTTGTATAAAATAGAAGAACAACACATTTATCACACATAACCTTGCAATTAATTATGAAATTACAAAAGAATCAACCAATGAGGCTTGTGAAAGACCACATGAAACATGAAGTGATGGGATGAATGGTGATAGAGATGAATGATTGATCATGGAAGTTGCAGTGGAGCTCACCTTTTATAACAGTTTTCGGTAGTCAAATTTATTTCTAAAAGGTGAAATCTTAGCTTTGTTTAATCAATCCAAAGAAACTACTTCAATTGCATATTTGAAAACGCATGACAAAACAGTTTCACAAAGTAACCATGTAAAAGTTAGCTAACCTCGAACTAAAATGAAAACACATATCTGGTTATTTTATGTTTCAGACAACGTCTACGAATTCTTTTTTTAGAAAGAGATTTATTAAGCAAAGGACAAATCACATCAAAAGGAAGAGTTAAAGGTTGTCTCATCACAAAAAACCTTAAATTAAGCATTGTCGACTTTTGGAAAATTATCTACTTCAACAACACTACTGTTTAGGACAAATTAAGACAATACACATTACCCAATAAGAAGATAAGTCCATCAACTATTGAGATGTTGCATACAGAATAAGCATTCATTGTTGTATGTAGTGCACTAAATAGATATTCATTATTATCAAACTTTTCCGATAAAGAGAAAAGAATTCAAAAAGAGTTAAAACTACTCAATGACTAGAAATGATTTTAGAACATCTATTTTATTCAAGCATATATAAAAGTTCTCAAAAAGAAGTAAAAATAAAGAGACTACATTGTATGGTTCAAAAAGACTGCAAAAATATTTAAACTAACTAAAACTTAAAAAATGTTATTAGTAATCACTAATCATACAAACTACTCATCTGTTTTAAGACTGACTGTTTGGTAAATAATATTTAATTATTTGTCAGAAGTTACTTGTAAAAGAATACTTAAATAAGACACAAGTGACTTTTGGAAAACCTCAGGAAAAGGTAAGAGTAGCATTTTGAAAAAATATGCTTGGTTGAGTTTAGAGTGACTTGTTGAAAGAATACCTGGTTAAAATATGAGTGTTTATTGAAAGAATACTTCGTTAAGTCAATAATGACTTGTTCAAAAAATACTTGGTTGAGATAATTGTGTTTTTGAAAAAAATACTTAATTGAAATAGTAATGATTTGTTGAAAGAGTACTCAAAGAACTAAAACATAATTACTTCGAGCCAAAAAATACTAGAGGGGTTAGTGAAGAGTGTGGATACAAACACAAATATTCACATTGTATTTTATAATATTAATATGCTTAATAAAGTCTAATTTGTTAATTGAAAACTTGCTACATAATCCACGTGAATTAGTATAAAAATATAGTTGTATGTTTTCTTCTTTATTTATTTACATTGCATGCTATTTTTATCTAAACTAACTTTAGAAGAAGAGTCTTTTTGATGAACATGGATAATCTTAACAAGCAAATTAATTAAATTGTAAAGTTTCACCTGATACACTTTATTAAACACTGATTGCTTAATATATAAATTATCATATAAATATTCCCTACCAATTATATTTATGAAGTCGTAAAAGTTCTAAACTATAATTCAACCCTCCCATCTTATATTTTTCCTATTTTCGCTCTATTACTTTCTTTTTCTTTTTCTTTTAATAAAATTAATATGTTCCATATAAATGGTGAATACCGGGGCGTCAACTATGTCAATATTTATAATACTGAAAAACACACTATCTAATAAACAAAATTAACTTTATAAAGAAAATCAGGACACGCTAGTTATTACACTTAAATTCTTAACATTAACATCGTTAATGAAAATTTTAACATTAATTTACACAGTTAACCGAAAGGAGATCAAAATAATATTTGAAAAATATATATATGCAATATGAATGAACCTTGAAAAATTAGTATAATGTTTTTATAAAACTAAGATTTATCGTAAACATATATTTTTTAATATATAAATCAGATTTCAAATTCCCAAAAAATAAATAGTTTTAAACATATATAAATGAGAATTTAGATAATTTTTATATCACCACATAGGGATAATTTTAATTATAGGTAATTTAAAGATTATTCAAACTTATTTTAAAAACTATTATAAAATTATTAGATTGAAAGAGATAGAAGGTTAAGATAAATCCTTAAGAAAATGTCATCGTTTAAAACAAAATTCTTATACACATTCTTGTTCAAAAATAATTCTTAAAAGCACATGTACTTTCTTCATATGTTGGGCTTATTTCTCTACTCGTAATTGAATTCATCCCTATTCTCAGGCCTGATAACCTATGATTGGATACCCTTTAGTAAATCTCTTAAAGTATGTTGAATCCAAAACACACCACACCTTAACTGTAATATTGCTTTTCTTCTTTATAAAGTACTAAACTTGCTCATCTATATATAATAACTTAGAATTATACCTAAATTCTCAATACAAAATTAATTTACAGAACTAAGAACTGCTTCTACATAAAATTTACATAAGTCAACTGTTACTTTTAATACATAGAAAAGGTATTGCTTTCAGAAAAACTTCGGTGAAGCAACAAAAGTTACTGGGATTCTTAAGATGTTATTAATGGAATATATATATATATATATATATATATATATATATATATATATATATATATCCTATCATGATTATTAGAACATATATAGAAATGAATCTGACTGATATTGGCACGGCTCAATCAGACTAAAGAACTCATCCAATCTCTAAGAACTTTGATTTGATTGAGCCAAGCCAACATCAAAATGATCAAATGGTTATAATTCAACGATCCATGGTAATCAGAAGAGAAAACCTTTCGTCAAAACATAAAAGGGCACGTAGTTAAATATGAATACCACCACACGCATACACCCTAGTATATTTTGATGTCTAGCAGCAGCTTCTAATCCAACGGGTAGATCACGATTTCTGCTACGATTTAAAATCTCTGTATTGACAGAAAACATAGAATTAATGATCCAGACCATGAAATTGCTACAAAAGAAATAAAATGGAAAAACAAAAAACACTACTTGAGGTAAAGAAATTGACAAAAATGATCGAGATGGTTGGAGAATTGAGTTACGGGGTGAGAATATTAAGCTTATATAGGAGAAAAAAGGCAGCAGAACATAAAATCACATAATTTTTAATTGGATAAACAATCCTGTTTTGGGTCTGGTTAGAAACTTTGTGTATCTTCTGTTCTACCTAATATAGTTGGAAAGACAGTCGGATGGACCCAGCAGTTTTCATTTTATAACTTTTTGTTTCTATAAATCAATAATTGTGATCATCTTCAGTGTCATTATCGCATCATCAATTCATTGTTTGTGTTATATTGTTCCTTTCACTTTATATTCATCTTCATCACTTAAATCACTTCTTTTGCACGACACAGGTGGGTTTTGTTTTGTACGTGGTTCTATGGTCAAATCACTTGATTGGATATGGTTCTTCCACGGCACAACCAAATCAAACAAACAATATATACAGTTGAGTATTCCTCCAACATACCAAAAGAACAATAAATATGGTTGAGTATCCTCGAACATACCAGTATTGGTATATCATTCCTAAATTGATTATATCTAAACATGTCTTGTATGCATAGTATGTAACTAACTACTAGACAACTTTGTCATCTAGAGCTATCAAAACTAATGGCATACCAACTATTATTATCAAAACTATGGATCCACAAATATCATAATTAAAATGATAAATAACATGATCATTAAGATATTTTATTTATGTTTTCATTAATTACACATTTAATATTATACTGATGTTGTAGAGAGTGACTTAAGGGTCGTAGTGTCTTCGATAGACACAACCTTCATTCATCTTACGAAGGATGATTACTGTGAAAATAAGGTGTTATCTGTATCCGATCCGGCCCGTTGTTAGTACCAAGCTTGTTACAAATATAATCAATTCTCGACCCACGTAAGAACTTATTAAAAATATTTGCTAACTGATCACTTGATTTAATAACTCACGCTTGATGTCTCTAGATACAATCTTCTCTCCAATGAAATGACAGTCAATCTCAATATGTTTAGTCCTCTTATGAAAAATAGAATTAGAACTAATATGAAGAGCAGCCTTATTGTTATATAAGCAAATTGTAACTCTCTAAGAAATTGCTTAAGCCAAACAAACTCACAAGTGGCTAAGGCCATATCTCTATATACCTACACTAGGTCTTGCCACAACACTCTTTCTTTCTTTTTCAAGAGATCAAGTTACTACCAATGACGACACAATATCCGGATGTAGACCTTCTATCAGGAGGAGATCATTCCCAAGTAGCATCTGAATAACCAAATACTCTTGTATGGTTATTAGAACCATATAACAACCATTTTCTAGGAGATCTTTAATGTACTTTAATATTGGATAACTGCATTATAATGATCTTCACACGGGAAATTAAGGAATTGGCTTACCACATTAATTGCAAAAGAAATGTCAAAACGAGTAACTATAAGATAATTCAATTTTTCAACTAGTCTTCTATATTCCTCAAGGTATGACATAAGCTCCTCCTAGTTTGGTAAAAATTTAGTATTAAGATCCATGGGTGTGTTAAGTGCATCCAATGCATACTCCTTTAAGTATCTAATGCATACTTCCTTTGAGTTATAACAATATCATCGTTGGATTATGCCACCTCAATAGCTAAGAAATATTTAAGTTTGCCTAGATCTTTGGTCTAAAAATAGTTGCAAACATGTTGTTTCATTTGATGCTTGTAAAAACGATATCATGAACATATACTATCAAGTAGATACATTCAACAATCAAGTGATGATAAAAGAGTGAATGGTTTGCCTCAGACTGAGTCATACGAAATTGTTGAACAATGTTACTAGATTTTCCAAAGCAGGACCTAGGAGACTATTTTAGGCCATATATTTGCGAAAACGACATACCATATTCAATAATGCATTTTTGAAATCTAATTGATAAATAGGTCATTGTTGAAGAGTCTTGATGGCCACAAATAAACGAGCAGATGCCATATTTGCCACTAGAGAAAAAGTATCACCTTAATCCAATAAAAAAAATTGTGTGTAAACTTTGGCCATAAGACGAGTTTTGAGGCAATCAATAATTCCATCAGAACCAAATTTGATAGCAAAAACCCACTTGTATTCAATAATAAATTTTCCAGACGGTAATGGGACAAGCTCCCAAGTTTCACTATTCTGAAAAGCACTTAGTTCATCTAGCATGACTTGACGCTAACTAGGATGGGCTAAGGCATCATTAATAGATTTTGGGATGGTCACAAAAGAAATAGACGAAAGGAAGGTAAGAAAAGGTGAAGAAAAGCTATGATAACTTAAAGCAATATAATGTGGATAAGGATTACGAATATAATGCATACCTTTTTCGGAGGGCGGGTAGAATCAATTGTCGGAGTCAGAGGGGACAAACTAGTTAGCACTTGAATTAAGTCACTTGATGGTTGTTGAGAAACACCTAGTGGATTAAGTACGATTGGAGGAACATAAATAACAGGAATATTGATTGTATTATGAATATTGGTTGTATTAAAAGGAAGAATGATCATTAAAATAAATTGAAGACTCATTGAAGGTGATATCTACAAAAATAAAATAGCAGTTAAGAGAAGAAGAAAGACACTTGTATAATTTTTTTATTTATCTTTTAATGTCTAAAAAGACACATTTGAGTGATCGAGGAGCTAACTTATCAAGAACAAGACTAAAATTATGAACAAAACATGTAGATTCAAAAACTTTTCGAGGTAAGGGTTGAATGAGTTCATAAAAAAATAAAAATAGAATGAGATATTTTATTATCTAAAACAGAAGTGGACATGCGATTAATGAGATAATATGTAGTAAGAATAACATCACACACAAATATTAAGAAATGTTACCATGAATTAAAAGATAGAAGTTGTTTCAATAGGAGTGCAAAAAGAAAGTTGGGTGGGCCCATTACCCATAGGTTCCTAGATCGGAACCAGACTCTAATACAATATTGAATATAAACTATGTATGAGATTAATCTCTCTTGTATTGAATATACATATAGATAGAAGAAAAATAGACTAAGCTTACAATTAAAAATAATAACAAACTAACTAAAAATAAAATATCAAATAAAATTGTACAAATTAATCTTATAAAATTGATTTCGAAAGTGATACTTACACCTTATATAAATGTAATCTTTAATCAAATCTTCAAATGCACCTTCAGAGTGAAATGTCTGAGAGTAGTTCAACAACAACTCAATATCAAGATGTACATAAGTTTAACAAAATTAATCATAATAAACTTTAACACTATAGCATACATAGGATTTAAATTTAATTTAACAATACAATTTTTTTTATAAGATGGGGTTTATTTTTAATTTCATGAGATATTAAAAAAACAATTTTAAAAGTTTATACAACATGTTCTTTATACTTCAATTCAAAATATGTAACAAAGAATAGTGTCGCGTTCTTTAAATTTTATTTCTTTAAGAAATACGTGCTAGAAACAAAATTGTACAAAAGTAGTTTTAAATATAACAAGCGAAGCAACCTATGTAGAGGAAATGCTGAATATTTTATGACACACGTGTATCAGGTGAGAGAAGAACAATGAGTGAAGTTATTATTGTTAAGATTATGCTAAAAAAAAATCTTAATTACTCGTATATATCAGCATAATAAAATTTATATTACACATTTTTATTTAATTTCTTAAATAATATAATATTGAAAATAAAGCTGGAAAGAATTTTGATCTCTTGAATTAAAAACATTTATTTTAATTCCCTTAAAAGAATTTATACTGTATACTAATTAAATTTAGAGTGGAAGGAATGTCGTGCTATCCAACATCGTTAGTATAAAAATGTGACGAAAAAGACAAATTTTGTTGAATTTAGATATTTTAATAAATAAAAAAGGTAATTTTAAAATTAAAATAAATTAAATTATAAATATGTAATTTGGAGATAAAGGCTATTTTAAACTCCACAAAAAATAAATAAGATGGTTTTTAGATTTAGGTTTAGGTTTAGCTCAAAATAAGTCAATTCGCGGGTCAATTCAGTCCATCACGAGTTCGAACCGGGTTGGGTTTTAAAAATTGTATCTTTTTTATACGGATCAGATTTCAATCCGGCTCATTTAAACTCGGCTCATGCGGGTTGAACTCATGGTGGGCCGGATTGGCCCCAACCCACCTACCTAATTTTATTTTATTAAAATTTAATTTTATAAAAAAAGTATTTATTATTATTTTTTGCTTGAAAAAATTATTTAAGTTCCTTATTTTCAAAATTAATTAAACACCTGGAGTAAAATTTGGGAATAAAATTTGTTTAGATTTGAATTATAGAAAGTTTGTAATTTTTTTATTTAAACAAAATTATAATTAAGTGAGCCAATGAACCAACTCGTTTATCCACCAACCATAGTGGATCGGATCGGGTTTGAATTTTTATGACTCGTTAATAAATGAGTCGAATTGCACCCCAAGTGCTTCTGTACCTCCCCACTATTTTCTCTAATTCCAAAAATATTTTACACCTCCCCACGATCTTATTGCAATGGTTTTCCTTCACTGCTACACTTCCATTTTTTCTCAACAATCTCTCTCTTTCTCTCTCTCCATTGACAAGAAGAAACTATCTGTATTGCTTGCTGTGATAAATCTTAAGCATATCCACACATTGACAAGGAGGCAAAAAAATATATACATAATCCAAGCCACCGAGTTAAATATGCATAACCAATTCAAATAATCTTAAAGGCGTCATTCACTTTATAGGTTTGGCAAAAGATCCGAATCAACTATATGGCCAATGAAGGTCATTATAAAGCTTAAGCAATGCAGAGAGAGAAAGAGAGATTGTTGAGGAAAAATGGAAGTGTAGCAGTGAAGGAAAGTCATTGCAATAAGATAATAGAGAGATGTAGGATTTTTTGGAATAAAAAAAAATAATAGGAAGGTGCAGAAGCACTTGGGGTGGTGAAGGAAGCAACACTCCTTATTAAGTGACCAATCCGTGGTGGGTAGGGCTGGATCGAATCAGGTGACCCGTTTTGACAGGTGAATCACTAAAAAGGATTATGAGAGAGGATGAGAGTGATGACATAAGCACAACACAGTTCTGAGTTGGGCGTTGAAATGCATTTAATCGGGCCAAGTTCCTAATATGTGGTCCACTGAATAAGCTGTTCAATCAATTTTTCCTGTCATCATTAAAACGACAATTGGAATTGGGCCTCTTTCTTTATTCCCTTAATAATATCACTGTAAAGCATAACTAAGAGAGAAATATTACTAATACGTTTTTCAATATTTTTGTAATTAATTGGAGTTTAATGGAAAGGAAAATGCTGCGTAAATCGTAAACAATATGTTTACTTTTATTTTGTTTACCTGATTTTATTACTAATATGTCTAATAATTACTCAGAAGAATTCAATAAAACTATTACAAATATTATATGAAAATCAAAGAAATATTCATTTGTCACACTTTAAATTGATTAATAAAAATATAAATTCTAGAAAATAAATAATATTAGTTAACATTTGGAAATAATAGAATAATAAAATAGAGGTTTTAAAATACACCTCCTATAAACAAGAGACTAAGTTCTAAATGCTTTAACTAAAAATCCTAAAAATCATGTTAAAGACATTTTTAACTATAAATAATTTTCAATCCATTCGTAAGAAAAATGTAAATTTACACTCAATAAGTTTTCTGCTGTCAGTATTTCTTGTAAAAATGTACAAGACAGAAAAAATAAATTAAAAAAACAAAGTATAGATGGAAAATAAACGAAAAACTATCCCTTTTTTAGCAAGCCTTGGTTATAATTTTATTACTTTTAATAATTTTTTATAAATGTGAAAGATTAAATTAAAATAAAGATAAATAATTAGAAAATATCAAAAAAAATTCTTGTAACACTCCTCCAATTAGAATGTCTGGCCTTGCATGATGAATTTAAAATAACTCTGTTCTTCATTACTTGGTCTCCCAAAACACATACGTACCATG
This sequence comes from Vigna umbellata, assembly GCF_029865625.1. Classification (NCBI taxonomy): domain Eukaryota; kingdom Viridiplantae; phylum Streptophyta; class Magnoliopsida; order Fabales; family Fabaceae; genus Vigna; species Vigna umbellata. The sequence continues at coordinate 15,721,649 of NC_142169.1, read as the reverse complement.
GCATTCCAGTAAGAGGAAAAACAAAAGTATGTTTCTTCTGTCAAATGTAGAACCATGAACTTTAAGGAATAAATGTACTAATTTGGTGCGACATACATGAATTGATGTTTGGGATCCGATTTAGTGTCATATATATACAGATAGTGAGATTATGATAATGGAATTAAAATGGTCAACAGTGCTTATATTTGAAGCAATGTGCTGTTGTTTTGTTCTTTTTATATGTACATTAATAGCAACGACCCATGGTTGTTTGATCACCTTTGTAGTTAACCTGTCACTATAAAGGGAAAAAGAAACCCTAACTTGTCTTCAATTAGCATGTTTCTCCCACGTGGAATATAAAGCTTGATTTAAACCAATTATAAGGTTTATGGAATCATTGGAAAAGAAAATAATGATTAATTGATTTTATACAAAAATGTGATAAATGTAAAACGGTTGATTATGTAACATTTAAAATTAATCTCAGAATGTTTTTATTGAAAAAAATACACAACCATTTTTGTTTTCATTCAATAAAATTACGGATGAAAATAATTTTTATCTTTATCATGGAGGGAGAAAAATGTTCTTTTACCAGTGAAACTATAAGGATCACACGATTCTTCTTTTATGGATTCATTTTCTTTTTAAGGTGAGCTGTTTTGCTATTTTCATTTTTTTACAATACCATATGTTGTCTTTTGAATTTTTCTGAGTTGATTTTTTATAATGATATCTGAATATAGTACGTATTATATTTTATCAAATGATTTTTGAAAACTGCTGAAAATTATCATTTCCTTTATTTTGAGAATTGAACGTACTTATGAAATGAATTTTAATTATTTATTTATAATTTAAATATGTTATATTTAAAAAACAGCTAAAAAGTTTTTATTGTTTGGTGTGTTCGTATATGTCTTGTTGACAGCACTTCAGGTGTATAGTGTTGCCCTCTCTCAACCTTTGGACTAAAAGGTGGCGAGAATTTCCATAATTGATTTTATTTCCCATGATTGAGACATAAATTAAGTAAAATAGTCAATGAAAAAAGTAAAGACCAAATTAGGAGGATAATATATAGACGAATTTGAAACAAACTTTACAAAAGCAAATCAACAAGTAATTTAACAATATTACTTATTTTGTGACTAGTTTTGACGCATTTAATAACTCTTTTGTAGTATCTGATTGAGTGAATGATTTTATAATTCATCAATTAAATAATTAATGTTTATAGTAATTATATGTAGTTTTCTAATGACTAGTTTAATGACAATTTAGAAACTAGCTTACTAACTAATTTACTCACTCTTTTAAGCAATTGATTTCGTGGTCAAAAAGTTGGTACAAAATCAGTTTCTAAACAATGAATATGCTAAGCTAACAAATCAATAATTTCTTCAAGCATCACCTAATTATTAGATTTAATACCAAAGGATATAAAATATTATAACAAGATCAAACTCTATAGAAATCAACACATAAAAGTTAACCATGTATTACACTTTTAGTGTATGAAATAAATACATATACTATGATAGACTACCTAATTGCTTCTAATTCTATTTATAGAACATGAAGCCTCATCCATAATAATAAAAAATTATTGAAATAGCCATTACTAAAGTCTTTCTAAACCTCACCTAAAGTCTCTAAACCTGTATCAAACAAGGATTCAAATAAGGGAAAATTGTTGTAATAAGAGCAAATGTGTGTGGGGAGAGAGAAAGAAAAGTATTGTAATTGTTGTAATAAGGGCAAATGTGCATCGAAGGTCTTGTAATAAAAAAGGATTGAAATAAGGGAAAATTATCATTTGAGATGTATATGAAGCCTAGAAAAATGTACGAACATTCATAACAGTGACAAAAAGAAAAAAAAAACTCAAGCATTCATAAATGTGTGTGTGGAGAGAGAGAAAGAGAAAGAAAAGGAAAACGTAGAATGTAAAAAGAAAGAAAACATAGAGAAAATATCATTAATAAAGGCTTCCTTAGGCTAGTTTTAAATGTGTTTGGTAGAAAACTGATTATATGCTTTGATTTAAGACTTTTTCTATCTTTCAAATTGTTTATTAGTCTCATGGAACAAATGTTTAGATATATGTAATAAAGTTTAAGTAATCTTATACTTTTTAGGAAGAATAATTAGTATGAAAAAGAAATTGAGTTTTTTATAATTCAAAACTAAAATTGACTTTTTTATAATTACACTTACACACCATAAAAATGGCTTTTGATGTGTACTACTTTTTGAGTTTTGGCCTAAGTAGAAACTCCAACATCTTATACGGGACATTAAATTGACGTTGGAATTGAAAACTGACACTCTTGAACGTTGGCCAAATTAAAATTTGACATTCCTTAATGATAGATAGCATAATACACTGATGTCCAATTGGTGTCATTTTAAACTAAAATTGGATAACATTTGACGTCTCTTAGTGCACTAAGAAACGTTAAAAGTTACCTTTCTTTTTTAAGTTTTATTTATATTAAAATTTGAAATACACAAAAAACATTAGAAAGGACGCGAAAAAAGCTTTTGCAAATCAACGCTTGTCAACTATAGTTGGGGTTATACGGTCTCCTATAGCCGTTAGACGATTGTGTTTTCAATTAGGCGTTTTGAGAAAACAATTCAAATAGAAAAGATAAAAACACAAGTGTTTTCATATTGGTTCACTCAACTTAAGCTACATCAAGTCTCCCTTAAGAACTCTTGAGAGGTTCCACTAATCTTATCCAAGACAAACCACTCCTAGTATACACCAACTATTCTAACCACTCTAGGTATACAAAAAGTATTCTAATCACTCCTAGTACCCCTAGTCAACCTTGACTAGTCCGAGTTTACCCACTCCTAGTTTCAAAGTATTATAACCACTCTTGGTTTTCCTAGTCAATCCTAGTTCCCATGGTCAATCCTGCCTAGCACATATAGCTCAATACAAGGATTTAATACAAACACATTTAGTGTTTGATTACAAATACAAATTTGAGTAACTCTCAAAGAGAGGATCATTTCAATATAATACAATCTATGAACATATAGGTTCTTCCTCTTAGTTTGAAGACAATAAGACGATATAAGCTTTGAGGTAGAGTAGATCTAGTAATTAATGATCTTTCTTGTGCATGTTCTCTCTCTTGCTCCTTTTCTCTCTTTTATTTTCTTCTTCTTCAACTTAACAACATATTCTCTTATATGGTTATTCTTTATATAACCCTCTTGAGAAATGACCATTGGACATAGAGTTAACTTCTAGATAGACTTTGTTGCCTTTTTAGTTAGTTGGTCAGACTCAGGTCTACGTTGTAGTGTGACCATGTTTTATCAATGCTTTCTTTCATATGTAACTTGTACAACCTTTTAGTGTAAAAGCTTGAGGAAACATTCTAAGAATGTTTTCTTTTCTCTCAATGTATTTTTGTTCTTTGTGTAATGTTTCTGAATAAAGCTTTGGTATTCACATTACCTGCATAGATAACAAGAATAAAGCATGCTAGTAGAGAGACACTTTTTTCTACAACATTAAATGTTTTAAACGTTAATGATCGTTAAGCACATTGCATGCTCAAAACATGTCACATGTCAACATGTTTTGATTAAGGCCTTGTTAGAAGGAAAAATGTTTGTTATGTTATTCTTAAGACACAATCGTTTATAATAGTGAACTATCTAAACGTTCTCATATGGTTTAAAGTTTAACAAACAACAATCAACGAAATGAGCATATGACAAAGTGTCATATTTAGAAACTAATATAGTTCAAAGATAAGCGTTTTATGAAAAAGCTTTATGAAATCTAAATGCTTTAAGAAAAGCGTTAGTAAATACACTACTATATGATTTCCTTACGAAATGCGTCAATGTGCCATATGAGAGTCTTGCTAAATGCACTCGTTCTATACTTTTCAAAGCAAGCTAAACGAGCTCTCACTATGATGTTGATGGACAAATTTATGATCACCAAAATATGATGTCACAAACTTGTTGAACAATCGGCAAGTATGACCGAATCGTTTCAAGTAATAAACTCGGTAAGACCAAGTATCGTTCTCCCAAAGGACTCACGACCTAGTTTAGTTATGTTGTTGATTAGCTAAGACTTAAGAACGAAATAATTGGATTTTAATATGCAAAAGACGAAAATAAACATGTATGCATGAGTGTGATCAATGGCTAAAGCAAAATACAAACACTTTCAATGGAATATATGAATGAGTATGTTGTTGGGGTTTATCAAATTCATCTTATCCACTCTCATATATTTTAGGAATTCAACATTCAATTCATCATTGTTAATGCCACTCTCTAAATTAGCTTTCAAGAAGGCTTCTCCCTAATTACGAGTTCATACGATTCCTAGCATTCCTAATAATTAGTTTATTTAGCACAGGAGCTTAAGGCAACCAATATACTTATTGGGATAAATTCTCCGGATCTAGACTTCCCCGTACGTTCCCGTATCGACAAAATCAATAATCATGCATTGAATGAGTTAAACAAAGCAAGCATTAGGCAAAGAGGAAAAACCCTAACTAATGATGAAGGAAAGCATAAATCTTAGATTAAGATGCAAGCACAAATTCCATATATGAGAGCTTCAAAAGATTACATTGATTCCCCAACAAACATACAAGGTTTAGTTCACCATATTCATGGTGAACCTATATGAACAATAATGAAAGAATGAAGGATAAAACCCTAGAAAGGTGAAGAGGTAGCCTGAGCATCCAAGATCCTCCTTCAAAAGGGTGGAAGAGAGAGTGTTTGCTTTGTTTCTGCCAAAGATACCAACCCTAAGACATCTAGGTCTTTAAATAGGACATAAAAATAATAGAAAACGGGTCCAGGCCCAAACAGATCATAAAATCGCATAAAACTGGCCCAAAACTCGTCTGGTTGACTTTTTTCGTATTCTGGTTGACTGGTTGACTGGTTGACTTTTTGGTTGACTGGTTGACTTTTCTGGTTTCTGGTTGACTTTTCTGATTCCATCTCTCTCCTTCTTCACTTCTTTCACTAAATTCACCTTAAAACCTGCACAAAAACACTGAAATCAAGCATAAACCTGTCCGGCTCTCTTATTTATGAAAATATGGATAAAAGCATGATCTCAAGCTAGTTTCTAAGTGTAAAGGTTGCTTTTTGTGTCAATTTTAAGCATGAAAATAACAGTTTTTCAACTGTTATCAGATGTATAAAATGATGTTTCTGGTAAACATGCTAAAAGATATAAACGTTGTTCCAAAAATATATGTTGAAAGACATCTTACTAAAGGCGTTTTTGAACCGAACGAATAATCACTAAAAAATAAGCTATTAGGAAAAGCCTTGCATAGGCTAAACGATACATTGTGCTAAATGACGTTTTGATCCAATGATGAAACTCTCATGAACTGCTTGATATCTTTACTAGAATGCTTAAACGATCAAATGTTGCTTTAATAATGAATTTTTTAAAAGCTTATAGTTGTTCTAAATGTGCATTAAGTAGAATTAAATGCACAACGTTTAAAAATAACAAAAGTGATAAGAAAGATGACATATATGTCTGCATGCATATTTACTCTACTCCAAACAAATTACCTATGTCAGACATCCACCTGCTCTATCATATACAAGTCAGAAGTGGACGTTACGGAACATTCTCTCTATCAAAAGTGGCGCCAAAGAGTTCATACAACCTACTCTCGATAAAGTACTTAAAAAGCATGTATGTTTTGACAAGTTGACTTTAACCTGCAACTGCTACCTACGACAAGGATAAGAAGATCCAAACACAAAAGCAAGTATAATCTAACGGACATTTTCTTGAAGCCTATAAATTGAAGAATGTTGAAGAAACAAGTAAGAGAATAAGCACACAAATACGAAAGAAAACATTTGAGAAGAAAACCAAGCTCAAAAGAAAAGAAAATACTCTCAAGCTTCATATAATCATAAGCTTCTTATTATAAGAATAGAGAAAAATGTAAGAGTCTATTAGATTGAATGGTATTGTATACACATCCTCTCTGTGAGAGAAATTTTTAAAGGTTTGTAAGCTATTTGATTGATTGCAAATTCTAAAGAGAATTTAAACACTTAAGGCTTAACTCGGTGGACTTAAATGATAGATAGACGAGTTTTTCTAGTGGAAACCAAGAGTGAGTGAAACTCAACTAAACATTGTATCGAGAAGATACCGAGATTACCTAGGCATACTAGGAGTGATGAAGAATACTACACAACCAAGAGTGGGTGAAACTCAATTCTAGTCAGAGTAACGAGGGTTACTAGGATTGACAGGTGATACAAGGAGTGGTGCGAATACTCAGTTGTAGTTTTGTTGAAGATTATAGTAGAACCCTCTAAGAGGTCTTAGAGGAGAATTGGACGTAGCTCGGTGGAGTGAACCAGTATAAAATAATTGTGTGTTTATTACTTGAGTTTTGTTAAACGTTTTCCTTACAAACTATGCAATTATCTCAACCATTTACTATAGCTCTTGTCACCAAACGTTATTCTTATTAAGAGTTATTTTTTTAAAACACTGAAGCATATTTGATTGGATGATTGAAAAATATTTATTTGACAACTTGCAGTTTGAATAGAACTTTCTAAGTTTAGTGTTTACAAACTTATATAAACCGTTTAATTATTGACAAGGTTGTTAAACAACCTTTTTGGCAAAAAGTTTTCCTATAAAACTATTCAACCCCCCTTTTAGTGTTTTCTAGGTATTTTAATTGGTATCAGAGCTAACTTCACCGGGCTAGTTATTAACAAGACTCGAGGAAACGATTATGAGAAATGGAAAACGAAGGCTATGTTGTCAACCGTCCTTCTTTATTCAAAGGAGAGAAGTTCGTCTACTAAAAACAAAAAATGATCACATTCTTTGAATCATGTCACATTAATATGTGGGATGTCATCAAGAAGGGAAACTATATACCTCTTGATGAGGGAGGAGAGCCACTTGCAAAGAGAAAATGGATGAACGAGCAAAAACAACGATACCTACTAAACTCCAAGACTCGTAACTTGTTGATGCGTGCTCTCTTTGAGGAGGAATATCAAATGGTTCACGTTTATCAAGGAACAAAAGAAATATGGGACACCCTGATCGTAACATCGATGGATCAATTGAGGTAAAAATAAATAAACTCAGTCTGTTGACCAGACAATATGAACTATTCACCATGCTAGAAAATGAAAACATTCATAACATGTTCAATAAATTCCAGACGATCCTCAATGAACTCATGTCCCAAGGAAAATCCTACGACATCTTCGATCACATTGGAAAAATCATGCGTTCTCTTCCTAGACAAAGAAGACCATAGGTTACTGCTCGCAAAACATTGAAAAACCTCGATGGAATGAATCTAAAAGAGTTAGTTTAAATTTTAAAGGTGCATGAGCTTGAACTTCAACAAGATGGCTCAATAAAGAAAGAGAAAAACATTGTTCCCTGATACGTTTTCGTTGAAGCTATCAAATTAAAACTACTTTACAAGACAAATCTAGAAATTTTTGATGATGGACGAAGAAGATGGTGGTTTGCAAATTGGGTGGAAGGGCGATTCTCGCAGAAAGAAAAATCTAAAGTAGTAGCTAATGGTGGCGCATGGTCATGTTGGCGGCCTGTGGAGTGGAAGAAAATTCAGGGTGAACGGAGCGTAAAGATGACGATCTAGTGGTGTCTGACGGCGTCCTGATGGTGGCACAAGAAGGCAGATGGAGGATTAGGGTTTCTGTTTGGGGTGAAGGTGGTGACGACGTGGCAGGTTGTGGTTGGACAGATCTATGAGTAAAGGATTGCCACGTGGCAACATCCCAAAGAATCAATTTTTTTAGTGTAAGAGGGATGTGTATAGGGAATTAGGGGGTGTAGCAGAAAAGGCCAACTTTTCGGTTTGTTTTAGAAAAGAGGGGTGTACTTGTAAAAATAGGGGTGCCTTCATCTTTTTGAACATTTCTTTCCAGAATTTGAGTATTTGTACTCATTTTATAACTTTGGACCAATTAACTTCACACTTTAAATGGATAAAACTTTAACTTCAGCTGCACAAATAAACAGTAGACTATCCAAAATAATTTATGCAACTAAAAATCACATTTTAAGGATTTTTGGCCCTCTAACCCGATATTAATCCAATTGTCACAAATCCTTTTCAAATAAACCATTTAAGCATAAGAGTTGCATCAAAAATTTGAATTTATACCATAAATGCGGGCATAAATATGCACTCATCACTCTCAAAGACACCAAAAAGACACCAACAAAGGCTCTCAGAATAGATGAATCCTCAAAAGAGTTTAATGGTGAACAAGACTCTATGGACGAAAATGAAGAAAAGGAACTCTCATGCATCTCAAGAAAGCTTCACTCAATGTGTAGGAGAAAAAGAGGCATAATGTTCAAGGGTAGACACACGAGTCTAACTCAAGAAACAATCTAAAGGATAGACGATCGAAAGGAACTATAGTCTGCTATGAGTGCAATAAACATGGACACATCAAGTCTGAGTTTATTGATCTTGAAAAGATGAAAAGAAGAACTACTGGTCCCAAACAGGACAAGAAGAAAGTGTTGATGAGCACTTCGAAATATTTGGACACATCTGACGAAGACAAAGAAGCAAAGGTATGCCTCGTGGTAAAAAACGTTGAAATCTCATCACATGACTTTGATGATGAGGTAGACTTTTCTGACTTGCACTTTATCATTCATGCATGTTATGAACTGCTTTCATAATCTTCAAAAAGTTTTAGTACGTACAAACTTTTGCAAAAGTAATGAAAAAAACTTTCAGAAGAAAAAAAATGCTTTGAAAGAAGAAGTAACATCGTCCAAGGATGATGTGAAATCTTTAAAACATAAATTTTAGCAGTGTTAGAGAAAAGATAATTGTTTCAAAATAGAAAAAGGAGAAAACTTTTTCAAAATAAAAAGCTTCTAAAAGACATAATTATAGCTGAAGATGTTAAACATGTCGAGTCTCTTAGAGAGGATGAGGAGGCAACTTACCTCAAATTATTTCCTTTTTCCTTAGCTAGGAAGGAAAAGATTTAGCTACAATATTAGCCTAACCAAAGCTTGGTTAATTGAGAAGATGTGAAGAGAAAGTTTTAAACTGGATTCTTCCTACCAAGAAGATATGTTGTTGCTAAATCAACAATTGCAATTTACAAGTAATGGATTAGCCTTTATGAGAAGCAAGAGAGAGATACATATCTTTTTTAAGAAAGTGTCCAAATCATGGATTCAATTATGCAGTTGAGCTCAACATGTTCTATAGTGGGCCAAGACCAAAAACAAAAATGTTTATCGATGCTTTTGTTGGAGAAGTATGATGACAAAAGATGTAGAAGAAGGAACCTCAATCATAGAGTTCTTATAGCAAGTGACCATCAAGTGTAGAGCCAACCAACAAAAAAATGAATTCGAGAATTAGACACACAAAGTTCCATCCTAGCTTAGAACAAGCTAATTTCACAATAGATGGAGGAGATAAAAAAGAAAATGTATAACATGTAGGTTGCAATGACAACAACCAATACATCTTAGCATATTCTGAGCTTTAATTTATCCATTAGTGATAATCCAAATGGACAGTGCTTAATGATAGAACTGGCTCAAGAAGAGCAAGCCAACTACATGAATGGCTCAAGGTGACAAAAAAATTTCAACTTCAACCAGAATTCACGTTAGAGGAACAATAGAATTAAAATTTTGGTTGGAAGTAAAATTATAGAAATTCACAAACACAAGGCCAACAAGCACTATACCAAGGTCAGTAGCCCTTCCAACATGGTAAGTTGTCTAAACTAGAGGATTCTCTAACTTAATTAATTAAAGTTTCAAAAACCAATTCAAAGAACACATATGCCTCTACAGAAACTTGGAGGTGCAGGTTGGACAGATAGCCAAGCAGTTGTGATAGAAACTTATTAGGGAAATCTATTCAAAGGAGCATCAACTTAAACTAAGACTAAGAAAGGGAAGTAGAATAAAGACTTATAAAAGCTCTTTCTTCTTTGTTTCTAATCCTCATAAGGACTTTAACCATTAAATACTTGTATATTTTTGCTTTTGTAGGACTCAATAAAGTTAGAAAATCATGGACCAACTAGACAAGAAGCTTGTATAGTCAAAGGAATCAAAAGACCAAAGATAGGAAGAAATTGGTTGACTTCCGAAACAAAGTAGGTTGTCCATGTGAGTAGGTATGGTTCATGTGCAATGACAGATGGCTTCTCCAACTGGTTTCTTTTGAATATTTAGGAGGGAAATATTGTAAAAACAAGGCTCTTCTTCACCTATAAATAAGAGGATCTTTACCTTGTATTTTCTCACTTTAGAGCTTAATGTATAATTGCTTCCATCTTCTTTTTCTCTTCAGTCAATTGAGAATTCTGAATTCTCTCTCTCTCCTCTAGCTTCCTTCCTTAGTAGGAAGGCCTTCTGAGCTATGAGACATCACACATACACCATACCTTCATCCAAACTTCAACAAACACCTTTAAACACACCATTTCACTACACCAAATTCCTCTTTTCGCAGCAACAATGGGTTTGGATGGCTCTTTTGTGATTTATGGAAGGGCTTTTGCATAAAATGGTAATTACAGCTTAGGTTGAACACACTTCAAGAGATAAGTCCCATTCCTTCTCATTCCGTGTTGTCAAGGGCTCTTCATCTATGTCTTGTTTTGTTTTTACTGTTATGTAACTTTCTTTTGTTTTGAGTCAAATTCAACCGTATAAACTCCTTTGTTCTGTGTTTTTATGGTGTGTTTATTATTTTAATCGGTGAATTACATTTTTTTTTGTGTCATTTTCAGCTTTAGACTTCAAAATCAGTTTCTCTATGTCATTTACGTCCTTAAAACTAATGCTATTTTTTTTCAGTTCTGTTTAATATATTTAAAGTCACTTTAATTTTGTTTTGGTGAATTTCTATGACTGCTGTGGTGTTGATTAATGTTTCAAAAGGTGTCTTAAACCGAAAAAGCAATGAAATGAACTTTGCATAGCTTTCTAGTAGCAGAATATAACTGTCTAGAATCAACAATTTGATCACGTGAATCTTTTTTGAAGAAGTGGACCGAGCCAGCTTTGTGGCAAAAATACTTTTATTTCTTTTTGTAATTGTTTTGAGTTCATTTGATTTGTAATGTTTGTGTTTTAGATCTCTTTCAATTTTCATTTTAAAAGGCCATTTAAGAGCAGATTTTTGGAAGAGTCCTTGGTGTTATCTCCACTCTTGACAATTTTCCTTGCTTGCTTTGATAGTTTAGATGGTGAATGTGTCTTGTTAGCCAAACCTATAAGCCTCACCATAGGACTAGAATTTAATGTTGATTGAATTGTGTTTCACGTGTTTAGGGGTGATGTAGGCTAAAAGGGATTAAACTCTAAGTCTTTTCACATTAGAGTCTGAAAATTAGAAGTCTAGTTGTTTTAACTTTCATTTTTGGTTGTTTGAGTCCATTTTTAAATTCAATAGTGAACCTTCTTTTGAAATTGTTCAAGTAAGTAGCCTTAGGCACTCTGGCAAGGTAAGACTTGGTATTTAAGCGATCTCTGGCTCACCTCTCTTACTTGGGAATTGTCCCTTGGTGAAATCTTAAACCTTTTCAAACTAAGAATACACTTTTGAAATTAAAAGATGTGTGAGGAAATCATGATTACCAAAAGAGGAATAGAAATGAGTGAGCTTAGGGACTTGTTTACCCAATATATGAAAAATCAAAATAAGGGTGAACAAAATGAAGACTCACATAAGAGGAAGGATAAGAGGTACAACCACGCTAGGAGAGATATTCCATTTTTTGGTAAAGACATTAGTGCTTTAACATACTTACCTTGGGAAAAAAATTTGATAAAATACATCCTTTCTTTGTCAGAGATAGTGAATCATCTACTCTTAAGATATATATTTCTAGATTAGAAGATCATGCATGTTAATGGTGGAATCATAGGCAATATAGTGTCAAGAATGGTAGAAAATCCTCCATTCATGATTGATTTGAATTAAAAGCTTTCATGAGAAGAAATTATGTCCCTCTTTCAGCTAAGACAGACTTAGAATTAATGAGAAAACAAATTCAAGAGGGAAAAACATTTATGAAAAGTTTAGATGGTTTCTCCGGTAGGGAAATTGAGTTTAAAGCAAAGTTTGAGAAACTCTTGGATAAAAGAAGAAAGAGAGAGATTAGAAGGAGAGAAGTGGAATTGAGATAAAAGAAAGAAAGAGAAGAAAAAAGATAAAGAGAAGAAAAAAAGATAAGAGAAGAAGAAAATAAGAGGGAAGAAGAGCTAAGGGAAGAAAAAGAAAAGAAAGAAAATAAGCAATTGCTATCGATGACAACTTCTACTCCTACAATTACATTGGAACCCAAAATGGAAGGTTTCCAATCCTCTAATTCTTCTCCAATTATCTTTAAGTCTTTAAATGATAACTTCTCTTTTAAACTAATTTCCATACCATTCTTCATTATACAACCCTTTTAAGAATATGGCAATTTAAATCTTGAGTTATTATTACCCTTAAGGATACAAGAAACTCAAGACAAAAGCAAAGTAACTTGTGAATTAGGACTTTCAAATTTTCTTAAAACTATAAAAACAAAATATAGGAAGTCCTTATTCTAAACTTACATAAAAAACTTCTATGTTGGATTAATACTAATTAGAATTCTATTTGATGCTTATTGTAGATATATTTTTGATCCAGGAGGAAAGCAATAACTAAAGTTATCCTTCTTTATTCCTTTCCAATTTGAGGAAAAATTGTTTTTCAAGAGGAAGGGTATGATGGAAACCTATTTAGGGAAATTCATTTAAAGGAGCATCAAATTAAACTAAGGCTAAGAAAGGGAAGTATAAGAAGGACTTATAAAAGCTCTTTCTTCTTTGGCTCTAAGACTTAGAAAGAATCTAACCATTAAATACTTGAATATTTTTGCTTTTGTAGGACTCAATAAAGCAAGAAAATCATGGACCAACAAACAAGAAGCTTGTATAGTCAAAAGAAGCAAAAGAGAAAAGATAGGAAGAAATTTGGTTGACTTCTATAGTAGGCCATAGCTTTCCAGATTGAAATTGTGAAGAAAATTGAGTCCAGGAACATAATTTCGCTTAGCCGAAACCATCTAAAGCTCAGTCGCGCGAGTGACATTTTCCATGTGAAGGAGTGGATGTCCATGAGAGCATGCCTAGTTCATGTGCAACGATAATTGGCCTTGCTAGTTGGTTTATTTTGAATATTTAGGAGGGAAATATGGTTAGAAACAAGACTCCTCTTCACCTATAAATAAGAGGCCCTTTACCTTGTATTTTCTCACTTTAAAGCTTAATGAAATGTTGCAAAATTTCTTCCATTTTCTTTTGCTCTTCAGTCAGCTAAGAATTCCAAATTCTCTTACTCTGCTCTAGCTTCCTTCCTTAGTAAGAAGGACTTTTAAGTTGTGAGGCATCACACACACACCATATCTTCATCCAAACTTCATCAAACACCTTCAAAAAACCATTTCATTACACCAGTTTCCTCTTTCCATTGCAACTCTAGATTTGGATGACTCTTTCGTGATTTATGGAGGAGCTTCTTGCATCAACTTAGCTGACTAGTAAGAAAATCAATTTTCAGCCAACACGCAAGTGTATCCCAAAGAACACTTTAAGTGTATCACAACTAGATAAGGTCTTTTATTTTAGTTGGTTGTTATTACTCCTTATGAGATTTTATTATAAATAGAGTACCCTATGCCTATTGTACACATAATTGTAACTATATTAGGCACCTCCTATAGAAACTCTGGCCATTAGGAAAAAAGAGACTGAAACTTTAAGGGTGAGAGTGAGATTTTGATTGAGTGAAGATCTGTGAGAGCTTAAGGGTGTTGTTAAAGGGCATTGTTTATCATAGATAAAGTCTTAGTGGGAAACCTAGGTAAGGAGAGCTCACATTCTTGTATTCTTACATTCATGATTGGTTATATTCTTGATTTTTTTATTTCTTTATTCTTGATTCTTGATTTGTCATTTTCTTGTTTTCTTTCTTGCGTTATTTGTATATGTACATTATTAATTAAATTAAATTGATGTTTATTTTGGTATTGTTCTGAATGCATTGATTAATTTATGATCATGTTGTAAGGGAAACTGACCTTGTTTGTTTTGGTTGGTTGTGATTCTGTGAATTATGGGAAAAAGTATATATTTGTAAGGGGGAGTAACCATGTTTGTCTTCTTGTGAGTGGGTTGCGATAATTGTTTGCATGGATCTATGATGATTGCTATTTTTATCTGATATATGTTTTTGGTTGGTTTTTATTGCTTATGTTGTGTTATATGCATGACTTTGTTATGTGATTGTGTGAGTATGATAATGTTTAAGTCTTGTGGGATTGGAGTTTATGTCTATGGTGCCCATTGAAGCTCCTGAAAGAGTGGTGAGAGTAGCACTGGTACTTTCCCATTGAAGCTCTCTAGGAATAGCATGGTGGGGAGTGATTACTAGCCCGGTGAAGCTCTTTGAGAATAGAGTGGTGGGAGTGTATACTTGTTCGGTGAAGCTCCAAGAGAGTGGTGGAAAGTGTAAACTTGCCCGCTGAAGCTCTAGAACTGTGGTGGGAAGTGTAAACTTGCCCGGTGAAGCTATAAGAGAGTGGTGGAAAGTGGTGTACTTGTTGGTGAAGCCTTCCAGAGAGTGGTGGTAAATGTCATTGTGTAACGATGTGGTAAAGTGTACCGGCCCGGTGAAGCACTTTAATAGAGTGTTGAGAGGTGACACTTGACCTTATAGGTGTATGCGAGTAATCTGGTAGTGATTCAATATATATAATCAATGGTGTCAGACAAATTCGGTATGGGTTATGGTTGATTGAGTGAGTTTGAGTGTGACTTGGTTACTTTGATGAAATAGTTGTAGGGTTATATGCTGGTGACTTTGATTGTTTATATTGTGGTTGTTAATCATTTGTTTTGAGGTGATGTGTGTGATGTCATGTGAAGATATGTGTAGGTGTATGAAGATATGTATTGTTTAGAATTCTTATTCTAAGTAGATGTTTAATACATATGTATGTTTATATGACTTGTTTTTGTTAGCTCTCCCTTGCATGTTGTGGTTATGGTTTTCACTTGCAATGATCGCTTTTATATTGAAGCAGATGATCATGCAGTTAGTTTAAATGTTGTATTACTCGACAAGTAGATTGAGAGAGTTGGGGAATATGATTGTTTGAATAAACTATTTTATTAAGATTTTTATTTTGTATTAAATTGGAATTTTAGTTTATTTTTCTTAAATTGTAAAGTCTTATCAAACTTGAATTTTTGTAATGATATTATGATTTAAAAAATTTAAATTTTTACTCGTAATCGTGACATCCCAAAATTAGGGTGTTACAAAGACCTAAACTTAGGGTCTTTTGATTCGAACTAGAATAGTATTCTTTGTGCAAACAACTTATCTAGTATAAAAAATATATTTTTGTTAAAATATCAATCTACAAAAACGGAGAATATTTAAAAGCCACAATTTTTATTAAATAAATTAATTCATCCCCTTTTGGTTTTTGTCCACATGCGAGCATGCTGTGCACGATTCTAACAAAAATAATTTATTTTTCTTACGTCTTACATGTGTTGGGTGCCACTTCCATTCATGCACCTCCACGATAAATGCTAAGCTCCTCTCTTATGTGTTGCTCCTTTGGACCTTATCAGTCTCTCAACAAACATGGAAGAAACATAAAGATAACAAAGACATATAAATAAGGAGTAGTAGACATATAAGTAAGGGGAAACATATAATAAAAAGAATTTGATGTAATATTGTGATTTAAAAATGTTAAGCAGCAAATGACAAGCGATAATTAACAAATGCTACAAATGTATATAACGACAAAAAAAAGTGTTTTATGATTTATATGATAATCTAAACTTTTTTGTTCTATGATAAATTATTGTTTTACTCAAGTACTCAAGATTAACTCTAATATTTATACATGTTGTGTATTACAAGAAATATTTCAATAAGTGGTATCAATATAAGTTAATCAACAAGTAATGTCAAGTTGCAAATCAAATGATATTGTGATTAACAACATAGTAGAAATTGAACGTTAATTTCATTGTCTATAAAGTAATAATTTTTTCAACGTAAGAAAGATAGCATGTTTCATAAATAATTTTGTCATCATAAAACATGATGAGATTGTTAGTGTTAGATGCTGGAAAGCCCATTAGACAAGCTTGAGAATAAATAGGTTTTGATGATAATAAAATTTGTAATCAAACAAATGGAGATAGGTTAATACACATATGTTCTGTAAGGGCTTGGATTGATTAGAATTATAACTTACATAAAGTTTTAGATGTAGGAAGGGTTAGTCAATAAATATAATTCCTTAGAAACAAACACATGACCTTAGATGACCTAAAAACTCGTGAATTGATTGCTCATAAATGTGAATATGTATACATATATGTTTTATTCTACTAATGTTTCTTCAATGAGTTTAAGCTAAGCACAACAAAATAAATATTAGGTTTTGAACAAAGAAGCAAACATATAAAATAGCAAGGGTTAGAGAAGTTTAGTTGAAAGCACATGTTAAATGAGTTGAAGGATGGATCAAACGATTAAGGTCATCACATAATCAAGCCATCAGATGACTTATGTTCTAAACAAGTTTTAGACAACTTCGGCTGATTGAAAGCACTAGACGACTAAAGGTTAAATGGTCAAAATATGACTCAATAGTTCATAGCAAAATGAATGCATTAGACAACTATGTTGACCAAACGAGACAACTTAAAGTGGTAAAGCATTGGACTTGTACAAAGGAGTCAAAACAAGCATTAGATGAACAAAGAAATGGAGCAATAAATGAGTCAGATAAGAGCATTAGATTAAGCCAATATAATGTATTAGACAAGTCAATGTAGAAGCACAAAAAAGATACTAGACGAGTATATATCAAACGAGTCAAGTTAACTCATGAAGCAAAATGTTGAAATAGCTATCAAACGAGTACTTCCATTAGAAGACCAAATTGAAAGGATGATTAGACGGATAAAGTGTGAAAGCACTAAACGAGTATCAGATTGATAAAATAAATCAAGTTCAACAAGTCTCAACATTATTAAAAGATATTTTGCTTGAAGATTTTATTGAAGACTTAATCTGAAGAGTATAAAAAATGATTGAATAGTTGAGAAAGAAAACATTCTTTGGTTGAATATTACTAAGACTTTCATATATTTATCAACTAATCACGAGAAAGAGAAATACTCTACAAATCGGAGTATGCAAGAGAATATCCAAACAATTGAAGCCACAATGTTACAATATTTGAAATTCAAATTGTTGAATGGCTAAAATGGAAAGAACTGATAATTCATAGGAAGCAATACACTTTGATTAATTGTTTAGAACTTTCAAGTGAAGAATGATGAAGATATCTGAAGATAGGAAGATATTTAACATCAATGGTCAAATTGCATAACGCAACTATAAATATCAAGACCTAGATGAAGAAGAAGAAAAAGAGAGAAAAGGAGAAAAAAATAGCAAAGTGTTGAAACACTGTTAAATTTATTCTTGAAGAGAAAAGAGAAAGAGAGAATATTCTCTGCTTTTATATTGTTGCTTCTGCAAATATTTCTGGGACCGAGAGACTAACCTGCTGACGTGTCTGGGCCGCTCGCTCGCTTCCAAACTCCTGCTATTGGCCGATCGGTGTTGGCACAAACCGATCGGTCTCCTTCTTCACGAGGGAGGATGTACCTGCAAAAGGCACTCCGACGCTCAAGTTAGGTGTGTGGTTGAAGAGTGTTTACTCTTAATGAGATAATCAGTGCCTGATTGACACTGTTTGTATATTTGGAGAGTAAAGGGAGAGTGTATAATGCTTAAGTGAAAAACATCCCTGGCTTGTGGCTCTGACTTTGTATTTATAATTTACCTCATGGATTATGAATTGATAAAAGTCCAATAAAATTTAAACAAAATAAGATATAAACAGATTACCTGAAAATCATGTTCATCAATATCTTCAACCAAATATTTCTGGATTTGGTTTATCAAATATCTTTAACCAGATGTCTTGAATTATTTTATTATTCACTGGATTATTGGCCCAGTAACAACTTAAGTGTTGGCCTAATTACCATTTGAAGTAGCTTATTAGCCTTGTAGGCCCAATTACGGCCCAAACCCTTTGACTGGGTTCACCAATGACAGATGGACCGATCGGTCTTAGTCACCAACCGCTCGGTTAATATTTCATACAATACAATTGTCATATCCAATTGTTAGAGATTGATATTGGGTTGAACGAAACCATTATAAGTCCTTCATTGTATGAAGTAAACCTTGTGAGTGTGATTGTAACTCTCTTGTGTGGGAAATCATTTTGATTATTGTAATTACGAATTCTTGATATTAAAGGGAGATTGAGACAAAATACTTGGAGAGTTTAAAATCATTGTAACTTGGAGAGGTTTATATTTGTGTTCCTAGAGAGGATAAACTTGTGAACTAGAAGATGAGTGACTCGTTATAACCTAGAGATTTTGATACTCATCGCTAGTTAAAGGTGTTGATGAATGAATTTCTTAAGCGAGTGGCTTGAGAGATTGAACATAGCCTTAGGTAGAGGTGAACCAATATAAATCCTTGTGTTCGTTATTCTCTTCCTTACTCCTTACTTTAATTGTATTTATTGTAATATGTATGCACAAAAAGATTATCAATTATGTACAAGCTTTATTCAACCTCCCCCTTCTAGAGCCACATTGTGCCAACAAACTTGAGGTTGAAATATTAGGGCTTATTTTAATACACCTAATAGCCTTAAATAGCTTAGGAGTTTAGGTCAATGACATTTTAAACACGCATTCCTCCTTCACCCCTCTAAGGAGCTTTGAAGGATAAAATTGTGACATAACATCAAACTCCAAAACGAACAATACCTCAAATGCATGATTTATACTAATGATTTATCTTAATAAACTTGAGGTTGAAACATTTGATAGTATCTATGGAGACAAAAATGAGGTTTCAAAGATGAACCCTTATTCCCCTTAGCCCTTGACTTGTAGATTATTTTGGTACACCAAATAGTTTTACATTGTTTGGGAGTTGAGGCCAAGAGCAATTTAAAACATCTTCCTCCTTTAACTTCCTTTAACTTCCTTTAACTACCTCGAATGCAATGATTGATCTAACAATATTATCTCAATGGAGTTGAGGTCAAAATAGTGACACCATCTGTCGAAACAAATCCAAAGTTCCAAAGGTGAACCCTCATTTCTATTAGCACTCAACTAGAGAGCTTGTTTGGTATATCCAAGTCTCATACACTTAGGAGTTGAGACCTAGGACAATTTAAATACATATACCTTCTTAATTTTTCTGACACCTTTTAAAAACAACGTCAAACTACAAAACAAACAATACCTCAAATATTTAACAATATTTTCTCAACAAACTTAAAGTTAAATATATATATATATATATATATATATATATATATATATATATATATATATATATATATATATTATAAAACAAAGAACATCTAACAATTTTTTTCCTTTATACCGTTACCAAATAATTTAATTTGTATTTTAATTTAATATTGAATTATTAAAAATAGTTGCAAAATGATTTTATTAGAAAAACACGTTGTCGAAATATCTTTTTGGTTGATTAAAAAAACTATCCTACAGTTGTTTTTTTGGTTTTTAACTAAATAATTTATATATTTTTTAATTTAATATTGAATTATTAAAATTAGTTTTATGATTTTACAAGAAAAAACTGTTGTCGCAATATTTTTTCAATAATCAATTTAAAACGATCTTTAAATTTAAGGATAAATTTAAATATAACTTTTTTATTTAAAAACATTATTAAGTGATGTAACATAATTACTCTAATACATACTTAATTGGATTGTTTCGATATTTTTATAAATAATTATAATAAATTTAAAAAAAAATATAGTATTTACACTATGATATGACTTTTTTTCTCTATCATTTAATTAAAAATCATCACAAATTTTCTAAACAATCATAATAAGTTTGCGTATTCTGTAGTAATTATCTTAAAAACCATATGAACAAATATTTTTAACTAATTGATAGTATAACATCTTATACTAACAATGAATAGAAGTTAAACTCCTTTTGATCTTATTGTAAAATTAAGAATTCATGTTTTGGCTGTAAGATGACGCAAAATAGGAACCAAATTACCAAAAATTGCTATTTTGAATCAAATGGTTCAAAGTGAAGGAACAATAAAGTGGTGTAACCTTTGTCTAGATGGTTATAACCTGCGAGGCATCAAAGCGGCCGGAATTCCCCAAAGAAAAGAAAGCCCTTGTGTTGAGTGCAAAGCGAAGGCATGGGGTTGACGAATTTCGTGTTGACCGTGGCGGGTGTAAGCGCGGTTGTGCTTTTGCTCCGGAGTGACGTCAAGCAATCTGCCTCCATCTTCCGCCGCAACATCAAGCACATTCGCAACTGGCTTGAAGAAGAATCTGCCGCCTCTTCCAAGTCAGTACTTTTACTCTCTTTCTTCTTCTTAGTTTTAATTAAAGTTTGAGTTTTTTTTTCGGCTAGTCATAAAACAGAGACTGAATTGGAATTTTGGTTTTGGAGGTGTGAAATTTTATCTGAGATTGAACCTCGTAAATAGTTGAGTAAAACATTTTAGGGGTTTTGTTTTTCTTAAGCAAACGTATTGATTAGTATGAATCTGTGTTATGTGTTTTCTTCCTTAATTTATGGCTAAGGGAACCCTGATGATTGATAGGAGAAATGAAACAGATATTTGATTTCAAGCCCCTTTTTCATTCTTCGAAAGGCTATGTATAGCCATTACAAAAAAAAACATGCAAATCGGAATTAGTTACAATCAGAGGGTCCTTCTGATTTGTAGGCAAAGGAATCTACGAAACGAAAATAACAATCTACCAATTCTAATAAGTAACTTATTCTATGCAAGGAAATATCGTGACTTGGCACTTCTAGAAACATGCTGACATAGTGAGCTCTATGGGATGTTATCCTTCAGATGGGCTGGTGTGGTAGTAATCGTTTTGAGCCTTGCATTATCAAATGGACTGTGGTCTGATTGCTAACAATGTGCTTTAGGGTTAATGTGTTAGCAAGGACAGAGAGCATGGAACTGATGGCAACTGGGAACATTCATTTGTGCTTTGCAATGATTCTGGTGCTGATTTTAGATGCTGAACTAAGACGGGATGGTGTCTCTTAAAAGGGATTAAGAAGTGATTAGTTACTGAAAGTATAATCTAGTAATTCCAATGCAGAGTGGCTATTTTGGTATGCACGCACTTGTGTGAGATGTAATTCTATCATGAGCTGGTAGGTGCAGTGTGAATAATTAATTTACGAGAGAAAACAGTATGGCTGAGATTGAAATACCAAAAGATAAAAGTTCTCTTAAGCAATATCTCTTTTAAAAATCAATTAGCAGGAATAGGCAAAATGAGAAAAATGAGCATGGTACGTGTCTGTATATATTATTTGAAGTTGTAGGGTAAGTATTAATAGATCCCAAAATAGCACACCTTAAGTATTTACAACAATAAGAATACTAACAATATATATTGTACTTGCTATAGTATGATGTTGAAATATTAAAGAAAGAACCTGTATGTTTGCTTTAATGAGTCATTGATTTGTGGGTAAGATGATAAAAATATATGTGGAAGCGTAGATTGCCATGTTTGATCATTTCAATGATTATGATATGTCAAGATTTGTTTGATGAGTGGAATGAAAATAAGGGTTGAGTCATGCATTGCAAGGATTGCACTGACACATGATTATTTATGCGCATTTTGATCAAGTAGTTGTATTGTTTGGGATAATGGTCACTACCTGTAACTAGTGACTGATTCTGGGTGCGCAAAGCTATCCTTGACCAATATCACTGGGGTTGGAGAATGTTCTTCGATCATATTCTGCCTCAGACAGATAACAAATCCTTCACGAATCGGATATGATCAGTTGACTGATCAATGGATTAGTTGAAATCGGCTAGTGAGCTCATAGGACGTCATATCTATTGGCCTCTGAAACTGTTGAAATGTGTTGATTATTTAAAAATGAAAATTGAATTCTACAATGACTAAGATGTCTGTGCTAATTGAAATTTATTGCCACTTGGATTATCGAAATGTGTCCGTGAAATCTGTTTTGCCAGATTTGGATATTTGAAAGTATTTTCTCCTTTATGTGCTTTCTGGGTATTTTTGTTATTTACCTTTTTGAGGTTTGAGAATTCATAAAAAAAAACCCTGCACTTTGCGTCATAAAATAATGCTTTAAACGTGTAATCTTGTACTAGTAAGAGTGTCTCAATGCTTATGTTGTAACATAATTTGTGTCATCTTTATAGGTCAATGGAGAAGTCCACTCCCAAAGAACTTGATTCAAAGGTTCCTCCTAAACACATTCATAAGGAGGACAAACATTAATGTTTATTCAGGTGATGCGGATGTTACTGCAGTAATTGTGTTTTTGTGTTTCTAACTGTCTTTTAATGAATACATGTTTTTGAGTCTGTACTACATATTACTCTTGAATTACGTATAGTTGGAAATAATATGGCATGATAATTTTGGTTATTCCTCATTCCAGTTACATCTGGCTGTAAGTTCTTCGAATTTTAAAATATTGGCTGTAAGGTGATTTGTATTTTAACCGAAACTTAGATCGTTTTAGGGGAAAAAAACTCAAACATATATCTAAATTTACTCTTATTTTTCCCTCTCTTTTTCTTTCCTATGTTGGCATCTATAGTGATATGGTTCAACTCCGGACCAGCTCAACCAACCAAGAACAAATGTTGAGTTTGTTTGGATGTGATTTAGATTTGGTCTGGTCTGAAATCACTTGACCATTGAGCTTGGGTCAGTTTTCAGCATGTCTCAATCCAGTTGAACATTCATATCCAAGTTCTAATCCTTTTCAGGTTATGAGGACTAATAGGGGCATATTTAACGAGGGGTTAGGATCCATTTAAACCAGATGTAGGGTCTATGGAGAAACACTTATGAAATTGTTGGACATCCTAAATTCACGATAAATATGACAAATTTAAATTATATATCTGAATATAGACCTTATCTTATTAGTCAGTGGGTTAAGTTTAAAATTTACTTTTTTAACATGATATTAGAACTGTTTAAAACATATTTTAATGATATTTGTTATTTTTTTAATTTATGTCTTGTTATTGAATCATCAATATTGTAACATTTCAAAAATACAGTGTAAGACTATATAAGAGAATAATCACATTAAATAATATTATAGATAAGTCTTACATTAAAATAAATGTATGTTTATGGCCAAACGGCCTTATAGAAGGAACTAAAACTTAAACTATACAAGATAAACAATTCTGACCGAACGGTTTACAAAAGCCAACACCGGACGATCATACAAAAACAAAGAAAAGAGGTGATCGAACGATCACCTTACTATCCAACTAAACTACTGACCGAACGGTTCTACTGTTCGGTCTTAACTTTTACCTCTGCTAAGTTTTTTTCTTCCAGCGCCTCTTCCAGTAGTTCGTCTCCTTCTGCTCACATCCACATGGATGATCATTGCAATAGAAGGACAACCGAACGTACAAAACAGACAAGACAGAAAACATAGGGTAAGCTTATGTAATTTAATTCATGTACAGACATATATTTCACACAATCCAAACCAAACAAGATAAATCATCACTCTATCATACAAAGCCTAATACTAGACTGACTGTCCGGACTGTATGAATTATGTGTAGCTACGACGTTCGTACACTCGGGTGATGTAGTAACTGGGATACCCTCAACAACTGTCACCTGAGGTTATTCCTATCTGTCCAAATTAACCATAAGGACTAAGACCTCCTGCCGTTCCCAGACATGACTTACCCTCCTCTACGTGAGGACGAGTAATCACGGAACATCAGGATGAACCGCCAGCTTAGCATGCCCACGTTCATACTTTACCAAAATCCAATATTCATTCATGAGCTATTCCTCCCCGGAACGCTCGTCCATAAATTTCAATACATTTCATATGAATCATATTCCATCATCTTTCATTCTCAACTTCAATTTTTAACTAATATTACTTAAGATACAAAATACCGAACGTCCACTCCTGAACTCGGAATGAGACCGAACCCTTGGAGCGAGACCGAGAGGTCTCCAGTTCCAGAAAAGATTAAGACCGAGAGGGTTTACAATCGGGATTGGGAAAAGAACAAGTTCACTAATATTTATCAAGATTTAAGAAGGATTGAACGTTATTTACAAATTCAGTCAATTTGATGAACTGACCCATGAGCTTTTAGACTAAACCCCTTAAAGCCTAGAACGAGTACTAAGACTCTAGGCTGAAAACAATAAATACAGACACTACAAGACATTCAATTTATAGTACTTCAAGGAATTATATGAAGAAACCGAACACTGATAAATACTTAGATTATTTACGTTTAACATCAAGAAAAATCGAATGCCAATCAAATACCGAACACGGTAGGGAGAGTAAAATGTTAAATTTAGACGAACGCTATTTTCATCAAGGTAGTTTATAGAAAAGGGAATGAGCGCTTGGTGTAAGACCCAGCAATAAATAGTACGAACACTTGGTGAAAGACCTAGCTCTAAATCGTACGAACGCTTAGTGAAAGACTTAGCATTAAATGATACGAGCGCTTGGTGAAAGACCTAGCACAGAATAGTATGAACGTTTGGTGAATATAGGATATCATTGGACTAATGTTCAAGAACGAACGGACGTACTACTACTCAGGTAAACTTAATTTTATTTTAAAATACCCAGGAAAGGATATCCTTGGTGGAACGCCTGTACACAAATTGTACTAGACGAGGACGCTCGTCCTCAACATAAATTCTTTCCAAATGAAAGAATCCAGTTCTAAACGAGTCCTCTATAAAAAAACCAAATGGTCAAAGACCATTCAGTAACGAACACACATTATCGTAGGGAATTTTCATACTTCAAAATCATTTATCTCAACTCATTTCTTAACATTTATTTTCATAAGATCAAACACCCATAACATAGCAAATAATCATACTTCATATAGTCAAACATATCAAAAATCATACTTCATATTAATTCATCAACTCAACGAACGTACATGCAATTCAAACATCATACAAATTAAATCATATCTAATGTAGCCGAACGTTCACAAATGGACCACTGATTCCTCTAACAATCCTTCTACCCTCAACGCTCAACGATTCTCCAAAACTAAACCAAACAAAATGCCAGAATTGGGCTTAGAATGAGATTATGAACTCATGCAAACAGAACTTGGTTTGCATGTTCCAGAAAACGCACGACTGAAAAAGGAAGAACTTACCAGTTCAGCTTCACAAACCGAACGGTTTAACTGGAAGCTCTTGACGCCGGAAGTGCTTCTGTGGTGCCTGAATGGTGATCGGAGAAGAGAAAGTGAGTGTTTTCTCAAAGAGAAGATGAAGGGAATGTAGAGAGAAGGAGGAGAGAATGAGATTCTTCAGAAATCTGGAAAGAGGGTGCATGCAGAGAGTGGAGTAGATTTTCTGAAAATCCAAGTTTTGCTTCCCACGTCAAAAACAGACGTCCGCTCATCTGCCAATACCTGTCCTCCACCAGCTGAGTGTTGAGTCCTTTGCTTGACACATGGAATCAACTAAAATGGCACGTGAGTGTATTTTAGTAGTTCTGACAAATATTATGCTAAAAAAATATTTGTATAAGAAATCAATTGTAGTTTATGACAATTTATTTTATTCTTTCTATATATTTTTTTGAGTTGCTTAATAAATCTATCCAAATGTTCCTAAGTTTAAAGACGAACACTAAATCTCAACTTTTAATTTTATCAAATCTGTGACTTAGAGTTATTCACTTTGGTGTTTCCGTGTAATCTAAATACACCAAACATACAAATAGCTCACTTAAGTGAATTAACATGAATCGCGCTGTATAAATGATAAATATAGGTAAAGATTAGCATAAAATGTCATACGAAATTAAAAGGAAAGGAAGAACTAAGTAAAAGGAAAGAAAGGATAAAATGTTTATTTCATTTATTGTGATTACGTAAGAGAAGTAAATAGTTTATAAATATATTATTGGTTTAGAAAATGTTTATTATGTCTTATATAATGTAAAATTTCATCATGGCTTTGAAAAATAAAAACTTCCACTAACCTCCACTTCATACCTACAAGTTAATAAATGTCCTGAACATGATTATGGCTATGGAATTTGTTGTACTTGTAATAGTTCCTTGGTTGTTCATTCTTTTAATAATAATAATTTAATTTTATATTTAATCTTTTTAGTTAGTTTACCTCAAAGTATTTGAATTTTTAGGTACATTTTTTAGTTTATGTCTTTCTAAATATATTTAAAAGTAAGCCTTATTGACTTATATATCTCAAAATCTAAAGTTTCTAGAAATACATAAGCATTATTTGTGGCTTTTCAAATTTCATAATTAGTTTTGTACTTTACGTAATTTTGGAATAAAAATATCTTGGAAAAAATTTCATGAATTATCTACTCAATTTATTCACTTATTTATTTATGAAATGGGTTTGGGACTTATGGTTATTCTTTATTGCCTTATGGGCTAACAATAGTGTTAGGATTGAGAATTTGATGGTTTTTCCTTCAAATTTTTAAAAGATTTAAATGTATTTTTAATTCTTAAATTTTGGTGCAAAATTAAAATTTATCATTGTACAAAATTTTAACACAGTTTAGTATCTAAAATTTAGAAATATTGATAAATTCAAGTTAATATCATTATTATAAAATAATTATATTTTTCATTTTTAAAATTTAAGACTAAGATGTATCAAATTTGAAATGAAGATATATTTACATCTAAATTTAGAGATTAAACATATTTAACCCTATTCAAAATAATCAATTTACTTTTTTAAAAGTGATTTATGTATTACATGTTTTGAAAAAATTTTGGAATAAAATTTTCAAAATAAGATATTTGGAACAAAATTTCTAAAATGTAAAATGCATTTTGAACAAACTTTTCGGAATAGAATTTTTTAATCAATTTTCTGAAATACATGAAGTATGTTTTAGGAATAGTTTCTTAAACTGTGTAAGAAGATTACAATAACAAAAAAGGCTAAAACAAAGCCCAATCTAATTTCTATATAAAGAGACTTAAGAAAACACATTAGAGGAGCTTAGGAACTCTTTGGGGGTTCAAATTTTGTCCTCTCTCTTCTCTCATGTTCTCTACCTCCCTTTTGATTACAATAACAGAAAAGGCTAAAACAAAGCCCAATCTAATTTCTATGTAAAGAGACTTAGAGAAACACATTAGGGGAGCTTAGGAACTCTTTGGGGGGTTCAAATTTCGTCCTCTCTCTTCTCTCATGTTCTCCACCCCTTTTATTCTATTTTCATGTTATTTCTAACTTTCATGGAGTGTTAAGCCTTACAATTGATTGTGCTGTAATTTCTTAATTGGATTCTAAGGTTAGATGAATGATAACATATCTTTTAAACTAATTGCCATACCATTCTTTATTATACTACCCTCTTTGAAATTTTGTAATTTAAACCTTGAGTTATTTTTACCCTTAAGGATACAAGAAACTCAAGACAAAAACAAAGTAACTTATGAATTAGGACTTTTAAATTTTCTTAAAACTATAAAACAAAATATCGAAAGTCCTTATTCTAAAGTTACTTCCATAAAAAAATTCTTTCTTGGATTGATACTAATTGGAGATATATTTGATGCTTATTGAAGATATATTTTTGATCCAGGAGGAAAGTAATAAACCAAAGTTTTGCTTCTTTATATCTTCTCGATTTTAGGATAAATTGTTTTTCAAGAGGGAGGGTATGATGGAAACCTATTTTGGGAATTCATTCAAAGGAGTATCAACTTAAGCTAAGGCTAAGAAAGAAAAGTAGAAGAAGGACTTTTAAAAGTTCTTTCTTCATTTTCTTTCTCTAAGTCTTAGAAGGACTCTCTTTAGGCTTCCGGATTGGAAACACAAAGGGAAATACCTTCCGGATTGTAATCTACGCTAAGCCAAAACCCTAGCACGCCCAGCCACTACGTATCAAATTTCAAAATTCACATCTTTTCCTTGTGTGCTTGGAGTGGGAAGCGTGACCCGACTAGGTTGGCTCCTAAGTTTGAATTATATATTGAATTTTTGGAGGGAATTAGGTCAGATTGAAGGCCCCTCTTCACCTATAAATAAGAGGGCCTCTCCATTATAAATCTCTCTTTGAAGTGTAATGAAATGTTGTAGAATTTGTTGTAGCCTCTTATACTCTTTAGTCGCTTGAGAATTCTGAATTTTCTCACTTAGCTTCCTTCCTTAGTAGGAAGGCCTTTTGAGCTTAAAGGCATCATTACACACATCATACCTTCATCCAAACTTTCATCAAACACCATTTATGCATCCATTTCACTGCACCATTTTTCATTCCGTTGCACACTTGATTTGGAGCTGCTTCTTGCGTGCTTAATGCCAGGAGAGGGTTCCATACGCATAGAATGCCTAAACACTCATACGCGTACAAGGCCTAAACATTTAACAAAACTTTTAACGCTTTAATGCATGTACGAGATAATATTCCATTGTCTATTGTGTTGTGCTCTTTTTTTATGTGCAAATCAAATTAGTACAAAACTTTATTCAAAAGTTATGCATAAGATCAAAAGAACATTAAGATCTAAAATGCTACATCCTTATGCAAAAGTCAATGCTCTAAGTAACTGATCTTTTTTGAAGAAGTTTATATAAAGAGTATTGCATGAAGAAAAGAAAAGAATCAAGAAATATTATTGCTTATGCTTACACTATTGTTTTCTCTCTCAAGCTTATATCATCTATATTTTCTATTTTAAAAAGAAATGTTTCTTTAGAAGTTTTAGATATTCTTTGTATTGAATTTATATCTTTTCGAAGAGAGTAAACGTTTGTACTTGTATTTCAAAAACACTTTGTTGTTTTATAGATTTAGAAGTAAATCAAAACACTTGATAGTTTAACTCAGTGGAGTTAAATGATTTAGTAAGTTGGACTAGTATTATTTTAGGAGTGGTAAAACTCGTCTAACCAATTAAGTTAGTTTGTAAAACCAGGAGTCGTCAAATTTGTTTGCAATCTTTGAAAGATTAAAGAAAACCCTTAAGAGTGTTTAAATGAGAACTCGACGTAGCTTAGTTTGGAATGAACCAATATAAAAATAATTGTGCTTCTTACTTTCCATTTTAAAATGCTCTCCAAACGCTTAAGAAAATCTTTAAGGGTTCAACACTAATTGTAGATCGTGTTACTCCTACAATAACGTCTAACACTTATTTGCACAAACAAACAAAAATTAAACTCTATTCAAATATTTCTTGTATAGAGTTTACCTATGTTTCACTACCAACTCTATTATTATCCTTAGTTTTGATATGAAAAAGAAAATATTTTAAAAAACTATAAATTTATAAATTTCTTGTTTATTTATTTATTTTGGCTATTGTGATGTGGTAAACGAAGGGCAAAACTTTTGTCAATCTATATAAAAAAAAGTTGACATAAATTAATGACACTTGTGTTAATTTGACAACATTGACTTAAATATATATATATATATATATATATATATATATATATATATATATATATATATATATATATATATATATATATATATATAATTTAATCTTTACTTCCGTTTATGTGGTCCTCTTACCCCTACTAGAGAGAAGCTACCTAATATTGTTTCAAAGAAGAAAAATCCAAATTAAGAGAGACAACTAGTCTCTTTCACATTTAAGCAGCGACACAATCAAAGACAAATATTCTAATGTTTGTTCTCATTTTTTTTAATAATACCAGAATAAATGGCGTGTTGCTGTGAAGATATAGAATTGCATTTATAAGAATATTCACAAATTGTACCTAACTCTAAAAACATTTGATTAGCATTTAGTACTTTGAAAAGAAAGAAATATGTAATTAAAATTGAAAGACGAGTGGAAAGAGAAGCGTAAAAGAACGGAGATGAAAAATAAATTTTATTTTCATATACTATAAATCAATAATATATGAGAATACCTTTCAAAACTTATCCTAAACATAAGAATGTGATAAATTCACTATCCTAAAACTACTTTTAGATATCTTGAAGCAATAACTGCAGTGTATTAAATAATCCTAGTGTTACAATTAATAATGATATTTTTCTATCTTAGACAACAACCAATTAATTATATTCTATATTCCTGAAAACTACAACAGATAATGCAGATCCTGCTCTCGGCAACAATGATTGCTGGCCACATATGTGATGCAAAATGAAACGTTACAGTTTTGACAGCCATGAGAGTGAAAGATGTCAAATCAACAATTTTCTAGCTGTTGGTCCCTCTCCTAGCTTGCAGCATTCCAGACCCATGAATGAAAAATAACACATACTGGGAAAATATTTAGAGTGACTTCAAAGAATAATGTAGGATGATTCAAAGGCACTTCGGAGAGACAGTGTTGGAATTGTTTTCCTAATTTAAAACACCAGAGCTATTGGATATACAGTGTTACCACTAACTTTTCTTTAAACCCCATCATTTAATGATGCAAAGGCCATCTGAATGCCCATTTGGTTCTGATTTCTTTCTAAAAGTGGACACCATTGCCACCTTTCATCCACCCAAATCAAAAAAGGGGTATCCTACTCCAACTTCGTTGATTTTGTCGTGCACATTACTTCATGTGGTCAATAATCACCAAGCTATGCTTAATACAAAGTTATACACAATTGCATTCCATCTTGATTGTTTTTTAGTATATCAAAGGGGTTAGTTATCTATCATGAATCAAAATCTCAATAAAAATTGAAATCTTCCATCAATGAAAAAAACTCAAGAACTGTTCAAACTGATCTCATGACAAATGAAAGAAAATAGACAACGGCATACAATCCATTTCATCCTCGCAGCACAATCAATTGTGCAAAACCACAACTAGATTGACAGCATCAAAGGACCCTTATTGAAAGCTTCAACAAGTTCAAGCTTTAAGCATCGGAGTACACACAGACAAGGTTTTGAATCCATAAATTTCCCAAAAGACATAACCATTTAGCTACCTACTCCCACAAGAAGGGAAGTGTAAGTGGGTCGTCATTTTCAACCAAACCATCTAACCCCATTTGCAGCATTCCATTGTAATGAAGGTTGGTTGTGTTATCAAGAACCAATACTTGACCACTAGGCTTATCTTTTTCCGTTTCTGAGTATGCATATTCATTGACAGTATCAAAATGCACAGATCCTGATGGAGATTGCATTGGACATGTGATGCTAGATTGTACCATACTCGACTCTGGACTTTGTGATTGAAGTGTTGACAGAAGATAGAGAGCACAACCTGAGTCAAAGGATCCAGGTTTTGCATCTGAAGAGTGCTTTCGGCTGCTCTTTCCACCGGTTGATGGGGTGATGGTGCCATGAATAGGCTGACAAATGGGAGCTCCAAGTATTGCTCCATTAGCATTGCTTACAATAGGGTCATTTTCTTGCCACAGAGGATGTCCCTTGTCTTGCTTGTGCTTGTCAATTCTGTATAACAGTCGAGGTGGATCATAACCAGATTCAGCTCCAGTTTTTGCAGTGGCAGACCACATACTCCTCATAATAGGGTTGACATATGTCTCCGGGCTTCCAAAATGCAGGATTCTAGGTCCTAAGTTGCAGAAAGGCAGTGCAAAAGTTCACATTAATTACACTAGTGGAAGATGGGAAATAATGACAAGTAACTGTTGTTAATGAAAAAAATGACATGAAACTGTTAAGAATAGGTTAACAAGTTTTGTTAATATCAAAGAAAGGAAGTAAATGAATTCTGTATTTCAGATGTAATAGATGATTTTCACTTTTGTATCTGTAATATCAGTCTAAAACCAGTGATTTAAGTTTATATCCTTCTACTTCCCTTCCACTGTATGGTAAATATTGACTTGGTCTTATACTTCCAAAATGAATCCATTTACATTTTCATTTAATAATTTCTTTCCAAGACAGGAGGAGAATAACACTTTTTTTAACTTAACTAAGTGTCTCCTTAAGAAGTACTCACAATGCACTAACTAAGACGAATAATTCTGAAGGACAAAATTTAAATGCATTTATATAGGCACTTTTGGTAACTCGCTTGGGTTGGCCTAGCAAGTTTAGGTAATTTGCATGAAGTCATAGGTTCCAACTTCAAACCTTAGCTTTGTTCAATTCTATATCTTCCTACAATATTCTTCTGCTAATCCTCCTACTTGCTTTATAACATTAAATATTACAATTTCTCATTATACATTTCTACTTGTAATTCCTTAAATAATGCTTTTGAGGCCTTTTCTTTTCTTTAATTAAAAATAAAAGGGTTATGTATTCATGACAACGGAATTAGGAGTGACTTATTGTTTTATGAAATGTTATGCACATTGCATTTAGTTTTCAAAGTATAGCTCAAAACATTGAATATGTCAATATACGAAATAGACCGACAGCCTACAGGTAACTATAGCATAAGCAAAGGTCTCTGCTCTCATAAGAGTTTCAAGAAATAGAAATCCTCTTCTACTTCTTTTTTTTCCACCAACAAACTTAACGAACAATTGAACTCCATGGGAACCATGTATGATCTAAATGTCATGTTCCAACACTAAGTTTCTAGTAAAAGTCAAAGATTGATAATAACTTAGCTTTATCATGACAACATCCAAATAGTATTGGCTTAGAATAATCTAATTCAGAGTAAAATAACCTTAAGCAATGTTCTAATTCCATTTTCACAAAGGTTCACAGCACTAAGCAGCTTAAAACTAAAGGGTTATAGTTTGGTGGCAGGAGGGTTTTGTTGTTTCTTTTCAATTGGGGGCTTATCCTTTTACACTTACTCCAATTCAATCACACAACTGAGATCAATTTGACAATGATATAGATAAGGCCATATTGGCACAAACCTTTGTAATTGTACATGAATTTCTCAGCAGCCATGAAAAGAGAGGGAGGCTGAGGTTTCCTCCTGCGCCTGTTATGCCCATCAAGCCTTTTCCTACAACTCCTCTTAACCTCATCAAACTCCCCAAGTGAGTGAAACCTACACAACAACAATTAGCAACACCCCATGTTACAAAACACATCAAACCAAACGACAGAAGGGGACAAATTCCAATCCCTAAATCTCCAACTCCCACATAACCAAACTCCGAACCATACCTGCTGCATTGCTGGCAGAACCGTTGTTGTTTGCCCCCCACCAACACAACTGGGGTCTTGGAGTGCTTTTCACAGACCCTATGGCGCCTATGATACTCTCTGCAATCACTGAGGTCAGAGGTGCATCCATCAACAGAACAACACATATTCTGTGATCCATTCTGAAGGCGGGATCTTTTTGATGACCCAGATGGTGAAGACACAGTTTTTGAGTCTCTAGGGTCCTTAGCAACATCAGGGAGTGATTTTTCCTCACCAAGCCCCAAATCCACTGAAGCAGCTTCATTCCTCTGTCCTTCACCATTAGCCAGCTCCAGCCCACGTGGATCCCAGGCAAACTCTTTCCCGTCCCAATCCATAACCAACAGTTAGTTGCTCCCACAAACTATGATGCTTTATGTCCCTTTTAAGATGCCAAAGCCAAACCTGTAAGGCACTCACTCACACAGGAATCAGAACTTGAATCCCCTTGTGTTATCACCACAAGCTGAAGAAGACTTTGACTTAGGAACCAAAGCAGGATAAATGGGTCAATCAACGACACCAAGATGGAAATCAGAATTGGGTTCCCAGAGGAAGCCAAAAGAATCAATGCATTAACTGAAAAGATTGCAAAAAATTGAAAGAAAAAATAAAAAGAGATGGATATTGGAAGATATTCTGAAAGACTATAGACATGAACGTCACCTCAACCTCAAATGCAACTTGACCCTCAAAGGGGTTGAAAAGAAATTAATGTCAATTCAAGGACTTTTGTTGTTTTCTGTGAGAGAATATAAAAATAACACACAAAGCTTTCACATTTAAAAATAAACGCAGAGAGAAACTTCACCAAACTCACATAGTTATGCAAATCTTAAACCCCTTAAATTCTCAAAGCTGCAGATAGGCCTCCAAGAAAATGGGCACAGAAGGTGCAAGACACATGTCGTGTTTTTGTCTCTGAGAAGAGAAAAAACTTGGAGTGAAAAAGTGGCTCACCAACTCCAATTCAATGAGCTCTAGATGTGGAGTAGGGGACACAATCTGGATCAATTGGAAGGAATTACCTTTACTCAACAAAAAATTATGCAAAACACTGTTCTTTTTCTTTCCCTTTGTTTTCCTGTTGTTTTCTTACCTGTAAGTTTCACTGGTCTTTCATTTTTGACTTTCTTTTTTAGGTCATTCTTCGTTAAAGTAACGATAAAAAAACTTTACTTCTTTATTTATAGAAATTTGACACTTATAAACGAATTTAACTCACATATTAGTTAAAGTTTGGTTTAATTCATCCTTAAATCTCGAATATTTTGAATAATTTAACGAGGTCTTTAAATTAAAAAATTGCAACCATTTATTTGATTTTGTAAAATTTTTATAATTGCGTTTTTGAAATTAGTTTATAGTGGTTTAAATTGTCAGAAAATAAAAATTTAAGGCGAATTCACTAGCAGATCTAATCATAAAACATCGTAAAAATTTGAGAAATAATTAAAACATTAGTTTAAGGACCTAATGAAAAATTTTCAAAATAGGCCTCCCAATATATTAAATAAACCTTTCAAGGTAACAATAATAGTAATAAACCTTATTAACAAAATCTAGAAGAAGGAATGAACCCCAAGTTATAAAATACTTCATATTTGTCTCATCCTAAAGTTACAAGTAAAACTTCAAATATACCATATGTCAAAAACAAAATCACATGTCTATTTCTTTTTGTTCTTTATTTGCAATATAATAACACCCTTTTGTATGGTGCTTTCGATTTATTATTAATTATGATTTATTAGAAAACATACAGATGATGGATTTCACTTTTAATTAAATAAGGTTCTTGTTCTGGTTTTAAAACTTTCTAAATTTTAATTGATGATGACACGATGAGTTAACACTCCTAAAAATAATGTATCTAGAATGAATAATGGTTGTGGGCAAATGGAAATACAGTAAGGTGGAGAAAGTGACTGCAACTTTGGACTGTACATGCAACTTTCCAGATAATAAGCAATAGTAACAAATGAAAAAGTAAGAATGACAAATATATATATATATATATATATATATATATATATATATATATATATATATATATATATATATATATATATAGAGAGAGAGAGAGAGAGAGAGAGAGAGAGAGAGAGAGAAACACATAGAATTGGGAGTTGAGTTGTTGGTTTTGGTTTTTGTGGGTAGAATTGGACTTGAACAGGCTCAGGTTATTTTTTCCAAGGGATGAAGCGTAGGTGAAAAAAACAACAATGTTTTAGTTCATTAGAAATGATTAGTGCATATTCTCCACACTTTAGGGATTGGTTAATTGGTATAACTTTTGGTTTTGGTGCTGGTTTAAGATGACGAATTATTATTGATTCCCACTTTCTTCTTATGCAATCTCCTTTAAGGTTTTCTTTATCTTAAATAAATAATGAAAATGAAATTAACATAACACGAACATTGTCTATAAGATAACAAATGAATTGCATGCATTATTTAAATTTTTTTTCATTTTAATTCAAATCCTCGTATGATATGAGTATAAATATGGACAAATATTTGATTTTTAAAATTTAATATATAAATAGAGATAGTATGAAGATCTATATTTTTGTTCCATTTTTGTTTTTATATTCACTTTTTCTTTTTAATTTTAAATTATTAAAATACTTTTATTTCATTAGATAATTTAAAACATTTATATATGAAATTTTCTTTGGTCCTTACATTAGTATAGAATTAGGCTCCTAACACGCTTAATAAACTTCGATTTTGATGAAACTGCAACATAAAATGCAACAGTGACACTTTTGTAAATTTTGTGAACATATAAGCCTCAGTTCACTAAATAATCAAAACATATATACCTTTTTGCATCGGTTCAAAAATAACTGAAGCCTAATGGGATGCCGAGTCATAAAATTTTTTCAAAAACTTATAGTTTAAATTATTCTCTCACTAAATACGACATATAACTTCGATTATTTAGAGGACTATTGCCATAGGATCTTCCAAAACTAACACCTCTCTAAAAAAAGGCTCATGCCTTCGGTTATTTACAAAACTGCTACAACGATCCTTTAAAACTGAAAATTCTAATTTATTACTTGTATAAACAATCTCTATGTCCTTGGTTTTTTTTAGAACCGATATCATAGAGAATTTATGCTTTGATTTTATGCAGAACCGAAGCCAAAAGTGTGATCCAAATCTCAAAATTGTTATTGAATATTTTATGTTTTTATTTCTTTTCAAGCTTTAGGCATCAATTATTACTAAAACTGATGTCATAAAGATGATATTGCTTCAATTATTAAAATAACCAAAGCAATTTTCTTTCTAGGGATAAATTTTTGTGAAAAATCACAAACTCATTTTTATAGTTTACTTTTTCCTTTCACTTGTGCTTATTACAAACCTTAGCCAAAGGTCCAATCACAAGAAGCATGACTAAGCAAATCCAAGAAGAGTCAACCAAAGAAGGTGAAGTCAAGCTCTTGTATATTTGGGCCATCATAGAGTATAATAGTTTTGATCCTAGTAATGTAGGTTTATTTTGGGCTTTTTATTTTAGGCCTAATAGCATTGAGAGGGTTACTCCCTACATCACCCCATATTGCTCCCTGTACCACCACATTTTTTTTAAATTCCAAAATTATCCTTTATATTTTAAAATATCCTACACCCCCACCTCTTTTCTTCAACGGATGTCAACATCCATTGAAGAAAAAATTCTTCAACGGATGTGGCACATCCGTTGAGTTTTTTTTTTTAGTTTTTAGTTTTTTAATTTATTATATTTAAATTAATATATAAATATTATTTAATTTTTTTAAAATTATTACTTAATTATTTATAAATTAATTTTATTTAATAAAACAATTATTATTAATTTAATTTATGTATTATTATTTAAATAATAATTAAAATATTTTTTATAAATGTATTAAAACGGACGTGGCACATCCGACATGTTGAAGATTTTTTTCAATTTATTGTATTTTAAATTAATATATAAATATTATTTAATTTTTTAAAAATTATTACTTAATTATTTATAAATTAATTTTATTTTATTTAATAAATAATTATTATTAATTTAATTTATGTATTATTATTTAAATAATAATTAAAATATTTTTATAAATGTATTAAAACAGATGTGGGACATCCGTTGAAGTTTTTTTTTAGTTTTTAGTTTTTTAATTTTTTATTTTTTAAATTAATATATAAATATTATTTAATTTTTTTAAAATTATTTCTTAATTATTTATAAATTTATTTTATTTTATTTAATAAAATAATTATTATTAATTTAATTTATGTATTGTTATTTAAATAATAATTAAAATAATTTTTAAAAATCTATTAAACGGATGTGTCACATCAGTTGAAGTTTTCTTTTCTTTTTAAAATAAAAACAATAAATTAAAATATAAAATATGTAAACGGATGTCAACATCCGTTCACGGATGTCAACATTCGTTGAAGGTGAAACGGATGTTGACATCCGTTTTATACACTAGTGCAAAAAGGGCTTTAGACATCTGTTCTTTTGGCCTTTTAACGTCCGATATGTATCTGACGTCTTTGTGGGTGACGTTACTCAGACGTCGGGTAAGCTCCCCCGACGTCTATATTGATGTCGTTTGTGGCCATCTCTGACGTCTATATAGACGTCAGAGATATACCTCGACGTCTATATAGACGTCTAAGGGGGGGGTATACCTGACGTCTATATAAACGTCAGATGTGGCCACATCCGACGTCTATAGGCCCTGAAAAGTTTTGTTTGCTGTAACTCATTGGACGTCGGTTTGTGCATTGCGAGACGTCTATAGACGTCCGTTAGTGCACTAACCGACGTCTACTGGGTGTTTTTTTTTAAAAAAATTAATTTATTCTTGCAATAAAACCACACCTGAAAAGCAGAAAATTGTCCCAGAACAATATAATATAATATA
This sequence comes from Vigna umbellata, assembly GCF_029865625.1. Taxonomy (NCBI): domain Eukaryota; kingdom Viridiplantae; phylum Streptophyta; class Magnoliopsida; order Fabales; family Fabaceae; genus Vigna; species Vigna umbellata. Next base: position 15,683,377 of record NC_142169.1, on the reverse strand, counting down.
TATATATGCGTTTCATATAAAGAAAGTTCTACTTAATGTAAAAAACAATCCAATACCAAAACTATCAAGATATAAACTTAAACTAAACCTAAGCAATGTTCAACAACAAATATAAGTGTTCCTAACTCCATCTTTGCAGAAGATAAGTTGTCCACTCCTGCCTTATCTGCCTAATTGTGTCCTCTGGTATAGGAGATGTACTCTTGAAGCGCTGCAAAATGAAGAAAGATTCATTATGGTTTCATATATGTTTAAAGATGAATTTGATTTGTAATGTATTCAAGGTATGCATCATTACGTCATTTCAGTCATCTGTAATGACAGCTCGAATGATGGTCTTAATCCAACACATGACATAGAAGCCACATTCCCATGAATTTAGCTGCTGGTTATACTAAAATGAAAAACTAAATAATCAAGAATTTAGATCATTCAATAACATAGAAAATGAATTAGAACTATAAATGACTTACAACCTTTGGATACAAAATTTGAGCTAGTTGACCTCGAGATTTACCAATAACTCTATATAGATTGAAAACACAAAGTAAAATTAATATAACTATATTTATCATAAAAGTTTAAGGTGAACATCAAATTCAAAGTCATTTTTGGAGAAACACTTACCCTTGAAGCATGGTTCTCAAGTCAGTTTTCATCTTCTTGTGCAACGAACAAAACCATATAATTTTACATTGTTTGGGAATGATGACCATCAACTGCCAGTGCGACCTATCACAAAGGACAAATAGTTATTTAACTAATTAAGGAAACTTTAATAATGAACCTTTACATATAACAACACATACCCATCAATGTATGGCACAAGGTATACGTCTCTTTTTGACTCATCCATCCATGTTTGCAAATAATGTTGTTTGTTTTCAAGTGAATGGTCTGAGGTTCAACAAATCCGTACATGGAAGACCGACCTTGGTCGAACCCGATTGTGTCCATGTACCTAAAACAATAAAGTTAAGATGTTAGAAACTAGGAATCTAAATAAAAGTAATATGGAAGACAAAATTAACTATCTTACATGCACCACAGTTGAATGATGGAAATATTCAACATCCTGTCTCCCCCAATCACCTTCAATGCATCAGTCAATGTGATATATACTGGCACATGGAAGGGAAGACCAAATACTCTCAAATCCTAGTATAGTTCTAATGGTGCTCTCTTCAACTTGGGTAATCTTGTTATTAGCTTTGATAGAGGATCATCCTCCGCTTCAGCCATGTCATCATCTTCATGTATGACTGTATCATGAATCGGCTGCTTTTGAGGACGTGTGAACTGAAGATAAAAATTTCAAAGTTATCAACAAATATTTTTAAACTTAACATAGAAATATTAATAACAAAGACATTATACCTGTGGAGTAGCAATGTGTGACATGATCAATGCTCTAGGCTAGGCTATAAATGATCCTATGACCTCCCCCACAAAATTAATATCTGGAGTGGGTATAGGCACCTGAGCCTTGGGATCCCGAACCTCGTCAATCGTCACACGCACGTGGTGGGGTAATATGGGAACACCAAGAATAGTATGCCCTCCCTTAAGCACTCGTTCGACAGCCACAATGTGTGGGGGATCCCCATCAATCAACAGCTCATATTGACCGTTATACTGAGTAGGGTCTACAGTAGAGCATGATCCTCTAGTGCTGACACGAGGTGGTGTGGGAGTTTCAACGGGTCCCATGCTACCCTGCATCATGGAATGCAACTTCTCTTCAAGCGCTCTTTGTATTTCTTTTTGTTCTTGTAGTTGCTCCATGAATCGTTGCTCCATTGATCTCATGCTTTGGTTGAGTCTTTCCTCCCACTGAAGATCCATCTGCCTCAATGCCTCCTGACTCATTAATTGAGTGTTTTTCTGTGTAGGGCCAAAGTAGTCACGAAGACCAATCGCCCCAGGAACTCCATGTAAACTCCTGGGTGCTCGGGCTTTCCAATGGCCATTGTTAGAATGTCGCCCCTACCTTGGCCAGCAAATGTTCCCTGGGTCTGCTGCTCAAGCAACTCATCCTGCACATAAAAAGTCCAAGTTACTTAGAAGACATGCTATGATAGATACACAATCAAACAATGTTTAGAATTTGAACTTACAATTCTTTGTGAGATCAAGGCAGCTCAGGAAGATGTCATGTTCCCATCAAATTTAGTCTGAGCAGCCTTCCACAGCTCGTACCTAGCAGTTGCAGGTGCTAGGTCCGGGGACTCAAGCCCAAGGCATCCGCTCTAGACTTTCTAATTTTCTTTTCCAGTTTTGCATAACCACCTTGTGATAACAAGTGTGGTGCATCGTTTAGCCTTTGCCTTTCTTGGACAGCTAACCTTTTACCCTATGAAACCATGTATATTCATAAGTGTAAAATCATAAGAACTCAATTAAAGACTTTGTAGATGTTAAGAAACATACCTTCCATTCCTCTGACTCTCTCGATGCACGAAACTGTATCCACTCCTCCTCTGTGAAGGTATAATGCTGACATGGATTTTCATGTTGTTTGTTTCCAAAGACATATAGTCGTGTCAGCCTTGTCTTGAAATCCCTCCATCTTATTGTTATATGCGATAACACTTTCTTTCTAATTTGTATTGTGTATGGAATATCATAATGTTGCTGTTTAAAACAAAAAACATAAACATACTTGAATATCTTGCCATAAGAGGTTCTTGTTGACCTCTGGGACGTCATCCCAAGATGCATGAAGGATAAAGACATGGCTTTTTGCTAACTTACCTAGATAACTCTTAAACATATCAGCATTTGGCCCTAATGCCTGACCTGATCTGAGGTCAATGTCAACATGGCTCCTCTGCCCATCAACGCATCTGGATCTCACATCTGTCAATCGTCTGATGCCTCGACCACGTCTGGTCTGTCCTGATCCTGAGTCTGAGGCTGACATACCTGAAAATATATACAAGGTGAGTAATAATTCAATTATGATGAACATACATATAAAGTCAATACAAAAAATATCACAACCTATTAAGATATTGTTTTCTCCCAGATCCCTTCATTGTGATCACTACGAATTGCCTGGATGTCATCGGCAACGTCATCAACTGAGTCTTCAATGGGTCTTGATACAACAGATCTTGTCTCAAGTATATCAAGGGAATCGTCATCATCATATTCTTGCATGTTTTTTCCTTCTAAAACCACTGACCATTTTTTATTCACTGGATCATTTACGTAGAATATTTGTCTTGCTTGACTAGCCATGATAAATGGTTCATCAGTGTAATTCATCTTGTTCAAGTCTACCAATGTGAAACCAAAGTCATCTGTCATGACACCAGAATTTATATCAACCCATTTACACTTGAAAACTGGGACTCTAAAAATGACATAATCAACTTCCCATATTTCTTGTATTATTCCAAAATAACTCATGGATGCTGTGATTGGATTTTTGTCTTTAAAACTATCAAAGTGCACAGCCTCAGCTTGTAGTGTGACGCCACTATTTTGAACTCTACTTTTTTCATCTTCTACCTTTGTCTGAAAAGAAATATTGTTTATATAGTACCCACCATATGTAATGACATCTGTGTTCGGCCCACGAGATAACCACAATAAACTTTCAGAAACATGTGGAGTCGCATAAATATTTTTCTTAAACCATTGTAAGAAGGTTTTGACATGTTCATTAAGATGCCATTTTTCACTCATTCTTGGGGGTTTGATGCCTTTATTTCATTAACGTGTTTAGAAATGTAAGGAATCACATCAACAGTGTTGTTTAAGATTACAAATGAGCTTGGTCAACTTCTTTTCTACTAACACTTTGAATTCTCACACCTCGAACACCCTTACCATCACATTTTCCTTCATGTTTGTTCTTGGGAAGACCCACTGTTTCACAAGATGGCATATAACTTGAACAAAATTCAATGGCTTCTTCTGCAACGTATTGCTCTATGATTGAAGCTTCTGGTCTATACTGATTCTTGACATATCCCTTTAAGATCTTCATGTATCTTTCAACTGGGTACATCCACCTTAAGAAGACCGGCCCACATATTCAAATTTCTCTGACTAGATGAACAATCAAATGAACCATGATATCAAAAAATGAAGGTGGAAAATACATCTCCAATTCACATAGTAGTCTTATTCCTTCATTTTCCAATTGATCCAAACCTCGAGGGTCAACAACTTTCTTGCAAATGGCATTAAAGAACAAACTCAGACGTGTCATAATACCCCTAATAGAATGATACATCCTAGGAGATGTGGAGAAGCAGATCCGTGAGATTGGAGGTGCAGTGAGGCTTGAACAACTTGCTGAAACCAATGGCACAGTAGCATGGGCAGCTGCAGACTTGGAGTTTTGTGAGCAGATTGATGAAGAGTTTTGGATGTGAAGCAGCGGATGTTTGGAATTTAAGATGAATGGATATGGAGGTTAGCTTGGAGAGGTGATTCACAACTCAGAAGGCTTCCTAGAGTGGAAGGAAGTTGCAATGGAAATCAAGCTAAGAAGTGACTCTTGCAAAAGGAATTTGCTATGCATTTCAGCAGAAATTCTTTACTACAATCCAAAAGTGATTTACAAGCTTTTCCTATGAGATTTTATAGATTAATCTCAAGGCTCTAAGCACTCAACTTTCACGTGGCAGATCTGAACCCATGTGCTACATGTATAGCGTCTAAAACACGTGAAAATCAAGTTTTATGTGAAGAAAAACAATTACTCATGCAGCCCCATAGAAGGATAAGTACACCCCTTTTGTATAGAAATGTCCTTTTTACCCTTCTCCATGTTTTGGCAGATTTGGCATATCTTCTTGTTCTCCAATTTTCCATCCAAAGATAGCAAATAGTACTTGACCTTGAGGAGAATATTCATCTTGGAGCTTTTTGGCCATTCCTCTTGTGATGGGTCCTATGGTGTTAGACCTTCTTGTATCATCCCCTCCCTCTTGAGAAGGATTTGCCCTCAAATCCAAAAGATCTTCATCTTCACTATCAAAGCCTGCAAAAGGTTTAAGATCAGATACATTGAAGGTAGCATGAACACCATATTCAGGAGGAAGATCAAGTTGATATGCATTGTTATTAATCCTCCTGATCACTCTAAAGGGTCCATCTCCTCTAGGATTGAGTTTGGACTTTCTTAGTTGAGGAAATCTTTCCTTTCTAAGATGAATCCAAACTAAATCTCCTTCATTGAAGATTAACTCTTTCTTGCCCTTATTATGTTTCTTGGCATATTTCTCATTTTGTTGTTGAATTTGAATTTTAACCCTTTGATGTAAATCTTTAATAAATTTAGATTTAGATACCCCATCTTGATGAACAAAATCAATAGAATTTGGAAGGGGTATTAAATCCATGGGTGTCAAAGGATTAAAACCATAAACAACTTCAAAAGGAGACAATTTAGTAGTTCCATGAACTACTCTATTGTAGGCAAACTCAACATGAGGAAGATACTCATCCCAAGATTTGTGATTACCTTTTAGAACTACCCTTAGTAAAGTGGAAAGAGATCTATTTACTACCTCAGTTTGACCATCTGTTTGAGGATGGCAAGTAGTAGAAAAAGATAACTTAGTCCCTAATCTAGACCATAAGGTCCTCCAAAAGTGACTAAGAAATTTTGTATCTCTATCCGAAACTATTACCTTAGGTAGACCATGAAGTTTAACCACATCTCTAAAGAATAACTTTGCAATGTTGCTTGCATCATCTACTTTGTGGCAAGGTATAAAATGAGCCATTTTGCTAAACCTATCTACCACCACAAAGATAGAATCAAAACCCTAGAAGTTTTGGGAAGACCTAACACAAAATCCATACTTATCTCTTCCCAAGGGGTGGAAGCAACATTCAAAGGAGTATAAAGTCCATGAGGCATTGATTTAGATTTAGCTTCTAAACAAGTTATACACTTAAAGCAATGCCTTTGAACATCCCTTCTCATGTGAGGCCAAAAGAATTTTTCTTTCAACATGCCAAGGGTCTTTTCTACCCCAAAATGTCCCATTAATCCTCCCTCATGTGTCTCTTTAACAAGGAGTTTTCTATGTGAACCTTGGGGAATGCAAATTTTTCCTTCTTTAAAAAGATACCCCTCTTTCACATAGAATCCTCCTTGAGGCTTATTGAGACATTCCTCATAGATATGAGCAAAATCAAGATCTTGTGAATATAATTCAAGAATGTTATTAAATCCAAGAATTTGAGCTCCCAATGTAGCTAATAGATTAATTTTTCTTGACAAAGCATCAGCCACCACATTGGATTTTCCTTTCTTGTATTTAATAACATAAGTGAATTGTTCAATGAATTCCAACCACTTAGCATGCCTCTTTTGTAACTTGTGTTGACTCTTCAAATACTTAAGTGATTCATGATCACTATGAATGATAAACTCCTTGGCAACAAGGTAATGTTCCCAAGTTTGAAGAGCCCTCACAAGTGCATAGAGTTCTTTGTCATAGGTGGGGTAATTACAAGAGGCACCATGAAGTTTTTCACTAAAGTATGCAATTGGGTGTCCTTCTTGTAATAATACTGCACCTATGCCAAATCCTGAAGCATCACATTCTAGCTCAAAAGTTTTGGAAAAATTTGGCAAAGCTAGAATGGGTGCTTGTGTGAGCTTCTCTTTGAGTAGCTCAAAAGCCTTTTGTTGTTTATCCCCCCAATGGAATGTAACATCTTTTTTCACCAACTCATTGAGGGGTGAAGCAAGACTAGAGAAGTTAGGAACAAATCTTCTATAAAAGCTTGCCAACCCATGGAAGCTCCTTACTTCTCCTACATTCTTTGGAGGAGGCCAATCTTGGATGGCCTTTATTTTTTTCTGGGTCCACATGAACCCCATTTTTGGTGACCACAAATCCAAGAAATATGACACTATCAACACAAAAGGTACACTTGTCAAAGTTTGCAAACAATTTGTGTGTTCTAAGAATTGTTAAAACAACTCTCAAATGTTTTTCATGAGTTTGCAAATTTTGACTATATACCAAGATGTCATCAAAGTAAACAACTACAAACTTCCCAATGCAATCCCTAAGGACATGATTCATAAGTCTCATGAATGTGCTTGGAGCATTTGTAAGACCAAAAGGCATAACTAGCCATTCATATAATCCAAACTTGGTCTTAAAGGCAGTTTTCCATTCATCACCTTCCTTAATTCTTATTTGGTGATAGCCACTTTTTAAATCTACCTTTGAAAATATTTGTGCTCCATGCAATTCATCCAACATATCATCAAGCCTAGGAATGGGATGTCTATACTTGATTGTGATGTTGTTGATAGCTCTACAATCACAACACATGCGCCACTTCCCATCTTTTTTTGGAACAAGCAACACTGGTACAGCACATGGACTTAGACTCTTTTGAACTAAGCCTTTATCTAACAACTCTTGGACTTGTGTCTCAATCTCCTTAGTTTCTTGGGGGTTTGTCCTATAGGCTGGCCTGTTAGGAAGAACTGCCCCTGGAATGAAATCAATTTGATGTTCAATTCCTCTTATGGGTGGAAGCCCTTTTGGAATTTCTTGTGGGAATAGATCATCAAATTCTTTCAAAAGTTTTTGAATGGATGGAGAAAGAGTTGAAGTCTTTGAATCACTAGATGTGCATGTAAGTGTTCCTTGACAAAGAAGAAGATATGAAGGTTGCTCAACTTGAAGTGTATTGATTAAAGTCTTTTTGTTTAAAAGGACTTCATGTTGAGTGACCTTAGTTGGCACACTTGTTTCTATACCTCCCTTTCTTTTTGACTTTTTCTTTTGATCATGTTCTTGCTTTCTTAAAATCTTCATTTGTGCTTGATCCTTAGCCACTTGGGTAGGAGTCAAAGGATGAAGCACAAACTTCTTGTCCTTTTGATGGATAGTGATGGTATTGGTTAGACCATGATGGATAGTTTGATGATCAAATTGCCATGGTCTCCCCAATAACACATGACATGCTTCCATGGGAACTATATCACATAAAACTTCATCTTTGAAGTTCCCAATGGAAAATGCCAACTTCACTTGATTCTTGACTATTATATCCCCATCTTCATTTAGCCAATGAAGTTTATAAGGTTTTGGATGGGGTATAATATCAAGTTTCAACTTCTCAACCAACCTTGTGCTACAACAATTGCAACAAGACCCACTATCAACAATGAGAGAACAATGATTTTCTTGAATTTTACATCTTGTGTGAAAGATGTTCTCTCTTTGTGATATGTGTTCAAGACTTGGTTGGTTGCTAAGTATCCTTCTCACCATGAGAAGTTGTCCATCATCAGCATATATTTCCTCTTCCCTCTCTTCTTCCTCACTCTCACTTGTACTAGTTGGGGTGTCACTTTCACTACTATAAATGTCCTTACCTTTCAAAATAATGTTTCTTTTTGTAGGACATTGAGTAGCTACATGACCCCTTCCTAGACATTTGAAGCATTTGATTTCACTTGTTCTTGTGTGTGAGGGTGTCTCTTTCTTGGGTCTCTCTTCTCTTTTGGCTAGAGGTTTAAATGGCTCTTTTTCTTTAAAAATTTTCTTTTCAAAAGTAGGTTGAACTTGAATTCTTTTAGAAGAAGATTTTCTCAAGTTTTGTTGTTCTACCTTTATACACATTTGAACAAGATCATTCAAATCTCTATAAGGTAGAAGTTCAACCCTATCTCTTATGTCAAAATTGAGCCCACTTAAAAATCTAGCTAAAGTAGTTTCTGGACCTTCTACTATGCCTGCCCTCATCATATACAACTCCATCTTTTGTCTATATTCCTCAACTGTCATAGACCTTTGTTGTAACCTTTGGAGTTTATCCATGAGCTCTCTATTGTAGTAGGAGGGAATGTGTCTCCTCCTAAGGGCAGACTTGAGATCATTCCAATAGTGGATGGGAGGGGCTTGATGTCTAAGCCTCTCTTGGACCAAGGCAGTCCACCAATACATTGCATACCCTTGAAAGCTTAGGGTAGCTAGAGAGACCTTCCTCTCTTCACTCACTTGGTGGCATTCAAACAATTGTTCCACCTTCATCTCCCAATCAAGATAAGCCTCTACATTGTCCTTCCCATGGAAGTGAGGCAACACAACATTGACTTCTTTAGGGGGTGGGGGTGCATGAGAATTTCTCCTATGCCTCCTAGAAGTAGAAGGCTGATGAGGGTAATAATCACCCAGACTCAAAGACATCCCTCCCTCTTGAGAGTTTTCACTCTGACTTCCCCTAGACTTGCTTTTCCTTATCATTCTCAACTCATCTTGAATAACAGCATTTTGAAGCTCTCTATTGGCTTTCTCTTCATTCATTTCTCTTCTCATTTCCTTGAATTCATTAACTAAAGTTTGAAGAGAAAAATGTTCTTTTTCACTATCACTAATCCTAGGAGAATGCCTTCTAGACATTATGATGGACTTAAATGTTATTCTTGAAGTAAAGACTAGAGATTTTCACTTGAAGCAATATTCCAGGTAAGGGAGGTGATTCACTAGGAATGCTTAAGTACCAAGCCTTTTCCTTGCCAAATATGCTTCTTGCTACTTACTAGAGTCCTTAGATCAAAATCACTCTTAAATCCACTTAAGTCTTAAAGACAACAAAGAAAAACACAAAGCAAAGGAAGGACACAACCTAAACTCTAAATTCGGACCCCTAAGAGAGCTTCCTATTCGCACAAGATATATGTTATCTAGTCGAAAATTGGAAAAACCATTAAAGTGAGGTCTCCTAGGTGAGGCTTAGACTTTGGATCTAAGACACACTCACCGACTACTCAATTTTAGGTTGTGAGACTTCTTTGAGTCTAGTTACAAATGAGGGAAGAGCACTTGTGAACTCTAGCACCTCACTTGCTTGGATTTGGAACTTACAACCAAAGAAAAACAATGGAAGTTACAAAGAAATTTGGTAAATTGGAAAGGAAAAGTTAAAAATAGGCTAAGGGACAATGTATGCAGCTTTGGTTGCTCTCAAAGAACTTGAATCTACTGGATTCCAAACAATTCTCTCAGCTGCAAGGTGCCTAAACCAAGAAATTAATTTTCTGCAGTATAGAATGCTGTTGCAGTCACGGTTTTTCCTTCTTCAAGGTTCAACTTCATTCACTTTTCTTCACCAATTGAACTTCCTTTGATGCTTCCACTTGCAGTGAGCCATTTGAGTTATAGTTCACCTATCCAATAAACCAATTAGTCACAGAAACTACCACCACAATTGCCAGCAAAATCACATCCAAGTGACAGCAACACCAGGACTTTTGTCAAACAGATGGTGTGCAGAGTGTTCAAAATTCAGAAAGCAAGCAATTAAGTGGCTATCAATCACGGTGGCACATCAAAATGATCTTAGGAATGGCTCTAGAACAGAATTAAAACGCAATAAAAGACTTTAAATCAGAATCACACACGAATTGGCTATGCATTGAAAATTGACAAAACTGTTTGATGAAATTCCTGAACCAGATTTCTGCACCAGATTTTTATACACTTCAAACTTTCGAAACTGATGATGCAATGGTCCTAAGTGCCTTTTAACATATGTAATATCTCTTTTGAATTGTTATCTTAATATTTTTAATGGACCATGGCTTTTACTGCATCTAAAAATGATAAATCAAGCAAAGTAATGTAGTGCAGAATTTGACAAAAAAAACCAGCACAGTTTTGGCAGCAGAGTCAATTTTTCAATGCAGAAAAATAGACCAAATGAACAGTACTGCACCTAATTATTTTCCAGTGATTCAAACATGTTTTGATGATGAATGATGACTTGTTGGAACTAATTGGATGCATCAAAACTATATAAAACAGAAAATCACTACTGCAGTACCAGATTTCTCCTAAATTCAACAACTAGCATGGTCAAATTTTGATTCAAAAGTAATTCTGATTTGAAAACAGCAAAGAGGAGTTAGAAATGGTATTTGAAAGTTGCACAAATGCAGAAATTCAGTGTTGATGATGGTTAGCAATGGTCTAATACTAACCACACACAATTAAGCAGAATTGACTTCAATGAAACACATGCATCTCGGCCAAATGCTTGGACACTCTTGCCACATGACAAACTATTTGGAATCAACTCATTTCATCTTCCAAATGGTTCAGACAATGGATCAACCAGCTGCTGTTCAATAGAACAGTAAATGACCCTAAAACCATGGCAATACAGCACAAAAACAGAACTGAAATGCTGTCAGATTTTTAAATACAAACCTGCACAGATTTTGAGTTTGAATGGTAAATCTAAACACCTGAGCTCATTTCTGAAGTATTCATTGCTCTTACTTGGTGCAGCCACATTCAAACAACTAAGATTTTTGGTAAAACTTGGTTGAAAAACCAGATTTGATAACAAAACAGCAAAGTAACTAACAAGACTTAAGACAAAAACAGAAATGATGTTTAAATGGTAAAATAGACTCAAACAATTAATAACAGCCGAATAAAATGAAGGAAAACTCAAACAATGACAGCTAGTAGCCAATGAAATTAAGAGTAGATCCTAAACAAAGCAATGATTGATGAAACATTGCAGAAGTTTTTCAGAAAACAGCAAGACAACCAGGAAATTTTTTGACAGCAGATAAATGGAAGAAAATCTGGACTTATCTCACGGTTCTAGTTAGAACCTTGCTCTGAATACCACTTGATACATCCTAGGAGATGTGGAGAAGCAGATCCGTGAGATTGGAGGTGCAGTGAGGCTTGAACAGCTTGCTGAAACCAATGGCACAGTAGCATGGGCAGCTGCAGACTTGGAGTTTTGTGAGCAGATTGATGAAGAGTTTTGGATGTGACGCAGCGGATGTTTGGAATTTAAGATGAATGGATATGGAGGTTAGCTTGGAGAGGTGATTCACAACTCAGAAGGCTTCCTAGAGTGGAAGGAAGTTGCAATGGAAATCAAGCTAAGAAGTGACTCTTGGAGAAGGAATTTGCTATGCATTTCAGCAGAAATTCTTTACTACAATCCAAAAGTGATTTACAAGCTTTTCCTATGAGATTTTATAGATTAATCTCAAGGCTCTAAGCACTCAACTTTCACGTGGCAGATCTGAACCCATGTGCTACATGTATAGCGTCTAAAACACGTGAAAATCAAGTTTTATGTGAAGAAAAACAATTACTCATGCAGCCCCATAGAAGGATAAGTACACCCCTTTTGTATAGAAATGTCCTTTTTACCCTTCTCCATGTTTTGGCAGATTTGGCATATCTTCTTGTTCTCCAATTTTCCATCCAAAGATAGCAAATAGTACTTGACCTTGAGGAGAATATTCATCTTGGAGCTTTTTGGCCATTCCTCTTGTGATGGGTCCTATGGTGTTAGACCTTCTTGTATCATAGAAGGAGGTAATATGCCTCGAATAACAACAGGTAACAATTGTTGCATCAATACAAGACAATCGTGAGACTTTAAACCAACTAACTTTAACTCTTACATAAAAACAAGGTTACTAATATTTGAACAATAACCTTGTGGAACCTTCACACTTCTTAAAAACTTACAAAAACTTTGTTTTTCATTTTTAGAAAGAGTGTGACAGGCTGGGGGCAGATAGGTGCGTCTTCCTATTATCTGTGGATGTAACTCAGATCGGATTCCCATGTCAGCCAAATCTTGTCATGCTTTTATTCCGTCTTTGCTCTTCCCTTTCACGTTTAATAAAGTTCCAATGACACTGTCACAAACATTTTTTTCAACGTGCATCACATTAATACAATGTCTAACATCAAGTCTACACCAATATGGAAGCTTAAAAAATATTGATCGTTTCTTCTAAATGTATTTTGCAAAGGTACTTTTATGATGTTTTCCAAACACAATGTCAATGTTTTTGACTTCGTTGTACACCTGTTCACCATTACGGGGTCTGGACACAACCTCATCCTCAGCACTTCCATTAAATGTTTTTTTTAATCTACGATAAGGGTGATTACGAGGAAGGAATTTTCGATGTCTTGTATATACCGTCTTCTAACCATGCTTTAATTGAAGGTAACTAGTGTTTTCTTCACATATGGGACATGCAAAATGACCTTTAACACTATAACCGCTCAAGTTTCCATACGCTGAGAAATCATTTATAGTGCAAAACAACATTGCACGCAAACGGAACTGTTCCTCAACATGTGAATCAAACACTTCCACCCCTTCGTCCCACAATAATTTAAAATCATTAATTAAAGGTTTTAAGTAAACATCAATGTCATTTACAGGTTGTCTAGGACCCGATATCATCATGGACAACATCACATATTTTCTCTTCATGCACAACAAAGGAGAAAGATTATGTATCATCAACATAACTGGCCATGAACTGTGCTTGCTACTTAAGTTTCCATAAGGATTCCTACCATCAGTTGCAAGTGCAAGTGTTAAGTTTCTTGGATCTGCACCAAATTCTGGAAATTTTTCATCAATCTTCTTCCATTGTGGTGAATCAGCTGTGTGTCGAAGAAGATTATCGCACTTTCTTTCGTCAAAGTGTCATTTAAGGTTCTTTGCATCTTCTTTAACAGAGAACATACGTTTGAACCTAGGTATTATAGGCAAATACCACATCACCTTAGCAAGTGCACCATCATTACTTTCATCAGTAGTGTTTCTGTCAGATTTCTTTTTAAAACGGGATAAACCACATGTTGGACAATACTTTAGCGAAGCAAACTCCTTTATGTACAAAACACAATCATTAGGACAAGCATGTATCTTTTGATATTCAAGACCCATTGAACATAAAAAACATTTTGCCTCGTAATTACGAATAGGTAGAGTATTATTTTCTGGAAGCATGTCCTTCAACAACTCCAACAACTCTGTGAAACTTTTATCGGTCCATCCACTCCTTGCTTTTAAACTAAACAAATTTAAAGTTGTAGACAGACGTGTAAAGTTCGAGCATCCTGGGAACAACAGTTGCTCTGAATCATTTATAAGAGAATCATACAAATTAGCTCTTCTAAAATTATCTTCACCGACATCACGTATCATGTCCTCTAAATAATCATTCATCCATTCTTCCACATAATCCGTTCCTCGTGACGTGGTAGGTTGGTCCAGTACTTCTCCATGCCAAGTCCAAACGGTATAAGTTCTCATTAAGCCGAACATGAATAGATGGTCACGCACATTGCCTAAGTCTTGCCGTATTTGATTAAGACAACGAACACAAGGACAAAAATATGTCCCGTTCACAGACTTAGCATTTTCTTCAACATATTGCAAGAACTCCGAAACACCCTTATCATATTCTTCACTGATGCGACGTTCATTCATCCAGCTTCGATCCATACTATGCTCGTAAAATCATTCATCAGTTTAAGTTTTTTAACTCTCACAAGGTTAGGCCCTACCCATTCAAAAAAATTATTTTTCATAATTTGCAAAGACACGTGCAAAGAAGTCTACATCATAAATTTGATAAGATTTCAGCAACATTTCGCATTGGTCTCCGAAATACACGAAATGAGTGTAGTCAAGGATTACCACAATCAAATATGCATCCGGAGAACAACACAAATACTGAACCAAAATTTTATCAATCTTATCCATAAACTCCAGCGTACATGTTATAGCAAATTATGAAAAATAATTTTCTCAAACTGTCCAATCGGACAATTCAAAATTTAATACAAACGATTAAAAGATTAATCGTTTGTGTTAAATTTCAAACGGGAACTAAGTTTCACTCAATGATTTGATACTTATAATCTAACATGCCAAATATAATAACACAACTATCACATGCATATTCAAAAGCCAATAACACATTCAGACCTTCAAGTCAAAAACATGCAAACGTAAAAGCCAATAAAATGTATACACAAAAGCCAATAACATGCATACAAAAAAATTATCAACAAAGAAGCTAACCTTTTTAGCAAATTAAAAAACCAATGTAGGGAAATGGAGTAGTGTAGGCCCAAAAGCGTATACCAAAAACAGTCAAAAGCGCCGCCCAAGTTAACAAGCCAGAAACTGCACCAAAACGTAACGGAAACGAATTTTAGTCGGTTCAAATCGAAGATATTTCATGAAAGAGTAATTTAAACGTAGTAAAAGTAAATTTAAACGGTCCAAAAGAGAGGAAACGCACCTGGAAATGCAATGTGTAAGAGAGAAAACGCGGGGAAGACGATGAATAGTGAGCGTAACTCCTCGCAGGTTCGTGTTTTCAGTATAAATGGTTGTAGACGTCGGGGGCTAGGGGACCCCGACGTCTATAATATTATAGATGTCGGAGCCCTAACTAATATGACGTCTTTGTGATTTAAATATTCATATTCGCGGGGCTTATAGACATCGGGACCCCCTATAACGGACGTCTAAATGGCTGAAAAAAATAACTCCTCACCTACCCTGTCAGCCAATTAGACGTTCGTTAGGGAGGGCCCCAACGTCTATAATATTATAGACGTCGGGGCCCCTCTAACGGACGTCTAAAAATGGCTGAAAAAAAAAACTCTTCAACTACACTGTCAGCCTGATAGGCGTCCGTTAGGGGGGCCCCGACGTCTATAATATTATAGACGTCGCCCCCCCCTAACGGACGTCTAAAGGGCTGAAAAAAATAACTCCTCACCTACCTTGTCAGCACTTCGGCGTCTGTTGGAAGGGCCTTGACGTCTATAATATTATAGATGTCGGGGCCCCTCAATACCGGACGTCTATATTCCCACTTATTTACGAAAATGCCACCGATCAATAATTTACGTTGGATTTTTCGTGGACGGACGTCTATTGGGTGACGTTAAAGGCCAATTCTGCACTAGTGATAGCAAGGGAAAATTAGGTATGGGGTGGTGGAGGGAGCATTTGGTGGTGGTGGAGGGAGCAACACTCTAGTATTGATTTTATTTTGGGCCTTGTGTAGAAATGGATAGGCCTTATTTCCCAAACAAGAGGTGGTGAAGTGGTTTTGTATAAAAAATTGTTCTTTTCAAAAACTTGTAAAATCTTTAACCTTTTCTTGAAACACAAACAAATATAGATTGTAATACAATAAAAGAGATAAGGGATAGAAAGACAAACACCAAGATTTTTATACTAGTTCGACCTCAATGCCTACATCCAGTCTCTTTCAATCAACCTAAGATTGAAAGTCACTTCACTATATAAATTGAGTTATACAACAAGAATTACAGAGACCCTCTCTCAATGCAATCTCCTCTCCAACCCCAAATCTAATATAGAAGAAAAACACAACACAGAAAGAACAATCCTCTTTCTACATAAACCCTTAGAGACACCCCTCAAAGAAACCATAACCTCACATTCTCTTCCTGGCCACCGGCAACAGGGAAACCTCAATCTACAAATTGCAAAATCAACACTGATTTAATTCATAACACTTAAGAGTACAAATGATGATCAGCAAACGTAAGCACACAACAATTCCTTTAAGAATCCTTTTAATCTTCCAAACTAAGCGCTTCTTGATTCTTGGAGAATGAGCACCCCTGCAATTTCTTATCTCAACTAACTTTGTCAGATATTAAAAATGAATATTAAAAAGTTCTTTATGCAGAGAGATATGTGTCAATATATAGTTTTCTCAAGTGTGACGCATCTTAATCAATTACAATATTAATGTAATCGGTTAAGCAATTAACACTACTATACCAGAACTACATTAAAACACATTTAACAGATTAAGCATTTAATGTAATCGATTGCACAATTAATATAAGTGAAAACAATTCAAAATATGACCATTATGGTTGTTAAGACTTATCATGAAAACAGTTTTCAATGTGCACGAGATTTAACCGATTAAGAAAATCGTGTAATCGGTTAAGTATAACACTTAAGCAATTTTAAAAACTTTTTCATTTGAAAACACATCACTACACTCAACAGTCAAATATAAGAAAAGGCACGAGTTTTAATCGATTATACATATAATGTAATCTATTAAAATTTGCAATTTGTCACAATTAAGCATTTGCTGATGTCTGATGAATCTAACTGATTACATAAACATTGTAATCGATTAATTCATACAGATATACTTGGTACAAAGAGTTTTGTCATTCAAAACCATGAATATGCATACCACAAATATAAACTCATGTATAACCATAGTAAGTATGCAAAACAAATAGTTCAAGCACAAACAAACATATAAACACAATTTTGCATATTAAAACATTTATGTTGTTGTGCAAATAACTTATTGAAACATTTATGTTGTTGTGCAAATAACTTATTGAAACATTTTTGTTGTTGTCATCATAAAAAACACACAAAGGTTTGGGTTTAGCTTTCACACAGCTCCCCCTATCAACACCTTGTATTTTGGGTCATGTGGAATAGCGTTTTGACCACTCAACTTCAAAAAAGGGCGAAGGCCCAATGTTGACCAATGTGGGACATCTAAATAGTTTTGTTGACCAAGGGAGTCAACGTTTTTCTATAGCTTGGTGAGTAAGAGAAGTGGGTCATCCACTCTTTGTGAAAGTGGCCATGTGTCATGCTAACTATTGAAAAGAAATTTTTTCTTCGCCCAAAAAGCTAATAAAATGCAAGCAATCCCCTGAATGTTGCATAGGGTACTAACTCAGATACCAATCTAAGGACTTAGTCCTTATTAAGCTAGAATTTGTTAACCTTGCTAAACTATTAAAAATAATGAGGCAATAAAAATGAAATTAAAGAAAGAAAATCTAATTGACAATGCATACTTCTAACCAATTGGACCTATTGGATGCATGAAAAGGATAATGATGGAAGGAATGCCTAAGCAAATGCAAAAACGTATTTATGCTCGACAAAGTTGCAATGAAATCAGCCACTATTTTTATCACTTTAAAGATTATATGCTTTAGGAAATGGTGTATGCAAGGGTGGAAAACAATATAGAATTTATGCTTCTGAATTAAGCAATGGGTTTAGTCAATTTGAAATTGATTTTATCTTTGAATGCAATCATGGCTCCTTAAATGATTGTATGAAAAATGATTTCACAAACTTTAATCGATTATGTTAATAGTGAAATCGATTATACTATTTTTCTCTGTTTCTTTGCTTTGTCAAAAATCTAAGATTGTGTTAAAACTTAACCGATTTCAAAACTAATCAAATCGATTAAATTGTTGCACCGGACTTTTGAAATTCTAAACTTTTTAAATGGGCTTGTTCCTAAACTGGATAGATTCACACCTATATAAATAAGATTTGCAAATCTGAAATGTAATCATTTTATCTAAAGCTGATACTTTAAAACCCTAAACTAGAAAAGATCCTCTGTAAAATCCTACTCAAAAATGGCTTCATCTTCATCATCCAAATTTTGGAAGAAGGTTGCTCGGACTGAGTGGAATGCTAGTCCAACTGGGTGGATAAGGGATGACGCGGCTCGAGAAATTTTCTTATGCTGGAGAAAAATCAGAACTGTGGTTCCTCATAAATCATTGGACCTTCAACTATTCAGAAACGAAGGGTTTAACTTCTAGGAATAGATTGTTAATCAGGGACTTGCTGACTTCGTTCAAATGAAAGGTGACTGTTATCTTGATTTAGTTGAAGTGTTCTATACTAATATGAAAGTCATGAGTGAGGTTATTCATTCTCAAGTAAAATGTGTAAATATTATAATCGATGATGATGTCTGGCTACTTGTCGCTGGTCTTACGGCTGAGGGATATATGTCTCATATCCGTGATTCTGATACCAACATTTGGTTGACCAAGAAGGCAATATATAGAGATTGTTTGATATATCTAGGGAGGTATAAGATGAACAAGTTGTATCTTCATAATGGATTAAACAAGGAAGAAAAAATGTGTGCTTATGTCCTTGCTTGGTCGTTACTGCCTGAGAGATTTTTACATGAGAGAATGACAATGGAAGATGTGTTTCTTCTCAATGCCATAAAGACAAGGATACCAACCAACTCGGTTGTTGTCTTGAAAGACCATATGATTGAAGCTGGAGTTAACCATGAACACAATCTACCTTATGGGGTGCTCATTAGTAAAATCCTAGTGCTTCAACAAGTGGATGTCTCTAGGGAAACCATAATTATATACAACAGATCAAATGAAATTGGGAAAGCAATATTGATGCATTGGGTTGAAGAAAACTGTGGATGGCTGGTTTTTCAGGGATGAGCAAACTTTCGTTACAAACTTGGCTGGTCCTTCTATTTCTGATGAAGACCACTCTACTTTCATTCCACAGACTAAATTTGAGAAATATGTTGTGGATCAGTTTAAAAGAACATTTATGTTCAAAATTGAAAAGAAAGTGGATGTGCTTGTCAAGAACCATATTATCAATGACTCCTCAACAGATGAATTTGATGATGAAGATGAGTCAACTGATGACGATTCTATGGATATGTCTGAATCAGAATAGGGGTTTAAAATCAATGTCAATTCTGTTTTATTATTTTGTTGGTCTGAAAAATGTAATATTGGTTTTTAAGCCATTCATATTTTGGTGTTCTACTTGTACTCGTTTTGCTTATATCAATGAATGAAATGAATTAAGTTTGAATTATATCAAATTGGTTGATGAATTGATTGTGATTGATTATATTTGTTTTATGTATGCAAACTGAGCTATTCTCTGTTATACTTATCCTTTTTGCATAATCATACTAAATTTGATGATTCTGTTATTTCACATTTATACTTAAACTGTACTAACACTCAACAAAGATTGAGAAGAATGTGATTTATAGGTCTGTGACTATATAAAAAGTGTCTACAGGAACTAGCATTGATCTGATTTAAGATATGAGTGTTGATAGGGGGAGCAATATAAGTGTTAAACCCAATCCCTACATTGATTGTAACAACACTTATATGTTTTCACGACAACCACAGAAATGTGTATTTGTGATTGATACATGTGTTGGCATGTAAACGTTTATTTATGATTGATACATATGATGATATGTTGTTTGGTTTGCATACTTCTATGATCATAATTGGGTTTATATCTACTATATGCATACTAAAGGTTTTTGTGTGATAAGACCACAAGCACAAAGCAACTCTGTATGAAATAATTGATTATAGTGATGTTGTAATCAATTAAGTTCATCAGATAGCTTATGTTTTAAATTGTGGCAAAACAACAAGTTTTAATCGATTACATTAAGTGTAGAATCGATTAAAACTCGTGTCTTTGCAAACATCTTTCTGGATTGTGCTATGATGAGTTTTGTGTTGAAAATGTTTTCAAAATGCCTAAGTGTTGTACTTAATCGATTACACATTTTATGTAATCAATTAAGTTTGTTATACTTTGAAAACTGTTTGTTGGTAAGTCTTAACTGTCTAAATAGTCATATTTTTATATGTTTTAACTTACGTGATAAAGTCAATCGATTACATTATGTGCTTAATCTGTTAAATCTGTTTGAATGTTTTTCAGGTGTAACTCTGTTACTAATGTAACCGATTAGATTCTGTTATGAGAAAACTATAAATTGACGCATAGCACACTACTCTATAGACTTTTGATCATTCTAAATTTTCATATCTGATATTTGTGAATTGAGAAAAGAGTTATAGGTGTCCTAAGACGCTCCAGGAAACAAGATACATAGAAGTTGATAATCTTGAAGGTTTCTTGAAGAACAAATTTGGGTTTTCATTATTGATCAACTACTGCACTACTGAGGTGTACTCTTGATTGATCAGATTTCGTTTTTAGCAATCTTGGATTGTGTTGTTCCCTGTGCGTGCAGCCAGGAAGAAGAGCGTGGAGTTCTTTGTACTTTGAAAGGTGTCTCAAAGGGTGAGTGCAGAAGAGGATTATTCTTGCTGTAGGGTTTTGTTGTTGGTTATATTAGATTAGTGAGTTAGAGAGGTGGTTACACTTGAGAGGTGGTCTTTGTAAAGCCTTGTTGTAAAAACTCAGATCTTTATAGTGCAATTGGCTTTCATTCTCAGGTTGATTGAAAGGACACTAGATGTAAGCATTGAGGCCGAACCAGTATAAACCATGTGTTTGTATTTCTTTCCTTATCTCTTTTACTTTCATTGCATGCGCTTTATTGCTTGGATTTCAAGATAGATTAAAGATCATTCTTAATTTACGAAAAGATTGAAAAAGTAATTGTTTTTATTGATCACCAATTCACCCCCTCTTGGTAAGAGAAACAAGACACTTCTTTTCTTATAGCTTCAAGTGAGGAACATTATGTGAATATCTTCTTTGTCTCTAACGTAAGACTTTTTGGTATTTGATCTGTAGTACTGTTGATGCATGTAATATAGCTTATTTGCAAAATTAGAGTAAATTGTGCATGTAGAAAATATGTTTTTTTTATCATTTTTGTTGTTTTTGAACGTTGAGCATTTAATGTCATTTAATGCTTGCTCATAACAACAAAGTGCATTTCGATTTTCTAATGTTGGGTAGCACTTTTTGATTAAGCGCTTCTCTCTAAGGATACCAAGCATATATATGTACTTCCTCATAAGGTGAGGTATTTGTTAAGCTCATGGCATCATGAGTTTGAGGTATTTCTAAAGTTTAGCTTGCTTAAGCTTTCTTAACATTTTAATCATAAAGTCTTTTAATATGTTTTGTCAAACACATTGTCTGAACCTATTTTGTTTTTGAGAGAGGTTGAATACCTATTCAAGGTATTATAAACATTGAGCGTTTAACTCAATCTCTCTTGGACGCTTCTAGACAGAACATCGTTTAGGCATGTGTCTGGGTGTTTTAGCCTAGATGTTTTTCTATTTTCTAAGACATGAGTGTTTACCTATATTTTCTATGTTTGGGGTTCAGGCTCTAAGTCTTATGTTTTCACCCCAAGTTTTCTAATTATTATCCATTTTAATGTTATTTGATTAAACTTCAAAACATGAGAATTTTTGGACACATAAACAATTTTGTCTTTAACACATAAATCTTGTACCGTGCAAAACATTCCAGTTAAGAAACTATCTACCACTACTCAACGCTCCCCAAAGGCATGCAATCCTCAAAAGTCTTCACCAAACCATCAACCCCAACCATATCAACACTTTGATTACCTTCTCCTTCACCTCTCACAAAATAAAGACTATGAACCTCAACCTTCATCTAATGACCATCAAAACCTACCCATTTTTGAGCCAGTTCCAAGACACATCGAATAAATACCCTATGGCATTCTTCCATACCAATCATCGTACCATAACAAACCTTCATTAGCCTATCTTAACCTACCACCAAATTTCATTGTTGCTCTTCCATGACCAGTTATCACTAGAAAAATCCATCCTAATCTCATTCGTTCACCCCATACCATATACCCACAGGAGCAATGGCATATGTTCGTCAAGCATGCCCCTCTTCAATCCATCATTATTTTGTAGAGAAATAAGAGATAAGAACGACAATGGAGTTATCCATTGAAGAAGGACAACAACCATCATCAACTACAAGTGTCTACATCAGTAACGTGAAATCTTATACTCCTCAATACCAATTTGTCGTCATTCATCCCTTAGATGTAAAGGAAGATCTTCTAGCAGCGTTCTACACCAACATGGCACTAACAATGCTGTAACTGAATCAATACTAGAGACAGCATATTCAAATGCAACAGAGACGTCTAGACCCAACCATGTTTCAACAAGTCCCCTCTCCTTCAAGAATGAGAATGGAAAACATCTTGGAGGAGTGTGTCTTTTACAACCCAACCGCTTCTATCACTTTGATGACACCAATGTTGCTTTCTTGGTAAACCCTAATGATGTAGGCTACTGGCTCATACCAGATTAAAACAAAAGTTTTGTAATGACAAATTTCAAGAGAAAAAAAAGTTATATAAATCATTTTGATTTTATTAAATATTATATAAATCATTTTGATTTTATTAAATATTAGTCCCTCAATTTAACATAATTGTTTTCTTCGTCCTTCAAAAGATCTACAAATTAGTCCTCTAAAAATTAAAATTGTTTCTTTCTTTCTATTAAAAAATAATTTATAGAAATTAGTCCTAAAAATTTATGTTAGCCCGTTTGTTTCTTCTTCGTTAGTATTGTGACAAATCGAGCAATAGTATTCTCCGCTCCATTACTGACTCAACTATTTACTTTTTGTTTTCTTGAAAGATTAAAAATAACATATATAGTAAAATTCAGAAACTCAATATTTGAATATTTAATTTTAGAAATGATTATTTTAGCCCATAAGATAAATTTGATATTTTCTCATACATGATCAATCTTGAATAAAGATAAATAACATTACCGAAATTTTGGTCAAGAACTAATTAAAATAAACTTACTGGCTATCTCTTCTACAAATATCCGCACTCAGAATCCAATATTTTTTTTATATATTTTAATTTACTAATAAAATAAGTATATGATCGAAATCTACCACGATATCATGCACATAAATATACTCATTCAAACTATATAAAATAAAAAGCACAGGTTAATCATTTAGGAGAATGTCTAAGTACACTATTATCCAAATATATTATTTCTCTTTCACAGACCTTCTAACTATATTTTATCTACCTACACTTTGGCTTGTTCCTAAATTTTTTATTTCATCAGAGGCTGCACAATAAATTAAGTTGTTGACTTTTTATTTTCTCTAATTAATTTTACAGTATCAATGATTATTATTAAACTTTAAACTATATGAATAAATATGCATTATCTTGGTGGATTTTAGCACGAGCTAGTGCAAAAATACAGCATCGTGGGCCACTGTCTAATATAGTGGTTATTGTGACATTTTAAAATTATTTAAAGTTCGGTCCTTTAGAAAAATGAATTTGCTAGTTTTGATAAATGTTCAACATCCTATCCATAAGAGGGTACCAATCCAAATAAATATATTTGAATCTTTAAAATAGTTAAATATAATTAGATATAAACTATTAATACGATATTTTGTATATTTATTGGGGTTAAAAGTGTGATGGTAAATAAAATATTCATTTTTAAATGATTTTTTTAATTCAAAGGTATTCATTCTTTTTTTCTTTTTCATCTTATTGTTAACATAGTGGCTTTTGGAAAAAGTAAAGTTACCTTTTTTATGTACCTTTTATAGCAACTTTATTAAAAAATCTAAAAAAAAATTTAAACAAATACCAATTGGTGATTTTAGTAAGAAATAGTTATAATATTTTACTAAAATTTCAAATTGGAATATTTTAAATAAAAACATCAATGAAAAAGAATCAATATAAATAGGTTACTACTCTTCTTTCCGAAAATTATTAACAAAATCGGTTTCACGCCAGGAATTTGGTGATCCAAAAATTAGATATTCCAATTAACTTTTTTCAAAATTCAGGGTGGAAATTGTAATTGTGGATTCTTCAAGATTTTTTTCTCAATTATTTAATTTAATGTTTCAAGTTCTTTTGGTTCAAAGATTTGAGTTTTAAGTTAAGCCAAAATGTTTGCACTCTACTTAGTTTCTAAGTAAACATAAATTTGGTTAAACCAGAATTGGTATCCTTCTTTTAAATATTTCTTTTGTAAAACATTCTTTAAGTTTTAATCTCCGGTTTTATATTATTATTTTAATTTTAGTATTTACAAAGTTTAAATACGTTTTTAATCTTTATAAATATTATTGTGTCATTATGGTTTCTGTAAACGTATTTACTAATTTAAATCTTACACAATTTGTAGTCTTTATCATAAATTATGGTTTACATTAAAAATGGAAAAAGTAATTTGATAAAAAAATATAATTTAAATTAAGATAATTATATTTTTTAGATATATAATTTAAATAAGTAATATATTGGTCATATACTATTAATAAGATAATTATATATATATATATATATATATATATATATATATATATATAATTTTTATTTCTTGTTTATTATAATTTTTATTAGGTTGTAATATAAATTTTTTCCTAGTTAAAAAACAGTTTTCTTTATAATTAAAAACTAATAAATTATATTTTATAATTTTAGAATTAATTTTGTTTCAATTCCAAGTATGATGAAATAACATCGTTAAGGTCAATCACTATATTCAAGTTATTGTTTATTTTAGAGTATGGAATTTTGGCACAATATTATTTTTGAAAGACGTCTTGAACGATGGAAGGAGGAAAGAATATTTAAACTATCCCAGATCAAAGAACTTTTTTCAAAATTGTAATTCTCACTTTTCTAAACTCTTTTGGAGTTGCTCTTTTTTAGACTTCTTCTATCATTTCTTTCAAGGTTCCACTTCATCTCATTTTCTTCATGCTTAGGCGCCTTCATCATCTTCATCAAGGGACCTTCATCAACTTGGTTGAAGGAGCTTCCATTATTTGATATCATGAGCAAAGGTCATTTCCTTGGAGGTCTAAAAGAGATAAGTGTCTACCCATTTCGTGTTGTCTCATTTAATCCTGCCATGTTTTGTGTTGTTTTTTTTATCCATGTATGTGTTTCATGTGTTTTTAAATTTTGATTCAAACTACTTGTTCTTCTTGAAGCATCTAGTTTGTGTTGTAGGATTTCCATTTTCCATGTGAATATGTGTAGAATTTTCTCTATGTTTCATAGGTATGGGTTATGTTTTGAGTCTTTTTCTTTGATTTTATGATCTATTGTTTTGTCTAAAGTTTTGTTGAATCCAAATTGTCATTACTTTCATGTTCATTTTACAAATATCAAAAGTTGAAAAATCATTTTATATGTTGCACCAATTTTTTGAGTATTTTCTACGTCTTGTATGTGGCATGCGTTTTGGGTATTGTGTTCTTGTATGTTCATGCTTGTTTGTAGTGTCTTAAACAAGTCTTAGAGTTAGGTTTCCGTAAAGTCTTTTTCAAATTGTCAAAATACAAATTAATTCCTTAGAGTCTTAAATAATATAACCTTTTTTAAGAAGTTTTTCAGTACGCATTTAAAAAAATAAAACAAAATATAATATTTTTTAAAATTAATTCATAAAACGTCAGTTTTTAAAGAGAATATTAAACTCATTGAACAGAAGTAATTTTAAGTTAAAAAATATTCTATTTTTTTTGAACTTTTCTGTTTTAATAATATTTCTTCAAACATTATCCAAATAAAATATTGTATATTAGAAGGGAAAACCTAATTCATATGATGTGATCCAACACCTTATCTATCATAAAGCAACAACTTATTTGAGGATTCATTTACCATATTTGTTTAACACATTGAAATGTCAGTCAATCAACTTACATATAGTTCATAGTTTATCGTTTCCGCACATTGTTCTAAATTAAATATATTATATCTATGTCACGCCGTTATCGTAATCGATTCACCAAGCACAAGATGTTACGCGCACCCGTAGAGTACTCAAATATCAAAATATACGTTTCTTTTAGTGCGATATGTTGTGAATTTCTTTGCTGATAAAAAAATATGTTGTGTATTTAAGAAATCTGATTAAAATAATTTGACCATGAAAACACTATTATTGTAGTTAATAATAGACATTTAATTTAAAAATTAAACTCGTATTTGTCAAGTGTGATAAAGACGATGTTGATAAAACATAAAATAAAATATCGCCTTCTTATTCCTTGACTCAAATGTCTGCAGCAAAGGGG
This sequence comes from Vigna umbellata, assembly GCF_029865625.1. Classification (NCBI taxonomy): domain Eukaryota; kingdom Viridiplantae; phylum Streptophyta; class Magnoliopsida; order Fabales; family Fabaceae; genus Vigna; species Vigna umbellata. Next base: position 15,656,851 of record NC_142169.1, on the reverse strand, counting down.
GAACCGACAGTTCTTATCTGACAAGCATCCACTTTCTTTTTAAAAGCAAAATCATGCAGAATAATAATATTAAATAGCAAGCAATATGATTAATAAGTTGTATTTGTTTTTAACTTAAATTCAATGTCATATTAAACAAAATACTACACACCTTTACTATTTTTTAAATCAAGTTACAAGGCAGCAGGCAAGTTGACTTTTCTATACACTACTCTATGGTCTTCATCAAGATTCTGAATTTCGTAATCATAAGTAGTAGCTAATCAAATAATTTTAAAAAGAAAGTAAAAAGTATAGTTGGATTGAGACAAACAAATCAATTTTACATTAAAAAGATTATTAAATAGTCACTAAAATAAAGATAAAAAATATTAATCACTATATTAAGTTAGATACTATTTTAATAATTAAAAGTTAGTAATATCTAATATAATTTCTATTATTAATATAAATTTTTTGAATTTGAATCGAAAATTTGTATCTAATATTAGTTTTTAAAATTTTATTTACTTACTGTTATTCTAAATTAGACCTTATTAAATAAATACTAATTTAAATTTAAAAATTAATCTAGAATCTAATATCGGTGAGTAACTAAAATTTTGATGATTAATATTAGAAAGTATATTATTTTTTTATTCAAAAATAAATTATAAATTTTTTTATTAATGATAGAGATTATTTTAAATATTAATAATTTTAGTTTATATAATGTTATATAATTTAGTTAATAATGATTTATTATTTTTTATTTTTAAATTAGTTGTTATCTAATGACTTTTTATAATACTATTATTAGTTGATTCGATCTTGTCTCATATTTGATAGAAAATATTATCATTGATCAAATACAAGTAAAAATATCAATACGTGTAATAAAAAAATAAATATTTTTTGAAGATTCAGATAAAATATGAAATATAAAAACATATAGACCTAGAAAAACTTGAATAGAAGAAATCTTGAAAGGACATGTATCTTGGAAAATGAAAACGAAGGCAAAAAAAGTACAAAAGGTTAATTTCGAATTGAATTCGAGAGAGATCAACCTCTCTAGAAAACGTATTGATAAAAAATAATCAACGAAGAAAAATCGTTGGAAAGATTTTTAAAGAAAGGAGATTTAGAAACAGTTAGAATTTAATTATCAGTTAAAGAACACATACATGCAATTGGTATAGGTTGAATAACTTGAACACAATTCAAGATGTTTCGAAAGTTATTTTTTGAAATTATAAATTTTCACTTTTACCATTATATATGGAATATGATAGAGATTTTGTAAGTGTATTGTCAAGAGATTTACCTCAATAAAACATTCTAACAAGTTTTATTCTTCACTTCAAATCTAAAAAGTGAAAAACTAAACTAAACTGCAAAGTAACATGAGTGGAAATGCATAGAGATTAAAGGAATATGAGAAGAATCAACCAATGTCCATTTAAAACTGAGTATCCATGATGCTCCAATGGTAACAGAACCCAAAAAGTAAAGGAAAATGTGAAATCCAGAAAATCAGCCGTGTTTTGCCTCCTCGCCTTACGTGCGCTGCTTTCTGCCACTCTAACGCACAAACTGACCTAATTTTTACTCTATTTGGGCCCTTCCCTCTTCAGCCCTCCAAAATTAAACAACAATAGTCTAGAAATCAACATAAAAAGAATCAACTCAATTGGAAACCTTTAGAGTTGAAAATTTTGTGTTTTAAGGTTGCACTCAGTGACAATTAAGTGACGTAACAGGAATTACCATTTTAAGTTATGTTGGACACTAATAAATGACATTGGGCGATACCAAGATAGAGAACACGGTTCAAAAATGCGTTGAACGCAAATGAATCGCAATGGTCGTGCTACAACTCGTACAACATTCTAAAATTTACAAGTCTAAGCTAAAATTGAAAGATAAAATAAACATAGATGCTGTGGGAGTGTAATAAACTTTAATATCAGAGTATAGAAGTTTATACACTCTTTTATTGTTTTTACCATCTTTTTTAGATATCACAACTTTAATTCAATAACTAGTTTTCAATCTTATATCTTTGCAATTTAACGCTTTTATACGTTTTCTTTTGTCTTTTTTACATTAGAACCCTTAATTATTGTTTTCTTTAGAACGAACTTACTCAATGAACTTAATTGAAATGTGTTTATCGGATTTACACCTAGGTTAACCTTTATACTACATTAGTAAGGGGGAAAGCTTAGTTTAGTTTGATTATGCTTATGCGACACCAAAGATCTTTATCAAAATGGTGTTGTTGTTGGGGAACACATGCCATTAACTCTCATTGATTGATTTTCTTTCTTTTGTTTGCATAACACCTCGATTTCTGATATGTCACGGGTTATTAAAAACCGGAAAAATTCAAAATTTATCATTGCACGAAAACGTACTTAAAAAAAACTTTATCCAATTACATTATTTCGAGTAATAAAATAACGAATGAAATACTCCAATTATATTGTCTTAACTTGTAAAACAAAATAGTTTTAATTGAATCCCAAGGTTTTCCCCCATCCTCTCTCGAGTCTATCATGCCTCTAGAACATCTCAAATATCATTTACTCACATATAACACATTATACTATCATCGTCGCACTACTACAAAAAAGTGCATAGATAACATTTTTTCATCATATATAGCGCTTTTTAAGTGCTATCTATATCTACGCTATCTATTAATAGCTAGTGCTTCTAAAAAAAGCGTTATCTATTGACAGTCATCAATAGATAACACCTTTTATAAAAAGCGCAATCTATTGGTCTAAATTTTTTTTAAAAAGAATAATTAATTTTAGAATAAAATATTTCAAAAAATATAAAATATTTTTTGAAAATAAAATATAAAATATTAGTTTTATTATGCACAAACCTATGCTATCTATTGGTTCTATTATATATAAAATATATATATATATATATATATATTATAATATTGAGAAAAATATGACAAAAGTTTCAAAAAGAATGTTCATTAATATGAAATACAATAATATTTCAAAATATAATCGTTAAGTCGTCTAGTACGTGTCATGACATAACATTGTTTTATAAGATAATATATACAATTATAACATATATATCCTATCAGTACTTATAAGCATGTACATCATCATAACATAACCTATAAAAATTGTACTAATTACATGTAAACACCAATTTTTCTTAACTTCAATGATTTGACTGTTACAATATTGTTCACGTAGACCATAAGGTCATACATAAGTAAGTTCATGACAATTGTACAACATTATTTCTATTCCATATTATCTATAAATCACTTCTCACGTCTAGACTCAACCAACATCTTTTCGAAAATAAAACCACTACACATTCATAAATTAAAGTCATTTATTCTTCTTTGAAATTTTCACTTTAACCTTCCATATAATCTTATTTTCTTTTTAAACTATGTATCATCATCTCAAAGAAATTCCTATTATTTTCACGGACGTTCATTCAAGGTACATGTTCATATTTAATCACATATTGTTACCCTAGACTAGTTAATTTTCACTCGTTATTGGTTTCCACTAGACAATCTTGATATCCACCGGTACACTGCCTAGTAATCCTAGTATTAACAAGTGTTTTAATTCTCTTCAGAATGTTTTCTCTTTCCTATTTTCTTTCTACTTACAAATCATAAGCTAATATTACAATAATGCTTGAGAGTGTTTCTTTGCTTTTTATCTTCTCAGATATTTTCTTCGAGCTTGAGCTTCTTTGTGCTTTTCTCTAAACGATACTTTTCTTCTCTCTGTAGGATGATATTTTCATTGAAAGCTATCCTCCAAATACTTTCTATGAATCATCTTTTATTTAAAGGCTCTTCAAAATATATCTATTAGACTAAGCTCTAGCCTTGAATCTTGTGTCTTCTATATAATGTCATTTGAAGCAGTCGTTAGTTAAAGTCAACTTGTCAAAGCATACATGCTTTTTTAGTAATTTGATGGAAGTAGGTTGTACTATTTTTCTAGCATGACTTTTGATGGACAGAACATTCTATGAATATCTTCTTTGTCTCTAACGTCCACTTTTGATATATTTCAAAGAGAGTAGGTGGATGCGTGTAGTAGGTTATCTCCATAAAATATAGTAGATATGCATGGAGTAGATATGTTTTTTCTCTTATCCCTTTTTTTGTCTTTCAACTTTGGGCATTTAATGACATTTAATTCTTGTTCAGAATAATAAAGTGTTTTTTACATTTATCATTGAGGTAGCGTTATATCATTTAAGCTTTTCTCTAAGACAACAAACATTGAATAAGAACTTCAACTTTGGACGAAGTGAAGGGTTTAGCTCATGGTATCGTCTAGTCTATTGTAAGCGCTTTTAAGATTTTTGTTTCTTTAGCTAGAGTGTTTAACAAGTTTTGTCTTCTACATGTTTCTGGAATATATGTTGAGACACTTAAGGATTTTACCAAAAGCATTATCTCGACACTTTAACATCCTTATCCATTTGAGAGTTTAATTGATTATCGTTTGGTACAATATAACTTTCTCGTTTAGCACAACTCTCATAAACGCTTTGACTTGGAAGTTGTTGGGTGTTGCGTTTGGATGCCTTAATTTGAGTTGTTTTATGTTTCTTTTATGCCTAAATGTTTTCCTAAGGTTTCTCCTATGTTACTAGATGATTGGGGATTTTGAGCCTAACACTTATGTTTCTACTTATCCTATTATTATAGTTATAGCATCTTCAAATTCTCATTTCATTTAATGTTATTTCGTTAAACTTCAAAACATATGAGAGCATTTAGATATATAAATCTTATAGACGATTTTGTCTTAACACCCTACACTCACTAGTGCATAATTAGCCTTTAACGTCACCCCGTAGACGTCGGTCCACCAAACAACTAACGTAAGTTATTGACCGGTGACATTTTTGTAAATAAGTGTGCATATAGACGTCTGTTAGGAGGGGCCCCGACGTCTATAATATTACAGACGTCGGGACCCCTCCTAACGGACGTCTATATGGCTGACATGGTAGGTGAGAAGTTATTTTTTCAGCCATCTAGACGTCCGTTAGGAGGGGCCCCGACGTCTATAATATTATAGACATCGGGGCCCCTCCTAACGAACGTTTATATGGCTGACAGAGTAGGTGAAACGTTCACCTAGACGTCAGGGCCCCTCTAAACCGACGCCTGTAATCCCCGCGAATATGAATTTTTAAATAAAAAAGACATCATATTAGTTAGGGCCACAAAGTATATACTATTATAGACGGCGGACCCCCCAACACCCGACATCTAGAGCTATTTATACTGCAAAACGCGAACCCGCGAGGAAATGCTCACTGTTCATCGTCTTCCCCGCGTTTTCTCTCTGAGACATTGCATTTCCAGGTGCGTTTCCTCTCTTTTGGACCGTTTAAATTTACTTTTACTCCGATTAAATTACTCTTTGATGAAATATCTTCCATTTGAACGGATTAAAATTCATTTTCGTTACGTTTTGGTGCAGTTTCTGGCTTGTGGTTGGGTGACGCTTTTGACTCTTTTCGGCCTATGTTTTTGGGCCTGCATTACTCCATTTCCCTGCATTGCATTTTTAATCTGCTAAAAAGGTTAGCTTCTTTGTTGATAACTTTTTTGTATGCATGTTATTGGCTTTTGTGTATTCATGTTATTGGCTTTTGCGTATGCATGTTTTTTACTTTTAGGTATGCATGTGTTATTGGTTTGAATATGCATGTGATAGTTGTGTTATTATAATTGGCATGTTAGATTATAAGTATCAAATCATTGAGTGAAACTTAGTTTCCCGTTTGAAATTTAACACAAACGATTAATCTTTTAATCGTTTGTATTAAATTTTGGGAAAATTATTTTTCATAATTTGTTATAACATGTACGTTGGAGTTTATGGATAAGATTGATAAAATTTTGGTTTAGTATTTGTGTTGTTCTCCGGATGCATATTTGATTGTGGTCATCCTTGACTACTCTCATTTCGTGTATTTCGGAGACCAATGCGAAATATTGCCAAAATCTTATCAAATTTATGATGTAGACTTCTTTGCATGTGTCTTAGCAATTTTTGAAAAATAATTTTTCTGAATGGGTAGGTCCTAACCTTGTGAGAGTTAAAAAACTAAAACTAATGAATGATTTTACGAACATAGTATGGATCGAAGCTGGATGAATGAACGTCGCATCAGTGAAGAATATGAGAAGGATGTTTCAGAGTTCTTGCAATATGTTGAACAAAATGCTAAGTCTGTGAACGGGACATATTTTTGTCCTTGTGTTTGTTGTCTTAATCAAATACGACAAGACTTAGGCATTGTGCGTGACCATTTATTCATGTTCGGCATAATGAGAACTTATACCATTTGGACTTGGCATGGAGAAGTACTGGACCAGCCTACCATGTCACGAGGAACAGATTATGTGAAAGAATGGATGAGTGATCGTTTAGAGGACATGATACGTGATGTCGGTGAAGATAATTTTGGAAGAGCTAATTTGTATGATTCTCTTATAAATGACTCAAAGCAACCGTTGTTCCCAGGATGCTCGAACTTTACACGTGATGAGTGCATATTTATGCCCACATTTATGCTTTAAAGTTCAAATTTTTGATGGGATAATTGTGCTTAAATGGTTTATTTTAAGTGAATTTGTGATGATTGGAATTGTTGGGTTTGGGAAATAAAGAGACGTAAAAAGTCAGTTTTAGTGCATAAATTATTCTTGGATGTTCTAATGTTTATTTGTGCAGCTGAGAATATAAGTTTTATTGGTCCAAATGGCAATTCAAGGCCCAAAATCAGATTTTATTTGGAAAATTCAGAAGGGGTTAAAGTTCAGATGGAGGAAATTTCAGGGTATTTGTGCAATTTTGGAAAGTCAGAAAATCTAAAAGATAAAATTCAGTTGTTGAATTTAATTTGGGAATATCAACAGAAAATATCTTCCAAATAATTTTATCAATATCTAAATCTTTTAGTTATTTGGAAGATATAGGATATAAGATAATTGAGTTAATATCTATCAAATATTCTTTAAAACTGATTTAATCTAATGAATATTTGAAAGATATAATATATCAACAGAAAATATCTTATCAACAAACTATTCAGAGTCCAAGCCCAATCAAGCCTATATAAAGAGACCTAAGGGAGGCAGAAAAAGGGGACTTCACTTCATTCATTCATTCATTCTCTCATACTCCTCTCACTTTTCTTTCATCTTGTATTCAACTCCATTCATGGAGAGCTAAGCATCTAGGGCTAGTCTGCTGTAATTCCATGACGGATTCTGAGGTTACGTTCAGTTAATGCAATTGTTTACTTTGATTATTGATTTAAGTTGTTCTCTCTATGTCTTTCATCTCTCTATCTTGTTAAAAGTAAAGATTTTTGCATCATAATTTGTTTGAATCTACATGCATATTGATTATATGAGTTTTAGGGTTTCTAGGTTTAAATTGAGAATCTACTTTGATTTAATTTTGGAACTTTCATATGATTAAATGGTTTTTACTATCAATTGAGAATGTACTTTGATTGATTAGTAATAATTTCAACTATAATCAATTGAGAATTTACTTTGATTGATTAGCTTTTAATTTGGTTAGGAGATTTAAGAATAGACATGATTAAACACAATAGAATTTGAATGAGAATGTACTTTGGTTGAATTTATTGTGAATAATCTAGAAAGGTTTTGCATTTGATTGAGAATTTACTTTGGTTAAATGCATCATCGCCCTCGAATTAATTAAGAATGTACTTTAATTAATTTGAAACTTAAACAATAATCAATTGAACAATTATCCATGAATAACCAATGATGAATCTATCTTGGAAAAGCAGTGGAATTAGCCTATTTCATCGTAACTATTTTTAAGTTTCTTATTTGTTCTTTAAACATTCTCCAAACATTACTTTTATCCATAAGCATTGCATAACATTCGTAAGAGTCAGATATTCAAAAGCAATTCCGTGTTCGTTGGGAGACGACTCAGGGTTACTTTAGCCATATCTACCTTCTTGAATACTACTTGGCAATACTGAAGTTGCCTTAAAAAGTAGTATTAATTTGATAGCTTCAACGACAGCCTATCAAATTTTTCTGCAGCTTTGAAGTTGTTTAGTTTAAAAGCAAGGAATGGATGGACCGATAAAAATTTCACAGAGTTGTTGGAGTTGTTGAAGGAGATGCGTCCAGAAAATAATACTCTACCTATTCGTAATTACGAGGCAATTTTTTTTTATGTCCAATGGGTCTTGAATATCAAAAAATACATGCTTGTCCTAATGATTGTGTTTTGTACATAAAGGAGTTTGCTTCGCTAAAGTATTTTCAAACATGTGGTTTATCCCGTTTTAAAAAGAAATATGGCAAAAACATTGTTGATGAAGGTAATGATGGTGCACCTGCTAAGGTGATGTGGTATTTGCCTATAATACCTAGGTTCAAACGCCTTCAGATATAATGTCTTTGTTATTAGTATTTCTATGTTAAATTTAAAAATATTTGTTGATAACTTTGAAATTCTTATCTTCAGTTCACACGTCCTCAGAAGCAGCCGGTTCATGATACAGTCATACATGAAGATGGTGACATGGCTGAAGCGGAGGATGATCCTCTATCAAAGCTAATGACAAGATTACCCAGGTTGAAGAGAGCACCATTATAACTATACTGGGATTTGAGAGTATTTGGTCTCCCCCCTAATGTGCCAGTATATATCACATTGACTGATGCATTAGAGGTAATTGGGGGAGACAGGATGTTGAATATTTCCATCATTCAACTGTGGTGCATGTAAGATAGTTAATTTGTCTTCCATATTAGTTTTATTTAGATTCCTAGTTTCTAACAACTTAACTTTGTTGTTTTAGGTACATGGACACAATCGTTGTAGACCAAGGTCGGTCTTCCATGTACGGATTTGTTGAACCTCAAACCATTCAACCTTCTGGTAACACACTTGAAAGCAAACAACATTCACTACAAGAAAAATCGTTATTATCTACCGCCAAAATCCGTATAAAACCTCAAAAATCCGTATATAAAATAGTATTACATACAGTTTCCGTATATAAAATGATCGTAGCTACTATTATATACGAATTTTTCCGTATATAATTACATACGAAAAAATCCGTATATAATTATATACGAAAAAATTCGTATGTAATTATATACGAAAAATCCGTATATAAAATTCGTATATAATTATATACGGACAAATCCGTATGTAAAATTTGTATATAATCATAATAAAAATCCATATATCATTATATACGGAAAAATCCGTATATAACATTGTTTATAGAAAAAATTGTTCTATTCAACACCTGCACATACATTAATTACAAACTTGTAATATACATACAACCAACCACCACAATAACTTTTATTTAACACCATATCAAACATTTCACCACTAAAAATAGATATATATTACTTAAAAATCATTATCAAATAAGTTTACAAAATGTCTAATATTCATAAATAGATTGTGCAGTTCCTAAGATGTCAAACAATATAAATTCTACAATTCATAAAATGTCAAACAACACAGAATGGCAAGTCTATAATTTCCTAATAATCACTAAGGATTTTGTTCATCTTGGATTGACATTGTCGTTGCACTCCATCACCGTGATAACAACTTCACCACGTTGCTTTTTCCCTTCTCCTTATTAGATTGTGCCTAGAGTGGAGGAGGTGGATTAGGACCACTAGATGCCATATACTGACAAAAACAAATGCAATTGGATGGTCATACATAAAGTTGACAGACTCTATTAAACAATTAAGAAGATCAAAACCAAGAACATTAAGATGAATTTAATAAAATTCATAACATTATAGGTTTTTACATTACGTTAGGATAAGAAGAATGAAAACAAGATTGATGCACAGGTGACCCAATCTACCAGAATGTGATTTAAATGTTGTTGGAGACCCTTCTATACAGGGATATGTAAATAAATATAATTGCGATCTGCACAAAAAAAAACAATTATAATAGTATATCAGAAAAGTAGGCATCAATCATATTAAAAAGTCAGGCGACTACGTAAATTCATTGCTATTTTTTATTGAAAAGCTGATGCGGGTTTATACTAGAATACTACTCTACTTTTTAATTAAGTTACATTCAACAAAACTTTATTAAATATGTTTATAATTTAAATGATTAAAATTTGATTCTTTATTTTTCCCTTTTTTATAAAATTAAAAAATACTATTTTTTAATTTCTAACATTGTATGATGCTATTTAATAAATTATGCATTAAAATAAAAGTCAAATCATCATTTCAAGTAATACATAAAAGTATCGTGATATAAAATCGACATATAATACTTCGAAAACAAAAGAAAAGTTGTGAAAATAAAAGCAGTAATTTAATAAGTATTAATAATTAATAGAAATTTAATCCAACCATGCGTAACTTGGATAGAGATGCAGGAGCAATGAAAAATCTTATTCTCTGGTTTTTATTTCATTTCATTACAGGTATATTACAAGATATGAACTAAAATTAGTCATGAAAGAATATCAGATGCAAACATTAATGCAATCATAACTAATAAGTGGTTATAATAAAAAACTTAACAGGACCATTAAGCATTGATGCAAACAGAGCAACCCAATTATCAGATGATTCATGCACTTACAATATTCAAAAGCAACCAGAAAAAGCATAAATTAAATTTAAAGTAATCTTCAAAAGCTTTATTCTTGAAATTTTTCACTACTTACAAGAGAATATGGTCTTAGAAATCCTCTGACAGCACCAATTGCTTGAAATACCTGATAGAGCAACTAGATCAATTAGGGTTAGTCCATGTGATGCAAACATTTGGTTCATTTAAACGGCCCTTTTATCCTACGCAAGATATGAACGGGATGAAGCTATTAGAAATAGCATTAACAACAACCTTGAGTTTGAAGTAAGAAAAGTAATGCAAGAATTACAGCCATGGCCTAGAACTATTCAAAGAGATGATCGGTCAAAAATAACATGTAAGACAAGTCCATACCACATCATAGCAACCCAGTCTGATAGCAGCTCTCCACAACCTGCAGCCAGTTGAAAAGTAAGGGATCCACTATCAGAACAATGTAATAACACATTCAAATATCAAGGAGGTCAGGCCAACTTAAACTAGCCTTTAGAATGCTTATGAGAAAGGGGTTACACCCTTGCGTCACAGGGGATATTATACATACTTAAGGTAATTTAGAGGCTCTCCGTAAAACATAGGAGGCTTAAATTCCAAGGACCGCTATCTGTAGAAATTCTCAAGCTCTTTCATAAATGTTTCACGGTCCAGAGGTGTGCCATACTCATCATACTCAGTCATCTGTGCATGAAAGGCAAGATAAATAGAATGTACAAAAGAGAAATAACAAAAACTCTGCCATCTTACTGGAAGTAGGTACCCATAATCTCCACTAAGTTGTACATGATCAAGTTGTAGGAGTCTTAGTCTCTTCATTTTCTTGAAAGAATGAGCTTCCAAGCAATCTCTAATGCTGGAAAGCAGTTTCAGGGACAATCCTTCGATAGCTCTTATCCCCTGTGATGAATATAGGAAAGATAAATAATTGTTGATTATTGATGCTTAACGTTTATCTTAATCATAATTAGTTTTTGGATTAGTTTTTACCTCACTGCTGTTACGGAAGCTTCTAGTGCTTCTCTGATATTTTACTTTTCTCTCCCTTTTTCTATTGTATAAATACACACGTTACTCATTCAATAAACAACACAGTACAGAGCAGTGCGTTGCATGCCTGCAATACGTGTCATTCTGTTATGATTTCTCTAATATTTGTCATGGTATCCAGAGCCTAACGGTCTTCTTCTCCATCCCCATTCTTTGCTTCTGCTGCCATGGGTGATGCAACTGATCCCTCTTTTAACGTTCACCATTTTTTATATCTTCATCCCAATGAAAATCCCGCCATGCCCTTAGTCTCTCCTTTACTTGATTCAACCAATTACCATTCTTGGAGCAGATCTATGCTCACCGCTCTTAGTGCCAAGAATAAAGTGGAGCTCATTGATGGAAGCACTCCACAACCATTAGTTTCTGATCATCTTTCTGGAGCTTGGAAGCGTTGCAATAACATGGTGGTCTCCTGGCTTGTTCATTCTGTTTCTTCATCTATCAGACAAAGCATCCTCTGGATGGACTGTGCAGAGGAAATTTGGCGCGATCTCAAATCTCGGTACTCACAGGGTGATCTTCTTCGCATTTCAGCTCTACAGCTAGAAGCATCTTCTCTAAAACAAGGTGATCTCAGTGTCACCGATTATTTTACTCAGCTTAGGGTTATTTGGGATGAACTAGAAAATTTTCGGCCAGATCCGGTTTGCATTTGTGGTGCACAATGTACTTGTAAATTGTCTTCAACCCTTGCTCAACGAAAATTAGAAGATCAAGCTATGCAATTTCTTCGTGGTCTAAATGATCAGTATGCTAATGTTCGTTCTCATGTTTTGTTGATGGATCCTCTACCTCCAATCAACAAAATCTTCTCGTATGTAGCCCAGCAAGAAAGACAATATTCTATTCCTGACATTTTTCATACAGAGACAAAACAAAATTCTATAAATGTTGTTAATGTTCCTACCACCACCGCTTCTGCTTGTGCATTTTGTGGACGTTCTGGTCACACTGAAAGTACCTGTTACCGCAAACACGGCTTCCCAAATCATTCTGCTTGTAAGAGTGCCCCCACTCGTGGAAAAATTTGCTCATATTGTGGAAAGACCGGTCACACCATTGAAGTTTGCTATAAGAAGCATGGATATCCTCCTGGTCACCGCTTCTTCACTGCCAAATTCTCTTCTGCTAACAATGTTTCACTTACTGAAGCACCAGTTGCTGAAAAGGAACAACATACTGTTTCAGAGAATTCAGAAATTCGGTTTACTCCTCAACAATATCAAGCTTTATTGGCCTTGATTCAGCAACCATCTCACACTGCTTCAGCATCCACCTCTGCGCATGTTAATCACATTGGTTCAATTTCTTCTTCTACACACACATCACATCCTTCAGGTAGTATCTCATCCATAATTTGCACAACACACACAGCTCCCTGGATCCTTGATTCAGGAGCCACAGACCATGTTTCTAATTCCTTACAATTTTTCACTTCATATCATGCCATTACTCCTATTACTATTAACCTTCCTAATAGTCATCGTGTTATAGCAACTCATGCTGGCACAGTTCACCTCACTTCCACTTTTGCTCTTGTTGATGTTTTATATGTTCCGTCATTCACATTCAATTTGATCTCTCTGTCAAAATTGGTCTTGAATACATCTTATCAGATTCTTTTCACAGCTAACTCTTGTCTCATACAGGATACAAAAACCAAGATGAAGATTGGTTCAGTTGATGTGAAGAATGGTCTATACCAGCTTGTTCCTCAGACTTTTAATTTTCCCCAAATTCATTCTACTATAGTACATCCTGATTGTAATGTTTTACCTATTGATCTTTGGCATTTTCGCCTTGGGCATTTATCAAACACTCGTTTACATACTATGATGAAGATATATCCTTGTTTGACCATAAATGAAAATTTCATTTGCAATTCTTGTCATTATGCAAAACAACGCAAACTTCCTTTTCCAAAGAGTCATTCGCATGCTCAAAAACCTTTTTCTCTTTTGCATATGGACATATGGGGCCCTTACTCTACCCCTTCCATGCATGGTCACAAATTTTTTCTCACAATCGTAGATGATCATACACGTTTCACATGGATTTTTCTCATGACCAATAAAGCAGAGACTCGCCAACTGCTTGTTAATTTCATTACTTTTGCTGAAAACCAATTTAATTCTCATGTTCAAATCATTCGCACAGATAATGGTGTTGAGTTCTCTATGCATGAATTTTTCAAATCTAAAGGTATCATACATCAAACATCATGTGTAGAAACTCCTCAACAAAATGGAATTGTCGAGCGCAAACATCAACATTTACTTAATGTTACTCGGGCTCTTCTTTTTCACTCAAATTTACCTGCATGTTTTTGGAATTATGCACTTTTGCATGCCACTTATTTGATAAATCTTATCCCAACACCGTTTCTCAATAATAACACTCCTTTTCAAAAACTTTATGGTCATACATGTGATATTTCTAACCTGAGAGTGTTTGGATGTTTGTGTTACATTTCCACATCTACTGCCCATCGTAAGAAATTGGACCCACGTGCCCATCCTTGTATATTCCTTGGCATCCCACACTCCACAAAAGGATACCTTGCCTATAATCTTCATAATCGTAGCATTGTCATCTCACGCAATGTATACTTTTATGAAGATCACTTTCCATTCCTACAACCTTCACCTTCTGATTCTACTATTCCTACTGTCTCACCAACTCCATTTCATAATACTTCTCTCTCTCTTGACTTTATTCCTTCTCCATCTACTACATCTAACCCAGCTCCTTCCCCTCTTTCTGCTGAGACAACTTCCCCAACACACCCACTAAGGCGATCCAGTCGTGCTCATCATCCTCCCTCCTATCTTCAAGATTACCATCATTCATTCACATCAACTACTACCAATCTTCATCCAGGTATGCGTTATCCCATTCAAGATCATCTTTCTTATTCTCACCTTTCTAACAATTTTCAATCATTTATTTCTTCCATTTCCACAATCACCGAACCACATTCCTATGCTGAAGCTGTTAAATATGATTGCTGGAAAAAGGCCATGCAAGCTGAATTGGAGGCTTTAACCTTGAATAATACTTGGATTGTCACGTCTTTGCCCCCTCATAAACATGTTATTGGTTGCCGATGGATTTATAAAATCAAGTATCATGCAGACGGCAGTATTGAACGTTACAAAGCTCGTCTTGTTGCTAAGGGATACACTCAAATGGAAGGTTTGGATTATATTGCCACTTTCTCCCCTGTGGCAAAACTCACTACAGTCCGACTACTTTTGGCTTTAGCTGCAATTTTAAATTGGCACTTAAAACAGCTGGATGTAAATAACGCTTTTCTTCATGGTGAATTAGATGAAGAAGTTT
This sequence comes from Vigna umbellata, assembly GCF_029865625.1. Taxonomy (NCBI): domain Eukaryota; kingdom Viridiplantae; phylum Streptophyta; class Magnoliopsida; order Fabales; family Fabaceae; genus Vigna; species Vigna umbellata. The sequence goes on along the minus strand of NC_142169.1, from coordinate 15,641,783 downwards.
ACATGACTCTACCTCCGGGAATCAATTCTTCTTTCCCAAACCAAGTATGTAAACTTCAACGATCAATTTATGGATTGAAGCAAGCCAGCCGTCAGTGGTTTGCGAAACTTTCTTCTTTTCTTCTTCAGCATGGATATAAACAATCAGCTTCGGATCATTCTTTATTTTTGAAGATTTCTGAATCTTCCACTACAGCTATTCTTGTATATGTTGATGATATCGTCCTTGCCGGCAACAATATTGCTGAGATTGAATCTGTTACAGCACTCCTTGATCATGCTTTTAAAATAAAAAACCTTGGCAATCTTCGTTATTTTTTGGGTCTAGAAGTTGCTCGCAACAACACTGGAATTCATCTCTCTCAACGGAAGTACACTCTTGACATTTTGACAGACTGTGGTATGTTGGCTTCTCGTCCTGTTGCCACGCCAATGGATTACACTGCTAAACTTTCCACCTTATCTGGCACACCGCTTCCTGATTCTTCATCCTATCGTCGCCTTCTTGGGAGATTAATTTATTTAACTACCACTCGCCCTGACATCTCCTATGCTGTCCATCACCTCAGCCAATTCATGTCAGCTCCTACATCAGCACATTCTCAAGCAGCTTTTCGTATTTTACGATATCTAAAGCAAGCCCCTGGTTTCGGTCTATTTTTTGCAACTAAGAGTTCTCTCCAATTGAAGGCGTTTAGTGACTCTGACTGGGCCGGTTGTCTCGACACTCGCCGTTCTGTTACAGGTTTTTCTGTGTATCTTGGAGATTCACTTATTTCATGGCGTTCTAAAAAGCAACCTACAGTTTCTCGCAGCTCCTCAGAGGCTGAATATCGTGCTCTTGCTGCCACCACATGTGAAATTCAATGGTTGACTTATCTGCTAACAGATTTAAACATTTCTTTCAAGCAACCAGCTCTTCTCTACTGTGATAATCAGTCTGCCCTCCAAATTGCAGCCAATCAAGTGTTCCATGAGCGCACCAAACACATAGACATTGACTGCCACTTAGTCCGTGAAAAAGTTCAATCTGGATTGGTGAAACTTCTACCTGTGTCTTCTTCTCAGCAGCTTGCAGATATCTTCACCAAGTCTCTGTCTCCTTCTCTGTTTTCCACTCTTCGTACCAAGCTGGGAATGTTCAATCTGTATTCCCAGCTTGAGGGGGGGTCTTAATCATAATTAGTTTTTGGATTAGTTTTTACCTCACTGCTGTTACGGAAGCTTCTAGTGCTTCTCTGATATTTTACTTTTCTCTCCCTTTTTCTATTGTATAAATACACACGTTACTCATTCAATAAACAACACAGTACAGAGCAGTGTGTTGCATGCCTGCAATACGTGTCATTCTGTTATGATTTCTCTAATATTTGTCAGTTTAGTTTAACAAGTTAACAACACATGCATTACACTCAGAAAGAAAACACTTTCAAAAGAAGTTTCAAAATTATATAAATAATGTTCTTACAGTATTCTCTTTCACAACCTTAACTTATGCTTCATTCACTCTCAAACCAAAGAAAGTACGAAGGACCCATTTGTTTACCTGAAATCTTTGTCATCCCAACCAGTGATACCTGCAGTTGTGGTGAAAGCATGGCTCCAGCTGGACAACGCATCTTTCAGTTGTTCTCCTGAATAGCATTTGTGTGCAATTTCTTCCAAACCCTTAGAATCCAGGAATACTCCAAAAACGGAGAGGATTCGACGCGAAGAACCCTAAAACCCTAGGTTGACAAAGGAAACCTAAAATGGATCGATTAATCGGTGCAAATGCAAGATTGATCGGTGTAAATGATGCTAATCGAAGAATCAATCGGTGGAAAGGCTTTTAATAGATAGAAAAGAGGATTTAATCGGTTGAAAATGAAGAAAATGGTGAAAAGAGGTTGGAGCCCTAACTAGAGATGTAGATCGACTAATGAATCGGTAGAACAAACGTTCGATGGTTGCAAAGGCTATGGAAAAGCTAAATATGAAAGAAGAAGAAGATTGTGTGAAGAAAAATGGTTTGTGAATGAGGAGCTCTCGAGTGGAAAGAGGAAACTCGAGGAAGACGAAATGTGAAAGATGAGAGCAAACCTGAAAGGAAGATAGTGTTCAAGACGAAGGAGAAAAGCCACACGCACGCACTAATGAAAACGAAGAAAAAGCTCGAAGGAGGGCCCAAGAAGTTCACGTCTTATCGAAGGAGAAGCATGAAGATGAGTAAAGATGGGGAAGAAGCTTAGAGAAAAGAGAAAAGTGAAGAAGGTTAAGGAAAGAGGGTTCGAGGAAAGAGTATGAAACTTTGATTTTTTTTTTTAATAATGATTTTCCAAAATCCGTATATAAAATCCGTATGTAATATTTGAATTACATACGGATTACAATCCGTATATAAATATTTGTATGTAAATGTAATATTTCTTGTAGTGATTATTTGCAAACATGGATGGATGAGTCAAAAAGATACGTATACCTTGTGCCATACATTGATGGGTAGGTGTTGTTATATGTAAAAGTTCATGAAAGTTTACTTAATTAGTTAACTAACTATTTGTGATTCGTGATAGGTCGAACTGGCAGCTGATGGTCATCATTTTCAAACAATGTAAAATTATATGGTTTTGTTCGCTGCACAGGAAGATGAAAACTGACTTGAGAACCATGCTTCAAGGGTAAGTGTTTCTACACCCTTAATGACTTTGAATTTGATGTTCACCTTAAAATTTTATGATAAATATAGGTATATTAATTTTACTGTGTTTTCAATCTAAATAGAGTTATTGGTAAATCTCGAGGTCAACTAGTTCAAATTTTGTATCCAAAGGTTGTAAGTCATTTATACTTCTAATTCATTTTCTATGTTATTAAATGATCTAAATTATTGACTATTTAGTTTGTCATTTTAGTGTAACCAGCAGCTAGATTCATGGGAATGTGGCTTCTATGTCATGTGTTGGATTAAGACCACCATTCGAGCTGTCATTACAGATGACTGGAATGAGGTAATGATACATACCTTGAATACATTACAAATCAAATTCATCTTTAAACATATATGAAACCATAATGAATCTTTCTTCATTTTGCAGCGCTTCAAGAGTACATCTTCTATATTAGAGGACACAATTAGGTAGATAAGGTAGGAGTGGACAACTTATCTTCTACAAAGATGGAGCTAGGATCACTTATATTTCTTGTTGAACATTAGTTTAGTTTAAGTTTATATTTTGATAGTTTTGGTATTGGATTGTTTTTTACATTAAGTAGAACTTTCTTTATATGAAACGCATATATATATATATATATATATATATATATATATATATATATATATATATATATATATATATATATATATATATATTATATTGTAGTGAGACAATTTTCTGTTTTTCAGGTGTCATTTTATTGCAAAAATAAATTATTTTTAGAAAAAAAAACACCCAGTAGACGTCGGTTAATGCACTGACCGATGTCTATAGACGTCTGTCAATGCACAAACCGACGTCCAATGAGTTACAGTGAACAAAACGTTTCAGGGCCTATAGAAGTTGGATGTGCCTACATTCGGCATCTCTATAAACGTTGGATATATCCAGTTCGACGTCTATATAGACGTCGGATATGCCACCTCCGACGTCTATATAGACGTTGGATATATCAAGTCCGACGTCTATATAGACGTCGGGTATACACTGCCCGACGTTTGATTAACGTCACCCACAAAGACGTCGGATACATATCTGACGTTAAAAGGCCAAAATAACAGACGTGTAAAGCCCTTTCTGCACTAGTGACTAAACATTCATGCACAACCACTTTTCTCCAGCCCTAAATATTACCTCATGACACTTATTGAAGGAACAACCCTCTACCTCTATGAATGCCTCTGACCGAAAGAGGGAGACAACCTTTGCGAATGAGGAACCACTCTCTACCACACAAATGGACCTGCTCTTCAAAACAACATTGGGATAGGAGAACACAAACGCAAACAAGGTTGCTAGAAGGGAAGAGAATGACGTTGGCTGACAATGAAGAGGAACCAAAAATTTCTGAGAATAAGGAATGGAGGGAAGGCAAGGGTTTGCTTTGAAACTCAATTTGGGGAGGGAATTCCCCAAATTTCAATCTTATTTCATCGAGGACATTATCGATGGTCTTAGGTCCGTCGATAAATTATATCATCATTACATTACCAACAGATATATTCGACGATAAAATAATTAGTGTAGTCCGTTGGTAATTCAGTCGTAAATCGTGTTTACCAGCAGATCCAAGGTTCTTGGTAATTATTCGCCAATCATTAACGTTTTTATTGTAGAGATACACAACAATATTTTTTTAATGTTTTTTTGCTAAACTTCAAAACCTAAGTTGCTTAGATGATCTATTCTCTAGACAATCTTGTCTTATCATATGTATTTAGTAATACTTTGTACTTAAATTTAATTTTAGTATATTTTTGTTTCAACTTTGTTTCGGTGTAATTGAGTTCAAATGATAAAAATGAACATTAATAACAATATTCAACCTTGGTCTACATTAATAAACCCATTACAAAATAATATGTAGGAAAGATATTTTATACTAGTTAAAAAGGCTTTTTATACTAGGTGGTTTCAAAATTGGTATAGATATAGACGGTATAGAAAGTGTCACTTTTATACTAGTTAAAACCAGAATTGATAAAGAAAAGATACCACACAAACATCATTGAACACAGAAAATAAAAATATACATGAGATCACTAAGCCTAAAATAACACTGAAAAAAGTTCAAAAACAACATAGAACTAACAAAAATTTCACTCAACAACAATTTAAGAAAAAATTCGAATTATGCTCACAAAAGTTCACAATAAAAGTTGTTACCCTCCCATCTTGATCTTCCTCCTCATACACCAAATGGAAAGTAACAAACAGAGTCACTTCCAAACTTGCTACCTTCAAAATCACACACAAAATTAATCATTAATAAAATCAATAACATGGAAAATAAAATCAGTGAAACAAATACAGAGAGATACATTAGGATTTGAGTGTTTCATATAGTATAGCCTACATGTTCCTTCTCCTACTTGTGTTTTCACTCCTTAACCTCCATATTTCGATGCTACGAAAGCTAACACTACTATTGAAAATACCACTTAGGATGAATTTGGGGTGCAGTGGAGGCTTCTCGTTGACAAAGGGGAATGAGGTTATGGGTGCACCTGCATGGAGCAAGTAGGCGACGACGTCTATAATGTTATTTTATAATGTAGATACGGCTTCGGTGAAAAGTTTGTGGAATTGGGGCTTTTGGGAAATGAATAAAGTGGATTGGATTTTTTGGAAATGAATAAAATGAGCAGACGAGACCATATAGAAAGTCTTTATAGTTTATTACAAATTGTACCGATTATGAGTCCAACTTGTATAAAAAGTATGTAATTTATTAAAAAATTGTTATTGTGGTACCTTCTATAATGTCTATGAATCTAACCAATATAAAAAGTATATTTGTAATTTATTACAAAATTATTATCACACCACTTTTTTTATATCAACTATGGATTTAATTGATATAGAAATTCTAATCATATTTATAATTTTACCATCGAGTAACTTATTATAGATGGATTATAACTTATATAAATACCATCATTAAAAAAAATGAAGTAATTAGATATTTCAACTTAAAAAAACCTTAAACACTATCTTTATAAAATAACAGTAATATAATTAAAAAAGAAATAACAAGTCTAATTAAATATTTAAGAATACTAAAGTTGCCACTAGACAACTTCTGCATGCTACGCTATAAATGATATCTTCTATATAAAAAGTAACTTAATCAGAAGTCATCTCACAACTGAATTTTTTAAAGGAAAACGTTTCTTCAACAACGCTATTTTGACAACAATTTGACAACGACACATGTCGTTCTGTCATTTGTTGTTTTAAATGAATTTTTAAAAAAGTTGATATTTGTTTTCGAGGGCACTTTTGGAAGAAGAAGATTGCTGAAACATGTTCGTGCCTTCGTCTATTACGAAACTGTGGCCTTCATCTCTATCGATTCTCTCTCTCAATCTCTTACGAAACTTTGTCTCTCTCTCTCAAGGATATCCATTTGAAACTCTGGCGCCATCGAAGTCCCCTTTCTTCGCCGTTGTTCGTTGGTGCTTGGGTTCTCCATTCGAAAGTCTCAGTCCACCATTCGAAACTCTCGCTCCGCCACCGAAGTCATCTTTGTTCACTGTTGTTCGTTGGTGCTTGGATCCACCTATTCTCTGCAGGAAGCCCTTTGTCTCTGTGCGTCATTGAAGTCGTGGGAGGAAGTCTCGCTTGGGGCCACCGTTGGCATCTTTTCTCGAAAGGAGAGGTTTTTTCGCTGTCGCCGTTGTGCTTTTGGGTGTTGGGTGCGCTGGTGACTTTCTCTGCAACGTGTTTTTCTTTTTTAATACAAAGGTATTTTGTATTCGCACACTTTCATATAAGCTAGATGAGATCCATCACATTTTTGCCATATATTCAATGACCTAATGTATTCATTGGTGTAGGGAACACATCCATTCACATGGAACTCAGTCACCCATTCACAAGAAATGCAAAAAGTCACAAACAAGAGCAATAACCACTATGGGAAGTAGTGTTTATCTAACTGGGGAGTACAGTTGAAGTTTTTGTACAAATGAACCTTTTTCCTCTGGTAATCGATTACAAGACCCCTGTAATCGATTACGAGAGGAAAAAGGGTCATTTGTACAAACACTTCAACTGTACTCCCTAACTAGATGAACAATACTCCCCAGGGTTATTTTTATGTCCTTATGGGTGATTTCTTCCAGTTTTTGCATGAATGTCTCATGTTGCTAATCATTGATGGGAAGCTTAGAAAAACGTTGTTTTTGGGAAATTAACTGCATCTACTAAAGTGGTCTAAAAATTATGAGTTAGTAATCATTTGAAAGATCTTTGAGTCTATATTCCAACAAAACAAGAATCAACTCATTTGGAGTTCGGTGGAGAAAGTTATGAGCAAAACAACCAGCAAAGGTAAGAGGTGGTAGAAATATATAAAACGTTAACTTTAAGAAATTAACTGCACCTACTCAGGTGTCCAAAAATTATAAATTAGTATTCATTGGAAAGATGTTTGAGTCTACTTTCTAATAAAAAAAGAATCACATCATATGGAGGTCTGTGGAAAAAGTTATGATTAAAATAGTCAGCAAAGGTTAAAGTTGACAGCATGGGTTATGCACCTCACCTCAATTGGAGAAAACCACCTAAATGGACATTTTTATTTTGAAGAAATCAATGACCTAACCTCATTATTGGTGCAGGGAGCTCACCGAATAACATTGAACTCACTCACCCATCTCAAAAAAGGAAAAATTCAACAAAAATAGAGAATGGGGAGCAGGGTTCATCTAGTTGGGGAGTACAGTTGAAGTTTCTGTACAAATTACCCTTTTTCCTCTGGTAATCGATTACAGAGGTCTTGTAATCGATTACTAGAGGAAAAAGGGTCATTTGTACACAAACTTCAACTGTACTCCTCAGCTAGAACACTGCTCCCCAAAGTCGTTTTTGTGTCCCTATAAGTGATCTTTTCTATTTTTTTTTTGCATGGATGACTCACCTTGCTCATCATTGATGGTATCAAGTGCATCAAAACACAGTTTGGCCCACTCAATTGTGGATGAAACACATGTTGTTCATCATTGATGGTGTCAAGTGTATCAAAACACAGTTTCCACCCATTCAATTGTAGAGGAAAAAACTCCTATAGGTGTTTAAACCAAGGTAGTTCAAGTTCATGACAATTTTTGCACAACTCATAGAGGAAGAACTTATTAACTTCCGTAATCAATTTGATCGACAACCATCTTCTTAGATTACATTTCATTGTATACTGTTATGTATCTTTTCATTTCAAAACTTGTTGTTTCATGAAATGTCATTGCATTTTTCTATTGATGTATGTGCTTTTTAATATTGTTATAATTTTTCATTACTCAATACCCTTCATTATTTCGTTTATATTTGTTTAATATTGAAGTATTCCAACTTGAAGTGTTCCATTAATGATCCATCCATAAAACCTTCAAAAGACAGTCATAACGAATCCAAAATATTCCTAGGGAGTGCTTAAGCCACGTCTGGGTAGCACTGTTCAACTTTCGGTACAAAAGGAGACACTACAAGAATTGTGTTGATTACCGAAGGCATATTATCGACGGTCTTCAGTCCTTCGGAAAGGGTCATTTACCGAAGGCTTTCCCGACGGTCATGAGCTGGTGACATAACATACCGAGGGTCTTTGGCCTTCGGTAATTTCCACAATAGTTTAAGTTGTCGAATTGGGTATTCGTTCCCATATACTCAGAATTTCCCCAATTTCCCTTCCCTTTGCCCTCGTCTCCAGCTCCCCTTCCCTTTCCTTCCTCATTGTGCTCGTGCCGTGAATTAACGGTGTTGTTGTCGTCGTCTCCACAATCTTGTGGTGCTCTCGTCTCCGTTGCTTGGTTCGGTGCTAGGTTCGGTGACGCTGCCTTGTGGGTTGTGGTGGTCGGTCGTTTGTGGCGATTTTAGGGTTCCGTAGCGGTGCTGTGGAGGTGTGGCGACGGTGCTGTGGCGGTGTGGCGACGGTGCTGTGGTGGCGTGACGACGGTGCTGTGGCGGCATGAGTAGGGCTTCCACCGTCGCAAGGCGAGGCCAATGTAGGGGGTCTGTGACGACGTAAGAGGTGTGCTCTGAACTTGTGAATGAACTGTGTGAATGAACTGTGTGAATGAACTGTGTGCAAATGTATAATGAAAACCCCTAATTCACTTCCATTCCAAATGAAAGAGGTGTGCTCTAAACTTGAAATTCACTGAAACAAAGATTAACAAAAGTAATGAATTAGGCATTGGTGTAACTGCATTGTGGTTTGTGTTGTGATTGCCTTAGGCATTGGTGTATATATTGCTCATATGATGTTCTTAGAAACTTCAGTGACTCTTGTAGACGTAGGTCTGAAAGTGAAGTAAAAAACTTAGCAAATTTCATCTGTCACAGCATTACACGGGTCATTGTTGATATATAATCCATAGTTATGATTTCATCTTCTCTATTTCCAAAACACTTTTTGCACTTGGCTTACTATCATTGGCTGAACTAGTAAAACCCTTTTGTATGAGTCTTTTTGTCACTTGTAGCACCCACAAGAACCTAAGATACTGAGAAACTGTTAAAGTTTCATCAACCAATGGTCCAATGCTGCTTCACCGAGAAATACAACCAAACCTATGCCAATAAATGGTAATGAAAACAAAACAAAACCATTGTTTAAATGGGATTTTAGACACTCAAACATACCTGCCCTTAAGGTTAAATCATAATGCTTGCTTCCAACAACATAGTTTACAAGTGCTTATAATAATATTGTAGCTATACATCAAAAATAGGGTCATCTATTTGGTAAGTGAGTTCAGTGGACACCAAAATTACAGAAATGTAACTTTTTCTATGATGATCACTGTGATAGCAACCCCTTTATTTTTGAAGTATAAGTGACAGATTATAAAGGGTTGCAAACAAATCTAAAAACAGAAAAAGAACGTAAAACAGATGACACTCACAGTGAAAGACAAACCCAAATCACATCCACACAAGTGAGAGCACATGGTATGGTAGTTAGTTAAAGAGTTCCCAATTGAACTTGGGAAGACCTAAAGTATTGGACATTGGGGGTGGTGGGGGAGAGGATGTGGATTGAACAGGGATTAATGGTGGATTAAACAGGGATTAATGCCTAGTTTTGAGGGGATTGATCCAGAGGGATGGATATCCAGAGCAGAGAAAGTTTTTGAGATCCAAAACGTGGCAGCAGAGGAAAAAATAAGATTGGCCTATGCTAGGATGAAGGCATTACAAGTTTTCCTAGTGATATCAACTGTGTCTAAAGTAATTCCAACTCATATTCATCAGAGAATATTAGAATTAGTGGTTGAGTTCATCATAATCTGCTTTCAAATTCTGCATTAAAATATAATTCTCGGTTCATATTGTGTAAATTGTTTCTGACCAGATTTTGAGTCTCTAAATCTTGGTGCAAGTTTGTTTGAAGTTTCTAAACATGTTTCAAGTTGTACAAACTCAGATTAACCACTGATTTGTCAAAAGCATAATTGAGTTGATTCAAAATTCTGTAAACCAGTGCTGTCACAGCTTATCTAGTATCTTTTTGTACCGTGCTTATAGTCTTTGTTTGGTATTAGGTGCTTCAATTCTGCTAGCTGTTTATCTGTAGTTAGATGTAGTGTTTTTAGGCCTTCTTTGAGTTTTTAATTGAGCTATCCAGCTTTGAATGCACTGCTTTCTCAATTCTCCAACAGTTTTAGTTCATTTTTCTGCACTTTTAGCAACTGCAACCTTGTTTTGGTGACTCTGCCTATTTCAGAGCATTTTAAACATTTGTGCAAGTGTATTTCACCATTTGAAACTTGTTTCAACTGTTGCCTTGGTCCATTTTCATTAAATCTGCAAAATCATAGTTTGACTTCTCATTTTTGTTTGAAATTTGAAACTCAACAAGTGATAGTGTGACTTCCCATTTAAAGATGTAGTTAGTTCTTCCCAAGATTCTAGGCAAGGAACCACTTAGGTTGTTGTAGGAGAGGTCCCTGTACATATTCAAGTCATAAGAGTTAAAATAACAGTTTTTTACATAGAAATCAAAGGTTTGAATGTGCCCCTGCTTCTGTAAGCTAAAACTGAAATATGATTAGGCGAAAAGGAAAATTAATGGTGCAACAAGCTCATAAAGACTTACACAAGGGTTTGACCTTCGATGTTGGTAAGAGAGTAATCAACTAGACCTAGGTGCAAACTATCAACTAGGAGATATGAAGTGACCTAAAAGCACTGAAAGACTAAAGCACGGTGCAAAGCTCTACAAAACACAGAAACAATGATTTTGATATGAAACAAGTGGTTTTGTTTGAATTGTCTAAAGTCTAAAATGATTTTGATAAGATTAGAAGCTAAAAAGTACATTGTCTAAAGTCTGAATTGGTTTTGTTGATGTCCCTCACTTACTTTGAATGTTTATTTTGGTGGTATGATGGTTTATCATTACTGCATAATTGGCAATAGTAAGGGTTGGTTTACTTTACTGCATAATTGGCAATATTTTGGAAAGCTTGAACAAGTTTAAATTGGTGTAAGAAAGTTGATATTACTGTTTTTTTTTTCGTCCTTCGGAAATTACCGAAGGCTTTTGCCCTTCGGTAATTACCGAAGGCTTTTGGCCCTCGGTAATTACCGAAGGCTTTTGGCCCTCGGTAATTACCGAAGGCTTTTGGCCCTCGGTAATTACCGAAGGGCGAAAGCCCTCGGTAAATGTTAGCGACAAGGGATTTACCGAAGGCTCTTTGGCCGTCGATAAGCCTTCGGTAATTACCTTTTACCGACGGTTTTGGGCTGTTTCCGAGGGCTTCTGGCCTTCGGTAATGCCCTTCTTTTTTGTAGTGAGATTTTTCTACTGGTAAGCGATTACCAGCTCCCTGTAATCGATTACAACAATGATGAGAACATATTTTGGTTCAATCCATGAATATTAACATTGAAAGAAGATGTTGTGAATTGGAAATGTTCGATATCCATTACAATAATTTTTTAAAATATTAACGTCAGCATGATTGGAAAGTGGACATTCCATAATTTTTTCAAGTAGACATTGCTCTCCTCATGAGTCAATCTTCCATTGAAAACATCAACAAACTTGGTTTTGAAAGAATGTTGCACACACAACTGCATAAAAAAAATTCATGTTAGAACAATCCAAAAAATAATTAACAAAACAAGAAACACAAATTGGCAAAGAGGAAAGGGGAAAGGCTAAATGGAAAATGGGAAAGAGGAAGTGGAAAAGGGGAAAGGGAAAACGCGAAAAAGGAAAGGGAATAGTGGAAATACCTATTCTCATTACTGGAGTTTTCCATTTCCCACAACAAAATCAATGGAAAGGAGAACATGTTTCTCGTCAGGTTGCTTCGTCGAAGAAGATGAAGCTAAAATAAAGAGAAACGAGAGAGAAAAGAGAAAGCTTGAAGAAAGAAAGGAGAGAGTTTGAAGAGAGAAAGGAGAGGGCTTGAAGAGAGAAAGGAGAGAACTTTAAGAGAGAAAGGAGAAAGCTTGAAGAGAGAAAAGAGAGAGAACGATGAAAGAGGTTAGAGAAAGGACGAAAATGGAGTAAGGGAAAAGGGAAAAAGGGGAAAGGGAAAATGGAAAATGGAAAATGGAAAATGGAAAAGGAAAAGAAAATACCTTGTTACTGGAGCTTTCCATTGCTTCACCGGAGTCTCGCTGGAGAAGATGAAGCTTGCTTCGTGAGAGAGAAAGAGAGAAAGGAGAGAAAACACACACAAAATGAAAACGAAAATGCACAGTAAAGGGAGAATAAAAACAAAAATGAGAAGGACATTTTCGGAAACCAAATTCACTGCCAAATTTAACGAAAAAAAATATTTTAAATGACCCAATAGCCTTTTGACAGTAGCGTTGTAAAAAATGTTGTCAAATGTGCGTTGTTGAAATATCGCGATCCTTTTCTAAATACATAATAAAAGAAAAGTAAAAATTTTCACTTGATAAATGTATACAGTTATATTTTTTTAATGATCACTTCAATATAAAAATATATATAACTAGAACAACAAAATGACATGGCGAAGTCGTAACATAATTTTCTGAAAGGAAAATCATTTACATAATTTTGAATCAGAATTCACATACAAAAGTAGACGATGAAGAAATGAGACCATCAGTTTCAGTTTTTGCAAGCATGACTAAAAAAGATTATCATCATTCTCAATAATTGTAAAACTATATATAAAATCAAATAACATGTACCTATGACGACATACTTTATAACTTTTAATTAAATAGTTTATTTTCAAAACTCACGGTTAAATTAACAGTTCTTATTAGCCCGTTTATTTATACAAAAAAATTATATCATTATATAACTATTCTACTTCACATTTATTTTACCATTTATATATATATATATACATATATATATATATATATATATATATATGTATATATATATATGTATATATATACATATATATGCATACATATATATATATGTATATATATATATATATATATATATATATATATATATATATATGCATATATATATATATATATAACTGTTGGAGAATCACGAAAAGTTTTGCCAGAAACTTTTGTAAAAGGCTTTGTAGGCTGCTACACATGTAGTGCTGTCGATAATGTTGAAAATTAAGCATAAAGGCTTAAGCGTGTCCAAGAATATACATTGATGTTACAAAACTTCTTTCACTGTTACTGAAGATGCAGCTCCTTCAGAACAAGTTTTATTAGAAAAAATAGTTAGTTCCTTACAGTTTGACATCAATTATCCTCCTCAATGCACAAAAATCAGAGTTAATATTTCTACTAGTTTGTATTCCAAATAACCACCAATTAAAGGAATAAAGGATATTCGCCTGTATATATTTTCAGCTGCTGGACTGAGAGCTGAATTTACATAACCTAGTTGTACTGTCATGATAAAACTTTGAACCAGAACACCCAATTTGAGAAAAAAAAAATGTAAAGAAAGAAAGAAAGAAGATTGTCTAAGAAGAGTTTAAGCAAACTAGATGATAGTTGTATGGACAATAATCTTATTTTTGTATCAAAAGGGGAACTAAAGTACTATAACAGTTCCCATTGACGACGTAATTGGCAGAAGAAGACATAAATCTGCCAGTGGTGGTGGAAAAGAAGCTTCAAAAGGGAGTGTATATTTGCATCTGACTCAAAATGTGTTCAAAGTTATCTGTTGTCTTCTCAATTGGATGAGTGTGGACTCCTTCATAAGTAGTCACCACTACCCCTTCGTCTTTGGTTAGGCGTTGGACTTGCTTCTTCACATTGCACCCTTGATGCGTGCACCTGTAGTAACTCCTGCACATTTGTTTAACTGCTTCATGTATTGCACTATATATTCAAATACGTAACATATGTAGAACAAAGAGATTCTTTTTATTGGATCATGTAACAAATCATTTGCATAGTTTCATGTTCAACACTTGTTTTTTGACATTAAATAACCAACAGGGTCGTGTGAGTTACATATTGTACCCCGAAATATATATGTATATATATAATGGCATCATTCAGTTACAGTTTCTAATGTGAGAAAAGTAAGCAATAATGAAAAAATGTCTGCGCTTTAAACAAGCTATTCTAATGTTCAAGAAAAATCAGATATGACACGAGATCATGTCTCGATATTCTGCATATGCAGAAAGTTTATGGGTTTCTTCATCGTTTCCTACAGTTTGGACTGACTTACTTTTACAAAAGGACAATGATTTCCAGCAAAAGCTATCATATTCATAAACCCAGCTATCTTGTATGAACCCTTTTAATTAGATTTATGAGTTATTACGGCATGATTTTCTCTAATATTGTTGCCATTTTTAGTTTATTTTTATCTCTATTTGTCATACAATATAATTTACAAGCATAATCTATCTTCCAATTTTCTAGATATAAAGATTAAATTATATATGCAGTATATATACATATTGCGTGCACGCAGGTGCACAAACAGGTTTCGTTCTTCTATTCTCTTTTGATTTGACACAAGATAAGACAAGCTAGAGAAAATGGTACACGAATGAAGAAGAAGAAAAACTCAGAAAATGGTACAGGAATGAAGAAGAAGAAGAAAAACTCAGCAAAGATGAAGAAAGGATGAAGCCATAAATACTTTTTAACTTCTCCTTTACAAACACAGATCCTAAACAGACGATCCCAATAACAAAAGCTGTACCAAGACTGCTAGCTAGAACAGTGTTTTCGATTTATTATTGCCTAGTGTGAACTCAGCAAGAACCTCGTTTTTTTTTTTTTCATTCTTAATTCAATGTTCAAACCAATAAGAAACATGGTGGGGTCTTGTCATGTTTGTACAATTACACACGTATTTCCTCAGTCAAACTTAGCAGGCGTCACTGCCACAAAGGAGAACATAACACGATGAAGAACGAGAAGAAAAAGGAAGAGAAATCAAACAAAACTAAACCAGAGAAAAACAATAACAGCAACAACAACAACATGAAACGAAGAAAGCAGAAACTAACCTCGGAAACTTGTTGTTTTTGACAGCTTTTTGGCCATACTTCCTCCACCGATACCCATCATCAAGAATATCAACCTGGCTCCTGGTTTGGAAAGCATATCTAGGCTTTCGAACCTTTTTCTCCCCTTTCTTTTTGCCATTACTGTTACCATTTCCCAAACCACCTAACTCATCACTCACATTAATGCCACCAGTGATCTGAGACATTAACACGGCAGCATCTCTACCACCTTCTCCTTTGTTTTCATGATCACTACCACTACTCTCATTACTAGGCCTTAGACCTAGGAATGCATTGGAGCTTTGACCACCAAAACCATGCTGAGAGGTTCCCACGCCACTCTTTGAAATGGGGTAGCTGGAAGAATTGGGACAAGGAAACAACATGCTATAATTCTCCATCGAAACCAACCCAACCCCAATTTTCCTTCTTACTATATATATCGGTAGAGAGAGAAAAGAAGTTGTTGGTAGTGAGGGAAGAGGGTTTGGAAAAAGAAAAGTGTGTGTGGTAAAAAGATTTCAACAAATATAAATGGTTGAGGCGGCGCTTAATGTTAACGTGGCTAATATCATCGATACATACATGCACCCACCCGAATATCGTCATCAAGGAAAGAGAATAGAAAGTCCAATGAAAAACATATATATTTATATTATATATATATATATATATATATATATATATATATATATATATATATATATTATGCGTGTCTGTATATGCATGATGACATACTGCATATACAGACATGCATACATACAGTATAGTAGTGAGCATGGTGTCGTAAACGGCACGAAAATTCTTCAAGTGTGTGTCGTGAAAATTGAGTTTTATTTATTGTAATAGGAAGAGGGAGAAGTCTAAGGTGGAATTGTGAGGCGGCTCCATCGGTAGGATAAAGACACTACAGTATTATTGTTTCTTTGTTTCTTATGTATTTCGGATTTCAGAAACATAGCAATTGCAAATCTACCTTTGAAATTCAAAAATTAAGGATAAACAGTAACTTTGATCACTCCGTCATTTTCAAACCCTGATTTTTTTTTCAGCTGTGATTTTAGACTTAATAACACCCCAAACAATATATTCAATTACCAATCTTGCACAAAGCTATTTTTTTATTTTTTTGTATTTTAATTGATTAAACTATTTTTGAATTTTCTTAAATGAATACGATTGAACCAAGATAAAAAAATATAAAAAAAATTTAAATTGTTGAGACTAAGTTAATAGAGAGAGAAAACCACACTAGTAATAGGAAAGTATTAACTTAATTCGTGTAGAATGATAATATAAAGAAGTGATACTATCAGCGTCAGTTTTAATATACTTGCGGGTAAAATTTAATAAGATTGCCATACTTGACTTCAAAATTGAAGAAGAGCGTAAAACTACGTATTTTCTCAAAAGTATTACTTTATTATTAGTTTTTCTTGTCCCTTATGATTTTGATGAGGAGATTATAGAAAGTTGTGTATAAAATATAAAGCAAATGAATAATTGAATTGTGAAATAGTAAGAGTGATAAAGAAGTGGTGAGATTAGTGTCGCCTAGTGGGGTGTTAGAATTAATGAATAAAGATTTGAAAGGTCTGACGGCAAATGGTCATTGTTTGTGAAAGTAGTGGTTTTTGTTTTGTGGGTGATAGTCATGGGGAAAACTAGAAGAAGTAGTTCTATTGGAAGTAAAAAATTAATATCTGGGTTATGGTCACAGTTCACACGTGTTGAAGACAAGTAATTAAATGCAATACGTAAAGGAGGTTTTGGTCAGCGAGAGAGAATGGGTGGGTGCAGAGTTTTGAGGAGCTTCCATGAAATCACTAGCTCCTCCACCAAAATGATAATTCCGCCAACTCTATCTAGGTTCCACCAAGTTGGCTCCACTATATTTAACTCAAGTGAATTAGGTACATCAACATTTAAGACTGATAAAGAGTATAATTATGTTTTAAATGCCAATTCATTTTTTTATTAAAAATTATTAACTGTTTAAACTATTTTTTTGTTTTTATTTTCATTCGAATATGTTAGTGAAAACATGTACAATGTGTTTACTTTATTCTATAATAAAAAATAATAAAATTATTACAATTATTATAAATAAAATTAAACATAAATAATTTTTATAATTTTATTGTAAATAATTTTTGTTTATTTTGTATGTAGTTTTATAATTAAAAAATGGTTAACCTTAAAAAAAATGTTTAAATTGTAAAAGAAAACTATTAAATTTCAAGTCATTGTTACTTAAATGATAAAATTGGTAAAATAATTATTTTAATTTTAAAAAATAAATTATTTAAAACTATAAATTGGAAAAACAATTGTGGTCATCAAAAAAGATATCTTAAATGTATATAGACAATTTTTATTGTCAATCACTAGTGGAAAATGGTGATATTAGAATAGGATATCAGATTGATTGTAGCAAAATCGATTTAATTTAAAACACGATGAAAATTTTATAAATAATGAAAAATATTTTAAATCAGTTATACAGATAATCAATACCATATGTACATATTAGATCAGTTATAGAAAGAATTGATCTAATATGTACACATTAGGTCGGTTAAAGAAATAAAAAATCTAATATGTCTTCTTCACTATAAAGCGTGAAAACTCTTTTCACTTTTCGAACTTTGTCTTTTCTCTAACGCCTCCATTGTTTCTTCTTTTCCTTGCGAAAAAACAATGAAGATTTCCAAGCCATTCACCATTGTTGTTGTCGTGCCTTACCATTGTCGCGTCGTGCTTCAACAAGCTTTTTCTTCTCTTCTAGGCTACTCTTCAGCAACCGATGCAACAAGTTAATGTTTTTCCCTCATTTGCTCATACCTAAGGCTTTTGTTTGTTCATAAAGCTCTCTTCGTAGTTGTCTCTTCTTGATGCTTGGTTATTTCTCCATTTTCTCTACAAATGAAGCACAATCATGACACTACTATTTTACTGAATGTGCATCGTTGGTCCCCATGATGTTTTGTGAGTTCTGCTAATCAGTTAAGTGTATTGTTCACGATGCTTTGTGATTGGGGTGCGATGTTCTCCATGGTTGTTTGTTGGTGTTGGTCCATGGTGGTTCATTGATGGTCTTTGGTGGTTCGCTGTTCTCTCCTTTGCACCTTTGTATAGTCACCCTCTAGAAAGAATGTCTCTCCTTCACATTGTGACTTTCAAATACGTTCTTTTTTTTTGCTTTTCAGGTATTAAATCGATTGGTCTAGAACCAATCTAATTTTAATATATATTAGATTGGTTGCAAAAATGATCTAATATGTCTTCAACATATTACATTCTCACCGTATATTAGATCGCTTGTGGAATCGATCTAACATATGCTTCATAATTGATCTAATATACCTATTTTCCACTACTGAATGAAAATTATCATTTTATTTTCTTTAATTCACTCATAGGTTTACTTCTTTCTTTCTTCAAATTACTTCTTACTTCAATTTACTTGTTAGTTTATTTCTTTCTTTCTTTAATGTACTTGTAATTTTACTCCTTTCTTTATTGATCACATTGTAACTTGTTGATTAATCACTAGTGTAAAAACAACGTATAACGTTACACATTCAAAGTCCAACCACTGAATAACATGATCGGTGACATTTTTGTAAATAAATGCAACTATTAGATGTCGTTTAGAGTTGTCATTCGACGTCAATTTGTTATATTGGGTAAATTTTGAGAAAATGTTTGGCGCGAAGGTGAAAATGTATTTACGTATGACGTCGAATTCCTTATAATTAAATGTCAAAAGGATATAAAATGTCGAATGCCCCAGCATTAGACGTTAAAAGGTTAGTGAATTCAATAAAAAATTGAGCAAGAGATTGAAAATGCATTCACTTTATCTTAGCACGCGATACCCTCTTCTCTACTCAAACTTTTCTGGAACGAAGTTTGACGAACATCACATGTAATCTTTCTTTCATTTGTTACAAATGCATGTTAATTAACTACTTTAGGTATGATTTTCATTTGTTTTGACCAATTATTTTCGTGTTCTTGTCCTTCATAGGCGCATTCTGCTTTCTCTCTCACTGGTGGCAATACTTTATTTCGACGAACCCACTTTTGAAGGTTAGTTTTCGTTTTTGTTTTGAAGAACTTATTTGTTGAACTTGTTTGTTCTTTTTTTGAACTTGTTTGTTTTGTTGAACCTATTTGTTGTTGTTGTTGTTTGATTGAACTTGTTTGTTGTTTGTTATTATTGTTTGTTGTTGATACTACACTACACGTTCATAGTTCATGCTTTATAAAATATCAAAAACTGAAATTTATTTTTTTCCTATTTTTCAAGTCTCTCAAAGTTGTAAAAAAGGATCACAATTAATTAAAAAAACAAAAAAAAAATTATTAACGTCGAATATTGACAAAATTTGATGTTAATTTGATTAACATCGAATTGTTCTATGTTCGACGTCAATTTAATGTCTCCCGATATGACGTCGATCTCAAATTCGAAGTAAAAAACTGAAAAACAACGACATTATATGGTGTTTTTGTACTAGTGAATTTGTTGTTTTGATTTAAAAACAGAAGTTTAACTAATTATTTAAGGGATATTGAACATAAAAAAATATATGAATTGATCAATAAATTAGAGGTAAAATTTATCATGTAGTTAACAAAAAAATCAAATAAAAAAATAAGGGTCATATGATCCAGTTAGGGATTATATAATGTATTTTAAAGATTATATCACATAACACTACTACAAAAACTTTTCCATTGGTCATTTTGAACATATTGCATCGATTCTAAACTTGATGTTGATCTTGCCGATGTAATATGATGAACATATTTAACATAGTTTCTATTTAAACTGATGTAGTATTCAAATGGTAACAAAAAAAAGTGATTGTTGAAACTCGACCGAAACAACACAAAAATCACTAATGCACTTCACTTTATTCAACAATGGAAAAGAGCAGAGCAGTGTGGAGGTTGATGCGTTCGTCAAAACTTCATTCAAGGTGGACATGGAATCCCATGGGTAGTCTAGCTTTTGCAGCACCAAGTCTTGTAGCAAATTGGAAAAATCACCATAACACTTCACTTTTTCTGGTCATGGGAGAGAGCAGAGTTTCGCGGAGGTTGGTGTGTTTGTTAAACCTCTATTCAAGGTGGAGGTAGAATCTTGTGGGTAGCCTCACTCTTGCAACATCAAGTCTTTCATGTTAGGCTCACAACAGATCGAAAAAGTCACCATAGTTTTCTGTGATGGTAGAAAGCATAATAGGGGTAAAAAGTACAATGACAATGACAAACAAAGCAGAGACAACCAAAGTGATGATAATGAGCAGATTTGTGGCGATGAGACAATGATTTTTTTGTTTCGGAAAAACCTAAAATGAGGAGACATTATGCACAAGTGCAATTTAGAAAATAAAGGCAAGAGTAAAACTTCGAAACAATAGTAGTGAAACACAGAAACGTCAATGAGAGCAAGGTTTGTAAGGGCAGCTGATACGCTCTCGTTGAAGCTATCAAATTAATACTACTTTTTAAGGGAACTTCAGTATTGTCAAGTAGTATTCAAGAAAGTAGATAGGTCTAAAGTAACCCTGAGTCGTCTCCCAACGAATACGGAATTGTTTTTCAACATTTGAATCTTATGAATGCAATACAATGCTCAAGAATAAAAGTGAGAAACTATGCTAATAGAATTAGGGTTTGAAGAATGTTTGAAGAACAAAGAGGAAACTTAGAAACAATTATAATGAAATAGGCTAATTCCACTGCTTTTTCAAGATAAATTCATTATCGGTTATCCACAGATCATTATTCAATTGATTATTTTTCAAGTTTCAAATAATTAAAGTACATTCTTAATTAAATTGAGGACAATCATACAGTTAACAAAAGTAGATTCTCAATCAAATACAAGACCTTCCTAGATTATTCACAATGAATTCAACCAAAGTACATTCTCAATCAAATTCTATTGTGTTTAATCATGTCTATTCTTAAATCTCTTAACCAAATTAAAAGCTAATTAATCAAAGTAAATTCTCAATTAATTATAGTTGAAATTATTACCACCAATCAAAGTACATTCTCAATTATTAGAAAAAACTCATTTAATCATATGAAAGTTCCTAAATTTAATCAAAGTGGATTCTCAACCAAACCTAGAAACCCTTGAACCCATATTATCAATATCCATGTAGATTCAAACACCATATGATGCAAAAATAATTAATTTTAATATGATTGAGAGATGAAAGACATAGAAAGATAGCAACTCAAATCAATAATCAAAAGAAACAATTGCATTAATTTAACTTAACCTTAGAATCCATAATGAAATTACAGTGAAATAGCCCTTAGAAGCTTAGCCCTCCATGAATGGAATGAAACACATGATGAAATAAAAGTGAGAGGAGTGATGGATGCTTGTCTGGGCTTGATTGGGCTTGAACTTTGAAATTCTGTTGAGAAGATCTTTTATCTTATATCTAATATCTTCCAAATATTCAATAGATTTAATCAGTTTTTGAGAATATTTGATAATATCTTTCCTAGATTCAAAAAGATTTGGCAAATATTATCTTTTGATATATATATATATATAGTTAAATAAGGTAGTTATTTAACCATATCAAATAAAATATCTTAAGATATATTTTCTCTAAATTATCTTTTAAAATATCTAACATATTTAAACTTACCCAAGATTACATTTCAACCATTTTTATTTATTCAAAATTGCACATAAACCCTGAAATTTCTTCTATCTGCGCTTTAACCATCTCTTCTTTTTCAAAATTGCATAGGAGCCCTGAGTTGACCATATTGGACAAGCTTTGATCATTCAATTTCATGCTTTTAAATGAATAAAATTCTAACTTCAGCTGCACAAATAAACATTAGAATATCCAAAATACTTTATACAACTAAGAATCACATTTTAAGTATCTTTAATTCCCAAACCCAATAAATCCAATCGTCACAAATTTACTTTAAATCAATCATTTAAGCACAAGAATTTTATCAAAAATTTGAATTTTAAAACATAAATGTGGGCATAAATATGAACTCATCAGCAGCGATGAGCGATGTGAATGTAGTTTCAAATGGGAAGAGATTGGACGAAAGAGAGGCTCTCAAAGCATGTAAATGAAGGAGAAGACTGAGAGACCAGACACCTTGGTTTGAATAAAAGGGGATACTACATTGGTTTCTCATTATAACCGATGTAATATCAATTTTTTTTAAAAAAAATATAATACACGATGTTATGTGATATCCAATATTTACAAAAATGTCACCATGCAAAAAATTACACCGTTTCTTCAAGAAAGAGTGTCATATCATGTTGTTATATCTCAATTTTACACTAATGTAATTAACAAGAAAATAAAAATAAAAAATACTTAAAAGTAAAAATATTTTAAATATTTAATAAAATAATTTTTTTAATAAATATTCAATTAAGAATACTCAAATTTATAAAGTACTTAAAATAGCATAATTAAATCATGTAATCAATTTATGTGACACAAAATAGTCTTTGAGGCCATTGTGAATTTGTAACTGGTGAGTGCATGTTGATGCTCTCATTTAGCATTTAATATTGGATTCTTAATTGGTTTTTGTATTTTAATATAATATGATAATTAGGATTTGTTATAATTGGGTTTTTGAGCATGAGATACAAAAACATGATAAAAAATATATTTTTAATTGCATAAATGCTCTTTGAATATTTTAAGGTGTGCTAGTGTAGCTGCACTTGACATCATGAAGGTGTGAATATAATTTGGTTAAAGTGTCATGACACCTTAAAGGTAAATCCAAGAATAGCAAATAATCAAGGCCAAAAGAAGTCAATCCAAGCATAGCATGAAAAGGTAACAGACAACAAAACTTGGATCTTGTGGTTTTCTCTATATTTTCCTACTAAAAGGGCTTTGATAATTCATAAATGTTTATGATTAAAGATAATTTGGAAAAAAATATATCTTAAGATAGTTTACTTAATTATTTAACTATATCAATAAATATCAAAACATAATATTTGTCAAATCTTTTTTAATCTAGCAAATATCTTCTCAAATATTTTTAGATCTCCACAACAATCAAATATATCTTGAAGATATTTGATTATTTAGAAGATGATTGCAGGAAATTACATTATCATAAACAAGATTACAACAATATAAAAGCCTGAAAAAAAGTTCAATCAAATTTCTATCTAAAGAGACTTAGAGAAACACATTAGGAGAGTTTAGGAACCCTTTGAGAGTTCAAATTTCGATGTCTCTCTCTTCTCTAATTTTCTTCACCCCCTCTTCTTCTATTTTTTATGTTATTTCTACATTTCATGGAGAGTTAAGTGATAGGGAATAACATGTTAGAAAGAGTTAAGCCTAAGACTAAGCAAGACAAAGAAGCAATGGAATTAAAAAGATTAAAATGGAAGAGAGAAAGGATAGGAAAACTTAGGAAATTGAAGACACGTCACTAGAAATGATCCAAGATAAGTGCCAAGGTTGGATCGCCACTTGCTCCTCAAAAGATAAGACCCAAAAGATGCCTAAGAGACAAAATTCTATCTCACACTACCAAAAAGAAGGGCATTACCGAAGGCCACAAGCCCTCGGAAACAGCCCAAAACCGTCGGTAGAAGACATATACAGACGGCTTATCAACGGCCAAAAAGCCCTCGGTAATTCCCTTGTCGCTAACATTTACCGAGGGCTTTCGTCCTTCGGTAATTACCGAAGGGCAGAAGCCTTCGGTAATTTCCGAAGGGCAGAAGCCTTCGGTAATTACCGAAGGGCAAAAGCCTTCGGTAATCAGCGAACGTGGGTATTTACCGAAGGGCAAATGCCTTCGGTAATCAGCGAACGTGGGTATTTACCGAAGGGCAAAAGCCTTCGGTAAGTTCGAGGGAGATGTCAGAGACATTTGTATTTATTATGAAACCAACAACAGACCTGCATAGCAATTTTCATACACAAACAGACCTGCATAATAATTTTTAAGCACATACAGACCTGCATAATGTGCATCTCAAAGATGCAATCATTGATCAATAATATCCATAGAACATCCATTAATCCATAGAACATGTATTTATATTAATAACATATAACAATGTAACATAATGATGTTCTAACATCCAAATCATCCAACTGATCTAACATCGAAATGATGTAAACTCCAAATGTTGTAATATCCAATTGTTTCTATAACAACTAATAACAAAATGAAACTAATACTGTACATAGTTATCATCAGAGCCATCTTCATCATCCTGCTGCTCTGTAGATGGTTGGACTGGTGTGGGTTGGACTGATGGGGGTTGGACTGATGAGGGTTGGACTGATGTGGGCTGCTGAGGGACAGCGGGTGACGAGGAGCGTTGTGGCTGGGTCAGAGGGATATTGAATTCATCCTGTGAAGTACCAGGCAACACTCTCATGACCAGGGCCTTAAAGTTTGTAAACTCTGCTCTCAAATCAGTGATTTCCTGGTCACGTTGCTGTAGTGCCTGCGTGAATAATGATTACTGCCAACACTTCCCAAAACATGAAAATTACACAAACAAAACTCTAAATTATGGAGACCTCAAAATAGAACAACCAAAGCATAAATAAAACAAGAGTAATTCATGATAGGGGTGAATGGGTAAGGAAGGGTGCTGATGCTGGTTTTGGACCCAATCCAAACCATCATTAATTATCTTGGGACGGCCTACTCCATAATCATTTACCAAACCCTAAACTCAAAGCCCCCATTATTGTTCCTCTCCTCTTCTCTCCCATTACAACCACTTTTATTCCCACTCTACCCTCCCCATACACGTTTTTCCTTGTTTTCTTGTGTCTTAAACCTGATTACTTTCTTACCAAATTGCCATGTATTTGTTTCTGTTCAATTGGACATAAAGTTCAAGAGTGATATCTAAACATACTTGTATGTAATCTAGAATAAATATATATGTACCAATCATGTCAAACCATAGTTGGTGGCAAATGTGAATCCTGACCAACATTTCAGTGTTCAAAGAAGAAATAACGTACCTTAAAAAAATAGAAAAGAAAAATGAAAGGTAGAGGGGAACGTCCCCCCTACTCTCTCTCTCTCTTTTTCTTATTTAATTATGTTTCTATTTTCATCCTTTGTGTGTCTGTGTGACTCTCTGCTCTTCCTCTCTGTTCTGTGTTTTTTCCTCTATAAATTAACACCCTTTGTTCCCTTTGTCCCTCACTTCCACACACTAAACTCACCCTTTTCACACTGCTACTCCTTCCACAATCCAGACTCTGCTTCCTCCACCACCCAAACCACCCTCCTTCAACAACACTTTTAAACCATTCAATCAATATCAAACTTCATTTGTAATAAACACTTTTAAATAATAAAAAATAACATAAGCTTTGCAGCCATACAATTGAAATAATTATTGACAAATAAAAAGTACATAATCAATTATCTTAGTTAGTAACCACTTTGGTTTTTTAAATTCTTTTAAAAGGAAAGAATTTTATTCATTTTATAACACTCTTGATTCTAAAATACTTTACAATCTCAGTACATGAGGAAAGAATGGATAAATTTAACAGAATCAGGGTCATGGCCAGATCATCTCCATTTAACAAGCTTCTGATGGTTCAATGTTTAAAGCAGAAGGGTAATGTGGTGCCAATCACAGGTGATGCCACAAATGACGCACCTGCTCTAAAACATGTAGATATTGGACTTTCCAACGAAATAGAAGGCACTGAAGTGGAAAAGGAGAGCTTTGGCTTTAGCCACCGAGGAACCTACTGATGATGTCATGAAGATGCCACCTGTAGGTAGAGTTGAGCCACTAGTAACTACACTTATGTGGAGGAACCTGATTTCACAGGCATTGTACCAAGTTATAGTACAACTGGTTTTAGAATTGAGGGGAAGATCAATCTTTCATGTTACTGACAAGGTGAAGAACACGATTATCTTAAATTCTTTTGTCCTCTACCAAGTGTTCACTGAGTTAAATGCAAGGGAGCTGGAGAACAAGAACATATTTAAGGGAGTTGGTAAGCATAGGTTGTTCATTGTAATTGTGAGCCTAACTGTTGTTCTTGAGGTAGTGAAGGTTGAGTTTCTGAAAAAGATAGCCAATACTGAGAGATTGACTTGGGAGCAATGGGGTGTTTGTGTTAGAATTCCAGCTTTGTCTTGGACAATTGGTGTGCTGGTGAAGTGTAACCCACTTGTTCACAAGAAAAATTAGTACAAACCACTAAGTTATAATCTTCACCTACTCAATCTTCACCGGTTGGTTTTATTTTCCCTAAACTATGGCTAAGGTTATTTGAACCTTGTCACTGGCAGGCCAATGCCTTGACCCTCATTTCAATTACAAAATAAAAAACTTTCTCGAACAAACAACATCACACAGTGTTGCCACAAGAACATCAAACAGATTGAAGAACAATTAAACTCAGAAATAATTTTTAAACGCACAACTTACCTCAACCAAGATAGCCCTAGACGATGGCAACCTTTGTAGAGCACGACAGCGAGAGAAGCCCACAGTGGCCCCTCCAACGAAGTCCGTCGACCAAGTTCCTTTAACTTCAGAGCACACCGTGGTGGGGTCGCCAGAACACCGTCGTCAAGTCGCAACACCAACCACCACCCTCGACCAGCCCCCTCGGAACAATTAATTTCGTCAACCACCACCCTCCTTACCGTCACTATCCTAACGTCGACACACCAATTGCAGCAACAAAGGGGTTAAACTGCAGTTCTGAAGTGAGAGAGAAAAATTTGGCGGAGAGGTTCTACGGAAACAAAAATTGGGAGAATAAAGAGGGAAATCCCAAATTTTCATTTCATTAGGTCGATCAATATACCGACGGCCTATGGAGCCTTCGGTAAACTTAAAAATCCTTCTGTAATCAACCACTTCCATGACCGTCGGTACATCCTTCGGTAAGTCAACTTTACCGAAGGCCCTAGAGGCCGTCGGTATTATTCCTTCGGAAAATAACACTTTTCCTGTAGTGTCAAAGAAGATAAGCAAATGAATGCAAATCACTCTTATATTCCTTCAATCAAAGGTGTGTTACAAAGGAGACCATGAGATTGCTTATATAGCCTTAAGGATGAAGTAAGTGGAGAGTTTTAAGGAATGTGGGACTTGAAATGCTTCTAAGTCTGTACAAAAAGCATCTGACCACGTTGGAGAGCATCCTCCCATGTTGGAGAGCATTCGACCACGAATCTGGCAAATCTGCTAAAGGAGAAAGATTAGACACATTGAAAGTAGAATGAAAATTATAAGCGCTAGGCAAATCAATCTCCTATGATTATCATTTATTTTGCGTAAGACTTGAAAGAGACCATCTCCTCAAGGATTGAGTTTGGACTTCCTTTGTGAAGGAAATCTATCCTTGCACAAATGAATCCAGACCCAATCACTAGGAGAGAAAGTGACTTTCTTCCCTATGCTTATTGACACTAGATGCATGCTTTTGATTGGTGTGCTCAATGTGAGTCTTAACTCTAGTATGCAAATCTTTAACAAACTAAGCTTTGGACACACTATCTAAGCACATGGACTCAAAATCAGGAAGGGGAAGAAGGTCCAATGGAATGAGGGGGTTGAAACCATAGACAATGTGAAAAGGAGAGTGAGAGGAGGTAGAGTTGACAACCCTATTATAAGAAAACTCAATATGGGGTAGAAAATCTTCCCACTGGCGTGGATTGCTCTCAAGACAACATCTCAATAGTTGACCCAAAGTTCTACTAGTCACCTCAGTCTGACCATCAATTTGTGGATGACAAGTGGTAGAGAAAAGGAGTTTAATACCCAACTTGTTCCACAAAGATCGCCAGAAATGACTAAGGAACTTTAAATCTCTATCAAAGACTATTGTCTTAGGCAAACCATGCAGACGCACAACCTCTCTAAAGAATAAATTAGCAATATGGACAACATCATCTACTTTGTGGTATGAAATAAAATGATCCATCTTTGAAAAACGGTCCAGTACCACAAAGATAGAGTTCATCCCTCGCTGTTTTCTAGGTAAGCCCAAAACAAAATCCATAGAAATATCTACCTAACGACTACTAGGCACAAGAGGAGGAGTGTATAAGCCATGAGGATGGGTGATGGACTTAGCATGCTTACATGGAATGCATTGACTACAAAACTTAGGTACATGTTTATGCATGTGTGGCCAATAGAAATGCTTATGAAGAATAGCTAAAATTTTTGCAATCCCAAAGTGTCCCATCAATCCCCCCTCATGTCCTTATTTAATTAAGAGAAACCACAGTGAACTCTTGGGTACACAAAGGCATTTGTTTTTTAAAAGAAAGTGATTTTCTATGAAAAAGTCCTTGTGTGGCCCATGAGTACATTGTTCGAATAAAGAAGAGAAAGTAAACTAGGCAGCGTATCAAGGTATACCAAGATTTCCTTGGGAAACCTAGAGTGGTGAAAATACTCAGTTATAATCTTGTTGAAGATTATAGTGGAACACTCTAACGTTATAGAAGACTAGACGTAACTTAGTTGGATTTACCAATATAAAAATACTTGTGCATCTACTGTTTTATTCTTTGTCAACGTTTCTGTTATAAAAACTTGTAGTTGCTTTTTCGTTTTAAATATAAGAGCTTCCTATATTAAACGACTATTCATTAAAGAGGAAGTTTCATCAAATACTACGGCGAATATTCTAAATAGCACTTGAAAATAACTTATCTTTTAAAATTAATCGCAAGGTCGAGCATTTAAACAACTTACGTAAAAATCTTTATACTCGACGAAAGTGATATATTAAAAAGATTGTGAAAAGTTTGTCGTTAACACTATTTAACCCCTTCCCCCTTCTAGAGTTTTCGGGACTTCAAAACTGCCTAAAGAATTATGGTACAAATTATATGTGATGATCAACTTTTACTAATAAAATATGAAAGGCTAGAAACTATCAAAACAACTCTGGTACAAATTATATGTGATGTTCAATATATATTCAATAAAAAATGGAAGGAATGAAATTACCTCAATCTCCATAACCTTATCATTCACATAGATGTCATTTTTTCTTTTGAGTTGTTTTCCACATTACAGCACACCCAATATTCTTATCAATCTCATTTTTCTATATGTTTTAAGAAAAAATTGTTAGTAAAAAGATTAGAAGATATTATAATTAAGAACAAAATATCAATGAAAAAAATACCAAATTATTCCTTCTTCTTGTAAAGACTTAACACCACCAATGTGAGGAATAGTTTGTTTTTTCCTTATATCTCTATTTATATTACATGTATCATACAAAACGAAAAAAAATATCAACTTTTTTCAAATTAACAAGTAAAGCTTATTGTAATTATACTAATTAAAAAGTTTGTGTCATTGTGGAAGTCTTGAGGCGATAATCAACAAAAAAAGACCCATTGATCCATGTTATTAAGACCATCTGACACATTCTTGATAAGGTCATTTCTTCTTACAAATGGGTTATAAAACTCATTCCAAAGTTTGCATGTATTCTCCCTCCACAATTTTCCAATTCTAAACAAAAAACCTTTTTTTTTCCAAGTCTTCATTTACCTTGAAAAAAAAATCGAGTCTCCAAATAATAAAAAAGTTAGTCCACATCTTTTTTATAAATGAAGAAATATTGGAGAAGTCAACATGTTTGTTAAATTACCTTTAATGCACTCTCCCTCAAAACAATCTCCTAGCCAGGTTGGGTCAAAGGTAGAAGGATGCAATGGAGATGTTCCCTTGAAGATATATGGTATAAAAATATGGTGCATCATCAACAATATTGGTTGAAAATACGGAAGTTATGGTGTTTGTGAGGCTAGAAGCTCACGACCATATGGTGGTTAAATGGTGGTGGTGTGGTGTTGGAAGACTTAAAGAGATGTTAGGCCAACTCTAAGAGGAAGGTGACTAAAGGGGCTCATGGGTTGCTCTAGTCTTGATCTTAAAATGAATAGTATAGCCAATAAAATGGGCAGCATAACTTTACTCATTTATTTATAGGCTAGCGATGTCTCCTAAAAACCCAAAAGCATGACCTCCCACCTTTTCACTCATTGGCCAAAAATGAAGTCTTCTAAGAAGTGGACAAGTGTCCACAAATCCTCTCCAATGATGGGAGGACATGTGGCCACTCACAAAAAAAAAATGTCTCGATTCCTAGAGTGTCAAGTGGCCACTACCAAAAACAAATCTTCTCTAATGGAAGTATGACACATGGGACATAATTTCCACATGGTTTGGATTTTCAACTAAGGAAAAACCTACATTAATTAGGCCTTACTACAAGACTTAAACAAACCTACAATACTTGGCCAAAATGCATGGCCTATATTAAACCTATACTACTTCAAGCTATGCTCCATGATGGCTCCAAATGTGGTCCAAAAGGTAGAGTTTAGACCATCTTCATAGATGACTTCAACATTTTTTGTAGATGTTTGATCATCCCTATGGAGTATGTCATCATTCTCTCCCTCTTGAAAAGGATTTGCCCTCAAATCTTCAACTTAGGCTAAGGCAAACTTCCTCATCTTCTTTGGAGTCATTATGTCTCTTTTACACCGGGCTCAAATACGTATCTTATAACAAGTGTTATGATAGTGAGTAAATGAATTATATAGCTCCAAAGAATGATACACAATAAATCAAATGAATGATAAAGGTCTTGGAGAGTAGGAGCATCTTTAAAGCTTTTATTTGTCTTGTGTTGGATGTATATGTTTGAAAGACTATCCATTCCAACACAAGAGTCAACTTTTAGGGATATCCATCATACCCTCCTTTTTGAAAAGAATTTGTCCTGAAATATTCATGTTCTTTTATGACAAAAACCCTTTCTTATTATTGGTTAATTTGTGTATCATTCCACCGGGATCAAAGATCCATATGCAAGTGTCATCAAACAAAAATCCAATAATTTTATGAGTCATAAACAACATGTATCTAAATGAAACATTTGAAGAAGACCTTATATTATTTTCAAAAGAATTTACTTGAAAACTTTGAAGGTCTACTCCACAAAATTGTTTGTGTTTACTTTGAATTAATTGTATCCTAGAAGGTAACATTAACTTAAAGTTTGATTTGGAAAAATTTGAGGAGTTAAAAATAGTGGGAGGTGAAAAAAAATTGAAAATTTTTCAAAAGTAAAAGTTGGAGTTATAAAAAGTGGTTGGATGTATTGAGAAAAGCTCAAGGATTAGAAAAGAAGAATGCATACAAGGATTTATTATGGTTATGTCCCGTCTCTTAAGCCATTACTTAAGAATTTCACTAATCAACACCTTTGACGAGCATGAATATCAACCTCTCCAGGTTACAACAAGTTTAACCTCTCCAGGTTACAACGGGTTTAACCTCTCGAGGTTACATCGAGTTTAACCTCTCCAAGTATCACAAGGAACTCCTCTCCAAGTATGACTTTAACCTTTTCAGGTATCACAACTACAAACCTCTCCAGGTTACAACGAGTATTCATCTAGTCAAACTTCTAGTTAGATCTTCTAATTGAAGTAATCGTCTAATAGGTGTTTTCATCATTTAGCTCATTTATTTGACTTTGACTCATCTAACATAGATATACGTTTAATGCCTTTGTGTGCTAGCGTTTGACTCATCTAATAAATACTCATCTAGTATCCTTTATATGCCTTTTGCATTGACTTGTCTGACCATCTAATGATTTTCCCCTACTTGTCTACTTGCTTGACTTGACTCATCTAATCCTTCTTTTGACTCATTTACTCTTTTGTAAAAGTCCAACGTTTTTCTACTCTAGGTTTACTTCTCTAATACTATGTTTTTCTCTTTCACTATTTGAGTCATTTGGTCCTTATGCTCTAATTTATTGTCCTCAATCGTCTAACGTATTCAACTTCACCCAAGTCGTCTAACACTTGTGTAGAACCTGAGTTGTCTAATGGCTTAGTCATCTGATATAGACTTCCATATGCATATAGATATTCATATTCACAAGCAATACGTACACACATTCTTGGCTCATCTAATGGTTATGTTCATATGTCTAATGAAGTCTAATGAAGTTTAATGTTTGTCAACCCTTTTTTATGTCTAATGCTTTGTCTAAGATATAGTTTTAATTAATCTAAGCTTATTTGGAGTATTTATATTTAGTTGTCTCTATTTGTTTCATCATATATTTTCTTATCATCAAAACATATTTAACCTTAGACTCATCTAATGGGGTTTCTAGCTTTTAATGCTAACAACTTTGACCTTGAATCACTAATGGTTATGATCATTTAGAATTGATGTTTAGATTAGAAGATATAATTCTATAAACTCCATTAGACATTCTAATCCATATAAACCATCTAATAACTTTTACGATAACAAATACTCTAACTTTTTGATGTGAATCTGTTTTATAACTAGAATGAGTGCAAGATGTTTTTGTTAAATTTTCTTAAGAAAATTCCAAGAAGATTATTATTTGACATTAAGCTAACCAAAAGGTTATCTATAAGTGAAGGTGCACTTCAAAAGCTCAAAAGAAAGAAGAAAAAGTCAATAGAAACAAAGGAACAAGACAATGACAATGAATATAAAAGGTGTGGAAGCATAAAGAGCGACATAAAAGAACATGGAATATAATAGGAAAAGATGAAGAGAATAAAAAGGATATAGAATGGGATGAGGCATGCCACTTGGGGAAATAGGTCACTCAAGATTAGTGGTGGTTGTCGCCACTTAAACCAAGGTTCAAGATAAGACTAAGAGTAAACATTCTCATAAGAGGAAAGCTCACAAATGCACATAAAGGTGTCTTTCAAATTCAATATTAATCAATTTTTTATATGTGCACTAAAAGTTCCCTTAAATAAGCATGGGTGCGAACCTCTTAGTAAATACAAAATACTATGTTTTGGAAATTATGTCAACCTAAACACCTTTTTGCTCTCCAAGTGATGTGAACCCATTTACAAAAGGGTTGATTAAGGACCTTTAGGGTTAGAGCGTTGAAGGAAATTTTGAAACTTAGTAAAAATGGGGAACATAATTTTCAAAACATCAATATCTCGAGCTATAAAACTTTGATTGGGGTATTTCCAAAACGAGGAGAAAACCCATGCTTTCAAGTTTAATTTTGGCTCAAGAAACACTTAATTTGGACATGTAAAAATGCAAGTTATGACTACGATATAAACTAGGTAGAATTGAGTTTCTATAATTTGGAAGAAGAATGAAAAATGAAATGACAAAGAAAATTGAAAGGAAAGAATCACTCTTTCCAAGGGAGGCAACACACAAAGGATGGGAAGTCATTTGCTAAGTGTTCTTGAATCACTTAATAACATAGGATAATCACTCTCACTAAGATAAAAGATTAAGAAACTCTAATATTTTGTAGAAAAACTTCACTTTTATTCTATTTTATCAAAATGGTTCAGTTTATATAGAAGCTTAAACCATCAAAACTATAAAAGATCATTAATTGCAATTGCATTACACTTAAGCTAATAATGATCCAACTAAACTAATGGCTGATTGTGACTGCAACTGTGGTAACCAAAATTCACCAAAAAGCATTCAACTTTGCATCCTTTTGGTCTCCAAAAGGCTTATGACTAAGTGGCAAATTGGGCCCTTCTTACAACTTGAAATAAAACCAAAAATAAGGCCAATTTAATTTATTAAACCAAAACATAATTTGGTCAACTAATTTTACAAAGGATTGGGCCATTATTTAAACAAACTAATTACTTAAAAAAATTGAAACAAAGTGGCACGTCACCATCATTGGTTGGATTCTCATCATATGCTTTTTCTTTGAGAAGATTAGTCCTGAATCTTAAAGATTTGTTTTCCTACAATTTTTAATAAAAGTTTATTATGTCCATATAAAGGACTTTATTTTTCAACAACTCGAAACTAATTCTCATCCTACAGGATAAATACAACTTGAATAAATTTATATTTGTCCCTTTTATAAAGGACTTTATTTTTCAACAACTTGAAACTAATTCTCATCCTAGAGGACAAATACAACTTGAATAAATTTATATTTTTTCCTCTTCAATGGTTGCAGTTCATTCAACACCTCTAATTCCATTACTCTCCGACCTTCATATGTAACAACAAATAACTCCAAGTGTTGTGTTTCATCAGCGAATTGGATGCATGATAAAGCACTACAAACAAGCTTCCTTTTCAAACACAACAATTGATATATTTCATTGACATGCCCATCCTTTTGTTATTGAAAAATGACATCACAAACAATAGAAGAAATATCATTAACAAATAAAATTCACATACTCTGTTTCTCTAGTTCTTTTTCTTCATTTTCTCTTCTTTCTTTTTCTCTCATTCTTTCTTCACTCTCTTTTTCTTCTTTTTCTATTCTTTCTTTTTCTTTTTTCTCCTTCATCCTATGTTGATATTTACTAACTTGTTCTGGTGTCATAAATTTCAACTTAATTTTATGTCCCTCATGCCTCAAATAAAGCGAGCATTCTTTAAGATTGAATGTTTTAAAACGAAGTCATGACCATCCTAAAAGAAGATGACAAGAGTCAACAAGAGCAATATCACATAATACTTCTTACACACACTTCCCCGTAGTGAATCTGATCCACGCTTGATTCGGATGAGAGCTTATTGGTAAGTGTAGTTTCTCAACAAATCTTTGGCTCACAACATAGTTGGCACTTCCATAATCGTATGCAAGTAAACATGAGTGACCTTAGATTAAAAACCTTGTATAGAAAATTTCCATTAAGATTCCAAACATCGATAACTTCAATTTGATGTTTAAACCCTTAAATCAAATCTTTGATACCAAATGATGAGAACCTCATTTTCACAAAGACTAAATTAGGAATTTTTTTAGGATTAGAACCTTAAGAAAAATTTGGGAAAATTAGTGAAAAGGTTCACAAAATTTTAGAAACATTGATATCTTAAGCTACAGAACTTCAAGTTGAGTGTTTCAAAAACGAGGTGAAAGATCACTTTTAAAATTCTTTTTCGCTCAAGAAACACTTAATTTAGACACGTAAAATGTGTAAGTTATAATTACAAGAGAAACCCCCCTCTTTTATAGAACAAAGTAGTGCAAATACATCTCTTTTTCACTCATAGTAGTAGTAGGGTTTTTGTGCCTAAACTTCACCTTAAGACTTTTTTAATAAATTATGCTCAGCCTATTCATATACCCAAATCACCCATCAAGCCCTTTTTCCTAAAATAGTTATCCCTCACCTGAAAAAATACCAACTAATAAGCTTTAGGAACTGATTTCCACTCAAAATTATCGATAGGGGTTGCTAAACCTACCCTTTATATCTTTGTTTTTATGATGAACAAAAGAATGATTTTATAAGTCACTTGCACAACAAATGGCATAACAATTGTTTTATCCATATGTGGTTTGTGATTGATATGAGAATTCATTTGTATTAAATGAATCATGTATTACACGGATTCATAATCTCATTTTTGGATGAAATAATCGATTTAACATAGTATATAATCTATTAGATTTCACGAGTTCATTTTGTATGCTTAACAAGGGCAAACTGCTCTGTAATAATCGATTACATAAGTTGTCTAATCAATTAAAACAGAAAGCAATGCCATTATTTGTTTCATAAGTGAGTAAATTTGTCTAGAATGGAAATTGGATTCAAAATTTGCTTAAGTATATGATTAATCGATTACGTAAGTTGTCTAATCGATTAAATCAGTTTACTTTGTTTAAATCCATTTCATTTAATAGTCTGATTTGTTGTAACTGTCAATTGAATTTATAACTGGCTTATATGATTAAATAATCGATTACATGCTCAGAATAATTTGTTAAAACACAAGCAAAACCTTAATAGATTACATAAAAACCTTAATCGATTATAATGCATCAGAATTTGAAAATCTTATATATATGCGACTTGAGCTCTATTTCAAAACAATCAATTGTTATCATTTTCAAATACTAAGGTTTACATTGAGTTTTGAATGCATGCGTTCAAGAAGAGATCTTGGAGAATTAAGGCTAAATTGGTTGCTTATACATCAAGATTGTTTCAAGAAAAGTGGACTAAAGTTGTTATGATTTGATATGCACTAAAGGAGTGTGACTTGGAGATCAATGTCATCATAGACAATTTGTATTTGTATACCTGTGCGGGTTCGCCAAGTGTTGAGATTTGTGAGTGTTCTCAAGTGTTGTAAGAGAGTAAGGTTATTCATCTCTTGTATTGCTATATTGATTTTGAGTGAGGAGAGAAGTGCATTGAGAGAAGTATCTCTGTATTTCTGTAAACTGAATCAATTTTCAGTGGAATTCCTCAAACTAAGGTTGTTGAAGGAGGACTATATGTAGGCTAGTGATTAGCCAAACCAATATAGATTGTTTGTGTTGATCTTTCTCTCTACTCTTTCTCTTTTATTGTTTATTCATCACTTCTTGTTTATTGATTTCAAGAAAGCTAGAGATTGCCCAGAGATTTTCAAAAGAACAGTTTTTAAGGCTTAATCCAATTCTCCCTTCCTCTTGGCT
Source organism: Vigna umbellata (assembly GCF_029865625.1). Lineage (NCBI taxonomy): Eukaryota > Viridiplantae > Streptophyta > Magnoliopsida > Fabales > Fabaceae > Vigna > Vigna umbellata. The sequence goes on along the minus strand of NC_142169.1, from coordinate 15,605,079 downwards.
TGAGATATAAGGCATTTCTTGTTTATTGATTTCAAGAAAGCCAAAGATTTCACAAAGATTTTGAAAAGAACAATTTTTAAGGCTTCATCCAATTCACCTCTTGGTATGAGACATGGGGCATTTATTTTCTTACAGAAATCAATATTTTTCCTATTTTTCTACTTAACTGACTGAGGTTCAACTACCTTAAAGCCAAACATGTGGCAACTGATCGAGGCCATACCCGAATCAAATTAATAGAGTGTAGTATAGACTAGGAAGTGACTCCTAGGTCGTCTCTCAAAGACCAAATAGTGGTTTAGGAATTAAGTCGAACACTTGGTGGGGGTGTTTATGGACAGTTTTGTGAACTAAAATGCTACCAAATTCAAGCCCAAATTCAAACAACAGTCCAAAACAAGTTGGCCACTAGTTTAGTTGTAGATGTTTCAATCCTAGATTAATAATAATTAATTTCTCCTCTCACCCTTAAACCAATAGAATCAATAAATTAAGCGAAGACAAATCTCATTTTCATAAAATGTGAATTAAGCAAACGCAATGCATCAATAATTAATCGATTTTGGACCATACAACTTAATTAACTAAGCGATAATTAAACCCAATTACTGCACTGAGCGTGTCCTAATTGGAATGACCAAAATAGATTCAATTTTGATGCAGGGCACTCAAGAATAACATACACTTAAGCACAATAATCTCATGAAACAGCGCAATCTTTCTAGTGTCTAACCCAACAGAACTACCCTTTCATTTCAACCAATTTCAATACAAAACCAACCAATAAATTCTACAAAAACGAAAACCCAAAAATAGAAAATGAAAACCCTAAAATAGAAAACGAAAACTAAGACCCAATGCAGAAAATGAAATTTCAATGCATAACAACGAAAACCAAATGAAGAAAAACGCAACTTCAAAGGACAAAAACGCAAACCCAAGAAAACGAAATTGCAAATGCAGATTGGGAATCCAACATGAAAGTGCACACAGCAAGAAGGTAGAGAAAAACGAAAGCAATGGACAAAACAAAAGTGCAGAAATTGATATTAAATTGCTCCAATTCAAAGTACTGAAAAATGTAAAATGAAACCTATGGGAGAGAGTTCCTTTTTACTGTCTAATCCTAAGAATACAGAAATGAGATCATAAAGAATGTTTTGGGGGCTGCCCCCCTTTTTACACAAAACCCTAGGTCAGATTTCACTAATGGGCCTCTCCAAAAACGGCCCAAAACTTAAATATGTCCAAAAATGCCTAAAAACGAAATTACAACTTAAATTAAATTAAAATGCTGATGTGGCAAGTGAAGGATAACGTGGCAGCTCCCACGATTTCCCAAATTAATATTCCAAAATACAATTAATAATGAAAATAATTAGCCTCAGATAATTCAAATTAATTAAAATAAGAATTTCTGGTCAAATTAAGCTCAATTAGCAAAAATAGGGAAATAATGGACATTCAAGCACAATTCCCTAATTAAATCTAGTACAATAAGCCAAGTGAAGTCAGGAAAATATTGACTCATCAAAATCAGATAATTCAAATTAATTAAAATAAGAATTTATGGTCAAATTAAGCTCAATTAGCAAAAATGGGGAAGTAATGGACATTCAAGCACAATTTCCTAATTAAATATAGTACAATAAGCTAAGTGAAGTCAAGAAAATATGAACTCATCAGCAACCTCAAAATAAAAGCAATGCAAGAAAATACATAAAACATTGACCAAGGTTTGAACCTTGCACCTTGCACTCTAATTATCATGCCATACATTTTTGCTCAAACAACCAATCAATCATATTTATCTATTGTTACAACTATGCACAATAATTCACATAAATAAATTCAAGAATAATGCTCCAAATAAAAGCAACATACTTAAGACAACTTATTGCACACATAAGAATTGAACACAAGATCAAAAATTCTATAACAAGGTACTCTCACCAACTAGGCTACACAAGTCTTGTGGAAAACATCACTAGTGCAGAATTGGCTTTTAACATCCCCCCATAGACGTCCGTCCACAAAAGCCCCAACGTAAATAATTGACCGGTGGCATATTCGTAAATAAGTGAAACTCTAGACGTCCGTTGTGGGGGGACGGACGTCTATAATATTATAGACGTCCGTGGGAGGGGGACGAACGTCTACGAGGCTGAACAAATCAACGCTTCAACTCCCCATGTCAGCCCTTAAACGTTCGTCCTGGGAGGGCCCGGACGTCTATAATATTATAGACGTCTGCCCCCTCCCAAACGGACGTTTAGGGTGTTGACAGGGTGGTTGGAGAATTAATTGTTCTCCAACCACCCTGTCAGCACCCTAAACGTCCGTTTGGGAGGGCACGGACGTCTATAATATTATAGACGTCCGGCCCCTCCCAGTGCGGACGTTTAAGGGGCTGACATGGGGAGTTGAAATGTTCAGTTGTTCAGCCTAGTAGACGTCTGTCCCCCTCCCACGGACGTCTATAATATTATAGACGTCAAGCCCCTCCCATGACGGACATTTAAGGGGCTGACATGGGGAGTTGAAACGTTCAGTTGTTCAGCCTAGTAGACGTTCGTCCCCCTCCCACGGACGTCTATAATATTATAAACGTCTGTCCCCCCCACCACAGACGTCTAAAACCCCCCACGAATATTAATTTTAAATCCTCAAAGACGTCATATTAGTGACGGGCCGGACGTCTATACTATTATAGTCGTTGGGGCCCCAGAGTACCGGATGTCTAACAGTATTAATATGGGAAACGCGAACCCACGAGCAGTTACGCTCACTGTTCATCGTCTTCCCCGCTAACGCTGTCAGCGCCATTAATTTTCCAGGTGCGCTTTCTCTCTTTTGGACCGTTTAAATTGACTTTCAATCCGATTACATTGCTCTATGATGAAATATCTTTGATTTGAACCGATTAAAAATTGTTTTAGGTCCGTTTTTGTGCAGTCTCTTGCGTGTTCTTGGACGGCTTCTTTGACTATTTTTGGGCTACGATTTAGGCCGTTCCCTCCTCGATTTCCCTCCCTTTCATTTCGAATCTACTTTTCAGGTTAGCTTGTTGTTATTGATAAATTTTTGTATGCATGTAATTAGGTTTTGTGTATGCAGGTTTTTTACTCTAAAGTGTGCATGTGTTATTGGCTTTTGAATATGCATGTATTAGTTGTGTTATTATAAGTATCAAATCATTGAGTGACACTTAGTTCCCGTTTGAAATTTAACACAAACGATTAATCTTTTAATCGTTTGTGTTAAATTTTGAATTGTCCGATTGGACAGTTTGAGAAAATTAATTTTCATAATTTGTAATAACATGTCAATTGGAGTTTATGGATAAGATTGATAAAATTTCGATTCAGTACTTGTGTTGTTCTCCGGATGCATATTTGATTGTGGTCATCGTTGACTACTCTCATTTCGTGTATTTCGGAGACCAATGCGAAATGCTACCGAAATCTTATCAATTTTATGATGTAGACTTCAATGCACGTGTCTGAGCAAATTATGAAAATTAATTTTTTTGAATGGGTAGGGCCTAACCTTGTGAGAGTTAAAAAACTTGAACTGATGATTTTACGAAAATATTATGGATCGAAGCTGGATGAACGAACGTCGCATCAGTGAAGAATATGATAAGGGTGTTTCGAAGTTCTTGCAATACGTTGAACAAAATGCTAAGTTTGTCAACGGGACATATTTTTGTCCTTGTGTCCGTTGTCTTAATCAAATACGGCAAGACTTAGGCAATGTGCGTGACCATCTATTCATGTACGGCATAATGAGGACTTATACCGTTTGGACTTGGCATGGAGAAGTACTGGAGCAGCCTACCACGTCACGAGGAACGGATTATGTGGAAGAATGGATGAGTGACCATTTAGAGGACATGATACGTGATGTCGGTGAAGATAATTTTGGAAGGGCTAATTTGTATGATTCTCTTATTAATGATTCAGAGCAACCATTGTTCCCAGGATGCTCGAACTTTACACGTCTGTCTTCAACTTTAAAGTTGTTTAGTTTAAAAGCAAGGAATGGATTGACCGATAAAAGTTTCACCGAGTTGTTGGAGTTGTTGAAGGAGATGCTTCCAGAAAATAATACTCTACCTATTCGTAATTACGAGGCCAAAAAATTTTTATGTCCAATGGGTCTTGAATATCAAAAGATACATGTTTGTCCTAATGATTGTGTTTTGTACACAAAGGAGTTTGCTTCGTTAAAGTATTGCCCAACATGTGGTTTATCCCGTTTTAAAAAGAAATCTGATAGAGTCACTGGTAATGAAGGTAATGATGGTGCACCTGCTAAGGTGATGTGGTATTTGCCTATAATACCTAGGTTCAAACGTATGTTCTCTGTTAAAGAAGATGCAAAGAACCTTAAATGGCACTCTGACGAAAGAAAGTGCGATAATCTTCTTCGACACCCTGCTGATTCTCCACAATGGAGAAAGATTGATGACAAATTCCCTGAATTTGGTGCAGATCCAAGAAACTTAAGGCTTGCACTTGCAACTGATGGTATGAATCCTTATGGAAACTTAAGTAGCAAACACAGTTCGTGGCCAGTTATGTTGATGATTTACAAACTTAAGTAGCATACATTGAGGGGTAGGTGTTGTTATATGTGGTCAGTTCATTATTATAGTTTCCTTAATTAGTTGAATAACTATTTGTCCTTCGTGATAGGTCGCACTGGCAGTTGATGGTCATCATTCCCAAACAATGTAAAATTATATGGTTTTGTTCGTTGCACAAGAGGATGAAAAATGATTTGAGAACCATGCTTCAAGGGTAACTGTTTCTCCAAAAATGACTTTGAATTTGATGTTCACCTTCAACTTTTATGATAAAATAGTCATATTAATTATACTTTATGTTTTCAATCTGTACAGAGTTATTGGTAAATCTCGTGGTCAACTGGTTCAAATTTTGTATCCAAAGGTTGTAAGTCATTTATAGTTTCTAATTCATTTTCTATGTTATTGAATGATCTAAATTCTTAACTATTTAGTTTGTGATTTTAGTGTAACCAGCAGCTAGATTCATGGGAATGTGGCTTCTATGTGATGTGTTGGATTAAGACCATCATTTGAGCTGTCATTACAGATGACTGGAATGAGGTAATGATGTATACCTTCAATACATTACAAATCAAATTCATCTTCAACATATATGAAACCATAATGAATGTTTCTTGAATTTTGCAACGCTTCAAGAGTACATCGCCTATTTCAGAGGACACAATTAAACAGAAAAGGCAGGAGTGGACCGCTTATCTTCTGCAAAGATGGAGTTAGGAATAGTTTTATTTCTTGTTGAACATTGTTTAGTTTTAGTTTAAGTTTTATGTTGATAGTTTTGGTAGTGGATTGAACTCCACATTAAGTAGAACTTTGTTTATATGAAATGCATATTTATATTATTGCAAAATTGTTCTGGGACATTTTCCTGCTTTTCAGGTGTGGTTTTATTGAAAAAATAAATTAATTTTTTTAAAAAAAAAACGCCTAGTAGACGTCCGTTAGTGCACAGTCGGACGTCTATAGACGTCTGGCAGTGCACAAACGGACGTCCAACCCCAGCCCCTACCACAAACAATTCAGCCAGGTAGACGTCGGGGGAGGGAGGAGCCGGACGTCTATATAGACGTCCGGCCTAACACAGCGGACGTCTATATAGACGTCCGGCCTAACACAGCGGACATCTATATAGACGTCCGGCCTGGCACAACGGACGTCTATATAGACGTCCGGCCTGACACAACGGACGTCTATATAGACGTCTGATGTGAACCCCCCGACGTCTGAGTAACGTCACCCACAAAGACGTCGGGGGAACGTCGGACGTCAAAAGGCCAAAAGAACGGACGTCTAAAGCCCTTTCTGCACTAGTGCATACATATTTCTTATTAAAACACTAAACATGTTCAAATCATCCTTTACATTATATTATTCTCGAGTCTTAATTTAGATTGTATTAATTATTGTGAAACGAGTCATTGGATATTATTTTGATATATGAGATATATGAGATATATGAATTTGGTTTTTTTTGGCTTTTTTTTTTTTAATAAGTTGTGAATCTAATTGAATTAAAACAAGTATGATTTGAGTCGTATAAAGAGAAAAACTTGTTTTAGAATGTAAAAGTATACTTGTCTTAATTAAATTAGAATAAAAGGCTTAGTTTATTTATTGCACTTAAGTGCCCAAATCTTGCTCAAGCAATGATTGTTTCTAAGTTATGGATGGAAGCTTATTAGTGAGGGAGGTTGTAACATTTCTCTCTTGGTGTTTTGATGATGTATGGTTATTAGTGAGGGAGGTTGTAACATTAGTGACTAACAATTATCTCTCTTCTAAGAGTTTGGTCACTCATGTAATGACATTTAAGTGACAAAATGTAAATATTTAAATGTCAATTAGAGATTTAAGGGAGGAAGTGACTAAAAAAATTCTCTTTCTTTGTTCAAGCGAGAAAATCTCAGTCAATTAATCACCCATTATTTTGAAACATTTCCCATGCACTTGTTTTACTTAAATTAAACAATGTCTATGTATGCTTTATTTGATATATAATGAATAATGACATGAAATGAAATATGAAAAATGATGAATTAAATATTATCAAATATGTAAAATTTTGTTTGCTAACTTTAAATTTAGGTTTTTAGTAGGAATCAAAGTTATATAATAGTCGTAGGTAGACAAACCTTTACATTTAACAAGAGTCGGTAGTAAATGTTAATATTCCATATTGCTTTTCAAAAATTCTCTATATATACATATACGTGTATATAATATTTGACTAATAAATGAATTAAATAAACAATATTATTGAATATTGTGAATATTATATTCTATTTTATTTCAACTAGCTTATTTTTTAAGTTGTATGTGTTATTTTTGAATAATTATAATTGTATTTATTTTTAAAGAAAATAATAGAAGAGAAGATGTAAAAAAAAAAAATTAATATTTTTATTTTTATTTTAGACTAGTGTATCTTTTTATCATAAAATAAATAGTGAACAAAATAGTAAAATAATAGTTATTTAAAAGTTAAAATGAAAAATTAATTATTTTAATTTAAAATAACAATTATTTAAAGCATAAAACTAAAAAAAAGTGTACATAAAAAATATATTCTTTATATATAATATAAATATAAATATATTATATTGGAATTTATGTAGATATTTAAGAAATGTAAATTTTGAATTTGTATAAAGTTATATATATATATATATATATATATATATATATATATATATATATATATATATATATATATATATATTATATTATATTCCCCACGTAGCTATAACTTATAAGTCGGTTTGATTTAAAGAAAATGAATGTTTGAATCAATTAAAGTTGAGTGTTAATTATCCAGGTAACTGAGTCACTAACTTAAATAGGCTTTTTAAATTTCTAATTCATAGAATGTGAACAAATTCGTCTATTTATTGTAAGATATTTAATAATAACCTTTGAATTTAGAATGGCAATTTGAATATAATTCCTAAGACGATGAAACCCAAAAAAAAAATTAAAAAATAAAATGAATCTCATATTTATCTTATTTTATTTTATCACTGACCACAAAATACTGCTTACAATATTAAGAAAAAATATAAAAACAATTAACATGACATTACGGTCATGTCATAAGAATTTAAAAAATTAAAACATGTACCCAATACCAAACTTTTGGCAGGTTATATATCTTATCATCTTCACATCTTTTTGACATTTAGATTTATGTACATTAATTTCACGTACAACATATCAACTGTGTATTTATTTAATGCATTTAGCTAAAGACATTACATTTAAATCAATTAATTGTATCTATCCCATTGGTCAAATATTTTTTTAGTTGACATTTATATTGAATGAATGAGAATCTTTATCATCTTTTATATTGGTCGACATGTCTGACAAATTAAGTGTAAACTTTATTCCTTTAAAATTGTTTCTATTTTTGAAATATTCTATTTTGATATATTTATATTATTTTCAGAATTTAAATAGCAGTACTTATGTAACTTGTCACTTGTTCCATTGCTTTTTAACAAATCTATAATTAATTTTAAAATATGTATTTATTATTAAAAAGAAATAGATTAGAAAAGGTACTTTTATATCTATATATATATATATATATAATAAAAAAAACAATTCAAAAGAATTCCACACTGATGATAATATGAAGTGATTTCAGCTATCCTCTTATCATAAATTACAATATATAATAAATTTAAGGTTTAATATCACTTTTGATCCCTATTTTTGTCAACTTTATTTGATGTGAGACTCATTTTTTTCGAATGTTCAATGTAGTCTGTTATATCATAATTTATGTTCAATTTGGTCTTTTTTGCTACGACATTTAAATTGTTAACGTCACAGATCAGTCATCATGAATGAGTTGTCACACAATAATATTTACAGTGGTTGACTCACATCATCATCTCGCTACATCATCATCATCTTCCCCAAATCAAAAACCCTAATTTTTGTAGGTTTTTGTGATTTAATGGAAAGCGATATGGAGTTTTGTTCCTTGCAGATGGTTAAACAATGGTGGTGCAATTTGGGATTTTACAACTTTTGGGGGTTTATCATGAATTGGGTTTTTGCGATTTGGGTTTTTGTGATTTTTGGGTTTTATGCAGGTTTAATGGTTGTGATTTTTGGGGTTTCACTTTGCAGGTTCTTGTGAAGTTGGGGAGAAGATCAAGATGGTGAGTTGTTGATGGTGGTTCTCATGGTGCATAGCTATTTGGGCGTGCGGTTTGGGGAAGATGGTGATGATGTGACGAGATGTGTGACAGGTCATTCCATTTTTTTTTACGTGGAATCTACGTCATTAACGATTTAAACGTCGTCGGCCAAAATGACCAAATTGAACATAAATTACGATATAAAGGACTACATAGACCAAAAGTGGTATTAAACCTAAAATTAATAATCTTTACTACAACTAAAATAAATTATACCAACGATAAGTTTTATTCAACCATGTGTTTATACTGACAATATGCATAATTAATAAACTCGAATTGTATATTTTAATAAGTGTGTATATCATCATTTATAAATAAATGATGCAGTTTATAATCCAATAAAATATGAAGAATTCAATCTCACATTTTTTAATAAACATCAAATTTTATATACTTTGTTTTCATTTTGAAAAGAGCATTTTAGAAACTTTAGAAGTAGTAGTTTAAAAATAATAAAACTTAATTGTTTTAATACTAAATGGTTTTAATATAAATAGTTTCTTATGTGAAGGCGTTCTATTATTTTTAATCATACAATCTTGATAGAAGCTATTTTTCTAGAGTTCTTTGATTTCTCTCTAAGAGTTTTTGCCCTCTGTTCATCTGTTTGAAGATCAAAGATTGCTTGAGTAATTTTCGTAAGTGAGATTTTCAAGTCTAACCGATTAGTTTCTTAAACAGAGTAAGTTGGTTTCTCCTCCTTTCTTTGGTCAGTTTTGTTTTCTTTTTGCATGTAAGATTTTTGTGGTTGCATGCGATGTTTGAGTCCTCTATACTGATCAGTGGTCCGAACGGTATGCTTTGATCATGTTTTCATTGTTCGTAGAAGTAAATAGGGGTTACTGTGTATTTGGTACTGTTTTAAGCCTTTATAATGGTTTGATCATCTATAAGGTAAGCGAGTCTAAATATCATTATACTCAATTTCTTAGATAAATTTGATTTGTGTGTGCATGTTTGATGGTCTGTGATGGATTGAAATTACTGTTTTAATTGATTTAGTTACTATTGAAATTTGTTTCGAATTTTATGATAGTGTATGGTGTGATATGTTGAAATCGATAATTTGTTATGGTAAATTTTTTGTGGAACCTGTATATTATTGATTGATTTGAAATTATGGTGAAATATTGTCGTGATATGGTAAATTACTCGAGCTTTAGGTTTAAAGTCTCCTGATTTAGAATGAGAAAGATAAGAGGGAGTTGCTTGTTAAATTTAAATGGTATTGTTGGTTTGATTGGTTGAGATTGAGGAATAAATGGTGGTCTGCAATTGGGAACATGAGTAAGTAAAAGGTTAAGATATTTATTAAAAAAGGGTTTAGTAATGGGGTTTCGACAGGCAAAATTCTAAAGGAGTTGGTTCTTAAGTCAATTTCGAGTTAGGAATTTAAGTTTGTGTCATTTAAGAATTAGTTATCTTCTTGTTTTGTTGAAATTTGATATTTCAGTATGCTAAGTTTGTATTTGGGTTGTGGTGAGTGTTGTTTTGATTTAATGGACTGAGTCATGGAACATTTCATTAAATTGATATTAAAATCAAGGTTTAAACATGTTTTTCAAACAATTACAAGTATAAGGATATCAATTTGGTCACTTAGATATGACTTGATACACACAAATCAAGGATCACAGTTTCTGGTTTCTGTTATGGTCATGAGGGCCATTGATATAGCGTTGAGCGTTGGCCTTCTAGTGGCCTTGGTTTATTCTTTGGATGTATTGTACCATTTAACACACCCTATTGCGAGTTGTGTTTTTGGTTTTTGTGTTTCCATATACTGAACTAAGTTGATTTTAGTAATATTAATTCTATAAGTATAATTGAAGGGAATTGTTAATGCTTTGTTAATTTTAAATATGAATATAAGTAGGGTTAAAGTATAATTGTAAACATGTATAAGTAAATGGTTGATGAATATGGTGGTGCATATGATGTTACTTCAAGTATGATAAGAGAGTGGTAATGAATTTTGGTTGTTGGTATCATATAGATGCTTTGTGTAATTCCATGGACCTTGTGGTGAGACTTTATAGTGGCATTCAATAGTTATGTGTTTGGCTTAATTCCATGGATCTCCTGAGTAGATTGTATAGTGGCGTTTAGTAGTGTGATGTATTGATGTATGGACTTAATCTTGAAAGTTATCATGACGCTCCAATAATCATTGCATCTCAAGTAAAGAAGGGACTTATGTGGTGAGAAGTAGCATGAGGTCCTAGTATATGGTTTGATTCTTTGGTCATAGGTGGTAGACGAACTAGTTTTGTGTGGTAGCTTGGGTGGGCAAGTTGTTCCACCACTACAAGTTCAAAACTTGCCACAGTCTGACATCAATACACATATTCAGATGGTCAAGTCTAATATATATAAATGCATATGATAGGATTCATTGATATGAATGTTTATGTGTATTAAAACCTATATAAATTATATGAAATCTCTTTTGGTACATTAGCTTACCCTTTCTTTGCTTATTGTCTGTTTGTTTGTTTCTTCTTGTTTACGATGATCACCTTAATGGTGGGAGCAAATACAAGTGTTTCAATTTATTTAGTGCAGGCGGAAGTAGTGTTGAAGCTTAGAAGTGGACAGTTCCGTGTTATGTTTAATTAGTGTTAGAAATTAGTATTTCGCTTTAGTATTTAGTGTAATAAAATCCTTAAAGGTAAGATCCTTGTATATGTATATATTTGATTTTATAGTTATGTATAAGATAATTGTTGTAACTTTATGTGCATATTCTTTCTTATGAAATTTGTTTTTGTCCTCTCATTCCTTTGTGTGTGACATTTATTTTTATAGATGTATACTATTAAAATGGGATGTTTTATACTTGGTATAAGCATTATCAACCCGTATATATAACAACAAAAGATATTTGGGGGACACTTAGGATCATATTTACATTAAAATTATATAAATAAATAAGAGTTACAAAGTGAGTCAATTTTGGTTATAGGGATTGGACAATCATGGGTTAAGCTAAAAATGAGTCAACTTGATTAACATTTTAGTGAGTCAAAATTTTTGTAACTTGACTCAATTTACCACAAGTTGATGGGTTACTGAGTCAATAGTTTAATGTTGTTTTTTTTTCTACCAATTGAATGATGAGGTTGTGCACTTTAGTGGTTTTGTTATGAAACCCAAATATTCCAAAGTGGGATTTATTCACCAGGAAGTCGTCTTGAAGTATAACTTTGTTCAATGCATCATTAGGAGTAATTTTGATTCATTTTGTGTCAATCAGTTGGTGTTTTAGAATGTCTTTAATTTCCAGCAATGCATTCTTTATGATTTCTTATGTTTCACAAAGTGGATTTTGATTCATGTAGGAGTAGATTTTGAGTCATAGTCAGTTGATTGGATATTCTCCATTAGCTTATTAATTTCTTGGTACAATTTGTTTCATAATCTGCTTTTGAATCTTATTTTCTTTGCAACTTTACATTGGCTTCTTTATGTAGTTCTTGCTGAGTTTTGGTTACCCAAATGGGGTTTCATTTCTCATGCATTTGAATTAGATTTTCTTTTTCTTTTTATTTAATTTCTATTTCATTCTTTTTTTTCACCTTCCCTTGATGTAATTTCTTTTTCCTAGAATTAACTATACACTTTCTGAATTTAACATGCAATGAGTCTTAGAATTAGACCAGTTACCATTAACCAACATTAGTGGAAAATTGAGTTTTGTTGGTTTTTTTGCGATCAGAAAGTTATTCAACACACTTCTTCTATAAAAATTTCAAACAATTACAAGATTTCATATTTCGCTTACTGAAACCATTACTAATCTAGCTAATTTGTTAGTTTAAACTTTTGATCATTAAATAAAAATTTAATAAATGACTTTTACCTTTCATATCCTTAATTAAGCTTCCATTTCTCTATAAAATTTGTAAGAAGTAAACAATAATCCACTTCAATAGGAAAAAGTATTTTAACAATGATTTTTAATATCAATTAAAAAAGATTTTATAATATAAATACAACACAAAACAAGTTATTTTCAATCTACAATAGGTATGGCAACCAAAATTCCTAGTTATATTTTTTGGTACACTAATTAAGTTAATATATAAATAGAATAAAGGACCAGTTTCTTTATTTATTTTGTTTGAAATGTTTGGTATAAATATTTAAAACTTTGAATAGGTTAACGTAGGACAAAAGCACTAACTAGTTTTAGCCGTCAAGTAGCTTTCCATTTGCTTTTTTTATAGGCTTGCCTAATTATATTTAGAATATGAAGGTACGGATAGAGCTTATAACGTGAGTGAGTAATATTCTTGCAATATAGAATCATACTTATTAAACTATGGTGGGACTAGTTTGTTTGACACAAGTGAGTGTAAGGATATACACGTTCATACTCATCAAATTAAAAACCATAAAGTCACTCTTACAACCACGGAAATTGACTTCTGCCAATTTAATGGCTTCCACGGTTTTCACTCATCATGAATGAAACACGAGTTTCACCAATGGCTAAGTACCAGTTTTTTTTTTTATTCTGGGTCCATGGTTTTGGAAAAGACCTCTTTTTCCATTTTGAAACTTTTTTAGAAGTAGCTTATTTCAAAATATTACCTTCTGCGTTTTTTAATATTTTTTTTTATTTTATCTTTAAAATATTAACTAGTTTCCCTTTTACTCTTGTATAGTAGATAAAGCTTTATTATTTTATTTTACTCATCCTATCATAAAACCCAACTTTATCTTTTTAGGTAAAGTTTCTTATTTTTAATCTTTGACACTGAATAAAGTACTCTCAGTGAGAGAAAATAAAAGTTATTATTATTGTTATTAATATGATAGAAAATAAAGTACCTTTTTTAACTATTATATCATTTGAAAGTCTGCTGTGCTGTTTCATCATTATTTTCCAAACCATTGATAGATGACAGATTTATTTTAAAATGTTTTCCATATTACATAGGGTACTTTAATTATATATCATTACTTCATTTTAAAAATCTTATGTCCATTTAGAATTATGTTATTTTTACTTTATTTTAAACTTAATGAGAAATATAGTAAGATTTGCCATACGATTAATAAGAAGTACACAATACGAAAATTATAATACAACTGAAAGAAATATAGGTATGATTAGATTAATTTATCTATAAATAAAAGATTATGAGTTTAGAATTAATTAAAAAATAAAATTATAATCCAATTTGCGTTTCTTTGAAACATAGATAAACTGTAAAAAGAGGTTGAATAGAATTTAAGATTTTTTTTTTTTCAAAAGAGTGTTAGAGGCTATTTGCAGACGATATGCAGATAGTGTTGAACACTTAAAAATTTTAATAAGTGTTTAGAAAGCTTTTAAAATAATAACAAGAATAAAGACTTGTTGATGGAAACACTTTTTATCTGGAATTTTTTGGTCTGGAACTTCAATTCCATAAGCCGAAAGCCAAGCACTAGTACAAAATGCGGAAAAGAAGGCGGGTAATACGTCGCGGTTTTCAGAAAACCGAAATATATGTAAAGGCGGTGGTATTTTTTCAATTTAAATGAATTTATAGGCCTCGGTTTCCCTTGAACCGAGGCATAAATGCCAAATTACCTCGGTTAATGATCAAAACGAGGCGTAATCCTTTTTCAAATTGACTTACAGCATCAGTTCAATTAGACAGAGACAGTAAAACGAGTATAGGCATCGGGTTTAGTAAAGAACCGAGTCACTATTAGTTTTTTATCTTCAACCATGAAGTGAAGTACCCTAATCTCCAGTTCTTCTTCCTCTGCTCCGCGTAGTTCTTCTTCCTCTGCTCCCGCGCAGTTCTTCTTCCGCCGCTCCGTTATCGCCGCGCATCCAACCTGCTCCCGCGGAAGCCTATTCCTCCTCTCTGCCCCCAAAGCCCATGGCTGCATCCTCGTTGTCCCACCCCAAACCTGTCACGCCTCCCACCCCGCAACCCTAACCCCACCACCAATCGATCTGGCTCCGCCACGGGAAGCGATCTGGACACGATTTCGCTCCGGCACCGGACGCGATCTGGACACGATATCGATTCGCCATCGGACGCGATTTGGACGCGATCTTTCTCCGCCACCGGACGCGATCTCGCTCCGCCACCGGACGAGATCTGGACGCGATCTCGCAACGCCATCGGACGCAATCTGGACACGATCTGGCTCCGCCACCAAACGCGATCTCACTCTACCACCGGACGCGATCTGACTCCGCCACCGGACGCGATCTCGCTCTGCCCCCTCGTCGAACTGGCACCGCTTCCTTGCTCTCGTCTCTCGCTGTCATCAATCACGACAACAAGGACATGCCCTCTCCGCCCCCCAAGCTCGACAAGTTCGTTCCGCCGCACCTCTGGCTTGGGTTCGTGCCCCAAGATGAGACCCACCTAGGCCGGGTTCATTCTTTCTTTATCAATTGTTTTGGGTTTGATCGTTGTCGTTTTGTGGTTGTAGGCATCACCAACACCATTGAAAATATTGTTCAATTTTTTTCAGAGTTTAGCTACTGGTCCATGGAGTGCGGTTGTCCAATTGGCTAATACAAGATGGTAGTCCATCACTATATGGAGTGGTTCATGAAAGGCTCCTTGCTATGTACATTTGTGTTGGTCATGGAATTGAGGCAGAGAAACAGTTGAGGGAGATGAAGCTTTGAAGATGAAACTTGTGGGTAAGGAAGCTGATGGACATCTTTGTGACATTGTTCTTGCCATTTGTACTTCACAGAAATAGGGCAATGCCATTTCGTGATGAGTCGTGATAGTCTAGGAGGATATCTTTTGCATCTTGGTGATTTGTCTGATGTCTTGATTGAAAAGATTATCCCTTGTTTCTTTTGTTTGAAGAGGTTGGCAACATTTGATATTGATGATTATTGCACTGCTCAAACATATTTTCAAACTAAACTAATCTTATTTCAGTGGAAACTGACAAATTTTAGATGGGTGATTTCATTTCCATATTCCACAATTACAAAGGAGACACCTATTCTTTACGTGTTTTATTGTTTCATTGTTACAGTTCTCTTTTATATGTTATATTAATTTATTTAAGATCTAAAGTAGAGCACTGAAAGAAGGACTTTGCTTTATAGGATGAATGTAAGTGTCACAATAGCATCTTTTTTTTATTGAATTTCCCAAGATATTACCTCGGTTCAAAAGAGAATCGAGGCAAAAGGGGTAGACTTTTTACCTCGCTCGTATATGCTTCGGTTCCAGAACCGCTGCTTATAGGCAAAAACAACCGATGTCGTATCTCTTTACTGCACTAGTGAAGGTGCAACTGATTGGATGAAACGTGATGCGGATGAAGGTGCAATTTGATGAATCTATGGTGTGTACATGATGCCTCAAGCTCAGACAGCCTATCCTCTAAGGAAGGAAGCTAGATGAGAAGAAAAAGGACTCCTAAATGAATAGACTCTCAAGCAAGCAAAGGCTGAAGGCATTTCTTTAGTGTTTCATTGCAAAGAGATAAGCACTCTTATTTATAGAGAAGGGAAGCTCTTTATTATGTTCATTCTTCCCTCCGAAATTCAAAATAAAAGGCAACTTGAAAGGTCAATTGTAGAAGTCATGTTTATCACACCAAGTCATAAGGGAAATGAGTAATGTAACTCGTGTGGCAACATAACTCAATGGTGTTGAGCGCTCCTTGGTGGTCGTTGGCCAATAGCTCTTGGCCAACTTGATTATTGGACCAATAGGCTTGGTTGGATGGTCCATGGACTTAGTGAATGTGTCCTGGAGCTTATCGGATCCTATAAGAAAAAAAATATACAAAGTTTTTAAGAGAAAAATAAGGAAAAACTAATAGTCAATCTTTCATAGGAGCAAAGTCCTATGTAATCCATCTTCCCCTTGTATTCTTATTGTCATGGCTCTTCTAGAGGTTTTATGCTTCCTCTAGATGGTCTTCATGAAAAACAAGTATAAATGATAACTCTCGTAGAGAGGATATTTCTTCAATACAAAGAATATCTGAAAACTCATTACAAATATTTTCCTTTCAAATAAAGCATTAAACGATACAAACAAAAGATAATGTTGACAACGTAAGAGCAATAATAATTCTTATTGTCTTTTCTTCATGCGATCCTCTTTATATAGACTTCTTCGAAAAAGATTTGTTACTCAAAGCATTGATTTTCACATAGGGTGTAGTCTTTTGGTATAAGGTTAGATGTTATGTTGCTTTTTCAAAGGCAATTGTGCTACTTTTATGAATATGTCAAACAGAAGGCATTGAGGAAACATTCTTGTAATGTCTTCCTATCTCTTAACGTTCTTCTGAATCAATGCAAAACTTTTGAATAAAGTTTTATCCTTTATAATCTGCACAGATAAAGAGAAAACAACATAACAAATAAGAAAGTAATATTCATACATTTATTTAAATGTTAGACGTTCATTAGTGTTTAGCTTAATGCGTGTACTATAGCATTTAGCGAAGTCTATTTTAGAGTAACATTATGCGTTTAGGATGTTAACACATGTATAGCGTTTAGCGTGTTATCCTAGACAGTTCCTTTTCATTAGACACTATTTCGTTAGACATTATTGTTAAACTTCAAAGCAAGGATTGCTATAAATGATCTTGTCTTAACACTTTTTTTTTATTTCATTGTTTATTATCATTGTGATTTCCCAAATAATTTCTCTTTCTCTCATTTGATCAAACCACCTTGACCTTTTAAATTTTTAATAAATAAACTTTGATCAAGTCTATCAATCTAAACTTAGAGTTGTGCTTATCGAGTAAGTAAAACAATTTCAGATTTTTAAGATTATGAATTTCGCTAGATGAGTGGATGACTCAACAACCTCGATAAAGATGTTAGATCATCAATCTTGTTCTAACTAAATGTTTTTACTTCATTCACATACACTTAGCTAAAGAATGATTTGAGATAAATAAATTTGACTAAATTGATATATAAAAAATTCAACAAGTCACTAAACACAAAAACTTTTATATCAATCTTTATTCATTCGATATTTAAAATCACTATCCCTTGTTCATTCAAAATAGAATCATCATGACAAGTACTACTTACACATAAATAGCCAAATCAACATCAAATTATTCTCAATATAATTTCATTAAATGCTCATCAATATTAACTATTAAATTCACATATAATTAATACTCATAACAATTATCAAATTTGATTTATGTTACTCTCATACCAAATAATATAACTTAGAATACGATTTAAAATCCAACTAGCTTTCCTTACCTGATTAAGTTTCTTGATTCTAAAAATAATTTTTAGAATTTCCACTTTTCACAATATATTCTACTTGCACATAGAAAACTCAATAAAATAATCTAAACATATTTAACAATAATGAAAAAAAAAGAATTTGTCTTGAAGCCACTCATATACAACAACTTACTATACATGCGTGCAATACTTTGAAAATAACTTAAGGAAAAAAAAAGATAAAAAATAATTTATTATTATTAATATCCTAACATCTCTCCACATTTATATCGTTTTTTTAAGAGAAGTATTTTCTAAACCTTAAACTTTTTTTTTTGGTTTATTATACATAAAGTTTTTTATTTAAATTAATGTAAAATATATGTGTACGAATAAACATAAACCTAATTGTATTGTTTATAATTATTCTGTTTTTCAAGTATTAGGAAGTATTGAAACTTAATTCAACCTCACTTAATGTTTTGACAGCAATTTAATAATAGGTAAAGTGATAGATACAACAAACTTTTTAGTATGATAGACTCTAATATTAAATTAAAAATTAAATTTAATCTCAAAAAATTAATTCATAAAATAAATTTTGTTTATAGCTGAAACAAATTCAGTGGTTAATTATGTTGCCTATTTGGAGGCAAGTGACAGCAGCTCCTACCATAGTACTTCTAACGTAACATTCGCAAGTGTCTCTTCACTTTGTTTCATTTGGTCAAGTTTGTCTTGCAATTATGGTTCCATCTACTTAATTTGTCAAGTGAGAAAACCACATCAAAGCCTAAATTGATAACCACACATCCTTCACTCCACGTGTTTGTCTTAATTTCACAAGCTTTGTTGAAAGCCCTAGAATAGGAGGAGAAATTATTTGTTTTACATTCCAACTAAATAATATTTACATGATATAGATCTAAATTTTATAATTTATAAAATATAATAATGCTTAATTATATATAACACAATATTAATAAAAATAATGTGATTCACTTTAATAATTTTTTAGTAGGTCGCTCTCCTTGGTAATATGACCTAGAAGAAGAGTCTCTGTTTTTCTTTCCCAACGGCACCCTTCACCCACACTAAAGCCATTATGCAAATTGCTACTTGGAATTTGTCGTACTCAAACAACATTTAGGGCTAACTAAAATGGACTTACCTCACCTAATCATTTGTGTAATTAATATTCATAATATTCATCACAAATACAAAATAATTGACAATTATAAATAATTGATAGAACTTTTCAATTTGACATGTCATGGTGCTGTGCATATAAGAGCAACTTGAAGTTACAAATTTGTTGATCCACTGGTGGCACACACCACTCGGTCCATGTAAACTTCATGTTGAATAACCGTTTTTAAAGTTAAATATAGATTGACATAAAAAATATATTCTGATGTCACAAAAACTTATAATAAATCTCATTACGAGATTGCAAAGAAAAGAAATTTCAACGTATTATGTTAGGTGTGAAATTAATCAACATACTAAAATTTACTATAACATGTCTTTCAAAACTCAACATAATAATTTTTTATTATAATTTTATTTATGTTATTGTATTTCACTTAATATGACATATTTAATGTATCTGTTATAATAAATTTACTCCATTCACTTATTCAGTATATGTCAAGTATTTTTCAAATCTTATATATACTTTTCATTAAAATTACATTTATAACACTGCAAGTTTTACTTGACAAGTCTATTATAATTGTTAAATTCCTTTCTATTCATTATAGAATAAGTTATTAATTGATTTATTTATTGATTTATTTTTTTCATTAATTAATGTTAATAATTCATGCAACTTTTTAAATAGATCTTTACATGATTAAATATTGAGTTTAACGAATGCATAATCATTTTAACAAACCCTTCCAGAGTATCCATCATATTTTTTGGCAAACCCTTTTACATAATACTATGTCTTCACCTTTTCTTTTATGATAAAAATTAATAAAATTATAACTATCAAAATAAATATAAATAATTTTTACAATTTTATTATGAATCATTTTTATTTATTTTACAGATGACTTTTTATTACAAATAGTTATTTTAATTTAAGAAAATATTAAATAAAAAATGATTAAATTTAAAAGAAATAGTCACTTAAAAAGTAAAATTAGTAAGATAATTATTTTAATTTAAATAAAAGTTACTTATTAAAGATTAGAAATGAAATATGCACACTTTTTCCTTTTAAATAATAGGTTTAATACCTCTTTTGGTCCCTCGAAAGGGGGCAAATGTTCAATTGGGTCCTACCTTTTTTTAGAAGTTCAATGTGGTCCCAAATTTTGTAAAAAGTGTGCAATCAAGTCCTTTTTGGAAACGGCGTTGATTTTTTAACGGAGCAGCTGACAAAGTGGACTGAAGTTAGCTACGTGGCTGTGAGAGGGTAATACGTGGTTTTCCTAATTCGAAAAATCCTAAATTTGAAAATTAGGAACCTAATTAAAATTAGAATTAAGAGGGAAAACTCCCAATCTGAAAGGATTATGAACCCTAAATTGGAAATCCCAATTTCTTTCTACCCTCTTCTTCTTATGTCTGCTTCGTCACGCTCATGTGAGGGAAAGATATAGTTTCCCCTTCTCTTCTTCTCCTTCGGCGCTGCTCTGCAACCATATGGCAGCTTCCTTTCTCTCACGTTGGGACAACTCGCGACAGCTTTGGGGTGGTCCGCGGCGGCGGAGCTTGTGAGCGACACAGCGGCAGAGGCGCGACCCTTGGGGTTTCGATGGTGGTTCGCGCGGTGGGTCTCGAGCGACAGGTTTGCGGAGATCAACGAAACTTCGCCGAGGTTGGCCGCTGGATCTCTGGGTTTTGGTTTTTGTTTTTGGTTCTGATTTTCTGCAGGTAGAGGGCTGGCCTCGCGGTATGGTTCGACTTCTTCGACCTAGTTCGTCGGCGGCGAAGGACGGAGCTTCTGGTTTATTCCTTCAGCGGCGGTCTTTGGTCTTGGAATGAGGGGAACTCAAGCAAAAAAAAATTCAAGTATACTATGTTTGCTAACAATAGATTCATCTCTGTATGTTTGCGTATGGAATTCGGCTAGCAGATTCTATTCCTTCTAAATAACATGATTCCTGAATGCCGTGATCATTTTGGGTGACAAGAACAAGATGAATGCCACGTATCACCCTCACACAGCCACGTATCACCCTCACACAGTCACGTATTACCCTCTCACAACCACGTAGCTAACTTCAGTCCACCCTGTCAGCTGCTCCGTTAAAAAATCAACGCCGTTTCCAAAAAGGACTTGATTGCACACTTTTTACAAAATTTGGGACCACATTGAACTTCTAAAAAAAGGTAGGACCCAATTGAACATTTGCCCCCTTTCGAGGGATCAAAAGAGGTATTAAACCTAAATAATAAAATAGATAATAATCAACAAAGATCTTATAAGTTTCTATACATCACTGTATATTTACTTTAAATTTAAATGTTGAGAATTATAATTACTTTAAAAAATATATTTAGAAGGGTTTAAAACTAATTGATTTTATAAAAATCCTTACCGTATAAGTGTATCTAAGTGTTATTATCTGGTATCAAAATATTATCGCAAAAAACGCATATATTATTTTATGAATTAAAATTAAATACATTTCATGCAAATATTTGACATTATTAATTAATATACATTATCGCGAACGATAAAATTATTTATTTTCGTAAGAAAATTTAAAAGATGTATTTAACATTAATATGAATTGACTGATAATGTAAAATGCCTTAAACTAAATGAACTCTCATGTTTCGGAAAAAGAAAAAAACATATTGTTTTTAAAATATTTGTTGATGTTCATTATATAAGATGGTTTGAGATTGCCTTAGGCAATGGTGCAAAAGTGTGAAAATTTCAAAAGTTTTATGTAAAGCATATTGGTCTCAGTGGCCTGCAAAAATTATATTTTTTTAATACCTAAAGTTTAAAGAACAGTTTAAATCCCGGTTTGTAAAGTGTACTGTGAAAACATAAATGGTGGTTTGAGGTTTCTTCCCATGGAGGCATTGTTTGGAGAATACTTTTTGCACAGGCTGACTCATTATTGAGTGTGACTAGAATCCGTCACTAACCCACAAAAGCCAAACACAGTACGACTGGTCAATAATTAGCGAAAATGGCCCAAGCTAATATTTCAATCTCTGTCACCAAATACTAATTCCCTTCCAATGCTTTTTCTTTCACAACCACAAACCAATACTATTTATAGAAGACAACTACAATATAAAAATAGAGAAACTCTATCAAACTACAATACTTCCATGTCACGTATAATATATAACACTATCTTTATAGACCCAATTAAAATAAAAAACACATAAACTTTGAAAAGTATATAACATTATGTGATTCCTAATTGATTTTTTATTTCAACTGTTTATTTATCTGTATCTATAGTTCCTATTTGAAAATTTCTGAGACAAAAAAGTTCAATGGTTGTGAATTGTTTTTTTTTGCACTGTTAATTAATTTGATAGTACCATTTTTAGATAATTATTTCACTAGTAAAAAAACTGCTTTTTAACTCGTCTTATAGGTCTCGGTTTAGAAGGAACCGAAGCCTATTAAAACACGGTGGCATTTTTGTAGTTTAGACGAATTTATATGCCTCGGTTCAAGGGGACCCGAAACGTATAAAGAATTTTAACTCGGTTGATTATAAAACCGATGCCTAAAAGTCTACTTTTTCGTCTGACAAGGCAGAAATTTGAAGTCCAATCAGAGCCAATGACCTCGGTTCAGTCAGAGCTGGGGCGAAACCACATTTATGCCTCGGTTGAGGCGGGGACCGAGGCATATAGCCTTTCGTATTTTTCCCCAATTCATTTCCCCAATTTCAGAAGTAAACTTTCCCTCTTCTCTTCCTCTCCTGCAACCCTTCGTTTCTCCACTCCCGTCTCCCTCCCTTCCTCTCCTGCAACCCTTCCTTTCTCCACTCCCGTCTCCCTCCCTTCCTCTCCTACAACCCTTCCTTTCTCCACTCTCATCTCCCTCAACTCCACCATTCCCTCACCACCCTCTTCTCCCTCCGCATCCGCCAAAACGACATTGGCTCTTAGGGTTTTGGCACTCAGAGGTGGAGGCCGCTGTAGACCCTGCGACGTACCCCAAGACGGTGCCCACGGCCATGAAGAAGAGAGAGCTCGCGACGGTGCGGCGAGAGCCTACGACGGTGCGGCGAGAGAGCCCGTGACGGTGCGGCGAGAGAGCCCGCGACGGTGCGGCGGGAGAGCCCGCGACGGTGCGGCGAGAGAGCCCGCGACGAGGCGGCGAGAGAGCAGCGACGGTACTGCGATGGCGGCTACGATGACAGAGCGGCGAGGATGCGGCGGCAGCGGCGTGGTGGCGTTTAGGAGTTGGATCTGCGTTTTTGGTTTTTAGTTCAGTTTCTCTGCAGGTGTGGCGAAATGGATCTGCATTATTGGTCTCTGATTTTTTTTTTTCGTTTAGATAGTGTTTCTCGTCTCCTCCATCTGCTTTCTCCGTTTCTCTGATTTTTTGTTTTTGGTTAGAAGAGGACATTGGAGTTGCTCTTTCTCTGGCAACGATTCGCAAGGAGGAGGAGTGACCTTGTTTGTGACTCCAGAAACATCAGTGCCATTTCCAGTGCCATTCCATTGATGCTTTTTTGGTTTTTCATTGAATTGGATGGTGACATTGGAGATGCAAATATTTATGAAAGGATTGTTAGAAATTTCTTGGACTCTGGCAGAGATCTTGACCTGTGTTGGCAGAGATCTTGACCTGTGTTGCAACAACGAGAAACCATAAAAATGAGAAACAAACAATTGATCTCGGTTCAGATTAAAAAAATTAAAAAACTTTACTAACTCGGTTCTCTGTGAAACCGAAGCAGAATTTAAAACCTTTTGACTCTGTCTAAAACCGAGGCAAAATGTGTGCTCTTTTTACCTCGTTTGTATATGCCTCGGTTATAGAACCGGTGTCTATAACCGAAAATAACCGAGGCCATATCCCTTAAATGTACTAGTGTTTGAAGTTTCAATACAAATATATTGCAATAATAGTTTGTAATAAGACGATAATATAAAATTATTTTACACTATCTATGCCTTGGTTTGGTTTATATTTATATGATTTTTAATCTAGTTATGGTAAAGTTAACAATTATACATTATACCCATGATTAATTGAAAAATATAGTTTGACACACGTAAAAGTATATCAACTTACACCACACTTTAATAATATAACGATATGTATTAGAATTTTAGTTAAAAGTATAATTGAAATATTATCATTTTGAATTCTTAGGTAACTTTTTTCCTATTTAGTCATCACTTAATTAATGTACCAAACTTTTCATTAGAATTTATAAGAAAGAAAAGTAAAATAAAATAAATTTTATTATGAACCAAAGTTAGGTTGTACATACAAAGTAAATATTCTCACAATTTTTCTAAATTTATATATTTTTCAATTTGTACTTAAATTATTTCAATTTGTAAAGTTGATATCTTTTTTTAAAAAAGAATCCCAGATTGATAAGAGGTATTACTATCATAACTGAGTTCAAATATCATTTTATAAATTAGATTCCGAAGACAAATTAAATTTAAAATTTACTTTTGAAGATGAAATGATAAACAATCAATTATGAAGAAACTTTTGTGAAAATATGATGCATATATATAACATCGTAAAGCAATGTTACATGGGTATATATTTTTTATTTATCTTGAAGAAATTAGAAACATAGTTTCTGATATAGAAATTAAGGCAGCAATTTGAATGAGAGACATGTCCATGTGTACGTGGGGATGATAAGGACAGGAGAAGCATGTGGATTTGAAGTTTGAAAAAATAGAGAGATGCGATTAAAGTAGAAATTTAGGAGTTAGGTCTGCGCAGCCTCTTTTCCTCCTCTCATTATATTTTTGGAAACCAATTCAACTTGTATTGCGGATTATTCAAACTCATTTTGAAACGTCAAAAGCACGGTCACATTTTGCCACATTATTCTTCCTCTCCTTTTCTAGGACCCAATGCTTCAACACTTCTAGAAAAATTCAATAATGTTATAGTTTTAATTTTCATCAATTTCATTTACTTTTTTACGTTATTTTCTTTATAGATAATATTCTGATAATTTAATAATGTTATTTCAACGGATGATTTAGTTGGATATTTTTATTTGAAATGTTAAAGTATTTATAATATTTTGAATGTTTTATTAATTGATACTATTGGAGCTGGGATGACTATAATAAATAAATTAATATATGAAAAGGAAATGAAATTAACCTCCATGATTCCTAACTTTTCCTTCTATCTTGTTTCAAACATCATGATTCATCTAATTTCTACGAAAATGTCACCAATCTTACGTAAGAGAGGAGAAAATAGGAAGCATGAAGTTAAGAAGAATTATGATTTGGACCCTTGCATGGTCCACCTTCGCCTCCGCGTTCTGTGTGGCACCATTCAGGGTGGAATTTGTGAGGGGTTGAACATGCAAGATATGAACAATATTTTTCCATATGTTCCACCAAACTATCGTTTTTATATCCCTTTTGCTTTATAATAAGGCATACAGTACGGAGGTTGTGCTAATCTTGGAAAACCACTTTTGACCATGTTTTCGTTGGTCTTCTCTTTTAGGTCGCTCGGAATATTTGCAACCCATACTTACAATTCACAAACGTTTTCTTTCTTAATCATTCATTTATACAAGCTATGTATATAACAGAAAATAACTTCAACCTATCGTAATTACTATCAAATAAACTTTACATATGACTTAAATAAATGTTATCTAATACATTTAATTATTTTTTCTATGAATATTTAACAAACTTCCATTGACATGTTTTTTGTATTTTGAAGCAAGTTAGTCAATTATTTTATAACTTTAACTTTTCCTTATGTTACTAAATATCTAATATCTTATTAGATAAACTAGTATGTGTTGCTATGACTTTGATTTTTTTTCTTCTACCCTACACCAAATGGCAAATGGCACCCAAATCACTCCGTTTCCCTTTTCTACTCCTTGTAATCATCATCTCTTTCACTTTTTTCCCCCTACAACAAATGGCAAATGACACCCACATCACTGATTTCCCTTTCCTCCTCCTTGTAACCATCATCTCCCTTTTATTTCACTTATATTGTCGTTCGTCTCATCATCCATGACTTTCACTCGCTAATGTTGTTTGAAGTCATTTTTGTAAAAAGAAGCCAACTGCATAAAAAAGGAAGCTTACACAATAATTTAAGAATTTTTGAAAATGTTTCGGAAAACTTCGTTTGTTAGATACAAATAGATGAAGTTTAACACTAAACATATGCACCACCAAATAGGTTCTGTAAAAGATGGTGTTTAATGAGTAATTTTTTAGATACAATATTAGATACTATTTAATTTTTTTTCATATATTGATTATGTAAATTTCTCCTTACAATATTAGATACAAATTAATAACATACATAATGTAAAAAAGATACTAGGAAACACAACAATAAGAAATTTCCAACAAAATTTTATTAACAAAAAAAATTGTGTCGCTAAAATCAAAATTATTGACAAATTTTACTAATGAATCATAGAATTTTAATTACCGACAAAAATATTTATGAATAATGAATCGGTCAGTAAATTAGAATTTTAATCTGTTAATTAGTAAAATTCGTTAATAATTTATAATGAATGTCTCTCGTCACACTTTCTCACATTTATCCCTGCACTCTTACATTTTTTTTTAAATTTCAAAACTATTCCCTACATTTTAAAGAATCTTGCAACCCACTTTTTTTTCTTTAATAGATTTCAAAATTCGTTGAAGGATTTTTCGAAAACTTCAACGGATTTCGAAATCCATTGAAGGAAGGTTATTTTTGGAATATGGGGGTACATGAAAAAATGTGGAGAGGCGCAAGGAGAAATACTCATTTATAATTCTTTTTACTCATAAAACTTTTCGTCATTAAAAAAGACCCAAATTTCTGATTTTGGACTTGACCATTTTGTGGTAAAATCCATTTGTAATTCAACTTCTTTTTTAAATTAATGAAAAGAAAAGAAGGGAAGGAGGAGGAGAAGTCAGAGGCAGCGATATTGGTGATAAGGCAATGCTACAATAGTGAAATACAGGAAAACACCAGAAAGGGAGATTTGAATAGTGTTTCAAAGCTTTTTTCAAAAACAAAGTTTAATAACTATTGTGAGTGTTAGTTAAACTACAATAGTTATTAAACGTTTTTTGTTTTTAAGAAAGCATTTAGGAAAATGTTTTAAACAATAAAAGCAATAACATAAGTATTTTTATATTGGTTCACTCAACCTAAGCTACATCTAGTCTCCCTTAAGAAGTCTTAAAGGGTTCAACTAATCTTATAAAAGATTACAACTGAGTATAAACCACTCTTGGTATACACCGAGTATTATCAATCACTCTTGGTTCCCTTAATCAACCTAACTAGTCCGAGTTTAACCACTCTTAGTATCAACCTTAGCCAACCATCTACAACGTTTAACTCTCCTAAGCTAAAATGTTGATAGGGGGAGCTTTAACCTCCTTATATCTTGGTTTTTGATGATGAACAAAAGAATTATTTTATGGTTTCTTGCACAACAAATGACATAACAATACTATGTAACTTATGTAACCGATTATGAAACTTATGTAATCGGTTATGTCAATACTTGAGCAAATTTTCAAATCAACTTTCATTCCAAACATATCAATATACTAATGAAACATATTGGCATAGCAACGTGTTTTAATCGATTATAACTTATGTAATCGGTTATTACACAATTATTTGCCCTTGTTAAACATACAAGTGATCTAGAAAAATCTAACAGATTATATACTTTGCTTAACCGATTATTTCTTCCAGAAGTGAAATTTTAAATATGTTTTAAAGCATTATTCATCAACAAATAATGAATACATATATCAAGCTCATCAAGCACAAACACAATAAGGATAAAGGAATTTTTATGCCATTTGTTGTGCAAGAAACCATAAAATCATTTTCTTGTTCATCATATAAAATATAGATATATAGGGTAGGTATAGCTCCCCTATAAAAAATCTTGAAATTTGTAATTGCATCATTGAGTGATATGATGAAATTTGATATGCTGAATTTGGTCCATTGGATGTTGTTATGTTGAATTGCCTAGGTTAAGCCTGCGTTGACTGGGGAACTTAGGATATTATCAATTTAGCCAATTAGTATGTGCCTTGAGATTAAAAACTTTTTTTTTTACCAAAGTACTAAGAAGGAACTACCAATTTCACCATTTGAACAAGTTTCATTTTTCCCAAATCACAAAATTTTATTTGTTGATGTGCAGGTCTAAGAGAATTTTAGCTTTAGGCTACTAAGCCTTAGTTTTATACCTCGGAGCTTAGAAAATTGCAAATGCTTTGGAGTTAGCAGGATACTATTGAGCATCATCCTTATATTGTAAGTACAACATATTTTAGCTCCAGGACACTAAACACTAGAAAGTATCAATGAGTGTATCTTTTTACAAGAAGAATGACATTGAGCGCTAGTATTGTCGTTGGACGCTACCTTTTTATGAAAGGTTTTGTGTTGAACGCAAAAATGTATGTTGGAATTTTCTTTTACTATTATGAAAACAATATTGATCTCCACTTAGTTGATTGAATCGTGTTGGATTGGGGTGAGAAGAACGAATGATTTATTATTACTCCAGGATTGGAAGCATTGCAATCTAACTAGTAGCTAACATGTTCTTAATTTGTGTTTTAATTCGTATAGTCTGCTCTAACCCCCACTACGTGTTCGATCCTTTGACAAAGAGAAAATTGGTCCTTGAGAGACGACCTAGGAGTCACTACCTAGTACTACACTTAATTGTAGTTTAATTTGATCGGGTACGACCTCAATCAACTACACAGAAGCATATGCTCGTATAGCAAGGTTAGAAGTCATTCACATTCTCTTA
This sequence comes from Vigna umbellata, assembly GCF_029865625.1. Classification (NCBI taxonomy): domain Eukaryota; kingdom Viridiplantae; phylum Streptophyta; class Magnoliopsida; order Fabales; family Fabaceae; genus Vigna; species Vigna umbellata. The sequence goes on along the minus strand of NC_142169.1, from coordinate 15,576,081 downwards.
TCATTCGTGGTGTTCAACAAAATCAAGCTTTATCAAATGGATATCAAGAGTGCATTCTTAAACGGTGATATTAAGGAAAAAGTGTACATGGAACAACCTTCAGGGTTTGAGTGCAAAGCTAATCCTACACACGTCTTCAGACTTAACAAAGCGTTATATGGATTAAAATAATCTCCCAAAGCTTGGTATGAAAGGTTAAGTCTCTTCCTTATAAGGAATGGTTTCACAAGAGGTCAAGTAGACATCACGCTCTTCAGGAAGAATGTCAATCAAAGTTTCATAGTCATTCAGATATATGTTGATGACATTATCTTCGGTGCTACTGATGAAAAGTTATGCCAAGACTTCTCGAAAATGATGCAAGAAGAATTTGAGATTAGTATGATGAGCAAGCTAAAATTCTTTCTTGGACTATAAATCAAGCAAGAAGACGACACAATTTATATACATCAAACGAAGTATATAAAGGAGCTAATCAGAAAGTTCAAAATGGATGATGCCAAGGAGATGAAGAATCCAATGCATCCAACAACTAGCCTAGAACTATATGAAAGCTCAACAAAAGTGGACAACACTCTTTATCATCAAATGATAGGTTTACTTTTGTATCTTACAGCGTTTAGACTTGACATTATGTTTAGCATCTACCTTTGTGCAAGATTCCTGTCAGATCCTAGAGAAACTCATCTCAGTGTTGTTAAACGCAAATTTCACCATCTAAAAGGAATAAAAAATCTTGGTTTATGCTACAAAAGAAGTGAGAGATTTGATCTTGAAGGATACTGTGATGCTGATTTTGCTGGAGACAAAGTTGAGCGCAAAAACACAAGTGAAGGTTGCCACTTCATTGGAAGAAACCTAGTATCATGGCTGATCAAGAAGCAGAACACAATCGCACCATCAACTGCTGAAGCTGAATATGTTTCAGCTACACATTGTTGCTCTCAACTATTATGGATCAAGAATCAACTCGAAGACTATAGTCACATTCAAGGTACAATTCTTATCTTCTACGATAATATGCTGCAATTAGTTTGTCTAAAAATCCAACATTGCATTCACGCACTAAAAATATTGAGGTCAAGCATCACTTCATACGTGGTCATGTTAACAAGGGTACTGTGGATTTACAATATGTAAACACAAAAGATCAGCAAGCTGACATCGTCACTAAGTCATTTGTTGAAGATAGACTTAACCGTCTAATAACCCTTATTGGTATGTGATTGAGGTCGTACCCGAATCAAATTAATATGCAATTAAGTGTAGTATAGACTAGGAAGTGACTCTTAGGTCGTTTCTCAAGGACTAAATATTGGTTCAGTCATTAGATCGAATACTTGGTGGAGGGTGTTTTTGGACAATTTTGTGTAATGAAATCAAACTAATTAAAGCACTAATTCAAACACAGATTAAAAACGGTTGATACTAGCTCGATTGTAATGCTTCCAATCACAGATTAACAATAATTACACACTACTTTAACCCCTAATCCAACACAAGCTAACCAACTAAGCGAAGGCTAACCATGTTTTCATAAAAGCGAATTAAGCAAACACAATGTTCCCATTTAATCATGTCCACGCTGCCACAAATTAAACAAATGTAGTTTAATCGACTAAGCGAAGATTAAATACAATTAGGCAACTAAGCGTGTACCCAATTGCAAGCATAGAACATAATTAAATATGGAGCAAGGTTAGAACAAAAAAATCACCACGATAAACCAACAATCTCAAGGAAAACGTTGCAATCTGACTAAGACCAACCAAGCACACTTAGACTACCATTAAAACAAAATTCAAATAGCAAACAAAATGGAATTAGAGCACATAAAACGTAACAGTAGCACCAAATGGAAATGAAAACGCAAAGCCAAATTACAAAAGAAAACAAAACCAAATCTGAAACGTAAATGCAAAGCTTGAAACGAAATTGGACTTGCAATTGAAAAATGGAATTGATTCAATACAAGAAAGAGGAAAACGAAATCAAACCTAAACCCCCACAAGGGGGTGGAAAATGCCCAATGCTAGGAAACCTAAATGGAAAACGTGAAAATTGAGGGAGAAAGAGCTTGCAAATCTAATTTGGAGTTTTTAAAAGCTCCATTTATCGTTTTGTCTTTCATACGAGCTTCTACAAAATATGACTTAAAATTGGGCCTAAAAGTGGAAATCTGTCCAAAACTAAAATAATTAAAATTACAAAACGAAATTAAAAGATGTGACAACCCTCTTGAAGTCCTAATCATAATTATAAAATTGTCCTGCAATTAATAATGAGAATAATTAGATTTAGATAATCCAAATTAATTAAAATATGAATTACTGATCAAATTAAGCCTAATTAGTAAAAATGAGACAATAATGAAGAATTAAACATAATTCACTAATATAATTTGGTGCGAAAAGCTAGGTGAATAATACAAAATAATGATTCATCAGTATGAGAGACGTTGAATGAATTTTTGATTCAAATATGTTAAGTGTGTTCATATAGGATTCATATAGGAGTCTAGAGAGTCAATCGTCTAGGACACGTAGTCCAAAAGACATCATTTTGTTGCATTGTCTATAAGACAACTGCATTCATGCATTAAGTGTGTCTAGTACTGAGCCCATCTCCAAAAGTTGTCTAAGATTTCCTAGGCCCAAACCATCTCTCCTATCTACCAAATCTTCTTCGTATCAATCAAGCCACCCTCCTCTCTACTCAAGCCAATCTCTCTCTTCCTAAAAACACTAAAATCTCTTATTTCTCACTCTTACCATTGCTGACTAACACTCTTCACAACATCTTTTCGGTATTCAAAGAGATGTAAATCTCTTTCGAATATTTTCGTACTAACTTCATTAAATGGACGAGATTGATCAATCGCCTATGACTAACTTTTTCTTCTATTTAACCGCGCTTCTCTTCTCAACCTCTCAACTCATCCTCTCAAACCCTAAATCCTATCTTACTATCATGTCCTCTCCAAATCTAGAGTCTCCCAATCCTCAATATTCCAAGCCAATGAAACCCTATTCCAAACCTCCTGATCGTCATTGTCATTTCATCCGTTCTCCAAGCTGCAAAAAACTTTAGTGCAAGGGAAGACCGATGGTGTTTTGGAGTTGTAGATAACGCCTTAAGATTGGCCAAGGATTGGGGAAACTTACCTTTGTTTGTTTTCTTGTTGGTTTGATTGATGAATAGGGTTTGCTCTTGATTATTTTGAAAGGTAAAGTTGTTTTGATGCATGTGTATGAATGAGAATATGTTCTGCATGATGATAGGGTTTATATCATGTTTGTGTTGGGGTTTTCTCTATGAAGGTATGTATGTTTTTGTTGGGTTATCCCATGATAATATGCATTGATGCTAAGGGAGGGCAAATGTATGCTATTTAGAGGTTTTACCATACAAATATATGTTATAAAGAGTGGTATGATGATCATATGCAGTATGTTAGGTTTGTTCGGATTATAATATGCATAATGATGGGTTTAGGATGATTCAAGTGATGTAATGTATGTATTAGGGTATGTTCATAAGGGTATATGAGACTTGAATGCATGCATGATGTTCTGGGTGTGTTCACTCGTGATTTAGGATCGATGTATGTGTATTTTAAACTCTATAAATATGTCCAGGATGTGTTTCGATTCGGTAATAATCGATTATCATTTCTTATAATTGATTATTTGCACATTAGTTTTGAGTTGTGTTTCAGGAATAATCTATTATCTAGGATGATAATCGATTATCCTAACATATGTGATGAATCCGAAAATTTGTTGTGTCAAAACCACTAAAATAATCAATTATCTTAAGTGATAATCGATTATCACAGTGAATTTTGTGTAAATGTGATCCTCTCGAGAATAATTGATTATCACTTTTGATAATCAATTATCCTAGTGTATTTTTGCTGAAAAATTGCATTTTGATGAAGAATGAATGTGGACCAAGCTGGAGGTGTTGTAGAACATGAGGATAACCAAAGAATGAGATTAGTGGTTATGTTTAGGGTTAGATTTGACTTGTGGTTGAGATTAGAACATGAGTGAATGTTGGAGTGTACCTCATGGTATGGTTGATGGGCATAAGAGTGGAGGATAGGTCTACTTTTTGTACCAAGTAAATCCTGAGTTTATCTACATATAAGTGCTTCCTTTTTCCTTATCTGCAAAGGAAGCGTTGTTCAGGTATTGAACCTTCCTTGTGTGGGAGTGATGGTGTTTTCCTTGTCCTTATGTGGCATGATTACATGTTCTTTAATTGGATTACAGAACTATTCGAGCAGATCTGTAAGGGAGGCTATAAATTGGTCTGTAAGAGTGGCTACAATGGATGAGGTAGGGTAGGGTGTTCATGGAACAATGATGCTCATGGTGTTGTTCATGACTGAGATAGTCATTGTGATGGTGTATCTATGATAATGATCATAATATTATAGATGCTCCAAGTGATGTTATGTTGGTAGTCATGTTACTATAATGGTTATAGTAAGTAGTTAACATAGGTGCTAATGAGTAGATAACCAAAGGTCTATGTGTGAGATATTAGTAATGACATCAAGGGTTAAGGAAATCAAAGATCGAGGATCGAAGATCAAGGATCATGGATCGAGAATTGAGTAATTCATTGTGATCAAGGACTAGGGATGCTAGAGGATTATGAATATTATTGTTATTACCATTGGGTATATGGTGCTTTATGGTTGATATATATATTCAGTGTGTTTATATGTTGTTATTATTATTATTATTGTTTTATTAGTAACTTACCCCATATGTGTTTGTATTTGTGTGTTGTGAATGAAATTATCGGCGATGATCATATAATATGTTATACGTGAGATGATGTTGCAGATGATGTTGAGGCATGATAGATTTGAGAGATGACGGGAAACAAACTTGAAATTTTTAATGAAAGCTATTTTTCTTAAATTTAAGACAATGTAGTTGGAGTTATTTTAATTCATTTGTAACTCCCATTATTTGAATAATGTAATTGGACAAGTCTTTTGAAACTCATATACTTTGAATAAATTATGCATGTTTAAATGTTATCTTTTTGAAAAATACGTTTTCGCGCTATAAGAAAGTTTTGAATTTTACGATTTTTTAATAACCTGTGACACCCTGAAATTTGGGGCATCACACTGAACTCTTCTAATCATTCATACTCATGTAGAGGAGAATGATTAGGTGGTAAGAGTGACAAAAGGTCCTATTATAAGGACGACTCCCAAGTTCTTAGGACCATGACATGAACTAACCTTGTGTGTGTCAACTCGGTAGAACAACTAAGTAGAGCAGTATTTTTGTCACCACAAGTGTATGACTTCACTAGTCTAGCTTAATGGCACGTACCTAGATAAATGAAGTCTAGTAAGAGTCTTTAAATGTGATATGTTTGTTTTATGAATGAATGATGGTGATGAAAAATCTTTATCTATTTTATGAATATTTTTTTATATATATGACCCTTTCTACTGTGTTGTTATGCTTGTGTTGTACTTTTAGTTTCCAATAATAATCTTAATGGTGTGAGCATATGAAGATAAAATTGTTGATCCAGTTTAGGATCATGCGGTAACTTAGATTAGGTTGATGAGCAGTGAATATAGATGGCAACGGGTCAGGTCGGGCATAAATAATTCCTACCCACAACTCGACCCGCTACCCGTTGGAAAAAAAAAGATATGAGGAAGAAACACCCAGTAACTGAAGTTTCAATTTAGTCATAGGGTTAACCCACAAATACCTATCAATGTATGAAACAAAGAGATAAGGAATTTCCAAGAGAACGCAAACAGGAACCCTAAACCCAAATTCCGAAAACGAACGCAATCACAAAAATCTCCAAACCGCGATAACCACCAGGGTCTTCTAAAATCCAATCTGCATCAATGAACTAAAATCCAAAAAAAACTCAAAACACTCATTCAAATCATAACCCCAAAATCGCATCACCAATTAACAAGGAAGAAATCAAGAAACAGACTCCCAAAACGCAAATCAAAACATACGAAAGAAACCCCAAAAATCAGAGAACAAATAAAGCCCTAATTTCAAATCCCAAATTGGAACAAAACCCCAATCACAACCAAAATAGATAGACAGGAAGAGGGAATGGAGCCTACTCCCTACGCGAGCTGAACCAGAAGGAAGAAGAAAAGAGTCCTCCGTTAAGAGAGAATTTTCTAATGAGATTCTATGTATATGTTTGATATCTCTCTTAGGATTGGGTCAAAAGTAATGTAACCTTCTTTTTTTCTTTTAAAAAAAGGGTAATTGAAAGGAATCCTAAGTCATTATTATTAAAATTTTCCTTTTTTAAGAGTAATAAAAAAAATTAATTTTAAAAATATTAATTAAATTATTATTATTATTATTTTCGTGAGGTAACGGATATCCGTGGGTTGAATAGTATAATACCCGCATCTGACCCATTTAGAAGCAAATATTAAAATACCCGCTACTCGCTACCCACGGGTAATAAATATCCGCGAATAGTAACTATCTGTCGCAGATTTTATCCATGGACATAGATTTTTTTGTCATCCCTAACACTTACTTAGACTAGGTTGATAAGGGTGTTACTCCCTCCACCCCCACACGTCTCTTCCTCCACCTCCCCAATTTTCTAAAATGCCAATTATATCCTTTTAAAATGACAATTATATCCTCAAAAGTTAAAATTTTTTATTTTTATTATTTTAATATTTTAATTTATTTAAAACTTCTGATTTACTTCCCTCTGCACCTCTTCCTCTCTTCCATTTTCGTTTACCTTTCTCTCTTCCGTTAAGCTTCTTCTCCACCTATAACAAATTCATATTTTAACAAATTCATATTTTAACAAAATTATTACGTTTAAAAACTAACCATATATAACATTTAAAATTATAAATTTAAATATAAATTACTGTAAATAAAATAAACAAATAAAATAAAAACGAAACGTAAAAGGAACACTGCCTCTGGACGGATGACATCCTTCAACGGATGTCAACATCCGTTGAAGGCAAAACGGATGTCGACATCCGCTACGGATGTCGACATCCGTTTTGCCTTCAACGGATGTTGACATCCGTTGAAGGATGTCATCCGTCCAGAGGCAGTGTTCCTTTTACGTTTCGTTTTTATTTTACTACGTTTTGCGGCTCATGCAAGGATTATAGGCTTGGATATTAAAAGGATTATTGGAAGTATGGGAAGGATTTAGGGTTTAGGATTATTGGAAGGATTATGACTACGTACCTGGAGAGGAACCACGACAAGGACACTACACCATAAACGCACTGCACCACGTACTGCACCGAGAACAAGAAGAAGATTGTTTGATAATTCTTTTCACGATCACCAAGCTTTGTAGAAAAATATTTTACTCATACAAGAAACTACGTAGGTTATCAGTGAAATATGTTATAAATGAATAAAATTAAAAAACAACAATTTTAAAAATAAAATTTTACTGAGGGGCAAAATAGTAAAGGAAAGGTGGAGGAAGGGGCAAAATAGTAAAGGGGAGGTGGAGGAAGAGATGTGTGGGGGTGGAGGGAGCAACACCCGGTTGATAAATAGTTGTAATTTTTAACTTTTGAAAATTTTTAATTTTTCTTAATGTAGTTATGATTATCTATATTCAATACATATATGGATAACTATAATTTAGTTGTTATCATATCTATAATGTTCTCTTTGATAGTCTATACTTTTAAATAGATCTTACGTATTTTTATGCATTTAATTATAGATTTTATTTTTATTTTAATTAAAATTAAAATTGACTAGTATTTCTGTTATATAATTATGATATTATAAAATTCATAAAAACATTTTATAATTTTTTAAAATTTTGATATAAGTTTTAGTAATATTTTTAATTAATTTCATTATAGCAATTAATTTTTAATTATTTCATCGTATCAATTAATTTTTAACTATTTCATCATAAAATTTAATTACTAATTAATTTATAATAATATTTTTGTTTTTATTATCATATTGTAGTAATGACAAATGTAAAACAATTATAAAGAATAATGAAAACATATTTTTGCTATGCGTAAGTCTATTATTTTTATGATAAAAAAAATAAAATTATAATTATTAAAATAAATATAAATATTTTTTATAATTTTATTCTAAACAACTTTAATTTATTTTATATTTAATATTTTATTATGAATAGTTATTTTAATTTGAAAATGATAAATTTAATAAAAACATTGAATTAAGAAACGGTTAAATTAAAAAAAAAAACGGAAGAACAAAATTGATAAATAGTTATTTAATAAATAATCTATATATAAAGAGGAGGATTTCTCCTTATCATATATAATATAATAATCTAGAGGAGGATTATTTTTTGTGTCAATATTTTCTAATTTTATTCTATAAATAAAATATTTTTAATAAAATGATTGTTTTATAATTTTATTTTTTAAGTCATTTTTATTAAATTTAATTATTTTTTCAATTTGGCCATTTTTTAAAATTTAATTATCTTTTTAATTAGAAAATTACTTATAAGAAAACTACTTATAATAATATCATAAAAATTAAAATATATAATTTTATAATAATAATAATAATAATAATAATAATAATAATAATAATAATAATAATAATAATTTTACTATTTTATTATAATATCATAAAAAAACACATGTTAATAATAGTATAAATATGTCTAATTACCTTTTAAACGCTTAATATTGTATCTTTAATGTAGACTCATTATACTACCAAAAATAAGTGAAAAAAACTCTAGATACAGAGACTTTAGTATTTTTAGATTCTCTACAGATTAAATAAGAAAAAAAACAATAGTTTGATAACCATATTTTGAACAAGTATCTGCACAAAACTGAAGTTGTACAGGCAGCCATAGGCTATGACCACCACTTTAAAGCCACCCATTGGGTTGCGCTTCCTCCAACAACCGTCGTTTTTTCTTGGTTCCAAATCGTGTGTTTCGACCTCTCCTCTTTCTCAATTGCATTTTGTTGGGACGAATCCTTAACCATATTCCTAATTGCAGGCTAAAGTTCCCAACCACTCAGCTTCCCAGAATCAACTGTAGCCACTCCTCTTTCGAAGTATGTTCTACTCCAGTTACTCTAAGGCCTTTGCTTTACCACTAACCATTTCCATTATTGCACTCACATGAACTAGAATTGTTTTTGTCTCTTGCGAATTATAATTCTGGTAAATATACAGTGCATGTTTGGATTGAATTTGGGATAACCTAAAATACCTTTTACTCTGGAATAAGCAATTTTTTTTTGTCGTTTTTCATTTGATGTATTGGAATTTATTATTCTGCATTGGATGGATTGGAACATTACGTGGAAACTGCGGAAATGTATGTATTGAAAGGCTATATTTTTGCTTAAGGTTCGAGAGGTTAGCTATCAACCCCCGGGGACTCAGCTTAAACTTCTAAATTCAGTTAGCTTTTCACTTCCAGAGAAAAGGTTCGTAATTGTATGTGTCTTTGTTTCGTTGTATTACTAACTTCAAAATACTAAGATGATTGTCCTTACTATGAAAGTTTCAATGATGCATCTTCCAAGATTTTTTTTTTCTTTTTTTCTTTTGTATTATGTGGCAGCTTATTTCTGTCAATTGCAACAGTTTCGGCCTAATTTTCGGACAGAGTGGAAGTGGAAAAACAACCCTATTGCAGGTTATACGTTTTGTCCCTTTAGTTCATGTTGCGTTTAGGTTGATGGTGGTCATAGCTCACGAAATGGCCTTGCATTTCTTCATTTAGCTTCTTGCAGGAATATGCAAACCAACCTCGGGATCTATTTACATCCAAAAGTATGGGAATGATGGAAATCCTAGTCAAACTCCGGAGCCCTTGGTGCCAGAAAGGGTTGGTATTGTCTTCCAGTTTCCTGAGAGGTATGAATATAAACTAATTGAATATAGTAAGAGGTTTTGTTAATCTCTATCTTGCATTTGTTTTAATTTTGTGCCATAAATCTTGACTACATGTCAAATATGTTGTTTGAGTGTAAGTGAATTGGCTGTTAAGGTGAGTAATTGAGTGTGAAGAAGAGGAAGAAAGGCGATATTAAGGTGAAGGTTGTGGAAAGTGTGAAGGCTAAGAAAAGCAAGGTGTCGTGAGTAGGACTATGTTGTCCGTCACTGATATATGCTAGAAATTTGTGCTTGTTGTGGCTTTAGGCAAGCCTATGTGGTTTTGCTTCTTGAGTCCTTTGGTGGATTTTGGTTTTTGATTATGTTATTATGGTGGTTGCTTTTATGTTGGTTCAATTTGTGTGATTTGCTTCAAAATTATAATTGAGGCTTAGAATATTGTTAAATGGGTAAAATCAAACCGTGGTATTCTCTTAGAAAATGAACTTTAGTTCTTAACTCTAATTTATAAAACCTGTTTTGTATGTTAAGGTTTGCATTCACTTGTATTTGATTTAGGATCTACAACAAGTTTCCTCACATCGGCTCAAACATGAAAATAGGGGTTGAATAACAGGTGATGTGATAGGATATGTTAGATACCATCTTATAGAAAAATGGACTTTAAGGTTAACTCAATCTTACAAAACTAGTTTTATAGGAGGACTAAAGTGGACTTTAAACTTGTTTGAACCACATAAAACTGGCTTAGTAAGATGGAGTTTGTGTGTGTGTGTATGTATGTATGTATGTATATATATATATATATATATATATTTATATATGTATGCATGTATATGTATGTATATAGTGTGGCCATCTTTTGAAGATGTGAGATCTCAAACACATACCTTTACATCAAGGACATCAAACATGTGAATAGAGGTGTGTTGAATAGTGGATGGTACGATAGGCCAACAAACATACTAGGATAGACTTTTGTATTTTCTTAAAAAATAAAGGCTTAATACCTCTTTTGGTCCCTCTTTAGGGGGGCAATGTTCAAGTCCGTCCTACCTTTTTTAAAAAGTTCAATGTGATCCCAACTTGTGAAAAAAGTGTGCAATTAAATCCTTTTTGGTTACGGTGTTAATTTTTTAACGGTCCAAGTGCCCTCCTGGAAAAAACATAATAAGGTGTCCACTTTTTGTGATTGCGTGGCATTGGAAAGTTAAATGACATGTTCAGCGAGAGAGAGGAATCTGTGCGAGAAGAGGGAGACTGAGAGGCTAACGAGCTCTTCGGCGAAGTGAAGAACGCGTTCGGCAGCTGTTGCGGAGAGACGACGGAGCTCGTCCCGAGTGGTGATGCGCTGTGTGTCATCTCCGACGATGGCAGTGGAATGGATAGCGGTCCAAATCTTGCAATTTGGGATTAGGGTTTTCGAATTTGGGTTTTTGTTTGATCTGAGTTTGGGTTCCTTTGAGAGCTAGAATCCCGGCTGTAGAGCTGCGATCGTTGGGGCAGGTGGCTACAGTGTCGTAGGCCCTGGCGGCTTCCTCTACGGTGAAGCAGCCCCAAAGACGCCTCTGAAATGGGCCTCTTTGGGTGGCGGCGGAGCATGGGTGAGCAATGTATCCCATTCTGAAGAAACACGATTAGAAGCACATGTCCAAACTCAACACTTTTGCATCCAATTGTTTGTTGTTGCTATTGTTGCCATGAAGGAGTTTCCTTCTTGTTTTGGAGAAAATGGGGTTCAGGTGCTGACTCATCCTCATCAAGCACCACAAGAGCGGCTCAAAATGTTGTCACATGTGTGTACCAGTGCAAATTAAGACGCTGTTCATGTCTGATCATGGTCTCCTGGTCCAAAACTCTGATGGGTCAAGGCTTGAGCGTGGGAATTGATGATTTGGGAAATCATTGTCTCTGCAAGGTTGAGATAAAGCCATCGCTATTCTTAAAGAGAAAAGGGTCCAAGAATTTGGAGGTCCAATCTGGTAAAATTGATATCTTTTGGGATTTGAGTTGTGCCAAGTTTGGTTTCAGGCCTGAGCCGCTGGAGGGGTTCTACTTAGCGGTGGTGTTCAACAAGGAGCTGGTGTTGTTGCTTGGGGATCTGAAAAAGGAGGCATGCAAGAAGATGGACAGTGATTGTGCTTTTTCCCACAATGGTACCGTTTTCATCGCAGCGGAGAGCCGCATGGCCACCGACAGGCTTGATTCGGAGGCCGTTATGGAGAGTGAGAGATTTTCCATGGCGGAGTTATCATAAAGCTTTGATCCATGGCAGAGTTATCATAAAGCTGATGTGTGGCAAGTAAATTGTTCTTTTAAAATTCAAAATTAACATATTATATTCCACGTATGAGAAAAATAGGACAACTTATTAAGTGTTGGCCAACTAGGCAGCTCTACCGTTAAAATTTTGACGCCGTAACCAAAAAGGATTAACTTAATCTGATTTTTCACAAATTGGGACCACATTGAACTTTTTAAAAAAGGTAGGACGGACTTGAACATTGCCCCACTAAAGAGGGACCAAAAGAGGTATTAAGCCAAAAATAAATTTTAAGTCTAATTCAACCTTATAATACCAACTTAGTAATGTGAGGTTTGCCCCCACAATAGTAGACAATGAGAGATCTTCAACAATGATAAATGAGTTGTCTAATACACGAGGCTCCAACCATTGAGAGACTTGGAGAGGATCAAATTTATGTAACCTTTACCCCTATGGACAATGAGGCTTTTTTTTTTTGTTTTTTTTTTTTGTGTGTGTGACTAGAAGAACCATGAATTCATGACTCCAGATCTCAAGGCAGCAGTATTGTTAACTTACTGGCTCACCATCTTCTTGATGGAAAAAAAATGTATTATATAACTGTCTAACATTAAGATGTAAATAACTACGATATTTTAGCTGATATGTTTTCTGGGCTCTTGTCAAAAAACAGGCAGCAGCAGCATAATACCTTTTGTAGCATTAGATATAACTTTCTTATGCTCTTTCCTCTAATTGAAATATTTTGAACTTTGAAGAATAATTATATTTATTTGAATATCAAAAAATTTATGGCAGTACCTTCTCTGATCTTTTATTCAGAATGGTGTGTTGTTTAATTGTCTGCATTGTACACTTTGATCATTTCATTTTTGTTGGATTGTCATTTCTAAAGTGCTACATATTTTGGTGTTGCAACCTAGGTATTTTGTCGCAGATAATGTGCTTGATGAAGTCACTTTTGGTTGGCCAAGGCAAAAGGGTAACCATCACCTCAGGGAGAATCTTACTCTAGGGCTACAAAGGGCAATTAACTGGGTAGTTATGCTTTTGTATACCACCAAGTGTATTTTTATAATACATGTATACACACACACATGGTTATCAAACTCTCAAGTTAACTCGTAAACTCTTACGAGTTTACATTTCCAGACATGGCTTTCGAGTTAACTCGGAAGTAAACTCGTTTTCTGCGTAAACTCGATAGAATCGACTGTGAAATTGGTAGGATCATGTAAAATCGTGAGTTTAGAGCGATTCTGCGAATTTGAAAGTTATATATTTAATTAAATGCATCAAAATTAATGACAATAATTCAAGTATTTATGTTTTACAATATTTATTTTTATGAACAATATAACTATAAATTTTATTTATTTAAAGTTATATAATTTTGTAGACTTATTTGAATTAAGATATTATTTATATAATTTTTTTCATCTGAAGTAAACTCGTATGAGTTTACGAGTTAAGTTTACGAGTCGAGTTTACTCGATTCTCACGAGTTTACGTAAACTTTCGAATTTGATAACCTTGCACATATACACACTTATTTTCATTCTCTTTTCTATGTTTATTGTTGAAATTAGAAGAAAATCTTTCTAATTAGGGAAAATATTTGTAGAATCTTCTTAATTAGAGAAAATATCTATAGAATTTTCTAGTTTATTTTTTCGTATATTGTTTCCTTATTTTCCTTTTTTGAAAGATTAGATTGTTATAAATAGGTGTAAGGAGAATGTAATAGACATGAATGATAATAATAAAATTCATTCTCTTTTCAGGATTTATTTAATTTAATATGTGATTGACGACTTTCTTCTCCACTAACTTATTTATATGTTTCATATGCAATGTTTTTCTTGTTTGTTACTATAGGTTGGATTAAGTGGGATATCATTGGATAAAAATCCTCACTCCCTTAGTGGTGGTTACAAACGCCGTCTTGCCTTGGCAATACAATTAGTAAGATGTTCTTTTCTAAATTCCTGCATGCTATTGCTTCGTGCTGGCACCCGACTTGCTCCTCAGTAGTATATAGATGCTACCTCATTTATTACATTTTAGATGTCAATCAAGCAAGCATGAATTGGCATATGGTTAATGGTTTTTCCAAATTTATTTTTCAGGTGCAAACCCCTGATCTATTGATATTGGATGAACCTCTTGCTGGACTCGGTATGACAATGCAACATATGATTTCTTATTTTGTTTAGCTAGTTGCTATGGTAGTTGTTAGATATATTATCTTTATCTTTTATCTTCATTAGTTAGTCTGTTATTATTTCTTATTTGTATTTTAAGTTTAGCCCATATTTGTTCTATTATAAATAAAGGACCCTATGTGTATATTGGACACAAGGGAGTTTTCACTATATTCAACTTGGTATCAGAGCGGGTCTATCCCGCTCTGGTTTGTGTCTCATATCATTTGTCTGATGTCTCCTAGAATTACTTCTAATATAGGCATTAGTCCGAACCCTAACTAATGCCTATATTATCTTATGTGTATCTTCTACACAAGAGGAATTACTCCCATGTCTAATTTTCACTATATTCAACATCTTATTTATGCCAATGTTATAGTCATTAGTTAAAGTAACAAATAGAAGAAAGAAAATAGAATAAGAATGCATAAGAAATGCAAAATGTCATCCAACACTTGGTTTTTTAGGTAATTAAAAGAATTTAAAAGGATGTATTTTATTTTTTAGTAGGTACCTTTCGAAACTTATTAGCAAGACCATTTACTTTTATTATGATTTTAATGAAAGAAATTTAGGAGATAGTGGGACAAGGGGAGGAGAGGATAAGGTAGAATTGGGGCAAAGTGTTAAAACAAATATTTCCTTAGATCAAGGAATTGACCTAACGGTGTCTCTATAACTTGAATCCATGAAACTAATTTTGGCATAGCCTTTTCTAATGACATGTTGACGAAGATCCTCTCATCTTCTTCAACAACCTTCATTTCTAGCAACGCCACTCTAGCGAACCCACTTGAGCTTTCTCTTCCTTTACATACTATTTGTTCTCTCAGTTTGTGTTTTCTTATTTTTCCTTTTTTCATTTTTAATACAAACTTTTATTTCCCTTTTGTTCTACTTTTTCCCTATTTTTATTTTCCCTGTAGTCCTAATAGCACCCATGCGCCTATAATGGGTGCAAATCAAGATGTTACATCTAATAATTTCCCACTGGTCAGATTGGAAAGCACGTGCTGATGTTGTGAAGCTGTTGAAGCATTTAAAAAAGGAGTTAACTGTGCTAGTTGTTAGTCATGATTTGAGGTTGTTTCAATTTACTCTACTATATTGATTTTCATTTTCTTATTACATTCTTCTGTTATGGAGTTGTTTAATTAATGATTTGTGAATGTGATTTATGAATTCTTTGGTTGTTGCAAAGATATTGATGTATCGTGTATTCCAAAATGATATCATTCATTGATGGGTAAACACATCATGTTCATATTTACATGACTTATGTGTATCAACATAATTGCTTGGTTTTTATGCAATAAATTAATGTCAATCAAAAGTGTTTTAGGAGGACTTGGAATTCTGACCCTTGTTTCTGACTTGCACAATAAAAACTTCTTTTGATGTTGTTGGCTCAAATTAAGAAAATAAACAAACATTCTATTCCAAAGTTTGTTTCCCAAAATTGTTTGTGGAAGTTTTTCTTTTGATGGTTATCTAATGAACACTTAGTCACAAACTAGGATGAACACATCATTGTTGACAAACTCAACCCAAAGATCAAATACATAAAATATGCGGAAGAAGACATGTAATGAAGAAGATGCCACAATCAAGATAGATTGATAAGCCACCGAAGATTATTCTCTTCAAATTATCAATTCAAAGATAAAAATTGAAAGTCCTTCACAAGAACCTGAAGAGGATTCCTCTTCAGTAGCATAAAGCTTAAGACGCAAATGAGTCCAAACTAATTAGAAAAGTTAACAGATGCCTACTTATGCTATGGACCTATGATTACTATGCTGATCTAACTATTTAGGTTCATCCAACATGGTATATAATAATATCCAAGAAGAGTTTTTAATTACAAAAATTAGAAACAAATACGAAAAAAGCACAATAAGGTCCAATAAAGAGTACACAACTTATAATCAACAATGTGGCCTCAAGCCTTCTTGTTCATACTTATGTTCCCATCCATGCCTTCACTACCAATAGAAGGTGGTATATTGATATCATAGCAAACTTGAAACATGACTTTGATATGATATGAGAATAAAAGAGAGAGAGAGAGAGAGAGAGAGACATATGTTTGAATCTCTAATGTGTGTAGAGCACATAGGATTATGCATTTATAAATAAGAAAATACAAAGGGATGGACCTATGCCCGTTATATCTGACAAGTTTGATTTGAAACTTTCCAATTCGAAAAATATGGAGTAAAGTGTGCTTCAATAATCAAAACTTAGTTTCACTAAAAAGTAATTGCTTTTGAAAATCCAAACACAGCTCAATAGCCACATACATTATAAAAAATTTAGAAGCAAATAAGATAGAGGATACTATACAATCTTTTATGATAGTTTGCCATTAAATCCTCAGGGTATGTCAACTCTTTGTACAGATAGACCTCTACTTATGAGTGTTTGACTATGTTTTCTCTTTATTAGTTGAAAAAAATTGATTTGATTTATATGCTTTTAGAATTCTGGAACAAACAACATAAATTTCAAAGATGTTCACCACTAAAGACGAATTTAATCCATAGGATTAAGTGTGAATGGTTGCATCTAGACTGGAACAAGAACGAGAATACAAAAATATGAACTCAAGAACAAAATGGAAGAAGATAGAATAGAAACTCGTAGAAGATTGCCATTGGATATGAGTTATTCCATAGATAAATAGAAGTGTGAAAACTTTTTTTTAAGAATGGAATAACGTGAACATATACAAGGTAAGAGAAGATGATGAAACTTGAACAAAGAAACAACAATTCAATTCAAAGAGGAAAAAAGAAAATGTGGAGGGGAAGAATTATGATTCAATGGAGGAGGTCATGCCACTTGATCCTATGAACCAAAATAAGACATAAGCCAAAAAGAATTCCCTTTCTCAGACGCACTCTAGAAAAGCTCTGTTATTCAAATATGCATTCAATATCATTAAAAGTTGTTTACAAAGAAAATGAGTGAATATTTATAGCCAAAGGTTCCACTCAAGAAGAAATTAAAATGTTTCTAAAATGAAATGCAAATCTAACCTAGTGGCCTTGAGCAGTTCACAAAATTTAGAAGTCCAAAAAATTGAGGACATGTTCCATGCTTGGTCATGCCTTTCTATCACCGTAAATTCTGCTTATCAAGAAAGAGAGAGAAGTTTACGTTTCTCTTTTTTATCCCGATATTGTGACTTAATAATTTTTCTTATGGAGATTTATGTGCATTTCAGAGAATTTGCGAATCTAGTTGATCGATCATGGAGAATGGAAATGGGTGGAAACCTTAAAGAAGAATTTCTACCATTGTAATCTATGCTCATTGCCTTTTTAATCTCCATGACATTCTATGAGGTTTGTAGCTGTATCGTCAAGTGAGTGATTTATTTTCTATTGTACCTTGGATGCTTAGACTGGAAATTCTGAAACGAAAAAAATAAAAATATAATTCTATAAATAGCTTTCTTGAGATTTGATCATTGAAATGGTCTCGCGGCCTCTATGAAAATTAGTCATGGGTTCAGTTCTTGTTATTCCCATTTTAAAAATTGAAAAATAAAAATATAATTCTATAAAAAGCTTTCTTGGGATATGGACATTAATATGGTCTGGAGGCCTCTTTGACAAGTAGTCATGTGTTCAATTCTTGCGATTCCTATTTTAAAGACTATTTAAAATTTCTGCATATATGCCTATGGCACTCTTGTTTTGCCCATGTTTCAAGCTAAAGGCCAACAAGTGAGGTAATTTAGAGATATAATTGTATAAAAAGCATATAACATTTTCTATGAAAGATAATGTAGGAACTTGGTTATCATAGCTCATAATCTCTTTCTTGGATAGAGTTGCCTACGAAGGAATTCTGATTTGTGGAGGGTCTAACTTGTAGGAGGTAGAGTAAAGTGTTACCAAGCAACATGTTGTAGAGTAAAAACCACCAAGGCATCAACTCTTTGGGGCAATGCTATCATAAGAACTTGGGTCATTATGGGTGCTTAAGTCACACATTGAATTGTATTAAGATACTCAGTGGAATATATTATGAGTCTCACATCGACTAGAGATAACATTAATTTAGAGTATATAAGTGAGTGCAAACCTCACCTTATACGCTGATTTTGTAAGGTTGAATTAAGTTTAAAGTTCACTTTTTAACATGGTATCAGAGCATGAGTTTGAGCCTATCCTAGCGAGAATTGTTGTTTATTAGGTCTGTTGTTCCACCCTTTATTGGGTCACTATCGAAGCATCCATTAATATCTAGTCTCACGCTCAAGATGTACTTTCCTCGGCGTGACAGGAGTGTGTTGGAGGTCTCACATCGACTAGAGATAAGATCAATTTATAGTATATAAGCGGGTGCAAACCTTACCTTACAAGACAATTTGTAGGGTTAAGTTAGACTTAAAGTCTACTTCTTAACTGAATAATAAGTGCTTTATTTCTTTTTCCTTAATAGCTAGCTTTTAAGGGTGGGCTCGTCAAGTACTTATTAGATAACTAGCAATATTAACATTTAATAGGTAAATTATGATTCTTGTGTTTTAACCAGTGGCCTGCACATTCATATCATTAGGTCTATTTGAGGGTCAGTTGAATGCTCATAAAATCCTAGTCAAGAGAGTTTGTATTGACCTCATACCAAGTCCTAGAAATCTGTTCTTGTGGTTGATGATGCATATCATTGGTTGCAATTGATTTGTTCATTTTATTTGTGCTCTAGTCTTCTTTGACACGGTAAAATCAAGTAAAGTTTATAACAAACTAGTAAAATTAAACCAAACATGTCTATTTATTGAGAAACTGTCAGGAAACACAGATTTATTTGTTGCATGATTACTTCAAGTACAGGCATAACACAATCATTTTATCAAATTACCAATACTAGTTTTACAAGTCTCACTTATAGTGCAATTCATCACCACTTCAGCGCAGTTTAATTTAACTTGCTACAGCTCCAGCACCAAATCTACAATATAAAAAATTATGAATAAGTAATAATAGTAATCATAATTTAATTATACTTCAGTCATGCATGTATTATGATACTTCATGATATATTAATTTGCTTTCAAATCTAGAAATATGCTCAGGATTAGTTTGAGATTGATGTTATGTTTACATATTATAAAACATTTTAATCAAAATACTTATTGATAGGGTGTTTGGGTATATGTGTTTAGGTGGTGGGAAAGAGGATCAATGCTAGAATCCTTTTTATCTTGATAAGTGTCCGAGGACAAGAATTTTCAAAGTAGTTTGTATTTCAGTTAAGTAAATAATTATATGATCAAAGTAATTGGCAGTAATGCTGAAAGTATTAGAGGAAATGCAGAAAAAATGCTTTGGAAGATTATACAATCAGAACTGATACACAGACCTGCCCTCCCTGGCTTAAACAACAATACGGCTCTACAAAATTATGTTATGCCTCCCCACAATTTCACATCCCCTTATTTGATATTTTCCTTTTCTCTCTGTTGCACAACAATACTCAACACTCCCTTGATCCAAAATTCTTGTCCCCTCTCTTTGTTTATTTTGGCAATTTGTACTGTATTGTGTTGTTGAGATGAGACTTTATGATAGGAGACTAAGAGTCTATGAGAGGAGAAGGAAGAGTTAGTAGAGTTAGTTACTCTAACTGTCTTAACAGTTAGAAAGGGCGCGGGTTAGACTTGTATATATAGGTAGTAGTTATCTGCTAAAAGACACTTTTGGACTACTTGTATTCTTTCTACAGGATTCGTTATTTCTGTGGGGGAGGTTAGGCTCCCATAGCTGCCCTGTATCTGACTTTCTTGCTGTTAATAATACGTGTGGAGGTTATTCAGTGTTCAGTGTGAGCCCTGGGCGTGTGTTAGTGAGGTTTTCTTTAGGTTTCTTGATTAGAAACCTAACACTTTATATGAATACGTAAAATGGTGCTAATGGAAGATATTTATCAAATTGGTGTGTGAGGAATTGCATTCTAGATGTATGTAGTACTTACACTCTGCGTCTGTTCTAATCCAGTGCTCATTATTTCCAGTTGAGCTGCTGCATATTTGCCCAAGCTGTGGTTGGTTCCAATTGATCATACGTTGTTGGGACCACTCTCTTGATTTGGTATCTGGATGAAATTTTTTGCCGTTGTCTGGATTTGTGGACTTCCGATTATCATATTCATGGAAGAATTTATGAGAAACATATTGTATCTCATCTTTGTGGGATTTAATGCAGTCTTTTCCGTTTATGGGGCTTTCAGGATAGACTTTTCTGTGAAACAAACGTAGAGCCTGCATACCAAGATGAATGAATCAAATCATTTATGATAACGTCATAGTATTCAATGTATTTTTAAGACATTCATATTGAAATTGTGAGTTTGCTTTCATAGCTAATTTTATTCTGGCACTTTACTCATCAGGACTGATATTTAGCACATTACTCTTTGACAAACACCCAAGAAATAAATATGTTATCGTACTGATAATTTTTTGCTAATAAATCTGAGAAATTAATGATTCTCATAATCTGGTAAGAGACTTTTTAAATGTGGTTCAGAAGATCTAGTATTAGAGACCAACCTTGTGGAGTTTTTTATTGGTTGAAGCAGAATCAGCATCTTTCCTGGAAGTGTTGCAGCTTTTTGAAGAACTGCAGACCTTTTTCAATACCTTTCTCATAATATGCCTGACAGCAGACTTATGTGTTTCCTTGACATGTGTTTCACCTCTTATTCCTGTCTCTGTACAATCTTGACTTGTTGCCTTTGTCCTATAAAGTAGCTCAGCTAACGATGCTCTCTTTTTACTTACTTGTTTTGTTTCTGGTAGTTCAAATGAGGACCCCAGTAAATATCCTTGCAGTGGACATACAGCTTTGTTTCTGTAATCTTCAGCTTTGGGTCCATCTATTTCCTTTCCACAAAGTGTAATAGTGCTAACATAGCTGTTTCTTCCTGATGAATCATGGAAACTTTCTTCTCTTTCAGCCTCTAGAAATTTCTCGAGCTCATAGGTTATGAGCTTGAGTTCATTTTCTGTCACCTTTTCACTTCCCATTGGTATGTTTCCTGAAGGCTCCGCAAATGTTGGTGTTCCTGGTTCATTGGTTTCTGTTTCTGTACCAAGTGTTCCAATTGTTAGGAAACCTTCAAAGAGCTGAGAGCATATTGCTGTTGTTTCTTCTTGAGACCTGTCTTCTCTGCTGTCAACCAATCCAGAATAAGATATTTGATTTTCCTGATTGTGTGACTTCGAGAAATTGGGCTGATTTATGGAGCTGAAGCATGGCTTCGTATGGGAGTATTGATTGTCAAGTGTTGGCTTCACTGTAAGGCAAGTAGAAGGGTTTCCTGAAATTTGAGTCCAAACAAATTACTAAACTTGTGAAATTAACAATTAATGATAGATACACGTGCTACATATCTTGGTGAAACATTGATTCTCTGTATTGTTCTCCTCGTACACTGGAAAGAGGACTAAGGAACTTGAGAGAAAAGGGATAATAGTTAGATGAGTTAAATTTGGACCCGGGAAGTGGAGAGTGATACAGGTACAAAATTTTAATTGCAGTACGTTAGTGTTTGCAACCACGTGATAAAGTGGGATGCAGATGTTTCAAGTACAGTAGTCGTCTTGATATCTTTAAAAGGCCTACTGTACAAAATACCTTACGTTTACTTAAGCTGAATCTCTTAAAAATTTTGGTAAGATTAATATTCATAGGCTAGAGATCAGAAAAATCAACGTAGTATTCATATTGTGCTATTTCATTGACTGACAGTAACCACTCAGTCACCGAATATAGAAGTGTTTAGCTGTGACTGGTGACAGTCTTTAGCCTTCACTGAATTCCTTAAAGATTATCATTCCTTTTCATTCATTTCCATTAAGAAAAATAGAGGAAAATTGGAATCTATGAGATAAGATAATAAGGACAGCTTAATACCAAATGTGAAATCCTTGAAAGGTTCTATACTATTCTGCCGATGTTTTCGATGCACCCATTGAAAGAACTGCAATAAGGAAAGTCAGGGATGAAGCTGAAGGAATGAAGAAATTTTTAATTTTCAATGGGCAGAGTTTAGACTCACCTTCATTTTGATCTCTTTTCCTGTTTGAGAACCAAATTTTTCTAGTTCACTGATTATGCTGGTAGATATATATGTGCAAAGAAAAAGATCTCTAGGATTGGCAGGTTACGATTGCTAAAGTGAAAAGGCAAAAGACCTTTTCTTTGTGATTCATTATGAGTTGGAAGTAGATTTATGCTAGAAGAGTCTACGTTGGATGTGCCCATAGAGAAAAACAATTAGATAGGTACAACAGTGTGGTTGGCTATTCTTTTCAAAAATTCTAATCATGAGGGTGTATTGTAAATTGTGTGTGGAATAGGTACACCAACAAATTTCTGTTTGTCTATATTTGTCTCTACGAACTTAATGGAGTTTGATCACTTTCAGATGTAAATACGTAATGTTTGATGGCAAATACTGTCATTTTGAATGATGAGGCTAAAACACTATCAGAAAAATTTACTCTATTATGGTTACAGATGTGTCTAATAATATACTATTACCAATTAGGAAAATATAAATTTGTAGTTGTTGGGTTCTTTCAGTGACATGCTATTGCTGGAAACATTGCTGTTTAATTCGAAAGTCTTTCTTCTATTAAGTGATTAATTCTTCCTGTACTCTGAAAGATGTAAACCATCTTTTTTGTAGTATCAGCTATAAACTGAGAAACTTTTTCTCTATCTAGCTTGAAAAGTCCACGGTCCCAGTGTTTTGAATTTTCGGACGCTGTTATGGAATCAGTAGAATTTGCTTACACACTTGTAATGTTAGTTAGAATTAAAACGCTAGACTTCATTCTTTGCAGGGCTAGTGTGAGAAGTTTCTGAATGAGCTAAAAGCATTAAGAAAATATCTTTTCATGATGTGCCTGATAATATATTTGTGTGCTTATATCATCGTCAATATTATTGTTATCATGAACATGTAGATAGGAGGTGCAAGTATCAGCGTAAAGAGAGGGGCAGGGGTAGATAGTCAAGTGGATCAACCTTCAATCCTTATCACATCGAGCCTAAAGTCAACTGTGCAAATAGCTCTTTTACTATTATTGTGTTGATTTTGGATTGTTATTAACGTTCTTTATGATGCATTGTGGTAATTCTTGATAAAACCTTTTGCGTCTTTCAAATTTATCAGATTTCCACACAAGCACATTGCAGATTGATTAAAAGTAAGTTAAACTCTTCTAGAAAATTTGTATGGTTTGCCATGTGATTTTAAGAAACAATATTGCAGTTTTAAACCTGGGAACGAGATCATAAAAGGGATGTTAACCCCTAGGCCTGCACATTGTTTGATGTGACTTGACTTCTTTTATCTTTCTCAATCAAGAAGCACTTCCCGTTGCATGCTATCCGCGGTTCAATCTTTTAGGCTTTTATCCGAGCCATTTTTGTTTGTAGTTATGCCTTATGAACTGCCTTTATTGTCGTACAGCATGTTGAAGAGATAATTCCTGTTCCTGAAAGTTCAGTATCACGCCTAGAAAGTGAACAGTCATACTTTCCCAGGGGAAAACTGTAGTAACAGCTCAGGCGTGAACACAAACTGTAGTGAAGTTTCGGCGTAAACACTATGTAGCAATGTTTACTTTTAAGATATACATGAATGTTCTGCAGGGTTAGCACTTTCTTTAATAAGGACAAATAATTGTTATGGCCCATTCTAAGTTATACATGTTTGGCTGTTTCTTCCTGCTTCCTGCACCTTTACAAGTTTCTTTATCACCTCTGTTCATTGTGGAATGGATTTTTCATAGTGCACATTCCTGAATGAACAGGAGGTAGCAGAAAAAACTTGTGGGGTGCATGAAGTCAGTGTCAATATACTTTAGAACACTGGTTTCTCCAACGATGGTAATTTGTAATTGAATTAGCTCATGAACATACTTATATTATATCTGCTTTTTTATCCAAAATTTAGAACACCCTTGGTTCAAGATGGGCCTTTCTTTCTAGTCAATTTATTTGGCACTAAGCAATAATTTTCTTGAAAATAGTACACTACAGAAGACTGGATTGCTCCTGCACAATCCAAAAAAGAGCTGAATTATTGAGTTAAGTACGACTGGCTTACTGTTGATGTGTCGTTCCTAATATATTCTCCTTTGGATTGGTTGATATAAAGTGTGCAGCGTCAACATCACACTTGCAGCATCAACTGCATTTGTTTGTCACATGCTTACCTGCTTTCTCAGGAATGTTGTCTCAAATCTTGTTTAACTTTACTGCTTAATCTTTTCCTTCAAGTTGTTTTCATGACCAATATTTTCTATTAACTGTGCATGTGGAACAAGGCCAAAATACTTGACTAACAATGAGGACGTTCCCATTTTAGAAACAATTTCTTCGCATCACGACACCAGTTCACTATGTTTCAACAGGGGAATATGTCCCAAGTCCTAGCCCAATAATTGCTTAGTCAGATAGGTTTATTACTGATTCTAACAAATCCCACTAATGAGCTCAACTTTTGTGTTATGGCATCTTCAAATTTAGCAGCAAGCTGGGCAGACTAACTTGAAACTTGCCA
Source organism: Vigna umbellata (assembly GCF_029865625.1). NCBI lineage: Eukaryota > Viridiplantae > Streptophyta > Magnoliopsida > Fabales > Fabaceae > Vigna > Vigna umbellata. The sequence continues at coordinate 15,551,125 of NC_142169.1, read as the reverse complement.
TTTGCTAGTAAGGACAGAGCCAAGTCAGCCATTCAAAAAGTGATATCCAAAACAAACACTAAGTCTTTAGAGTTATGGGGTCACCTTAGTCAGTGTAGCAGGGTACATGTGTGACCCATATAAAGGATAGATGGTGACCATGTGAATTCCACGTGACTATGAAATTGAATCTGGTTTATACTTATAATTTAAGCAAATAATCAAAACCCAGTCTCTTCTTACAACCACTGACTTATCTTCTTTCCATTACAGGTCTTTTTTTTTTTTATCACTGAGTGTGTTTCACGGATTAAAAATCCATTTTTAATATAAGTTTTAATTTTATAAGATTTGAAAAATTATTTTCTGGTCTTATTGATTCTTGTAAAAGTTTTAACTTGTAATTTTATGGTATTTCTCTACATTTTCTTTCTTATCAAGAGATAAAGAAGTGATGGAAATATATGAAGCTATTATTTCAAATTAGCTAACGCTAGTCATCATTGTCATTCAATGAAAATTTTATTAAAAAAGAAACCAAAAAAAAAGGAAAGAAAAATAGGAGAGAACCACACTAAATCCATGATAAAATTATATTGCACACATAATTATAAAGTCACTTACTATGAAGAAAACCCATTATTGTCTTCATGAAAATTTTGAAATCCATATACCAGGAAAAAGGAAAATTGCTCCGCATATTAAAAATTTGATCATTAATCAATCCTCTCCGGTTCCAAAAAAAGCTTTTAATTTTTATAAGTTTTTGCTTTGGAAGATTTAGTATTAATTTTTTTTGGTTTACCTCTACCAAGTTTCCTTATAGTTTGAACAGATTTATCATTCTTTTCAAGTTGGTATCAAGAGTCAAACCTTTGTGTCTTCCTCGTCTATCGTCGGCAGCATTGTCTCTCTATCATTTCCGTCGTTCGCTCCGCTGTCCGCCACTGCCAAACGTTGCTTTCTCCGACGAAGTCAAGGGTTTGGTGTGCCTTGAGAAGCGTAACCCAACCCTGGTGGTCCCATCCTCCGAAGCCTCGGCACGAGCCACCACGCGCCGCCACGAGCCGCTTCTTTCTGGCCAGTCTCGACCGCGTGTTCCACACGCGCCGCCTTCCTGATGTTAGAGTTACACCGCGTCACTACAGATCGTCTCGCCGGGGCTTCTTGAGTGTGTTTTGGTTCTTGTTTCTTCGTTTTGTTGGCTTAAGCTCATACCTAGAGTTTCCTCCCTCACGTTTTTTGAAACCCTAAGTCCTATTTCTTCTCACAGTTTTAAAATGGGCTCTTCTACTAGAATTAATTCCTCTTTATCTGCTACCCCTATCATTACATCTGCAAAACTGAATTGGAAAAATTATTTGTCATGGTCCTCTACTGTGGAATTGTGGTTTCTTGGTCAAGGACACCATAATCACCTTGAACAAGAAATTTTTGTGGTCCCAGATGAAGAAAAATCTCAATGGCAAAAATTAGACTTTCAGTTATGTGTTGTTTTGTGGCAAACGGTTAAGCAAGAGGTTCTAGATATCTTAAGACCCTATAAGACATGTTCCTCTTTTTGGAAAAGGGCTCAAGATATTTTTTTAATGATGTACAATGTCTTTTCGATGCAACCCAAAGAGCAACTTCTCTCAAACAAGTCAATCATGATATGGTTTTCCATATAGCAAAAGCTCGGGTTGCAGTAGAAAAGTTAAAGAACTTCTTTGTAGCTGATTCATTACAAAATATCAACAAAAAGCTTGACAAGTTTTACATGGTCCTAATTTTGAAAAGTTTACACTCTGATTTTGATCATGTACGTGATCAAGTTTTAGCTGGTGATCAAATTCCATCAATGGATGACTTAGTTACTCGACTCCTTCGGGTACCTACATTGGTTAAAGACGAGAATTTAAGTGATGCTATTGAAACATCAGCAATGGTGACACCACGAGGAAGTGGAGGAGGTAGGAGCAACCGAGGAGGAAGTGGTGGTCGAAGTGGACGTCCTCAATGCTCATATTGTAAGAGAATGGGTCATACCCAAGATAAATGTTATTCCTTGCATGGCTTTCCAGACAAAGCTGCTCATGTGTCTAAATCTGATAATTCAGAATCTAGAATTTTTTATGAAGATTACCAAGAGTTTTTGAGGTGCAAGTCTGAAAAATCTTCTAATCTTGGTCAATCCTCCTAAATGTCAAATGTGTCAACTGCCTGCATCTCTAAACCTGTGGAAGGTCATAGTCTATGAATTCTTGACTCGGGTGCCTCAAATCATATCTCTGGTAACATCCTTTCATTTTCTTCTATGTCTTCTCCGAAAACTCCTCATTTCATTACTATCGTCAATGAATCCAAAGTTGCATCTCAAGGGATTGGCAAAGTTTCCCTATCTCCTTCACTAAAATTGAATTTTGTTTTGTATATTCCTCATTGTCCTTACAATTTAATCTCTTTGAGTCAATTGACTCGTTCCTTAAATTATTTTGTAACCTTTTATGCTAATTCCTTTGTTATACAGGAACATGGTACGGGTCATTTGATTGGAGAAGGACATGAGTCACGAGGACTTTATTTCTTAAAATCTAACTCCTCAGTTTCCTGTTTCGCAACTTCATCCCCAAAACTTTTGCATGATCGGTTGGGCCACCCAAGCTTATCCAAGTTGAAGATCATGGTTCCAAGTCTCAAACACATTCAAGTCTTAGATTGTCTTGCCAGTTAGGAAAACATGTTAGATCTTCCTATCCTAAACTGCACGCTCCCTGATGTTGAATAGATAAAATGACATTGCAGAGAGAAAGAATAGACATCTCATTGAAACTACAAGCTCCCTAATGTTGAATACTAATGTTCTTGTTCATCATTGGGGTGATGCACTCCTTACTTCCTTTTTTTTGATCAATAGGATGCCTTCTTCCTCTCTTGAGAATAGAGTCCTTCACTCTATCATTTTTCCAAATGACCCTCTTTACCATGTCTCTCCTTGTATATTTGGGTGTACTTGTTTTGTTCATAATGTTTCTCCAAGTCTTGATAAACTCTCTGCAAAAGTTATTAAGTGTGTCTTTGTGGGATACTCTCGCCTTTAGAAAGGGTATAAATGTTATTCTCCCTCAATCAAGAGATATTATATGTCTGCTGATGTCACATTCTTTGAAGATACACCTTTTTTCCTTGTCACCCATGGAGGACCATTTATCTGTTCAACAAATGTTTCCTCTACCATCATGTGATCCCTTGGTTACTCTTGCTTCTTTACCTTAAACTCAAAATGCAAATGATATTGAAGATCCTTGAGACTGAGATCCTCCTTCATCAGATTCCCAAACCACGGATCCTTCATCCTCCTCACCCTCTCTTGACTTAGATAATAATTTGCCTATTGCCCTTTGGAAAGGTATTCGCTCTACTCGTAATCCTTATCTTGTTTATAATTTTTTGAGTTATCATCGTTTGTCTCCTACATATTTTTCTTTTGTTTCTTCCTTATCTTCCATTAAGGTTCCTAATAATGTTCATGAGGCACTTGGTCATCCTGGATGGCGATAAGCCATGATTGATGAAATGCAGACACTTGAACACAATGGCACTTGGGACCTTGTTCTTCTTCCTCCTCGTAAGAAGCCTGTTGGTTGTAGATGGGTCTATGCTATTAAGGTTGGTCCTACTGGTGTAATAGATTGTCTCAAAGCTCGTTTGGTAGCTAAGGGATATACTCAAGTCTATGGCCTCGACTATTGTGATACCTTTTCTCCTGTGGCTAAAACTAGTATTGTTCATATTTTGCTTGCAATGGATGCCATTCATCAATGGCCCCTTTATCAGTTGGACATTAAAAATGTCTTTCTTCATGGTGATCTAGAAGAAGAGATATACATGGAGCAACCTCCTGGGTTTGTTGCTTAGGGGAATTCTGGGTTAGTTTGTGAATTACATCGTTCCTTCTATGGCTTGAAGCAATCACCTCGAGCTTGGTTTGGTAAATTTAGTCGGGTTGTGTAGAATTTTGGATTAAAACAATGTGAGGCAGATCATTCAGTATTTTATAGTCACTCTTCTCCTGCTAAATGTGTTTATCTTATGGTCTATGTTGATGATATTGTCATTATAGGAAATGACGTCACTAGAATTGCTCAATTAAAGAATCATTTATTCAACCAATTTCAGACCAAAGATCTGGGTTGGCTAAAATATTTCATTGGTATTGAAGTGGCACAATCAAAGGAAGGTGTCATCATTTCACAAAGAAAATATGCTCTTGATATTTTGGAGGAAACAAACCTGAAAAATTGCAAGCACATTGATAGTCCTATGGACTCAAATCAAAAGTTAATGAAACACCAAGGTGAACTTTTCTCAGACCTAAAGAGATATAGAAGGCTTGTTGGAAAACTCATCTATCTTACCATAACAAGACCTGATCTTTCTTATCTGGTAGGAGGTTTGAGTCAATTTATGCAAAATCTACATGTTGATAAGTGGAATGCAGTGATTCGCATTCTCATATATGTAAAAGGGAACCCAGGACAGAGATTGTTGTATGAGGACAAGGGAAATACTCGAGTTGAGGGATATCATGATGCAGATTAGGCTGGTTGTCCAATTGACAGAAGATCTACCACATGATATTGTGTTTTACTTGGAGGGAACCTTGTATCTTGGAAAAGTAAGAAACAAAGTGTTGTTGCTCGATCTAGTGCTAAATCTGAGTATCGATCTATGACTCTAACTACATGTGTGGATTAGACAACTCCTTCAAGAGTTGAAATTTTGTGAAAATGAGCAGATGAAGTTGTACTGTGACAATCAAGTCGCCCTTCACATTTCCTCCAATCCAGTGTTTCATGAAAGAACAAAATACATAGAGATTGATTGTCATTTTATTAGAGAGAAGTTATTGTCAAAGGATCTTGTTACTGAGTTTGTCAACTCTAATGAACAACTCGCAGACATTCTGACCAAATCTCTAAGGGGGCCTAAAATTCAATTTATATGTTCCAAGCTTAGTGCATATGATCTATATGCTCCAGCTTGAGGGGTAGTGTTGAAGTATAATGTCTTTATTATTATTAATATTTAGGTTTAATTGCTTCCTTTGTCCCCAGTTTGGTTGAATTGTGTCAAATTCATCCTCATTTTTAAAAAAGTTTCATTGTCGTCCTCACGTGGTGTAAAAGTGTCAATTGAATCCAAACATACAAAAAATTTGTGTCAATGTAGTCATCTCCGTTAAATACACACTAACGGTGTTAAGTGGCTGATTATTTGGCACTAACGTGGCAAATGAGTCACAGTAGTGGTAATCACGTGTGCACAAACTCTGGCCATGTGTTCCCCTCTTCTTCTGATACTTCCTCTTCTTCTTCTTCTCTTTTTTCTCCAGGGTACGAATATGCTTCCTCAATTTGAGAGTGAAACCAGAAGGCGTGTTGCTCTTGTCACGCATGTAGATAGTAGAATGCAATCTCACGCCACTCTCCATGAGCAGTAGAACCTTCTCGCTCTCCCCAGATTCCAAAACTCCACTGCTGTTCATCAGCTTAAACACGTAGGTCTGCAGAGAAGGAAAATGGAATCAAATCGAATTGAGGAAAGTGAAAGAACGAAAAATGAAAAGGGAGGAGCTACCTTCGGAGAAAGATCGTAGACGTTGGAGCACCGCATTCCAATGAAGCGCCGGAGGCATTTAACCTCGGCGGCTACATCGGCGGTGTTCATTCGCACCTTCACCATCTTGTGTTAGGGTTTTGATAAATTAGTGCGAGGGGGTAGAAGAAGAAAAGAATATAATTTTATAGTGTGTTTTGATTTAATTAATTAGAAGGGTTTTGGAGAAGAAGAAGAGGGAAGAGCATGAATGTATATTCTGTTCTGTATTTGTGGCGTCAAGATGAAATCGACAACTTTAACCCTTCAAATTGATTGGAGTTGGAGCGGCAATGTTGAGAAAAGTTTGGATTTTGGAGAAAAGGGAGGAGAGTACGGAAACTTATGCGCGTTGATGCAGGTGATGATGATTCTTCTTATGCGCAACAGTGCCACCATGGAAGACACCGAGAGACAAAAACAGAGACCAGATTTTCTTTCTAAGAATTACAAATACAAAAGATAAGAGACATATAATACAATGCATATTTTTCACCTTTAGTTTATCTTTGAATAAGTGAATCTTATTGAAGTTGAGTATTATTCTCTTTTATCTGAAAAAAAAAAACGCAAAGCCCCAGTAATAATTAAAAAAACATAATTTTTGCTTTCTGTAGTCATTTTGGTGATTGCCCACAGCCATTTGACAGCAGACCCATTCAAGGTACATTTAGGGTTTTGAATTTTTCTTGTCCTGGTTAGAAATTTGAAGGGTTAAAGATGGTCTTGATCTTGACTTGAATTAGGATTGCAATTTGAGGGATTTCATCTTCCAGGAGCAGATTCAGGTTACACCTCAGATAATACAAAACCCACCTCTCTCCTCCCCTCGTGGTTTCTCCTCTTCCACCCTCTCCAGAGACGATGGCGTCTCCCTCTGCTGTCAGATGTGGATCGACAACTTCCGCCACCCCGACCGCGTCGTCACCTCCATCTCCCCCCTCCTCCGCCGCTTCGACCTCTGGCTCCTCGCCTACCAGAAAGTCGCCACCGACGACACGGGCTCCTACGTCCCCCGCTCCTCCATCTCCACCTCCACCCTCCAGGACCTTCTCGCCCTTCGCAACGCCGTCCTCGACGGAAAATTCAAGTGGGGCGCCAGACTCAAGTTCTTCGTGAAATCCCCGCGAGACAAAACCGTTGCTGCTTATTTGTGGTATATAAAGGCTGATTTTAGTGTTTTGTTAGATGGGATGAAAGTGGGGTTGGTGATCAATGCTGTCATGAGGGATGTTAGGGATAAATTGATTGTTGATTTGATTAAAGACGCTCTGGTTACGCCGGTGGTTGTCACTACCCTGGAGAAAAAAGAGAAGAAGAAGAAGAGGAAGTATCAGAAGAAGGGGGGAACACTTCATGGCCAGAGTTTTTGCACACGTCATTACCACTGTGACTCATTTGCCACGTTAGTGCCAAATAATCAGCCACTTAACACCGTTAGTGTGTATTTAACGGAAATGACTACATTGACACAAATTTTTTCTATGTTTGGATTCAATTGACACTTTTACACCACGTGAGGACGACAATGAAACTTTTTTAAAAATGAGGATGAATTTGACACAATTCAACCAAACTGGGGACAAAGGAAGCAATTAAACCTAATATTTATGTTAGGGTTGTGTTAGGGGCTTCTAGCCATTTTACCTTTTAGAACTACTGTCTCCTATAAATACAGTGGTAAGTTGTATAAGGTTTTTTAGTAAAATATAAGACTTTTCATCTTCTCTTAACTCTTACAGTCTTAGTAAGTGAAGATCCATTTACAACACAAATATTATCATGATTAAACACTACTGGCTCATGTTGTAATTAAGCAATAACTTGTACCATAAAAGATCTAATCACAAACTTCACCACAGGTTCCAACACAAGCTCTACTTGAGCTAAAGAGCCTTTAGTCCCATCTTGTGCATCAACCACCTTTAGACGATAATGTTGTATTTTTGTGCCTACTATTTTCTCCCCACTAAAACTAATATTAGCATCCTATTATAACAATTTAAAATTAGATAGATCGATCATGACCCATCATTTTAGAATTTGAACAAAATATAGGCTATTTCTTATACTCCATGATGAATCATTATTTTGTGCTATTCACTTATCTCTTTGTACTTAATTTAATTAGTGAATTGCGCTTAACTATTCATTATTCTTTCAATTTTGGTATTTGGGTATAATTTGACCAGTAATTCATATTTTGGGACAACAAGAGTGTTGCCACGTCATTTATTATTTTCCACATCAACATTTATTTTTAATTTCGTTTCTAATTTTAATTCTTCAAATTAGTCATAAAATCATCAAATTCAACCTCAACTCTCTTATTCACACAACTTAATGAAAAAGCATGAGTCCAAGCAAGTTTCTAAGTGAAAAAGGGTGTATTTAGTATCAAAACTACATCACCAATAACGGTATTTTCAACTGTTAACACAACCCCAAACTTAGAACTTTGCTTGTCCTCAAGCAAAACAAAATGTAACTCAGCTTTTCAGAACAATCACTACAATGACTCAACATTTTTCAAAAACTTTTCCTTCCAAGACAAGAAATCACTTTTATCAATTCAGCATAAAGATCTCAGTCAAGATGTGCAGATGTCTTAATTCAATCAAAAGCAATGTGATGTTCATATACTTTCAACAAATGATATCCTTAAGAATGATCAATCAACTAAGCAGAGAGGCAATCAGAAATTCAGAGAACTACTCCTCACCAAATAAAGTGTTTCACTCAAGCACTCAAAAGTGTATCACTCAAGCATCCAAAAGTGTATCACTCAACTCACAGGTGTATAGTGAGGTGTTGGTGTTTCTTTCACTCTGTTATCACAATGTCACACAAATTAATTTTGCCTTTCATTTAACCATAATCAAACAAACTCACAAGCAGGTTTTCATCACAAGGGCTTTTCTTGGCTTGTAACTTGGCTGGGCTAAGAAGAAGCATGGTTTTTCAAGAATGCAAAATCCTTGAGTTAAGAGAGATATTTATGAAATTAACAATTACACACAGGTTCTCTTTTTAAGAAGATCTTTCCCAACATTTTTCCCTTGCATTGAGCTTTCTTTTTTTTTCTTTTTATTTTTTTCTTTTCTTTTGATTTCTCTTTTTCTTTTTCTTTGTGCTTACTGCTTATTTTTCTAGCAATCCCAAACTTGAACCTTTATCACTACCTCACAAATATTCTCAACTCCACTCAAGGTAAAGAATTTAAAATAGGGTTTTCAAAACATGCTTAAGGCTAAAGGTTCAAAGGATGGAGCAAACTGTTCTCTTTTTATTTGGAAAAATTCATGAGTAGGCTAAAAAATAAGGGATAACAAAAGATGGCCTTGATCATATGAAACCTGCAAGCAAGTAGTTCAATCACAGAAAGTTGGGCAAAATCATTCATGCTTTCAAAGTAATAGCAATTATTCACAACACTCTGAAGCCCAAAACTCACACAGGTAAACTCTCAAGTCCTAGAATTCAGAAAATCATCCTGCTCAGTATCTCAATCAAATTTTATCTCAAGCACCTGTTTCATACTTTTTGAGCTAACACATAATGCATCATCTCAACATCAATCAATACACTAAAATATCACAAAGTAATACTCATCACAAAACACATCACAGTTGAATCAAAGCAGTGTGGTTCATTCAAACAAAGTACAATAACAAAACAATTGATTAAAAACAAAACAAATAACAAAACAAAACAAAAGATTAAAAAGAAAGGTTTAGAAAGCTGGGTTGCCTCCCAATAAGCGCTTCTTTAACGTCACTAGCTTGACCCAATAAGCTCAATCTAGATCGACCAGCTCCATGACTGTGGACATGTGTTCTACCTCACCACCAAGATAATGCTTGAGACGTTGTCCATTGACAATCCAACTTCTTTGTGGATCTTCAGAGGAAGGATCTATTAACTCAACTGCTCCATGTGGATCTTCAGAGGAAGGATCTATTAACTCAACTACTCCATGTGGAAGAACATTCTTGACCATAAATGGACCAGACCACTTGGACTTCAACTTTCCAGGGAAACGTTTCAGTCTTGAATTGAACAGCAGCACCCTCTGTCCTGGATTAAAGACTTTCTTCACCAGCTTCTTGTCATGATAAAACTTAACCTTTTCTTTGTAATTTTTAAGGAATCGTAGGCATGCAGTCGCATCTCCTCAAGCTCAATAAGTTGTCTTCTTCTCCTTTCAGCAGAGTCACAAGGATCATAATTCAAGAATTTTAAGGCCCACAGAGCTCGATGTTCCATCTCCACGGAAGGTGACATGTCTTTCCATAGACCATTGGGAAAGGAGATAATTCAATAGTTGTCTTCATTGCAGTTTTATAGGCCCAAAGGGCATCATCTAACTTCTGAGACCAATCCTTTCTTGATGAGGCAACTGTCTTTTCTAGAATTCTTTTTATCTCCCTATTTGAAACTTCTGCTTGCCCGTTTGTTTGTGGATGATAAGGTGTAGCTACCTTGTGTCTCACACCATAGTGCTTGAGTACCCTTGTCAGCTGAAAATTTCAAAAATGAGATCCATCATCACTAATGAGTACTCGGGGCGTTCAAAACCGGGAAAAAATTTGCTTTTTCAGAAAATTAATAACAGTTTTCGAATCATTCCTGGGACAAGCGAGGGCTTCCACACATTTGCTCACATAATCCACTGCCACCAATATATATTCATTATTGAAAGAGGGTGGAAAAGGTCCAACAAAGTCTATGCCCCACCAATCAAAGACTTCAACTTCTAGTATTCCTTGCAGTGGCATTTCATGACGTCTGAAGATACTTCCCATTCTTTGACACTTATCACAGTTTCTGGCATGATTATGAGCATCCTTAAACAGAGTTGGCCAATAAAATCCTGACTGAAGTACCTTTGCAGTTGTTCTCTCTCCACTAAAATGCCCCCCATAAGGCGAGTCATGACAGTGCCATAAAATTCCTTCCACTTCTTCCTTAGTAACAGAGCGCCTTAGAAGATTATCTGCCCCAATTTTTAACAAGTAAGGATCATCCCAAATAAACTGTTTGGCATCATGTAAAAACTTTTTTCTTTGTTGCCAATTTAGATTTTCTGGGATTACTCCTGCAGCTTTGAAATTGGCCATATCAGCAAACCATGACCTTTGTTGAATATACATGAGTGTTTCATCCGAGAAGGATTCCTAGATTTCTGCTTCCTTGCTTGTAACTTCATTGTTAACCAACCGAGACAAGTGATCCGCAATTATATTTTCACTTTCCTTCTTGTCACGGATTTCCACATCAAACTCTTGTAGCAGAAGTACCCATCTAATCAACTGCGGCTTAAAATCCGGCTTGGTCAGCAAATACTTTATAGCTGCATGGTCTGTGTAGATATTCACTTTAGACCCAATGAGATAAGGTCTAAATTTCTCCAAGGCATACACAATAGCAAGAAATTATTTTTCTATGGTGCTATAATTCAACTAGACTTCATTCAAAACTTTGCTTGCATAATAAATAGTGTGGAATACCTTCTCTCTTCTCTGGCCAAGAACAACTCCTATAGCATAATTGTTGGCATCACACATCAGCTCAAAAGCTTGGTTCCAATCAGGAGCTACAATTACTGGGGCAGAAATCAACTTTTTCTTCAAGAAATAAAATGCCTTAAGGCACTCATCATCCATCCCAAATGGTGCGTCTTTAACAATGAGGTTGCTCAGTGGTTTGGCAATCTTTGAGAAGTCTTTGATGAATCTTCTATAGAAACCAGCATGAAGTAAAAAGCTTCTGATTCCCTTCACATTGGTTGGTGGTGGAAGTTTTTCAATAACGTCCACTTTGGCTCTGTCAACCTCAACTCCCTTGGAAGAAATTTTATGACCCAAGACAATGCCTTCCTTTACCATAAAGTGACATTTTTCCCAATTAAGAACAAGATTGGATTGGGTGCATCTTTTAAGTACAACATACAGGTTAGACAAACACTCATGGAAGGAACTACCAAACACTAAAAAATCATCCATAAAGACTTCAATGCATTTTTCTATCAAGTCTGCGAATATTTCCTGCATGCATCTTTGAAAAGTAGTTAGAGCATTACATAACGCAAATGACATTTTTCTGTAAGCAAAAACTCCAAATGGGCAAGTGAAAGCCGTCTTTTCTTGGTCTTTTGGATCCACCACAATTTGATTATATCCAGAGTATCCATCCAGAAAACAATAGAAAGCCTGACCTGCTAATCTCTCCAGCATCTGATCCATGAAAGGAAGGGGAAAGTGATCCTTCCTAGTAGCACTGTTCAACTTTCTATAGTCGATACACATCCTCCATCCAGTAATAGTCCTTGTGGGTATGAGCTCATTTTTTTCATTATAAATAAATGTCATTCCACCTTTCTTTGGTACCACCTGTACTGGGCTTACCCATGCACTATTAGAAATAGGGTAAATAATGCCAGCCTCAAGTAACTTTAGCACTTCCTTTCTCACCTCCTCCTTCATTACTGGATTTAACCTTCTTTGTGGTTGGGCAACTGGTTTGTAGTCATCTTCCATGAATATTTTGTGCATGCAATATGTTGGACTTATGCCTTTGAGATCTGAGATTGACCATCCAATAGCTCATTTGTTGGCTTTAAGTACTTCTACCAATTTTTCTTCTTCTATGGGAAAGAGAGAGAGTTGTTGATGATAACTGGTTTGTTTCCACCTTCTTCTAGAAACACATACTTCAAGTGTGGCGGTAGCATCTTCAGCTCTACTTTGCTTCCTTTGACTTTTTCTTCTGTGTTTTGCAAAGGAACCTTTCGTAATTCTTCCAAATCAGTCAAGCACTCATCCATTAGTTCCTCTTCTTTTTCATTTAACTCTTCACAAGTGTCAACTAGTATCTCCTCCAAAGAAAGCGTATCACTTGCATTGTTTTCTTGTATCATGCAAATCTCATCAAGAAAATCAAGATGAAAGCATTCTTTATCATCTTTTGGGTGAGACATGGCTTTAAAGACATCAAAATTTACTTTTTCATCTTGTACTCTCACCTTCAGTTTGCCATTTTCCACATCAATCAAAACTCTTGCTATCTTCATTAAAGGTCTCCCAAGAATAAGAGGTACATTCACATCCTCCTCCATCTCCATGATGACAAAGTCCATAGGAAAAAGAAATTTGTCTACCTTCACAAGCACATCTTCAACTACCCCATAAGGATATTTCAGAGATTTGTCTGCAAGTTGAAGAGTCATCCGAGTAGGCTTGAGTTCCAACCCTTCAATCTTTTCAAACATGGAAAGCGGCATGAGATTAATACTAGCTCCCAGATCAATAAGTGCTTTCCAAACAGAGATATTCCCTATAGTGCAAGGAATAGTGAAGCTTCCTGGATCTTTAAACTTGGGGGGTAAGAGTTTTTGTATGGCAGCACTGCAGTTTTCTTGAACTTCAATGGTTTCTTCTTCAATGTACTTCCTTTTCTTTGTGAGGATCTCCTTCAAAAATTTAGCATATGAAGGTATTTGTTGCAAAGCCTCAAATTTTTCATAAGAGTCTTTCTTTTTCCTCTCTTCTTCCTCTCTCTCTCTTCTTCTTCTCTCTCTTTTGCTTTTCTCTCAATCTCTTCTTTTTCTCTCTTTTTCATCCTTTTTACTCAATCTCTCTTTTTCTTTTCTCTCTATTTTTCTCTCATCTAAAATCTTGCCACTTCTAGTAATAACCTTTTTGCATTCCTCTATGGAGTTAGCTTTCATGTTACTCCCAAGATCGTCCAGCTTCTAAAGTATGTGATCAAGTTGGCTCCCTATCCTTCTGAATGTCGCCTGATTGTTTTATGATGAGAATCAGACATCTGCATGAACTATTGAAGTGCATCATCCATCTTAGTCCATGAGTATTCGCACCACTCAGGGTATTAGACTATCCCACCTAGATTTTCCTTGAGTATTCGCACTACTCTTGGAACTAGAATATCGTGCCTAGATTTCCTTAAGTATTATCACCACTCCTAGTACCTATGTTAAGCCTCTGGGTTCATTTTGCTATAATTTCTTAACTAGATTCTAAGGTTAGATGAATAATTTTTTTTGTTCTTTTAATTCTAGTTGTGATTTATTTTTATCTATGTCTTTTGCTTCTTAATTAAGTAAAAGTAATGATTTTTACATTATACCAAGTAAGCATGGTGTTAAATCTACCTAACATATCAATCATATGAGTCCAAGGGTTTTTAATTTTAATTGAGAATTTACTTTGATTAAACTTCGAAACTTTCATATGATTGAATGAATTTTTCCAAAAATTGAGATGTACTTTGATTAGTGGTAAAAACTTTAACAAGAATTAATCAAGAATATACTTTGGTTAATTAGCTTTTTACTTGACATAAGAGGTAAAAAAATAAACATCATTAGACATAGTAATATTTAATTGAGAATGTACTTTGGTTAAATTTACTATGATTAATTTATAAAGTTCTTGCTTTTAATTGAGAATGTACCTAGGTTAAGAGTGAGAATGCCAACAAATTAATTCAGAATTTACATTGATTAATTTGAAAATCTAACACAATAACTAATTGAACAATAATCTTAATCTTTAGATAACCAATGATGAATCCTATTTTGAAAAAGCAGTGAAATCATATTTTCTTTACAATTATTTTTATCTTTTTATAAATTTATTTCTTTCTATCTTTCGCTATTTTGTTCTTTAATCTTTTATTGATCTTTATCTTCTTTATCATTTTTATTTTACTAACCCTTTTGTATAGCTTTTATAAGAAGTAATTTGGTAAGAATTAATTCTGTGTTTGTTGGGAGACAACTTAGAGTTGACTTTACCTTTTTTATTTTGTTGGTTACTCTCTTAGCAATACTGAAGTTGTTATAGTTTAGTAATATTAATTTGATCACGTCAACGACAATGTTATGAACAAAAAAGATAAAGTTATACATGATGAGGGCAGACATAGTTGAGAATCAAGATATAACCTTCACTAGGTTTATGAGCAGACTCAATTTTGATATAAGAGATATAGTGGCACTTCTACCTTATACAGATTTAAATGATTTGGTTCAAATGTACATTAAGATAGAACAACAAAATATGAGAAAATCATCAAGAGAGACTCAAGTTCCCTTGGCTTCTTATAAAACAAAAAGTTTTAAAACAGAAGAGTCATTTAAACCTCTAGCCAAGATTCCTAAAAAGGATAAAGAAAAAACCTCCACATGCACTCACATTATAGTGACATAAATTGTGTTAAATGTAACATCACAATTTCTGAGATATCACGGGTTATTAAAAATCAGTAAAATTCAAAATTTATCATGGCATAGAAATGTATTAAAAGAAAACCTTATCCATTACATTATTTCAAGTAATAAAATAACGAAGGAAATACTCCAATTATATTGTCTTAACTTGTAAAACAAAATAACTTTAAATGAATCCCAAGGTTATTCCCCATCTTCTCTCGAAACAATCACGCCTTTGGAACATCTGTAACATTATCTACTCACGTATAACACATTATACGATCATCGCCGATAATTTCATTCACAAACACACAAACAGAAACATGTATAGGATAAGCTATCGGTAAAACAATCATAACAACAAGGTACATACATACTGATTATATAAACCATAATCAAACACACAACAAGATACATACCTTATGATCATATAAACCATAATCAAACACATAACAAGATACATACCTTGTGATTATATCAACTATAATCAAATACCTTATACATAGTAGTAATAACAATAGGATTCTTAATCCCCTAACATAAACAATTCAATCATACTGAATTACTCAATCCCTAATCCTTGAACTTCGATCATTGATCCTTGATCTCTAACCCTTGATGTCATCACTAACATCTCACACATAAACCATTGGTCTATCCATTCATTAACACTCATGCTAACTACTTACTATAATCATTATAGTAACACCACTATCAACATAACATAACTTGGAGCATCTCAAGTACCATGATCATCATCATAAATACACCATCATCATGACTGTCCTAGTCATGAACAACACCATGAGCATCACCGTACCAATATAATATATTGGAAAGTGTACATCTCACTCTTGTACCTTATCTCACCGATTGTACTCTCTCCTATAGTCCACCTGTAGCCTCTCCTTCAGCACATATGTAACCTCCCTTACAGGTCATCTCCTTCTAATGCACACAAGGCAAAAGGAAGCACCTATTCGTAGATAGAACCAGGATTTACGAGGTACAACAAGTAGACTTATCCCCCACTTTCATGCTCATCAATCACATACTCAGGTACATCGCATCACTTACTCATTGTCCACTCTCAACCACAACTCAAATTGAACCTAAACATAACCACTAGCCTCAATCTTTGATTACCATCATGTTCCACGGCTCCTCATTCTTGGTTCAAATCCATTCTTCACCAAATTCACCATTTTTCACCAAAATGCATTGTGATAATCGATTATCACATAAGATAATCGATTATCTCAGTGAAATTTACCTAGAAACATCACGTAGGAAGGGATAATCCATTATCATCCTAGATAATTGATTATTCTCAAAATCACACTCAAAACCAACGCGTAGATAATCGATTATAATTAATGATAATCAATTATTTCCGAATCGAACACATCCTAGATATGATTCAAGCATTCAAACATACATATATCAATCCTAAATCACGTGGAAACATAGTTAACACATCATACATGCATTCAAGCATCACATATCTATGTAAACATACTCAAACACACATAATACATCATTTGAATCATCTAGATACAATAATTGACATACTATACCCTCAATAATAAGGTACAAAAGAGTCTCCGATAAAAACACCAAATGGGTTTTTCAATCAACCAAACTAACTAAGCATATGCTTACAAATGAGAACAAAGAAGATGAAAATTCTCCAAAACAAAGCTGCTGATGTGAGGCTGTTTTCTCCCAAACTAGACCTTCGATTGACGATCAGAACAGTCATAATGAAGAACCATATGTTTGGAACACACAACGACGAAATCATCAGTGCAGGTTTAATGTTATACAAGAATAATTTCCTCTTTTCGTTTAGGTTGTTCTCTCCCAAATTAGACCTCCTATGGACGATCCAAACGGTCAGAATGAAGAAACATACGTCTGGAACCCACTGTCCAAATATTAGCAAGATCCAACGGTGAACGACTTCACAACGATGAAAACACCAGTGTAGATTTTGTGTTATGCGAGATAATTTCTTCTCTTCCTTTCTCTCTCACTTAGCTTTTTCCTCTCTTCAAATGACTCTAATGTTCACTACTAATTTGACTCACCTCCATTAAAACAAAGTGAGACATAATGGTCCACATTATTTGGCCCATTCTCCACATAGGAAGGGATCCCAATAACCCAACACTTACAACATATATTTGCATGGAAACCCCCAAGCATCATAACTTTGTTCTCCCTTAGCATCAAACCCTCTATTGGGATAACCCAACAACCCATATATAAATTCATAGGGAAAACCCAACACAAATATTACATGAACCCTATGCCCATTCATACACAAACCCTTGCCCAACAATAGTAACATATAATCATAATCATATAAATATGTATCAACAAGGATTATCAATCCAAAATAACCAAGAACACATATAACACACATCATAAAAAAACAAAGGTAAGCTTCCCATACCTTGGCCAATCATAAGGATTTATCTACAACCCTAAAACACCATCAATCTTCCTTTACACCAAGAGTTTCTCGTCGCTCTCTCTCTTCTTCTCCCAAAACGCCAATCTCCTTTCTTTCTCTATTTTCTCTCATTAATTTAGAGTTTCTAGGGTTTCTAAACACAAAACCACCTTTTTCTCTATATTTTAATATTTATGAATCCACCTAACTTTATCTGTAATATTTCTCACTTATAATAATACTTTTTATTTTAATTTATTATAATGAGTCTATCAATAATATATATTATTATTATCTAGCCATAATATCTAATTATATATAATAATATCTCAATATATCATTTAATGTATCTACAATATCTAATAATAATAATATCACTTTTAAATATCTAAATCCACCAAAATTTTATCTCTTATCTTCTGTCAACTACTTTATTTCTAAGACTCCTATTTTCTCGGGTCTTACATTAAATGCCTAGGAAGAGGACATATAGCTGCTTAGTGTCCCACCAAGAGAACCATCATCATGAAGGGCATTGACATCTATAGTAGTGAGGAAGAGTCCAAAACTAATGAGAGTGAGAGTGAACATGAAGAAGAGTTAAATGGAGAGGAAGTTTATCCTTGTTCTAGCAAACTTCTCATGGTGAGAAGGGTTCTTAACAACAAACCATGTGTTGAACACATGTCCTAAAGAGAGAACATCTTTCATACAAGATGGCAAATTCAAAAGAAAACTTGTTCTCTCATTATGGGCAATAGATCTTGTTGCAATTGTTGTAGCACTAGATTGGTTGAAAAGTTGAACCTAACTATGATGCTCCATTCTATTGTAAAGACTTATTGAATTTGAATTTCTGCAATGGTATTATGATTTTAAAGTTCTAAATTTTTATTCGTTATAGTGACATCCCAAAATTAGGGTGTTACAAAGATTTTCTTCATAATTCACTCAAACACCTTCCATTCATTTATTAGTTCCACTGCCTCATCCATTCTTTGACTCTATTTTGCATCTATAACCGTGAAGAGCTCGAATCCAGCCATGAAGGGAACTTATCACCCTTACTACCAAGCTTGCAATAAATGCCACATTAGTATCCCTTAATGCCATACGAGAAATCCACAACATCTAAACTGCAAATTGGGAAACCAGAGACCTATTCAGTTGACTAAATTGGATTTCCTAACTAAGTGAATGGTTAAAAAACAAGTTTAGGTGTCACAAAGAATACCAAATCACTTCAATGGCCAGATTCTCATTTCCTCAACTCAACACAATTTTTAGTCTAAACAAGCACACATTCAACAGAATTCACAACAACAACTCCACATATCAATTTATCATGTTCAAAAAAACAAACATAGGTACACTATCAAGCAAAACTCTCAACAGAAAATCCTTATAATATACTTATCAATTATAGACCAATTCAAACATGTTACACAACACACTACCATAAATTTTAAAACAAAATTTTTATAGTGACTCAATAAATTAAAACAACAATTCCAATCAGTCACATACCATCAAATGTACACACATTAATGAAATTATATTAGAAATTGAGAATAATGGTATTTAGCTTCCCTTACCTAACAAATGACCAAAACGCTCTATTTGCTCTTACGAACAATAGAAACATGATTAAGGTATATGTTAGGACCACTAATTAGCAGAAAGTCTTATAGAAAACTCCAACATCACATGCAACCACGAAAAGCTTACATGCAAGAGAGAAAACAAAACTAACCAAAGAAAGAAGCAAAAACCAACTTTCTTTATCTGAGAAATTAATCAGATGTACTTGAAGATATCGTCTCAAGATCACTCAAGAAATCTCTAATCTTCAAACAAATGAACAATGAGTGAGAACTCTTGAAGACAAGTTAGAGAAGTGGCTTAGAGATAAAGTGTTTTAAAATTATGAAACTCGTTCATATTAAATTTATTTATATTAAAATCTTTTAATTTTAAAATAATTTAGCCTCATTATTTTTAAACTACTGTCACCTCTAAAATGTAATTTTCTATATCTTTACATATTATAAATATTTTTATTATGTAAATACTTTTTATTACAAGTAATTATTTATATATGAAAAAGTAATTACTAGAAAAACCGCAAAATGATATTTTTATACGTAATTACTTAGAATTCAAAAAATAGTTATTAAAACGGTAAAATTAGAATTTTAAAATATTGAATCCCTTATTAACTAGGAAAAATATGTGTTAGTTACATATATATGTGTCTTTTTTTTTATTAGAGTCAAAATTTACTAAATTATAAAGGGTTAAATATGTTTTTAGGCCCTCAAGTATCAAACGTTTTTGGGTTTGGTCTCTCTTCCAAAGTTTGCTTCACTTTGATCATTTTCCTTAGAAAAATATAATTTTTAGTCCTCCAACAGTAACGATGTTAAATTTTGGCTGAGCTAGCTAATGGTGTGCCACATCACTTTTCCTTTTTCTGAGACGTGTCTATCCTTCCTTCCTGCATCTTCTTGCTGAGTCTTCTCTCCCTCCCTTATTCATCTCTATCATCCTCCGAACTCCTTTCATCGTCGGGCCGCCCCCTCTCCCTCTTTCTCCGGTCGATAGCAAATCCCTCTACATCGACCAAACCAGCACCAACATCTCTTGCTTCGTCTCCATCGTCGACGAGTACACTGACCTCCTTTACTCCAACGGTGTACTCATCGGCGATGGAGATGAAGCGGGAGATGTTGGCCTCGGTCTGGTGGGTATAGAGGGATTTGCCACTAGTCGGAGACAAAGAAAGAGGGGGCGGCCCGACGATGAAGATAGTTCGGAGGATGATGAAGATGAATAAGGGAGGGAGAGAAGCCTCAACGTGAAGATGCAGGAAGGAAGGATCAACACGTTTCAGAAAAAGGAAGAGTGATGTAGCACGTCGTGAGCCATCGGCCAAAATTTAACGTTGTTGCTTTTGGAAGACTAAAAATTATAGTTTCCTAAGAAAAATGATCAAAGTGAAGAAAACTTTGAAGGAAGGACGAAACCCAAAATCCCTTGATAATTGAGAGATTAAAAACATATTTAACCCAATTATAAAATACTTTTTATTAAAAAATTATAAAAAGAATAATTTGTATATTTTTTATTATATAAGTAATTTTTTATTATAAATAATAATTTTTAAATTAAAAAAAGTAGTTAGTAAAAGAATAATATCAAAAAATATTTTCTTAATCATTTAAATTTAAAAAGATAATTATTAAAAGATAAAATGAAAAAGAAATGTATTTGTCCTTTTTACATAATAGTAGCTATAGATAATATAGATTTAAATATAAATAATACATGTATTTAATAAGGAGGAACTAAATACATCAATATATCTTTTATTAAATATTAAAGATAAAAAAATGGTTTAAATTATTTCCATAGCCTGATTTTTTATACTATTTATTCATAGTTTTGTTTTTAGCAATTATTCAGACTCACTCAATTTGAAATCTACTAACCCAAATAGCTGTTTTCCAACCTAATTCGCGTCCTCATCCTCCATCTCTCCGAGTTCACTCGCAGGGCTTTCTGTCTCTTGGCTTCGGAGGTATAGTCTTTAATTTGCTTTCTCTCTTTTTGATCCATGTGCTAACCTTCGGAATCGTATTTATTTTCCATTGTTGATAAACAGAGGATTTTAATGGGTCAAACACAAATGTTGTTTATTCCAAAACTGGGTAAAGTTGGAAGTTTCTCTGTTATTGGAATTTAGGGTTAAATGATTATTAGTTATACTTGTTATTTTTTTCTTATTATATCCCGTTTTCGTATAGCTTTTGGCAGTGATCTCTAATTTTCAATCGAGGAATTTGTGTTTCAAACACTGTTTCTTTTTCTAGCTTTTAGGCTAAGCGAGATTGACTTCGTTCTCCTGCAGGACAACTCTGCTACTAAACTGCAAATTTTGATTTTTATCGCTACGAAGGGTATTCAAAATAAGGGTATTCAAAATAAGGGTATTCAAAATAAGGGTATTCAAAATAAGGGTATTCAAAATAAGGGTATTCAAAATAAGGGTATTCAAAATAAGGGTATTCAAAATAAGGGTATTCAAAATAAGGGTATTCAAAATAATGTCGTGCAAATTGGCCTAGGTTTATCTATTGTGTTTTTTTTTTTTAATGTTTTTGTTAGGATATTTATCCTATTTTATCATCATTATAGTGTGTCAAGGGTTACCCTATTTATCATGATTATATTTTATATTGTGTTTAGGATTACCCTATTATATTGTGTCTAGGGTTACCCTATTTATCATGTACTTGTGTATCAATTTATCAATTTATTCTTATAATTTTTATCTTTCCCTTTTTAAGTAGTTAAGCTTCTGAAAGAATTAGGATTCTTATCAAAGAGCTATTAAAGGGAAACATTTTTAATAAAATTTTGAGAGGCTTACTTAGTTTTCATGTTTCAATTGCTTGGCTTTCCTTGGTATCAAATTAAACTTTTTAGTCACTTCTGTTGAATTAGAGAAACTTTGGTGGGATGTTATTTGCACTATCAAATTGGATTTCTGTGTTATAAACAGAATCTTGTGTGTTACCATGCTCTTTTTGCTAGCATATTGATATGTGGTATTATAGGAAGATCATTAATTTTGTTTTTGCAATAAAATCAATTTTCTGGGGTGTACAATTTGTTAAGTGCATTATATACATCTTCTTTTTATGATTAGATCTCTAAATTACCTTTGAAATTGGTTTCTAATCATTTGTTCATTTTTTTTTTCAGTTTTAATTTTAGTGAGTTGATATGTACAATGGAATAGGATTACAGACCCCAAGAGGGTCTGGTACAAATGGGTACATTCAGAGTAACAAGTTCTTTGTAAAGCCCAAGATTTCAAAGGTTTCGGAAAACACAAAGGGATTTGAGTCAGATCAGGGCACTGCTGGGCTTTCCAGGAAGCCCAACAAAGAGATCCTTGAGCATGATCGCAAGCGTCAGATCGAGCTTAAGCTTGTCATCCTTGAAGACAAGCTCATCGATCAGGGCTACACCGATGCTGAGATTGCTGAGAAACTCGAAGAAACTCGCCAAAATTTGGAAGCTGCTGCTGCCACTGATGAGCTTGCATCTGTATCTGCATCAGATAAGAAGTAATTGATCTTGAATTCTGATATTTGTGTTAGAATTGTGGTTTTTGTGAAGTAATTATGTTAGCATTGTGATTGTTACTATTTGTGATGTGATGCCGGTATCTGTGTCAGAAGAAGTTATTGATCTTTTATGGCATGTCTTGGGGTTGTGATTCTTGTGATATAATTGTTTCAATCATGCTTTTTGTTGATGAGCTCTTTTATCTTTTTGGCGAATTATTCTGTTTCCTAGTTTTTGTCTGTCATCTAAGTTAATCCTCAACTCTTTTTGACAAGAAAGCTCAATGTAAGAACAAAAGGAAACTTAGTCTCTTGATCTTTTACGTTTGGGCTTTACTAAATTGAATAGAATTAAGTGTAACAGAAAATTCAAATGGTAACATCCTACGTTTAGATGGTAGGAACATATCATTGTCTATACCTCCACAACATCTGTGAATCAAATCTGGTACACCGATTATCCAATTCTTACGATATGCTTTATCCGAAGGCTGTTGCTCCACATCTATTCAAGCAGCCAAAGCAGCTATTTTTGCAGCCAAAGAACAAAGAATGGCTGCTGGAGCTGTCAAATCACTGCACTGCAGTCTACACTTCCTCCGTTCCATTTCAGTTGTGTTTACTGTTGTGGATTAAGAAGGGAGGTATCCCACAACCCTAAAATATACTACAACGTATTAGCTTCTTTTTCTTATGTTAGGGTCTTTTATATTTTAGTACCAAGACAAACACCACCCGGTCTCATCTTATCACTTTGGGCCAAACGTTATCTATTGGACCGTTTTATTCGTAGGCTTTCTAATATTTCTTTTATCAAAATATAAATAAGAAAATCTAGACTCATTAAGTTGAAGGTTTTAGATTGGAAAACAATGTGTGTTCAGACTCCGGCTGATGTGTGTATCTATCTATCTATCTATATATATATATATATATATATATATATATATATATATATATATATATATATATATATATATATATTGAGTAATTGACAATACAACTTTGAGAAATCATAAATAAGGGTTACTGGCTATAACATAATAGGTATAACAAAAGCAGATAAAGACTATACATCTAAAGATAATCATTATTCAACGCATTATAATTAAGTTATATTTTCATATTTAAACTAAGATATTTTGGAAACTGGAATGAAAATAATTTTGAATGTCATTTGGAAAATGAGCTGTCCGATTCATACTTTCGTATCCTAATTCGACTACCATAATTGCATTATTGGAATATATGTTGGAAGTCCGGATTAGAGATAAGGCGAATTCATAGTGTATAAGTGAGTGCAAACCTCACTTTACAAGCTAGTTTAGTTTTGTGGAGTTGAATTAGGCTTAAAGTCCATTTCTACATAATATAAGGTTGTTTTAATTATTTTAGTGGTGTTGGTAGATGTTTTGAAGGCATAAATGTATTTAGATTTGGATTAATGTGAATGGAGTATATGCCACTTTTTGACTGGTATGTGTAAAGTTATGACTAGATATAATTAATAAAAATTCTTTGGAGTTTTTCAGGGTTTCAGATACACAGACTCATCAAATTGCTGCTAGAAAGGAAAAACAGATGGAATCTTTAAAAGCTGCTCTTGGCATTGTATCATCTGAATTCAATGAAAATGCAGATGGGACTGATGGCCATGGGAATGATGGGAAAAATGGTTCTAACATGGATGGGAAACATAATTCAAAGCCAGAACATGCCTTTTTGGACAGAGATTTCAGTAGGAAGAAACAAATGGTTGAAGGTCAAAACGATGAAAATGTTAAGAAGAGCCTTAGAGATACAAGGCACCATAAGAAGATTGGAACTCGTGAGAAAAAGTCCGAGGATGATTCTTCTGATTCTTCTGACTCTTCTGAATCTTCTGATTCAGAAACCTCTTCTCCAAATGAGAAGAGAAGTACAAAGAAGCGTGGTAAAAATTATGCAAGCAGCAGTGATGAATCTGATTCTGATAGTGATCCTAAGAGGAAGGTCAAGGCCAAAAAGAAGATGAAAATTCCTAAGCACAGCAAGAAGGGTAGGGTGGAGGATAGCAATTCTGATGACAGCAATATTGCAAGAAAAAGTTACAAGAGACTAGAGTCTCATAAGAAGCACACTTCAGAGTACGATTCTGATCATCATGATGACGTCCCCAAGCATAAGACTAAGGATGGGATTAAACATTCAAAAATGAGCAGACGTCATGATTCTGAGGAGGAATCTGATATTGATAGTGAGGAAAAGAAATATGGTAGACCTGGGAAGCAGAGGACAAGAAGGCATAATTCTGAGGATGAGGATTCTGATAGAGACCGTGTTAAGCATCCTTCGGGTCATGACAAAAATGTTAAAAGGGGAACATACACTTCCTCTGAGAATAGCAGTGACAGTGATTCAGAAAGAAATTATAGTGATCATAGATATGGAAAAAAGGGTAGTTCTGCTGTAGCAAAGAAAGGTAAAGGGTATGACATGAAAGAAAGTAAATCCAGAGATAGTGGTGCAGAAAAAGGGAAGAACGGTGCTAACACTGATGCATTGGACTCCCTGAAAAGGTCATATGGGAAAGATTTTACCCAGGGACCGAATAGTAGAACTCAAGAAATGATACACAGTAACAGGAAAACTCGTACAGAACGAGATAGGGAGCCCTTCCCATTTGCCAAGCATGATGGAGATGATAGAAAAACTGAGACTGAATCTAAATCAGTTAGGCTGGCAGGGCGTGATGATGATACCTCTGAGCAGAGAGGCAGAGATTATTATAACAAGGATGTTGAATCACATTTTGTTGGTCAGGCTGCCCGCTATGGTGAGGATCATTTAGCAAGGAGGCATAGAAGAGATGATGATAATCACATGGGTAATGATGACGGTGGGGAAAGAAAACGTGGAAGGGATGAAGATCGCAGAGAAAGAAATCACTTGAAGGATGAGGGTGTTGGAGAAAGAAAGCATGCTAGGGATGAAGATGATTCCAAAGAAGAGAAGCACGGAAGGCATGAGGATGGTCGGGGAGTTAACCGAACAGGAAGAAAGCACTCAAGATATGAGGATGATCTTGGAGAAAGAAAACAGGCAAGGGATGATGATGATTCTAAAGAAGGGAACCGTAGAAGAGATGAGGATGACCAAGGAGAGAGGAAGAACTTGAGGGATGTAGTTGACCGTGTTGAGAGGAAGCGTGGTAGGGATGAAGATTATCAAACAGGAAGAAATTACACAAGGGATGAGGATGAACATAGAGAAAGAAAGTTCAGAAGGGATGAGGATTATCATGCAGCAAGAAAGTTCAGAAGGGAGGATGATAATGATTATGGAGAAAGGAAGCACTTAAGGGATGAGAGTGATGTTCATATGGAAGCAAAACACAATAGGGTTGAGGATGGTCGTGGAGAACGTAGGAACTCAAGGGAGGATGATGATATAGAGAGAAGGCACTCAAAGGATGAAGATGGTCGTAGTGAAAGAAAGCACAGAAGGGATGATGATGACGATGGTCGTAGTGAAAGAAAGCACAGAAGGGATGATGATGATGGTCATGAAGAAAGAAAGCGGCGAAGGGATGATGATGGCAGAGGAGAAAGAAAGCACAGGAGAGAGGGATGATGATGGCAGAGGAGAAAGAAAGCACAGGAGAGAGGAGGAGGACCGCATAAGGGATGAGAGGGAAAGCCGAGGAGATTATTCCAGAAGAGCCAAATACTAAGTTTTTCTTTCTAGTGGAGCAATGGAAGACTTCTGAACTGTGATCCAAGCATTGGGAATACTTATTTTCTGCTTTAATTGCCCGTGTGTTGGTTTTGCTTTTTGAACGATATAACTTGTGTTTGAAATACTTTTCTTATGTGCTTATTTCAAATCCTGTATTCTGCTGTGACTGGTAGTTTTTTTAAAAGTAAAATACAAAAGTTACTTTTGTTAAAATTATATTTCAGAAGCTTGGACTAATTGTCAGGCTTCGCTAGTATAATTGTTGAATACCATAAAAGTGAAATGGTGCATGTGCCGATTTTTTTCAATCAATGCGGAATAACGATTATATCTATTATATACGGAGATAAACAAACCTATTTTACTTTAATATTTAGGCTCATACTTAAATAGCATTTAAATACTATTTTATTATTTAGTTGCTCTTCGTTAAGTTCTTTAACAAGAGATGACAATCTTTTTGTTTATAAGGTAGCTGCACAATATACTTAATACAACCATTTAATCAATAGAACTCTGATATTGAGCTTAAAACATTGTAGTTTTCAAGATAAAATGATTTGCGGTGCTTATTCCCGCACATCAAAGTCTTCTCCCTGTACTTTCAAATTTTTCGTTAATCACAAAAGTACTGTTCTGCACTTTCAAATTTTTCGTTGATCACAAGAGTACTGTTCTAACTAGGGTCAAATTTTCTCTTCTATAATTGATTTCACCCACTCACAACCATCCACTTTTACCTTGAAAGCCTAGTGTCTCACCTTCTCTCTTTCCCCTTTCTCTCGACCTCTTGTAGAAATTGCTCTTGGATTTCGTCTCTCCAATCCAGCACATGTTTGCTCTCGGATTTTGTCATTGTACCAACTAACTTTTGTTCTTCATCCCTGCACACCGAATATCATAGGTACATAGTTCTTTTCATTTTCGTTTAGATTTGTTGGTTTACATTTCATTTTTCTTTCCAGATTTCATTTTATATGCACTCAGAAATGATACATCTGTATGAATTTGGAAAAATAGGGTTAACCAGATTTCACTAAATTTTGAAATCTAGTTACGGTTCCATTAGATTTAGATTGTGAACCAGATTTAAAATTGTATTTAAAATTTGGAAAAGTCCTTAACTGGATTTGAAATCGAGTGAAGGTCTAATTGATTTTTGAAATTTGGTGAAGGCTTAACCAAATTTCAAAATTTGATAAAAGACTTTATCAGATTTTGAAATTTAGTGAGTGTGTATCTATATCTTTTTTTAATTTTTTTTTCATGTTTTAATAATTTATAAATTTGTTTGTTATATATATATATATATATATATATATATATATATATGGTAAGAACATAAGATGCATCTACATATCAGGCTAAGAGTTCTTCATAAGGTGAACGTAGAAAGAGACTTGCAACATCAAATTGTAAAAGGGGTCACCCTGAAGAAGTTGGGGCATTACATCATCTTGATGTTCATAAAAGCACGAAGATGTTATTACGAACCATGATGATGTTGTTGAGCAACACAGGAATGTTATTTAAGAAAAACATAAAGTAGGTTGATTTTCTAGAGGTCCATAAGATAAATCATTGTTGACAAGCTATGTCGTTCATGTTGCATATGTGTTATGACAAAGCTTGGTTAGTATAGTAGTTGTTTTTTTTAATTTAGATGGTTGACGAGTTGTTTGAACTTTGTATCTAATTGTTTTGTGTAGGACTAAAGGTAAATCAAGTTGGTATCCTATGGTAAAATGTTAAATTGGAACATGTCATTTGGCTATTCAAGATTTTGTGTTAAATTATGGTTTGATGTATCTATGAGATATTTCTTACGATTATGCCGATAAAGGTTTGATATTGATGTTTGTTGAGAGATGACTCTAAGAGACAAACAATTTACATATCCTAATTGGTGAGATGATGATCATCACACTAGATGACGTGTCTGCGTCACTACATCATTCTATAGTGGGACATTTTATGTTTGAACGAAGCCTTGGACTTTGAAGAGGTTCAGTGTGCTATCGTTGATCTTTGGGCGTGAACTGCATGAGGGCTATATCTGAGCTGAGACAATTTCTTGGTCCCTAAGTTAGGTTAGGCTGGTTTAGAGACATATACAACGATTGTTGTGAGAACTAGCAGTGGGAGTGCACTACACAGACATACTTGTTGCACCTAGTTGGGTGCACTATTTTTACAAATAAGAACTTTGATCTGTGTATCCTTCTTGATGCTATTCAGAGACTTAAATTCATGTGGCGGATATGCCTGGGAGTTGTTGCACTATTGAGACAATAATTAATTGGATATCATACTCTTTTATAGGTACATATATATCTTGCACTTTCATTTCCTTTATTGTTTCATTATTGACCAACCTCTAATTAAGTTTTTTGTAGAGTTGGATTTGTGAGCACTTCTCTAAAATGGGATGTTGAGACAAAATCATCTAGAGGAACTAGATTGTCTAACAACTCATGTTTTTAATCTTATCAATCAACATTGAACGAAATATTAATCATAAAATAAAATAGTTAACGATGACAAACATTGAATGAGATATGTGTCTATCAGATATAACAATATATCCAATAAGATAAACAATTGTGGTAAATTTGTGTCTAATTGAAAGTAGTGTTTGATACAATAGAAATATAATCTATAAGAATAATGATCTAAACATTAATGCTTAAAAGTTCAACGTGTTAAACGCCATCAAGCGTTTGACAGAACATGTTAAACGCCATCAAGATATACACTATTATTTGGTATCTCAAACATGCCCAAGGCTTAAGACAAAAAGATCGCCAAACACTATAGAACTCTTAACAGGTGGCGCCATTTTGATGAGAGGGTCGCACCTCCCACAAAAATTGTGCATAAAAGAATGCAGTACAGTACTAGGAAGTGACTCCTAGGTCGTCTCTCAAGGACCAATTTGGGTTCAGTCTCAGATCAACACTTAGTGGGGGGTTTGAAAGTGTTTTTGTGATTAGAAATTAACTAAATTAAAATTGAAATTAAACACAATTGAACATAATTGAAAGCATTAAAGTGAATGAAAACATTAAATTGTCCTAAAACAAGATGTGCGAACTAATTAGAATGTAGGAAATAATAAAGAAACACATGATGTGCTATTCAAATGCAACACTTAAGCTAACCCATTAAATACACATTCTAACTGAGATAAAACTTGAAATGCACGGTAATTGGAAAGAGAAAAAAAAAACAAAGGGCTAATAAAACTTGAATTTCACATTGCAGCAATTTCAATGCACATCATCATGGCAAAGCAACATTCTAATATATATAATATAAAAGACCAAAAACCCCTTAGGACGTTGCAGCCATGTGCACTTCTTCTTCATTCCGAAAAAAAAAATAATTAAAAGCAAGCTATTTTTTTCCCTAACCCGTAACATCCCTGCACTCACTCCAAGCAATTAATTAATCTTCTTCTTCCTGCTCCACGTGAATGGTGCACTTCCAACATCTTATCTCTTGATCATCACGTGCTGCACCCATCCTTCCAGCTGTGACCTCCTTTTCTCATCATCAATCACCGTACTCATCATTCCAATTTTAATGTTCAGTTGTGTGCTTCCAAATTCCATCCGCGTTAGACGTGCATCACTCCCGTGACTCACCAGCTCAATCCATCATGTGCTCTCTCCATGCCGTGACACACACCTGCTCCTTCAATGCTTCCAAATTTTAAAAGCAAGACTAATTCCCTGGATGTGACCCTTCAACAATCAGCACCTCCTCTCCGTGTGCACACCAACACTGGACGTGAGTTCCTTTTCTCCAAAATAAAATGTGCCCCCTTACAGCCGTGACACCTCTAGCTTTGCTGGAAAAACCGAGAGTTACTTCCACTCGCTTTCCGTGCACACCACTTCACCTACTACTCGGTGCTGCTCCAACACATTACCGCTTCATTTCAAAGGAAAAGAAAGAAGGCTTCTAATATTCTCCATCTACCGTAACGTACTAAAAGAGAAGAAGAAAATGTGTTCATCAATTGCATCCCAAAATCCACAGTAATAGCGTGCCCATTCTTCATTCGTTCCCCCTTAAAAAAAAGAAAGTGTTTTCCACCGCCCGAGAAAAGAAAAACCAAAAAAACCTAACAGAGTGTGGCGGCTGGCTTTTCCAAGGGCCGTGGGTCACCTTTAATAAGGGTGGGGTCCACACAAAAACCCTAAGGTGCCAAGTCATTTTTTTCCTTCACATTTTGGGTCTAGTCTACTTTACCAAAAATTGTCCCAAAATGTAAAAGTTGATACAGAAATTCTAAACTACTGAATTACAATTTATTTAATTCTAAAATGTCTGTGTGGAGAGTCTTGGATTTATTTGGCATTCTTCCTGATGTCCCAAAATGTATTTCCAAAATTTTCCTGCACTTCAAAAATGCACTTAATCAGCTCAGAAAACCCAAATTAGCGCAATTACAAATTTCCGACCAAATTAAGCACAATTCGGAAAATGGGGAAATAACAAACAATTAAACACAATTCCCTGGTCTATTTAAGTGCAATAAACTAAATATAATTCAAGAAATAACGACTCATCACATGGTTAGTGGCATGAGGACATAGAAGCCACACAATTAAGTAGTGGATCATTCGTTCTTCAACCTTGAATCCACCAACTAGCAGTTGTCGACGGTTGGTTTGTTGTTCAGGATGGCACAAGAAGGATTGAAAGGCGAGGAGACAATTGAAGTTCGGGACGCCAAGATGAACTTTGACAGCATCATCCCAAATTGTTAGTTGTGCGACATTCGTCCAAACGTCATCATCCAAAATTATTGGAACTCCTTTTACTTTTATTGTGATGATTCTGTCACTATAACGCATATTGAAGTAGAAGACACGTATGAGATCTAGGTAGATGCACCATTTTTGCTCCACGAGATGAGTAAGTCCTTGAGCACTAAACAGATCTGGAAATTGAAAACCATAAAATCGATAAAAATCAAGGCGTATGAACTTTACCGCCATGATTTGTCGTTCTTGCCAGAAATGGACATAATCCGCATGTTTTTATTGATCCGAAATCTACCCATCAATGGTTGCAGGACAAGGTCTGGAAGAAGAAGATGCACTAGTGGTTCTCCTACGGTTCTTCTTGATTCAGCCATGAAAGAAATGGACAGAGGGAAACTTGGAAAGAATGGAGAGAAATGAAAAAACTGGTTCAGGTTAGAATTGAGCAGAGTTCTGGGTGCAAAGGAGTGACCATTAATGGATTATAGGGGGCTATTTATAAGAAAAATCAAGAAACTAGCCGTTTTGAGCCGTTTATGGTCGTTAGGATTCGCTATAACGGTTCTATTTTGGAAACTGGTCGCGTGATATTCGATTATTGTAAGTAATAATCGATTATCTGTTCAAAGAGTCACTTTCCAGAAATTGTATGGTAATCGATTATAGATGAAGATAATCGATTATCTGCTCATAAGTGTCCAAATTTAGGTTTGAGTGAGAATAATTGATTGTTCTATGGGATAATCGATTATCTGCGATGAGGGTTTTGCCAAAGCCAAAAATAATCGATCATTCTCGTGTGATAATCGATTAAAAACGTTAAGCTTACGAGAATTGTGAAAATTTCAGAAATCTTGAGTCTAAGACATATCTAACACTCCTAACTCTCTTCTAAGTTCATAAAGTAAAGATACCCCCTTAAATATGCAATTCAAATTCAGTTTTTAGCATACTCAATTAACCCAAGAAATCAACAATCACTTTTCAAACAATTAAGATATCAATGATCCAGCAACCAAATTATAAACTAAAATGAATGCAACAGTAGCTTAAATGGAAATGATCACAGCTGCTACAGGTTTGACATGAAAGCATTTCAGCTAGTACAATCAGTTCAAAAACTAACTTTGACAACACAATTTACAACTTCCAAAACAACAACTATGATTCATGCACTCTCATACCCCAATCTGTTCAACCCAATGAATTCAGCTCTGCATATAAAACAACATATATAAAAATTAAAACAACAATATGCAGTAATCAGATTTAATTCAATAACATTGTTTATCTTGGTTCAATGGATTTTATCCATGAAATATTGGTAAACCAGAATTTAAAACTGGAAAATTGACTCAAACAAGGAAATGCAGTTTCGGCAACTGCTTTTAAAGACTATTCTACAGTGATTTTCACAATTGGCAATCAAGCTTTATGTGGAGCAAATCATAGCTCATATGGCATGCATATAAATAGATCTCCACAGAAAACATCTTTGAAACAGAAATGCCAATTCAATCATCGAATAACTTAATCATCTAAAAATGCCAATGAAAATCTATCAACCAACTCATTTAAATTAATATAACAGTAATCAAATAATGGAAAATCAGAAAGATAAGCAGAACAAAGTGCAATAACACAGTTCAAACAACACTTAGCTCAATCACATGGAGTTCGAACCAAGGCTTTGAATGCCATTTGATGGATTCACTTCCCGGTCTTAGATCATTATTTCCGAAAGCATAATACCATGAAGCTCTCCTCTCCTTTTGAGAACTTAACCTGCAAAACCATCCAAGAGGGGTTTGGTGCCCACAATCTCATTTGGATCCCCAGGGTTAGAGACAAATTACTTTATAATAGGAATCCAAGAACATTTTCCATCAGGAACATCAAAATGTTTGATTCTACATTTTTTTGAAGTATGTCCCTTTTTCATACAATAGAAGCAACAAACACCATGCAGTT
Source organism: Vigna umbellata (assembly GCF_029865625.1). Taxonomy (NCBI): domain Eukaryota; kingdom Viridiplantae; phylum Streptophyta; class Magnoliopsida; order Fabales; family Fabaceae; genus Vigna; species Vigna umbellata. Next base: position 15,518,218 of record NC_142169.1, on the reverse strand, counting down.
TGGTTTTTACAGTTGTTCCTTTTTCAACCCAAACTCTACGAGTTCTCTTAACTTTAGACTTTTTATGATGATGCATGTCTTTATTTCTAACATTGCTCTTTCTAAAACCATTTTGAACATGTGAGACAGACTTGGTTGCTTTAGAAAGTAAATTTTCAAGTATGTCAATGTTAAACATGTGACTTTTACAAGATAAACACTCAACAAGGTTTTCATTTGCATTAGATTCAATCAACTCAGTTTCAAGATTGTTAACTTTATTTCTTAATATGACTTCTTCATCTAATGCATTTTCATATTTCAATTTTAATTCCTTAAACTCATTTTTCAAATTTTTATGAGCAACATCCAATTTTTCAGATTCATTTAGCAATTCAAGAAAAGCTTTTTGCAAATCAAACTCACTAGTTTCAAAGCTAGAGGAACTTACTTGGCTTGCAGTGTCATCAGGAATAACCGTCAAACATAGGTTTGCTTCTTCATCTGAATCACTTGAGCTTGAAGAGCTAGAAGCATTTTCTTCCCAAGTTATGTAAGCTTTCTTCTTCTTTGGGAACTTTCTTTCCTTCTTTTCTTCACTCTTCTTATTATTAGGACAATCAGTCTTTACATGTCCTCTTTCTCCACATCCATAGCACTTCACACTTGATGGAGAACCTTGATTATCTTTCCTTTCCCCACGGTATTTGTCTTTTCCTTTCGCTCTCATAAATTTAGCAAACTTCTTAATCATAAGGCTCATGTTTTCCTCATCGTCATCGGAATCATCATCCTCAATCCTTTTAGAACTTTTTCCTTTTGAGATTTCAAACTTGAAGGCAAGCGTCTTTCTTTTGCCTTGATCCTCTTCTGCAGTTAATCTTCTCAACTCAAGCTCGTGCTCACAAAGCTTCCCAAAGAGAATTGTCATTGACATTTGAGTAAGATTTTGAGACTCCGATATGGCAGTCACCTTTGGTTGCCAAGACCTGTCCAATGATTTCAATATTTTTACATTCAATTCATTAGTGTCAAAAATCTTACCCAACCCTGACAAGTGGTTCACTATGTGAGTGAAACGCTTCTGGACATCAGAAATTGTTTCTCCAGGTTGCATTCTGAACATCTCACACTCCTGGATGAGTGCGTTCTTCCTTGAATGTTTCATGTCCTCTGTACTCTCATGTATGACTCTGAGGACTTCCCACATCTCCTGTGTTGTCTTACACACTGAAATTCTATAAAATTCATCAAGTACAATAACAGATGAAATATTATTACGAGCCTTAAAATCAAATTGGGCTCTTCTATTTTCCTCAGCAGTTCGTTAAAGTATGGTTTTTCTTCTTCTACACCATTAACCGTTCTTTTAGGAATAGAAGGGCCATTTAGTACAGCTTCCCAAATGCCTCTGTCAACGGACCCCATAAATATTTCCATTATGACTTTCCAGAATGCATAGTTATCACCAGTAAAAAGTGGTGGTCTGTTGATGGAAGCACCTTTGGCGTACACTTGAGTTTCATGACCGGCCATTTTCGCAAAAGTTTGAAAGAATATCAAAGCAAGCTCTAATACCAATTGTCGGAGCAATCAGTACCGTTATAGAGTCGCGCAGCGAAAAGAAATATAGATAATGGAAAGCGTGTTCGGTCAAACTCGTATTAAGATGGTCCGTTTTAGAAAATTAATTTTCTTAGAGAAAAATCCATGAAAGGAAGGGGAAAGTGATCCTTCCTAGTAGCACTGTTCAACTTTCTATAGTCGATACACATCCTCCATCCAGTAACAATCCTTGTGGGTATGAGCTCATTTTTTTCATTATAAATAAATGTCATTCCACCTTTCTTTGGTACCACCTGTACTGGGCTTACCCATGCACTGTTAGAAATAGGGTAAATAATGCCAGCCTCAAGTAACTTTAGCACTTCCTTTCTCACCTCCTCCTTCATTACTGGATTTAACCTTCTTTGTGGTTGAGCAACTGGTTTGTAGTCATCTTCCATGAATATTGTGCATGCAATATGTTGGACTTATGCCTTTGAGATCTGAGATTGACCATCCAATAGCTCATTTGTTGGCTTTAAGTACTTCTTCCAACTTTTCTTCTTCTATGGGAAAGAGATAGAGTTATTGATGATAACTGGTTTGTTTCCACCTTCTTCTAGAAACACATACTTCAAGTGTGGCGGTAGCATCTTCAGCTCTACTTTGCTTCCTTTGACTTTTTCTTCTGTGTTTTGCAAAGGAACCTTTCGTAATTCTTCCAAATCAGTCAAGCACTCATCCATTAGTTCCTCTTCTTTTTCATTTAACTCTTCACAAGTGTCAACTAGTATCTCCTCTAAAGAAAGCGTATCACTTGCATTGTTTTCTTGTATCATGCAAATCTCATCAAGAAAATCAAGATGAAAGCATTCTTTATCATCTTTTGGGTGAGACATGGCTTTAAAGACATCAAAATTTACTTCTTCATCTTGTACTCTCACCTTCAGTTTTCCATTTTCCACATCAATCAAAACTCTTGCTATCTTCATAAAAGGTCTCCCAAGAATAAGAGGTACATTCACATCCTCCTCCATCTCCATGATGACAAAGTCCACAAGAAAAAGAAATTTGTCTACCTTCACAAGCACATCTTCAGCTACCCCATAAGGATATTTCAGAGATTTGTCTACAAGTTGAAGAGTCATCCGAGTAGGCTTGAGTTCCAACCCTTCAATCTTTTCAAACATGGAAAGCGGCATGAGATTAATATTGGCTCCTAGATCAATAAGTGCTTTCCCAACAGAGATATTCCCTATAGTGCAAGGAATAGTGAAGCTTCCTGGATCTTTAAACTTGGGGGGTAAGAGTTTTTTTATGATAGCACTGCAGTTTTCTTGAACTTCAATGGTTTCTTCTTCAATGTACTTCCTTTTCTTCTAAGGGTTTTGGAACAACTATATATAGGCAACTGGTCTGAGTTAGAAAAGGCAAATTACAACTGCCACTGATAATCGATTATTGTTAGTGATAATTGATTATTTAAGTTCGTTACAGGGTTTTTCAATAAGTGATAATCGATTATCCTGAGGAACAATCGATTATTCCAGAGACTTTGGCAGCTCTCATCAGGACCAGTTGACAATCGATTATTCCGGTTCGTTTGTCGAAGGAAGGTTTTATCAATCTATTCTTTCACTCCATTGTAATCTGTGAAACTGATTTTTAGTGAAAACGTTAATCACTTTTTATAGTGATTAACAACTGGACATAGAATCTTTTGATTCGAACCAGGATAAAAATTCTATGTTGAATTTTTTTACTCCCTACACTCTTTACATTTTGCGCATATCAACTGTTCAATAAATTTTCTCTAAGAAAATTAATTTTCAAAAACGGACCATCTTAATACGAGTTTGACCAAACACGCTTTCCGCTATCTATATTTCATTCCGCTGCGCGACTCTAACACGGTACTGATTGTTCCGACAGATGTAACAAGATCCTTATCTACAGATTAGGATCCGTATATAATAATTCGTATGTAGATGGCATTTTTCTTGTAGTGAATATATATCTATTGCTCACTATTGTTCACAAATACTACGGATCAAGAACCAACTAGAAAACTGTTGACAAATTTTTGATCCCCGGCAATGGCGCCAAAAACTTGTTGATGGATTGGCAAGTGTACCAAATCGCACAAGTAATATAAAATGGTAAGACCAAGTATCGTATCCCAAAGGACTCTCGGTACTAAACAGTTGTGTGATAAATTAATTAATTAAGACTTAAAATAAAAGAGATCATTTGTTTAAAATGCAAAAGACAGAAAATTAAATATGAATGCAAATTGATCAATAGTAGAGTAACACAAGGATGAACGAATGTTGTTTAATATGAGATGAATATGTTGTTGGGGTTAGATTTCACCAAGTTCCCTCTCATGTATATAAGAATTCCTCTTTATGCATTAATGTTAACGTCACTCACTAAAGTACTTAGAACCCAATCCCGTGGCGCAATAAGCCTACCTTAATTCCTAGTTCGTGCAATTCCTAGCGTTCCTAGAAATTTAAGTCTAAAGATCAAGAGCTTAAGACGACCAAGTACTCATACCCTCATCCCTGAGAAATATTACCCTTGGGAGAATTCAAGAAGAACCTGAATTGTAAGGAACCTCCCGGCACTCATGCAATTCATAAATCATGCAACTAAATGAGTTAAATTGAGCAAGCATTGAAACAGATGAATTCCCTAACAATTAATGAATAAAGCAAATATGATTAAGAATCAATTCAAATACATGAGAGTTCACAAGGTTACATCATTCCCCAACAACAAATAGAGTTTAGTTCCCCATAGACTTGGAGAAACTATATGAATAATGGAAAAGCATGAGATAGTGAAACCCTAAGAGTAGAAGAGGAAGCTCCCGCCTCCAGATCCGCCTTTAGCGTGTAAAAGTGTGTGTTGTTGTGTTGCTCCAGCCAGAGATACAAAACCTAGAGCATCGGGATCCTTTAAATAGAGTTGGAAAAGAGTTAAAAACAGGGCCCGGTCCAAAAGAGTCGAAACAGAGCAAAAATTGGGTCAGATCAGCAACGCGCGACACTGGGCCGCGAATTTGGCCGCCGGGCGATGGACATCAATTTCCGAAAGGCTTAAGCCTCCAATTTCGCCCAAGCTTCAGGGGTCCGACGCTTGGCCGGGCTAGGCCGCTGGGGCGGCGAGCGTCGATTTTTACACGCTCAAGCCTCCTACAGGTTGCCCAAGCTTCGTGCGGTTCCCTCTTCTTGTGCTTTTCTAGGCCTTTCTAAGCTCTATATCCTTAGCACTTCATCTCTGCTTCTTGTATTAACTCATTTTCTATCAAAACAAAGGGAATTAGTCATAAAATCATCAAATTCAACCTCAACTCTCTTATTCACACAACTTAATGAAAAAGCATGAGTCCAAGCAAGTTTCTAAGCCAAGAAGGGTGTATTTAGTATCAAAATTACATCCCAGATAACGGTATTTTAAACCGTTATCAAAGACTACAACTACTACGAAGATAAGATCCCTATTTATTATGATAATAATGTTGCAAGTAGTTTACCTTAGAACCCTACATTGCATTCATGCGCAAAGCATATTGAGGTCAAACATCATTTCATACGTGATCATGTTAACAAGGGTACTATGGATTTACAATATGTAAACACAAAGGATCAACTAGTTGACATCTTTACTAAACCATTAGGATAAGATAGACTTTATCGTCTAATCACCCTTCTTGGTATGAGAATCGTTGATTGAATTTGACTCAACGTGTTTAGTGTACTTATATAGTGTCTAGAGTCAAACGTTAAAAACTCATCATCTAAGTGACTTCATATATAACATTGTCTAAGACAAATCGTCTACAAGACAATTGCATACATGCATTAGGTTGTGTCTAATACTGAGCCTATCTCTAGAAGTTGTCTAGGATTTCCAAATCTAAATCCTTTCCTCAATCCTCTCATCATCCCTTTCCAATATCTCTTGCGTGTAAATCAAGTCATTACTCCTAATATCAATTATCTCTTCTCTCTTTTCCTTGAGAAGACAAATTCTCTAACTCTGTCACTCTTTCAATACTTATCCACTACACAAGCATTTCATTTCAAAATATCTCAATCTTCAAGAGATACAATATCTCTTTCCAAATCCAAGTCGTATAAAGTAAAAGCATAGAAATTTACCTTTGTTAATTGGTGTAGAAAATAAATAAGGGGGTGTATGAAGTAAAATCATGCAAAATAAATTAAATAAAATAAAGAGACAGAGGGTTGAACATGGAAAAGAAGAAAGATAAAGATTTAGATAGATTTGGATTTAGAAATATATTATTATAAGTGAGGGAATATTAGAGATAGGATTGAGGTAATTTGTAAAAACTAAGATATAGGGAGAGGGGGCACATTTGTTTTAGAAACCATAGAAACCCTACATCAAAGAGAGAAACATAGAGAAAGGGAGAGAGAGACGTTTTATAGGAAAGAGGCAAATAGTTGTAGAAAACATTAGTGCAAGGGTAGATTTGTGGTGTTTTTGTACTGTAAAGCTCTAGTATTGGGGAACCTTACCTTTGTTTACTTGTTGTTACATTTTATATGTTCTTGATTATCTTGATTGATAATCCTTGCTTTGATGCATGTGTACATGATTTTGGTTATGATTATTTGTGGTTATCATTGGGTAAGGGTTTGTGTATACATGGGGATAGGGTTTTTATGTAATATTTGTGTTGGGTTCTCCTTATGAAAGTATGTATGGTTTTGTTGAGATATCCCATAAAAATTGGTATTGATGCTAAAGTTATGATGTTTGACGGTTATACCATGCAAATATATGTTATAATGATAGTATGATAATCATATATAGTATATTGGGTTTGTTAGGATATAATCTACATAATGATGGGTTTTGGATGATTCAAATAATGTAATGTATATATTTGGGTTTGTTTATAAGGGTACGTGAGGCTTGAATGCATGTATGAAGTGTTAGGTATGTTTCCTCGTGTCTTGGGGATGACGTTTGTGTTCTTTGAATACTTGATGTTTGTCAAGAATGAGTTTGGGTTCGACAATAATCAATTATCTTAAGTGATAATCGATTATTTGGGATGATAATCGATAATCCTTTCATATTTTGAAATGCTGGAAAATTGGTACTGTAGTTGTTTATAATAATCGATTATATTAACTTATAATCGATTATCCTAGTGTATTTTTGCTAGAAAAGTGAGTTTTTTTGGAAAGAATGGACGAGCAATAAGCGCATGAATTACAGAAGGTGATGATGAGTAGAGAATGAGATTAGTGGCTATGTTTAGGGTTAAGTTTGACTTGTGTTTGATATTAGATCATGAATGAGTTTTGGGATGTACCTGAGTGTATGGTTGATGAGCATAAGAGTAGAGGATATGTCTACTTGTTGTACTTAGTAAATCTTGAGATTATCTGTAGATAAGTGCTACCTTTAGCTTTGTGTGCGAAAAGGAAGGGTTGTTCGGGTATTGAACCTTCGTTGTGTGAGGGTGATGATGTTTTTCTTGTCCTTGTGTGGTAGAAAGACATGTTCCTTAGCTAGATTGCAGGACTACACGTACATATCTGTAGGGGTGGCTATAGATGGCCTGTAGAGGAGGCTATAGGTGGGTGAGGTAGGGTACATGAGTGTGAGTGATTCTTTCCACTATGGTGCTTACGGTACTGTGGATGCTCATGGTGATGTTAGTGATGAGGATATTCATGATGGAAGAACATGTGTTGATACCGTAATGACGATGATACTCCAGCGGGTACTAATTTGTTAGTGATTGGTTTATATGGTGTAGTTAGCATAAGTACTGATGAATGGATAGACTGTTAGTCTATGTTTGCGATGTACGTGATGACATTAAGGATCAAGGGTCGAGGCTTAAGGAGCGATGACCAGATATAATTGATGTGTTGTGTTTAGAGGATTAATGATTATATTGTTATTATTTCTGTATATATGGTGTTTATTATGGTTGATATAATCTGTAAGTATGTATCTTGTTTTTATGATTGTTTTATCAGTAGCTTACCCCGTACATGTTTATGTTTGTGTTTGTTTGTGAATGATCTTATCAGCAATGATCAAATGATGTGTTATACGTGAGCAAATGATTTTTCAAATATTGATGAAGCATGATAGATTTGAGACTACACAAGTGACAGACTTCAAATTTTCTTTTAAAGGTATTGTGTTGAATATTTTAGAGAATGTAATTGTAGTTCTTTATTTCCTTTGTTAGTTTCATTATTGTTGAGTAATGTAAATTGATATCGTTTTTGGAACTATTATGTTTTGAATAAACTATGTACATGTAATTATTGACGTTTATGAAAAATACGTTTCCACGCTATAATAAAAGTTTGAAATTTATCGATTTTTTAACAACTTGCGACATCCTAAATTTAAGGCGTGACACCCATCAAAATCCCCAAATCATCATCATCATCTTCTCCGACAACCGGACCAAGATGCATATGATAATCCAATCATCCTTCCTATTTGCTTATTCAGAACTTACATGCCTTACGCAAGTAGTTCTTCAACCTAACTTTTACCCTTCAAGGCCGGACCTTACCTTCACCCTTCAAAAACAATAAAAGTCATAAGAAATAAAACATATATGATGCATGCATATCTATTCTACTTTGTGTAGATAACCTACTACACGCATCCACCTTCTCCATTTGATACATATCAGAAATGAACGGTAGAAAAAAATAAGACATTCATAAAATGTTCTCACCATCAGAAGTCGTGTCAGATAAATAATACAACTTACTTCTATCAAAGTACTCAAAAACCAAGCCTACTCTGACAAGCTAACTTTCACCAACGGCTACTTCACACGACAAGACTAAGAAGACACAAGAATCAAGGAAAAAGCTCAATCTAACTAATATATTTTGAGAAACCCTTAAATAGAAGATGATTCGAAGAAAAAATCAAGAGAATAACCTACAAAGAGAAAAACTTACAAAGAGAAGAAGAGCAAAATAGCATATCATCGAGAGAAAAGCACACAAAAGCTCAAGAACTCAAAAGAGAATATTTGAGAAGAGAAAAAGTTCAAGTCTAGAAATACTCTAAAGCTTCATTGTAACATAAGCTTACTATTTATAAGTAGAGTGAAAGAGAGAAAAACACCTAGCGAGTCTGTAAACTGAATTGTATTGAGCATATATCGTCTCCATGAGATTAATCGTTTAACGACTTGTAAGCAATCAAATTGATTACACATTTTGAAAGAATTCAAACACTTGTTGAATAACTCAGGTAAGTTAAGGATTACTAAGCAGAGTATCAGGTTGATACCAAGATTATCTAGTGTAAACTAGGAGTGGGTGAAACTCAACTAGATGGTGTATCAAGTTGATACTAGGAGCGTCTAGGGATACTAGGAGTGGTGAAGAATACTGCACAACCAAGAGTAGGTGAAACTCAACCAAGCAGCGTATCAAGTTGATACCAGGATTTTCTAGGAATATCAGGAGTGGTGAGAATACTCAGTTGTAATCTTGTAGAAAATTATAGTGGAACCCTCTAAGGTTAGAGGAGACTGGACATAGCTCAATTGGAGTGAACCAATATAAAAATATTTGTGCACTTATTGTTTTATTCTTTCTCAACGCTTCATTTACAAAAGATGCAATTGGAATTTTATCTTTAATATAAAACATTCTATATTAAACTAGTTTTATTAAATAAAGGAAGTTTTACTGAAACACTACAACGAATATCTCTTAACCATTAAATAACACTTGAAAATAAATCATTGCTTAAATCGATTTCATAGTCGAGATTTTAAACATTCCAAATAAATTTTTCATCCTTAACGAATGTGTTATATTATATCGGTTGCGATAAAAGTTTTCCAATAACACTAGTCAACCACCCTTCCCCTCCCTTTCTTGTGTTTTCCAGGTACTTCACTTGCATCTTTGGACTGCTAACTTCATTAGTTTGAAACAAATGCTTTATATCATTAAATTAAACACAAAAATGGGGATTAATAGTATAATTAGATTAGTATAACCCAAAATGTAATTATTTATAAAAGCATGCTAAAATTGAAGATAATAAGGTTTAAAAGCTAGACAAGAGTTTATTTTGTTAATAAAATATGATTAAGATAATGGTAAAAGTTAACATTATCAAGTGATGGGTTCGGTCGAATGAGACTATTGAAAGCATGAGTATGACCATAGACGAAGTAGGGGATGAGTATTGTGTCTAACAAATTTTTCGGGATTCCTCTTTTAAACCTGGAATAGGAGCAAACTAATTGGCCATCTTTTTTCTCAAAAAAAGCCAAAAAGGACTATTTGAGGTTGTTAAGCATACGAGGAAGCCATTGAAGCCGAATGAAAAAGCAAGAGGTCGAAATGAGAGAATGCAAGAAGCTTTAAGAGGAAGAAAATGAAGTGGTTAGACGAAAAGAATAGAATGGATCTTGGCGAATTGATCAACTTGAAAATGGTTATTAGGCTAGGTCATGGAAGAAGGCCCATGATTGAATGAAAGACAAATTGTAATTGCCACTTAATAATGATAAAGATGTACTCATAAAAAAATGGGATTTTAGAACTCAGACAAGTTGTACAAATCGTGGAAGAATTAAATTAAGGGATTTCTAAAAAGATAAGAATAATACATAAATGTGTGATACGTCCTGAGCATAATTCGAAGTGTTCAACACCTGTGTAATTGAGCATTTACTGTAGGGGAGATTTTTGGGGCTATAAATACTTATTAAACTCTTGGTTACTCACCAAAATCACTCATCGAAATGGCAAATGCCTTAGAAAAATAGCAAAAGAGATAAGGAAAGCAAAAGAAAGAAGGAAATTCTTAAAAGCATTAAAATATGTAAAGGGTCATAGAGAGAGGAGTGGTGAGTAACTTAGCAAGACATTAATTATTCACTCAAGATTTGAACAAGTATTCTCTTCGGTGACATCTATTACGGGTATTAAAAAATAGGAAGAAATTATTTAAGAGATCGAGAGTTATTATGAGACCAAAGGTTAATAAGGTAAATTATGTCAACCTAAGATGATTGATCAATTGAAAGTTAAACATTACAAGGATCAAGGATTGAGAGCTCATAGCATATAAAAGCACGTGGATGGTGTTAATGAAGGACAGTATTGCTTTCGAAGTTATATCGAATATGGCCCAACATTACCTAAGTCTCATTGGTAATAAACCAAATAGAATTACATTTTACAAAGGCATTCAACTAAGTGCTTCTTTATATGAGATGGATACCATAAGACGAACATGCAAATCTTAGGAAGTCTCCAACAATTGTTTTTCGTTAAGATGATGGAGGAGACATAAAGATTGAAGAAATTTATCAATGAACAAAAGAAAGCAAGTCAAATCAAGCAAAGTAGCAATCGACCTAGAGGTTGGTGGAGGGAATCTGCCTAGGCCATGTGGACCTTAAAATTGTCAAGGGTAGTTCTGATGTACTGATTTAGGATCAAGTTAAAATTTGAATTAAAATATTCTAACCATTTAAGGAAGGGTTAGAAATTATAAATAGGTTTATTTTATATTTTACAAGGGTGATGAATTGTGAACCAAGTCATATATTTTAAAATGTTGTGAACAAGAAAAATGGCTAGACTAATGTTGATTGTTGCAATTTGGATCACCGTTTTCATTGATTTCTATTACAAGTTTTTTTACTTTCCTTGGTAATTTACTTTCTTGCACAAGTTACATTGATTTAATATTTTTGTCTCATTTTCATCTACTATTGTGTCCTTGTTTGATTTCAACCACATTTACTTTTCACTTCATCCATTGGTTATTACACTTCATTCATTGTGGCCAAAAATCTAAAAAATAAACAAAAAGACTGATTATTATGTTCGAGATCTTTATGGAAGTTTACGTGAGTAAACAATCAAATTTTTGTTGATGAACTTAGTTAGGGATGACAATAGGTCGGGTCAGACTTATGGATAGTGTCTATTCACCATCTGACCCGCAATAAAAAATCTACCTGTTTCCCGCTAGATACTCATTTAAAAAACGGGTTTTAAAATAGCCGCAGTGAATACTCGCGGATATTTAAAAAAAATATATTTTACAAAACTTTAAAATAAAATTAAAAAAATATAATATAAATTAAATTAAATATAAGTTAATTTTAAATTTAATTTAATTGAACCTAATAAAATATAAATTAATTTTAATTTTAATTAAATTTAATTTGATAAAATGTAAACAAATTTTAATTTTAATTAAATTAAATTTAATAAAATATAAATAAAATTTTATTTTTTAGGATAATGGGTACGTGGGAGTACGAGTACGTAACTCATTTATAAGTTAGCACTAAAAGTACCCATTACGCATAGTAAATATTTATAAGTATGAATTACCTACCACGAATTTTATATATGGATAGGTCCGCACACAAATATTTTTACCAGCCCTAAACTTACTACATCAAAATTAAATTTGCTTCTCAAATTAATGTTGTGTATTTATACCGAAATGTGAGCAACACCTAAGTTTGAATTGAAAAATCAAGTGTTTGTTAATATTGCATCTTTCATGCGGTATAAATGCCACTTTTATCCATTTAATAGAAGAAAAAAGTCATGTTTTTAAATAAAGGCCAAATTAAAATTTTAATAATAGTGTATAATATTTTAAAAAATTACTGGACTAAAATTTGAATGAAAATTAAAAGAAAAGTTAAGAGACTTAAATAATACGACTAAAATCTAAAAATCGAAAATCTCAATCGTGATACTTGAGTTAAGAAATACAACTGTCTCACTAAATTTTGTAAACTTGTATCATTTGTCATTTATATACTGTTATTCATTATGGTTGTATCTTTGCATCTCAGTGGTGTTATGCTAGGAATTATACTTAGGTGGATAGAATGTATTGTGACAATGTTAAACAAAAGAAACAGAAAGAGAAACTGTTACTAAGTAGAAGTGTATTGTTTACATGGACACAGATTTCAATCAAAGGTCTCGCAGAAATCTATTCTTTCTCCTTTTCGAAGAAACACCAACTGTTCTTCCTCTATTTGTCTTCTCTATCTAAAAATTGTGTACAGCAACTTCTCCATACCTAGAATCCTGATTTAAGAGAGTATGATTGCTTTTTAACCCATGCATCATAATCTTGTAGCATCTGCTGTAGTAGCAGTGGCACCAGCTTGTCCACCAAAGCCTGAATCATTCTGTCGCATACCAAAAGAGATTAATCATCCTAAACAAAATGGCGAGTGACTAGTTTATTCTTCGAAGTTATAGACAAGGGTACGAACATACTTTGAGTACAAGGTGATCACATGGAGAAAAGAAGAAAAAAACCCACATCCTTTGATCTTCTTCCTCACTTTCTTATTTGAGTACTTATTCAAAAGATTCTTACAAAATGAAACTGATTCATAAGTTTGAATACTAAAGCATATTGAAATAAGCTAAACTAGGTTAAAAACCACTTAAGTAAGCCTAAAAATATCCATCCTTTAAAAGAAAATGATTTAACCCAAAGCATAAAAAAATTAAATGTCACATACATACAACGTTGAAAAGAAGAGATATTCACCAAAATTCCTATGAGATTTAAATTCTTGTCACTTTAAACCTCAATCTGTAATTTTTCATTCAAATTCAAATTACAAAAAAATAGATTTCTGCCATAAGGCTACAGTTTTTTTAACCCAGAGAGACAACCAATATCTACTGTAAGTTAACTGCAGAATATGACTGCAATCACCTTGCCTAAACTGAGTTCTTATTTATCATTCATGTTAAAACAGAATCCATAGCAAAAATAAAAATCTAAAAATTAGAAAAAAATAATTTCTCTCTTATTCAGTCTCATTACATTCATTTGATATATATACATAATTAATTGGATAATTTTGAAAACACGCACAGCCTGTTCTAGGAAACAAATTCCTAAGCTTGTGGGATTGACATGCTAGTGATAAAACCAAGATATTAAAACAAATAGGAATAAAATCAAAACTTCCTAAAATATTTTGACACTCTCCCTTAAGATGGTGAATAATTGTTCTCTATTCTCAACTTGGATATAATTCACTCAAAGTTAATATTGTTTAGCCCCTTAGTGAGTATGTCTTCCTCTTATCCTTGAGTAGAAACATATGGAGTACAAATCAAGCCATTGTCAAGCTTTTTTTCGATCAATTGTTTGTCCACTTCAATGTGTCTCGTTCTATCATGTTCTACCCGAGTGTGAGCTATGCAGATTGCAGATTTATTGTCACAATATAATTTCATTGGTTCATCCCACTTTATCTAAGTATTCCAATATAATGTTCAGCCATAATATTACACATATTCCTTGAGCCATTGCTCAAAATTCTGGTTCGACACGAGATCTATCTATCACACTTTTCTTGCTACTCTTCCAAGTTACTAGGTTTACACAAAGGAAGATGCAATATCTAGTAGTTAAATTCCTATCCATAACTGATCTTGCATGATCAGACATCTGTATATGCATCAAGACTGACATTCTTGTTTCTTTTGAGAAAAATTCTTCTTCCTAGTGTCCCTAAATACTAGACAATTCTAAGAGTAACATGTAAATGTGCTTCATTTGATTGATGCATACATTTACTACCTAAATTCATAACAAAAGCAATAGTTGGTCTAGTTTGAGATAGATAAATAAGTCTTCCCACAAGTCTCTAGTAAATTTCTTTATCCACAACAACATTATCCTTCGCACTTCCCAACTTTGTATTTGGGTTAACAGGTGTACATGATGGTTTGCAAGTTGTTTTACTTGTATCTTGTAGCATGTCAGTAATGTATTTTTGTTTAGATATGAAGATCCTTTTCTTGGAATGGATTACTTCAATTCAAATACAATATTTTAACTTTCCTAAAGTTTTGATTTTAAACTCTTTGGCAAGGCATTGGCTCAACCTTTTGTTGTTCTTTTTCATCATTTTCGGTAATAGTGATATCATCCAAGATATCAATACAAATGTTTCTCCCTTTGAATCATAATGCTTGATAAATAAAGCGTAGTCCCCTTACCTTTGTATTTAAGGCTGAGCATGACTTTGGTGAATCTCCCCAACCATGCTCTAGGTGATTGTTTCAACCCGTAGAATGATTTTTTCAACTTACAAACCGTGTTGGCCTTAATTTGCCCTGTACACCTGGATGGTACCTCCATGTATATTTCTTCTTCAAGATCCCCATATAAAAATGCATTTTCACATCAAATTGCTGCAAGTTTAGGCCATGGTTTGCGACCAAAGACAAAAATACTTTGACCACGTTCATTTGTGAAACTAGTGCAAAGGTCTCCAAGTAATCCACTCCATAAATTTGAGTGAACTCTTTGGCGACCAGCCTAGTCTTATACTCTCAATAGTCCCATCAACCTTAAATGTTGGAAGTCTCACATCGACTAGAGATAAGGTCAATTTATAATATATATAAGTGGATGCAAACCTCACCTTATGTTAGGAAACCACAGAACAAGAAATGAATTAAGAGGAAAAAATAGTATAAGAAAGGATCATAGATCCTGTTTCATTGAAATAAAGGCCAAAACAGAAGGAATAACCTACTGTCCAGAGCTAGGCTCCTTAAGAGACCAAAACGGTACTCTCCACTCTATATTTCATTCACCACCCCTCCCTACACACACTGTCCTGACAATATAAAGGTAATAACGAAAAGGTAAATCTTCCTAGGATCCTCCCATTCTCTCTCTCTAACTAATTTTGTCCACCTCAGCCCCTTTTATTTTGTTTTCTCCTGCTATAAACTTGTCCCCACTTCTTTTGCTCTTTTGTTTCTTTGTCCAATATATTGTGTGGCCCAACAGGTATTTGGGCTGTATCAATACCGCCCTCTTGAAAGATAGTCTTGTCCTCAAGACTAAAAGTTGGAAATTGGACCTTCATTGACATTTCATCCTCCCACGTTGCTTCTTCTGTTGTTTTTCCTAGCCACTGCACCAACCATTGGTCAACCCTTTCTCCCCTCTTGAGTATGCATCTAGTAGCCAACACTTTCTGGGGTAACCATACCTCTGATTGGTCCTCTTCTAGCCCTGTGGGCAGTCCTTCTGCTGATTTATACTCCCCAATGGCCTTCTTGAGCAGCGAAACATGAAACACAGGGTGGATTTTTGAATTGGGTGGTAACTGCAACCGATAAGCTACCTCTCCGATCCTTTCAATGACTTCAAAAGGTCCGTAGTACCTTGCACTAAGCTTAGGACTGATGCGCGAAATAACCAAGTGTTGCCTGTGAGGTTTTAGTTTGAGAAACACCATGTCCCCTATCTCAAAACTTCTCTCTTTTCTATGTTTGTTTGCTTATGCCTTCATACGATCCTGGGAACGCACCAAGTGTCCCTTCAGCTGACGAATAGCTTCATCTCTATCAACTAATTCCCACTGAACTGCCTCTACTTTCACCTCTCCTCTTACAACTGGAATAATCCTTGGAGGAGGCCTCCCATAAACTGCCTCAAAGGGTGTAGTTCCTATAGATTCATGGTAAGTGGTGTTCAACCACAATTCTGCCCACGGCAGCCAATTAATCCACACCTTCGGTTGATCAGTGATGAAGCAACGTAGGTATGTCTCCAGGCATCGATTGGTCACTTCCGTTTGACCATCGGTTTGTGGATGATACGCTGAACTCATCCTTAACTTAGTCCCCTGTAGCCTGAAAAATTCCCTCCAAAAAGCACTTATGAATGTAGGATCTCTGTCACTTACCACTGATTTAGGTACCCCATGTAAGCGAACTACCTCTCTGATAAAAATCTCAGCGATGCTCTTCGCAGTAAAAGGATGTTTTACTGGAATGAAATGGCTATATTTTGTAAGTCTATCAACAACCACCAACACCGTATCAAATCCCTTGGATTTTGGTAAATTTGTAATAAAATCTAAGCTTATGTCCTCCCACACTTCTTCCGGAATTGGCATGGGTTGTAACAATCCTCCTGGGGCAGCAGTTATATATTTTTGACGTTGACAGGTGTCACATTCTTGAACAAACTTCATGATATCCCCCTTCATCCCTTTCCAATATAAGTTCGCCGTAGCCCGTCTATATGTTCGATAGAAACCAGAATGTCCGGCTTGGGGAGATGCATGCAACTCTTTCAACAATTCAGGAATCCAAGGTGATAGAGATGAAATGACTAACCTGCCTTTATACTGTAGTACACCTTGTTGATAGCTGAATCCTGTATACTTACCCTCAACTCTTCCCTCTTTCAGTGCTGTAATAATCTCCACCAGCTCCCCATCCTTATGCGCCTCATCAACTATTGCAGGATAATCCATCCAAATTGGCTCTGTCACCAATTTTCTTAAAGCTGCAGCGTCCTTACTCCGCGACAGTGCATCCGCACCTTTGTTCTCACAACCCGGCTTGTACACTATTTCAAAGTTATACCCCAATAGCTTTGCTACCCAATTCTGTTGGCTCCCTGTTGTGATGCGCTGCTGCAATAGTTGTTTGAGGCTTCTCTGATCAGAAAAAACTTTAAATTTTCGCCCCAGTAAATAGGGTCTCCAATGTTGGATGGATAGAACTACAGCCATCAATTCTTTCTCATACGCTGATTTGGACAGATTCTTTGGGCTTAGAGCCTTGCTATAGTAGGCGATTGGTTGCCTGTCCTGCATCAGAATGGCCCCAATCCCAGTACCTGATGCATCACACTCAAGTTCAAATTCCTTCTCAAAGTTGGGCAAACAAAGACATGGAGCAGTTGTTATCAATCTCTTCAACTCATCAAAAGCTTTGTGGGCATTTTCATTCCAACTGAAGTTATCTTTCTTCGTCAATTCAGTTAAGGGGCGCGCCACGTTTCCATAGTTTTTCACAAATTTCCTATAATAACCTGTGAGGCCCAAGAAGCCCCTCACGCCTTTTACATTCTTTGGCACGGGCCAGTCAACCACACTTGTTACCTTCTCAGGATCTACAAAGACTCCTTTCTCTGATATCACATGTCCCAGGTAGTTAACACTGCTTCTCCCGAAACTACATTTCTCTTTATTTGCAAATAAAATATTCTCCCTTAACAGCTGTAATACCTTAGTGAAGTTTGTTAGATGCTCTTCCCAATCCTTTCCATATATCAATATGTCATCGAAAAATACCAGGACTCCCTTTCTCAACATCTTCTTAAAAACTTCATTCATTAAAGCTTGAAATGTGGAAGGTGCGTTCATGAGTCCGAAGGGCATTACCAAGTACTCGTAATGTCCCTCATGGGTTCGGAAGGTCGTCTTCTCTATGTCTTGTTCCCTCATCCTGACTTGATGATACCCGAAAGTGAGATCTAGTTTTGAAAAATACTTAGCTCCATGCAATTCGTCCAAGAGCTCTTCAATTACGGGGATTGGGAATTTGTCGGGTACCGTCACTTTGTTCAACGCTCTATAATCTACACACATTCGCCAACACTTGTTTTTCTTTTTCACCAGGATTACCGGGCTTGAGAACGCACTTTGACTATGCCGAACATGCCCCATTTCCAGCAAGGAACGAACCTGATTCTCTATCTCATTTTTCTGGTGAAACGGATACCGGTAAGGTCTCACGTTAACTGGTGCACTTCCGGGAAGCAAGTTGATGCAGTGCTCCTTTTGGCGTTTTGGAGGTAGACCTTCTGGGTCCTTGAACACATCTTCATATTGACCCATCGTCTGTTTTAATTTTTCCAACAGAGTTTGATTCGTTTCCTCTTCCTTCTTCGCCTCCCCTTCGATTTCGAACTTGCAAAGGTTAGCACTCAAAGATTCACTTTGCTCTGTCCTTCGCAGTACTTTAATTCCTTGGGTCAAATTAAGCTTCATGATTTGTTTCTTCCAATCTACCCGCATTTCTCCCAACGACTCCAACCATGCCATGCCAAGGATAAGATCAATATCCTCAAGTTCGAATAAAAACGCATCCACTACGAACTCCCCTGTCTCAAGAACAATCTTCAACCCCCGACAAACCCCAGCTGTTTCTGTTTGATGCCCATCTCCCATCAAAATACGCATTCTCCGCGTATTTTGCCACTCCCATTCCATTGCTTTCACTAACCTTCTCGAAATGAAGTTGTGAGACGCTCCGGAATCTATCAAAATGAGAAGAGGTACTCCTTTGATCATCCCTTTTAGTTTCATCGTTCTGGGCGCATCTCGAGTCTCTTTCTCCAGCACGAAGAGACTGATTGCACTACAAACTCCATCGGCTTCCTCCGTTTCGCTCTCGTCGTCACTTTTTTTGGTTCCTTCTTCATCTTCACATTCAATCTGAATCTCATTCTCGGCGACTATGGCCCTTAGTTGTTTAATTGGGCATTGGTGATTTGGCCCATACGGCCCACCACACTTGAAACATAGCCCTCTCTTTTTCCTATCCACCAAATCCTGATAAGATAAGTGACGCACGCCCCTTTCATGTGCTCCCCCTGATCCCTTATCATTTGCACCGCTCTTCCAGTTTGGGCCTGACCCATTACTCCAACCCTTAGACCCATACCCTTTTTGACCCACTCGTCCTATTATGTTGGATCCCGTTTTGTGACCCGAATTGTCCCCTCCTACCTGTGCTTCGTTCCGCCTGTGCCACCCTCTGCTTCGTCCCGACACCTCCAGGTCAACAGCACGCGCAACGTTCATCAAACGTCCCCTGGTTAGAGGGTTTGCGATATGTAAGCTTCGCACCTTCGCTCGGACCTCCTCCCTGAGCCCATGGGTAAAATATGAAAAATATTGTTCATCGTGGAGCTTAGGAATTTGGGCGATCAGGCATTCAAATCGTCCAATATATTCATCCATGTTCCCTGTTTGGTTCAGCGTCGTCAGTTGATCATATACACTTCCTTCCCCCATTCCTCCGTAACGTTCAAGCAACTCCCTCTTCAAATTTTCCCATGACAACACCTCATAATCGTTTAACAACGAATTGAAAAAATGGATTGTCCCTCCTTCCATGCACAAATGAGCCAGATGTACTTTCACCGTCTCGCTGGTCTCCTGGACCTTAAAGTAAATCTCCGCTCTCGAAATCCACCCAGCCGGATCCTCACCCGTGAATGCTGGTAATTCAATCCTTTTTACTGATTGTTGAAACTCTACCAAAGCATCCCCTTCTAGGGCTGTAGAACTCGCTCCACCCTTGGTATTTTCCTTAGTCTCTGTATTTTTGTTTCCCACAGAACCTTCACCCTCTTCATATATTCTCTTTTCAAAACTCCTCGTCATCAACTCAATCATTTTTGTTTGATTTTCTGCAGCTTCTTTTCTCATCTCTTCTAGTGCTGAGTAATTTTGAGTTGCTTGCAGACGCAACTCTTCCATGATTGCTTTCATTCGAATAACTTCTTCTTCTACATACCCTACCCTCTCCTCCATTTTTCCTGAAACCACTGGTTCTCCTTGTTTTCTGCTGTCTGCTCGTGTGTTAACCATTCACCCTCTAATGAAGTTATCCGGCAGGTCGGACCAGAATTGTTAGGAAACCACAGAACAAGAAATGAATTAAGAGGAAAAAATAGTATAAGAAAGGATCATAGATCCTGTTTCATTGAAATAAAGGCCAAAACAGAAGGAATAACCTACTGTCCAGAGCTAGGCTCCTTAAGAGACCAAAACGGTACTCTCCACTCTATATTTCATTCACCACCCCTCCCTACACACACTGTCCTGACAATATAAAGGTAATAACGAAAAGGTAAATCTTCCTAGGATCCTCCCATTCTCTCTCTCTAACTAATTTTGTCCACCTCAGCCCCTTTTATTTTGTTTTCTCCTGCTATAAACTTGTCCCCACTTCTTTTGCTCTTTTGTTTCTTTGTCCAATATATTGTGTGGCCCAACAGGTATTTGGGCTGTATCACCTTACAAGTCGGTTTTGAGTTGAGTTAGGCTTAAAGTCCACTTCTTAACATTGTATCAGAGTCAGGTTAGAGCTTATCCTAGCGATATTTGTTATTTGCGGGCATGTTGTTCCACCCGCTATCGGGTCGTTATTGGACCACCCACTAATATGTAGTCTCACGCTCGATGTGTATATACCTCGGCGTGAGGGGGTGTGTTGGAAGTCCCACATCGACTAGAGATAAGGTCAATTTATAATATATAAGTGGGTGCAAACCTCACCTTATAAGCCGGTTTTGTGGGGTTGAGTTAGTCTTAAAGTACATTTCTTAACATTGTGTAAACACACTTGCACCTAATAGGTTTTCTTTCTAGGTGGTAAGGTGACTAGTTTACAAGTATTATTCTTTTCCAATGCCTTCATTTCCAAATCCATGGCTTGTTTCCACTTTTTGTCAATTAATGCCTCATATACACAAGAAGGTATAGTAATTGTATTTTGGCTTGTGAGAAAGGGTATATGGATAGATGAGAATTTTTCAAAGGATGAACAATTTGTTGAAGGGTATTGAAGGTGATATCCCTTGACACAAAGAACATTTCGAAAGAACTTATACCTTTTTTGTGTGATAGAGTACTCTATGAAAAAACATTTAACCAACCTTGAGTCTAGTTTTCCCCTTGTTGTTTTGTGAAGATGTACAAATGAGACACACCCGAACATTCTAGGTGGAAGGTTAAGTGGATGAGTTATATGTGGAACTTCCATTGAAACTTTTAATGAAAAAATAGTAGAAGATAAATTGTTAATTATATAAGTGCAAATAAGTATGGCTTATCCCAAAAATATGTCAGAACATTCTTTTAGGAGTGTTCTAGTTTGTTTTAGTAAGTGTTGATTTTTCCATTTAGTAATTCCATTTTGTTAGAGTGTGTAAACACATGAGGATTCATACATTATCTCTCCTACACTCTGAGAGATAATATGACAGCAGAAGATCTTGATCATCCATAAGAGGTGTTTACTCCAACCCCAAGATACCTACAAGAAAAAACACTAGAACCCAAGAAAAGACCACAGTTTAGAGACCAAGCTTTGATACCATGTCAAATTTCAAGGCAAGAGAGAGCATAGTATATGACATGTTACGTATCCGAGTAGGAGACGTAACTAACCACGATCACAGTAGGTAGAAACATAACACTCAACTCCCACAGTCAATAGAAAGAACGGTACCTGAATGAATTTCTTTTATTGATGGTAATGGAATAAACAAAAGTAACAAAGATAGTTGGGAGCATAACCTCCCTCACACGACTATAGTTGCCTGTCTACAAACTCAATAATCAAAAGCATGCCCTAAACCATAGTGTCAGGGCTTTATTTATAATTATTATTTTCCTAGGATATATTTCTAATTACTGTAATTAACTTATATTGATTATTTCCCTAGGATATTGCTCTAATTACTGCAATTAACAATATTTCTCTGGAATACTGCTCTAATTACCATAATTAATAATATTTCCCTAGGATACTGCTCTAATTACCGTAATTAACAATATTTCCCTAGGATATAGCTCTATTTACTATAATTACTATAATTACTTCCCACTTATTCTAACTGTTGTCCCAATTAGGATAGTCACTCTTCAACCGACTGCTCCCCATCGCTCCGCTCGAGCTCTCACCGCCTTCGGTCGTTCGGCTCGACTCCTCCTCGTCTTCCATCGTTTGGCCTGACCTTTCCCCGCCTTCCACCGTTCAATTTGGTCTTCCTTCCTCCACCGTGCGGTGTCCGACAATTGGAGCTTAAAAGCCACCTCTTCGACCTTCTGTGTGACTTGGAAAGGCCCAAAATACCGAGCGGCTAGCTTAGGGTGTAGCCCGGTCGGCATAGAAGTCTGCCTGTGCGGTCTGATCTTAAAGTACACCCAATCTCCCACCTCTACATCTACTAGTCTCCTTTTTTTGTTGGCCTGTTGCACCATCAGTTCTTGAGCACGTGATAAATGAAACTTTTAGCTGCTCCAACGCTTCGTCCCTTGTCTGTAGCTCCTGACTGACTGCTTCCACTAAGGTTTCCCCTAGTACGAAACGGTGTAGAGAAGGAGGAGATCTCCCATATACTGTTTCGAACGGAGTACACCCTGCTGCTTCTTGGTAGCTAGTATTGTACCAATACTCGGCCCATGGTAGCACTAAACCCCACCCCTTTGGTTGTTCTGAGAAAAAACATCTCAGATAACCCTCCAACACCCTATTCAGCACCTCAGTCTGCCCGTCCAATTCAGGATGATAGGCAGTGCTCATTTGTAGTTGGGTACCCTGCATTTTAAACAGCTCCTTCCAGAAAATACTTAAAAATAATGGATCTCTGTCGCTAACAATAGATATTGGTACCCCATGCAACCTGACAACCTCCTTAACAAATACCTCAGCTATTGTACGGGCTAAATAGGGATGTTTCAGGGGAATGAAGTGCCCATATTTGTTGAGACGGTCCACCACCACCAGTAAGCATCATACCCTTGAGATTTGGGCAACTTTACTATAAAATCCATGCTTACTTCCTCCCAAATAGCGTTGGGTATGGGCAAGGGTTCCTTGTGGAGAAGATGACAGGTACTTATGTTGTTGGCACACCAGGCAGCTTGCAACGAAATCAGTTACTGCTTTCTTCATCCCTATCCAATAAAGTGATTGAGGGATCTTGCGAAACGTTCGGTATACCCCTGAATGCCCCCCTGTCTGAGTCATGTGAAACTCAGCTATTAGCTTAGGAACCCAGGCGGATTGAGCCGAGATCACCAGTCTCCCCTTGTAGTGCAGTCTGCCATGCTCCATGGTAAAAGATGGGTGTGAGTTGGGGTCCTTCTCGAGATCTTCCATTACCTTCTTCAATGCTTCATCCGCCTCAACCTCCTTTAGAATCTCTCAAAGTCTTGCCAATAAGACCTGGCCACCACCTTCAATTCTTTCTCATCCTCCGTACCTTCCTCCCTTTTTCAAGATAGAGCATCTGCAACCTTGTTGGTAGCCCGTGTCTTATACATAATTTCAAAATCATACCCTAGGAACTTTGCAATCCAATTCTGCTAGTTTTGAGTGGTGATGCATTGCTCTAATAGGTATCGGAGGCTCCTTTGGTCTGTGTGAACTACAAATCTTTTGCCCAAGAGATAGGGTCTCCAGCGTTGTATGGCCATAACCAAAGCCATGAGTTCCTTCTCGTATACTGATTTATTCAACGATCCCTCCAACAATGTTTTGCTGAAGAAAGCAATGGGCCTTTTTCCTTGAGTGAGAACCGCTCTTACTCTCCTTCCCGAAGCATCACACTCGATATGGAAAGGTTGGTCAAAGTCAAGTAGAACTAGTGCAGTAGTCACGGCCTCCTTCAATCTAGTCATGGCCACATCAGCTTTCTCGGTCCATGTGAACTGCCCCTTCTTAAGTTGTTCGGTCAATGGTTTGGCGATCTTCCCATAATCCCTGTCTTGAGCATCTCCGTTACCTGTTTCTCTATTTCACCTTTCATCACATGGGAGTATCTATATGGTCTCAAATTTACGGGGGTTGCTCCCTCCTTGAGAGGTAAACGGTGCACCATGCCTCTTTCGGGAGGTAATCCTATGATCTCGTCGAATATCCCTGAGTACTGATCCAAAATTCGATCCATTGCCTGCTTCTGTTTCTCGGTCAATTCCTGACCGAACGACCCTCCTTCCTCGGTCTTCTCAGTACTCCCTAGCTCCCACACCAACATCCAGGCTTCTACTTCGGTCATTTTGAATAAGGCCCCTAGTTCCTCCAATCTCCGAGCTAAAGTAGGGTTCCCTTTTATGGTCACCTTCCTCCCTCCTTGACCGAACACCATGGTCAATTCCCTCCAATTCAGGGTGACTTCTCCCAGCTTGGTGAGCCATTCTACCCCCAGAATAACATCCACTCCGCCCAACTCAAATAGATGGAACCGTTCGGTTACCTCTGCTTCTCCCAGGCAGATTACTACCTCCTCATAGCACCCTCGCGTCTTCTTTTTCTGCACCATGTGCTCTAGTTTTCCTTCGACTGCATTCATTCTCCCCTCCATGTTGTCTTTCATTCCCTTCTTTCAATCCGGCTGGCCTCTCACTCCTCTCTATCGGATCCGGCAGGTCGGACCAATTGTTCCGTATCCGAGTAGGAGACGTAACTAACCACGATCACAGTAGGTAGAAAGATAACACTCAACTCCCACAGTCAATAGAAAGAACCGTAACTGAATGAAATTCTTTTATTGATGGTAATAGAATAAACAAAAGTAACAAAGATAGTTGGGAGCATAATCTCCCTCACAGGACTATAGTTGCCTGTCTACAAACTCAATAATCAAAAGCATGCCCTAAACCATAGCGTCATGGCTTTATTTATAATTATTATTTTCCTAGGATATATTTCTAAATACTGTAATTAATTTATACTGAATATTTCCCCAGGATACTGCTCTAATTACTGCAATTAACAATATTTCCCTGGAATACTGCTCTAATTACCGTAATTAACAATATTTTCCTAGGATATAGCCCTATTTACTATAATTACTATAATTACTTCCCGCTTATCCTAACTGTTGTTCCAGTTAGGATAGTCTCTCTTCAACCAATCGACTGCTCCCCATCACTCCGCTCGAGCTCTCACCGCCTTCGGCAGTTCGGCTCGACTCCTCCCCGTCTTCCATCGTTCGGCCTGACCTTTCCCCGCCTTCCACCGTTCGGCTTGGTCTTCCTTCCTCCATTGTTCGGTCTTCTCCTTCTCTCCTAAACCTTTTTCTCTCATACACCTTCCAACCCCTAACATGACATGATTTCTTTGCTTAGAAAAGCTTTCTTGTATTGCAGCCCTCTTTTCTTAAATAGGCAGGATAGAATATTTTTACATTAATATAGGAGATTGCAAGAGATATGCAATAAAGGGAGGGATTACACGAGATTTCCTATTTACATGGAGTAATTGTTAATAATTCCTAACAACAATCTATTAAAGGTAGAAAATAATCTAATAAAGATATAATAAAATACATTAACAGAGGAATTATTGGGAATTCAATCTTAACATTTACATTATCTAATAACATAAATTGGTAAAGTCGAAATTGAAAATAGGAATTGTTCAACTTCGCAGATTAGAAAGATTATTGAGGTGAAATGATTAGAAAGATCACTATGGTTTCACAAATGTCAAAGGATAAATAGAAAACAAGTAAGAAGGTGGAGAAACTAAGCCATCAACCAGAAAAATAGTGTTTGATGATTTTTCCTTAAGTGTAGTCAACAAAAAACTCAACAGATAACTACAATATAGTGACCTACACCTCATCTTAACTATATATTCTAATGTTCTAAAACCTTTCAATTTCCATTAAGTTGCTTTTGAATATATTCCTCATTCACATGAAGTACATAGACCTTAGTGAAAGACCTATAATAAAAAGAGTTTTGCATGACATTTATAGCCAACAATAGTTGTTAATTTAAATTGCCAATCTATATACAAGACACTTTATGTACAAATCTATCGTAGGACAACTTGAAAATGCAGAGTACACAATCTAAAAGTACAAAATTAAAAGTAACTCACATATTTCCCGGACCCTCAATGGCAGAAGTAGGCATCATGGTAAATGGTTGTGTGTATATCTGCAGACAAGCTCTTTATTTTAATGATGAGAAGCAAACACAAAAATCAGTTATATTAAACTGAATTGATGCTAATATAGTAATGGCTACTAATTTTGATCAAAATCAGTGACCTTTTAGTATATAAATACAAAGCTACAAAAACAAAAAGAATTAACAAGGATTATGCTGGAGTTAGTTGAACGATATATAATTGAGAAAGAAGGAATCTATCAACTCAATTCATAAGTTTTTAGAGAATAAAAAAACCAAAAGTTTCAACTGAATACCTGAACTTTCTTACTACTAAGGCTACAATATAATTTACATGAAGTAAGGCAATTCATGACTTCGTAGTCCTTGACAAATAATAACATACATGATTACCACTCTTATATCCAGGAAAAGCGAAACAAATATGAATGCAACAGTATATGTAATATTATATACTTTATGAGGATAAGACAAACCTCAAGTGTGAGATTTAACTTAACATCAACTTCTAAATATGATTCGGCACCAGCACCACCCCATTTCATGTGGTTTACCATGAATGCTGGAAAACGGAGAAGTTATTAACAAATTACCATGAAGTTGTTAAAAGCACTGAAAAAACCAAAAAATCTCACGAAACAAGTATCACATACAAACTTGAATTCAGCAGAAAATTGTGATGAAAGACTAGCAATTAAAAGATAATAATTTTAAAGGTTCTCAAGTATATTTCTCCATATATCTGGAGAAATTGCACTATTTTCTCCCTCCCTGTGTACCCAAAGTCGTTTCCAGTATTTTCAGCACCAGGTGGCGGAGAATATTACCCTCAACAAATGGGCTATGCAACAAGGAGACGAAACATTTTTCTCTCTAATATACAGAAGACTGATAAATGTCAACCGAAAATAAACATTTTTTATACGTCAATTTAACAAAGGGGCATTTTTAAAACTAGGTACAACACTGCGCACACAGAGTACATTGTAAATACCTGAAAAGTGGCGGTTTTGCTCTTTCACAACTTCTGAACCCTCAAACTGTGAATAATAAAGTATGAAACAATTAAAATGGGATGAGTAACAAAAGGAATATTACAAAGACTCGTGTTTAATCAAACTAAGGTTTATATACATGTATTAAGTCTCAGGGCATTGATTAATCCTAGAAAAAATGGGATGGCAGCTAAATAGAATAGAGAGAAAATAATCAATTTTATTGATAAAAGATTTTTACATAAACTTTCAAATAACCTCACTACTGATGGCAACTCCCAAGTCAAAAGTCCTATCACAAGAAGCATGGCCAAGCAAATCCAAGAAGAGTCAACCAAAGAAGGTGAAGTCAAGGCCATCATGGAATAATTTTGGGCTTTGTATTATGGGCCTAATAGTGTAGGATTTTAACTTGGGCCTTATATTTTGGGTCAATTGGATTAGGTTTTTGACCACCCAAGTCGACAAAGGGTCAAGGCCCAATGTTGACCAAGGTGGGACGTCCACACCATGAGTTGACCAAGGGGTCAACATTTTTAGCTAGCTTGGTGGAAAAGAGAAGAGTGGACAATCATGACATGTGTCTGCCTCTCCTATTGAAGAGTTTTTCCTTCTAGTTAGTGGCCGCAAGTCACTCTAGGAATGGAAAGGATTTTCCATAGGTAGTGGTCACATGTCACCTTCTCATTTGAGAGGATTTTTGCCACTTGTCTTTTTCCTATTGGAGAGGATTTATCCTTGCTTTCCAAGCTAACCAAGGTGGCTCTTTTAGGTTAAAGTTCTTGTCCATTTTGAAACACCTTAGCCTATAAATAGAGGTGTCTCTCCTTCATGTAATTACCTTTGATTTAGAGTAAAGTTATGCTGTCATTTTTGTGTCATACTACTCTTATTAGGTCACCCTAGGCTAGAGCAACCCAAGTGCCCTCCTCTAGCCATCTTCCTCCAAAAGTTGGCCCAACCTCTCTTAGAGAATCATCAAACATCACCTCCATCACCACAAAACACCCTAAGGCCAAGACACTTAGCCTTTAACCCATCATCATTTCCACACATCATCAACCATGACCACCTCCATGGTTTTCCTTCTAGTTTTGGCCCAACCTAGCTAGAAGATTGTCATGAACTACCCTTCTAGAGAACTCATCTCTCAAAACTCTCTTTTGTTTTGTTTGTAACGTTTATCAATTAGTATATACACATGTCTTTCTGTTATTAAAAACAACGTAGGAACCTTTAAAACGTTACATGGATAAGAATGCAGTGGATATGCTTACGAAAGTGTCGAGTATAGAAAAGCTAGAGCAAAGACTTTGTTGGAATGAATGTTAGATAATGACTTCCTAGATATAGCTGGAGGGGGAGAATTGTTGTATTGTTCCATTACATCTAAAATGAAACCAATTGAAGAGTTTAAACTCATATCAATTTGCTTGATTCCAAGGTCTTGTAGACAACACTTCAACAATAATATTTTTTTTCCAACTGCCTCTACTGTGGGTAAGCAACACAGTTCTACATCCTTGATTGCTAAGACACGATCCACTTCCAAAAGTGTATGTATCCTTCGATTTTCTACCATCAAGAACCCCAGCCATATCAGCATCTATATAACCTCTACGATTGGATCAACTTCCCTGTAACTAAAACATGTCTTAGACGTGTCTTTAAGATACTTAAAAATCTATTTAACTACTTCACAATGATCCTTTCTAGGATTTGAAAGGTATTTGCTCACTACTCCAACAACATGAGCTTTATCGAGCCTCGGTCACACCATTGCATCCATCAAATCAACTGCTAAGTAGTAAGGAATTGTTAACATTTCATCCATCTTCTTTTTAGAATAGAGACAGAAACTCTATCTTAGATTGAATTGATTAGCTTAGCTTATTAGCCTAATATTCTTTATGTATAACCTCTGAATCACTCGTTTAACATACTTCTCTTGTGATCACCACAACTTGCATACTTTTCTATCCTTATAAAGCCAAGAATTTATTGAGTTGGTCCTAGGTCTTTCATATCGAATGACTTGAAAAGTTTTCCTTCATATGTTTTTATCTTTGTTGAATACTTACCAAGTATCAACATGTCATCCATGTACAGTAGCGATGGAACAAAGGCTCCTCCTGAGAACTTTTGGAAGTAGACACACTGCTTTACAATTAAGAAATCCAGTTGCTGAACTACACTTGTTTAATATATTCACTCATGCTATTTTATAATACTCCGTAATTTGGGAGTAGATAGTCCAAACCGTTGCTGGGTCTTTGACACGTGTATAATAAGATAAGAGGGGCAAGGGTGCATAAGCAGCAGTGTTGGCTGAGGTTTATGAGAGAAGAATTACAAATGTATCAGGTTACAGCAATGTAATGGAGAGAGGAATTGTGAAATGATAGGGAGAGGGAGAGAGAGAGAAGGAAATATGAACATGGAGAGACATAACAGAATTTTAGGAGGGAATTGGTGGCTTAGAAAAGGAGGGCAGAATCTATGTATTAGTCCTTATTGCTATCACTTATTGCTTTGTTTCTATTGTCAATTGTGTTTCAGTTTACTGAAAAGAAGTCTAAAAATTAAAGCTTATACTTACATCATGAACAAAAACATTTTTGTTATTTTTGGGTTGGGGAGGACGAGGGGTCACACCTTACAAGAAAGCATCTCAACCAAGCAATCTTCATCCGTTGAGGTAACTCGCAGATCTAGCAATGGGGCAGCTTCAAAGTTTAAAAATTGAAGTTTAGGCAGTTCACATCTACACATACAAGAATAATAATTTGATTACAGATGTATACTTCTGTACAACTCATGTTCAGTAAGATATTTGCCATAGTTCATAAAACGTTGACAAAAAGAAGTACTTGCTTTCTAAAATCAACAGTTTCTGACTGTTCGTTAAATAATCATAACCTGCATATTACAAGGAATAACATTTTTAAACCGATTTTAAATTATTGCAACTGATTCTATCAGCTGAACCATTTCATTTAAGTGTAGTTCAGTATAAGCACCTAAATTTAAGAAACCGCTCTACTTTCTTATGAACTCATGAAAATCAGCTAATTATCTGCTCATGTTCTTCAGTAATACGAAATACTTCGAATTTATGAAAAATATATTAATTTTGAGTACTTTCCCGTAGAGAAAAATTCAACTCATGACCTATTCTGTTCATTTGTATTGTCAGTGCCCAATATGGCAATAGAATTTGGTAAGCATCATAACCTGCACTCTGGCCCTTGACTTGACTCTAATTCTATGTCACAATCTAGATGAGTAACAATATTTGCATTAGCCAAACCATTGGAAGAATAACTCAAGCCACCAAAACAGAATTAAGGAGGTGGCAAACCTGTATGTGTTGGCATCAAGAGATTGAAATGATTCCAAAGCCTTTGTGTTCAAAACGGCTGCAATTCCACTCGGGTGGCTCAGAAATTCACTGATGTGATATTTCTTCCCTCCAAAATCATCACTATATGTTGGCAGCCCGATCCTCTCCTTTTTCGCAGCAAACAAACTTGCCCTCTTAGAATTTGAATTCAAGGAAGCTACTGCCTTCCCCTTGAGGTCTATTTTCTTCCTAAAAATTCAAATTCATGTCCGAAAAACTAACTATTCTTAGCAAAGATCACATTCACAAGATTTGAAGGTTCAAAACAATCCCAACAAAAAAAAGATAAAAGAAAAGCAAATGACCCTAATACCTCTTGTGGTTTCTTGACATTACACATATTCGTCCTTTAAAACCCTGATGTTTGCAATAAATTGACTAGTATCCAGAAACACATTACACACTTCTCTAAAAGAAGTTATTGTAAACATTAAAAAGGTAGAGATATGGTGGGCAATTTGAAGAAATCACATGAAATGTGAGTGTAATTTGCTCTTAAAATTAAACAAAGAAATGCTTCTTTAACTTCTTCCATAAAGCACAAACAAGAAGTGCTACAACTAGATCTCACCAATAAACGAAACACTCATAGAAAGGGAAGACTATGCTTCAAGCAAGTTCACCCAACTTCACTCGAATCATTTGAAGCTTATTGTTTTCTATGGTCATTGATAGAACTAAGAAAGGAAAAGAAAACATGGACATGGAATACCATAGCCATATAGATACCTGCTTTCACTCATATTATTACTACCTCCGTTCTCATTATAGGAAAAAAAAAACAAATTCACATGATAAATTATATTAAATTTTACTAATTTCTTAGTATTTTTTCCCTAAATTGTATATACGAATGAAAAATGAGTTTTAAATTCATTATGGAACCAGAAACCAAGTTAATTAGGCTAACTAACCCGTTGATAAATTGTTGCATCGTGGGGGATGAACGTGTGACCCAGAGTTGTTCGTGTCCGAAACATTTGTTGCTCAAAAGGATTGTTTTTGCTGCAAAATGAAAGCAGGAGATAAAATGGAAACAGAGAAGAGAAAGAGAAGTGAGAATGGGAGTGTGTGGTTGCAGAGAAAAAGAGAAAAGGAAGTGGGTGTTGGAGTAGTCACCCATTTATGTGTTGGAGGAAATGCTGAGAACGAAAAAGATTGAAGGGAAACACAGCAGATTACATTGGACTAAGCGCTGTGGTCTTAACTGACAACTGTAACGGAAAGTAAGGTGATTAACCGGAAAATCGATGTCCCCGTTTGCATGAACAACACACATGATTCTTTCAATTAATTATTAATCTTATAATAATTTAAATAATAATTACTAAAAGTGTTTGATGTTAATAACTAGTATTAATGCACTTTATCATCTGAATATTAGTGCATCCTTTCACTTTATATTATATCCCAAATTAAAATAGAAAACAGAAATATACGCAATACACTATCAGATGTTGCTAGTATTTTGTCCATTATTGATTAGAAATTATTGTAAATCTAACTTAATCTTATTATCATCTCTAAAAATAAGAAGCGAGGCGGATTATATGAGAACTACGTTTCACAAAAATAACGATTTTCATTAAATTTTACTTAATAATAAAAGTATAAAAAAAAAGTATTAGAAAAAACATCCAAAAAAATTATGACTTAATAATTTATATATTTTTTGTTCAATTATTATTAAAAGAACCAATTTAGGTTTTTTTTAAAAAAAAATACAAATCAATGTATTTTTTTAAGAGTTTAGTTATCCAAGGAGAGTGTAACAAACTTAAACTTATTTAACATAACGAGCGATTAGTAAAAAAGTTTTCTGTAAAGAGATTTCGGAGACATGTCTTACCTTAGGTTTGAGGTGGAAAGTTTCATTCAAATTCATTAAAATTAAATCAGGGAATTTTACATTATTTTATTCTTTTAAAATTATTTTGATAAGATAATTTCAATTTGTTATATTTCAAATTTTTTAGTTCATTATTTTAATTATCATTAAATACAAAAAACATATAAATATTAAATAATTGTTAAAAAAATATCAGTATTACTGTTTTTTAGTCAATCTTATTTCATGTTACTTTTTAATCAAAATTCATCAAGAATTTTTTTAATTGACACTCATATAGTTTGTTTCTCAATAATTGACGTTAATTCATATTATTTTTAGTTAATATTGACTATAATATTTATACGACAATTAGGTTTTTCTTTTATAAAATTTCAATTGATGTCAGTTGAAAAAAATCTCCCAAATGTCATTAAAAAATATTAACAAATATTTGTTTAGTTTTTTTCACAAATAATATTAGAAAAACAATTTTAATAAACCATTGAAAACAAATAGCATTAGTGTTCATGATAAGAAAAAGTAATCATTATTGACATCAGCAATAAAAAAGACACCATGTATATTAATTGAAAATTTTAATTCACATGTACTATCAAATAGTATCTTTTGACTAAAACTCATGGTTAATGGTTAACGTGAGATTCGAGAAAATTAAAAATAATTTACAATTTATTATATTTCTAAAATTAGGAATAATTTATAAATTATTGTATGTCTAGAGAGTTAGGATAAATACATTTTATGTATACAGATACTTGTGGTAACATTTGAAAAGAATAAAGATTTTAAAAATGAAATAGTTTTGAGATTTTGGATTTTTGTTTGGAAATAAGAAATTCTTGAATGTATCTTTTGTTATAACATAATTGTTATGTTATTTTTTTTCTATTTTTGTCTAAGGGTAAAATGGTCTTTTATCTTTATTTAATTGGTGTAAAAATTAATTAAGGGGTGGTTTGGTATTTAAAAACCCTACAAGACCAAACATTAATCATAATTTGTCTATCAAACATTAATTATAACTTGTCTATCAAACAAAATCAATTAAAACTATATTTTCTTATCTTTTTAAAAGATCAAACTTTTCTAGAAGACCCTATATCGCTTTCACAACTCGAAAAGCTCTATCTATACCTACAAACAACAAAACATGATCAGGATACGTTGTTATTACCATTGATCAGTAAAGAACCTAAAAGGATACTTAAACCACACATGCGACAGAGCCAAAAATTACGTGCATTAGAAAATGTGAAACAAGAGAAAAGAGTAGGAACTTACTTTATTTTAGAAACTGATCGAGTAGAGTTAAAGATCTCACCACAAGGATCACACAAGCGGTCTCCGATCTTCAAATAGACCTTGTTAATATTGATGGTTTGTATAGCTTTATGCTGATGAAATTTTACACTACTCAAAATTATGTAAAGTTATGGAACAGTTTTAGTGGCTGTCAAAATTAACTGAAGACAGAAAGAGAGGGCAATGTAAATTACATAACACATTATCACTACACTTGAAGAATAACACAAACACAATCTCATTACACGAACAATGTCATTACAACTAGAATCTTCGTTAACTAACAAACAAACATTACATTATAACCCCATCAAACACCACTTCAACAAAATTAAAACATAAGACATACAATGATGATGTTAATCAACCCCATCAAACATAAAAACCCCAACAACACCTTCTCCCTTCTCTGACAAACCACAAGTGATTTTTCCAAACAAATTATCTTTCTCCTTTGCCATCCAATTGTAGTATCCCTTTCATCTATATAATCTTCAGTGCGCCATTTGAAGAAATTACATCCTCGCACTTCCTCATTTCGACTTCGCTGTTCAAAACATCCAACCGAAAACATCTCAGGATAAAGCGAACTAATGTACCCCAAAATAAAAACACAACGTAGAAAACATACCTTGTAATTAGGGCACCCCCAAAAATGCTTCCCCTCGTTCTTAACAGTTTTTGCGACTCTTAATACGGCAAGCTCTCCACAATAGCATATTTGGCTGCCAACCATTCGTCGTGATAAACCACCATGCGAGGTCCCCCATGAGCAAGACGAGCATTGATTCATTGACATTGCCTCCACCAACCACACAATACTGCTTCCTTGACACCTACAAAACCACCCCAATCCCAACCACCCAACTTAGGGCACCCACCTCAGAAACAACGAACTTCACAAATTGAGTTAGGAAGAACAACTTAGGGCACCCCACCTCAGCTCACCACCTTCAGATCACCTCCTTCCCCTAAGCTCGTTGGAGATTAAAATGTTAGGGCAAATCTCTATGCATTTGGTTTTTCCAAATAAAAAGAACATTTTCATACCTAGAGAAAGCTAAAAAATGTGCATTTGCCACGTTGGATAAATAATTTGCCACATCTTTTAACCTTTAACGCCGTTCCTACCACCGTAACGAACATGACTTAAGTTACACAATTTTCGTAAAATGGGGACCTAATGTCTTCATTTTTAAAACCGGGTACTAAACGGAAATTCAGCTCTTAACTTGAGAACAAAGTAAGCTATTAAGCCTTATATTATTTATATCATGATTTTGAGCCTTTACCTTAATTGGCTTGATTCACATAACTAATTCCATCAATTAACCTTGTTTAATACATTTTAGTCCTTATTTTCACTTAATCACATTTTACTAAAATGACTGGATGAATATATAAACCAAGTAGATTCTAATCCAAATGGCCGAAATGTATTCGGTGCATGCTATATTTTTTTTTTCATTCTTAATTTTGTTTTTTAGTTGTTTATGGTAAGTGATTTTTTTTTAGTTTGTGGTAATGGTTTTGTGACGCTTTTATTTACTATTTATTTTAATACTTCTTTTGTTAAGATTTGAAAAACCATGTTAAGACATTTTGATTGATTTATATATTCGACAATTGTCATTGAAGATAAGAAGGACGAATGAAACTCATTTTAATTTATTGCTTTTAATATCTTTATTTCTTTAATTTTAAGAAATAAAATAAAGGCTTAATAGTCTCTTTTGTCCCCAGTTTTGCTCGATTGTGTCAATTTGGTCACTGGTTTTAAAAAAGTGTCAACTTGGTCCTCACTTATTAAATTTTGCATCAAAATTGTCCCTTCCGTTAAATAGAAACAAACGACGTTAAGGATGGATGATGAAGACGTGACATTTTTAAATTGTATGTGTGGTGACATGTTTAGTATTTCCTTTAATTATAATTAATTTAGATTAATTTTTTTCTTTTAATTACTTTTAATTATAATTAATGTGACAGTTAGCAATGGCGTCCCACTCCTCAGATCAAATCTTCTTCTTCTTCCAAGAAGAGTGTTGTAGTTAGCAATGGATAATCGGCAATGGCGTCCCACTCCTCCACCGAATATCTGCCCCACTTGCTCCCTCTCCCACTTTCCCTTCTGCCCCGCTCCGCCTCCCCACCACCCCCACCCCCACCAAACCCCTCTTTCTTACGCCCCCTCCAACCCTAATTTCCAGAATTTCAAGAAACCCCGAATCCACCCTACCATTCTGTCCCACCACCCTTACAATGCCCAATTCAGTGGGTTGCGCAAGGCTGCGTTGCGATTTATCCATGACTGTTTTGGTTTGGTTCTCTTGCTTTGCAGGTCTGAGGAGACATGATGTTGATGCGAGATGAGGATGCTCGCGGTGGGGATGGTTTCTACGTGATTAGGGTTCTGCAATTTGGGGACTCTTTTTGATTGGGTTTTGGGGCTGGTTGCGTTTCCTTGCAGGTTTCGAAGGAGAAGTACTGAATTCGTGATGAATCTGGTGGTTTTGGAATGGACGAAACTCGAGAGGTGGAGGCGCGATCTGGGTTTCGTATATGGGTCGTTGTTTACTGGATTGAGGTTGATGCATGTCAAGACATAAAAGATGATGAAGATGGCGTGGAGGAGATTGGAGTTTTCACGGTGGAGAATGGAGGAGAAGATGAACTTTATCGGGTTCTCTCTGTTTTCGCGATTTGGATGGTTGATGGAAGAATGAAGGAATTCTCACGGTGGTCCGAGGTTGCTCGCGGTGGTGCGTCAATGGAGGTGATGCGATTCACTGTGATTGTTGGACGGCGCTGGTTGTGTTCTTGAGCGTGGTTGAGGATGAATGAGGAGTTGATGGTGGCCTTGGATGGTTGCACGAGGAATGACGATTTTGGCCGACCAACTGCCGCTAGCGAAGTTGGAGAAGAGACCATTTCTGAAAAGGAGAAAAAGAAACCCTAGAGAAAAGAGGGCTTGGGCTTGGCCTAGAAAATACAAAGTGCACTCCTAAATTTCATCTCTGCACCCATTCACTAACACGCCAACATAAATATATCTACAAAATAACACGTCTTCTGCTAGATCATTAATCTTTAACTTCGTTTGTTTCTATTTAACGGAAGGGACAAAGTTGACGCAAAATTTATCAAATGAGGACCAAGTTGACACTTTTTTAAAACCAGGGATCAAATTGACACAATCGAATAAAACTAGGTACAATATTAAACCTAAAATAAAAGGTCGAATTTAAGCAAAGCCAAAATGATTTTAGGAATTAAAAAAATAAATAAAACGACTTAATTTTATATTGAGTGTTTCATCCTAAACCTCCAAGATCTCATCCTGCACCTCCAAAAATTCCACTTTTAACCTTCTGGCATCTCATCCTCCATCTCCAACTTTTTCAAACTTTATTTTTAACTTTAATAAATATTTTTCCATTTTCTTTTCTTTTTTATTAAAAACAATCTTCACTATCTTAATAATAATTTAATTTAATTTAAAATTTAAATATTATTTAAAATAATTTGTATTTTAATAATTATTAAAATATAATTTATATTATAATAATAGTTATATTAAAAAACATAAAAATAAAATAATAATAATAATAAATAATAATAAATTTGATTTAATATATTCAAATATATTAAATTATAATAAAATATTAAAATAAATCAAATAATTATTAAATTTTAAATAAAAATGAAAATTTTAAAAAACTTATTTATATATTAAAATCTATAAAATATGTTAATACTTTTGCTTTTTATTTAAAATTTAATAAATATTAAACTTAAATAAAAATTATAATATTACTTATTATATTTTTATATTTTAATAATTAATAAAATATAATTTATATTTTTAAAATAGTTCTATTAAGAAAATTGAAAAATAATAACTAAAATAAGAATAAAAATAAAAACAAAATAATACTCAAAATCATATTTAATATATTTAAATATATTAAATTATATTAAAATATTAAATTAAATTTAATAATTATTAAAATTTTAAAGAAACAAAATTTTGAAAAATTTGTTAATTGGATCGATAAGTTATGAATAGGATATCATATCCGATAAAGAATGGTTTTTAAAATTTTATTTTATATATAAATTTTAATAATTATTTAATTTAATTTAATATTTTAATATAATTTAGTATATTTAAATATTTTATTTAATATAATTTTATTTATTATTTGATAAATAATTGTTTTAAAATTTTGTTTATTATTTAAATTTTAATAATTATTTAATTTAATTTAATATTTTAATATAATTTAATATATTTGAATATATTAAATATTTTATTTAATATAATTTTACTTATTATTTTTATTTTAATTATTTTATTTTTATATTTTTAATATAAATATTGTTATAACATAAATCATATTTTAATAATTATTAAAATATAAAATTCTATTAAATAATATTTGAATTTTAAATTTAGTTATTATTAAGGTGACGTAAAATCTTTTTTAATAAGAAAAAGAAGAAAACAAAAATATATTTATTAAAATTAAAATAAAAGTTTTATAAAATTAAAGATGTAAAATAATGATAAGATATAAAAAAGTTAAAAGTGGAATTTTTGATGATGCAGGTGTAGATGAAATACTCTTTTATATTAGGCAACTTGGCTAAACCAAAAGAATCCAAGAACGTGATGACAGGTTGTTAGGTTAGGTTGGAATCCCAGATTAACCCGATCCAGTTGCGTGTCCCGCTGTAACTTACCCATAAACAATGACAGAAACATAGCAGTTCTGATTCTATAAATGCTCATAAAAAATCTAATCCTGTCAAAATCAATGTCCAGATACATTTTGAGTCCCATAACCCAACTCAATCATTGATTTCATCTGAATTCACAACAGCTGATAACATATTTGGTCTTCTGGTTAATCTGATTCCACCCGAAAACCCCGAATCTCTCTTTGTTACTCTCGGGCACGATGGGCACAGAGACCTCGTCAGTGGATATTTCGGAGCCCCTGCTTGTGAATCCTAACGGTAACGAGGAGAAGGAGGAGTATTTGCGTGAGGAGGTTCCAGAATGGAAGGAGCAAATCACGATAAGAGGGTTGGTGGTGAGTGCTGTGTTGGGGAGCTTGTTCTGCATCATCACCCACAAGCTCAACCTCACAGTTGGAATCATCCCTTCCCTCAACGTGGCTGCTGGTTTGTTGGGGTTTTTCTTTGTCAAGACCTGGACTGGTTTCTTGACCAAGATAGGATTTTTCACCAAACCCTTCACCAAACAAGAGAACACTGTTATTCAGACGTGTGTGGTTGCTTGCTATGGCCTTGCCTTTAGTGGTATCTCTCTCTCTCTTCAGTACTTGTTTGTTTTGGTTGAAGTTTTGTGATTTCTAGTACACTAAGTAATTGCAATGCACATGATGAAGAAGGAAAAAGTTATTAGTTTTAGAATACAAGTTCTTTTGAGTTCTCCAAATCTTAATCTGAACATTCACTCAGTTGTCTTGTCTTTGCTTAAAAATTGGTCTGCGACAAGGTCAAAGTTTGCCACAAAACTACGACCCAACTACAATTTAAATCATTGATAAGAATGTTCCTGTGGTTTGTTGCTGTTGAATTCGCTTTAGAATTGCGTAGCTCTTTGAAAAATGTTTGGTGCTTTGTTGGAACATAAGGTTCAGATTGGCGTTGGTATTGTGAAGGTTCTTTGAGGTTATGGGAGTTTTGTGAAAGGGATAAGGTTAATTGATAATGGAGTAGGATTCCTATATTTATAACTATATTATGTATGTTTCCAAATTTTATCGTATTTTTCTTGGAATAATAGTAAATTAGCAGGAGATCTTTTGAGTTTAAAGTAGTAGTCTTGAGTTTGAGATTTGGGTACCCACTAGTTGCGATAAGTCGACAAGAAGAGTTTTACCACCCATTCTGGTAATTTCAAGCTCGAGCATATTAAGTCATAGAATATACATGTAGTCCATACATAAAAGGATGATAATAGACTAGCGAGATTTCATTTGTGTTAAAATCCATCAAATTTAACCGCCTTATGAAGGAAATCTGTTAAAAAGCTTTATAACATTAGTAAAATCTCTCAGCAAAAGGGAAACATAAAATAAAATTAAGGAGTGAATGTTAAATGTGTTTATTTTCTTAATTGTACATGGTAAAGCATAATTTGTTAAACGCGATTGCTTGTCAACTCTTGTGAAGCAATCTGGTGGCCATGAGAGTTGCTTCTTACATTGGTGAGATTTTTTCCCTATAGTTTCTCTTACGTGCAAACTGTGATGTTGTTGACAGGTGGCTTTGGTTC
Organism: Vigna umbellata; assembly: GCF_029865625.1. Taxonomy (NCBI): domain Eukaryota; kingdom Viridiplantae; phylum Streptophyta; class Magnoliopsida; order Fabales; family Fabaceae; genus Vigna; species Vigna umbellata. The sequence goes on along the minus strand of NC_142169.1, from coordinate 15,478,285 downwards.
ATCCTTGATTGCCATGGATCAGAGAACATATGAACTCATAGGCCCTGATTACCCTGGTAATAGAGCTGAAGATATTAAAAATCCAGGATTGGGTTGGATGATGGGTTTCATGTTTGTTGTCAGTTTCCTTGGACTTTTTAGCCTTGTGCCACTTCGGAAGGTAAATCTATTTGGTTTGTTGTTTTTGTATTAGATTTACTTGAACTGTATTTCTTTCATTATTCCTTTTGTTCTTTATCTTATGCAAATTAACTTTTAATAAGAGAGAAAAGCAGGAGGGTGCTTTTTGTCTCTCTTAATCCGGAAAGTCAAGTTATTAAATGTGGTCAAACTTTGAGCTGGTATTCATTATACCAATTGTTCCATAGGTTTTTTTGAGCTAATGATATGATGAATGTACCTTTCTTCGTGAACTTCCATGTTTATAATTTTATTTCTGAATATTTGGCATTCTGCAATACAAAATCTTACTTATTTGTTGTGAAGACTATACAAAAGCATTTTAGAGAATGCATTATTTTCCCATATATTAAAAATAATGCTTCCATCCTATACAAAGTTTTAAGGAGTCATATGTGTGGTGCAAATTTTGAGTTATTTTCTTTTTGGGGGGTCAAAAATGTGAATAATTTCTCTTTTGAGAGGGTAATAATGTTTTTATAGATATATAAAGAAGACTGTTGTTAAAAAACCTTAATGGAAATGTTTATTTAAAGAGAAATTGTTTTTTTTAAAGCCTTTGACTTTTGAAATTGTTCTTTTCGTACAAAATCAAATGACGTGTATTTAGTTGTACATCTATAATGAGAAAGTGAATAAAGTAAGAGGGGAACTGCAAGGAGTGCAAATTTTGGTTTTGGCTTTTCTGTTCTTTGTATAGCTCTTACCTCTGTACTTCCATCTGTTGCGTATTTGATACATCATTTCCTTTGCCAGTGTGTACTGATTTCTGTGAATGGAATTTTAGGTTATGGTCTTGGATTATAAGCTTACATATCCCAGTGGGACAGCGACAGCAATGCTAATTAACAGTTTCCATACAAAAACTGGAGCAGAACTTGCAGGGTATATTTTACAAATTATGTTAATTTGACCATTCAGAAGATTTTTGTATCTTACACTCTGTACAGGTCACACACATTATTGCTATATATTTTCACTTATTAATCTAAGCATAGCTGAAACCTTTTAACCCATCTTTTAACCTATTATTATTTTGTCTCTATTTTCTTTGCTTTCTATAATATTAATTTATTGTCTATGAGAATTGCACAGGAATCAAGTTCGGCAGCTTGGGAAGTATTTAAGCATAAGTTTTGTCTGGAGTTGCTTTAAGTGGTTCTTCAGTGGTATTGGCGATTCATGTGGATTTGACAACTTCCCTAGCTTTGGTTTGACACTATTTAGGAACACGTAAGGTTCTTTAGATTTTAGTTTTCTCTTCACTTTACAGAATTAATTTCCTAATCATATAATTATGAACATCTGCTTTTGGCTATCAAAATAGTATAATCTGTTTAATGAGCGATAATGACTAGGCAATAACAGTCCAATAGTAACTTGTATGTGGGTCTAAGGTTGTATGTTGCTATTAAGAGATGATATTGAAATGAGTAAATTCTTTTTGAAAGGCTTGTATTAAACTATTAATCTACTTTTGTGTTTATTTGGTGACTGATAGGGTCTTAAGGGTTTATGTCAGGAAAAAAAGGGGACAAAAACAGGACATAAGATAGAATGGAGGGGGGAGTTGGTTATGCGGTTACTTTTGGAGGTTGTTTTTAGGAATTACCTATAAAAGGGGGAATAAGTGTCTTTTAAGGGACACGTTGTATTGTTTGTAGTTGAGACAGGATCTTTGCCTTCTGTGGGGAGGAAGATAGGCTTCCTCGAATGTGTTTGTACATTGTTGTGTTGTCAGAAATAAAGAAACAATTATTCTTTTGTGAGCTAGGGTGTGAGTTTCGTTTTCTGGTGTCATACCAGGATTGTGTTCAGGGTTTCTTGCTCTCAAGAAACCTAACAGCTGTATAAGGAACCTTTTGGATCCAATAAAAATCCATGAGGTGTGCTAGGATTTTTATTTGTTACTAATAATCAGAACTTAATGAACCTGATAAATAACAAAAGACACGGTACCTCATGATGTATATTTCCCAGTACTGGAAATATAACAATAATGAATTATGATTATGAATTCTGTTGAAAAGTCTTACATCGACTAGAGATAAGATCAATTTAGAGTATATAAGTGGGCGCAAACCTCATCTTACAAGTCGTTTTTGTGGGGTTGAGTTAGGCTTAAAGTCTACCTCTTAACATGGTATCAGAGCCAAGTTAGAGTCTGTCTTAGTGAAGTTTGTGTGGACATATTGTTCCACCCGCTATCGCATCGTTATCGGACCACCCATTAATGTCTAGTCTCATGCTTGAGATGTATATACCTCAGGGGAGTGTGTTGAAAAGTTTCACATCGACTAGAGATAAAGCCAATTTAGAGTATATAAGTGGGTGCAAATCTCACCTTACAAGCTGGTTTTTGGGGTTGAATTAGGCTTAAAGTTCACTTCTTAACAAATTCCAATACATTCTTAAGAAACTAATGGGGTAATGTCACAAACTTTAACTAGTTATTTCTGATAAACTCAACCCATAGCTATCCTACTACTAGCACGTTAGTTGAAAATCTGGAACTACATGAATTCCTGAGAATAATTACAAGTGGTACTGATAGACTAAGGAAAAGTGGCTGATCCAAAGTTCCACTAATGCATGCACTTTGGATAACGTCCCAGCCTGTCTCAGACCGGTTAATTCCCTGGTTTGCGTAGGAACATGATAATTAAGTAGCTGAACGAGAGTGAGAAAGAGAAAGTGGTAGCAGGTTAAGAAGTAGAAAATAATTTTAATATTAACGAGGAAGGATTAATGAATTCTTAGTCTGTAGACTATTTAATTAATGGAATGATAAAAAGAAATGAAGAATGAAATTGTGTTCTAGGTTTGCAATTCAGCCTTTAGCTTGTAGAGTTCTAGTTGTGTTATTGTTGCAAATGGTTGGCTGTGGCCCTCTTTGATTTTGTTTTTCGTTTCCAGAACCGGTTAGAGTTTTATTATTCTTCCTCTGCTTCAATGTAACAGAAAACACAGATATTAAATGACTGACGTGCATAATGTTAATGGTGGCCTAGGATCTCTATTGTCTGTTATTGAAAGAATACAATTAAACAAAACTGCACCTTTACCGATTCTGTTATTAAACAGATCATGGTAGCATAAGAGGCAACAACTCCCCAGAATAGCCTAATTAAGCAGTTGGTTTCAGATTTTACTTTGTGGTTGTTTGTACTTTTGAACTGCCCCTTGTGACGCCATGGTGCTTGAAGCAACTACTCTTTCATTAATAACAGCGTGTCAAAAGTTTGTAATAATTATGAAATAAGTTGATTTATGCTTTATTCTTAACTGTTAACTGCTGTGCTGCAATGTGAATGTATAGGGTTCTGAGGATACAGCTAATTGTTCAGATACTAACATGGCATCCTTTTCATGCAGATTCTACTTTGACTTCAGTCCAACCTATGTTGGATGTGGCCTTATCTGTCCCCATCTAGTAAATTGTTCAGTTCTCCTTGGAGCTATTATATCATGGGGCTTTCTGTGGCCTTTTATCTCTGAGCATGCTGGGGACTGGTATCCAGCTGACCTTGGTAGCAATGATTTCAAAGGTCTTTATGGATACAAGGTATGGCTAAGAAAATATACTTGCAGGACATCTCTAAGGAAACTTTACAGCAAACAGTACTTGTGATTTAGGATGGAAACGGTCCCTTAAAATTTCATCTAAATTGCTAGTATAAATTTGAAATTGACATTCGAAAGTCTTGATTACTCATAACTTGAGTTCTAAGCATCAGCAACCTACTATTTATTAATTAAAATACAAATGTAATACATCATATTTTCCTTCTTTATATCTCAACTTTTAGGTTTAAAAGAAAATAGTCGATAGTATAACATGACGCCGTAAACTATATTTGATCATTATCAACTCTGAAATTTTAAATTCTACTTTCATCTTGCTCTGTACAGTAAACTATAGTACTTGTTTTGACTTGATATTGAAATAGTTTTGCCTTATTCCCTCTACAACACACTGAGCTGGCCTGAATTTTATTTGGGTTTTCCCAAGATTTAATGTCTCACAATGTGCCATATTGTGTTATAGTTCTTTTGTACAGCTTTTTTCTTACTTATCATGTTTTCTGTAGGTCTTCATATCTATTGCCCTTATTTTAGGGGATGGTATTTATAATCTGGTAAAGATTATAATTATAACTATTAGGGAGATGTGGAGGGCAAGCTCCAAACAGATCACCCTTCCTGTTGTGACTGAGGTTAATGGTGAGTACATAAAATATTTTCCATATATGTTTACAAGTATGATTTCTTTTTCCTTTTGATAAAGTTATGTTGGTATCTGCCTAGTCATTTCTCTTGCCACACATGTAGGTTTTGTCAACTTGTGAGTATCTTATAGTTTTACAATAAGTTACTTCCGTTACAGACATTTAGTCTTGACCTGTATGACGACTTCGCTATGGATAATATTGAACTGGTTACATTGTGGAAAACAACGGAACTGAATGTAGTTAGTTAACTATTGAAAATTATCTGATTATCTACTCCCAGTGTCATCAGTTGAAACTAGTGCTATTAAGAGTATGCATTTGAAGTTAACCTTGAGTTCTACAAATAATTTTTTCCAATCCATAGTCAAAAGATTAGCCATCACAATAATTTATTTGAAAATGACTTCATCTGTTTTCTGATTATTTGGAAACGAAGCCATGTTTAATAGATTGATATTTTATTTGATTATTAGTAGGATAACCTCCTTAAGCATAACTCTCCATAGGTCATATCACTGATTTGATTATTTGGTCAGTATCTGTCTGCAAGTGTATATAATCTATGAAAGTTAATTATTTTCATATCCATGTTCTCAGATGATGAGAGTTCTAAACTGCAATCAGTAGAAAAGATGAGAGATGAAGTATTTTTGAAGGACGGGATACCCACCTGGTTCGCGGCTTCTGGATATGTGGGCTTGGCTGCAATATCCATAGCAACAATACCAATGATTTTTCCTCCTCTCAAATGGTACTTGGTTCTGTGTTCTTACATCCTTGCCCCTGCCCTTGCCTTCTGCAACTCTTACGGCACTGGCCTCACAGACTGGAGCCTGGCGTCCACTTACGGAAAGATTGGTCTTTTCATAATTGCGGCAGCAGTGGGTCAAAATGGTGGTGTAATAGCAGGTGTAGCTTCATGTGCTGTTATGATGTCTATAGTCTCAACTGCTGCTGATCTCATGCAAGATTTCAAGACCGGTTACCTTACCTTCTCATCAGCAAAGTCCATGTTTGTGAGCCAATTGATAGGAACAGCGATGGGTTGTGTGATCGCTCCTCTCACTTTCTGGATGTTCTGGACTGCCTTTGAAATTGGCTCACCTGATGGCCCTTACAAAGCACCATACGCCGTTATATTCAGGGAAATGGCCATTCTTGGTGTTCAGGGATTCTCAGAGCTTCCAAAGTACTGCATGGAAATGTGTGGCGGTTTCTTTGCGGCAGCCCTGGCTATCAATCTTGTAAGGGATGTGACTCCCAAGAAATTCTCACAGTACATACCCATCCCAATGGCAATGGCAGTTCCTTTCTACATCGGTGCTTACTTTGCAGTTGATATGTTTGTTGGAACTGTGATACTGTTTGTATGGGAAAAGTTGAATAGAAAGGATGCAGAGGATTATGCTGGGGCAGTTGCTTCTGGATTGATATGTGGTGATGGAATATGGACAATTCCATCTGCAATCCTTTCTATAATGAGGATCGATCCCCCCATCTGTATGTACTTCGGCCCTTCTGCAAGTAGCTGAGATCAGCAAAGTCTGGGTTGTCTTTAAGACAATGTTTATATATTGTTTCTGTATGTAAATATTTGTCTGTGACATCATAGGGAATCTCCAAGTTTCATTTCCTCTATGTTTGTCCATGTCTGTGTATTCGTAAATATTTAGGGATGTCATTCAGTCCCTGAACTGTCTCAGGAAAAAAAATCGGAAAGGAACTTTTCATGCATTTATGTATTACTGCACATTCTTTTCCTTAAAGCTTAAATCAAAAGTGATGTGTGTAAGTTATTTAAAATGCATTGATAGTGTAATAACTATTCGTATTTACCCAATAAAGAGTTGCTAAGCACGGTAAGATTGGTAATGTTTTAATTATTTAGAAAGTTATTGTGCACTGCTGAAGGTTTAAACTAATAGTATATTGGATTGTGTAAGAGGGAAAGAAAGAGATCTATGATTTAAAATAGAAAAAGGAGGGTACGAATACCATTATCCAGTACTAATTATTTAACTTAAACTGAACAGACAATTGTTTCTTTACCCTTGTGTTTTCTATTAATTTTGCATCTCATGTCTCCAATTCCAAGTGAAAGGCCAAAATGCTCTTGATACCTACCTCACGCTACTCGTACCACAGTGAGCATACCTTCTCGTCATTCTAGAGCTTCTTCTGCAGTCTCCATTCTACTTCAGCAAGAAAGCATATTATATTTTAAGATTAAATATATTTTTAGTTTCAAATTTTATACAAAATTAAAATTTATTTATATTTTAAATTTTGATATATTTTAGTTTTCAAACTTTAAAAATAATAAATATAATTCTTTTAACCTAGTAACACTATTTTTTTAAGATAGAAATGCTTTAAGCAATGCAAATATTATCCTAAAACGTGTATGGACATATAAAAAATATTTAATATAGTTGAATTAAAAATAATATATTTATTTATTTTTAAAGTTTATAAATAAAAATCTATCAACAAAGTTTGGAAGGAGGATGAATTTTAATATCACGTTCAAGTTCAACTACTAAAAGATATAGTTAATCATATATTTTAAAATATAATAGTAAAAAGACTAAATCAAAAGTATGATCTCATTTTTTTTTCTTAAGCAATATATTTTGAATCCAATGATTCCAAATATATATATATATATATATATATATGGGGTTTGCTAACGCGCGTACGCCTGTTTTTTAGTTGGTATAATTTAGCAATGTGTACCGGACGACAAAAATACCTTATATATCATGGATTCTAAGTTTTAAGGTTAAGGATGTTTTAATAATTTTTATTCTCAAAACTAAAAAAAAAAAACCCCAAACCCTTACTCACCTCTCTCATTCCTCTCAACCCTTTATCTTTCATCTCTCTCACTCCAACCTTTTCTCTGTCATCCTACTGTAGCCCCACTTGAAAAAATCAGAAACACTTGCAGTTAAACAATCTTAAAAAAAATGATTTTATAATGAGTTTTCATTTTATAATTTTTGTCTTATCTATTTTTATCCAATTTTCACAAGCATAAAGGAATTGGTAATTGACCTGGAAAAAATCAGAAATACTCGCTGTTAAACAATTTCTTACAAAAAATGATTTTATAATGAGTTTTCATTTTATAAATTTTGTCTTATCTAATTTTCTCAAGAATAATGACATCAAAGGAATTGGTAATTGGCTTGGAAAAAATCAGAAACACTCGTTGTTAAACAATTTCTTACAAAAAATGATTTTATAATGAGTTTTCATTTTATAATTTTTGTCGTATATAATTTTATCTAATTTTCACAAACATAATGACATCCGAAAGAATTGACAATTGGCTTGGAGGGTTTTTTTTAGAGATGATGAAATTAGAGAGGTTAGTGAAGATGGTGAAATTGAAGAGATCTTGAATGAACCTTTGCCTGAAGGTGAATATGTCAATGACTCAACTCTTTACAAAGGCAAATTGTTTAACGACAAGTGTTTTTGAGAGAGATGAAAGAAAAAGGGTTGAGAGGAATGAGAGAGGTGAGTAAGGGTTTGAGGTTTTTTTTTTTTTTTTTAGTTTTGAGAATGAAAATTATTAAAATGCCCTTAACCTTAAAACTTAGAATCCATGATATATAAGGGTATTTTTGTCTACTAAAACCCGATATACATTGCTAAAATGTACCAACTGAAAAACAGGCGTACACGCGTTAACAAACCAATATATATATATATATATATATTAGGTGGGATAGGGAAAGGGAAGATAAATAAATAGATATATATTAAAGGTAAGATAAGAAATTATGAACAATTACATCATTCAAGGGAATTAATTAAATGGTATATGGAATCCAAACCGGGTTACCAGTTTTCCAAAACTAAATTAAAATGAGTTTCATTGATTAAAATTAATATAAGGATTATCACTCACTTTTAATTTATGAGTATACAAAATCTCTAACTAAATTAAAATAGGTTCCATCGATTAAAATTAATATAAGGATTATCACTCACTTTTAATTTATGAGTATACAAAGTCTAACAATTACATAAGGTCTTTTCGAGAAAAGTATACAAAAGTTCCCCAAATTGCTTGCTAAACTCTTCTTGAGTTTAACATTGAATAAGCAATACCTTTCCATACTCAATATGTCTATACAACAATAAAGTTGTTTAATACAAATTGACACACTTTAGAGTAAATATGTGATAGAGTAAAGTCTAACAACCCTAGTTTTGATTAAGTGTTTTTTGCAATAAAGCATAAGACATGGAAATGCATAAGACATTGTGCTTTATAAACAACAAATCATATAAGATACTAGTGTTTCGTCTAACAAACTATACAACACCTTGTAATCTTTGCTTCATTTGATAAGTGAAGTCTTCATCACAAGATAGGTATAGAGTTTTAATCTTAATATTGTATCTAACAAATACTTGGATTGTTTTGATTGCATGCTTGAATACAACATGTTGCGAGCTTGAAAAATATGCAACCATTACATTTGACAAATGTTGGATTAGGCCATGAGTGCACGTTGTCTAACATATGATAAAACACTTGTATGAAGTTCCACTTCATCTGATAAGTTAATTGAAGACCAATTAGATGATAAGTACAAAGTAAAACTTTAAGTTGACAACTCATGAAAAATATTTTAAAGCTTAGGTTTAAGGATGTGGAGAATGTTTTCATGATTTGTCATCAAGAGATTCATGCCCAAGTTCAAAGCTACATTGAAATATCTCTTTGAGATTTGAGTTAAAGTTGAAATGTTCACCAACGTTATTTTACACAAGCTTGTTAAATTTGACCAAGCTATTAGCCTAGTACACAATGTGCTCTTTCAGAGAAATATAAAGCTATCGAACCTAAGAAGATAAGTACTATTAGGTATAAAAAAAAATTTAAGTAAAGATGAAAGGAGCAATTAATGCTCCATGGAGAACATTAAATGTTATTCAACATCAAAGGTAAAAAGAAAGAATTTACAATAATCTCTTCTGAAGCCAATATAAAGGCTATTTTAGAAGAAGAAGATAGGAACTAGAGCGATCATCTTTCAAGTGTCAAAACTATATTGAATTTTTTTCTAACCTAAAAGCTTTGTAAAATCAATGTTTGTGTTTATTTTATCAAACTAGTTGAAAGAGTTTAACTATTGTATACATTTAAAGACGTTAACCTCTCTAATGAACTAAAACTATGATTTTTTGATCACTCAAACCTTTTGTTTGTATAAGCTAGGAGTGATTTTCCAAAGTAATACTTAGTTGACCCATAAGTGGATTGGAAAAAGAAAAATTGAGCGGGGTCAACCAGGAATGGTTGAGAGTCAAAAGAATATTCGTGTTGAGGTAGGAGAGACTTGAAAAATAAAACTTATTTGATCCAAAAAGTGACTTTGGAAAGAATACTTATGTGTAGTTCACATTATGAATCTATCAACTGGAACTTGATTGATTGATAAAAATTGGATAGTCTTTGAGATTATATGAACCAATATAAGAATATAGATTATTTGTTCTTTCCCTTTGATCTTTTACATTTCATGTTGTGTGTGTGTGTCTGCGTGTGTGAGTGCGTATGTGTGTGCGTGAGTGCGTGCATTCGTGCCTCCATGCGAGGGAGAGAGTGTGTGAGCGTGCGCCCGAGCGTGTGCGTGCGTGTGTCTGTGTCTGTGTGTGTGTGCGTGTATGTGTGTTCGTGCGTGTGTGCGTGTGTGTGTGTGTGCGCGTATGTGTGTGCGTGTGTGTGAGCGTGTGTGTCTACTTGTGCTTATGCGTGAGTGTGAGTATGTGTGTGTGTGTGTGCGTATGTCTGTGTGCGTGTGTGTTTGTGCGTGTGTGTTTGTGCATGTCTGTGTGTGCGTATGTGTGTGTGTGTGTGCGAGCGTTTGTGCGTGCGACCATGCGTGCGTGTGTGTATGTGTGTGTGACGTTTGCGTGCGTGTGTATGTGCGCGTATGTATGTGTGTCTGTATGTATGCATGAGTGTGTGCATCGTGAGTGCGTGTGTGCATGCGTGTGTGTGTGCGTGTGTATGTATGTGTTTGTGTGTGTACGTGTCTGTGTGCGATAACGTGCGTGTATGTGTTTGTTTGTGTGTGTGTGCGTGAGTTTGTGTGTGTGTACGTGTGTGTGTGTTTGTGTGTGTGTGTATGTGTGTCTGCATGTGTGGGTGTGCGTGTGTGAGTGCGTATGTACGTGCATACGTGCGTGAGTAAGTGTGTGCGTTCGTGCATGCGTGTGTGGGTGTTTGTGTGTGTGCATGTGTGCATTTGTGCATTTGTGTGTGTTGTGTATGTGTGTGTGTGTGTGCGTGAGTGTGTGCGTATGTGTGCATGTGTGTGTGCGCGTGTGTGTGTACGTGTGCCCGCGTGCGTGAGTGTGTGTGTGCGTCTATGAGTGCATGTGTGCGTCCGTATGCGTGTGTGTGTGTGTGCATGTGTGTGTCTTCGTGCGTAAGTGACTACATGCGTTTGTGCGTGCGTGCGAGCGTACATGCGTGCGTACAAGCGTTCGCGCGCGCGCGTGTGTGTTTGCTTGTTTGTGTATTGGCGTGTATGCATGGATGTTTATGTGTGTGTAGTGTGTGTGCGTGAGCGTGTATGTTTGTGCGTGTGTGAATGTGTGAGTACGTGTGTGAATGTGTGAGTACGTGTGTGTGTGCATGTTAGTGTGTGTGTGTGTGCGTGTGTGTGCGTGTGCGTGGGTGTTTGTGTGTGCATGTGCGTGTGACTATGTGTCTGCTTGTGTGTGTGTGCGCGTGAGTGTGTGTGTGTGCGTGCATGAGTACGTATGTGTGCGTGTGTGTTTGTGTATATGTGTACGTGTGCGGGTGGGTGAGTGTGTGTGTGCGTGTGTGTGTGTGTGCGTGTGTGTGTTTGTGCGCGTGTGTGTGGGCGTGGGTGTGTGTCTGTGCGTGCGTGTGTGTGTGCGTGACGTGAGCTTGCGTGTGTGTGTGCGTGAGTGTGTGCGTGTGTGCGTGCATGAGTACGTGTGTGCATGTGTGCATGTGTGTGTGTGTGCGTGTGTTTGTGTGCGTGTATGTGTGTGTACGTGTGTGTGTGTATGTGTGTGTGTGTGTGTGTGCGTGCGTACGTGCGTGTGTGTGTGCGTGCGTTTGTGTGCGTGCGTTGATTTTTATAGTTGGTATCAAAGTTCAGCCTCTAAAAGGTTACTCAGAATGTCTAGCGAAAGGTACACTTTACTTATGTTTTGTCTAAAATGAATAGAAAAAGGTTTGCATGTTGAAGAATATCAAAAAGAGATACAAGAATACTTGAGAATGAATGAAGAGGGAAACAAAAATGTTTATCTAAGAAAATTTATTGCCCTCACATGTTAGTACAAGTCTTTCACCATGAAGAATGGTGAAAGTATTGATGACATATTTGAGAGCATGCATATTATTCTGAATATGCTTGAAGCTTTCAAGTAGAATCTCTCCAAAACACAAATCAACCTAAATTTTTTGGATTGTATGCCTAAGCTTTGAAAGTCGAAAACAACGACCATAACAAAGGCTCAACACTTGAAGAAACTAACTTAGCATAAGTTTTATGGATTTTTTAGAGTACATGAAGTACACCTTCAAAACATGAATTAGGTTCATGCTAACATATGATTAGAGAACTTATATATAAATAAAATAGTCTCTAATTGATTACTAAATTCATTTGTTTAATTTTTTAGTTTTATAAATTCTTTTCATCTCTTTTTCTCCAAAATTTTGAATTTCCTCTTCATTTTATTTTTCTTTTTTTTTGTTCTTCATTCTTACCCAGACAAACTAATTCTTGAAGTTTAATTAACAAAATCAAGAGCATACTATTTGAATGAGTTTTGCAGCAATCGTTTAACATTCGAGTTTTTTTTCTCTCTCTCTAATTTTGGATTTACACTTTGTAATTTGTATTAGGAATTTGATTTGATAAAGGGATATGAATTAGATTCTTTTTAATTTTGTTTTCAATAATCTATTTTTTAGTTCTTTAATATTGTGTTTTTAGTTTCACTACATTTTAATTTTGTTTCATTCTAAAACTCCCATATTTATAAGGAAAGATATTAGAGATTCAAGAGAGAGAGATTCAAGAGAGAGAGATTCAAGAGAGAGAGAGAGAGATTCAAGAGAGAGAGATTCAAGAGAGAGAGAGAGAGAGATTCAAGAGAGAGAGAGATTCAAGAGAGAGAGATTCAAGAGAGAGAGAGATTCAAGAGATTCAAGAGATTCGAGAGAGATTCGAGAGAGAGATTCGAGAGAGATTAGAGAGAGAGAGAGGGAGAGAGAGAGAGAGAGAGAGAGAGAGAGAGAGAGAGTTGTATTCTATATTAAAAAACTTTATAAAAAAACCTAAATGATTTTATTTGGCTGCAACAATTACTATATCACTCTCATTTCAAAACTTCGTTGCATAAAATCGAAACGGTAGGTACTCTAACATGAGACTAAGAACACTTCTTGTAGTTTTTCTACTTTAATCTTTGATTTAAATCTTGGTTTAAGAAGTTCACATTGTGATAATCTTTATATCTCTTCTTATATGTTGTGTTGTATCTTACTTGGTGATCTGATTTATTTTTTATAATTTCTACAGTGTATTTATCTTAACTTTGTCAAGAGTGTTTCTTGTAATAAGGTTTTACAAGTGGAGTAAAAGATCTTGTAGGGTTCAAGATCATTTTGTTTGCATTGAATTTTACTGTTTTCCTGAGGGGTTCTTGGAAGTCTTGAAAGTGCATTTGATTGGTATAATTATAATGATTAGGCAACTAATTCTAACTCTAGTGATAAAGTAAATTAGTATAAATATTATGTCTCTCTGTTTATCTCTCGTCTTTTCTTGTTATACTACATATTTTACCTTTTATATATCTTGTATCTTGAAATATATTTAAACAAACTCGTGATCCTAATTAATCAACTCAATAATAATTTATCATCCTATTTTTTAAAATTGGTGATAATTCAATTCATTTTTGTTTTGGGTATAGGGTCAACCAACTTTTAACACCTTCACAATTTTTTTTTAAAGTCGTTCGGGAAATCACGTTCTTATCTTCGTCTTCACTCCAACAGTCCGGAGGGGCACCTGTCAAAGATTCTCCGATGCTTAAGTTAGCAAACGAGTCGTATGGTAATCAAAGCAATAGTATTAAATGCACAATAAATGCGATCACCTACCTCTTACCTTTGACCTTTATTTATAGTTTTCAAGATGAGCTTGAGGTTAGTGACACCTTAATCTTGGTACAATCTTAGCCCATTACCCTTAATCACTATTTACCTTAATCCTTGTAGAGAAAACTTATTTGTCGAGTAAGACCGTCCGATATTGCTGGAGCCGTCCGGTCTTGTTTGTCGAAGTCCAAGTGTCTATCTACTGTTTAGCTGTTCCTTACCCTCTAGGGTCATCCGGCCTATGTAGTACACATTATCCTCCAGAGCCGTCTGACCCCTACCGTACAATTTTCATGTACCTAATCCTATAATTATAACAAGTTTTGTTTTTATTCGTTGTTTCTTCTTTATAAACAAAGGGTTCCTTTAATGTATTATTCACCCTTAGAATTGAATAAATTATAAATTTGTGTGAATTATATGAAAGTTTTTTTCTCTTTGTTCTTATCTTGAAGAATTTCTTCATTGAATCTTCATTGCCATCATCTTGAAGAATTTCTTCATTGAATCTTCATTGCCCTTGTTCGTGGGGTACCTACCTAGAATGTTTTTCATTGTTTTTTCCTTAATTCACTTTTATTTTTTCTAGAGTTGTCAAAATGGGTTACAACCCGCGGGTCAACCCGGCCCACCACGAGTTCGGGCCGGGTTGGGTTTGAAAAAATTGTATTTTTTTATGCGGGTCAGATTTCAACCCGACTCATTTAAACCCGACTCATGTAGGTTGAACTCGTGGTGGGCTGGGTTGGCCCACCAACCCACCTACCTAATTTTATTTTACTAAAATTTAATTTTAATTTTATAAAAATATTTATTATTTTTTTTTGCTTGAAAAAATTATTTAAGTTCCTTATTTTCAAAATTAATTAAACACCCATGTTGGGAGTGAAATTTGTTTAGATTTGAATTATAGAAAGTTTGTAATTTTTTTTATTTTAAGAAAATTGTAATTAAGTGAGCCAGTGAGCCAACATGTTTACCCACCAACCCATGGTGGGTCGGGCCGTGTTCAAATTTTTCTGACTCGCTAATAAATGAGCCAGATTGGGTTGACTCACTAATTGACCAACCCGTGGTGGGCCAGACCGGGTCGGACCGGGTAGCCCATTTTGACAGCTATAATTTATTCCAATTGCATTAGTATTTGTTCTATTATGTTGTAAAATATATATTTTAATAGTTTCTTCATTTATAAGACTCAAAATATGTTGCAGAATGAACAAGGTTTCTTCGTCTCACAAGGTATCGAGAACTTATAAAGATTACAAATATATTGTTGTTGTATGAGTGACCTTTCATTCAACTTATATTTTTAACTTATTAAACTCTCTTTTCTAGTCACATTTACATGATGTCTACTTATAGGCAAAACTAACACAGTTAACTCTAACAATAACACATACAGTTCTTTTCACTCTCTTCGTCCGAACATAAAAAACACTTAGTCTTAGTAGATGCTTTAGTGAACTTAAAGCTTCATGAAAAACTAAAAATTAAAGGACCAACAACTATAGAGTCATGAGAAAAAGGATACCAGAGAACACTAGTGCAGAAAAAGCTTTAGACGTCTATTATTTTGGGCTTTTTACATCTGATCCCGACCCGACGTCTTCACGGGTGACGTTGATGGAACATCGGTTTGCACTGTCAGACATCTATATAGACGTCTGACACTACACATCATATGTCTATATAGACGTCTGACACTACAGATCATACGTCTATATAGATGTCTGCCACTACAAATCAAAGGTCTAAAGCGTCGCCGTATTTGATTGGATCTTTCTCTGCTTGAGGCCTCTCGGGTTGCTCCTGGCTCATGGTGATTCGAGTTTACAACTTTATATTTTAGTTGAAGAGAATGGATTGTACGATTTTTTGTATTGGATGGTTTTAAAAACGTAGTGGAGGGAATATGAGGAGTGCAAAACGCAAGAAATCGCCGCCCAAGAACACCGCCCAAGGACACGAGCAAAACTGCACCAAAACCCAACGAAAACGCTTTTTAATCGGTTCAAATGAAAGATCACTACAAGAAAAATCGCGATTATATACGGCCAAAATCCGTATATAACGTCCAAAATTCGTATAAAAAATCGTATTATATACGGATTATATACGGCCAAAAATCCGTATATAAAAAGGCTGTAGATAACATTACATACGGATAATCCGTATATAAGTTACATACGGATAATCCGTATATAAGTTACATACGGATAATCCGTATATAATTTACATACGGATAATCCGTATATAATTTACATACGGATAATCCGTATATAAGTTACATACGGATAATCGTATATAAGTTACATACGGATAATCAGTATATAAGTTACATACGGATAATCCGTATGTAACCTATATACGGATGATCCGTACATAACCTATATACGGTTAAACATATTAATTCACTTGAATAGCATACTACTCATTCAAACAGACAATTTACAAGACCTGCCCATACCACACAGACAATTCACAAGAGCTGCACATTATATCCATTCACAAATTTGACAAATAAAATAAGTCTTAAAACCTACAAACAAGCATTTGACATTAATCATAATAAGAAAGTTTACATAATTGTTAATTATAATAAGTTCAAATAAGATGAAATAAGTTATTGAGGAAATAAGTTTGAGTCATAGATGCCCTACTTCTAAAAACATAACTAGTAATCTCCATAAACATTATCATCTTGTGGTTGATCTGTTGGTTGCTGTGGTTGCTGTGGTTGTTGTGGTTGTTGTGGTTGTTGTGGTTGAACATTAGTTTGTGGCTGATTTTGGGATTGAAAAAATTGTTGTGCAATTGCGACTGCAGGAGGCGGAAGGTACTGCATTATGACGCCAATAATGGTAGGACTATAACATTAAGCATACCTTTCAGGAATTGTGGACAATCTTCTTTGCTTGTTGCCTTTTCCCTAATCACACCTTCGTACACTACCACCTTCAAATCACAATTGAAAAAGAATGTAAGACAAAAGCAAACAGAGGAGCCTTTGCAAGATGGATTGTGCCTAAGGAAAAGATTGAGAGAAACTAATATAAGGGCCATAGTGTGACCTGCACAACTATAATAGAACACTATGACTAATGATGACATGACCTAACCAGGATACAACTTCAAACAGAGGATGACAAACTGAAACCATGTTACCAATTTTTTGACAAAATAGGATGAACTAATAACAAATAAAGTGTTGTAAAGGTTGATTATGAGAAATATGATTGAGTTAGATGAGATTTCCTACATCACATGATTGAAAAAGTAAGCTTCTACTATAAATTTATAAACTGGACAAGGAATGTTTGGGGTATTGTTTACTAAAGAGTCAAAGTAATAAGTAAGGATTCCAAACCAACCAGTGGGTGCTGCTTGCAACACTCATTCTAATGTGCAAGAATTTTTGAAACATGTCATATATTGAGCACAAAACAAAATTCAACCAAGGTCATTCTAATGCTAATATTTTTGTGTGGTTATTGTGTCAGTGTTGTCTCTGTTTGTGTTCCAACCTCGTCACGTTCAACAACTTGAACTTCATCTCTGGCTTAATATTATTTTGCTTAAATTTTGTATTAGTTTCTCCATCATCCTCTATATATTCTTAATCACTGAAATCTTTTACCTTTGTCATTGTTGGACTGTTTTATTATTAGTAAATTTGCTGATTATTGGGAAGTTATTTGAGACATTGGATTCGGCATATTGATAGTACATTATTTTTCTTCTTATATGTGGTTATTTGACATCAAATTGTTATGACAGGTTTCTTACTGCTAACATGTAACCCTATTTGATGTAATGAAACCATACAACACTTCCCTATATACCCAACACAAATTCAACAGGATTTGGAAACCTAATTAATCAAACATACAATGAAACCAATCCAGAAATGAAGATTTAAATGTTGGACAAAATCAAACACCACATAATTTGCATACTGCACCAGAAAAGTGATGTGAAAATGGTGCTTTGAGATGCAAAAATGAGTTGCAATGGTTTTATGGCAGAACTAATGGTTCAAACAACTTTATATGCTTAAATTGAAGGTGTTCAAACTATCAAACAGCAAGGAAAAAGACCACACCCGAAACTCACTGGTCCACTTACAAAAAAAATAAGCAAATCAATGGTTGGAAACTGATTGTGCATATAGGCTTCTCAAGGACCATTTGAACATTGCACACAACTTTCAAATGACAACATACACTTGCTCAATTGGTTAGAATACATAGACACAGCCAGTGGCTTCATATGACAGCAGCGGTTGCTTAAAATGCCGAAAAGTGCATTGAAAACTTTTGCAGATTTAATAAAATAGTAGATTCAAAGCTGGTTGGTTCAAATAAAGACTCAAAGAATGCCTAAACACTAGATCTAACTGTAGGATATCAGCTACAAGATTTAAAGTGACCTAAAACCACACAAAGACAGCAAGCACGGTGCAAACACTTGACTTAAAACTGTGACAGTTTTGAAATCCAGAATTTAATCAACTCAACCATTCATTTTTCAATTCTGTGATTGATTGGAGTTGCTATCACTTGAGACATGCTTAAAATCATAAAAGAAACTTGTCTCAAGCTTTATACACAACAAAACTGAGTAGAAACAATATTCACCAAAGCAGACCAGAAATTGAATTGGAGAATTGTGAAACAAAGACAGCACAACCTACTGAAAGTAGGCAACTCAGGTATGCATTTTGCATTTTAGTGATTAACAAGAGTTGCTACTACTTGAAACATGTTTAACAATAGTAAACACACTTGTACCAAGATTCAAAACCACAAAATCTGACCAACAACAGTGAGCCAACTTGAAACCAGTGAAGAATATTGATGCAGATTTTTGAAATCAGAGTGTGAGGAATTAAACCATTCATTTTGCTTTTCTGAGATTAATATGAGTTTGCAATCAGTTTAAACACATTTAGACTCATAAAGCAGATTTGGTCAAAGCTTGAAACACCAGAAAACTGGACCAAAGCAGATTATACAACTCAATCCAGAAAGTACAGTTTATGGACAGTTTGCTACTGGAACCAAAATGTGCAATGCTAATTGGCTCAACTGATCAAAGCTGGACATGATGTCGTTGCTTTATATGATCAATCAGAGAGCTAGCAACTGCTTAAGGCACAACAAAACCGAAAAAGAAAAAAAAATACAGCTAAACAGAGGTGGCAGCTTCTCAGACCAGAGGTGGCATTTACTCTTCAAGAATGAGCAGCTTCTCAGACCAGAGGTGGCAGCGGAATTGGAAAACGCAGATGTAGTTGGAGGCTAACGGAAGGTGTTTGATGAATTGTTTGGTGTGGTTTTGGAGTGTGTAGGCAGAGGTTCTAGCTCAGACGGCCTTCCAAGAGGGAAGGAAGCTAGAGATAAGTGTGCTAAGAAGGCACAAGTCAATGAACTTGAAGAAGAAGTGGCTGGAACCACTAAAAGAATCTGATATGTGGGAGACCACATCTATCTCCAGAAAATTAAGAGACAATACAAGGAGGTACACATCCCATCAAGTAAAAATTAAAAATCTAACACCATAGGATGTGTTCAATTCTTCCAATACAGATATGCTGCACCAGACCAATACATCATGACCACACAAACTCTTTCACTACCCTCAATTCCAGTTGCAACTGCACTTTCCCAGTCTTATGGCAAGTTAAATATTTCTTGTCAACTATTACCACATATAGCTCCCTTTATCATGTAATGATGTTGGATTTTTGGTTCCTAATATGGTTTCATGTTTTAAACACTTGAATTCACCAGACAAATTCGACATCTATAGTGCTGGTTTAATCTTTCTATAATTGGTAATTATCTAATGGTGACAAATTCTTCTCCTATGATTGGAACTAATCAGTCAATATATGTATTCAATTTTATATGCATCCACATATAGCTCCCTTTATCTGATTAAGCTCATATTTTGAAATGCTTTAAGGTTTATACCACCCTCTTATAGGCTTTCCCTGGTCTAAGGACTTATAATAGCCTTATTCAATACACAATAAAATACAACACAAGATCATTCTTTGATTTCTTATACAGTGTATGTATAGGATATTTGATAGGTCCTCTTTAAATGTGTAACTTCTAAAGGGTTGTAAATATAATTGGGAAAAGAATCAAGGTTATAATGTAAGGTCTGGGGCAATCAAGAAACAAGAGCTGCCATATTTTATAAACACCAGAACAACACATAAATTTATTACTGAAAAATAAACATAATATTACAAGATCTTACAAGATAATATATCTTAAATTATAAAAACATGCAATACAGTCCTTTTCTGTATTCAGAAAGATGATTATGAGAGATAAGTTAATAAAACACAACCATCATTGACATACAAGATTGAGTAATACCTCTAGGAGTATCGAATACAGCTAACAATCTCCTGCCAAGATCTTCAGCTAAGTTTAGTATTTAAAACTTGGTTTGAAGAGGCTGGATAAACATGAATTTCAGAAAATATGTCAATAAATCTCTTCCACAGGTGCACACATCCTAATAGTAAGAAAGAAGTTTATGTTTGTATCCAAACTAGTAGAAAACAAATACTTCTAGATGTAATCATAAATAAAAAGATCAATCATTTCAAACAAATACTTAAGATGATTAATTTCTGCCATATCATTGCTAATTAAAACAATATCATCCACCTAAACAAATAATGCAGTAAAAGAAGTAGAAGCAGATTTGACAAACAAAGCTTGATCTGTAGAAGATTATTCGTAATTAAGAGAAAGAAGAGTAGCAGATAAGGTACTATGTCATTGTCAACAAAGGGGAAGTAAACTAGGAGGAGGGACAAGATGAATTGGCAAAAGCTAAGCTTTTAGATGATGACATTTTCCTGGGTAAAGTTATAGATAAACCTAGTAAATTCATGAATGGACAGATAAAGAGGACAAGGATGTTTTTTGATGAGGCAGAGAAAGGAGTTGCAGACCTAAACCCTGCTAGCAGGTGGCCAGTGTGGGCATCCACAAAGTCAGTTCAACTAACATGCACACTAACTACAACAAAATCTATCTAAGGGTAATCTAAAAATCCACTAAGTTGTCTAAAACAGTTTTTAATGTTCATCTAACACAACTAAGAAGTATTTCTTTTGGTGAAATTCAAATCAAATTTAGAATGAAAAGCCAAACAATTTAAACTACTACTAAACTAAGTGAGTGAAATCTATCAATTTAAGACACTACACTAATAATGGTCTAAAACAACTAATTAGCACAGGAAGTGTTGATTCAAGAAATACTAAAATAGTATATATGACCTTTTATCAGATTTCAATAACAGCCAATAAAAACAAATCCCAATCTAAGAAATTCAGACTTACCAAGTGCAGAAGGCAATTGCAGCACGAGCTTATCTCTTCCACTTCCAAGAAACCAACCTAGGCTTTCCAAAATTGCAATTTCAAACCTCCAAACAACAACGACAAAAAATAGGTCAATGTAACAACACCCAGAGAAAAGAAAACTGAAATAAACCTCAAATCTAAGCGATTCAAACTTACAACGAGCAAGAAGCAACCACAACTCGAGCTTCCAGTTCGAAGAAACCAACCTAGGGTTTCCAAAGTCGCCATATCAAACCTCCAAACAGTAATGACCAAAAATAGGTCAATGTAACAACAAAAAGAGAAAATGAAAATAGAAATTAACCTCAAACCTTGGCTTACTCACCGCGTTCGACAGATGAAATCTGAATCCACACAACTCGCGATGGCAAAACACACGACCAAACACTGATGCGGAAAAAAGAAGTCGAAGACAGAGAGGGAGAACAGAAGAGGTGCGGGACTGACAGTGAAGAAGTTCAGTGCAGAAGAGGTGCGAGAATGAAGGTTCACGAAGAGGAAAAGGGAGAGGTTCGGGAATGAAAGTTCAGTGCAGAAATTTTTAATTCTTTTTCAAAGAATGAATTTTTTTCGAGAGTGAGAGGGGAAAAGCATCTCGCGCAAAAGAGCCAAAATTACATACAACACTTATATACGGATTTTCCGTATATAATGATTTCTTCAATTATATACGGATTTATCCGTATATAACGGGTTTCCCAATATCCGTATAAAATATATGTATATAATACGTTTATTACATACCGATTTAATCCGTATATAATTATCCGTATATAACTGGCTATTTTCTTGTAGTGGATAATTCATCAAAGAGTAATGTAATCGGAGTAAAACTAATTTGAAACGATGCAAATATGAGAAAACGAACCTGAAAAACGTAGCCCGTGGAGAGAAAACGCGAGGAACATTAAGTGCACATAATTGCTGCCTCGCGTTCGCGGTGTTTTAATGCAGCCATATAGATGTCTGTTCCCGCCACATCAAACGTCTATATGGCTTTAGAAGTCGGATTGGTGGGATCTGACGTCTAAATGGAGTCAAAAATAACTTTTTAGATTTCAAAAATGAGTATATAGAAGTTTGTTCCCCCCACATCAGATGCCTATAGGGCTTTAGAAGTCGGATTGGCGGGATCTAACGTCTAAGTGGAGTCAAAAGATGACCTTTTAGATTTCAAAAATGAGTATATAAAAGTTTTTTCGCCCAACATCAGACGTCTATAGGGCTTTAGAAGTCGGATTGGCGGGATCTGACGTCTAAATGGAGTCAAAAAGTGACTTTTTAAATTTCAAAAATGAGTATATAGAAGTCTGTTACCCCCACATCAGACGTCTATATGGCTTTAGAAGTCGGGTTGGCGAGATCTAACGTCTAAATTGAGTCAAAAAGTGACTTTTTAGATTTAAAAAATGAGTATATAGAAGTTTGTTCCCCCCACATCAGACTTCTATAGGGCTTTAGAAGTCAGATTGGTAGGATCTGACGTCTAAATGGAGTTAAAAAGTGACTTTTTAGATTTAAAAAATGAGTATATAGAAGTTTGTTCCCCCCACATCAGATGTCTATAGGGCTTTAGAAGTCGGATTGATGGGATCTGACGTCTAAATGAAGTCAAAAAGTGACTTTTTAGATTTCAAAAATGAGTGTATAGACGTTTGTTCCTCCCACACCAGACTTCTATATGGCTTTAGAAGTTTTTCCCTCCAGAATAGATGTTTATATGGTTGTTTTATTTACGGAAAATGCTTCCGGTCATTTTTTACGTTGGATATTCGAGGGTTGAACGTCTAAAGGGTGACGTTAAAAGCCTTTTCTGCACTAGTGGAAGACTAGATTTTCCTGATTTCAGTGGGCTCAAGCTACTCTTAATACTAGTAATATGTAATGTAATATAAATTCTATAATTTAGGAATAATTGGGAAAAATAGTCTACTATGTTATAGGATTTGTATTAGGGTAAAGTAGACTATAGGGTATTTAAGCCAACTAGACTAGGTTATTTGGATCTTGTAGTCTTGAGTTGTCTTGGATGGACTTGTACTTGGGTGTTAGGGTTTTAATTGAACTCACTTAAACTCAAATTAAAATCCCACGCCAGATTAAGGTTTGCATCACCTTTAGAACATGCTAAATGTGAGAACATATGCAAAGTGTAACCTATGTGCACTACATATATAACCTCCATCAATCATATTTACACATAGTCTTTATGCTAGACGACATGCAAAAAAGTTAAAAAGTTAGATTGTGTACCTTTGAAAACGCATTTATAATTTAACCCTTAAAATATTGTAATAAATAAAGGTTAGAGGAAAAACTTCATTTAATATTTTATTAATTTGTAACTCTATAATTTAAATTATATTGTTTGATGATCTTTTCCGGTATATCAATTCGAAAAAGTGAAAAAAGAAATGTAAATCTAAGCCAAACCTGTCGAGCATACTATAAAAATTGCAAAGATCTTACCTATGACCATAGAATGCAAAATATTTATTAACCAAATTCATAAAGTTGTTCGAAAGAAACAAAAGGTGAGGCATTAATGGAATGCCTCATGAGCTATTTATGAAAAATTCTTAGCTATTTTTGGTGTAAAGCAACCGCTGTTTGTTACTTTGAATAATACTCCAACGATAATTTGCTATTTATATTTTGTTTGAATATTCCTCACAAAAGAAATTTTGGTAGTTTTATGATGTGGGTGAAAGGGTTTTGAAGTTTATGAATTGAAGGAATGAATGGGAAAAGGAAAAATAGAAAGTGGTAGAAGATTGCTATCTCAAACAATGACAAGTTTGTTTTTTTAATTAAATTTGAGAATCTAGTTCTTGAGTATTATCTTTGCCATTATAATGTTGGATTCTCTTTACGAATGAAAATCCAATACCATTAAGCCAAACCAAAGTCACAATCTAGAAAATATGTCAATCAGTCACATGGCACAGATTGTGACATCTTGGATAGTAAACCCACTAACCTCTTTTCTACATATTTTTGACACATTGATCAACACAAGCCAACCATTTTATGGTGTATTATCAAAAATTATATTACGCTCATGGATTTACAACATCATGCTTCTTTCCTATATTTTATAAGTTTTAGGGTTATTGAATAATTTATACTGTTTATTGTTATATATGTAGTAACAGTTTCATATATTTTTTATTTAAGATAGTTTTTATATATTTTTTTAAACAGACTTAATATAATTTCTTTCATTAGATTAATGTCAATTAAAAATGGCGAGTTATCATTTATTGATATAATTACTCACTTTTTTTACACATTTCTTATCCAATTTCAGACTGAAATAAGAAAAATGATGTTAGCGCTAATGCTAAGAGAAGGAATAAAAATAAATCTTTTTAAAAATTGAAATAATTACATTAAGTAAAAATAATAATTTTTTATCATAATGATAAAAATTGTTAAGCTTATAGTTCTCAGTCTTCAACCATTTATACTGAATTTATACTAAATAATTGTGACTGCTGACGAGAACGTACAAAGAATGTACGAGAGAGAAGCCCTTTAGATTGTCCAATTGTGATGAAAACCAATGTATCTTATTCATATTATTCAATTATTACAAGCAAGAGATAAAAATTAAGATAGAGATGGGACGAAATGAGAATAATGATGAGGACTTTCTTTTCAAAAAAGAGCAATTGATGATATTAGGAGATTCTTAAGTATAATCTAGGTCAGATATGATTTAATATTTATAATGCATGTTGTTTCAATATGATTATTTGGGATCGAGATACAAACCTTGTTGATGATGTTGTATTTAACCTAAAAATGTAAAAGAAACTGATTACCTTAAAATCCGGTTAGTTGCCCCGTAATCTGCGTTATTAAAGTCATATATGTTTTTGACTATTTCCTCTTCTGCTGGATTATTGGTCGAATTACTTAAATGTTGGGCTAATTGGCCTGACATCGTTTAACTTAATTGAGCATCCGCCGAACCTGGTTTTTGGTCCGATTGATTGAGTGTGTTTTGACTTTTGACGTGCGCTGACCTAATTGACATGGTTTGAAGAGTGCTTTTAACTTTGGTAGAGTTAACGAGCGTTTGGTAGAGTTGATGAACGTTTCTACAGTAGATAGAACGACCGGTCTTGGATGCTAACCGCTCGACGTAGATATCATAGTATACACATGCAATATTACGTACTATAATTCTATTAGGGTGATTCAATAGCTCAACTATTGGTGTGTGTGTGTGTATATATATATATATATATATATATATATATATATATATATATATATATATATATATATATATATATATATATATATATATATATGTGTGTGTGTGTGTGTGTGTGTGTGCGCGTGTGTGTGTCAAAAACTTAAGCTCTATAGCTCGTAATTTAGAATAATGGACTGAAACAAAATTTGTCCTTTTCATTAATTCTTAAACTCAGAAAACTACCAAAAAATATCCAATAAATAGACTACACAATTTGAATATTTTTAACTGAGATTTATTAATTTTTTATTATTATTATTATGAGTATTCAGATTATTTTAAATCGTATAACTATTACTTTTATCTCTAATTTATTAAATAATTTATTTTTCTTTTTTCTAATTTAATATAATTTATTTGTTTGAAATCTCACATCAACTAGATATAATACAAGTTTATAATATATAAATGAGTGCAAATTTCACTTTATAAGTTGATTTTGGAATTTAGTTATACTTAAAAATATATTTCTTAACATGGTATTAGAGGAAGAGACATGTGTTAAAGTATATTGTAATGACATTTATTATTTGTTGGACTTACACGCTCAAAATGTATATACATCGGTGTGAGAGTGTGTATTGAAAATCTCACATCAACTAGAAATAAAACGAGTTTATAATATATAAATGGATATAAATCTTATTTTATAACCCGATTTCATGATATTGAATTAGACTTAAAATCCCCTTATTAACATTATGTCAAATTGATTAATGAGTTTAGAGATAAGAAAATGGAAGCAACAACCATATAATTTTCTTAATGACTAAATTAATTAACAAAATAATTAACAAAAAGTAAAAAATATTATAGCTGTCAAAACGGGTCACCCGGTCCAACCCGGCCAACCACGGATTGGTCACTTAGTGTGCCAACCCAACCCGGCTCATTTATTAGCGAGTCAAAAAAATTCGAACTCGGTCCGACCCACCACGGTTTGGTGGGTAAACGAGTTGGCTCACTAGCTCACTTAATTACAATTTTTGTTAAATAAAAAAGAATTAAAAACTTTCTATAATTTAAATCTAAACAAATTTCACTCCTTGTTCGTGTTTAATTAATTTTGAAAATAAGGAACTTAAATAAATTTTTCAAGCAAAAACAAAATAATAAATATTTTTTTATAAAATGAAAATTAAATTTTAATAAAATAAAATTAGGTAGGTGGATTGGTGGGTCAACCCGGCTCACCACTAGTTCAAACTGCATGAGCCGGGTTGAAATCTGACCCGCATAAAAATAATACAATTTTTTCAAATCCAATCTGGCTCAAACCCGTGATGGGTCGGATTGGTCCGCGGATTGTGACCCATTTTGACATAGCTCTAAAAAATATTTTGAATACTTAATAAAATAATTTTTTTGAATAAAAAATATTTAAAGTAATAAAATACCGAAAACTTAACCACATATTTTGTTAATTATGAGAATTATTAAGTAATTGACATCTTTTGGACTTCATTTATTGAAAGTGAGTTTGAATATTTTTTGGATTAAGAAAGAAAAATATTTGTTTTTTGAGTTATAAATGAAATGAAAAAAAAATACATTATTTTTTCAAAGAAAATTGAATTCTACTAATACTAATAAAAATTATAATTTATTACTTAAAGAAAAGAGATAATTAATTATTTTTAAAAATAGAGAAATACAGATCATCAGATGTCATTATCCCTTCAAAAACTTAAAGTTTATTATTATTAATACAATATTATTTGTGATTTCTTACTTTATTGACTTTAAAAATATACATTTTATTTTTTATCCCTCAATTTAATTAATTCTATTTCTTGTAAAAGAAATAAACTAAAGAAATACCACTAATAATGTTAATATTAAATAATGTGAAAAATATTATTAACAAAATCTTATGATATTATATATATATATATATATATATATATATATATATATATATATATATATTATAAATTAAGATTTAAATAAAAAGTTCATTTAAAATATTTTAAATTTTTATATCACATTTGTGATATGACATACCTCTTTTAACAAGTCAAAACCAGTATCAATCGTTTTATTGGTTGGATGAAGTTATGATATCTGTTTTGTGTAGGAGTTTGAGGTTCCTTACTCAAAGCACTCTAAGTTGTTCAAAAAGACTGAATATACTTCCTAATGGTTCTCTATCATCCAAGTTACGCTATTCATTTTCCTTCCTTTTTGTCCAAGCCGTGCGCGTGAATACCTGTCAAAGACACTCCAACGTCCAAGTTAGTAATATGAAAAATCAGTTAGCAGAACAAGTGATATATATTATTGCATTCTATCCTTTAAGTCATACTTAAAACCTTTATTTATAATAGTTGTTATGGGTCTTTACCTTTAGTTCGCTTAGTAACGGCTCAATCACACTTTAATCTGCATTAGGGGACCTAGGTGGTCGACTTAAGTGGTCGACCTAAGTGGACAGCCTGGGTGGTCGGCCTAGGTGGTCAGCCTAGATGGTCGACTTGGGTGGTGTTCGATCCCAAGGGAGACCATACGCTAAACAACCTTTGGTGAGGCCGACCAAGATTTTTTTGGTGCAGATCCACAGTCACCGACCTTCGGTGAGGTCGGTTGGGATTCCTTTAGTGAAGATCCACGGTCACCGACCTTTGGTGAGACCAGTCGGGATTCCATTGGTGAAGATCCACAGTCACCAGTCATCGGTGAGGTCAGTCAGGACTCCTTTGCTGAAGATCCACGGTCACCGACCTTCGATGAGGTCGGTCGGGTACTTGTGAGGCCATAGGTGGTCGAGCAATTGAGGCCAATGTATGACTGAATAGTTGAGGCCAAACAATTTAGGCAGAACACTTGAGACCAAGTGTGGCTGAGTACCTGTGAGGTCATGTGTGGCCTAGCAGTTGAGGCCGAACACTTAAGACCAAGTATGGTCTAGTACCTATGAGGCCATAGGTGGCCGAGCAGTTGAGGCCGATGTATGACCGAACAGTTTAGGCCGAAAACATGAGACCAAGTGTGGTCGGATACCTATGAAGCCATGTGATCGAGTAGTTGCAGCCAAGGTATGGATGAATAGTTGAGGACGAACACTTGAGACCAAGTTTGGTCGAGTACTTGTGAGGACATAGATGGTCGAGCAGTTACTAGGAGTGGGGAATAATACTGCATAACTAGGAATGTGTTAAACTCAACTAAACAAAAATCTAGGTATCCCAAGAGTGATGAATAATACTACACAACTAGAAGTGGGTTAAACTCAACTGTACGAGAGTCTAGGGATACCAAGAGTGGAGAATAATACTGCACAACTAGGAGTGAGTTAAACTCATATGTAATCTTTGAAAAAGATAAATGGAACCTCTCAAAAGTTCTTGGGAGAGATTAGACATAACTAAAGTTGGAGTGAACAAGTATAAAAATCTTGTGTCTATTGCTTTATTTTATCAAATGTCTTTTTTCTTTCATTATAAAAAGACATTGTCAGAACAAGTTGTTTAAACTCTTTATTTTTCTATATTTACTATATGTTGATTATATGAACTAAAACATGTGTGTCAACACACATTTATTATAATGTGAGGTATTTAAAGTATTTTCTTTTTAACTCACATTTCCTTCGGTCATTATAGTTTAAAGTTATACATAATGTTTCTTGTGAAATCTTTCTAAACTTCTCTTATGAAATCTAGTATCTAAACAATGTTTGTAACTTCTCATTCACATTTATTTGTGAAAAGAATTTCAAAACCCTATTCAAACCAATTTCTAGTGTTTTACTATGATTTGATATTTGACATATTTAAAGAATGGTTGAATTGTTAAGTGAGGAGTGACACAACTAGATATGCATTCATCAGATGATATCTTCATTGGACGAATACTGGGAATGGGATATTTGTTTCTTATAGGTAAAAGTTATAATGATAGGACAAAATAAATGAGGAATAGAGGAATGAGTTGAGTCAAGAGTGATGCCAAAAGTTAATATTATGGTTGAGTGTCAAGGATTAATATATTAGAATTTGTGTAAAGACATGTTGGCGTTTGCTTTGCGTGAGTGGAATGTTTGTGTAATTATGTGTAATTTGTGTGTTTATGTTGGCTTTGTGTGAGTGATGTGTTAAATAAAAACCTCTACTATTATTAACTTTTAGACAACTCATGAATATCTTAAATTATGTTAATTTTTGGAAAGTTTTAATCTTTTCCAAAATATCTCCATTAAATATATTTTTTATTATTATAAAAATTCTTATAATATTAGTGGTATTTTTTATTAGGATCGGTACAATTATTGTTAACTTTATTAAAAATTAATTTCTATTTAAAAGATTTGATTGATTACCTCTAATAAAATCTCTACCTTTTATTGCCAAATTTTGAACCCAAAATTTTACTAACAAAATCAAATTAAACTCAAAACCAGTGTATGGTCCTCCCATTTAGGCTACGTCGAGTGCAATAAATTTTAGTGCATTTCAAGAATTCATTCAATTAGCGAATGCTAACAACACATTATGGAGAAATTGACGAATTCGTTTTTTTTTTTCTTGTTAAACCTGTTGGCATAATAACATGTACAAGGAGTTTTACAAATTACAGTAGCCGCATTTTTTTGTATTCCTTTTTGTTTGGACAAGTTATATTAAATGCCAAACCTTAACGTGCAAGTTTTGAAGCCTATCAAGCATTTAATTTTTTAGTTATACAAGAATTTGTTCACAAGGATTGGTTAGTCCAATAATTGGTCAAAAGTTACTTTAATCATCAAATTTCAAAGGCGAAAACAGACGGATATGATGTATGACCTTTTCACTATTAATCAAGGAGAAGAAATGAGCTGATTGGAAAACCTCTTTATCCAAATAAATAAATAAATGTGTTGAAATAATACGATTTGAATTTCTATAAGAGTTTTATCTTTCAAAAATATTTTGAAACATTAAAAAATTAAAATGGATTTAAATTATTAGTAATTTTAACTTTTAAATAATGAGACTATTAAATGTATTAGAATATAATAATTTCTAAGCTCTTTCAAAAGGTCACAAGATTCTTGAAGAAGAAAATAATCAATGTAGGAAAATGATAATTCAATGTGATTGAAAAATTAATCAAACATATATGCTATGCTATATCATAGTGGTGGTGCTAACGTTGCTTATACATTTCCATTTCCTTTCCTTATACATCTCTTGCTATTATTCCATAAACTAGATGACCTAGCTTTGATTTACTTTTAAAATTCAATGATACAAATCTAGAGAAGTTTCTTTTTCCAGTACTTTTTCAGCGTGTTTCAAAAGATATAATGACACATACTCCTTTTTCTCTTTAAAATTTTACTAAACCTAAAACTTGGTTTAAAATTTAATAAATAGAAGTATTATATATGCTGTATTTAATAATCTTATATTGCTTTGGAATCGAAATCAAATATAAGTTAAATATATTTTTCTCTTTCCACTGTCTAATATATTTTTTTTTTAAGAACAAAATGGTAAAACGTTCACATTTCAAAAACAGACAATACATTGTTTAACTCTAATAAAGTTATTTCAAAGTAAAAATTGGTACTTTATGTGATAACGAAAACGATATTCTAAAACCAAACATTTGTTTTCTAATACAATGTTAAAACGGTTCAAAATATGTACTTTGGTCAGCTTGGTCCTTATCGGAAAGAATGAAAAAGTAGTTTCTAAAAACAAATAAATTTATTTAGAAATAAGATAAAAAACAATTTAAATATATTTTTCTGTGTCAACTCTTTAAAAACATATTTTAAAAACAAAATTGTGATTAACATGTTTTGTAGACAAATTTGAGATTGGAACACAAGTCTTTTTTATTAAAAATTAATATAAAATATACATTAATGATAATAGAGGTCGCACTATTTGTTTTTAACTTCTTATCTAAATTCTTAGTGTCAATAGTATTCTTCCTGTTGAATCTTAAAATTTAGCAATGTGTAGTTTGTTGCAGATATAAATATATGATGAATTATACAGTGTTTTGTGTGATGATAATGGAGGTAGGTGTAGGTACATGTGTGTTGGTGATTGTATTGCAGGTCACATTTGTTTCCCACCCTGCAGACAAGGGAGGTCCCTCTTTCAAAGCTAGCTGTTGAAATTTCATGCAAAATATCAAACTGGTTTAAAGCTTGATTGGGAAAAGATCATCCATTTTCATATGGGTCATCTTTCTTTTGTTTTCTAATGAACATAGCTCACACATAATTTCAAAAGATAATAAAATAAGATTAATATGTGTGTTCCCGAACCCTAATTTCTGTCAGGCATGCATTTTTTAATATGAATCAATTTGGTGAGTAAATCTTATTTTCAGAACAGACTGAATCAAAGAGAGTCGTTAAAATTAACTATTATTTCCTTCTGTTTCTTTGATATCTCACTTTTTAATTTTTTATTTTAGTTTTATTAGAGGCTCACTTGCATATGGGATAACCTTGTACAAGTTTGTCTTAATCACTTTAGTCCTGTGATTGATGCTTATCATCTTTTAAGAACTACACTTGTTTTGGAATTATATATATGACAAACTAATTCATGAAGGTTGTGCAATTTTATTAAATTCATGACTTCAAGCATTGAAACAAAAAATCTTAATTTGTAATCATAAGGAAACCAAACTGGAAAAAGATGTGGAGTTCATATGTAGTCGTTGGAAAATTCAACAAGGGAAAAACAAGATAATTCTATAGTTTTTCTTTTGAAAGATTTATTCTTTTAGTATTATCCTATTTTATAAATTATTCTTAAACTAAAAATAATTATACTAGTAATATCCTTAGTATAAAAAAATCACAGTAAATAGTCTCTAAGAGCTAGTTATCATTTATGCACATTTTCTTTTGATTTTTTTTCTTTTATTATTTTTTTAAAACTGAATTTTCAAAATGTTCCACCCAAATCAGAAATTTACATCTTTCAGGATATTATAATAAAATAAAATTTGAAACTGATATACTATAAAATTGAAATCAAACATATGAGTTTTAAAAGCTTAAAAATACAAAGAAAATTTTAACTCGATGAACTTGAAATTGATATTTTATTAAGTAAGTCAAAATGAAAACATAAAAATGATACTCAAAATGAAAATGGTATACATTACAAATTAAAATCTGTCATCGAGTTCATTTCAAGTTAATTCATAGCTCCAATTATTGACAAAATTTACACAATGTAAAAACTGATTTTGAATCGATTGAAAATAAAATTATTCGGTTAAAACTTGAAATTAATGACAATTTAATCAAATAACATGACTAGAAAACATGGTTATGATTTTCAAATTCAAAAGACTCAAGTGCAGAAGAAATAACTGAATAAAAATGATCAAAAATTCAAAACAGAAGCAAGCACGGATACAAGTATAGATTCCTAAACAATGAACCCAAGAGGTTTATGGAGAACAATAATTTGAACCTCCATTTTTCTTTGAAACTAACACAACAGATTTAATCGAAAAACAATTTCAAGACAATTAAAAAGAGTGTAGAGACAACATGAAGAGTGAAGGAATAAAGAATTAGCTCATAATGATCGTGATTTGAGTTAGTTCTGAAAATTATTTTATAACAACCTGCTCGCCATGATATAGCCCGAGTGAGGTAGATTTCTAAGAGGGTTAGAGAAAGCTACCAAGAACCTCTAGCTAATGAACCTCAAAGAATGAAAAGTTATCACACCAATAACATTTGAACCAACTATATAAGGGATCAACACCACTCTTTACCCAAAACTTGGGCTCTGGTAAGCCAACTATATAAGGGATCGACACCACTCTTTACCCAAAACCTTAAGGCAATGAGCTAATGGGTCTTTCATCTTTATATACTGCTCTACTTTCTCATTTTTATCCAATGTGGGACTTGGACTCACACTTGGATTCCCAACAGCGTAACCTTCAATAAGGAGCTCGGTAGCCCAACCTTCAGTATGGCAACTCGGCCATCAGGATGGAGCTTGGATGGAGGTAAAAGAGGTTGGTTGGAATTAGAGGAATCCGATAAGTCAGCTTAGGAGCCCAATTAGAAACAGGAGAACCCAACAGGTTGACCTAGGAGTTCGCCTGAAAGCAGGAGAACTCAACAGGTGGGCTTAGGAGCTTGGTTGGAAACAGGAAAGCCCAACAAGTTGGCTTGTGAGCTTGACTGACAACAAAAGAGCCCAATTGGAAACAAGGGAACTCAACCAAAAACAAGGGAACTCAACCAGAAATAGAAGAGCTTGGTTTGGACGTATACTTTACATAGTTAAGAGAAACCAAAACTATTGGACTTAATACAATCCATCAAATCTTAACATCTTCCTTGACCCATGTCATTAGTAGTTGTATCCGATTAAGCTCACTTATCTCAGTTTCTTCCCAACTTTCTTGTATCTTCTTGGTCATGCTCCTAGTAATAGGTCCTCTAGTTGGACCTATGTCATTGTTTCAATTGTTAAATTTCTTAGTTATTTAAAGGCTTTAGTTTATTTAGAGACTTGTATAATGAATTGAGTTGTCTAATATTTAAGGTTGTTTAACATCTAAGGTGATCTAATAAATTAGGTCTCTTCTAATTGTACTCGTCTAATATGCATTGAATCGTCTACTACTTAGCTTAGATGAAAAGATTTTGTCTATTGCATATCTGATAGACTTCCAACTAATATAAACACTTATAAAACATAAATATTTAAACATATGAAAACACTTTTTCATAATATATACTTTAAGAAAATAAATAAATCAAGTTTTTAATAAAATAAAACTTCATTAATACATGCTAAAAAAATTTTAAAGGTTTTCATCAAATTTTTAAAATTAAAATTCATTTTAAATTTGTTTACCTATTTTGCCTCTTTATTTGTTTAGTTTTTCCCAGGTTTCCACTCTACTATGGATTCACCTTCTAAACGTCTACCTGATGGCTCCAAAAGATTTCGGATTCCACATTTACGTAGTAAGGAGGCAATGTT
This sequence comes from Vigna umbellata, assembly GCF_029865625.1. Classification (NCBI taxonomy): domain Eukaryota; kingdom Viridiplantae; phylum Streptophyta; class Magnoliopsida; order Fabales; family Fabaceae; genus Vigna; species Vigna umbellata. Next base: position 15,444,060 of record NC_142169.1, on the reverse strand, counting down.
ACTCGTTTTACCCTATCTCTTTTCTTGGCTTATGGAAAAAGTTAAAAGCTTATTACTAGGAATCTTGGCTTGTGTGGAAAAGTCAAAAGTGTATTATTAGGAATCTTGTGATCGGTAATTTAGAAGGATCACATGTGTTCTCAAGTGAATTGGTGTTTGTTTCAATCCTCCTTATAAAAGAATTTTTTTTTTTCAATATTTAGAACTATCATAGTCTTCTTAACCCATGTCATATATATTTTTTGCATTTTTACTTGCAATAATGTTATTTTCAACTATTTTATTTTGTTGCAGTCCCATAAACTTGAGAAAAATGAAATAGGATGGAGAGAAAATATTGCCATGTGTTTCTAGATGATAATTGTATTCCTTAAACTCATTATCTAATGCATACATGTGCAATGTGTTCTTATGTAAATTTCATACGCATTATGCATCCTTTAGTTACAGAACAAATTATAACTTTTCATGTGAACCTCTAAAGTTGTCACTTTAAAACTGTTTGGTCAAAGAGATATATGTTTCATGTTTAACACATTGGTGTATGATGTTTGAAAGACTTTCTCACTCATTCGGTGTGGTGGGACAGTAACCTACAAGTGTTAATATTTAGGGTTTTCAGTTTCTTTTTTTCATACAAGAATTATTTATATTTGAAAACGATTATATTTTATTTTCTATATAAAGTTTTGGTTCATTTTGATTACTTTATATTAATGGATGAATTTTTTTCATTTGTACTTTAATTTATATATATTTTCATTATTGGTTTTATTAAAATATAATAATATTTTTTATTGTTATCAATAAAAAACAGGAAATATATTCCCGTTGACTGTATGGACATGAATAAGCTATTTTAAATTTCAAGTTTTTTATGTATAGATAAATTGGCGAGTAACTTAAATACCTCTAAATTTTTAATTTGTAAATTGTTTTACTACGGCTTTTCAAATTTGTAGATAATTATTACATATGTTACTTACATATTTTCCTTTGTAGATAAGCATAAATAATTAAGTTTTATCCTCAAATATCCATATCTAATTTTATTTCAAGCAACACTCAAAAAGCGCAAAAAGGTTCCATTATAGTATATATTCCAACAAATACTGTTTTACTTTTAATTCTATTTATATAAATACACAATGCCATCCCAGCAAATTCTCTTTATTTGTTTTTCTTATATTAAAATATGTATTTTTTAATCACAAAGTTATTGATGATTTTTTTCAAGTAACTTCTAATAATTTACAAATAGGAGTTTAAAAAAGAATTTGTCAACTCAATAAGAAAACAAAAATCACTTCTTAAAAAACTTAGTTAGGAAGGATTATTACCAAAAAAAGTTCTCTCTTAAACTAGAAGATTTAGGTAGACCATATAGTATTCAATATTTTATCTCAAGATTTTATGCACATTCCCTTTTGCGTGTAAAGTCCATATTTTCTTATTGGATCAATAGTCTTTGCATTGCATGAGATGGAATGTGTCATTTTATAAATATGTAGTAAACTCTTTTACAAAGTTAGTTTTTGGACTTTTATGATATTTGTTGTTTAACATAAATTGTTAAATTGTTATATCTCAAATAGGAATGACAATCAATTAGATCAAACACAGATAATTTATTCCTCTATTTGCAAAAGAAAATATATACCACTATCTATTTATTACCCGCACAAATACCTATATAAAAATATTCACATGTATTTTAAAACTCTGTGATACTCACGGTGAATATTTACAAAATTATATTTTATAAATAAAATTTAAATAAAATTACAAAAAATAAAATAAAATATAATATAAATTAAATTAAATATAAATATAAATTTAATTTTAATTAAAAAAAATTTAGTTTGAAAAATATAAATTAATTTTAATTAAATTTAACTTAATAAAATATAAATTAAATTTTTATTTTTATTTTTTATGGATAGTAGATACTTACATATACAGATAATATAATATCTGTATCCGATCCGTTTACAAATGAGTATTAAAATATTTGCTATTTACGCGAATAATAAATATTTATAAATAACAATTATCCATCGCGATTTTATTTGTGGATACTTTGCGGAAAGGTATTATGTCCTTTCTAATCCCAAATTTTCAATTTAAGGATTATATGGTGTACATAATCATCTTCAAGAAAACATGAAGGAGATTATTCAATCAAAAGCATATATAAAATATCACAAAATATATTAAAGATCTTACAAGTAGCTTATATTTATATTTTTAAGCAATTTTATTTAAATTTTAAAAAAATAAGATATTTGTAAACATCAAAGATAAAACATATGTGAGTACCTTTCTTATAAACATTCAGTATAAGAATTGAAACATATGTTTTAGATGGAATAGATAACGAATAAGTTCCACCTAGTCCCAATTCATTATGATCCCTTTCTATACACTTGGATTGTCAAACATTTATAAATGTGTTTTATTTATTCATAGTAACCTAGTTTCAGTAACAGATACAGAGTGAATGATTGTATTACAATGTATGATCCATTCTTGAAATATCTTTTACCTCGTTATATTTGAGATTTTAAATTGATAAATTTGAATTGCTAACTATAATTCTTCAAATTTAGTTATATTTATTAACATCGAAATATATTCATAAAAGTTTTGGTATTAAACTTAGATTTTGAGTATTGGATCAAACGAGTCTAACATCTGTTTGATATCATTTTTATTCTTATAATTGAAACAAGCTTGAGTCTTCAAAATACCTTATTTCCTTGGCTACCTCATTCTAACATAGGATTGAATAATTTAAAAGATAACATTAACACCCTATTCTAACTTTATGGTTTATATTAACACAATATTCAAGCCATTAAACTAGCAATATTTTTGGTTATTTGGTTTGAAGGCTGAAACATTTGATACAGTTTTGCTCTTAAAAGAGATTTTAAAATATCAAAGAAGAAATGCATATTTAAGTTATCTTTAATCCCGACTTGTAAATCATGTGGGATTATTGTTGTAAGGAGAAGTGGATTTCCAATATGTTTCTTCTTGAAACTCAAAGCTTTTGTACTAGGAGATTCACTTCAAAATGACTCTGTCCAAATCTGATAAGGATATATAATTATGTATATATCCATAAGATTAGATAATAAATAATACTTATCAAACTCTATTATATTTTAAAGATATTATAGTATAATATCTTATATAATAATTTATTATCTAATATCTCCAAAGATATACTTAATTATCTTTAAGCAAAATAATCTTTTTAATACATTTGTTTACTAATGGCCTAGAAAGTCTATAAATGCAACATCACACCACATAAATTACAAAATCAACTATCATACTTAACTCTCTTACTCTATTATTTATACACATCCCTTAAATTGTTCAAATATGTGAGATAATACAAGATATTCATGTTAAATCAATTATTTCCACAAAAATAGTCCATTTTTCAATAAAATTTTAGAATTTTTGCATATGAATTTTGATATTATAATCCCACCAAATTTGCAACAATTTATTATAGTAATTACTTTGTGATGAGTAGATCTACAAGTGTTTCACAAGTGTTTTGTGTTTTCTATCATCAAGTGTTTTGTGTTTTCTATAAATTCCACAAGTGTTTTGTGTTTTCTATCATCAAAATACTTTATTCTACAATATGTTATATCATCAGAGTTTAGGAGAGTGGGGTTTGAAACTCAAAAACACATTAAAGGATTTCCAAAACAATGACAATGACTAAAGGTTAGTCCTTATTTCCTTTTTTCTTTATATTTTATCTTGGTATCAAAGCTAGGTTAAATACCTTTGTCTTATTTTGAATCTATCACGAATATCATTTTTGGATTTTTGTTTGTGTGTTTTCTTTTGCGTTTGATGTCAAGCCTCACACTATCAACATTGGGAGATATTTCGTCATTGCCGAGGTGGCATTAACCCACGGTTGTATGTTGCTCGTATAGGTATAAAGGTCTCACAACATCGACACTACGACCCTTTGAGACTTCGCCAAAATTGCTTTAAAGAGTCCGAGATATGTTTTGTATACTTGTGTACTTCTGAACATTGTCTTTTCTTATTGGAAATGACATAATTTTTTAGATAATGGGTGTGATGTTGTTTTAAGCTTGAAAATGAATCAAATTACACCTTTTATTTTTGTTAAAAATAATAAGAAATGTATAATTTTGTTTTATATTTGTGAAATATAAATATTTTAATGTGAAATATTTTTTGTTGTGGTGATCAAGTAGTATAGTTGTTTGAAATACAATATGGGTTTAATAAGGATTGACATATGATGTTTCTATTTTGGATTTATTTCATAAAAGAACTCCTTCCAATATAATTGAAGTAAATATAACTATTTGATTTTGTACCAAACCAACAATTCAGTACAAAAGCATATGGTTGGACACATTTTTTTTGGTAAAAAAATTAAAGTTTTGAACTTGTTACTTGATTACATCATATTTTCTTACTATGCCTTATAAATATGCTCCTTTTAAAATTTCTTAGAGTACACATGAGGGTAAGTGGTCTATTAATGCATTGTTGACTATGTATGTTCAAGAAGAAGAAAGATTGATAATTGAGGAAGGTGAAATGGAGAACTTGACTACTTCTCTTAAGGATAATAAGAATTAGCTTAATCAAAAGGGAAAAATGTTTGCTAAGATAGTTATAAGGAATGAGCCCAAGTGTTTCTTCTATAAGAGAAGGGACATGTGAAGAAGGATTGTCCAAAGTTTAAGAATTGACTAGAGAATAAAGGTAATTATTTTTTCCCTGTTTGTTATGAATCTAATATGACTAGTATTAATCATAACACATGGTGGATTGATTTTGAATATGCAATCCATGTTTGTAATACCATACAAGGTGTGCAAAACCTAATGAGACCAATGGAAAGTGAACATTGCATCAACTCAAGAAGCAAAATAAGTTTACATGTGCAGGTTATTGGGACATGTAGTCTAGTTTTAAGTTGTGGTTTTATTTTTGTGTTTGGAAAAGGTCTTTTATGTTCTAGTTTTATTTAGAACTTAATTTCCATTTCGCAACTTGCACCTTTGGGTTTTTCTTTAATTTTATGGATTATAGTTTTTTGGTGAATTTTATGATGGTCTTTACTCCAATAAATTACAAAATCACATTGCTTATAGTTCAATGCATGTTTCTACTAGGCTAAAACAATGTGTTGTGAATGAGAATTCCTCTATATTATAACATTGAAGATTAAGACATATATCCATTAAGAAAATCAAGCAATTAATAAATGATGGAGTACTTAATACTTTAGATTTGCTAATTTTGAGACTTGTAAGGATTGCATTAAGCGTAAGAAAAGTAACAAGTTGAAAAAGAATGTTAAAAGGACTTCAAAACTACTAGAAATAATTCATACAGATATTTGTGAATGTAAGTAATCTGAGATACTTCATCACCTTTATAGATGATTACTCACAATATACGAATCATTACTTACTTTGTTCTAAGTATGAAGCTTCAAATGCCTTTAAAATTTTTTAAGGTTGAAGTAGAGTTATAGTGAGGAGAACAACTTAAGATTGTGAGACAGGATAGAGGTAGAGAGTATTATGGTAGATACACTATGAGTGGACAAACACTTGGTACATTTACAAAATTTCTTGATGAACATGGGATTGTTACCAAATACACTATGCCTGGTTCTCTGGATCATAATTATGTGGCAGAAGAAATCAAACTTTAATGGATATAGTAAGAAGCATAAGGAATAATGCAAAGCTTCTTAAGTTCTTGCTAGAGAGTATTATGGTAGATACATTATGAGTGGACAAACACTTGGTCTGCTTACAAAATTTCTTCAAGAACGTGGGATACATTATGCCTAGTTTTCTAGATAATAATTGTATGACAAAAAAGAAGAAATCAAACTTTAATGAAAATGGTAAGAAGCATGAGGAGTAATGCAAAGCTTCCTAAATTCTTGTGAATTGAAGCACTTAAGACGATTTTGTATATAGTGAACCGAATTCCAACCAAGGTTGTTTTAAGAACAACTTTTGAGTTATTCAAAGGTTGGAAACCCAGCTTATGAAACATAACATTTGGGGATGCCCATTTAAAGTGACATTTTATAACCGATAAGAGAAGAAACTAGACCCTAAGACTATCAGTTTATATATTGGATATGCTAAAAAAAATACAAATGTTGTAATTTTTACTATCCATCTCATAACACTAGAATTCCAGAATCAAGGAGTGTAAAGTTTCTTGTAAATGACTTGATTAGTGGGAGTTATTTAATTCAAAATAATCACAATGAAACATGAAAGATTCCTCTCTAATGATGGTGAACACTTATTTTTTAAGCTTAACAAATCCATCTATGGTTTGAAACAAACTTCACATAAATGATATTTAAAATTTCATGAAGTTATTTATTCATTTGATTTTGAATGAAACATGATGCATCGATGTATATATTAGAAGGCTAGTGAGAGTAAGATTTGTTTTCTTGTTTTATACGTGGATGACATTTTGCTTGAAACTAATAACAAAGGAATGTTATATGAGGTGAAATAGATTCTCTCAAAGAACTTTGATATGAAAGATATGGGTGAGACATCTTTACGTCGTAGACATTAAGATCCATAGAGAAAAATCTTGAAGTATTTTTGGTTTATCACAAGAGCCATATATCAACAAAGTTTTAGAGTGGTTTAATATGAAAAATTGTTCACCAAATGTAGCTCCTAGTATGAAGGATGATAAGCTTGAGTTGGATTAAAGTTTCAAAATGATATTGAATGGGAATAGATGTAGAGTGATTCATATACTTCAACTATTGGAAGTCTAGTGTATGCTCATGTTTGCACTAGACCTGACATTGCATTTATAGTTTGAGTTTTGGGAAGATATAAGAGTAATCCAAGTGTTGACCACTAGAAAGCTAATGAGATATCTTCAAGGAATAAATGATTTCATGCTCATATCCAGAAAAATTGATACTTTGAAAGTGATGAAGTACTTCGATTCAAACTTTGTTGGTTGCATTGATATTAAAAAATCAATATCTGGTTATATCTCAGTGAAACTATACTTGGAAAAATAAACTTTGACCACTACTTCCACTATGAAGGTTGAGTTCGTCTCTTATTTTGATGTTACCTTTCATGTTGTGTGGTTAAAAAGTTTTATATTTACAACAATTAATTGTAACAATTAGAGTCCTATAAATTATACATATATTTTATCTTTATATAATTAAATCTTTTTTTCTATTGTATACTATTATATTATATTATAAAAGTGAGAGTTTAAAACTAAAAAACACATTAAAAAACTTAAAAGAAAAAAATTAAAAAAATTAAAAAAAATATTAAAATATTTTTGTGACAGGACAATGACTAAAAGTTAATATATATTTTTTATAATTTTTCATTTTCTTTATGTAAATCTTCTTGAAACTGAGAACTTTTTCATCAAAATCAATGACCTAACATTTTAGAGTCTCATAATTCACCTCAAGAGATATCTAAATCAAATATGATAAAAACATTAACTCAACTTTGAGAATCTCATAGTTTACCTTGAAGACATATGGACCAAATAGGAGAAGAACAACTACAAATGAAGCTATATTAATCAAATAAAGCTTTTTCTTATCTCAAAGAATTCCATGCAAGGTAACCCTGACCTCTTTATAGGATCAAACGAAACATGTTACTCTAAAAACTAAAACTGGCTGAGCCTCAAGTCCATGACGACAAACACATAAATTAGACAGATCAATTATTTAATTATAAATGTACAAATCATGCACGACACGAACCTGTCACACGTACGTACGTACACCTTCCTTGTTAAGTTTCTCAAGTTTCATTTGTCATCATCATTATTAATCAATTATACTTATCACTACTATATAATAACACCTTATGATATGGATATCGTTTTCCACGCTCAATAAAAAAAACAGTACAACTTTTATGGAGGAGAAATTTGAGCTGTTCCTGTCACTGTTTGAAGCTGTTGTTGCCATGCCCTCTCCACTCAAAATGGTGATGTAATTTCGTGAAACAACAGACAAATGTGCATCCCTCGTAGCTTCCTTGCATTACCTTCTCTATCAATCTATCACTTTATCCAACATATCCTATTTTATTTTTTTCTGTCATAGTTTCCCTCTTCTGTCCTGTTTCTTTTTCAAAAATGACACAACGTTCCAGAAGCATAACTTTTCCACTATGTGACTATATATCTATGTAGTTTATTCTTTTTTCTACGCATCATGGTGTTTTCTTTTCTAATAGAAATCTTTGATGATGGTTTTGATCCTTGGTTAATGTTGATACAATGTCAGAAACGTTTTTTTGTAGAATTTGGATACGAACCCATTTATTTGTGCTTTACCAAAGGAATATTTTCATTTTATAAACTTGTTTAAAAGAATTTATAATGTAGAACTCTTTCGAGACTTGAATATATTTTCATTCTAACAAAATTTCCAAATTTTGTATTTGACTTTAATACATATTTTCTCACATTTAGTTTATCTATATTTTCTTTTATAATTTCGTATTGTATAGACATATGTCACTGTAAGATAAGAAAAAAACATATTGGTATTATGAAAGAAAATATTTAAATATAACAGAAATATTTTAGCAATTATTTGAAAAAATCAATAAAATAAAGGTATAATGATACAATTGGTCATTATTTTTTTTAACTTTTTTTTTTCAGATAGATCATTCACCTTTCTTTTGTCTGAATTTTTATTTTTGAGAAATTGAAATAATTATATATATATATATATATATATTGATTTTTTTCAAAAATTTTAAATATTTTTAATTATATTTTTTAATTTTTTAATTTTTAAAAAACATAAAAAAATTGTCACATGTCAAGTATTTTTTTAATTTTTATTTTTTACTAAACTACAAAATTTGAAAAATCCACATTAATGTATCATATCACTATTAAACTGTTATAAGTATTTTAAAAAAATACTGTTATAAGTATTTTTAAAAAATATAATTAATATTTATATAATTAATTATTATCAATGAAAATATGGAATAACACTTAAATCAAGATGTTTTTGGTTGGGACTGTTTGATATGTAGGTAATTTTATCACAGTTAACTATTTTACCACTGCAACCTTCTCTACTATTTCTTATTGCCTTAAACACTAGTAAACAGGTTATGCGATAAATCCCCCTTTAATATTAAAGGAGTTTGTTTATTTTCAGTGTAATTTCTTAAATTCAAGTTTTCCAAAAATGTCTAAAAGCCCTATGGGTCAACCTATAGGTTTTTTCTATAAACATGAAAAACAAAAATATTATTTTTAAAAATATATTATTGATTTTTAGTTTAGGTTGATTTGTCTTACCTTTGGGTTTGAATAGACTTGTTCCAATCTTTAGTTAAATCGGTTGAAGTTGATCATCAACTTAAGATGACCACCTCAATCTCTGATCTAAGTCGAGTGAAATTTGATCATATTTTGGTCGGTCTGACTTAGTTGAATTTGGTCAAATTTCAATCAAGGTTGACTTGATCAAATTTTAGTTGGGTCTGCTCAACTAAATTTTGAAACATTTTAGTTGGGATCGACTTGCCAGAATTTCAGTTGTGGCCCTCAGTCAAATTCGATCGAGTTTTGGTTAGGGTGACTCATCCAAATTCGACAAAATTTTGGTCGTGGCCGACTCGATCAAAATTTGCCAAATTTTAGTCAAGGTCAACTTGACCAAATTTCATTCGAGGTCAATTCAGTTGAATTTGACCAAATTTTTGTTGTGGCCGACTCGGTTAAATTCGACCAAATTTCAGCCAGGGTTGACCTAGTAATATTCAATTGAATTTTGATTTTGGACAATTTGGACGAATTTGGAAGAATTTTGGCTAGGGTAGCTTTGCAGAATTGTAGTCAAGGACAGTTGTGTCAAATTTGGATAAGGCTAACTTAGTTAGTATTCAGCCAAATTTTGGACAAAGTCGACTCGGTTGAATTCAAACAAATTTTTGTTGGGGTCGACTCAGTTGAATTCGACCAAATTTCAGTCGTGGCTTATTCGGTCAAACTCAACCAAATTTCAACTGGGGTCGTCTCAATTGAATTCCAATTGGGGCCAACTTGATCAAATTCGAACAAATTTTAGATATTGCCTACTCGATCAATTTGTCCAAATTTCGATTATGGCTGACTTGGCCAAATTCGTCCAAATTTTGGACGGGTTGACTCGACTAACTTCAGCCAAATCTCTCCCCAAACTAACTCAAATGAATTTGGGTTGGGGCCGACCTAGTGAAATTCGACCAAATTTTTGTTGTGGCTTAACTTCTCGAATTTGACCAAATTTCGGTCGTGGCGTAATTTAGCAAAACTTCGACTCTGGCGTGATCTGACTCATAACTAATAAGGATGAGACTTTTAATGCTTTTTGCGAACCCTGTAAGAGGATAAAGACAGAAAAGAATTTAAAAATCATGTTTATCTAAAGTGATCATGGAGGAGAATTTGAAAATGAGCTTTTAAAAACTTTTGCGAAAACTCTTGCATTAAACACAATTTTTCAACTCTATGAACTCCACAACATAATGGAGTGGTTGAGAGGAAAAACAGATCTTTACAAGAAATGGCAATAACTATGTTGAATGGTTTCAACTCTCCTAAACACTTTTGGGAAAAAGCAGTGAACATTGTCTGCTATGTTCAAAACAGAGTTTATATCAGATTAATCCTCAACAAAACACCTTATGAATTATGGAAGGACAAAAGGCTAAATGTTTCGTATTTTCATCCTTTTGGTTGTTAATGTTCTATTCTAAACACCAAGGATAACCCAGGAAAGTTTGATTTTAGTAGTGATGAAGGGATCATGCCGGACTACTCAGAAACATCAAGGGCATTTAGAGTCTACAACTTTAGAACCTTGAGAGTTGAATAAGCCATTCATGTGAAATTTAACCATGAGCCTAACCAAAATAACTCAGAGCTAGACAACTCCTGAACTAAAATGAAGGTAAACGATAATTTGTCCGAGGTAAATGCATCAGAAAACCCCAACGAAGAAATCGAGAGTCAACATGAAGAGCCACTCAACGATACTAGTGAAGAAAGAAGAGAACCAAGCAGCCTACATCGTTTGATCACCAAGGACCATCCTTAAGAGAAAATCATTGGAAATCTGAATGAGCATCTGAGAAGAAGATCGTATCACAAACCCCTTACCAATTCTCTCATCTTTTAAATTGAGTCACTAAATGTCAATCAGACTCTTGAAGACAACTCTTGGGTTGAAGTTATGAAAGAAGAACTTGATCAATTCAAGAAAAATGAAGTATAGGAACTTGTTGAGTTACCCCATGAAAAGCATGTAGTCGGAGCTAAATGGGTTTGTCACAACAAGCTATGAGAAAGGAAATGTGATCAGAAACAAAGCAAGACTTGTTGCGAAGAGCTATTCTCAAGAAGAAGGAATCGCCTACACAGAAACCTATGCTCATGTAGCAAGGTTAGAAGTCATTCGCATTCTCCTATCATTTGCGTCATTCAAAAAAATCAAGTTATATCAATTGGACGTTAAGAGTGCATTCCTAAATGGTGACATTAAGGAAGAAGTATATTTGGAACAACCTCCAAGATTTGAATGTCAAACGAATCCCACATATATCTTCAGAATTAACAAAGCATTATATGGTTTAAAGCAAGCTTCTAGAGCTTGGTATGATTGGTTAAGTCTCTTCCTTATAAAGAATGATTTCACGAGAGGTCCAGTAGACATCACACTCTTCAAAAAAAAATGTCAATCAAAACTTTATCATCATTCAGATATATGTTGATGACATTATCTTTGGTGCTACTAATGGAAAATTATGTCAAGACTTCTCGATCATGAAACAAGAAGAATTCGATATAAGTAGGGGTTTACCCACTCGTACCCTTCCTTCTTAAGTAATTGGAACTCAACATACTCCTTAGTGGGTTCCTCCTTATTCTCTATAATTACATCCATCTCCACCCCTATGTCAAGGGATGTTGAAGCATCTGATGACATTGAAACTCGACTACCAACATTATTGTTGCTATCTGATTTCTCTCTAAAACTCATGTTTAGTTCAATATATGACATAGCTTTGAACTTTGAAGTAATTGGCTTTTCAAGTAATTAGCTTTTGAAAGGATGATTTTTTCTAACAGGTGTCAGTACTAGAGTGATCTCTCCAAAACTTTGGTGCTCAATATAGGTCAAAGAAATCCGCTGTTTATAAGAAATTTCTTAATGGTTTACCTCCCCACCTCTCCCCCTTAATTGTTGGATCCCTTCAAATCTAAGGGCTAAGGGTCGTGACTTTGTCCCTTCTAAGTAATCTAAGTAATCTAAGTAATGCATTGTTTCGTGTGCAACATATCAATTGCACCTCCCTCACCACATCATATTTGGCACCTAATCATTACAACCTCTTTATCGCTACGTTTCTCGAGGTTATGTGCCACCACACTTGTAAATTATGACTAAAGATACACATTTTCTTTGCAACACTCTGCATGACAACTACCGAGTACCAATATCATGGTTGACAAGTCAGAAGTTGATGACCGAGTACCGACTACTCAAATTAACCTAAAATTTTACCTTGTAATAAAAAATAAATACGATAGCATAAAAACGGAATTGAACTTTTGAACTCATTCGAAAATAAATTTGTAAATTCGAAAACGTTAATTACTAAAAGAGTAAATATTTTAACTAAATATTAAAATAAATCTATTTAAAATAAATAGATAAAATAATAAAATCTTATACTAATTATATAAATTAGATATATAATAAAAAATAAAACACATTAATTCTTTCTAAAAAATTAAAATTATTGTACTATTTAATTTTATACAATTTAAACGAAGAGAACTTACGTAAAATTACAGAAGATAACTCTAGTTTGTACAAAATATTTAATTCGTTTTACCTTTCTATGTCTTCTCCTGTTAATACATAAATAGATTATTACAAACGTAATATTGATCTTATACTTTCTAAAGTAAGTCCTTAATCAAAATCATATAATATTAATACCATTATATATATATATATATATATATATATATATATATATATATATATATATATATTGAAGAAATTATATATGAAATGGAATATTCACTATATGTGCAATCAAAGTAGCTATTAAAAATATTTCATACCAATCATATGCTTAAAAAATTAATTTGTGAAACCAAACCTGAGCAATCCATCTTTGTCCTTACTTGCTAGTAACGCAATCCTCTATTTCGTGAGTAATTATTGTGCTCTCCAAGAATTGCATATGACCAAAATATCCATTTTTAAAACTTCACTATGCATGGCCAAAAGGGTCATTCTTGATCAGTCTCACCATTTCCTCCAATCAATTAAAGCAATTTCGCAATTCCATTTAGCAATGCTTCAATCTAATCTCATTATTGTGATATGCTATGAAGAAGCAGAAAATTTGACTTGTCCCATCCAACCTAATTCACTAGAAACATATGGATGATTTAAAACAAAACCATACCTTAATACAATCTTGAAATGTAATTAGAAATCATATCGGATGTAATATCAAACTAGTCTTATAAGGATAGTATAATTAAACTCACAAAATCCACTGCATTTTGATTAGGTCTTATTTCTCTTATAATTCAATAGTACATTCAACTTACCTATCCGTTATTGGAATAAGCATTTATGATCAAGATTCAATATATTATATCACCAATTTTAACAATTAAATATTATTTCTTTTACTAAATTATTAATAGCATTATATACTTGTATATATTTTTATGTATTTCTGCTTGCACATAAGTGATTTGAATTGAATTGAAATAGAGACTAGCATAATAAGAAGTATTTAAAGTTAGGAGTGGAAGAAAATGACTAGTCTAACTTCAAGGAGAAGTGAGAGCACCCGACCTCAAAAGAAAGGTTCTTATGAAAGAGTTTAAAGAAGAATACTAAGATGAACATGAGAGTGTGAAAACATATAACATCAATCTCATATAGGATTTAAAAGTACAAAAATATGAACATTACATGGTTATTTACATGAAGAGATTAACCTAATGAAGGTATCAAAATTCAAACTTGAAATTCAAATTCAAGAACCAATTCTTCTCTCGCATGTACTAAACGTGCATCAACTTCTCTAGATAATGTTCTAGCTAATGTGCTATTGGATCTAGCATATTTAGCATTTGCAAAATGTGTTTTAAATGGCTAATTAGAGAGAAGCTTTTCTATGTGTGCAACACATGGATAAAAGAGTATACTAATTAGGAATTTTAAGACACATTCAAGTTACATGTGGATTTAGGCCTAATTTACACACATTATCAAACACAAGTCCACCTATATTACTTAACTCAACTACAAGCACAACTTATTCCTATTATAAACAATGGAGTGACCTAATGTTTAATTTCACTAAGTGGTGGCGTATCTTAATCCTTTTATCTTTAGTATAGGCATAATCATCATGAATTATTCTAGCTATGGCTTAGTGATGGGTCTGTGGTTCAGACTTCTTCATCCCTTCTCTTTTGAGAAAGATTTTCCCTCAAATTTTTAGGTTTTGCCTCATTGTCTCTTTTCTATGCAAAAGGTGTAATATCACAAACATCAAGCATATGTAATATATATGCATTAACATTATCAAGCTTGTGACAATTAATTGTTGCAACTGCAGCTATGGTCTCAATGTTGATGATTACTTCTTTTCCAATCACATTTGATGCCAAGTTATCATTCTTTTTTTGCACATACTTGCAAAACTGCCTTATTAGTTCACGCAGGTATTGGCTCATCCCATAAGAAAAAAATTGTGATTATTTTCAACATTAGACAAAATATCATGACCATGTGTTTGGAGTTCATCTAGATTTACCTAGTCCCCAAGGTCGATTCTTCTGGGTTAGGTGCACATAATACTTACACGTTTGGAGTTCATCTAGATTTGCTTGTCTTTAATACTTTATCTTGTTATTTAGAATATGTTGCGATTGTAATTAGTATATGAGAAAATAGAGTTTTAAGTTCAAAACTTTGAAGATGTAGGAGTTACAATGGAATGATTGTTAAGAAGTGAACTTTAAACCTAACTTAGCCCCACAAAACCAACTTATATGGTGAGGTTTGCACCCACTTATATACTCTAAATTGGTCTTATTTCTAGTCGATGTGGGACTTCTAACACATCCCTCACGTCCTGGTATATACATCTGATAGCGACCCGATAACGGGTAGAACAATATGTCCAACAAACAACAAATATCGCTAAGATAGGTCTAATACCATGTTAAGAAGTGAACTTTAAGTTTAACTCAACCCCACAAAAATTGGCTTGTAAAGTAAGATTTGCACCCATTTATATACTATAAATTGGCCTTTATCTCTAGTCAATGTGAAACTTCCAACAATAATAAAAAAATATGAAAATCGAAGTCTTTCTTCAAGAAAAATAATCATAATAGACTTATACAAATATTTTGTTTCCAGAAAATAGATTTTGACACTGTGCACCAACAATTCATCCTTTATTAAGAAAAGTAAATAGAAATGAAGGATAATTTTGTCATTATATTATTTAAAGTTAATCGTATAAACAATTATAAACTTGTTCTAATATGTAAGTATAGTTACTTTAATCTTCAAAAATTAAAAAAAAAAGGTGAAAAAAATATTTATTTATATTAAAAAGGTTAAATCAGTCTTATTTAATATATTTGTTTTTTCTTCTTCTCACAAATATAGATATAATTTTACACATAAAAATTAATTTTAACTTTTCCCTAATAAATTTAAAAGCTCTTACTTTCTATTTTATTTTTTCCTTCCAAAATTAAAAAAAAAAACACACAAGAAAACACAAATTTTATGAAACTAAGAAGACAAATGCGAATTTAAATTGAAGAGAGACTTATCAAGAGAGCCGAGCTCAACTGGTTGACCAAGGATTCCTAGGTTGTTTCGGACTCTTGCATTAAGATGAGAATTATAAAATTTTTCTAACGTAAAACAGTTGTAAGTATGGACTAAATATGATATTTCAATATATTTATTTTTCGTTTGGGAGTCAGAACTCTTGGATTTGGCCACATAACCGTATTCTCAACTAAGTAAATACAGCTTTGGCCAAAAGTGCAAATTCCAGGTTACAAATACCACCTCACTTGTCTTCAAAACAGTAAAAACAGTGCCACAAAGCTATTGAACCTAAAAATATGCTGCTTTATTACTTCCAAACACACCATTAGACCTGGTCTACCTGGCGTACACCCATTCAGGAAAAGACCTACAGCTATAAAAGATATACTGCTTAAGAAATAAGGAATGATCACACCTTTATGGTTACATTTACCATAATTAACAAATTAATCTTTACATATTTATTATTAATTCACTGTATTTGAAAAATTGAGAAAAATTATTGATTTAACTTTCAGAGTGTTTTTATATGAACCCATCCTATAACTCCTCTAAGGAAGAAGGAGTGGTATTTAAAGAAGGGAGGACCCACCGTCCGATCGGATCTATGTCACTGAACACAATAGAAGTTATGCCACTCTCACCTTTGTGTATATATTTTCCTAACAACATCACATTCCTCTCTTTAATGAGTCCATTACTCACTGTTTCTCATCTGTTCTTCCTTCTTTTCCCTTTTCTTACATATCATACATTAAAATAATTTTTTAATTACAGACTTATTTAGTTAGATAAAAGAATGTTTGAATTGAAGCTTTCAAATTGAATAAAAGTAAAACTAAAAAAATATAAATAAAAGACTTTTAATATGTTTGATAAAAATGAGAAAATAAAAAATTAATAAATAAAAGACTTTCAACTACCAAATCTTTTAATATTAAGTTGAGAGTGGTATTATATTTTTATGTTTTGTTTATAATTAATTACTATTATATATTGTTAGTATTTAATATTATTATATAGACACATCATGTATCTTAATCCAATTTGGTTCTTACTTAATTACTAACTAATCTCTATTAATTTTTCTATGAAATTGTTACACAGTTTTTTAAATTATTCTAAAATGGAAAAATAAATAAAACTGTTTATATGAAAGAGTTATTACGAAAATAGTTTAAATAAGCTAAAATGAAGATATACTGTTTTTTTACTTGTTATCTATTCCCTTATCTCTCTCTATATAATAGAGCATGAGTCAACAATATACGTGTAAATATAAATTACTTTATTTAATCTAATTCTAATAACATAAATTTAGATAAAAGTAAATCTGTTTCTAAAGTAAAGCATGGCTATAAAAATAAGCAGAAATTAAATTTCATCATAAATGTAAAACAAATAAGTTTATATGTTTTATTAATTCAATTGTTTTATGAAAAAAATTGTAATTATCTTAATATAAATAGTATTTAAGTAATTTTATGACATAATATATATATATATATATATATATATATATATATATATATATATATATCATTATTTTAAAATTAAAATCATAAAATAATGAATTTATGAATATTTTTATATAATACTTAACTTTTATATTCACATTTCACAGCAGATTTAAATTCTTATTTGATTATAGCAATATATTAATTTTTTATAACTTAATTATATATATATATATATATATATATATATATATATATATTATCTAATAACTTTATAATATCAAATTATATATTAAAATTATAAAATAAATTTTGAAATTGAATGGAGTTTTATATTAATGAGTTATTCGAGAAGTTTATTGACACGTGTCGAGTGCTTTTAAGTTCCGAATCCTACGAATTCTACTTTGATGTTTGACCCTTTTGGAAGGATCAAACAAACTCTCACCTAATTGAATAAATTTTAATTATTTATTAACTCGTCCTTGAATATTTCACAGAAATACTGGATGAGAGTGTCAGATAAGTATAAATTTAAGGACTCGTTAGGATGAAAGTATTGACACAACAGTGCACGAGAATGGATGTTACTATTTTTCATTAAATATTGAATACACTGAATGAACCAAAATTATACACCCATAATAGCATGAACAGAGTTCAGATTAGGGATTGAAAAAAGGAATTTTGAAATTAAGTGTGTTTTTTTTTTTATGGAAGCTGAATAGGTATGTAACAATGTTGCAATTATGGAATGCAGGAAAGATATAATATGAAGGGGATGAAAGGGAATGTAGGAAGGGTTTGTGTTTACAGAGAGAGAGATAGGGTTATAGTTATTGTCCCCAAGGTGGTGAAACTGGCAGTTAAAGTTGCTTTCAAAATTCATATCTGGCTGGTCAAAACCCACTTCTACTACACACCGAGAAAGAGGTGGGAAAGGACAAGAGAGGAAGGAGAGAGAGAGAACAAAACCAAACCATGGAGTGAAAAAAATTGACATGGGCACATAGGGATTATAATATTTTATGGTTTTGTCCCTCAATTCTTGCCAGAAACAGTGAAAACTCACGAAAGTTTAGGACTTTTCAGGCCACCTTCTTCAATCAAAGAGGACCCATCATTTCTTTTCCTTTATTATTATTATTATTATTATTATTTTTATCCTTTCTCTTTTGTGTGCTGTTGATGGATCCCAAGAGCTCAAAGCAGCCACTGGCACAGGAGGTGGTACCAAACTTTCTTAGCCTTCCCCAACAACAATCGCCACCACCACAACAGCAACAACAACAAGGTAGCAATAGCAACATGGGAGAGAACAAGCCAGGGGAGATGAAGGATTTTCAGATAGTGGTCAGTGAGAAGGATGAGAGCAAGAAGCAGTTGGCTCCGAAGAGGAGTTCGAACAAGGACAGACACACGAAGGTTGAAGGAAGGGGACGGAGGATAAGGATGCCTGCTCTGTGTGCAGCTAGAATCTTTCAGTTGACCAGAGAATTGGGTCACAAATCTGATGGGGAAACGATCCAGTGGCTTCTTCAGCAGGCTGAGCCATCGATAATAGCTGCTACTGGGACAGGTACAATCCCAGCATCTGCTTTGGCTGCTGCTGGGAACTCAGTTTCACCACAAGGGGCATCTCTTTCATCAGGGTTGCACCATAAGATTGATGAATTGGGAGGGTCCAATATGGGGTCAGGTAGCAGTAGGACCAGTTGGCAAATGGTTGGGGGGAATTTGGGGAGACCCCATGTGGCCACGGGACTATGGCCCCCCCATGTCAGTGGATTTGGATTTCAGACATCCTCTGGTCCATCTAATGCCGCCCTAGGCACTGAGAGTTCAAATTACCTGCAAAAGATTGCCTTCCCTGGCTTTGACTTGCCTGCTGCCGCCACCAACATGGGTCACATGAGTTTCACCTCAATATTGGGTGCTGCGGGTACCCCGCAGATGCCTGGTTTGGAGCTGGGCCTGTCCCAGGATGGCCATATTGGAGTCTTGAATCCACAGGCCTTGAGCCAGATTTATCAGCAGATGGGTCAGGCTAGAGTGCAGCAGCAGCAGCATCAACAACAACATCAGCAAACTCCTGCAAAGGATGATTCTCAAGGCTCAGGACAGTAGAGTTTTATGGATTTTGATGAAAGAAACAAAAAGAAAATAGCATCGTCCACAAGCTGGGGTTTCTACAATGGCTTTGTATTGTATAGTTGGGAGACTGTGAGGAAAAATTAGGTGTCTCAGAGAATTCAATAGAAACTGGATTTGGTTTACCCCCGTTATTGTTCCTTCTCCCCAGTACTCGAGTCTCCAGATACAGGTGCTTCGATAAGTAATTTTTTTACTGTTTTTGTTACTTTTGATATGCAGTTTCCTTTTCTTTTTCTTGGGTTATAGTTGTTGTGTGTTGTTGATGGTGTTAACTTGCAGGTGGAATGGAATTGCATGACCAGATGGATTGGCTTCTTTGATCTGGTCTTAAACTATTGTTTAATTCAGAGGTGTGTTGATTATTTTGTTCTTCTCTATGTCAGGATGGAGTGCTGATCGGTTTGTTTGTGAATTTGATTATATAGTTTCATAATCATATTTGTCAAATTTTATATTGGATCTGGTATAAGTACTTTGTCATCTGGGAAATTTTAATCTTTGTGAGGAACAGCACTTGCAAATTACATCTGTGAATCCGTCAACTAGCAACGCCTTTTCTGTTTCTTAAGTTTGCTTTCATGTTACCATTCGAGTGATTTTCTTTCTCTTAGCGTGCAACTGTGTTGTCTTCCTTCAAAATTCACCACTTGTGAGGAGGATCTTTCCAATTAAAAAATATTCTTTTTCAACTCTGAAAATGGTACGCAATTGTAAAGAAAGTTAAATTTGTTCGTTTTAAGTATTAACATCTGCAGCTCTGCTTCATTCTGAAAAGCACTAAAATTTCCTTTATTTAGCTGTATTTAAACTTAGAGAACTCACTTAGCTGGAAAAAGTCGCATTAATTGTCTTTAATATAACCAAATTCAACTTTAAGCCTCCTTCCAGCATCAGCTAAATTCTTTTGCCATTATTTTCTCTCTGTGGAGGTTTAGAGTCTAATTTTTTATCCACATATTAGGAGGTGAAGCAATTAGAATGATTAAATGTCTCAAATCAAATCAACATCAAACTTAAATCTAAAGACAGACGAATGCCAATTAAGCTATGAAGTTTGCGGTTAAGAGTCTAAGATAATTGATCATAGAATAGTATCTCTTCTCATTTCTCGCCTTGAAGCATGGAGAAAGAAAGACCCTTATACTATGTTTGCCAAACTCTGCACCTTTTGACTTCCATCAACTTTAGCGTCTCAGTCTATTCTCTTGTGTAAGTTTTGACCTCTCCACTAACTGATTGAAGCCCAAAATAATGTAGTGTTCCCCAAGGTAAAACTGTAATAAGAAGGTATATTTTTCAACCATGTGTAACCCTGTTGAAGTTGAAACATTGTATCTTAGCAATTATGACTATGTAGTTAATGATATGATATGATTGTTGATCTGATTCATACATAATGGATGAATTATCTTGGGGAAGGTGATAGCTTTGCTCCAAAAGCAATTTGGTTTTTAAGAATAGTGAAGCTCATGAAACTACTGGCAAAGTGCCAAAATCTGAATATAGCTTTTGTAACCATGTAGCCTGGTAGTTTCAGTGAGCTCATCTTTTTGGCATTGAATGCAAGTGGATGTTGAGTTCCCAATATAAAAATCACTAAAAGACACCAGAAGGTGCACAACTCATGCCAACTTGTGTTTGTGACCTCACTATATGTACACACGAGTATGAGCAGCTCTGAACTCACCCTGCTGAATGCAGTTGGATTTTTCTGCACCACTCTTCAAGCGGTGTTGCCATTATATGACATGACACCAGTGTGAGCTTGGTGCAAGCAGATAACAAGTGTCCATTTTGTTCAATAAGAAATCTCAGTTTTGGACATAACCACTTTCACATGCCATAAAAAGGTTTAGCTATGATAAACATTCCTTGTAATAGATAGTTTAGGTTCTTTTACATTTTTTATACCTCTGAAAAGTTAGTGTGGCCAAATTTTAAGGCCTCCCTGGAGGTTGACAAAATACGTGTGAATCTCTTGTGGTTTTTGTAGTGCAAGACAGTAAGCACTTAGGGGGTGCAATCCATGAATTTTCTAATAGTTTTTCTCTCTGTGAAGTGGCTAAGTATATGATATTTATTCAACCAACCAGCACTTGAATGTTGATTTTGTCAACTTGAACATGGCCACTGGTCGTTGCCATGACTTTGCCATCTCACTCCAATCTTTGGTGCTTCTATTTTACATTTCATTTATGCATCCACCGACTCATGCCATTATTTTTCCCTTGGACAGCCTGTTTTGTTGAATAATAACACATCATGGACATTTTTCTTTTTGAAAACAAGAAAAAGGTACCCATCAATCAATTCAGTTTAGGTCTCCCAAGATTTCTCAATTCAGTGCCTTTATGCTGGATTGACTCTGTTCAAAAGTGGCTAATGGACAAAATTAAAATGTAATGCAAGAGCCAGCTAGAAGCTACTGATTACTGTTTTAGAATTTCACTTAACACTGACTAATTTATCATTTTGTATCCTAAGATCACTCCTTCTACGCTACTCCATCCACTCTGGTGCTACCAACCAATGTCTCATAGATCACTAAGGCTACTCAATCTTAACCTCTTTTGGGATAATGCTTTTTTCAAGTTGCATTTTGTTAATCGTATAGATCTTATTTGTATCAATAAAACGAAGAAAGAAATTTCTTAAAACGTGCTTTTCATATAATGGGTGTGATTTGCTTATTCTAGAAGTGTGTTAAACAACTTTGTGGCATCTTTTGTAAGTAAAACCTATCGGTTTTCAACCATTTTATTTGTTTTAATCGAATTTGGACGGAGTGTTTTAATCCGAGATAGAGTATAAAGCTTTCAAAATCTGAGTTGTTGCCTTATTGACAAAAAAATTACATCTAAATTTAGTAAAATCATTTGGCTTTCGATAATATTACATAGTTTAAGAGTAGAATTAAAAGTAATTTAAAAACTTTTCTTTTGTCACCATCTGAAGCAATTTGTTTTAGAATAAAATTATAGTAAGAGTTTCAGGTTCTGAATAATATCTCAGATGCTTGACTTTAATAATATTATGATTCATTTATATTTTATTTATAAAGATTATCTATTTAATAGACTTTTAATATTTAATTAAAAAATGTATCCTATCAACATTTTTACCTTTAATTTTGGGGAAACACAAATCCGTTCTTCATTTGGAAGATTCAATCTAAGAAAAGCGGAAATTAGAAAAAAAAAAAAAAACATCATGAGACATGATCATTGCATGCCAGCACAGAAAGTGTTTGCGGAACTTGATGTTTAAGCTTTGACGGTGTTTCTTTACTTTGGGCGTGCCGTCATTTTAGATGTGTCGCCTTTGTTATTGTCTTTATACCCTTATAACCAGAAATTATTTAGGATAATCTCTTCACTTCTTCGTCTTAATCGTGTATTTCTTCATCTTTGTCAACAACAATAATTTCATGCAGACAACTTTTACTCTCTTTTTTTTTTTTTTGCCAATTTGATTTTATTCTACAAATTTCCATATTGGACATTTGGGCTAAATCTCCCTCTATCTAATTTCATCTGTTGATACATGAAGTATGTGTATGACAATGACCAAGAATCTTACAAGATATTCAAAATCAAATTTGATCTCATTTTTATGGTCTTCCATCATTTCATATTGCTAGTGAAACAAAGTATTCCCTTGCGAAAATAAAATAAAATCTTGCAATATTCTCATATCCCATAAATTGGAGCATCCTATGCTTATAACTTTTAACTCTTCATAATCATGAACCTTTTTTTGCATTGGGTGGGTTGAATTGTATCTTGCCATAGTCATCTAACACAAACATATTAATATAATTCCTTAAACCCTGTAACATTTTGGGGTAAAAAAGCATGACAACAAAAGGAAAATCGAGCAACTAATTGGATATGAATGATCATTTGCAATATTTTATTTTTCGTAGTATACACAACTAGGCATAATTTAAAAAATCCAATTGTTTTATAAAGTGGTGGGTATGATCAAAACTCAGTGGACTACATTCATATGTTTATGCTCTAATGATTAAAAATACTATGATGTCCAATAGTTCCATTAATATCTGTCATTTCTGAAAAATGATTGGTTTACCAAATAAGTGGGGGAATAAAAGAAAAGAACCACATGACAGAAGATCATAGTGAATTATTAAGTTTGAAAATCTATGGACAAAACAAAATCAAATGTTGTAACAAGATAACTTCTATCAGTCTCTTGACACATGTTTACATTCAGTCGAGAACATAACTTAGCATTGAAGAAGCAGCGAAAATTGAAAAGCCTACAACATAGCTTGAGTGGAGTTGGACTCTGAAAGCATGTGAAACCCACTGATCCAAAAGGAAACTGATATAGCACTATTATTATAGTTGCCATGAAAATGAAGGAGTTGTTTCAACAGATGAAGATGATTTTTACACGCTGAAAAAGCAACAAGAAGTTACACATTGAGTGAAAAAGTTGCAGAGGTAGTGCTCCCTACTGTTTTTGCTGCTTACTTGAGTTAGAACACAAGCATGCTGCTTGGAATGAAACCTGTGTCCTTTTTTCTTTCTCTCTCATTTGTGTCTATATCATAAGCACTAACATATACACAGGACCAGACACAGAAAAAAGAGGTGATTCCAATGAGATTATTGGTTTCAATTTTATTATTGATGTTGTTACATATCAGGTTCATAAAACATATATTTCAATTTTCAACACTCCAGTAAAAAAAATATGTGACTTATCTACAAATATTTACATACGGATTTGAATAAACAGGTATTACATACACATTTTACTTACAATGTAAAATTGAGTTACATATAGATTTTTTTGTAAATAACATAATAAATATTTTTTATTGATTTTTCATATGTAAATTTTGTATGTATATTTAGCGTGTTAGAACAAGAATATTTGTAAAGGATAATATCCGTAGGTAATGGTACAAGATCTATATGTAAGTAAAAAGGATTTACCTACTAATTTTACATATGAATTTAAAAATAATTAATTATTAAAAACAAAAACCAAGGTCTCTCACGCTCACTAACTCGAAATTTTTGTTGTTCACACTCTCTCACTCCAAAAGAAGAAATCCTTACAACTCACTCACACATGGAGAACAAACCTTTTATTCTTCGTTCTTCACTCTTCTGATAGAGAAAAAACCGTCACACTCCTCAGTGCTCATTCTTCATTCTCCTCGCATTTGTATCCTTCAACCACACAATGTCAAAATCGTGTATCATGTATCGCCTCCACCGCTCATGCCTCCTCTGCATTGATCTGCCCCTTGTCGAGCTCGTTACAGATAGCTCAACTTCTAATGTTCTCACCCTTGTTGCTGTACCATAGAGCTTTCATCCCACAACCACCACCGCGTCTTCAAACCTCCAGCGAGGCTTACCAAGGTTATGTTAGCAATAGCTTGATGTAAAGCTTAAAGGACTTTGATGCTGAAGTACTCAAAGACTGGAAGCAACTAATACTCTTTAGATTAATGTAATACTCAATTTGTAATAGTTAAGTTATTAGAATAACTAGATACACATAAAGATCTAGAAATATATTATTTCAGAAAACTCATTGGAATAATTTATTATCACTTGGAATAATCGATTATCCCAAGAAAAATTAGAAACGTTTTGATTCGCAAATAATCAATTATCTCTAGGAATAATCGATTATACTCGAAAAACATGATTTTCGAAGGTTCATAGATAATCGATTATTACTAGGGATAATCGGTTATCTTAGGAAAAATACTTTTCAAAATGGTTCGCAAATAATCGATTATCACTTGGGATAACCAATTATCTGTGGTAGTTGGGAGAAGACCTTTGACCTTCTAACCTAGAACCTTGCCTATAAATACTTCGTTTCTGAGCTCTTCAAAGTTGCCTAATATAGTTTTGATAACAAAGAGCTTTGTTTGAAATGTTTGTATGTTTAAGTGAGCTTGTGAACTTGGTGCTTGTAGAAGGAAATATTTATCTTAGTGTGTCTAAGGGGTGAAACATATGTATTGAGCAAACTCAAGCTGGTTCATTCTTTTGTGGGTCGAAAGGAAGTGTTGTTCATCTCTTACCTCTCAAGAGAGGTGTATTCTAAACCTATACTTTATTTCATTATTCTAAGTTGTTGGTTTATTTTAGTTATTAGCTAATCCCTCTTTCAGATAGATGAACAACTAAACCTAGGATATATTGATTTGAACTAGTATAAAAATCACTTGTGCAAGCTTCTCTTCCTTATATTCTTTTAATTACTTGCTTTTATTTGAAGTGATTTTTTTGTTCTGAGATTAACAACTAGACGTAGGATCCTTATGATAGTGGATAGTTAATTCTTGTAAAAAATGTGATGCCAATATCTTAAGCCAAGAAGGGAGTGAATTAGATTTTGCTTTAAAAATTGTTCTTTCAAAAAGCTTTGCAAAATCTTTGAGTTTTCTTGAAATCAATATCACAAGTATATGAATTAACAATAAAAGAGAATGAGAGAAAGATCAACACAAAGATTTATACTGGTTCGGCCAAGCCTACATCAAGTCTTCCTTCAACAACCTTAGTTGAAGGGAACCACTATAATGATAGATTATACAAGCAAGAATACAAAGATATCTCATCTTAATCCACTCTCCTTTTCCACTCAATATCATTTACAGTACAAGATGTGAACACCTCACAATCTCACAAACCCAGAAAATAATCCCAACTTTTTGTACACCTTCAGAGTAATTCCAACCCTCAATGCAGAACACTACAGTTCTCCTCCTGGCCAACAACAACATGAACACAATCCTCTTAATTGCAATGTAGACACTGATATTCAAAGAATACACCAAAAGTGTAAATATGATCAACAATGTTTCAGCACAGCTTTCTTCCAAGAATCTTGATGATTTTTCCAAATGAATGATCTTGACTCTCCAAGAAGTTCTTACACACTTATCAATACTCAACAAATAAGTTAGTTATGAAAGTGAATGTGTCAATACCCAATTTCGTTCCGGTAATTAAATAAAATATTTGAGTTAAGAAGAAGTAACAAAATAAAATAAAAAAATAAAAAAATAAAAAGCAAAGATAAATTTATTTTTCTTTTAAAAAAAATAATAATAAGATTTTTGTTTTCGTTTTCTTTACTTTCTCAATTATTTTTATCCTCTGTCTTTACCTTTTTTTCGTTTATTTACCTATTTATTTATTTTCTCTCATGTTTATTTTTATTTTTATTTTTACTTTTATTTTATTTTATTTTATTTTATTTTATTTTTATTTTATTTTATTTTTATTTTATTTTTATTTTATTTTTATTTTATTTTTATTTTATTTTATTTTATCTTGTTTTATTTTATCTCTTTTTCTGTTTATTTTTATATTTTGTTTCCTTTTTATTTTTTGTTTCTTATATTTCAAATTCAAGAAAGGGATATCTCTTAATATATGCACTGACGTTCTTTACAAAAAGAAAGAAGAAAAAAAAACAACAAAAAAAACAAGGTCAACTAAGCTGCCCCTCCTGCAACACAAAGCATTAGGCAATGCTTACCATCCTACGTTACACAGTTATGCTTAAAATGTACATATGCAGTGGCAGCGTGAAAAAGTCTTTGCTCCTCTTGCTGAAAATTCTTACGTAGGACTACAAGCATACATCAAAGGGGAAAGTTTTTTCGAACGAGCTTCTGCCAACTAATGGAGTGAAAACATGAAGAAGAAAAAAAGACAAAGGAAGATCCTAGGTCAGAGGATATCCCAAAGCTCCCAGGAAGCAGGGCAGAGAGGAGTTTGGGTCGGCTTTTGAAAATGTTTTCATCACGGTCATTAAAAGAGGGAGGGGGGACATCCAAGACCACACAATCACATTGGAGACTCACCACCATCACCTATCATCACCACTTAGAGAGCGAGAGACCTCGGATCAGAGAGAAAAAGAGAAAACAATTGCCTTCACCTTCATTGTGAACAGTAATGCCCATTCAACCTAACTTTTTTGTGCCTGCAAAAACATTTTGGTAATCCAAAGAAGATTCGGTCTAAGAGAGTCAGGGAGACTATAACCAAAAAAGATATTTTAAAGGTTAAGCACATGTGTGATCGCTCGGATCGTCCTTGTGCTAAAAACCTTTTTTCTTTCTTTCATAAAAAAATACCAAAAAAAAATATATTTGAAAGGTTAAGCACATGTGTGATCGTTCGCATCGTCCTTGTGCTAAAAACCTTTTCTCTTTCTTTTAAAAAAAATACCAAAAAAGATATTTTAAAGGTTAAGCACATGTGTGATCACTCACATCGTCCTTGTGCTAAACACCTTCTCCTTTTCTTATATAAAAAATACAAAAATATAAATACTTTCAATCAATAAACAACCCTTTATAAAGAACTACGTAACCCTGATTTCTCATTCTGAATGAGAATACGTAGGAGCAAGGTCAATCTTTGTCGAGCCCAAAAAACTAAAAAATATATTTTGTTTATTTAGAGTTTTATTTTTGGGGATAGTTAAACATTTTGAAAACCACATCACATTCGCGTATTTAATTAAGGGTATTGCCTTCGGGCAGACGTTGTAGGGTGTTAATACCTTCCCTACACGTAACCGACTCCCGAACCCAGAATCTGATTTTCGCAGACCATGCCTTATCATTTTATGGTTTTTCCGTAGTTTTCCAGAATAAACTATGATGGCGACTCCAAATCTCTTTTTCAAAACTCGTTCCTATTTTGGATCGTCGTCCCGTCGCGATTCCGGTTGCGACAAAATGTTCATGTAATTGTATTGAGACAGCGTGCAAGTCATCTATTTATAGGATTTTCAAATCCTAATGTCATTTAATCGATTATGCAATTAATGTAATATGTTAAGCTTTTCCTTCTCCTTTAACGGTTTTACATTTGATTCGGATTTAACAAATAAACAGCGCATGCAATCGATTAAACAAATCATACAAGCCAAAAACAACAAATATGACCATTATAAGCAATTATGGCTTTAAATGAAAATTATTTTCACAAGATAAACAATTTAACCGATTATGAAACTTATGTAATCAGTTAAGTTCCATACTTAAGCAAATTATCAAATCATTTTTCATTCCAAACATATCAATGCACTCAACAAACACATGTTGACATAACAACGTATTTTAATCGATTATACAACTAATGTAATCGATTATTACACAGCTATTTTGCCCCTAAGCATGTACTGAAATCTGAATAAATTTAAAAGATTATATACACAGTTTAATCGATTATTTCTTCCAAATATACAATGTGAAATATGTTTCAACTTATGATTCATTTACAATCAATGAAAACATATACCAAGCATTTCAAGCACAAACATATTAATGATCAAGCAATTGTTATGTCATTTGTTGTGCAAGAAGCCATAAAACATTTCTTTTGTTCGTCATCAAAAACACATATGTGTGAGATGGTTTTGCTAGATATAGCTCCCCCTATCAACAACTCTCATTTGAGATTAACAATTGGATGTATGATCTTTGTGATCTGAACCAGTATTAAATCACCTGTGTAATTTTCTCTCTTGCTTACTCTCTTATTTGTTTTAATTTATCGTTAGAGAATTTGAATTAAAAGGGAAAATATGTAAAGGCATGATTTGCTATTAGAAACCAATTCACTCCCTCTAGGTTTATTATTCACACTAACCATTCCATTGCACTGTTCTGACAATTGGTATCAGAGCTTGCTTTGATAGTAATTCAATGACGAGGCAACATCAAACCTTTGCTGAGGGTGCCTCTATCAACAAACCTCCTTTATTTACTGGTGAAAATTATGCGTTCTAGAAAGTTAGAATGCAAATTTTTATGAAATATGTTGATAGTGTGTTTTGGGAAATTGTCACAAATGATCATTTTGTTCCTACTGTGTTTATTAACAATTTGCATGAACTGAAACCACGTGATCAATGAAATGTCGGCTAATAGGAGGAAAACTCAACAGAATGTAAGAGCCAGAATTCTAATATCATCTGCACTAACTATTGATGAGTTTTATAAGGTCTCTACCTATAAGAATGCTCAAGAGATGTGGGAGATGCTAAGGGTCGCCCTTGAAGGAACAAATGATGTTATAAGGGCTAGAAAGAATACTCTAATCAAAGAGTATGAGATATTCTGCATGAAGCAAGTAGAAACCGAGTTATGCATTTAAGAAACACAACATCAAATAAGTATGTTTTAATATTATTTTTTATTTAGTTGGTTTTATTATATGTTTTATGATATTGTTCATTTGTATCAGGATTGAGTCTACTCAATGGAGTGTGAAGAAAGTATTAGGGAGCAGTAAGAGAGACCTTTGTTCATTATTGGGATGCTATTTATAAAGTCATCATCATGTAACATAATCAAAAAATGATTTCCATTGAAAAAAATATTAATATTAGGAGTGAAGCTTTTACAGGAAGCAGATCTAAAAGACTGGTTGGATATGTATCGAAATATGCTTTGGGATTCATTACTAAGGAGTTCAATCGAGTGAAGCATATAGAATTGGATAGTGAAAGTTATGGATGTGTTTTGAGATGAATGAATGGTCTACCCTATGCTTGGGAATTACCACGATATGACCCTGGGATAATTCCTCTAGCTGAAATTCATATCATGTGGACTAGATTAAGCTTTCCAAATATTGTATAAATAAATCATAGATAGAGTTATGCATTCAATGTGAACTTGATATGGTGCAAAAATGTTTCAAAGAGGTTGACGTTGGAGAAAAGTGAAAACATAAGTTACTCGAAATTGTTTGTCCTGTTATGATATTTATGGTCCATCCATTGAAAAAAAGTTAAAATGAAGGGTGCACAAAAGAGTAAAGTTCATCAAACTAAAAGGTCTATCAAGCGTGAATCCTCATATTTTGAGCACGTAGGCGCCTTGCATTCCATCAATGAAACTTCATCACGATAAAAACAAATGTAATATAAGGCTAAATTTATGCAACGAATGAGAGTACCCATGTTAGATCAGTTCTATCCTATTTTTCACCCTCACATTCTTGATGTTGTTCATATCGTTGTTGATGGTCATTATGGTTATAGATGCATTATTGCTTCATTGAGGCTGGATGAAGAGTCATGGCCCCTTATCTGACTTGACATATTTAAATAACTTAGTCAGTGGTGTGATGAATACGCGAGACTAGTGGAAAGCTATGAGCGACTAGAAGAACTAAAGAAGTTTTTGCTAGTCGAGTCATAATCAACCGTACGTGTTGACACTTTACTTATTATGTCTTACTTTTTTCTTTCATACCAATTTTTCTCATTAGTTCCAGGATAATATAGACAAGTGGATGACCATATTAGACATTGGTTATCCTATTGCTAATCGATATAATGTCATCTTAGTTTGTGTGTCATATAGTAAAAAATGTACGATCTTCCCACTATGTAGTACACTTTCTTTTGATATAAAACAACATTGGTTAATATGTATCGGACACGTTCATGGATCTCATCTTTTGTAGATAAAGTTATTATTCGTTAGTTTCATTGTAAAATAAGTTCCATTTACTAATTTTAACTTTACAAATTCATCTACAAGAAGGTTGTCCTTTACCAATGGTAAATATCATATTGTCAACCTATTATTACCCCGAGGTACGACCATGATCATCTTTTTATGGAGACTTTCTTGAGCCTTGATATTTGTGTAATGTGAAAAAATGTATAAATGAACATTTATGATTCTTATTAATTCATTGCAAAGCATTCCACTCTCATCCATATAAAAACTCACATCCTCTTCATTAATATAGTAACTATGTAAAACTGAACAAATATGTTTAATTATATAAAAAAATTAGGACATTCCAAATATTTCATAAAAAGTCTAAAACAACTAAATACATAGTACAAGAGGTTGTTACGCAAATGATGATGAATGTTTGCCACGTACATGTCGACCTCCTCTACTACTGGATAAATGTTCTTCAACCACTGTACAAGCTATCTCTAAGGCCTCATTAGCACGATCTAAGGCTACAGTGCCCTTACTATCATCATGACAAGCAATCATCGTCTATAAGATTTTCATGGCACGCCTGATAGATCCTTGCATTCACGACGACAAAAGAAATTAATCAACATTCTTAGTTATCCTTTAACATATAAACAATATACAATTACATACCAACAAACCAAATTTTGACGACGATCTACGATAACTAGAATGTCATCTGGGAGATGCCGTCAAAGTTGAGGTGCAACACTAGGTCAGTCGTCATCGACAAAAAGAATTACATAGGGATGAGATACACTTGTAAACCATTACAAATATCCTTAAACACAAAGCAGATGGAGATAAGGTCAGTGTCAAATTCACCAACACGTGATCCATAAAGCACAACCAAGAATCATCAACACTAGTTATGTTGGCCTTTGGAACAACGTTTTGCGACCATGAGATCGACTATTCAAACCCAAATTTCTTTAACACGTGTGCAAGCAGGTGTTAGTGAACAATCTACCAACGTTGATCCAAAAAACATGGTGATGGTCAGAAGTGGACAACTAGCCTGATGTGACTGATATGGGCACATATCACCCCTATCATACGTCATTCCATCCAAATATGCTCTGGCCTCTAGTAGGTTTGGAAACCTACTTCCCTATCACCCAACGGGCGACACGAGGTCTATCTTTGTCATAAGTCAACAACACATGCCTCATTCCCATTCAAGGAAAGTGATCATAAATCCAAGTATACAAAAAAATTAATTAAAGGTTGGTCAATATGAAAAAACTAAAGAAAATCAAAGTGCAAGATATGTGTGTACCGATAAAAGAGTCAGATTTCCGACCATTTGTTTTGTCTCAGCAAAGCTTGCATCTCCAAGTTGCTCATACAAGTAGGCCAGTGTAGCAACTCCCTAGACATAGTCGTGACACATGTACAAGTCTCTGAAGAGCACCAAGTAGGATACATAGATCAAGGTGGTGTCCTTATTTGTGAAAATAATGCATTCAATTAGATGCAACAAGTATGCTCGTGCAACACATTCCCACTATTGATGCTCACAACATCCATAATTAACATTTCTTAACCTGTTGAGCCTAACTTGGGGCCACGTGCTTGTCTCATCTTACGCTGTCCACGACCAAAAAGTTGATGATAGGAGACCAAGCTTCTTTAAAGTCCAACACTTCATTTGGACATAATTGTCCCACTATAGATTGATGTAATAGCTCGAACATATCATCTAATCTAATGGTCATCTCACCCATTGGGACATGCAAACTATTTGTCTCTCTATGCCTTCTCTCAACGAATGTCAATATCAAACCCTTATTAGTGTAATCATAGGAAATATCACATAGGAGCATCAAACCAGAATTCAACACAAAATGTTAAATTACCTCATCACATGTTCCAAACTTATTTAATTTTCTCTCATGAGAGACTAACTTGATCTCTCATCGATCTTATAGAAAACAAATACATATAAATTTCATTCAAACAACTTATTAGCCATTAAAATTCAAGTACTGTACTAACCTGGTCGTTCAACATGATATGTATATGTGAACCACTTGGAAATTCACCTACTTCATCTTGTTCTTTAACATGTTTCTCAACAACATGATCTTGTTGTCCAATAATATATGTGTGCTCCTCATGAACATCAACATCATGTAGTGCCTCAGCTTCTTTGGGCGACTTCTTCTACGAGTTGATGTCGTAGATCTTCTCCTCTATTCAAATTGTGAAGAACTTTCAGCCCGATATGTAGATTCACCTCGTGTTCTTGTCATATCTTAACAAACAGATTCATCAAATATTAAAATCCCAAATTCATTAAATATTAAAACAAAGATACAAATATAAAAACACAAAAAATTAATATATATATATATATATATATATATATATATATATATAAACCAAATTTCAAAATCAAGTGAAGATCCCAATCAAATTTTATCAACCGAATTTTAAAATCCGATAAAAGTTTCAACCTTTCAAAATTCGGTAAAAAATTCAATTGAATTTCGAAATCTAATGAAACCTTAACTGTATTTTAAAATCCGATTAAACCAGATTTCAAAATTCGACTAGGACTTAATCAGATTTTGATGTTCGATTAAGCCTCAATGAATTTTGAATCTATTTTAACTTTGATAGATTTTTAATCGAGTTTTGAAATCCGATTAAGTCTTAACGAGATTTCGACTAGCCCCACACATATATCTCACACATATATCTCTTTGTCCATATACACTATTTTAAATGAAAATGTAAACCAAAATATCAAAATAAACGGAAAATGAACTTGTGGTCTTGCGTGTGCAGGGATGTGGTGTGGCCTGTGCAGGGAGAAGGAAATAGAGTTGTAGGTGCACTGGTGAATACAACTTTGTAGAAACAGTGAAGAGGAAAGAACGAAGAAGTTTGACGCTTGGGGTTTTCAAAATTCTCAATGGGTGGGAAAAGTAAATAAAAAATTACCTTACGTCAGATAACTAATTTTCTCATTATTTAAAAATTCGGAGGTGTACAAAGAATATATTGGAAGGGTAAGAAGAAACACACTCTAAGTACACTTTCTCCTAATACCTCCATAAATTCCCTTGTTTCTTATTTAAAAATAATTTTTAAATTGTTTAATTTATAAATTATTTTTTAATTCTCGTTTAACTTGTAAAAGTTACTCTTTTTTTCATATTATACAATCGAAAATTTTTCAGATTATATAATCCGAAAACTTTTTCTATTGTGTAATTCAATTTTTTTTTATATGTAAGTGCAGAAAACTTATATAGGGATAACAGTAAAAGTAGAAAAAATAATAGCATCTACCATTAATTTATCAAAAAAACGTTCGCAGCTTTCCCAAATACATCATCATTATTTGAGAGTTGCTCCCTCCACCACCACCAACCGCTCCCTGCACCTCCCCATACCTTATTTGCCCCTCTATAAAACGGATGTCAACATCCGTTTCACCTTCAACGGATGTTGACATCCGTAACATCCATTTACATATTTCATATTTTAGTTTATTATTTTTATTTAAAAGAAAAAAACTTCAACGGATGTGGCCACATCCGTTAACGGATGTGGCCACATCCGTTAACGGATGTACCACATCCGTTTAATAGATTTTTAAAAAGTTTTTAATTTATTATTTAAATAATAATATATAAATTAAAATAATTATTATTATTTTATTAAATAAAATAAAATTAATTTATAAATAATTAAATAATAATTTTTAAAAAATTAAATAATATTTATATATTAATTTAAAATATAAAAAATTAAAAAACTAAAAATTAAAAAACAAAAAAAGGAAACGGATGTCGCCACATCCGTTAACGGATGTGGCGACGTCCGTTTTAATATATTTATAACAAATTTTTTAATTATTATTTAAATAATAATACATAAATTAAAAGTAATAATAATTATTTTATTAAATAAAATAAAATTAATTTATAAATAATTAAGTAATAATTTTAAAATAATTAAATTATATTTATATATTAATTTAAAACAAAAAAAATAAAAAAACTAAACTAGAAAACAAAAAAGTAACGGATGTCGCCACATCCGTTAACGGATGTGGCACATCCATTTTAATATATTTATAATAAATTTTTTAATTATTATTTAAATAATAATACATAAATTAAAATTAATAATAATTATTTTATTAAATAAAATAAAATTAATTTATAAATAATTAAGTAATAATCTTAAAATAATTAAATAATATTTATATATTAATTTAAAACAAAAAAAATAAAAAAACTAAAAACTAAAAAACAAAAAAAGGCAACGGATGTCGCCACATCCGTTAACGGATGTAGCATGTCCGTGGAAGAATTTTTTCTTCAACGGATGTTGACATCCGTTGAAGAAAAGGGGTGGGGTGTGGGATATTTTAAAATATAAAGGATAGTTTTGGCATTTTAAAAAAATGTGGTGGTGCAGGAAGTAAAGTGGGGTGGTGTAGGGAGTAAAACCCTCATTATTTAGGCTTGTTCCAGCACAACTCAGGTTTTTCTTGTATTTCAGTGGAAGATAGTAACCCTAATTTTTCTCGTATTTGTTAATTATAAAAAAGAAAAAGGAAAAATTGGGTATTATAAGAAAAGTATAAAACGGATAAAATTTGGAATGTAGGAGGAAAATCTATGGGTGGAGAAAGTAATTGCCAGAGCTGACTCCAATACGAGGTAAAAGCGTCGTCCATCGCAATGAAAAAAATATTAAGGGTGTTTCATGCTACGCCTCCAACATAGGACCGCGATATATTGACAACGCAAATTTGACAACATTTTGACAACGACATGTAGGGTGTTGCTCCCTCCACCCCCACACATCTCTTCCTCCACCTCCCCTTTACTATTTTGCCCCTTCCTCCACCTTTCCTTTACTATTTTGCCCCTAGTAAAATTTTATTTTTAAAATTGTTGTTTTTTAATTTTATTCATTTATAACATATTTCACTGATAACCTACGTAGTTTCTTGTATGAGTAAAATATTTTTCTACAAAGCTTGGTGATCGTGAAAAGAATTATCAAACAATCTTCTTCTTGTTCTCGGTGCAGTACGTGGTGCAGTGCGTTTATGGTGTAGTGTCCTTGTCGTGGTTCCTCTCCAGGTACGTAGTCATAATCCTTCCAATAATCCTAAACCCTAAATCCTTCCCATACTTCCAATAATCCTTTTAATATCCAAGCCTATAATTCTTGCATGAGCCGCAAAACGTAGTAAAATAAAAACGAAACGTAAAAGGAACACTGCCTATGGACGGATGACATCCTTCAACGGATGTCAACATCCGTTTAAGGCAAAACGGATGTCGACATCCGTTTAAGGCAAAACGGATGTCGACATCCGTTTTGCCTTCAACGGATGTTGACATCCGTTGAAGGATGTCATCCGTCCAGAGGCAGTGTTCCTTTTACGTTTCGTTTTTATTTTATTTGTTTATTTTATTTACAGTAATTTATATTTAAATTTATAATTTTAAATGTTATATATGGTTAGTTTTTAAACGTAATAATTTTGTTAAAATATGAATTTGTTAAAATATGAATTTGTTAAAATATGAATTTGTTATAGGTGGAGAAGAAGCTTAACGGAAGAGAGAAAGGTAAACGAAAATGGAAGAGAGGAAGAGGTGCAGAGGGAAGTAAATCAGAAGTTTTAAATAAATTAAAATATTAAAATAATAAAAATAAAAAATTTTAACTTTTGAGGATATAATTGTCATTTTAGAAGGATATAATTGGCATTTTAGAAAATTGAGGAGGTGGAGGAAGAGACGTGTGGGGGTGGAGGGAGTAACACCCCGACATGTATCAGCGTTGTATTGGGCCATCTTGAATATTTTGTTTTTTAAGAAATCTGATTTGAAAAAGATCAAGGTTCCATATTTCATTATTCCGAAAATACCCTTCTTCGTTCAACACTCTCTCTTCTCTCAATTTTATGGTTTTCAGTTTCATTTGAACTTCTCTCTCCATTTTGTGCATTTCTCTCTCAACATTCAACAATCTCTCTCGACGCTCAGCAATCTTCGTCGTCGTTGGCCCCGTTCGAAGACTCTCTTTCTCTGTCGAGTTCGTGATTTCGACGACCGATCTCTATCGTTGGTTTGTTCAAATTGTCTCCTTCGATGTCGATTGTGTCGAAGTTCTGAGCTTTTTTTGTGCAATGGGTCCGTTCGCTGACATAGATTCTTCGAACAAGGTACGTACTTTTTTCCTTTTCTGTATTCGGGTTGGGCTTTTGCTTTTGGCTTTTGGTGATCATTTTGGTGCTTTTTGTTGGTTATTTGTAACAAAAAATATATTTGTTTTGGCAGTTGTTTGTTCGTCATTCATTGAAAACCAAGTGCGTTGCTGCTTTGAATGAAATTTTGAGTGAGTTTGTAGAACTCCGTACAAAAGTATAACTCCGTACACAAGATATAGTCCCAAACTTGACTGATTTATGTAATTTGTGATTAGTGCAGTATTGGTATATGTTAAAGTATGGATAGTTGTAAATGTATCAGAAGAATTTTATTGAATGTTAATAAAGACATTGGTTAATGCAATTGTGATTGTTATATTCATTTCAGTTGTCCTTTTGTAGTATTATTTAAGATTCATCCTTTGTGATTGTTATAACAAATTTCCAGTTCTATCAACCCTATGTGAAGGGAAGACCCACTAAGGGTGTTTATAGGTTGACAAGTGAGGTCCTGCACCATTGACACAGGACAGATGCACTTGTAATCGATTACTGGGACCCTGTAATCGCTTACCACGGAAAAAAATCCCTTTTTGTACTGAAAGTTGACAAGAACTACCCAGGCCTGGCTTAAGCACTCCCTAGGGTTATTTTGGAGTCCTTTTGATTGTGTTTTGAAGGTTTTCTGGATGGATCATTATTGGAATACTTCAAGTTGGAATACTTCAATATTAAACAAATAAAAAAGGAATAATGAAGGGTATTGAGTAATGAAAAATTATAACAATATTAAAAACTACATACATTAATAGGAAAACGTAACAACAGTTCATCAAACCAAAAGTTTTGAAATTAAAAAGTACATAATAGTATTAGAAAACATACATAACAATTCATCATACACTGGTGCACTAAACACCACTCATGACCGTTAAACTCACTCACCCATCTAAAATAACAAACATGAAACAATAACATGAAATGAAACTCATTTAGGAAGCTTAGAAAAACGTTGTTTTTGGAATATTAATTGCACCTAGTACAGTTGTCCAAAAATTAGGAGTTAGAAGTCATTTGAAAGCTCTTTGAGTCTAGATTCCAACAAAACAAGAATCAAGTCATTTGGAGTTCGGTGGAGAAAGTTAAGAACAAAACAAGTACCAAAGGTCAGAAAAACAGAGTTGGGTAGTGTTGTTCATCCAGCTGGGGAGTATAGTTGAAGTTTATGTACAAATGACCATTTTTCCTCTCCTTGTAATCGATTACCAGGGCAGAAATTGGCCAGAATTGCTTATGGAGCTCATCTAACTTACATGAAAGCACCTAAATGACATTTTTTTCTCAACAATTCAATGACTTAACATGTTCATTGGTGCACTAAAGACCACTCATGACCATTAAACTCACTCACCCATCTAAAAAAACAAACATGAAACAATAACTTGAAAGTAAACTCATTTAGAAAGCTTAGAAAAACTTTGTTTTTGTGAAATTAACTGCACCTGGTAGAGTGGTCTAAAAATTATGAGTTAGCAATCATTGAAAGCTCTTTGAGTCTAGATTCCAACAAAACAAGAATCAAGTCATTTGGAGTTCGGTGGAGAAAGTTAAGAACAAAACAAGTACCAAAGGTCAGAAAAACAAAGTTAGGGAGTGTTGTTCATCCAGTTGGGGAGTATAGTTGAAGTTTTTGTACAAATGACCATTTTTCCTCTGGTAATCGATTACAAGACACCTATAATCTAACTTACATGAAAGCACCTAAATGACATTTTTTTTCTCAACAATTCAATGACCTAACATGTTCGTGCACCATACACACTGGACACATGCACTTGTAATCGCTTACAGAGAGGCTGTAATCGATTACCAGGTTAAAATTGCAGTTTTGTACTGAAAGTTGATCTACACTACCCAAATGTGGCAACTGCGCTCCCCATGATACTTTTTTGTTTGTTATGAGTGTATTTTTAAGATATTGTCAATGGAGGACCCTTGTTGGTCATGGTTGATGGTTTCCACAACTTGTAGTGTGAAGTTTGGTAAGTCTTCTATGTAGGGAAGACCCATCCTGGGTGGTCTTAGCAACGCAGGTCAGGTCCTACACCATACACACTGGAGACATGCACTTGTAATCACTTACAAAAAGGCTGTAATCGATTACCAGGTTAAATTTACAGTTTTGTACTGAAAGTTTATCTGTGCTACCCAGGTGTGGCAACCACGCTCCCCATGATTGTTTTTTTGTTTGTTATGAGTGTGTTTTTAAGATTTTATGAATGAAGGACCCTTGTTGGTCATGGTTGATGGTTTCCACAACTTGTAATGTGAAGTTTGGTAATGAATCAATGGTGTGTGCGAAAAAGCCTAAACCTTGGTGATACCAACCTCGAC
The DNA here is from genome assembly GCF_029865625.1 of Vigna umbellata. Taxonomy (NCBI): domain Eukaryota; kingdom Viridiplantae; phylum Streptophyta; class Magnoliopsida; order Fabales; family Fabaceae; genus Vigna; species Vigna umbellata. The sequence continues at coordinate 15,404,356 of NC_142169.1, read as the reverse complement.
GGTGTGTGCGAAAAAGCCCAAACCTTGGGAGAAATACCGCCAACCACAATGGGAGACAAAAGCCAAAGACTTACACAACCACGGAATTGTCGCCAACAACAATGCACGCCAAAATCAATAAAATTGCAGAACGGGGGATATATACCGCCAACGAGCCCACGGTCACACCATCAAAAAAAGGGAAATGGGTAAAGAGGGAGACGAAATCCTCGACAGTGACCAAATGACCCAAGAAACGAAGTAAGAAAAGTCGAACTCAAACTCAAAGGGGAAAGAGAAACAACATTTCAATGGTGGACAGAGAGTGAAGAAAAGCAAGGAACGAAGAAGACCGAAACGGTGGAGAGAGATAGATGCTTCAATGGTGGAGAGAGATGGGAGCTTCAACGGTGGAGAGAGAGTTGAGAAAACCAAGTTGCGAAAAAAAAGTGAATCTGAAAAAAAAAGAAACCGTCAAAAGGAATTTCTAACCAAATTCTTTCCAAAATTGCCCTTTTAAACAAATTTTACCTTTTTAAAAAACACTTTTTAAAACCAACCAATGAAACAACGCCACGTGGCGTTGTCAAATAGTTGGCAAAATATAGTTGTTAAAGAAACATTTTCCTCCAACATATTCTGTAACTCCAAAAATCACATTTTTAACCTTTTAACATTTAATCCTGCACTTCAAACTTTTTTTAAAATTTCATTTTTAACTTTAATAAATATCTTTCTACTTTTTTCTTTTTCTTATTAAAAACATTCTACACCACCTTAATAATAATTTCATTTGATTTAAAATTTAAATATTATTTAATATAATTTTATATTTTAATAATTATTAAAATATAATTTATATTATAATAACATTTAAATTATAAAAATAAAATACTTAAAACAAAATAATATTAATAAAACAAAATAATAATAATAATTTAAAATTTGATTTAATATATTCAAATATATTAAATTATATTAAAATATTAAAATAAATTAAATAAAAACAATTTTTTTAAAAAACTTGTTTCTCGAATATCCATAAAATATGTTAACAGTTTTGTTTTTATTTCAAATTTAATAAATATTTAATTTAATAATGAAAATTATAATATTATCTATTATATTTTTATAATTTAATATGATTTATATTTTTATGATAGTTTTATTAAAAAATAAAAATAACAATATCTAAAATAAAAGTAATAATAATAGAAATAAAAATAATATTTGAAATCACATTTAGCATATTTAAATATATTATACTATATTAAAATATTAAATTAAATTAAATAATTATCAAAACTTAAAAAAAAAACAAATTTTAGAAAAAATTTGTTAATCGAATATCGGAATCCGATAATTTGTAATACGGATATGGATATCCGATTAAAGAATATTTGTAAAATTTTCTTTTTATTTAAATTTTAATAATTATTTAATTTAATATTTTAATATAATGTATTATATTTAAATATATTAAATGTGATTTAAATATTATTTTTATTGTCAATATTATTATTTTTATTTTTGTTATTATTATTTTTATTTTTTAATAAAACTATTATAAAAATACAAATCATATTTTAATAATTATTAAAATGTGAAAATATAATAAATAATATTGTAATTTTCAATTGTGTAAATTAAATTTTGAAAAAATAAATATTTATTAAATTTTAAATAAAAAAATTGTTTAGTATATTTTTATGGATTTTGATATCCTATTAACAAGCTTTTCAAAATTTTTGTTTTTATTTAAAATTTAATAATTGTTTAATTTATTTTAATATTTTAATATATTTTAATATTTTTGAATATATTAAATTAAATTTTATTATTATTATTTTTTTTTTTTTTAATATAACTATTATTATAATATAAATCATATTTTAATATTTATTAAAATATTGAATTATATTTAATAATATTTAAATTTAAATTAAATTAAATTATTATTAAAGTGGTGTAGAGTGTCTTTAATAAGAAAAGAGAAAAATGAAAAGATGTTTATTAAAGTGTCTTTAATAAAAAAAAAAAAAAAATAGAAATATATTTTATTAAAGTTAAAAGTGAAATTTTTGAAAAAGTTGGAGGTAATGTTAAAAAGTTAAAAATGTAATTTTTGGAGGTGTAGATGAGCTATTGGAGGTGTAGAATGAAACACCCAAATATTAAACTTCTAAAACTTATAATTTGGGCTTGAATCCAGTACGACTAATGGCCCAAAAAAAGGGCCTAAGGACCTCTTTGTCTGGGCCTTAAAAGAAGCTCAATAGAAAATTCAGTGTAATAATATTTTATTTTCCCATCAACAGACAACTTCAAGGAAACTAAAGCATACATGATGTATTTGGAAAATATTGAAACACAATTTTGGTACAATATATTATTCCCAGTATCAACACCAAACGAAAGATTCTGCATCACATAGTGAATATTTACCATTAATACAGTGTGAAATGTAATTAATAAAAAAAAATCAGTGAAGTGAAGAGAGACCAAAATCTCTTAAAGTTTTTGTTTTTTCAATAATGATGAATAGGTTTAGATTAATAGAAAATTGTGATCACAGGTTTATATAGCAAAAGTTGGAAGCACTAGCTAAGTCCATCTATAATTACAAATTGAGTAAGTTGGGGATATTGTAATTAAGTGAAAGACAATTAATATAATAATATAATAATATAATAATAAAGCAATTTGATAGGTAGGTTTTATTTAAGTTTGTTGGGCATAGGCAAGTATAGATTGTGTAGGGTCTAAAAGTTTGATTAAAGAATAAATAAAATGTGGAAGTAGTGGAGTAGTTAGCTAGAAAGGCAAGTTGGTAGATATAAAAAAAATAAAATAAAAAAAGATGCATTTATTCTTTATTCTAATCTCCACATGTCAATCGCTATACAAAACTCATTATCCCAAACATTATTATTTGGCCAGTTTTAAATCAGAATCACGAGACCTTTAAAGCCTCGACAGAATTTTCTTTTCTTTCTCTTCTCCACAAAATATTGATAAGGATCCACAACAATACTGCCATATAAGCTTCGCACTCAAACATCGCTTTTATATTATTACTACTGCTTTTTTCACCATGCTCAAATTAGACTAATGGATCAATTTTTAAATATTATAAGGGTTAAATATATTTGTGTAACTTTTAGTAAAAATTAAAATTAGTTTCTTTTGTTAAATTTTAAACTAATTTAATCTCATTTTTTTAACTGCATGAGTTTAATTTTTTAACTACACTTTATTAAGTTTATTTGAGATTTTAAATATGTTTTTTAATTAATATTAAAAAAATGTGTCAAATAATATAAATAATTTATTTCTTATTGATTATGAGATTCTCGAAAAATTTAATAAATTTTTGTTATATTTTAGGAGACTTACATAACATATCGCATATAAATTCTTAAAAGCATTATCATTCACGCCTTAGAAAACCTATCTAGTTTATGTTTTCGTTAACAACTACAATAATCTTAATGGTTTATGGCTAACTATATGGACACCAACAATAGCTCTTCATCAAAAAGGCTATTTTTGCAAAATTGAAGTCTTCATCGAAAAAAAACTTTCTACACTAGCATAAATACATATGTATTGTATTAGACATGTATGCAAGACATTTAACATACTTTTTTACACTGAGACATATATTTTAATTCAAAAAATAACCAAAGTTATATTTATTATTCACAAGTTCAAAAACAAAATAATTAAAGTTAGGTTTATCTTAAACAACTTTAATTAAAGAAGTAAACTAAATATTTATGAACAGATATTACTTAATAAACTTTTAAATGGCTCTAATATCATATTAATAAAAATAAATTTAAATTTAATTTAATTTGACAAAATTGATTTTACTGGTAAATATATTATATCTCTAATTGCTCTTAGATCTCCAACATTAGTGTTTTCAATCAAGAATGTGATTATAATTATATCTTTACCCGCCCACCATGTGTGTTTCCTTTAAATTCTTCTCATGTTAAAATTTTTTCTTTTTGTTTTTGAAATTAGAATTGGTCTTTCTTGATTTTAACGAGGTTAGCCTTTCAAGTTCACTTGTCTTGAGTTTCACTTTTTTTATCTCGAGATATCCAGTTTCCTAATTTTTTATATTTAGATTTGATGACTTGTTACGTGTTGATCACATTTCCCTCTAAGAATAGTAAAAGCGTGGATCTCAATTTCAATTTGAAACACCGTTTACGATAGGAAAAATCCTGTTTTGTGTATAAAATATTAGGAGATGGGAATTTGGCATTAAGCAAATAAATTCGAATTCCTTGAGCAGTAGAAACCTATGATACGTACAATGAATGCTCCAAAAAATGGCATATAAAAGATAGTGCTTTTCGTTTTCCTTTGAGTTTAATAGAATAAAGGAATTTAGGAGAAAAGTGAGATGTGAAGGGAATCCCTCAGAAGTTGCATACTTTTATCCTTCCACACCGCAACCACGCATGCTTCTCTCCTCGCCACTTTCTTTTCGAATATAAAATTCACATATTTTAACAACTTGCTATACTTGAATAAAACATATCTTCTCGCTTTTTACAACTTCTAAGTTAATTTTTGGAGGGTAGCAAGCAAAATTTCTAGTGCTAAGTGTAACATCCTATTCAAATTTTATACTTAAATATTTAATACAAAATAAATTTAATTTTTGAAAAATACTTAAATAAAAGTATACTTTTCTTTTAATTATTGAACATAAATAGCCGACTGTCATATAAGAAAAATAATTTATAATTATAACATTAAGATATTTACAATATAAATAATATATTATGTATAATTGTAACACACCCTTAACTATATTTACCTTTTTATTTAAATATGTTTTTATAAGTAAATTAAAAAATTATGAAAAAAAACTTTGTAAAAAATTAAAAGATGATTTTGAAGTGTAAACGAGTTCTCTTATTTTGATAAAATTGTAATCGCAATCCGGTAGGATTTATTGAAATATAATTTCTCATTATGACCGGTGGGATACTAACAGAAATAATTTTTGGATTTTAGGGTAAAAGTTAGGTCTCCACATACAGTTTAGTTCCGAGTTGTCTTCCTAAAAATTTTATTATTGCTTCGCTAACCGTTGGATCGAAATGAAAATTTTATCCCAAGTTCATAAGACATAGTACTTCATTTTGACTGTCGATATTTCCATTTATAGGTCTGTGATTAGAGAAAAAAAAAATCTGTAGTTTGAACTAGTGTCACATATTTCATGTTTCAAATTACTTCAGTAACAATTCAATTCCAGCTTTGTTAACCATTGGATTGAGCTCAAAATTTGACATGTCTTAAGATAATACTCTTCACTCTGACCATTCAAATTTACATTTAAAGATTTGTAATAATAAATATAATCCATAGGAATTTTGTAAAACTCTTTAATTGTTCGGATGAGTTATAGGTTTTCTGTTTGCGAAAGTGCATTTTCTCTTATTAAGGTTCGTTTTTTAATCCTCGCTTGATCTAATATTACTTTCAATCTTGAAGCATTCTTCTTGGCATGCCCATAAAGTTGTATGATAATATTGTTTCCTCTAGGGTACTACTAGCATCTTCAATATATAATTGATTAAGTTTCATATTTTTTATGTGAGGGTTAGTGCCAATAAAATTGAATAAGGAGCAAACAACTTCCTCAATGGTTTGAAAGCCCTTGCTTTCATATATCCTTCGATTACGCAAAGTAAAGATAAATATTTTCTGTAAATACCCATCTTAGGTTTAGTGTACAAACAATAAGTCTTTTTATTTTTTGTTTTTCAAAGGGCTAGGGTATCGTTTTTGAGAAATAACAATTGAGCGTGTTCAAAGTGTTCAATCTTGTTATTATTGTTTTTGCTTATTGTTTCTGCTCTATGAAGAGCTGACAACAACACATGTTTTTCCTGATTAAAAGGACAACTGTTTAGTGTTCTAAACTATTGAGGATGATCCTTAGATAAGATCGAAAGTTGTTGTAGACCAAACTAAAGGGCTGGAAAGTCTTTAATTGTTGAGGTTGGTGCTTTGTCTTTGTTTTTACTTACCACTACATAAGTTAAAAAATAGATTATTAGTTTTGTCTCTCAAATTGTCCGCCAAATGAAGAGGAAAAGGAATTAGGGTTCTATTGTCACTAACATCATCATCAATTTGTTCAAAGGGTAATGAAGGTTGTGTAATGATATGAAGTTTCTCCTTTTGTTTTTGCCGTATTCTGTTATTTTGAAATCAATATAATACATTTCTTCTATGAACGAGACCATAAACATTGAGTTTAGAAGCAATCACCAATATTTGTCTGATAGTTAGAGTCCTCAGTTCTTGATTGCTAAGGTTTTGTGACAAAGATATTTGTTCTTTGGTAGGTTTCCACGGCTTCTTTTATGTAGAACGGCCTTCCATTTTTATCATTTTTGGTTCCAAAAATGTTATTAATGTATATATAAGTCTAAATTTATGAACAATAACCATGAACAACTTAGTTTTAGTGTCAAAATTTAAATCTTACGTTCAAAAATAAATTCTAAAAACAAGTTTCATTATCATGGCTTGACCTTCAAATCTGGAACTAGAATTTAAAATTATATTTCATAAATCCAATCAGTTTAGAAAGTATGTCGATGCATCAGAGTACATTGCATTGTTCTTACCTGAATTTCTCTTATACCTTCAAACAAAGGGAGGTAAGCAACGAGTTTCCAGATGATATAATCCATCATAACAATAGTACTATAATTAAAAGACGTGAAATTAAAGCATAAAAAAGAGAAGTCAAATTTACATGGCGATAATATGCATAAAACGGAGTAGAGAAAACCAACGTGACAGAAGGTAAAAGTGGAATGAAAGAATGAAAAGGAAGGAACCATTTATCGATCCTGAAACTCTCAGCACAAAACACTTGCAAGCTCTCAAAAGGATTCACAATGCTCATAGATCTCGAGGTTTTTGAAGAACACAAAGTATCACATGATAAAGATCTTCACAAATCTCTTCTTCTGTTGATACCGAACGGGGGACAAGATCTTGTCGAGCGGCTGCAGAGCTGAAGAATAACCGAACGGTTGAAGAATAATCGAACGACTGAAGATTACCGAACGGTGGATATTCGGAAGTCGTTCGGTTACTGTGTTTTAGAATTGTTTATGTTAATTCTGTTTTCTTTTTCCCTCTTCCTCTTTGTATTTATTCTTTGCTTCCACTGTATCTGAACCTCTTTTGACTAATATTCATTCACTATTATGCTTTCTCTGGAATTCTTGTTTTCTCTCTTCTCAAACACTCACATGGTATCAGAAGAAAGACAGTAATTAGGGTTCTTTCTTTGCCCCGTTCTTCATCTCCTGATCTCTTCTCATGGCAACCTCAATTTTTATCACCGATCATCTTTCTAATCCTGCCCACCCCTTTTTTCTTCATTCTGGTGAGAACCCAGCCCTCGTTCTTATTAATCCTCCTCTCTCCGACGCCAATTATCAACAATCGAGGCATGATATGCTTGTCACTCTTGAAACCAAGAACAAAGACAAATTTGTTCTTGGTACTCTTTCTTGCCCTCCTCTTGATGATGTTCTTCATGAAGCCTGGAAGAGATGCAACAAGATGGTGATCTCATGGTTGACACGTTCCATGACTCTACCCATCAAACAATCTTTTATGTGGATGGATTCTGCGCACGAGATTTAGAACGATCTTCTCCAACATTTTTCTCATGGTGATAAGTTTCGCATCGCTGATCTCCAAGAAGAACTTCACTCTTGTTAACAAGGTGATTCTACTGTCTCTCAGTATTATACTCGTCTTCAAATAATTTTGAAAGAACTTTCTTTGTATAAGACCCTTCTTGTCTGCATCTGCACTTCTCCTTGTAATTGTGGTTTATTGGCCAAGATTTAACAAGAGCGCAACGATGATTCTGTCATCAGGTTTCTTCGTGGATTAAATGATGAATTTTCCCAATCCGTTCTCAGATTATGCTAATGGAACCTATGCCGACTCTTCCTAAAACTTTTTCTTTGGTCCTTCAACAAGAACGAGAATTTCATAATTCCTCCTCACAAATTCCACAAGGTTCCATGGCTAATTTCAATTTCCAGGATCCTCAGAACAAGCCTTCTTATTCCTCTCGTGGTGCGGTTGTTGGTGGTCGTGGACAAGGACATACCAGTAAATTTGGTGGTCGTGCTAAATATTGTGATCACTGTAAAAGAACAAATCACACCTTTGACAATTGCTAGATCAAATATGGCCTTCCTCAAGGTTATAAACCAACCATCAAACAGAATTTTGCTCCCTCCAATCCCTCTGCCAATCTTATTGATGTTGTTTCACACCTAGGTTCAATGTAGTTTTTCTAAGGAACAGTATGGTGTTATTCTTGATTTGTTGAAACAGTCTCAACCTTCTACTCCTAGGATGGCCAGCGTCAACAATGCACTCCACAGTCATCAGGTTCTCCTTTTACACCTAGTTTTTCTTCTTGGATTATAGATAGTGGAGCCACTGATCATATATGTTCTTCGAAATTTCTTTTTAATTCTTTACAGCCTATCAATCCTATTTCTATACGTTTACCAAATCACAGTTTCGTTACTGCTAAATTCTCAGGGACTGTTATTCTAGGCAATTTGGCGTTGCACAATACTCTATTTGTTCCCAATTTCTCTGTTCATCTTATTTCTATTTCTAAACTGTTACATTCAAATAATTGTTTCATTATCTTTCATCAAAATAGTTGTCTCATTGTGCAGATGGATACCTACCAGACGATTGGAGTAGCTAAAAACTACCACAGACTTTTTTATCTCCTTAGTAATAATATCATCAGTACTTCAAAATTAAATGTCTTTCATTTTATTTTTCATAATAACTCTAGTGATTCTGGTAATTTGTGGCACATGAAACTTGGTCATCCTTCAAATAAATTTTTTCAGGCATTAGCTTCCCAATATTCTGAAATTCCTTTTCAATCTATTGATGCTTGTGATGCTTATGCTTTTGCTAAACGAAAACGTCTTCAATTTTTTGTTAGCAAAACTAAATCTCCATGTTTCTTTCATCTCACTCATCTTGACATTTGGGGCCCCATTTCCATTACTTCAATTGATGTATATAAATATTTTTTGACCATTGTTGATGACTATAGTCGTTTTACATGGCTTCTTCTTTTGAAACATAAATCTGACGTTAAATTTTTACTTCCAAACTTCATTCTTTTAACTGAAAACCAGTTTTCTTGTAAACTTAAAATTATAAGATCTGACAATGGAAAAGAATTTCTTCTTAATGAATTTTATTCTACCAAAGGCATTTTTTATGAAACTACTTGTGTTGTTACTCCTCAACAAAATGGAAATGTTGAAAGGAAGCATCAACACATTCTCAATGTTTGTCGATCTCTTCTATTTCAATCTAAAGTTCCAAACATTTTTTGGTCTTATGCTATAAAGCTTGCCATTCATATTATTAATAGACTGTCAACCCCTTTTCTTCAAAATAAATCTCCTTATGAATTAGTTTATTCCACCAAACCTGATTTTTCAAATCTAAAAGTTTTTGGATGCTTATCATACTCTAGCTCTGTTACTGCAGGTCGCACAAAACTTGATTCTAGAAGCAACAAATGCATTTTTCTTGGATACAAATCTAGAACCAAAGGGTTTGTGCTGTATGATTTGCATTCACATTCTACTATTGTTTCAGGATATGTTATTTTTCATGAAAATATTTTTCCATATCAAACTTCTTTAACTTCACCTTCACCTCCTACACATGATGATATTTCTGATGTTATTCTTTTTTATTTTTCAAATATGGCGCCTGTTTCCACTGCCCCAAATTATCCAACTAGTAACACTTCTAATCATACTTCCGATAGTGTCATTATTCCTATTGTTGGACAAAGAGTTTCTCTTAGAAACAAAAGTAGACCTAAATATTTAGATCATTACTACTGTGGTACTACTTCTAGCATTCCCTCATCCCATACTACCCCATATCCTATGCATTTGTTCCTTTCTTATGATAATTGTTCTTCTAACTATGCTTCTTTTTGTCATAATATTTCTGCACAAGTTGAACCATCTTCCTTTAAAAAGGCCAGCAAGTTTGAATGTTGGCAGCAAGCTATGAATTTTGAACTTTGTGCTCTTGAAAGAAACCAAACATGGACTTTGGTGAATCTTCCTGCTGGTAAGAAACCCATCAGTTGTCGTTGGGTATATCGTATCAAGCATGAACTGGATGGCTCTATTGACAGATACAAAGCTCGTTTAGTGGCAAGAGGTTTCACTCAAACTGAAGGCTTGCATTATTATGAAACATTTTCCCATGTTGTTAAAATCACCATTGTTCGTCTTGTGCTTGCTCTTGCTGCTATCAACCAATGGTTTCTTCATCAGTTAGATGTTGACAATGCCTTTCTCCATGGTGATTTAACTGAAGAAATATACATGAAGCCTCTCCCTGGTCTTTGTTCGTCTACTCTCGATCTTGTTTGCAAGCTTCAAAAGTCTCTTTATGGTTTAAAATAAGCCAGCAAAAATTGGAATCACAAACTCACATCAGAATTACTTTCTATCGAGTATACACAAAGTTCTGCTGACCATTCCTTATTTATCAAACATACTCCCTCTACTATCACCATTATTCTGGTTTATGTTGATGACATCCTTCTATCTGGAAATAACTTGTCTGAAATCACTACTGTCAAAGATCACCTCCACAACAAGTTTCACATTAAAAATCTTGGAGATCTCAAATATTTTTTGGGATTCGAAATTGCTAGATCTCAAGCTGGATTATGTATCAACCAGAGAAAATATTGTCTTGAATTGATTTCTGAAGCCGGTATGCTAGGATGTAAACCTGCTCCAACACCTACTGATCCTTCTGTTAAACTACATGCTGATGAAGGTATCCCTCTCACAGATCCTTCTTCTTATCGGCGTCTTATTGGACGATTACTCTATCTCACTAACACACAGCCCGACATTGCTTTTGTCGTCCAACAACTCAGCTAGTTTGTTTCTACTCCTCGTCAACCTCATATGCAATAAGCCATGAGGATCATTAGATATTTAAAGAATGCTCCTGGTTCTGGTCTGTTATATGCTATTGATAATTCCTTCCGCATTCATGCATACTCTGATTCTGATTGGGCTACTTGTGCTACCACTAAAAGATCCATCTCTGGTTTCTGTGTTTTTCTTGGAACTGCTCTTATTTCTTGGAAGTCAAAGAAACAAACCACTGTTTCCAAATCTTCTTCTGAAGCCGAATGCAGGTCTTTAGCTTCTCTAACTTGTGAACTGCAATGGTTGTAATATCTTTTAAAAGAGTTGCATATACCGTGCCCGACTCCTTACTCAGTCTATTGTGACAACAATTCTGCTATCCACATTGCCAAGAATCCTACCTTTCATGAAAGAACCAAGCATATAGATATAGACTGCCACGTTACTAGACAAAAGCTTCAAGATGGTCTATCAAACTTCTTCATGTTTCTTCTACCAATCAAGTTGCAGACGTTTTCACCAAGTCTCTTTATCCTTCTTCTTTTAGTACTATTACTTCCAAGCTAAACATGCATAATATCCATGTTCATCTTGAGGGAGGATGATCGAGATCTTCACAGATCTCTTCTTCTGTTGTTACCGAACGGTGGACAGGATCTTACCGAGGGGCTGTAAAGTTGAAGAATAACCGAACGGTTGAAGAATAATCGAACGGCTGAAGATTACCGAACGGTGGATATTCAGAAGTCGTTCGGTTACTGTGTTTTAGAATTGTTTCTGTTAATTCTGTTTTCTTTTTTCCTCTTCCTCTTTGTATTTATTCTTTGCTTCCGCTGTATCTAAACCACTTTTGACTAATATTCATTCACTATTATGCTTTCTCTGGAATTCTTGTTTTCTCTCTTCTCAAACACTCACATCACACAACGTGATCGAGCACTCATTTTAAATGCAAATTTTTTATTGTGTCAACAACTCAAGTCACTACTTTCGGTTACGGTCTAAATACTATAGGTAAAGAGAGAGTGTGTGTATATATATATATATATATATTAATAACAATAATAAAATTTTTTAGATGAAATTTCTAAAAGGATGGAGGAATTGTAACATCCTTTATTTTCATATCAATTATTAATCATATATAAATTTTATAGCTAAATATTTAATATAAAATAAATTTTGTTTTTGAATAATACTTGAATAAAATTATACTTTTCTTAACCTCATCCTTATTTATCATTTATCTTTATTATTAGAACTAATTTTATTTGTGAGGTGTTAATAACAACAACATTCTATCTTATTTTTACATGTGAAGTATTTGAACACAATGAATATTGTTTATGCATAAAATAAATTAAGAGAAGAACTATAATATTAGCTCAAAAGTGAGGAACATTCAAAATCGAGGCAAGACTTTTAAGCATGTTTCCTGCAATCGCCCTTTATAAGAATAAGATGCAACAACGTTGCGTACTAAGTTCATGATGATGATAATTTTAAATCAAAAAGAAAAATTTTAGTTTTAATTTTAAAAGTCAAAAGAACATAGTTTAGAAGTCCTAACTCTCTTAGATAAAAGACATAGCTACTTTGAAATTGAAGTGTGTTGTGTAACTAAGAAGTACATGTAATTATTGAATTGATATATGTTGGATGAATTGTATGAATATGGTTATTTCTACGAAGAAATAATTGTATTATAAAGTGTAGTGTATACATTGGTATAGAGTGTTTTGACATAAAGTCATATTGACTCTACTAAATTCACATACTCACATAAAGAATGAGGTTTAGGCTGTAAGAGTTGAATGGGATTCCTAATCAATGAAATCGTTACAAAATAATAATGTAAGTTAAAGGATGGAAGGGAACTAACCTTGTCATAGTGAATTTATGATAAGAACATTGGTTCTAGGATGACGAAAAATATTATTGTTGATTTTAAACCTATTGTATTAAAAAATTATAACTCGTGCAAGACTTTACAAAAACATCAACATAATATAATATATATATATATATATATATATATATATATATATATATATCTTTGAAACTAAAGTCCTATAGTTTTTTTTTTATGTATAATATTAAATGATGAGTTAAATAATTAATACCTTATTATAACTTATTGATATGATAGGAATAATATAATAAATATTATTATTTAATAATAACATGATTTTGATCATTACACTAAGTTTGATTAGTTTAAACGTATGTAATAGGTGGCGGTTTTCACTTTTCTTTTAACCATTTTATGAGATTATAATAAATTTAAATTTACATTTTAAGAAGAAATTGAAATTTATATTTATAAAGGTTGAGACGATTTTTAAAAGGTGTTAGGTGTTGTTATACTATTAAGATGGGTTCTATTAAGATGGGTTCTTTTGATTAAAAAAGAACCAAAATAAGTCGTAGTTAATGGAGAAGAATCTCTATTTTATAAAGTGAATATGTAGAATTAAAAGTTGAATGAAAATTTAGTAAGTGAGGTAAACTTAACATCTTATGGGTGAAAACTAGTAGGGTTTAGCATATATTGATTAAAGTGTGATTCTCTCCAACCAAATTTTGTTGGAAAAATGAAAGTATATAAAACCAAGATTCAGTTATGGGTTAGGAGGATAAAGAATGAAATTCTAAATTATAAGATTCTAATTCTATTCGATCGTTTTACAGCTCACACATGCTTCATGCTTTTTCTCAAGGCAGATTGCCAACAAGCAAGCCACGTGTGCGCCATTTGAGGAAATTACTCATAAATATTAAGTTTAAAACTCAATCAATGTAAGAGAATTTATTAAGTTATATATAAAATTCACTTTTTAGTAAATAATTTTTTATTTTAAAGGATACAACATATTTTAGCTGGTGTTAGTTTTTGTTTTCAAGATTTTAGAAATTAAATCACATGTAAAATTGTGCACCATGTGAAGTTTTTAGGTGTGAGATAGAGTTAGTTAAAGTTTAATTACCATTTAATATTTAGATATGGTTTGACTTCAATTTTATTTCCTAATTTGCAGCTTTTTTGGTAGTATAAACTATATTTTTAAGAATTAGAATTTACATGGCTAGAAAAGTTGGTAGTGGCGTGGTTGCATTATTATCCTATGATAAGAGGGAACTATCTATTATTCGTTGGGCAATTGGGCCCACACCACCATCCAGCGAATCCCTGCTAAATGGGCCATGGGCGGCTATTGGGTCAACCTCATTCTCCCTTCTCTTCTCTTCTTTTCATTTATTCTCCTCCACTCCAAAATTCACTCTCTCTCTCTTTCCCTTTTTTATTATTTTCATTTAATTCAACAATTTTGTCAAAAATATAATTTCTATTCATATAATTCAACTTATTATAATGAATAGATTTTTAAAAATAGTTAATTCAAACATTACTTGATAATCCATATTTAGTTTTGGTAACCCCACTTGAGGAATATCACATGTCATGCTTCCTAAGATATTTAGTTATAGATATTTTGTCACACACTTGAATAGTGTCACCACGACATTGCAATCAACCGACATAAGCTTTGCATAAGATATATTCATGAGTCTACTTATATGAAAACTATTCATTGAGTGATGATTTTTTTTAAGTTTTGAAAGAATAAATTTATCTGATTTAATAGTGCAGGTAAATATATTTGTGAGTGATAGAAGACTGGTAAGTTTTTGGTATCTTTATAACATTTATTTTTCTTATCGTTTCTACGTTAAATTTGATACTTTTTATGTTTATTTTAAAAAGTCAAAGATGAATAATTAGTCTCAATAAAAATGGTAAACCAAACTGATGTTGAATTTTAAATTCTAATTGTTTCGAATAAAATTTTCATTTGGTGGATCAAGTACGCATGGTTTAACTAAATAAATAAATAAACTCATTATTCCTTATATAAAAATAGCATGCAGGCTAAGCTTTTGGTGGAATACTTAATGAAAAAGTCTTCTAATAAATAATAGATGTGCCCAAAAATACATTTTTATTTATATAAATTCAAAATTTAAGTATAATTAGATACTAATCTTTAATGAATTTAGGGTTAAATATGTTTTTAGTCCCTAAACTATTGGCCGTTTCTGGTTTTCGTCCCTCTTCCAAAGTAAGGTACAATTTGGTCCTCATTCTTTAGAAAAACGTTCGTTTTAGTCCTCAAAATTTTGTTTTTAGTCCTCGTTTTAGTCCTCAAAACGTTCGTTTTTTCGACTAAAACGAACGTTTTTTAAAGATTGAGGACTAAATTGTACCTTACTTTGGAAGAGGGACGAAAACCAGAAACGGCCAATAGTTTAGGGACTAAAAACATATTTAACCCATGAATTTATATTCTAATTTATGATAAAATAGATTATGTTATTGAATTCTTCATTCAAAATTATGTGAATAATGATATTAGGAATGGGTGTGAGATGTTTTAAATATAGAAGATCTTAGATTTTTTTTTTTATCTGGACGAGAAGAAGAGCTTACATTGAATAAAGGACATAATATTATTTCTCTACAAATAAAATCATAACTCACTTTTTAACTTTATAAGCTACATTTCACATTTTAATATTTATTTTTATTTTTAGTTTGTTTGTTATTATTTTTTATTTGTATTTTGGGCTTAGCTCATGTTTCTTTTATTATAAATAGAGGACCTTATGTGTATATATAAGGGAGATTAATTTCATACATGGTATTTGGAGCCTAAGGTTCTTTTGAGGAAAAAAATTTATGTTGCCTCTGCCACTACACTTACGGTTATCGATGGCATCATCGCCTACCGCTGTCACTACCGGATTTCTAGTTTCGACCGACGATCACATGATTTTGATCGTCTCGGCCAGGCGACCACCATGTCATTAACGACGCCTTCATCGGAGCTCCTACGTGCTCTCAATGCCTTTTGAAGTTATGGATTTGCTCCATTTTTTGTCGTGCATGGTGGCATGTTTGGTAGTAATTTAGAGCGTCGAAGTCGCTCGTTTTCCGCTTTCAGGTTCACTGTGTGTTGTTGCACGTCCTATCTCGTCCCAGGCAGCTATTCAGAGTATCGAGATTGCTCTTTTTCCTTTTTCAGGCGCCTTGATTGGAGAATCTTGGACTTTTATAGTTTCTCTCTCCTGTTCATCCATAGCTTCTTCCACTGTCGTCTCTTCTGACCTCCCTTTTTTCACCATTGTGTTTGACTCGTTCATATATGTGTTTTCTCCCATAAAAAAGATGGTTTTGTTAGTTTATTTATAGTTGTGTTAGCTCTCCAACAATGACCTCTTTATCCACTATTTTCAACCGTGCATTCCTCAACGACGATTTGGAAGAAGAGATTTACATGGAGCAACCTTTCATATTTGTTGCTTAGGGGGAGTCTTTTGGGTTGATATTTCAT
This sequence comes from Vigna umbellata, assembly GCF_029865625.1. Classification (NCBI taxonomy): domain Eukaryota; kingdom Viridiplantae; phylum Streptophyta; class Magnoliopsida; order Fabales; family Fabaceae; genus Vigna; species Vigna umbellata. The sequence continues at coordinate 15,387,951 of NC_142169.1, read as the reverse complement.
CTTCAATGTCCTCTTGCAAATCATTAGAAATTTAATGTCACTCGAGTGTAAAAACAAATGTTTTCACTAAGACTTGATAAATTATATTAGTAACAAACTTGGTACATATGTATGTACTAGCTTGAGGGGAGTGTTAGATATATTATCTTTATTTTATATTTATCTTTTATCTTTAGTTAGTTTGTTATTATTTCTTATTTGTATTTTGGGTTTAGTCCATATTTCTTCTATTATAAATAGAGGAACTTATGTGTATATTCAACATAAGGGAAATTAATCTCATACATAATTTTCACTATCTTTAACAATGCTCTTAGTCATAAACTAAGTCCTAATAGACCACTCTATAATTTTAACTACTCAAATAATGTCCCTAATACATTTAAATGATATATATGAGATCCAAAAATACTAACAAACTTTCATTGTTCAAATATGTATCCTTACAAATGTGTGAGACTTTATGAACCCAAAATTGACCATTATATACCTTAGGCATAACCAAATATATACGTCTATTATTTACAACACATAAAACCAAAGTAGTTTTCACTATATTAACTATAAGCTCATTAACGATTACTAATATTAGCACAATCAAAAGACACATACTCATCATTAAATGTGTAGCATGAAAATTTCACATGAAGGTAGTATGTATATGTTTATTTTTAATTGGTCCTACTTTACCTTAGATCATTCGATGATAGTATTATAGAAAGGATAATGATTGAATGTCAAACTCTATATATGGTAATAAAAGAAAGATCCAGATACAAAAGTATGTATATATAATACCAAATATATCTCACTAAACTAAACTCCTCAAACTGTTAAACATCGATCTGAATAGTGTGTTCATGAAAGACCTTGGTAGAAGACCCTTGTAAGAGGATCCACTATCATGGAGTGTGTCCCAAATGTGTTTAAACATGGTCAAACTCATGTTGTTGTTGATTTCTTGTCACACTACAACTTTAGTGGTCTTTCAATTTCTTCCACAATTTGTAGCCTAATAACAAAGTTCTTTATCCAAATCTCATTATTAGATGCCTCATGACATGTTATAAATCTTGTAGTCATGGTAGATGAAGCAGTAAGAGTTTGCTCGGAACTGTGCCAAGAAACTACATCTCCAACCAACACAAGATATAGCCTAAAGGGGATCTCAAACTATCCTTGTATTCAACAAAATCAAAGTTAGAATATTTAATGTCTCCAATTGCTTTGACTTCATAAATATATGCCTAGCATCCCAACTATATATGTTATATCTAAACGTGTACACACTTAGGTATACATCAAACTTCGTACAATTGATGCATAGGGATCTTCTGGATATCTTGAATTTCCAAGTTTCTTTTTGGACACTAATTGAGACTAAATTTGTCTCCCTTAGCAACTGGAGCATCCCTTAACGTACATTCATACATGCCAAATCTTTTAAGTACTTTTTAGACATAACTCTTTTATGATAATCCTAGAGTACCTCGAGATTGATCTTGGTGTATTTAAATTCCTAATACAAAGAAGGTGTCACCAAAATCTTTCATTTCAAAATTTCTTGACATAAATATCTTGGTTTCATGCAACATGCTTATATCATTGGTGGATAGTATGATGTCATTAACATCTAACACATAAAAAGGTTCTTTCTCCCACAAAATTTATGATACATATAATTGTCAACATGATTCATATAGAAACCCAATGAGATAATTATTTGATGAAATTTGTAGTATCATTAACAAGACGCTTATTTTAGTTTCTAAATGGATTTTGTCATTTTACAAACCATATTATTTAGATCTCATGACACAGTTTCCTGGTTGCACCATATGGATTGTTTCATCAATGTTGTCAATGAGAAATTTCATCTTGACATTCATTAGGTGGAGCTCCAAATCATAACGTACAACAAAAGTCATGATTATTCTAAAAGAGTTTTTTTTATGAAACCAGAGAGAATGTCTCTACAAAATTCATTCCATTAGCCAACAAGACAAGCCTTATACCTTTTCACATTACTTTTGGAATCTCTCTTAGTCTCAAATATTCATTTGCAACCAATGAGTTTCGTGTCTTCTGGTAAAGGGACAAATTTCCAAACCTTATTATATTGCATGGACTTATACTCCTCATTCATTGCTTCAATCCACTTTTCTGAGTTGGAATCTTGCACAACTTGACGAAAGTTGATTGGGTAATCTTCCTTTATACCATTATTTTTCTCATGTTCTTGAAGAAATACCATGTAATCATTTCGAATTACGCTCTTTTCTCTTATGGATCTCTGCAAATGTACTAGCTCATGAAACATAGGTTCTTGAGGATCTTGAGTTTATTCTTCATGAACGACCAAATTATCTTGAGTTGGAATATCTTACATTTAGGATTCCAAGCTTGCTTTATAAAGAAACAAATGTATGAATCAGTTCTGAAATTGTTATTGATTTTTCCTCCAAGACAAAGTCTCTAACCTTATTCCTCAAAATGACTAACTCTCACTAAACTAAAAACTCCTCAAATTGTTAAACATTTATCTAAATATTGTGTTCATGAAATACCTTGGTGAAAGACCCTTGCCAGAGGATCCATTATCATGGAATGTGTCCCTATGTGCTTTATGAAAATTTATCCATTTTGTACCTTTTCATTGACAACTAGGAACTTGATGTCAATGTGTTTTAACATGGTCAAACTCCTATTGTTGGAATATAAGATGATTAATTTGTTATCATAATATAACTTTAGTGATCTTTCAATGAGGATCTTAAGTTTATTCTTCATGAACAACCAAATTATCTTGAATGGAAATATATAAACAATGGCTTTTGAGAATAAAGTAAGTGAGTAAAAAAAATTTAGAAATTCAAATTTTGATTTTTAAAGCATTGAATTGATTTATAGTAACTGCGCGTCCAAAATAAAAAATGTTGTTAATCATTATAGAGGTTGTAAAGTTTTGAAAATTCAAATTGAGTACTTGAACATTGGTTAGTCTCTCATGAAAAAAAAGTATATTTGATAGATAAAACGATAGAAAACATGTTTATGTTATATTTGATTAATACATTTTGTAATAACTTTATGGCTATAATCAAAGAAGAAAACTTTTGCTAGTAAGATACTAAGACCGCATATATTAACATGAATCACATATATAAACTCGTCTCTAGTAATCAGTTGTTGGTATCAAAACTCAAATTTGAAAAGAATAAAAATTATCATACTTGAAAAAGAAAAACAAACCAAAATTCTTTTAATATGAAAATTGTTGTTTCAATCACAAAGCCCTTTTTACACAAACTTATTTAGTCCTTGAGAGTATTGATGAAAAGTGTTATCCTTTCGTATTTTCAATATTCTAATGTTTTTCCATTTTTATTTAAGATTCTTCTTTTTCTTTTTAATTCTCATTCATATGTTTCTTCATTTATACTTGCTTTTATCACGTAAAATATATTATTTATTTGTGTTAAAAAATAAAAATATTGAATTGATTTTTATTTATATATATTTACTAGAAGATAATGTTTTGTATATCAATGTTATAATTATAATTTGCATATATATATATATATATATATATATATATATATATATATATATATATATATATATATATATATATATATATATATGGGGTTTGCTAACGCGCGTACGCCTGTTTTTCAGTTGGTACATTTTAGCAATGTGTACCGGATTTTAGTAGACAAAAATATCCTTATATATCATGGATTCTAAGTTTTAAGGTTAAGGGTATTTTAATAATTTTCATTCTCAAAACTAAAAAAAAAAAAAGAAACCCCCAAACCCTTACTCACATCTCTCATTCCTCTCAACCCTTTCTCTTTCCTCTTTCTCACTCCAATCTTTTCTCTGTCATCCCCACTGTAGCCCCAATTCAAAAAATCAAAAACACTTGTTGTTAAACAATCTTACAAAAAAATGATTTTATAATGAGTTTTCATCTTATAATTTTTGTCTTATGTAATTTTATCCAATTTTCACAAGCATAAAGGAATTGGTAATTGACCTGGAAAAAATTCAGAAATACTCGCTGTTAAACAATTTCTTACAAAAAATGATTTTATAATGAGTTTTTATTTTATAATTTTTGTCTTATCTAATTTTATCTAATTTTCACAAGCATAATGACATCAAAGGAATTGGTAATTGGCCTGGAAAAAAATTAGAAACACTCAGTTGTTAAACAATTTCTTATAAAAAAATGACTTTATAATGAGTTTTCATTTTATAATTTTTGTCGTATATAATTTTATCTAATTTTCACAAGCATAATGACATCAGAAAGAATTGGTAATTGGCCTGGAGGGTTTTTTTAGAGATGATGATTCAACAAATACAGATGATGAAATTAGAGAGGTTAGTGAAGATGGTGAAATTGAAGAGATCTTGAATGAACCTTTGCCTTGAAGGTGAATGTGAATATGTCAATGACTCAACTCTTTACAAAGAAAATTTTTTTAAAGGCATGTGTTTCTGATTTTTTTCAATTGGGGTTACAGTAGGATATTTTTGTCTACTAAAATTCGGTACACATTGCTAAAATGTACCAACTGAAAAACAGGCGTACGCGCGTTAGCAAACCTCATATATATATATATATATATATATATATATATATATATATATATATATATATATATATATATATATATATATATGTATATATATGTATATATATGTATATATGTATATATATGTATATATATGTATATATATGTATGTATGTATATATATGTATGTATGTATATATATATACATTATTTTATAAACTGCTATTCCATAAAATTATTGTAATTAATCATCCGTTAAAAATTAAATTATTATTACTCATTATTAAAAAAGAGTACATTTTTTACATCAAACAACAAGATTAACACTAAAATAGCCAAAGCAAGAAACAACAAATATGTTTGGAAAAGATAATAGCAAACTGAAGTATTTAGAAGTAGTTTCCTTAACTTATTCAAAAGGCCCTATACAATACAGACCTTTCAATAAAGTTCCACAGTAAATAAAACTTTTAGAAGAACCAAACCATCTTAAAAGGTCAAACTCCATCCTTAACACTGTTTCACTTTGTCCCTTTTGATTGGTACAAAGCATTTTATCTTGAAATTCATTTACTAAAGTAAACAATAATAATGGTAGCGTCGAACGTAGACCCCTTGATATTTGACAAAATTCAGACGAAAAGATAAGTCGCCATTGAAAAACATAGTAAAAAGCATGTTTTTTCTTTTGGGGAAAGAAAAGATTTAGCCGTCACACCAGATCATTGATGCACATGTATAGAAATGGCCATATACGAAGAGAAACGGATAATGTTTGAGAAAAAGAGGGAAAATGTGGAAAGATTGTTAGTTTCTGAACATCACTGTCATATTTAGATATATCCTAAATTAGTTGTGTGGGAAACACCACGTTTAATGTTTTTCTATCACTCTTTATCCATCTCTTTGCTTCCTTATTGTACATTTATGATAAGGAAAATAGATACACATAATGCAATACGTAGGATTAGTAAATGCCAATGTAGTGTTGCTGTTGCTAAATCTATTACTTCAACTCAACCTTTACTACCATGAAATCTTTCTGGGTCCCTCCATCTAGACCCACATGTGATTTCAAACTTCCTCAAGATCCATATCCTAGTATCTCATGATAATTAATTATTGTTGCTGTTTTTGTTTTTTGCAATATTAATCATTAATAAAATTAAGTGTTACTTTTCACTAATAATATGATTATTCAAAAATAATTCCTTCTCTTTTTGTGAAAAAAAAAAGTGAAGCCGAGAGATTTTTTAAATGAGAGATTTATCTATCTATGTCGTTTATTTATATGACGTTGTTATATTATAAGAATTTTTTATTTATTTATAATTATCACCTCATTTTATTTTCAACCAAATACAAGAAAAGAAAATAATAGTTTTTCTTATTATAATCAAATAATGAAGTAGTTGTTTTTTAAATCTACATCCAAACAAAATTTGGGATCCATATGTTGGAATTTCTTTAAAAAGAAAGTGCGGTCTCAAAAGCAATTTAAAAAAATTTGAAATTTTCAAACAACTGAAAAGGGTAATATTTTTTTGGTTGAATACCTCTTTTGGTCCCTCGAAAGGGGCCAAATGTTCAATTGTGTCCTACGTTTTTTTAAAAGTTCAATGTGGTCCCAACTTTTGTAAAAAGTGAGCAATTAAATCCTTTTTGGTAACGGCGTTAATTTTTTAACGGGCCAGCTGACAGGGTGGACTGAAGTTTGCTACGTGGCTGTGTGAGGGTAATACGTGGCTGTGAGAGGGTAAACGTGTGTATATTACTGTGGTTAAGAAATCAGAGGTTAGGGTTTGAGTTGCAGAGAAATTGGTAATTTGGGATTTATCATTGTGGAGGAAGTGTGTTGAAATCTGAAGCGCGAATTGGAAACCGCAAATCTGAAGCGCAAATTGGAATCCGCAAATCAGGTTAGGGTTTATGTTTGATAATTTTATGAAATGTAGTTGTTGTATATGTTATCACTGTTGTCGCTTTATAGGGGGTTTAAGTAGGGGTGAAAAGTTGTCTTGTTTTGATGGTTGATAGTGGTCCCATAGATATTAGTTTAACTTAAATTAGTGGTCCCCGTTTGCATTTGCAGGGTTCGGGTAGGGATGTGTAATGACATGTTTTAGGTTGTGGTCCATCACGGTGGGACCTTGATCAAAGAAGTCCCCTTTAAGTATATGGGCGGGGAGATAGTTTATTGGGACGTAGATCCCGATAAATGGTGTTATTTTGGAGTATTAGGTTCACTTAAAGATCTGGGTTACATGGAAGTAAAAGAATTATATTACAATATCCAACATGTTTTACATAAGCTTGATGATGATAAAGGAGCTATGAACAAGATGAAGGTGGCTAATTATTTGGGGAAAGTGAACCTCTATGTTGTGCATGGGGTGGACGAACCAGCTATTGTAGAAAATGATGAGAATGAGATTTTGTACCTCCGTGAAGGTCCAGCAGAGAGTGGTGAGGGTAGTGGCGTTGGAGGAGAAGCACATGTTGAGGGTGACAAGGAGGATGCTGAGAATGAAAATGTCTGGGAGGATGACAAGGAGGATGCAGAAGATGTTGAGGTTGCAGTGGAGGTTGACAATGAGGACAGAGTTGAGTTTCAAAGTGAAGAAGTAGTGGAAGTGGATAATATGGATGAAGTTGAGCTTGAAAATGATGAATTAGTGGAAGTGGACATTGAGGATGGAAGGGAGGTTGAAAGTGAAGAAGAATTGGAAGTGGACATTGAGGATGGAGGGGAGGTTCATACTGAAGAAGAATTGGAAGTGGACATTGAGGATGGAGGGGAGGTTCATACTGAAGAAGAATTGGAAGTGGACGTGGACAGTGATGATGAACCAGGAATGGATGATCTGAGTGGTGATGAATATGTGGATGCAGACAATGATCAAGAAACCCAACAACAATGCAGGGGTTTGTCAGATGATGATTGGGAGTCTGATATACTTGTAACTCCTGAAAATAGTACAAGTGAGGAGGATGACAACGAGGATAGAGTATATGTGGGTGGTTTCTCAAAATATGCAAAACAGAAGTCCATGGCAGATTACAAGTGGGAAGTGGACACCATTTTCAGTGGGAAGGAAGACTTTAAGGATGCTATTAGAAGGTATGTTGTTCATGCTGGGAGGGATCTAAAATTTGTGAAGAATGATAATCGTAGGGTGAGGGTGCGCTGCATGGGTGGCCAAGGTAAGTGCCCATGGGTAGCTTATTGTGGGTACTTGCCATCACGCAAAATTTGACAATTAAGGAAGATAATTGATACTCACAGTTGTAGTAGGCAACTTAACATCAAACTAATGAATGCTCAGTGGTTGAGTCAAGAAATAGATAGGTCTTTAGTTGACAATCCTAATTTAAGGGTGAATGATATTTGTACTAAAGCATTAAGAAAATGGAATACAAATGTGTCAATATCCAAGGCACGAAGGGCAAAGTTAATTGCCACAAGACAAGTTGAAGAAGATTTCAAAGAACAGTATAAAAGAATATACGACTATGGACATGAGCTGTTGAGGTGTAACCCAGGTTCAACAGTGCAGATTAAAGTTGACTCTCATAATGGTGACCCAATCTTCCAAAGAATGTATGTTTGTCTCAAAGCTTGTAAAGATAGCTTCATCAGTTGTAGGCCCATTATATGTTTAAACGGATGTTTTTTGAAAGGTTATTACAAGGGGGAGTTGCTCACTACTGTTGGTAGGGACCCAAACGATCAAATGTTACCCCTTGCCTATGCAGTAGTAGAAGTGAAGAACAAAGACAGCTGGACATGGTTTTTGCAATTATTAATTCAAGACCTCGGGGGTAGTCAAGTATGTGGGGGGTGCACGTGGATGTCAGACCAGCAAAAGGTAAATATACTACTTATATTCAATTTTAGTTAATGCTTTGTTAAAGGATCTTGTTTTATGACTAAAATTAATTGTGCAGGGGTTGGTCCCAGCTATCCAAGAGCTTCTGCTTGGGGCGGAACAAAGATTCTGTCTGAGGCACCTGTATGCAAACTTTAGGAAAAGGTTTGGTGGTCAAATTTTAAAAAATATGATGTGGAGAGCTGCCACAAGCACATATCCACAGGCTTGGGAGAGAGAGATGCTGAAAATTAAAGAAGTCAATATTGAAGCATAGAAATACCTCATAGGCATTCCCCCGAGGTAACCCATTAGCCATTACATACAATTTAGTGTCCCTGATGCATTGTAACCCATTTGAGAAATGTTTTGTGCAACAGGTTTTGGTCAAGATCTCGCTTCACAGGTCAAGCAATGACTGATACACTAGATAACAACATCAGTGAAGCTTTCAACAGTGTTCTTATTCATTCAAGAGGAAAACCTATTATCACCATGATGGAGGATATCAGAGTTTATCTCATGAAAAGGTGGGCCACCAATAGAACCAAGGTGGCATCTATGGACTTCACAATATGCCCAAAGATAAAGAAGAGACTTGAGAAGGAATGTAATCTGTCAAGATTTTGGGTGCCAAGGTAATCTTATCAATTTATTTTATATACATGTTGTTATTTATCTACATTGTTGATGTGCTTCATTTCTTTCAGCTGGTCTGCACGAAAGATTTTTAAGGTTAGGCATACTTCATCAGTTGGGAACAAGTTCACACTGGACCTGGACAGGAGTGTAGCTGCAAAAAGTGGATGATTAGTGCCATCCCATGTTGTCATGCAATTGCAGCAATGAACTTCTCCAACGTTGATCCACAGAGTTTTGTCCCCACTGTGTTCACAAGATCCACCTATGAAGAGGTGTATGCGTCCATAATTTTTCCACTCAATGGCCACCTACTATGGGAAACCACAAATTTCAATGATGTACTACCACCACTGATGAGGAAGATGCCTGGGAGGCCAAAGAAAAAAAGGAGGTTGGAAGCATGGGAGCTAACTAAGGATGGCACTCAAATGCGTGTTGGTGGGCATAGGAAAAAATGTAGTATTTGTCGTCAGAGGGGGCACAACAAGAATAACGGCCCTTTAAAGCCCCAGCCAGCAGAAATAACACAACCATCACAGCCACCTCCAAGTTTCCCGACCCCTCAACCATCACAGCCACCAAGTCCCCAATCATCCCGGCCAACAAAATGCAAAGTCAGAAGAAAAGATACTTAGATGAATTGGGTTATTAGATAGTTAACTTACATGGTGGTGTAATATGTACTGTTTGTTACATGGTGGTGTAATATGTATTGTTTGTTACATGGTGCTGAAAATTAGATACTTAACTTACTTAGTGAGTTGATGTCTTTATGTCTTTGTTTTATGTGTCGTAATGAATAAAAGTGGTTTGATGATGTTACATGGTGGTGTAGTATGTACTGTTTGTTACATGTACTGTTTTATGTACTTAGTGAACTGATGTTTTGGCCATTATTCATCATCATATCCATTATTGGGTTGACCTATGTGAACAGTTTTAAAGCAAATGGGGAACTGATTTCAACATTTTTAAAACATAAGGGGGACTGATTTGAACATTATACCCTGAAATTAACTCATTAAAATAGTCAATGGAACGTAATACATTGAATTGCATAATTGATCTTACACCTTTCAAAACATAGGATGTTACAATCTAACTAAATCAACCTAAACAGAACCTGAACATGACAAGGCACACCACAATACACACACACAAAGCTACAACTAACATCTTCATCATTTTCTGCAAGTCCTTCACTACATTTTCCAGCTGACTTATCCTCCTCACCATTGTGCAATCTTTTTCATCAACGTTCTCTTCAACACACCACTTGAAAAAGTTACACGAGCTGCCAATTGAAGATTCACCCTGTTATTCACCAAGTTAGGGAATCTATCAACAAATGCATCAATTCAAAAAAACATTAACTCAAAAGGGTATACTTCAAACCTTGTAACGTGGACAACCCCAAAAATTTCTCCCAGCATTCTTTGTAGTTCTCGCCACTTTGGTTACAACAACATCACCACAATAACAAGTAGGGATTATCCCACCTCCTCTCACACCACAACCATGGGACCACCGAGAAGATCCTTTGCCCCAACTTTTCGAACACGACAAACACCCTTCGGAAGAAGCCATTCGTATCTCAAAGACCAATTTCTCTGCAACTCAAACCCTAACCTCTAATTTCTTAACCACAGTAATATACACACGTTTACCCTCTCACAGCCACGTATTACCCTCACACAGCCACGTATTACCCTCACACAGCCACGTAGCAAACTTCAGTCCACCCTGTCAGCTGGCCCGTTAAAAAATTAACGCCGTTACCAAAAAGGATTTAATTGCTCACTTTTTACAAAAGTTGGGACCACATTAAACTTTTAAAAAAACGTAGGACACAATTAAACATTTGGCCCCTTTCGAGGGAGAAAAAAGATATTAAACCTATTTTTTTTTTCAAAACAAAAGCAGACATATCTCAAACCCCTGTGAAAATGACAACTTGCATGGTAGCAGAAAGTATTTTAGCAGGTTGTCATTCGTAAAGTCTTTTCATGCTTAAATTAGAAAAATAAAATTAAAATAAAGTATAAAATAAAACAATAAATTAAAATTCTACATAAATTAAAATTAATTTTTATATATTTGAATTTTGGCAGAAATTATATAAGAAAGCTTTTGTAAAAATTAAGTAAAAAGTCACATTAACTTAAAGAAAACTCATTTATTTTATCTTTTTAATTTTAAAAAGCAGATAAGAAAATGATGAATATAAATGCATCTTAATCAAAGGTTTAAACAGTGTATTTGGCTTACTTTAACAGTAATGCTGTTGAATATTAATTCATCTGTTTCTTAAATATTAAAAAATGTATAAGGTTAAAAATGTATTTAGCTGTTCCATATTTTATCTCTTTTACAAATAAATAAATTAAACTTTAATTTTACTCTTTTTTGATATTACATGAATGTAATTATTTAATCATTTAATTTAATTACATACCATAAGAACCTAGAGGTAAAAAAGTTAAATGACAATCTATGAGAAGGAATAAATCATAAGAAGTTTTCCATTACCAATGGCATGAATACCAAAGTGTTTAACACCATAAGATTAAAACAATAAAATAAGGTGAGGAATGCACATAAATAACGAGAGGAAATTGTTCAAACTAAAATCATTTCTTTAATCAATATTTAATGTTGAATTATGTTTTAGTAGTAACATTGGGTTTTCTAAAGTGACATGGAGAGATTATCATATATCTATAGTGAAATCGGAGGAAGATCCACGTGTAAAATATTATTTGATGTTCAAGTAAATAAAAATCTTATGTTATATTCATGAAGTGCAATGTTGATGAAGTTACACGGGTATTTCCAATGGAGACGAATTCAGTAACTTTTTTCGAAGAAAATCTGAATAACTTAAGTTAATTTTATATGAACGTTCAACTTTAATTAATTAATATATATATATATATATATATATATATATATATATATATAACTAATTAAAAATTGAACAAAATTAACTAAAGTTACGTTACTTTTTCTCAAAAAATAAGTTCATATTACTCTAGCCATAACTCATATTTTATCTCCAATGTTTAGCCTTTTTATCTTTCATTATTCTATCCATAGCTCATAAAAGTTAATTCACGAGTTCATTATTCTATCCATAGCTTATAAAAGTCAATTTATGAGTATCATTTTGTTCATTGAGCATGTCCTAGAAATTATGAGTTAGGACATGACTTTATGTTCATTGTTGTTTGTTTTAATGAGTTTTTGTTAGACCTATTTTTTTTATTAAGTTTATTTAATCGATATTCTATTTATTTGATATTAATGTATATTTAATAAACAAATTTTAACATTATCACCAAGACATTTAAGTTACTCTTAATAATATTAAAGGAATATCTCTACTAATAAATATAATATATTTAAATATTAATTAAAAATTTCTTATTAAAATAATCATAAACATTAGGTTGAATGAAAAGGATGACAATGAAAAAAAAAGAAATAACACTGAATATTTTGACTTATATGTATCTATATTTTTTACTAGAACAATTAGGATTTGTAGTTTATACAGGGAAATAATAGTTATTCATATAGAATTGCAAATTTAGGATTTGATATTATGTGTGATTTTGCTTAGTAGGAAAAATGTCTATTTGTATCACAATTTAATCTATAATTATTTAAAAATTTTAATAGACTAAATATAGTTTCATCTTAAAAACATCATAAATTTCCTAAATGTTACTATCATCAGATGATTGTCTTATACTTAAAGGAAACTCGAACTCATTTGCATTATCAGCTTACTGAAATGATAGAAAAATATATTAGTAAAATAAACAACGACATAATTGTATGAATTTCTACAACACCATGAAAATCACAAACAACCTACGTATTATCATAACCAGAAAATTGAAAATTTCCTAAACTCAACCACATATGCTCATGGTAATTAGAGTATATCAAGCATATTACTTCTACTTGTTAGTAACTTACTAGTGGTCGAGAATCAAGGAAGGTGTGACAAATTCATCACGAATCTTTCATTCCTTTATTATCATGTATGCTTTTAATGCACCCAAGGTGGTTTATACCTAGAATTCTAAATTAGTGTACTTTTGTTGTCACTGATTAGAAGATGTTGATATGTGGCAGTGCTATATGAAGCAATGCTTAAATTTTAAAGTCGAAGTCTTGTATTTCTGAATAAGTTAGTAAGAGTTGCTCTCAAACCCATGTATTACACTCTTCTAGAATGCTTTGGGTCTGACACTCTACCAAAAACATCATTAGGGGAAACCTCTGATTCATTAGTAGTGCTTTAGGTCAAACCCACTTCAATTTGTTCCTATAAGCATATAAAAACTTGTAGTTAAAACTCTAAATATTGAAGCAAAATGTTTGAAAATATCATTTACAAATGATTCATCCTTTCTTTCATTAGTTTCAATATATAACTTTCCATGACTAGGCAGTTGACCCATTTCCAAAAACTGAATAAAAAGATAAGTTAAAATAAATAGTAAACTTTAAAAAATAGTAAAATTCGTCAGGCTTACTAGTATCACTATTATTTCATGTCTTTTTCTTGCGATAGGTTTAGAACCACCAGTATGAGGAATTACTTGTTTGTTGCGATTTTCTCTATTTTTTTAACAAATCTCCTACGAAAAAAAATATATGTAAGTTCATATAACAATAAAAAAAATTGATGTACACAAACAATTCATAGAATTTAAAATAATGAAACTTGTATCATTGTCTCTGGTTTTAAACGATAAGTAACAAAATTAGTCCATTGAATTCTTTCTATACCAATTGACACATTACTTAAGATTTGATTTTTAGTTTTCGTTGGATCATAGAACTCGTTCCATAAATTATGCCTATGTGCAACCAACTTCTTACCAAGAGTTAATTTACAATATCGTTGTACAATAGCTTCAACGATCCTAAAACAAAATCGAGACTTTTGAAAAAAAATAAAATATAGTTAGTGTGTAAACATTTATAAATAAATGTAACTTTACAAAAGATCATAAGTCATACATACATAATGATATATATACCAATAACATTTCCTTAAAGCATTAAAAAAAGTAAATGTTAGGCATGCTTGTTTTCCCAAACCACCTTTCAAAATTAATTGAAAATAAATTTCCACTAGTTTCTAATACTACAATATCTTGCAAGAACACCTTGTCCTTCACTAATAGTCAAGCCTATCTTATCAAACTCCAGCATGATGCGTTCCTCATAATGTAAGTTATTTACTTCTCTAACCTTCACCTTAATTTTCTTTATATCTCATTGTAAGTCTTTAACAATAAAATAAATTACTCAACCATAAATAAATTTAAAAAGTTATGCATACAGAAAAAATGAATTACATATACCTATTGCATGGACATTTCAATATGATGATGATTCACGTCCAACATGTTATGTGGATGTTTTAGGTTATTTTGTGTTTTCAGTGGATAATGAAGAATCCATATGTTCGATGAATCATTTGATGAGGTCTCATTTCTTAGTGAAAAACTCGTTAAAACATGTGGTTGGACTTCAACCGATGAAAAAAACATTGTAGGATTTGTTGATTTGATTGGACTTTTAATAGATGGAGAAGACATGATAGGATTTGTTAATGGTAAAGAATTACCTGAAGCTTGAGGTTAAGGTGTTAATTTTTATAAATTTCAGAATTACTTCACTTTGGCATTACTACATATTTATGTGAAATAATTAAATAGTATATTCACCCAATAGATCAAATTACACAAATTATGATGTAATTTAAAAAATTATTTCAACTTTTATTAACTTTTAGTTTCGTTTTATTTAAAGAATTATTTATTTGTTATACAATTTTTTATTTTGCTTTTTTATTAGTTGATATCCATCAAATTTTAGATTCTTAAAGTATTTTCTCTCTTTATATTTTCAAAAATAAAAAACGTTATAATTACCGTAAAAATTTCAAGCATGCGTAATTCTATATTATTTTACATAATTACATGACATTTATGTAATTATTTTTTACTTTACTTCAAAATGTACCATTTTTTATTATTTGATATTAAATAAAAGAAAATGTATATTTTTGACAAGGTGACTTGGAATGAGCTCACATGAGAAAAATATAAGTGGTCTTAGAGATTTTAGAGTGTAATAAGACAGGATCGCTTTATAATTCTTGAAATATTATTTGAAAACACATATCACTATTTTACTTGAGAAAAAGAGTGAGCTACTTAGTGAAGAGGTTGATAATGTACCTTCACTCTCTTTTAGAAGTGGATTCAAACCACTAATTCTATTTTTTGAACAGATCTTGAAAATATAGTATTTTATTTGTTTATAATTGTTATTATTGTAAAAAAACTAATTCATTTTGAAATAGTGTAAGTAAAACTTACCTATAATTCTCAAAATATGAACATACTCGTTATATTATACATATAAGTTACTTAAATCAACTTAAGAGAGTCTACTACTCCTGTTAACACAATAGATGAATTGAAGTTGGATCAAACCTATTTTCTTTACATGAATTATATTATTTTTAAAATATTTTTATTATTTAATTTCTTTTTAAAGTTGGAAAGATTGAGTTAATTTAGAAAGATGTAGATAGAACACGAGCTCATAGATAAATTAACTGAACAAGATGATTCGTGTTAAGTTCATAAATTATAATATAATTATTATGATTATTATAATAATAACTATTATTATTATAATATCTTTTGAGTTTTAAACAACAACATAAATTTAACTATTTAGACTTTGTTTTTCTTTTAGATTTTTTATTGATGTAAAATCATTAATAATTATTTCGTAATCAAGATTTTTTAAAGTACATCTAATAGAAATTAGAGCAAGATTATTAAATCTATTTTTTGACATAGTAGATCACAAATAATATTTCAACAATTTTGACTTTTAAAAAACTTATTTAAGCAGGCGTAGTGGTAATAAGAATAGTTAATACCAGTTATTCGGGTATTAGCGTGTGCATTACTTGATTCGTGTTCTTTAAACCTGAGAGAAAGATTATTGCCAATTATTTCATGATATAATCAAACTATCTTAATTTGATTATATATGTGAATATTTACACTATCAAATATATATCATAATATCTTTCAACTGATATAAAATTGAATGAATATTATTAAACCGCGTTACTTATGGATGATCGAGTATGTAAAACAACTTATAACTATTATGAATACTATTATACAAACATAAATTTAAACTAATTTATTTTGAAGATGAAGAATAGAAAAAAAAAATTATAATTAAAATATGGTAATAAAGTGAAAGATTTAAAAAAAAATATTAATAACTTTTAAATATTAAGATATTATGGAATTTATAAATTTCATACATTTTTTATGCGAACTTATATACATTTTAAATATTTTTATTGTTTCTTTATATCTCTTTTTTTAATAAAAAAATAGGTACAAAAGTTTTGAAAAATAAAACATAATATATATATATATATATATATATATATATATATATATACATATATATAAATTATTAAGATAAATAAAACATGTTTATAATATCTTATATTTAAGAAAGGGGCACAGGAAAGTTTATATAATCACATATTTGTTGAATTGAACATTTACGGTTGTAGAGTGCAAAATTTTTCAAGTAGAATCTGATCAGCTAAGTCATTATTGAAGTTTGACATTTAGTTATCCTATTAAGCAAAGAGAATTGTTCTCTAACTATTAGTTACAATTTTTTCTTTGTGGTAAATATATCATATAATTTATCCTTAATAATCTCTCGTTTTTATTGAGAAAAATAATGTCAATTTTTTGACATTGGCGTTTATACAGAAAATTTCATTTATAAGACATTCAAATACATTAAATTTGAATTGATCACATTTTAAATTTTTTATTTTTTAATTATTATTTTAAATGTTTTGCGATCTTGTGTTTAAACACATTAAATTTGAATTCATTTCATTTTAAATTGTTTCATTTTTCAATTATTTTGTTTGGAGAAGGTAATTTAAATTTAGTGAATTTTAATATTTTTGTTGGTAAAGTATTTAATTAGTACAAAATTAAAAAAAATGGTTTAAAATAAAAAAAATTCTTAAAAATTAAAACAAAAATATTAATACTAATTATCTTTGTGGTTGATTTTGATTGATGTTATTTTTTTAAAGGTTTTTAAGAAATTTTTATTTTAAATTTGTAATTATTTTTTCAATTTATATTAAACGAGATTGTTTTCAAGTTATGTTAGATTGTACAAAATCCAAGTTAGATAACATTGAATCGAAGTCATCCAAGGTCGAGTTAAGTTTTTCTTGGTTAGAGTCAAGTAAAGTCAATCCGAGCATTAGTCGAGTTGAGTCAGTCTAAGTCCAACTTGAGACAAGTAGGTCTAGGCCTCGATCTAGTCAAGTTAGTCATATCCAGGTCGAGCAGAGTTGGCTAAATCTAGATTAAGTAGAGTTGGCTAAATCTAGATTAAGTAGAGTTGGTCCGACGCTAGGTCAAGCTTAGGTCGAGCTAAGCTTGATTGAATTTTGATTGACTCTAGTCAGTTAGACTCAAATTGAGCCAAGTTGATTTGGACCTAGGTTGAGCTAAGTCAAATTGGGCCCAAATTGATCAAAGTCATGCCAAGCCCACATTCAATCAAGGCGGGGCAGGTTAACATTCATTTGAGCTTGAGTTTAGCCACGTATAATCTAGTTGGGTGAAACCTAGGTTAATCCTAGTTTGATTAAGATCAGGTTTGGCCTAACACAATCAAGACCAAACCAATATGGGTCAAGTCGAGTCTGTCCAAGCCCATGTCAAGTTAAGTTAAGTTAGTTTTGGCTTAGTTGAGTTGAGTTGATGGAGTTAAGTCAAGTCAGCCTAGGCAAGCTGAATCTAGCCAAGTCAGCTTGGACTAAGGTCGAGATGAGTTGGTTAGGATCAAGATCGAGCCGAGTCTAGACAAGCTGAATCTAGTCAAGTCGATTTGGGCAAAGGTTAGACTAAGTTGGCCAAGGTCTAGGTCGAGTGGAGTTGAGAGAAACCCATATTTAGTCAAGTCAGGATAAGTCCATATTCATCAAAGACTAGGTCAATTCTACCTTTATCAATATTAGTCAAGCTAGCTCGAGTTGAGTAAGCTAGAGAAAGTTGTGTTGAGTTAAGTTAGCTCGAACTTAAGTCAATAAACATTTATTTTATAATTATTTTATGCTAAAAATAAATACACATTTAAAAAAACAAAAGATAAATGAGTGAAGTAAAAAATATATTTAAAAAGAACTAACGATAATCAAAAGAGAAATATTTAAACTAAATAGTTATAAAAAAGAAATAGCTAAGAAAAAAAGGTGAAAATATTTGGAGAAGAAAATAAAACCTTAGAAGTAAGATTTTAAAGATACAGAAAGTACACATATTGAGAAAAATTAATTATATTGTTTGTTTTTTATTTTCAATAGTTTTTTTACGTTGAATGAGATTTTAATTGGGTTACATAAAATGTAGTGGTAGACTCATTTTATTTATTTTAAATTTGTGATATTTAAGAAAATCTAAAAACTAAAAAAAAAATGTAAAATGTCAATACATGGTTTGATTTTTGAAAATTCAAAACTTAAAAATCGAAAATCACTTCTGGCTAGACCAACCATCAGTTTACACTTTTTAATATGAACCGAGTAACAATCTATGCCAATTCAAAATTGTAATTAGAGTTAATTTAAATATGTCAAATTTTTAATTTATTCAATGAATTTATAATTGTGATATAGTTTTCATAGGTAGTATTATTATTACAATAGGTAAAATATAGACGAGGGATATTCACATTTTTGTAGTACACTACAATAATATAAAAAATTTTAAAAGGGAAATATTGTGAAAATAGTTTTGAAAAGATTGAATGGAGAAATAAAAATATTTGATTGTATATGATAAATATGTTTTCTTCTCAATTATTTAACGGCAATTACTTTTAGTAGAGAGATGGTGTGATTAGTAATTTGCATCTTCTAAGAAAATAAACTATATTTTTTAGATAAACAACAAAATAGTTTAATTAAAAAATAAAAATTTATAAAAAGTATATTATATAAATATTTAATTGATGATAAAATAATCTAATTAAAATATTATCGAAATAAGTAATAAAAGAAGTATCTTTTATATAACGATGTAAATTATTATTTACTGGAAACAGTTACATATATACATTAATGTGTTTATTACACCCATATTTTTGTTGCTAATTAAAATAATAATAATTACCAAAAAAATACCAAAACGACAAAAAGGGTATCATAAAAGAAAAATAATAATAATAAAATTATAATATATTTCGGTAAATAAAAAATAATTATAAAATGTGTATTACACACACACACACACATATATATATATATATATATATATATATATATATATATATATATATATATATATATAGGTAGTAAAATTATGAGAGCAAAATTATATTTACACAGCCGTTTAAGCGATAATACAGTCGCAGACCTTCTAAGCTTTTACAAAACTGCCAAAAAAAATTTAATATCATGATACTCAAGTTTTGATATGAGATTTTGTATGTTAACCCAAAGTCACACATATAGGTATATATGTTTAATGTCCTTTTCTTGCTGATCGTAACAAATTAAAAACTAGGAACATGTTTTCCCAGTTAAAGATGAATAAAACCTTGACAATGCATTAAACATGCAGCTTTTGTGTAAAAATATATTAAAAATGTATGTTTAATGTCCTTGTCTTGTTGATTGTACCAAATTATAAATTAAGAGCATTCTTTCCCAGTTAAAGATGAATAAAACCTGTCAGTGCATCAAGCATGCATTTAGGCATGAAAATGATTTGCATTAAACAAGGCTTTTTGGTATGGAAGTATGAAACATTTATTTGCTCCTTATGTGACAACTTTACGTGAACATAAACAAATCTCTTGCAAAAATACGTATATATGTCACAATATTATGAATAAACAAAATTTCTTATATATATATATATATTAATATAGGTACACGTGTCACAATAATATAAATTTGAAAATGTTTGTTGAGAACATAAAGATGAAAACGATACTAATCTAATATTGTTTAAATGATGAGAATAAATGTGTAATTAACATAAATTACAACACTTAACGGATAAAAGAAGGTAGAGTTGAAAAAGAAAAGAAAAAAAAACATGACCAAGTAAAATATGTCTACCTGACTTAGTCCATATTTTACATTGACCAAATATTTTTATTCACTTTAAAAAAATTTAAAACTGTATTGACTTAAAAATATAAAATTAAGTACTTGTGTTCGAAAATCTAAGTTACAATATTTTTAAATACAACACAGATTTTTGGTATACATATATTTATATATATTTATTTGAGTATATTCAATAATTTTAGTTAAGATAAAATTTTATAAACGTTTTCTAAAAATAAAATTGTAACAGAAATTTCAAATTATAAAGAGATGATATTTCAAGTAAAATAAATAATCCTAAGGATATTATGATGATGCTTGAAATAAAAAAATTAAACCGTGTTGAAGTTGGTGGGTGAGGTGGGGGAGTGACGTCATCACGGAGGAATCCCCAGCCATGGGCGAGTACGGAGAACGGAGCCACGTAACCGACCCTTTCCTAATCCCGAACCGCCACGTCACAGGTTAGGACCAGTTTCTCTCGCGGCTTTCACACAGAGGGTTGTTTTTAAGAGTAAAAAACCCAAAAAGAAATGTGGATTCAAAGTGAAGTGCTCTCTCTCCTACTTCACTTTTCTCTCTCCTTGCTCCTTGGACTCACTTCCTCTTCTTCTACCACTGCCTCTCCCTAATTTCTTCTTCCTTCTCACACCCATTTATTATCACTAATCCTTTCTTCCTCCTCCTTCAGCCATAACCGCTTCTTTCTTTTTCTCTCTCTCTGCTTATTTTTTTCTGTTCACACCACATAGCAACATGGATGATGAATATGCTAAGCTTATAAGAAGGATGAACCCACCGAGGTAACTGATTCACTACTTTCAATCTTTCTTCTTCTTCTCCTCTTCTATTTGTCTTCTCTTTTTGGGGACTTCTTTTGATGTTTTGCTTCTCAGCACCGGAACTTTCCAAATTTTCATCACATGTTTTTCTCTTGTTTTATGGTTTATGGAAGTTTTAATCAACTGGGTTGTAAAATTTAACCTCTTTTTGCAGTTTGGTGTTTTCAGTTTCCCAGTACTGATACGGAAGTTCCTTGCTTGATTTTTCTTTCCTTTAGTAAGCCATGGAACGAATTAACATACTATGCTTCCAAAGCTTCGTTTTTTTTCTCTAAAAAAAACTGTATTTGGGCAACTTTTTTAACAGTGGAATTTTTACTCACTTATATTCATCTTGGCCGTTTTTGGTATGTTTTTTCTTGTGGTTTGATGTGATAATCGTTATCTTCGTGTTTGATTTCCTCTGTGTGTACTATGTCTATAGTGTTGGTGTTTTTTACCAGCTAGTTTTTTATATGCAGGGTTGTGATTGACAACAATGCCTGTGAAAACGCAACTGTTATTCAGGTAAAGCTGGTTGCTTCCCTTTGATCAGGCTTCACAAAATTGAGTTGACAATAAGGAAGATTCTTCTTTTTTTTTCCTTCTTTCAGGTTTCTAATGATTTGATCTTATAAAACTTGTGTTTTCCCTGTTTTGGTTTACAAAATTGAGTTGACAAAAGGAAAGATTCTTCCTTTTTATTTTTTTCAAATTTTCTAATGATTTGATGTTGTAGAATTTGGCTGGAATTATTTCTTTTTATTTTTTTAAAATAAAACAAAATTGTTTCGGAGTTAATTTCACTTTTTGGGAAAAGAAATAGCTATGCACTTTTTTCTTATGTAAGTGTTTTTACAGGTTGACAGTGTGAACAAACATGGGATTCTCTTGGATGTTGTCCAAGTTATTTCAGATATGAACCTTGTAATAACAAAGGCCTACATCTCCTCTGATGGGGTGTGGTTCATGGATGGTAAGTTTCCCCTTCTTCATCAGCGGCAAGCTAAAGGGGAAAAAAGACTAAGAGTAGTGATTATAATTATTTTTGTCAACTTTGCTTCTGATCCTAGTATTAATTTTGATGCTTTTCAGTGTTTAATGTGATTGATCGTAATGGAAACAAGATCAGAGATAAGGAAGTCATTGATTATATTCAAAGGGTAGGGATTTATCTTCTTGAATTTCTTAAAAAGCTTTAAATAAGGCTTATTTATGTTTTCATTCTCTGTAGTAGGGTCTCCCCCTTCTCTCTTATTCTTCTTATGCTAGAAATCCTCAGGTTAAGTAAGCATGACACTTGTGTTGGTGCCGAGAATGTTAATTTGAATATGGTTCTTTTAAAATAGGAAGTTCAGTATACTTTTGCCCTCATTTTCTGCTTGCCGATTGCTCTAGCTAGCTATGAACTGGCTTACCAAATTAGATGGAGGGAGAACAAGCTCAAATTCAAATGTTGTTCATTTTTTATTTCACTTATTATTTATTTTAGTCATCAAAACTCTGTTGGTTCCAGTAGTTCTCCAGCAAATGTTAAATGAACTGCTAGTTCCATCTGGTGGACATACTCTTAGAAGTGCTTGTGCTGAAAGATGACAGATAAACTTGGGTTATTACTGTCGTACTGATTTAATTAATTATATAGTGAACATAGGATGATATAAAGCAAGATAAAATCCTTGCAGAAATTTGAGGGTCTTGAAACTGTGTATATTTGATCTTAATAAACAACAGTGCATGTGTCTTAAGTTATCCATATCCATTCTGGTGTTGTGAGGCTTTAGTTAGGTCCATTAAGATATGAGTGTCTTCTTTCTGCAAGTCATCTGTGATTCTCTTCATGGTAATAATATATAGTTCTGTGATGATAGATAATGGTCAACAAGTCTTGTGACTTTGTGGTTTCTCACTGATTTTTGTTCTTTTTTTAGAGAATTGAAAACAATCCGAGCTTTGCACCCTCACTGAGAGAGTCTGTTGGAGTTGTACCTACTGAAGAGCATACTGTAATTGAACTCACCGGCACAGACCGACCCGGGTTACTATCTGAAATCTGTGCAGTTCTCACGGACCTTCACTGTAATGTGGCGACTGCTGAGATATGGACACACAATACTAGAGCTGCAGCTGTAGTTCATGTGACAGATGATTCCAGCGGCTGCGCCATCAAGGATCCGTCTCGCCTCTCTACGATAAGGGATTTGCTTTCTAATGTTCTTAGGGGAAGCAATGATCCAAAGACAGCAAGGACAACACTTTCACCCCCTGGAGTTACAAACAGGGACAGAAGATTGCATCAGATTATGTTTGCTGATAGGGACTATGAGAGGATTGAAAGAGAAGGACGAGGGGGACTCAGAGATAGAGACAAACGCCCTCTCCCTCATGTAACCGTTGTAGATTGTGTTGAGAAGGATTACACTGTGGTTACCATGAGAGCTAAAGATCGACCAAAGTTGTTGTTTGATATTGTTTGCACTTTAACTGACATGCAGTATGTAGTTTTTCATGGTGTTGTCAAGACATTACGGACAGAAGCTTTTCAGGTTAGGCAGCGTTTTTCTCTTTATGCTGTTTGCTATATGGTTCAACCTTTTTTGTTTTGTATGCTGTACTTGTAATTGTAGCTAAACTAAACTCAAATACTAAAAGTTTTGGCCAGTAAATTTCAGCTGCTATGACTTAAACAGAAGATGAAAACTTAACCTAAAATATTAGTTCATTATGTGAGAAAGTTCTATGGCTCAAATATCACATTAAATTAAGTTTCTTATTCTACTTAACGTTAGACTCATAACAGTGTTTTGATCAGATGAACTACATGCATTCTATAGTTGATTTTCATATGGTCAGCATGGAATGGTCTGAGCCCATTTTCTGCATGAATTTTTCTGACTGAGCATTTTCTCCTTCATCTAGGAGTTTTATATTCGGCATGTGGATGGCTTTCCCATTAGTTTAGAGGCTGAACGTGAACGACTGGTGCAGTGTCTTGAAGCAGCAATTGAAAGGCGAGCATCTGAGGTGTGATAACAATCCATAGCTTGAAGCTGCACGTCTCAACCTTTTGTGAATGGAATGATGATGCTAAGATATGTGTTTGTTTGCAGGGAATGGAGCTAGAGTTGTGCACAAAAGATCGTGTAGGACTTCTTTCAGATATAACAAGAATATTTCGAGAGAACAGTTTGTGTATCAAAAGAGCAGAAATATCAACAGAAGAAGGAATGGCAAGAGATACTTTTTACGTTACAGATGTTACTGGTAACCCAGTTGACCCCAAGATTATAGATTCAATTCGCAGACAGATTGGTGACAAAGTACTGAACGTAAAGCATAGTTCTAGTATTTCACCAAAGGCTCCTCAACCCACAACAATTGGATTTCTCTTAGGAAATTTTTTCAAAGCTCGATCTTTTCAGAATTTTAAGCTGATCAGATCTTATTCTTGAGTCCTCCTTTGTATATTCTCTGCATATATGTTTATCCCCAGCGAAGGGGCTTGGAATTTACACTGTACAGTAGAAAGCTTAAACACACATCTACATAGCTTAGTTGTGCTACCTAGGTTCAATATGAAGCAAGTAGTCCTTTTAGGATGCCAAATCCAAAAGAGTATATAGTGCTTTTAGGGGTGTGATTTTTAGTAGATGCAATTGGGTCTGTACATGGTTTAAAGAGTACATTTTGGTGGTGTAATTTGGAGTAGATGTAAACTTTGGTATGTACATAAAATTCAATGGAAAAATTGTAATTATGTGTATAATTGTATGTCTCCTCCTTTCCTTTTTCTCTCTGTTCAAATATCCTGTTCTGGACTAAGTACTGCTATGTGTATAGATGTTCATAACAATGCTATTTGATTTATCTTAATCCTAAAAGGTTACTAAGGTAGATGTAAATTACAAACCAAGAAGGGATGTTAATTAAAAATCTCAAGATAATATGCTAATTAACGATTACTAGTGTTATCATTTACTTGCTTGTTTAAGAAAACGTTGATCATATTAGCTATTTATGAATTTGTGTGGTAGCATTACTCCACGTTATATATTAAAGGCTTGAATAAGTTTACTGTTTCTAAAAATATCACCGGTTTTTGCTTTGAATGTTTAATAATTGTTGTTTAATTGAGTATGTAATAAATTAATTTTTTTGTTAAGTTTATTTTATTATATATATCAATCCTATTTTCTATGAATTTATTAAATTGAAAAATATGTGTATGGAGTCATAAAAAGTAATGTGCTTTAAAATTATACATTTTCGTATCATGAATAATATATCATTATTAAAATAAAAGTAAGTTGAGAAACTAAAAAAATATGTAAAGATGTTTTAGAAATCAATTAAAAGAGTAAACATAGCTGTAAGAAAATAATATAAATAAATATTATTTTCATAAACTTTATAATTTGTAATATGTTAATTTTCTTAAACAGTATTAACGACTTAAAACAAAAAGGAATGCGTACATTAAAATAGTAATACTTGTGACTTTGTGATTTCAAAATTTATACAATTGTCCAATGAAAGAAATAATGATTCAATGTGCATAGGTAGTTTGGATATAAAAGGTGTTTTGGACTATGTAAAGACTTAAATTGGTATTTAAATTGTATTATCGATAAGTCACTATCAATCAAAGCTAGAAATTTGCATGGAAATCAAAATGAAAATGTTTCTTTGAAAACAAAACTTTGCCCACTTTTTTACAACTACACGTAGCGCATTGTTATTGGTTGGTTTGTAAAAATTTTAAAAAATGTGGTTTTTGGCGTGGAAGGCGTTTTTGGAAAGAAATTTCAGTTTTTCCTCTTGTAACTTTCATTTCATATTTCCCTCTTCTTCCTTTTTTGCTTGATCCATTTTGTCACTCTCTATCCACCATTGCATTGAACGTCACTCTCTCTCTCCACCATTTGAGTTTGCTTTAACTCTCTTTGGTCCATTGCTTTCACTTTGTGCAGATTTCACTCCCTGCAGATTGTGTGTCCGTGTGGGTTTTCTTCTCTCTACACATTTCCCCCTTTTTGGCGGCATTTTCCCCGTTGTGGAAGTTTTGGGTTTTTCTATCGCATTATCGTTGGCGTTATTTCTCTCAAGGTTTCGGTTTTTCGCACACAATGATTGGTACCACGATGAATTCAATAGTTGATGCATTTTGTTGAAAATGCGTTTGGCGGAATAAGACATGACGTTGTTTATACCTTGACCATGAAAGTTGTGTTTTTGTATCTTTGTTGAATGTTTATGATATGTATTCAAATGTTGAAGGCTGTAACAAGAGGATTGACTATTGTATTATGAATATTTTTTGTTTTTGGAAATTTGATTTTGGTTTTTTGGTTTTACCCTTGTCTTTGTGTTATTGTAGGTGAAATTTTGACTGAAGTGTTTACTTGAGTTGAAATACAAATGGAAGCATATACTAGCAATGTAAGTAGAGTTTGATAATTTTTTTCTATATGTTATTTTGGAACAATGATTGTTAGTTTGAAATTTGTATTTCAATTGGTATCAAAACTAACCTCACGGTGTTAGTTTTTAGCAGGACTTGAGGAAATGATCCTATCGAAGGATACGCCATCAACCGTCCTCCCCTTTTCAAGGACGAGAAGTTCGACTACTGGAAACAAAGAATGATTGCATTCTTTGAATCATGTCATATCAACATGTGCGACATGGTGGAGAACGGCAATTACATTCCTTTGGATGAAGACGGAGAGCTACTCTCGAAAAGCAAATGGATAGACGAGCAGAAATAGCATTACTTGTTAAATTGTAAAGCTCGTAATTATCTGATGTGTGCTCTCTCAGAAGAAGAATACACGAAGGTTCACACTTACGAAGGAGCAAAAGAAAAGTGGGACACCTTGGTCATCACGTACGAGAGATCAAACGAGGTCAAAAGGAATAAGTTGAGCTTGCTGACAAGACAGTATGAACTGTTTTCTATGCTTGAAAACGAAAACATTCAAAGCATGTTCAGTAGATTCTAACGATCCTAAACGAGCTGAAGTCCTTGGAAAAGTCATATGAGAACTTTGATCATATTGACAAAATCTAGCGAATTCTTCTCAAGTAATGGAGACCTCAGGTCATAGCTCTGCGTCCGTCTAAGAATTTAGACGGAATGAGTATAGAGGAGCTTGTGGGATACTAAAAGTTCATGAGCTCAAGCTTCTTCAAGATGGCTCCATCAAGAAGGAGAAAAGCATCGCACTCAAAGCTATCAAAAAGACACCTACCAAGGCTCTCAAAATGGACGAATCCTCCGAAGAGTCAATGATGAACATGACTCCATGGACGAGAATGACAAAAATGAGCTTTCATTCATCACGAGAAAACTCCAAACATTATGGAGGAAAAGAAAAGACACAATGTTCAAGACTAAACGTCTCAAATTTGATTCCAAGAATATTACAAGAGACAAACGACCAGAAGATAAAACTATCTCTTATGAGTGTAACAAACTTGGACATTGATCAATGTGAACTTTGATTCTTCAAGACTTGATTACATTTTAGTATCACTTGTAAAACATCGGTCTTATTATTCCTACTCTTGTTATTGGTATTTGAAGTGCTTCCAACTCCTTACTCTTAATCATGCTCTATCATCTAGTCAACTAGTTAATAAAGTAAAACTAATATAAAAATAAAGTGTTTTATTAAATTTTTTATTATATTTGTAAAAATTTGTACTATCCTTCATAAGTTATTTGCAAATATCACATTAATTTCTTTTTTTCTATTATACATTCATTTCTAACGTATGTATAAAACATTTTCAAACTTTAACCCTCTTTATAAAACTAATATGATCTTTTCATAAATTAATTGTCATAATAAAACCAGATAATAATATTATATCGTCGAGGTCAATAATACATGCATGTCATACTAAATTATCGAGGTCTAATAATATATCCATATCATACTAGATTATTAAGGTCTAATAATGCATACATGTCATACAAGCGCATATTTCCTAGTAATACATGTACAAATTTGTATTATGTAAAATACTTTATCAATATATTCTTAAATTAGAAAAATTAAGAGTTAAGAAAATAAAACAGTCTTAGAAACCGATTCAAATTATTGATAAATTTCAAAAGTTTTAATTTCTTTCATTCATATAGTTATAAAATATAATTTTAACCTAGGTTTCACACCAAATAATTTTATCAAAAATTGAAATGTATCTAGTCAATTAGTTAATTGGGTAAAACCTTTAAACATAAAAAGTTGAGATGTGAATTTTAATAGTGAAAGAACTTTATAGCAATTAGATATGAATGAGATCGAAATAAAAATTTATATGTAAATGATACTTAATGTAATAAAAAATAATAAGCATGATAATATAAAATATCAACGAAATTTAGTTGAAGATTAAGTGTTACTAACAGAGATGTTGTATAATTTCATACAACCCTTACTTTTATAATAAAAAGTATTAATAATAATATAATACTGATGTTTTATGAAATTTGTTATTATTAATATTATATTAAAGATAAAAAAATATCAAATAATCAGAATTTATCTTTTACATGATTACCAACTAATTTATCCATAATAATTTATTTGTTATCAAAATTATAAATAAATACATAAATAGTTATAGGAAAGATGAATGAAATTTTGAAGTGAGGGTTATTAAAAGACTCATCTACTTCCATAGAAGCATTTTATAGATATTTGATACATATTCAGATCTTTTTCTTGAATATTTGATAGAGAATTACTCATACACTAAACTCAATTCCATGACATCTCTTCTTAACCTCTACTACTGGTGTTGATTCCTCGTACTCAGGTTTTAAATAATCTAACTCCAACTTTCTGTAATTAAGGTTTCACAGATGTTGTAAATATTCATAAAATTAGTTTATTGGAGGGTTAAGAGTAGGGAATTGATCCATGTTAGAAAAATTGATGATGAGAGGTGGAGCAGCAACATTTGATTTGGCAAAAGGGCTGAGCAAGGCGGTGATCTCAGCCTCAAAAAGGAAGGGAAGGCAATGTTTGTGGGGTTCTCAAGTGGAGGAGACACTCCACAGGTTGGGTTGGCGGCAATGCCTGACCCCATCATTGGTGGCCAATGTGATTGACCCTTTCCTCCTAAATCACCATTCTCTTGCTCTTGGCTTCTTCAATTGGGCCTCTCAGCAACCTTGCTTTGCCCACACTCCCTTTACCTACCACTCACTCCTCAAATCCCTTTCTCACACCAACCACTTCACTGCCATTCATTCACTCCTCAAACAAGCCAAAGCTCTCAACTTTTCCATCCATCCTTCTCTTTTCAGCTCCATTATAGCATCCCATGTTGCCCACAACCGTGCTCTCGATGCCTTTTTGCTCTTGGGTAATGTTGCTCCCCTTTGTGCCGAAATTGGAGGGCCCACTTATAACTCGCTCTTGGCTGCCCTGGCCTCTGATGGGTGCTTGGAAAGTGCGTACCAGCTGTTTGAGGAAATGACTCAGAGTGGTATTGGTTTCAGCACACTGGGATTTGGGGTTTTTATTTGGCGGGTTTGTGGAGAGGGTGATGTGGAGAGGGTGGTGAGGTTGTTGGATGAGGTTAAGGAATGTGGTTCTGGGATTAATGGTTCTGTTGTGGCGGTTTTGATTGTTCATGGGTTGTGTCGGGCTTCTAAGGTTTCGGACGCTTTGTGGATGTTGGGTGATCTAAGGAGTAGGGGTTGGAAACCCGATTTCATGGCTTACTGGGTTGTTGCTGCAGGGTTCCGGTCAATGGGGAATGTGGCTGATGAAGTGAAAGTTTTGAAGATGAAGAGGAAGTTAGGGGTGGCTCCTAGAAGCAGTGATTACAGGGACTTGATACTTGGCTTGGTTACGGAGAGACGGATGTGTGAAGCAAAAGAAGTTGGGGAGGTTATAGTTGGTGGTAATTTTCCTGTTGATGATGACGTTCTCAATGCATTGATAGGATCGGTATCAAGTGTAGATCCTAGTGCAGCTATAATGTTTTTCAATTTCATGGTTGATAAAGAGAGGTTCCCAACTATTTTTGCTATCAGTGATTTGTGTAGGAATCTGTGTAGGCATGGCAAGGTTGATGAGTTATTGGAGGTGTTCCATGTTTTGAATTCTCAAAACTACTTCAAAGATGTGGAGGGTTTCAATGTAATGATTTCATTTTTGTGCAGGGCTGGGAAAGTGAGAGAAGGCTATACTGTTCTGCAGGAGATGAAGAAGAAAGGGTTCCAACCCAATGTCTCGTCTTATAATTACATCATGGAAGCGTGTTGTAAGGAGGATCTACTGCGTCCTGCGAGGAAGCTCTGGGATGAGATGTTCTCGAACGGCTGTTTGGGGAATTTGAAAACGTACAACCTTCTTATACAAAAATTTTGTGAAGTGGGACAAGCTGAAGAGGCTCAAATGCTCTTTTACCAGATGTTAGACAAGAGAGTGGAACCTGATGTTACAACTTACAATTATCTTCTAGAAGGACTCTGCCAAGAAGACAAACTAGAAGAAGCTTTTGAGCTCTATAACAAGTCTGTCAAACAGGACATAATCAATGCAAGAGGCACATTGAGCTCGTTTACATTATCACTATGCAGGAAAGGTATTATTCAGTCAATCAAATATTTGTAACATAATACACTACAAATGCGTGCTTGTCAGCTTGCTGCCTCATCACAATTTAACATATGCTGTATGTTTTTCAAGCAGGTCATCATATGGCTGCATCCAAATTACTTTGTAGTCTCAAGCATGATATAGGATGTGCAGAATCCCATATAATTTTGTTGAAAAGTTTGTCAGATGCACAAGAGATTCCAATTGCCATTGAGCACTTTAAGTGGGTTCAGGAAAAATCACCTTTGATACTAAGAGATATATGTACTGCGCTTTTGGATTCTCTTTCTTCTGCTACATGCCCAGAGCCCATGTTACAGTTCCTTCAAAGAATACAAAATGTTTTTGATTTCCCATACTTCGAGGGATATGTGTGACAGATGATTACGATTTGAGAAGATAGTGTTCTCAGTTTTGGGTGCCATTTGTTAAGTGTACATGCAACTTAGTAACAAAACCTTTACTGCATTGGTGTATTTGGATGAGAAATTTTTTGAGAGTAATTATATTTTGAGTATATTTGTTCTATATGGAGAATTGTGTTGTTTGAATTAGCAGTTTTGAGAAAAAGGATTTTTTTAAAATATTTTTATCATATATCTAATCAACTAAACATTAGAATTTGAAATTCTTACTCCTTGTGGACGCTCCTCTCGCAACGCCCTCTCTCTCTCTCTCTCTGGATACAGACCTCTCTCTTTCTCAACTGTTCATTCCTAGTTTGAGACTTTAATCTGCAATTCTCTTTTTCTTGATATCTATATGTTATTAAGAACCACCTCAGATGAAATAAGTCTATATGGGAAAGAGATGTCAATATCAGGGTTTAAACTATACACAGTGAAGTATAGTTATGATGTTTTATCAAAGCAAGAGTACATTAGGATTTGTTTCCTTATGAACTGTTTTATTGTGATGTTTAAGTTGTTCCCTGGTATTTTATATGGACCATGAGCATATTTCTTTATTTGAGGTTAGAAATTTGAAACCCCAAGTTCCTCAATATCATTAAAGATTTGGCTTGAGAGATAAATTGCATGCAATTTCTTTTCCGGCCTACAACAGTGGTCTTTCTTTATATAGACATTAATTTAATATAAATTTTATAATAATATCACATTATATAAGTTGAAATTTATATAAATGAATAGGACAACTTAAAATAGTGAGCCATATTTTTATCTTTGTGCACGATGTGTAGAATATGAACAAGCTAAATAATAAGCACCACTAATTTACTATGCCTGTTTGAGACATAAGGCAACTATTTTGGTTTAAGCATTTAAATAGCAACAATTTGAAATGCATTATTTCAGGTATCTTCTTTCTCCTTGTGATTGTCATTATTTTCAAGGTTGTTCATTAGTTAATAAGAAGCTATGTGTTTATATCTTCTAAATCAAAATTCAGAACTTAGGACTTGTGTTAGGAAATAGGGAGGAGAAATTAGTTCAGATAATTATAATATTAATGAGTTAGTCACTTGATATGCTAGTTAGATATAAATAAGGGTAGAACAATAATGGAAAAGATGATGTTAATTTGTTGGATTGAGCATTAGCTCTTTACGAAGAGAGTACTTTTAAATATATTTTTTTTCATTCTAAAAATATCTTTTTTGTTAAATATATCTTTTAGTTATTAAACTGACGTAAAATTAGATTTTGTTTGTCACAAACGTTAATAGATTTTGATTCCTAATTATAAAAATAAATAGATGTAGTTCTTATCACCAAACATTATTAAAGTTTTACTAACATGGAAAATGATATTCTCGCATGTCTATCAAGGTGTTGATGAAAATATTCAAAGTTTAGAATAATGGTGAAATCAAATTTTGTATGAAAGTTACAGAAAAAATATATTTAAAAGTTAAAAAATAAAAAGAAAAATAATGAGACCACACCAAACCCATATAAAATTACATTGTACAAATAGTTAAAAAAACTTATTATGAAAAAAGAATTAAGTAAAAACATGGATGGACAATGGTAAACTCATGATTATTTCACAAAAGTTGTTGATAGGGGAGCTATGTACAGCTAAACTCATATCTCACATGAGTTTTTGGTAATAACAAAAGAAATGTTTTATAGTTTCTTGCACAACAAAATAGTAAAACAAATGCTTGATTATATTTGTGTATGTGCTTGAATTGTTTGATATATGTATTCATTATATTGAAATGAATCATTGATTGAAATATATTGCACTTTGCATATCTAATAGAAATAATCGATTGCATTGTTTTATAATCGGTTAAATTTCTTCAAATTTGTGTTTATGCTTATCAAGAGCAAAACAACTATGTTTTACTGATTACATTAAGTGTATAATCGATTCAAACACGTAGGCAATCTGTACAAAAATAGAGTAAATATGCATACAACATATATGTTTTTTCTCTTATTACTTTTGTTGTTTTTAAACGTTGAACATTTAATGACATTTAATGCATGTTCAAAACAACAAAGTGTTTTTTACATTTTCTACCGTTCAGGTAGGATTTTATCATTTAAGTTTTTCATTAAGATACCAAGCATTGATTGAAGACTTGATCATTGGATGAAGTAGATCATTTAGCTCATGGTATCGTCTATTCTGTATAAACGCTTTTAGGTTTTGCTCTATTCAATAAGTGCATTTAGCATGTTGTCTTTTATCACAAGTTTTTTAGACTTTCAAAGGCTTTCCAAAAGCATTGTCTATACACTTTTACCTTCTTAACTAAATTGAGAGTTTGACTGATTACCGTCTGGTACAATATATCTTTTGCGTGTAGTGAGACTCTCATTGATGCTTAAGTCTGAAAATCATGTAGTGTTACGTCCAGTTTTATGCCTAGATGATTTTCTAAATCTATGTCTTTTCTCTTATCACTTTTGTTGTTTTTAAACGTTGAACATTTAATGGCATTTAATGCATGTTCAAAACAACAAAGTGCTTTTTACATTTTCTACCTTTCAGGTAGGATTTTATCATTTAAGTTTTTCATTAAGATACCAAACATTGATTGAAGACTTGATCATTGGATGAAGTAGATCATTTAGCTCATGGTATCGTCTATTATGTATAAACGCTTTTAGGTTTTGCTCTATTCAGTAAGTGCATTTAGCATGTTGTCTTTTATCACAAGTTTTTGAGACTTTCAAAGGCTTTCCAAAAGCATTGTCTATACACTTTTACCTTCTTAACTAAATTGAGAGTTTGACTGATTACCGTCTGGTACAATATATCTTTTGCGTGTAGTGAGACTCTCATTGATGCTTAAGTCTGAAAATCATTTAGTGTTACGTCCAGTTTTATGCCTAGATGATTTTCTAAATCTTTCCTAAGTTACTTGGTTTTCAGAGTATTTTTATTTATCACTTATATTATAGCTATTCTAATACTCTAGTGATATCATTTCATATGCTCATTTATTTTAATGTGGTTTTTTAAACTTCAAAACATATGAGAGTGTTTAAACATATCAGTCTTATAGACGATTTTTTCTTTACACGAGCAATATTTAATAAATTTCTTAACACGGGCGAGGTTTGAATAGTGTTTCAAAAGCTTTTCGCAAGGACAATGTTTAATAACTATTTCAAGGTTAGACGGTTTGCAATAGTTGTTAGACGTGTGTTCTTAATAAAGTGTATTTAAGAAAATGTTTCAAATAAGGAAAGCAATAACATAAGTATTTTTATATTGGTTCCCTCAATCTTAAGCTACGTCAAGTCTCCATTAAGAACTCTTAAGGGGTTCCACTAATATTTTTCAAATATTACAAACGAGTAAAACCACTCTTAGAGTATTATCAATCACTCTTGGTTCCAAGTATTATAACCACTCTTGGTTCCCGAATATTATAAATCACTCCTGGTTCTCCTAGTCAATCCTCAATAATCCAAGTTTAACCACTCCTGGTATCCAAGTATTATAACCACTCCTGGTATAGACCGAGTATTTTCAACCACTCTTGGTTCCCCTAGTCAATCCTGATTGGTATGTTTAGCTCAATACAAGTGCTTACAAACACAATCAGTGTTTGATTACATATACAGATTTGAGTAACTCTCATTGAGGATCAATACAATATAAAAATATGTGAACTTGTGAAGTTCTTTTTCTTACGTTGAATAGCTTTAGACAATATAAGCTTTGAGGTAGAGTAAAGTTAGTGTTGAATTACCTTTCTTATTTATGTTCTCTCTCTCCTCTTCTCTCTTCTACTTTCACCTTTTTTCAATTTTAACAACTTCTTCTCTTCTACGAATCTTCTTTATATAGCCTTCTTAAGAAATGACCGTTGGACACAACGTTGACTTCTAGATATACTTCATAAACTTTTTATGTAGTTGGTCAGACTTAGGTATACGTTGTAAAGTGATATGCTTTATCAGTGTTTTCTTTCATATGTAGCTTGTACAATCTTTTAGTGCTAAAGGTTTGAGGAAACTTTCCAAGAATGTCTTCTTATCTCTTAAGGTCTTTTTATCCTTTGTGTAGTGTTTCTGAATAAAGCTTAGTATTGACATTACCTGCACAAACACAAGAACAAAGCATGCAAGCAAAGCAGCACTTTTTCGTACAACAAACATTGATGATCATATCACATGTTAGCACGTTTTGATAAAAGCATTGTTTGAAGACAAAGTGTTTGATATGTTACACTTAGATGACACTACAAGAAAAATCCCATTTATATACGGCCGAAATCCGTATATAACATCCAAAATCCGTATAAAAAGTGATGTTATATACGGATTATATACGGTCAAAAATCCGTATATAAAAAGGGCGTAGATAAGATTACATACGGATTATCCGTATGTAATTTATATACGGATTATCCGTATATAAGTTACATACGGATAATCCGTATATAAATTATATACGGAATATCCGTATATAAATTACATACGGATATCCGTATATAACTTATATATGGAATATCCGTATATAAATTATATACGGATATTCCGTATATAATTTATATACGGATTATCCGTATATAACTTATATACGGATATTCCGTATATAATTTATATACGGATATTCCGTACATAATTTATATACGGATATTCCGTACATAATTTACATACAGCTTGACTTGAATAGCAAACCTGGTCATCCAACATCCAAAAAGAGACAATTTACAAGACCTGCCCATACCACACAGACAATTCACAAGACCTGGACATTATATCCATTCACAAATTTAATAAATAAATCAAGTCTTTAAAACATACAAACATGCATTTCACATTAATCATAATAAGAAAGTTTACATAATTGTTAATCATAATAAGTTCAAATAACATGTTTAAAGTCATTGAGGGAATAAGTGTGAGTCATACATGTCCTACTTCTAAAAACATAACTAGTAATCTCCATAAACAGTATCATCTTCTGGTTGATCTGTTGGTTGTTGTGGTTGTTGTGGTTGTTGTGGTTGTTGTGGTTGTTGTGGTTGTTGTGGTTGAACATTAGCTTGTGGCTGATTCTGGGATTGAAGAAATTGTTGTGCAATTGCGGCTGCAGGAGGTGGAAGATACTGCATCATGACACCAATAAAGCCTTGCAATTGAGAGTTCATCTGTCGAAGTTGGTCATCATGGGTTGATACTCGTGTGTGGAGGTTAAGAATGTCCTCTGCAATCGGTTGCTGAGAAGAAGATGCCTGTGTCTGTTGTATGTAACTATCGACACAGTCATCTTGAGCACTGACATTTCCAATGCCGTATACGCGTCCCTTGTACCTTCCACCAGCAACATCCAACCAACATTGGTTTCTCAATCTTTCCTCATCTGCAGGGTCTAGGGGAGCACATGTTGAAGCCCCAACGGATGCTGTCTCAGATCTTATTTGAGAAAATCTGGCTTCAAACTGTTCCTGTTAAATGAATACATGATTATCGTTAAATAGATAGACCTAAGAATTATATAACCTAATAAAGAATAAGTTAGTAGAAACTAACATGTGTCCGCCTAGACCTTTCATCGACAAATTCTCCTGTTGATGCTCGAATATGTGTCTGCTGAAATATTTCATCAACATGCACTGACCGACCAAGCTCCTGTGACTGCAAGCAAAGAAGATGTAAGTTGTTAACATCAAATATTTTTAAAGTTTATCCGTATAGAAATGTAAAAATAAATTTATATGTACCAGACGAATTGCATGCTCATGCACGCTAATGGATCCCCCAGTGTGCAAACAACCACCCTTGTCAGATGTCCTGTTCTTTTTGGCCGTTTCACATTTTTGTCTATAAAGTGGCATGTTCCACTTCTCCAAAAGACCATTCCAAACATTATCCCCCATCCAATCAGGTTTTTTTCCTTCTGTTCGAGCTTTTTTAAACATCTCAGATAATCTATGAGATGCTTTTGTGTGGAAATTTTTTTTCACCTTTTCTTCATGGTTAGACCTCCATGAAACCTTTCTCTGTTGACAAAAAAGATGAATATTGGATAAGATAATTGAGGACCTTAACATTTAAAATTAACTGTAGTACATAATGTAAATGAACACAAGTGTACCTTAAAACGCTCAAAGAAAACATCTCTTCGTGTCTGAGGTATTTGTCCCCATGTCACCCATGGCTCATCAAATTGTGCCTTGATGGTGGCTGTGATTGCTTTGGATGCTGTTTTTGTTGGATAAAACCTATACCAAAATAAAAGTCAAATATTAGAATAATACAGTATATGCTTGGAACAGTAAATTGATGTTTCCTTACCCTCCTCCAATAGGTGTAATGATTGGACGATTGTTGGAAACATCTTCAAAGTCATTGGCTGCTGAACTTGAACGTGGAGGGTTATCCCCTATAGGAGATGGTGATGGCATATTTGTGGGAGTTGTTGGGTTAGAACCAACATGGGGGGAGGGTGATCTCCATTGATCAGCAGCAAATTGTTGTGAACTAGGTGTGAAAGGAGGAACTTCCAACGAAGGTGGAATTGATGGTGGAGTAGGTGTCAAACCAGGAACTTGTAATGGTGGTGGAACAAATCTAGCAGTGGAGGTAGAGGTAGGTGTAGATGGCTGACTACTTGAAGCATTTACGTTATTGAAACGGTTTAACAACTTGACCATATAAGATTTCTTCTTGCCCTTCTCCTTATCTGATTTTGCTGAAGGTGGAATAGGAGGGTCACAACCATCTGATGCCATATTCTTCAACAAAAAACAAAATTGTGTTATTATGATATTACCTATTAAATATGCAGGGAAAATGTATTGAAATTGCAAAACCTATTATTGAAGCCTTGAAAAGGAAAGGTGCTTCTGCTACAGGATATCATAATTTATGATTAATAGATTATGAAAAACAAGTTTTTAAAAAGAGTCATTCATACACAACTTACAAGTTTGGTATACAATGTTCAGCTGTTAAAGGGAATCTTAATCTTTTTAAAGTTAGATACCCTAGGAATTCATGCACCAGGTTCGTCTCACTAATTGGTTCTAAGATTGATCATTGGCTTAAAAGTCTGGTGAGATGATTTGATCATTTGGTTTTTAAAAGGGTCATTCAGCTGCAACTTACAAGCTTGCTATATAATCATAATGTTTGAGAATAAAAGATAGGGTATCTTTTTTAAAGTTAGTTCCGATAGAAATTCATGTACCAGGTTCATCTCAACAAAGTATTCTTTTCGTTGAGTTTGGTACAATTAATAATTAAGAGATGTATAGAAACTCATCTCAACCACAAAATTCACATTGTAACCCGTAATTAGTAGAGTTAACCCACATACTAACTAGTAAGAAAGAAGTTTATGTTTGTATCCAAACTAGTAGAAAACAAATACTTCTAGATGTAATCATAAATAAAAAGATCAATCATTTCAAACATTAATCAAATTATCCGAAAAATCATTCTTAGTTCACATTACAAGACTTTTATCTTCATGTATTATCCGAAAAATCATTCTTAGTTCACATTGTTAACCTCCTTCACCACCAAACATACTAAATGTCAACATTTGTCTTACTTTCATAATTTATCTCTACAATTAGACAGATTTTTTCTTTCACTGTTGGTTAGTAAACACTCTTCATGCTCTATTCTATCTCACTCGTATGTATATATATAACTTTATAAAATTATAATTTCACTTAATATTAGTAAGAAAAGGAACCCTGACAGCATAATATCAGTTCCTTATGATATGGAGGTCTGGACAACCTCAAAGACTTCCAAAGGGAAAACATGAAAACTATCACAAAAATGGGTCACCTTTCTCATTTCTAATGTGACCCCTAGCTCTCATGTACCTAGCTTCACCATTGCTTAAGCCCAATTCATATACTACATCAAAAGAGGATACTTGTTGGACATATCAGATGTCATAACTGAGGAGATTTAAAAGTTTAATGTTCTGAACCTAATGGCTTGGCCTGGAGACACACCCTTTCAAATGGGGGAATCTAGTGTACTTATAGTGGTAGAAGAGCAACCACAACCATAACAACTAACACCACCACAAAAAAACTTAGTAAAATCCAACACCAGTACCTCATCAACAACAACAATAGCCACAACAGGACACCTCTTCAGAGCATACTTAATTTTTTAGCACTACTGTACAACAAAAAGTTCCTTATAATGAATGAACAAAGGAAGGAAGATCTGAAGGAAGCAAGCAAGAGTCTTCTGAACCAGAGGACTTCTTTGACTTTAAGATGGATGCATTATCTTGAGGAATCATTACTCAGGCTCTTTTCTTTGCTTTCAGATATCATATAATACATTGTATTAATTTTTATTTATTTATTTTTTATAGTTTGATGGGATGAGAGAAAAAGAAGATAAAGATGGGAACTAAACACACCAACGTATCTTTATCTTAACACTACTCTAACTGTAATAACTATCTCCATTATACCTAACTCATCATTTTCAATCCAAATCCATATCACTTCCTGTTTACC
Source organism: Vigna umbellata (assembly GCF_029865625.1). Taxonomy (NCBI): domain Eukaryota; kingdom Viridiplantae; phylum Streptophyta; class Magnoliopsida; order Fabales; family Fabaceae; genus Vigna; species Vigna umbellata. The sequence goes on along the minus strand of NC_142169.1, from coordinate 15,348,257 downwards.
TCTTTTCTACCAATATTTTCCTTCCCACTACTTCTCATTCTAAACCTAACCAATAAATCAATTCAACTCCTCTTTTGTAACATCTTAGCTCTAATATTCATAATAAGATCATGGTAAAATCCAGTTGCTTCTGAAAGAAAACTCTTAAATTGCAGCCTTATTTTAGTTATCCGGTCAGGTCGAACAGAACCTTTCCCTCCCAGAGATGATTTTGAGCTTACGGAAGTATGGGCAACATTAAAGTATGTCCTCAATTCCTCAATCCTCTTATAGTGCAATTGCCACAGAGCATACTCAATGTTATGCTTCTCAGAAAAGGCATGATCCACTTCTAACACCCTCTACACCAAATGTAATGACAATGTACTTCCCATCTCCTTTGCTGTTACATACACCTTATTTAATTTGTTTACTTTCTTTAGGAAGTATAAAGGGAAAATGTAGAGGGATGAGTTTTTATACAGAGGTGCTCTCTCGTTTTCTCTTGGTAGAAATAGGTTTCAATGTGACTATGGGAAATGAGGGAAGTTGAAATAGTAAACTGGGTGAAATCTCTATAGAAAGTTATGATTTCTACTGTCATAAGCCATTAGTTAGAGAGTTGTTACCTTCTGAAAAGTGGTTCTTCACTATGAAAGTTGAGTGCTCCAAGTTTTAGCTAGTTGTGCATTTCTTTACCAGTCAGTTTATATATTTTAGTAGTTTTTAATATTCATGCCTTCTAGTTTCTTAACACTACTATGAGAATACCTTTTGGAATATCAGAGGAGCAGTTGGAGCGGTCTTCTAATATTTCCTATATGGGTGTTGGATTTAAAAAAGAGGTTATGTCATATTTCTTAACAAACCTGCACTTAACAAACCTATATATTAAACTTGCAACCAGAGGTAACACCGCAATATCTCCTATCACGTTAAACAAACCTGCACTTAACCAATTCCAAGCGCATTGAACTACTTACCTTGGTTACTAAATATTCATTTCTTAACCAAAATGTCAGTTAATGGTGTGGTTTTCTGGATTATAAACTATATCAGGTGAAATTCTCCAGCAATCATACAACATTGCACCTTAATCAATCAATTAATTGAATGTTCCTAGAGAACCTATCAAACTCTTCCTATTCTGCTTGAAACCCCTATTCGGACCAATTTCACAACGTCACATACAAATATTGCTAAACATAACTAAAACCTTATTCTAATCAAAGTACATGTTAATTTGCATTCATCATATTAGAAAGAATCATTCACCCATTATATAATCATAACACCATATTTCACAGAATCAAAGATAATGTTTAGCGCCACTTACTTTGGCTCTTCTTAGTTTCTTTTCTCTACACCACCAGAATTCTCCTAACCTTGAGATTGATCCAACACCTTCCTCTATTGTTCTATTAAAATGCTCCCAGGAAGTTCAAATGAACTTTGTACAATTTAATGCTAAACTGCATAAGAAGTAAAGTAAGGACTTTAAACATAAAACAGGGGGAAACAACACAACAAAACTCAGGAGTAAACATACCTTGCTTCAGTACCTAGCTCTTTTGCTTCACTGTACAACACTTTAAGCCTTCCCAATGAGGTACCCCACACTTCTCAACCACTTCAGCTCCTGTATCAAAGTCAAAATAAAATTTTCAATAACGAAGCAAACCATTTTCAGTGACTAGTTTTCGTCAAGACCCATTTTCAATAACAACCAATAAAACGAAACCAAAATATAAGCAATTCAAACTTACTAAATGAAGAAGGCAATAGCAGCTCGATCTTATCTCTTCCACTTCGAAGACCCCATCACCTAGGGTTTCTAAATTCGCGATTTCAAACCTCGAAACAACAACGAGCAAAAATAGGACAATGTAACAACACCGAGAGAAAAGATAACTCAAATAAACCTCAAATCTAAACGATTCAAACTTACCAGGACCAAAACGCAACTACAACTCCAGCTTATCTCTGCCACTTCGAAGAAACCAACCTAGGGTTTCCAAAGTCGCAATTTCAAACCTCCAAAGAACAAAAAGAGAAAACGAAAACAAAAATAATCCTCAAAGCTTCGATTACTCACTGTGTTCGACAAATGAAATCCGAATCTACGAGCAGTGACGTCGAGTGCGGGTTTCACTGAACAAGAGCCTCCCTGCAGGCGAGGTGGACTCACAGCGGAGAAGAGAGTGCAGTGAAGAAGTGGACTGCAGCTTCGACAAGAGGGAGAAGAGGCAGACTGGACTGAAGCTTCGAGGACAGGAGGGAGAAGAAATGTTTTTTTCAGAGTGTGGGAAATTTTGGAGCTTTCACTTTCATTTTTACTTGGTTTTCTATTACGTACGCATATTACATACGGATCTTCCGTATAAATTTTTTTTTTTAATTATATACGGATTTGTCCGTATATAATGGATTTCCCAATATCCGTATGTAAAATCCGTATATAATAAGTTTATTACATACGGATTTAATCCGTATATAATGATCCGCGGGTAACTAGCTATTTTCTTGTAGTATGATCTTTTAAGCTTTTGTTCCATAAGGTCGTCTAAGCTCAAGTATATTATTTAGTAACGCTTAGCAAAGCTTGATGTTCAAACACTTTATCATTTTGATTAAGCGTTATAATGATTAGATACTCAGTTATGAGTTCTATACCATTTGGCGCTTTTATGTTTTATGTCTTGGACACGTTTGAGATATCAAATAATTATGTCTATCTTTTGATGGCGTTTAGCGTGTTATATTTAAAGATGGCAACGGGTCAGGTCGGACACGGATAGTGTCTACCCACAACCTGACCCAAAAAAAAATTTACCCGTTACTCGACCCGCTACCTGCACGGATACCCGCTTAAAAAATATTTGTGGGTATTTTAAAACCCGCAGACACCCGTAGATACCCGCAAATATTTAAAAAAATATACTTTTATAAATTTTTAAAATAAAATTACAAAAATATATAAAATATAATATAAATTAAATTAAATATAAATTTAATTTTAATTTTAATTAAATTTAACCTTATAAAATATAAATTAATTTTAGTTTTATTTAAATTTAACTTAATAAAATATAAATTAAATTTTTATTTTTATTTTTTGTGGATAGCTGATATCTGCGGTTACGGATAGTATAATACTCGCACCCGATCCGTTTATAAGTGGGTATTAAAATACTAGTTACCCACAACCCATGGGTAGTAAATATCCGCGAGTACAACCTATCCATCGCGAATTTTATCTGAGGATACCCGCGGACGCAAATTTTTTTGCCATCCCTAGTTATATTGATATCATAGATTATTCGTTCCATCAGACGTTTAGTGGCACAATGCATTTGGATATTAACTTTAAGGCTTTAACATTTAGCTTAGAATTCACATGTATTGTGTTTCCATCATATCAGACGTTATTTGCGTTTAGAAAGATTTTACTTCAACCATTGTATTCTTTATAAATTTTTATCTTATTCAATATACTGGATATATTGTTATACATGTTTCATCCAGTACAATACTCTGGTATATGTCAACATTTAAACGTTATATCTTATGACCAATATTTTGTTTAGTGTTGTTTGTTAAATTTCAAAACATGAGTTATTGGACACTCTAGTCTCTCTAGATGATCTTGTCTTAATAGGGATCACTATGATGAGAATATGAGGTAGTAAATGAGGAGTGTAAAGTTAATACTCAAGTAATTGTTCAAGACACGGCTAGAGATGTGAGTTAAATAGAGACATTTTATGAACATTGAAAGAAAGGAGAATCTAGGGGATCGAAAAAAATGGGTATAAAGGAGAGCTTTGAGGGAGAAGGAGGACAAGACACTTTGAGTGCTCTAGCTGATCGAACCTTGAACCTTTTGGCTAGAACATAAATTCTCACAATAGTTAAATTTGAAGATCACATTTTGAATGTTTTTGGCTAATCAATCTTAGTACTTTTTGGCTATAACAACAAAAAAATTGACAGTTTTTTTTGCAATTCATTTTTGGTCAGTTGTCTTTCTTTTCTTCAACTTGGAAGTTTTCTTCAAAACTAGAGTTGATAAAAGAACCATTGTAAATCCTTTTTTGTTGACTGAGAGACTTCACTTCAAATTTCCATCTTCAAGGCTTTGTATGTTCACCAATGAACATAGAGGTGCATTTAATTCTCTTTGTGCTTTATTAAATGTTTATAAATTCTTTAAGAAAAATCTTAATAGTGGAAAGACGAGACTGAATTAGAGAGCTTTTAACCTAACTATAATAAGACATAACACCTTATAAGAGAGATAGTATCTCCAAAGTTGACATCGATGCGTCAAAATATGATCAATGTGAAGCATTTTTAGCGCATCCTTTAAGAAAATTTTTACATTGACTTGTGCTTTTTGAGATCATCTTGTCATATATGTAAAGATGAGAATATCCTCTACAACATAGAATAATCTCATAAATATTTTCATTAGGTAGAATGTTAACTTAAAATATTATGTTCATATGTATCGTCTTATTATCATATAATGCAAAGAGATCATATGTATTGGTGATGTTTGTTAGACGAAGCTCATCGCATGTCACATGATCTATCTTTAATAAAACTTGTGTCATATATTTATGCTTTATTCTTTACCGACACTTAATCAAAATTTCAGGATGTATTAGATAATATTCTAACACAAGTTGTGTTGATTGCTTTTGTTGAGAAATTGCTTGGAGTAGACTTTGTGTTGACCATCATTGGAGCTTGTAAAGAATTATTTTTCTTCTCCATTACACCATTTTGTTTTCAATGTTGTTAAAGAATTTAAATAAAATCTTTGAACAGAAACTTAATTAATAATTTTTAAAAGGTTTTAAATTACTTACTCTTATACACAACTTACATAAAATATTGTTTTTAAATAACATAACTATGTTTTTACAACTTTGAGACTAACCTCAAGCTAACATGATCACACTTTCTATGTTAAACTCAATGATCTCATTTTATTTTCTCAAGAGGTAAGAGACCTTTTAAGCTTACAACATGTTTATATATAGATTTTATAAAAGTTGCATTGAGTATTTGTAACAAATAATTTGGTTTCGAATTACTCATTGATCTTTGTCAAAAACAACTTGAGACCATGATCATACAATTGATGTATGCTAAGTAAGTTGTAAGTTGTGTTTTATACCTTTACTACAATAACCTTTTTCAATAGAAAGTAAGTTATAAGTAATTGACTTCACTGTTTTTCCTTTGGATCAGGATCCACTTTAATTGAATCCCTTGGTTTTTTATTTTTGAGTAATATCCTTTTTCATTCATATGAATGATCACTCTTATTTTTATCCTTTTTTTTCTTTATCAAAATCCGCTTCATTCATATAAATGATTATCATATCATTGACTACTTTTAGTTTTGTTTTAAGATCATAGCCCACTTCATTTATAAGTAACATCCACAATTATACCTAGCTTCATTATGTCCTTCAAAATCAAAAACAGTTATTGTTTCTAATTTAAATTTTTATTAACATATATTTAAATTACTAGTAATAATTATTAATATCAGAAAATAATTTAAATTAACATTATGAATTTATAATTCACTATATAATTATTTTCAGCATCTTAAACTTCATACTAAAAGCATTATTAATAAGTATGACTTAATTTAAAAATCGTTCTAAAGTATACGACTCCCTCTATCATCATTTAAATCAACATTCTAAGTTAATATTTTAAATATTTTATTATTTTAATTCTTAGCATAATGTTAAAATAATTATTAGTTATAATGATTACTCATAATCATATTTTATAACATTTTTAATGATACTTAAAAGTTCCAATTAGACATAAATAGTCATGAATTATAATTTTAAATATTTTATTAACTTAATTTTAAAATAAGTATTAATTATTGTTGTTGTTATTATTATTATTGATAATTATAACTTAGATCATGATACTCATAAATTCAAATTAAATATTAATAATCATTAATCATAATCACTTCATTCTTATTGAAAAGAATTACCAATATTTCTAAAATTTATGTTTTTAAAATTTTAAAAAATGTATTAAATATATTTGTTGAAAGCAACAAATCTTTCATAAATCAGACATATTTATTAGTTCTTATTAAGTATAAATTAAACAAACAACAATGATAAGAAAATAATAGTATATTTTTGGTGTAATAATAGTGCAATAACAGTGGACAATCATCTACTACAAATGTACAATAATTTGGTTACATTATTGATGATAAAGTTGAATGTTAGACTCTCCTGATTTGGTAACAAATGAGTTGTATAACGGTTTGGGTTAGAATATATAACGAGTGGTTGGTAGCAATCACCCTGAGTTATTAGATGATAACTTGGGTTGACCTTATCTCACAAAAGCTAAATAATTAAGTTTGAACTTCATTTTCAAGGTCCAATATGATTTCCAAACCCACATCGAGTTGGATAACTTTCTCTATCACCTTTAAAGAAGGACAGAAGAAAGTGTTCAAACATATAAAATTAACTATAAACCTAAAACTGTAAAATACTTTTTGTTTTCAAAAGTGAGTTAAGACTATGTTAAAATTAATTTAAAATTAATTTAAAATCAATTAGAGTTCTGTTGTATTTTACGGATTACAGTGGCATTTTTAAAATTAAATATGGTAGAAATATTTTCGTGTCGACCAATAAGATATATTATTCTTATATTTAATGGCTGAACCTTAGCGCAACTATAAAAAATAATAGAACTTGGTCGTCTCATGAAGGTATTGGATAAGTCCAAAAAAAGTCAAATAATTATGGAGTGTGGGATGGGGGGGACTACTGTTATTTATGGTAATCACTCATAGGCTATGGGATGCACCAACTACTGCCACATGCTAACAATGATCCAAAATTGCTTTCTTTCATTTATGGTATCTATTTCATTCCACCAAAAGATACAAGATGATCCTCAACATCATTCAAAAATACATTAATAATTTACATTAATTATTCTCAATTCTCATAAGCAAGCTTCAAAATAAAATTACTCTTTAAATATTCTCTAATTACTAACACGACTATTTCTTTAGAATAAGTTTAGCACATAGACAAATCCTTGTTATGCTAATATATATATATATATATATATATATATAGACAAGTTCAATAATTTTAGATTAATTTAAATTTTAATCTTACGAATCGATACCACTGCAGTGCAATACTTAAATTTTATATTTTATATTAAAAAAGATAAGAATTGAAACAAGATAGGGAAATGAAGAAGAGAATAAGAATTTAACCCTTTAACAAACCACGATGGATACAATTAATTCTCTTTGATTCTATTGTGTCTATCCCCCCCACCCACCAAAATCATCCACCATATAATAAGCATAGCTTCCTCGTTTATATACACTCATCAGTGACTGACTGACTGACTATGTACACACTCGTCGACGCTTTCAAAATGTAAATCTATTATACACCTATCGTAAAAAACAGATGTATTCAGATATTATAGCTATGCTCTAGCGGACTGTACACCATTTCATCCTTTATCCCCCCAAAAAACAAAAAATTCGCAAAATTTTACACCTAATCTACAAGCAATTAACTATCAGTCTTCAGGGCGTTGAATCTCACCCATCATGATCCGGTTACTGGAGACCTTGAAACCAAGAAGAGAAGGATCTATCTGTTTTCCTTTCTTCCCTTTCTTTTTCCCGCCTCTAGCTGCTTGTGCTGCATCAGATGATTCACTCCCAACTCCACTGGCTGCATGCGAATCCACCACTACCTCAGGAAGAACGGGCTTTTTCAGCATGTCTATAAATGATGTCTCTGACACAGCACCTTCGCTGAACGAAGAAGATCTAAACCGAACCTCCTTCTTTCCAGCAGCCTGAGCATCTGTCATGCTACTCATTGACGAATTTGCAGACGGTTCTCGTCTCCCTGCCATACAATTAATCTTGTATTTCAGACTGCTGAAATGTTCTTAGGTAAAATGTTAAAATGGGTTGAGAAAATCACATACCTTCACTAGCTGTGAGATTTATTAAATTATTTTGATTGACACTGGGTGCGGATGGCTGGTCTGACTGGACATCAGGTGAAGATAAAACCCGAGATACATGGGGGCGCTTAAGGAAAGTGTTATCAAAACCTTTGGTTGAAGGAGGTATCCTGCCAATAAAAGATAAGCAAACATCTTTAATAATTTTTTTTCCAACAATAATGATTCAATTATATCAATTTATCCATGTATGCATGCATATGAATTAAGACGAATGCATGAACCTAGATATACCCAAATTGCCATCCCTTTTGACAATAATAACTCAAAAACATAGACAATAACTAGAACAAATTGTCATTCTTATGCTACTACTATCTAAAATGTAGCCCCAGCCCACGAAATCCTACCCAGTTGCATTCAAAAAGTGTATAAAATAAATAATTATCGGCAAACTACTTCAAGTGTGGGGAAAATTTCGCAGGTAGTGCAAAAGTTTCAGAACAATAGTATCGGCAGACTATAACAACCTACGGCAAGGCCTACTGCTAAATGATAAACAGGAATAGACAAAAACATGTAATGCAAACCGGTCAGCCAGAGAAATTTATGGAACCCAGTTAACCATATTCAATTTGGACCTAAAGGAACGTTTGCATAAAAAAAAAAAAAAAAAAAAAAAAAGAAAGATGCTACCTGTCACCCGAAACCTCATCTCCTCGTGAATTATTCAAACCTATCTCTCGACCAAATGAGCCATCACCACCTGCAGAATCTTGTTTATTATTTTCAACCATCATACACAGAACTTCAACAAAAAACAACAGTTGTGTACTACATTACCTGCACTGCTCAGTGAGCTATGTCTACTATGGGCAATTGCAGGTAGTTCCATGGAATTCATGATGCTTTCCACTTGCTCTGACATATCCGACATCCCCGGAACTAAATTATTCATTGTGCCCATATATTCATGTCTCTGACCCTTATTTGCCTCTAACTCAAGCAAGTCTTTTTCCATAGATGATTTACCAATCTGAAAAGGAATTCTGTAATTGGGATGTAAAGGGTCCATATTTGCAGATAACAGTGATTGTTCTTCAAGTAATGAACCAGATCTAGACCGAAGAGGCATTCTTTCAGTGTTCCCTAGACTGTTGTATTGGTCAGAGATATGCATGCTGGACAAATGATCATGGATTAAGGCATTGGAATTAGTACTCTGCGCCCTTTCTAAAAAAGGGTCATTCAGATGGACTTGCTGATGATCAGGCTGAAGCTCAAAAGGATGCATTATTGAACTAGCCTCGGGAACATGCCAAGATTTGTCACTTCTTGATGAAAGAGGATGCCATTTATCAACAGCTGATGGTTGTGCGGATTGCACACCCAGTTTTTTATGAAGTAGGTCCATAAAACCTCGTGCAGAACTGTCTTCATGAGAACCAACAGATCCAGACATGTTCAGATCTGCTGATGAAACAGCATCGCCTAACTCTCTTCTCTGCCTCACAGCTTCAAGATGCTGCTGTAATTGTACCCGGGGATCAATCCAACTATTTTCCACATGTCCATTGTTGACATGGAGTGAACTCTTGAAAGCATCAGGGTGGTGACCAATAAGATCATCAGTTGGTTGTAGATGATGAGAGGATAAAGAATCCATTTGATCACCTCGATGTAAATAGCGACGACGGTCATGTAATTCCCTTCCTTGGGAAATAGGTGCAGACCTCTCAAACATCATAGGATTATCATAGAACCCTCTCTGGTTCTGCTCTGGAAGATTCCTCCCCAAGTAATTTAATTGCTCCTCTTGTGTCACAAGCCTCTGCTGCTGTTTGTGTATATCTGAAACATTAAATCCTGCTGAAAGACCTAGTTGATGGGTTCCAGGATTTCTAATCAACTGTCCGGTTTCATTAATTGGCCATGACCTACCAAAATGCCTTTCTCCATCTAAGCCTAACTGCTGTCTAAGAGCCAAAGATAGCTGCTGTGCTTGCAACTGATCTTGCTGAAAATGAAGCTGTTCAGAAGGTAATATATTACCATGCCTTGCTTGCAACAAGAGGTCTGACAAATCAGCTTGTCTTCCTTGGGCAGCATTGAGACCCATATTTGCTTGGATAATATGTTCCATTGACGGATCAAGGTGCCTTAAAGAATGTGAATTCAGATGCAAGTCATTAATATATCTCCTCATTTGTACCTGATCTAACAGGTTATCCCTGGAAATATCATGTTTGGACTGCCCAAAATTGGGATCAGGGATTGGCTGCTGCATAAACTGTTCATGAAGCAATTGTTGGACTTGAGACTGTTGCTGGGGCTGAAGTTTCATTTGTTGGTGTAATAATTGTTGGTGATGCATATCTTGCTGTTGCTGTAACTCAAGCTGGTATTGTTGAATCTGATGTTCCAGAATACGTTCAAAATCTGACCCAGAATTCTGCATCATCTGCTGTAGGTTGGAGTTCATGTTCTGCGAAAGTGCATAACCTGGAAACCTATCTAACTCTGACCCATTAAGATGACCAGGGAAATGATTAGATATATTACTCTGCTGCTGAAGCCTTTCTTTCTGAATTTGTCCAATATGGGAAAGGAACTGATCTTCCTGAAAATGTCTAATTGTACCATATTTATCACCCCATTTCTCCCTGAAAGAAGGTTGATTAACCATACCACTAATAGAGCTTTGTTGATCAGTAAAAGAAGCATCTCTATCCATTAATGGATCTAGAAAATGACCCTGATCACCCAATCTCAAGGAACTATTGGAAGATTGTGCACGCCTTAAATGAGAACCATCTCTGAGTTCAGACATCAACAACCCAAATGGGTGCAACTTATCAGCTTCATGGTGAGAATCACTCAATGCAACTTCATTGGCAAGAGATTTGCCGGTAGGATGAGAATGCAATGTATTGACATCCATGGGCCTCATCAAAGGTTTATCATTTATGCTTCCGGCCAATTTTGACAAAGAGATATCTACAAAAACAAATATATGAATAAGAAATAGATGCATATATCACAAATAAGGCCACATAATTTGATAAGAAAAATAATAGTAAATAGACATGACAGTAGCAGTATGTATGAGAAAGACAATAAATTACCCTCATCGTGTGCAGCAATATTACTGAAGCCCTGATCATCAGAGAACTTGACCTCAGAGTGATAACTATGATTGGGTATTTGAGCAGGAATACCAACACTTGAGCTAGTATCAGGTCGGGAAGAAGACCAAGGTTGATCATCGCTAGCAGAAGACCCATCATAATCAAAATTATGCACATCTACTTTTAGGTTCCTTCCAATGGCATCAGAAGGTTCTGATTGAATAACCCTATTACTACCAGAGCCTAATCCTGACTTGACTTTCAAATGAGGCATAATGTCACCAAGTTCATGAAATGGTGATCCTTCAGGAGCATCTGACAAGCGAACAGGCAAGTCCATTCCGAAAAATCCTTGTTCGAACCACAAAATAATGTCAATCCCAAGAAAGGGTCCTTGAATTTCCCCTTGAGGATCCAGATAGCACAAACTCAACTCCTCAAGAGCAATAACACTTTCAGGCACATATGTCTTCTCATTAATTTTGAAATCCTGTTGATTAACGTTTGGAGTTTGCTGCAGAGATGAAAAATCAAAGAGAGTGCGAGAATCATCAGGTAGACTGCTATTGATTTCAGAACCACCAATTGAGTCAACACCATTCCGATTAGCATGTTCCAGAAAAGCTAAAGATTGTCCCTGATGGAGATCAAAAGTTGCTGATTCCACAACTTTGTTTCCTGGAATGCTTCCATCTCCAATGATGCTGACAGAACTCTCATCTCTGCCATGAACACCAATAGCAGGCATATGTTTCTGCTTGCCTTCTTGAACAGTTGCAACTTCTAAAAATGATGATCATGTGTATTCAATCAATATGTGTAAAAAAACTGAAAAATCTTTACTTTCAACAGACTAGCACAGTAGAATATAAAAACATTGATTTCTCACCCCCAACAATGTTTCTCAATAAACCACCAGCAGTTGATGCTGAACTAATTAATATTTGATCAGAATCATCCGAGACACTTCCTGATATAACCTTTGCACTACTGCCAATGGAAGGTTGTTGTTTTCCTTCACTTACAAGAACAGGACCTGAAATAAGCCAAGGCAGGAGACAGATAAGAAAGAGTAAGCTGTGAATTATTTTACAGTAATAAACAAATCCATGCATACGTTACCTGAAATATCATCATTTGACCCTCCATCCCTTCCTCTAAAGGAATAGCCCGCAACTTCACTGCTAGTAATTTTTCCTTTCCATATTTCTTTGAGGACAACCTAAAAATTGCAAAAAAATATAATAAATATCAATGCTGAAAAGAAAATTACCCTTCAAGCAAAAAATTGAAACACATTGGTAAGGCATGATGGAAGTCTTGCTTCATGTTTTGCATTTCACACACCTCTTCCTCAGCACCAGGAGCAACAAATGATAATGGTTCAACAGCACCAGGTTGAGTGAAGGGCGATATATGCTCCATCTCAGAAGGCAGGCTATCAAAATTTGGATCAACCTTTTGCTTGCGATATATGTCAAGGAGCTTACCCCTCGGGTAGTAATACGAATCAGCACCAAGGCTAGACTTCCCCAATATGGTTTTATTCCTATCCACAAGTGCAGATCCAAGACTCGAACCTATAGGAGACCTTACAATTTGTAAGTTTCCATTAATGTTAGCCCTTCCTCTTCCTGGTGAAAATCGCACATTGGAGCCTTCTGTACGTCCTTTCTCCAGCCCAAATCCAGGTGCAGCACGGTATGTAGCCACACCAGCAGCTTGAGCTTCCAATCGATGTCGTGGCCTCCATTTATCACGAGAATCAGTGTCACGGTCAGACCCAATGCGATTGCCACCAACAGAAGATTGTTTTTCAGTGTGACCATCTTCCTTCTCAACATCGTTTCTTTTTTCACTTCGAGAATCCTTCTCTTTATCTTCAGGACCCCATCTTGATGACCACTTATTCTCTCTTCTAGAGTCATGGCCAGAACCACGGCTCTCATGCCAGCGATCAGAGGGCAAGGATCTATTCTCTGATGTTGAAGTATTCTCCAAACGACGATCTTCTTTTCTACGATCCCTTCTCCCAAGCAAGCTTGTTTCCCTCTCCTCTTCACGCCAGCGGCGACTGATGTCAACATCAGGAGTTGTCCTCCTCCAGTCTTTCTTGTCCTGGGACCCCTCCAAACGCCAACTATCCTTCAGTATGGGATCAGTTGAGTTCACCTGAGGCAAAAAGCCAAGTAGAGATGTCATCCTATCATTTATCCAAGGTTGTATCAAATTCTACAGTTTAAATAACCACTCAAATTTAACACTGAGAACAACACATAAGAATTCAGCTTTTCAAAGAAAACCTGATTAATCGACCAAATAGATATTTGTATTAGAAAAATGTCTAGAAAATCCTACCGTGCAAATTGGGAACCCAAATCAGCAATTATAGTTTAAACTAGAACCCCATGATTACATGAGACAGATGGGTCCAGAAAAACACTTTGTGATTAAGTTGGAAGAATATTCTAAATTAAAGAAAACAACTAAAACTCAGTACAAGAAGATGTATCCTCTCCACTTTATGTTTAATTACAACAGTACCAGGCAAATAGCAAACAAATATCACAAACTCTTAAAATTGCCAAAAAAAAAAGACTAAGAAATAAATCCATGATCAAAATCCCTTCGTCTCACTGATTACAACAAGTTCAATGTTGGTACTGTAGGAAAAAAAATGCATAAACAATAGTGACATGTTAAACTCACGTTTCTGAAATGACAAACTTTTAGTGGCCAAAATGATTTAGAATAACAATAGAGACACGGATAGATTTCATGAAAGGGGGAGGGTATCCAATAGCACAGGCAAAACCATAACATCAAATAATACGTACCCCCACCGGATTGGTAGGTGTCCTTGCATCAACAGGTTTGGAATACAGCCACTGTGGGGATAGGGGTATGCTGTTCTCAGATGACAATTGATCTGAAAGTAAAATGTTTCATCAATTAACCATAACAATTTACAGCAAGAAATAAACACGACTAGATTTTAGCTGAGACAAAGATAAACACGATACCTTTCGAATCATCAAGTAGCGCTGCAATCCCTTTCTCCCCACCATGTCCTCCGGATGCTTCATCTAACAGACCAAAATGCAAATTAACAGACATGTCATTCCAATTTATTATCTTTTTAAAAAATGCCTAAAGTACAGTAACATAAAGTGGATAAGAAGTATTTTAAGAAAAACAAAATGCAAAAACAAATCAAAACAAAAGGCAGTTATATTGATTCCTCGTAAGGTACAACGAGTAGCTTCTGAAAATATATCATAAAAGTGCTTAATGACGGGATCTGCAATATCCATCCAAACTTACAATTACATATCATTAAAACCTTTTACAAAAAGTCAACAGAAAAATCAAATCAACCAGCCGCACACGCCGAAGAAAACAACCCCACCAACAACACAATCAAATCAGGTTACTTATGCAATAAAAAGAATCACGACAATTCCAGATTCAGATTATCAAAAGCAGCAAAGTGAGCTACTCCTAATCCCTCCAAAAACGGCCTTAGAAAACCACACTTCTCAGCAAACAGCAGTACATACATCACAATATATACTCACTAAATCAAATGGACGCTAACATAGATCAATTCCCAAGGTAAAGTCAACTTAACCCATAATTAAAATAAAAACACTAACAAAATCACATAGGAAAAAAAACAAAAATAAAAAACAAACAAATTGCAGAGCCACAGAAGCATGAACAGGCCCGTCTGTCGGGCGCGCAATTGACACGCAGAACAAATCGCGGATTGAGATTCAACGGATCCAGACAAGGAGATCGAGCAATGATTGCGAGACAATGAAAACGTGTGTTTCAACAAACTCGAAAAAAAGCCCTAATCGAAAGTTAAAGAGAATTAAAATGAATCAAATCAAATCACCTCTGAGGGAATCAGAAGTCTTGGAGAGGAAGAGATCGTCAGGGAGATTGACCTTGCCGTCGCCCATCGCCGTCGAGTTCGGGATTGTCAGAATTCGGAAAACAGAGAGATCCGAAAACGGAACGGAAGAAGGAGAGGAAATGCTAATAGATGAAGGAATGCGAGAGAGAGATAGGGTTGAACGTTGAAGTGTGCGTCGAAGATTGAAAGGGTAGGGTTTGCGAATTGCAGGGTATAAGATAGATAGAGAGAAGGAGAGAGGTAGAAAGATAGAGCGAAGGAGAGAGAGAGAGAGCGAATGAATGCGGTAAGGGTTTGAGGGCTCAGGGTGTGTGGTGTGGTGTGGTAAACATCAGAAGCAACCACGAGACTGTCATATATTATTGCATTTTTTTCTGTTTTAGTTTTTTATGCAAACGTGATATAAATGATAAGAAAATTTTAATCTACCTATTTTAATTTCCAGATCGGATAAATTAGTGTTGGGTATGATATAGTATTTTCAATAAGTCTTTCTAAATATTCGGAGCTTGCGACTTTGTCTCTGGAAATTGGACTTAGTTTATAGGTCAAATTTTTTCCAAATTTAAATTATTTCATAATATTCACAATGCTTAAATTCTTTATATTAATTTTATGTCATAATATTATAACAATTTAAATACTTCAAAAAAAAAATTATTCTAATTTCAAGATCATAATATTAGTGTTTAATTTAATTGTGTAAGTTTTAGTACTTAAAACATTCTCTCCATTAATGTCTCTAGCTCAAAACATAGCTTTCTTAAACTACATTAAATATACTAATGAAAACAAAGGAATCAACCGCTATTTCCATCGAATTTTTTATGATAATAAAAAATTAAAATACAATTAAAAAATTATATATTATGATAGTTATTAAGATTAAAAAAAACATTATTAAAATTTATATTAAATTATAAAAAGTGAATACAGAAAAGAAACTATAAAAAAAATATTTTTATTAATTTTTATAATGTTATAATTACTTAATAAGAATATTGTTGTAAAGAATTGAAACTGTAGCATCCCATCTATAATATTCGAAAAAATAAGGATTTTTAAAAAAAAAAATTAGTTGAAAGAAAATAGGAGATATAATTTTAGTAGGTTTAGTTATTAAAAAAAATATTATTATTATTAGTTATTGTAGATATTTTAAATGATATATTGAGATATTATTACATATAATTAGATATTATGGCTAGATAATAATAATAATATATATTATTGATAAACTCATAATAAATTAGAATAAAATGTATTATTAAAAGTGAGAAAATATTAGAAATAGAGTTGAGTGGATTCATAAATATTAACATATAGAGAAAGGGGTGGTTTTGTGTTTAGAAACCCTGGAAACTCTAAATCAAAGAGAGAAAACAAAGGAAGAAAAGAGATGGGTGTTTTGGGAGAAGAAGAGAGAGAGCGACAAGAAACTCTTAGTGTAAAAGGAGAATGGTGGTGTTTTAAGATTGTAGATAAAACCTTATGATTGGTCAAGGTATGTGAAAGCTTACCTATGTTTGTTTATGGTTGTATATTATATGTGTTTTTGGTTATTTTGGATTGATAATCCTTGTTGATACATGTTTATATGATTATGATTATATGTTATTATTGTTAGACAAGGGTTTGTGTATGCATGGGCATAATGTTTTTGTAATATTTGTGTTGGGTTTTCCCTATGAATGTATGTATGGTTTGTTGGGTTATCCCAATAGAGGGTTTGATGCTAAGGGAAAACAAAGTTATGTTGTTTGGGGTTTCCATGCAAATATATGTTGTAAGTGTTGGGTTATCGGGATCCCTTCCTATGTGGAGAATAAGACAAATAATGTGGACCATTATGTCTCACTTTATTTTAGTGGAGATGAGTTAGATTAATAGGGCACACTAAAGTCATTTGAAGAGAGGAAAAAGCCAAGTGAGAGAGAAAGGAAGGTATATAGTTTTCGCATAACATATAACTTGCATTGGTGTTTTCATTATTGTGAAGTCGTTCATCGTTGGATCGAGCTGATTTTTGGACAATTGGTTCCATATATGTGTTTCTTCATTCTGATTGTTCAGATCGTCAATTGGAGGTCCAATTTGAGAGAAAACAATTAGCAGCTCTATTTTGGAGAATTACATAAAATCTGCATTGGTGTTTTCGTTGTTGTGAAATCGTCCACTGTTGATTCGAGCTGATGTTTGGACAATGGGTTCCAGACATATGGTTCTTCGTTCTGACCACTCGGATCGTCAATCAGAGGTCTAGTTTGGGAGAAAACACTCTCGCATAAGCAACTCTATTTTGGAAAATTTTCATTTTCTTGGTTCACATTTGTAAGCACTATGCTTAGTTAGTTTGGCTGATCGAAAACCCTATTTTCATGTTTGGTTTAATACGTATTTTGGTCCCTCTTTTCGTAGGGTCTGTTCAAATTGGTCCTACTTTTTTTCAAAAGTTCACTAAGATCCCACTTTTCGCAAAAACTATGCACGTTAGTCCTTTTTGGTTACGGCGTTAAAAAGACTAACGGCACAGCTGCCCAGCTGGCACAAAACTGATGAGCTGTACATTTTTTGTTGAGGTGGCACTGTGAATTGGTGATTCAATCCAGTTACAAAATCGAACCTTCAAACCTGCTTTTTTTTTAATTTCTAAAAAAGGGGAAGAAGCCTAACTGTGTATCCATTCTCCTCTTCCAATTTCTATCCAACCAAACAGGTCGTATGAGAAAGACATGCATCCTGATACTTGTTCCATATCTTTCAAAAACATTTTCCATGGAGTTTAAGCTTCACCCAAAGCTCAACTTTCTTTTATGCTTATTCATCCTTACCCTTTCATTTGCCAACGCTCAAGCTACTACCTTTGGATACTGCGGTACTTCCTCTCTCTCTCTTTTATTCTCTTTCAAATTGTACCCCTCAATTCTGATTTTTTTTCGCCCTTCACATTGATCCCCCATATTAAAATTTTACACTTTATTTTTGGGGATTAAATTGTAGTCGGACCCAATTTGTTGATAACTTCTGTTTCTGTCTTCGATTCCATTGAAAATTTATGCAGCTGATGTGAACTATGTCGTGAAGGTGTCTGGAGTTGAAATCACACCAGACCCTGTTGTTCGTGCTAGGCCTGTAACCAACAAACCCTAACTTTTAATTTGGGAAAAACAACCATGAATCCTCTGTTTTCAGGATGAATCACCAATTCACAGTGCCACCTCAACGAAAAATGTACAGCTCATCAGTTTTGTGCCAGCTGGGCAGCAGTGCCGTTAGTCTTTTTAACGCCGTAACCAAAAAGGACTAACGTGCATCGTTTTTGCGAAAAGTGGGATCTTAGTGAACTTTTGAAAAAAAGTAGGACCAATTTGAACAGACCCTACGAAAAGAGGGACCAAAATACGTATTAAACCTTTCATGTTTTTTATTAGAGACTCTTTTGCATCCTATTATTGGGGGTATAACATGTCAATGATTGAATCTGGATGATTTAAGTGATGTATTATATGTGTTTTAGTATGTTTACATGGGTATGTGATGCTTGAATGCATGTATGATATGTTAACTATGTTTCCACGTGATCTAGGACTGATGTATGTATTTTTGAATACTTGAATTGTGTCTATGATGTGTTTCGATTCAACAATAATTGATTATCTACGCATTGGTTTTGAGTGTGGTTTTGGGAATAATCAATTATCTGGGATGATAATCATTATCCCTTACTATGTGATGTTGTTCAAGAGTAGGAAGTGATCCAGTGTGGTGGCAGTGATACCCTTAAAGTTAGGGTCTTTCTTTCACCTGTGTGAGGCAGGAGAAGAGGATGGGTTACGAGAAGAGCGGAAATGATTTTTCGTGATCATTAGTTAGCTTAGTGAGAGAGTCATGGTATTGAATAAACCATATGGTGTGATGGTGGGTATGTTTTAAGTATGGTTTTCTCGTTATACTTAGTTAATCTAGGGATGTACCTTTCCTCTTTTGAGGGGGTAGAAAGGTAGTCACATTTCCTCTTGTGAGGGGGTAGAAAGGTAGTGACCTTTCCGCTTTCGAGGGGACAGAAAGGTGGATCTTTTCGTCTTTAAAAGGCGGTGGAAGAGATAGTTCTCTTCATTCATGATGGGCGGTGGAAGGGACTGGGATTCGAGTGTTGTGTTTCCTCTTTCGAGGGGGTAGAAAGGTAGTCACATTTCCTCTTGCAGAAGGGTAGAAAGGTGGATATCTTCGTCTTTAAGTGGCGGTGGAAGAGATGGGTTTGTTCGTCATAGAGGGGCGGTGGAAGGGACTGGGATTCGAGTGCTACTCTTTCCTCTTTCGAGTGGGTAAAGAGGTAGTCACCTTTCCTCTTGAGGGAGGGTAGAAAAGTGGATCTCTTTGTCTTTAAGTGGCGGTGGAAGAGATCAGTCTCTTCGTCCTGGAAGGGCGGTGGAAGGGACTGAGATTAAAGTATTGCTCTTTCCTCTAGTGAGGGTGTAGAAAGGGATGAAGGTCTCACCCGAAGGGTTCTGACTCGTGTTGAGTTTAGTGTTAGGGTAAACAATTGGGAACAGAGGAGACAGGTCCAAAGTTGCAGTGGAGGACTATTAGAATCATCTTGTTTTGATAAACAGGAATGATACAATGAAATATGAAAGTTTGTATACATATAATGGTGATTGGATAGGCCCGAGTTGCCTTAAATTAATAGATAATGCAGAGCTAATGAGTTGAACATGATTTTCGTTTGAGGGAATGTATGTGTGGTTATCACATTGGTTGTTATAGTTTTATTATGAATTCATTTTGTTTGGTGCGATGGAATTGTAATAAGGACTTAACTACTGTGATATAAATGTTATATTGGTGATTTGATGTTTATTTTGGTATTATTCTGAATACATTGATCAATTTATGATGATGTTGTAAGGGGAGTTAAATCGCTATGGTTGTGATTGTAGATGTGTTGTATTTTCTAGATCACGATATTTGGTTTAAACGATGGGGTTTTTAGTGGCGTAACTCATGCATGAGGAATAGAGTTCTCTACCAGTGTAGGTGTGATTCTTACAGTATGGTTCTTTGATTTTACTCATGGGTGGTTTGGGTAGTAACGAATCAATTATCTTAAGTGATAATCGATTATCACAGTATATTTTGGTGAAAATGGCGAATTTGATGAAGAGTGGACATGAACCAAGCTTGAGGAGTTGTGGAACATGTTGATAATCAGAGATTGAGGTTAATGGTTATGTTTAGGGTCAGTTTGACTTGTGGTTGACAGTAGAGCATGAGTGAGTGTTAGGATGTACTTGAGTATGTGATTGATGAGCATGAGAGTGGAGGATAAGTCTATTTGTTCCTCATAAATCCTGGCTTAATTTACAGATAAGTGCTTCCTTTTGCCTTGTGTGCATTGGAAAAAATGATTTGTAGGGGAGGCAACAGGTGCACTGTAGGAGAGGCTACAGTTGGTGAGGTAGGGTACAGGAGTGAGATGGACTCTTTGCACTAGTATTGTGGTATGATGATGATCATGGTGTTGTTCATGACTATGATAGTCATGATGATGGTGTATCTATGATGATGATTATGATAGTTGAGATGTTCTAGGTTATGTTATGTTGATAGTACTATAATGGTTATAGTAAGTAGTTAGCATGTGTGTTAATGAGTGAGTCTATGTGTGAGACGTTAGTGATGACATCAAGGGTTAGAGACCAAAGATCAATGACCAAAGTTCAAGGATCGTGGATCGATGATTGAGTTTTTCAGTATGATTGAATTGTTTATGTTAGAGGATTAGTAATCCTATTGTTATTACTACTATGTGTGAGGTGTTTGATTATGGTTAATATAATCAAAAGATATATATCTTGTTGCGTGTTTGATTATGGTTGGTATGATCAGAAGGTATGTATCTTGTTGTGTGTTTGATTATGGTTGATACAATCAGTATGTATGTTCCTTGTTGTTATGATTGTTTTCTCAGTAATGTACCTCATACATGTTTGTATTTGTGTGTTTGTGAATGAAATTATCAACAATGATCGTATAATGTGTTATAGTGAGCAAATAATGTTACAAATGTTCTAGAGGTGTGATTAACTTGAGAGGTGAGGAATAACCTTGGGATTCATTCAAAGTTATTTTGTTTTACAAGTTAAGACAATATAATTGGAGTATTTCCTTCGTTATTTTATTACTCGAAATAATGAAATTGTATAAGGTTTTCTTTAAGTACGTTTCGCGCTATGATAAATTTTGAATTTTATCGATTTTTAATAACCTGTGACATCCCAGAAATCGGGGTGTTACATCATCTAATGGTATAAACTACTAAGCAAAACATCATATATTCGGATAATGCACAATAGATAGATAAGAAACATACAAAATATTGATACAGTTATCCAGAGTAATAACTATACCAACATAACATATGTATAAGGTTTCAAAAAATTAACAAGTCTCTCAAAAGAAATTTCATAAACAATTTAACATATTATATATCAGTTTAACATTTATAACATTCTATCAATCATATAAACATATAAACTGTTGACTCTATACTCAATTATCTAGATACATGCTTTGACATGTATTCAATATAAGTGTGCCCTCGTAGTAGTCTTTATACTCTACAGAGTCATAAACGCATCGGTTATCACCCTACTACTCATAAGGTTAACCTTTCACACCTGAGATCAAAAGTCTAGGGTAAAGACTTCGTGTAATTCTCCACCCCCCTAATGATCTCCTTCATCTCTATATGAGTTGAATGGTTGGTAGTATATCAAGATACTTACTTTCAGAATCTCCACATGACAAAGCACACACTAAAAACATCACCACCAATTCATCCTTTAATTGGTTCCAACCATTCACATATCATATTATAAACCAACCATTGTTTTCACATTCACATAATCACACACATTAAACATATTATAAGAGGTATATGAAAATTTAGTTAAAATTATGATATTTTTGCTCAACCACTAGATCTGCTCGCTCAACCACCAAATTCGCTCACTCAACTAATAATACTTGACACCACACTCGTCTAACGATCAAATCTACTTGCTCAATGACAAAACCAATGGAACTTACAGATTTAAAATCTCCCAAATGTTGCTCAATGTTTATATTCTCACCCAGCGATCGTCAAGTCAATGAACCATTTGACTTTGGTTTTGTCTAGTGAGATTTTTTTCGCCCAACGATCAGTAAGTCAATAGCTATCTCACTTTGAATTCGTTTAACGAATATATGCTCGCCCAAGGAGTCTGCATAATTATGCAGAATAGAATTTTGTAGATTTATGTCATTCCAATCTTGCAAAATCATACTAACACCAATCACAAATGCTCAAACCAACCAGTTCTTAAATCATATGCATTTCAAGATCAGATATGGATCAATGACTTTAGAGACAAATTCCTCAAATGAATAGCCCTTCCCACACTAGTGGTTAGGGTTACTCTAAAAAACATGTTCTCCAAATGCAAACTTCAAAGGTTTCCTCCTCTGGTCAACATACGACTTTTGCTGACTCTACAATGCCTTCATTCTCTCTTGTATTTTTCTTACCTTCTCGGTGGTTTACTTCAACAACTTTAACCTTACCAACACTACCTCACCATCCTGATACCAACATAAAGGAGTTCTACACCTTTTTCCATACAAAGCCTTATACGGATCCATCTCGATGCTAGCATGGTAACTGTTATTATATGTGCACTCTTCCAAGGGAAAAACTATAAATATCATGATGTGTTTGATTTTTGCTATGTGCGTACTATTTATTTATTTCTTTTATTATTTATGTGCATTGGATGGTATTTATAATAATTGTTGTGCATTGTCCGTTAAAGTATGAATATCTTATTGTGTTTGTTTAACTATAATTTTAAGTATTTTTCTTAGGTCTTATCATAGGAAAACATAAGAAGAATATACCTGTATTTTTGTAAGTATATTTTCAGGGATGAAAATTGTTGTTGGGATGTTAGATTCTAGGAATTTTAATAATTAGGAAAAATATACAAATGTGGTTAACTATTTTAATGGTTTTTATTTATATTTAAAGGATAACTTATCTCTTTTAGTAATAGTTATATATATAATTGTATAATTAACATTTTTACGTCACACCTTTGTTTTGTGATTTCCTTATATATTAAAATAATTTTTTTATTTAAGAACATAGAATAATGGTTTTAATGTGGTTGGGTTGGTTATAGTAATATTATATATATATATATATATATATATATATATATAGTATATAATATAAATTCACACTTGTATGCAGTGGTAATATATAAATAAATAATTGTATTCGGGTTGTTGCAGTGTTTAAATATTATTGTTAAATGATAACAATAAAATATATATTTTTTAAATAAATATGTTAGTTCGGAGTTTCTCCTGTATATATGTAATTGTAGTTTTCTATTGTTTTATTATATAATTATTATAATTGTTATAGAAGTTAGCATATGGATGATACTTTAGAAGATTTTGGATAATTTAATTAAATAATGATATTATTGTATATTGTTAGATGTTCTAAAAGATATTCTTAAATATTGTTCTATAATTAGAAATTAAAATATATATTGAGATATTATTAGATATTATTATATATTTTTGTTAGATAATAATCATAATAATAATAAAATAATAAAATATAATGCATTATTTAGGGAATTATCATAATCAATTGAAATAAAAATATTAAGATATAATATATCATCTAGGGACTTATCAGGATTAATTAAGTTAAAGATAAATTTCTTTTATCATATCTTTATCTTTTATCTTGGTTGTTATTACTCCTTAAGGGTCTTTATTAGAAACATAACATCCTATGTGTATATTCAACATAAGAAAAATTAATCTCACACATAGTTGTAACTATAGTAGACATATTTTATTTTTATAAAAACTTTGGTCATTAGGAAAATGAGACAAAAACTTTGAACTAATGAGAGAGAAATAGAGAGTGAACATGAGAGGCTAATGCTATTACATTTGAGGAGATCCTTGAGGATAGATAAATCCCTATAGTATTGGCCAAGGCATGGGGAAACTTACCTTTGTTTTCTTGTTTTGTTGTATGTTGAATATGGTATGTTCTTGATTTTCTTGAATGATTAGGTTATGAATGAGAATGGGCTTCGGAAATTTGATATAATGAATATGGATGATTGTTGGGTTTTCTTATGAAACTAGGTATGATTGTTGTTAGGATTTTCCATGATAGTATGTATGATTGTTAAAAGGGTTGAAGGTTTGCAAGAGTGAGTGTTAGCGTTGTATCTGAACATGTGATTGATCACCGAGCATGAGAATGAAGGATGAGTCTACTTGTTGTACCTAGTAAATCTTGAGACTATTTGTTGTATGATACGGGATAGCGACTCTCTTTGGCCTTGTGTGCGAAAAGGAAGTGGTGTTCGAGTCTGAACCTTCTTTGTATGGGGGAATGATGTTTAGCCTAGACCCTATGTGACATGAAAACAGGTCCTTAGTCAAGAAGGCGGAACGACTCAAGTGCACCTATAGGGGAGGCTACAAGGGTGAAGTAGAGTACATAAGTGTAACTGATTCTTTCATGATGGAGTTCATGGATTGGTGGTACTCATGGTGGTGTTCTTGATGAGGATATTCATGATGGTGGTACTTATGATGGTGATGATGCTCCTGATGATATGTGATTGTAATGTTTACTTTATGGGTGTAGTTAACATAGTGTAGATGAAAGGATAGATCGGTGGTCTAAACTTAGGATCGAGGATTGAGGATCAAGTATTCGAAGTTGATATTGTTGAACTGGTGGAGGCATACAAGTATTCTGAATGATGGTTCTTGATATTGATGTTGTTGTTGTGGAGCATCATACCATCTTAGATTAGGGTGATTCATCCAACTTGGATTTTTGTTGTAACTATAGGAATCAAAATGATGCTGAGTAGGGAAGAATTCATCCAAAAACAGATGCTTAAGATCTTCCCAACCAACTATGGACCTTGGAGGAAGAAAATACAGCCAGTCCCTTGCTACTCCCTCTAGTGAATGCGGAAATGTCCTTAAGAAAATGTGATCATCTTGGACATGTGGAAGTTTTATTGTACAGCAAATGATAAGGAACTCCTCCAAATGTTTATGTGGGCATTTACCTGCAAAACCATGGAACTTAGGCAGCAAATGTATCGGTCTAGTGTTTAAAACGCAATGAACATCATCCTCATTTGGTGGAACTGACTCCCAAAGAGCACTATCAGAAGTTGGAGGATGAGCCATATTGTTCTCAACATAGAAATCAACATAATACAAATGAGAATCAAAAGTAGAATTTGATGCAGATGCAACATATGTAGCAGATGCAGTATGCACAAAATATGGAGCAGTAGAAACAAAAAGAGAATCATAATCAGAGGCACAAGCAGAGAAAGCAATATGCATATATCTGAAATATGGAGTTGTAGACACAGGGAAGAAGAATGCTAAGAATTATGCAACTAATGAACTAATGCTATCTAAATGCATAAACTATCAAGTCCTAGAATGCCTAATTAATCTATGAAGAGCCCTATCAATTTCAGGATCAAAGGGTGGTAGTTGCCCATGATTGCCCCTAGTCATACACTGAGTCAATTCCTATTAGCAAAAGTCAACACAGTGGAACATAGGGGGGTAAACAACAAATATATGCAAACCAAATCAGAATGGGCTGAAAGTTTGGCTATGTCAACCAACACAAGAAAGTGTGAAAAATAGTAAAATAAAACTTCAAAAATAAAAAAGAAATAGAAATGGTCTCTTTTTGGAATTAGAGGCATGGTTCAATGGTGTAGCGACGAGGGTTGCAATACTCGTGTTTTTCTACCCAAAAAGCACATATGATACATCAAATTCTGACTCCGTGAGCAAAAGTTACATCCTCCTAAGTTTTGGCGGACCCATTTTTCACAAAACTGAATCTGGACAACCAGTAGTGCTTTTGGGATTTTTCTATGAAAATATGGAGTAAAAGAAGTGACCACACTAAATTTCAACAAAAAACAAGACCCCTAGCTATCAAAACGAAAAATGTCAATAAATTAGGAAAAAGTGGGCACTATTCACGCACTATTCATTATGCGCACAACTCTTTCATTGCACTCCCGTGCCTCACAAGCCAAATAGTATCCAATTTCTCCTTATTGTGACTCAAACAAACAAAAAACAACACAATTAAACATGCAACATGTACACACATACCATTAAAGCACACATAACACATACTAACACAACAAAGAATCTAAGATTGAACCGTTGGTCTCTAACAACGGCGCCAAATTTGATCGAGAACGTACCCAAATCACATTAATATGCAATTAAAGTGCAATATAAACTAGGAACTGACTCCTAGGTCGTCTCTCAAGGACCAAATGTGGTTCAGGAATTAGGTCAAACACGTGGTGGGGGTGGTCTTGTGGACAGTTTGTGAACTAAATTGAATTAAATTTAAACACAAATTCAACACATATTAACAACAGGTTGGCATCTAGAACAATTGCAATGCTTCTTATCCTTGATTAACAACATTTGAACACAACTTTCATCCCTAATTCAACACGAATTAACCAACTAAGCGAAGGTTAATCCGGTCTTCAAAAACATGAATTAAGCAAACACATTGCAAAGGTCTAATCAATTATGCACTCATAGTCCTATTAACTAAGCGAAAATCAAACACCAATTAGGCAACTAAGCGTATACCTAATTGCAAACACAAAACCGAATTAACTTCATGCAAGGCAAGAACAACAACATCAAATGACCCAAAAATCGCAAACAAACATCACAATCGTTCCAGTTGCCAACCCAACTCAGGTAAACTTCCATCAAGACGAAATTAAACATATCAAAATGCAAAAAACAAAGGCAAAAAGAATTGCAAGGGGAAATGACAAGACTGCAATTAAATTGAATTAGAAAACATAAATGGGCAAAGTTGGAAACGTAATGGCAAAACTGAAAAACGTAAAATGGAAAGCTAAATTGAACGTCAGATGTTTCTTAAGTTGACGTTATATGATTCTAAAGTCATTGTTTTACGTCGATCTGGGCCGTATATGACGTTTATACATTTTAGATTACGTTGATATGCTCCTTGTTTGACGTTAATACATTTTAGACGGTGAACTATTTTAGTAAATGACGTGGAGCGATTCAATTTATTTACAAAAATGTCACCGATCATTTATAACATTGGATATTGAGTTCTTTGATGTTGATCGCGTGACGTTATACGCTGTTTTTCCACTAGTGTGCGAAAATGGAAGCAAAAAACAAAACTGAATTGCAAAAATGGAAGCAAGAAACAAAAATGAAATTGAAATTAAATACAAGATTCAATACATAAATGTTACCAATAAGGAGTATTGGTAAATCTTGAAGAAATTTGTTTTGATGATGGTACAAGAAGTTTTAGTTGCAGAAGATATTAGAATTAGTTAAAAGCAATTTGTAGAAATTAAATGTAGTAGGAAATTCTTGTAAACCTTGTAAACTTGCATTTTTAACTACAATAATCGATTATGATTAAGCAATAATCGATTATCACAAGTCATACTTGAATAATCGATTATCACTTCATATAATCGATTATCACATTTTTGAAAACCTATAACGGACTTGAATAATCGATTATCACTTACAATAATCGATTATTCATGGCAGTTGGGAGCTGACCTTTGGCACTCAGTGTACTTGGCTATATATTTTGTTTTGGAGAAATTAGAAAGCAACGTTGTTGAACAGAAGCTCTTGCAGAATACTGTTTGTCAGAGGAAGTTCTCAGAAGCTATAGTTCAAGTTCCCTTGCTTGGTCTCGTGAACAGGAGAGGCTCGCGTGTCGTGTGTCGATAGTCGGAGCAAGCTCTCTTCGAGTTAGCAAGGTGCTCTGCCTGGTCTCGTGAATAGGAGAAGCTCGTGTTTCGTTTGACGATAGTCGGAGCGGTTCTCTTCGAGTTGGCAGAGTGTTCTTCTTCCGGTTCGTTCGTCGAAGGAAGGTTTTTTATTTGTTTTTATTCACTCTTATTGTAATTTGTAAAACTGTTTTTAGTGAAAACGTTAATCACTTTTTATAGTGATTAACAACTAGACGTAGATTCTTTTGAATCGAACCAGGATAAAAATTCTGTGTTGAATTTTCTTGCTCTCTACACTCATATTATTTTACGTATATCAACTGTTTGATTAATTTTCTGAAAGAAAATTATTTTTACTAAAAGGACAAAATTAATTTTAATTGTGATCGAATACGCTTTCCGCTCTCTGAGTTTTTAATTCCGCTGCGCTATACTCTTCAAAAAATACCACCTCCGGTACCATCAATAAAAAGGGAAAGGAAAGAAAGAACCTAAAACCCCCAAAGGGGACGAGTGGAAAACGTCCCAATGCTCTAAAACCTATGAAGAAAACGAAAAAGTGAGGGAGAGGAGCGGCGTTTTGCCCCCTTTGGGTACTAAAAACCTAGTTCCAAAATCAGCCCACAAATTGGGCTTTTACAATGTTGACCAAAAATGGCCCAGTGGTGCAAATATGTCCAAAAATACACTAAAAACGAATTTGCAATTGAATTAAATCTAAAACGCCTATGTGGAGAGTGGTTATTGACGTTCTTGCCCTCTTGAAGTCCCGAAATAATAATCCAAATAATTCTCTACAATTAATAATAGTTCCAAAATTTTTAATATAGGGATCATATTGTACTCGTCTGAACCGGTCACCAAGATTAACCATCAGCTCTAATACCACTGTTGGGTTTTTATCGAGGAGAAGGGGGACTTATGTAACACCCCAAATTACTGGTTATTAGAAAAACGGTAAAATTTTAAACTTTAACGCATAAACGTATTTTTAAAAACATCAACATTTAAACATAGTAATTTATTCTAAAACATAATAGTTCCAAAACATTTGTCCAATAGAAATAACGAAGAAAATAAAACAACTTCAATGACATTGTCTAAAGATTCAAATGCAATAACTTTGAATAAAAAGCCCAAGTTTGTCCTTTGTTATCTCTCGAATCTTTTATGTCTCAACACCATCTACAACATCATTTGCTCACGTATAATGCATTATACAATCATTGCCGATAATTTCATTCACAAACACATATGGGTAAACTACCGATAAAACAATCATAATAACATGATATAAACATACTTGTTTAAATCAACAATAATCAAACACCCCATACATAATAGTAATAACAATAGGATTCCTAATCCTATAACATAACAATTCAATCAAACGAATTACTCGATCCTCGATCTTTAACCCTTGATGTCATCGCTAACATCTCACATCTAGACCCTTGGTCTATCCATTCATTAACACCTAGCTAACTACTTACTATCCTCTCATAGTTACATCGCTATCACATAGCATCAGTTGGAGCATCTCAACCACTATGATCATCATCATAAATACATCACCATAATGACTATCATAGTAATGAAAAACACCATGAGCATCACTGTACCATAAACACCACAGTGGAAAGAATCAGTCACACTCATGTACCCTACTTTACCGACTGTAGTCGCTCCAACAACCCCATCTGTAGATTCCCCACACAGATACATTCGAGTAGTCCCGCAATCTAGCTAAGGAACATGTAATCCTACCATACAAGGACAAAGAAGACACCTTCACCCCCACACAAGGACAAGGAAGACATCTTCACCCCCACACAAGGAAGACTCAATACCCGGATAACCCTTCCAATGCATACAAGACAAAAGGAAACACATATCCACAAATAGCACCAGGATTTATAAGGTACAACTAGTATACTTATTCTCCACTCTCATGCTCATCAATCACAAACTCAGGTACATCCCAATACTCACTCATGCTCGAATCCTAATCACAAGTCAAAAATGACCCTAAACATAACCATTACTCTGATTCCAGGGTTATCATCATGTTCCACAACTTCTCAGGCTTGGTCTACGTCTGTTCTTCATCAAATTCGTCAATTTTCGCAAAAATACACTATGATAATCGATTATCACTTTTGATAATCGATTATCTCAGGGATTATTACGCAAAAACATTACACAAAAAGGGATAATCGATTATCATCACATATAATATATTATTCCCGCAACCAAACTCAACATCGATGCGCAGATAATCGATTATCACTAATGATAATCGATTATTGCCAAAACGAAACACTTTCTGGACATGATTCAAGCATTCAAACATACATACCTCAATCCTAAATCACGTGAAAACATATTCAACATATCATATATGCATTCAAGCATCACATACCCATGTATACATACTCAAATACATATAATACATTACTTGAATCATCCAAATCCAATCAATGACATGTTTTACCCAATAAAACGCAATTATATTGCATATAATTATTACCACACCCTTACCCATATATTTGCATGGAAAACCCCCAAGTATCATAAATTTGTTCTCCCTTAGCATCAAACCCCTATGTTGGGATAACCCAACAAACCATACATACATTTATAGGAAAAACCCAAGACAAATATTACATAAACCTTATGTCCATGCATACACAAACCATTGCCCAACAATGGCAATAGATAATCATAATCATATGAACATGTATCAAACAAGGATTATTAATCAAAATAACCAAGAACACATATAACATACAATAATAAACAAACAAAGGTAAGCTTCCTCATACCTTAGTCAATCCTAGGACTTTGTTTATACTCTAAAACACCATCTATCTCTAAGGTTTCTGCAGTTCTTCCTCTTCTCTCCCCAAAACCTCCTCTTTACCTCTCTCTCTCCCTATCTTTCTCTTTTTCGTTTTAGATGTAGGTTAAAAAAATGTGCAACCCTACTTTCCCCTTTTTTTATCTTTATCTTTTTAATTAAAATAATATCAACAACCACTAAACTTTTTAATTTCAGATTTATTTTCCTTTACTTTCTACACCCCATAACTTAATTTATGTACTAATTAATGAGGGTAAAACTACCATTTCACCCTTAAACCCAAAATACAAATTAAAACCAAAAGTTTACTTTAACTCTCTTTCTTTATAGAATTTGGCCTACACGTATTTAATCCTAAATCCCCCTTCTACCCTCAATCTAACACGTCATATTAGTAACACCACACCACACAAATCCTCCAAATAACAACATATCAATCATGCATTTCACTTAATCAATAATAACATTAAATAAGAAACATAATAATTATAATTCTAGAAAACATTTAATCATCAAACACCAATTACCAAACAATAATATCCAAGTCTCATAACCACATTATTCCCTAATTACCACATTTTTCTAGGGTCTTGCAACTTAAACTCACACTTGGATTTCCAACAAAAAGGGGTTAGAACTCAAGTTACACGACTCCAAATTGAAGAATTTGTCACAAAGATTAGTCCTACAACCTCGATTTTTCAATCAGAACAACAGAAAGGAACAACACTTTGAAGGAAATGAGAGAACTCTAAATATTGAATTATAGAGAGAAGCTGTATTTTAAAATAATAAAACTCGTTCATAACAAAACTACTTATATTAAAAAAAATTAATATTAAAATAATTGAGTCAAACTATTTTTAAACCGTTATGACTTCTAAAATATCAATTTATAAGTTTTTACATTTTTCGATTTAATTAAGTTTTGAATCCATAAGTTTATAAACTTTTAATTAAGTTTTTATGGTATATTAAATACTTAAAATAATATATTTTTTAATTAAGTTTATGTGTTAATATTTTTGTTAACTAAATGATACCATGTTATATGTTCTTCCGTCTATGTAACATGTTGTTTTATAATTTTATAATTTTTTTAATATTAAATTTTATAATTTTATGAAATCAACATGAGATTACATAATATTTTAATTTGGAAATGTAATATCATCTAGGCAACTAGTGTGCGAGTTCGAGACCGTAAAGTTTGAATTATACTTAATTATAAATTATATGATTAAAAGGAAAAATAAAAAATCATATGTAATAAAAAATAACAAGATAATAATAACATTATTCTATTAAGAATGACATGATCTAATTAACTTAAAAACTTAAATAATTAAAAAACAATTAAAAATTATAATCTTTTTAAATATTCAATAAAGACTTAATACCAATTTTGATTTCAATTTTTGTCAACTTTATTCGAAATGGTCATAATTATTTTTTCAATGTTATCCTAAAGAATGTAATTTATGTTCAATTTAGTCCTTTTTGCAGACAGCGTTTAAATCGTTAACGACGCACTGTCCAATTGTGCAAAATCCAAATGAGATGACATTTAACTGCCCATATGGATTCCCTTCAGGCATAGTGAGGTGGATTCTGAAAAAAAAAATGCCATTTATTTAATGAAAGTGTATGGGTCTTGTGTGGCCATGTGCAAGGAGTTTATCATCTGAGTTGGGAGGTTCTTCCAAGTGTGTCTTAAGGTGTCCACGTGGGCAGTTAAATACCATCTCATTTGGGTTTTGCACAGGTGAACAACTGGTTGTTAACGATTTAAACCTCGTCTGCAAAAAGGACTAAATTGAACATAAATTACATTCTTTAGGACAACATTGAACAGAAAAAAAAATTAGGACCATTTTGAATAAAACTGACAAAAATTAGGACCAAAATTAGTATTAAGCCTTCGATAAATTATAAAAATTTAATTGAAAAATTTCCAAATTATCAAAAATTTGAATCTTAACTAAAATTTTGGTTTAATTGTTCGGGTAGTCCTCACTTTTATAATAGTGTGTCCACTTGGTTCCCGCTTTTAAAAAAGTATCACCTTTGTTCATATTTGGTTTAATGTGCATTAATCTAGTTCATTCCATTAATTTTTAAGTAACTGTTAATTATCTGGTGATGTGACAAAACACATTTACAACGTGTAACCCGCTAGGGCTTTCTAATGTGAAAAGTTGGGACTAGGGTTTACAGAAAAAATTAGGTTTAATTGCTTCCTTACTCCTCAGTTTGGTTGAATTGTGTCAAATTCATCCTCATTTTTAAAAAAGTTTCATTTTCGTCCTCACGTGGTGTAAAAGTGTCAATTGAATCTAAACAGGAAAAATTTGTGTCAATGTAGTCATCTCCGTTAAATACAGACTAACTGTGTTAAGTGGTTGATTATTTGGCACTAGAGAATTAAAACGTGGCAAATGAGTGACAGTAGTGGTAATGACGTGTCAATGAAATTAAAATTAGGCTACATGGAAATAGGTTATTGAATTGGGGAAATTAAAATCAGAATTCATTTAGGGTATTTGTGAACGAAAACTAATTAGGGCATTTGAGATATTTGAGATAGAGTGTTTCTGAGTTGAGGAAGGGTGAAAAATCGCAATTAGGGCTTGTGAAAGCAGAACGCGTTTGGTGATTTGGAAGCGTTTTTCGCATTGTTCGTGGGGTATTTGGAAGTGCGAAGTGGGTTCCATTCGAAGGTACGTGTACATTGCTTTCGTTGGGTTTATGGTTGCTTTGGTGTGTGTGTTTGCTTCATGTGTGTGTTTGCTTTTGTTGTGGTCCCCCATAAACTATTATCTCTGTTTGTTGTTGTCCCCCATTATGGGTGTTGTGTGTGGTCCCCCATTGTGCAGGTTAAAGTCAATCTTTATGCTGTGTTTAGGGTTCAGTACAAATTTGTTTTAATTGTTTATGGTCTGTTTAAAGTGCTTTGTGGAAGTGTTGTACCCTGATGGGTTGACAGTCGTACCCTGATATGTAAATGTAGTGTTATTTTGGTCAATTAAATGTAGTGTTATTTGGGTAAAGTTAGACTGACATGATTTTTTATATTAGTTTAGGATGCCTAACTGTGATGTCGAAGTGGTCTTTCACCATGGGGGCAAATTTGTGAATGATGGGTCATTTAAATATGAGTTTGGTCAAACATCTACTTTAAAAATTGACCCAGATAGATGGAGCTACTTTGAAATTATGTCCATTTTGAAGGAGATGGGCTATATTAATGTTAAAGAGTTGTGGTATTCAGTGGATGGTGGTACTGTGTTAGAAGGAAGGTTAGAACTATTATCTGATGACAAGGGTGCATGTGATCTGGTCAACCTTGCCATTTTGAATGGTCAATCTCACCTGTATGTTGTACACATGGTGTCAGATCCTGAGTACGTTCATATGTTGGGGGAGGGTGACAGTGATAATCGTGTAGAGGTAGAGTGTGAGGAAGAGTGTGAGAAGGCTGTTTTGGGGGAGGGTGTACAGGCTGACAATAATAATTGTGTGGAGGCAGAGGCTGAGGGAGACACTGATGGGGCTGTTTTGGGGGAGGGTGTAGAGGCTGACAATGATAACATTGTGGAGGCAGAGGTTGTGGGAGAGGATGTTGGGGCTGGTTTGGGGGAGGGTGTAGAGGCTGTTAATGATAACTTTGTGGAGGCAGAGGCTGAGGGAGAGGATGTTGGGGCTGTTTTGGGGGAGGGTGTAGAGGCTGACAGTGATAACTTTGTGGATGCAAAGGCTGAGGGAGAGGATGTTGGGGCTGTTTTAGGAGAGGGTGTAGAGGCTGACAGTGATAATTTTGTGGAGGCAGAGGCTGAGAGAGAGGATGGGGGACATGATGACTACGATGTTAGAAGTTGGAATGGAGATGAAGAGGATGTGTTGAGTGAAGATCATCTTGTGGAGGTTAGTGTCCATGGAGATGAAGTGGAAGATGATTTCTGTAACTGTAGTGAGGAAGTTGAAGTGGGTGGACCAAGTGGGAAGTGTCCTCCATTACAGCATGTACATGACAGAGGTTTATCTGACAATTCTTGGGAATCTGAAAGTTTAGACAGCCTTGTATTAAGTGATTCATCAAATGATGATAGAGACCGTTATGGAAATTTTGGCATTTTTTCATTGCCCAAAAGTATGGAACACTATAACTGGGAAGTGGGGACATTCTTCAGTGAAAAAAAAGATTTCACAGAAGCAATAAGAAGCTACGGTGTAGAGAATGGTAGGAAATTGAAGGTTTTTAAAAATGATAAAAGAAGAGTTTGTGTTAAATGTTGTGGGGCAAAAGGGAAGTGCCCATGGTACGCATATTGTGCATATAAGGCTGCACAAAATACATGGCAGTTAAGGAAGATTATAAACAAGCATACCTGCAGTAGAGAATTTAATGTGCGTTTAGTGACATCAAAATGGTTAAGTGGGAGGTTAGAGAAGACCATAAAAGAAAATCCAAATATTAATTTGACTAACCTCCAAAACAAAGTTTGTAAGAAATGGAATATTAATGTGTCTCGGTCAACAACCTTTAGGGCAAAGAAAATGGCACACAAGAAAATTGAAGGTGATTTTGAAGAACAATATAAAAGGGTATATGACTATGCCAATGAGCTGCTTAGGTCAAATCCTGGATCAATTGTCAAAGTTAGTGTAGAACCTAATGAGGGGAACCAAGTATTCAAGAGACTTTATGTTTGTTTGAAGGCATGTAAGGTGAGTTTCATATCATGTAGGCCCATTGTAGGTTTGGATGGGTGTTTCTTGAAAGGGAAATATGGCGGTGAATTGTTAACAGCAGTTGGAAGAGATGGTAATGACCAAATGTTACCTTTGGCATATGCTGTTGTGGAGGTGGAGAATAAGGAAACCTGGACTTGGTTTTTGGAATTCATGATTGATGATCTTGGTGGTGTTCAAAATTGTTCAACGTATACATTTATCTCAGATCAACAAAAAGTAAGTTATATTTCATTGTTTTTTATTATGAGACCTTAGTCTTCCATGTTCATGTTCAGTAAATTTACTTTTATACTTTGATAGGGACTTCTGCCAGCAATACAAGAACTTCTACCTCGTGTTGATCAAAGGTTTGTGTCCGCCACATATATGCAAATTTTAGGAAAAAATATCCTGGAAAAAATCTGAAACGTCTATTATGGAAGGCAGCATCATCAACCCATCCTCAAGCATGGGAGGCAGTCATGAGAGAAATAAAAGATGTCAATGTAGAGGCCTTTAAGCACTTGATAGCTATTCCACCAAGGTATGTTTTCAAGAGTGTTAGCCATGTCAATTATTTAGAACTGTTTGGTTGTGTTATAAATGTGTGTGTTTTTCTTTATATAGATTTTGGTCAAGGTCAAGGTTTACACCTACAGCTGCTTGTGACACCCTAGTAAACAATATCTCTGAAGCTTTTAATAGTGTGATCTTGGATGCAAGGGCTAAGCCCATCATAACAATGATGGAAGACATTCGTATGTATCTAATGAAGAGATGGGCAAGAAATAGAGAGAAGATAAGGTCATATGAAGGTTCCTTTTGCCCCAAAATTTATAAAAGATTTCAAAAGGAATTAAACAACACAAAATATTGGATACCTAGGTATGATTTCATAATATGAAGTTTTATTTGTTTTAATTTCTTTACTTTACTTACTCACTTGAATCCAAATTTCATTTTCCAGCTGGTCAGGATTGAAATTATTTGAAGTGAGACACACTTCCAACATTGGTGACAAGTTTGTTGTTGACATAGATAAAGTGGACTGTAGTTGCAGGAAATGGAGTATAACAGGAATCCCATGCTGTCATGCCCTCACTGCCATGACATTTTTAAACATCAATGGAGAAGACTACATCTCACATTGGTTTACAAAGTCAACCTATGAACAAACATACTTTCCAATGATATATCCAGTCCACGGTGCTCATATATGGGAAATGACTTCAATGCCTGATGTGTTGCCTCCACCTAAGAGGATTTTGCCTGGTAGACCGAAAAAGAAAAGAAGATTAGAGCCTTGGGAGCTTAAGAAAGATGACACTCAACTAAGACAAGGTGGAACACGTAAGAGATGTGGCATATGTAGAGAGCTTGGACATAAAAGAAATACTTGTCCACAAGCTGCCCAAGCTGCTCCAACAACTCCAAATGCAACTCAATCCAGTCAAATTACTCAATGCGAGGTTGAACAACCCCAACAAAGTCACCCATCAACAACAGCACCTCAGACAACTTCAACACCAGCTGACCCAACTGCCACAGCACCTTAAAACTGATTTAGAAAGTCATTAGCTATTATTAATATGTATTTTGGTACTTTGTTTCGGCTAGCACCTTTTTTTGGATACAAACTTCAATATGTATTGTGTGCTGATGTATTATTTGATGAAGCAAAGTATTGTCTGTTCAATGAATATGATGTCCAGTTTGAAGCACAGTTTCTGATGTTATATTCAATGTGCCGTTTGAAGCACAATTTCTGATGTTATATTCAATGTGTAGTTTGAAGCACAAATTCTGCTGTTATATTCAATGTGCATTTGAAGCACAAATTCTGTTGTTATATTCAATGTGCAGTTTGAAGCACAAATTCTGCTGTTATATTCAATGTGCATTTGAAGCACAAATTCTACTGTTATATTCAATGTGCATTCGAAGCTCTGATTTTATACTCAACTTTGATTGAATCTTATATTATTTATTAGTTATTTTCATTTGAAGATAAATGACAAGTGCAATATTGTTTCTACTGCAACTGATAACTGTGTACAGTAGCCATTAAATTGTTGCTGTCATCAAATTTGAATTTAGCTGTTAGGTTGTATTTGGATAAACTTGTTCTAAATTTTCTAAGACGAAAAAAATGAGAGTTAAATAAAATGAATTTATTTTATTGGCTACATGTTATATTTGGAGAGTTTACTTAGCTGTCATCAAATTGTTGCTGTCTCAACCATATCACTACAACTTAACTATTGAAAGAACATCCACCTTCTTCAACAATATCACTGCCAATTAGCTATTGAAAGCAGAAATTGAGATTTTTCATTCATTTTCAACAACTGTCTAATACAACACATTGTCTAATACAAAATAGTCATGGAATTTTAAACAAGATACAAACAAGGATGACATTAATAAACCCCATAAAACATAGCATCCATGTTAATTGCTTCTCCCATTTCTGAGAAACCATAGCAGATTTCTCCAGACTAATAATTTTCCTCCTTTGCCTAGCAATAATAGTATCCCTTTCATCCAAATTAGCTTCATTGCACCATTTAAAATAATTGCATCCTTGAAGTTCTTCGTTTCGAGTCTGCTGTTCAAAACATCCAACCACAAACATTTCATTACTCAAAAAATAAACTAATCACTAAAATGAAACTACAGCCATTGAACAAACCTTGTAATTAGGGCATCCCCAAAATTGTTTGCCTTCGTTCTTCACAGTTTTCGCCACTCTCAACACAGCAACTTCCCCACAATGACATATGTTAGTTTGAACCAATCCTTTGGATGAAACGGCACGACAGCTCCCCCATGAGCAAGACGAACAACACTGATGATTCAATGACATTGCCACTTCCTAAGCCAACGAAAAAACGACACAACCTCACAACCAAGCTTTCTCACCCAACCCCAATCCACACAGTACCAACACTTCTTCAACCAACTCCAAACCGAAGAACAGCCATTTCTCAACAAACACCTAAAGAGGGAGGAAGAAGTAGAGGGAGGAAGAACAATAAACTCACCAAGCTACTGCCAACACAAAACAGCAAACCCTAACGAAGAAGAAGACAGCCAACACCATCAACTCCCACCACGCATCTGTCACTTATAACCTCATTGAGGTACTTCCCACTTAGGGCATCCACGTAAACCTCTCTTTTGCCACGTTTTAATTCTCTAGTGCCAAATAATCAGCCACTTAACACCGTTATTGTGTATTTAACGGAGATGACTACATTGACACAAATTTTTTCTATGTTTGGATTCAATTGACACTTTTACACCACGTGAGGACGACAATGAAACTTTTTTAAAAATGAGGATGAATTTGACACAATTCAACCAAACTGGGGACAAAGGAAGCAATTAAACCAAAAAATTATTGAGTTTGGAGGCAGTCAGGGGCCTACTCCACCACCACATTGGTGACAATGCGGAACGGGAGCTCCAGGACTGGAGTTATGGCGAGCGACTTCGACTCCATTCTCATATCCTCTTTCACTCTTTTTCTATTCTAGGACCTAGATCGGGAATTTTAATAACTTTGTCGTCAACGCCGTCACACGACCGAGCACCACCATAAGAACATCAACACAAACCTAAGATAATGTTTGCATGTGCATTTTTCTTCCTTTATTGTACTCACCCGCAAAGCCCCTTTTGTAGCCACATCCACATAATCAAACCCAACCCTTTCTTTTTCTTTCCAAACCCAAGAAAACACATAACTTTTCTCCACCTACAAGGAGAAAAAAAAGGCAAACTATTTCGCTCACAATTCGATTGAATTTTGGACCAAGATGGCACCCAAATAAGAACCATCAAGACCATCCTGTTACGAAAGAAGAAGCTAAGGCCAAGTTCAAGTAGGTTTCGGATTTCTGATGTTCTCAACGACCTTAAGAAGCTCCAAATTTGTGATTTTTATGGCCACTAGCCCTTTCTTAGATTTTACATTGGTATAATGAAGGAAGACTTTGATTTTCTTGAATGAAAAAAATTTTGAAAATTTTGAACTTAATGTTTATTCCTTTTTGTGGAAAAAATGTAGGAAAAATGAAATGCTGTCAAGAATTGATAAAATGTGAGCAGAAGGGAAGAACATATGCAAAGTAAATGTGTGCAAAAATATAAAAAAAAGATAATTTGGATTTGATGTTACCCTGTTTTCCTTTTTTCTTCTTTTTATTTAGTATATTTTTACCCGTGTTTTGTCACATCATCATAATATTTTGTCACATCACCGTACAATTAACGTCGTTACTAAAAAATCACTTTTTTAAAGTGACGATCAAATAGATACACCTGAAAGTAGGACTGGTATACCTAACTAAATTATACTAAATTATAGTTAACTATAATCTAAGAAAACTAAACTACTAATATAATATATAAAATGTATTATTTAAGAGTTTAGTTTTAAAAAATCTTAACTTATATAAATGAATTTATATTAATTAACTAATAACTGAATTAATGCACTGTGCCACAAGATTGGTAAAAAAAGTGTTTGTTTTTGTTAGAAATAATAATACTTTTTTGGAAGTGTTGACTTGGTTGGGTTAGAAGAACTCATTACAATATTTCTTGTTTTTCTGTTCAAAATTTTCACGTAATCTTTATTGCACATATTTTATTTAGGTAAATATTATTCTTTGTTTTTATCTTTTAAAATAAATTATATATGGTCAGACTTTATATAGATTATATAAAATATTATTTCTATCAAATGTTGTGTGCATAATATAATTTTGGGTTAAATATGTTTTTAGTCCCTAAACTATTGGCCGTTTCTGGTTTTCGTCCCTCTTCCAAAGTAAGGTACAATTTGGTCCTCATTCTTTAGAAAAACGTTCGTTTTAGTCCTCAAAATTTTGTTTTTAGTCCTCGTTTTAGTCCTCAAAACGTTCGTTTTTTCGATTAAAACGAACGTTTTTTAAAGATTGAGGACTAAATTGTACCTTACTTTGGAAGAGGGACGAAAACCAGAAACAGTCAATAGTTTAGGGACTAAAAACATATTTAACCCTATAATTTTTACATGTTATCTTTTAAAAAATTCATATTTAACCGAAATTATTTATCAGAAGTTAATATAATTTCAAGAATAGATCTAATTATTTGAAGTTTGTTTTATTTAAAAGTTTACTCTTAAACCCAGGAAATATTTTAGATTTATTTCAAACCTTATTAAATAAAAAATTAAATAAATTTATAATATTTTTTATAAAAAAATTATTAAAATTAACATATAATTCTAATAATTAATTTATAATATTTTTTATAAAAAAATTATTAAAATTAACATATAATTATAATAAATTTTATTTATTTTTGTTTTTTCTCTATGTTTTTATTCTTTTTTCTATTTTTCTTTCTTCAAAACTTGAGTCTAACTCTCAGAAAAAACATGTTTAGTTTAATGATAAATTATTCTTACAAAATATAAAATATATTTAACTTTTTACCTTTAAAATATATTTGTCTCACAACCTTTCATTTTCTTTTATATCATAAATTATAAAGACAAATTAGATATCTTATTTAGTTTATCCGTAAAACATAAATTTTTAAATAATTTGAAAGAAATATATATATATATATATATATATATATATATATATATATAACCCTTTTATTTTTAACTATAATACTATATAATACAATATATTCAAAATATTTATGGTTAAGAATAATTTCATGTCAATTTTTATCTTTTTAATAAAATAAAATTAAAAATTATAAGATTAAATAATAGATAATGGATAATGATTAAATAATCAATGTTGAATAATTTATATTGCCATGTTAAAACTTAAATGATTTTGAACCAATAACTATTAAGAAAGTAAAATGTAACATCCCAAAAATACAATATAAACTATATAATAAAATAATTACATTTAATAATAATTCAGATCGGTCTTACATTAAAAAGAGCGTACGGTTATGGCCGAACGGCCTTACAGAAAGAGTTACAAACTTAAACTGTACAGCAGTACAAAACTAACCGAACGATTTACAAAATAATATACCGATCGGTCATACATAACAAAAGGGGAAGGTGATCGAACGACCACCTCACTACCAAAAACTAAACTACTGACCGAACGTTCTATTGTTCGGTCTTAACTTCAAACTCGACCAAATTTTCTTCTTCCAGCGCATCTTCCAATAGCTCACCCCCTTCTGCTCACATCCACACGGATGATCATTGCAACGACAAGACGAACGTACAAAACAAGACACGACAGGAAATACAGGGTAAGCTTATGAAATTTAATTTAGGCATAAACATACATTTCCAACAATCCAACACACAAAATAAATTTCATCATACATATCATACAAAGCCTATTACTAGACTGACTGTCCGGACTGTATGAAGTCTGTGTAGCTACAGGCGTTTGTGCACCCGGGTGATGTAGTAACTGGGATGCCCTCAACAGCTGCCACCTGAGGTTAGTCCTATCTGTCCAAAGTACCCCTAAGGACTAGGACCTCCTGCCATTCCCACACATGACCTACCCTCTTCTACGTGAAGACAAGTACTCACGGAACATCAGGATGAACAGCCAACTTAGCATGCCCACAGTCATACTTTACAAATTCAATAATCATTCATGAGTCGTTCCTCCCCGGAACGCTCGTCCATAATCCACAACATTTCTATCCATATCATATTCTCGTATCTTTCATTATTATTCATCTCACTTAAACATTTTTCACGACGATCCGTAAGGGTACTTAATACCGAACGTTCAACACTGATTTAGAATGAGACCGAACCCTTGAAGCGAGACTAAGAAGTCTTCAGTTCCATAAGGGATTTAGACTAAAGGGTATTGTCGGGTTGAGAAAGAAACCGAGTAAAATCAATTATCACAATAAACGAATGGAACAAGCGTTATTTAAAAGTGAGTCAATTAGATGAACTGACTTTTGAGGACTTCAACCGAACATCGAAATGACCATGCCCAGTACTATGGCTCTATGCTGTAACCAATGGATACAGACACTTCGAGACTTTCCAAGAAGAAGACATAGGATAATTCCCATGAAGAAACCGAACGCTTATGAAAACTTAGCTTAATTGAGTTTAGTATCAAGAAATCCGAATGACAGTCAAAGACTGAACACTATATTGAGCGAACCCTAGTGGGCTTGAACGTCTTATTATGAAGTTTAGCTTAAGAAGCTAGAACGAGTGCCTGGTGTAAGACCAAACACTTGCTTAGGACGAACACTTAGTATAAGACCTAGTGCTACTAAATTTAAAGAGAAGAGGTTTGATAAATATACTAAAATAATATTGGAGTAGTGTTTAAGAATAACTAAAATATACAAATACGTATAGAGATATATATACTTAAGCTTATCACGGAATACCAAGACGCAACTATACTTGGTCGAACGCCAAAGCATAGTATTACAACACGAAGACGCTCGTCCTCAACTAGGATTCTTCCCAAATGAAAGAATCCAATTCTAACCAAGTTCACTTAGAAAACCGAACGGTCAAAGATCGTTCAGTAACGAACGTACACTTTCATAGGAGAATTTCACACTTAGGAATCATTTATCTCAATTCAATTTCTCAACATTTAACTACATAAGTTCATACATCTATATCATATCAATTTCATATATTTCGTACATCAGAACATAGCACAACCATATTTCATTTCCAGTCATCAAATCAACGAACGTTCATACAGTATAGTAAACATACAGATTAAATTAAATAAGCTTCCCTTACCTCTAGTGTGAACGATCGTCCTAGAGGCAGAAATACAGTTCACCACTACCGGTTCTTCTACTCTCAATGCTCGACAATTTTTCAACTAAACCAAGAAAATCAAAACACTCTCAGAACTACCCATTTGAAGAATAGCGATCAACACAGAAAACCAGAACTGGATTTGCATGCCTAGGAAAACGAACGATTGGGTGAAGAGAAGGACTTACCAGCTCAGCTTCACAAACCGAACGGTTTAACTTGAAGCTCTTGACGCCGGAAGTACTTCTACGGTGTCTGAATGATGATCGGAGAAGAGAAAGGGTGAGTTTTTTTAGAGAGAAGATGGAGAAGATGTAGTGAGAAGGAGGAGAAAAAAAGATTTTTCAGAATCTGGGAAGAAGGGTGCATGCAGAGAGTGAGACAGCAGTTTTCAAAAAATCAGTTTTGCTTCCCTCGTCAAAACGAGCGTCCGCTCATCTGATGACACCTGTCTTCCACT
This sequence comes from Vigna umbellata, assembly GCF_029865625.1. NCBI lineage: Eukaryota > Viridiplantae > Streptophyta > Magnoliopsida > Fabales > Fabaceae > Vigna > Vigna umbellata. The sequence goes on along the minus strand of NC_142169.1, from coordinate 15,304,449 downwards.
ATCTGATTTCCAGATCCTCGTTGCTTGACACCTAGCGTCCGTTCAGAGGGGTTTTGGGTGAGTTTTTAATGATTCTGACATAAAACATGGAAAATCAAAGACTATTGATAAAAATTAGATAGTAAGGATAAGTAATAATTCAAAATTATAATTATAGGAATTAAATAAAATATACAAATGTAGAATAAAATGTTATATCTCTTTATATATTTGTATACATAATACAAATTTTAATTTATACATAATGTATAGATATTAATAACCTTGAACACATATTTATAGATAATGGAAAAAATATTAAGTGTTAGTATTTTATAGTTACAAAAATTGAACTTTCTCTGGTTGGAATAATTGGAGATCAGGAGTAATGGAAAAACCATAATTGGAGACGAAAGAATAATGAAAAAACCATCAATACAGTTCTCAAATAATTAACTGAACTGAAAATCATTTAACTTCAGTTATTGAACTACAAAATAGTATATTTAGTTTTTAGTAAAGTTGAATTAGTTTTATAAGGACTATCTAACAATTAAACCTAATTTTTTTTACTCGATACAAAAAGTTAAAACATTAGTATTATAAAGGACTATTTACCTGATTATTTTTTCCACTGCAGTCAGGCACGAACTAGTAAAACGACAAAGCAATGGGGTCGTTTCGCTTATCACCTTTTACTGGATCCACCAAGCCGTAGACCCCACTCACACTTGCCGCATTTTCACGGCAGAAGCCAAGGTCAGAAGCCAAAGTGTTAAAAAAAGAAGCGTTACAAACGGGCAAAAGGCACTGGGAGCTCCACCAAGGCACCATGGACAGCCGAAACGTCGTTGTTTGCGACAACGGAACCGGGGTACTTCTCTTCTCTCTCGTACCTTTGCATTTGATTGGAACGGATCTTGCAAAATACGCTGAATTAGTGCAACATTTGCACTTCCACGATCTGAATGGTGTTATATTTCTGAAATCACTTTTGTTCTTAATATATGTGAATGCAGTATGTGAAGTGTGGATTTTCTGGGGAGAATTTCCCCACATCGGTCTTTCCTTGTGTAGTGGGAAGGCCGATGCTCCGTTACGAAGAATCACTTACCGAGCAAGAGGTTAAGGTAATCTAAACTCAATATCTCACTGTCAAACCTTATTATAAGAGGTTGTTGTTGTTGCAAGATTTTATTATTATCATTATTATTATTTATAACGATGATGATTTGGATGATTGTGATGATCTTATGAAATTAGATTGGTTGTTTGTGTTGTGTTTAGGATATTGTTGTTGGCGAAAGTTGTGCAGACTTGCGGCATCAGCTTGATGTATCTTATCCTGTGAACAACGGCATAGTGCAAAATTGGGATGATATGTGTCATATATGGGATCATGCATTTTACAATGAATTGAAGGTGACTCTCGGGGCTTGTTTCTGAATTTTCTTTCAACTATTGTTGCTTTCTCTCGGTAATTCGTTTCATTTTGACAGATTAACCCTCCAGACTGTAAGATTCTACTCACGGATCCGCCTCTCAATCCTTCCAAGAATCGTGAAAAAATGGTTTGCTTACTGATTCCGTTGCTTTCCTTTGAAAAAAATAAATAAATAAAATAATCTTATATATAATTATTGAATTCTATCAAGGTAAAAGTCTTTTTGTATCCTTATCCAATCATAAATTACTTTATGTAGTAAGAGTGTGACTTTTATACAGTTACTTTAAAAATGGTATTCAATTTAATTTCTAATCAGTTGACAATGTAAAAATCTTTATATAGGCAGAGGATGAAAATTAAATTCTTAGTTATAATATTGTTGTTTTATGCTATTTGGCTTGGCAGGTCGAGATGATGTTTGAGAAGTACAATTTTGCTGGAGTGTTTATCCAAATCCAAGCTGTTCTAACATTATATGCTCAAGGTGCTTATAGAGATGAGTGAAGGTTGATGTTTTGTTTTTCTGTTATCTCAGTCTAATTGTAGTTTACTCCCATGAGTCTTATTGAACATTTTTGAAAATTACCGACTCTCTTTATAACATTTATTTATTTATAAACTTTAGTTGTTCATACTCTGTTATAATTACACACCATATTTAGTGAAATTACATATCATAACTTGTAAGAACTTCTTTGTGACACGAGGAGTGTTTTTTTTTTCATCAACATGTGTTCTCTGGAAAACTCGCTCTTCCTTCTCCAACATGTGCTCACTTTGTGCCATCTTTCAGCTTGCACTTTAACATTTCTTTACTTGTCTCAGGTTTGTTGACTGGATTAGTTATTGACTCCGGTGATGGTGTCACTCATGTGGTAATTAATTAGCTTCTGTGCCTCTTAATTGTTATGGTGACCACTATAATGACACTAGGTTTTGTCTATTTGTTTCAATCTCACTTTTTTCCTTCTTTGTACAGTGCTTTTTGCTACAGTCATTTTTTACATAATGTCAGTTGTATATAAATATTATGATGCCAAACCTTACAACCTTGTTCCCTTGTTGATTTTTATAACAAATCTTAATTTGAATTGGGCACAGTAACTAAATCAAAAGTCGTACCTCTCTCTAAAGAATGTTATATTTTGCAAAGTTGGTGCTGATTAAGCTTATTCGATTCTAATTTTGAATGCATGTCATTGTTGCATTTATGTGAATATCATATTTGGCTTCTTTCAATTCAGTGCATGAATTTTATCATTAGTTTGTTTAGCATTGTTCATATTTTTGGATTGGATTGCTAATTTATTTGTTATATATATAATGTAATTTTATAAATATTACTTCTTGAATGAAAGCTTTAAATTCCATGGTGGATTTGTGAGCTTGTGCTCAAAATAATTTTTAAATAGTGTTAAAACAGAATGGTCATCTACACTAGCGTTGGTTGATTAGAATCCTAAATATATGTATATTGTTGTTATTACAATGAATTTGTTGAAAAAATCTAAATTAGAATCAGTATTATGCTAGTGAATGACTTTTTTTGTAACCTCATTTCTTGAAATCCGCCACTCATTGAAAGCTTGTACCATTTGTAACATTGCCATAACATTTTACATTAACTAGTACGCTTATGTACTCTGTCAACTTATATTGAATTATACTTTTCAGATAAAGAAACCAACTATTTTCTTGCATGCTTATAGCTTAATTATTCTAAAGTTTGCTGAGTGATTTTAATTCAACAGCTAGATTAATAGCCAATTTCTATTATATGATAATAAATGAAGAAACAGTAACTTCACTTATCAGACAATGGTTTCTAATCTTCCAAGAGGCACCAATTGTATTAAAGTACCCCAAAGTAAGTATAATCATATACTGTTTGATCACAGTCTTAGAGCCTCAGACTACCAGAAATCTCTCCAAATTCTCTTTACCCCCTATCCCCTCATGCTCATTAGTGTAAGTTTTTTCCAATTTCCATCAATGACCCCATAATCATGCTGATAGAACTTGATCAGATTGCAAGGAAATGGAAATTTTTTTATTGGGATACAACTCCCCTGTCCAATGGACAACGGGAACAAGATGATCTTGATCTTCAGAGGAAAGAAAATAACTACAATCTCTACAGGAGTATTCAGAACTCAAAAAGCCCTGCTCAATCTCCCCCACTCTGTTTCAAATCCCAACTAAATTGCTCTGTCACAAATTCCCTTCTTTTAATTCCTAATCTGTCTGTTTCTCTCTACTGTGACAGAGTAGTGCATTACAATTTTCACATTTGTGTGCTGACAGTAGTCATTATTACTGTTTTCACTGCTGTTTATCTTGTTTCACTTATACCCCTTTAATGGGAGGTCTAACACATCCCTCATTTATCATTTTGTCACATTGCCTTCTACTTTGGAACCCTGTTCTCTGCACTAAATGAATTCTCCACTATTTCATTAATTACAATTCCTCCACCATCCCTTATGCTTTCATTGTCGATATTAACCCAACTTCCTCCACTCTGGACCCATCATGTTTCCTTTTTCTTTCATATACATGGGTTAGCAGCTATTAGTACATGTATATCGAGCATATAAACAATACATTTGAAGGGATTCACCACCTTGTAGTGGCCGTTTAAATAAGGCTAAATAATTGGATTGTTATTTAAAGGTCCTACAACTGAGAAAGGAGAGCTTGAATCACAACTCACAAAGTGGCTGGCTTTGATCCTGTTGTATGTGTCTCAGCCAATGATTTATGCAAGTAACAATGTGTTACGTATCCGAGTGGGAGACGTAATTAAATACGATCACAGTAGGTAGAAAAGACAATGAATGAATGATAATGGACGAATGAATCTCTTTTATTGATAGAAATATCTGAATCAAAGAAAGCAAACAATAACTGGGAGCATAATCTCCTTCAGTCACTAGAGAGCATAACCTCCCTCACAGGAGCATAGCTGCCTGTCAACAAAACTCAATAATAAAAAACATGACCCTAACAATAGCCTCTAGCCTTATTTATACTAATTCTTTCCTAAATAAAATATTTCCCTAGAATAAAATATGAATATTGTTCTAAATAAAATATCTCCCTAGAATAAAATCTTTATTTACTCTAATTAACTTATACGGGATATTCTCCTCGAATGTGGCTCCCTTTTACTGTAATTAGTTCCCGCCCATCCTAACCGCTACGACAATTGGGATGGTAATTCTTCAACCGTTCGGCTCAGGTCCTTCACTGCTTCCCACCGCTCGGTTCGAGCTCTCACCATCTTCCGCCGTTCGGCTAGACTCCCCATAGCCTACCACCTTTCAGCTTGACCTTTCTCTGCTTCCCCCTTTTCGGCCTGGTCGCTCCCCGTTGTTCATCGTTCGGCCTGCTCGTTCCTCGTTGTCCCTCGTTCGGCCTGATCGCTCCGCCTTCCACCATTTGGCCTGGTCGTTCCCTGTCTTCCACCGTTCGGTGCCCTTCTCCTTCTCTCTTATACCTTCTTCTCTCATATACCTTGTACCCTAACAATACACCCCGCTCCAAAACAACCTTGTCCTCAAGGTTGGAACAGTGAAACCTGATCTCCTGGCTCCTTTTCATCATCGTGTTATCATATGAAGGAAACCCACAGGCAACTGCCCTCCAATTTAGGTCTGGAGGTTTGGGTGGTGGCAATTCCTCCCCAATGACTTCCATTGTTCCTGGGTTCTATTAACTTCCAGCATTCTGGTCCCCTCTTCAGGTGTATCAAGAACTGCAAGCCCCCTTTTCTGTTCGCTGGCCCACCTCTTCACATAATCCATCTTTCTCTCCGGGGCATTGATTCTTTCATCTGCCCTTCCTTTCAAAGCCTTCTTTCTTCCTTCCTTCACGCTAAGGGTATCCGATAGTTCTCTCCCGTTCGGATCTGTCAATCCTCGACTGTTTGGTTTCGATTGTCCCCTCCTGTTCGGATATGGCTGACCTCTCCCGTTCGGATCTAGCAGTACTCTATCGTTCGGTTCCGGTAATCCTCTCATGTTTGGATCCGGCAGTCCTCGCCCGTTCGGAGCTTGGACGTATTCTTCCGCTATCCTCGACTACTTACTGGCCGCCAGTCTTTCGAAGACTGACCCCCTGCTTCTTTCTCCAAATCGGATCACCATCGCTTCCTTTAAAGCAGCCCGCGAACGGTTCCTGGTCTTCTCCCTCCAAAATCTGAACCAATATCTGGCACTTCTCTCCATACTGATTTAGGCTAGGCGCACCTTCTCTTCCTTTGACACTCCTTGTAATTCAAAGAACTTCTCAGCTCTATTGATCCAATTCAACGGATCAATCCCTTCAAAAATGGGTAACTCGACCCTTTTTCTCCAATTTAGTGGTTCGTCCTGACGTCCACCGTTCGGTCCACCATCTCTCTCGCCCTCATCTTCATTCATTTTTCCGTCAACAGACCCCTGGCTTCCTTCTGAATTCCCATCTAGATGACGGGTTCTTCCTCCCATCATCCTCATAAGCTCTTGCAAATCTTTGCGGATTGCCGCCACCTCTGTCTCTAACCCTCCTATGGACAGTTGCATGCTCTCCTGTCTCAGCCCTACGTGCTCTAGTTTGACTTCGACTGTGTTCAATCTTCCCTCCATGATGTCTTTCACTCCTCTCTGTCAATTTGGCTGGCTTCTCACTCCTCTCTTTCGAATCTGGTAGTTCCCTCTGTCACGCCCTTTTCTCCTCTTTATCGATCTGGCAGTTCTCTCCGTCACGCCTTTTTCTCCTCTCTATCGATCTGGCAGGTCCCTCCCTTGACGATCCGGCGGGTCAGACCAATTGTTATGTATCCGAGTGGGAGACGTAATTAAATACGATCACAGTAGGTAGAAAAGACAATGAACGAATGATAATAGACAAATGAATCTCTTTTATTGATAGAAATATCTGAATCAAAGAAAGCAAACAATAACTGGGAGCATAACCTCCTTCAGTCACTAGAGAGCATAACCTCCCTCACAAGAGCATAGCTGCGTGTCAACGAAACTCAATAATAAAAAACATGACCCTAACAATAGCCTCTAGCCTTATTTATACTAATTATTTCCTAAATAAAATATTTTCCTAGAATAAAATCTTTCCCTAGAATAAAATCTTTCCCTAGAATAAAATATGAATATTGTTCTAAATAAAATTTTCCCTAGAATAAAATCTTTATTTACTCTAATTAACTTATACGGGATATTCTCCTCGAATGTGGCTCCCTTTTACTGTAATTAGTTCCTGCCCATCCTAACCGCTGCGACAGTTAGGATGGTAATTCTTCAACCGTTCGGCTCAGGTCCTTCACTGCTTCCCACCGCTCGGCTCGAGCTCTCACCATCTTCCGCCGTTCGGCTCGACTCCCCACAGCCTACCACCTTTCGTCTTGACCTTTCTCTGCTTCCCCCTTTTCGGCCTGGTCACTCCTTGTTGTTCACCGTTCGGCCTGCTCGCTCCCCGTTGTCCCCTGTTCGGCCTGATCGCTCCGCCTTCCACCATTTGGCCTGGTCGTTCCCCGTCTTCAACCGTTCAGTGCCCTTCTCCTTCTCTCTTATATCTTCTTCTCTCATATACCTTGTACCCTAACACAATGTATCATGTCTCAAAAACATCCTTAATAGTTTTGCAGTTTGGAATTAATTTAAGATTGATGTAGAGAATTATATCAATTCTTTAATAAAAAACTATTACTCTGCCATTGGAATTTTCTTGAAGCAATGAATAGGTTAAAAATATTGTGACTTGTGATTCATTGTTTATTTTTTTTGAGAATGGGGACTCCTCATGTCTATTTTCATTTTCTGAATGAAACACTGTATGATCACCAATCATGTACACAAGTGTTATGTTTGACAATCCATGGTTTAAGAGTGTGAAACATGTTCAGTATTTTGCCATTACCGTAATACTAAATTATTATTATTCTTTATATACATTTCAAAACCGTTAATCATGAAAGTTATTATCCAGGTTCCAGTTGTTGATGGCTATTCTTTCCCTCATCTAACTAAACGAATGAATGTTGCTGGTCGACATATAACCTCCTATCTTGTTGATTTGCTTTCAAGGAGGGGGTATGGACCAACTCCTTTGATTTAAATTGTAATATCTTATGTATACTTAAGTTCTTATCAGAACACAATTTTCTGTCCACAAGGTATGCATTAAATAGGACTGCTGATTTTGAGACTGTTAGGGAAATCAAAGAGAAGCTGTGCTATATAAGGTTAGCTACAAATCTGAAGCCACACTTTGATTTCCTGTGTCCTGTAATCTTTCCTTAGTAGGTCCATCTATTTTCCGTGCAGTTACGACTACAAGAGGGAATACCAGTTGGGGCTTGAGACCACCATCCTTGTTAAAAATTATACTGTAAGTTGAGATCCTACATTTTTTGAAATCTTTTTATGACTACTTCTGTGTGAATAATTCTAGATTCAGTTGGAAATTCTGGTTAAACTGGCTTTCCCAAGGATAGAGGGACAGGAGGATCATGTTCTGTTGATACTTGAATCTGTTCTTTAATGAATTTGAATACCTGTCCTTTTCAAGACTTTTGGTAATTAAATTCACGCCTTTTGTGCCTGAATGCATGCAAGTACTTTGTACTATTTATTATTATTATTATTGATGTCATTGCTATTGCCCACGTAGTGCATTTGGTCTAAAGGAGGGAAAGTGAGGGTTTCGTTGTTTGATTTGGTCCAAGAAAAGGGTAGGGGAGGGAAAATATGAGTAATGTATTATTAATCCTATGAGCATCAGTGAAGGGGATGGAAGGTGAAATAAAATCCTAGAACAATTCATTCAGCATAGTAAAAAAAGTTGTGAACAACTTTCTCTCTCCTTCGGTTCCTCCTAATATTTGAGGTGAGAGATTTGGCCTCATTTTTCCTTGCCTTCTAAATTTCTGAGCTAAACTAGGAGAGATAAAAAACCGCCTCCTCTCTCTTCCAACTTTCATGTGTGCATAAGGTAATTGTCATTAATATTGTAAGAATGTACGAAAATATCTAATATTATTTTAATGTTATATCAGAATCTTAGATTATTTATAGGATTAGTTTTCCTATACCTCATTATCTCTTAGAATTGGTTATCATATTTCCTTATGTCATGATTATTTATCTAAAATTAGTATAATTAAGGTTTGATGCTCTAGGTTTTACGATCAAATCACACATTGTAGTACATCACACCATATCAAGTTAGTATCAATCTCATAACAGTTTCTCCATGTTAATTATCTTCCTTGAATCAGCTTCCGGATGGAAGGGTCATTAAAGTAGGCACTGAAAGGTTCCAGGCTCCTGAGGCTCTTTTCACTCCGGTAGGTGTTTGGTGCCCATTTGACTTATGTTTTCTACTGTTAAAGACGTAGATTTATTTTTTGTCTCTTTAAGTGACAATTTCAAAGTGAAAATCCCATCATAATCGTTATGACAATTCTTCTTTAAGAGGATAACAAAAGTATTTTCACTATTTTTGTAATTTTAGCTGAATTACTTAGCATTTAATTTGCTGGCTTATGATTGCTTGGCCTTTTCCTCATTGAACAGGAACTCATAGATGTAGAAGGTGATGGAATGGCTGACATGGTTTTTCGCTGCATTCAGGAAATGGATATTGACAATCGGATGATGGTACTATACTCTTTTTGAAATCCATTGCAGTAAATAGCGAATGATTAAAATAAAAATATCCTCAATATCTTCGTATTGATTGGTAGAAAATATCTCAACAATCTTCATATTCATTTTAACATATTTTTTATTTTCTTATTTTAGAGAGATTGATTGCTACAAGTAGAGATGATGAGAATGTAATTGTTCTCAATAAAACATTTCTTTTATCCTTACATAGTTTAGGTTGGTATAAGTGCTCCCATTCTTAGGAACTGTACTTTGCCACATAAACAACTGCCACTGCCATTGTCCACCATTGCTCCTTTGAGGCTAGTGGTGGGTTAGAGAGGTTCACGCCATGCGGGCGATCATAACGTTGGTGGTTGAATCTCAAATGGAGTTGCCACGTGGCTCCACCATCGCCTTTGAGGTCAGTGGTAGGCCAGAAAGGTGCAACCCATGTGACTAGTTTTGTTGAATCCCACAAGTCGTCACAAGTATGGTTATCAGAACCTCTTAAGCCCATTCTAGGGGGATGTGATATCTCATTTGTTTAGATTTGAGTTTTTAAATTCTTTTGCCACATGTGTTCTCTTTGGTATTGTTGGAGATCCTACGTTGACTAGAGATAGAGATATAACCAAATTATAGTTTGAGTAAATTCAAACTTCACCTTACAAGCCTACATTGTGAGATCGAGTTATGCTAAAGTCTACATTTTGAAATGGTATCTAAGTCTATTCTAGCAAAATTTGTTTGGCCTATTGTACCACCCAAATATATACTTTGATCATATCTTTAATCAATGTGAAAATTCAAACACAATCCCATACAACAAGACTTGAACATCTCAAAGATGGGAGTTATATATTTTTGTGTGGTCTGTTAGCATCTCGATAGTAGTGGTACCATAGGCCAATAAACTTGATTAGGATAAACACTAATATCATGCTAAACTATTGGAAATAGAAACCTTGAGTTGATCTCATGTGTTTCTGAGACAATGTAGATGCTTTATTTATCTTAAGAAAATGGAATCAATACAATAAATAGAGAAAATATGGTTCCCTCTAATAATAAAGATTTGGTATTCTTTTCGTATTGCTACTCCTTCTAGTTTTTGATATTTTGTTAACTTTATTAATGAATATTCTAATTGCAATTGAATTTGGTTGATGCAAAAATCGATCAAAATGTTTTCTATCTTTCACTCATTTTATTATAAAATCAAACCACTAGTTAGTATATCCATACATGATTTTTAGAGTGACAATGCTTGTGAATACCTGTCATACTAATTCTAACAATTTATGGCATATAATGGTATTCTTTGGCAAACTTCGTGTTTCCATACTCCCGAACAAAATGGAGTAGCTAAATGAAAAAACTACTTGGACCCTTCTCTTTCCCATTCATGTTCCCCTTTATTTTGGGGAAGTTCAATCTTAATCGCATGTTATCTCACTAATTAGATGCCATTATCTGTCCTTGATGATTAGGTCATCATTTTGTCAGTTTTCCTTATTCTCATCTTACATCCTTCCTCCATGTAGTTTTGGTTTCATTTGTTTTGTACATAACCTCACACCTGGTCAAAATAAACTCTCTCCTGGGTAGTTCAAATGTGTCTTTCTACGTTATTATCATTCTAAAAAGTGGTATTGGTATTTCTGTCCTAAATGTAGTCGGTCTTTTATTTCTGGTAATGTCTCTTTCTTTGAGGTGTCCCATATTATATACACTTGGTCCTTTCAATCAAGATATATGTAGTTAATTCTTCATCTTTGTTAATCATTCTTCATTTCCTGCTGTACTAGTTTCCAGAGCATTTCTTGTCTCTCATTTATTCTTTGGTTTTCAATACTAAGGAACTCTTTGGCTGGAATGAAAATCACTGTATCCTTGCATTGTATAAAAGTTGAGGTGGAAAGTATGACTCAATTCAAGTCTGGGCGATTATTTTTGTTGAAAAATCTTTTTTTTCTCTCTCTCTCTGTCTTCACCATTACACCTTTCTGCTTTCTCAATCGAGCCAGTCCTCAATCTTTGTACTAATATTTTTATTTGACGTCAGATCTCTATTACATGATCATATTTGTATTGAGTCATGGGTCATGATTAAATTGCGACCTGTCCAAATATCTATCATTAAAACATTCCTTTAGGTCAAGAATTTACGTTTGTGAATAAAACCACTGCAGTTCTAGCAGGTCTTGCTCACCTTCCATAATCTGTTCTCAGCACTCCTGTTCTTGATATTGCATTTTGAAAATGTCATGCAATTTATTTATGGGATAAAGTTTCATCTTCACCATTACACCTTGCCTTCACAACTGAGCAAATCCTCAATCTTTGTACTAGTATTTTCATTTGACGTCAGATCTCTAACTACATGATCATATTTGTATTGAGTCATGGGTCATGATTAAATTGCATCGTTATATACCACCTGTCCAAATATCTATCTTTAAAATATTCCGCTAAGTGAAAAAATTACGTTTATGAATAGAACCACTGCAGCTCTAGTGGGTCTTGCACACTTTCCATAATCTGTTCACTGCGCTCCTGTCTCTGATATGGCATTTTGAAACTGTCATGCAATTTATTTATGCTGTAATGTTGTCTTGCAGCTATATCAACACATAGTTTTAAGTGGAGGGAGCACTATGTATCCTGGATTACCAAGCCGGTAATTTGTCATTTCTTCTTTACCTTGGTTCTATCTGTCCTTAATCTTGTGTTGCTGATTTTTTTAGTTCATATTATTATTACTTCTAAATAAGTATTTTCATTTTATATTATTATGTGTCTTGTAATGGAACAGTCTCTCTTATCTTTTCCTGCTTTAGCTGTTTGGGCAGGTGCAACAGTCTGCACTCTTGCTGTAAACATTTCATTAAAAACTATTCTTTCTAAAGCTTCAAGAGTTTAAGTATTGATATACATTTCCATACATGTATTGCACGACACTAATCTCAACCCTTCAGTATGTTTTTCTGCTACATCCATGGTAGTGATAATTAGATGTAAGTGACAGGCAATGTGATAGGACCTTGAGAGTTTATGAAAGGAGGAAAGGAATAAAAAACAAGACGTAGACTTTAGGGGGTTAAGGGGGCAGTTAGGTGGTTGGTTGTTTTCTGTTTCTTGTAGGGGATAGCTTTATAAGGGAGGGTGAGTGTCTTGGGACAGACACGTTTTTGTTGTATCTTAGTTGACAGGAATATTACATCCTGTGTGAAGGGAGAAGTGCTCCCTTGGAGGCTTTCGAACATCATTCTTTGTCACAAGAATAATAATACAGATGTTTACAATAAATTCTGTGTTTGTGTGTGTGTTCAGAGTGCCTTTCGGGGTGAGTTCTGGGTTTCTTGTTCCGAGAAACCTATCATAATGTCATATCTGTGTGGATACATATTTGTGAATGCCTTTTGTCCATTTTTAAAAATACTTAAAGTGCCTCCTAGCGCATATTTCTTTGGCTGAAAGCACCTTCTAGAATTCTATATTGTTCTTCTAAGAACTAATAACAGCAGAATCCTTATCTTGTTAGTGTGAAAAATTGTGTAGGCAGTAAGCAATGATTATGAGATTACTTTTCTTGATCTCAGAAAGAAACAATACATGGATGTTTAAAGGAAAAACAAAATCCTAATAAAAGGAAGTAAATCTCCTGTAATAAAGGAAATAGATGTCCAGAAAGAAAGACTCTAAATCAGGAGCAAATATACCAAATAAACTGGTAATCTCAATCCCTTAATTTTATGGGTTTTACGAACAAATCTATATTTATTGTACAAGATGTGTAATATTTACATCCATATGTCAACACCACTTCTCAAGTTGAGGAATAAATATGCTCCATTCCCAACTTGGTTATGAGATTATTGAAGTTTGTGGTATTGAGTCCTTTTGTCAGTACATTATCCACCTAATGCTCAGACGGAATGTATGACTTGCATACTAAACCTCCCACTTTTTCCTTAATGAAGTGTCTATCTATTTCAATGTTTTGTGCTGTCATGCTGAATGGGATTATGTACAATGTCTATTGCTGACTTATAATCACAGTAGAGCTTTATAGGTCCCTTCGAATTAACCTTCAAGTCATCTACTATATTAGCCATAATAACTCATCTAATATAATTGTGATTCAGCCTATGATCTTGCAACCACATTCTGTTATTTTGCTTCTCCATGTCACTAAGTTCCCACCTTGGAAAGTAAATATTTAGTTGTTTTCATCTTCTATCGACAAGAGAACCTGCATAATATGCATTAGTACAGGCTTCAAGAATTAGTCTTCCATTTCTTTTGAATAATATTCCCTTTCCAGGGCCACCCTTCAAGTAATGTAGAATTATATAAACAACATGAAGATGAGTTTCCTTTGGTTCATGCATAAATTGGCTGATGATACTCACTAAATGCGGCAATGTTTGGGTAGATATATTAATTTCTGACCAGTCGCTAATATATATTTTTGTCTACTGCTGTTCCTCTTCGGCCTTACATAACTTGTGATTAGGATCCATTGGGAGTTGGTACTGGTCTGCACCCAAATTTTCCAGCTTTTGCCAACAAATCAGTTTTATATTTTTGCGGATATATGAAAGTTCCCTGGTTAGAGTAAGGCTACTTCAATCTTCCTAGCTCTTTTAGTTCAAATTCTTGGTCTATTTGTTTCAATTCTTCCTTCTCTTTTTCATCATTTCCAGTTACCACAATATCATCAAGGTAAACTGGAAGGCCTGTTGTCCCCTCATTCCTTGAATGTTTAGTAAACAACGTATGATGTTCACGAATTTGTTTGTAGCTAAATCGCTTCATAGCTTTTGTGAATCTTTCAACCAAGCTCTATGGGATTGTGTCAGTCCATACCTTTTGCAGTGTGCACACCTTATATTTTTTCATCTTCAATCCCATGTTGAATATTCGTGTAATTTCTTCTTCTTCTTCTCCTAATTATGGAATGTAATTAAATCTTCTAATTATGTAATTAAAATTGTACAAGGAAATAATATTCTTTGCAACATAAACCAAGGAATTCTAGCACAAACTTTGGTACTCTCACTTAAAAGCATAAAAAAAATTATTATAAAACCCAAAATTACATTAATCCTTCTAGATCATATTATTCCACCTTTGAAGACCTTCATCATGGAATGTCATGAGTACACTTCATCCAAGAGAAACATAACACCGGATCAAATATCATTCTTTTATTTGTTTTTCATTTCTAAACTAGAATCCCTACAAACACTATTGGTTTGATATTAAATTATATATTGTTGAGAAATCTTACGAAAATTTATTCCTCACATTGTTGAATGGACAAAACAACAATATTTTAACAATCATAAAAAATATCTTTTATTATTATCTTTTCCTTTCTTTTTTTTGGCCACTTCTTTTGTGTTTATTTCTCTTTTTCTATTTTCTTTATATTTTTTCTTGAATTTCCTTTTTCCTTTAACTTCTTTCTTTTATTTCTTTTTCTCTTAACTCCTTTTTACTGTCATCTTCTCTCAAATCCTGTTTTGTTTCTTTTTTTTCACTAATTTTCTTTTCTACTAGCTCTATGTTTATTTTTCTCTTTCTCTCTCTTAGCACAATTATATCATGGCTTTTCCCAATACTCATCAAACGTTCTCCTTTTATCTCTATATCTTATGCTCTTTCATTTCTTTCCTTCTTCTCTCCTCAAAATTCTCTTTCAAAGTCTTCTCCATTCGTGAAACAAAATCATGTATAAACAATTTGTGATATGCATTGAGTTGAGAAGAAACTTTAGCATTAGTACTTGCCATAAGTCCAAAATGAAATTGAAAGTAAAAAAAAAAAACACTCACTGAATGTCAAGAGCTGAAGCTCTGATACCAGCTAATAAGAACATATAAGGGAGACTGACCTGATATTTAACTTGGAGAAGGATATTGACATCATAAAAAACATGAGAAGGTGAGTAATATGTCACGAGGTTGATCACTCCACAGGTTATTGGATAAATTCAAATTTGAGTTCTTATAATTTAGAACTCCACAAAGTTCTTAAAATTGATATATCTCTAACTTCTTATAAAATGTTCATATTTATAAGCTTTTAGGGCGACAAGCAGTAAATGCGCATTAAGACTCCAGTTAGAAATAAATTTCCACCAGCACTTATTTTGATTTTAATTGACTCCACACTACCCCAATACTTATCATTATGGTTTAGGAAGCTTAAGAACACTATTCTAGACCATCTTAAAAGACATTTGAAATATTTAAATAAAAAGAAATATGAAAATTACATTAATAATGAAGAAAATTGGCTTAAGAAATTATTTAGTTCAACTACTTAAACTTGAGCCCACCAATGCTTATTCTAGATCATGTGAATTTGGACTTGTCATGTTATATTCAAATTTGGCTCAACTCTTCATCAACATGTAGAAAATAACATTAGATAAAATATTTTCATGGACCTATCATGCAATTCAGTCCATTTTCTTTATTCCTCATATTCTTCCAAGTGCAGCCTTTGGTGCTCTTAATTAACAACATAATACAAAACCCAAAATTACAGTGACCTCCCTAGATCATATTCTGCACAACCTAACCGTGACCTGCTGCTTTGACTGAAGAAAGGGAGCTCTAAATTTTTCCAGAAGCTATCCTCAGTAGTAGACAACATGCTCATGGAGATGTAGAGGTCTTGCTCTAGTGGCAACAATTTCCAGCTTGTGAGAATAGTTTGGAGTTAAGCATATGAAATTCAACAAGTGTTCCCTCAATTCCACTTTGAGGACAAGGTCTCACTTAAAAGGGGGTATAGTATTGATTAAGACTATGAGAAATAGAGAAGATTGGGAGAGAATATCCCTTGTGTGTGTTGCATACACATAGGGTAATTTATTTATATTGTAAGATATGGGCCAATGCCCTTAATACATAATAGACTAAGCCCAAATAACAGAAACACACATCTTAACATCTAACACTCCCCCTCAAGCTGGAGCATATAAATCATATGTTCCAAGCTTGTTACAAAGATAATCAATTCTAGGTCCTCGTAAGGACTTAGTGAATATGTCTGCCAACTGGTTGCTTGAGTTAACAAACTCAGTCTTGATATCTCCGGATATGATTTTTTCTCGAATGAAATGACAATCAACTTCAATGTGTTTGGTTCTCTCATGGAAGACAGGGTTAGAGCTAATATGAAGAGCAGCTTGATTATCACATATAAGTATCATGTGAGTGACATCTCCAAATTTCAATTCACTAAGCAATTGTTTAAGCCACACAAGCTCGCAAGTAGCTGATGCCATAGCTCTATATTCTGCTTCTGCACTAGACCTTGCCACAACACTTTGCTTCTTACTTTTCCAAGATATCAGGTTGCTACCAATAGAGACACAATATCCAGAAGTAGACCTCCTATCAGAAGGGGAACCAGCCCAATCAGCATCTGAATAACAAACAATTTTTGTATCGTTGTTAGAGCCATATAGCAAACCTTTTCCAGGTGATCTTTTAATATACTTCAGTATGCGAACAACTGCCTCCCAATGGTTTTCACATGGGGAGTTTAGAAATTGACTCACCACACTAACTGCGAAAGAAATGTCAGGACGTGTAACAGTAAGATAGTTTAATTTACCAACTAGTCTTCTGTACCGTTCAGGATCTGAGAAAGGCTCCCCCTGATTTGGTAGGAGTTTGATGTTAGGGTCCATAGGTGTCTCAACAGATTTACAATTCATTAACCCTGTTTCCTCCAAGATGTCTAACGCATACTTCCTCTGAGATATGACAATACCATCATTGGATTGTGCTACTTCAATACCCAAAAAGTACCGGAGTTTGCCAAGATCTTTGGTTTGAAAATGATGACAAAGGTGTTGTTTCATCTGAGAGATGCCAAGATAGTCGCTTCCTGTGAGAACAATATCATCGACATACACTATTAAGTAGATACATCCAGCACTCGAGTGGCGATAGAACACCGAATGATCCGCTTCACTGCGAGACATACCAAATTGTTGAACAACACAACTGAATTTACCAAACCAGGCCCGATGAGACTGTTTTAGGCCATATAAGGATTTGCGAAGACGACATACCAATCCAGATGACTCCCCCTGAGCAACAAAGCCAGGCGGTTGCTCCATATAAATTTCTTCATGCAAATCACCATTGAGGAAAGCATTTTTGACATCAAGTTGGTAAAGAGGCCATTGGCGAAGAGCGGCCATGGCAATGAAGAGGCGAACAGAGGTCATTTTTGCCACTGGAGAAAAAGTATCACCATAATCCAAACCAAAAATCTGTGTGTAGCCTTTGGCAACCAGTCGAGCTTTCAGACGATCAATCGTGCCATCAGGACCAACCTTGATAGCATACACCCACCTGCAACCAACAACAGACTTTCCAGATGGTAATTGGACCAGCTCCCAAGTTCCACTGTCCTGTAAAGCACTTAATTCATCCATCATAGCTTGACGCCAACCAGGATGAGTTAAGGCATCACTCACAGATTTGGGAATTGACACAGAAGAAATGGATGAGAGACAAGTATAAAAAGATGGAGATAATCTGTTGTAATTAAGAACAGTATAATGGGGGGAAGGGTTACGGGTAGAGCGTATACCTTTACGGAGGGCAATAGGCAAGTCAGACTCAGTTGCTGGAGCCGGAGGAGACACATGAGGCGGCACCGGAAGTGAGTCATGAGGGAGACGATTACGGCGACTATAAACCTGAAGGGGTGGAGGTGAAGTATGATCCTGTGGTGAAGGAGAGTCTAAAGAAGGAGAAGACAAAATGGGTGGAGCATCACCAGGAGGATCACATATAAGAGGAATATCAACAGTAACAGGGAGAGGTACAGAACTAGAAGATAGATGTGAAAAGTAAAAAGAAGACTCATCAAAAGTGACATCAGCAGAGATAAAATGACGATTGAGGGAAGGGGAAAAACACTTATAGCCCTTTTGTGACCGTGGAAATCCTAAGAAGACACATTTGTGAGACCGAGGAGATAACTTATCAAGACCAGGACTAAAATCATGAACAAAACATGTAGACCCAAAAACTCGAAGAGGTAATGGATGCAGAGGGTCTTGAGGAAATAAGATAGAATGAGGGATTTTGTTATCTAGGACGGAAGATGGCATGCGGTTGATAAGATAACATGCTGTGAGAACTGCATCACCCCAAAAACGGGAGGGTACTTGACCATGAATAAGAAGTGTACGAGTTGTTTCAATAAGGTGTCTATTCTTGCGCTCAGCCACCCCATTTTGTTGAGGGGTATAAGCACATGAGGTTTGGTGAAGAATGCCATGAGAAGCCATAAACTGTTTAAACGGTTGAGAAAGGTATTCACGACCATTATCACTACGTAAATTTCGAATAGAAACCCCAAACTGTGTTTTTATTTCATTGAAAAAAGATTGAAAAATAGAAAACAACTCAGAACGATTCTTCATTAAAAATAACCAAGTACATCTGGAATAGTCATCAATAAAGGTAACAAAATACTGAAAACCTAAAATGGACTTAACACGACTAGGTCCCCAAATGTCAGAATGAACCAATGAAAAAGGAGACGACGCCCGTTGTGAGACACTACGAGGAAAGGAACTACGAGTATGCTTCCCTAACTGACAAGACTCACACGACAAACTTAATAATGTGGACAACCTTGGGACAAGTTGTTGTAGTTTGGCAAGACTGGGATGACCGAACTGAGCATGAAGAAGGGATGGTGACTCCATGACAACGCCAACATGTGGAGAAGGGCGGAGATGATAAAGGCCATGAGACTCACATCCTGTGCCAATCATGTGTTTCGAACTCCGGTCCTACAACCAAACAGAATCTTTAGGAAACGAAATAACACAATTAAGAGTACGAGTTAAACGACTAATGGACAATAAGTTGAAGGGAGACCCAGGCACATAAAGTACATGATCGATGGATATGGATGGAAAAATATTAACAGTACCAATACCATGAGATGAGACTCTAGACCCATCAGCCATTGTTACTGAGGGTAAATTATTCGGACATGACAAGGAAGAAAACAAGGACTTGTTACCAGTGATATGATCTGTGGCGCCTGAGTCAAGGACCCAAGGTCCAAGGGAGTGAGTTAGACCAACAAAAGGTGTACCTGTACGTGCAACAGATGCAGATGTAGTGGAACCAGAGTGCTGATGATCCTCATACCATTTGAGAAATTCGTTAAAGATTGCAGGTTTGTCTACGATATTAGATGAAGTAGGATGGTCTGCAGACGGTGATCGGGGAGGTGGATCAGAATTTGCCATTGCTACAGGTCGAGGAGGACGTCCATGGAGAGCATAACATCTATCAATTTTGTGGCCTAACTTGCCACAATGGTCACATTTTGGACGTCCTTTACTTGGCTTGCGAGACCGACTTCGATCATCACGTTGAGCAACCATAACAGAGGAATCATCAGTATGAGGGGATGTCTCAGTGACGGGTTTGCTCGGTATACGCAAAAGAGCAGAACAAGTAGAAGTAAAGTTGGGTATGACAGGAGAACCCAAAATCTGATCACGGACATGAGAAACATCATCAGAGAGTCCGTATAATGCCAACAACATGAAGAACTTTGATCGCTGTTCCAATTCTTCAGCAGGAGTGGAAGCAGGAGGTAATATATCATTAAAGTCATGAAGAAGGGCATGAATTTTACCCAAATATTCTGCCATAGGACCAGGATTGCGCGGACCAATAACAGTTAATAGGTCCTGACAAACACCATAAAGACGCTGAGTGTCATTGGTGTATAACAACTTCGCTTGTGCCCATACTTCTGAACATGTTTCATAGGATCGAAACATTTGTTTCAGTGAGGAGTGAATGGTGGACTTTATAACAATGCACAACTGAGCATCAATTTTCATCCAGCGGGAAGTGTCATCTATGGGAGCAGTAGTCACATTTTGAGTAAGATGATCTAAGTACCCTTGACTCTTCAACCAAAGTTTGATGTCGGACGCCCATGTTGCATAATTTGTGCCATCTAACTTGTCAATGGACAAGTGTACATTCACATAATTGGTATATATTGAAGGATCAGAAGATGAGCCACCAATAGAGGTGTTTGTAGACGAGGAAGACGCCATAGGGAAGGAGAAACCCTAAAAATTCAAAGTGCTCCGATTGACGCAACGACCACAGATCCAGAAAGAGGGCGAGGAGGCGATCACGGCGGTGCTGATCGGCGGCGGAAAGCTCCGGCGACGCGCCGGCACGCGCGGCGGCAGCGGCGACTCTTGCGGCGGCGCGTGGAGGCGCGTGGGAGGTCCGTTCGCCGCGATCTTCGTACGACGGTGGTCGCCCGGCCGAGACGATTCCGATGGTGTGGTCGCCGGTCGATTCTGGAACTCCGGCGACGGCGGCGGCGACGGCGGCGGCAGCGGCGACGGCGGCAGCAGCAGCGACGGCGGCAGTGAGGGGTGCCGGAGACCGTGGAGTTGACTGGAACTATTCCTGTGCTCTAGATACCATATGAGAAATAGAGAAGATTGGGAGAGAATATCCCTTGTGTGTGTTGCATACACATAGGGTAATTTATTTATATTGTAAGATATGGGCCAATGCCCTTAATACATAATAGACTAAGCCCAAATAACAGAAACACACATCTTAACATCTAACAAAGACAACCTTCTACGAAATACATGTATCAAAGAAAGAATAAGAAAAATTATAATGTATAATATTTAATGGGGTTGGCTGTCAGTTAGTTGAGCAAAAGACAATAGGGAAAGCTTGTTAGTAGTTGGAGGTGGAAAATACAACTGCATAGTTTTGTGTGGGATATAACTGAAACTAATTCTTCTGGGAGTTGTTACTGTTTGAGGAGTTCTTTAAAACCAATAAAGGCATTCTTGTTTCTTTGGTTAGTGTTTCCAGATTCTAATCTGATCCCAGTTCTATCACCCCTTATTGTATTTCAAAGTTAAAGTTGGTGAATTCATATTCTTCCTCCATCCCATTTTTCAGATTGGAAAAAGAAATACTTGATCGTTATCTTGATGTTGTCCTGAAGGGTAACAAAGATGGATTGAAGGTAAGCTTAGGCTTCTTCTTTTCTTTTGTTTCTGCATGTGTATCCAATGTAGCATGTGTATTATTATTAAAGGCACATTTATTTTGTATTTTAACTTGCTTGTTGTTGCTAGTTAATTTAGAAACAATCAATAATTCTTGTTAGCCAATGGAGTTACTTATCGGGATGAGCTATGTAGTATACTTGATAGGAACTTGGGTATTATGGGGTCCTCGAGTCCCACATTTATGGGTTGCTCGATGGAGTATTTAAATGTTTGGCTCCCCCTTAGCTTTTGAGGGTGGGTTACGGTACTTCTCAATTTGTATAGGAGGTTGTTGTCAATGTCTTGGAAATGGCTACCTGCGAGGTGTAGTATTTTAGTGTCTGGTTCTCTTAATAGCTGTAGCTTCTGAGGGTCAGTTCCCCAAGTGCTTGGGTACTTATCAATACGTCAAGAGAGAATTATTTTGTTGTTTGTTGAATAAATTCTGATGATATCTATAGGGAAGGAAAAGGTCTGTTTCTCTTGAATTAAGTATGGCCTTGTGACCCCAATATTATATTCTAACCTTAAATTGACATTCCCAGCTCATGATTTTGAATCGTGATTGTATCAAGACGTCCTCCTCCCAACCCAATGTGATGTCACTAGAAAATTAAAAAAGAATTAAATCTGAAGCTTCCGTGCAGTCCCTCAATTTATGGATCTCTATCACTTTCCTTTTCGGTACCTCCAAAAAGGGCAGTAGCATGCGACCATGTTAGTTAAGGAAATACAGGATGCTTTAAAAAAGAAAGAGAACAGTATGTGATAACGAAAGTTTATAATCACGATTTCGGCCGACTTATTTTTCCGTGTTGTCACCTTTTCTGTTCTGATGGTGATCAGAAATTACGACTAAGAATAGAGGATCCACCACGTAGGAAGCACATGGTGTACCTTGGAGGTGCTGTACTTGCAGGAATAATGAAGGTTTGAGTTAGCTATTAATGTTTTGGTTATTCTCTATGCATAGACTTATGTGTCAATGTAGATGTGATGGCTGTTGGCATATTTTAAACTCAGGATGCACCAGAGTTTTGGATTAACAGGGAAGATTATCTAGAAGAAGGAATTGCTTGCCTAAGCAAGTGTGGCCAGGCATGACTTTGAGCTCCGTGATCGCTCTGAAAACGGGAAATCATTTTGGGAAGCAAAAGCGCTCCAGAGGCTAAGTGATGAATATTCAAAGTTGTTAAAACTGCCTCCTAAAATAGCTTACATTAATTGCTGTTGGCATTGTATAGCTGTCCCTATGGCTACTAGAGGCTTGCTGTGATTGAGTATGCACTTACGTTTTCGTGATAGATACGACAAGAGAATTCTTGTATCTTGTTTTTGTAACAAGAATTGTTGAAACTGTGGCATAATGTTGAACAAAGAATATACATTGTAAATTTGGTAACTGTTCCTAGTTCGTTTTACTTTGTTGAGAAAGCTTGTCTACGGAAGACTTTACACATCTACGTCGGCAATAATAAACTAATGGATTAACATTATCTAGCTCTGGAAAATATTGGAGCTTTGCATGACAATAAGGAATACGTTTCATAAGTCGAGTTTTTTTTTTCCCACCAACTTAGTCTACTTATGTTTCAAGAACACGGTTTCGCTTTTAACTTGTGTGTCTTTATTCAATTTATAATTGTCTCCTAAAGTATCAAGTGTAAATTTTGTTTTGAAGTCTTAGTATATTAATTTGTTTGGAATGACTTAGATTTAAATTTTAAAAAGTAAAACTAAATTTTAGTTTCGTGGTTTTTAGTTTTAAAATATTGTGGTTTTCAATTTTTAAATGTTAGTACTACATTTTAAATTAAAATTACATAACTTACATTTTATGAGTTTGTATGGTGGCGTTTGTGGTTGTTTGATAATGAAGGGGCGAGATTGACAAATGAGGAAATGGAACAGATGAAGATTGTGATAGTCAAAGTTAAGTATGATTGGAGTGATAATGTTGATAACAGTTATAATGAAAATTATTATGACGATAGAGTAAATGGACAATTAATATTTTAAATATGCCGGTATTATCAATTTAATTTTAGAAAAATGAAATTTTGGTTCACTCTGTGGATATGTAAAAAATAAGGCTTATTGCTTTTTAATATTATTGTCATAGTTTAATGAAAACATGCTTTTGATTTAGAAGTGGATTGGTTCTTAAAATTATAACTCGATCACTCTTGTAACAATAATAATGCTGTGTTGAATTAAAAAGGAGTTAATTCAACTCTATTCACATTTTAATAAGGTGAAAGTTTTATAATTTGACTCAACTAATTAATAGGTTAACTGATTTAAATATGTTTTATTCCTAACAATCGGTTTTACCTTAGAATCAAAGTGGATTTACCTTATTCACTTATTTATAATAGTATAGTCAAACTATTAACCTATTTCACTGTACTTTAATCAAAATATCAATTATTATAATTGAGCAAACAAATAATTTAAGTATTCAACCTTCTATTATAATATATATATATATATATATATATATATATATATATATATATATATATATATATATATATATTTGAATTTAACTTGATTAAATGAGTCAAGTTGAATGATAAGTTTGAACCCATTTTAAATAGGTTATTTTTAGGGGTTTTAATTGTGATTGCATGCTTTGTCTTTTAAATACATTATGGATTGTTATTTGTTTGTTTAAGAAGTTTCTGAATAATAGTTCTTTTAATGTTAAAAGACAAAAGACATAATGTTTTAAGAGGCGTGTGTGACAAATTTATAGATAAAGGATATAAAAATATTAGAAGTTCACTCTTAAGCTTCTGACCTATTTTTAATCCGAGTCTAGAAATAGATCACCTTTGAGCTCTTGGTTACGAAATCTTAAAACATTCTTTAGAACTAAGTGTTTGTTTAAACTCTCTTGAGAAACTTAGAGTTAAGTAAGAATGAAGTGTTAGTCTTAGTGAGTCTGATAGCATAATCTGTTGAGCTAAGTTTTGAGCTTGCTCATCCTTGTGTTTGTCAAAAGAGGTGCTATGAATCTCTTGTCTATGGTGCATTGTTAAACCTCTATTCTGCTTCTATTTTTAAGTTGTTGGTTTACTTTTAGTTATAAGATAATATCTCTTTTAGAGAGATTAATAATTAAACGTAAGATCTTTTTTATCTGAACCGGTATAAAAATTTATGTGCAAGCTTCTCTTCCTTACACTCTTTTACTTACTTGCTATTACTTGTCTTAATTGTGAAGTAATCTTTTTAAAAGGAAAGTTCATTTAAAAAGAAGCGATTTTTATTGAAAAACCAATTCACCCTTCTCTTGGTTGTTCTCCTTTCTTTAAACTTTCCGGTGCGCGTTTTCAACACATTTGTATAGTCTTTTGGATGCTTTTTAGAGTTGTCACTTGTGGTATCCCTTTCTTGCACAAATTGCACAATATTTGGTCAATATCACATAAATAATAGAACTGTCAATTTGACCCATGACCCCGGGGCTAGCCCTAACCCACTCTTGAAAAAGCCTCCTCTTAAGAAGCCCCTCAAATGGGGGCAAAAAACAAGCCCCAACCCCCAAAGCCCCCTCTCAAGGGGTTAGGTCAGTGTTAAGGTGGGTTTAACCCACTAAAAAATTTTTGGAAACTAAAATTCAACATTCTCATAGTAACTATTAAAAGTACTAAATTTTATATTCATGGTAATTGATTTCTTATTTCAAATTATTAAATAAAACTAATTAGTTATAGTTTAATAGAATATTTAATATTCAAAATAACCACTTTTTTAAATAATTAAAAACAATTGCAAACCACACACTTAATTTTATACAACTAAATAGTATTACAAATTTATTTTACTAAAATATTATAAAAATGCTTTATTTTGTTGTCAATTTTAATACAATTATATCTTATATTGCAGACACCAATTATTAGAAAATTATATATAATTAGTAATATCAAAATAACCCCAAAGAGAGATAATAACATATTAAATTGATTTAATATTTGTACTGCTTTTACAGTTCTTAAAAAGAATCACTCTTTTGTTTACTCGACTTCTAAAATATCACTAAATCTGTTTTTAACTATTTAAAATTAAAAATAATTCAAAAATTTATTATCTAAATTTTTGGATCATAAATAGTATTAATATTTTATGTGTAAATTAAATTTATGTTTTATTTTGTTTTTTTCTCTGATAATCTTTTCTCAAAATCACCATACTTAAGATTGAAACTGTAAAATAATTCTAGAGGGCTTAATTGATCCCTCTCACAATCTTCTATTTATAAGAATAAATTGATACACAAGTACATGATAAATAGGATAATCCTAAATACAATATAATCATGATAAATAGGGTAATCCTAGACACAATATAATCATGATAAATAGGGTAACCCTTGACACACTATAATGATGATAAAATAGGATAAATATCCTAACACTCCCCCTCAAGCTAGTGCATACAAATTGTATGTACCAAGCTTGGAACAAATAAACTCAATCCGAGGATCCCTTAATGACTTGGTCAATACATCTGCGAGTTGATCGTTTGACCCAATAAACACATTACATATTTCTTTGGTCAACAACTTTTCACGAACAAAATGACAATCAATTTCTATATGTTTAGTCCTCTCGTGAAACATTGGATTTGATGCAATGTGGAGAGCAGCTTGATTGTCGCAATACATCTTCATAGTATGGATGTCACAAAATTTAACCTCTTGAAGGAATTGTTTCACCCATATAAGTTCACATGTTAGTGATGTCATTGCCATATACTCGGCTTCCGCAGTTGATCGAGCTACTACATTCTGCTTCTTACTTTTCCATGAAATAATGTTTCCTCCCAAAAAAACACAATATCCTATAGTAGACCGTCTATCAATAGGTGAACTTGCCCAATCTGCATCACAATACCCAGAGACCTGAATGCTTCCTTTATCTTCATATAACAATCCTTGCCCGGGAGCCTTCTTTACATACCTTAGAATGCGAATGAGAGCATTCCAATGGTCAACACATGGAGTCTGCATGAACTGACTAACCACTCCAACTGCAAAGGATAGATATGGCCTTGTAATAGTGTGATAAATCAGTTTTCCAACCAGCCTCCTATACCTCTCTGGATCGGAGAATAATTCACCTTCTTCTGTCCTTAATTTCTGGTTTGGGTCCATGGGACTGTCTACCAGTCTACAATCAATCATGTCTGTTTCTTGTAATATATCAAGAGCATACTTCCTTTGGGAGATTACAACTCCATCTTTTGATTGCGCTACTTCAATGCCTAAGAAGTATTTAAGACTTCCAAGATCCTTGGTTTGAAAATGTCTACACAAGTACTCATTTAGTTGAGATATTCCAACAACATCATTTCCTGTAATGACAATATCATCAACATATACTATTAAGTAAACACATTTCCCGAGAGAAGAATGACAATAAAAAACTGAATGGTCTACTTCACTGTGTTTTAGCCCAAATTTTTGAACAATGGAGCTAAACTTTCCAAACCAAGCACGTGGGGATTGCTTGAGGCTATATAGAGATCGATTCAATTTGCATACCATACCAGACTCCCCCTAAGCAATAAACCCAGGAGGTTGCTCCATATAAACTTCTTCCTCAAGATCACCATCTAGGAAGACATTCTTGATATCCAATTGATGAAGTGGCCAATGACGAATGGCTGCCATGGCAAAGAAGAGATGAATAGTAGTCATCTTGGTTACAGGAGAGAAAGTGTCACAATAATCAAGACCATAAACCTGAGTGTAACCTTTTGCAACAAGCCGATCTTTGAGTCGATCAATTTCACCATCAGGGCCAACTTTAACTGCATACACCCATCGACAACCAACCGCCTTTTTTCCTGGGGGAAGGGGCACCAGCTCCCAAGTATTACTGTGGTCAAGAGTCTGCATTTCTGCAATCATAGCTTGTTGCCATCCAGGATGATCAAGTGCTTCTTTCACATTCTTGGGTATAACAACAGAGGACACTGAGGATAAAAGAGAAAAATAGGAGGGCGACAATTGATGATAACTTAGAAAATTATAAATGGGATGAGGGTTTCGAGTGAAACGAGTACCTTTTCTAAGGGCAATAGGCCATGCTGAATCATTTGCACCAAGAGGCGTGGGAGGAGGTGACGAGGAAGAAGAATCTGAAGTAGGAGATTCACCATTGTCTTGGGGAGGTGGACTATCCATTGGGGCCCTGTGTGGGATGATCTCAGTATGTGGAGAAACAAATGTAGAAGGATTGTGATCAAGACTTGGAATGACAGAGATAGTGGAGCTATTTGACTCAACCATTGGAATAGGAAGGACCTGCTGGAGGATAGAAACATCCTGAACAGATGGAGAGAAGTAAGGAGTCTGTTCAAAGAATGTGACATTGGCAGACATGTAATACTTCTTAGTTTCAGGAGAGTAACATCGATATCCTTTTTGAAGTCGAGAATAGCCTAAGAAGACACATTTGAGAGCGCGAACGGAGAGTTTGTCTAGACCTGGAGACATGTCATGAACAAAACATACACAGCCAAACACTCGGGGAGATGTATGAAAGAGAAGATCATTAGGAAACAAAATGGAGAAAGGGACTTTATTATCAAGAGAGGAGGAGGGCATCCTATTAATAAGATAACATGCAGTTAAGATGGCATCCCCCCAGTGATGGACAGGAATATGAGCACCAAGCAAAAGGGTACGAGCAGTTTCAACCAAGTGTCTATTTTTTCGTTATGCTATACCATTTTGCTATGGTGTATGAGGACAAGTAGACTGATGTAAGATACCATGGGAACTCAAGATGGCAGAAAAGGAGGATGAGAAATAATCTTTTGCATTATCACTTCTTAATATTTTGATTACTTGACCAAATTGATTCTTGATTTCATTCAAAAAGGATGTAAAGATAGCTAACAATTCGGAATGATTTTTCATAAGATAAACCCAAGTACATCTTGAATATTCATCAATAAAGGTAACAAAATATCTAAAATCAAAGGAGGAGATACGACTAGGTCCCCATATATCAGAATGGATGATGGAAAAACTAGAATTACATATTGATTGAGACCTTTTAGGAAAGGAAGATCTAACATGTTTTCCTAATTAACATGACTCACATTCTAAGTTTTGGAGACCACTAAGTTCAGGACACATCTTTTTTAATTTGGATAAATGAGGATGGCCAAGTCGATCAATTAATCCCTTTAGAATTATTTTACAGTTTCAATCTTAAGTTGGTATCAGAGCGGGTCGATCCCGCTCTGGTTTCTGTCTCGTAATATATATCTGTCCGGCGCCACAGTTCTTCGTCGTCGGCCACCGTCCGTCGCTGGCCACCGTCCGTCGCTGCCCGCCGCCGGCCACCGTCGTCTGTCGCCGGCCACCACCCGCCGTTGCCGGCCACCGTCGTTCATCACTGTCACAGTTTCCTTCGTCTAAACCCTTAGGGTTTTCTTGTTCCTCGCTAGTACTATTCGTCTTCTTCAGAAATGATGTATGACAGTACTCTTTCCTTCTCTGGAAGTCCATCAATTACCCCCAAGAAGCTAAATGGAAAAAATTATCTATCATGGTCTGCTGCCGTTGAAATGTGGTTCCTTGGCCAAGGGCATTATGACCACTTTGAGCGAGATGGAAGCCATGTGCCTACTGAAAAAGCTGATCAGTGGAAACAAACAGATTTCCAGTTGTGTGCCCTGTTATGGCAATCAGTGGAACCCAAACTTCTTGTATCTTTGAGGGCTTTCAAAACTTGTCACTCCTTTTGGAAGAAAGCCCAAAGCATTTATGCCAACGATATTCAACGTCTCTATGACACTACGAACAAGCTTGCATCTCTTAAAATGGCAGACCATGATATGGTGTCCTTCATGTCTGAAGCCCAATCTGCTGTCGAAGAACTTAGGATGTTTTTGGAAGTAGATCCATTAGAGGATATAAAAAAGAAACTAGACAAATTTTACATGGTGTTGATCCTTCGTGCCCTACATCCCGATTTTGATCATCTCAGAGATCAACTTCTAACTAGTCATGAGGTCCCCTCTATGGAAACATTGACCACTCGCCTTCTACGTGTCCCGGTACCTCAAACTCAAGAAGCGCATGAACTAGTGGAACCATCTGTCATGGTTGCCACACGAGGAAGAGGAGGACGTGGCACTAGAGGAGGAGGATGAGGAGGTCGGGGACATCCTCAATGCACATATTGTAAAAGGATGGGTCATACTCAAGAGAATTGCTACTCCTTACATGGTTTCCCTTCCAAAACCGCCAATATTTCTAAGACTGAAACTTCCACTTCGAAGACTGAAACTTCCACTTCTATGTTTTCTGAGGATGAATATCAAGAGTATTTAAAGTTAAAGTCTAACACCTTGACACACTATAATGATGATAAAATAGGATAAATATCCTAACAACCATAAAGTTAATTTCTTAAAAATTTATAAAAAAAATGAAAATTTTAAATAGACCTAAAAGTACTAAAGAATGACAAATGTTATAGTGTTTCAATTCTTTAACTAACACACTAAATAATTTATTTTTAACTTTCAATTAGAACGCATAACATAAATGTATGTTTATGTTTATGTTTATGACATTTAATATGTAAACATTTTGAGTGAGTAGTACGACGAGATTGAATCATATGGGCGAATACAACTGCAGCCTGCACAAGGTTTATGAGTTTTCTCTTTTTACTTATTATTTATGTTATGAGCATGATTTGTTGAGTATAAAGTGAAAAAG
Organism: Vigna umbellata; assembly: GCF_029865625.1. Lineage (NCBI taxonomy): Eukaryota > Viridiplantae > Streptophyta > Magnoliopsida > Fabales > Fabaceae > Vigna > Vigna umbellata. The sequence continues at coordinate 15,274,504 of NC_142169.1, read as the reverse complement.
AAAATCATTTATATTTAATTTCTTTTTCAATAATTTTCTAAAAAAAATAAAGAAGCCTAAATTTTTTTAATTAAGAGCTTTAATTAGAGAAAGTCTTCTCTTAAATTTCAATTAGGATAATTTTAGATAGAAAGTTAATTTCTGACTTATAACCTAAAAAAAGCGAAATTAAATATTTAAATTTCAAATTTATAAAATGATCCTTTAATTATATACTTAGAGAATCTAACTCAATAAATATTGTCATTTTGCTTTTGCTTCTTGATTCTAGAACTTTCCTCTTATAAAAATTTCAATTTATTTTCTACAGTAACTATTTTTGTAACAAATTAGGAGTTAATTATATTTTTTCTTGTATTCAAAATGAACATTTTTTCTAAAAAAAATGTCCATGGGTTGGCCTTGGCTCACAGGGCTTTTGAAGATATTTTGACCTGGTGGGCTTTTTCTACGAGGGGCTTTTTGGCCCTGTGGATTTTTCTGACCCCAACCCACGTGGGTTAGGGCCAAACCATGTAACGGGGCCAAATTGACGGGTCTAATAAATAAGAAGGCTTACATAAATAACATGGTTTATTTAATATGGTTTGAGACCTACTGAAACAGACTTTGTATGCTCTTGTTCTCTTTCATGTTATAGAGCTTATATAGCCGAGTAAGCATACCAAGTGTGTTACGCTTTACCAATGTGAGACTAGAGTTATCAAAATGGGTTCAAACTTGTCAACTCAACTCACCACAAGTTTGAGATGAGTTAGTTGGAAATAATCTAGTTAAATGTGGGTCAAACTAAACCCACTAGTTAAATTAGTTTAAGCTGAGTTAGAGGTGGATTGACTAGTAACACACTAACAACAATCCTTTATTATTACCATTTCTTTCAAAAAAAATTTATTATAATTATTTGCTATTTCTAATTATGTAGGTTGAAAATTTGATCTTTTTAAAGACTAAAATATTCTTTAATAGTGTTTGAATATTTTGGATGCTTAATTTATTTCTTTTTCTAATTATATAGGTTATCACTTTAGTTTTTTCGACTACTATCTTATAGTAATGTTTGGTGTAATACATAAACAAATGAGTTGAGTCATGTAATACATATATAAAAGAAATAGGAAAAACAAAATATTCTTAAGTGAGCCAATTCACTTAAACCATTGACCCTTAACAACCCCAGTTACAAATTTTTTAACAACATCGAAATGTGAGTTGGATTAAACTAATACACAACTCGTAGTGATGCAACCTGTGTGAACTTACTTTAACAATCCTATTTGGGACCCTTATATGTAATGATAAAATTATTCCACTTCTCTTTTTCTTATTTGAAGACTTGCATATTTTTAGTATTTTCATATAACTATGTAGACATAAGAGTATTATGAATCTTAAAATTTGACAAGTATGTTTGTTTTTGATAATTTGTTCATCTTCTCCGTACTCTTTTACTTGCTCACTTCATCTTCACCATTTTTAATCATCCTCAATTTCTTTTTCTTATTCATTATCACCAAAGAGGGATGTTGACAATTTTTTTTGACAGTTGTTTAATTTGGGCTTTAGGATAACTTGTGGTTCATAAGTAAATATGATATTTGTTCTTACCGGAATTCAAAGTGTGGACCTTCAAACAGGTGGCAAAATCTTGACGGCTTTGGAGATCATTAATGAACATTCCTAGTGGTTGGAATACAGGAGAAGATCTTCCCGCAAAAGACTCTCAGACGATCAAGTTATAGTAAAAGAGTTTAAATATTTAGATTAAGAAAGTGAGTATGAGAGAGTGTGTATTTCTTGGTGAAATACCATGTGTATTTATAAGGTTTATGGGTCTTGTGAGTCATATGATAAAAATAGTAATGCTAATATGATATCAAATAGTCTCAATAAAATAACAAGTTACTGTATATATGATAATTAGTGGAATAATCACGATAATGTGTCAACTTACCTTATGTACCAAATATTTTGTAAATATATGGTATTTAAGAAATATCATGACATAACTACTAAGATTTGATCACATATACGGTTAATATATGAATATTTACGTCAACAAATATATCACAATATTTCGTAAAACCGTTTTAAATTAGTGAAGTTGAATATCACTTAATATATTTGTTGGGTTCCATGCATAGTTACAATATCTATTTCTCTTTATAACAAAAATTATTTTAAAACTACGGTCTTCTAATAGAAATTGAGATAAAAGTTTGTAAGAAACTGAAATTTTAAAACCGCATCAATATCATTAAAGCATCATATACGTGAACTGAGAGTAATATAATAGTTTTATGTATAAATGAAGTAACTAAAAGATAACTCTTAGATTTGCAGACTTTTTTTAGTTAAAGGTTAAAAAATAATTTTTTTAAGTTTAAGGGTAAAATATTATTTTTAAATTTAAGGATTACAAAATATTTTACAACTTAGAATACTAAAACTCAATTCGATTCAAATTGGAGAAACTATAAACATATATAATAATATTTATATGTTATATAAAATGTCACATGAAAAGAGTGATATGTTATCTGGTAAGTGGTCGATAATTTTATTACTATCATTAATATATAGGGATAATGTTGTTTAAGAAAAAAAATGGAAGACAAATTTCTTGTAGGATATAAAAGAACAAAGTTGGATCTAAGGGTGACAAAATAAGTTGGTTTGGCTTATTTTGACTTAATCTGTCAATGGTTCATTAAAAGTAGAGTGAGTTGGGCTGATTCCCCATAACAAAACATATTGTAATTCGTGATTTGTTTTGTCAGAGGACATGTCGATGAGCCTGTGGATGATTATAAACTAATTTCTCTAATTTGATAAATTAAAATAATTATTATATTTATAGGTTAAAGTATTATAATTAATAATTAATACTTAATTTATAAATGTTAATGATTTAAATTATATTACTATTAAATATTAACACCCTTGAAGGAATATAATATAAAAAAGTTAATATTTTAAATTATATGTTTATTTTAATTTTTAATTTATAAAAATGGATTAGTGGATAAGCTCGTACTTTTGGTTCACAATTTGAAAGACTAAGTGGATTAGACTAAAATGGATTAATAAATTAAAAATTTCAGCTTAACCCGTGAAATTTTGACAGGATGTGAATATTAACTTATGAGTCATGACCCATTTTTTAACCTTTAATTATATTCGATCAAAGTTTTAAGACCAAAAACATAGTAGTTAAGCAGTAAAGTATAAAGAATTGGAAATTAAATTGTCATTAAAACAAACCAAGTAAAGTGTGTTCTCTTGTGAAGATGTATTTGAAGAAAAATGAGTTATAAATTTTAGTGATTTGAAGGTAAAGTTTTTGTGTTTCTTTTAAAGGATTTAGAGATGAAAATGAGTAAATTTAGGAATGAAAATTTGTAAGTGAATTGATTGGTGTGATAGATTAAAAATAAAGTTTTAATAGACTCTAAAATATAATATTATTATTTTTTCCTTATAGTTAAAATTAATATATATTTTTTATTTTATTGTTATAATTATTATTATTTAATAATATAATTATTTTTGTTATTATTACTTATTATATATGAATTCTTTGTAACGGAGATAACTATGGATATGAGGGATCTGTTCCACCACATTGAAGTCACATAATTGAAGATTCTTATGTATATATATAAATGTTCATGCCTTAGAATGATATAACATAAATTTCATTGGTCAAGATTCATCACCACCACTTGTTCATAATCATTCTTTATTTCTGGTTTGTATTCAAAATTGATTTCATGCATGTTCATGGTTACACAAAACCGATTTTTTTAATATCCGAGTAAACTCGTATATGTGTGTTTAATTAACTTGTGCCTTCTTCATGATAGTTTATTTCTGGGTCGTTATACATGTCAACTTCACGCTGGCCATCAAGCATGATGTGCTCGTTAAGATATAATATATTATCTAAAAATTAGGTCAAAGTCATTTTGATTTTTCAGTGCCCAAGAAAGCAAGTTGGGTCTACAAGTTTTGTAAGCTTTTTGCTTCTCAGATAACAGTTGACTACTACTCATTAGGAATGAACTTTCAGTTTTGGGTTACCTCATCTTTTCTTATACATCATCAATATTACCAAAACCATGTAACTCATCAAATGTTACCATTATACATAGAATGTCACAAAAGTCTCCAACGTCTCCTCCAACTTTGTAGACTTTCTATAATACATGTTTTTAGTATTAATTTTTCATTATCATCTTCAATTATTGACAGGGTTAGTGCTTTCCAAAATTACTTTTACTTTAAAATTGATTTTGAAGAAAGATGATTTACCATAAAAACTATTTATTTAAGATAACTCCAACTTAAAAATATTATTTTGTCATGATGTCGGTGAACATCTTACATCAATAACATGAATTAGAAAAAATAAAATCATATTTAAACTTAAAAATAATTTCTTAACCCAATAAAGTGTTATAGATTTAAAATAATCATTTCAATATTACTTTTTGAGGATTCAATGTGAATGTAAACACGTCTTCAAAATCATACTACTAAAAAACTATGCTACTGAAACACGATCATGGTATTTAAAGTTCATTTCCAAAAGTATTGATCTTGGAAGGAACAACTAATTGAACAAAATATAAGGTTAGGAAATTTGGGATACCAACCACACCAAACAAGCCCATCTTTGTTCATCTTCTGACTGGGTTCCTTTTGTCTTTGGTCTCTTTACTAGTGGCCTACCCTCACCCACACAGATCCACAGAGTATAAAAAAAGGAAAAAAAAAACAATAAAGTCTTAAAGATAACACGTATTTTATTAGTAGCTTGGACCGTTGCCAATGAACAACTACCTCTCACCTTCACATTATATTTATTTTCTTCCGTTGCTATGTTTTCAACATCTAAGCACATCACCTACATCATACATAAATACCTTGCAACTTTCTCTGAAGGGAACTCAGACCCTTGTCATATTGTGTGAGGGAGACCACAGGTATGAGAAACTCCACATGTGTTCCTGATGATGCTTTCAACATTGCATGCTCTACTCTTATATTTTGATGATCACTTATTTTCAGCTCACAATATTAGTTTTTAGAATAGCCCTCTAGAGTGCTTCTGTTACATGTTTCTATTGCTTTTTCTGTAGGCTGATAAGGAAATGGCTAATGAAAATGGTTTCCAGCTTAGTGTGAAGCTAGGTGAACCAACTCTTGTTCCACCAGCTGAAGAAAGAAAGAAGGGTTTGTATTTCCTATCTAACCTTGACCAGAACATTGCAGTGATTGTGAGAACTGTTTATTGCTTTAAAACTGCTGAGAGGGGGAATGAGAAAGCTGGGGAAGTGATAAAGAATGCATTGAAGAAGGTTCTTGTCCACTATTACCCTCTTGCTGGGAGACTCACTATAAGCTCAGAGGGTAAACTCATAGTGGATTGCACAGGGGAAGGTGCCTTGTTTATAGAGGCTGAAGCAAACTGTTCAATGGAAGAGATTGGTGACATCACAAAGCCAGACCCTGGAACTCTTGGTAAGCTGGTTTATGATATTCCTGGAGCAAAACACATTCTTCAGATGCCTCCTTTGGTTGCTCAGGTAAGTTTTATGATTTATCATTGTCTTATATTTTTGTTTTCCATTTCCTTGAGGAGTTAGTTTGTTTTTGGGTACATAACTCTTAATTGTTTAGTTATAAGCAAATACTAAAGAATCTATAGAGATATGTCATCTAGCCTTTATCAAGTTCTTGGTAGAATTTATAAATGAAAAAATGTGACTGTTGAATGTCTAATATAAAAGTTAGCATCACTATATTTGTTTGGCAAAATTTAAGGGATGCTAGTTTGTGACTAAAATTGGTTTTCGACTATATCTTTTCTTTTCATGCTAAGAATAGGAACCTTATCCATTCTGCAAGTACTGGAGCTTCTATTTCAGAAATAATAACAGTAATAATCCGTGTCAGAACTTTAATCAAACAATTCATTCTCACCAAGAAAATGATTGAGGAAATGGCCCGACACTTGTCATAAAATATTGCAGTTTTGAAAGTGTGAACTCTATAATCCAGGTGACCAAGTTCAAATGTGGAGGCTTTGCTCTTGGGCTGTGCATGAACCACTGCATGTTTGATGGCATTGGTGCGATGGAGTTTGTGAACTCTTGGGGACAAGTAGCCAGAGACTTGCCACTCTTAATCCCTCCAGTGCTGGACAGAAGCATACTCAAGGCTAGAAACCCACCAAAAATAGAGCACCTGCATCAAGAATTTGCTGACATAGAAGACAAATCAAACACTTCTAGTTTATACGAAGATGAAATGGTTTACAGGTCCTTCTGTTTTGACCCTGAGAAACTAAAGGAGCTGAAGATGAAAGCAATGCAAGATGGGGCTCTTGATGCATGCACAACATTTGAAGTCCTTTCAGCGTTTGTGTGGATAGCAAGAACCAAGGCACTGAAAATGTTACCTGAGCAACAAACAAAGCTTCTTTTTGCTGTTGATGGAAGGGCCAAGTTCAACCCTCCTCTTTCAAAAGGGTACTTTGGAAATGGAATTGTGCTAACAAATTCTGTGTGCCAAGCTGGGGAACTGACACAAAAGCCTTTGTCATATGCTGTGGGACTCATTCAAGATGCTATCAAGATGGTGACAGACAGCTACATGAGATCAGCCATTGATTACTTTGAGGTGACAAGAACAAGGCCTTCTCTTGCTTGCACTCTTCTGATCACAACTTGGTCTAGACTTTCCTTTCATACCACTGATTTTGGATGGGGAGATCCAGTGCTGTCAGGCCCAGTGTCACTGCCAGAGAAGGAAGTGATCTTGTTCCTCTCCCATGGCCAAGAGCGAAGAAATATAAATGTGCTTCTGGGTTTACCTTCTACTGTCATGAAAATTTTCCAAGAATTGATGCAGATATAATTAACAAAGTATATGTTATTATGTCATTGTGTTATTTGTCTTAAGTTTATTATTAATTATTCTCTTGTTTATGGAACAAGGAAGTATTTGTTGTGCTTATGAATTTATTGGTACCAATCAATAATTGAAACTTTATGTCTTGTTCGTGAATTTAATTTAAATTTTTCTGATCAACATCGTTTTAGTTGGTTTTTATGTGACCCAAGTTTATTTTCTACAAGTGTAGTTGTATTGTATATATGGTCGAGTACTCTTCTATCTTAATAAGATTAATATTTTTTAGGATAACTATCTTAATAACATTAATATCCTTTTAGGATACACTAGTACTTAGGGGAAATGATAACGGTTATTTTCACTGATAGACACCGGTTCCTGAACCGAGACATATTCAGACGAGGTAAAAAGTGGTAGACTTTATGTCTCGTTTCAAAACCGAGGCATAAAATGGTACGATTAGGCCTCGGTTATTAGAACCGCAAGTGTTTCTCTCCCTCTACTACCTCGGTTGGAGCCTGAACCGAGACAGTAGGGTCCTTTTTTTATTTTTTTTTCTTTTTCTTAGCCAGTCATATAATTTTAGTGCGATTTTTTGTTAAACCGAAGTAGTAAAAGGGTTTATTTATTTATTTTCCTTTAATTATATGCCTCGGTCGGTCTTATGCCTCCGCTCAAGCTCCTTGAAAAAGTTAATAGCACCTCCAATTATAGAAGCTTGATCACGCTTCAATGGCTAACCAAACCAAACAAACAAACAAAACAAACAAATTTTTTAGTACAAAGGAAGCAAGTAAAGAAACAAGTAAAGTCAAATTCAATTTAAACACATAAACAAACCAATCTTTTTTTCTTTTGATCCCAAAGCTTCGGTGTGAACTGTTCAAAAGATCTTTCTCAGATTCAATTCAACAAATCAAAACAAAATCTCACAAACCAAATGCAAAACTCTACTGAATCTTCTCCAGCTTCAGTCGTGCCGGTGGACCTGGTTGAGTTCCAAAGGAGAATGATGAGTGGCTCTGCGCAAAGCTCTCCAACGACGGTCACAGTTGCCTGAAACCCGAAGCAGCTACCCGAAGCGGTGCTCATGAGCATCGTTCCTCACTGCTGTTGTCGTGCCTCACAACGTTCGCCACAGAAGCTTCTGGATTTCGAAAGAGAAAACATAAATGAAATCTGGAGAAAGAATACCTAAGGCGAAGGGATTTCGTCTCTTGTTAGGGTAAATTACCCCTTTCTTCTCCGTTACAGAGCCTCAGTCCCAGCATTCTCATCATCGCCGCATCTGCCTCCGCCACCTCAATCGTCGCTGCCTCTATCACTTCTCCTCCTCCTCCGCCGCATCCTGCATTCGCCTCCGCCACAAGGCCCCCATCCCCGCGCAGTTCTTCTCCGTTACAAAGCCTCAATCCCAGCATTCTCATCATCGTCGCTTCCTCCTCCGCCACCTCAATCGTCGCTGTCTCCGTTGTTTCTCCTCCTCCTCCGCCGGACCCTCCGCATCCACCTCCGCCATGCCGATATTCTCCTCCAGCCGCCACATCTCATCAGAGATTGTCCACTCCTTGTCCACCATCGCCATCGCTGCCTCAGTCATCGACACGCTGTTGCTATTCACGTTCTCCTCCGTCACGCGCTGCTCTTCCTCCGCCACCGTCGACTGCGCGATATGCCTCTCCTTCCTCTTCATCGCGTGCTCTTTATAGAAACGGTGGTAGATTTGGGGCTGGCAGTGGTGTGGTTTAGTTGTGGGAGGAACCTGAGTGACCTTCGTGGGGTAATGGAAGAAGCAGCAATGGAGGGAGAGAAGAAATGAGTAATGGAACCAGAAATGAGTAGTAGGGTTTGAATAGCCGAGCTCTATTACCTCGGGTAGACCTTTGACCGAGGCATAAACACCCTTCTCGCAGGTACCAATGGGATTTGACAGACTCTTAGTGAGATGGGACAAACTCTTAGGCCTCGGTTCTGTGTAGAACCGAAGCACTAGATCACTGTCAGACCAAAACTAAGTTTTGCAAAGGGTCAGATGACTTTTTTTACATAGTATTAGGCATCAGTTATGCTTTGATCCGAGGTAATATGCACTACATGCTTCGGTTCTACACAATCCGGAACATATAAGTTTGTCTAAACTACAATATTGCCACCGCTTTCGGATATGTTTCGGTTTTGCTTTGACTGAGGCTTATTAGGCGAGTTAAAAAGCTTATCTTTTACTAGTGATAACTCAGTCTATAACACATCTTACGTTTGCCTATCATGAATTAGGTGTTACTACGAGAGCTATGTGTTATTTATAAAAATGAGATGCATTTACTGATGATCAGATGCTTATCGAGAGTTTGATGTTGTTTATCGAGAGCTAGGTGTCATTTACCAAGAATCATATATAATCTATTTAGAATTAGATGTCGTCTATTGAGAGTCCAGTGTCACCTACTGAGAGCCAATTGTTGTCTACCAAGACTAGGCATCGCCTAACGAAAGCTAGGTGTCGCCTACCAAAACATGTGCAGCCTACCAAGATCTAGGTGATGCCTATTAGGAGTAAGTGTCACCTACCGATCATTGTGTTGTAATCTTGTCGCCTGCCTAGAGCAAGATGTTACCTATAGGACTAGGTATTGCCTATCAGGACTATGTGTCACCAACCGAGAGCTAGGTACTCCCTACCAAAACTATGTGCCATCTATCGAGAGCGAGGTGTCACCTACCAAGACTACATGTCACATATTGAGAGCTATGTGTTGTTTATTAGAATTATGTGTCACCTATCGAGAGCTATGTGTTGTCTATCAGAACTGTGTCGCCTACCAGAATAATGTGTCACCTATTAGAACTAATGACGAACTACCTAACCACAAGTTGACATGTCTAACTACTTCTATACTCAACCACAAGCCAGCCTGATGACCACCACCACGTAGTCATAAGTAGGCCCGATCCACTATCTTTCAAACTACCAGAATTAAGGACATACTACTTTGTAATTTATTAGAATTTAGATCAAGCAATTAACTCATAAGGTAAATGAATCACTAAGCTCACTCATATTCATATAAGTAAGGTCTCACAAATTATTATCCTATAAATAGTATAATCATACTCTAATTATTATAATATTAACGGTTATCTGACATATTCGACTAAGTTAAACTTTATAATATCTTTGACATATAACATGATAATATCGTTGACATATACATTTACCTAAAACATATCAATTTAAAACATAAATACTTTTCTAGATAAAATATAATTCTTTTCATAAAAAAGTAACGACCATATAAAAAATTATTAGATAAAATATAATATTTATGAAAACATGCATTTCAGAATTTCTTACACTCATTTTTTAAATCCATTGACGGATACAAATATTGTAAATTTCCACATGGCACCGGTATTAATCATGACACGTGTAAGAATTAGTTACTTGATTCGATTTATCTTGCATGATAATTTGTTTTACCAGTATGAGTTTCAATTTGCGTTCAGCCAAATAAAATGGCATGATTCAATTAATCAATGCAAGCCCGTTCAATTCAAATTGTTTACGAATTGTGGGCCCCACGATTAGAAAGTCTCATGCGCACAATTTTCTTAGTAATGAGTCATGATTCAATCAATCAGCAGACACCAAGTATGAATCAACCGGATTAAATCAGCCACCGGTTGAACGAAAGTACTCCGGCCCATGCTTGATCAATTGCACCGTCTGACTCAATTAAATTCTTAATAGTGATGGAGGCTGTTCAATAATTGCAATTCACATGTGAGAAAAAACAAATATATAAAAATTCAATCTACAATTATTTAAATTTATTTTATTCTTAGTTTATTTAAAAGAATTTATCTTCAAATTCATATTTTTAACTTTTATCATTTAAAATTCAATATTGATATGATAATTTCTAAATTTGAAAATTTTTGAAATTTTAAATTAAGTTTTGTATATATTTTAAACTAAAAGCTATTAGGTTAAATATAAGATAACACTACATGTTCATTAAGTTATATTGAACTCAAATTATAAAAACAAGTTAGAATATGTTACATTAAAGTTATGCTAAGTTCAACTGAGTTAGGTTTAATGTTAAATTAAGTCAAGTTTACAAAGCTAAGGTAGGTCAAACTTAAGTAAGTCTTGGTCAAGTTGATCTTAAATCAAGTTAGGTGAGGTGAGCTAAAACAATGTCAAGCTAATCGAGTTAGAGGTTAAGTTGGGTTAGGCCATAATAGGCTAAGTTAGGCCGAGTTTAATTGGGATTGAATTATGTCCGAGGCATATTAAGATAGGTTGATTAATGTCAGATCAAGTAGAGTTAATCTATGCACAAGTCAAGTAAAGTTGCCCCAACCATCAGTTGAGTCAATTCAATCCAATACCATGTTGAGTCGAATAGTGAGCCCATGTTCAATTGAGTTGGATGGGTTAGGTGGGGTCATTTTGAGTTGAGGTGGGGTTATTCTAAGTTAAGGTAGGGTCATTTTTAGTTGAGGTGAGAACATGTTGGGCCTAACAAAATTTAAACTGAGTCATCATGGGCCCATGTCTAGTCGAGTTAGTTTAGGCCCAAGTTTATCGAAGTTGACCCATACCCTTTAGTAGAGTTTACCCATGTCCTATAGAGTCATAGTGTGATCATGTTCATCCGAGTTGGGGTGGGCCACATTCAATTGAGTTAGACTAGCCCAATGTTGAGCTAAGTTTGACAAAGTCTAAGATAGGTAGGGCGAAGACAAGTTGGGCCATGTTAAACCCATACATCATAACCACATCTGGTTAAGCCTATGTCAAACGTTAGGTTGAGCTGAGTTGACTCATGCTTAGGTTGATTTGAGTTAGGAGAAACTAGTGTTCAATTGAGCTGGGTTAGGCCAAATTCAAATTGAGTTCAGTCAACAACTAGTTGAGTTAGACTCAGGTTGGGTTAAGTTTGGTTGAGTCCATATCATATCGGGCCTATATTAGGTTAGGGCCATGTCAAGTTGAACTGGATCATCCTCACGTAAGGTCGAGCGAGTTGAATCAAGCTTAAGTTGAGTCAAGTCAGTCTAGCCCTACATTCAATCAAGTTACCTAAGTTAGGCCAAACCCAAATTGAGCCTAGTCCAACTGAGTCGAGGTTTGGTTAGGCTTAAGGTCGATCAAGATAGACTAGGTCAGGTCAAACCATGTCAAGTTGGACCCATGTTAGGCCAAGACATTATGTAGAACCATTTAAAGTTGACTTGGGTTGATGTCTATGCGATCACACATCAAACTTTATCTAATTGACAAACATGATTTTAATTTAGATTTAATCCCATTTAAAATGGATTAGAAAAATCTAAATCAATTTGATATAGTTAAAATTGATCTAAATTTTAGATCTAATATATTTTATTTGATTTGGATTGGATATAGATTGAGTTTTGAATAATCTAATTAATGTCACCCATATTAAGTTCACAATGAGAGCACAAAGCGAAAAACTTACAATTGCACATCCTTCAAAATTCATCATTTGTATCTTGGAATTCTTATTCCTCTTAAACCATTGGAATTAACCGAATTGTAATTATTTAGGCCACAAGAAGAACAAGTGTACATCGCTTATATTAGATCCTTCTAATTTTGAGGTTATTGTTTCATGCCAATATCACTTTAAATTTATCTCAACTAATGTCATCACACATGATAAACATGATGAGTCTTTCAAGGGAGGATTCATTGGAGAGATACAACGCTAATGATACATGAATCCAACCCACATAAAAAATTTACACCACCTCCAACCTAAAATCTTAAGACAATAAGTTTACGAGTTTTTTACTTGTAAGGTGGTCAACTTTCTAATTTTTTTATCCAATGTGGGATTTAGACTAACTTAAATTTCCAACAAGCTCCATCTCAAAGGTGAGTGCCTTCCACATTGAGACACTCCTCTCGAGTATAAGCACCTCAACCTTAAGTACCTATATGGTGACCTTCTTATACTGTCATTTTATCACACTAACGTGACGTACTAGCCTGAAACTAGATACAAGGAATCCTCACATCTAGGATTCTTCACCCATATTGTACTTATTTGAGTTAGTCACCAAGATGAACCATAAACTCAGATGTCATTGTCATGGACAAACAACAACACAATAACCAAAAATATCAAACTATGCAACAAAAATAATTCCCCAAAATTTGCAAGAAAGTATGTGAAACAACAACAATAAAAAAGGGAAGCAATAATCACAAAAGAGAACACTAATATTTTTTAAAGTGGAAAAACCTTCTCAATGAGAGAAGTAAAATCCCACAAGCACAAGCCACTTAATCAAACTCCACTAAAATTAAATATAAGTAAAAAAGAATTAAATCCAAAGCATAAATAAGTTTCTACAATTAGTCAATATATCAAAGCAATAATGCTCTCAAATATAAAAAAAAAAAGAGAAACCTAAAATAAAGCAATAGTACAAGATGAATTTTTCTGATAACAAAACTCTAATGGACAATTCCAACAATCAAAATAAAAAAACTAGATGTTGTGAACATGCTGAAAAAATTTCAATTCAATTAAACTATTAATGAAGCGAAAATCATAATTTTACTAAAATGTTTCGATGAATTCACAAATATCTCTTTTTTTTTTCAAAAGTTGCGAAATTTACACCTTCCTCCTCACCTAAAAGACACTCTCGACTTAAGTTAAAAATACAAAATAGACTTGATTAATTTAGATTTTTTTAGACCCATAATTGGACTCCAACCAACAAAATAATAGCACCACTTTATTTTCAAATATGCAAATTCAATTGAATTCCACATTGCGTATTCAATTTTGTATTCCAGCGCAGCGTAAGGGCTGTTGGATGAATCAATTCCACTTGCTTCGCAATCTTATTCAGAAGGATTTGCTGCAATTACTCCAACAACTATGCTTCACCTTCTTTCCAATTTTTAAAGCAAAAACCACCGACCGATACTCATTGAATTGTTTAATCTCCAATATTGATTTCAATAGAATATAAATCAATTAAAATAATATATTTTAGTCAAACTTAACCTATCTTCAACGAGTTTAACAAGGGAAAGAAAATTTAAATTGCGAAATTCAATCCATAATTATTTTTTAAAAAAAATCTCCAAGTTTTAAGTGTCTACTTATAATTATTTCATGGGATTTTCAAAATCTAAAATCAAGACATATCTAAATTTTGTTGAAGTTGTGAGATGTTAGATTGAATTTAATCCAAGTAAGGTAGTATGTCTTGAGCCTAGATCGGATAAAGTTGGTCCAAATTTAAGTTGAGACGAGTTAGTTTGAGATAGGTCGAGACGAATCAGTCCAAGCTCAAGTCAAGGTGTAAGATTCAAGGATAATAAATTTTTAGAAGGGTAATATAGGCATGGACGACATTAGTTAAAATAATATATGATAAATTATGCCGAAGTCATGTGTTTGATTCTTTTTATGTGTATTGAGTGTGCTTTATTTCTTTTTATTATTATATTTTTGCATACATAGTTTGTATTGTTAGTTGTGTATGTGAATGACAAGATAAAAGTGATAGTTTGTTTGGTTTTGAGTGTTGGTTTGGAACTTTTGGGTGGTGAGTTTGAACCTTGGTTAGAGCAAAAATATATAATTTTTTTTACGGATGTCTATCAGCGAATGACACTTGGTCTTTGGACAATCAACTGTCTTTAAATATCATAGTTGATATGGTCAACGGGTCTTTGGTCACATACAAAACATATTTAGTTTTTTTATGACAATAATCCTATTTTATATTTTGTTCTTACTTTCTTGTCTTTAAATTTTAGCTTTTAAATTTTAATTGATAGTAGTTGAATACTATGGCTCGATTAGTAAAAGAAAAAGATGTAAAAGAAAAAAATGCTAAGTTCATTAATTGATCTAATTACACTCTTTTCTCATAGTACCTTTGTTATCTAAAAATTAAATATCTTTCTTAGCCTAGCCACAATGTATAAAATTCCTTATGATGTTATAATGGGGACCATCTAAAAGACCACATATTGGGTCTTTGATCCATGTCATGGCTAGGAGACTAAAAGAGAAAGAAGAATTTAGACCTTAGAAGACTTTTCTTTTATGGAATGTTGATGAAGGATCATCATACCTTCACACTTTTGGCTAAGAAGAAAGTATAAGATAACACTTGGTGGAGTTTTTTTTTTTCTTTTTTGAAGTGTAGAATACAAAGAATTTCTTCCTTTAGTCTTGTAAATTGTAAATAAGAATATAACTTTTTTTATGGGTATATTTTTCTTTGTAAAAATAATAGGGACACAAGAAGGCCTTTAATACATGGTCAAGTACCTCTACATGTTCAATCCAAGTCACCTAAGAAGGCTCCATCTCATAGGCTAGAGCTCATAAACACTCAAGTGTAGTAAAAATTGTCCAATGTGAGACTTAAAGTGAGTTAGGTGTTAAATGTGCATGTAAACTTTTGACCTACACTAGTGCAGTTTTGGTTTTTAAAATCATGTGGTATGTTTCGATTTTCAAGAAAACAAAGCATATAAAGACACCGTGACAATTTTGAAAATTTATGAACTTATAGGTCCCAGTTTTAGAGGATCCAGGGCTTATAAGTTAACGAAATTTTCAAAATTGCCACTGTTTTTTTTAATTATTTCACCACAATACAAAGTTATAGGCTTTGATTTCTACATAACATAAGCCATACATATGTTCTACATCGATTGTTACAAAACCAGGGTGGAAAGGTTGAACAAACTTTCAAAATTGCCATTGAGCTTAAAAGTTTAGGCTTTAATTTTTCTAATAACTGAAGCCTAAAACCTCGACTAGAGTTAATTTTTGGGAAAGTTTCACCTTGGAGTTCATTTCTTCGTTTTGCAAAAGCTTTTCTCTACAAACTCCATTGATCTTGATTGATATTAGCAGATATTATAATACTCACAAGGTATTTTCAAAATATGTTGCACAAAAGTTTCCTTTAATAGGTAAAATCTAAATTTTAAAGAGAGAAAAACAAAATCAAAGAATACCAAATCGAGTTCTCTCTGAATCTATAAAGGAAGGAAAAGAACTAAGAGTATTAGAAAAATAAATTTGAAGACTTGAGGAATTATTTTGAAGAATCTATTTAAAGAATTGATTAAGTCATTCCTTATGAAGAACAATAATGAAAATATTGATCATGCTAATCAAATTGAAATCCTCAACAACTATCATTTGAAAAACTATATAAAGGATACCAAGTAGATTGAGAAACAAGAGAGAAACAACAATTGTTACATTCATGTGAAATAGAATTACTAAAAGCATAGTCTAAAATGAAATTGATCGCATAGAGTCAAATCTATAGAAAAAATGTCTTGTGAGATACAACTCTGATGTGCACTTAAACCTTTGTAATATTCTTCACCTTGTGATGTTTTACTTATGAGTAGAAATTGTACTCTCCTTCTTTCAAGGTGTTTTTCACATTTTGAAGAGGTTGATACTCGTGTGACCTGAAGTGGTTCATACTCATGTAACCTTGATAAGGTGATACTCGTTGTAATCATGTGCTTTGATTAGTGGAACCTTTTAAGCAATGTGCTCGAGATAGAACTATACAAACGTTAAGAGTTAACGGTTAAATAATATAAAAATCTTTTTAATGTTTGATGTATTTATTGTTATATTTAAGACTATTTGATGCACAAAAAGAGTCCATGTTTTATTCAATGTTCCCTTTCTAAGCCATCTTTATCAACATGATCGATTCGAGTCAACCTAGGTTGAGTGGTTGAGTCGAGCTGACTCGAGTTGAAGAATGGAGTTGAGTCTGTCCAAGCTAAAGAGTCCAATTGAGCTATCCAAAACTGAAAGTCGAGCTAAGTTGACCCAAGTTGAAAAATTGAGACAAGTTGGTTAAAGTTGAAGAATCAAGTCAAGTTGGCCCACACTGAAGGTCGAGCCGAGTAAATCGAGCCAAAAGTTATCTAGGTCTATTTGGATTAAATTTCGAGAAGAATCGACCTAGATTGAAGGTCGTCACAAGTCTTTTACAAAATATATTTTGATGCTAATTAAAGTTTTGTAGTGGACCAAACTGATTTTAGTCTTGACCCTAACTCACTTTTAGAGGAGCCTTTAGGAATTGGAGCTTTTTCAATCCATTTATTTGGTGGACCAAGAAAAGATAGACTTATTTAGGAGCACTTTAGAATTGATCCATAGGTCATGAGTCAAATTGACACTTCTAGTTATTATGTTCATAAAGATAAAAGAAAAATAATCTTTCAAATGAAAAATTACTCAAAATTACCTTAGATATTGATTCATGTTTTACAATTTATCACACTAAACATTAATAAGAGTTATATGCATCATCAAAATCATCATTAAATCAACACATCATTCTTTGTCATGTTTCATTAACAAATTGTTTAATACTTTTTATTGATGTAATTAGTCGTTTGTTCTCATGATTAAAAGATAAATATGTCTAATTTTTATATTAAAAAATCTATATTCAATCTTATATTATATATATATTATTTATTTTATTTTATTTGTAAAACATAAAAATAAATCAAAATAATATAAATGATATTGAAAGAAGATATTTTTAGATACAAAAACTAAAAAATAAAACTATAAAAAATAAATAAGTAATTTAATCTTATCAATGATAGCCATTATTCCTTAATTATTGCCATAACTGTAATAGAGTGGAATGAAAAGTTAGAAGTATATTTTGGCATCGTTTTTGATTATCCTTTGTTGATTAGGCCATGTTTGCTTTGGTGGCAATTATCTTCATAGTGTAGCAGATTAAAAAGGACCAGAGGGACAATATTTGATAATGACCTGCCATATTCTTGTACGGAGTTCTGGAGTTAATAGCAAGTTGCATCATGATTGAGGGCCCGTCTATACATATATATGGACATAGAACAATTGCTCTATGATATGACACATTGAGGCAAATCTTAAAAGCGATGTAGAACAATTGCTCTATGACATTGAGGCAAATCTTAAACGTGATGGAGAACGATATTGCTAACATTAGGAATTTTGGATTCAGTTGTGTGGCATTTTTGGATATTTTCATAGAATGCTTTTATTAACAGAGATTTATGTTTGTATTTCAACCACCCATCCGGTATTGAGAAAGAAGAAAATAAACAATATTTGATTCTTTGAAAATTGTTACTTTCGTTGCTTTGGTCATTGAAAATTTGACATAAAAAAAACTCTCCCTAAATCAGTTTTTGAGGAAGAAGAAAATACAAAATTGATTCTTGAAAATTGTTGCTGTGATCGTTGTAAGTTTTGAAATAAACCAATTGGTCTATTTTAGAGGTAACTTGGAAGCTTTAGTGGGGAGAAATTTGTTAGTAAATAGAGAACTTTTGGTCTACAAACCAAACCAAGAAATGTTCAATTTTTTTCAGAAAAGAAAATTGTATATTTACTCCTTAGAAATTGATCCTGAACTGAAGATTTCTCCCATTTATTTTGATATATATGCTCCTTCTCCCTTCTCTTTTGCCAAAGTGTTTATCCATATGGGAAATATAATATGCACAACAATAACTTGTTTATTCATGTGTTGCTTTCTTGAACAACTTGCATGCTCTGTACAATATACATCTACCAGTACATTTTAACAAAACCTAATCAACTGCATAAATCAAAAAGGAACTATCTCTCACACCCAAACTCTACTTCCATGATACTTTTTCTAACGTAGCATAATATGAAAACAGTATTATCAAACAAATAATGCAGTAAAACAATGAAGAGAGAGAGACAAGAGATCTGTGCCCATAATGGGCATCAAAAAGAGAACATGAGTTTTTTTTTTTTTTTTTTCATTTATTTTCTTGAAATTTGTATGTATACACAAGTGACCGAGCTCTAGGCCTACTTGTGTAAGCTTCTTCTTTTAATTACCACAGAGGGTGATGTCCCTCTTGGATGGTCTGAAAGTCAAAGCATTGAAGCTGTATATGCAGAGGTTAGCTTTTCTTGCTTTGATTGCAATCACATTAGAAGTGGTTCTGTAGCCAGGAACATTGCAAGCAGAGGATGAACTACCTATTAAGCTTGCTTGGCATGAAGACACAACTACAGAATCTTCTGCACATTTCACACCATCAACTGAAGGAATTTCCAGCTTGTACATCCCAAACTTGTTGGTAGTTCTGTTCACTGAAAGTGAAATCTGTTCAGCGGTTTTCTCTGAGAGTGCTTTGAACATGCAATCTACTTTCACCTCGGCACCTGCATGGACATAAATATGAAGAAAAAAGTGTAAGATGCATCCCCATTTGAACTCCTTTTGTTTTTGGGAGAGTAATTGTTTTCTCAAGACAAAAAGAAAACAATTGTTTCTTTCTTTTTGAGTTCCTCCTACATGTTTCATCTTTTAGATTGAATCCATCGTATGGAGACACTAAACAGTATATAAACAGCTCTTTTGGGAAAGATTCAAGCCATAATTTACCACATTGCAAGAAACTAACCATTTCGTACATTGAAATCGTTCATATGCAGCTCCATGTTTCTACCAAAGTTACATTCCAACTTACAACACCACAAAGCATTTCTACTAGAGGTTTATTGAGAGTTATCACCTGGCAAAAAGTAGCTGTGTCCGGAAAAGCTGTTATTGGAGCAGAAATCGCAATATACAAAGCCCATCACACTGATTTGTGAGATGGGGAACCTGGTTTTCCCTGGAAGCTTGGGTTTTGCAGGCTCAACTTCCAAAAACTGAGTGAACAAGGGCAAAAGGAGCAAGAGGGTCGTGGGATTCATGGCCAAGTTTGGAAAAGAAAATGGAGGAAGCGTCCGAATGTGGTCTTTATGATGAGCAGCAGCAGCAGCTAGAACTTTGTTTTTCTTTCAGAGCATTAGCATTTTGCTGGTAGTAGGGGTGTGGATAAAGAGGAGCAGTGGTTAGTGGAGAACCAACTCCAAGCAAAAAGTTGAAAGTAATTTTATCTTTTTTTCACAAGAAACAAAGACATGTGAATGTTGTTTGGCAAGACATGGAGTTCATGAGTAGGAGAGAGAAGTGGTGGTAGATTCTTTTGTTGGAGAAGAACAAGATAGCTTCTATTGGGGATGTTGAGAAATGGGGTTTGGTTTAAATAGAGATATACCACTCGGGAAAATGCCACCACAGGCACATAAAAAAGGGTTATGTAGTATCAACCAAGGGTTATAAGTTGTCACGGTTCTCTTTACTTTCTTATATATAAAATGGTACTAACAGTTATAGCACTTAGCAGAGTGGTTTAGATTCTGTCACATGATATTTTCTGTTCAATAAAATATCAGTTCTTAATTAAAACCCAAAAGAGAAAAAGCATATTATAAAGAAAAAGGAGACATAAGATTATGATGACAGATTTTCTCTGGAGAAAATCTCTATTTTTTTCTTTTTTTTGAAAGTTAATGTATTAGGATAAAAAGAGGAGAACCAATAAGTATATTAAAACATTCCATTTTTTAATGCACGTCATTAAAACAGTGAGGAGATTCTAGACCAAGTTGTAGTGTGTTGAGTGCATTTAAATCATGGCTCGCTCATTTATTGAGTTCAGTGATATCAATAGGAATACCTTGTGAGCATGTGACTATGGCTGACATGACATAAAAGGGTAAGGCATTGAAGAAAAGCGTGAAACATTGGGGAGGGGTAGGAGCATTGATGTCGTTCATGTGCACTTCAGAACAGAGAAAGGGTCAATTCAGATAATGCATCAATAGGTGAGATTGTTACTATACTGGTCCCATGATAAAATTAAATGGTTACACAGTACAAACCTTCAGTTTTGCCTCATTGCAAACAAAACAGTGCTTTCCTCTTTTCCATAATGGTTTCAATTTTTGCTTAGTTAAACATTAAGAGAATGAAAGGGTGGTTGGTTTAGTTGAAAATGAGTTAACCTAGAATGTGACTAATTTGCCTACACAAGTCCCTAGTAAGATAACCTCCTTAAAGTTTTGTTGGATAAACTTAAGTGGTTTTTTGTAATTTCGTTCTATTGTTCTGTTGTTTCATTAAAGTTCAGTCCGTCGCGTTTTCAATTTTTACCTTTTCACACTGTAACAGTTCGGTATTGGTTATTGTAGCAGCTCGGGTCATTAGAAGTTGTTTTTGTTTTTTGGTTTTCGGTTGCACTGTAGCAACCCAATCATGTTTAGCCTTGGATGTTATTATTCGTTTCGATTTTATTTGATCCAATGTTTATTGTGTCTGTACACGACTATTTAATAACCTTTCACGATCAATGAAAGTAACACAAAAGTTTACAGTGCAATATCTTTAACGTGTGCAGCGGTTCAACAAATTGATATGAGAGCTTTATATTTTGAGTGTCGAGTATGAAAGAAAAGAGAGAGTGAGTGAAATAGAAAGTGACGGTGAGTGCTTGAAAAAAGTGAGAGGGATGAAAAAAGTTGCTAAGAGATTGCTAAGAGTATGTGATAAAATACCATCTAGCACTCACATTGGACCTCTAACTAGAGTTATGTCTAAAAAGATTCGAGAAGATTAAAAATTATAAAATACTTTACTTTTATGGCAAATCAACTACTAATCCTTCTTTCTTTTCTAAAATGTTCATTCACTCTTGTTTTGTAGGGTTTATTAAAGTAAGAAGATCATGGACTAATTAGCCAAGAGTCTTGTTAGTCAAACTAAGCAAAAGATCAAAGAAAGGGTCTTTTTCTACATAGCTTCCGAATAGAAATACAAAGGAGTTCTGCTTCCGAATTCAAGTCGTGCCCAACACATACCATTGGTGGGCCCACGCTTACAAGACATTTTCACATGGTTGATTGGCTGGTGAACATTATTGAATTTTTAGAGTGAAAATGGGTCAAACCTTGAGACCTCTTACAACTATAAATAAAGGTGTTCGGTCTTTGTAAATTAGCACTTTTGAGCTTAATGAATTGTTGCAGATTTGATTCCAGCTCTTTTTCTCTTAAGTCTCTCTTCAATTTTGACTTCTCTCACTTTCCTCTAGCTTCCTTCCTTAGTAGAAAGGTCTTCTGAGCTGTGAGGCTTCATACACACATCTCTCTTCCACTTAAACACATCAAACACCTCCATTAAACCCGTTTTTCCGGTGCATTATTCTTCATTGATGTGTGTCTCTGGTTTAGAGCTTCTTCTTTCGTGGTTCATGCTTGAAGGAGCTTACATCAAGTGTTATTAGAGCATAGGTCGTCCACACTTCAAGAGCTAAGCCATTCTTCCATGTTTTTCATCCTTGATTGTTCTATTCTTGCTTCTGTTTCAGTTCACTGTTTTTTTTTTTAAATTTGAGTTTCTAAGTTGATTTCGTGTTTTCAGTCATTGATTTAATGTTTGTAGTGTGTATTCATGTTTGTTTATCATTTTAAATGGTGAAGTCCATTTGTTTGAGTCATTTCTAGCTTTCAATCTCAATTTCAGTTTGTCATAGTCTTGTGCGATTCTGGTTGTAGTAGTTCTTTTATTTTCATATTAGTTAATATGTTTTTGTGTTGATTTTTCGATTTTAATTGAGATCATATGCAAGTGTAGCCATATATCAACCAAATGAGGCAATGAGAACATGTTCTAGCCTTGGTGATATGAGCTGAAACACTAGAACATTGATTATGGTTTTTAATTCTGCTTAAAATGCCAAATATGTTTAAGCCTTTTGAATCTGTTTTCAGTAGGAGATTTTGATTCTGGTGCTTTGTACAACATTGTTTGGTGTTGTTGGAAATTGCTAAAGGTGTAGCAAACCATAACAAGCAATGAAATGCAATATGCATAGCTTGGTTGCTCAAAACCAGTAGCATTTTCTTTGTTTTAGTTTTAATCAAGCTTTTCATCGTTCTATACATCTTTGCCTTCTTCAATCTGAGTTTAATCATGCTAAGCTTCATTGTTCTAGCTTAGTTCAGTGCATTTATACTTCCTTGAGTCATTTTTAGTGTTGCTTAAGCTTTTGAATCAATCAAACTTGATTTGGTGGTGTGATGGAGTAATTTTTTGTATTTTTAGCCATAAGCAAGGTCTGATTTCGAATGCTAGCATTTTTGTGTTGTTTGACAGTTTGAATAAGTATAAAATGATGTTTAAAAGTTGTTAGCTAAGTTCAATTAGTGATATTTTGGCCTAAGTGCAAGATTGTTTTCTAAACGATTTTGAATAAAAATTGGAAGTGAAGTAGTGAATTTGTGTTGCAAGTTGTTTTTAACTCATTTTAGAGTTTAGACACATCTAAAATCGCTAAACAAAGTTGCTTAAAAGGTCAGTTTCGAGTTTGAACCACTTCTATGCAAAATTGAATGTCAAACCACCAAAGTTGATATGATGTAAAAATCATTACTTTTACTTGATTAACAAGAAAAAGATATAGATAAAAATAAATCACAACAAGAATCAAAAGAACAAACATATTTATTCATCTAACCTCAGAATCTAGTTAAGAAATTACAACAGAATAAATCCGAGAGCCTTAGCACTCTAGGGAATGTTGAAATAACATAAAAATAGAAGAAGATCGATGGTGGAAAACAAGAGAGAAGAGAGAAAGGATAACCCAAAGGGTTCCTCTAAGCTCTCCTAATGTGTTTTCCTTAGTCTATTTATATAGGAATTAGACCGAGCTTTATTTTGAGTTTTTCTATTATTATAATCTCCTTTCTGATAATGTAATCTCCTTCAATTATCTTCTAAATAATCTAATATCTTCAAGATATATTTAATTGTTGTGGAAATCTAAAAATATGTGAGAATATCTTATCTAGATTCCAAAAGATTTGACAAATATTATCTTTTGGTATTTACTTATATAGTTAAATAAGGTAATTATTTAACAATATCATAAAATATATTAAGATATATTTTCCCTAAATTATCTTTTATCATAAATATCTATCAATTATCAAAGTCTTTTTGTAGAAAAAATAAAGAAAATCGCAAGATTTAATTTTTGTTGTATGTTCTCTCTTCTTGGCTTAGCTAAATTTGTTCACTCTTTCATGTTATGTTTGGATTGACTTCTTATGGTCTTGATTATTTACAATTCTTGGACATTCTTGGATTTATCTCTAAGGTGTCATGAAACTTTAACCAATTTATTTTCATCCCTCAATAAACTCAACTTAGTTGTTATTGCAGTAACACACCTCAAAATATCCAAACATTTATATATGCAACTAAAATGTTATTTTTTACATGTTTTTGTATCTCATGCTAAATAAACTCAATTTTAACAAATCTGATTAAAATATTCCATTAAAATACAAAAACTAATTAAGAATCCAATATTAAAGGTTAAATGAAGGTTAAATATGCACTCATCACCAAGATTTGAACTACTAAGCACTATGTTGGAGTTACCGAATTTGCATCAAGGAGAATTATTATAGTGTAATGCAAATTCTAGAAGAATGTAAAAACTCCTATGATAGAAAATTTGAAATGTAAAACAAATTCTATAATATCTCCACATTTTCTCTTTTCACAACCGTAGAGGCCTTATCTCTAGTCGATGTGGGACATAGACATCTCGTGCGTGATAGTAGAACTTGGGTGGTCCGATAATGAAATCAACTAGGCTCTGATACCATGTTAGAAGTGGACTTTAAGCCTAACTCAACCCCACAAAACCAGCTTGTAGGATGAGGTTTGCACCCACTTATAAACTATGGATTGGTCTTATCTCTAGTCGATGTGAGACTTCCAACATATGTCATGAAACATTAAACAAGGATCTTTCTATTTTTCATAATATTATTGGTGATGATCATTTGTCTAGTTTATCCATGATGTTGGATTCTTAAAGTGATTATGTAGATTCATTTACAAATGTGATGCATGCACTAATTCTTATACACATGTAGTGCTTGTCGTCACAATGAATCATACTTATACCCTGATTTTATGTAGGTATTACAAGTTTTAATAACTTGATTTGATGATTCAGATTTACCTTCAACAACATCAGATTGCATAGACTCAATAATAACAAGTATAAGTGCCTCTTAAGGCAAGTATCTTTTAACACATGTTTCCATTAGCTGAAATCTAGGTGAATCTCACCCGATAGAACAAACAAAATCTATTAAATATATCAGAGTCATATTTAATAAGATTCATCTAAATTTCAG
Source organism: Vigna umbellata (assembly GCF_029865625.1). Lineage (NCBI taxonomy): Eukaryota > Viridiplantae > Streptophyta > Magnoliopsida > Fabales > Fabaceae > Vigna > Vigna umbellata. Next base: position 15,249,431 of record NC_142169.1, on the reverse strand, counting down.
CATATTAAAATGAATGTGTTAAAAGGAAGTATATTGCTTTGTGTTTATATGATAAAAACAATGGCAAAGTAAGCATGTAACAATTAGCATCAATCAGCGATGGCATGTAATCAAAACAAAAAGACATTGAATGGAAAAGTTGGTAGCATAGCATCGATCAACACCGCCATGCAGACGCCGCAACGATGGCCCTATCCTGCCACCCAAGCAGTAAGCAGCCCTTATCCTCCGTCAACCTATACCCTTCGCACGAGTACAACCCGAGCAAAATCTTCGACTGAGTCACCGCGTTTGGACTCAGTGCCACGCCCTTGAACCCCTTTCCTTCCATTATCTTCCGCCACTTCTCCAGCCTCTCGTGCCGCTCAAATCTCTCCGGGCCCTCGCACGATACGATGTTCCGTATCTCCGGCGCGAAAATGTACTGCTCCACCTTTGCCCGCTGTGCCGAATCCGCCGGAAACGTTGCGTCCAGCGAGTCGAAGATCGCCGAGTAGTAGTGCAACGCCTCGAGAAACCGGCCCAGAAAGTAGGGTCCGTTGTGGCTCGCCTCTTGCTCCACCAGGGTCACTATGTTCGGTGCCTGGTCGCGTATCATGGTGAGAAGGTTCCCCAGATGATTCCCGGGGACGCGATGGAGGCGGTTGACTGCATTTACAGCGAGAGCCTCCCCCACACGGCGGTGCAGCATGTGGGGTTTGAGATCCTCGAGCTGTTCTCCGACGGCGTGGAATTCAAAGGGGATGCGCAGGGAGTGGGCGAGCTCGGTAAGGCAGCGGCCGGTTTCGCGGACGGCGTCGAGAGAGGGACCAACTCCGGTAATGCGGAGGAAGGGAGCGGTGGTGGGGCGGGCGGCGAGGGCCTGCATGAAGGCGGGCCATTGGTAGCCCTGGAGGATGTCGAGGTCGATGACGTGAACACGCTCCTCGGTCTCGAAGGCTTCGAAGATGGCCTGGTTGGCGGTGAAATGGGCGAACTTGACGTAAGGGCAGGCCTGGTACACGATCTGGTAGATTTTGAGGACTTCCATGGAATTTGAGGGGCTGAGGGATTTGGAGGGTTTCGGGCTGAGGGTGGCATTGAGCCTGGCGCTGAGCGAATCGGTGAAGCATGCCGCCACGCGCTGCATGGAGTCGCCTAAGGGAGTGACGACTCGGTTGAGGTGGTGGAGGTACCTTCTTGCTAACATGTATTCCTCTTTCGCCACAGCCTCTGCGCAGGCCAGAAGCAGGTGCACCAGTTGAAGGCCGCTGTCTTGCTCCTGTAACGTTGATATCCCAAAAGAAGAAGAGCGTCACAATCCACTTGTTTTCCAACACATGATCAGTTTTGATGAAGTGGGGGTGAGGGAAGATTTTGTTACCTGCTCGATTCCGATTGGAATAGGCACCATGAGACTGTCTTGCTGGCGTTGTTGTTGTTGATGCAGTGCTTGCTGCTTTTGCCGTTTCTCTTGGTAGCGTTCTTGTTGTAGAGCCTGTGAGAGGGAAGCACTAGCCATGGACCCCATATGATGATAGATGTCACTCTCTTGGTACAGTTGAGAAGAGCCACCACATTCTTCATCGACTGAACCGTGGTACCTTGAGGAATCGGGCAGTGTTAAGGTATCCAATATGGATGAAGGGATTTGAGTAGACAAGTCAAAGCATTCAGATGAAGTTGCAATGTCAGAAGACACCTTGGTTGATGAATAGCCTTGATAGTCTTCCAAGAACTCTTCTATTGCTGGAAGGGAAAGGTTTTCAACATGCTGCATGTACTGATTGTTTGGTGAGTTGAAGACCCTGTGAAGAGGGCTAAGTCCTTTCCCTTTGTGGCTGCTGTTGAAGGCTCCAACATGGGAAGATGAAAACTTTGGTGGGGAACACCCTGAGAGACTCTGACCTTGCATTCCATGAGCATAGTTGTAGCTGCAATTGTAAGAAGAGAGTTGCGGAGAGGGAACGTTCCTGACTGGGGAAGAGATCATGAAATCAGCATCTAGTTGGTCAGCGAAAAAGGATTCCCACATTGAACTATCTGGTGACTGAACTTCTACATCTCCATCCAAGTCAAATTTTAGTGAAGGAAGGTTTAAGCTTGGTGGGGTTAGGCCAGTTTGGTCAAGATCACCAGATGATTGAGTGGCATTTTTCTTTGACTCATTTGAAGATGTGGCTTGGAGTTTGGTTCTAGAGTTGTTCTCACTCTTTAGGGTTCCACAAAGTGAATTGATCATTTTCTTCACCTCCCTCCCAATTGTTTCAGTATCTAGGATTCTCACAACGAAAACTATAATTATTTGAAACTACCCCTTTTGCTTTTTCTATTTGTGTCTAAATGGTATGAGGTAGTAGCTATAGAGAATGGATGGTTTATGGAAAGAGCGAAGTCTCAAATTTCTTCCTTCTTATTGAGAGAAATAGGGCAGAAAAGACAACACCGAATACCAATAATTTGTGATTGGAGGTTTGTCTTTGGTGGATTTTCAGAGGCCTAATTTTTGTCATTTTTGCCAACCTTTATAAATGTTTACCACAAGGCTTTGGAATACTTGTGATTACCGTAGAAGACAAATTCTTCGGAGGGCCCCACTTTCTTTGGGCCGGCCCATATATCTACAAGGTTCCTTTTATACTCACCTGCACAATCATTGGAAGCATCGGTTCATAATCTTATAAAAACATAAAACAAAGACCTATCATAAACAACAAGGTTACCTTTACAATTAAATAAAACTATAGCATAGCAGTAATAAGTAATATCTTCATACTATTCATTATTTTATTCAAATAGTTAAAAACTATTTTATAATTTAAATATTATAATCTTATTTGTTTTACGTAGTAACTTTATTATCTACACTGGCTTTCATATAAGTTATCAATCGGATTTTTCAACACAGTTTTTAACAAAAGCAGTGCATGTTGTATATGAATAAAAGAATAAGCAGTTAAATGCTATATTCATAGGATTATATACTTTGATTACTTTAATTTGAAATATTTTAGAATAGTATATGTTTTTTAGATTAGAAATTTAACATTTTATCTCAAAATCTTTGTAGTTTTAAATTACCGTATCTTTTTTTTATATTCTCTCTTTAAGTCGGTTTTTATATGAAAATTTTCAAACAAGATTTAAACCGAAACAAAGTTAACATTCATACTTTTATGTTGATGTCAAGAGTGATGCTCCTCCACCACCCCCGTCTTCTTTCTACACCTCTCCAATTTTTTTTAAATTCTAAATTTACCCTTTTTATTTTTTACTTTTACCAATTTTACTTTTTAATTTTTAAAATCCTAATCTCGATCCCCTCTCATTTTCACTTTCTCTTTCACTCTCAACCGCAAACCCCCATCCTCCATTGTCACTTTCACTTTCTCTCTTTCTCTTAATTTCCACTTCCGTTAACACAAAATTTGACAGGAAGAGAAGAAGATAAACTGAACTAACTATTTTTTCTTTTATTTACTTTTTATTTTGTACTCAACAAACATATTTCTCTTTCATTGCACCATTGTAAGCACAAATGTAATTTTAAGCATAGATTTTCAAGTTTGGTTATTTAAAGACAAAGAAGTGGAGAAGAAATTTTTAGCAGATTATATTATGGAATCATAATATTTCAAAATTCATCAGAAGTTATAAATGTTTTAAATTTATACCATGCAGAATTTTCTTTTTCTGTCAAATTTTGTGTTAACGGGAGTGTGAATTAAGAGAAAGAGAAAAAGTGACACTAGAGGGTGGAGACTTGCTGCTGAGAGTGAAAGGGAAAGTGAAAATGAAAGGGATTGAGATTAGGGTTTTAGAAAATAAAAAGTAAAATTGGTAAAAGTAAAAAGTAAAAAGGATAAATTTAGAATTTAAAAAAAATTGGGAAGGTGGAGGGAGAAGATGGGGTGGTGGAAGGAGTATCACTCTTATGTCAATTAGGATTTTTGTTTATTGATGTTGATAGGAGTGTTGTTTTATCTAAATTATTATATTATTGTTTTAAATCACTATTTTTTTTGTTCAATATTGATTTGAATTTTATTGTCTACTTTTGATGGACGTGAACTTGATTATTTTGATTGATATTTTTTTTGTACTTTTTGTCCTTTTTTTTTACAATGCTTAAATAAATGTTATTCTCCATCAATTATTTGTTTGTATTTTTTAAAAAATTGTTTGAAAATTTTTAGTCAATTATAACTTAGGATTTTTGACACTCACATAACATTTTACATTTGGTGATAAATGAAATATTTTCAATAAATTGTAATAGACTTATCTAAATAAAATATTTAAATAATAAAATAATTAAAAAAACTACCAATTTAAATTTAATGAACTTGCCTCGAGTGAGAGAATGATTTTGTTCAAAACACTAGAAGAATCCTACATTGATTACATAGAATGGGTTTCAAAGAAGTCGAGTGTATTTAAAAATCAAGTTTATCTAGTTGTATGGTTTGGGAACAATGTATTTTTATTATTTTATTTGATTTTTTGCACAATTTTGTACACATGCATGGTCAGATTTCTTCTTCACTCTTTTGCTTTTTATTTTCGTTAAGCTTGGAAGGAAAGGAACTCTAAAGCAAGTTTACTCATTGTTTGAAAACGTGACTTTGGTCACTGTTAAAGCCTAGAGTGGGCACGTCTTTAGACCAATTAGTTTTTCTAGAGAGAGTTACTTCTCTTTCTTTTTGTTTAAGTTAGGGACATCGTGGGTACTTTAGTACCCTTCGAAACATAGATTTTCATCCTTAAATGATATGGTTATTTTAGGGAGGAAAGGGTTAAGAAAGAAAATTTTGGATCAATTATTATGTTGAATATCACGAGTAATTAGGAGCACATTTTGGGCCAGTTTTGGGAGTGTGGTTAGAGGATATTTCTAGGTTATATTTAGGGTAAACATAAGGGAGTTTAGACATAGTGACAAAGTGAGAAAAGGATGCAACTCTAAGCTACTTTCCAAGGCAACCAGAGTGAGTGTGCAAGTGAGAACCAAAGTAGTGTCGAGGAGCCACGACTGCTCTCACGAGGGAGTGAGCGTTTTGGGCTTTGCTAGGAACCCTAGAACATTCTAAAATCTCTAGAAACCAGGTAAAGGGAGATGACTTTGCTTGTTGTTGGGCATGATGTTCAATGATGTTTATGGTATTATATGCATTTGGGTTTGAGGTATACTTGGCTTCTCTTGAGTGTGACGATGGGTTGTAGGAACAATGACCACCATTTTAAGTATGAGATTGGGTGGGTGATTCTGTAGAGGTGCAATTTTGTTTCCATTTGTGTCTCGAATGTTTTCTTATTAATGGTCATGTGATGATTTTGCCAAGATGTGATAAGTCTTTGATAGGTTGTATAATAAGCATATGTCTAGTTTTCGGTTGCTGGCTAGTGAATAGGTTTGATGGAGGTTAAAACTGTTAGTTAGGAAGGTTGTTGCTAGAAGGTGCGGTGCAAATCAACAAGGGTGTTGTTTGATTTGTCTAGCATGGTGATTGTGTGAGATGTAGGAATATAAGGGGACATGTGTGTTAGAGTAGAGTTACTTGAATGGGTTAGTTTCCTTACTTCTGGCCATACATAGTTAGCCTCGTGGGTAGGGAAGGAATAGTAGGAACCGTAGATGTGAAGAAGGACAGAGAGAAAGGTCAAGTGAAGCTCATGGAATCTGGAGAGAGAGAAAAAAAGATAAAGAGTAGAATTAGAGTGGTAAGGTGGTGTGTACATGACTTTTAAATGATGTAAGGAAGGGATGCCTTTGTTTTGCATAGGATTCACATTGATTCATGTCATGTAGCTTTAGGATTACTATTTGGGTTGAGTGAAAGGGACCCACGTTGATTCACATCGTGTTTAGTTTTGTCGTTTTAAAACTAATTATTTGGATTGGTTAATGCATATTATTTAAAATGTATATGGAATTGTGATGTAAATATAAGTTATATATTATCCTTGTATTTTTGGGTGCGAACAACGTCGCGGTGGCTGGCGAAGGCAGCGGTGATGCATTGCAAGGGGTACCGATGACGACAGTAGTGACGCGTTGTGAGAGGTATCAACGACGCCAGTAGAGGGAATCGTCGTCCCAATCTTGTGATATATGGGTTTCTCGTTTTGGGTTCTGATTCTTGCGATCTGGGTTTGTTTGGGGATTTGGGTTGTGAATTGGTTGCCCTGATGTCTTCTCTAAAGTTTTGGTAATGCAATTTTGAGATTAGTGTTCCAGAATTAGGAAATTAGGGATTCTCTAATGTAATTGGAATGGAAATGAATGAAATTAGGGTTTTCTGATCTTATTTCTGTTTTAGCAATTTGCAAATGTGGAGTTTCGTTTTCGAATTGGGGGTGGTTCTGAGTTCACATTTTGGGTTTTCCTTTTGATTCACGTTGGAGGGTTCTTTCTCGCGGTTCTAGGTTTCCATGGTGGTTATTGGTGGTTACACGTGGCGTCAATGTGCACTGGTGGGTGTCGTCATGGGTGTTGCAGTGGCTGGCCATGGAGTCCATCATGGGCTTGACTTAGGTTGGGGTGTTTTTGAACTGGGCTGGACTAATTGGGCCGTAAGAACTATTGTTGGGCAGTTTTGAGATTGCAATTGCAGAGACCAAAAAATAATAATAAGAATAAGACAAAGAGAATTCAAAATAAAAACTTATGTCTTTAAAATTAAAATAATGGAAAAAATAGAATTAATTAAAAATGAAATTGGAAATAAATAAAATTAATTGGGTTTAAAAAAGGTAATTAATGAGGTTATAATGATTAATTAGATTAATAAATGATTTATTATTCTTTTTGGTTTGATAATTGAATTATATTTATTCATTTATTTTGTAACCTATTGTTGGAGAGAAACCTATGAGGGGTTCATATTGAGCACATTGGGTTTTGAGTGAGACTTTTGATAATGATGAATAAATAAGGTTAGGTAGGGAATGAGAAGGTATGGAATGAGAATAGTTGTTGTGTTTAGGAATATTATGAACTTTGATTAATGATTGGAATGGATGAGTGTTGGAGTTGTACTAGAACGTGTGGTTGATCGATGAGCATGAGACATGAGAGAATGCGTCTACTTGTTGTACCTAATAAATCTTGAGACTATCTATCGTGTGATACGGGATAACGACCCTCTTTGGCCTTGTGTGCAAAAAGAGTGGATGTTCAAGTGTTAAACCTTCTTTGTATAGGGGGGACGCTGTTTCGCCTAGTCCTTATGTTGCAGGGAAACATGTCTTTAGCCAAGATGGAGGGACGACTCGAGCTGACTTATAGGGGAGGCTACAGGTGGCCTGTAGGGGAGGCTATAGGTGTGGTGAGGTAGAGTACAAGAGTATGACGAATTCTTTCATGATGAAGTTCATAGATTGGTGATGTTCATGATGAGGATGAGGAGAGTCTTGATGGAAGTACATGTGTTGATGATTCGTGATAACGATGTGTTTGGAGACAGTATTAATAAAGATAGCATTGATGGAATAGTTATGGTATGATTGTTGAGGGTGTTGGTGTCGATCATTGATAACCTTTTGGCAAGTGTACCAAATCGTTTCAAGTAATAAAGAGTAAGTTCAGAGTATCGTTCTCCCAAGGGAATTGTGTTACATTATCTAATGAAAATTATTTACCAAAATCAATTTAGTAACGATGGAAATTTTGATTCATGTCAAATAATATACTGAAATTAACAAAATATTAAAATTTGAAATTAAAATTTTAAAGTAAGCTTCGTTGGAATTGTGTTTTATGAATCATATGAAGATAAAATTATGTTCAATATTTCATTATTTCATTCAAACATTCACATCAAGGCATACTAGTCCTAATCCCTTAGCAACTAGTTCTAAATTAATATATCAAAGTGTTAATCCCTTAGTCAATTTAACATACAATTTGCATTAAGTCCGATGCTAAGAATGACTAAGTTATTGAATCTATCCCTAGATCTCAAATCACTTAGGTGCTCTATCTATGTCCATGTTCAAAGTTACTTTCCAGTAATCAGAGATATTTAAATAACATTATATTTTCATACAATGATAATAATAAATTCAAGAAAGAGCATATGAACGAACAACGATATATTGAACAAGAAAATTACATCATAGTGAGTTCATTACATCCAATTCCAACGAAAGAGAAATCTAGCAACTTATAGTCATCTAGAACGTACGCATTTGAAGCAATCCCTTACAACAATGGTGTCTTGATGCCTTGGAGTAGTCTCCTGAAGTCTGCAATTTTTTACGCTTCTTTGTTCTCTGTCAGAAGTTACCAACTTTTTGTTTATTTCTCACTTTAAAAGCCAATTGAAAGTAACTATCTCACTAATTCGTTAAGCGCACAACTATTCATGTACTAAGCGAATATTCAACTGCATATCTTTAATTGTCCTTTATTTGCTTAGTGAATTGTGCTGGTGTGATGAACGAATAAAACTCTTTTTAGCTGAGCGATTTAATGCTGACTTAGCGAGAAACATCTACCAACACTCCCTTTTGATGTATAAATTTCTATACAATTTACTACACACTTTCCTACTTCGTATTACAACTTTTGCTACGAGGAAACACATTATTTCATGAATAAATACAAATTTGAGCTAATTAATAAGTCTAAAAACATGTATTTTTCATACTTATCAATCATGATGTAGGAATGATTAAGTTAGTAAGAATAACATCGTAAGTGAATGTTCGTTATTAAGTTGTGCTTGCTTGTTATGTATTATTGTGTTGTTATTGGTCGTGCTATGGTAGCTTACCCATATTTGTTTGTGTTGTGGTTGTGTGTGTTTTGCGATGATTTGTATGATCTTTGGTTTTACAAGAGCAGATGATGTTGCAGATACTCCAAAGGCATGATAGAGACGTGAGAATGGGAGCAGCTTTGGTTTATTTAAAGTTTTTGAGTTATATATTTTAGAAATAATGTAAATGGACTAATTTTATTTCTTGGTTATTTTATTAATTTTAAAACTTTGTAATTGGATTATATTTTTGTTAAAGTCGGGATTTGATTTTAATTCTACACGTTTAAAATGTCAAAATTTTTAATTAGTACCGTTTTTTGTATTAAAAGGATTTTGAAACATTTTATTTTAAATACGATTTGTGACACCCTGAAATTGGAGCATTGCATTTTTTTTATCAAAGTCAGGTTTTTGGGAAAAAAAAATGTTTTGAAGATTGTGGAGAGTGAGTTAATCTAGTTTATGATATTTAACGCGGATTGTTGTGATATCTTGTGTTGTGTTTGATATATAATTAATTGCTCACACACAGTTTGGTTTCATACTTAACATGAATAATTTGGTTTCATACTTAACATGAATGTTAACCCTTCCATATATCAAGTCTTTTAAGGTTAAGTGATGTCTAGTGTGTATTTATGTTATTTGGTGTTTTCGAGAAAGAATCAATACAGAAATAAGCTTAAAAATGAAAATTGACTTATGGTTATTGTAAGAAGCTAATGTTTAATGATACTAGGACAAAGCCTATGAATAAAAGAGTTATACAAAGTTGAGATTCTGTACTCTTGATATGGTGCATATATGCTTCAAAACAAAAAACAAAAAGCTTTAAAACTCAAACAACTACTCACCTTCGAGTTTCACATTATAATAATCTTCACTTAAGCTAAATGGCTTATAAAAATCCGTCTTAACACCTCCTTTGTAAATAGCAACAACCACAAACCACAATTTTCAAAGTAATTGTGCAACAACAGCCTTCGTCGTCATTGAATAGAAGAGAAAAGTGGAAATTTTCACATTTATGCGAGTGTAGGAAAGAAATATAGGATGCAAAAAGCAACTACCTAACAAAATTGGGAGGAGTATGGGCTACCATACAAAGCCCGTGTAAGAGCCCTTTAGAATTGAATCACTATCACATATCCACCCATAGACCTTTATTTACAATAATAAATCTTTCAAAGGATCAAACTTTTTCTGGGGAGCTTTCTAGATAAAGCATTTAAGTTTGAAATTTTATATTTTCAACACAGATAATATTTTAATTTTTTTCGAAAATGTTATTTTGTAACGAACACTTATTTTGAGATCTTTGAAATGAATAATTCAAAATTTTTAATTATGCATTTTAAATTATTTTGTAACATTTTTATTGAATAGTAATATTATGCTTGCATTTGCATCAAGTCCATTCCTATTATTACTGAATCAAAGTTTGCCCTCTTTTATTTCATTATTTAAACAAATATTACTCTTGGTTAATTAAATAACGTTGAGTAAGTACTCAAATTAATCCAAAACCATTCTTGTCCTAACTAATAGGTTCTTGTCTTGAAACTTTATGCAATTAAATTCTTGATTGTTCATTTCATTTGTATTTGTATACCAGTCTTTCTCTTAATGGAAAGTTAATAACAATAAAATGATTGTTGATATGACCTTGCTTTTTCTCTTCTTTTTTAGTATTGTTAATTTGGTGCATTGCTTTGATACCATGTAACTAAAAGTAGGGATTATAGAATTTAAAATGATACTTTGACACATCTAATATACTCTGAAGGAAGGTGTTTCTCACTATTTAGAGAATGAACGTCCAGCTCCATGGGTAGGAAATGAATATTTATTTGCATAATAATACTTCTTGATAACTCCCACATCATCCAAAAAGGTCCCTCTAAAATATAAATGCTTTCTAAATCCTCTAAAGTTTAAACATTTTTTAGTACTTGTAAGTGTTCTCATATGAAAACCTCGTATCAACATTTTATTTGTTATGATCACTTACTAATTTTTAAAAAGTATGTTTAAACATTAGAAGAACAAAAATAATGCAAAATATTTGTGGAGGATGTATTTAATAAATTTGAAATCTTACATACTCAAAATGTATTTAACTCATTTGATATTATGATATAGACTGCTCCTAGTTGATATACCAAACATCTATGCTATGGAACATGAGAAAATCATCACTAACAAGCATTGCTACCCAGGAACGCCCTCCAACAACACTCAACTATGATGGGGTTGGGACTGTTATACATATTATTGACTTCCCAGTCATGCATATCCATGTCCTTTGGATATCCCACCAAGCAACTAATGCAATATCAGAAGCTTAACTCTTCACTGTTATGATGTCGATGATGATGGCTTCTCACAAAATTGAACATGCACATATATGTTTTCTGGGCAGCTCATCAACTTTTTTCTCTGTTTGTGCCATCAAAAAGAAAATTTTCAACATTTTTGGGTCATAATATTTGGTCCTAGTTAACTTTAGAACATTGCCTAAGTACCTTGTACCTATATGGAACTGCTCTTTGAGGTATATATGTATGATTGTAGAAAACAGTAACACAATATATACCAGAATGAAATATACCTGTTTTTGCTTTAAGCAAAGGTGGCTGGACCACAACATGCATGGTGATAATAACTCCTTTGGGAAGCTCGCCTAAAGGTACTCTACACTGGCCAACCGTTCTGTTGTTCTCCAAAATTCTGCCAGCACTTATCAGTTTTATATCATTTGCTGACTTTGGTATAATTTTCTTGTCTAAGGACAACCAATACAAATTTTAATAAGTGGTTAGAAACAAAACAACTAAATAAGGGAGGAGAATATAACACCAAAACAATAGGAACTCAGGGATAAATGAAATATAAGAGACTAGATGAGAGCCTAACTGAAATTGCTGTCCAATTGATAGTTAATAGAAGAACCAGAAAATTACAATCAATCTCCTGATTATATAGCCAAACCAAACTACCCATCCTAATTCTAGTGAGATCAAAAAATATTTTCACAATGATCTGATCTCTTTTTCCTACATTTTACCCTTTTTCTCCCCTTCCTCCTCCCCTTACACTTAACTGTTCTCTCTCTACCTTATATGTAACATAATAAATCTGTCCAGATTTGGATACAGATCACCTAATTATGTAATTTTTTTCAAGCCATTCATTGTTTTCCTTTTCTTTTTTTCATTTTTCAATTTTTTATCCCCTCCAAATTATTACTAAACTTAATTTAATTTATGTAAAGTTTGTTAATGAAAATATAAATAAATAAAAATATTAGATTTATATTTTAAAAAGTTTTAATTATTAAAAAGTCAAAAAATATCTCAGATGATTCGCAAATTATATATAATATTAATAAAAAAATAAATATTAATTACAAAATTTTTAACTTATAAATACTTTTGTTTAATTTTAGATTAAAAAATGTAAGTATTCATCACAATCAATTATTTAAAAACAAGTAAAATAATAAATTAAGTGGTTTTTAGACCATGTTCAAGAAGATATAGAGAACTATTTAATAAAACTAGAATCTCAAAAAAGTTCAAACAAAAAAAGATACTATAGATAAACATCAAAACATAAGAATGCAACAAAGTAATATAAATATCACAAAACGTGTCAAAAAGATTCGAGGACAGGTTCAATTTAAAAGTGCTCCGCATAAGCTTTTCAAAAGCTCCTCCTACTAGCTTTTCTAAAAGCACTTTATTAGTTGTTCTAAAACAAAGCAACTTACTTTTTTAAGAGCTTTTACCTAAAGAGTTAAATTTTAGCCTTTTAAGTAGAAAAAAAATAAAAAATAAATCGGGTCAAAGTTACCTAAGACTAATTGTGTAAGAAGGATAACGGGGAATCCAGCAAGTTTAATAAGATGTGAACTAGCAAATGTCTTGGAGGTAATTTGAGGATCATGTTATGCCACAAATCAGCCATTTTAAGTATCCAGGATCAATCAAACAAACTAACGGAGAGATTGATTGGGATGCCACATATAGGATTCAAGCTAAACAGATGAAATGGAAAAACTCCAAGTACAATATATAATTGCAAAGGGCATATCAAACTCAGGAAACTTTTTGCAAACAGTCATCATGCTCTATGGGAGTGGTTCTTGGTTTAGGAAGGACCGCCAGCCACAAACAAGAAAACAAGTATTGCAGAGATCCAAATGTAGAGGTGTATAGTGGACATACAAGAAATGATAAGATTAGGAACATGGATCTAAGACAAATTTAGAGTAGATCCAACTGAGAATATGTGAAGTGAATGAACATAAATGTAATTGCATTCAAATTCAAAGTAGATAGTACATAAAGGCATTGAGAATGCGGGGTGGCTGGCAAATGCATGTGCGGCCAAGATTTGGTGGGAAAAAACTGGTAAGAAAGAGATATTTGCCAACCGTGAATAGAGGCCAGAGTCGTCCCCCTATTAGGCAGCTACGTCATGGATTTGGCAGCTGCTATTGACAACTCTGGTTTTGATACAAGATTGTAATTAATGTTAAGATAAAAAATAAAAAAACCACAGGCACTCGTATATATAATAAACTACAAAAGTCATGATGAAGAGAAAACAAGGAGGAAAAAGACGATCTCGGTAGCCAGTGATCACTATACCCATTAACAAACCTTAACTCAATCACTTGATCACAACCAAAAATAGTCAAGACACATTTTCTCCCTGTATTTACAAACTAACAGTTCCAGACAACATTCTAGCATCTCGAGGTGTGGACGAGGTTTATGATAATAAGTGTAAACAAACATGTGACCATTTCTTTAGTTCACTGTTTGCAAATCCAACCCCACAATTCAAATGTACATGCCTACACATGAGGGTTTTAAAAACTCAACACGTGAGGCATTTAAAAAAAACTCATATCAAGTTGTTTACAGCCTAATAACTATTTATGGTGCCAAGGTTTAAAAAAACAAATTCTACAACATTTCAGCCAGAGTGAAGGTTTTGAGGCTCTCCATCCACAACCGCAATTGCAGCTGCACAAGGATTGCAAGAAAACCACAACCGCAATTTAAAAAACCTTGACCAGTACTTCCCATAACCCAAAAATTCAAAACCCAAAATGAAAGAGCTTTCTACGTCTTTCATCACAGCATCACATTCCCTAATTTTTAAAACCAGCATGAAACAAAGAATCCACTTCACCCAAATCTTCTCCCATTCAAAGCAAAAAACATTTTTTTTTCAAAGCAAGTCCTTCCACACACAGAGAACTCCAAAACTAACGACCCAATTCAGGAACAAAGAACACACCTCTTAGAAAACAGAATCAAGCAACACAACACTTCCAACAACTTCACCAACACGGCGTTTTCAAAAGAAAAACAAAAAATAACATAACAACAGCCCTGTTTGCACAACAAAAGAAAAACGCACGGGAAGCTCGCAGCAAAAGCGCAGAGCCACTGACTTCACGAACGTTCAATAACTCGGAAGCAAAGCCTTAGTAGTAGGTTAATTGAAGGCAACACCATCGTCGGAATTAAACTAAACAACAAAGTAAAATTGACGATGAAAAACGAAGAGAAGTTAACCTTTGGGCCAATCTGCAAAAATCCGGTCCTTGAGCACGGATACGGTGGAAGCAGGGGAGTAACGGAAGGGTCCCATATCGGATCCATCGTAGAGACGGAACTTGAGCTCAACTACTTCTTCCTCTGGCATCTCTCACTCCCAATTCCAATCACTGATAATAATTTCAATAATATGCTTCTTTGGAAACAGAATAAGAATAAGCTTCAAATAGATTCAGGGAATTCATACAATAAGAAGCAAAAGAAAAATTGCCAACGTCACACCAAACCCTATCCCCCGATTTTCACGCTCTCTCTCTCTCTCTCTCTCTCTCACCCCTTTTCTTTCTTTTGCCATATGTATTCATACCAATTTTTGTATATATTTTCTCATTCTCTCTTTGTGCAATGGAGTAATCACACTAACTTTCTTTCATTATTTCTTTATTATCTTTTCCTTGCATTTATAAGATACAAATTAAAAATGCTGTTATATACTTTTATAATATATGTGTGTGTATATATATACATACACATACACGATCTTATTGTTTATAAATATATAAAATATTATTTTAATAAAAATGCAAATATATACTTTATTTTTAAATTTGACAATATTTATGTGATTAAAAAACATAAAACATTTTTATGCTGTGAGTTACCTAAAATTAATTTTAATTCTATATATGATTATTTAATATATAAATTATAAACTGTTTTTTAAATATAACACGTCATTTTGATTTTAGTCTTTATTTTAAAATTTGATTTTCGTATATCCGTATCCTTGTAAAATACATTGATTTGGTTTTTAATATTCAGCCTCCCTTTAACCATTTTTTTTTAAATTAGAGGAATAAGTTTATCTTTTTTTATTTTCCTTTAACCATTTTTAAAAAAATTAAAGGAGTGAGTTTATATTTTTTATCATTTTGTTTTCTGTTTTATTTTCCTTTATTTTTCTTTTACCTATTCTCTGCCACCTTTTTTTTCTCTTCTCACCTCCATCTTCATCTTCGTCTTTTTATTTTCAATTGCTCCACGCTCATCCTGTCCAAACTCATCTAACTCTCTAGAATGCAACTCCTTCAAAATGAATAATAAAATATTGAAACTTACATTTCTATTGTTTTGAAAGGATGATGATGTTTCTATTGTATAAATAATATATAATATGTAGGAATACATAAAATAGATAAATAGTCAATTTAGTATGAATATTAATTATATTTTATTTTTAATGCAATAAAAGAATTTAATATATGTGTGTTTAATAAAAAAAAATATTAATGTATAATAAACTTTTAAAGAGTT
Source organism: Vigna umbellata (assembly GCF_029865625.1). Lineage (NCBI taxonomy): Eukaryota > Viridiplantae > Streptophyta > Magnoliopsida > Fabales > Fabaceae > Vigna > Vigna umbellata. Next base: position 15,233,797 of record NC_142169.1, on the reverse strand, counting down.
ATAGAGAATTTTAAATTTGTACATAAAAGGTAAAAGGTAATTTTGTTTCTAAATTAATTATATATTAACATTAATTTTTTGATAAATAAATATGACATATATAACAATTATTAAATATCAAACACATATTCAATTCTTCAAAATTAATGAAACTAAAATTCTGTACTAAAATTATATATTATTTAATATACTAGAAATGAAATATATAAATAATGAAAAAATTACTCTAACAAACTTTTTTAAAAACTAATGAAAAAAGAGCAGGAAGAGATTAAAAAAGGTTAAAAACAAGTATCCATTTTTAATTTTAATAATTAGGGATATACTTTTTTTAGTAAAATTCATAAGATAAGCATTTTTAGTTTTATTTTTGATTTAATAAAAGAAGAAGCAAATGAAAGGGTGAAAATTTAAAGAAAACATTGATGGAATGAGAGAAAGTGAGAAAATGGATGATGGGAGGAAGGATGGAGATGTTGGAGGAGGGAAAGGAAGACAAGAAATTAACGGAGAAGATATATAGAAGTTGGTGAACTGGAAGTGCTCAAAAATTGAACATGGAATTTGGATGATCAGCATGGGGAGATGTTGAATAAGACATGTCACACCTTCAGGAACGAATCAATCTTTAAAATAACAACTAAAATAAAAATTGCACAAAAACATAATTAATTATATATTACTATTTTATTATAATCTCTTTTGGTTTTTAAAATGTAATTATTATTTTATAAAATGGACAAATTTGATTTAAATTCATTTTAGAAAAAAGCGAACTAAGAAAAAAAATATTTGATGGTTTATTTTAGGGTTCCGGGTGACTTTTTATAATGATTTTTTATTAATTTAAAATATATCAAAATTCTTATTTTTCTTTAACTTAATTAATGTTATTTTTAAGTTAAATTATGTCATTTGTCTTTATTTTTCTAGAAAAATTTTAAATCGATCTTTTATGTATCTCAATTTAATTTTTATTTTGAAAATTTTGATGTAATTAAATTCTTTCCATTATTATTGTAATAACCACTTTGGATATGTGTCCTGATATTTTTTATCATTTTTAATTTTAAATTAAAAAAACATTATTTGTTATGCCATGTATCAAGCTGATGTCATACAACTTATAAATGGCAGTGTGATGTGATAGTATAATATCATATATCATATTAAATGTTGTTGTTTTACATCTCAATTTGATTTATTTATTTTTATCTTGTCCTAATCCTAATTTTTTTTAAAATAAAGTAATTTCGTCACCCAAATCAAATTTAATTTTTATATTATACAAATATTTTTACTAAAATTAATATTTTTGTTAAATATTTTTAATAATATTAAGTTTATTTATATTTATATTTTACATTGAATTTTATTTAAAATTGTTTTTAAATTTATTGTTTTAAATTGTTATAAAATTATAGTAAAATTTTAAATTTAAATTTAAAATATTATTATTTTTAAACCAATTCAAATATTTGTATAAAAATTATGAATTTTACACTTTAAAAATGCACAATTATTTAAAAGAATTGAAAAAGTTAATAAATTTATTTTATTTTATGAAATGTAGTTGGTAAACAAATTTACCATATTTTTTATTTGAAATTAATTTTGAATCTTTATTTATTAACATTATTTTCTATTAATAACTTTAAAATAATTTTAAATAAAATTTAATATAAAATATAAATTTAAATAAGCTTAATATTGTTAAAAATATTTAATAAAAATATCAATTTTAATAAAATATTTTGTATAATGCAACATCCCAAAAATATAGCATAAAATTATATAAAAGAGTCATCAGAGATATGATAAGATAGAACAATTAAAGGCCAAAATAAAAGTAAAATCTTACCGTTATCTAAAATAACCATAAAATTCAAACTTTATAAGAGTTAGTCTACTACAAATCTATATACAATGTTAATATATCTAGTTTATGTTGCTCTATCACCTCCGTCCAAAGTCTGCTCCAGAGAAACCTCATCTCCCTTTGTTCACACTCACAGGATGATCATTGTAAAGGAACAACATCCCACATACAAAACACAATCACAAATAGAAGGGTAAGCTAGATATAAAAAGAATTCATACATTGATATAACATACACAAAAAAAAATTATAAGTATACCTACAAGATAAACTACTTCAAACATCCTAACATATTAGGACCTAGACTTGACCGTCCGAACTTAGAATGATTGTCGAGCTATGGCGGGTTGTACACTTGTGGTGACCTCTACTACTTTGCAAAGTTATTACCAACGAGTTTCACCCTACCACACTCACAAGGTTAGTAAGTTCTGGGCCTTGAGGAATACTGGAAGCTCCCAAGACTACGACCTCCTGTTACTCCTCACGACATGGATCAATCCTCTCTACATGAGAATGAAAGACCATTAGAATTTTAGGATAACCCCCAAGACTGAGCTTCTGCATTCATTCTAAATAAACTTGAATCTCACCAAGAGATTTCCACATTGAAACTTACATTCATCACTTTGAAGTCACATAACTTTACTTTGATACATAACTCATGACAATAATCAATTATATACCTTAATACGCATTCAAACATAGATCAAAAACTTCATTTAGATCAACTAAGGCAAAGAAGTAAGAGTAAACTAAAACCTGAATCAGTCGATTAGCGCACACCCTCGTTGAGCGACCATAGACTACTTTCGCACAACGACACCGCTCGCTATGTGAATCCACCCCCAACCTATAACCCAACTCGCTGAGCAAATTAAAATACTAGGGGTACCAGACCCCAACCTCTCGCTTGGCGCCCTAATTCGCTATGCGAAAGTCCAGACAGTGGTTCAGACCCCAAACTCACTCGTTGAGCTCACCCATTCGCTAATCGAATTAAATTGACATTGCTCCCAGACCTCAACAATTTGCTCAGCGCACCTTCTCGTTGTGTGAATCTTCAAACAGAGGATCAGCCTCTACAACCACTCACTGAGCGAGTAGAGTCGCTCAACGAGTCTGCATAATCTACAGCACAAAATCTGCAGAATTACGCAACCTACTCCAAATTTACCAAAACCAATTATTTTTCCCAACTTCTAACCCTCATAGATTGTTTGTAGACTTGAACAAGTGTTTCTAAACCTTACTACTATCATTCTAAAGTATTTCCTAAGCAATTCACTCTTCAAAACTTACAAATCTACAACCTATGGACCCAATTCATGTTCTACCACTTTTGACACATTTTTAAGCAATGTAGGGACTCAAACAAGTCACATTTGACTTGCCTAAGTTGTTTCAACAAACCAATTGAGTATCTAACTTCAAATTCTCATTTTCACTACTCTACTTCCACAAAACCAACTCTAAACCACTAAAATGTGATTCTATTCATAACCCGTCAACTCTAATACAGATTTCTAACCTTTTATACACCCAATAGCAAATCAAACATCATCCAATTAAGTTATTTATCAAAACCATAAAGATTCATTCATAACAATCAAATTGTACACATTATAACTTACTAAAAACCTCAATTTATTTCAATTAATGCAATAAACTTAGAATTAACGTACATACTTGCTAAATCACTAAATTAAAACAATAATCTAGCTTCCCTTACCTTAGAGAAACGTTGCACAGCTCTAGAAAACCTTGATCGATGCTTGCACTGCAAGGAAATTCTAGAAAAACCTACAAATAACCGATTGGTGATAGGAAACCAACCTTAGAACCTAAATTGAGCTACGAGTCAAGAAAGAGAGATACAATTCTCATGCAAAGACATAAAATTTGCATAATCACATATTTAGGGAAAACCTAGAAAAGAGGAACGAAACTTACCGGTTCAAATCAAGAAATTGATCGGTAGGAATTATAGCCCTCAACGCCAGGATCGCCTAGACACTTCCTGATCGTCGAACAGATACTCCAAGAGTGAGAAAAGTTAGATAGATGTGAGAGAAAGATAAGAGAATAATGTTTTAGAAAGATAGAAGTACTTTAGATAATGAACCGAGTCTTAGAAAATTTTATTTATATTATAAGATTATTTTATAATAAAATACTCGGTCTCATTATTTTAATATACCTATCTACTCTAATACTCTATTTTTTAGGTTTTTACATATAACATTTATATAAAAATTAAATTTGGTTTCGATTTAGAAAAGAACCAAATTATTTAATTTTAAATTAAATTATGACTAAATTAAAATAAAATAAAAATACAAGTACTAAATTAAGACTAAGAAAATGATACCTTAACATGAGAGAACTTGTGACGTTATTCTTAACAAATCACATTATCAATGTCACGTGACACGATATCAGTTTAACATGTGACAAATTTTTATTTAAAAAAATTAAAAAATTTAAAAAAAATCATGACATGAGATACTTTTTTTAAAATTTTTAATACAATACTAATAAAAAATATATGATTTCATCAAATTTTTCAAGACCTGGACCAAATTAAGAAAAAAGAAACTATTTGATATTTTTCACAAAAAATGAAAATGAATAAGATGATTTAAACTTATTTAGAAAGAAAGAAAAAGATATAACATTCATTTAGATTAAGATTCTTTTAATTTAATATATTTTATTTTATTTAGCTTTTACGAATCTCAAATAAACCTTAATTAAAATAAGAAACGAAAAAGAAAAATGTAAAACAAAAGTCCTCTTTTTAGTTATAAACATTTCTCCAACCGATTGTGGTCAAATTCAACTATGTGGTTTTTATGATTCAGCGAATTGGGACGGCAACCTCCTTGGTCTTCGATTTTTGTCCGCTGAGTTTATTTTCTTCTTTTTATTAAGGAAGAAAAAGTGAGATTTGGCTTTCGAATCTAGTCCTTGTCCTTAACGGAATAAATGAATGAACGAGAGCAACTTGCATTCGGCAATTACTACCAACCAAAGAATCTTTCGTTTTTTTTGTGTGTCTAAACATCACAAACTCAAACAGGTAAAACAATCAAAGCCAGATTTTAGGGTACGTTTGAAGTTCGCAATTGTCTTATAATGATTGGCCGAGTAAAAAGCGATGGAGGGTTCGGTGGTGTGAAAAAAAAAATATGTACGAACAAGAAATCTAGCAAAAGAAATATTTAAATAAGTATGTGTGAATAATTCTGATTGATTTTTGTTAACCGCAGGTAAGAAGGGTGAACAAATAAAGAATGACTTCATGCAACTAAGACAACTCCGTTAAAAATTGATAATAAAGAAGGTTGATTAATTTTTTTTTAGAAAAAAGGATGAATTTGATTATACGAGAAAGTGTCATTAATAATTTTGACTGAGTTAATGAAAAATCACATTATTTTGATAAATCAGTTGATAAAATCAATCAAACAAAAGTAGAGTTTAGAAAAATATCAAAGAGTATAGCACACGTCATTTTTACGTTGTAAATTGTATTTGTCTACTGATGGAAATCAAACGTCATGAATTTGTTAGAATTAGTAAATGTTGACAAGGCCTAGCAATAGAAATATTAAGAGTTGTATTCCTTTGAGGAACACATTCCTTTGTAGACTTATATGATTATTGCTAAAAGAAAAAGGTTTATTTGAAAATGAGAATTTGAATAATTTAATGTATGATTGTTCGATCACTCACACACTCGATGATTAACCTTTAGTTAAATGTGTACTATATGATGGTTTAGTCAGTCGTAGACTAGATGATCAATCTTTAGTCAGACATATCAATAAACTATTCTTGTGATTGAGTAGTCGTAGAATTTGACTAAACGAACAATTGACATGGAGATTAATTTTAATGCTTAGCAAATTAGGATAAAGTGTGATTATCACCAATTGGGTCGTAATTAGGTTGTTGTTAAACAAAGACCCACTCTGAAATTTATAAATATAGGTTTGAGGTAAGGAGGTAGGTGATTGTATTTTTACTGCAACATTAAATTGACTTTGACATCAGAGCATCTTCTACAAGTGCTCTTCAACAGTATTAGATGAACAACTACAAGAGACTTAGAGTTAAGGACAACATTTGGATCCTTTGGACTATTACCTAGGCAATGGACGTTGACCTCGATCCTACACCCCAAAATATTTTAACGTCCATCATGGAGCCAAGTATTCAACAACCAGCAAAATGTTACCGCAATGAGGAGCATTGGTGTCTTGAAGATACTATGGTTTTGATGATGCTATAAGATGAAGAACTCGAAGATTTTTGTTGTACTTATTTTAAAAGCATTTTGTAGAATTAATTGTATATGAATTACTTTGTTGATGTAAGAACACTTAGAAGTTTTTCTGTTTAGAGAGTCTTTGCGCAAATAATCGATTATTGGGTGAGATAATCGATTATCATGAGCCTGTTTGGAAAAGAGTTGCTCGCGCAAATAATCGATTATTGCTCAGGATAATTGATTATTCCAGTCTGAGTCAGTATTGCCTAAGTCGCGCAAATAATCGATTATTCCCCAGGATAATCGATTATCACCTTTTTGAAAACCCCATAATGGACACAAATAATCAATTATCACTTATGATAATCGATTATCACTAGCAGTTGGGAGTTGTCTTTTCAGTTTCTGACCCTGCACGAACCTGGGCTTATAAATAGAGGTCTTCACAACTCTTAAAAGAAATCCTTTCATTTTGAGAGTATTAGAGCTTTGTGCCTAAGCGAAGCTCTCTGAGAGTGAAAAGGGATCTATGCCATTTGAGAATATAGTTTGTCTGAAGAAGTTCTCAAGTAATAAAGTTGCTTAAGTCAAGTCTTGTGAATAGTAGAAGCTCGCGATTAGTGTGTCTAAGGTCGGAGCGGTTCTCTTCAAGTTGGCTGAGCAGGTTCTTCCGTTCGTTTGTCAAACGAAAGGGGTTCTCGTTTCTTAATCTTTACTTCATATCTTGTAATATGTACAAACATTATTTTAGTGAAAAAAAAGGTTAATCATTATTCATAGTGATTAACGACTGGACGTAGAATCTTTTGGCTCGAACCAGGATAAAATTTATGTGTTGATTTTCTTGAACTCTACACTCTCTAAACTCTTAGCACATTAATTGTTTGATAAAAGTTCTCTAAGAAAATCATTTTTTTTGAAACCGACTATTTAAACTTGATTTATTGACCGCTACACGCTTTCCGCTATTTTATTCCACTGCGCGACTCTATAACGGTACCGATTGTTCCGACAATTGGTATCGGAGCTTGCTTTGATAGTTTTTCAAATTTTTCGAAAATGAGCGGTCATAACCAAGTTTATGCTGAGGGTGCTTCTATTGAAAGACTCCTTTGTTTACGGGGGAAAATTATGCGTTTTGGGAAATAAGAATGCAAATATTTTTAGAGTCAATTGACAGGGGTATTTGGGAAGTTGTTTTGAATGGTCCTTTTATTCCTACTATAAATTTGAATGGTGTAGTAGAGGAAGAAAAACCATATTTTCAATGGACTGCTGAAGAAAATAAACGAGCCCAATTTGACATAAAAGCTTGCAATATAATATCCTCTACTTTGGTATTAGATGAATTTTGCAGGATTTCAGTGTGCAAAACGGCTCAGGAAATGTGGAAAGTTCTTCGAGTAACCCATGAAGGAACCGAGGATGTGAAGCGTGCTAGGAAAAACACCCTGATACAGGAGTATGAGATGTTCAGGATGCAATAGGGTGAAACCATCGCTGATGTGCAAAAACGCTTCACACATATCGTCAACCATCTTTTTGGTTTAAGTAAGAAATTTGACACTGACGAATTAAATGTTAAAATTCTGAAATCTTTGAACAGGGCGTGGCAGCCAAAGGTTACTGCGATAACTGAGTCTCAGGACTTGACGTCCATGTCTGTGGCTGTGCTTTTTGGAAAGTTGAGAGAGCACGAGCTCGAGTTGAATAGACTGAGTGCTGAGGAAGTCCAAGGAAAGAAGAAAATGTTGGCCTTCAAAATTGCAAATTCAAAAGACAAGTGTTCTGAAAAGGATGAGGAATCAGAAGATGAACACTCAAATGACGAAGATATGATTCACATGTTTAGAAAATTCAACAAGTTCATGAAATCTAAAGGCAAGGAACAAATTAGAAAGGACCGAAAGAAGAAACAAAGATCTTCTTCAAATTGCAGGTGTTATGGTTGTGAAGAAAAAGGGCATGTTAATGCGGATTGTCCAAACATCAAAAAGGATGAAGAAAAGAAGTTTCTCAAGAAGAAAAGAGCTTACATTGCTTGGGAGGATAATGCATCAAGCACTTCTAGTTCAAAGGTCTCCAATGAAGAAGCCAACTTATGCTTGACGGTTAATATTGATGACACTGCAAGCCAAGTAAGTTGCTCTAGCCTTGACACTAGTGAATTTGATGTACAAAAAACTTTTCTTGAATTGCTCGATGAATATGAGAAATTGAATACTGCTCATAAAAATTTGAAAAAGGAATTTAACGAATTACAAATTAAATATGAGAAGACATTAGATGAGGAAGTAAGTTTGAGAAATAAAATTTGCAACTTGGAAATGAAAGAGTCTTCAAATGTTGAACATCCTGTTGAATGTCTTTCTTGTAAGAGTCATATGCTTAATATTGATATTCTTGAAAATCTTCTTGAAGTTGCAACTGGAAATAATAATGTTGAAATACCTATAACTGTTAGAAAGGTTTATAAAAACAAAAGTGTTCTTAAAAGTAAGAACCAAATTAAAAGAACCCGTAGGGTATGGGTTGAAAAAGGAACTGTGTGTTATAGAAACCCAAATGATGTCACAAGTTTTTACTGTATGAAAAAGGGGCACACTTCTAAAAAATGTAGAATTAAACATTTTGATGTTCCAAATGGAAAATATGTTTGGATTCTTGTTATAAAGTAATTTGTCTCTAACCTCAAAGGACCCAAATGAGATTATGGGAACCAAAACTCTATTGTTTTGTTTTGCAGGTTAATTTTTCAAAAGGAAAAGAAGGCTTTATGGTATCCTTAATTTTTAAGAGCTTTGAAAATAATTTATGAATGCTAGATGTGTCTTAGGTTGAAAATTTGGCCTAAAGTTTCATTTTTCAGAAATTAACGTAAATAATCCATTACCAAGGGATGATAATCGATCATCAAGGTCATTTTCACTCTAACGTAAAAATTTGGCTCGCAAATAATCGATTATTTAAAATGATAATCAATTATCTTAAGTTAAAACGTAAAAATTTTTTCTTTTTTTTGGAATCTATTCTTAGTTTTAAGGGGAATATCACTTTTAGGGGTAGCATAAAGATTAGATGTTTGTCTGATTATGATAGAAAAAGGGGGAAATCTATTTTTGATTAACATCTTATGTCTTGTGATAACTGGTACCTATTTAAGGGGGAGATATATAAGTTTGTTTGATATCTTGTAATTTATCTCTGCTTTACTTCAATTACTCTTTTTTTTTTCCTTATAATATTTGAATGACATTTGGTACTCAACAATTTTATAATAAATGAATTGCATAAATTCTTTTGTTGAGGGGAAGGAACATTTGAGGGGGAGTATTTATTTTTACTTTTTGCTTATGATCAAAAAGGGGGAGAAAAATTCCAATTAGTACAATTATTACTAACATGTTTATATGTTTGTAAGTCTAAAATCTATGCCCGAAATTAGAAATGCTTTTAATCAAGAGATTTTTTATCATCACAAAAAATGGGAAGATTGTTACCAGTGAGGAGCATTGGTGTCTTGAAGATATTATGGTTTTGATGATGCTACAAGATGAAGAACTTGAAGATTTTTGTTGTACTTATTTTAAAAGCATTTTGTAGAATTAATTGTATAAGAATTACTTTGTTGATGTAAGAACACTTAGAAGTTTTTTTGTTTAGAGAGCCTTTGCGCAGATAATCGATTATTGGGTGAGATAATCGATTATCGTGAGCCTGTTTGGAAAAGAGTTGCTCGCGCAAATAATCGATTATTGCTCAAGATAATTGATTATTCCAGTCTGAGTCAGTATTGCCTAAGTCGTGCAAATAATCGATTATTCCCCAGGATAATCGATTATCACCTTTTTTAAAACCCCATAATGGATGTCAACACCCAAAAGGAGGAAACGAAAATCAAAACAAAAAAATCCATTCACTCCCAATTCCTCATCATCAACTCATCTTTCATTTGTTCAGCACCTGAAAAACGGAGAACAAGTAACTCACTCGGTTCCTAACCTCAGCCATGTTTCCCATCACATAAATTCATCCCAGCACCCAAAACAGAAAATAGATATCAGAGGGGTATAGAAACAAATTTCCGACAGCAAGCTCTAATTTCAAACGAAGGAGGGCGACTGTAGGAGTTGGGTTGATGTCAGTGTCGTGCAAAAGAGGTCGAGGGTGACTCCACTATTTTCGCTTAGTCACCACTATCAGTGGAGAAAATGCCAGTGGCTGGTTTCGGTGGAAGCAGTGGCCGGCGATGAATGAGAGCGCTTTTCTGTCACGCGCGAAGATAAGAAGAAGAAGTCGAACCTGGTGTTGTGGCCGGCGATGGCCCTAGCTTGGTGGCATCGGTCGCGGCTCGCGATGGTCGCCTCCCTCAGGTGGCGAAGACGCGGCGCGGAGAGAGGAGAAAATCTCTTGCGAAGAGAAGAGAAGGAGAGGGGAAAGCTTGGCGCGACTCGTGGCTTCTGGTCGGGTGGAGGTTTGGACGTGCAGCTGGCGGCGACCGGTGATGCTAGTGGGAATCCTGGCCGGATCGAGGCGCGACGGAGGTGAAACCCCTCCCTGGGTGGTCGGATCGAGGCGCGGCGGAGGTGAAACCCCTCCCTGGGTGGACGGATCGAGGCGCGACATATGACGCGATGGTGGCTGGTCCGGAGTGGTGTCGCCGGCGATGCCGATCTGGCGGAGGCGGCAGTGTGCGTGCAGAGGTGAAGCCATTCATCGAAGTTTTGGGCTGGGAGAAGAAAGACTTGTTTCTCGTGTTTGTAGATGGAAGAATGAAGAAGGTGTGAGTAGACCCCTAATGGGTTTCTGAATGAAGACTCTTTGGACCTAGCGTTGGGCATCCTCTCTTCCTGCCACATGCATAATTCCATCCGCACCCCTACTCAGTTTGGGCTTAAGCCCATCCATTTCTGCCAATAAAAAAAAAGGGGGAAGAAAACAAGAATTGGACCTGACAAGTAAATACTCAATGGCACCCCCAAATTTCATCCTTACACCACCCCTGGCAGATCCAAAGTTGGAGAAGAGGGTTTTGGCCCAAACAAAAGAGTCTCATTTTTTTTCCGCACCCTTGGTATTTATCTCTGTACCGCCATTCTTGTTGGGCTTTTCTCTTGCTTTATTTTTTATGCTTTTGTTCCTTTATTTGATTATTTGGTCTTTATTGTATGTAAAACCCCCTTGTATGATAATCCCACACCCCTTTGTTTTATATCAATTGGACTTATTTGTTTGGTGTTTTTTGCATAAAAATTATAAAAATAAAATAATAAAAAAATGAAAATGAAAAAAGATAAAATTTTAAAATTATAAATATTTTATATAAAAAATAATAATAAATACAAAATATATTTTAAAGGTTTAGGCACATGTGTGATCGCACGCATCGTCCTTGTGCTAAAACCTTTTCTTCTCCTTTACTCAAATAAAATACAAAAATATATTTTAAAGGTCAAGCACATGTGTGATCGCTCGCATCGTCCTTATGCTAGAAACCTTTTCTCTTTCTTTTAGAAAAATACAAAAATACATTTTAAAGGTCAAGCACATGTGTGATCGCTCGCATCGTCCTTGTGCTAGAAACCTTTTTTCTTTCTTTTATAAAAATACAAAAATACATTTTAAAGGTCAAGCACATGTGTGATCGCTCGAATCGTCCTTGTGCTAGAAACCTTTTCTCTTTCTTTTATAAAAATACAAAAATATATTTTAAAGGTCAAGCACATGTGTGATCGCTCGCATCGTCCTTGTGCTAAAAAACCTTTTATCTTTCTTTTATAAAAAAATACAAAAATATATTTCTAAGGTTTAGGCACATGTGTGATTGTTCGCATCGTCCTTGTGCCAAAAATCTTTTCTCCTTCTCACATAAAAATACCAAAATATAAAACATTCACATCTTCAAACAACAATCAACCTTTCACCCAGAACTACGTGATCCTTGATTCTCCATCAAAAGTGGAGATACGTAGGAGCAAGGTTAGCCCTTGTCAGGTTCACTTCCTAAAAATCCAAAATCATTTCAAAACAAAATTTCAAACAATTTCCAAACAAACTTCTCAAACAGTTTCAAAAGAACTACGTAACCCTGATTTCTCATTTTGAATGAGAATACGTAGGAGCAAGGTCAATCCTTGTCGGGCCCAAAAAACTAAAAAATATATTTTGTTTATTTAGAATTTTATTTTAGGGGATAGTTAAACATTTTGAAAATCACATCATATTCGTGCATTTAGTTAAAGGTACTGCCTTAGGGCAGGCGTTGTAGGGTGCTAACACCTTCCCTACGCGTAACCGACTCCCGAACCCAGAATCTGGTTTTCGCGGACCGTGTCTTATCATTTTATGGTTTTTCCGTAGTTTTCTAGAATAAACTATGGTGGCGACTCCAATCTCTTTTTCTAAAACCCGTTTCCTTTTTTTGGATCGTCGTCCCGTCGCGATTCCGGTTGCGACAATGGACACAAATAATCTATTATCACTTATGATAATCGATTATCACTAGCAGTTGGGAGTTGTCTTTTTAGTTTTTGGCCCTGCATGAACCTAGGCTTATAAATAGAGGTCTTCACAACTCTTAAAAAAACTTTTCATTTTGAGAGTATTAGAGCTTTTTGCCTAAGCGAAGCTCTCTGAGAGTGAAAAGGGATCTATGCCATTTGAGAATACAGTTTGTCTGAAGAAGTTCTCAAGTGATAGAGTTGCTTAAGTTAAGTCTTGTGAATAGGAGAAGCTCGCACTAAGTGTGTCTAAGGTGGGAGCGGTTCTCTTCAAGTTGGTTGAGCAGGTTCTTCCGTTCGTTTGTCGAACGAAAGGTGTTGTCGTTTCTTAATCTTTACTTCATATCTTGTAATCTGTACAAACATTATTTTAGTGAAAAAAAAAGTTAATCATTATTCATAGTGATTAACGACTGGACGTAGAATCTTTTGATTCGAATCAGGATAAAATTTCTGTGTTGATTTTCTTGAACTCTACACTCTCTAAACTCTTAGCACATCAACTGTTTGATAAAATTTCTCTAAGAAAATCATTTTTTTGAAACCGACTATTTTAACTTGATTTATTGACCGCTACTCGCTTTCCGCTATTTTATTCCGCTACGTGACTCTATAACGGTACCGATTGTTCCGACACAAAAGACCCTATGGTGACTACTAGGAACATGGTAACTGAAGAATGTAAGAGTCATCCCAACCAAATGGAGATGATGAGAACTTTGCAACAACAAATGAAGGAGATGCAAATGAGGTATGAAGAAGATCATATGACCCTTAAGGATAAGAATGCGATTAAGCACCATGAGAGAGCTGACATTTTATGCCCCGAGCGTCAACACAACAATAACAGTAGCTTCAGCCTGACCCATCCAGGCTTAGAGAAGACTCATGTCGAACAACCCATTAGGGTAGCACGGGAGCAAGCAAGGAGAACTCGTCAATGCAGATGGTGAAGATAATGAACATGGCAAACTTGTTGCCCTTCACGGTGGCCATGATGGAGTCTCTTATGCCTCCACTCCCCTTGATTTTCGAGAAGTATGATGGGTCGGCTAACCTAGGTGAGCACCTAAGAATGTTCGTCAACCATATGGCCTTCTACACTACTAGCAATCAGGTGTGGTGTAGGACATTCTCCCTTTCGCTAAAGGGAGAGGCGTTGGCGTGGTTCAACTCCCTACCACCCAACTACATAGACAACTTTGTGGCCATACACTCACTCTTTAATGTGCAGTTCACCATGAGCGGGTCATCATCTAACCACTCTTGCCTTTGTCAACCTCAAGCAAGATAAGGAGGAGTTTCTTCGCTCCTTCATGGACCATTTTGGGAAAATCGCTTGGAAAATCTAGAACTTAAGCCATGGGTTTGCTCTTACTCGTGTGATCATGACCTTGAAGCCTGGGATCATGACCTTCATGCTTGGGTCATTCGTTGATAACTTATGCATGAAGTCAACGAAGACAATGGAAGAGTTGAAGGAGAAAGTAGTAGAGTACATTCAGGTAGAAGACATGCGGGACTTCCATGAGGCTTTGGCGAGCAAGAAGAAGGAAGGAAAAAAGCTTAACGGTAGCAACAAAAGGGGGCGAGCCTCAACCAAAGGACATTCCTCATATGACACACTTTCACTAGTACACCTCGCTGAACGCGTCAAGGGCCAATATACTTGAGGAGGCCTTGAGCATTGACCTAATCCCCCCTTAGAGGCTGAAGGTCACACCTCTAGGGGCAGATGCAAACAAGCATTACCTCTAACACAAAAACATGAGACACACCATTAAGGATTGCACTACCCTCCTTGACCATGGGTGACCTGGATCCCAGGACTAACATCGAAGACCAGGTGAAGCCACAAGGCCAAAAATGGTTATATACTCTTATAATTGTTGTTTTCATTTGCTGAACATGTTTTAACTATTCTTATACGCATGTTTAGCATATCATACATGTCATATGTTGCATATTGATCAAAATCATTTTGAAACTCATTATATATGCTTCATTATGAAATAACACCTCTGTGCAGATATTCTAAAACATTTTTCACATATTTTGTTGCTTCATTAGCTAATATCATACACTACAATAGTACTTTGTGCTTTATCTAAATTGCATACAACATCTTAAGTATTAGCAATTGTACATGATATCATTTGCTACATTCATTTGAATTAAGTATAAATACTTTGATATGTTATATACAATTGTTATATTGTTTCAAAGTGATAAACTGAGTTCTGGCACACACATTGTGATAAATCATTTACTGCTCACATTCTAGTATAGTGATACATCTCTTAATGATAGGGGGAGCATCACACTCTTTAATGGTCTGTAAGAATTATATTTGATGTTTCTTTTAGCACTTATTTTCATGTTACTTGTTCTGTCATTTTTTGTTAATGCCCAAAGGGGGAGAAGTAACTGAAAAACATGATTCTTATTGTGCATCATAAAAAAAAAGGGAGATTGTTGATAGAGAGAGTTATATCTAGCTATACCCATCTCACATATATGTTTTTGATGATGAACAAAAGAAATGTTTTATGGTTTCTTGCACAACAAATGACATAACAATTGATTGATCATTATTGTGTTTGTGCTTGAAATGTTTGATAGGTGTATTCATTGTACGTAAATGAATCATAAGTTTAAACGTATTGCATATTGCATTTCTGGTAGAAATAATCGATTAGACATTGTATATAATCTGTTAAATTTCTCTAGATTTCAATACATGCTTAACATGGACAAAATAATTGTGTAGTAATCGATTACATTAGTTGTATAATCGATTAAAACACGTTGTTATGCCAACATGCGTTTGCTGAGTGCATTGATATGTTTGGAATGAAAAGTGTTTTGAAAATTTGCTTAAGTGTTGAACATAATCGATTACTTAAGTTTCCTAATCGGTTAAATTATTTATCTTATGAAAATCATTTTCATTTAAAGCCTTAACTGCCTATAACGGTCATATTAATTGGTTTTTGGCTTGTATGATTTACATAATCAATTGCATGTGCTGTTTAATCTTTTAAATTCTAAACATATGTAAAACTATTAAAGTACAAGGAAAAGCTTAACAGATTACATTAATTGCATAATCAATTAAAGTGCGTTAGGATTTTAAAATCCTATAAATAATTGTCTTGCACTGTTTCAATACAATTACATGAACTTTCATTTTCATAACTAACTTGTTGATTGAGTATTGATTGCAAGAGCGTCTAAGAACAAATCTTGAAGAATCAAAGATCTCATTGGGGTTAATCATCAAGATTATTGCAAGAAAGCCGAATTGAAATAGTTTTGACCATATCTGCACTGTTGGTGTATTCCTTGAAGATTAGTTTCTACATTTGCAATCAAGTGGATTGTGTTCATGTGCAGGTTAGCCAAGAGGAGAGAATTGTGGTGTTCTTCATTTAGAGTTGGGATTGCTCTCAAGGTGTTAGGGAGTTGGGATTGCTCTCTGTTTTGGTAAGATTGTGAAGTGTTCACATGTTGTTGCTGTAAGTGATATTGAGTGGGAAAGGAGAGTGCATTGAGATGTTGTTGAAGGTTCTTGCTTGTATACTCTATCATTATAGTGGAATCCTTTCAACTAAGGTTGTTGAAGGAAGACTAGATGTAGGCTTGGCCGAACTAGTATAAATCATTGTGTTGATTTTTCTCTCCTTTCTCTTTTATTGTTGATTCATATACGTGTGTTATTGATTTCAAGAAAACTCGAAGATTTTGCAAAGCTTTTCGGAAGAACAATTTTTAAAGCAAAATCCAATTCACCTCCCCTCTTGGCTTGAGATATAAGGCATCACTTTTCTAATAACTTACATTATTGAACATTATATATGGTTTACGATATAATCTTACTAATTGCATAACTTTTGTCAAGAGCACAAACATGGTTGTCTTGTGAATCTAGATGAGTTATTTTTTGTCACTTACAAGAAAAAGGACGATGCCTGGCTAGACACACATGCACGTGAAACATATGCAGGTTGTCAATAATTGGTTTAGTTTAGTTTTTTCTATACAATTCTAATGATTTTCAAATGTTATGAATGAATAGGAGAGATATCATCAGCATGTGCGGGACATAGAGTTAGATAGTCTACAAGACATACATCAACAACAAAGATTCAATGTTGGAAAGATGTTGTTGGAGGGAAAAGTAGAGACACAGTTTATGGCACTGAGACTTAACTGTCAACGTTCATCATGGTGTGTCATCCTGCACTCAACCTTCTACTTTAGCCTGCACAATTCATTCAGCACAAGGACAATTGCTTGAGACAGAGAGGCTTCAAGAAGAAATAAAACAAGCCACTATGATAGTTGATGAAATTGATAAGAAATATACTCTCATGCAAGAACAATTGAATTTGATCAAGCAATAGCTAGTCATGGTGTTGGAGAAACAGAATGTAGACACTTCAACATGCATCAGTCATGTGCATCCATGTTATTATGAAGACATGAATAATAGCCCATCCCTTAAAGATGGTACACCTTTGCTCTTGTTCTAATTGTGTATACTCATAAACTAGCTTTACATATTAATGTCTAACATTTTAGTTTTTCATTTTATAGCTTTTAGTGTGATCTTTCTTTTCCATTGTGGATTATGGCTTGGATCTAAGTCTTACTAGTTTCATTAGGCTGAGTGGTATAATTTAGAATGTAATGACAATGCACAGGACCAATTATAAACATCTTGAACTTGTATTATGATATTATGTGTATTTTGGACTTGGATGGATTATGGTTATTGTTGCAATTTGATCCTTTAATTAGCTAAGTAAGAAGGTAAGTTAATTTTATGTTTTCAATTGCAATTTTGAATGAATTAAATCATATGTTGGATTGCTTGAAATGTTAATGAATTTGCTGAAGTAGGTTCTGGGATGTGTTGCAAAACAAATTTTTCATTTCTAAAATCATAAGTATTTGGATGACCTTAATCGACAATAACAAAAAACTATTTTTCGTCGTTGAATGATAGACGCAAAAAGGTTTTACATTGATGGTTTTGGTATCATATACCATGTCGTCACGAAATTAGCGCCATATTCTTATTTGTGTGAATTTGTCGCATCTCATTTTAAGCGATATCATTTTTCAACATTCTTGTAGTGTTATTATGACATTTATATATGTTACTTTAATTTAAAACTAAAAGTTATTAAATTAATTGAAATAATTTAACCTTTTACTTTATGTATAACGGCCCTTATAAATGATTAAAGCTTTGATAATAAAATTTTTGTTTCAGTTCAGAAAAATAAATAAACGTAAGTTTATTAATATTTCATATAAAAAATCCGTTAAAACATGCATTAAACATTTTCAAATGATTATATATATATATATATATATATATATATTAAATATTACATAAAAAATAGTTATGTATGTTACAATTATAATATAATGTTAAAAAACTTAATCATCTAATGTTTTAAAATCTTATATATTATAAATAAAAAATATTTATATTATTGTATAATCTTGAATAAAGTAAAATCAAGTGAATACAATTTAAAAATTATTTTTTTATATAAAATTTTGATTGTAGAACATACATGAAAACATAAAGCTAAGAAATAAATTTTAAAATATAATTAGCCAGCTTTCCTTTAAAAGAGGTCTAGAGATGTTGAATTAAGTAGTTAATTGTTTTTCCATGAAGATGGTGGGTACACTTAATTCATATATAACATTTCTTTTTAGTAAAATAGAAAAATCTTTATACCAACCATCAAACAAAAAAAAATGCTCAAATATTATATTCATAGATAACAAAAGAGAAACAAAAAAGAGAACAAGAATGTATGTATGTATCAAGAGAAAAAGCCAAAAATAAAAAAAGAGATGGGTGTGAGGATCGAGGAGACAAGAACTTTCTAAAGAGAAGGGTGTACTTAACAATTTCAGGGTGCTCTTAATATTCCCAAGACAAATTTCAGTAGTTAGAATCCAACTGAATGGGCTGTAGTATGATTTTTAAGATACAAATTCGGCCTATTGCTAATTGTACTTCTCCTATATACTACTGCACCAGCCTTTTGATTTTTCTTTCCAAATTACCCTTATAAACCATTTTCTCACTCTAATGTCAAATTTATCATAATTTGGTAGAAATTTTTGCTTTAGTAAATCTAAACAATTTTTTGAAAATGACAACAAAAGTGAACTTTAAGAAAACCAAATTGTTTTGACAATTAATAAGTAGGACTATATTTTTAGTTCACTTTAGGGGAATTGAGTTGCATTTATTAAATAAAATTTTTTAAATTGAATTATAATTTATCACATTAAGAAATATTTTAAA
Organism: Vigna umbellata; assembly: GCF_029865625.1. Classification (NCBI taxonomy): domain Eukaryota; kingdom Viridiplantae; phylum Streptophyta; class Magnoliopsida; order Fabales; family Fabaceae; genus Vigna; species Vigna umbellata. The sequence goes on along the minus strand of NC_142169.1, from coordinate 15,214,802 downwards.
ATATTTATTATTGGGTATAAAATATATAAATAATTAAAATATTTCATAATAGTACATTTTGATTAGATTCATCTAAATTACAATGTAATTTAAATCAATGCCATAAATAATTATATAATTCAATTTAGACTTGATTTTTTTTAATTTAGACTTAAATTTTATATTATAATTTTAAGTGGATTTCATTCTATAAATTTCATTTGATGACATGTTTATAATTTTCACAAGTGAAAAGGAATTTTAGATATTAATATTTGAATAAAATAGATAAACTTGTATTTCATCGGCTTAATTTTTAAAACATTTTAATTTTTGATTCTTTTATCTTTCTAATTATAAAATGCATAAACTTTTATCTGAAAAATGAATAGTTTTTAAAAGCAACTTAGATTGAACTTCAAAATATTTAAACAAACTAAACGCATATATCTTTAGAAAGTTAAATAAATAGATGAGTCTATGACTCTAAGAGAAGATGGGTAACTGGTACATGTGAGAAATATGTAAACTTTTTAACATTAAAATACATTCATCATCTTTAAAAATACATGTTTCTTTTATATATATACAAAGAAAGTAATAAAAAATAATATGATGTTTATCAAAATATCATTACTTTTAAAAAGAAATAATAAAAACATTTTCCTACACTACGCGGCGTTGCAAACGGTCAAACTCAAAAGGACAGGGAGAACGACAACAACGTTGTACACACTCGATGTCGTTTTTCTATCTCACAACTCATCATCACTGTTCTCTTCTCTCTATATCAAAAGAAAGTTTCCCTTTCATGCGCCCCCATTTACCAACACAGTAAAAGGACCACACTTTGAGCCATTTTAGGACAAAGCAAAACACAGACAGAGTCCAAAGCCCAACAAATAGATTAAACAATGAATAAACACACCATAGAACATAAACAAAACAGTAAAACTAACCCATATTTTTTTCATTATGCTGCCTTTTATCTTTACAAAGCTCAACACAAACAAACCATAACAAACCCAAATACCACCCAACCCAACCCAACCAACAAAACCAAAAATCATAAACAAAACATTAAACTGAGAGAAAAGTAGAACGATTGATTAACATGTCAGTAAGAAGGTGGAAGCATAAGTGTATCCAAAATGGAATGGAAGAAGGGACTCTCACAAAAGACCACTTCATGCCCTTCCTATGATGGTGAAGATAACATATAAAAACTGTGTGATAGAACTTTTTTTTTTTATATATATTTTGACAGACAACTAGAGCCAGAGAGCACCAGCTTCTTTCAGAAGAGGGACAAGGGTGCCATTGATGTGGCAAGCCATGACTCTGTCCATGGTTCCGACAAGCTTGCCGCCAATGAACACGACAGGAACAACAGAGGGAGAACCTAGTAACCTCATCAAGGCTCGTTCCAGGTCCTTGCCTCTGGGGTCCTCGTCCAACTCATGCACCGTTGGGTTCACCCCCATGCCACAGAAGAGCCTCTTGATGGCGTGACACATGCAGCATGTGCTGACACTGAATATGACGACAGCATTTTCCGACGCCAGCCTCTCTATGCGTTCTAATGGATCTCCCACCACCGCGTTCCTTGGTGTGACGTAGCTTCCCCACGAAGTAGCTGCTTGGTAGTGCATTTTTGAAGAGAAAAAAAGAGTGTTTCTGAGGTGCTAGCTAGCCACAGAGAATGAATGAATGAAGAGAGTTTGGTAACTTGGTTTGGTGTTTGTGTTTGAGTGGGGATATTTATAGAGGCGAAGAAGTAACAGTGGCTGATGGGGTTGTGCTATATTGTGCTTTTTTACCTGAATATTATTATTATAATATGGAAAGTTGTTCTCACTCTCATCAGTAGTCGTCACCTTATGCCATGTAAGAGAGAGACAGAAAGAAGAGAGAGAATTTTGTGTGATTATAGTAAGTAACTACTTATGATTAATGGAAATTTCTATTTTTCTACTTTAGAGTGTCACAGTCAATAATGAGGTTTATTTGGTGAAGTTTGGGAGAGGCAATTCTTCCCAGTGATGATTATGTTAGGGAAAAAGGTTGTCTTTGCTTGAGAGTTAGGAAGACAGTGTGTTAGCATAGGCTAATGAAAGTGTATAAGAAAACATGTTGTTAATGATACAGTCTACCATTTTTACACAGTGAATAATAATGAAAATAAAAGAGGTGTTAATTGAAGAGAGAAAGAGGAAGGGGACAGAGAAGACAGGCTTTAAGAAGAGAGAGTTGTTGGGTAATAGACGGCTGAATCCGTCCTAGTTGTCGGCCCTACACTATCGAAAGGCATGAAAGTGGCCATTAAGAACCTCTCTTCTCTTCCTTCTTCTTCTTCTGTGTTTCTGTTCCTTCCATTTCACACTTTGCTGCATGTGCATTTGCTTTTCCTCACTTTCTTTTTCACTGTCACACTACTCTAATTCTTCTACCCAAATCTTAATCTTTCAATTATCTATAACCTTTCTCATTCAATTACTAAACATATATTTAATTAAAAAACTTGATTTTTAGTATTAAAAATAAATTTAAACTATAAAAATTTAATTTGTAAAAACAACTTGATTTCCACACATTCCATACGAACAATACCGTTATAAAAAAGTTAAGTTTAAACTTAAAAAATAAATTTTAATATAATCACATACTTTGATAAAAACTACTTTACAATGTTCCAATTTGGCACATTGAATTGAAGTTATACATATTTCTTATAATATCACTGGCAGCTTGCTTACATGTGGGACTTTATTTTTACATTTTCTTTGACTTTTATACTTCCCTTTGCTATTACCATGGGAAAATGTGAAATTTTGAATCTTAGATCCCTATTACTATTTAAAAACAAAAGTAACAAAAAGACGTCACACTTTGTAAACACACAATCCAGAAAATATTATATGGTATATAATTAATCTCTAGACTTGAGCACCATGTTTAACTTAACCAAAATAACTAATTCAAAGCTTTGAGACTAGAATTATGTGATGTGAAATCGTGTTTCAATTTTTTAATAAAGTATTATTTAGTTTCTTTTTAAGGATTTGTGATTTTCTATTGATATTTTTATTAGAAATTTAACTGATCTAATGAATAGTTTGATTTTAAAAGTATTCTTCTTAATTAGTTTATTAATCAAGCTTCATACTTATATCTGTGAAATAATTATATTTAAACAGAAGTCGAAATGCAATCAAAGAATTCACAAAAACATGCAATGATTTTTATTGTCAATCTTTATAAATACATTGTATGTGTTATTTATAGAACAAAACTCCCAAAATTTTTATCACCATAATCTACTTAATTCGGTTTCATAATTGCGATATAATTAAAGTTTTTGATAAATAGATAATCCAAAAGTTGAGAAGATCAGATGCAATGAAGGAGAAGGCCCCACTTTTTACATGCTACCTAATCTAAGTCTCATACAAACAAGATTCTAAAATTTCAATGTTTGTTAAAAAAAAATTACAAGTATTACTTTACTAAGCTGATATTTTTCTTTTAAATTTGATCTATTTCTGCGTCAAATTCAATCAACCCAAGAGATAAATAAATGAAGTTTTGTCAACTTAAGATATATTCTTTCATCTATTACAATCTGACTTGGGTATCACAGACTCAAAAACTCCTATAGCTAAATATTCAAGCTAATTGAGATTTGGTTTCATAAGTGTTTATATATAATATATTATATTATGCCTCTTTAATATCTCTATAGTCTTTTTCAGTGGGTACATTTATTCTGGTTTTCACTAGACACATCAGGATCAGTGGACGTGGGGAATAAGTGTCATTCTCTTATTCTCCACAAACAGTAACAATAGTACGATGATCCAAAGTATAATATCTATAAACCACATGAGATTTATTGGATTGGATTGCGTTAAGGTGAGCTTCATCAGAATATTTGGTTTCATTTTAAAATCCATAAGAGGAAAAATTACATGCCCATTATATTCTGTAGACTAAGAAAATTTTCTTTTTTCACAATCAATCATGTTTTGTTTAAAGATTAATCCATACTTAGTATTGTCTCTGCTTTTTATACAAAAATAATTGTGTGTTTTTTAAAGTCAAAGAGACAATAAGATCACAAAAATTACTATTTATAATCATACAATGTTGTTGTAGCTAAGTTGTAATTTCTTAGCAGCAGGGAAAAGTATATATGTAATTCAATGGAGCACATGCTTTGTTTGTTCCTTTGGCTTACATCATGCATGCATCATATGTGCCCGGAAATGTACACAGCAGGGTCCAATTTTAAGACAGTGCCCTTTTCATCAAATTGGTTCAACACCCTCTGTGAAAGCATAGTTTAAAATTTTCCATCAAGAATGCAAGTTCCGCTTTTACTTTCTTGTCTTTTCTCTTTCGTTTTCTAAATACCAGTACCAAGACAAAGCAGCTGTTAATAAAATGCAAACACTAATGTAATTAGTTCTACAACTGTTACATGATGTCCCCTTTAACAGAAAAGAGAATGTTACACTAATGTTGTTGTGTTAATTGCATAAGGGGTGGGAAGAGGAGGAAAAGAGAGAGAAATGGACATGTTTTTGGGTTGACAAGGGATTATGAAAAGGATGAATGAAAAATGAGAGAGAGATTTATGGTATTATTCAATTGTTGTTGTCGGTTGTTTTGTTTTGTCCTGATAGATTAGTATTATTATGAGTGGTGACATGTGTACTTGTATGTGCAAAGGTGAAAGTAGATTGCAATGAATCTGTCATTTGGGTCAGCCTTTAAACAAGGAGAGTGTGTAGGTTATAGAGTGGTCATGCTCAACAAAGCCTGGTGTCTGCAAAAATAGTTGATATGGCTAGTACAACTCTCTCCTTTCAAGTGTCTGAAAAGTTTGAAAGGATTGAAATGCCATAACATACATATAAATAAATAAATATATATATGCATGTACTTCTTCTATAGTAACACAAAATTAACAACATAGGAGCCTTTATTTTATTGGAAAATGACACTTGAACAACCATTTTTGACAACATTTAGACACGTGCACACGTGTCAAAATCTGAGTGGTCCATTTTCATTTAATTTTTCCAACTGGACCACTCAGATTTTGACACGTGTGCACGTGTCTAAATGTTGTCAAAAAATGGTTGTTCAAGTATCATTTTCCTATTTTATTTTACCTCTTGTCACAATAGAATTCAACTTTATGGTGAAAAGTATATTAACGGTTTTTAAAAGAAATATAATAAGGTCTGAGGATCCATTTCAAGATGATATGGCTGATATTAAAATGGGGAGGGTGAGGTTTAAGTACAGCAAAGAGAGAGTTCATTCATGGAAGTTAAAAGTGAATGAAAATGAAAATGAAAAGCAGGGTTGAATATAATAGTGTCTAACTTTTATTCTCAAGATTTTACCATTTCTGGTGGAACAAAGCAAAAGAGTGAAGAAAAAAAAACTTAAAGGTAAGGAGTGCATAAGCTGGAAAACTTTACATGAAACGTCTCATCAACATGAGAACAGAGTAGGACCAATTATATATGTTCTCTTGATATCTCCCTTTCTCTCTCTCTGAATTTCTTCCTTTCTTCTTTGCACCAAGACGCAGGTCTTTTGTTCTTTTATGACCATAAAAAGGTTAAAACAAATTCAAAAGAATGAGTTCCAATCTCATGCTACAACATTTAAAACTTTAGCTCCATCATTGGCCTAACACATAATGAAAATTTCTCTTACGCTGGTATGACATCATTCAAATATAAATACCAAAAAAATTAAAAGTTATTCACTCTACCAATGTTGTTTAGTTTCTTTGCGTTAAATTCACTTCAGACACCAATCATAATCACTTCCAACTCATTCGTATATAAATGAAAGAATACCAAAAAAAAAAGTACATGTGATAGGAATTAACCAAAACAGAATTCATAAGAAAAGTGTGATCTCATGAATAAAAAAAGGGTTAATATAAGAAGGATAGAGTGTGCAAGTGTATATGCAGAAAGTGAGAAAAGAGGTGAAAATGTTGGAAAATGGAATGGTGTTAATGAAGATGAGAGAATTAAGGTAAGCATAATGGTTGGTGTTGGGGAAGGTAATGGCACACAGGAACATGTGGCCGCACAAAGACGGTGTTACTGTTCTGGTATGCTCACGACAACCCAATTGCGTGTCGGCCATTTCTTTATATTACTCATCTCTCTGTTTCTGCCTTTCTCAATTGCCTAACCATAAAATTAAATAATTATAAAAATACGCTAGTTGCTATTCTTTCTTTTAATACCTTATCACTCAATCCTTTCAACTATGAAATGAATATTTCCTCATAAGATGAGATCTTTTGAAGAAGCTATGGAATGAAATCGAATAAAAGTGCTTCGATGACATGTTTCTTAATAAAACACACAAATCACATGTCTAGTTTATTTACGAAAAAATTTCTGTCTTTCATTATTTAATATAATTATAGATTTAAAAATTCAATTTAAGACCACTGATTAAGTGTATATTCTGAGTAATTAAAAAAATAATTGGTTCTTCTTCTCTTCAACAAATCATCGCAAAAATGATAGAAAAAGTCCTTATATTCTTACTTTTTCTTTTCTTTTCATCCCATTTCAATTTATTTTCTGTAAAGACTGGTGAGATTTGTGGGCGGGAATATATTGTTTATGCTTTTCTTTTTTCTTTTTATTTTTAGTAGGAGTAAAATACTGCAACAATCTTATCAAATCTTGCATGAATTTCAATATCCAATGTCGTTTAAGGGAATATAATAAGTAGGTGTGATTTCAAAAGGATTAAGAATTAATGCGGAAATGTCCTTACAAAAAAGAATAAGTAATGTAGATCTTTTATAATAAAAAAAGTAGGCATATGTATTTAAAATGAATATAGTATTGAAATACATTCTCATAAAAAGAAAAAACTCAAAAAAATATACTATTGAATATGCTTGTTTCTAACATGGACGTTTTTATTTATTTTTACTTTCTGTATGTAACCACAATATTTATATATACTTTAATATATGTTATTTCGTGACTTTTAATAAATTTTATGAAAAAAATAAAAGTAAATTTCAATTAATAAGAAAGTGTATGTTCAAATTAAAAAATTTATACAAATTTTACAAGAACATGATATAATATTTGGTTAAGTTTTAAATAAATCAATTTATTATGCATTTGAAGATTAGTATGTAGTTAATATGATTTTCATTTTAAACTTTTCATTAAAAGTAATGTTATTCTGATTTTAAAATAAAAATTTGGGAAAAAATATTTGTAATCTTATATCTTTTGTATAAAAATATATTTTGAATTATATATTGTTTGGAGCATAAGAAGTATAGTTTACATAAGGTTGTTGTTTTGCATGTGATGGTAAAGTGTGAGGAAAAGACATGTAATAGGGTATATAGTGAAATTGATTTTGGAGGAATTTGATATTTAGGGAAGAGAATGGTAGTAGTAATTGGTATAAAAATGGTATGATTATAAAAAAGTTAGTAGAAAGAAGTTTGAATAAAATGAAAAGTGGAGGAGGGAGAGGAAAAGAGAAGAAAAAGAGTGGTGGAGTGTGAAAGAAATGGGAGACAAGCATGGTTGGATGGCAGGCGTGGGAGTGATAAGTGAGTGTGGAAAGTACAGAATCGCGCAAGCCAAGATTGGATGCACTTCTCTTCTCTCATTTCATTTCAACTTTTTAACTCACTTCAGCTCAAACATTCATTCACTTCACTTCCCACTAATCATTCAATTCAACTTAATCTATTACCCATAATCAATTCTTCCTCCTCCATTCACAATTAAATTATATTTAATTAGCCATTTATTTTTATTTTTTATAATATTTATTTTAACTTATATATTTTCTTCTTAATAATATTTCAAACTTTTACATGTAATATTATAACCATTTAAATTTAATTTTGTTCCTATACTTTTAAAAATAAATAAGTTTAGTCTCTAATTCAAGAATCAATTTTTATAATTTTTCATTATATATTTCGCTTTTTAAATTTTCAAAATTGAGCAATTTAGTTCACTATTAGTATATCAGCAATTGTTTATTAATTAACAAAATGTATTATATAGTGATAATAATATCAATAAAATATATTAATAATAAAATATAGAACATGTTAACAATTAAATATATTTTCTTAATTTTGAAAAAGTTGGAGAAGCAAATGTAAATTTAAAATTTTATTAAAAAAATTAAAATTATTTTTTTAAAAATGTAAGGAAAAAAATGGAATATCTACTAGTGTAAAATGGATTTATAATATCACCCATTTAACGTTAACCGGACAAAAAATTAAAGTAAAAAATGATTGATTGTATTTTTGTAATCAAAATGTAAAAAATTGACATAAAGCTAACTTATAATAGACGTCATACATGAGATTAATGTTGGCTCATCTCTTATCTAAATCAAGGGACACCAACCTCTCCTTCAATCTACTATCATTTTTGAAATTGATGTCAATCTCTCTCTGTCCGATGTCAAATGTGTTTTCAAACACAGTGTGAGACTATCTTTCTTTTCACTGTTCTTTCGCATTCTCTCTTCTAAGGCGAACCATCGACTGTGACAAGGTTTGCACATTAATTTGATTCAATTTTGGTGGAGACCATTTTTGTGTCATTCTTCGGATGCATACTTGATTATCACTCTCATTTTGTGTACTTCATTTTGTCAAATTTATGAAGTTTGACTTCTTATACGATTTAGCTAATTATGAAAAATATTTGTTCAAAGATGAGTTATCTTCACTGAAGGTGTGTCCAACATGTGGTTTATTATGATTTAAAAAGAAAATTTCTGGAAATAGTGGTGAAGAAAAAGATGGTTCACCTTCTAAGGTGGTGTTATACTTGCCTATAATACTTAGGGTTAAAACAACTTATGTCATTAAAGAAGATGCGAAGAATCTAAAATGACACATTGATGGAAGAAAGTGTGGTAATCTTCTTCGACACCCAGCTAATTCTCCACAATGGAAGAAGATTAATGAAACATTTCCATAATTTGGTTTAGACCCAAGAAACTTAATACTTAGACTTACTACAGATGGTATGAATCTGTATGGGATCTTAAGTAGCAAATATAATTCTTTACTGGTTTTGTTAATGATTTATAATCGATCTCCTTTATTATGGATGAAAATAAAATATATGATGTTGTCTATGATGATATCAGGTCTCAGAGCTGGAAATAACAATTATGTGTACTTGAAGTTGTTGATTGATGATTTGAAATTGTTATGGGAAGAAGGCTTCTATGCGTTTGATTCATATTGTCAAGAAACTTTTCATTTGCGTGCAATGTTGTTTTGCACCATACATGATTTCCCAACATATGAAAACTTTAGTGGTTATAGTATTAACATTCATTTTTCATGTACCCATTTGTGAAGAAAACATGAGTTATATTCAATTGAAGCATGGTAAGAAAATTGTGTATACAAACATAAAAAATTCCTTCCTCAAAGTCGTCCTTACTATAGAATGAAAAAATCATTTAATGGGAGTTTTAAGGATGAAGTTGTGTCGAGACCCTGCAAAAGGTGAATAAGTACACAACTACATAAAAAAACAATGATATTGTGCTTGGAAAACATCAAAAGAAGAAAATCACTAAGAAAAACATTTGGAAGAAACGATCAATATTCTTTAATCATCCATATTTGTGTAAACTTTATGTAAGACATTGTATAGACATGATGCACATTTAAAAAAATGTATGTAATAGTGTCATCGAGACTTTACTAAATTTAAAAGGAAAGACAAAAGATGGATTAAAAGCACGACAAGATTTGACTAACATGGACATCCATTTTGAGTTACATCCACAATCAATTGAAAGACACACCTACTTTCCCCCATCCTATCTCACTCTTTCTAAAAAGGAAAAGTAATTTTTTTGTTAGTGTTTAAGTAGTATGACGGTTCCACAAGGTTACTCTTCAAATGTTAGTAGCCTTGTTTCTATGCAAGATTTAAAGTAAGTTAGTTTAAAGTCCCATGAATGTTATGTGATGATGCAACAACTTTTACCAATCTATTCGAGTCATCTTACTTGCTTATGTTAAAGGTATTCAAACATGTTTGAGTATGTTCTTTAATGCCATATGCAAGAAAGTTATTGACCCTCGAGTGTTAGATGAATTGAAAATTGAGGTCATCAGACTCTTGTGTAAATTGGAAATATATTTTCCACCCTCATTTTTCGATATCATACTTCATTTGATAGTTCATCTAGTGAGAAAAATTCGATTATGTGAGTCAATTTTCTTGAGATGGATGTACCTAAATGAGAGATACATGAAGATCATAAAGGGATATGTCAAATATCAATATCAACTGAAAGCTTCAATTATAGGATGATACGTTGTAGAAGAAGCCATTATATTATGCTCAAGTTATATGACATGTTGTGAACCAGTAAGAGTTCCTAAGAGTAGACGAGAAGGTAAATGTAAAGGTAAGGGTGCTTGAGGAAGGAGGAAGCATACACGAAAATCAAGATAAAGAATATTTAGATATACTTGAGACAACATCTTTCTCATCGATAACCATTAGAGTGGATGTCAATGAAGTAGTTGATGACATTCATGTCATTCAAAGTGATCACAATGAAAACATATAGGAAACCCTAATAGGTCTTTATTTATTAATATTGCCATATTTACAATTTTTTATTTTTCCTATTATAACCTTATAGAGGTAATTAATTATATTTTTATTATCTACATTTACTAACGATATGTTGTTAAGTATTACAAGTTTTGGATAAGGAAAGTGTAGAAATAATAGATGTGACTCGGTTATCGGATGTCATAGCGGATGGACTGCCATGGAAAGGTTGGTGGTCAAAATTGATTCTCGATCAGGTACACCTAATAGCCCATATGTAGAAAAGTTTCGTAGTTATTTGGGAATGTTGGCCAAAATGCATGTCTTTATTGTGATTTCATCTTGAGATGACATCGTAGAGGAAAATAAGAACCTTCTATGACATAATATTCTAGTATGTTTTCTTAAAACAAATATAGTGTTTAATATGTTTACTTAATCCATTAAGATCTTTTATGTTTTCAACATCAAAATTGACATTCCAAACATTGAGTAAATTAAGAAGAACGTGTTATCTCAAATAGCTACTAGATGGAGGGACTTTAGGACAAGACTCACACGTCTTATGTGCTCGGAGATAGGCAACATGACACTCTTTGTAATAAGTACAAAATAATTGAGGAGGAGTAGATACAGTTCCATGCATTTACAGAGTTTGGAGACTAGTAGGTTTGTTTCTTAATTTTTTTATACACACAAGTCATACATTTTTTATTTACAGTTATTAATTTATGTTATGTGTCACAAGAAAAAGGTATAGCATCCCAACAAAGACAAAATCTTAATGATGCATCGCATGTACTCTAACTAGGTGGATAGGCATTATTGGAGAAACGATTGATGCATCGCGTTATATTTAACTATCTTCTTATAGGTACATGATCACAATCATTATGGACTAAGGTTGGACTTTCATATATGAATTTATTTAACCTCAAACCATTCAATATTCTGGAAACACACTTGACCACAAACAAACTTATTTGCAAGCATAGATGTTTGAGTAAAAAAGAGAGATGTACCTTGCGTCCTACACTGATGGCTAGGTGTTATTGAATGTGATATTTTATGAAGTGTTGTTAATTATTCAACTAACTATTTGGGACTAATGGTATGTCCCACTGACAACTAATGGTCATCATTCCAAGATAATGGATGGTTTTATGGTTTTGTTCCTTGCATAGGAAGATGAAACCTGATTTGAAATTCATGTTACAAACTTAAGTGTTATTTTTTTTCATATCAACTAGCCTATGTTTCCAATTTAATTAGAGTTGGGTAAGCCTATATCACAAAAAAATCAAATATTATATCTAAAGGTTGAAACTCATTTATCTTAAAAGTTATTGGTTTTTGCATTACGATTTATGACTTTGATATGTGATTATTTTCTTTGTCATGTTTAATGTAACAAGCAACAAGATTCATCAGAATGTGACTATTGTGTCATGTCTTAGATAAAAACCATCATTCGATCTGCAATTAGAAATGTTCAGGACAAAGGTAATATATACGTTCCACACATTAGAAATCACATCAAACTTTGAACATTAATATCCATACATAATTTAGTTTTGTGATTTTCTTAGCGGTTCAAGAATTCATCATCTCTAACTGATGAGACTATATATTAAAAAATAAAACATGAGTGAGTAGCGTATCTACTAAAATAACGGAGTTACGACCCACAATAACACTATTATTTTGCTTTAAAATTGTCTAGGATAAGTTTTAGATTTATAAAAGTTATACTTTTGTTGTTTTAATAGTTTTAGTTTTGCTAGCTTTAGTGTTAGTAATTACATTTTTGTGTTAATAGTTATAGTTTTGATACACCATCTGTGTTGAAAATTTTGAGTTGTGCTAGAATATTTTCTATTTTTCAAGTTTGAGTAAATTGTAAATATAAACATAACTTTAAAAAAAGGCAACACTGATTATGCATTAACAAATACCAAATGCTGTCCAATTTTAGTTTAAAATGGTATCAATTAAATGTCGGTGTTTTGTGATATCTGTCGTTAAGGGACGTCATATTCTAATGTGATTGACATTCTTGAATTTTGATTTTCTATTTCTTCGATTTAAAATAACTGCATAAGAAGTTGAAATTTTCACTTACCTCAAAAGTAAAAAAATAACATACATTAAAATCATTTTTTAGTAGTACAATCTTCCATACAAATAAAATAAGTATTAGTTTATTAATTTTAACTAAAATATGATATTCTTTTATTTTGAAAAAGATAAAACTAAAAGAAGATAATCATATATTATCATTTTAAGGAGTAGAGAGTAAATTAGTTTAACTCAATTTAATTATAACTGGTCATATAAAATAGTAAATGGAGAAATATAACCTATTTCTTAATTTTATTGGTTACACATATGATTATATGATAAATTCTTCTTGTTATTATTATTTTCTATATGGATTTATAATATTATTTCTGAATTTGGAAGTTATCTTTTAAATCAATTTGATAAAAAGAAAATTAAAAGCATAAGAAATAAGAGAAAAACCAAAGAAAAAAATAAACTATATTTTCTTTTTGGTAAAAGTTATTTTTTTCAAAACAAAATTAATTCAATTAAAATAAATAAACTTTATCCAAAACATGTAAAATGTAAGAACTCAAAAAATAGCCGGTTAAGAGTAGATAGATGTATTAAAGTAATAAGATCGAGCATTTGTATTAAAATAAGTCAACCGTATAAATAGGAATTTAAAACGCTCAGTTCATTATCTAAATATTGTCTATCTCTCTAAAAACACTATTCTCTACTCTTCCTTTCCCTTCTCTCTAGAAATTCTCACTGGTGGCTCATATGTTCAACGATCAAGAGTCACCTAAGTGATCCTGGCGTCAAGGGCTTCCTGTTTCACCGTTTGGTTTAGCATTTAGATCTGGTAAGTCTCGTTCTCTGGTTTTAGTGATTTCTGGTTTTGCTGCATGCAAGGAACAATGATGTTTGCATGTGTTCCGCAATCCTTTTCTTCCCTTTCTAATTTCATTTTGGTTCTACGGTTGATCTTCTTTCATCAATCGATGGTCCATAGGTGTTCTTAGAATTTCCTGGAAGAGTAAGCAAATTTTTGAAGGCTGTAGAAGTTGTCCGGTTCAATTAAAGGTAAAGGAAGCTAGTTAATTTAATTGATGAGTTTATGGTGTATGTGAATGTTGTTTGATGATTTTGCATATGTATGAAATTATTGTTTGGATGGTTGCATGTGTGTCACTTGAATGTTTGATTGAATTGTGTTGAATTTGTAAATGCTGGAACCAGTGAACTGGTTGGAGTTTCTCTACATAGGTGTTCGGCTTGTTCTGGTCTTGAGGAAGTGGGTAGGTGAAAATGAGAGTTTGGGATTGGGAGTGAATTTGGTCAGTGAGGAGAGTATGAGGAAGTGTAATTGGACCTGTTAGAACCTTTAAGACCCTCTAAAATGTGTAAAAAGTAGGAAATTTTGGGTCATTTAGTTGTTGATTATGCAGAATTTGGAGTGAAATCTGGTGTGGGACTCTTTGGAATGATGTTAGGAAGATTTAGGTACCCTTGGATAGGTGTAAATTGGTATATGATTCATGTATGGAAGATTAAAAGTTGAGGGAAATGTTTAGTTTTGGTAAAGTCTAACGTGTTCATCATTCTGTAGAAGTTCTGTAGAATTATGCAGAAAGCTGAGCACGCGTTGTTGACCGCTCGGCCATGTGCTGATTTGTCGCTCGGCCATGTTCAGATACTCGGTCATTAACTGGGTTCGGTCTCTTTAGAGTCTTCCCAGTTCATAATCGTTCAGTTTTAGTAGTGCTCGGTCTTGTACTAGCACTCGGTCTCTTAGTAGTGCTCGGTCTTGTACTAGCACTCGGTCTCTTAGTATTGCTCGGTTTTCTACTAGGGTTCGGTCTAACCTTAGTCCTCGGTCTTACATTAGTATTCGGATCTAAGTTATAAGTGTTCGGTGTAGCTCTGGTGATTCAGTTATTCTATTGTACGGTCTCACAGTAGTATTCGGCCTTATATTAGTGTTTAACTGTGTTTGGCCCTACTATTTGGGTTAGGTCTTAACTGTGTTCGACCTCCGAGGAACCTTACCGTTAATGACCGTTCGGTTTTGTACTATTGATCGGTTTTACATTGATGTTCGGTATTGTACCAGTGTTTGGTCTAGTTTTAGTAATCGACCTTGTCCTGATGTTCGGTATGGTCTAAGTACTCAGTCTTATACCCGCTGTTCGACAGTGTTCTAGTGTTCGATCCTTAACTGAGTTCGGTCTATGCTTAGGCCTGACTGGTCATTGACCGTTCGGTCGTACTTAGGGGTTGCGTTGTTGCCCGTTCGGTCTTCTACTCCGAAATGTTATTCGGTCTTTAAATGTTGATTTCACTGTTTGGCTCTGATTGCTTATTATATTTGCATTGATCTACTATGTATGTGAAATTGTATTAATATTCAAATAAGGTATGATGTTCCAACTGGTATGAAAGAGAATTCCAAGGAGGAATGTCTCAATGATTGGTTATCAAAGTGGTGGTAAAGTATGAATATGGACAGCGAAATCCACGACGTTCATCGTGACATTCTAATGATTATCAAGTAGAAATGGGTAAGTCATGTCGTGAGAGTAGCAGGAGGCCCTAGCCTAGGAGGGGTCCTACGGTGAGTGATAACGGGCTAATCTCGTGTGACAGCTGATGGGTTTCCAATTACTAAACCCACGGATGCACGAACGGTCTCAAGTTACATATTCATACTACTCCGGACAGTCAAGTTAAAGTAGTCGGTCAATATATGTTTATATGTTTTACACATGTTGTATGAGTATCCTAGTTGCTTGTTTGAATTGTATTTTTCACATGAATATTAAATTACACTAGCTTACCCTTGTTTTTCTGTGGTATGTCTTTGTATGTTGCTTTCTCTTTTGCAATGATCACATAAATGGTGTGAGCTTAGGGATGCAATCTTTCAGTTGTCGCAGCGGAAGTTTTGGGAGTGAATCTTAGGGTTTTGGGTTTTGTTCATAATTTGTTATATCATTATCCATGTAATGTTCATTTTAGTAGTTTTATATTACTAAATTGGAATGTTACACAAAAGACTTTATCATTATATTAAACTAAAATAATATAAACTTAATAATTCACTTTATGAAAAATTAACTGTACATTTTCATCTTCTTTTATACATATACTAACTTTTAAAAAATTCTATTTTTACAACAATATACATTATTGGTGTTTTTTGTTTTTATCTGTCTACTACTATTCAAACAGAAAAATATATAAATCAGTAATTATGATCTATTTGTTTAAACTTGAATGCTTGAGGAAGTAGTTTTTTTTTATGGGGACTGACTCGGGGTGTGTTTTGTAAAGTAAATGACATGCAACAAATTTAATTCCATCCACAATGTGAATTATATTAATTTTTTTTACCTCTTCACAATGTAGAATTAAGAAGATGCTACCTTAAATTTAAAGAAATAAACATTTGCCCGTACACAACTGTGCATTTTTATTATTACTATTAAACTCACCATTAGTTTCCTACTTTGTCTTTTATCTCTTATCTTAATTTTCATTGGTATTGTGGTAAATATGTGAAGATTTAACAATAGTTAAAAGCAAAACATTCTTTGGAAAAAGTGAATAGATAAATTAAAGAAAAGAAGAAAGAAGTATAATAATCGTGTATATGGATATAAAACACAGTGAGTGAAGCAAAGTGATTGGTAATGAAGATGACTGATCTCGTAGGTTATCCATGGAAATAGTCTATGGTGCTGATGAAGGCACTGAGGACCCACCCGTGAAGAAGAGTAACATCACAATGTTCCTAGTCCTAGGCTAATTAGGATGTTGCCTGCACTGTCTTTCGGTCTCCTTAGTCACTTTGTTTCTATCATTCAATTTTGTTATTTTTAATTGTTTTGGATGTTTGATATATCCCTAGCAGACAGGGTTTTGCACACTTGACACTATCACAGCACGCCCTCAACCAAACCTCACTTAATTAACACACTCTCTCTCACACTTACATACCCACAAAGAAAGAGACAGAAATCCAAAGAAAAAGACACGCCCATACGTAGAAAAATAATGGTGTCGTCATGGCGATGATTTGTGAGAAGCAAAGTCTGACGCAAACCCAACTTTGTTTTTAACACCACAGAAAAAGTAGGACCAAATCAAACCCTACTTCGCAAACATCACGTATTCAAAACTCTGCTCGAGCCGTTAAAGCAAGAGACATGACGGCTTTTCTCAGCTTTTGTTCCTCAACTTTCTTTACCGGCTGACGTTAGCCCAAAGTTGACTGCTTTTCCCATGCTTCACATTTTTTATATTTATTCCCAAAAACACATTCTTCTGGGTTTATTGGGTTAACTACAGGTCCATCAACAATCATTTATACCATCTCCCATAAATTCACCATAACACTTTCAAAGTTATTATAAAATGATAAATAAATATATGTTAAAATTACTTAAATTTCTTTATTTTCTTATAGGTAATAATATTTAAATAAAGTATGAAAAATACCAATAATTTTTTATTTCTAATTTAATTTTAAAGATTTATATTTTTTATTTGGGCTCATAAAACTAAAATTATTATTAAAAAAATTAATTTCTTTAAAATTTATGTTATTTACTAAATTTTCTTTTTAAGAGACAAAATTATTTAAAATAATATTTTATAATACAATTTTATTATAATCAATACTAAGATAAATTATTTTAAATTTATATTTTAAATAATTTTTCTTGAAATTTTAAGCCATTATCCATAAATATATCTGTGTGCCCAATAATTCACGGATCATGCAAATAACAATAACAAAATAAACTTTCCAACCAATAGCAAATTCCACTATTGTTGTTCCTGTGTTTACTTTAGGTGTTTACTTTAGGGGAATATGTGTGAAGACTTGCATGGAAAAATGGAATTGACAGGAATGTAGGTGAAACTACATTTAGATGTTTTTTCACTTTAATAATCAATTATAGTAAATATGGTGATAGATGCTATATATAATAATAATTTAATGTTCTGGTCACTTATTATTTATTTTTCCATAGTATAGTCAAAAGTGTATTAGTATTAATCTATTGTATATTACATGCATGTTTGAACTTTGTGTTTGTCCTTTTAACTTTGAAGAGCAACAGCAGCATGCAACAGTCCCACACCGCCCGAGAAACTGATCAGAAGAAGTTTCATTCCTATAATAATCCAGAGAGAATGAGAGAGGGGCTTCAGCACCCGATGCCAGGTTCATGCCCCTCTTATTTTTAGGAACCTAATGACAACTTTTTCAGAATTAAATAAACTGTGTGTGGCTTTTGCTAAGTATTTTATTTCAGAGTCATACACACAGAAGCATAAAGCAGCTAAGTCATACGCATCTATCTCAAGGGTGTATCGGTGTTGGGATCTGGCGGTGCTTTTGTCTCACCTTGTGTTTCCACACTGTTATTCCAGTCTCACTGTTTCAGGGTATGTCTGTCTGTCCATGTGCTGTTTGGGAACCCAAATATCATATCCTCATTCCGCATTGGTGTACTTCCCTTTCACTCAACAAAACGGTGTTCAATTTCTCAGACAACTTTTTCTTTCATGCCTTACAAACTCCAAAACATTACCATCCATTTTGCACACCATGTCTTGTTTAGTTCAAGTCTGCAGAGACGCATGCATGCATGGCACATGCTATGCTCAAATACATGCACATATGTAATTATGCACAATGCACACACAAAGGGTGAATGAATTCTTTTGAGTTTATATGCAAGCCAATGGAAACCAAAAGGACATTTTTTTTTTGTCACATAAAGAGTTCTACATGACCACTTGAAGAAAGTAAGGGAGAGAGAAAAGAAAGGCTAAGAAAGATAACTATATATACATATCTTTAGGGTGGAACTTGACTTGAGAGAAAAAGGTGTAGGTCATTCTTATTTTGTATCCCCAACAAACTTTTGCTACATCTCTCAACAACTTTTTTTTTCTCAATATACATTTGGGTTTGGTCCTAATTAGTAACCCTTGAAATGAAGCTGTGTTATGACCCCAAATTCATGGGAACTCACATTTGACCCTTGTTTTGACTAGAAAAAGGTATAGAGGGAATGGATAATCTTGATCACAGTCAAATTAAGACTCCAAAGCTTATAATGTTTACATGTTCTTTATGCTGTCCATGTTATGTTATGATCAGAGAGTGTGGATAATGCCTTCTTTCCCTGCCCCTCTGCCATATCCACTGCCCCTTTTACTTCACCTTGCTTTTAGGCTTTTACTTTCTTCACTCTTCAAAAGTTCAACTAATATTATTAATATATATATATATATATATATATATATATATATATATATATATATATATATATATATATATATATATATATATATGAAAATAATAATACACATTGTCATTCTCAAGTCATTGACACGAGATAGTTCTATCACCAGGCATCCTTAGTACATGTAGTAATTAAGGTTTCTTAATCAACAAGCAAATTTATTCCCTTTAATAAATAAATTTTATAATGAATTCTTAATTCATCAAAATGAATTCACACAATATATTTTAAAAGACTGTTTTAATTTTGTTTTTAATTTTTTAATTAAAATAGTTAATTTAAAAATATAATATACCCAAAGTCTTTTTTCTAGATAGAAAAAATACTAAAAAAGTTAAATTTCTATGGAAATTAAGTTTTAAAAAGTAGTTAAAATTATGACAAAATGTCATATATAACTTGTTTGGAGCTTCATTAAATAAATGGAAGTGAATGCATGAGGTTGTGTCTCTTATAATGAGCATTTGGAACTTCAAACGATATATATTTTACGATTGCTGGATTATCTAGTTCATCACTTAAAGTGACCAGATCAGTTATATGTTAAGCTTGGCATTAAGATCACTTAAGCGTGGAATTAGTTTGCTTAAACTAATTAGTATGGTCACTTGAATGATATATATATATATATATATATATATATATATATATATATATATATATATAATATGTCTAGCACACATAAAAATTATTTTGCATATCATAAAATTAATTATCATTGAAGTATAATCATAATCACATTAAAAATTAATAGATATAAAACAAATTATGTGTCATTAGACTCATTATCATTAGCAGTTGTTCTTCTACAGATGAGAGAGTCAAATTTGAACTAAAGGAGGTGGTAAGATGAACATGGACAGTTAAAATGAAAAAATTAGTAGAAATTGTGTCCTTTGTTCTCTAAACAAACCTGACTCTCTTTTTTGGCAATTAATATGTCATTCAAACTCTTATTTTCTTCAAATCAATTTGATAAATGATGTCTCAGATGTTTAAATTCACTTAATAACATTTGAAGAACTTAAAAAAAAAGGTTTAAATGTGAGAAATTCAAGTCTAGAGTAAAGTGTCTCACGTAGAGTGAAAATGAGTAAGATGGATGATATATAAGGGAAAAGACCTCCAAAACTAATGTCTTAAGATTTTATGTTGGAGGTGAGTTATGTCTCTTATATATAGGTTGACGCATCAAATCCATATCTCTCATGTTATGTATCAATTCTTGCCTATGTTTTTTACTTGATAAATCAAAACTAATAATAAGTCCCCACTCATGCTCTTTTATTCATCTATCTAAAAACGTTGTGAAAGATGTCATCATCTAATGGATAATTGGACATATCATTCTTTGTTGTGTTCTATACGGGTTATAGCTCCAACCGGTATAGAGTGATTAAAAGAAATACATTTTATACATATTACTAGTATAGAAGAAAAGACGGTGGCAAATTGTAATAATAGAGAAGTTATTTTATACCAATTAGTCACTATAATGAAAAAAAGACAGTGGAAATTTCCCTCTTTCACTTCTTCATAGTCATTCTTTCTGTTGCTCTCGCACTTTTCCTTCTTCCTCTCGTGCTCTAACTAACTATTCTCGTTAACGTCATTGTCACCATTCGTTTGTTCATCCAAGGTTCCCTATGGTGTTGGTGGCTCATCACTAGTGGGTCATCATTGTTCACTCATGTGTTGTGGTGGCATTGGTGGTGCATGCACATTCCTTTCTTCCTTTCACACTCTTACATTCTCAAACTGTGGTGATCTCTCGTTGTTGGTAAAAGTTTGTGACTATTGGTGGCTCATCTTTGGTGAGTCATGGTTGTTTTCTCTCGCTCTATGGTGTCCTTGGTGATGCTCTGGTGGCACATTCCCTTTTTTCGCTCGTGCTCTCGCACTCTTCTTTGGTGGTCTCTCATTGATGGTAAAAGTTTCTCACCATTTAGGGTTTGGGTGAAGCATAGTCCAAGTAAGCTTTGAGCCTCATTCTATGTTTTTCATGTCTTTTCTTCAAATTTAGCTTATATGTTGTGAAATTTGTTTAATCTGCATTTTGATGTGTTTATTTACTTAAATGTGTTTATTTATTTAAATATGTGTCTTTAGTTTGTTTGATACCTAGTATTGGATGTTATATGACATAGAATATTGTATGTTGTATGATGCCTTTACGGATATATGGAACTAGAGGTTTTGTTTTTTTTTAATTGTTATGACTTTTAACTAATTAGCAACATACAATAACTATGTTGATAATGAACATAATAGAACCTCTTTAACATAAAAACAGAGAATGTTTCCATTAACATATATTGAAGTGAGGTTTAAACAACCTAATCCATGATTAATTGCTTGTGTGGTTGTTTGGTGGCAGGGCTAAGTTAATAGATTGGACTATGTTTGGCTTGTTCTTAGCTTTAACTAAAAGCAAAGGTGTTGGTTTATACCACAACAATTAGTTGGATAAAACTTATACGAACAACAAATGAATATGAGAGTGAAGTAGAACAATTTCTTGAATTTGCAAAGATGAATGTTTCAGAAAATAACAGAAGATTTTATTGCTCGTGTGTTAATTTTTTAAATGAGCTAAAACTACAAGTTGAAGTTATTCAGGAACATGTTCTTTGTGATGGTTTCCTACTGTGGTGAATTAGTATACATGTCAAATGTACATGTGTCTGAAGCAGAAGTAGAAGAATTTGATTTAAAGATGAGTGTTCGGTTAGAGGAAATGATTCATGATGTTAGACATGATTCCTTTCAGCATGATCATGTGTATGAAGGTTTATGCAGTGACACTGAAGAACCTTTGTTTGTAGAATGCACTAAGTATACTCAATTGTCAATGATATTAAAATTATTCAATGTGAAGGCAAGAAATGGGTGAACTGATAAAATATTCACATAATTGCTTGATTTTTTAAGTGACATGCTTCTAAAAGGTAATACATTGCCAACACATAATTATGACGAGAAGAAGGTATTGTGTCTGATGGATATGGAGTATAAAAAAATTCATGCATGCCCAAACGATTGTGTCTTGTACATGAAGGAGTTTTCCATATTACATCAATGGCCACAATGTGGGGTATCACAATACAAACAAAAGATGGCAAGTTTAAATGTAATAAGTAAGGGTCCTCCTACGAAATTATTGTGATATCTTCATTTAGTTCCATGATTGAAACAATTATTCAGTAATACAAGTGATTCAAAACTTATGAGATAACATGCAGATGGATGTACAAAAGATGGTCATTTAAGGCATCCTACAAATTTTTCGCAATTGAAGAAAATTGATTCCATATTTCCAAATTTCTCCAATGATTCAAGGAACATTAGGTTAGGACTTGCTACAAATGGAATGAATCCATATGGTAACTTAAGTAGTAAACATAGTTCATGGCTTGTCTTGTTAGTGATTTACAATTTACCGTCGTGGTTGTACATGAAACACAAATATGCGATGTTATCCTTGATGATCTCAGGTTTAAGACAACGAGGAAATGACAAATTTAACCCTATTAATTGAAGATTTGAAATAAAGGAAGAAGGTGTTGATATGTTTGATGGGTACATCAGTGATTCCTTCAACTTGCATGCCATGTTATTGTGTACAATCAACGACTTCCAACATATGATAATTTAAGAGGCTACAACACTAAGGGTCACAAAGCATACCCTATATGTGAAGAAGACACGTGTCACCATCAATTACAGAATAGAAGGAAAACAATATACCTTGAACATCGAAGATTTCTTAGTACAAATCATCCATATCGTAAATTAAAGAAAGCATTTAATGAGTTTCAAAAAAATGAATTAGCTTCAATGAATTTAAGTGAATCACAAATATATGAGCATGTGAAAGAAATTGGGGTTATGCTTGAAAAGATGCAAAAAAAACAGCACTTCAAGCAACATATGGAAGAAAATGTCAATTTTCTTTGATCTCCCATATTGGAGGGTGTTTGGTGTGAGACATTGTATAAATGTTATGCATGTAGAGAAAAATGTTTGTGATAGTCTTATCGAAACACTCCTTAGTATTCAAGGCAAGACAAAAGATGGTCTCAATGCTCATTTAGACCATGTTGAAATGGGTATAAGAAAACAATTAGTTTCAACATCACATGGTAAACGGACATACTTGCCTCTAGCACACACTATTTAAAAAAGAGAATAAAATTTTTTGTGAGTCTTTCGATGTGTGAAAGTTCTATTGGGTTACTATTCCAATTTTAAAATAGTTGTGTCCATGAAAGATGTAAAACTATTTGGGCTAAAATCTCAAGATTGTCGGTATTTATGCAATAACTTCTACTAATGGTTATTCAAAACATATTGCCTAAGAATATCATATATACCTTAACAAGATTGTGCTTTTATTTCAATGCAACATGTAGTAAAGTTATCAATATTGAGAAGTTGGATTAACTAGAAAATGAAGTTGTGGATTGGAGATCTACTTTTCTCGTGATGCTTCTAATTCTCGTGGTGCATATTGTGCATGTAGTGCTTGGTCGAGAGGTTCAACCCTATCATTCCAACTCCTTCTCCTTTGTTTGTGGGCTTCTAGTGACCCAACAAGTTCATCCACTGTAAGAACTGATAAGTCCTTCGATTTTTCGATGGCGCATACGATACTTTCAAAATCTTTTGTGAGGGATCTCAAGATTTTTCCCACAACTCGATTAGGTGGCATTTGTTCTTCATTCTTGCCGAGTTGGTTGGCCACCTTCTCCACCCGAGTTATGTACTCGGTTATATGCTATTCGGGCCCATCTTCAATTATTCAAACTCTCCTCTAAGAGCTTGTATTCGAACTTGTCTAACGCGGTTATCACCTTTATACGCAACCTCCAATATTTTCCAAGCTTCCTTTGCTGATGCGGTATACTATTTTTTTTATCCCGACTCATCTACTATATTGTAGAGAAATTACAATGTTGACCCATATCTGGCACGTGATTTTTTCAACGTTGTCATATACTGTCTGATTTTGGTCTTCATCGGATTCAACATACCTCTTCCATCATATCCTAAATGTCTTGGGATCTCAACAACGCCTTCATTTATAGACACGAGTTATCATAATTAGTTTTTCTCGTTAATTGTGGCACACTCATACCATTGACAACCTTTCTCATCTCTCTCACAAAAAACTCGAACACTTATTATTTTTCTCACGGTGTTTAACTATTTCCTCTCTTTTTTTCCCTCTATACTCAGAGCATAGAGCTCTCATACCACCTTTTTAAAATAACCTCATGCACAAAAAATATATTCTGCAAATTATATTGCGATACATTCATGAGATAAAGGTTATTAAAATAGTCATTTAGACGCCAAATAAAATAAAAACAATTACTGCTCAAAACAGAAAAAGAAAAAAAACAAATATCTCCTAAATGACCAGACTTTAAAATATAATGACCACCTGTTACCTAGTTGCTACAATGCAACCGAAACTAGAAAAATAAAACAATCACCTAAATGCTAACTGACTGCAACGCTGGACAAATAAAGTTTATGAAAAATGGCAAATAAATCCTTTTTAATTTAAGTTTAGTTAACAGCAAAGACGTGAAAGGACAAATAAAGTTTATGAAAAATTACAAATAAATCCTTTTTAATTTAAGTTTATTTAACAGCAAAGACATGAAGGTTAGAGGGTTCCATGTTCTGAAACAACGAGACGTTTGAGAGCACCATTAAAAGCTTCCAGGATTGACGTCAATAAAAGTTTTTCAGTCAAATTGGTCTAAGGTTGAAGGGTTATGTACACCATCATATTCAATATCAAGGCGAACACCTAAAGGTCGACCAGTATCCCTTTTTTAGCAACCTCCACAAGGCTGTGCACCAAGGGTCGAATAATGTCTGATCAAGAGTCATGGCTCGTTCAAGAATCTATTTGTTCATGACTGTCTTCAAACCCAATGTCTCTGGTTGGGTTACCTCTAGGCCGACCTATTTAAATATAGGAACGAATTTCTGTCAATTTCGGAAAAAATGTTGTTATGAAAAAGAAAGGCATTCGATTATCAAAACATTAAGGGTTTAACCCTTGATTTTAATGGTAAAACAGAAAAAATTTCCAGGATTCTGAGTTTCTCGCTTTTATAATTTGTTTTCCAACACATAAAATCTTATTAGGTGTACAAGAAATCTCCATATAAATATGAGACAGCTCTGTAGAAGGAACACTTAAATATACTGATTTAAAGTTTACTTAAACTCTGAAATAGAAGAGTTTCTAGTCTAGTTTCCATTATGTTGTAATCTATTTTTCTCATAAAATAAAGAGTCAAATGAAAACTAAAACCTTGTTGGAGTTTAAATAATGGAGACTTAATTAACCTCAGGTTTTCTATAAATCGCGTTGCAACTAAAATTTTGATAGTAGTTTCTTTTTTCACCCTATAGTTAAAGAAACGCTTTATTTGTATGAGAAAAAAAGCAAGCCTTTAATTTAAGTCTATTAACACAAAAATAAACGGATCCAAGCAGAATAAATACTTACGTTCACTGCAAGTTGCAAGCCTCTTGCTCTATCTTATAGCGGAGATTTTCCTGCCTACCGAACCCAACATAATCTAAAGTTTATAATATGCATTTTGTTCATGAAATCTCCAATCATAACTTATTTATCTCATTCATCTTACAATTCATACAAATTATTGTTTATCTTTAAAAAAATATTAAACTACGCATACATAGACTACATTACATTTCAATACAAAATTGGATATGAAAAAGAAATTACAATTTTAAGAACTTTTCTAGCTATTAATACTTCCAAACCATCATACACTTTATAAAACATAAAATAATCTATAGCAAAATTGATATCATAATCATGTTTTACATGGAAGTTCCAAAAGTAAATATTTAAGAAAATCTTGTCACTTATATGATAAGTAAAAGGTTTTAGAATTGAGCGGGTCCTCAGTGCACAATTATATAAAATCCATAAAATACAAACACAAGGTCTGTACAGATAACAGCCCGTCAGCGGAGATGCAGATGTTAAGAAGATATGCCAGCAGACTAACTGATTCACTAGCAACGACATGCCTACAGCCCTCCAAAACCACACATCTAATTAAGCCATAAGGCAATAAAAATTCTGTTCTACAAAAAACAAAACCCTACTCAATAAAAGTACAAAACCGTTATCCTCGGTGGACCACAATAAATTGTTTTAACTTGAGGAAATTAGTACCAGCCCAACAACTAAAGGTTACAGAGCATTTACTATCTGCACATCTGACTGTGGGAAGAATCAGATTCCCATAGCAAGGTTATGGGTGGAGGAGGTATGAAAGCTTTTCAAAGCAACCTTACCTCCATAACGACCGGGAATCTTATTGTCGAGATATTGGGGCCATAGGCATTGATGAGGGCTGGTTATAGTAATTTCCATCTGAACCCTGAAAACCTTGATATGTACCCATTGGAGGAGGGGTAAAAGTGGAAGCACCGACACCGGGATAGGCCGTCATTGTCGGCTGTTGTGTCATTCCATAGCTGTATGCCATACTACTAATAGATCCAGCAGTCTGCATAAACTGTGGCACTGGGTACTGTGACATTGGTGGTGGTGGCGGTGGTGGCAATGGAGGAGGTGATGATGAGGGTGGAGGTGGTGGTTCATTGGGAGTAGATTGCTGGTTGGTTGTAGGAGCATTGTGTTGAATAGAATCAGGTAGAGAAAAGGGAGGAAGTGGTTGTTGAGGATTCTGAGATGGCATAAAAGATGGTTGGTCATTCTCGAGCTTGGTCCTCTTCTCCGAGTGATAATCGGCTGCTGACTGATTACCTATTACACCTTCTGATGCTAGGGAGGACAGCACATATGATAGCATCTGCGCGGAGGATGTTGAAGCGGTCAATTTTGCTGCCACTGCTGCAGCTGCAGACTTGCGTGGATCTTCCTCAATGTGTCCAGATTTCTGAGAAAATGACGCTTGTGGGGTGTACATCAATGGAGCAGATTGCTCCCCTTCACTAGAAATAATACTAAAACTTGCAGATGACATGGAGGTTTGAATTTCCTTTGAGCTCTGTTCAGCTAACGACTGAATATTATTGCCATTAAGTAACTGTTGGCAGTTGTTGGACGCCCGATCTGACCGAACATTTGCAGCCTAAAATGTACAAGCATCACAAATATAAGGGATACCATGCTTAAATAAGAGTAACATGTCAATACATAATACATGAATGAAAGTAATTTATCCCTAGTTGACAATGGTCAAATAAAATTTATTTAACACCAGCAACCAGGTTAACAGTACAGATAAAAACATTATAATAAAAGCCATTCAACTTTAAAAACAATATTTGTACCCATCCTAAATATAAATACAATTGTAAAATTAAGGTCAAAACTATGTATGAATCATCATCTAAGAACTTGACCTTTTGGGATAGTTAGTTCATGACATGGTACCAAAGTAAAAGTCTACAAGACCAAGTAATAAATCGTGTCCATTCTCAACACCCTAACCCCCCTTTCTGATAAAAATGAGAATTTAAGCAAAAGGAGTGATAAACAAGTGTTTGTATCAATGTGTTGGAGATCCCACTCAAATTTTAGTATAAATAGATGCAAATCTCACTTTCCAAATTAATTTTTTTAAAGTTAAGTTAAACTTAAAATTTCATTCCTAATATAATACTAGAATCTATCCTAATAAGATTTGTTAGACTTATTGTGTCAACCGTTATCAAATTGTTAACGAACTTAAAAATATCTAATCTTATGTTCAAGATGAAATATCTAATCTTATGCTCAAGATGTTCTGTCATCGACATGAGGTGTGAGATCTCATCTCAACAAGAGATAAGGCTGAAGTACAATATATAAGTGAATAAAACCTTACATCATAAGCTGAAGTTTTTAGGTTGAGTTAAACTTAAAACTAACTTCCTAATACAATGTTAGTAATGATATCAGATAACTATATATTAGTAGTCCAAAATCCTTTACAAATATATACCAGCAGCCATAATAGGTTATGGTGGAAGCATGGCATACAAAAATGGAATACAATATATATATATATATATGGCATACAAAAATGGAATACAATATATATATATATATATATATATGCACAAAGATAATTAAAAATGAAGAAATATAATTGAAAGGCAGAAATAATTAAAGACAGCCAACCATACAGTTAACAATAATAACTAGAGATGTCAAATAGTCTGGTCTGTGGGCAAACAAATAAATTAGTGTTGACTACACCATACCTATGTCAGGCCAATAAACCATTTTGCTCCACTTAGAAAAATAAAAAAGTATTTTAATTAAAATAAATAAAAATAAAACATGTATTTTTTAAAAATTAAGACATTGATGAAATTAATTTAAATTTTAGATACAATGATTTGATATATAAATATAAATTATAATACATAATGTCTGAATAAGATAATATTACCTTCATTTTTTAAAAATATAATTATTATTTTCTAAGACATGTCAAGTCACAAGCCTACGAGTCAGCCTAGTCTAACCCATTCAGGCCATGAGATAAATTGGGCTAGCCAAGTTGTGGCAGCTGGAAAAAAATATCACTCGCTATCTACGATGGGTGGTTTAACTGGAATGGCATAATAGCCCCTAAAGAACTTGACTAGGATATGTTCCCATATATTACGAAGTGAATATATCCTTAACTCAGATCACAAAATCATCTTATAAGGTAAAGATATAGTCATTACAAGGAATGCTGCTAGAACATCTCAACTAAAGAAACACTTGCGTAAACATTTTCAAATCAAAGACCTTGAAATGGAAGTATCATACTTTTAGGCTATTGAAGTATCACAGTCAAAAAATAGTGTTGTAATCTCTAAAAGAAAATATGTTGTATATATCCTAAAAGAGACAAGTATGATTGATTGTAGACTAGTGGATAGTCTATGGAACCAAATCAAAAATTAATGGTACAACAAGGTGAATCTTTCTCAGATCCAGAAAGATATATAAGACTGGCTAGGAAATTTGTTTATCTTATTATTATTAGACCTAATTTGTCTTTTGCAGATAGAGTTGTTAGTACATGTAGAGTCTCCTTGTATTGATTATCGGAATGCTATCATCCATGTCCTAAGATACCTTAAAAAGGCTCTAGAAATAAGCTCTACTAGATGACGATAAAGGAAATACTCAAATCTTTGAGTATTCTTGATAGGTTTCTGAATGGGAAACCCTATCTAAACACGCAATCGAACACAAACACACAGAAAAGTATAAACTGTATATTTTCTGTATTTCAATATCGTATCTCCACACTCACAACCTCCCAGAGAGCCTAATACTCTCCCCTCCACAGGATAAACGTGATCCTGTCTTTTCACTAACAATTCCAAAAGTGTCCAAAACAGAATACATCAGCTCTTTTATAGGAGCTTTATTTCCCGCCCAATATCCTAAAGCAGTTATAACTACCTAGCACTTCTCCCCCGCTTTATTTCCTTTTCTCTTTCTTTCATAAACTATCCACTTCCTATCAATTCTGATATTGATTCGGTTAGGTATTCTAATGTTGATTCGTTTGGATCCCCTATTGCCATAGGCTTTACCAAAGAATAGTGTTTTCCTTTGGAAGATATTATTTCTTGGAAAAGCAAGAAACAAAATATAGTTGCCCAATCAATGGATGAAGTTGAATATAGGACAATCATGTCTCGTACTTGACAACTTGTATGAGTGAAACAATTCCTTCAAATATTAAACTTTCGTGATATTCAGCAAATGAAGATGTACTGTGATAACTAAGTTGCTCTCCACATTGTTTCCGATCCCATGTTCCATAAGAAGACTAAACACACAGAAGTTGACAATCATTTTATTCGGGAAATGTTGTCCACGAAAATTTGTCCCAAGTTTATCAAATTCAATGATCAACTTGAAAAAATGCAGTAACAAAATCCTTAAAAGGACCTCTAATTGAATTTATTTGCTATTAACTTAGTACATACAATTTATATGCTCTACTTGAGGGGGAGTGATAGAATAGGTTTTAAATACAGAATAGGTCTTAAATGGTTTTTATTATTGTACCTGTCTTTGTACCTAGGACTCTAGTGCTATCTTTAGATCTTTACTCTTCCCTCTACTCATTGTATCAGACTCTATCAATATAAATAGGAGAACATATGAGAGGTGATACAAGCTCTCTCAAACATATTGTCTCTTTTTATTTATCTCATGCAGGCCTAATCAAATTATTCAGAACTTGGCATAAGTGGCTTATCAACTTATGTTACCTAAATTAATTGTTTATAGAGTGCATCATGTATTTCCTGTTTTGCACCTCAAGAAGGCAATTTATGATTATTAATTTTCTCCTGAATTGTCTCTGGATTTGAAGATTGAGGAAATCATATGTCCTGAGAAGATGCTATCGTTGCGGGACAATTTCGAAAAGAGGGACAACATACAATGAAGTGATTAATTTAAAATGAAGGGAATGTCAGCAGCTACATAAGAAGAAATCGTTGCAGAAAGTTCAGTTACAAGATTTTAGCCTTGAGGTCAAGGCTTTAACTGAAGGGGGAAGTAATGATAGAATACTGAATATGGACCCACGTGCTGCCGCCAGATCAGAAGATGATGTATTAGTGGGCTTTAAGCATGAGAAGCCCATATTTTTGGAGAGTTTATGAGTGTAGGAAAAAGTAATTCTTTGGTTGCAGTTAGTTAAAATATGTCCATACATTTGTTCTGTTAGGACTCGAGTGATTAGGCAACGAGAAAATATATCTTCTTTTGAGAGCATTCCTCTGGATTTCATTGTATGAGAGCTCAGTTTCTTATTCCTATTCAATATCATTGAGTGATTGAGAGAATGAGGGAGGGCTGATCACATAACTTTTCTGTTAGTACCCAAGTGATTAGGCAAGGAGAAAATATCTCCTCTTAGGAGCATTACTCTGGCTTTCATTGTATGAGAGCTCAGTTTCTTATTGCTGTTCAATATCATTGCATTTCTTTTTCAGCAGTTTCAACTCTGTTCTATCACTCCCACATTAATCAGTTGTCGAAACCAAAGTCTAAATTACCTTAGTAGTTGGGAGCCATCTTCCAACAGAATAAACAAGAAGGGTAGATAAAAAAAAATTGAAAACAGGAAACATGTCTTTGCCAACTTATTCATATTATACAGAAAGAAAGAAACTATGCAAGTACTCATTGAATTTGGACAAGTTCCAAACCTGAATCTGGCTACGGACTTGACCCAGCTTGAATTCCTGGGAACAAAAGCATGTCAGAAGTATATACTATAAGTTGATTTCATCAATTTTATAAAGAGAAAGTCTCAAAAGAACCTGATCTTCAAGAGCTTCTCTCAAGTGAGACACAAGACTAGTCCTTGATGACTCTATGGCCGTTAACTGCTCAATGCAGTCCTTCAGTACAGAATTATGCCCCTGGAGCTCATCTACCAGTGCCGATCCACCAAATTGCCCTACGTTGGTTAAATAGCAAACAATACACAGCAAATCAACAAGCATTCCTACTTAATTAACACTTTAACTAAAAAATACTGGGTAAATTGCAATTTTGGTCCCCCTATCTACTTTCCACTATTTTAGCCCTCAGATTTTTAGAAAGTTTGTAATGTCAAATCCTCAATTTTGCCTATATGTATTTCTTCTTTTTTTACACTTTAGTTTATTATATTATTTCATGACAGTTCCTTAAATGAATGTTAGGTCGGGGATTCAATTGAACCAAAACAAAACATAAAACCTAGTCCTGATTAACTTACAATTGTATAATGGCAAATATAACAAAGGATAAGGTTTCTACTGTAATAGTTGTAACTAGTGTTATCGATATTGGATAACAGAAAATATCAGAGACTCAAAAACCCTTTATGAAAATATATCAGAAGCTATAATGGGTTATGGCAGAAGCATTGGGGACAATATGTGTGTGTATATATATCTATGTGTGTGTGTGTGTGTTGGACTTCTTAAATCAAGAAGCCAAGAAAGCAAATAAACCACACCAACAGATTGTACTTCTCTGAATATACTTCTCTTATTCAATGAACCAAGAATACAATTGTATAGTAATCCCTCCTAAGGAAGCCCGATCTCCCTCCACTGGACTAATGTTCCAGTCAACAACAATTACTAATCTCATACCCCCCCCCCCCCCCCCCCTTTACCACTAATTCTTATTTATACTCCCCTTGCCCTCTAACTAACTTCTAACAGAAACTCCCTCCTAATTTTTAATAGACACTCTCTCCTTCCCGCCTTTATTTTTCCTCACATATACTGTTATTCCCCTATCAATACCCCCCTCCATCTCAGCAACCTTGTCCTCAAGGTTGAAATTCGGAAACTGCTGCTTGATGTACATCTCTTCTTCCCAGGTTGCTCCTTCCACTCCTCCCTCTTGCCATTGGATCAGAATTTGAGATACCTCCTCTCCTTGTTGATTTTTGTCTCTCCTCTGTAATACATTTAAAGGTCTATATAATGGACCTTCCACCTGTAATTCCACTGTTGGAACCGTGAAACTTGATCCCATGATTCCTCTTCATCATCGTGTTATCATATGAAGAGAACCCACTAGCTACTGTCCTCCAATCCAAGTCTGGAGGCTTGGGTGGTGGTCTATATGAGAAAATTATTGACTCCTGTTCCATTAATAAGAACGGCTCCTTTTCCAAGATTCCCCTAAACCATATGATTGTTGTATACTGCTTTCTGACCTGTGACCTCTTACCTTGTGGAGTACAAGTATTATAGTTTGTTTCTGAAACTGTCTGCATTACTTCCAGTCCGGAAGTTTCTTTCCTACCATCTTTACCTTTCACCACTGTGAGTAATATAAGATAGCTAGTTAATAAGGATTCTGCAAGCAACCTGGAAATTCCTTTGTGGCCAATGCTAGAAGCTAGATCTGCAGGTTTTATAACCTTAGTAATTTCAACAAATGGACTTGTAACAGCCCTAGTGGATGCACCCCTGGACACCCAGACCACAGCTGGGTCACTTCCTGACAACACTGCTTTAATCCCAGGCTTCAACAATTATTCTCCTTTCTTCACTGTTTTGACATACCCACCACAACCTACCACTCTATCTTTATTAAAAAGAGCAGCTTTACTGGAAAATGGGCTGTTACTGGCCCTAATAATACCCAAGCCCAACATCTCCTGGACCAGCTTCTCTATTTCAGCCTTCATTAAGTGGGGATACTTATAGGGTCTCACGTTCACTTGTTCAATGTCTTCTTTAATGGTTATCTGGTGGTCCACTCTTCTGACAGGAGGAAGTGCTTGTGGCACCTCCAACACCTTCTCAAACTCCCCCAAAATCTTCTCCAGATTTTCCTCCTGCATGGGCGTTAAATCCTCTGCTACTAAATTTTCCTCTGCTATTTCATATTTACTCAAACCCCACACCACCGCCAGATCTCGGTTTCCTTCTGCAACACTTCAGGGGTAATCATTTCCCTCATTAATGTGTTGTCCCCCCTTATTACTACCTCAGCCTCCGCCGGCCCATACTTCAACGTCATCTTCTTTTAGTCCACCCTAATCTCCCCCAATTTCGCCAACCACTCAACTCCCAACACTACATCAACTCCTCCCAACTCAAAAAGATAAAAGTTCTCTCTGATCTGCACTCCCTCCAGTGTCAAGGACAGCCCCATGCAACATCCTTGTGTCTCCTTTCTCTGGCCATCACCCAAACATACCCGATACGGTGTCGTCTTCTCTTTCTCTAACCTCAGCTCTTCAACCAAGCGCAACAAAATGAAATTGTGACTCGCCCCGCTGTCGATCAGCACTACAATCTTCCGGTCCCGAATCCAACAGGGCAACTTCATGGTGTTGGATTGCGTTATTCCTCCGGCTGGACAATTCCATGCAAAGTTGTTATGCCTCCTCTCGTGTCTCCGCCTCTTCCTCGTCGTCATCCGGCCCCATGATCATTACCTTTAAACATCTCTCCGCACAACGATGGCCTGGGCTATAAGGACCCCCAGAGTGGAAACAACAACCCTCTTCTCTCCTCTTTAGGTATTCCGGATATGGTACAGTTCGCACTCCGCGACTCGGCCCGCCTCCGCCTGCATTGTTTTCTACTTTTGAACCGGCGGTCCTGGTCGTCACTTCTTTCTTTGGACCGCGACCTCCGCCGCTACTCCCATGCCCCTCCGATGACCCGTGATAGGTCTTCGTTCGCGCTACCGTGCCCGCGCTGGCCGCATACTTCCCCCACGTCGATCCTCCTTTCATCGTTCCGCCACCTCCAGACACCCTTGCAACTAATCCCGATTGCTCCACGTTTCGTGCCCTTTCCATCGCGGTTAACAGGTCGCGCGGATCATAAGGTCTAACGCGATCCCTCATTCCTTCTTGTAATCCAGCAAAGAAATACCCAAGAAGTTGTTCCTCCGTCACGCCCGCCACCTGAGCCACCAGGACCTCAAATTCCTGTACATATTCCTCTACCGCTCCTCTCTGTCGCACCGCCGCCAATTTTTCGGAGATCGTTCCCCGGTGTCTACCTCCAAACCTCCTGACCATCGCCTCCGTCAATGTCGCCCAGGTAGGATTCTTCACCTTCTTCCGCCAAAAGCAGAACCAATAATTCGCTCCCCCTTCCATACAAATGTACACCAGCTTCATCTTATCCCTTTCTGTCACATTTTGTAATTCGAAGAATTTCTCCGCCCTAGCGATCCATCCCATCGGATCGATCCCTTCAAAAGTGGGTAATTCCACTCTCTTCATCCAACTCTTTTGAACGTCGCGTTCTTCCTCCAATTCTTCATCTAATTCATCCCCCTCTGTATCCCGACCTCCATTAACCTAATGACTGCCTTCAGAACTCCTCCCCTGGTTCCCTCTTCTCCCACGGTCGCAATTCACGTTTCGTCTCCCACGGTCGCGATTCACGTTTCGAGCCATTCCCCTCATCTCCGCTCGAATTTCCTCCAACGTCGCTTCCATGGCATCGAATCTTCCCTCCAATGCACGAACCCTGTTCTCCATCTCGTCTCTCCTTCGATCTGGATCCGACAGGTCAGACCAATATTGTTGGACTTCTTAAATCAAGAAGCCAAGAAAGCAAATAAACCACACCAATAGATTATACTTCTCTGAATATACTTCTCTTATTCAATGAACCAAGAATACAATTGTATAGTAATCCCTCCTATGGAAGCCCGATCTCCCTCCACTAGACTAATGTTCCAGTCAACAACAATTACTAATCTCATACCCCCCGCCCTTTACCACTAATTCTTATTTATACTCCCCTTTCCCTCTAACTAACTTCTAACAGAAACTCCCTCCTAATTTTTAACAGACACTCTCTCCTTCCCGTCTTTATTTTTCCTCACATATACTTTTATTCCCCTATCAGTATGTGTGTGTGCGTATAATATATACATATATGTATATAATATATACATATATATGGCGGTTTTAGTGCTTGCAGCCACAACATGGCAGTGGCGAGGCAGATTTTTCATGAAGGTCCACGGCGACCACATTTTGGATAATGGATAGCTGATGCGGAATGGTATGGCAGAAAAGGCAAAGAAGGAAACCCTATTGAGGCACCAGTGGCGTGGAGAGGAAGACTCTTCAGCTAGGGCAGCCGCGCAGGTTAAAAAACAATAGTTTATACACTAACAAAGTGAGACCACTTATATATGAATCACAAATTAACTATTAAAGTCAATTAAGTAGACAAACAATTA
This sequence comes from Vigna umbellata, assembly GCF_029865625.1. NCBI lineage: Eukaryota > Viridiplantae > Streptophyta > Magnoliopsida > Fabales > Fabaceae > Vigna > Vigna umbellata. Next base: position 15,179,040 of record NC_142169.1, on the reverse strand, counting down.
CAAGTAAATGACAAATTGACATACCTGAAACTATTTCTTTATCTGCTTTATCAAGACAGTTAATGGCATTCCTGCATTTGCTCAATATGGCGTCTTCATCTTTTTGCCCTCCATAAACAACATGGAAAGCTGAAACTATTTTCTCCAATGCATTCCCTGCAGATGGCCTCTGCAATGGATAAGAATACAGCATAAGAATGCAATCAGCATGTAGAGCATATTAACAAAGTACGTGTACCAAATCCTCTACATCAAGACAAATTATTACCACCTTCATGTTTGTAGGCTTCACATCTCGACTAGTGTTTTCCACATTCCTCCCAACAAACTCTTCCTTGAGAATTTGACCACGAGAACCAAAGACTTTCCTCTCTTCCCATATAACAATCTGCATAAAAGGAGAAAGGATGTTATGTGGAGATTTCGCCCTATGTTTAACTTGATTTATTCTATCATGAATACTTCAACTACAACGTGAAGAATAAAAAAAAAACAAGTTACATATTTGCTTATTGATCAATTATAGAGATTCTAGCATTCCTCAATTAAATGCCATTGCACCATTAAAGTAACACTGAACCTTAGAACCAGCCCATAATGCCATGCCAAGTTGAATCAGAAAACACATGTAGAATAACAACCATAAATATAGCAGAATCAAATATCATGTCCATTAGCAAATATTAGACAAATGTCTATAAATGTCAAATCACACACTCCAGGTAGAATAAGAGAGAAAAGGTTTACTATAGTTGTTGAATAATGATTATCTTGTTGTATAGCTTTAGTAAAGCTCGTTTGTTATACCTAGTATACTACGGGCAGTAGTGCTTATTCAGAGTTGTAGTGTCAATTACTTAGATGCATGTATAAATATATAAATAAACACCAGCATGTATGAGAACACGCTGCTTTTCAGTCTTAAACCTTCAACTTGGTATCAAAGCAGGTACAATTCCACTGTGCAGTCCTCCCTCGAGAGAGGGTGTCAACTGTGGGAAACAGCTACTGCTGGCCCTAGAACCCTTATTTTTACCAACAATTTATATACTATAATTTGATCTTATCTCTAATTAATGTGAGATTTCCAACACACCTCTTCACATTTAAGGTCTAGACATCTCAAGCATGGGACTAGAAATTTTTGGTAGAAATTTTGGATGGTCTGACAATGCCTCGATAGCAAGTGACACAGTAAGCTCACTAGGATAGGATCCTTATTTCTATAGTTATATCAGAGCCTTATTTATGGTAATACCTTCTCTCTAATAGCCAAAATCACCATTGTTCAGCTTTTACTTGGTATCGCTATCATTTGCCACTGGCCTCACTATTAGGAGTGGCAAAACAGGTCGGTTTTCTCAATGTTTTTCTTTTGCGGTTTTTTTTATGATTTATGGGCCTATTATGAATGCATGTTTAGGCCTATTTAGGATTTGGGGTGCAAGTTGCACCTTGTACTTGCTTTGGTATATGAAAACAGCTACTGCGTGGGCTCAAATGTGATGATGTGCACTGCCAAATATGGCTCTATAAAGCATTCTCATGTCTTCCTAAAGCAAAAATTGCAGTATCATACCCATTGACGCAATTTGAAGAGGCTCTATCCATGGTTACCAAACTAGTGAGTTGACTCGCAAACTCATGAGTTTACGAGTTTGGTTCCCGGTCACAGTTGACTTGTTTGCAAACTCATGTTTCAGTAGACTCGAAGTAGACTCGCTTAGACTTGGTTAACTCATAGTAGACTCGCGAGTTGGAGATCAAGTCACCGAGTATGCAATGTGCACAAAAATAACGAGAAAAATTGTCATTCTAATCTATTTTGAAAACCCAAATCAGAATCCCAAATAAAAAATCTAGAAATCCAAATCAAAAACCAAAAACCCCTAAATCAAAGACCCATATGCAAACACAACCTCTATTTTTTCTTTTCATCTTCATCAACCCCCTCCCCACATAGGTTCTTCACCATCGCAGTCTTGTGCCTTTGTTGTGCCTCATCTCGCATCATCGTGCCTCACCTCACATCACTTGGTTGTCGTCATGCCTCGTCTTGCATCACCTAGTTGTCGTCATGCTTCACATCCCATCACCTGGTCTTCCTTCCATTCTTTTGTTTTTTCAAGTAGGGTGTTAGAATAATTAGTTGTGTGAGATATGTATTAGTCTTGCTACGCCTTTGTTGAGCCTCACTTCGCATCATCGTGCCTCGCGTCACATCACCTGGTTGTCATCATGCCTCGTCTCGCATCACCTAGTTATCGTCATGCTTCACATCTCATCATTGGTCTTCCTTCCATTCTTTTGTTTTTTCAAGTAGGGTGTTAGAATAATTAGTTGTGTGTGAGATATGTATTAGTTTGGTGTGAGTAGTGTATGAGTGTTTTCCAACCAGGTTTCGCTGTCTAGGTTTAGTTGTTTGCATTACATTTCCTATAAATGTAACATGAAGATAAGAGGTGTATTAAGCCGTTAAAAATATAGGTTTAAATCCTCGAATAGTCCTCATATTTGTAGTGAAATCTCAAGTGGGTCCCTTGTTCAAAACGGTCTCAATTGGGCCCTAAATTTTGAAGAATTGAGCCAATTAAGCCCTTTCCATAGCTTTTATAAAGTTGCCTTTGTTACACCTGGTATGTCATAGGCAGTTGCCCTTATTTATTATTTCTCAGAAGTGTATTGTCAATTACTCAGATTTATATACAGACACACACATCAATGGAGTGTATGAAAAAACACTGTTTTTCAATCTAAGACCTTCGACTATTATTATTGAACAGCCACAAATCCAGGGGAAGGGAGGGGAAAGGAAGGAGATAGAAGGGGAAATTGACCACAACAAGATTCAAACCTGACTATGATAACCAGATGATAAGATATGTTACAAAACTTTAAACTTTATAGTTTGTTCATACAAAGAGAGAAATCAGATAATCATATTAAACATTAAACATTTACATCCATCCTCCTTTTTCTCTTTGCTATTCAATGCATATCTATGAACACAATAAAATTCATTAATTAACTTAGAACTAAGACATTGCATTCACCCAATAATAGAGTAGGCACGTACAAAATATTGGGATAAACAATAACCAAACTTGTTCATTCTTTTATAAAACGATCTAAGAATTTCTTTTAAACTAACTAACAAAAATACTACAGCCTAAGTTACTAAGTATTATTATGCAGAAAAAAAAAGTCAAAATGCATGTATCACATTTTTTAACTAAGAATGAATAATTGAAGTACCAGTCGAAGTGCCGCATTCCTAGCAAAATCATCTCCATTTTGAATCACGTCTCGAAGAGCATCTGGAAGAACCTTCCAGAATTCACCTACAAATTCAGAACCTTTTCGCCTGCTGTTCTGTAAAATATCATTTGCGAGATACAGAAATGCTAATCTCTTCTCACGTGGAGAACCATGAAATTGCCTATCCCATGTTTCAACAACCTGTTTGGCTTTGTTCATATGAAAAATACACCAATGTGACAAAGCTTAACCATGTTAAGGATCATATCCAAGCAGCAGCATATAGTGATGCAACAAATACAAAAAAAAAGAGAAAAAGATTGCATGAATATGTGAAAGTGAGTGAACGTGTGAGAGAGTGAGAAACAAATAATGGTTACATTGCTTTACTAGTACAAATAGAATCCCGTATACAGTTCTGCATTTAAAAGCGAGGGCTTAATCATTTTAATAAACCAAGAAGGAGACAGGAGGGGGCCTAGAAACCAGTTAAAGGAGTATTACACCCCTGTCAACATTCCACGGCTCATGTTTCAACTTCCAAAGAAAGTAAAGTTCCAATTCTGGGCAATAGGTGATGTTAGACAATAAAGCATGGCTGCACGAACTCAAAACGTTGGAAACAGACAACTGCTTAAACAATACAATACTGAACATACATCTTAGACCATAAAATGATCTTGAAGGATACTCTCTATGCTTGCTTGTGAACCATTCAGCTTGGCTAGTTTTTCCACTAAAATCTGTGGATTAAATGTGCTACCCATCTTTCCAATTAGAGTCAGGACAACTAATCAACTAGAATCTGAACCTGGATGAAAACCTTCAAATAAGAAACAAAGGAAACACCAAGATTAGGATACAACCAATGCCAGCCAAAAAAAAGTATAACAAATGATATATAAAAGATATAGATATTGATAAACAAGTACATGCATCACCTGTTGCAAAAAACACATGTTAAGCAAATTAGATGAGGTAATCCTTCATAATAAAATACCCAAGCTAAATGTACTTGAAATAGTTACAAATTCCTAACAAATTTATCTTTCCAAAATAAAAAACCATTCACATCAAATGCCTAGACCATAATTGCCTTGTTCACATTACTCCAGACCGACAAGTGTATAGCTAACTTTCCTAAATAAGTGGCGCATGAGGAATATAGTAGGTTGCTATTTAGGTTTGTGGTACGTTTTAACATATTAATTGGAACACTGCTAATATAAAAATAATCCATGAAAGTTAAAATTTACATAAAAAAATAATATCAAAATACATATATATTTCTTACATTTTATCTAAAATCCAAAGATGTATTCATGTTACATGTATATACAATGTCCTTTCAGTTCTAAATTGAAAATTACTATTCATAATGCCCACACACAAGCACACATACATTCATCAGATTATATTCATCAGTTTTAACAATAATGCCTACACACACGCATGCATATGATCATCAGTTTTAACCATAACCATGGCAACAAGCTCCAATAACCAAAAATATAAATGACAGTCCTGCAACTGGTAATTCCACCACAGAGAATCACTTAATGTCGATGAAACCATCCACTAACAGTTCACTAATATCTGCAATTACCCCTCCCCTCACATATTCCTACTCCAGACTTAAGTACTAAATGAAAACATCAACATTAAGGCCAGCCAGAATAGCAATGCCTGATAGGTATTCAGACCTAATACGAATAAACCCACAGAATCTTGGAGTCTTTATTAGAACAACACCAAAGGATTCCACCAATGAGGAAGAACCAAACATTAATAAACATGTGCCAATAAAAGTGAAAATGTACATATTAGAAAATATTAATAAGTAGTTAAGAACTTACAATAGTAAATGATTTATTTATGTGGCACATTCTACATGGATAAAATGCACCATCCAAGACAAGTGAGAAGTAGCATGGGCTTAGGCAAACCAGACTGAATTTTAGGATTATAAATAAACTAACTAATAGATTTGCAGACCCTACGTGTAATGTTTTAAAAGATGGATAGACATAAACACTTACGACATTAATAAATAGCAAAGTATAAATGTTTTAAATTGCAGCTACCATCTCAGTTCCAGGTGCGTTGTGATTACCTAAATTGTGATTGGTGCAGCCACAATTGCAGTAGTGATGCAGTTGCAGAGATCTCCAAAACCATTATACTGTGTTTGTAGACCGTAATTTAAAACCTTGACAAAACTAAGGTGAAATTAGGAATTTTTTAGTTTAAAATAAATCACAAAAACAGAAAGAAACAGTTTGTTGTCAAAGTAAAATTAGCATAGAAATCTACCAAACAGGCCTGTAAAAAAAATATGAGAGAAAAGTCTAGGAAACCAAAGTCACAAGACCTGGCAAACAAACGAAAATCTAGGTAACCAGAGCCATGAGACTAAGCAAACAAATGAAATATGCTTAACAAGATCAAACCGTTTAATATCTAATCCATTGGCCGATCAGTTCTTGCTTTAATTATAAACTTGCAATGAAAATAAAATTTTGATACAAAGATTTGACGCTGTTAAATTGTGCCTTGATTAAATGAAAGCTGATATGGCCATTTATATACAATCAGATAGAGAAAAATAAATATAAGTACAGATGTAACCAGAGGACAGGACAGCAGCACATCTGGAGACGTAACCACAGAGACGCACATGCTTGCCCGTCTTAATGAAATCAAATTACAAGCATGGATGCACACATGGAAAACATGCACACAAGGAAAGAATACCAGCACACATGGACACATGTACATGCAACAGACACACATACTTGCCAGTATTGATGATGTCAAATAACAAGCATAGATGCGCACACTGAGCAATATTAACGACACCAAAGCACATAAAGGAAAAAAATGGATTTAAAACACACAAGTAAACGCAGTTAGTACTTAGATTCAAAAGATTAACTAGATCCATATGTAACCCTAATTATTCACTTCAGCACATTAAGTTTCGTTACAGGCTAAAATAAAGTTCATTGATGACAATAATTATGTAACAAAAATATAGGGACACATATGTAAGTGTTGTTATCGCTGACACACAATCACATGAACTTAAAGAGGTAGACACACAAATGCAAGAGTGCTTAGAGTTCAGACCACACACAACAAGAATATGACCACATTAGCACACACGTCGGTGCTTACGGTTTAGGGTTATACCCTCACACATGCAAGAGTGCTATTGATATGACCACAAGCCATGGACTGAAATTGAATATGACATGAACAAAAACAGTTTTTTGAAGGATTTTTGTAAAGGTCCACAGGATTGTATATTCTAAATTCCAACCAAACCGTTCGATACCTCCATTATACACGAATTCATCACCAAATATCTTTCCTCGACCCACAAGAGCCAAAAAGGGTACAGGAACGCATAAAAATCCTCCTTTGTCCAGTGATTAACTAATCAATTAACAAAAATTACACATGTAAGAATGTAAAAACACATTAAAATAAAAACCACATCATATTCCTAATCGATAGAAACCCCAATCAATTGCCGCATACCAGAAGAGACAAGACGAACAAAGAAAGAGCGCAAACATTTTTAAGAAAATGAAAACAAAAATCAGAACTGAAAAATGAATTCCGATTCCCAAAAGCGACTCATACATACAAAGCAGTAGGAAGGACGAATGCGGTTAAAGAGAATCAGCGAATGAAGCAACGAATAGGATTTGCACAGTGCTGAGATTCTTCGGTGACAGAAAGAAGAGTATTTTGCGAATGAAACTATTGTTTCAGTTGCAGCGAGCTGTAGCGAGGTTTTAGTTCCGGTTTCGGTTTGGGATTCTGCGGTCGTGGGTTTTATACGGCAGCGAAAGGCATCCACAATACAATGTATTACACGAGAAAGAAACAAACTAAAGCCTTGTGTCTCTGGAGGGTACATTTGGGTTATGTTCCCCGAATTACCCCTTGCCCTTCCTCCAAAATTAATCGAATTATCCGTTCCAACGGCGTCGTTTCTGTATAAGCCTCGCGTTCTTATGCCACTATTTTTCGGTCTTAACAGTAATTCAACAAAAACCCTATACCAGCAAGCTATGCTTTGTCAGTCTTGACTTTTCCTGAGTCTTTTCCCGTTTCATGTTAATTTGAATGAAACTTTACCCATTTAACTTTTCAATTTTTTTAAAATATTTTTTTATAATATTTTAACTCTGATTAAATAATTAGTTCAAAATTATTTCACAATCAATAATAATAATCAATAATATCAATATAATGTCAAAATATTGTTAAAAAAATATTGAGAAGTATCATTATCTTTTCACACATAACTTTCAACGAGCTAAGTTAAAGAGAAACTGAAAATTAAAAAAAATCTATTCCTCTTAAAAAAGATATTTTTGAAGAAAGAAATTAAGCAAATATCTGAATACTAATATTAATATTAAAAATATATATATTGATATATAGAAATATTGGTAACACAAATAGCAGTTTTCACCATGTCATGGCGCCCAAAGAAAAAAATCGTTTCACATGATACATGTATAATTGAGATCTAATTCTCTTTATCTTGTGCTTGACAGGGAATTTTAAAATTTCTAAGAAATTTAACTTTTTGAATTTGAATGATATTATTTTTAATTGTTTTATTTTTCAAATGTTTTTGTTTAGATAAGACATATTAAATTTAGTGAATTTTAACTTCTTTTTAATAAAATATTTCAATTATCACTAAATTTAAAAAACTATTTAAATATTAAATATTAAATAATTATTAAAAATTAAAAAATATCATTATCGGTCATCTTTTGTAGTTGATTTTAATTAATGTTTTTAAAAAAAAAACTCTTGAATTTTTTATTTTATACTTGTAAAACTTTGTCTAACAAGACCATAACACCATGTTAAATTCGTGTAAGTTTAGGTTAAGTTCGTTTATGTCAAAGTTAGAATAGTACAAAATTCAACTTCTACAAATGAAAAAAAAATATTAAACAAGTCAAGCCAACCAAGCAAACAAGTAGAGAAAAAGCATTAGACAAGTTAGAAGCACTAAAACAAGTCAACACAACACATTACACGAGTCAATGCAAAAGACACACAAAGAATACTATATAAGTCAAAAGTCAAAAGACTTAACAAGAAAATCAAGTTTACAATGACGTGAAAGAATTATATTTAATCAGAAGGTGATTAATATCAATTGTAAGTTGATCAAAATTATTTGAATGTTGAAGGTGATGAATAAGAAAAGTGTGCAACAAGTCTCAATATATTTGAAGATATTTTGATTGAAGACATAATATGGAAACAAAGGATAATGGAAGATATTGCTCAAGATATATTTGAAGAATATATGTAGAGCTGTCAAAATGGATAATCCCGCTTGACCCGACTCAGCTCATCATGGGTTGGTGACTTAGTGAGTGAACCCAACCCGACTCATTTATTAGTGAGCTAAAAAAATTCAAACCCGGCCCGACCCACCACGGATTGGTTCACTGGCTCACTTAATTACAAGTTTTTTAAATAAAAATAATAATAATTTTTTAATTCAAATCTAAATAAATTTCATTCTAAAATGATGTTAAACTCCAAAAACAATTCAAAATTAAAAAAAAATATCATACCATCCAAGCGCAATCCAAAAACAAACACAAAAGGCGAACAAATAAGTTTTTAATATTGATAATTTTTTTATCACTTGTCCGTTTATAATATTAGAGTCTTAAATAGATAAATCTATAATATTTTTGAAACATCTTTTTTTTAGGTTTAATACCTATTTTGGTCCCTACTTTTATGGGTTTGGTTCAAAATGATCCTACCTTTCAAAAAAGTTCAGTAAGACCCCTTAATTTGTTAAAAAATGTTCAGTCTGGTCTTTTTCGCTCACACCGTTAAAAATCTAACGATGCAAATGCCACCGTAGCGCAACCTTATTGAGTTGTCAAGTTTGATGAATACGTGGATGTTACACTGTGTAAATATTAAAAAAAATTTAAAACTTCATCTTCCACCTTCACTGTGAATTTAGGTTTTTTCCCATGTGACATTCCTCCCCCTCCCCCTCTCCTCCCCACAATAAAAAGCAAGGGTTACATAACTTTTGCTTGCAAGTCCTACTAACATGGAATTAGCATGCAAGTCCTACTAACATGGAATTAAATCGTCGCTTGCTCTTTCTACCTTTTTCTCTTTCTACCTTTTTATTGGTTTTAAGTTGTTACAGCTTTTTTGTTGAAGCTTGAATTTGTGAACAGGTAGCTTTAGCAATTTTGAGTTCACATGTACATTGTTATTTTTGCAATTTTGAGTTCACCTGTACATTTGGGTTTATTAAAGTACATTCCATGAATGAGTCCACACATCAAAAGAAATTGCACTAATTACTGATTAAAAGCACGATGAAAAATGTTAAGAAATTGAAACCCTAGAAATTGAATCAGCGACGCATCTTCTTCGGCGAGGTTTCGGTTCAAATAAAGTTTATTCTCCATTTTCCAGCGAAGACTGAGTTTCTGGGATTTGGGGTTCACAAAGTTTCTGAGTTTTTGGGATTTGGGGTTTCCAGAGAATCTGTGCACAAAGAGATTAGGGCGTGTGAGAATGAAAAATAAAAGGGTTTTGCTCTGATATTTGTATCCCTCTTCATCGGAGTCGGAGTGGAACTGGAGGTGGGAGCCGGCGGAATCAGAGTGGGAGGGAGAGGCGTGCTTGGGAAGCTGGTGGAGGCGGAAGCTGATGTGTCATTTTAATTTTTTTTTAATATTTACACAGTGTAACATCCACGTATTCATCAAACTTGACAACTCAATAAGGTTGCACCACGGTGGCATTTGCACCGTTAGATTTTTAACGGTGTGAGCGAAAAGGACCAGACTGAACATTTTTTAACAAATTACGGGGTCTTACTGAACTTTTTTGAAATGTGGGATCATTTTGAATCAAACCCATAAAAGTAGGGACCAAAATAGGTATTAAACCTTTTTTTTATCACTATCTACAATATAATAAAAAAAATGGTAACTAATAATATTGAAACACAAAATAATAAATAATTAAATTAAATTAGGTGGGTTGGTGAGCCAACCCGGCTCACCACGGGTTCAACCCAGATGAACCGAGTTTTAAGTGAGTCGGGTTGAAAACTAACCCACATAAAAAAATACATCTTTTCAAACCCAACCCGGCTCAAACCCATGGTGGGCCGGGTTGGCTCATAAGTTAAAACCATTTTGACAGCACTAAATATATGTAAAGTTGAATGCATATCAAATTATCCAAACAAGGAAGTATTTTGAAATATTGTCATATGAATATCAATCCATCACGAGACAAGAAATAAACTCTACATATTGAAGAATACAAGAGAATCTTTAGATGAGTGAAGCCTGAACATTATAATATTCAAAATTCAAATTGTTGAAAGACTAAAATTGAAAGAGTTAATATTCAATGTTGGTTTGTTAATTGATTTTTTTATTCAACATTGGATTAACTTATCACTTGTTATATATAACTGACATAAGATTGAGTGGACGTTGGTCTTAAGTTATTATCCAATCAATTATCCTGTGGGCTTCTAGATATGCTAGGAATAGATCTAGGGTGTGCAACTAGAGATAGAGTCTTAACCTTAATGTAGGTGAGCTAGTTACGTAGTCACTGATGATTCAAACTGATTAGGCTGGCAATAGATTAGGCTCTAGGTGCTAAGAATTGACTTAGAGTTACATTCCAAGAAAACTCCCATGACTTGATAATTTAAAGTTGTATGTTTGGAGGTAGAACATATGCAAAAGAGGACAAATATGTGAAGTCAAGCTTCAACATGGTTTGATCATTCAAAGGTCATTTATTTAGTAACTTAAACTGATTTCTAATTGATTTTACAACATTATCACCTATACAAATTTGTTTTCTACACATAAACTGTTTTTCAAAAGATCAAATTAGTGAAAACATTGTATTTTCTGTCCCTATGATATGACACTTGTAATTCCAAGTCAATATACTTGATGGAATATTCAATTTGCAATCACACGAACACAACCCGAAAGGTCAAATACAATATAAAGAAACCAAAACAAGTAATAAAAATATGTACACTTCAACTTCTCTCAAACCACCAAACAACTCCCACGGAGGACACAACTTCACCTACTCACCAAAGCACAAAAACCATACCCAAGACACGACTTCCACATTTCTGTCCAAACGAAGAACCATTCATGATACATGACATCACTACCACCTCTACATAGAGCACAAACCAAGCCCAATTAAGGAAACGTCTTCACCTCCTATCATAATTGCAACTCCCCTTCACTTCTCCTTCCCCTCACACCACTGGCAAAACCTAAGCTCCAACTTTAGTTTTCCTTCTCCCAAATTGCATATAACCTATATTCTATTCAAATATTTACGTTTTTAATCTCCCTCTATTATGTTTAACATGACCAATACTCTTATTATCCTTCTCAAAATTCTTTCACAACCTTCCAACAACAAAACCAATTGTTAAGTAAAAGTAAAAATTAATTTATAATAACACGGGTGTGTATCATTTGAATGTATTACATTTTCCTATTTATATTTATCTTATTCTTTTATTTCTCTATTTTTATAGTATACTGGTCTTCCCATTTATTTTCATCTTTTCATCCATCCTAAATTTAAGCGCAAAACAGAAATGGTGAAACAAAAAAAATTAAAAGAATGAGAGAAAATCTATGAAAGTGATATCCATTCTGAATTGAAAGTTGACTTCATTTATCCTGTGTACAAACAAAAGCAAAAACAATTCACAAGACCACTCTGCATCTTCTAATAAAATAAGAGCATCACCAAAGCAAAATAATAGTTCATGATTTCAACATGCAGGCTACGTGCATTGCACTGCTCCGCACAGCACGCTTTAACTAACTTCCTTTGAGCATCATACATCATCTTCATCCATCTTCTTCTTCTGCTGTTTTGGACTTTTATTTACTTTTGCTTCACAGTAAAATTGAAAAAATATACGTAATATAAAGTAAAGATGAAAGTGGGGTAAAACGATATGTACTGTGTGGAGGGAATTTGGTAGGTTGGTTAATTATGTTCTCCTTTTTCCGATTGACTGGTGAGGCTTCCCTTCAAACAACTCATCAATGTAAGTCTCAATGTCTTCAGCTTGGTACTTTATATACTTCTCTGTCTGTCTCCCCGGGTCAAAAGTCTGGGCGAACCTCGCAACGAATGATCGGTAAGCAGGGATAATCACTGCAGAGATGGAAACCCTCAGCTCCGACTGCAGCTGCTCGTCCTTCACTACCCACGAGCTCTGCGTCTTGTGAATCTCGTCAAACAAAGAGTTGAAGCTCTTGAACCTTTCCTTCAGCACCGGCTTGTGAACCTTCCCGTTCACGGTCAACCCTTCGTGGTTCAGACACTGCAGCACCCTGTTCCACGTCTCCCTCTGGTAGTTCTTGTGGTAGTTTCTCAGCTCCGAGGACTTCTTCCTGATCCAGTTGTCTCCCATCACCTTGCTCATCTCCTTAGAACTCTTTATCTTCTGCAGAATGTACCTCCCATTGTTCATCATGAAGAAGTTGCTAAGCGCCACCTCTTTGTACAGACGCGCCTTCCCCTCCAGGCTCGAGTCTAGCAGGTCCATCACCCTCAACGTCTGTTTTGCGAATGGAGATGGTGTTTCGTTGTCCCAAGATCCCTCATTCTTCTGCTCCGCATGCTTGCTTGTGGAACCCGAACGGTCCCTCGTCGTGTGCTCCCTGAAAACCTGCTCAAGGGTTTCCTTGTAGTCCCCTGCTATGTTTAGATAGTTCATGATGTAGCGTGTGAGGGGGTGCACTGCGCCACCGGGGACGGCGTTTTTCGCTGTCTCCGATTTAATCTGGTTCTCCAGGTCGCAGAAGATGTGGATGGATGCCTCCCCAAGTCTGGACTTGGCAAGGTTCATCTCTGTCTTTATCTCCTCAATGGACTCTTCTGGAAAGAGTCTGGCCACGCAGGGGATCACCTGGCAGAGACTCTCGTACATGTCCAGGAGCTTGAAGAGCTTCTCTCCGGCTCGCTTCGTCATGGCGGCGCCCTCCGCGAAGTTGAGAAGCTGAATCACAACGCCGCGGGAGAGGCTGCTGAAGAGTCCCGCCGCCACGGCCTGGTTGTTTGCGAACACAGCCTCGGTCAGCTTTCGCTCGCCGGGGAAGTACACTCCCCCGTACTGCTTGAGCGTGTTGATCCAGGCAGGGATCATGTCCCTGGCCATAGTCTCCCACTGCACCTTCGTCACCATCTCGTCGATGCTGATTTTCTCTAACGCTAACTTCTGGTTAATCTCCTCGAAGGCGTTCCTCCGCGAGATGATGTACACCTGGCAGCACTCCGATTCGTAGCCGCCGAATAACATCTCGCTGGCGATCTTACTTAGGCTGGTAATTGTCTCCTCGGAGTACCCCGGGAAATTCGTGTCTTGTTCCAAACCATCTTGTTCTTGCGCCACCTCTTGTTGTTGTTCAAATGCCGCCATGTGTTGTTTTCCTTTGGTATCGATGCTGTTCTGATTATATCCTCCGGGATCCAATTCGGTTGGGATTCTTGATTCTTCCATCAGAAACCGGAAGTCCTCCTCCAAATACGTCATCAAACGCTGGTGGATTGAGGAAATGCGGTTCATCATCGAGACTTGTGCACCGCTGATCTTCTCCGGTTCATGATCAGGATAATTACCAGTCACCAATGTCATCAGTTTTGAAAACCTATTCGCATTGTTCAACAACCACGAATCTTCATCCGACACCTCACCCCATCTCGGTTTACCTTCACCCGCGTCGTATTTCATTATCTTCTCTTCCACGAGATCCAAGTATCTCTCAGTGAATTCAGGAATCTCAAAGTTGTGCGCATTTCCATCGGTTTTTAGTCTCCTCGCGAATTGGTCAATCTCTTGAGCAAGTTTCTCGAGGCTTGTCGGAGTAGACGCGGCGGCTTCTTCTTTCTTATGCTCCTCCTCCGCCTGACCATGCCGCGTCGGGGACAACGGGTTGGCTTGGGCGGCGGCACCGTCATGTTTAGCACCGGGTGGATGCAGCGTGTCACCAGCGTTGTTATTATTCTCCATGATGAAGGTAGTTAGTTACGGAGACGACGGTTATGTTTTACTCCTCGGCGAAATAGATAAAAGAGAAAAGAAAAAGTGTTTACAAGTGACAAATGCGTATGCTGAGGAGAATCACACGTTTGTCTTCTTTTGATTTAAGAAAGTAATATAATAATTGAATAATTGTTTCTGTGGGTTGAGTGGTTGACCGTTGACGTTACTTTTATTTTTTTCTCCTACGTCGTTTCGTTTGTGCTTCTCACTAACTACGGTTCGTTGAATTGATAGGGATGGGCAGTGAGAGAGAAAAAGAGAGATGGACCTTTCCGCTTTTATTATTGCCTTGTTTGTCGGAGGCGGTGCGTAATGCGCGCCACTCACCGCAACGAGCGGGTTCGGATCTCAATAATAAGACGCTATTCCGGGTCGGATCCAAACCCGATAAATCTCGATGCTACGCGTTATGCCAAACAAAGAGTGATTGAGATTTGAGATACCACTTCAGATCCGGCTTAACAGGGAGCTGAGTTAGCTGAACTTGATAACTTCCAAAAAAAAAATATCGAAATTGAACTGACAAAGATAGAGATAGATAGAGAGAGAGAATGAGATATGGCGGAGGTAGAAAGAGGCGAATGCTGTTGCAACCGTTTCTGGTTCTGTGTGCGACGGTGACCAGTGTGGGATTGTTGATGCTGGCGCTGAGGCCGTTGGATCCTCCAATCACTGTCGATTTTCCTAGGGATGTCAAACTCGGAGATTCAGACAGCTCGAGCTCCGATGACGGGGGCACGGGCTTCGTCCGAGATAAACCGTGCGCAACGGTGGAGGAAATGGGGAAGGATTTCGAAAATGGTGTTGTTGGGAAGGAAACGCTGAGAGTGAGGAGAATTATCGAGGATCACTTCGTCCTGAACGGTGCTTCCCTGTTCTGCGTTTGATTTACCATTTCTGCAGCTTATCAGTTGTTTCTTTGAGTTTCTCTGTTTTGAGTGATGAATATCAATTGTTTCAAAGTTTCTCTTTTAAGGCGTGGAGGATTTAAATGAATATAAGGCGAGCTTGTTGGTACTTGGTAATGTCGTGTCCAAGTTTCAGTTGTTTGTTTTGATTGAAGGTGCCACTTTTCTCAGAGCGGTCTAAAGGTCTCTTGTTGTTTGACGACAGATTATGGATGGTTTTGATACTTCGTAGTTTTTGTGTTTGAGTATAGTGTGCCATTTTGGGTTTTAAGTAATTGTGCTGTTTTCTAGTAAGTCATTATTGTCAGTGTAGTTACACTTACATCTAATGTAACAAATGCATTATATTTCAGTAAAAACTTATTGACACATTTCTAATGTTTTCAATCATCATACATCTAGTTTACTCTCAAGACAATTGCTCAGCTGTGAAAGTATGTACTTGCTTGTTTATGGATCATTTATGACTAGTAATTATCTAATCTATTTTTTTCACTATTCAATTTTACATCCTAATTTTTTCTGAAAATCATCTCAATTTATAATTTTGCACCTCTCAGTGAAATTCAATGCATAAATGTGTGAATAGGAACCATGTGCTTCTGCAAAAACAGTTCTTGAATCAGAAGATGTTGAAACTTTTGTTACAGGTGCTTCGAGAATCAGGGATTTGCCACCGGAGCAGTTCTGTAGTCATGGATTTGTTCTGGGAAAGACTGCAGAGGCAGGTTTTGGGAACGAAATGTACAAGGTCTTAACTGCTGCAGCACTGAGTATAATGTTAAACCGGTCCTTGATCATTGGCCAAACCAGGCATATTGGTTCTTTCCCAAGCCTTTCTTTTTCATTTTTAAGAGTTAACATTTTTTTGATGGATATATGAAGTCCTAACTAGTAGTTTATTTTAGGGTTGGTTTGGTGGTGTCCCTTTAATAAAGGGGCTCTGAACTCGGACTATTTCTGCATGAAAAATTCTATAGAAAACTGATATCTGAATCACTTAGCCTCAGTCTTAAGGAGATAATTTAACTACCTTAAGAGCATTTACTGGCTATGCTTGTTATATAAACGTGTTAATTTTTTAAGCTTGTCTTGATTTCTTGTTCCAAAAACAATTTCGCAATAGTTGAATGGAAACCTATCTTTGTCATTTAACACATAGATGTGTTTACAACCACTCAGATATGAAAACCTAGTTGTCTACCATTAAAGGATTTGTGAAACTGCTTTGGTCTTGCAATTTATTGTCTGTATTTGTCTTTCCATTATCTGATTTCCACCTTGGTTGTATATTTCAGAGGCAAATATCCTTTTGGGGATTACATTTCTTATTCCAACTATACTTTTACAATGAATGAAATAAAACATCTGTGGAGAGAAAATGGTTGTGGAACCAAATATGGGAGGCAACTGGTTATGAGGACAGATGATTTTGAAAAGCCAGCTCAAACAAATGTTCTCTGTAGCAATTGGAAGGAATGGAAGCAACCTATCATTTGGTAAAGTGACATGGTTTTTCTACTTGTTAGTCTTTCAAGCATCATGTAATGAGTATGGACCTTATATTTTAGGTTTCAAGGAACCACAGATGCCGTGGCAGCTCAATTTTTCTTGAAAAATATACACTCTCAGATGAGGAAGGCTGCTTTTGATTTATTTGGGGATCCTCAAGTCCTGGGATCTCAACCAAATGTATTTGGAGAGATCATGAGGGTTCTCGTATCCCCTTCAAAAGATGTCGAGGCAGCTGTCAATTGGGTTATTGGTGGTGGGGAGAATCCTGACATCTCATTGCATATGCGGATGCTTATGAATAGGTAATACATAATTAAACTCTAATATCATTGCATGAGGAATGAAGCTGGTGAGGCATACTCTTATATGGTCATATTTCTTGTTATGTATTTACCTGCTCAATAAACTATTAAGTTAGGTATGTAGTAGCTTTAATAATAAGAATTGAAAGTCAGAATCTATCTAATAATTGCATTGGAAAATGAAATCAAACACTGCATAATTAATTACATATAAATATCCCACATTATACACAAACATATTAGACCATCTCCAATTGGAGTTTCTTAGGAGTTCTTTATCAATAAAAACATTATTTTAGAATGGATCCCACAAATATGGATTCTTTAAAATTGAAGAGAGTTACTTATATAAAGAACTTTCTTAATTTTAAGGAATCCATGGTTGTGTAACTCACATTATAATGTTTTTATTGATAAGGAGCTCTTATAAGAACCTTTTATTGGAGTTACTCTTAGAAGTTAAGCTTGCATTTGATATTCCTTCTCAACTTTTTCTATTTCAACATGAATTAAGTTATAATTTTGAATAGCAACTAGTTGGCTTTGGTTTGGGATTGGTATCATTATTCTTGTTTCTTACCCCCACCCCCTCCTATACCCACACAAGAATACTGACCCTATATACATGTGTATAATGCTCATTCTCTTTTTCCCCTTTTTAATCAAACACGTCTATATCTTGTTTGTGGTCTTCACTGTGGCACTTATATATAGTTATATTACAAGTGTGTATATGATAGCCAATTGATTTCGACATCAAGGCAATATATGTTTTTCTTTCTAAGACATTGTTCAAAAGCTATGCCATTTAAAAGGGTATTAGAATATGTGAAACATATGCAACAGTCAAACCTATTGTTGGACACATTTTTTCCACTTTCTCATACACATGTCTGAACCTCTCTTCTTTGACTAATTACTAGTTTTAGGTAATACTATTAATGTTAGTGTTGTGTCGAGTTGGAGTTGGTACTTCATAACTAATTACTAGTTTTAGGTAATACTATTAATGGTCGTTATTCTAATTAGCTGTTTTAAGGTAAAATAAACTTGATATTGATGATGTAAGGGGACAAGGTTATGATCATGGGCGCAATATGAAGGATGAAAATCAAGAAGTGCAACAAAGATTGTTGAAAGTAAATCTTATAGCAATTTATATATCATGTAGATGCCATAATTTGAACTTAGTTTTATGTGATATGGGATTTATGTTCGAGATATCAATGAGAAAATAGAATTGAAAGTGTGAATACAATAAAATTTCAAGCACCAAAGTTGACATATTATTTGATTCAATTACCAAAATCTTGTGAACATCTTAATTTAAAAAGTGAAGTTGTGTTTAACAACTAAGGAGATTCAAAATTTTGAATTTTTTTAGGAATGAATATTTGGTATGATATTTTGTTTGCTATTAATTCTCTTAGTGAGATTCTACCATTTGGTGATAGGTATATGAATATAGATAATTTAAGAGGCCTTATTTATTGTTTATTTAAAATATTGTGGGGAAATGGATTTGCATTGACTTTGTTCTCTACCAAAAAATGGCCATTGAAATGAAAGTAAAGCTGAAATTTCGTGAAAGACGAATAATCTTTAGAAAGTCATAATTTGATGAAAATGTTATGAGATGGCATTACACATTATGCTTAAGAATATTTTTCTATTGAATATTTTCTTTACATATCAGAACAATCTATTTCTTCTACTGAAACTTGATTTAAATAATTTTTACAGTATGGAATCATTTTTAATTTTATTTGAATCTAAAAAATTTAAATCTTTAAATGAGAAAATGAATTACAAAAATATTATCTTAATCTTAAACAGTTTTCTAGTTTTAGTGCAGATATTAATTATCTTGATTTGTTTTTAGAATTGAAGTATTAGGAGTATCCATAAGAATAGTAACAAAATTGGATTATTTGAACATGCCGAATCTAAATAGAGTCTCACTTGTAGACATTGAAACAAGTGAGAGTCTTAACAAATTAATTGATGCTTATTTAATTAATTTGAGATCTTTGTTTATAAATTAATATATAATAATCATATTATAGTCAATGAAAAAATTGTTTATGGAGACTCAACCTATCTTTTTATATTTATTTTTATTCTTTTCAAAACCACCATTTTACTATTTTTATGCTTCTAACATTTCTGCAGATTCCTATAAGTGCTGTTTTAAGTGAAATTTTTACTTGAATTTGTTGAGAGATGACTTGGGTTAACTAACTCGATCTATACTCTATTCTGTTCAATTTTCTATGCAGCTGAATAGTTGGTATGTGTACTAGGCGAATGGTGCAGTGGTGCATTGCACTAGACGATTGACTTTTATTTGATTGTAAAAGCACCTGCTTATAAAGTATTATTAACAATAACAGTAACTGTTGAGAAAAGTTTCTTTAAATTAAAATAGCTTAAATCATATCTTAGATTAACAATGTTATAAGATAGATTGAATGGATTAATCATCCTATCTCTTTTAAGCGAGATGTTAGAATTGCTTGATTATAAAACTTTGATCTAAAAAAGCTAGAATATAAAGATTTGTAATTCATATTATATTAAATTTCTATAAAAGCTTTTGGCTTAGCTCCAAAACTTTTATACACGGCCTGCCAAGAAGTCAAACAAAATATTGCTAGGTAGCAAATTTGTTTCCATTACCTTATGCTAATATCCCTATCTCTTTGAAACCTGAGTAGTGTGTGTCCATTCAGCTACCAGGCAAGTACGAAGAAAAGGTCTAAAGAATACATTTTAGATGCATAGACTCTCTGGCTGTTGAGGCACCCAAACGCCGTCTATTATGATATTTCTGTTTGAAGATATCAAATAATATAGCCTCTTGAATGGCATATCAGTAACTTCAAATATACGAATATCACAAAAACCAAAAAACATAAAACGAAAGGCCTAGCCTTATAATAAAATAGCTTTGCATGCATATCTGACGCACTATCTATGTACGCACTATCTACGTAACATACCGAGTTTTCTGTTCATTCTTTTTTGGGGGGATAGGAATGAAGTTCAACCTTCTCGCAGGATGTTCTTGACTGATTGATGCTTTTTCTGTCATTTTTAAAAGGTCCATCAGAGCAGTACAGGCTGCATTACATTGCATAAAAAAAGCCATAGAGAGTCAGCACCTAATGTCAAGACCAAAGGTGGTTGTGGTGTCAGATACACCTACTCTTGTTGAAAGTATTGTGCCCAACATTAGCGAATTCGCACAGGTAAGTTCTCAGTTCATGGTGTGAATCTTTTTGGGTACAACAAATCACTAGTAACAATGGAAATTACTGCTTTGAAATTAGAGCTGGCTATCTGTTGTAGTAAATAAATTTTCTTCATTATTGCTTACTATCTGAACATGATGCAACTTTTTGGACCAGGTTATTTATTTTGATTATAAAAAGTTCAAAGGAAATGCCTTTGAAGATTTGCCCAAGAAAGATTTTAGAGTGAAGGATTGGGGTCCAGCACCCAGATGGGTTGCTTTTGTGGATTTCTTTCTTGCATCTCGTGCCAAATATGCTGTTGTCTCTGGAGCTCAACGTCGTGTTGGAACTACGTATGCTCAGTTAATCGCTGCACTGGCTGCAACACGGAATCTGGGTAAATGCACTGTACTCACTATATTTTGTTTTAATTTGTTTCTTCAAATATACCATTGAAGCATCTGCAAACTGTTATGTTCAGGAGAGAACTCGACTGGTTCAAGTTTTTCATTTCTGAGCAGTTTCCAGAGTAATATTTTGACGGAAGGTTTAAAGAATCAAATTGGGTGGGGCCATGTGTGGAACAGATATGCTGGACAGTTAAGTTGTCATAATCAGACCAATCAATGTGCTTTCACACCAATTCTCCCTCCCGGTTGGTGGGACGGCCTAATGCAGTCTCCTATTCCAAAGGATATTAATCGTCTTGCTGCCTATGGCATCACACTGTCTGTTCTTGGCACAGTTGATTTCGATTCCCTTCAAAATCACTGTAGTTCAAGGAAAAATGTTGAGAGAACCATCACTTTCAATTTGTAGCCTTTGCAAGTCACATATTGTATTCTTTACGGTATTAAACATAATAATTTATTAGTATAGAATTTGTTGCCTCATTCTTTTTCTTTTCTTTTTTACTCCATCTTTTTATCAATTTAAATGTAGTCATACAAGTTTTATACCTGTAAAAATGTGTTTTTTTTAGTGTTTAAGCTGTTCACTGGCTAAATGTAGAAAACGAGTAAACGAAAAAAAATGTGACTCGGTTAGATTTATTTTTAGTCTAGGATGATGAGCATAGTACAAATCTTTAACATTCCATGAAGTTAGTAGTCACTTCTGAACCTTTGGATGTTCAGAATTGCATCAAGTCGTTAGTGCTGTATAGTGTACTTAGAGATAGATTAAATAAATTAGTTAACAATTTCATCTTTTTAACAATTTTATTTTTATTATTAATATTGATAATATTATTTATGACAATATTAATATTAATTATACTAATAAAGTAATTTAAAGAATAATCTTTTAATTTCTAAATATATAATTATAAGATACCTTCTTTTTGTGTACACATTTGTTTTTTTTATTTTTTTTATTTTTAATATAATTATTTATTGATTTTTTAAAATATTAATGAACAGTTTCTATCTCCCGCGTACATTTAACAATTGATTTAATAATTTTACTTTCTATTATTAATAAGTCATAAGTTTTAATAATTTTAGTTTTTATTATTAATATCAGTAATATTATTTATGACAATATTAACATTGATAATTGTTTTTATCCAATTAAGCTTCTTTGATAGTTTAAATCTATATTTATTGAAACAATATTCACATATTATAACTAATCTTAATAGTTGGTATTATGATTATTAATCTTAATAGTTGGTATTATGATTATTATTTATCATGATGTATCATTATGTTACTATTAATAGCATGAGGCTTTTTTCTAAGACTATCCACCCTCTATAAAAGTCAATATTCTAAGTAACAAATATTTTTTGAAGAAATCTATATAAAAAGGATTGCATAAGAGAAAGAATAAGAACAAAATTTGTTATTGTTCTTACGTTATCAACATTCTCTCTCACTAACATCATTTAGACATTCGCTTTGAAAAAAAATTATTACAAGTTTTTAGATATTCAACGTATTGAAAATTTATCCTCTTTGCAACTCAACCATCATCCCCTTTATCCATAGGACTTATATAAACATTATATATTTATTCTTAAAATCAAGTAAGTGAAGAAAAAATAGTATAAAAATTAGAATACGTGGTCTTAAATTATAAGTTGATCTTTCATATAAAAGAAATCGAAAATCACAGTTAAAATAATTGTGAACAACAACAAATATTAAAAAAGTCATCAAATTTATGTTATTAATATTTTACTTATATTTTCTTTATTATAGAAAAATAAGTAATTTAACTAACTAAATAAAATATTTTTAATTTGTTATTCCTTGTTACGAACTTAATTTCCATTTTTTTCCCTTTCTTATAACTTGAGCGTTGAACAATAATTCAAATTGAACAAATTTTATCTTTTTATCTCTCTTACAATTAGACTTGATTTTGAATTGGTTTTTTTCATTGATCAAAATGAAAATATCTTAGATATAATTTAAGTTGATGAGAGGCACTTTATTTAAAGAAACATAGAAAGTTCATGAAAGCACATGAATGTAATATGGAAATATGAAAGTTGTCTGTTTGAATTTTGATTGTGGCGAGCTTCACTCTCATTAACTTCACTTGATACGTTTGTAGTGACTTTGGAGGTGTGTCGTGGTGACTTGGATCTGGACCTTCCGGACTTAATCTTGTTATCCGATAAACACCACCATTCCAAGACTTTTTAATCTCTTTTAGAATTCCAACATATTCTTTTTGTTGCAACGAGTAATACTGAGTTGCAATTGATATCACATTATTAGTAAATAATGCCAAAACAACAATAAGTATAATTGTTTTGGGAGAATTCATATGCAAATTTGCCATCTCCTACAACAAACTATAAGAAAAAAATATAGGTGACTTCAAAGAAAGATAAGTTGGCTATATATATACTATCAATTTAATTCTACTTACGGTAGGTGTCATTTCCTATTTCATAATCAAACTGTTTAAGAAAATTTGAATACCACGTCCTATTTTGGAATTCAATATAATTTGGCTTGTTTAGATGCTTTCCAATACCATCTATTGTTTTAGAGATTTATTAAAGTGGCGATAAAGTTTAATACAATAAATTTGATAATATTTTATTTTTAATATAGTAAAAACCTTATAATTTTAATTTTGTTGAATTATGTTAATGATTAAGATAATTAAGACACATATTTTATCTTTAATAATTATTACATGTGTTTTTGTTATAGAAAAACTAATGTCAGTATGTAATTATTTGCATGTTAACATTAATTTTATCTTTAATAAATATGTGTATCGCATGATTTTCCGGTCAGCTATAGTTTAGACGATTAACTATAGTTCAAGTGGTCAATCAACAAGCTCAACTAATCGTCAAACATGTCAGCCAGTCATGAATCGGTCTGGATAGTTACCTACAGTTTAGAGAGCAAACCAATGAGCTTGACTTACTGACCATACACCGACTCGAATAGTCAAGCACCAACTCAGTAAACAGGTCACTAAGCTGGTGTTAATCACCAAATAGGTCGACCAATCATATACTAACTCGGATGACTAATTAAGCACCAACTTGGTGAGTAGCCCACCAAGCCCAACCGACCACCAAATAGACCAGCCGATCATGCACCAACTCGAATAAGTCATCAATTTAGAGAGTAGACCACAAAGCCTAGATGATCACCAAACACACTGTTTAGCCTTTAATTGGACTGATCAGGATGGATAAAATAGATTAACCCTAATACTAATCAACTTAAGAATAAAGTATAACTACTCACAATTGAAGTTAATGTTAATAAAAAAACTCATCATGAAACCTACAAATAAAAGTTTGAGATAAAAAAGTAGGTTAAATACATTACATGTTACATTAATTGTTATCTGTCAAATATTGAACTCACTATGACATCAAAGTACCTTATGAAGATATTATCCAACTAATTTAGACACACAAAAAATCACTTACTAAAATAACAATATAACAAAACTCAAACAATTGACTTTGACAGATAATCAAAACAATACTATGAGATTTATTAAAGTCAAAAGTATGTGTTCAATTATCTCAACTAAAATTATATTTTTTCTTTTTTTAGTATAAACGAAATATGTTCATATTTATTATACTTAATCCACTGTTTACTGTAAAATTTAAAGAAATGATAAAAACACCACATTCATTTTCGGAATATTTGGAAAACACGTCTTGTTTAACAACTTTATAAGACTGACACAATTTATTTTCAAATTTAATATACATTTTGACTTGTTTTGGATTTATTTTCAATACCACATCTGTTTTAGAGTTTTATTAAAGTGATGATAAAATTATCACATTCAATTTTAGAATATTTTGAAAACCACGTCTTGGTCTGAAACTTTAAAAAAAAATATCATATTTATTTTGAAATTTAATATATAATTCGACTTGTTTAGATTTTCCAATACCACATCTTGTTTTCAAGTTTCTCTTTCTAAAAAATGTATGATATATACTATGTATCGGACGGTTAACACTCATAATCGTTAGATCCATCCATTAAACACCGTTTGGTTCCTTTGCTACATCAATATTGAGTCATAAATAAGAATAATTATATGGAATGGGTGAAGGAAACCGTCTTTTCATTTTTTGTCAAAATACGTTGTAAAAAAAATAAGAATACTTCGTCTACTTTTCAAAATTAGACGGTGAGTTTTATATAAATTATGGTTTAGAGTTAATTTTAAACATATAGTGAAGATTAGAATTATTCTAAAAAAATCATTAATGTATAATAATACTGGTTAATAATATGACTGCCATAATATATAATATAAAATGATAAATGGTGATAAAGTACATAAAAGCAAAATGACAGTTAAGAAAACCGAAGAGAAAAAATAAAGAAGAATAGCAGAAGTAAATAGAAAAATTGTGAAATGAAAAGTAGGGTGCAGTGTGAAATGATGAGGCTAGGAGGGAAGCTGAGTTAGCAGTGTTTAGAGTGAAATCCTCTTATCTTATTGTCGTGTTTCAGAAAATGCGATAAATAATATCTTCTTCTGTATTTCCGGTGGATCATGTTACTCAACATATTCTAGTTTTCTTCCACTTTATTCCCATTAGAGTCCCACAACGTATAGTTTCACTAAAACTTTAGTGTTTATAAAGATGCAGACTGTACACCGGCTTGTCCCTTCGGGGACATCCGATAAAATTGGAACGATACAGAGAAGATTAGCATGGCCCCTGCGCAAGGATGACACGCACAAATCGAGAAATGGTCCAAATTTTTTTTTATTTTTTTTTTCTCAGTACAGGTTAGTTTCTTCCAAGTTTTTTGTATTTTTTTATAAATATATTCTTCGGGTTTGAATGATTTTACAGGGCATTCGTAGTATTCAGAGACACAGTTCCACACACGGCCCCAACAACCAATTTGCACAAATGAGTGTCTCTTCAGTGATATGTTTGAAGAAATTAATGAAAGCAAACAATGGATGAATTCGAACACCACCATGAGCTCCAGAGACAACATACCATGTTTGCCACGAGATGCAACAAAAATAAAAATCCATAAAGCCAATCCATCTTCTTCCTCTAAAATCTACCTTCCAACATATTTCCTATCAATTTTTCATAATCAAAATAAATAATCTCATCAAAAGCATCTTCAGATTGAACTACTCACCATGCAAACAACTAATATAGTCCCACATTGAAAGAGCTATGAAAAGAAAGTACATTTATAAATGGCCAGCTGACAAACTTGGCCACGACCTTACTTGAACAGGATCTGTTCTATAGGCTCGTACCTCTGTATCCTTAAGTTCTAAGGAGACAGGAACTGAAGTCTGGTGGATGAACCATAGTCCTGTGATCAGAGCGTGATTAACGGTAGTGTGAGGCTTTCCTTCTGGACGAGACTCATCATCAACTGTAGAGGATCGTTCCCTGACTTTACAAGCCAGGGATGGTTGCAGGATTGTCTGACAGACTCCCAATCAAACCTTTTTAATATCAATATCTTTCACATTTTATGATAACTTTTACCTTTACCATGGTGAGATGCTGAATGTACAGAGGACGATTATCAATAAATAAACATATTTACGAGGTGCTATAATGTCAAAATGTTCTAATTCTTTGCCACATACCAAGTTTTTGCTGACGTTTCTTTGTGATGTTTCTGGCAGAACATATTCAGAGCTAACGAATTCCAGATTCAACACAAATTGTTCATCTCCAGATTAACAGCAAACAATTTTTTTCTACTGGAAATATAAATGGAAGTTTAATTAATTGCTAGAAAGTTATAAGCACCTTCATATATATATATATATATATATATATATATATATATATATATATATATATATATATATATATATATTTCTAATTAGAAATTTTTGTTTTAAATATTAGACAGTCTATTTTTTTAATTATTAAGATTTGTAAAAGTTCATTTTAATCTCAGAGTCTTGTCTAATGATATAAATTAGTGATTCAACACAAATTATTTATGTAGTGGGTTTGAGGTAAAAAAATTAAAATTTAACATTATCACAAAGAAATTATTCCCTTTGTATGGAATGTGTTTGTTTTAACTTCTATGCTTTCATATTTGTATTTTAAAAAACTAATTAAATTGAAAATAAAGTCTAATGAAATATAATAATTTATTCACTAAATCCATATTTATTCAGAAAATAAAAATCTGAATCTTTATTAAAGAGAAGAGAGTATGAAATACAAAATTTAGAAAAGTTGTAGGAAGCCTATTCATCTGATATACACAGTAATGGTAAAACTAATCTCAACCATGTTTCATTTCAACAACAGTACTTTGATGATGCATATGAAGAAATTTGTAAAGGGTCTACATTCTCCACCCCAATCAAATTGAACATGTTTAACATTGGAATTAAGTTGTAACTCAACCATTGGTTTAAAATTTTGGAAAATAATCAATGTTTCATAACTGGTAACTAGTAACTCTAAATCTAATTGAAGAACAGTACAAGCAGGAATTGATCTAAGTTTTAGTTTCAACAATTAATCCAATATAAACTTAATGAATAAAACATCTTCTGACAGATAACTGATTGAAAAGAATAATAAAAACTGTTTGTTTTTCAAGCCATGGATTGTATTTGTAACACAAGCATTATGGAATTATACATGGTATGCAATGTTCCTACTTAAAAGTAGAATGGCAAATCTGTCTCATTAAGTTTCTCATCCTAACACACCAACTACATTTAACTCAAGCATCAAGATAAGTTAGAACAATTCCCCTTGGTCCATCATTGATTTCCTCCAGGATATTTCATGTCACTAGCCTTCAGCCACCGAGAGATAGAGAGGTGCAGTAACTTCCACAGGTGCAAAGGCTAATTAATTGCATAATACAACTTCAAGCAACACCAAACAATTTCTTCTTAGAAGCAGAATGCCTAAAACACACTAACAAACACCTTGCAAATGCCTACAACCCCATATTGCAAGTGATTTTGGCGTAGACTTACCACATGAACAATGTAATATTTTCTTTTATCATGACTGTAAAATCAAATCTTCCAGGTCCCTTCGGCCATGCTATTTGGCTACACACGACGATTGTCAAGTGTCAAACTACTACTGCTGTCTCCGCCGACACGGTTTGGTTCCCCAACCCTGGTTGCCAAAGCCAAAACTTCAGGGGACATGTCCCAGCTTCCACTTTTTCTTCCCCAGCTAGATCGCCGAGGATGCATTCCAGCACGGTCTGTGTCATCAACTGTTGTCCTGATTTCAGGAGACAATTCACCATCCTTTACAGCCACACGGTCATTGCTCAATTGAGCTTCAGAATCCTCAATTCCAGCACCCATGTCCCATACTGTTTTCCTTCCCATTTCTATGTCCTCCCCAACTTTCCCCATGTTTTGGTTCATATAGCCTCCACCCACTGATCGAGTAGGTAATGCTGGTTCTTTTGGCACTGTTGCCCTGAAATTGTTCTTTGACGGGGGAATGCTGATGCAGAATATCTCTTTGAAATTATTCAATACTCCTTTGTTATATGGATTGGCTCGCCGATCATATCGGTATCTGAAGTTTTCATAAGTAGTCTGCAAGAGTAAAGGAGCCAACATCATGCTGTACACATCTGAAAACTAGCTTACATCTAAAGCATGTGGATTAAAAAGAGCAGTGCTTACCTGATTGGTACTAATCAAATATAAATGGAAGGCAGTGAGGCCTCCTACAAACCACATTGATATGAAGGTGTAAATTATTAACACTATGGAGGCTGGAGTTTTTATCATTGCCTTCCAAATTGTTTTCTCTTCTGCCGCCATAATTCTTACAATATAGACCCAGCAAAATGCAAAAACATATATACATAGTAGCGTAGTTGAGAAGACAAACATGAAGAAGAACCGATAATTACGCTGCATAACAATGTGCAAACAATTATATTCAAGAATGACACAAAACAAATGATAACTGAACAGTAATCCCGAGAAAAATAAATAATGATATCGAGGAAGTCATAAAAAATGAACACAAGTTCAAGCTGCAAACTTAAGAAAATAATCGAGGGGCTATTGTTTTTAGTTTATTGGAGGCAAGGGTAGCACTCCTCCTGTCTAATATCAATAAATCACACATCGCTTGTCACCATTTGCAACATGTTCTGAACCAAAGAATAGGAAAATTAGCCTATATTCCCTGTAATATATTTGTATGATCAGTTTATGAGGCACGAAACTATAGAGGATACAATTTGAAGAGAGAGTTTCTGTTAGTTCGCATATTGGAGTTGAGAGAGTAAGAGTTAATAAGGTAGGAGTTGAATTGCCCATAAATAAGAAGGTTTGAGAATGAGAGGAGTTATCTGTGAATTTGGGAACTGTGGGAGAAAATCTGGTCTCTTAAATACCTAACACTGTTTAAAGATCACCCACCAAGTTAACACTTTATTTATAGCTAGATTATATCATGAATTACCAACTATAATAAACTTGAAAGTAAAATTAAACTAAAGCTAGATAGAATTTAATAAATTTATAAAACGAGTTTTCTCAGGAGAAATCATGTATAAAATGCAATTATGAACAATTCAATAAGTTCAAAGCTGACTCAGAAAAGTCTGTCACCATTAATAACGAGATCAAGTTACTGTTCCCCAAAACATTCTGGGAATAAAAAGAAAAGGAAAAAGAAAAAGAAAACACTTAGGTTAGGAGACAAGAAATCCAACTTACCAGTCCAATACACTGTCCAACCCAAGGACAGTGATGATCAAACCTTTCCACACAATTATTACAGATCGAGCAGTGTGAGCAACGAGGAGGTCTGTAGAGCATGCAAGTATCACAATACTTGATCTTAATAGGGATGCCATTGACCTCAACCTCCTTAAAGCGAGGCAACCGCAGTTGAGGAGTCTGTCCAGCACCAACATCTAGATTACTGTCCAAACCTTCAGGCTCTGGAGGATGTGCATTGCGCGGAATTATGCCTGGATCTCGGCCAGATGTTAACAAAAGAAGAACTAAGACCTGAAAATATTGAAGCATCAGCATAGGTTGGAGAGAACATATTTTAGGTGCAAACTATGATAGTGATATGCCCCTATCATATGACATAAGTACCAAACAACAAATAAGTAATAAACAAGAAGTTGATTGCTGGAAACAAAGCATATCACTCTGGTAACTAGTAAGCCAGACATGAACATAAAGAACTAGAATCTAGGTGTAGGTCTGTAGCATATCAAAATTCACCGTTTGTTGGAGCCTAACAAGTTTATGGGCTGAAAGAGCCATTGGTCCATGAAGGGCATCTGACACCTAAGGTATGGACGGTTTATGTGCACAAAAGAAGGGAAATCCTGAAGCTGAGGTGGCAAGAGTAAATGGAGAGGTTGTTACATAAGAGAGCTAGTATAGCAGAGAGGTTGTTAGATGTGGGAGAGTATTTTTTGTTATTTAGTCTGATGAGGCAAAAGGGAAGAGGGTGATTATGTGATTTTCTGTTATAGGAGATATCCTCTGGGCAATTGGAGGTTTCCTCCTTATGTAGTTTCCTTTTAATTGCAAATAACATCCAATTCACAGTAACTTCATTTTCTGTTCACTTTTATCACTATATTTTTTGGTTTGTTACACCTTTCAAAATAAATTCTTCGCATGTAAGAAATACAATTTTCACTTAACAAAAAGCACCATCTGTACTAATTTTAGTCCTTCTAACGCTATATTTCATTATAGCCTCTAGAAAGTTCAAGTTTGATATGTCACTAACAACAATAGTAGAGATGGTCCACCCAAACATTAATCAAACAAAGATAAAATTGCCTAAACCAAGTGTACTATAACATGCTACCTTACATTGCATAAAATGAATACTGTCAACGACAACTGCATTAATCCTACAAGACCCCTCCACATTGGCTCCCTAAATCCTATAGTTATAATTTTCCAGATACACAAGTCATTTAGCCATGTAAAGTTGTAGATGTATTATGGTATTACCATTGCAAGCCACAGTCTAAACTATAATCAAGACATTGATGCATCTACAGTCCACCACCATAACACTAGACTATATGACATATTACACAATTTTCTTGATAAAATTTCGTTATTTTTTAATACCAAGTGAATCCATTATCTAAGCTAGAAGACAAATGAATAGAATCACACAAAAGGAAAAGGTGTACAAGCATAAGATTTCCTTTTCAATGAACGGACCAAAGAAAATGGAGATTTGAAGAAACTTTTGACAGGGAAGCTACTTCAGAATCCCAAAACTGCCTCAAAATCTTTCTTTTAAATTGCATTTCACACAGGTCACCGTCATGGCCAGATTACATATTGAGTAGGCTTCTATGTGTGTGTGTGGCCATCAATCTTTGATGTTTGTGCCTATAGCTAGGAGAACTTCTTTTGATAAGTTTATTGCAGAAGCAAGGGGCGCAAAGTTTTATGACAACACACTACATATGCTTTCATTTGGTGCCTCGAATTAAAGCAAAATATACACATCCAAGGGGAATTCTCAATCCAATAGAGCAATATCGGGTGCCTAACTCCCACATTGACTAGTATAGGAAGCTTGGTAGAGCATTTAGTGCTTGGCTTTTTCCCTTTGATAGCTAGCCTTTGATTTGAGAGTGAATTTCCAAAGTGTTTGAGTGTTTATCAACTGGTGTCAAAGCTGATTGCCAATATCTCGAAAGAGTTGCACTCACAATAGCTATGAAACAAGCGTTTGCAAAAGTCTTCTAAAAGATTACTATTTGCAACATTGGGAAGGATGTTCTTCCCTCCCTTAATAAACTATTGTCTTTGGTCTAAAAGGAGGACAACAATCCATGATGTTTGGCTTTAACCATGGACCCAACTTCATCATTACAATTAGGATGCAGTATTTCATTGACAAATGAAGATATGAAAAATTAAAGATGTTAAAAACATGCAGTATTTCATTGACAAATCAACCAAATCAGTTCACTTCAATCAAGTGTGAGAGGTTGAATATAGAGGAGAGCTTCTTATGATTCTAATCATAGAAGATTACCAACACAGTTGAAAGACATACAGAGAGAAAATATCGTACATGTGAGAAAAAGACTCACATAAACTGTGAATACAACAGCAACAGCCATTATGGATATCCCCCAGTGGTCAGAAAAAGCATCCATCAGTTTTCTGGCGACAAAGACACAGAAAACTGAGACAGGAGCAACAATAAGAAAAATTGTCAGCGCCAGTGATCTCACATCTGGTCCAAATATGAACCTTCCCTGAAGAAAAAATTTCTGCAAGAAAATAATAAAAACAGTGATTAAGCACCCTCATAGTAATAAAATGAATTGATCCTGTAACATATTTCAAATCACAATGCAATAATACTTTTTTATTCTTTATTAAGCATAGCAAACAAGCTACAAAATGAAAGTTGAACAATAAGTACATCAAGACTCCACACCTCACATATCAAAGGAGAAAAGAAGGTAGATCATATCATGTAGAGACTCGAAGGCTAGCATTGTTTTTCGTAATCAATTTGGAGAGACCATCAGAACATTGCTGTCTCAATGATTTCCCTATACCTTACACCTATTCTTTGAGTTTGGTTAAGATTAGAGAGGAAAGAGCGCAGTAGTTCTTAGAGTATAATGTTTTGATTCATTCTACTTTGCTTACTTCTTAAGTATATCATAATCATCCAATATTATAATACTACACTATGACACAGACTTATTAAAATAACATGAATAATAAATTATTTAAATTATATTTTGTTCTGAAAATTTAACAGATCTCAGACGACTTTCTTTCCAAACACATCATCCTAAAAGTGAAGTGCTTGTGATTCTCCGCAGCATAATTTTAGGAGGGAAAGAAACTGTGAGAAGCAACTAAAACTAGTGATACTAGTAATGGATCCGGATCATCTGCAGTTCAAAAACCACTGAATATGGTAAAGTTAATAAGAAGACCTAGTAGCTTGTACCTAAGATTTCTTGTACCCCATGTTATGCTTTAATATTTTATTTTAAATATATATATGTGTGTGTGTGTGTATATATATATATATGTATATATATATATATATATATGTGTGTGTGTGTGTGTGCAGGCGTATTTATCTATTGACGTATCTATCTAAAAGTAAAGATTCTCTACAGTTTTTAAAAAATGCAAAAACCTCTGATCCCTTCCCTTTTTTTTTTCCAGAGCAAATGGAGCTTTGGAACAATTTCACTAAGACTGTAACAATTAATAAAGCAACACAAAAGTCCAATCAATACTCAGTTCTAACATTGTACTGGAAACAAATCAGCTTAAACCTAACACATCAATCGGACAAAGGAGACCAGTTGATGTGGTTTCTGGGTTACCATCACTTGTCATTTCACTAACACTGCTTCAGAACCTGATAGTAATCCATCCACACAAATTTATCTCAGAGTCAGCACATAACAACTAGAACCTCTTCCAAATAGAAACACACCTGGCCCAAAAAACCAATACCAGTACAAATTAAATCCACACAAAGAAAAGACCAGAACAACAACCACCAATAATAGATAAGCTACCAAAATTTGAGCTGCATAAAAGCACTTGCAGAAAGCGAAATTTTCTGACAGTAGTGACACCCCCAATTAACAAATTCCACCAACAATCTCCTTTTCTTTAGAAAAAGAAAACTGTGAAAATTGACGACTTCAATATAGTTGCTTAGGTGATTTTCATGCTGCTCTGAAGTCAGAATAGGAGTTTGACCTTCCTAATCTAATTTATATTGAACTTTAATACAATTTTATTGTGGATTGCCAAGATGAAATGAAAAACAGCAGCACAAGTACTTAAAAGTACTACATCCAAGTTTTGTTGAAGCAAATAACCAAAAATACAAGTAGGAAGTGAAACTTACATTGCTACCCTTCCAAGCTTGGTAGACCCGCAAATCGCCGGATCCCGACCCCTGATCGGAGCGCTGCGGCGGAGGCACGACGTACATATCGTCGAGGCAGGAGTTCTCAGAAAAGCTCTCTCAGTTGCAGTGATTTCAGAAATTGATTACCCAAAACGGGAGAGCGAAGAAGAAAAGGCCAAAACTTGAAGGGTCTCTAGGGTCGGAAATGGAGGGCCATGGGCAAATCCAGAGACCCTTTTGGACAAAGTTTCCGGCGAGTTCAACGGGTCGGGTCGGGTTAGCGACAAGGCATGAGGGGTTGGTTGGGAGGGAACAGAAGGAAGTGCTTCAGTGCAATGCAATGCAATGCAAGTAAGGGTTTTTCTTTTACTTTTCGTCAATTTTTTTCTCTCTCTAATGTGATGATTGTTGCGTGTTGTGAAGTGTGATGTGTGTGTGAGCTGGTTTTGGTGAATAGCACTTAGCAACAGGATTCTTCCCTCTTTGACAACTACTGGGTCACTGTATGTCTCTCTGTATTAGAAAACATAGTGTAAGTTTCCGACTAATATTATTTTTTATTATTTCTTTATATTTAATTATTGGATCAATCAATATCTGAATTTAACATTATCACATTTAAAAGTTTATAATTAATATTTTTATTTCTAAATTTAGTGTTTTGATCTCCATGTTTTACAGAAAAAAAAACTATATATTATAATCTAATGTTTAGAGTTTAACTTTGTTTTGAATTTACTTTTAGCTAGTTACAATCTTGTTGTTATAGAAATAATTAAAAATTATTATTAGGACCCCATGAGGTGGATGATTTTGGCTAGTTCACAATGTGATTGATGGTGTGACATTGGTCCTCTCCTCCCTACTTTTCTAATACAATAATAAAAAAGAAGACAGTGACCCATTTCTCATTTTATGTGACTGGGTGCATTTCAAGGATATTTGGTAATTTAATTCTACTTTAAATTCAGCCCCCAAAACTGTAATTCTAAATTGTTTTTATTTCATAAAGTTTATTTTCTCCAAAGGTAAATTCCGGACGAACTGATTCATATTTCGAAAAAAAAAAATCTAGTGTTGAAAATGCTCTTACTTGTTCATCTCCGCCTCCTATTTATTTAGATTAAAAAGAAAATGATAAAACAAAAAACATAATATGAACTATTTAAATGGTAAAGGAATATTATACATATTCAAATATTTCAAATATTGCTTTTCACCTCAGTCACACGGTTGAATAATATTTAACAAGTTTCTTAAATTACATCATGTGTAGCAAATGGAGAAACAGTTATGTATTATGCTTCAATGGTACACAAGAGTACACACGTTTTTTTCTTTGAGTGTCAAGAGACTAAGGAACATCCTAGGAAGTGGCACGTTCCACTAATGTTATATCAGATGACAACAATTTGATTTTAGATTTGGTTGCACCCTAAACTTATGCAAATGACCAAATTAGTATCTTTGACATTAGAATTTATTCAAAAACATGTTTATAACTGAAACTGAGTACCAATATGATAATTGATCAAGAATGAGATCCACCAGATCAAACCAATAACTCAAAAGTTCATAACTTAAATTCTACATGTTACAAACCATATTTTAGTGATCTAAGTGGCTAAACAAGTCACAAATGACTCAAAAACAGACCCCAAATATTTAGTTTCTTCCTAAACCAACTCTTTTAGATTTTCACTTGTCAAAACCCCAAAAGTAGACTAGAAACTAGCCAAAAACTCTACCTATTGACTACATCAAGATGTAGTAGCATATTCCAACCAATTATAACCTTAAAATATCATCTTAGTGATCAAAACAAGTAACAATTAACCAACATTCACAACAATACTCTTCCAACTCAGATAACACATATAATTTAATTTGAAGCATTCATACTATCATATAATAATATTTTAGCAAGCTACTCATTTAACACCATATAAAATCAATTTTACTTCAATTAGAGCACATCAAAACAAATTATCAAACTTACAAAACTTTATAAACAAATCATTTAGCTTCCTTTACCTGATAGAAGCTAAAACATGCTTGAAAGGACCTGAAACTGCTTCCTCATATTAAAGAGCTCTATGTGCACCTACACACCATGAAATCATGATTAGGGTACGCGGTTAGAACCATTGATCAACATGGAACATACTAGAATGATAGGAAGACACATGCAACAGAAGATTGCTCGCATGCAAGGAAGAAAATACGGCTCAAGAAAAAGAGTAGAAACTAATTTAATCTTTTGAAAAAACTGATTGGATAAAAGTAAAGATTTTGTTGTCATGATCACTTAAACACTTTCTGATTTTCAAAAAAATAACTTAGGTGTTAAAACTCGAAGAGAGAAGAGAATGAAGAGATGATTCGTAATCACCTAGACACTTTCTAATTTTCTTGTGAAATGATTTGTGTTTTAAGTAACGAAATTCTTAATAAAATTTCTATTTATACTTTTAATTATTTTAATATTAAAGTAATATAGTCTTATTATTTAAATACTTAATATTAAATTTTTTAATTATTACATATGTAACATGTCATTCTCTGAAAGTAATGAATACTTTATACTAAATAAAATTATAACGTAACGGTTTATTAGTGCTCACTTCTTTTACCTACTATATTCTTTGCATTTTATATTTACTAAACAACCTTTTTCATTTTTATTATCTAAAAGAAAGTTAACCATATAATGATGTGAAAGTATTTTTTATTGCATAATTTTATTACGGATTTTTAAATAGAATACAAATATTTTATTGTAGTTTTACTTTTAGGCATTTGATAGAAATATACTAGAGTTTCTATTATATAATTACAACAACATAAAAATTATTTTTATGTATTTTCTACATCTTTTATGTACGAAGAATAAGTATTTTTTAGTTTCCTTTTTCTAATTATTGAAACCTAGGATAACATTGAGGTTAACATTTTATATATATATATATTTAAAATGTTTTTGTATATATATTTGGGTTTGTGAATTCAATGTTAATTCTTTTTCTCACAATTTAGTTATATGATATCCTCAAAACGTTCAAGTTAATGTTTGTTTGAATAGTTTTGCCATAAATATATCACAAAAATAACCAATTACCTGAATATCAAATTTGTATTTATAGATTTTGTGATGAGTTTTTTATTAGAATTGACCTGATTACAGCTGATCCAATTAGGGTTCATGTACCTATAATTTGATTTAGGATTAACCTAATTATTTTTTACAACTAATCTTATTAATATTATGACTAAATGTTTTGTTGTTTGACATCACAAATGCCTAGTCCATGATTGACCGGTCGTATAATACATTTTCATAACTTTTTAATCTCTATCGAGTTATAAGCTTTCCTCAGTTCTCCATAAACATTTAGGCCGTGTTCACATGCACTGAAAGTACTGTTGAAGAGAAACTGCAAGCAATGATTTGCGAGTAAAATTGCGTTCGTTTTCATGGATTTAGAAGCGATGCATTGCGCTGATTTGCGAGATTAGTGAAAATTTCAATCTTCACTCTCTGCGCGGATTTGTGTGGATTTGAAACAACTTTTGATGAATAGTCTAATTTGCCCTCATTCAATCTTCACATATTCACACACCTCTTTCACCACTCATAAAATTGTTCCATCATCCAATTAATCTCTTTTTTTTAATCATTAATTTAGGAGTGAAGAAAACAAACTCCAAATAATACTTCAACTTATTTTTCGTTCACTGTTATAAATTATGCATTTTTATAATTGAGAAATTTATATTTGAGTCTAATAAAATTGTTATAACAGTGGTTTATGTAAGTGAAGTTTATTTGCAATTATTTTTTTTTGTGAAGTTTAAAAGAAATAATAAGATTACAATTTCTTTACATTTTTACAATTAAATAAAATCATACCATTTGATAGTAAATTATATTACAGAAAATATTATATTTAAAATAAAATTCATTTTACTAAATTATAATTTTTTACATTTAAAAAGTTAATTTTAATAATTTATGTTAATTTTTTACTCTTTATAAACATTTTTACAATTAAATATAACATTAACTATTATCATTTTATATTACTTTAATAACTAGGGGCATTTTGGTAATCTTTAATTTCTTCCAATTAAATTTTTTTTTTAATTTTTCACATCAATCAAATCCTACACTAATTTTCATATACTTTACTTCTAAATTCATTCTCATTTACCTCCAAATCCACTCAAACAAACAATAATTAATTCACTCTCAAATCCCCTCAAATCCATCCAATTACTCTTCCTCAATTCCTCACCCTCAAGTGAACACACCCTTAGATATTCTGGATCGGTATGTTCTGGTGAAAGCTTTGGTGTTATCTCCACAGGGAAAAAAGACAAAGGAAATGAAAAGGTAGAAGAAGAAAAAGTAAAAAAAAAAGTAATTTGATTGAAAAACAAAAGTAAAAAATATTGTAAGAATAATTTGAAAAATAAATATAAAAATAGTTAGTTCCATTCTTGTTGTGACCAGTGGGTTATTGGAGAGTGAAGATCAGAGACAATTCCATCGTCGTTCATTGCAAACGATTCAACAGACATGATGACACCCCAACGTTCACTGTCTACGGACATGGCATCAATCATGAATCTCTTCTCACTAACACCATCTTGCATTGAAATTCTAAGCTCAGAAAACAATGGCTCTTCATTTTTTGCCATTAAAATAAGACCATATTCACCTAATAAGAAAATTAGAACGTGGGTCCTTTGCTTTATTGGCGGTTATCATAACCTCCAATAGGATCTTGTGTTTTCTTTTGTGCTTTTCTTTTCTTAGCTCACAAGACCAAGTAAACTTCACACGCTTTTCAATGTGACTCAGAAAAATATCAATGTTAATGGTTGTCTTAAATATATTGACTTGTACCATAAATTTATCATTTTTTGGTACAACAAACGTATCAACTTTTGCCTGCTTTGTTTAATAACAATGTTCACCAGTACTAGGGCTAGAAACTTGTTACCAAAACATGAAGAAAACAATTTAATCCTTTCATTAAGTTTATCACCCATTTCATATTTAAAAAAACAAAAGGCAAAGAGTGTACAACATTTAGTATTTTATTTTTATTTTTTAACTTATATTCTGATTGTATATTTCATTTATTGTTTGTTTGATAATCTCAGTATAATTTCTTTCCTTCGTTCTTCTTCGATTGATTCTAATCTGAAAATAATTTTCATTTTTTAGAAAAATATTAATATATAAGAAATATGTAACATGATTAGTATTAGCACTGTATATCGGTAATCAGATAAAAAAAAGATAAAATATGATAATGTGATATATATAAAGAAAAACTTATTTATAAGAGATAAATGGGAAAATAATCAAAATATATGAATGGATTAAAATTGTACTTAATGGTGTCAAATTTCACTCATTTGAGAAAAGAGATTTATAAATAGTTACACATTTAAATAATTTTTTTAATCAAATAATAAAGGTAGAAATAGTACTAATCCATATATATGAAATAATAGGTTGACACCCAAATTTCTACTCCTTTCTTACAATTATTTTTATTAATTTAATTTTTTGTTCAACAATTTAATTTACGTTTAAATTAGATAATTTAATCGGTGTCAAAAATATTTATTTTTCTCTCGAACCCATACCACAAACTCGACACGTTCTTTGGGGCACGTATACCTGCGACAATTTGTAGAGCTCTGTCTGCAACTCAAATATTAATGAGAACAAGATCCAATGAAAATAAAAAATAAGACAAAATATTATAATAATAAAACTAAAAGGAAAAAAAATTATTCGTACTAATTTTAAAATAATTAAAAAAATTTATTGAGTACTGAAATTTTTTCAACGGATGATAACATTACTAATATTATTCGTCATTAGAATATATATCATTTTGTGTATTTACGAAGTCACTAATTTTGAACCAGTGGTAAAGTAGCGAGGACCAAACAGATAACCAAAATATTAAGTAATATATACCTGCTATATATGCTTGAACTTTTGCATGTAATAAGATTGAATGAGCCATGTTCAAAATGCCCACATGTAAACTGTTAATAAAGGTTTCTTTCTGTAAAGACTACCAAACAGTTGACAGCAGTAATTTCTACTTTAGGATTGAACTGTAAACATGTTCAATATTCCAGTAGAGTCTGCATTTGCATCTGAACAGATATGTAGACTTTTCTGGGCAAAATTCAGCAATCCAATCTATTTGCTATTTATTTTTGTTGAAAGAGTTGTGTTTGCTTCCAGCACCAGCAACATTAACGATGTTGAAACATAGAAATACTAGTAATGTATCATATTTCTCAGAGTAGAAAAGCAAGAGCAACCATGTAATCTGAAACCTCATGTCAAAGCATGTGAAATTGAGCCTCAAGTTCACAAGTGCCAAAACAGCACTATTTAAGAAAAAAAAGATGGCCAACTAGCTTTATTAAGCTACATTTAAAATCCTCGACAGATTATCCTTTGATGTTTGTGTTACTTTCCCTGTACCTGTTCCAATCTATCTGCATCAAATGTCACCTTTCTGTGTCTTCCTTTAGTTGAAGTATGTTGAACCTTATATGGTATCATGTTGAATCACAACTCTATGTGGGGTTCCTTAGGACTGTTTTGCTCACTTTGTCGTCTCTGCCTCCATGTCTCCCCCCACAGCTTGGCTTCTGCAACAGCTCGCTCTCTCACTGATTCTTTTGGCAAAATGGCTGTTGTTTCATTTGGGGACTCTCCACTCTCCATCTCAGTTGTGTTGTTGACTGTGTTCGACACTTTTGGGGAATATTGCTTGGATGACAAGAATTCCAGAGCTGCCACTATATCTCCTGCATTAGGCCGTTGACGTGGCTCTTCACGAAGACACATGGCTGTCAATTCAATCACCATCGGTAGACATGATCCTGGGTACTTCCCTTGAAGCCGTGGATCTACCAATCTTTGGAAACTTCTTTTGTCTCTCAGCATTGGACGTGCCTACATATGTTAGGAAAAAACAACCTTCACTGTGTAAGTCTTATGTTCTCTCATGGTCAACTGAAACCATTATGTTTTCTCAAATTGTGGTTCCTTAAACAATGATAAAGTTCTCAAAATTAAGACATTGGATGGCATTTAGCCATTTTGGATAAAGTAGAAAAATCACGTAATATTCTGAGAGAAGGGTTAGATCACAAGCAATGCAATGACGTTCTCCAGAAACCATGTACCAAACTGGAATTTAAGTTCAAATTATAAGGTATCATTATATTCCTCTTTTCAACATTAGAAGACCACACCACATTCATTGATTAACAAGAGCTGATTTATAACTCAGCTTCTTCCTATTTCAAGTACACAATGAAAACTTGGAAAAACCAAGAGTGATGATAGCATTCCGCTGAGACTGCCAAGGAAATGCAAACAGAGCAAATCCAAAATGTTAATTAATCTGATGTATATGATTCAACTGAGAGAAAAAGGAGAAAGTAACGTTTTGTGTTATTCATCATTGGCAAGAAATGAAACAAAATACAATCAATATAGGAATTTACCCAGTCTACTAGAAGCTTTTCAGGGCCATGCTTATCATCATATGCTTTGCGTCCAGTAATTAGTTCCAATAACACAACCCCAAAACTGTATATGTCAGATCTCTTCGTTAATTTTCCACTGGTGGCATATTCAGGGGCACAGTAACCTTGTGTCCCCATGACCCTTGTGGCAACATATGATTGATCTCCGGTTGGACCAAATTTTGCAAGCCCGAAATCAGAAAGTTTTGGATGGAAATCTTCATCCAATAGTATATTGGATGCTTTAAGATCCCTGTATATAACTGAAGGCTTTGCTTCATCGTGGAGATAATGTAGCCCTTTTGCTGATCCACAAGCTATAATCATTCTGGTATTCCAATCAAGTGGCTCTTCATCAGGAGAAACATCTGCAAATAACCATAAACAAATATTAAAGATACAAAGATCTAAATGTACTTTTGGTGAATAAAGACGCACGTCAAGAACAGAGAAGATACAGCAGTAGTTACTTTAAGCTATAAAGCATTAACATGTGATACTAAACATGGCCTTATTGAACTAATTAGTAGCACCCCTCTTCAGCTCAGTAAATCATGTACAATCCCCACAGATAGGAATAAACTATAAGGCTTTTCATAATTTCCTCCAACTCATGGGCAGAAAAGAAGGCAGGAAAAAGATACATGGAGTAACTGGTAACTGATTACAATTTGGCATTGAAGAAAAAGGTTGCTTTATAGTATTATACCATGAAGATGAGATTCTAGGGATCCCAAAGCCATGTACTCATACACAAGAAGACGTTGATCCCCTTCTGCACAGTAACCAATCATATTAACAAGGTTGGGATGGCGTAGAAGGGAAAGCATGAGAACTTCCACCAGAAATTCTTTCTCCCCTTGCACTCCTGTAGTATCAAGTCTTTTAACTGCTACAACCTGATCAAATCCCGTAGCTTGTTAAAAGAACTATATTTCACAGCAATGTAGCATACTGATGGGTATTGTAAATGAAGAAACAGGCACACAGAAAATCTATCCATCAAGTTATACCTGATTTTCCCCAATTATTCCCTTGTAAACAATGCCAAATCCTCCTTGCCCAATAAAGGTTTCATCTCTAAAACTTTTTGTTGCTGTTGCAAGCTCTCGGAAGGTAAATATCCGGGCCTTATGAGAATTTTCGCCCTCCTGTACTGGGTTTTCTTCTGGTCCATTCCCTGTATCAAACCAAGTTATGATCAGTAGAGTATACAAGCAAAGCAAAAAACAATAGAGATCTCGCTTTTAATACTATAACAACGTTTTTTACACAAGCATAATGCTCAATGTGAAACTTAGACACTCCAAAATACACAAGTTCCTATTGAGTAATCTGGACTAACTATATATGTGCCTACATATCTAGGTGACGAGTATAATATTAACTTGTAAAAGTGAAAATCTCTATATACTTTTTTCTAAAGAGATGCATAGAAGATATAAAATTTTCTCTTAAAAAATAACTACTCAATTAATCGACAGAGCTTTCCTTCAGCAGCTTATAAACAAGTGATAATCTTTGTAAAATTATCATGTCAAAGAATTGCTAAACAAAATCAAACTAAGCCAAGAAAAACTCAGGACATCTATCTCCCCTCTTGGGAAAGGAGTTATTAGAAGAGAATGAAGGAAATTCTGATAATCAGTATGTGTTCAATTACCACGAAAAACTATCTATAATCAGTTCCTGTGAAAACAGGGCGGCCACCTCAATGAATTCATAAAAAAGGACCATTCCTTTGGTTAGACCATAGTGATTTTCTAAGTTGCCTATATAAAAAGGAGGGAGATGATTTATTTTCCTAGCAGAATTTGTAGCCAACAACTGTGGTATTCTACTAAATTGATTTCAAAGTGTGCAGGAGGTTCTATGCAACAGAGGCTGATGTGATATTCTTTTGATACAGAAATGAGACCACTCAATTGTGCAGACCAGGTTGAAAGAACGCATTTCCACATGAAGCAAACACTCTCAGGCTAGTGACAATCAATTCACAAAATTTCCACATAAAAATTTCTTCCAGAATTTAACATGCATGCTTTTGCTTCTCCAAGACTAGAGTGAAAAACAACACAGTAGCAACTCAGAAAAAGGCATTTAGGCGGGGGTATGAAATTTGAACAGCCCCCTTAGTTTTTTAATTGATTTTGGGAATAAGGTACTAAGCTTTATGCAGTGTACATAATCAGAACTTCAATTTTCAAATAAGAAATACTCCAAGAAGACAACATTCATCCAAGACCTTTTTTCTTTCACCCTAAGATAAGAATCAAATGAGATGAGAACTATAAGCAATAATCACAAGAGACATCACCTAAAAACCAATTTGTCTCCTATGGTGACTTAAAACCCAAACCCATTAAAAAAAATTGGCAAAAAATTAAAGAATTCTTTTTGAAAGATTGAATCTTTGGAAAAAAAGATAACCTGAAGAACTTTCAGAGACATCATTGGTGTTCTTTACAGATTTGCAATTCTTGTTTAGCTCGTCCCGTCCCTTGTCACTCTTCTCTTTGCCCTTCTTCCTCGGCCCGAAACAAGGACAGCTACTACCCATCTATCAGAGAATTCTAAGCCAAAATGCAAATTTTTTGCTTTTTAGTGTCCCCAGTCACATGAAACAGTAGGCACGGAGACAGAGAAGAAAGAGAAAACCAAACAAACAGAGGGGTTTTATTGAAATTCAGTTCAATTCCCAGAACATCACAAAAGAAGAATATTCTTGTTTAGAAAAGAACGACGGCGAAAAACGAATGCGTGCTCACACGGATCTCAACGGAATCTGCCCCACTCTGGCATCACACACACGTTGCAGCAACCATGCTAAGTGTGCTGGTGTGGTTTCTTGGTGAAAAAGGAAAAGAATTCACAAAATGAGAATGGTAGTTTAATATAAATGGAAAAATAAAAATAACTGGTTGAATTGCACATAGATTTTAATTAATTCCAGTAATGATATTAAATATTTATTTGTTTCCTTAGAAGGAAATTGTGTGTAGGGTAAGAGAAGAGTTTGTTTGTACAATGACATGCATGTCTATTGAGTTTCTGACTTACGTGTACTTTCTCTCAAAACCTGTTCTCCCTGCTATATGCCACATTTGTCTCTCATGCTCTTGCAATTGGGTGCTCAATTTAAGGTTGCTGGGTGGGTCATGCATGTTTTCTTTAGTCAGCTCAAGCTACACTAAAAATATGTAATTTTATCAATTCTCTAAAATTAATATGTTTTTCCATTTCAAACATTATTTTACATATAAAGTAGCTATGATAATAATAATAATGTTTAATTATAAATTTTAATAATTTTTATGACAACAAAATTAATAAATTTATTAAGGAGAGACATATGTTAAGTTTGAACTAAAAGTGTTTAATTTTGTAAACTTAGAATACCCAAATAATATGCTGTTAAAATTGTACGTGGACAAAAACTACATATTGAAATACTATGTAAAAAGTTGATTTAGTTAATATCATTCAAATTTGTATAAAATAAATGTGTTGGGTTAAGCTTA
This sequence comes from Vigna umbellata, assembly GCF_029865625.1. Taxonomy (NCBI): domain Eukaryota; kingdom Viridiplantae; phylum Streptophyta; class Magnoliopsida; order Fabales; family Fabaceae; genus Vigna; species Vigna umbellata. The sequence goes on along the minus strand of NC_142169.1, from coordinate 15,134,204 downwards.
CATTCATCAATCAATTATAAATATACATATTTATAATAAATATGTTTATTTGTAAAAAGATGCTGTTTTTGAAACTGAAAATATGAAATATAATTGATGAATATATTATAAATTATAAGTTAATTGATTGGGTTGAACGTGCAATATTTGACTAGTTTATATGAGATGTGGTGAGTTTTATATTTGAGGAGAAAAATATACTTAATATAATAAATTCTTTGATAGACAGAAAAAAAATATAATTTTGTGATAAACATAAAATATAATTTCTATTAGTTTAATTTAATTTTAAATAAATAAATAAATAAAATAAATATTTGTGGTATAATTTAGATCGGATTAAAAAATTCTTAATTATTATAAAATTATTAGATATTTTATAAAATGAAAAAAAAATCAAATGAAAAGGTTTTCATAATAATTAACTTAAAAATAACATCAATGAAAATTTACCATTTGATGATACTGTAATATTTTTCTAAACGTTAATAATTAATATTTGGAAGAAGAATAATAACAATAAAATTTTAATTTTTAAACTAAATCTTAAATCTTTCAATCTTCATAAAATAGAAAAATATACTTCATAGAATTTATTTAATTAAAACAATGATATTTCTTATGTAGAAAAACAATTAACGCAATAAAAATTTGGGAAAAAAATCTTATGAAAAGAAAAATAAAATTCAAAACAATTATTATAATTAGTAAAGAAAAGTCTTAAATTTTATATCTTTTTGTCTTAGGATTCCAATTCAGATATAGTTTTCTTTGCTTTAATTCATCCTCACGCCACTTTACATTGAAGTAATAAAAAATTTCCTTGTGATTTTTGTTTTTGTATTAAGATTTAGCTCTGTAAATTTCTTGCTGAGTTAGGGATTTGGATTTATGGGCTTGTGATGTCTACCCAAGAAGAGAAAATAAATTAATAGAATAAAAACATAAAATATAAATTCATTTCTTTATCACTCACTCAAAATGGACATTCTACATATAAATAACCTATATATAAGATGTATTATTTTGGAGCAGTGCTGGTATTATGCAAATAGAAATTTTGCAAATCACTCTTGAGCTATTTTATTGTTGAGATCCTTATCAGCCTCATATTAGCTTCCCTACAAAAAAACTCCTAGAACAACTTTAAAATTTTAATTTTTTTTTATTGAAAATTTATGTACATGTAATATCAATTTCTACATTTTTATTTTAACATTCCAGTTCTATTCAACGTTATCAAAGAAACTTATGTCTCTATAGTTCTTTATGACATGTTAAAAATTTGTTTTTTTTTAAATCAATTTTTGTTATAGAATTTTATTAATTTTTATTACTTAAATATAATATGAGTTAAAATATTTAGTAAATTATGAATAATATGATAATTGAATTTCTATTTAATACATTATAAATTTAACAATGTGAAATACTTTCTTTTTAAAAAGTTATTTCACTTTGGTCATATTACTTGTATTCATATGTAAAGTATTTCTATCTCATTCATTTCGTATATTACATCTCTCTTTTTAATAATTAACTATCACTTAAACAAATTATGAAACATTTTATCAATTCAATTGAAAACTCTGTTTCTCATTTAATGACACCATTACTTGCCCAACGAGAAGGTATTGAGAGAAAATTCTAAAAAAATCACCTAGTGAGTCAAGGAATAAAATCACTGATAGCAATTTTCATAAATTCGTCAAGCAAGCCTTATTACGCCCTGTTAATGGAAGGAACACCAATGCTTCTCTAACTTTCATAAAAACACTTCTCGCTTAGTGATCATATCACTCATTCAACAAATGAGACCTACACTGTCTCTTTAACTTCATAAATTATGTTCACGCCCAGCGAATGTATCACTCACCCAACAAGTCTGGATAATTAAAAACTCGTAACAAGTATTCAATATGTTTAATTGACCTTAATAGGTATTAAGTAAGAACACAAAATCTATTTTTACCTCGAAGTACCCCTATTCACAAAGAAAGTAATATTTGTACAAAGAACTCTAACAATCCTAATTGAACATAAATTCATCTAGAGTGCTTAAACAACACCTAAAACTCTAAAAGGCCTACATGCGATCAAAATTTCTAAAACAAATTTAAAGAGAACAAAAGTTTAATTTATTATGTTTAAAAAATTGATAAATAGAAAAATAGACTACGGTAAAGAATTTTATGATATACTTCAATATTTAAACAAACGAACAAATAAGTCAAAAACTTTAAAAATATTAAAAGAGGAAAAGAGTTTTACTTTTTAATAATTTTTATAAAATAAAATTCAATTTAAAACTAATATCTATTCATATTTAAAGTTTTTTATTAATAAAATAATTGAATATCTTTTATAAAAACTATTATTCATTTATAATATTTTATAGAGTTTCAATGAAATTATGTATGACTTATTATACTTTTAAGGCTTAAATGCTTACTTCATCCTCATGTTAAGAGGTGAATTTCGTACCCGGTTTTAAAAATGAAGACATTGGGTCCCTATGTTATGAAAAGTGTATGAATAAGGTCGTGTTCGTTAAGTTGATAGCAACAACATTAAGTCCATGCTGATGTGACCGTACTTTTTCTCTCGTCTCTTCTGTTGTCCAACTTTTTTTATCTCTTGTTCAGCTTTTTCTTTGATGATTTGTTGAACTTGTTCTTTCTTTGTGGACCTTATTCATATATTTTCATAACATAGGACCCAATGTCTCCATTTTTAAAACCGGGTACTAAACAAAAATTCATCTCTTAACGTGAAGATGAAATAAGCATTTAAGCCTATACTTTTTTTTATCTATTAAATTTCTATATAAGAAGACAACAACCAATTAAAATATATTAAATTTGAAAAGGAATTTGATAAAAACAAAATAAGGAATACTCACATAGTATATTAGGATGTTATAACACTGAAATTTTGGTAAAGATAAAATTTAATTAAAAAAATACTTTATTTAATTAAGATGTTGTAATAGAATAAACACACTTAAAAAAACAATAATATTTTACAAAATTTTCATTTTACAAAATTTTCAAAATTATTTATAAACTTCAACTAATTATCTTTTTTAACCAAATAAAATTTTAACAAATTTAAAATGCTTATTTTCACATTCACATTAATCCAATCAAGTTCCACCGTACAAAATCAATTGTTCAATTAAAAAATGTGAGAGTAGAATGAAATTCGAAGTTCATCATCCAATATTAGTCATTCTTATTTTCCTCAATGAAGTTAAAGTATATATCTTCAAGTATTCTTTAGATAAACTATTAGAATAAATAGGTTAAATTATGTTTTTCTTCTCCCTCTTGGAAAATCTTAATTTTATGCAACTTTGTAGGAAAAGTCCATTTATTTTTATGCATTTTAATTTTGTTCAAGTTTTAGAAATTTTAAACAATTAGGTCATTTTCGTTAATACTGCACTAACAACATTAAATATGTGTTATGTGTAAAATCTAGAAAAAATTATAACTCAGAAATAATATTGTAATAAGACTTGAGTATGCTTTATTGAAAATTGCATGTTTTATGAGGTGTTGCATAGCTCAGTTGGTTGGTGAGACCTCTTTGATGGGTTAAGTGAACACTTGTTCAAGTCTTGCATAAATTTTATGTTATTTATTTATTTTTTTACTAAGTGCAACACATGTTATTTTATGATTTTTAAATTTGTGATGTGTTGGCTTGGTGGAGAGGTTTGTCTAGGATTTAATGAATGTGAGTTTAAATCCTAAGAGTTAAAGAAGCTCTAAGGGAAACTTTTATTTATATGTTTTTTACTTAAAGTTAAGAATGTTTTTTCCCTTTTATTAATTTAGGTGCAAAAATTAAAAAAAAGAAGGTTCACAAAATACAAGCATGCATCTTAAAGTGATATAAACCTAGGAAGTGTAGATGAAGTCAATGAGCAATTATCAAAGTGAAAGTGGGACAAAAACAAAATCCACATCAATTTGTATTTAAAAATCAGTGAGGAAATAGGACGCACAATCTGATGATTTTTAAAAATATTATAATAGATATCTTAGGGAGATATTTGACCTAAAACCTAAAACCTCTGAGACTGAAACTGTTGAAGAACCTTTGATCAGATTCTTTTTAGTTTCAACAAAAATTAAAACAATATTTAATTTGTTGTCCAAGTTGTTAATTTATCTTGACTAGTTGAGGGAATGTTGTGAATTTATTCCCTTTTAGTTCTCGGTCTGGGTGTTCTACTCCCTTTACTTTTTCTCTTTTAATTTATAACTTTGAATGCTTCCTGTTTTTGAATTGTTGAACATTTATAATTTATAATTTATAATTATGTGATGTAATCATATATGTTAAGTTATTTTAACATATTGGTCATCCTGCTACCATTAAGAGGATTTGGGTCAGCTGCTCTGTGCTGGTATTTTTTGTGATCGGTAATTTTTATTAAATTCTAATAACGACAAGATTTTATTCTACTCTTTTTAAGTACTTTGTTAGTGATGTTTGTTAATTTTTTATAACATTAATGGTCTTCTCACAGCTGGATGCTTGTTATTGCTTTGGTTATTTTCTAAAACAAGTACAGGGTCCATTATTTTAAACTGTGTAGCTCCTTGTATTTTGTAAGTGTTGAACATTGGTTGTTACGATTTTAAGGTTGAGACTAATGTTGCATTACCCAAATATGCTTTTCATAACCATGCACATGCTTATCTATGTTTCATTCCACGTTAATGAAATAGCACAACCGCACCCTTCATGCATTTCATATTACAATACTAACCAAATGCAAATTTTCTTTAAGAAAGTTACAACACTAATATTAGAATAACATCATGGCGCTACATTTTATCAATAAAATGGTGAACAACAGTATATTCACAACCCTAAAACAAACATAGGTTCATACATTCAACAAATATTAACACACCTTAAACAAATTAGTTCAAGTTAGCTTCCTCCTACCTGGAATTGGTCCTTCCTCACACAGGTAAAACCCTTAGGGAGGGAATGCGTCCCTTTTATCTGCTTAGCCTCTCACGACCCACTCCTTCTCTCCTTCTCCCTTCAAATTCAATTGCTGTTTTTCACAATTTTTGTTTTCTTCGTTACGACCCTTGTCGTACCAAAAATCCCCTTTTTTCTCGACCTAGGGTTTGTGCTTCTTTGAAAGATAAGAATGAATAACCAAAGACGAAGAAGAAATTAATCGATAGCCTTCACAACAGCAAATATGCACAACCACCACAATTGAAGAAAAGCCGAGAGAGAACATGATTGAAGAAAGGTCGAGAGAGAACACCAAATAGAAGAAAGGAAAGTTTAAGACTGGACAAAAATGAAGTCAAAGAGCACGCGAGGGAAAAAGAAATTCTCAAAAAAACGTACAATTTCCTATTTTACCCTGACATCACTGTGCATGTTTTAAATGAAATATGACGTGGCGGCGTGTCAAATGAGTGTAATTGACACGTAGGCGTGTCAATGTATTATTACTCAATCGATTAATATTTCTTGATAATAAGATAATGAGATAATATTCATATAACATAAGATATATCCTTTAAACCATGCATCTTCAATTTCTCAAATATCCTTTAATTAATAAGGTAATTCCATTAATTTTGTGTTGTTTAGAAATTATGTGCATTGAATAAAGCATTGAAACCCTACATCTCATTTCTCCTACTACGAAACATTCTCCTATTACGAAACATGCTCTCCATTTCATTTCATCTATTAAGAAACCATGTACCTCATTTGCACACTCATTTGAATTTGTTCATCTCTTCAATTTCGTTAAGTATTTTTCTCCATTCCATTCCATTTCTTTTTATTGAGTGTGTTTCTCTTCTCTCCATATCATGTATTCTCCTCTTGAGTGTGATCTTCAGAGTTGAGAGAGATTTGAGAGAGATTTTTGTTGAGATAGCTTAGGATGTTGAGGTGGTGCTTCGAGGCAACTGAGCTTGGAGGTGGTACTTCCAGGTAGTTGGTGTGGTGCTGTTGTTGATTGACATTGTTGTTGAGAGGTTTTCTTTTTGAAGAATATGTTTCCAGATGCATGATATGAGATATAAAGCACATCAAATATGAATCGGATATGGAAATCCGAAAATCACAACATCGAATGTCGAGATACGATGCAGGATGATTTTCGAATATAATTATTGTATTAGTTTATAATTATTTTTAAGTTTATGTATGAATTTATAATTTAATTGGATAATTTTTAATTATTAAAAAATAATTTATATGAATTTATTAAATTTAACAAAAATATTTTAGAAAAAATAAAAATTGAAGATGTGTGTATCATATAAGAAACTCTGAAAAGGAGTTTATGATATTTGATTCTCCCTTTATCGAATGTCGAACTCCGATAAAGGAAGAATAGGATATCGAGATTCGATAATCTCCTTTTGGATTTTCATATCCAATGTGTTTATGTTGTGTTGCATGTGTTTAGTTCATATCCGATGCATGTTGCTTCTTTTTTCATATCCAATAATTAATTAATTAATATTATTTAACAACATTTAGGTTTATTTTATAAAAAATTAAATAAAATCAGTTAACTTAATTTTTATAATTATTAAATTTTGTTAATATAAACATTGCATTATAAATGTTTAATTTTTATAATATAAAAAATGCATATTTATAGTTATTTAAATTATTTGTAAGTTGATTATATTATTTATAAATGTATAATTTATAGTATTAGTTTATGATTTTATAATTTAATTATAAATGTTTAATTTATTGTATTAGTTTTTATTTTGTTTAAAAAATTGTAATTTATTAAAGAAGTTTGGTATTTAAAATTCATATGAAAATTTTAAATAATTATTTAGATAGTTTTAAATATTATTATTTTGGTGTTTTTTTAAAGTTTATTACATTATTTATAAATTTATAAATGTATAATTTATTGTATTAGTTTATATTTTATAATTTAATTATAAATTTTGAATTTATTGCATTAGTTTTTTATTTTGTTATAGGTGATTATAGTCTAAACGGACGAATATCCTTATGGAATGAATTCTCGAATAAATTATAGCATGTTATCAGATTTTTCGTCTTTTGTAAATGAAGTTATTGAGGGAGATCTGACGAATTATTTCACAACAAATTAAAATTTTTACCTCTCGCGAAAACATAATTGAATGGGTAAGAGAGATTGCATATGATCTAGGATTTATTGTGGTTATAAGATCTGATAAAGCTACCGGTCAACTTTGGAGGAAAACGTTTGTGTTGTTAGGATGTGAAATAGGGGGAAAATATAGAAAATACAAACCTGATCTCCAACCTATTACATATGGCAATCGAAAATGTGAGTGTCCTTTCAAGTTAAGGGGCAAGCCATCTGGTAATGGCGATGGATGGGTACTGCAAGAGATATGTGGATACCATAACCACGATTCAGCAGAAACTTTAGTGGAGCATTCTTATGCTGGTAGGTTAAATCCTAGTGAACAAGCACTACTTGTTGATATGACTAAAACCCAAGTAACATTTGTAAATATTTTGTTGACTCTCAGAGAAAATAATGACATTAATGTAACTACAATAAAACAAGTTTACACAACAAGGTATACATATAAACGCTCACTGAGAGGGTCGTGAACTGAGCTGCAGTAGTTGATGATGATGTTGGATCGTTACAAGTACATACATTAGAGTAGATATGCGGAGGATTCTAAGGTTGTTAGTGACCTCTTCTGCACACATCCTGATACAATCAAGTTATTAAATGCATTTAATGTTGTTTTGTTAATGAATTCAACTTATAAAACAAATAAATATCGGTTGTCGTTGCTAGAGATTGTTGGTATATGACATCTATTGAGTTGACCTACTCAGCCGCATTTACATTCTTATTAAGTGAGCGACAAAATAATTTCACTTGAGCTCTTGAAGATGTGAGAGGTTTATTTCTGACATTTGAGGGCGGTCCACAAGTCATAGAGACTTGTCTTTAATGATTTCGTCGGCAATGTTTTTCCCAAGTCATATAAGATGTTACGTCGCCTCCATATTATAAAAAATGTCAAAGCGAAGTGAAAAATGTTAGTTGATTGTGTGGAATCATGAATGTGGTAATGGATACATGGGAGAACGTCATCGATTATGAAAATCAGTATATGTTCGAGGAACTCTCTCCATGTGAAGATGCACCTTGAGTACAAGTCATATCTATTCTAAATTTCTTTATTAACGATATTACACAAAAGTTAACCAATTTAAATAATTATACAATTATATTATTAAAAAATCATAATAAATTCAAATAAAATAAAATTCCAGTATAAAAAAATTAAATTATTGAAAAAAAATATTATTTAATTCAAATCAAATTAGCTAATTTATTAATATAATTATGTGATTATAAAATTAAATAATGAGAAGTTGTTCGAGTGCGCGAAAGAGATCAAAGAACAAGGAAAAATGAAATCCGAGAAGAAGAGGAAGTTGTTGTGTTGCTATACCTGACTGTGTTGTGAAAAGAAGAAGCTTGTGTGCGTGGTGCGTGTGCTACGAAAACAAAGAGAAAGGAAATGCACATGAGGAAGAACAGAGCTTATGTACGACATGTTGTGTGAGAAAGGAGAGCAAACGAGGGAATGTGAGTGTTGTGTTCCGTGATAAACAAATGAAATGTAATGTAGAAACCTAAAACCTCTGAGACTGAAACTGTTGAAGAACCTTTGGTCAGATTCTTTTCAGTTTCAACAAAAATTAAAACAATATTTAATTAAGGGCGAAATAGAAATTTTGTTAAAGTTTAGAGTTGTAGGTGAAAAGATTGGAGGTACAAGTTGAAACACCCTAAAATTATTAGGTTTGAACTTATTTGGACCAACAATTAGTTTTAAATATATAACTTTTCATAATTATTCTTTTCCATCTGTTATTTAATTAACATTAAAATTAGAAAATATTAATTTATATAAAAAAGATAATAAAGAATTTTAAATAGAAATAATTATAATTTTAAAGCATAAAATTTAATATATCTATATTTATATATATATATATATATATATATATATAATTTTAAAATTTATTCTTTAAATAACTGTTATTTTAAATTAAAAGAATTATATTTTTTATGTTTTACTGTTTAAATGACCATTAATTTAAATTTAATTATTTTATCATTTTATATTTTTAATAACTATGTTTTATGTTCAAATAATTATTTATAATTAAAAACCAATTAAAAATAAAAATATACAAATCATTTTATAGTGTAATAGTTTTAGTTAGAATAAAAATAAAGTGGACACATATGTGCTAAGTTTGGGTGTGTTTTCACCTATGTGAACACATGTATATTAATCAATTAAGGAAAATGTTTTTTTAACAATTTTTTTTGATAATTTTTTTATAACAACCTATGTGATAGCTTATGATTGGTCTGTTTCAAATATACGGACCAATAAAATAGTGACGCATAGTCATTAGTAACTTAGGAGTTAGTTTGACGTGCCCAAAGTTTGGCCTAGGTAGAGATTCCTGAACTTTGCTTGACAATAACAGCACAGGAAAGATGCCTGCCAACAACACTGTAAGCATTTGAAAATGTTTGACCAGCCAAGACCAATTAAATAACCCAATGAGGTTGGTATTTGGTTGGTTCATGTATTAAGTTTGAGGCAGAAGGAGCTCATATCATTGGTGTGATGTAGGAGTGTTTGTGTTGAAGTCGTGTGTCTTGAGTGCAGTGAAGAAAAAGCTCAGATCAGGTTAGTTTGAGAATGGTTCTTTGTAACTATGTTTTTCTATGAGAGTGTGTCTCGAGAGCTCATATGGTTATTTGAGAGTGGTTCTTTGATTAAAGGTTGTACTTAAGATTGTTTAAAACTACGACTGTCGGATCTCATCGCTTTTCATAGTCAGCTGTTCATTGGTGTACAAATCGTACGGACATATAGTACAATACATAAAATTTAACGTAGAGTCAACCAAATTCATTACTGAAAGTAATCCATACTACAAAAGTATAAAAGAAGATTAGAATCGGATGAGCTCATAGTTAATTAATAAATAAAAGTGAAATTAAATGAATAATTATATGGAATAGGTGAAGGAAAACTTTTCATTTTTTGTCAAAATACGTTGTAAAAAAATAAGAATACTTCGTCTACTTTTCAAAATTCATTTGATGTATTATTAGTCGGTGAGTTTTATATAAATTATGGTTTACAGTTAATTTTAAACATATAACGAAGATTAGAATTATTCTAAAAAAATCATTAATGTATAATAATACTGGTTAATAATATGACTTCCATAATATATAATATAAAATGATAAATGGTGATAAAGTACATAAAAGCAAAATGACAGTTAAGAAAACCGAAGAGAAAAAATAAAGAAGAATAGCAGAAGTAAATAGAAAAATTGTGAAATGAAAAGTAGGGTGCAGTGTGAAATGATGAGGCTAGGAGGGAAGCTGAGTTAGCAGTGTTTAGAGTGAAATCCTCTTATCTTATTGTCGTGTTTCAGAAAATGCGATAAATAATATCTTCTTCTGTATTTCCGGTGGATCATGTTACTCAACGTATTCTAGTTTTCTTCCACTTTATTCCCATTAGAGTCCCACAACGTATAGTTTCAGTAAAACTTTAGTGTTTATAAAGATGCAGACTGTACACTGGCTTGGCCCTTCGGGGACATCCGATAAAATTGGAACGATACAGAGAAGATTAGCATGGCCCCTGCGCAAGGATGACACGCACAAATCGAGAAATGGTCCAAATTTTATTTTGTTTTTTTTTCTCAGTTCAGGTTAGTTTCTTCAAGTTTTTTGTATTTTTTTATAAATATATTCTTCGGGTTTGAATGATTTTACAGGGCATTCGTAGTATTCAGAGACACTGTTCCACACACGGCCCCAACAACCAATTTGCACAAATGAGTGTCTCTTCAGTGATATGTTTGCCACGAGCTCCAGAGACAACATACCATGTTTGCCACGAGATGCAACAAAAATAAAAATCCATAAAGCCAATCCATCTCCTTCCTCTAAAATCTTTCTAGGCCAAACCTTCCCACATATTTCCTATCAATTTTTCATAATCAAAATAAATAATCTCATCAAAAGCATCTTCAGATTGAACTACTCACCATGCAAACAACTAATATAGTACCACATCGAAAGAGCTATGAAAATAAAGTACATTTATAAATGGCCAGCTGACAAGTTTGGCCACGACCTTACTTGAACAGGATCTGTTCTATAGGCTTGTACCTCTGTATCCTTAAGTTCTAAGGAGACCAGAACTGAAGTCTGGTGGATGAACTCTGATCCTGTGATCAGAGCGTGATTAACGGTAGTGTGAGGCTTTTCTTCTGGACGGGACTCATCACCAACTGTAGAGGATCGTTCCTTGACTTTATAAGCCAGGGATGGTCGCAGGATTGTCTGACAGACTCCAATCAAACCCTTTTTTTAATATCAATATCTTTCACATTTTATGATAACTTTTACCTTTACTATGGTAAGATACTGAATGTACAGAGGACGATTATCAATAAATAAACATATTTAATCGCATATGTCAAAATGTTCCACATACCACGTTTTTGCTGACGTTACATATTCAGAGCTAACATTTTTTTTCTACTGGAAATATAAACTGAAGTTTAATTAATTGTCAGAAAGTTATAAGCACCTACTTATATATTCTCTTTTCTAATTACAAATTCTTGTTTTAAATATTAGACACTCTACTTTTTTTTTTAATTATTAAGATTTCTGAAAGTTCATTTTAATCTCAGTTTCTTGTTTAATGATATAAATTAGTCATTCAACACAAATAATTAAAATTTAACATTATCACAAAGAAATCATTCCCTTTGTATGGAATGTGTTTGTTTTAACCACTATACTTTCATATTTGTATTTTAAAAAAACATTAATTAAATTGAAAATAAAGTTTAATGAAATATAATAATTTATTCACTAAATCTATATTTAATTGTTAATCAAAATAAAATATTTAAATTTTTTTATCATATGTTATAATTTGTATCCCTTAAAATTAACGCTTTGCGTCGTCATTAAACCTACCCTAAATTGAAGGGTTGTGCTGTAAAATTTTACACTTTTGTTTAACTTTTGATGCCCAACTTCTTTCATTTCACAATGTCATTCTTTCTCCACCTTTTTATTACTTTTTTTTTCAATTAACATTATGTGAAAGGACAAAATGTTAAAATTAAACTTTGGCACCTCAAATACATGAATGAAATTGTTGTTGCCTTCCTTTCAGTTTGTTTTCCTTTTAAATGCACGATACTTTTAATTGAAAATGAGATACAACTTGATTAACATATATTGCATAAGATTACATAAGTTAATTTTAGACATTTTGATCCTGCTTCACACTCATGCGTAAGATAATAATTGTGCTTAATTATTTGCTAGAAAATATATAACTAATTGAAGAAACATTAGTAAGAAATGGTATAGAAAAGTAATGTACCCAACTATTTTTTGGGGAGATCTTTTTCCGATCTCTGCGTTGCAAAATGATTGCGTCAAGGAGATAGCACTGTCACATAATTCTTCATTAAGCTTCAAATCATATGGGATGAACTTGAGAATTTTCGTCCTGAACCGGTTTGCTCGTGTGAAATACGATGTTCTTGCACAGTGACTGCGATTATTGCCCAAAGAAAGCATGAAGATCGTGTCCTACAATTTCTTCGAGGGTTGAATGAGCAATATGGTAACATTCAATCTCATGTCCTTCTAATGGATTCCATGCCCTCTATTTCCAAAAAATTTTCATAAGTTGTGCAACAAGAAAGACAAGTTATGAATAACAACTTTCTTAATGCTTTAGAAACAAAAAGTTGTTGGGATAAACTTAAATTTTAGGGATTCATTTAAATCTTATTTTATTAGTTTTGGGTTTAGTAATATTTGATTTGATTTTGATAGAGATAAAATAGATATAGGTAGTTTTGATTTTCCTTTTATTTAGGAGAATATTATTTTATTTTATTAATATAAGATAGAGATAGATTAGGTAGATTTTATTTTAAGTTAGTTGATATTCTATTGTTAGTTTTTATTATTTGTACTTGGCCCAAGGCCCTATTTGCACCTATTTAAAGGTTGCCAAGGTTCAATGAAAAATAACCCAGTGAATTGAAGAGTATTATTATTTATGTGGGTCACGTTTTTCCCAACAAAAGTGTAGCTGCTATTAGTCCTGTTTCATGTTCATATTGTGGTAAAAATGGGCACACTAAGTCTGTTTGTTTCAAGAAAAATGGCTTTCCTATCAACAAAAATTTTACCAATCAAAATACTTGCTCTCGCTGTGGTAAAGCTGGCCACACCATTGAGGTTTGCTCCAAAAGCATGGGTTTCCTCCCGATCATAGACTTCACAGTGGAAAAAGCTTCATGACCAGAAATCAAGAAACCAAGACCGATAGTCAAGACGATGCTCCTGATCATGAAGTTCGGCTAACTCAACAACAATATCAAGCTTTAATGGCTCTTATCAAACCCACCAATGATACATGGTCTGCTTCCACTAATCAAATCAGTTCTATAGTCTCTACCTCCACTACTACAGGTAAAACCATTTTTGGTCTTAATTCACACAAAGAAAAAGGTAGTGTCTCTTGGATTTTAGATTCTGGCGCAACAGATCACGTTGTTTCTTCTCTTAATCATCTTCAATCATATGAAAAAATTACCCCAATTACTATCAATTTACCTAATGGTCTGCAAACAAAAGCTACTCATAAAGGAGTTATTGGGATATATGACAAGATCATTCTAAAGGACGTTCTTTTCATTCCATATTTTTGTTATAATCTTATCTCTGTATCTAAATTGGTTGCACACAATCATTTATGCCTTACCTTTACTAATACCGTCTGTTTTATTCAGGATATGACAACAAACAAGAAGATTGGTTCAGTTAACTCTTATGCTGGTTTATACATCTTTCGTAACTACAACAACATCAGGCAACACTCAAACAACCTTGCAAATACTCACCAAACATGTAAAGTTGGGTGTAATAATCTCTAGCACAATCGCTTGGGTCATATGTCTGATAGATGTTTAGATATCTTAAAACAAAAGTACCATTGTATTAACTCTAGATCTGATAACTGCAATGCATGTCATGCTGCTAAACAAAAACGTCTCCCTTTTCCTTCTAGTACTTCTTATGCTTTACATCCTTTTGATGTTATACATGTTGATATTTGGGGACCATGCTCTATTGCTTCTTTACACTCTCATAGATATTTTCTAACCATTATTGATGATCATACTCGATATACTTGGGTACATTTGATGAAAACTAAATCTGAAACCCGCCAACATTACATTCATTTCATTGCATATGTTAAAAATCAATTTAAAACTACCATAAAGGTCATTAGGTTTGACAATGGCAGTGAATTTACTATGCATGATTACTATAAGACTGAAGGCATAGTTCATCAAACATCCTGTAATGAAACACCCCAACAAAATGGTATAGCTGAAAGGAAGCATCAACATCTTCTAAATGTCACTAGAGCTTTAATTTTTCATTCTAATATTTCTGTTCAGTTATAGACTTATGCTTCAATTATGCTACTCTCCTTATTAATATCATGCCTACACCCTTTCCACAAAATAGTTATCCTTATGACAGGTTGTATCAGAAATATTTTGATATTAGTAGACTCAAAGTGTTTGGTTGCCTATGCTATGTGAGCACCCTTCAAGCTAATAGGAATAAACTTGATCCTCGTGCCAAGCCCAGTCTCTTTCTTGGGATCCATCCTACTACCAAAGGTTATATAACTTATGATCTTGACAAACATGATATTGAAATATCCAGAAATGTTATTTTTTATGAAACTAATTTTCCTGATAAAAACTCTACCACTATTGATAATTTGCATGTTCCTTTACCTTTGAATAATAATCAAATGTCTTATGATCATGATCAACCTTATGAAATTCTTACTTCCAATAATTCCTCTGATTTTGAAAACAATGATGAAGACAATGTAGAGAATGAGAATGACACTTATTCTCCAAGGCGATCCACTAGAATAAGAAAACCCCCTGCATATTTAAAAGACTTTTAAATCTCTTCCTATAGTAGCACTAGCACTAAACATCCTATTGATCATGTTCTAACATTTGATAGAATATTTACTGCATATAGAACTTTTATTTCTTCTTTAAACAACTTTGTTGATCCACAAGACTACAAAGAAGCCATACAAAACCAACATTGGCAATCGGCCATGCAGGAAGAGATCACTACTTTGGAACAAAATCATACGTGGACCATCACTGCTCTAACCCCAAATAAAAAGGCTATAAGATGCAAATGGGTTTACAAGACCAAACGCAACGCTGATGGCACAATAGATAGATTCAAGGCCTGCCTTGTTGCAAAGGGGTACACTCAAATGGAGGGCATTGACTACTTTGAAACTTTCTCACCTGTGGTAAAACTTACTAGTGTACGCCTTATTT
Source organism: Vigna umbellata (assembly GCF_029865625.1). NCBI lineage: Eukaryota > Viridiplantae > Streptophyta > Magnoliopsida > Fabales > Fabaceae > Vigna > Vigna umbellata. The sequence goes on along the minus strand of NC_142169.1, from coordinate 15,118,676 downwards.
TATCTCTTGCCTCTGCTCAAAACTGGCATCTAAGGCAATTAGACGTCAATAATGCCTTCTTACATGGAGACTTGCATGAAGAAGTCTACATGCAATTACCACTAAGAGTCATTGCAACAGGTCCTACCCAAGCTTGTCTCCTCCACAAATCCCTCTACGGTTTGAAACAAGCTAGTCGTCAATGATATGATAAATTATCTTCTTTTCTCCTCTCTCAAGATTTTACACAAACATCAGGTGATCATTCTCTCTTTACTAAACACAATGGTGATAACATACTATCATGCTTGTCTACGTAGATGATATAATATTGAAAGGAAATGACATCAATGACATTAATCACATTACCAACATGCTTGATGGTTTTTTTAAAATTAAAAATCTTGGTAACTTGTCTTACTTTTTGGGTTTTGAGGTGGCACGAAGCAGTAAAGGTATCCATCTATCCCAGCTCAAATATGCTTTGGATCTTCTCAATGAAACATAGATGCTTGATGTTGCTCCTCTTAGTACACCAATGGACTTCTCTACCAAAGTTTCCTCTCAAGGTGATCCTGTTGATGATCTTGCTGCTTTTAGAAGATTAATTGGAAGACTTATCTACCTCACCAACACTCGTCCCGATATCACCTATGCATTCCACCGCTTAACATGTTGCTTCCCCAACTAAGCTTCATCATCAAGCTGCTTTCAGAATTTTACGTTACGTCAAACAAACACCAGGTCATGGTATTTTTTTAAAAGCTATTAACACTCTTTAAAAGCTTATAGCGATTCAGATTGGGCTAATCGCCCTGACTCCCGCAAATCCACCACGGGATACATTGTTTACCTAGGCGATTCCCCAATATCATGGAAATCCAAAAGGCAATCAACTGTCTCGCGCAGCTCTTCCAAGGCTGAATATCGTGCTCTTGCTCAAACTGCCTATGAAATTCAATGGCTCACCAATCTTCTCACTGATCTTCGCCTTTCGTTCTCTCAACCTGCTAAAATCTTCTGTGACAACCACTCTGCAATCAAAATTGCTACTAACCAGGTCTTTCACGAAAGAACCAAACATATCGAGATAGATTGTCACCTCATTCGCAAAAAAGTCCAGTAAGGCACTATCAAGCTTCTCCCCACCCATACCACTTTACAGCTTGTTGATATCTTAACGAAGGTCCTTCCTCCTTCCACCTTCCACCTTCCATACTGATAGGTTGTCGTTGAGGCTATCAAATTAATACTACTTTTCAAGGCAACTTCAGTATTGCCAAGTAGTATTTAAGAAAGTAGATAGGGTTAACATAATCCTGAGTCGTCTCCCAACGAATACAAAATTGCTTTCGAATATCTGAGTCTTATGAATGTTATGCAATGCTTATGAATAAAAGTAATGTTTGGAGAATGTTTAAAGAGAAAATAAGAAATTTAAAAACAGTTACGATGAAATAGACTAATTCCACTGCTTTTCCAAGATAGATTCATCATTGGTTATTCACGGATAATTGTTCAATTGATTATTGTTTAAGTTTCAAATTAATTAAAGTACATTCTTAATTAATTCGAGGGCGATCATGCATTTAACCAAAGTAAATTCTCAATCAAATGCAAAACTTTTCTAGATTATTCACAATAAATTCAACCAAAGTACATTCTCAATCAAATTCTATTGTGTTTAATCATGTCTATTCTTAAATCTCCTAACCAAATTAAAAGTTAATCAATCAAAATAAATTCTCAATTGATTATAGTTGAAATTATTACTAATCAATCAAAGTACATTCTCAATTGATAGTAAGAACCATTTAATCATATGAAAGTTCCTAAATTAAATCAAAGTAGATTCTCAATTTAAACCTAGAAACCCTAAAACTCATATAATCAATATGCATGTAGATTCAAACATGTTATGATGCAAAAATCTTTACTTTTAACAAGATAGAGAGATGAAAGACATAGAAAGAACAACTTAAATCAATAATCAAAGTAAACAATTGCATTAACTGAACGTAACCTCAGAATCCGTCATGGAATTACAGCAGAATAGCCCTAGATGCTTAGCTCTCCATGAATGGAGTTGAATACAAGATGAAAGAAAAGTGAGAGGAGTATGAGAGAATGAATATATGAAGTGAAGTCCCCCTTTCTGCCTCCCTTAGGTCTCTTTATATAGGCTTGATTGGGCTTGGACTCTGAATAGTTTGTTGATAAGATATTTTCTGTTGATATATTATATCTTTCAAATATTCATTAGATTAAATCAGTTTTAAAGAATATTTGATAGATATTAACTTAATTACCTTATATCCTATATCTTCCAAAGAGCCATTAAAGCTTGATATTGTTGTTGAGTTAGCCGAACTTTATGATCAGGAGCATCGTCTTGACTATCGGTCTTGGTTTCTTGATTTCTGGTCATGAAGCTTTTTCCACTGTGAAGTCTATGATCGGGAGGAAACCCATGCTTTTGGAGCAAACCTCAATGGTGTGGCCAGCTTTACCACAGCGAGAGCACGTATTTTGATTGGTAAAATTTTTGTTGATAGGAAAGCCATTTTTCTTGAAACAAACAGACTTAGTGTGCCCATTTTTACCACAATATAAACATGAAACAGGACTAATAGCAGCTACACTTTTGTTGGGAAAAACGTGACCCACATAAATAATAATACTCTTCAATTCACTGGGTTATTTTTCATTGAACCTTGGCAACCTTTAAATAGGTGCAAATAGGGCCTTGGGCCAAGTACAAATAATAAAAAATAACAATAGAATATCACATAAATATAATTATTATCATTATTATAATTATTTTTTTTATTGGACTTTACATGTCCACTTTATTTTTATTCTAACTAAAACTATTAAACTATAAAATGATTTGTGTATTTTTATTTTTAATTATAAATAATTATTTGAATATAAAACATAGTTATTAAAAATATAAAATGATAAAATAATTATTTTAAATTATAAAATAATTAAATTTAAATTAATGGTCATTTAAACAGTAAAACATAAAAAATATAATTCTTTTAATTTATAATAACAGTTATTTAAAGAATAAATTTTAAAATTATATATATATATATAGATATATTAAATTTTATGCTTTAACATTATAATTATTTCTATTTAAAATTCTTTATTATCTTTTTTATATAAATTAATATTTTCTAATTTTAACGTTAATTAAATAACAGATGGAAAAGAATAATTATGAAAGGTTATATATTTAAAACTAATTGTTGGTCCAAATAAGTTCAAACCTAATAATTTTAAGGTGTTTCACCTTGTACCTCCAATCTTTTCACATACAACTTTAAACTTTAACAAAATTTCTATTTCGCCCTTAATTAAATATTGTTTTAATTTTTGTTGAAACTAAAAAGAATCTGATCAAAGGTTCTTCAACAATTTCAGTCTCAGAAGTTTTAGGTTTCTACATTGCATTTCATTTGGTTCTCACGCAACACAACACTCACATTCCCTCGTTTGCTCTCCTTTCTCACACATGTTTTAGGTTTTTACATTGCATTTCATTTGGTTCTCACGCAACACAACACTCACATTCCCTTGTTTGCTCTCCTTTCTCACACAGCATGTCGTATATAAGCTCTGTTCTTCCTCATGTGCATTTCCTTTCTCTTTGTTTTCGTAGCACACACACACAAGCTTCTTCTTTTCACAACACAGTCAGGTATAGAAACACAACAACTTCCTCTTCTTCTCGGATTTCATTTTTCCTTGTTCTTTGGTCTCTTTCGCGCACTCGAACAACTTCTCATTCTGTCATTTCAGTTTCTCCTTCTCTTTGATCTCTTTCCTAGTCACGCAGAGGCACATCGAGACACACAAGAGTTTCATCTTCTTCCTCCATTTTCCCTCCAATTTTCGCTACTCAAAGGTTGGTTCATGGTTTTTAAAATTTATTTTGCATGTTTGTAACATGTTTGTAGATTGGATATGTAGATTGGATGATTAGGGCGTGTTTAAAATATCTATTATAATATTTTTAAAAATCATCATATTGTGCGTCCTATTTCCTCGTAACTGATTTTTAAATACATATTGATATGGATTTTGTTTTTGTCCCACTTTCACTTTGATAATTGCTCATTGACTTCATCTATACTTCCTACTCACGTGCCCTAGGTTTATATCACTTTAAGATGCATGCTTGTATTTTGTGAACCTTCTTTTTTTTAATTTTTGCACCTAAATTAATAAAAGGGAAAAGACATTCTTACCTTTAAGTAAAAAACATATAAATAAAAGTTTCCCTTAAAGCTTCTTTAACTCTTAGGATTTAAACTCACATTCATTAAATCCTAGACAAACCTCTCCACCAAGCCAACACATCACAAATTTAAAAACCATAAAATAACATGTGTTACACTTAGTAAAAAAATAAATAAATAACATAAAATTTATGCAAGACTTGAACAAGTGTTCACTTAACCCATCAAAGAGGTCTCACCAACACCTTGTAAAACATGCAATTTTCAATAAAGCATACTCAAGTCTTATTACAATATTATTTCTGAGTTACAATTTTTTCTAGATTTTACACATAACACATATTTAATGTTGTTAGTGCAGTATTAACGGAAATGACCTAATTGTTTAAAATTTCTAAAACTTGAACAAAATTAAAATGCATAAAAATAAATGGACTTTTCCTACAAAGATGCATAAAATTAAGATTTTTCAGGGAGAAGAAAAACACAATTTAACCTATTTATTCTAATAGTTTATCTAAAGAATACTTGAAGATAGGTACTTTAACTTCATTGAGGAAAATAGGAATGACTAATATTGGATGATGAACTTCGAATTTCATTATGCTCTCACATTTTTTAATTGAACAATTGATTTTGTACCTTGATTGGATTAATGTGAATGTGAAAATAAGCATTTTAATTTTGCTAAAATTTTATTTGGTTAAAAAAGAGAATTAGTTGAAGTTTATAAATAATTTTGAAAATTTTGTAAAATGAAAATTTTGTAAAATATTATTGTTTTTTTAGGTGTGTTTATTCTATTACAATATCTTAATTAAATAAAGTATTTTTTTAATTAAATTTTATCTTTACCAAAATTTCAGTGTTATAACATCCTAATATACTATGTGAGTTATCCTTATTTTGTTTTTATCAATTTCTTTTTCAAAATTTAATATATTTTAATTGGTTGTTGTCCAATTTGTTATATAGAAATTTGATATATTTGAAACGATTTGGTATACTTGTCAAAAAAGTTATGATTATTTTATATCAAATTAATTAAATTACATAATTTTCAAAACATTTTTTCCTAATTTTTTTTATCAAATCGTTTCCATCCTATTTTAACTTTTTATTTGTTTTCCTAAAAATACAAACACAACATCAATTTGTATCATTAAATAAAATTAATCAGATTTAATTTTAGTTTGGCCAAGCCAGCTATGAGTCATTCCTAAATCCTTTTCGTTGTCTCATCCAATTATAACCACCGACCTCTCTCTATCTAGCTCCATCTATCTACGTGCCACCACGTCATATCCGATGAATTATGATTCTTCATTCATCCTCTATCTCATAAAATACCCTAGTCCGCGATGTTCGGACGATCCCACCATAGATTTTCTTCAAACACCTTGTATTTTGCCTTGTCACTGGTCAACAGGTATAACATAATACCCCAGCTGTCACCCAGCCACTTCTCACCCGCCACATATCTTCTTTTGGACCACAGCCGTGACGTTGTTTCCTCTACTTTTACAATCACTACAAAATATATATAATTTTGTAAAAATTACGTAAGTGTTATTTTAGAAATTTAATCCTTTTAAATAAAAAATATTTAATAATTTATTTTAATACATAAATAAAGAATTATTTTTATTTATTAAAAAAATAAAATTTTCCAATTAAAAGATTGACACCAAATAATGAATATTGTAGCTTTTCCTCCTAAAATGGTCATAGGGCTTGGTGTCAAGAACAGTTTGTGCTGGAAATTGATCAGACCAATTCCTAGTTATCCGATATTGTTTGAAGATTTTTTTTATTCTAGCTCAAAGTCTGTTGGAATTGAAAGGTATTCATGGTCATTTGCTTTATTTTTGGAAGTTGTAAGAGATAAAGCAATTGTTTGTTGTTTTAGTGGTTTAAATGGTTGAAAAGGTGTTTGTTTTTAAAGTTATTGTTTTGAACTTATTTAGATGATATATATATATTTTAATTGAATATGGGATTATTCATACATTACACGAAAATCTAGTCCAATAAATTAGTAAAAAAATCTATAATGACATATTTTTGTAATTTTAATGTTTGGATGAAAATTGGCAATGATTGAAGAAGAGTTTGAGACATATGATATAGATAAAGAAAAAATTAAGAAAAAGAAAAAGTGTAGGTTGAAATTGAAAGGGTCTAAAATGACAAGAGAATATCCAAAGCATATAGACGGGAGGGGAATATTCGTGGGGAGATCCGTTGGAGGGAGAATTTGGCGTAGGTGGAAGCAATAAATAGCAGACCAAACCATACCTTGTTCTTCACCACCACCACCACCAAGAAACCATCCGACGCCCTCCTCATCACCAGCCCCCTTTCCCCTTCCTCCCCTCTCTCTCTCCTTCCACCCAAATGGCTCTCAAGGCCGTCCATGTCATCGACGTCCCTTCCCTTGACCACGTCCCCGAGAACGCCTCTCTCGCCCTCTGCTCCTCCCGCTTCCCCAACGGTTCTTACCCTCTCTTCCCTTCTCTTCTTCCTTTTCCCACCTTTTCTTCCTAACATTCTTGGTAATCGTTAATGCAGGGGTCGAGATGGATCAGAGCGGCTTCAAGATGCCCAAGTTCGTCGTCATCGGCCACAGGGGTAACGGCATGAACGTTCTGCAATCTTCGGATCGAAGAATGAGAGCCATAAAGGAAAATACCATAATGTCCTTCAACGCCGCCTCTACTTTTCCTCTTGATTTCATAGAATTTGACGTTCAGGTAACCGTTTCTGTTATTTTCCTCTTTCTGCTTCTGCACTCAATGCAATTTAACGTTCCCCCGCGTGCACCGTTTTCCTTCTTGTTCGTCGCCACAACTAGTTTTCTCCTTTTCCTATTTTACCCCGGTGGCTTTTCTGTAAATAATTTGCCTTTCTTGGCCCTATTTTGACCGTCTGCTCCTTTTCTTCCGTCGAATCGGTACTGATTGGCTGCTTGTTTGTTTTGTTTGACGCGTTGCATTTTTTATTGAAAAAAAAAGAAAACGAATTAAAAAATGCACGTTTTTTGTAGGTGACGAGAGATGACTGCCCAGTCATCTTCCACGACGATTTCATCTTCTCGGAGGAGAATGTGAGTTTTTTCTTGTCGTTTTGCTTTGATGCTTTCTTTTCAATGGGTCGAGTTTTTTCGGTTTGTTATGTTGGAATTAATGTGTTTTGCAGGGTGCTGTATTTGGAAGGAGGATCACAGAGCTGAGTCTTTCCGAGTTTCTTTCTTATGGGCCTCAGAGAGAGCATGGCAATGAGGGAAAGGTTTTGCTAAGGAAAAAAGATGGGAAGATAATGCCATGGGATGTTGAACAAGATGATTCACTGTGCACTCTCCAAGAGGCTTTTGTGAAGGTGGAACCCGCTCTTGGTTTTAATATTGAGTTGAAGTTCGATGATCACATTGTCTATGAGCAAGATTATCTCGTTCATGTCCTTCAAACCATCTTAAAGGTACACAAAGAGATTCAATTTTAAGCCTAAAATGTGTTTATGGGGGACACTTGAGTGTTTTGTGTTAGTTTTACATTCAAAAGTGGTGACTTGGATCTGTCATTGTCTTTGATACTTGTGGGGTGCAGGTTGTGTTTGAATACGCCAAGGATAGACCTATTATCTTCTCAACATTCCAGCCAGATGCAGCCTTGCTCATCCGGAAATTGCAAAGCAACTACCCTGTTAGTTCTTTAAGCCTTTGTAGTTGTTCTGAGAAATTATTTTATTTCTTTAACTGGATCTGATGTTGTGGTTAATTTGTTGGGAACAACCAGGTCTTTTTCTTGACAAATGGAGGATGTGAAATCTATGAAGATGTGAGGAGAAACTCATTGGAGGAGGCCATGAAGCTCTCCGTTGAGAATGGATTGGAAGGAATTGTCTCAGAAATTAAAGGGATTTTTAGAGATCCTGCTACAGTAACCAAGATAAAGGAGTCCAAGCTCTGCCTCCTTTCTTACGGCAAATTAAAGTATGTTTGTTTTTAGTATTCTCTTTCCTTTGTTAATTGCTTGAGAAAAGAATGTTTTTGGTGTAACATTTTGGCTGATGATTATCTTTGAAATTGCAGCAATGTTCCTGAGGCAGTTTACATGCAACATCTAATGGGAATTGATGGAGTAATTGTGGATTTGGTTAAAGAAATAACCGAAGCAGTTGCAGATATGATAAAGCCAAAAAAGGGTGGTGATGGGGAGGGTTTTACGGAGGGGAGTGGGACGGTGCAGGGAAACTCAAATCCACAATTTTCACAGCAGGAGTTATCTTTCCTTTTGAAGCTTATCCCACAATTGATACAAATTTGAAAACTAACAACAGAAAGATGCGGCTTTTAATTGACTTGGCCTATTACATATACACTCAATAGTTCAGGATTTATCCCTTCACAAAACAGTGGAACCCTCTGCAGGGGATCCATAAAAGCTCAACCCTTGTACATATGTTTCTTCTTTTCTCTTGGGGGATAATGGAAAGATATTCTGTATGAATTAAGTAGTTTGAAGGTCCTCGTGCAAATAGTGACAGACATATCTTTACTGTACCAAATGTTCTTACACCGTTGTTGTATTGTCTACCATTTCAATGAGAAAATACCAAACTTTTTCTTTTCTTCCTCCCCGGCAAGAAGTTTTGCTGTGCTTTTTAAATTTTAGTTTCTTTTTCGTGTTCTTATTATGGACAAGGTGTTAAATGTTGTGATTGAGGTTTCATCAAATCCACTCATTACACTAACTTGGATTTGATTGAATTGGTGTTATTTACGGGTTAAAATCAAATCAAAGCAATTCCATATTCACAATAAATTTTATTTTACTATCTTGGTTATTTTTTAAAATATTTCCTTTTGAATATGTTTTGATTAAATATTTAAACAAAAATTAATAAAAAAAAACTAAATTGATGCGAAGTGAGGGAAACGTAATTAAGATTTGAGTGAATAAAAAACGTAATTAAGATTTGAGTGAATAAAAAGGAAGATAAACAATGTTTACGACATTGAACAGTTTTAAAAGAATATATTAAGGAATAATTTGGTTATTTTAATGTATTAGTTATGGTTGAGTAATGATGTTATATATCTCTCATTATGACTAAACATATTCAAGAAGGAGTTAGAGTTATGGTACACTTAAAATTTTATCATCATAATGGTGGTTGTGCCTTTTTAGGATAATAAGAGATAAAGATGTTTAGAGTGATTTTCAAGTTGTTCTCTTTTATGATAAACATGCTCTTGATATGTGACATTCTTTTAACAGAGAATTTATTTTTAGTAGTGACAATGTGTCATTCTCTTAGTGGATAAAATTTATTCTTAGTAGTGATAATGTGTCATGTTCCTAATGGAGATGATTTCTCCTTAGTAATGGTCATGTCATCCTCCTAATGCTCCGCATGCTCAAAATCTTCTGTCCTTTGCATTGGCGGTGCTTCAAGGGAGAAAAACTAGAAACTCACCTCCTGGTTATTCCACTCCTTCGTTGACATCTCTATTGATGTAGCCATATTGTTTTGTCCAAGTCCTTTCTGCAAAGACTCCCAAGATGTGTGCACAACCTGTTCTTAACCTAGACTACATTTCAAAAAGAGATTATACCAAGCACACAAAAGAATAACATGGACAAGAATCACTATTTACAGCTTTTAGAATTTCAAAAATAGAAGCTAAACACACAAAACGCAAAAACAGAAAACATAAACCAATACAAGACTAACTTTACACTCTAAGACTTAATTTGCCAAGTCCCCGACAACGATTTCATTTGTTGAAAGACGTTTCTGTCGTGCAAAAAGTCAGCAAACTACATTCTCCACTAATGTAGTATAAGGGCAACCTAGGATCAATTTACAAACTCGGTTAATTAAATTTTAAAGTGTGGAGTTAATTCCTTTATTATTTATTTACTAATTAACTACAAATGTAAGGTTTGGAAATTTGAAAAAGAAATGAAATTTGAAAAGGAAAGAATCTAAACTAGAATCTGGTTAAACAAAGAATGAAATGAAAAGAATGTAAAAGAAAATAATGTATTTTTAATAGAAAATACAACCTAAACTAAACTAATGAATGAAGTTGTAATGTCTCAATTATATATGCATTTATATATGCTAAAATGAAATGGAATTAAATCGTGTAATTAAATGTGATGTGGAACAGAATCAAAATAACAACAAAAAGTGGACTAAAGAGCCTAAATTAATTAAAACAATAGCATAACCTAATTATAATTACTACAAAATAAGAATCATTAGTCAAAAGGACAAATTCAAATGAAAAGAGAATATGAAATTATTGCTTAAGCTAAACTAATCTAAAGTATATTTAACAAGTACAAAAACCAAGAAACTAACTAAAAAGATAGGCAAAAATTGAAATCATAGGCCAATGTACATTGATTTGAATGAAAAAGTCACAAATGTAAGACATCCTATTAAAATTGAAATCTTTGGGGTATTTTGGTTCGTGTTTTATAACTAAAATTGGCAATTCACACCCGTTCATCCAACCAATGTACATCATACCTAACTCCAAATTTTGATTTAAAAAAAATCGTAAAACAACAAAGTATTACTAAGAACATGATCTAATAGTGATAGCATATATCCCAACAAGTCTTCCAAGTGTCCTGCCACTTGTAATTTTGATGTTCATTATATGGTAGGCAAGCTTGTCTAAAGCATGGGTTAGTATAAATACCCAACTTCACCTTTGTAAAAATCACTTTTGAGATTTATGAGAATTGTTTCATTAGAGTGTATTCTTGAATTCAATTCCTCCTTGAAAGTTGTAACACTCCAAAATTCTGGGATATCACAGGTTTACAAAAATCGGTAAATTTTAAAACTTCCTTATAGCGCAGAAACGTATTTTCAAAAACCTCAGCATTTAAACTTGCATCGCATAATAGTTCCAAATTACTTGTCCAATTGCATTATTTAAATAAAACCAAAGTAACGAAGGAAATAAAATAATCCCAATTATATTGTCTTAAAAAAACTCAATTGCAATAGCTTTAAATAAAACCTCAAGTGTGTTCCCATCATCTCACAAACGTATCATGCTTTACCTTCATCTGAAGCATCATCTGCTCCCGTATAACCACACACATTATAGGATTATCGCATTCACATGCACAAACACAAACATGTATGGCGGTAAGCACAAAAATATAAATAAAATAAATAACATAACAATTACATTCTAACAAAAATGTACACTTAAAAATACTAATTTCCAAACAAAAACCCAAAGTCTCAAAACTACTTTATTTCTAAGACTCCTATTTTCCTCGGGTCTTACATTCACCCTTCCTCAAAGAATTTTCATCCTCGAAAATTGCACTCACAAGGAAGCATGCTTCATGCAAAACTCCAAATACTCCCCAAAAATTACATAAACGCTAAACATATAAATTTTTATAGTATAATAACAACAATTACTGAATAGATCAAAAAAACATCACAACAAGCTGCTCAATGTATCATACAAACAAAGACCACAATCTATTCACAAATATTGATAGTAAGAAAGACATTACATGTATCCTCATAATGCAAAGAAACTACACATATTCACAATAAAAATTAAATTTATTCTAAAGCAATTTACACATAGATTACCAAACCAGATACACATAGAAATATTAGACTCCTTCACAGAAATACTCAACAACAATCCACATATTCATACACATACAAATGCAATAAAGTCACACAACAAAAGCAAGACGAACTCACTCCCCAAAAGCCCCAAAAGTGTTTTCGAAAATCTGGCTCTGATACCAAATGTAACATCCCAAAATTCCGGGGTGTCACGGGTTTACAAAAACCGATAAATTTCAAAACTTTCTTATAGCGTAGAAACATATTTTAAAAAATCTTAGCATTTAAACTTGCATCGCATAATAGTTCCAAATTACTTGTCCAATTGCATTATTTAAATAAAACCAAAGTAACGAAGGAAATAAAATAACCCCAATTACATTGTCTTTAAAAAAACTCAATTGTAATAGCTTTAAATAAAATCTCAAGTTTGTCACCGTCATCTCACGAATTTATCAAGCTTTACCTTCATTTGTAGCATCATCTGTTCTCGTATAACATCACACATTATACGATAATCACATTCACATGCACAAACACAAACATGTATGGGGTAAGCTACCGATAAAACAATCATAACAACAAGATACATACATATTGATTATATCAATCATAATCAAACACACAATAAGATGCATGCTTCTGATTATATCATCCATAATTAAACATACAAGATACATACCTCTGATTATATCAACCATAATCAAACACTCCATACATAGAAGTAATAATAATAGGATTCCTAATATCTAACATAAACATTTCAATCATAATAAATTACTTGATCCTCGATCCCCGATTCTCAAACTTTTATCTTCATCTTGATCTCTAATCCTTGATGTCATCACTAACATCTCGATAAATCTTTGGTTTATCCACTCAGCACCTATGCTAACTACTACTGTAACACTTATGGTAACAACACTATTAATAAAAGTGAACAATTATCTTGAATTTTTTATTTATAGTATTTATTATGTACTTTTACTTACCACACATCTCTAGTCCAATCATTCTTGGTGATGATATTTGATTGATTCAATATGTGTCTTCACCAAGCGATATTTAGTGGTTCTTCAACCAATCGAGTGTCCCGATCTCAGTTATGCTACCGATGAACTCAGTTGAATTATTTAATAAGCACAATGACTTCATTTCAATTAACACGGGTAAGTAGAGTTCAAACTCCCCCATGCAATAAAAGTGATTGAAAAAAGAAAGAAGAAAGTATCGTGTAATGGGCTGTAACTCCAAAACCTTTGGGGCCAATACGAAAATAAGAGGCCCTTTTGGGAAAGTAATTCCTTATGTTGCAAGTAACCTCAACCATGTTATATTTGCAATTGCAGCTATAATCAGAATCTGCTTATGGCAGACAAAAATGAAGTATGATGTTAACACAGAATCAGTATTAGATTCGTAGAATGTATAAATAGAATCTACTTCAGACATAGACAAAAATATAGGTATGTTAATTCAATGAAAATAAAATGGAATCAGGTTCTTACTATTTTTTCTTATATTTAATTGATTATGACATGGTTTTTTTTTTATCTTATTTGTAATATAGATTTCCTTCATCGCTAAGCAAAAATAGAGTCCCTTTTGTTTTCCAGTTTTTAGCCTATTTCGTCGATAAACGACCGATCTGATATTTTACGTACAGACTTAAGATAAAATAATACATGAATCTTTAATATAAAAGATATACTCTTAACTATCTTATTTACAAATACAGTGAATAATTCTGTATTATTTTAGAAACTAAATGTGTGAAGTTAAAATATTATATTGTAATTTAATTTAATAATTAAGTCAAAATAAAAAATTGGTTTTTGTACTGCCTTCAATTTGGTCTTCTAGATCATTGCAGCTGCTGACTAAGCTCGGGCGGGTCCTTTATGTATATATTAAATTAAATATTTTGAAGTGAATTTTATTTTCGGAAGGGAAAACATACTATTTTGAAACCATTTTTTTAAACGAAGAAGTATTCAATGTAAAAGTTAAAGTTATAAAATATTATTATATTTTTAATTAATTAAAACATTATAGTTATAACTTTAAAGGAGTTGTTATTACGTACCAACTATTACAATTTATGATTGAATAAACCGGGTGAGACATTTGGTTTCTCTATTTTAGAAAGTATGTGATTTTTATATTGATTCCTAAACTTAATAATTTCATTTGTGACCATACAAATATAATTTAGTTCAATAAATGTAAAACAATATAACCAAAATTAAAGATCAAACCCAAACTTTTGAGTTAAAGAATTGTAAAACTTCTCCCTTATTCTGTCTTTCTTGCCCGAAGTTGGTAACAAGAGATTTGTTCTTTTGTTCTAGCTTTAATTTGTCATCAAATACATTAGGTGTGTCATAAATTAGGCCAAGCCACCAAGGTTTACTCTTAGCTTGCCTCCTACCAAAATCACCAAAAACAAACTCTGAACCCAATACATTAGAATTCCAAAATGTTCGAATCATTATTAGATCTAAATTCAACCATGAATTCTTATTCATATTACATAATTATGATTTTAGGAAAAAATGTTTCTTGGCTGCATCTCCATCTTCAACTCTCTTTATTGTTGCATCCCCTCCTCCATCATAATATATTTCTATTACAAATCTTATTTCTGTTTTGGTTTTTTCTTCACTATATAGGTTGTAATTCTTCATTTTTGACCCTTCTCCCACATTTAGAGCAATTTCCAAATCTCTATTCAAGTCCTATGGATCCTGTTGAATGTTATAGATTGCAGCCTTAGAAAGAAATATTCCTACAATTGATTTTCTAGTGTTTTATTTGCTTGTGACACAAATATGATGAATTCTTGAATGAAATTTCCCTTACTCAAAACAATTGCATCTTCTAATCTATTCCTAAAAGTAATAGTCACAATATTCCCACCATATTTTTCTTCCTTTCATTGTCATCACCCTCCTTCACTATTTTGACATACGCATATGACTTACCACATCATCTCCAACTAAATCAAGAACTTTTGTAACTTCACTCCGAGAAGAAAAAGTCACAACATTTCCATCACTGTCTTCACCTTATGTAATTTCCCCACCAACATTTGTCAAATTATCCACCCTTATAGCAATGGTTTCAATAACTTTCTCAACAACAACAACAATAATGTCTTCATCACAATTTTCATCTTTGCCTTCCTCCTCACAAACATTTTCTTCTCTCCTATATTGCTCTCAAATTCTTGCAAAACAATCAACACTCAAAATAGCAGCTTCTGACACTCCATTCCCCGAAGTAATGGTAACAACATTCCCCTCACGGTCTTGGTCTCCACTGTCCTCTTCACTGATATCCTTTCCGCTTTTCTTCTCTCAATTGATTAAAATTTCTCTTATATCTGAGTGTCTTTTTGCTTTCTTGATATCTTGTAGACTATCTTTTCCAACAATCATACCCCTCTTTACCTCTTTCTTTCATTTCTTGATATCATGGAGAAATTCCTCTCTCACTCCCTTTCTTGTTCTGTCAACAACTTTCTCGCTTCTTTTTGAGCCTCTTTCTTGATTCTAGTATTTTCATATCATTTCTTTCTATTCTTGAAACTTTTGCTCATCTCTTTACTAAGTCCTCTCCATGCTGCAATCCCTTTATCCAGTTCGCTAGTCCCCATCTCCAAAGAATTGTCACTTCCTTCCATGCTTTCCCCTCTTCTTCATCCGATAGGTCGAACCAATTGTTAGGTTTCTTGGTGACAAGAAACCCATAAGTCTTTGGTTGTGGATACAAGACACATCCACACACTCTCACAATGGGGAAAAATATATTATATGTCTGAAAACATCCAAGGGACCAACCTCTCTTCATTGAGGATGAAACAAGTCTTGTGTACTATCAAAGATAAAAAAAATGTGTTTGGCTGAAGACACCTTCCCCCCTTATATAGCTAACCCCCCAAGAGACATTGTTACCATGAGAAGTGTTGATTCTTTGACGATATTTTGATGATGATGCACTTAAAGACTTGAAGGAACATCTACATACATTGTTAAAGCATCTTTTGTAGAAACATTTGTATTAGGCTTTATCTTTCAATTGTAAGCATTTAAATATCATGTAACTTGCTCTTTAGTATAGTTTTATCTCGACAATAATCGATTATTATTAGTAAAATTAAAAAATACTTTGAGTTGACAATAATCGATTATTACTAAGGATAATCGATTATCACTAAGGATAATCGATTATCGCTTTTGGTAATTGATTATATCTGGTAATTGGGAGTTGTCTTTTCATTTTCTGACCCCCTAGCCTATAAATAGAAGTCTCCTAAACCTTTTAAAGGTTACCTAAACTATTAAGAGTACAAAATTGGTTCTGAGGAAGCTCTAATGGTTAAATGATTGCTTGATCAAAGTTCTTGAAGAAGGAGAAGCTTGTCTTAGTGTGTCTAAGGTGAAAGCGGTTCTCTACCAAGTTGTTCAAGTTTCTTTCATTCCCTCATGTGTCGAAGGAATGTGTTTTCTTACTGTTTAGTTCTTTATTCATCTTGTAACATGAAACTGACTTTAGTGAAAAGTTAATCACTTATTCCAAAGTGATTAAAAAATGGATGTAGAATCTTTTGATTCGAACCAGTATAAAAATCATTTGTGTGATTTTCTCTATCTCTTCATCTCTTTACTTTACTTTGTTTGAAGAAATTTTTAAAAGGGAAAACGAAGTTTTTAATAGAACCAAATCACCCCCCCTCTTGGTTTTGTGTTTGATTACACGCTTTTAAGCATTCTACTGCGTGATACCAACTACATACATTACACAGTCTAACAACCCCCAACACCTCCTAAAAGACTATGTTTTGTTTTTATTCCCTTTTCTGCTAACGTAGACCCTGATGGTCCAATCACCTGGTCTGTCAATGACACCTCGCTAGAGCTTTGATGCACCAGAACAATGGCCTCAAAATGCAATTCAGCTAAGATAGGGTCAAGGTATAGCCCATTTACGAAATGCCACAACGAGAGACTTACCAAATATATATACAAGGACGGAGAACCATGGAAACCAGTGAAACAGACTAAGCTTCCTAATATGAAGAAGCGCAAAAAGAGTTGTCGCGACAAGAGAATGTGCGACAAGAGGCTTTACGAATGACGCGCGAGAGAAGGTTATGTGAAGGAGGTGCGAAGGATGATAAGGTTGCTGAGAACAAGTTCACTTGACTTCAAATATTGGTTGAAATGAATGAGAAGAGTAGAACGGAAACTGGAGTGAACAAGGAAAGCAAAGTAAACTATTTTTAGCAAAAGTGAAAAGTGAAATTGGGAAAAGAAAATCTCAAACGTAAATATGATTTCACCAAACAAATTACTAACGAATGCTGTGGATAAATTAAATCAACAATAAATTACCAATGAATATATATTAGAGAACAATTGAAATAAATTTGGAGAAATATAATGGAAAAAAAAGATAACAATAGGTAGTTTGATGTATACTTCAAAAGTTATTAAAGCTAAGAATAAATTACAACGTAAAATTCAGATTTTCACAGTAAACTGCCAAAGGATCAACTAGTGCTTCGAATTAATCAATTTAATTACATGTTACATGTTTTAAATCCGTCCAAAGGGACGAATCAATGAAACATTATGCGCATGGCCACTGTTTATGAATTTTTTTAAGTAATAATTTGAGCACGTAATCTGCATATATAGTCAACATTTTACATGACACAATATTACATGTTACAGACAAATCAACATAGTCCACCAGACAATTTCTTCAATGTGATTATATACTCTTTCTTTTCTGCTTCAGGATTAGTATCATAATTCTTAGAAGTACCACAAGCCATGAATTGGAAAAGAGAAACTTAAAGTGCATAATTAATGCAAAAATCTCTTTGATTTGGTTATAAAATGACAAGCATATAGGGAAATAGTCCTCTTTATAATTTTAATGCAAAAAGAATGAGTCACTTTATCATATTAAAATTGTAACTAGGAATTAGGCATGCTTCTGATCAATCTCAAAGAAGAAGAATATTATGCACCAAAATTTGTCAACAGAAGTTAATATTTTAGGATCTTGCTCCCTCCACCACCCCAAGTGCTTCTGCACCTTCCCACTATTTTCTTTTATTTCAAAAATACTCTACATCTCTTCACTATTTTTTTATTCCAAAAATACCTTACACCTCCCCACTATCTTCAATAATCTTTCTCTTTCTCTCTCTGCATTAATGGAGCATTCATATGGCTTAGATTGAAACTTGTGATATATTGCAAAATATAAAATTAAGAAGAAACTTCAATATTAGTGCTTCCATTTTATAAACTTAAAAGTTAGATGTAAATACAAAATAATAAACATAATAATATTAATAGTAAATAATATATTATTATTATTATTATATACTAACTTTATAACGACGAAAGAACTAAATAAATTTCAAATCTTTAACAAATAACTTTCTTTTATATTTTAAGTATTTAATAATATTTTTATATTATTTATCTAATAAATTAAATACTTTATTCAAGTTATTTGAGTCAAACATGTCGTAAGTTAAAACATAATATAATGTTAAAAATTATAGATATTAAATGTAAAAAAAAAACACACATATATATATATAAACATTTTTCTAGAAATTTTGAACAAAATTTTACCATTTATTAAGTAATTTGAAGAAAAAAAAATATATTGAACAGTGAAAATAAGATTGAATCAAACTTATTTAAGAGAAAGTGTAAATAAAATTTTGCAATATATCACAAGTTTAAATCTGAGCCATGTGGATGATCCATTAATGTGGAGAGAGAAAGAAAAAGATTGTTGAATATAGTGGGAGGTGTAAAGTACTTTTGGAATAAAAGAAAATAGTGGGGAGGTGCAAGAGCATTTGGGGTGGTGGAGGGAGCAATACCCATCATTTTAACATGGACTGAAGTACTATTCATTTCCAATTTGGGCCAAGATAATGTTTAGTAAGGGTCCAACAAATCTGAACTAGGCACATGTTATTAGAAAAAACAAGGAAAAAAAAAGTTCCACATGGCTTTTTATGTCACACAAGAACAACTTGTCTACAACTAGGATTCCTTCCTCCCAACCTAGTTACTATAAGAAAAATAATCCTTTCACACCCTTCAATAAAATATATTTAGTTTACAACAATATAATGACGTGTATTATTAAAATTAGAATTTAAAAAATAAAATAAATATAATTAAAATATTATTATTTTAAATTGTCAAATAGGTATATTTTATTTGGTAGTGTCAAGATATCACTATTTTTACCATATTGAGAGGAGATGTCACTAATCATGTGTATATCTGCCGCATATTAAGCATCAGTTAGTTAACCAGTTAGAAACTCCAAAATGATGCTTAATGCAATGTTACATAAGGATATGTTAAAATTATAATTACTCTCAGGTATTGTAATTAGTTTAATTGTAGAAACTAATCAATAAAAAACAACATACGTCTGTAGTTTACCTTAATATTTTTCTTCTCTACTATGTAATTTATGACTTCTCTTCCCAAATACATGATAATTTAATTTTTTTTAGGCTTAATACCTCTTTTGGTCCCTCGAAAGGGAGGAATGTTCAAGTGTGTCCTACGTTTTTTAAAAAGTTAAATGTGGTCCCAACTTGTGAAAAAATGTGCAATTAAATCCTTTTTGGTCACGGCGTTAATTTGTAACGGTACAGCTGACAGCGTGGACAAAACATAATTACGTGTCTAGTTTATGTCATTACGTGGAAGTAACCTGTAAAATTTAAATTTTAAAAAAAATATTTTGACAGAGAATAGAGCTGATTGCTTGCGTTGAAGATGGGCCAAGCCCAAACCCCTCTTAGGGTTTCCTCCGTGAGAATGAGCTAAGAGAAGGGAGGCCTTTAGGAGGTGGCAAGGTGACCTGCCGCGAGTTAAGGTGTTGGCCGTTTGGCCTCTTGAGAAGAACGAGAAGCAGGCCGGAGACACCTCCGGCGACGATAAGCTTGGTGGTGGTTTGGGGTTTGGGGTTTGGGGTCGCGGTCACAGTCATGGCTCAAGGGTTTGGGGTCGCGGTCACACGACTTACAACAGTGTGCTGGCGACGGTAAGCTTGGTGGTGAGCGACGACAGTGGGAGCTTCACGGTTGCGGTGGAGACAGGATGTGGATGGGGGTTGGGATGGCTAATTTAGAGTTTGCCAACTAAGTGGAAATTGGGAGATTGGGGATGCATTCTTGGGTTGAATGTACTGAATTTGAGGGATTTGTTTGTGCTTTGATTCGTTTTTTTGTACAGATGAAATAAAATCTTGAGATTAGATGAAGATCACGAGTTGGTATCTTGATGTTAGGTATCTATTGGTATTGAAAGTGGTTTAGAATAAACTTGATGCACTGTGTAGGATGGGACATGAAGTTGAACCTAAATGGGTATTAAGTCTTTTTTTTTATCACTATTAAGAATAAATAGAGTTTATTACTAAACACTTTAATCAATTTACATAGGAATATTTAATACATGACCTCGAGTTTGAAAATAATATACAATTAAGTTAAATATTGAAAAATTTATAGTTCATAACAATCTTATTTAGCTTAAAAATAATTACTTGATGTTGTTGACTTTTGAAAGTGGTCATAACTTTTTTTTATAATTTTATAAAATATGAACTAAAATGGAATTTTTACAAAAAAAAAAATAGAGCTGTGAAAGGTTATAATTTCAAAAAATTATACCGAAAAGAATTCAGTCCTTAATAATCAAAGTATTACAGATAAAAATACTATATAGTTTCTTAAAAGATATCAATTTAACACAAAAAAAAATTAAATGGAAACTAATTTTTATTTACCTAATTTGTAAATATTGTTATAACAGTTCCTTTTATAAATTATTATTGCAGATGAAATTAAAAAAAAAATTCAAACGTATAGTAAGTATTTTTTTTAGTGTTTTTGTTTTTATCCATCATTGTCTTTTATATATATATATATATATATATATATATATATATATATATATATATATATATATATATATATATATATATATATTAATCTTATACATTGTCAAAAGTTATAAATCATAAAATCTAGAATGATAACAAATTTAAACTTTTAAACTAAATGTTTATAATACTATGAAGTTAACTAAAATTTACATCCCGCACATTCTTTAAGCTCAGTTCATTACGGGTTCTGAATAATATAATAAAGAATAAAACTAGTCTATACTTTTCAAAGTTCGTTTCATAAAATATTATTTAGTTGAAAAATTCAGCCTTCTATGCTTAAACTAATATAAATTACACTTGAGTATTGATAAAATTAATACAATGAAAATAAAAACATAACGAGAAGCTTATACATATATTTTATTTTGATTTTTAATGTTTCTCAAACATAATTAATTTAATCATTATTATTTTATCATAAAACATATATATAATAATATTAATAACATAATTACATATATATCTATTATATTGGTATATCAAATAATTTACAATAACTTTATATATTTTAAATACTTTCCACATCCTATATTTTATATCATATATTTTACATCTTATATTTTTCTATTACTAGGTGGAGAAGGAATATTATTTTTATTTTTATTTTCTTAATCGGATACATATAATAAACTTGAGTCCATGGAAGGAAACAACTTAATAAAAGGATTAACATAAATTATAGACGATATAAAAAAGGTAACTACTATATGTAACTTATCTACGAAAATGTTCATTAGTAATTAACTATGAAATTAAAGTGTAAAAAATTATTTACGAAAAATACTCGGGTGAAAGGTACACGTCCCAATAGTCAAGTTACTTATCAAATATTTCGTAAATAATTAAATCAAGAAAATCTTTGATTTGTAACTTATCTCACTAGTACAGTTTGGAGAAATGGCAGCAGTTATTTTTGGCTATACGCAGCGGTTTTTGAACCGATGCATATTCAGATGAGGCAAAAAGTCTAACACTTATGGCCTCGGTTGAGAACCGAGGCATAAAAGGAGAGGATTTGGCCTCGGTTCAACCTTAACCGAGGCAGTATAGTTTTTGATTTTTTTAATTTTTTTTTTCGTAGGACTTTATGCCTCGGTTGTAGCTGGACCCGAGGCAGTATGTCCCACTGTACTGCGTCGATTGTGGTTGGAACCGAGGTAGTAGACTTTATTTTGACTTTTTTTTTCTCATCCGCAAGACTTTCTGCTTCGGTTGTGACCATAACCGAGGCCATAAGGGGTCTTTCTACTTCGGTTTTGACGTGAACCGAGGCATATATCCTTGGTTTTTTTTAAATGAGGTATGTTTCTGCAACATTCCCAACCACAAAAACAGACCTTCATATATTTTTATAGCTAGAACAGTTCAGAATAATGCAAAAACGTATATTTTAAATAAAAATTATATTAAAACATAAATATATTGAATGGAATCATAAATCAACTTCTTAGAAGCATAAATCAATTCAATGTAATCATAAATCAAGTTTCAAGCACAAATCAATGCAATGTACAAAGTTAAACTTATAATAATGTAGAAAAGCATAAAAGAACTTAGAAACATAAACTTATAACTTACTATATCCTAATATCTACTACATACTATTATATAAATGAATTACATATTTAGCAAGTGTTTTCCTCACAAGTTGAATTGACTTCTCTGGAATTGGAGCAGTCCTATTAAATCTCTGCATAAAACACAATGATTTCAATTAGTGTATATGAAATCCAAACTATAGAGAAAATAAAATTCAAACCTAAATATTACCGTTTCCCATCCACTGGTGTAATGTGCACGAATGATGGTCATCATCCAAAACATAACGTAGTAACCACATTCATATGACCCCATTTGTCTATTACACTACAATATATCATCATAATTATAAAATGTTAAGTAACATCATTTGAATGGAACCAAATATAACAAAGTATGGACTAAAATACCAAACCTTAAGGGCAACCCATGCAAGTTTTTTAGCTGTAGCAGTAGATCTCCCAGATAACATCATATGTGTTGCAAGGGAACTATTAAAAAAAATTCCTTTAGCATACATTTATATAACAAAAAAGTCGAAACATTGAGATTCTTACCAATCTACTACATGTCTAAGAGGGCTGGGAGGAGACTTCTGCAATGAACAAAACCAGACAGCAGTGTTCTCCGGTATGGAGATCACAAGTAGCTGCCAATGGTACCTGAAATTGGTAATAACTTAATTGTCATATACCAAAATTAATAAATGAAACTTTAAAGTTAAGAAACTTCACTTACCCAAGTATATAAGGGATAAAATATATCTTTTTCCCATTCCAAAGCAGGTGGTGATGTATGTTTGAATATCATCAAATTTATTTCTTTCATGAGTCATGGAGGGGTCAATGAACCCATATACATCGTTCAACCCCTTCTTGTTACTAACATCAAACAAATACCTAAAATGAAGAAATAATCTTATATAAGTAAGTTGATAAAATAGAATTTTATAAATAAGTTTTCATAAACTTACATCATCCACAGCTGAATGAGTGTAATGTTAATTTCTTCTCTACCCGACACAAGCTCCCTAACATCTTGATGATGCAAGTACAATGGGATCTGAGCTTCTCTTCCAAATGTAGTAGAATCCCAATGAATGGGTGCATTGTCTTTCTCTTGTTCTCCATTGAATGCTTTCTTTAACCTTCGATATGGATGATTAGATTGTAAAAATCGCCGATGACGCATATACACTGTCTTCCTTCCGTGTTTTAATTGTTGAGCTGCAGTGTTTTCTTCACATATAGGACATGCTTTATGACCCTTCACACTGTACCTCGACAAATTACCGTAAGCTGGGAAGTCATTAATGGTGCAAAATAACATGGCATGCATCAAGAAAGTTTCTGAAGCAAAGACATCAAATATTTCAACCCCATCAACCCACAACAACTTCAAGTCTTCAACTAGTGGCCTTAGATAAACATCGATGTCATTTCCAGGCTGCTTTGGACCAGATATCAACATTGACAACATCATGTACTTTCTTTTCATGCACAATCCAGGAGATAATTTGTAAATTATCAGTATAACAGGCCAACAATTGTGATTGGTACTTAAATTACCAAATGGATTCATTCCATCAGTAGCTAAGCCAAACCTAAGATTTCTACATTCTTCACCAAATTGGAGGAATTCTTGATCAATAATTTTCCATTGCTTTGAATCAGCTGGATGACGAAGCAGCCCATCAGTTGTTCTCTCGTCTGCTTGCCATCTTAGGTTTTTAGCGTCTTTGGGATTTGCGAACAAACGCTTAAGTCTGGCAACTAGTGGAAGGTACCAAACTACTTTCAAAGCAAAACCATTCTTTTCTGTGTGACCACCATCTTCACCGTTGGTTTTTGACTTGTATCCTGATAACTCACATTTTGGACACTTTATCAAAACTTCATTCTCATTCCTATATAATATGCAATCATTCGAACATGCATGTATCCGTTTATATTCCATACCCATCGGACAAAGAATTTTTTTGCATTATAATTACGATTGGGTAACGTATTTCCATCTGGCAGCATTTCATTCAACAACGACAACAATTCTGTAAAACTCTTATCACTCCATCCATTGCTTGCCTTTAAATTCATGAGCCTTAACACTGCTGACAACCGTGTGAACTTAGTTGAACCCGCATACAAAGGAGTCTCCGCATCAGTGGACATCGTTTCATACACATGAGCTTAGGCAAAAGCTTCTGCGCCAACATCGCGGATCATGTCCTCTAAGTTGTCTTCTTCTACTTGATCTTCCATATCCATTGTGGAATCATAAACATTTTCAGTTGGAGAGACAGTTGGAAAGTTTGTTAATTCGTCGTGCCATATCCATGTTGTATAACTTCGTATGAAACCATCACATATAAGATGTTCCCTAATATCAATTGTGTTCAACTTCCTCCCATTCAAACAGTTCACACAGGGACATCTGAACTTGACTTCATCATCACCACTTGTATTCGCATTACGTTGCGCAAACTCTATAAATTCTTCTACCCCTCTCTCGTACTCAGTGCTTATGCGTGGTAAATTAATCCACCCTCTATCCGTACACATGTTTACTGAAATTGTTTACACAATTTCAATAATCTTGAATGATCACTTTGGTCGTGTTTGTATTCAAGGTGTGACCCTATCCATTCAAGAAGATTCACTTTTTTTAGTTTATTAAACATATAAATTTTAAACAACATATCTTAAATTTCACGAAATTTTGTCGGCATTTCGCATTGGTCTTCAAGTTACACGAAATGAAATTGATTATAAATCACAATCAAATATGCACCCGAAGATCAATACAAAACACAACGGCAAAATTTCATGAAATTTAAGACATGTATATTAAAATTGATATGTTATAATAAACTATGAAAAAGTTATTACTCTTCTTAAACTGTTCAACCGGACAATTCAAGATTCAATACTTGTAAATTATCATTACCATCTCCTCTATTTTCATTTGTAAAAAGTACATTTGTTCAAAAAATCTGGAGATAGTCAATAATTTTTGTATTGAATCTCAAACGGGAAACTAAGGCTACATCACAACAACAATATATATTCAAGCAAACAAATAATTACATGTGCAACATGCAATATATTCAAGCAAACAATATATTCAACCAAGAGTAAATAATGTCATTTTAATTAACTTTAGGGTTTAGATACTTGAGTTTATTTCACTTGTTTATTTAATTTTCTCAAACCTTATTTGAATATTGTTTAAATTAACGTATCTCCCTTCCTTCCATCTAAAATCCAACAAGTCTTTTTTTTTTTTAATTTATTTCCTGTTATTTCTTCTAAACTAAACTATCCAAAATTAACTCTCTTTTTTTGTCTACTTTTCCTTACTTTTATCTACACTAATTTTTAATATAGAAATGTGTGTCCGGCTTTGGGTCAAAACTTAAATGATGCGTTCAATTGCTCTCAAAATCTATCTATGTTGTTATCTTTTTATGTCTTATATTTTGTTAACTACCTTGACTTACACTCTTTGAATCAATTCCTTAAAAAATACTTAGCCTTCAAAATCTGTTGTTGAAAGCGGGACAAAAGGACACAATGCACTTTCATTCTCCCTTTACTTCTTTAACTAACTTCGCTTCCACTCTTTGAATCCTTTTGTTCTAAAAGACTTATTCTTCTTTTCAAATTCAAAAATAAATAAAAAATAAAAAATAAAATACATTTTCAATCACTCTAAGTGTTAGGCTTAGCACCAATTAATCATCCCAAATTTTCAGCCTTCAAAATTTGTACATTTCTAAATTAACTCCTAATAGGCTACAAGTTAACGTGTCAATCACTATTGTACATTTCTAAATTAACTCCTAATAGGCTAAGTGTGTAACACACCATTTATCCCAACAATCCAACTGTCAAACAGCCAATACACTACCAATTATTATCAGCAAAAACAGCAATACACTGCCAACCTCAAATGCACCAATTATTATCAGCAAAAACAGCCAATACAATACCAACCTCAATGCAGGCAGCACGACTGAAACAGCTTAGGAGGCAGCACCGGCGGAGGCAGCAGTGACGGAGGCAGTAATGATGGAGGTAGCACCAGCGGGGCACCAGTGGCGCGACGGCGAACGGAGGAGGCGCGGCCAAGAAGGACTCTGAGTAGTGGAATGCACGAGAACTGGAAAGACAGAGTCAGGCGAGAGGCAGTGGCAGTGCGGAGGTAGCGGCGAGGAAGAAGTCACGCAGAGAGGAAGAGTTGTGCGACGCAAACGGAGGTTCTGCGGGTTTTGAAAATGAAGAAGACCTACTACCTCGGTTACTCAAACACGCGAGGTAGTAGGCCCATATAGCACCTGTTAAAAGTAACAACGATGTAAAACCTGTAGGCAACAACCTCAGTTCCTGCTGAACCGATGCCCTAGGTCTGGCGTAGCAGGGAATTAGCAGGCGTAGCAGGCAGCGTAGCAGGTGTAGCAGTAGTTTACGCCTCGGTTGCCAACCAGACCGAAGCAATAGGGAGTGGTATAGGCATCGGTTGCACAGCAGACTGAGGCAATAGAAGGTTGTCAACTGACTTGCAGATTGCATACGTGGCATACATGCACTGAACCGTGGAATAAGCCTCGGGCCTATTGTTAACCGAGGCAATAGGGGTGAGTATAGGCACCGACTGCACAACGGACCGGGACAGTATCGTAGTTCCACCACGGCTTCCATTGTGACCGAGGTGTATATGGTTGTACGCTTCGGTTTTGGTATAACCGAAGCGTATTTGGGGCGTCAAAATCTATTTTTTTTACTAGTGTCTACGAAAGTTTTCATAGATAACTCATGTACAAACTTTATGGATACAAAGTTTTTTATAAATAATTTAAATATAAAAAAGAACAAAACTGAATTTTGTATATAGGTTTGCTACGTAACGACTTAAAGTTATATATATATATATATATATATATATATATATATATATATATATATATATATATATTTACACACGTACAGTTAAAAGTATAACTTTTTTAAATATTTTTAATTTGTCAAATTGAAGAAAACTACCAAATTTATTAGATATTTTAAAAAATACGAAGATTCACCCTTTTTTTTATCTTATCATAAAATAATAAGTTGTAAAGTTTCTCTATAGTTAATATATTATTTTTTCCCCAAACATTAATGTCATCATATCATATAATAATAACAAACAATATCATTCATAAATTTCACTCAAATAGTACCTACAATATCCAAATTGTTAAGATTGGTATTACACAGCCGAATGTTTAAAGAGCGTGATAAACGTCAATAATCAAGAGGAAAAAGATGAATTGATTCTTTTAAAATTTTGATTTTCTTTTAAAACTTTTATCGAACCATTTATAAGTAAAAGGATGAAGGGATAGAGAAAATCACACAAATAATTTTATTCTGATTCGAATCAAAAGATTCTACATCTAGTCGTTAATCACTATAAAAGAGTGATTAACTTTTTCACTAGAAATCAGTTTCAAATTACAATGAAAATAATGAAGCAATAAGAACAGACTACACCTTCCGTCGACACACGATGAAATGAATATCAGCTCGATCAACTTGCAGAGAACTGCTTGCACCTTTAAACACATTAACCATAGCTTCTCCTTTCTCAAGACTAGATTAAGCTCACACTAAAGCTAGAAAACTTCCTTAGAACAAATTTGTGCTCTCAAATGGTTTAGGTGCTTTGTAAAAGGTTTAGGAATGTCTTATATATAGGCCAGGGGTCAAAAAATGAAAAGGCAACTCCCAACTACCAATGATAATCGATTATCACAAGTGATAATCAATTATTTCAGGTTGTTATGGGTTTTGGAAAACGTGATAATCGATTATGCCATGCAATAATTGATTATTGTCGAACTCTAGACAATATCAAAACTTGCGGTGATAATCAATTATCTCATGTGATAATTGATTATTGCCAAGACAAATCCTTTTCCACTTTTGCTTGTGATAATCGATTATCCCCTGTGATAATCAATTATTGCCATAATAAATCACTAATTTATAAAACTTCTAAGTGTTTACAATTGTAAAATAATTCTTATACAAATGATTTCTACAGAAACTGTTTTTTAACATTTACAGTATAGGTTTTTCAAGTCTTTAACTCCATCATCATCAAAATTACTTCAAAGCAACAATGCTTCACATTGGTAACAATCTCCCCTTTTTTTATGATGATAAAAAAATCCTCTTTGTTAAAAGAATTCATGTCTATTTGTAATGTTTTATTCTTACAAACAACATAAAGAAGTTAGTAGCTTTAACCAATAACCGCCCATATTATTTCTCCCACTTTTTTATCATAAGAAAAAAGGCTTATAAGAAGGAGAGACTCCCCTCAAATTATACCCTCCCTCAACAAAATAGTGATGCAAATCAAAGATAATAAAATTTAGATTTCATAAAGTCAAAGAT
Source organism: Vigna umbellata (assembly GCF_029865625.1). NCBI lineage: Eukaryota > Viridiplantae > Streptophyta > Magnoliopsida > Fabales > Fabaceae > Vigna > Vigna umbellata. Next base: position 15,089,833 of record NC_142169.1, on the reverse strand, counting down.
AAGTACATTAAAATGTAGGAAATACAAAGAAACAAGGATTCAAACATAATAACATCTAAACTTAAAAGTCAGGGCTAGGTGGTACATTAGGAGGTTGACAATCCTCAATATTTCCAATCCTAACATCAAAATATTCAAGGCGCTCAGTTACATAGCTCTAATGAGATTGGTGCCTCTCAAGGAGTTTTTCATGCCTTGTCTAGCGAAGAATGCTCATCTCATCCATTTGTTGCGAGAGATTGGTAAGATACTCTTCAATACAAAAAGAAGAAGATGAAGGAATAACTGATGGACCAACTTCAGTGGGATCAACTACATTGATTGATTCCGCCATATGGACATTTATATCATCTTCTTTATCATCATTTTCTACTTCATCTTTGTAGACAAAAATGTTTTATAATAAAAAGACATGCATCTTATAATGACTACACAATTTTTGCCTAATATAAACTTTTAAAGAGAATACAAACATGTTTTAAAAAAAAACATACTCTGATGTTATAAAAATAACATTCAATAGGAGTAAATAAAAAAAATTAATCAGTGATGATAAATTTACATCTTCAATTATTGAAAAATATATTTAGCCTTTAAACATATAAATAATATAGATTTAGTTTTTAATAATATTAAATTAGCAATTAAAATTATATTTGATGACAAATTAAATTCACAAGATAATGTAAATTAAATAACATTTTGTAATTTTTGAAACTAAACTCACTTTTTTTAAGAACTAAAGTTTAGGGCACTAGTACAAAAACAGCGTATAGCGTCACGCGTTTAACGTCCAACCACTGAATAGCCAACGTTAAAAATGACCGATGACATTTTTGTAAATAAATGCAATTATTAAACTTCGTTTAGAATTGTAATTCGACGTAAAATGATATAAAACGTCAAATGTCCCAGCGTTAGACGTCAAAAGGTTAGTGAATTCAATAAAAATTTGAGCGGAAGATTGAAAATTCATTCACTTTATCTTAGTGCGCGAGAACCTCTTCTCTACTCAAAACTTTTCTCGAACGAAGGTTGACGACCATCACATGTAATCTTTCTTTCATTTGATGCAAATGCATTTTATGTATGATTTTCGTTTGTTTTGACCGATTATTTTTGTGCTTTTGTTCTTCATAGGGGCATTTTACTTTCTCTATCATCGGTGACGACACTTTATTTCAACGAACCCACCTTTTGAAGGTTAATTTTCGTTTTCGTTTTGAAAAACTTTTTTGTTGAAGTTGTTTGTTGTTATTTGGTTGAACTTGTTTGTTGTTGTTGTTTGATTGAACTTGTTTGTTGTTTATATTGTTGTTTGTTGTTGATACTACGTTCATAATTCTTGCTTTATAAAATACCCAAAACTGAAATTTGTTGTTTTTCTGCTTTTTCAGATCTCGCAGAGTTGTAAAAAAGGATCACAATTAATTAAAAAAAAGAAAAAAGGTGATTAACGTCATATATTAACAAAATTCGACGTTAAGTTACGTTGTATATTGACAAAATTCCGTCAAATTTTTTTAATTCGACGTCAATTTAACGTCTCCTGATATGATGTCGTTCACGAATTCGCCATTAAAAATCGACGTTGTAGACGATTTTTGTACTGGGGATAATAATGAGATTTCATTATAATGTTTTTAGTAATCTTATTTTGGTTGTTTTGTAGGTAAAAATGACAGGTTTGATTCATTTTCACACTCTGAGATTACAAGCTTATCGGGTCTAAATTAAATAAATATTTATTCTATAAAAGAATTAAATATTAATTTTTTAACTATTTATTATAAGCAAATAAAGAATTATATTATGAAAACAAATATATTAAATTAGATCACGATAATCTTACACACACACACACATATATATATATATATATATATATATATATATATATATATATATATATATATATATATATTATTTTTTTTGTTTTAATTTTATAATTCTTTATTCTTTTTCACTACACTTTTTTCTTTCATATTCTAATTGTTTGGTTTATTCTATATCCACAAAATTCATTCACATCTTTAAGGTTTTCATCTTGTCACAATTTTACTTATATTGTTTTTTTCTTTGTACATGTTCAAATAATGTATTATATGTACAAATGTATTATCAATTTCAATAAATTGAATAATTTGTAAGTCTCACATTTATTTATTTCTTCTCTGTTATATTTATTATTTTAATAAGAATTTTTAACTCTCAATTTTAAGTATTCAATAATTTGTTTAAAATATAATATATAAAAACTTATCTTCTTTATTATCTTTAATCTTAACTTCTGTCTCATTCAAATAACTATTATTATATCAAAGTAATTTTCATCATTTCTCAACCATCCAACTAGCTCAGTATCTGAGAAATTTCTTAAATATCTAGGGTACTTTTCATCTTAAAATACTCTTAATTATACTTTTTTTTTCTTTGAGCAATTTCATTAACAGTATACCAAATTGTTTCTAGAGCACACATTTAATATCTTTTACTTCTTTTTAATATTTTTATTTGTTGTTTTTTTATGGTATAGAATATTGTCTTGATGATTTTTTATATAATGATTTTTATTTTTAACTCATTCTCATAAGTGTAATTTTAGCATTGTTGATTAGTGTATATTTATGTCCTCATTTAGTTTTTAATATTGGATTCTTAATTGATTTTTGTACTTTAATAAAATATCTTAATCAGAATTTGTTATATTTGGGTTTATTGAGCATGAGATACAAAAATATGATAAACATAGTTTTTTCAGTTGCATAAATACTCTTTGGATATTTTGAGGTGTGCTAATGTAGTTGCAGCTAAGTTGAGCTCATAGAGGTGTGAAAATAAATTGGTTAAATTATCATGGCACCTTAAAGATAAATCTAAAAATAACAAATAATCAAGACCACAAGAAGTTAATCTAAGCATACCATGAAAAAGTAAAGAAATTTTGCTAAGCGAAGAAGAGGAAACATGTAACAAAAATTGGATATTGAAGTTTTCTCTATTTTTTCTACTAAAAGGGCTTTGATAATTGATAAATGTTTATGATTAAATATAATTTGAGTAAAATAAATATTAAGATATTTTATTTGATATTGTTAAATAATTACCTTAGTTAATTTATATAAATAAATATCAAAAGATAATATTTGTCAAATCTTTTTTTAATCTAGCAAATATCTTCTCAAATATTTTTAGGTCTCCACAATAATCAAATATATGTTGAAGATATTGGATTATTTAGAAGATAATTGGAGAATATTACATTATCATAAAGAAGATTACAAGAACAGAAAAACTTGAAACAAACCAATCCAATTTTTATATAAAGAGACTTAGGAAAACACATTAGTGGAGCTTAGGAACCCTTTGGAGGTTCAAATTTTGTCATCTCTCTAATTTCTTAATTGGATTACGAGGTTAGATGAATAAATTTGTTTGTTCTTTTTTATTCCTGTTGTGATTTATTTTTATATATGTCTTTTGCTTCTTAATCAAGTAAAAGTAATGGTTTTTACAATATAGTAAGTAAGCATGGTATTAAATCTGCATAAATATCAATCATATGAGTCTAAAGATTTTTATTTTTAATTGAAAACTTACTTTGATTAAAGTTAGAAACTTTTATGTGATTAAATAGGTTTTTAGCAGTAATTGAGAATGTACTTTAATTAGTAGTAAAAATATTAATAAGAATTAATCAAGAATGTACTTTCCTTAATTAGCTTTTACTTTGTATAACAGGTAAAAGAGTAGATATGATTACGCATAATAATATTTAATTGAGAACGTACTTTGGTTAAATTTACTATGATTTGCTTTTAATTACTAATGTACTTAGTTAAGAGTGGGAACGTCAATAAATTAGTTGAGAATTTACATTGGTTAATTTGAAAATCTAAGAAAATAATTAATTGAACAATAATCTTTAGAAAACCAATAATGAATCCGATTTTGAAAAAGTAGTGAAATCGACCCATTTTCTTTATCATTGTTCTTATCTTTTTAAATCTTTTAATAAATTTTTTTTTTCTATCTTTAGTTATTTTGTTCTTTAATTTGTTATTGATCTTTATCTTCTTTATTGTTTTTGTTTTAGTAACTCTTTTTTATAGTTTTTATAAGAACTAATTTGTTAATAATTAATTTCGTGTTCATTGGTAGACGACTTAGGGTTTAATTTACTCTTTCTATTTTGTTGACTACTATCTCAATAATACTGGTATAATAAAATTCAAGGAAACAATATAAGCTTGTATGTATGCCTTGAGTTATGAGTTAAATACTGTGATGTATTTTAATGCAATGACTATTTTAATGTGTTATGATGATATGAATATTGGAGTGTATCTTACGTTATATCCCAAATTAAACCCCTTACAATATAAAAACGAAAATACTAATATATATATATATATATATATATATATATATATATATATATATATATATATATATATATATATATATATATATATATATATATATATATATATATATATATAAAACCCCAAGTATACCCCTCTACAACCCAATTCCAAAGATACGCGTAGATAATCATTCCCCGTATATAGTATAGTAGTATTATGTGATAACCCTTATCTAGTATTGATAGTTGCCTATTAGAGTAACAAACAAGTATGTGATATCTTACTCAATGAAATACTCTTATTTAATAATTCAAAATAATAATATTTTAATCGTGTTAGTTGTATTTTTTTAAGTTTGAAATTTAATACACATTGTTATATTACAAATGGAGTGAAGTAAATGTATTCTCTTTCATGTTGTAGACTTTGTTTTATGTTGTATTTGTATTGTTAAATTATAAAATAACAATTGACAACAATTAAGGAAGAAGATAAATATAATAACATCCACACCATCTAAGTAAGAGAAAAAATTAAATAATAAGATTTCAATTAAAAAGTATGAATTTTCTTAGTACTCAATAATAACAAAAATTTATTAGAGTTAAGTAAATATATCTAAATTTATGACTTAATTAAAACCTAATTAAGGTTTAATATTAATTATACATGCTAAACTTTTACATAAATTTGGCATATTTTTTAAGTTTTACAAAAAATTAAAAACTTGCTTAAATATTTTATAATTATTTTTATTCAAATTTTATTTTATTTAATAATTTTTAAAAAAAAAATTTCTTGTATCAACAATATTAGATAATTCTTAATTTTCTTTCAACTAAATTCACCATTTGTAATGGAAATAACGTTTTAACTAGATGTAGTATGTACAGATACTAACATATTTTATTTTAAATTAATTTTAAATATAAAATTATAATCTTATAATATTATTTATTAAAATTTTTTTATTAGATCTATTAAATGATTTATAAATATTTTCATTCATTCTACACTCTATTTCTTTAATTCAAAGAATCTTATTTTTCACTCAAACATATCTTTTTAATGTAGAAATACTTTCATTCATTTTACACTCTATTTCTTTAAATTTAAAGAATCTTATATTTCACTCAAACACATATTTTTAATCCAAAGACACGTTAAAGATGTGAAAATATTATTTTTCTATAAACGAAAACTGCCATTTCAAAGGTGTCACACATTTTGAGCAGTGTAAGGGGTCCAGAGTCAATTGACTGAAATCAAACAAAGTTATTCATTCACTCACGTCACCTACAGTACAGTACTACATTAGTTGTAATTTGTCCAGAGTGCATCTTTCTAAAAAACAATTAATACTAAATCCAAACTAATTTAATTTTCTGTACTTTTTTTTAAAACTTACCAAGTGCATCATAATTCATCTAAAAAAAAGAAAAAAATAGATAGGAAAATGGTCCATTCCTTGGAAAGTCAAATAGAAGCCAAGATTTGTAACCATGTACGTAGTTTCACATGTTTTTCTCTCTCCACATCTTGTGTCTCTCTCTTAGTCAAACACATCCCCCACACTGCATGCTTCACATCTATAAATTGATTTCTTTCATCACAAGTCCTTCATCTGTCCAAAGCCAAAAGGACTTTGGTGTGGCCTCACTCATGGAAGTGTTAAACCCAGTTGGAGGCGATACCTATAGGCTCCCTGTTGGGTACAGGTTCGACCCCACCGATGAAATTCTTGCAGGCTACTACCTCAGGAAGAGGATCATGGCACACCCACTTCCCAATGATCTCATCCAAGACTATGATGTTCACCAGACTGAGCCTTGGGAGCTCCCAGGAGGTTCGTCTGAAACATACAGCACAAATCTCCCTTTCCATCTTTTCTTCTTTTTCTGGTTTTTTAATCTCAGATCTTTTGTCTTTCTGATGATTCCCAAAGACATACCTATTAATTTTAGTCTCACAAATAAAAGTTTTCATCGGTTTTCTTTGCAGAAATTAAATTCAGGTTTTGTTTTTCACCAGTTTAATCAGTGTTTGCTGTTGTTAACTGAGTAACATGGTTGGATTTTGGTGATTTTTTGTCAGTGGACAATGTGTCCGAAAAAGATCCGATTTTTTCAAGCCCCGGAGTGATCTAAACAAGGGGATCAAAATGGAGTTTTTGGTGTTTTGTGTTTGGTTTGGTTGTTTAAAATATGTGTGTTTGTTTTTGTTGTTTTCTGTAGGTGGGAAGTACATGAATTGGCAGAGGTTTTTCTTCTACGATGTGAGGAGCCGTGTGTTGGGAAACCCTGAGAAGAGAGATGCTGGGAAAGGGCAATGGGAAATGGTGGAGAAAGATGAAGAGGTTGGGTTTTCTGACGAACAAGTCATTGCAAAGAAGAGTGTTCTGGTTTTCTGGAAAGCCAAGGGTAGCTCTCTTGCCAAAACAAAATGGGTGATGCATGAGTTTCGTCTTGCCCTAAAGTCAAATCCATCAAAGGTAAACAACACAACAGTATCCATCCACCACCTTTCTTACAACACTCGATTTCTTTCTCACTTTGCTTCATCTTTTGTTATCACTTTAGCACATTTAAATGGTTATATATGTTTGATGTTTGGTTTGTGGGTTGTGTTACTGAAATTTGAAGTGTAACGTAGATGTCAACCTTGGCTGTGTGCCGCATATTCGAGAGGAAAAACTCAAAGAGGGCAAAGAAAGCAAGAGTGTGTGAAGGGGTGAGGTCTAACAGGAGCAATATTGAAGAAGCTAAGGATGTCACAGCCACTGTCATTGATTTCACAGTGGAGTGTGGCACTGAGACTGGTCCTCCTCCTCCTCCTCCTCCTGGGACCCCCTAGTGAAACTGCATAGTTAGTTAGGTTTTAAGTTGCTCCAAAAATCTTTTGTAAGATTTCAATTGTGACGCCCCATAGGCACCAAAACAACTTTTATCCATCTTTCTGCCGTGCATCATCTGTGTATATGGGCTCATAAATTTACTTAATAAGAAGCAACTGTTTATTATTCACCGGTAACGTCTTATTTTATTTCATTTTTGTCAAATTCAGAATACTCATCATGCTCCTCCACCCCGAATAACGTTGACTGTTGCTTAGGATTATCAATCCAAAGAATACATACAAAAGGGGCATCCAAACAAAGTAGGAAAGAGGTTCTCTATTATCTAATCACAACCTTTATGAAAAAACAATAAGCGATACCCTATGTATGGGTAAGCAAGCAAGCATACAAGCCTCACAACAAGGATGGTAGTGCCTAAGTTTTTGAAGCATCTGCACATGGATTTGATTCGCATCCTTCTTTCCATAGAACTCAATGCTCCATTTATGAAATTCTTCCTTTCACGTTAAGGAGGACAAGATTATTCTTCTTGGTGAAAGTGATAAGGAAAATCGATATTTGAACATCTTCGAGTATATATATATATATATATATGGTTCAAGGAATAAAACTAGATTTTAATTATTGTATCCTATAGTTGTTTAAATGGTTTACTTAAAAAATGCATGTTAGTTATAATGATTGATGGCCCCTTTAGTCCCCGAAAAATTAATTACGATCTGTCTATGTCTGTTAATAAGTATTCGACAGGATGAGAATATTTGAATTATAAAACATGGCGTTGGTCAAGTAGGTGAAGGGGTGAAGGCACAAAATATTCTTATATGATTCTCCCGCAAGCTCAGATAACGCAACCCCTGCATTCAGAATAAGATTCTTCCCAATAATGCCCACGCTGTTACCCTTTTTTAAATATTGTTTCCGTAGATCAAACTTCAAACCATCTCTGCTATCTCAATCGTTTTCCTTCTTATATAAATATATAAACTTTCTAACCAAATATTTAGTATAACACACATAATTAGATATGGGAATATTATTGGCCAAAAACCTGGAAATCCCATCAACTTCTTTCACATTGAATCCCATTCCCCTTGCAAGTGGTGCTGGACCACCCTCATTTCTTTTCTGTAAATGGTTGTTTCAAATTAATTCTTATCTTTTTATGATGATTTAATAAATAACCTCCTTATAGGTATTTGATAAATGAGGTGTGCATATAATACCGCAGCTTTGTCATCGATCGTACTGTAGTATAGTATCCTTGGGATGCTGTGATACAATTTTTAACAAAGACTGACACTTTTAACAAATATTTTATTTTTTGTATTATTTACGAATTAAACTCCTGATCACATCTGAACCATTGTATTGATTACAAAATGCTCAGATGTCATGCTATAAGAAAAACACTAATAAAACACTCTTTATTATTAATTCAAAAGTATAAAATAAGAAGTTTTACAAGTATAAAACTCTGCATGGTTTTATATCTTTCGATCATTAATTCGAAAGTAAGTTAGAGTATAAATATTGAAGACAAAACTTTAATGCGCATAGTAATTGCATTAAGTTAAAGTAGGATAATGTTATAATACACATGGTCCAAAAAACAGGTTTTTTGGTAAGACTTGTGTTTGTTACAAGGATTATGCATGACAGACACATTTCATTAGAAACAGTAAAGTAGGGATACTTTGGACATGGTGTTAAGACATTGGATTCAAGAAGCGTGTGTGGTATCTCTCAAATTGTGCAAAGAAAAGAGCCAAGTTGAAAAGTAACAGAGTGAGAACTGCCGACCAAAGTTTCTTGCCGCTACGGTAGTAGAATCTTTTGATATATAGGGATTTTTGTGCATCACTTGTAAAATTCCTCACGTCACTGACATCATGCACAGTAATGTGAGGTTGCGTAGTATTTGCTGACTTTCCGGGACAAAATTGTCAAATGAAACAGACCTACATACTGGACCATATCTACAAAAGTTTCTCAACCATCGTAGTCAAGATTTTCTCAACAGCGAAAATATTGGGAGGTGCTGATAGCGACGCCTTTTCTTCATCTTTTTTTCCTCATTTCTTTTTCTAAATTTTGTATAATCATGCACACAAATTCTCACTACACTTTCTGCAAGTTTGAAGTTTGTCAAGTTCTTTTGTAAAGGGTCATCGCAGAATGACTCTCTCCCGCCAAAGTTTTTGTATATTCAATAGTGAAGATAGCATTCAATCCTAGCTATTATTACCATATAGAATCAAATCCACGTACTAAGGTGTTCTGTGCTTCTGCAGCTTTAACATTTAATGGAGCTGCCAAACATGAAGTTATTGTAATCTGAATTATAGATGTGTTTGTTTAACTTAAAAATGTTTGATTTCTATCATTAAAATTTTCCCAATGAGTGCAGAGAGAGACAGAGACGGTGAATATCACAAGCAAAAGAGAAATACTCTTTATATTATTATATTTTTCAACAACAACAAGCATCGTGTCATTCAATGTAGGAAATATAACATCATTCAGAATGTGATACTTAACAATTGCACCAATCAAGATAGACAAGAAAAAACATATAGTTATGATAATAAACTAAGTGTGGAACTGAATGTATGATTGCTTTGAGTGGAGTGGTAAATGAATAAACAAGCAGGTTAATTTCTGACATTGTACCCCAGAGTCCTACGTTTAGCATTACATTTCAAAACTTAAACCAATTTTTCAATTTCAACAACCTTCTTAAATTCTGAACACAAGCTTCCAGAACAGCTTCATTCAATAAACCGTTGAGATTTTGATTAGAAGAATGAAGTAGGAAGAGTAAATAAAGAGAAATTTTTCTTTATTGTCTTTACCTAATTGTAACACACTTTCTCGTCACATACTACCATTCATCAATTGTACATGGGCTTATTAATTATAATCCACCATCCAATTTTAGAATGCCAGCAGTTCCAGATAAGCCATTTGAGGTGCTGGTTTCTGCACCCAGTTAGTTAGTTGATCTTAGTATACCCAGATAGCAACTCGACGTGATCCATTAAGAATAACCTAACTCTGCTGTGTTTCATTCAGAGAAAAAAAAAATAGAATAGAAATAAGTTGAATGAAGAGAAATAGACAAGAAATAAAATTAAATGTATAGTTGTTTGGTAGATAGAAATTAGTGAAAATAGAATAAGAGATTCTTTGAAAGCTGTGAATTGATTGTTTATATAACGTATATAAATAAGATTATCATTTTCACCCTGATATAACCAATAGTGACTGTTGAGTATGCGCGGTGACATGAAGAACAGCATTGCCACTTTAAATTTAAAACATGTACACTAAAATACTTCTCAAACCAGCAAGACCCACAACACATGTTCTTCAGTCTCACACATCCAATATAATTTCTTTGAAATCGAACCATCATTAATCGTTATAAGTTAATTCATATTCTTTCATCTTCCAAATCAATAAGAGTGTTTGTGTACACACATACAAGTCCATCGTTTGTTTGTATCGCCACATTTTAAATGTTATTTTTGATTTATATCTTATGCACACTGTTGTAACTGAGAATTTAGGAAAACAGAAAGAGATAAATTAATGCTAAGTAAATGAGTGGGACTAATACTAAATTTTAAAGTAATAGACTTAAACAAGGATATATGTGAGCAATGGTATAGGTGGAAAGAAAAGATCTAACCTGGCTGAAAAATGAAGAGACCGAATATGAAGATACAATTTATGATTTCCTGTTTATGAGAATGAAAATACAATTTAGATAGGAAGATTTATTTCATTGACTGGTTTCAACCAATATCCCAAGCCATGGTGATGCAGGTCCAATAAAGATAAATCAGGAAGGGGGATGGTCAGATGTGAAGCCATACTGTTTGATACAGAAATTAACGAGGTAATGTTCCACCTACTTTGGTACTCTTACTGAGCTTGGTTAATTTCCAACCATGAGGGAGTAAAGATGAATGCTATTACTGCAACTAGGGCATCAGTACCATTACACCAATCTTTGTTATCACCATCACTGCAGAGAAAGCTAGTCAATACTTTCAAAGGACAACATTAATGCATGAAGGAACATTTCTCACATGTTTATATTTATTCAATATAGTAAAAGTTATGCATGAGATTAATCCCTCTTATGTTAAATATACATATAAGATATAAGTTTATAACAGAAGATATATGAACTAAATCCAAAATATAAATAAAAAATAATAATAAATTAATTAAAAATAAGATATCAAATAATCTAATATATTTAATAATATTTAATGGATTCTAAACATTATGACCATTATTATTAAGGATGCACAGTCTAAACAAAAGTATTCATATCAAGAACCCAAATGTTGCATCTATTCAATCCAATCTCATAGTTGAACAAACTATCATTTGCTTAAGTCAAAGTGATAATTAAACAAGAAATACAAGAAGAAACACAAAATTGAAGATAGAGACTAAATATAAAGTAACAATACAGGTGAATTTATGTCATCACCGTTTTTTCTCAAAATGAAGAACATAACAAATCTATAAAGGAAGTTACTTCTATATTTTAATTACCAAGAAAAAATGAAACGGAAGATAGACAAAATTAAACTCGTAAGTTGTACTGTTCATCCCCTCAGTCTCTTTGAAGTTGAGCATGGCCAACATGCATTTGCGGGGGAAGGGGAAGTAGTGCTGTTCTGTCATTGATCACCACCAAGATCTGTACCATTCCCATCATTATCACCACTACCCTACCACCATCACTCAACAGACTTTGTTAACACCATCATCACTACTGTAATGGTCCTTACCACATACCTACCAGCATTTTGGTAGAATGCTTAATATCTTGAATTCAGAATGCAGTCAGACTTTCATTGTATAAAATTGAGAATAAGTAGTATCATTAATAAGCATCACCAAAATAAAATAATACAAATTTTGTTTCCTAATTAATACTTTCAGCTCAACTTCCTGGATTACTGCCCCAAAGCTATGAGGGATTATGAGCTTCTCTTGCTATGATATGATAATTGATATATTAGAATAGTGTAATCTATATCTAGTTTCATTAAATTGTCCTTCCTTTTTAGAAAAAACTTAATTATAATAAGATGCAAGCTCAAGTAGGATAACATATTCAAAATGTAAGGAGACTGTTTTCTTAATCAATACAACAACATATTTTAAGTGGGAAGAGGGTAAAGGAACAAGCACAAGTAGGATATATAACATATTCAAAATGCAAAAAATAAAGAATACAGCATAAGTTAGTGATATTTTTCCTCGAAATGGAAGAAAAAGGACAGCGATAAGAAAAAAGTCACAATAGTTACTTTTTATTACCAAAACAATATTAAGCAGTCCAATGCAGCGCTGCATATCCATCATGGCAAACTAGCAAGTGTACATTATCACTGCAAGTTATCAAATTGAAATTTAAAGTATTTCTCCTTCAGCCAGCTACATCATTTAGTTTACTCTTATTACCATATGGGGAATTGTAAATTCGGCTGAATGTCTCAAGTTCATGTTTAGATTAGTTCATTTTGGTTAAACAATTGTCACTTTTCTGAGAAGTGATTACATTTTAAAAATAAATGGTAGCTTAACATACCATAATTACATGACCAACCAAGCTACCATACAATTCTATCAATGAAGCTGTAAATTTTCTTTCAATATTGAGCAAACTCACAACTACTATAATTTAAACAACGTTAAGCAACTACACTAGAAATACTGAATCAAAATACGTGTGCCATTCACAACTAGCTGTCATTGTGTGGGAGAATTGTCATCTGGCCTTATGCAGTAGCTGCATACTTCCGTAAAAGATCAAGCAGCTGATCTTTTCACTAAGGTTCTTGTAGTTGCTCCTTTCACTACGGCTCTCTTACTTACTGCTTTCAGAAAACTCCATACCAAGCTCGGTATGGTTGATCTTGACCAACCATCCGCTTGAAGGCAGGTAATATGAGTATTTATTCACATTTTACAGCTAGCTGTGCATGTGCTTTTTTATAGTCATGTAACCTCATGGAGTTGATACAGCAGCACTGCTATTTCCCTTTTACACCTTTATTCTTGCATGTAAATCTTCTTGATTTCACATCAACAAAAATTAATGAGAATGATTTCTTCATATTCAATTAATTTCTTATCATGAAGTGTTTCCATAGCATTCTATGTTGCCATAACAAACGGGCAACACTCTGTTCAGACTTCCAAGCTATTCAAACTTTAGGCATCAAATAAAGATCATCGAAGATATTGCTATTTCTTTTATATCATCCTGCATTAAGCATCATAATTACAACATCACAGGCTTTCTTTGAAGCCAAAACCAGTAATCTAAGTTAGTTTAGAGAAAAAAAATATTCAATTTTCAGTCTTTCATGTACTAAATCTGTAGTTGAGAGCATCAAGCGTTTGAGGAAAGTTATAATTGTTTGGCTTAATTAAGTTTCAATTCAAGTCCCTCATAAATTTCAGTATTTTCAATTCAACACATTTATTTCATTCTCTAAAGATGTTTGATACCTTAAAGTTGATAATTATGCACACATAGCAACCTAACAATTCCATCTACCCTAATGGACCACGACACAACAGAGGTGTTCTTGAAAGCAACAATCACAAGAGTGAAATCACATTCCAATCACAAAAAAGTCCAACCTCTAACAAACTCGATCTCAATACAAACAATAGCACCCATAGTTTATCTTGCAAAGAAACAGCCACACCAATGAAGGAAGCAAAAACACCAATGTATTCACTTGTACTGTCACAGAAAATACTACTACAAGCAATCAGATCAGGAGCCCCTCTAGCTGCACCATCAATGTTGCATTAACAAAACCCACAGACGGAGTTTTCCAAAACATTGTTCTAACTTTCAAAGCTTTCTTGGTGTGACCATGAACATTAAAGTATCTCAATATAACAAGATCCTCCCACAATAATGCATGACACCTTTTGATATACGACTAGCTAAAACACAACTAGCAATAATCAAGGATGAAGTAGTATGTAACTGAATAGAGTGACCATACTTGTGGGGAAAGTTATATTTACACCCACTAAACGTTGCATCTTGGTACCAATATTTTCTGAATAGGCCAAATGAAAGAGAGATAACAGCTTCAAAGCTATCTTCAGAAACTAGGATTAGGTAGGTTAAAAACCAAGGTAAATAAGCATTTATTCTTCCTTATTTAGTGCTTCCTAGAAAATATGGTTCCTCTAGATACAAGGGTTCAAAGAAAGGTTGGGAGAAAACAATAGCATTCGCAATCATCATGATCACATATTTTATATATTCTTTATCACGACAAAGGTACAAGTAACTTAAATAAAACAAAACTTTGGCCCATCTTCTCAGATTTTAATTTCATTTTCCCAGATATTTGAAGGCTGTCTTAAAATATTTCCTATTTCTTTGGTAGGACGGCAGCGGAATATGAATAGAGCAATCCCCTCATTCCAACATGTGCCAAAATCCCACATCTTTGTTTCTTTCATTTTAAATCTCTATCTAACAAGTAGTGCAAAATCAAGACACAATTAAAGAGTGAAGAAAAGTGAGGACACTACAAAATCAACATCAATTAGACTCAGAACGACTGACTCATGTTGTTCACCTCAAAATACTACTTCTAGAGTGCAACGCTTCAACAGCACAAAGACTATAAGAACACAGCCACCGAAATTTAAAATGACAACCCCATTTTCTAACTACGAACAAAATAAAAACCTTTTTGGTGGGTCATGTTTATTTTGACCAAAAGTTATTTTCTTTGGCAATCACTGATATAGAGAAGAGGAGGGTTACCGAACAAAGATGAAGAAGTCGCTTGTCGGCATTGACTGAGAAAATTGGTTGGGCTTCAAATTGCAATGAGAAGAGAACAAGGCTAATCAACAGAGTCATTGTTGTCTCCCAAAGGTGTTTGTTTGTTCAATCACCATCAGCCATATCCAACTCAAGGAACAGGGCCACGTCCCTTCCCTCCCATTTAAAAAAGAAACATTTTCTTAAAATGAGGATATAGTGATCTGGTCGTTATCCAATGGACGGTAGATTTTTTTAATAATTAATTAATTAATACGGGCAAAGGCCTACGTTATGTGGATTTTTAGCTTTACTTACATAAATTAATTTTTATAACCTTTATTAAAAGAAAATGTGCTCCCTTGGGCGATTTCTTAAACACAAAACGATTTTTCCATTTGCAAAGGGTGTGTGTTGATTTTCGTGTGGGTTTGTATTTTCCTTAAATTCTCATTAATTTTTTTTCACATTTTCTTTTTTAATTTTATCTTCTAATAACCATTTCAAATAATTACTCATAATAAAAATTATTTTTTAATAACTATTTTTTCAAATTTAAATAATTACTTATATAACAAAAAAATTATATAAATTATTTATTTTTATAATAATTTTAATAAAAATTATTTTAAAATTTAATAAATTTTTACTATAATAAAAAATGAAAACACTTGTTTTTATTGAAAAAGTGTCCATTGATAATATAATAATTAATTAAAAAAATTTAGGGTTTCTATTATTTATATAATATAACAATATATAAATACTATTAAATATTATATCTAATATCTTTTTTAAAAACTAAGAAAAGACGTAGTATAGTAAAATTTATATTTAATATTTGAAAATATTTTGAATATATGAATAATATAAAAGATAATATAAAATACAGTTAATAATAACAGTAATTTATAAAAATATTTTAAAGTTACGTTAATGTGGAATTAATAAAAGTATTTCAATATTAAATGTTATAATTAGTAATTACTAATATTTATATTAAAATTTTAAGTTTAATAAAAATTATTATAAAATACAATTATAACTAATAATAATTCATATAATAATTACTTAATTTAAAACTAAATAATAACAAAAATAACAATAATAATAGTAATAAATAAATGTAAATTTAAAATTAATTATAATATAATATAAAATTATTAATATTCAAAATTCTTTTTATTATTATAAATGTTATAAAATATAACTATAAATAACAATAATAATTACTAATTATTTTGTTGATAACTTTCAAATAACAAAAAATTAATATTGATAATTAATGTGAATATAAGGTTAGTTTTAAGATGAAATATTAAACATTATAAATAAATAATAATAATTAATATAAAAATTAAAAGTTTTAATTTATTAGAATGATACAACGCATAACTATATAAAAGATAGTTATAACTAAGAATTTAATATGTTTTTATCCCTATTAAATTTCTTCTAAATTTTGATTTCATTTATTCTTTTAATTTTATAAATATATATTTTTTAAATATATTTTATTAAGTTTATTTAAATAATTTAAATATGTTACCAATAAGGAGTATTGGTAAATCTTGAAGAAATTTGTTTTGATGATGCTACAAGAAGTTTTAGTTGCAGAAGATATTAGAATTAGTTAAAAGCAATTTGTAGAAATTAAATGTAGTAGGAAATTCTTGTAAACCTTGTAAACTTGCATTTTTAACTACAATAATCGATTATGATTAAGCAATAATCGATTATCACAAGTCATACTTGAATAATCGATTATCACTTCATATAATTGATTATCACATTTTTGAAAACCTATAACGGACTTGAATAATCGATTATCACTTACAATAATCGATTATTCATGGCAGTTGGGAGCTGACCTTTGGCACTCAGTGTACTTGGCTATATATTTTGTTTTGGAGAAATTAGAAAGCAACGTTTTTTAACTGAGAAAGCTTAGAACACTGTGTTTCAGAGGAACGTTCTTAGAGAGCTTTTTGTTCATTGTTCGCTTGCTTGGTCTTGTGAAAGGAGAGGCTCGCGTATCGTGTGTCGATAGTCGGAGCAGACTCTCTTCAAGTTAGCAAGGTGCTCTGCCTGGTCTTGTGAAAGGAGAAGCTTGTGAATCGTTGGTCGATTGCTGAAGCGGTTCTCTTCAAGTTGGTAGAGTGGTTCTATTCATTTTATTCTTGTTCATTATCTTGTAATCTGTTAAACAATTTTTTAGTGAAAAAAGGTTAATCACTATTTATAGTGATTAACGACTGGACGTAGAATCTTTTGATTCGAACCAGGATAAAAATTCTGTGTTGATCTTCTTATTCCCTAAACTCATTTTATTTTACGTATATCAACTGTTTGATTAATTTTCTGAAAGAAAATTATTTTTACTAAAAGGACCAAATTAAGTTTAATTGTGATCGAATACGCTTTCCGCTCTCTGAAGTATTAATTCCGCTGCGCTATACTCTTCGAAAAATACCCCCTCCGATACCATCAATTGGTATCAGAGCTTGCTTTGATAGTTTTTCAAAATTTGCGAAAATGGCTGGTCACAATCAAAACCATGTATATGCTGAGGGTGCTTCCATTAACAGACCTCCATTGTTTACTGGTGATAACTATGCTTTTTGGAAAGTTAGAATGGAGATTTTTATGGGGTCTGTTGATAGAGGTATTTGGGAAGCTGTACAAAATGGCCCTTATATTCCTATGAATACTGTTGATGGTGTAGAGACTGAAAAACCTTATTTTAATTGGACTGCTGAGGAAAATAGACGAGCCCAATTTGATATTAAGGCTCGGAATATAATTTTATCTGCACTAACCATTGATGATTTTTTCAAAGTATCTGTTTATAAAAGTGCTCAGGAAATGTGGAAATTTTTAAGAGTCACTCATGATGAAGTATTGAATGTGGCTAAGTTGACTTGTTCGAACTCATGGTCTACATCAAACTCCTCAAGCTCAAGCGATTCAAATGAGCAAGAAAATCTATGCTTGATGGCCAACGCTAAATCATCTGACAGCCAAATCTTGAAGAAAAAGAAGGACTATCAAGGTTCTTCTTCAAGTTTCAAATGTTATGGATGTGGTGAAAGAGGCCATCTGAAAGCTGACTGTTCAAGCAACAAAAGAAGTAAAGAAAGAAAAGAAAAGAAACTTCACAAGAAAAAGAAGGTTCACATTGCTTGGGTTGATAATGACTCAAGTAGTTCAAGTGATTCTGTTGAAGAAACAAACTTATGTTTGACAACCAATGTTGATGACACTGCAAGCCAAGTAAGTTGTTCTAATTCTGAATCTAGTGAATTTGATTTGCAAAAAGCTTTTCTTGAATTGCTTGATGAATCTGAAAAATTGAATGTTGCTCATAAAAATTTGAAAAAGGAATTTAAACAATTGCAAATTAAGTATGATAATACATTAGATGAGGAAGTCATATTAAGAAACAAAGTTAGTAATCTTGAAACAAAATTGTCTGAATCTAATTCAAATGAAAAACCTGTTGAGTGTTTATCTTGTAAAAGTCACATGTTTGACATTGACATATTGGAAAATTTACTTTCTAAAGAAATCAAGCCTATCTCACATGTTCAAAATGTTTTTAGGAAGAACAATCTTAGAAATATAAACATGCATCTTCATAAAAAGTCTAAAGTTAAGAGAACTTGTAGAGTTTGGGTTGAGAAAGGGACTTTTGTGAAAAACAAGGTGCATGATGTTTGTTGTTTTTATTGTATGAAAAAGGGACATACTTCTAACAAATGTAGAATTAAACATTTTGATGTTCCAAATGGAAAATATGCTTGGATTCCTGTTTTAAAGTAAATTGTCTCTAACCTCAAAGGACCCAAATGAGATTATGGGGACCAAAACTCTATTGTTTTTACTTTCCAGGTTAAGTTTTCAAAAGGATAAGAGAGCTCTATGGTATTATGCTCTTTGAAGTGATGCTACAAACCAGGATGTAACTCCATCAAGTGGTATCCAAAAGCCTTCATTCAAGCACCAAGTATTTGAGCTAAGTGTTGTTTAAACTGTGATGTTACATCTTGTTTTTATTTAATCTTCTATTATTTAATTACTGTTATATTCATTACTGGTTAGGCAAATGATATGTTCATCACTATTTCATTCATCCTGTGGTGTGTTCTTGTCTGTTTACACATTTTGATAAAGTGAAATTCATTTATTTAAGATATTCATGTGTTGAATTTCATTCATGTCATGTAAAGCCATGTGCATTGTTATTTCAGTGCTTTGTTGATAATTATCTATAGAATTTGTGTTTAACTGGCTTAGTATTCAATTTCATGAGTACTTTGAAGTTACCTTTGGTGTAATCTCTGTCAAGCATCAAAAACTATGAAAAAGTCATTTAAATGAGTTGGTTGACAAATTTTCATTAGCAATTTTTTGATGATTAAGATATGTGAAAAATTAAATTGTCATTTCTATTTCAAAGTTGGTTCTGTGGAGATTTGTTTTTAAGTTCAAATGCATAATGAATGAGCTATGATAATATACATTGAGAGCCTGGGTGCAGAAAATGAACTTATCAAATTTGCATAATTTTGATGTAAATTATTTTGTTTAAAAAATGTTGAAAGATAGCACCTGAATCAGCTCTTGTGGTTGAATTTTTGCATATGTTGTTTTGATATGCATAGTTGAATATATGAAGTTGAACAAATTGGGATATGAGAGTGCATGAATCATAGTTGTTGTTTTGAAAGTTGTAAATTGTGTTGTCAAAGTTAATTTTTTTTTAACTGATTGTGCTAGCTGAAATGCTTTCATGTCAAACCTGTAGCAGCTGTGATCATTTCCATTTAAGCTACTGTTGCATTCATTTTAGTTTATAAATTGGTTGCTTAATCTTTGATATCTTAATTGTTTGAAAAGTGGTTGTTGATTTCGTGGGTTAATTGAGTATGCTAAAAACTAAATTTGAATTGCATATTTAAGGGGGTATCTTTACTTTATGAACTTAGAAGAGAGTTAGGAGTGTTAGACATATCTTAGAATCAAAATCTATGCAAATTTTTGCATTTTTCGTAAACTTAACGCTTCATAATCGATTATCACCAAGTCATAATCGATTATTCATGCATAAATTTCAATTCTGGAAAATCTTGAGCAGATAATCGATTATCATTATGCATAATCGATTATCATGCAATTCTGGGCAGTAATTATTGAACTGATAATCGATTATCACGAGCCATAATCGATTATCACGCTGACAGTTTCAAAAATAGAGCCGTTGGAGCATCCCATAACGGCTATAAACGACCATAAACGGCTAGTTTGTCCATTTTTCTTATAAATAGGCCCCCATAATCGATTATTAGACACCCCTTTGCACCCAAATACTGCTGAAATCAAATCTAGAGCTTAAATCTTCTTTATTTCCCTTTACCTTCTCAAAATCTCATTTTCCCATTCTTCCTCCATGGCTGACTCAAGAAGGCACCGTCGCAGAACAGCTGGAGCCTCCTCTTCTTCTCAACCACGTCTTGCAAACATAGATGGATGGATTTCAGATCAAGGGAAACACGCAGACTTTGTTAATTCTTGGCAAGAAAGGAAAATCATGGCGGTAAAGTTTATTCGTCTTGACTTTTTCCGCTTCTATGGCTTTCAATTTCCAAACACTTTTGCTGAGCAGGGGTTAACGCATCTGTTAGAACAAAAAGGCTGCATTTATCCTGATCTGATAAGAGTCTTCTACTTCAACATGCGCTATCGAGATGGGATAATATCTACTAAGGTCAAGGGAGTACGCATCATTTTAGATGATGACATATGGACCAATGTTGCTCAACTTCCCATCTGGGATAATGCTGTCAAAGTCCACTTAGGACTTGAAGATTTCAACAGGATGATGACTTTTCAATCCTTCCTACGTCATCCTGAACGTCAAACAAATAGAAGGCAATTACTGGTTGGAGGTTTTAAAGTTGAAGAAAGGATGATCCACTACTTGATTGTCTGGATTTTATGTCCTAGAGCAACCAACCATGCTCAATGCTCTGAGCAGGATTTACTTCTATTGTACGGGATTCTAAATCACATACACATCAACTGGTCTGCTCTCATTGCTGACACAATGGTAAAAGCCAAGAAATCCCATTCCTATCAACTTCCCTATGCTCTTCTTATCTCTAGGATTTTAGAATTCAAAGGTGTACCTGTTGAAGGAGAACTAGTTCAAAATATTGAAGCTGTGGGATCAGAAATTGGAGATACAACCTTTCGTCAAATGGGATTCCTTACTAGAGGAAGAGTCCTTATTCACAAAGATGATGATCATCCTGATGTAGATGAAGATGATGACATGGACACTCATATGGCTGACCCAGTAAGTGTTGCTGCTCCGTCTGATGCTGGACCATCCAACATACCCTCCTCTTCCTCAACTTCTATGGAAGAATATTTTGCAAGGTTATCTAAACAATTGGAGGATATGAGTCTTGCACAAAAGACTCACTTTGAGGAGATTTATGAGTGGCAACGATCTGTTGATGAGTACATGGTTGATCAATTTCTTGATCTTGATGTTCGTCTATCTAACATCGAGAATCATCTCAACATTCAACCTCCCGAGAGATCTCCTAGTCCTGAGTTTTAGATATAGGTTCTATGTTAGACTGTTTTGTTGTTTACTTGCCATTTCATCTATGTTATAATTCTGTCTGTTATGTGTCTTCTTATAATGTAATCTTTATTTTCATAAATAAAATGATCTCTTGATTATATGCATCCTTTGATTAATTGAGGGGGAGATCATATTTAGGGGGAGCCTTTAACATCCGATCTTTTTGCTTCTGATCAAAAAGGGGGAGAAGAATAATACAAGGGGAGAAGTATAAATTATTACAGGTATTGCTAACCTTGTTGTTGTTTGTTAGCTTGTATGTTTTGCAGGTAAGCCAAACTTGCTTTTAAAATTGAATTTTTGATCATCATCAAAAAGGGGGAGATTGTTACCAATAAGGAGTATTGGTAAATCTTGAAGAAATTTGTTTTGATGATGCTACAAGAAGTTTTAGTTGCAGAAGATATTAGAATTAGTTAAAAGCAATCTGTAGAAATTAAATGTAGTAGGAAATTCTTGTAAACCTTGTAAACTTGCATTTTTAACTACAATAATCGATTATGATTAAGCAATAATCGATTATCACAAGTCATACTTGAATAATCGATTATCACTTCATATAATCGATTATCACATTTTTGAAAACCTATAACGGACTTGAATAATCGATTATCACTTACAATAATCGATTATTCATGGCAGTTGGGAGCTGACCTTTGGCACTCAATGTACTTGGCTATATATTTTGTTTTGGAGAAATTAGAAAGCAACGTTTTTGAACTGAGAAAGCTTAGAACACTGTGTTTCAGAGGAACGTTCTTAGAGAGCTTTTTGTTCATTGTTCGCTTGCTTGGTCTTGTGAAAGGAGAGGCTCGCGTATCGTGTGTCGATAGTCGGAGCAGACTCTCTTCAAGTTAGCAAGGTGCTCTGCCTGGTCTTGTGAAAGGGAAGCTTGTGAATCGTTGGTCGATTGCTGAAGCGGTTCTCTTCAAGTTGGTAGAGTGGTTCTATTCATTTTATTCTTGTTCATTATCTTGTAATCTGTTAAACAATTTTTTAGTGAAAAAAGGTTAATCACTATTTATAGTGATTAACGACTGGACGTAGAATCTTTTGATTCGAACCAGGATAAAAATTCTGTGTTGATCTTCTTATTCCCTAAACTCATTTTATTTTACGTATATCAACTGTTTGATTAATTTTCTGAAAGAAAATTATTTTTACTAAAAGGACCAAATTAAGTTTAATTGTGATCGAATACCCTTTCCGCTCTCTGAAGTATTAATTCCGCTGCGCTATACTCTTCGAAAAATACCCCCTCCGATACCATCAAAATATAAAATGAAATAAATTTAAACTTTAAATAAACTTAACAAAATCTAATTAACGAAAATAAATCGAAACATTTATAAAGTTTGAAGATGAAATTGATACTAATTTTAATTTTTATTTAAAATTAATGAACTGAAAACGTATTGAAAATTATTTTAATATTAATAAAAACATAAAAAATTAACATAAATAATCTTCTATAATTATTATAAAAGGAAAATATTTTCTATAAACCATTATTTTGATATATACATTTTAATTCCAATTTTACCCTTATTAATACAAGTGGAAACACTTATTTTTATTGTAGAAAAAAATATTAAATTATAAAACAATTTGTATCTATAATTATTTGAATTTAAAAAAGTAGTTATTGAAAAAATATAATATTAAAATTTATAAAATAATTAAATTTAGATTAACAATAATGTCAAGAATAAAAATAAAAATATAATTGTTGTGATTTAAAACTAAGGTTATTTAAAAAGTAAAATTGAAGAAAAAAAAGTGTAAAAAAAAATAAGTTTTCTTTATTTATATATAGAGAGGAATAATTTTATTATTTTGGATTTTGTTTTAAATCATTAGCTCCTAAAAAAGTTATTTACTTATAATAAAATTATTTATTTTAGGGTTAAATATGTTTTTAGTCCCTAAACTATTGGTCGTTTATGGTTTTCGTCCCTCTTTTAAAATAAGGTACAATTTGGTCCTCATTCTTTTCGAAACTCTAGTTTTAGTCCTCGAAACTTTGGTTTTAGTCCTCGAAAACTAACCTCGAAAACTACCACATTTTTAACGGTGTTAGTTTTCGAGGACTAAAACCAAAATTTTGAAAAGAATGAGGACCAAATTGTACCTTATTTTGAAAGAGGGACGAAAACCAGAAACGGCCAATAGTTTAGGGACTAAAGACATATTTAACCCTTTATTTTATACTTATTTTTATGTTCTTTTATAAATGGCTTAAATGCTTACTTCGTCCCCATGTTAAGAGGTGAATTTCTGTTTAGTATCCGGTTTAAAAATGAAGACATTGAGTTCCTATGTTATGAAAAATATATGAATAAGGTCTATAAAGAAAGAAAAAGTTCAACAAATCATCAAAGAAAAAGTTGAACAAGAGATAGAAAAAGCTGGACAACAGAAGAGAGAAGAGAAAAAGTACGGCCACATCAACATGGACTTAACGCCGTTGATGTCAACTTAACGGACAAGACCTTATTCATACACTTTTCATAACATAGGGACCCAATGTCTTCATTTTTAAAACCGGATACTAAACAGAAATTCACCTCTTAACATGAGGATGAAGTAAGCATTTAAACCTTTATAAATTTAAATAAAAGTTAACTTTTATCTTTTAATATAAGTATAGTTTTAACGCATATGTCAAAATAAAGCGTTCATAAAACATTATTTGTTTACTATCTTTAACCCATCACATCAAACTCTTCCTTAGGAACCAGATAACACTTATAAAATATACCTTTTTTTATTAATAATAAAGTTCTCTAATAACAATTTTATACACTTACACTACATCTATTTCACGGGGCTTACAACGGGTCTAATATACATATAAGGTTATGGTTAAAGATGTAAAATCACATATGTTAACTACCAAATATTGGTATCATAATATCGAAGATCAACCAAGTTGGTCCAACCAAAGATTGACTAAGTTGGTTCGACTAATGGTGAATTGTGTATGCTTGGATAAGGTAAATCGAGTCAGCCTATTTAAGATAGTTAAGTCGTTCTCAGTTAAATTTTGATAGAGTCAGCTTTAACTAATTGTTAACCAAAGTTCAACCGAGTCGGCTTGACCGAATATCAAACGAGTTACCTAGGCTGAAGATCGACCAACTTAGTTCGACTAAAGATCGATCGAGTTTGTCTAGCTGAAGATCGACCTAGTTGGTCAAGCCTAAGATCAAACGAGTCGGCTTGGTTGAAGATTGGCCAATGGTGAACTAAGTTTGCTCGGTGAAAGTTGATCGAGTCGACTAAGTTGGCTCGACCAAAATTGATTGAGTTAGACTGGCAGATGATGGAGTGAGTCTTTTAGGATGAAGGTCGACCAAGTTGACCTTGGTTAAGGTCGATAGAGTCGTTCTTGATGAAAGTTCGACCAAGTTAGTTATGACCGAAGGTTAACCAATGTTCGATCGAGTCGTGCTGGTCTAAGATCATCCTAGTGGACCGCGTTCATGGTTGACAGAGTCTGTCTAGTCAAAGGTCGATTGAGTTGTTCCAACCAAAGGTTGACCGAGTCGGCCCCAATTAAAAGTCGGCTTGAATCTTCTCGAGTTGGTCTCCACTGAAGGTTTTCCAGAGTCGACCATAGTCGAAGGTCAACCTTAGTCAATCCTAGTTGAAGGTCGACCCTAATTGAAGGTCAACTTGAGTTGGCCTCGAGCTAAGGTCAACCTATGTTGACTCTATCCAAAGTTGAAGGATTGAGTCAAGTCAGTCTAAGTCAAAGAGTCGGCCAAGTCAACCTAACCCAAAGAGTCGGCCGAGTCAACCTAACCCAATCCAATGGATCTAATACTCTGATATTGTATTGATCTCATTGAATTTAACATCATTGACAAGTAGATTTAATATAATTTTAGTCTATTTTAAATTGATTGAAAAACAAATTCAAATCTAGTTGATATAGTTAAAATAGATCTAAATTAAATGAATCTGGATTTTAGTAGATCCATTTTATTAACTAGATCAACTAAATTTATATTATAGTTACAATTTTTTTGTTTGATCTAGATTGCATCTAGCACTAGTACAATATTTGCTTTTAAACTCGCACAATATGCCTCATTTTACACCAAACTGCTGCCTATAACAACGCGGTGGCAGATCAGTAATTAAGGCCACCTTATAGGCCTCGGTTGCATGCAGAACCAAAGCATAACGGAGCTACCACCTCGGCTGCATGCAGAACCGGTGCCCAAAACCCCCTACCCGCCAGACTTTTGGACTGACAACTTTATGAAAAGGTAATACTACCTCGATTTCATCAAGAACCGTGGCATAAAGCCTCTGCCACACCTGCATCACTGAATCCGCCAGACTTTTGGGCTGACAAAAGGTGATACTACCTCGATTTCCCACAATATCAAGGCATAAAGCCTCGGCCACCTCTGCATTGTATGACTTTTTGAAGACTTTTTTAAGCTTTTATTCGTTTTGTCCAAGAGCTACGACCTCGGTGTCAAAAGCGTGTTCGGCTTCGGTTGCGTTTCTGACCGAGGCATATATGGTGTTATTGCTTCGGGTGTTTTAGACAACCGAGGTAGTATAGTTTATTAAGTTCAAAAAATTTCAGCTCATTTCATTTCTTCTCGCGCTGCTGCTTCTACTTCTTCTTCTTTCTCTTCGCATGATATAACCTTCTTCTTCGTTGCTTCTTCGTTGGTCCTTCGTGCTGCTGGTTCGTCTTTGTCGCCACTACTGTTGTTCTCCCCAAGGGTTGCCTCCACCCTCATCGCCGCCGCGAGCCGCCTCCGTCTTTTCGTTGCTTCACTGATTTGTTCAGTTTTTGGTACTGTCGTCGCCGTTCTCACCTTCGTCCCTGTCGTTCTCACCTTCGTAGCCGTTTTTGTCATTGCCCCCACTGTCATCGTCGTTGGTGTTGCCCATCACGGTAAGTTTTATAAACCCTCTTTATCTTGCCTTTGATATTTGAGTTGGTATATTGGTTGAAACTATTGTAGTCTCTGCTCTCTACGTTTTGTTTCATATTTTATTTTGTGTGTGATTGTAAAGTCTTGAAGCTGGGTTCCTGTTTCTGAACTCAAGCAGGTGACAGTGGCGTGTCTATGCTCTCTACATTTTGAGTTTTATTTAAATTCTTAAGTGACATAAAGGTTAAAAAATAAATTTTGATATAATGTTAAAATAAAAATTTAGAAATTAAATTGAGTATTAGAAGGAAGGTTGTCAACGTGGCGAGAGTAGAAAGGTGGAGAGGGGCGGTGCATGGTTGTAGCTCCGTGACAACGTTAAAACAGGTGTTGAAAGGAAGAGGATTGCAAAATGAAAAGCAATGACTAGATCAGAGATCAACGACAACTATTCAAGCAATGACTAAACTTCTTTATGTTCTTAGCTTGATAAATAATTTTTATTGACTATAAATAAGTTGACGTAGTCCAATGAAATATATAATCCAAAAGCATGTTCTTATTGCACAGTTTTACAAGGGGGAAATTAATCCACTAACACTAGCATAATCATATACATATTACAATCATTATTGTAAGCAATAAGGACCAGAAACATATGTTTTTTCTAATAGCATCCGAGAAAGAGATGTATACTTGAATGCTTAATGATCAATTTGCAGAACACTACTCTCTCACCTAACATCTTAGATTTAGAAAGTTTGGTAACCTTGTGAAATTTATCCAATATATAAATTTAAAAATTGATAATCATTCATGTTGTCTTTTACCAAATTTAAATCATTATAAGTGAATTAGTTCTTACTTTCTTTATTAATGTAAGACCTGTTACTTTAGATTTAAATCCTACGAAAAATACTAAAACATAAAAAATACAAAGATAGAGATAATACTAAGAGTTCTTTCTATAGATCCTACTATCGATTTAGGAGTCATATATATAGCACCCATGGCGGACTCAATGATTCAAAACACAGTCCTTAGAATTTTTCAAAAAAACACCAGTTAACAAATTTACTAAACCAGTCAACTTTTCTTTCACATATTTATCCTTGTCAAAAATTAAAAATAAAAATATCAAATATATGACTATATTACAAAAACACAATTGATTGATATATTTATTTATGTTTTATTGGGACAATTTATGTAAA
Source organism: Vigna umbellata (assembly GCF_029865625.1). Taxonomy (NCBI): domain Eukaryota; kingdom Viridiplantae; phylum Streptophyta; class Magnoliopsida; order Fabales; family Fabaceae; genus Vigna; species Vigna umbellata. The sequence continues at coordinate 15,061,999 of NC_142169.1, read as the reverse complement.
GGAAATTTATTTTATTTTTATGGTTTCTGAAAAATTATGTTGGAAGTCTCACATCGACTAGAGAAAAGGTCAATTTATAGTTTATAAGTGAGTGCAAACCTCACCCTACAAGTTGGTTTTGTGGGATTGAGTTAGGCTTAAAGGCTTAAAGTTGGATTAGATATTGTTTGTTTGAATATATTGCATATTGTTTGTTTGAATATATTGCATATTGTTATATCAGATTATTTCTTCATTTTAGGTATATGTTTGATGTTAGTAACAAGATGGGGTTCAACGATGTATATGAGTTCATTGACCCCTCTATGACTCATGAAAGAAATAAATTTGATGATATCCAAACATACATCACCACCTACTTTGGAATAGGGAAGGAAATATATTTTCTCCCTTATATACATGGGTAAGTGAACTTTGTTAACTTTAAAGTTTCATTTATTAATTTTGGTATATGACAATGAAGTTATTACCAATTTCAGGTGTCATTGGCAGCTACTTGTGATCTCCATACCGGAGAACACTGCTCTCTGGTTTTGTTCATTGCACAAGTCTTCTCCCAGCCCTCTTAGACATGTAGTAGATTGGTAAGACCTCAATGTTTCAACTTTCTTTCTTATATAAATGTATGCTAAAGCAATTTTTTTTAATATTTCCCTTGCAACACATATGATGTTATCTAGGAGATCTACTGCTACAGCTAAAAAGCTTGCATGGATTGCCCTTAAGGTTTGGTATTTTAGTCCATACTTTGTTACATTTGGTTCCATTCAAATGATGTTACTTAACATTTTATAATTATGATGATATATTGTAGTGTAATAGACAAACGGGGTCATATGAATGTGGTTACTACGTCATGTTTTGGATGATGACCATTATTCGTGCACATTACACCAGTGGATGGAAAACGGTAATGTTTAGGTTTGAATTTTATTTTCTCTATAGTTTAGATTTCATATACACTAATTGAAATCATTGTGTTTTATGCAGAGATTCAATAGGACTGCTCCAATTCCAGAGAAGTCACTTCAGTTCGTGAGGAAAGCACTCGATAAATATGTAATTCAATTATATAATAATATGTAGTAGATATTAGGATATAGTAAGTTATAAGTTTATATTTCTAAGTTGTTTTATGCTTTTCTACATTATTATTAGTTTAGCTTTGTACATTGCATTGATTTATGCTTCAAACTTGATTTATGATTACATTGGATTGATTTATACTTCTAAGAAGTTGATTTATGATTCCATTGAATGTATTTGTGTTTTAATATAATTTTCATTCAAAATATACGTTTCTGAATTATTCTGGGCTGTTCTGGTTGTAAATATATATGCAGGTCTGTTTCTATAGTTGGGAATGTAGCATAAACATACCTCATTTTAAAAAAAGGAATATGCCTCGGTTGAGGTCATAACCGAGGTAGAAAAGCCACCTATGGCCTCGGTTAAGGTCACACCTGATGCAGAAAGACTAGCGGATGAAAAAAAATGGGATCTACTGTCTCGGTTAGGGTTTCAACCGAGGCAATAGAGGGGCGCATATTGCCTCGGTTCAGAAGGAACCGAGGCATAAAGTCCTACGAAAAAAAATAAAAAAACCAAAACATCTAATGCTTCGGTTAAGGCTGAACCGAGGCCAAATCCTCCCCTTTTATGCCTCGGTTCATACCCGAGACTTTTTGCCTCGCTTGAATATGTCTCGGTTCGGGAACCGCTGCCTATGAGCAAAAATAACCGCTGTCGTTTCCCCTGATTGCACTAGTGTAGACTGAATATTGAAAAATCCAATCCATATCCACCCTTACCTCCTACCTAGACCTTCTGTTTAAGAGATCATTGCTATTTGTAAATCCCGTACTTAGTTAAGTTAGTCTCCTGTGAATGTGTGAATGTATTGATAATTCTTTTATTGATAATTCTTTTCTTTTCTTTTCTATTGATCTTATTTTTCCTTTAAACTTCTTTGTTTGAATAAGGCAAGATTGGAAGTGAAAGAATACTGGTGAAAATAAAAACAGTTTAATATTAAAGAATACTTAAAATCTTAATTTTAAAGAGAGATTAAAAGAGTTAGGCATGAGTGATGCGTTGTACTTATGTTAAAAGTGGAGGGCGGTGTCAACATTCATTGTAATTAGTTTATTATAGTAGAACCTTGAGTCTTGAAAGAAAACTAGACATGGTTCAAGTTCAGTGGTCTGATATAATGAAGGTTTCGTTTTCCATTTCTATTATATATGAGTAGAGTATCTCAATTTGGTATAACATATTAGTGAAATTGTTTTATTCAAGTATTTTACTCGACCAGACAACCACCTCTTTATATTGCCTAGTAAAAACACGTGTTTTCTAAAGCTTCTGAGATAAAAATTTAAAGCTCTATTCAATTTCCCTCTAAAGTTAACTTGTCTATAGTCTTTTGAAACTTCCATCAGTTAAAACATTAAAGCTTTTAAGATAACATTTTAAGCTTTATTCAATTTCTTTCTGTGCTTAACTTGTCTTGTTTTGAAATTTCCATTAGTTAGGGTTATGAAACTAGGATAAACATTAATTTTTCATAGTTAACGAACTACAAGGAGCATGTTCCTGACAAATTATTTACCCACAAAAATAACCACTATAAGTAACATGTTAATTTGAGATTTTAACCCTAATGCAAAAATAAATCCCCTTAAATCTAACTTACTTTATAGTGTCTAGGATTCATGCAAATGAGTGCAACAGAAGAAAGGAACAAATAATACTCTAAAAACACAAAAAGAAAAGAAAGAAAAAAGTTTTCTCAAGATAAGAAAAAAATCTTAATATGTTTAAAAAGGTTTTTTTTATATATTTGATACATTAAGGAGTATAAAATTATCCTTCTTACATTGCTTAAAGCTCCTTAGATATACAGAAAGATGATTCCACATATATTAAAATACACCCTATGTGAAATTACATTGCAATATTACAAAAATTTCCCTAGTGTTGATTATTAACAAAAGCATATAATTTATAGTAGTGATCTATTGGTTAATTATTGACCACTTATTTGGCTAAATTAAGGTTTTATAATAACTATCAAGTGCAGTTTCTAATTAACGGAAGTCTGACGAGGCATCATGCACGAGGGTTTATATTATCAAAATTTAATATCCTGTTATTTTGTAGTTAAATTAAAGAACCTAATTTTTTTATTGACTACATAATATAAATATAATTTACCATTATTATAGTTTTATGTTTCATATTTTACACTTATTTTAATTTCATCGCGTGCTTTTTTAGATAATTGATCATAATGATTAATTTATAAGATAATTTTTACTCTTTTCTACAAAATAATCATGAAATTAGTGCATTGTAGATTTTCTTTTTCGCATCATCCTTACACACCCAAGAAGAGGATAATCACTGTAAACGACACGTCAAACATGTGGTTTTGTTCCGTTCTGTCTCATTTTTTTTACAGAATGCCGAATTTTTTTTGTTTGTTGAATTAATTTTCCCATTCTTCCATTCTCTTTGTTGATTCCACTGTGTCATTACGGTGTTGTTATAGACCGAAAGAGCAATGGCGGTTAGGTCAAACAGCAAGCTCAAACAATGCATTGCAGGCTTCTGTAAAACAAACCCAACACGGTACCATCGTTGCATCTTCCATTCTCATCCCTCACCAGCTAATTAATGTTTTAAACGTTATATATTCTCTTCTTCTTTAAATATTCACCATGTTTACCACCCTAATTGTATTGATTTAATCAACCTTTCTGATCTACGTGGAATAGATTTATTATATTCTCCTTTGTTCTCATAATATTATCCCTCTAATCAATTCACTGCATACCCTATCATGGGTTGTGGCATGTCAGCTCTAGATGCTGAACATGAAGGCTTTAATCGATGCGAAAATGGTGACGAGGGTGAATCGTTGCATGGGAAGAGTAACAATATTAATAATAAGAAGAAGAATAAAGATGCCGCTAAGGGAATGAAGCCATTGGGTGTTGAAGAATCCAAGGATAAGGATGAGTCAAATGGAGAAAGATTGAAAGAGAAAAGTGGGGTAGGGAGGAATGACAATAAAGTGGAAGTGAAATCAAAGAAAAATGCAGAAGATGAGCATGAGTTTAGGGATGATGACTTCATTGGCCCAGGGTCACCAAGTTTTAGGGAATATTGCAATGATTATGATTCTGGGGATCGAAGTTCCATGGAATATTCCAACGATAGTGATTCTTCTAGAAGCATCAAGAATGGCAGTGAGTTACTTCTTATGATTCATATTGTGTTATGATTCTGGTTTTGATTCAAAACGTTATATCGATCCGTTACAGTCTTGTTTGTAGGCGAAACTTTACTGAACAGGAACAATAAGCCAATGAATGAGGAAAGTGTCGATTCTAACAAGGTAATAATGTTGCCCTAATTTGCACTTGGTTTTCATTTTGTACATGCAATGTTAGATGTAGAATGCATATTTGACTTCTCTGACCACGTATTTAACTATACCATGAAAGATTCACCAGAAAAGATAAAAGGGTTGTCATCATTTAAATTGATAACTAATGCCACAAAGTGCCTGACAATCAATCTGTTTGAATTTATGATATTTCATAATTCAGATGACACATTCAGAGGGTCTAAAATAAACATGTACTCTTCGTTATATATAACAAACTCTGAATCTAGATTGAAATATCTGTGTTTAGCTCTCTATATATACCTTGCTCTTTAAACAAATTTGTTTTAGCAGGAACCTCTGAAGAAAGAGAGAAGAGGACGGGGATTTAGGAATGCTATTGGTAAGCGAAAGACAAGAGGGAGGAGAAATCTTCTGAACTTCGCTTGTTATAGTGGTAGCACTGAAGGCCACGCTCAAGGTTCTTGAGACAAAAATGTTGCAAAAACTGCATAATTGAGGTCATGCCCCAAAAACAAATATATTCTCCAATTTGAATTGGCCACTGATTAGGCATAGAAGAAGAAAAATTGTCATGATTTATATGTAGAAGATCTAATACAATTTTTAATACACTCGCTGCAAACCGATTCCCTCTAAAGTTGCGTTGTTCATAATACTCACTCTACATATTCTTTTCACGGCGATCTATGTTTTATTTATTTTTATTATAATGCCTATCATTTTAGTGTTATTATAGAATGGAATCACTCATTTCGGAGTAACTTAATCGGTTACTGATTGAATCAATAAGTCGCTAGTTGTTGAATTACATAAACCGACATATATTTAATGTTTTAAATTTATGTTAATGATATATGATATGAATGAAAATTTAATATATATATATATATATATATATATATATATATAGAGAGAGAGAGAGAGAGAGAGAGAGAGAGAGAGAGAGAGATAGATAGATAGATAAAGAAAGAGATAATAGATAATAAACATCAATGAATTTGTAAGAATAGATGATCTCTAAATACTTTCTCGTTTTGGATTCATAGTTCCCCACTTCAGCATCCAAATATGAGTCATAGTTCTAGTTCTAACCCGACCATAGAAATCATAAAACAAATTAAAAAACTAAAAAAAAAAATCTAGCACAACATGTATCACAAAAAGATAAATTGTTACTAGAAAATACTAGAACATATGTCTAGTATAAAAGTAACATAAAACATTTGGAACAGAAGTTGAAAGAATTGAGTCATTTTGTTGCTTAACTATTAGAAGTTTATTTTGATTCTTAATCTAAAATTTTTTAAGGTTTTGAGGTCTTTGGACTTCTTAATCCTTTCAAAAGTCTTTGTGTAGCACTGAGAGGTGTTCATACGCTGGTTAGTCCTTAGATCTAATGGTCCCGACAATAAAGTTTGAGAGAGGTAGTAAGACCGTTGGTTAGCTAGACAAAAATAAGAGGTGGTTTGCTAACATGAAACTAAAGAAAGATTAATGATGTCAAATATACTTAGAGCATTAAGGCTCTTCATTTTCAACAGATAATTTGTGAGAGAGTGAGTGGATGGATTTGAGGGTAAATTTTTTTATTGTTTATTTAAGTGGATTTGGAGGTAAGTAAGAGTCAATTTGAAAGTAAAGTTTGTGATTTGATTGACATGACAGATAATTTTTTTTGTTTAATTGGTAAAAATTAAAAATTGTCAAAATGCTCCTTGTTATTAAAGTAATATAAAATGATAATTGTTAATATTATATTTAATTGTAAAAATGTTTATAAAGAGAAAAAAAATTAAAGCAAATTTTAAGCATTGCGCTTACATACCAAATTTTAAGCAAATGATTTTATATTGATTAGTTTAAATACTTTATGTTCAAATGATGTTTGAATAGGGGATCAGGGTTCCAATACAACGATTCCAAAATATGTTGACTTTTTTTGTTTGTTAGGATGTATAGAATAATAGAAATAATTTTAGTCAGGCTACTATATCTAGTCTATCTTCACATTTTTGTTTGCCTACTTATTGGACGCTTTAATTTTTTTGAGCTTATAATATATGTCTTTTTTTGTAGTTTTAACTTTAGTTCTCTGTCTGATATTTGCAGTTTTTCTACTTTGACTCGGTGGAATCGCTTCCTATAGAACCACTGGATCCTAATGATTTAAAACCAAGTAGCTGGAATCGAATATGATGCTTGGTGGATCCAGCATGAAGGAATCGAATACCACGTCTAGTTATACGTCTTCTATGCAGTGGAACCGAATCCGGTGGCGTTGAAACTGAATACAAGCCATTTGGAACCGAATCCTCCATGTTGTAACCGAATCCACACAACCTTTTCAACCTCTCTTCTTCATCTTCTTCACCTTCTTCACGCTGAACTCCTTCTCTGCTTCGTCTTCTTCATCTTCAACGTCTCTCATCTTCATCTTCAACCTTCATTCTTCTTCATCTCCAACCTGGAAAACAAAAAAAGAACTTACAACAACAACATTGACCTTTGTTTTGCTGCTTCTGCACTGAACACTTCACCAAAAACACTCTCAGTCATTTTTGAAAAAGTTGAGGGTAAGGCGAACAATTCGCATTGAATCAGATCAAATCTGAGCAAAAAAGCGAGATATGAAAAAGGTTACAATCTCTCAAATCATCACAATTTCTTCCTCGTTGATCCTTTAAAATGAACATGTATTTCACCTTATTTTATCGCTCGCAAATATTTCAAAACAGTGTATTATGTTCATATGAACACAGACTAAGTGATTTAATATTAAGAAACAAAAATAAACAAATAGTAGTTAAAACTATATCCAAAATGAAGCTTCTTCTTCTTTAGAAAATAATAAAGATAAAGAATTACAAATTTCAGAAATAGAAAACTCTACATAATTAGTCAATACCAATAGTAAAAAAAGTGTGAAGTGTATAAACAACTTAAATTCTGGTCAACAAAACAAGACGAAGTTCATATTCTAAAGTATAGTTATCCAGGAACTAAGAATAACAAAATTATAAACATTTTAGAAAAATCATTTTTAGACCAACTCATTAAAGATAGATATAATTTTATTCACTTAGAATTAATTCAAGTAGTTGTAAAGCAAAACTAGAGACTGAGAATAAATAATCCAATACTCACTACAAAAAAATATTATTTAATGGAGGTTATTTTGTGGAGGTTATAAAAACCCTCCACAAATAAACATTATTTAAAATTATTACAATGAGTTGTCTGATTGCTAGTAATTGTAGGGGTTTTAGTTTTTCTTTTAAGAGGTTTATAACCTCCTTAATTAAAAATTTAAACCTTCCCACTTAAAATCATATTTTCCAAAAAAATTCCCTCTTTTTTTCCTTTTTCCTAAAACCTAAGCGGGAGTTTAACTTATTCACCAAATCCTTGCTCCCAACTTTCATCAAACCCTTGCTCCAAAATATCTCTTCCTATTTCGCCCCAAATCTCAACCCCTAATTTTCACTTCAGTTTCGTCCAAAGTTTAGCAACTTTCGTTCCACTCATAGCAACTCAGATTTTGTTCTGTGTAGTCGTCGTCTAGGTTGAGCAAAGTGTGGTCGCCGGCCAAGTTCAGCAAAGTGTGGTCGTCGGGCCAGGTGCGGAAGCCAGCTCGCCGACAGGTTTAATTCTTCAACCTAGTATTTTTCTGAACCCTCTTTTTTCCCCGACATCGATGGTGTACTAGAAGGTTCTTGCTTTCAATTTATAGACATTCCTTTTGATTTGAAATTGTTGTTGATAATTGTCTGGTGTGTGCTCTATTCGGTCAATGAAAGGGAAATTTTTAAAGAGTTTTTTTATAGTAGATGAGTGAATCATTTTAGGGATTATTCTCTAACTAAATTTATATATTGTTTAGGGTTAATATACGTCTCAATTGGAAATTAACTATTGATCATTTGTTTGGTTGGCCAGTGAGTTTGTTTTCATGTTATATGCAATGGGAAAATAAATAAGTATGTTTAGTACTATCAAATTAATAAGTATGAACGCACCTGTGTAGAAACATCATCAGCATTCAGTTGTTGAATCTTGTCAGCCATTAAGGGTATAATTGTGATTTTAGTTTTGAACAGAGTTGTTGATTGCATTTGTAAATGTTGATGGTTTCTTCCTTTTGTGATCCAACACGTCTTTCACCATCATGGACAACATGGCAGCATGTGAGGACAATTGTCCTGTTCCCTTATCTAATTACAGCTTTGTCAAACTCCCTTCACATACAGTTCAAAAAATTGGAATCTCTCTTTCTTTTATAATTGTTCCAGACAACCATTGTTTTTTATTGTATATTTATTTGCTATTTGAAAATTTTGTGCTTTAAAAATTAGAATCTCTCTTTCTTTTATTATTGTTCCAGAGAACCATTGTTTTTCATTGTATATTTATTTGCTATTTGAAAATTTTGTGCTTTAAAAATTGGAATCTCTCTTTCTTTTATAATTGTTCCAGAGAACCATTGTTTTTCATTGTATATTTATTTGCTATTTGAAAATTTTATGCTTTAAAAATCGGAATCTCTCTTTTATAATTGTTCCAGAGAACCATTGTTTTTTATTGTATATTTATTTGTTATTTGAAAATTTTGTGTTTCACTCTGCTTATGATTCGCTAATATAAATTGTAATGGTTGAATTCTTGTGTTGTTGTAGTGTGATATAATGTGGTATGTTGTTCATTTAATTGGAGTCATATAATTTTATATTCCTGTTAGGTGCTTTAAGTAGGGTGATGATTGTATTGGTTATTGCCTGGGGGTATTAAAACTTGGTTACTGAAAAAATATAATGGAATAGTGAGGAAAAGTTGGGGTTTTAGTGCATATAAAATTAGTTCTCTTATATGGTTTTAAAAAAAATTATCGCTAGGCATGAATAAGTCTTGGAGTAGTGGCATATTTATGTTGGTCAAAATGATTGAATACATAAATTGTTGAAACTAACGCATGATACAATAGTTGGTGCAATGTTTATGGATTGTTTTTTAATATATAATTGGTTATTTAGTTTTTTAAGTCAAGGTATAATTCTGGAAAACTATGCATGATATAAAAGAAAAATTGACACTTAAATATCTTTTTTTAAGTAATAAACTAACTTTTTATAACTTGAAAGTCTGTATCTCTTTAATATTTTGATTATTTTGGGATATGAGTTTTTACCCTCTAAACCTATTACTCCAAAGCTTATCACCAATTACAAGTAATGCAATATAAGCTAATAGTTTTAACTTTTCTCCTAAACCACTTTGTAGGTAGTTCACAGATACAAACGTGCTTATTAATAAGCTGGTGTTACAACTAAGCTTGGGAGGTATTGTGTTGTTACTGTGTTACTGAGTTGTTCTACTATTTGACTGCCATCAAACTTTGGAATCTCACAGTTATTAAGGTTAGTACATTTAATTTCATTTGAAAACATTTTATTTATTAATTCAATCTTTGTTTGTATATTCCATGAATATTCTTATCTTTTTGATGTGGTAGTGTATTTCATTTTTGTTTAGGAATATTTTTGAATGGATAAATCTTGGATTGCTAAACCTCGAAATACAATTGAATACTCTATTGGTTTAGAAAAATTCTTAAATTTTGCTTTTGAGAATGGGGCTATTGGAGATACAATTCGATGCCCATGTCCCAAATATGGATTTATGAAATGGCATAATAGAGTCGAAGTTGAAGAGCACTTGATCTTAAAACAATTTCCTAAAAATTATGTTATATGGAATCTTCACGGTGAGAAACAGACAAAAGATATTTCAAGAAATGAAGATGATATACAAGAGACATTTCATTCTGAAAATCCAATGGAAACAATGATAAATGAAGCATTTGGGCATTGTAGGCAAGAAGGTACTAATATAGGTTCACAACCTGTGGGTGTAAACAATGTTCTGAATGAAAGGCCAAGGGAGAATCATAATGAATTTAATGAATTTCTCAATGATGGAAATCAGATGTTATGTGATGGGAGCAAGTACACAAAATTAGAATTTGTAATCAAATTATATCATATCAAGGTTTTGTGTAGATTAAGTGACAAGGCAATGACTATGATCTTAGATTTTTTAAGAGATGCATTTAGTGAAGCAAAGCTGCCTCTTTCCTTTTATGAGGCTAAGAAAATCATCAATAAATTGGGTCTTAACTATACCAAAATAGATGCATGTTCGAATGATTGTATGTTATATTTAAGAGATGATGAAAAAGATTTGGAAGCATGCAAACATTGTGGTACATCTAGATTTTGAAATTTTTCATTTTTTTATAAATGTTAGCACACTAACTATGTTTCCTTTTTTCAAAAGCCTCGATTTTGTTTTAGGATCGCTGAAGCTAATGCACAACGATATTGTAAATTAACTCTTGGAAGAAAATGGGCTGCACATAGGCAGAATTTATGGAATGAGTTTTATGATCCAGCGAAAACCAAAGATCAAATCATAAGTAAGGTGCCAACTGGTATAGAAAGAACTCAATGGGCTCATTTTGTTACTTATCGTCTAAAACCAGAAACACTGGTATAATTTTCATTATTTTGAATGGTGTGAATTGTTTATGTACTTAATTTATTTTATTGGTATATTAACTTACAATTGTTGTGTAAAAAAAATAGAGAAAATCGCAACAAGCAACTAACTCCTCATACAGGTGGTTCTAAACCTTTCTCAAGAAAAAGGCATGAGATGGTAGGGATATTAGTAAACATGACAATTTTTACTATTTTTTAAAGTTTACTATTTATTTTAACATCTTCTTTTTTATTTAGTTTATGGAAACTGGACAACTGCCTAGTCGTGGAAAACTATACATTGAAACTCATAAAAGAAAGGATGGATCATTTGTAAATGGCACGGCAAAAGATATAGCGGTTAGTTCTATTATAATATTATATTTTCAAATATGTTTTTTTTCAATATTTAGACTTTTAATTATAAACTGTTATATGCCTATAGGAACAAATTGAAGTGGGTTTGACTGAAAGTACTACCAATGAATCAGAGGTTTCTCCTAATGATGTTGTTGGTAAAGTGTTAGGCCCAGAGCATTCTGGGAGAGTACGATGTATGGGTTTGGGAGCAGCTCCTACTAATGCATTTAGGAATACAAGACTTCGACTTTCAGATTTAAGTCTTGCTTCATCTACCACTGTCTCATCATCATCATCATCTTCTAATCAGTGGCAACAAAAGTACAACAATTTAGAATCAGCATTTAAAGCATACATGATAATGAAGGAAGGAAAGATTCCTGATGAATTGATCTCATTCTTTGATCGTCAACCTCAAGTAAGTTACTAAATATAGTTGAAGCATTGTGCCTGATATACTTTAATTATAAGCTTTCTTTACTATTAATATTTTTGTTTAATCATTTCAGGAAGGTGGTGATGCAAATGAGCCCGAGTCTCCTTTGAATACAATAGGATCATCTGGTGCTAGCAACATTTAGGGAGTTTATGATGTCCTTTAGGATGAAATTATATTTAGCCTATGGATTTTGAGTAATTATGAATTTAGTTGTAATTACGATTCAATTTAACTTACTTTTATATAGTATGGTGTTTTTGAAAATTGAATGTTTTGATGATATATAATTCAAGACTTTGGTAAAAGAAGTTTGTCATGCTTTTTTGTCTTCATTATAGTATTTGAATTTTGTTACAAATAAATATTGTTGACAAAAATATAAGCATCTTAATGGTGATATATGTAAGATAAGCAAAATAAAGTTGTAAACTCACAACCTAAATAGTACAAATGAGGCGACTTAAAACATTTAAATTATAATTGTCAAATTGAATATGATATTAATCTAAAAAAAAAATTGAGAAAAACGGGATTAATCTTTACACTAAAATAGTTGAAAATAAAAGAGGTTTCAAACCTCTACAAAATAATAGTCACTAATAGAAGAGGTTAAAACCCTCAACAAAAAGACCTCTGCAATATAAATTGGATACCAGGGGTCATTGAAAACCCCCGCAAATTAATAGCGACGACTCTAATTGCGGAGGTTTGAAAAACCCCTGGAAATTAATTTGCGGAGGGTAAAAACCTCCGCAAAATGGAAAATAAACCTCCACTAAATAACAGTTTTTTTGTAGTGACTTATGATATTAAGAGATATAAGACTTAAAAAGTTTGAGGATTCAATGCCATATTAGAAAGTAATTTACATGACGGTCCTACTTTTTTTAACTTCTATTCAAATTTTTTATGAATATTAATGATAAGAAAATTATACGTGCAAATTCCATATGAAATTATAGAGGCCAAAACAAATACTTTTTTTAACTTCTATTCAAATTTTTTATGAATATTAATGATAAGAAAATTATACGTGCAAATTCCATATGAAATTATAGAGGCCAAAACAAATAATTTATAGAATTTATTTATAAAGTTACAAAGATAAACTATAACTATAAAGTGTTAAGATCTTCTCCAAAAGATGAGACAATACTTGTAGAAAATAATTTTAGAAAATCATCTACAAATTCCAAAATGATTAACTGATGAAGAAGTAATAAGTAAAAGATTTTTCTCTCCTTCCCTTTTATTATTGATTCATATACTTTTGATATTGATTTCAAGAAAAATTAAAGATTTTGCAAAACTTTTTGAAAGAACAATTTTTGAAAGCAAAATCCAATTCAACCACCTCTTGAAATATAAGGCATCACATTTCTAACAAAACATATGGAAGAAAAGAAAAATCTTCTTTGATATCCCATATTGGAGGATGCTTGATGTGAGACATTGTATAGATGTCATGCATGTAGAGAAAAATGTGTGTGATAGTATTATTGGAACACTCCTTAATATTCAAGGCAAGACAAAAGATGGTATGAAGAGTCGTTTGGACTTGGTTGAAATGGGAATAAGAGAACAATTAGCTCCCCAATCTCATGGCAAACAAACATACTTGCCTTAGGCATGTCACACATTATCTAAACAAGAAAAGAGAAGTTTCTGTGAGTTTTTACGTGGAGTGAAAGTTCTCCATCGTTACTCTTCTAATGTGAAACGACTTGTATCTATGAAAGATTTGAAATTACTTGAGTTAAAATCTCATGATTGTCATGTTTTAATGTAACAACTCCGACTAGTGGCGATCCGAGGAATATTGCCTAAGAATATTATATATACATTAACTAGATTATGCTTCTTTTTTAATGCCATTTGTAATAAAGTTATTGAGCTTGCATGGTTGGATCATTTGGAGAATGAGGCTAAAGTTATATTGTGTGAGTTGGAAATGTATTTTCCTCCATCATTTTTTGATAACATGGTTCACTTGATTGTACTTTTAGTAAAGGAAATTAGACTTTGGGACTTGTGCTCTTGCGATAGATGTACCCAAATCAGCGATACATGAAGATATTGAAATGGTACGTCAATAACCAATATCGTTCTGAAGCATCAATTGTTGAAAGAAATATTGTAGAGGAAGTTATTAAGTTCTATACAGAATACATCTTAGAAATTGAAGCTATAGGGGTACATCAAACTCACCACCATGGAAGAATTGTTGGTAAAGGTACTCAAAGTGCAAAAGTGGTGAGATTGCCACGAGATAAAGTTATCCAAGCACATTTTTATATCTTGAATAACACTGACATTGTCCAACCCTACCTAAGTGCTCACAAAGACATTGTAAAGAAAGATAATCCACTGATGCCTAAGAAGTGGTTGATTAATGAGCATAACAAGACTTTCTTAAAGCGGTTCAAAGAAAAAGTTCAAATTGATAATACAAGTTGTGATACATTGAAATGGTTAGCATGCGAGCCAAACTTTGAAGTCATATGTTGGAGTGAATATGATATTAATAATTGTTCGTTTTATACAAAATCTGAAGATGATAAAAGTACTATGCAAAATAGTGGAGTTATGGTCATGGCTGAATCAATGCATTTTTCTAGCTCAAAGGATAAACATCCTATTATGACTTCAATGTGTTACTTTGGTGTAATTTAAGATATATGAATGATTGATTATATAAGTTTTAGATTTTTTGTTTTTAAATGTAAATGAGTTGATAGTAATAATGGTGTTAAAACTAATGATTTGGGGTTTAATATGGATTAATAAAACCAAAAGAAACTGAGTCAAATGATATAATTCCTTTGATTCCTTGTTTGTCTTTCCATTAAATTGTGAAAATGACGCATCATGCAAACCTAGGAGAAAAGACATAATTAATCTGATGTAATAATTTGATTTAAGATAGCATTATTTCTTTAGTTATTTGCTCCACCTCTAGTCATATCTTGATACTTAAGTCTTTAACTTGACAATTCATGTATTTATTCTAACATTATTTGTTCATATTGAAGGTATTTGCATCACCTTTGCATTGAGAGAAAGAATGCTACTATCTATGGATTTCTTGATCCTGTTATCATTGTGCAAAAATACTTAACAGAGATGTTTGAAAAAGCTGGTAAAGAGGTTTGCTTAGCACCTTACTTGCATAAGTAAGTACACAATTTTTGAATTCTTGATAACTAACTTAAAATTTTTTAATACATATTATTCTAACTTGTAGGGGTCATTGGCAATTGCTAGTTATTGTTCCTGATCGTTCTCTTGTAGTTCTCTTATTCTCCTTGCATAAGAAAGCTAACACATTGTCCATAAAAAATATATTAGAGGTGTTAGTTTTCCTTTCTATTTTGTTTCCTTCCTATATGATTATTATGATGTAATGAATGTCTCCCTTTTGTAGGTCTTTGGAAGCTCATTCAAGGTTGCGGGGTGTTCCATTTGTATCTAGGAAGAAGATGCAAATAATCACATCTAATGTAAGAGAAGTTGACCTTTGTTTTTGTGTTTTGTAATTGTTATTTTTATGAGGAATTGACTGTTTTATTGGTTTTGTGGAATTTGGTTTAACAAAATTGATCAAAGCTACATGGTGCAAAGGCTAGTTAGAGTATAGTTTGATATTTTGTGTCCTTGGTTTGAATGAGTCTTGATTATTTGTATATTTAATTTGTAGTGTCGACGTAAATTTGGCAGTTATGAGTGTGGATATTACGTATTGGAACACATGCACACCATTATTTCTACAAACATTACTGAATCATGGAATAAGGTATTAAAAAACTAACTAAATACTTATCTAACTATTCATTACAATATTTTTTTAACTCTATTATTTTATTTGTAGATCTTTAATGATTCATCTCTAATGAAAGCTCTAGACATTGAAAACATTAGAACCAAATGAGTTTCTTTTATTTTAAGTGTTAGTAGAAACTTTGCTACAATTTAGTAGTGTATGTATGTTAATGTAATATTTGGATTTAATATATAGTTTGATGTACAAATAATATATTAAATATTATTAGACAATTTAATGTTTGAAATGAATTCTATTTTATTAGTTCAATTGAATCTGTTCATTTTAGGCTATATTGATTATAAATTGATTATGCTCATTTCAGGCTATATTGATTATACACTAGTGCAAAACGAAGTTAAGAATGAGGGTCATATGTTTCGGTTTTCAGAGAATCGAAGCATATGTAAAGGCGGTGTTACTTTTGCAATTTTAACGAACTTATACGTCTTGGTTGCAGGGGAACCGAAGCATAAAAGTCAAATTACCTCGGTTAAAAGCGAAACCAAGACGTAATGTTCTGCCACCTCCCACCTAAGACTGACTATTTAACTGACAACTTTTTGAAATTGCCCTACTACCTCGGTTCTTTGACCAACCGAGACAGAAAGGTTCTGTCCGAAAGGGGTAATTTACCCTAATCAGATTTCGTTTGGAAATCCCTTGGCCTTAGGTATCCTTTCTCGCGAGCCTTGGGTATCCAAATTTCATTTCGTTTTTCTCTTCATCATGCGAAATCCAGAAGCTTGAAGCTTCTGCACTTTTTATTCACCACGACAGACTGAACGTTGGCAGCGAGCGCGGCGAGGCACGACGAGGTTGCGGCGAGGGCTTCCTGCAGCGGTGGCGTTTCTGCGAGGGTTTAAACTCCAGCTTCTTTCTTCTCTCTTCTTATATCGGATCTAGGCCATCGTCGACAACCATTCCTGGCGCGATCCACCGATAGTGAAGGAAAACCTCGCAATAGGCAAGGGGAAGCTGCCGTTGCACAGACACAGACGCGAAGAGCTAACGAGGGAGGATGGGACGATTGGGACAACGGGGGGAGTCCGACGGACATCGGGAGCAGGTCAACCGGGGACTTCAAGAGCTTGAATGACGCGGGTGTGCCAGCGAGGTCTAGGTGGACAAAGGACATCACGCGGTCGCAGTTGGAGTCCTCGGCGGCGAACAAGGAAAGCTTATTCGCGAGAAAGATGGCGGAGAACGATTTGCGCCCTGAGGGGCTTTCGTCGTCGTAGGGAGGGAAGTACGTAGGGTTCGGGTCCAATCCGCCGCCTCAGCGGAGGAACGATGCTCATGAACAAGTTACTTTTTTAGCTGTTTGATTATGTTCATCAAGTGTTACTTCATCGTAGTTTTTTCTTAGATGGTTTTTTTTCTTCTGATTTTGTTGTTTTCCCCTGTTGGGTTTTTAGATGGATTGGATTCAGATGGATCGTTGTCGTACAGCAGCATCATTGCCTTCGATCAAGTAAGTCGGCGTGGCGTTTGTGATATTGCCTTCTTTCTGGTAATAGATATCAAACACATAAGAAGCATGGTTCTTCACAGTATTAGGCTGGTAGCAACTCTCCCAAGCTGAATCTCCAAACAGTTGGCCCTTCCAGGTTCACAATGAAGAAAACCAAGGTATTGATAAAGGGAATATGTTTGAAACTGATGGCTATAAAAATTTGTTTGGTTTAATGAAACAAAGGTTTATGAGTTTGAAGAACCAGAAATACATGTAAGTGTCGGATTGTACATTTTTTCATGTTCTCAAAATATTGTCTCTTGTTGTTGGTATAGTTTCTTATAAGCTATATTTCTTCTATACAATAAAGATTTGGAGCATTTCCAAGCTCTTGCTGAAGCTCAATCTCCAAAGGTGATATCAAATATCTTTCTATTCTTCGCTCCCTCATGCCAGACTCTTATATCCAAAGGGTACTTCGCTCCTTTTCCTTTTTTTGTTCTTAGCTATTTGTTTCTTTACTTGCTTCCTTCGAAAATAAAAATATTGTTTGTTTTGTTTGTTTGTTTAGTCTGGTTGGCCATTGAATGGTGATCAAGCTTATATAATTGGAGGTGCTATTAACTTTGTCAAGGAGCTTGAGCAGAGGCATAAGACCGTGGCATATAATTGGAGGAATAAATAAATAAATAAACCCTTCTATTAACTCGGTTCAATTACAAACCGAGGCATAAGACCCCTATACTGCCTCGCTTTACCAGCAACCAAGGCCAAAAGTCTAGCAGAACAAAAAAAGTAAAAAAGAAACATCGTCTACTGTCTCGGTTGTATTTGAACTGAGGCAAAAGCATACACCTTTTTGCCTCGATTCAAAACCAAGGCAAAAAAGGGTAGACTTTTTACCTCGCTAGTATATACCTCTGTTGTGAAACCGCTGCTTATGGGAGAAAATAACCGTTATTGTTTCCCTTGACTGCACTAGTGATATGAGATGATAATATAGAAAATTAATTATAACTTGATTGGATGTCAAATGTAATAATGATTTTTTTAAAAAAATATTTTTTTATGATGTACATAACAATGTACGTCATAATAGGTTGATTCTGAAAATCATATATTATAATAGGTGAAAAATTATTTGTCATAATATACGATTGATAAAAATATCTACATCATGAAGCACCACATATTATAACATATAATCCGACTACTTATAACATATAATAAAGTGATGTTTGTGAATACGATTTCTAATAAAAGAAAATTGTTTTTTTTTAATTTCACATACTAATATTTTTAAAATTTAACAGTACGAAGTGATACAGATTATATATATATATATATATATATATATATATATATATATATATATATATATTATGGGTTTAGTTTGCATATTTAATACTGTAATGTAACTTTAGTATATTATATTTGAAAACTTACTCGTATGGCAAGTGTATCTCATTACATGTGTAATATGATGTACTTTATTTTATAGTTGATGACTCTATTTGACATGTGAGCGTGTAATGTTTCTTTCACGTACGTGTTATTTTCATTTCCTTATGGCGTCATTTAATTTAATGATGGATTATTTCTTATGATAATGAAACATTTTAATAATACTTATTAATTATAAAAATAATTTACAATATGTCCTGAAAACTTTTCACACTAAATTTTCCTGTATCGAAAATTTATTGTGAAAAGCATATAAATACTAAACTTACTATTATTACAGATTCCAAGTGTGACTATAGTTGAATAAGAAGTTACAACAAAAAACTAATTTAGAGACGAATTAAATACTTGATTAAAGCTAAGAACATCAGTCAATTATTTAAAAAAAGGATAGAAATTTGAAAAATATAAATTAGATAGAAAATTGAACATTCCTTAAAAGTGGAGAATAGTTTAAAAAAGTGGAAAAATAAAATTGTAGCTTTAGAAAAATATAAATGAGGAGAGTAATTTTGCTAGCAGCATACACACGTGTAGTGAGGTGTGGAAACGTGCGGGGTTCTGGGCTTAGGCTTAGGGGCGTGACGTTGGACTGATGCGTCTCTCGTTTCCTTATTTCGCATCTCTCTCTCTGGCTGTCTGATCTGCCTCTCTTCCCTTTCCTTCTTCCCTTCTTTTGACCCACCTTCCCTCTTCTACTTCAATGTCTTTCACTCTCCTTGATCCATTCCCACACTTTTCTTCTCTCTTTCACCCTTAGGATTCTTCCCCAATTCTCACCAAAGCACAAACACAACACAAACCCTCTTTCCCCCTTCTTCCCTCCTAGGGTGCAAAATGAAGTCTTCGCTCAGCAAGTTGAAGAAAATTGCACTTCACAAGACCGTTTCCAAGGATAAAAGGGACTTTCACCCCACCGTGAAGTTCGACGAACTCGCTCTTGCTGCCAAGGTTCTTCTCCCACTCTACTTTGATTTTTCAACCTTAATATTATCATTATCGAATAAATAAATAATTTCTTCGTTGCGCCTTGTTATCTGCCTTTTGCAATTGTCGTGTTTTCTCGCAACGATGATCGGTTGTTGTCAATGACGGAACGCGGGGGGTTTTGTTCTCGAGATGGCACGTGGACAGTGTGTTTTTCCGATGGGAAATTGGTTCTTTTAGTGCTGGCTTTAATTCGTTTTCTCGTAGTACTAGTAGTAGTTACAAGTTTTGGGTGTGGAAAAAGTGTGTGATAATGGTGATTTTGTGAAAAATGTTGAACGATCTCGTGCCTCTGGCTTGCTCGTTGTAGTGTCGTAAGGGTTTTTTTCTCTTTTTTCAGGACATGCAAGATATGAGAGATTGCTATGATAGCCTGCTTTCTGCAGCTGCTGCTACACAAAACAGTGCTTACGGTAAACATTAGTCTTCGCACTTCTAATGTATTCCAAGCTTTTGAATTGGTTGTGCATTTAGGTCACAAAGTAAAAGTGCACACACACACACACACGTTTCATTTTCTTGTCATATATAAAGTCTCCAACAATTTTAGATGCTTGTTTTCTGCGCTATCCGTATTAGAGAATACGCTTTTTTTTCATTTTTATTTGTATTCTTGTTTAGTTTCTCTGTGATAGAATTAGCTTTTGAGTAAGGATTTCTTTTTTTGCTGACTCAGTAGGGAGTCACTTAGCATAGGTGTATAATGTATCATCTGTCTGTAATTTACATTCTAATGATCAGATTACATTTCTTATTTCTTCTACTTATGTCTTTCAGTTAGCGAAATTTATTAATCCATGAAGTTTAGCATTGCTGTCCAATTCTAAAATAGGGAAATAACTTATAATGCTGAACTGGCACACCTGCCCTCATCATGCCTTCTTATTCTTATTGACATTGTTGTTGTGACAACATTTCAAGTATTGTGAGGTATTTGAAAATGTCATGGTCTCCACTATAGGACGTATTATCTTTTTAAGGCTATTCACTTTATCATATTTACTGATCATTTTGAAAAAGAGTTGTCTAGTTTGTTCTTTAGACGAGTTTTACTGCCTTAAAAATAGTGAAGTTGGTTGCATATCCTTTATTGTGTTATGTGTTCCAGAATTTGCTGAGTCGCTGCAGGAAATGGGTACTTGTCTTTTGGAGAAAACTGCCTTAAATGATGATGTAGAAAGTGGTGAGTGGGTAAACATTTGATGACTGCCCTATCCAAATTACTTAGCCTATTTGCTAGTTGATTTAAACCATGTATATAGTCTCATTGCTATATTTGTTCTGAACTGTATGTAGGTAAAGTTTTGGGGATGCTTGGAAGTGTGCAGCTGGAACTTCAGAAGCTTGTTGATAGCTATGTGAGCCTTTATTTGGGTGTAATCTTTTTTATTTTCTTGCTTCTCCTTGAGCATTGTTCATTTACAAAATGTTTACTATGATTCTATCCTTTCTTTTCCTCAGCGTTCTCACATTGTACTGACAATAACCACTCCATCGGAGTCTCTTCTTAATGAACTAAGAACCGTTGAGGTATGTTTATGTATTTATTTATTTTTGTCTGATTCCTCAATCATTATAAAGCACCTAATGGCCTGACTGGGCTCTACACTGCACACTTCTGTATTCGTTGTTTTCCATGTTTCCCTCATTTAGTTCATTACACTTTTATTTTAATGGCTACCGGAAAAGGAAGTTTCCTATCAGCACAGAGTGGAATGCAATTAAAAGAAAATGGTGTTTTGGGAATAATGCTTGGAAATTATAATGCTTTACAGGGGTGATTCTAAAACCTCATCACCTTACCACTATATGTGGTTGGTTATCAAATGTTTATAATCTTCAATTTGGTTAAATTGACATTTTGAACCTACAGATTGTATAATTGTTGATAGAAATTCTGGATCAACCTAGAATTTTAGTCCAACAAGAACAATACACTGATCTAAGTCCTTTCAGAGTCTTTCTCTCATAAACATACTCAGTACAAACTACCAACTAAATACAGAAACTGCCATGCCATCTACATATAGAACACCATTCAACAACCTTAAATTCTTGGTGCCTAAAGATGCAAATTGCTGGCCTATACTAATGCTGTATCTATGTGAGAGGAGAGAAAAAAACAGATAATATAAACTGTTTGTTCTGTTGAAGAGAAAATAAAGGGGAAAAAAATGAACTTTTAGTAAAAAGATTTCAATTTTTTCTTTCCTTCCATTTTCTCTTCAATTTATATTTCAACTTTTTATTTCCTCTCAAACAGATGGTAATGTTTCATATCTGTGACTACCTAAAGAGACTCTGCATAGTTAGTTGCCTTATCACATAGATTCGTTATATATGATGTTGAAACCACATCATGATTTTTTGTTGTGATCTCTTTTTTTCTGTATAGGTGAGAGGAGAGAAAAAACAGATAATATAAGCTGTTTGTTCTGTTGAAGAGAATAAATGGGAAAAAATGAACTTTTAGTAAAAAGTATTCAATTTTTTCTTTCCTTCCATTTTCTCTTCAATTCATATTTCAACTTTTTCTTTCCTCTCAAAAAGAGGGCAATGTTTTTTTTTTTTTACAGTAAAGAATAAAGAGATGATTCCCTATGCTCTTTTTTTTTATTTGTATACAAATCAAAGAGCACTACCAAAGTGTTTCAAAGAAGGATTATCTTGACGTAGGTTTGCTTCTGGCCTAGATCAACTTAAGTTAAATGGACTCTTTATCCACTTACTAAAATTAAAATAGAAGATAAGAAATGACACTTCATACACCTTAAAGTTCATAAGATAGGAAGAAAAGATAATCTTTTTTAGGTCCCTATACCCTTTATTTTTACCCTATATCTGTGAGTACCTTAAGAGACTCTGCATAGTTAGTTGCCTTATCACACAGATGCGTTGTATATGATGTTGAAACCACATCATGATTTCTTGTTGTGATCTCTTTTTTGCTGTTTAATGAATTATCTATTCTGGAAGAAATCTCATGATATTTATAAGGGTACCCTCCTTATAGTGTTTAACTTTTGAAATTGTTGTAATAACACATTTTTCCCTAACTGAGATCTCCTTGTGGAGGATTGATTGTTGCCGTATAACACAAAGACAGTGTCATTATTCACACATCCACTGGTTGGTCGTTGGGTAAATCTGACTCTTGTTCTCACACCCACCCATGCATCACATACGACATATTTAAAATATTTTCACATGGAGTTTGTGGATTCACTGATGTTAAAAAGTTGTTAGGTTCTGCATACATCAAAATATTGTTGTGAAAAAACTGTAAAACATGTTTCTCTAAATCTAATGTGTTTTAAAGCTGCTATATATAAAGGGATTTGCACAAAGCTTTAGGTTCAATTAAAAAGTTCATTCATACCTACTTGTAAGATGTTAGGATCTGATTGGAAAGGACGAGAAATTGTCCTGAATTGTAAGTATGAAATTTTAGTATTTGTTGTTTATGAGGGTGTAGGCTCTCCAACTTTCCAATTACAATGGCTAGTGTTTGTGGTGTGATTCTCCCAATGTTACTTTCATTATTCCGTGCTTCCAGTAAAACTTGTTACATTTGAAAGTTCATTAACATGGTAAATCAACTTATTAAGCAAGTGAGATTTCATAAATCATGGATATTAATAAATATATCCAGTAAAATAATTTGAAAACATTGGAAACCCCGTGTCTCAGATAGAGAATGTGATTATTGAAGCTTAGTGAATTGGGCAGGGTTTCAGATACAGAATGTGATTATTGAAGCTTAGTGAAATGGGCAGGGTTTCATATCTTAACTGGTTTATGACAGTGTTATCAACAGCTGACTGCGGAGAATAACAAAAAGTCTAAAGTCCATTATATATTATAGCAGATAGTGACATAGGCAAGTAGTGGAATATTCATAGATGTAGAAGTAAATCAATTATATATGTATAAAAAATGTATACAAACAAAATAAGCTTATGTTTCTGACTTATTGCTATTAAAATACTGTAAGTTATGAATTTTATGCATTTGTCGTTGACTAGTCGGTGGTGGATGATTTGTTAGATATTGTACTTGTATGCAAGAGATTCGAGGCTTGTTAATAATGACGATTGAACTTGAACTGAGTAAGGTGCAGGACTATAGAAGTATTGCAAAACTTAAAGAGGAAGGAAAAAGTAGTATTTTTCAGTTTTTGCCCGCTCTTATTTTAAGTCTGACTTTTACATAATTGTGTTTTCCTTACAATCTCTAGACTGAGATTTAAAAACTGTCCATTTTTTATTCTTTTTAACACTATATAGATTGCCTTGTCTAGATAGAACCAGTCAATATTTTGGAACTATAGTGACTTTGCTGGTGTATGAATTATATTGAATGTAGAACTGTAAATTGTGTTGTTACATCTCAATGGCTATCTATTCCTCATGCAGGACATGAAGCGACAATGTGATGAGAAAAGGTTTGTCTTTACACAGCTTCTATTGTTTTCCTCAGCATCATATGATGTTTCCTGAATTTGTTGTGTTGCCTGCAGAGAGGTTTATGAATACATGATTGCGCAACAAAAAGAGAAAGGAAAGTCAAAGAGTGGCAAAGGTGAAAGTATCACCTTACAGCAGTTGCAGGCAGCTCATGATGACTATGAAGAAGAAGCAACACTATGTGCCTTTCGATTAAAATCACTCAAGCAAGGCCAATCACGCAGTCTCCTAACACAAGCAGCACGTCACCATGCTGCTCAGGTTTTCTTCAACTATGACATTTCTCCTCATTCAAATCTTTTATCCTTTTTTCTGCATAGTCTTGATGCATGTTTCCTCATGTTCGGATTTCAATATAGTTAAATTTCTTTCGGAAAGGACTTAAATCACTAGAGGCGGTTGAGCCACAAGTCAGGATGGTTGCTGAACGACAACATATTGGTTACCAATTTAGTGACCTTGAGGATGACATTGGTGAAGATGGTAATAATGATGACAGTAATGATTTTGATGTCATTGAAGGCGGTGAGCTGAGTTTTGACTACAGATCAAATAAGCAAGGGCCATATATTGTTTCCACATCACCAAACTCAGCAGAGGTGAGAATTTTGTATTACTCAACTTGAATGGTTTTTAAAAAGCCTTAGTTCATATTGAACTTAATTATAATTGCTTATTTTTTTATTTAATTTAAAACATTGTCTGAGCTTGTCGCACTTGTCATTTTATACTTGTTTGTGTCTAGCATCTATACCTTGCAACAATTTTAAAACATAATATCCTTATTTTTTAAGAATCTGAATTATAAATTCATCTTATCATAATCATTGGCCATGTATTGCTAGGTGGAAGAACCAGGTCGCTCTTATGTTCGAGCTTCAACCCCAGAAATTGCAGAGGTACTTTTAACAACTACCTTGATATATTAATTGAAACTTTCTGATTTAAATCTTAACTCTAAGGAAAAATGTAGGCCAATTAGAACCTTAGTCCATCACCTAATAAAAATCACAAATCAAGTTATGTACTATTTTCTTAATGATTTAAAGAAAGGTTTAGAATGTAATTATGATGTTCTAACTACTGCCTCAGTGATCATCAGTTCAGGTTGATTCTTTAATTTTACTTAGATTATCCTCTAATACTTCTATTAACTTTCATTCTGGCAGACAAGTATAGACAAGAACCAAGGGGATTTTAAACTTTCAAGTAGAGTCAGCAGTTATTCAGCTCCAATACTTGCAGAAAAGAAATTTGACCCTGCTGAAAAAGTAAGACAACTTATAGCATCATCTGCAGCAAAGTCTAATGCATATGTCCTTCCTACACCAGTTAACATCAAAGAAACCAAAAGTAGCTTAGCCCCCCGCACAAGTGCAAGTGGATCTTTGCATAATTTGTGGCATTCTTCTCCTCTAAATGAAAAAAAGAATGAGAAAGATATTGATAGTAAATTGTCTGAACCGACTTTCCATAGAGCTCACTCTGTTCTCAAAGAAAGTAATAGTGATACTACATCCATCCAGTTACCACGCCCTTCAGCAGATGGAATCTCACTTCCACAAGTTGATGTTTTCAATGCTTCTGATACTAAGAAAATAAAGATACAAGCCTTTTCTGGTCCATTGACTAATAAACCATTGTCAGTAAAACCTATTTCGGGGGGTTTTCCACGTTTACCTGTACCACAGCCTTCATCTCCAAAAGCATCTCCCAATGCTTCACCTCCCCTAGTTTCTTCACCCAGGATAAGTGAGCTTCATGAACTTCCTAGACCTCCTGGTAGTAAGCCAGTGAAATCTTCTCGAGTGGGTCACTCTGCCCCATTAGTATTTAAAAATCCAGAGGTTACTGTGGCTAATAAATTTTCTTCAGTTATATCCAGTGTAGCATCTCCACTCCCAACACCACCAATAGTCTCTCGGAGTTTTTCTATACCTTCCAGTGGTCAGAGGGCTATGACATTAAATGTTTCTAATGCTAAGTATTTGGATAGTCCCCAAGTTTCAAAGGTTGATAAAGCTCCGTCACCACCACTTACACCCATGTCTCAGAGAGTCTCTAGTATACCTGATATGGCTTCTCACTCCAGTGAAATCCAAGGTAAGAAGATACTACTTGTTGTAGTTCTTATTATTGTAATTTTTAATAAATTTTGATATATTTTTTCTGTCTTCATATAATAATATTTATGTAAATTGAATATGCTTTCCAAATATGTTTATGGGGTCTGTTTGGACTAACTCTCTAAGAAAACTTTCAGGATGAAATTGACTTTTACGTAAGTTATTAACATATGCCCAATCGAATTTGTACAAGTTCTCTTATATATCTTCTCCAAATTTTTATTTTTAACTTGCATAAGCTAATTTTAATTTATGGAGAAGTCAATTTCCTTTTTTTCTTCATATTTTTTCTCCTTAAAGTCTTTGTGCAGAAGTTCTTACAATTAGCTCCATGAATTTTTTAACTTGATTTTACATAGTTTAAGTACAAGCACCCTTTGTCTATTATGTGGTCTATGAAGTGTGTTTAGCATCAACGTTTTTCTTTGTTATTCTCATTATGGATTACCTTGTCAGTCTCATATTGATGAAAAACAAATGTGAGTATGAGGTTTTTCAGTGGATGCAGGTGGGAGCTAAATCTCATGAAGACATACCAAGGAATGAGTTCTGAATTATTCTTAGTTCAAGTGTCTTTATTCTATGCTTGTGGGAGCTAAGTCCCTTGTGTTGTGGAGTTATAGGGGGTTTTCCGACAAAAAGGTTCAGGCAAATATGTGTAAATATGTTGTTGATGTATTGTTTAGCTTCTCATCTCAATTTGTATCTATTATTTTTACTTTAACTAGTGATGATGAGAACTAAACTCTACATGATTGTCATTATAATGTGTTGTGTATATATTCGGATGAAAAATTTTGTTCACTTCTCCAAGTTCAACATGACGACAATGGAAGAACTTTAGCAAGAGAGTGAAATCCTTACCATTTTTTTCACATTTCAGGTGCTCAATGTTTGAACTAATTTCTAATTTCTGGGAGAAGACACTTACTTTCATTGGCATGGATTAATTTGTCTTAATCTTAGGGTATTGAATCTTGGATTACTATTAGAGAAATGCTCCTTTCTTGTCAGTATACTTGCAATTACCTTTTGTCTGGATGCACTCATTTCATCTGGGGCAGCAATTCAAGGTGCATATTAGAATAAATAAAAAGCTGACTAGAACTATTGAGGTCTGAGCTACTTGAGTGGTTTCTGTTTGTTAAAATAGTACTACTTTGTAGTTATTTGTGAGAAAATAATGTACCATACAAAGTAGTATATGCCCATCAGGTAATTGGTTGTTTAGAGGGGATATCTTAGCTTTTATTGAATTAGACGATGTATAATTGAGGACTGTGCTGTAAATAGTAAAATCAGATCTTACTTCAATATTCAATCATAACAAGTCCTTCAAAATAAAAAAATCAAAAATAGGAGAAGCAAACAGGACATATCAATGAAATTATGTCCACAATGAGTTATGGATACTTTTAGGATTTTAAGAAACCGGGACATTATAAGACTATAAGTAACATAGAATTGGTGTTAGGAATGAGTTTTAATTTCTGAGTAACTCTTTAAACATTAACCTACTCTATTAGTTTGAAAGAGATGCATTAATTCTTATATTTAAAACACTTAAGACACTAGCTATTTCATAAATATTTACTTTGAATTTAAGTCTAAATACTAATTTAGTTTTTCTTTTTGTTGAGTTTTTTAACTTGGTCATGTTATTTTATTCAATCAAATTTTAATTTTTGTTAATTTTGTTTAATTTAATGTTTTTTAACATCGTTTAAGTAATTAATGGTGTATGAACTATATATGTGAGGTGTCAAAACCATTGGTATTTTGTGTTTTTTTAAAAAAAAAATTGTTCAATTTTGTTCTTCTCCTAAGATCAAAATTATTTTTTTTGTGTGTAAATGTTATGTTAAAATCTTTAATAAAATTTAAATTTTTATTAAATATTAGAGTATAATTATTATATTTATGTTTGATTTTTATTATTTATCAAAAATAGAATTAGAGATGATTTAAAATAGGGTTAGACTTGCTTAAAAAAAATAAGTTAGAGTTAGTTTAAAATTAGAAGGAAAATACTTCATTATTTTTAAACTAATTTTAATCCTATTTTTTAGATGTAGCAAAAGTAAAAATAAATCCAATAATTATATTTTAATAACATAGCTAGGGTTAATTTAAAAATAATTCTAAAACTATTTAATAATAATGTGAATTTTTATAAAAATTTCAATATAATATTTATATAAAATTTAAATTTGGTCTTAATTTAAAAAAAACAAAATTGAATAAAATTATCGAAAATTGAGACTGAATTAAATATAAGACACTACATTCACATTGATATAGATCTTGACACTACATAACCATTTTAAAAAAAAGAAAAGAAATATAATGTTTACATTAAGTCAAACGTCTAAGCTTCTATATTAAGTTTTCAAAAGCAACTATCATTTACAACTTATACTAAGTCAAGCGTCTAAGCTTTTATAAGATACATTAAGAGCTTAATTACATGTTATATCAAAAGGGTTGCGAAAAGAAATTTTCCAATTAGCACTAGTCAAACCCCCCGTCCCCTTCTAGTGTTTTTCAGGTACTTCTGTGATATGGTAAAATAATAGAATTTTAAGTCTAGAAGTTTTTGGTTTAGTATAAGAAAATTTGGAGAGAGTTATTTGTTAATTTGAAATTCAGTGATATGGTAAAATAATAGAATTTTAAGTCTAGAAGTTTTTGGTTTAGTATAAGAAAATTTGGAGAGAGTTATTTGTTAATTTGAAAAGGTTTTTGTTGGTTTAATTAGAGGAGTTTGAGTGAATAATGGGTTGTTGTTGAATCTTAATGTAGTGAAAGGTGAGAGTTCTTGGATGACTTTTGAGTCTAATTTAGAGGTTTTGATAGGCGAATTTCTAGAGGAGTTTTTTTAGGGAGAAACCTGATGTTTGGGAGTTTTATTTTGGGTCATTTAAGACTTGTTTAGCATCATAGTTCACCAAAATCTGATTAGAAATGTGTAAAATCCAATATGTGAGCTTGTAGAGTGTTGGTGTGAGTTGGTGCATATTATTCCTGGCCAAAAGACCAAAATGGTATTCAACTTTGGTCATAAACATGTTTTCAAATCAATTATAGTGTCAAGGATACCAATTTGGTCTTTTGGATTGGTTTAGGAGGCAACCAAATCAAAAATCAAAGTTTGTTGTAAGGAAAGATGAAAAATTGATAGGGATAATAAATTATTTACTTGATAATCGATTATTTTAGGTATAGATTTATTCTAGAATAAAGAGCTTTATGGGATAATCGATTATTAGGTGAGATAATCGATTATCTTAGAAGAAAATTGCTAGGTACCCTATGTTGGTCTTTTATGTTGTTTTATTGGCTTTAATTTCTTGTTTGGTTTTAAGTTAAGTATTATGATGCTATGTATATCCTTTGATGCTTATAAATGTCTTGTGAATGGTAATGATGGTTTTATGTTTGGTTTTAAGTATGTGGTGAAAGAAATTCCATGGGAAAGATCCTTGTGTTGTGTTGTTGTATAATGTATTGATGTAGGTTAGCTCCAAAATGAGGGATGATTAAGATGATTTGAATACACATCCAGTCTCAAGTAGAGAAGGGTGGAGTATGGCGTGGACACTAGTAAGATGTCCCTAGTTTGATGGTCATGTATTGACCATAGATGTTTGACGAATTAATCTTAATGTGTGGTAGTTGATGCAGTGGTTGTTTGATGTGGGCAAATTGTTTCACCACAGATGGGGCAGGTCCCCTAAGAGTGCGACATCAATACATGTATCCGGATGGTCAAATCTAGAGGGAAAAAATTGTATGACTTAGGATTGATTGTTTTATTTGTGTTATATGCCTAAATCTATAAATCTGATATATGATTGTTTTTTGTACATTTGCTTACCCTTTTGTCTTTTTATGTTTGTGTGTGTTTGTTTTCTCTTTTGCAATTATCACCTTAATAGTGTAAGCTTAGGAGAATGTCTCTTGTGAGCAGGTGCTAGGAAGATATGGAGTTGAGACGTGTAAGGTAGGACCTTCGGTTTCAATTTCTTTCTTTTCATAAAGATCTATTACATTCTTGGTTTCGTGTAATATCTCATAATTATGTAAGATTTTTGATATCTTTTGTTATTATAAGTTATATCTAGATATTTTAAATACAGTCTTATTAGTTTATTAGTTTTCTTTAAGTTGACTTCTATGTAATGTAATATTGAAAGTGTGATAAATTTGATAGTGATTAAATGATAAAAGAGTTGAAATGTTACATATAAATGTATAAATGATGTTAAAAATCAAATTTTATACCATTTTATTAAAAGGTAAATCATTATCATTAAAGATAAAAAAAACACGTTAATTTATATTATTTTCTCTGTTATTTATTACGTTTTATAAAATAACATGATAATTTTATTTTATTGTGTAATTTTACTTCACCCCATCTTATCTTTTATAACCTTATTTACTTCATTTAATCACAAGTTAAGTAAAAGAAGAACCGAACTAACATCAACAATAATAATATGATTGATAAAAAAAATACAAACAAAATAAAAGTAAAACGCAAACTAAAAGTCCAATTCAGTTCACAGAACCCCGGTATTCTCCTCTTGGATTGGAAGAGATGACAATTTGGATTGGACTCCTCAAAATATTTTAATCTTTCAACTTGTTCAACTTTAATCATTAATATCTTTCTTTTAATATAGTAACAAAATCTTAATCAATGACGTAGTTAAATTTAAAACTTACGGAGTACTTTTCACCATTAACAAAAATAGTAAATCTTCTATTAGATTCCACTTAAAAATAAATAATTTGAACACTTAAATTATGAATGTGAATATTTTGTAATGAAAAGAAAAAACAAAATTGAAAATTAAATCAAATCAGTTAAAAGAGAATTTCAAATTTTAGAAACTAAAACTACTTCTGCGATCTTCAAGGGTCAATACTGAAAAACAAAAGCTGCAAAAGCTAACTGGCAAAAAAATAATATCAAATAAGATAAAAAATTATATTCAATAAAAAGTCGAAAAAATCCATAGCCACAAAATAACACATGAAACCTTTGTGTTAATATAAATTAATTAAAAGAGTTTAGTTTTTGATAAAACTGTTTCATTTGCTTTATAGAAATATATATATATATATATATATATATATATATATATATATATATATATATATTTCAATAAAAATATACATTATTAAACCATCAAAAGTCATTTTTTAAAGTAATTAAAGTAAAAATAAAAACAAAATATAAATATAATTTACTGTAATTAAAAGTTGATGTGAAAAAATGACACTGATATAGTGTGTATTATCTATGTATTATCGATATTAGCTATTAGGTATCTTAGTCATTTTTCAATTATGCATATGTTTGGAAGTTTTAAATAATAGTTTTTTTTAAAAAAAAATATGTGGGAAAAAACTATTTGATTATTAGAGTAAGGCACATTCCCTAATAAATTTTAACAGTTGCAACTTAATTTCTTTTTCCTTTAAATGTAAAATTATTTGATTAGTTATTGAACATTGCCTTTCTTTTCTCTTTACAAAAATTGATCCTATTACATAAACTCTTTCATGTTGTATTATTTATTCTAATTCCAATTCAGTACAATGTTGTTTTCACTCAATTTTTTTTTATTTATGTGAGAAGAAAAGATGTGCTTAAAGTTATTTTTTCACAATATTTTTTCATGATATAATTACATAACTTTGGTTAAGGTAAAACATGCTTATGGCTGCGGTGGAAAGGATGAGGCTAAACTTTGTGAATTTTGTGAATTTTGGTATTTATAAACATAAACATGGGATGAGACAGAGTCTCAGGCTGTTGTGGACACACACACATGGGTCTTCCTTCAACTCCACACCCCAAATCCAACACCTAACACCCCCTTCCCATCTTCGTTTTCACCTTCTGCAATTCCTATTACGAAAAGATCTCTTTTTCATTTTTTGGGACACCCTTCTGCTTAATCTTTTATTTCTCTGGGGTGATTCTTATTATCATTTGATCTATAGGTGGAATTGCAGAAGGTTATTGATATGATTTATCTCTTGAACTCATCTGTTATCAGCCTTCATTGGTGCGTTTTTTGCTTTTTTTATTTTCTATCTTGATCATCTTGATCTTTTTGGACTTGGGTTTGATTTTTCTCAGTTTATTTTTATTTTTTATTTGTTCTTTTGGGGTTTATGGGGTATCAAAAAACTGTATTTTGGGGGTTTCTGTTCTGTAAGGTTCTTCTCTAGAACAGCTTAAAAAGAATAAAATATAATATATATTTTTTTAAATAAAATAACAAGTTGCTTGTGGGAGATGACAACACAAAAGCTTTGTGGGTTTTCGGTGAATGTGTGTATCGCAAGTCTGCATTTTTATTTTCTTTTGGTAAAAGATTTTCTTTTTTCTTTTCATGTTGATATTTCCTGAAGAAACCTTCTGTCTATGGGCATTGATTACTCTTAGTTCAGCTTGAAAATAGGCTCAGGTGGATGATTTATTAAACTTTTATTATTTGTTTTTATCTGATGTATTTTCAACTTTATTTTCTCTCAGTTTCCTTACCACCCTATTGTGATAGATGAAATTCAGTCCAGTCTTCTCCCAAGGATTAACAAATGAAGTTAGTTTTTTTTTTAATATGACTCTTTTGTTAAGTAAAAATAAAGATGAACATGTAATGTGGTCAATGGAGTGGTGAGCTTGAGAAGATCACGAGCTATGTATATGTGTTTTTAGTTGTTGTTTCTTGTGGCTTTGCTTGCCGAGGGATCTCATGTATTTGATAAAATTTTGTATCAGGCATAGAAACTGAATTGTTATGTACCATGAATTGTTTGGGATTCATCTGCTGCCAGTATGGAGGTCGAGAGATATGTTCATGTTGCAGTTCTTGGATGTATATCCTGATGTCCTGGACTTTCTCCACATGCCCTGCTAAGGAAATGATGATTGCAATGTACCAAATGTGGATGCCGCTGATGGATACATGACATAGTTGGAACTTGGAATTTCTTATAGGTTTTCAATTAATTGATTTGGATTATCCGATTCCAGTTGTAGTTGTAGGATCTAGGAGGTTAGCATGTGTGATTGAATAGTATAATTGGTTAGGATGGAGGCTAGGACTGTAGTTCTTAGTTGATGGTTGAATGTCATGCCATGATCGTCTGTTAGTAGTGGAAACAGTGAAATGATCATTTGAGACCTTCCCGAGGGATCACATTGGTAATTTCAAAGTAATTTTTTATCTCTTCAAGAAGATCTTAAGATCCACGTTACTGAATTGAATATCTGTGATGGGCTTGCCCCAGTTACCCCGAAATGAATCTGCTGAAAAGGTTGCACTTATGGGGGCAGCTTTAAACAGCTCACCTCAGTTTTCTGATGTGAGCCCCTCTGCTATAAGCAGCATGAACAGTGTATCTGTTAACACAGGTGGGTTGGCTGCATGTACTCGAGGATCTTCTTTTCACGATTTCCCGAAGAATGCCTCATTAGAAACTTCAAATGTTTCTGATAGTACGTTTTATAGAGGAGCCATGGAAGTTGCTTCAAATGTCCACAGTTTGAAGATTGGTTCAACGGATAGAAGTACTCCTTTTGCTTCAAAAACTGGACGCAATGTTCACATTCCTGCTTCAAGGGTTGTTGGTTTTGAATCAGGCAGAACTAATACTTCAATAGATGGTTTGGCTGATGTTCCAGCTGCAAATCTTCATTCTTCTGCTTTTACTAATTTCCCATCCAATGACACTGATTCTGCTAGTTCATTGGCCAGGAAGCGACTTTTATCTCCACTGAGCAGTATGCTCTCCCCAAGCCATTTTAAAGGTGATCCCCTTGACATTGGCCGCCGAAATAATGCGGTCGACCCCCTTGTAAGGAATGATAATGTTAGCAATTCTATGGCACAAGATAATAAGAAGGCAAATATTGGAAGTAAAATCACTACAATGTCTTCTTGGTCCTTGAGAAGTTGCTTTGAGCAAAAAACTGAGCCGCACAGTACAGAATCTTTTTTCCAATCTGATGATCCTTTGAAGGAAAATACAGGACTACTGTCTCATTGTAGTTCACCCACAGCAGGAATTGATCACTTTAGTGAATCAAGTCAGATTAGGCCTCAAAGTGGCATATTATCTGTGTCTCCTAAAAGCGTGAGCTCTCCTCTTTCTATGTCACCACTTGGTCCTAAATTTTCTGAAAGGATAAAAGCTATTGGTGGATGTAGGAAAGTTGTGGAAGAGATAAAGAATTGCAATATAACTGCACGGAGCATAGAAAAATCACTTGACAATTCTAACACATGCCTTATGTTAAATCATAAGGATGATGGTTCCGGAGTTGCATGTAAATCTTTTGATGCTGTTGAATTCTTATGCAAAGATTTCTGTCCATCTTCTCTGGATGATATTGGGGACATGAGTTGGTCACTATCTCGAGAATCAGGTCCCACCTCTCACTCCATGAGATTTACTAGAAGTTTGAGTGGGCTTTCGGTCAGGAGATCTTTAGTTGGTTCATTTGAGGAGTCTCTTTTATCTGGACGATTCTTATCTGGAAACTGTAGTAAGGTCTGGATCTATGCTAATTACAAAACTGTAATTGATCTTGTTCATGATTCTAAACTTCAGTGCAGTGTAAAGTTTTAGTAAACTGACCTGTGGTTTGTTTGCTTTTGTGTTTATTTCATGTAGAAAATTGATGGTTTTCTTGCTGTGCTAAGCATTACTGGTGGAAGCTTTTCTCCTAAATCACAGAAGCTTCCATTTTCTGTTACTAGCGTGGATGGAGATTGCTATTTGCTATATTATGCATCAATAGATCTTGCAGGAAATTCCTCTTCAAGCAAGTTTGGAGGCCAATTTCTAAAACCAGGGCTCAGAAATGATGATTCACAACTTGTAAAAAGCCGATTGCGTATACCAGTGAAGGGACGGATTCAACTGGTATTGATATACTTGTTTCAATTTATAAGTTTTAACCCCTGTATCTGAGTGCCTTTTCCTGATGAACCTATTAGAGGCTTCAATTTATACAAGCAGGGAATATTGTGGTACCCTTAACATTAAGGGAGAAAACAGATGTACTGTTAATAAAAAGTTGTGTATGGAACTATCAATAGAGGGGGTTGGGATACACAGTCAATGGATGTTTTATCTTCTCAATCATTGAGAAGGTACTGATTTCTTTCATTATATATATATATATATATATATATATATATATATATATATATATATATATATATATAATATGCATTTCTTCATTTGTGCCATGATGTGAGTGAGAATGTTTTAGGTGGAAGGAAAGATAAACGATTGATGTAATTGGAATGGACTTCGGTGCTTTGTCTGCTTTACTCCTTCTCAAATTCCTACAAACAAACAAATATATAAGCTGTGCTTCAATTATTCTCGTTCTTCTCTTCTCATTTTTCAATATTGCTTACATATTCCATTTTTGAGTTTCTACTTTCATGATATTTGTGCAGATTTGCATCTTTTTGTGCACAGCAAAAGCCTTACATTTGATTGCTCTGTGCAGGTGCTAAGCAATCCAGAAAAGACTCCCCTTCATACTTTCTTTTGCAACTATGATTTGAGTGACATGCCAGTTGGTACCAAAGTAAGATTTATCAGTCTGGTTGAATCTATTGCTCAATTGATTTGGACATTTTGCTCCCCAATGGCATAATTGTTGACATGGCTAATTTTAGCTTTTAACTTTGTTGAGATCAGTGTTGTCACTGTATGAGAGATGTGTAGAGGTGGTAACCCAAGAAACTGCCCACTTAAATATTTGTGGGCAGGGTGGCTTCCTCAAGAAGGTGACCTGCCTTAATTCAAAAGAAAAAGAAAATTAGAACCTGATTATAAGATTTATTTGTAAATCAACCATCAGCCGCATTAGACAGTATTATCATCGTTGAAATACTCAAATGAAGTGCTGGAACAGAGGAGAGAAAATACTCTAACATCCAATTGTCTTTTTTCTATGGTTTTTCTACTGGGTCTCGATAGATCTGTGGGGGTTAGCTTGTAAGTTGAAACTTAGTGGTACCCAGCATGTCCTGCTACATCTGGATGCTCTTCTTTTGGGTGCATCTGGTTATTATGTGTAGTTGTATGAGATGCTCAAATGTAGAAATCTATTAATTATAGTGTAAATGAGGATGATTTGAAATGGGAGGCTAGGGGTTATTAATACTTAACTTCTCCACATTAGCTGGGGCTATGGATACCTATCTGTAGTTCATAGAATGCTTCTTGTTTAAGTACATACTTATGGCAAGTATTTATTGAACAAAATCAATATAAAACCACTTTAGATTTCTTTTAAAGAGAAAATGCCCATTTTTTTCCTCTAAACATTACATTACATTGATCCTCCATTTGTTGGTAACATCCAATTGGTCCCCCAATGATGATAAATCCTTTCTGGAACCAATTTGAATTCTTAAAGTTTCTCTTATGCTTTGTTTGGTGGAAAGGGAAGAATGGAGAAGAGAAAGGAAGAGAAATAGGTGAGAAGTAGAGTGGAAATGAAAGTTTTTGGCTGAAGAGAAAATATTTTTATTATTCATTTATCATTGTTAGTGTTATTTTATTCATTCATTGTATTAAAAATATATTTGAATAAAAACAAAAATAAAATCTATCATGGATTAAATGACCCCATAATTGATTAAGCGGTTGTTTTAATGTGAATTATAGTTAAAAGAGTACATCATAATCAATTAACTGATTATGTTATGGTTGTTCTCACTTTCTATGCTTTTCTTCACAATCTTGCACGGATTCTGATTATGTTGGTCCCTCTCTCGATTTTCTCACTTTTCTCTCACCTTTAACCGTCCAACCACCCTGCTTCTGTCTTTCTCTTCATTTCCTCTGGCCCTCTGTGCAAATTCATACAAACGCTCAAGTAATTATGAAAAATGTTACTTTTCATCCTCATCCTTTATTTTCCATTCCATGCCCTTCTTCACCTTCAATTTGGAGGTATGAGATGAAACCCTTTTTATTCATTCCATCATGCAAATAATGGCTGGGTAAGTTTAGGACAAACTTAGATACTATTCATTTAATATAATGGTAATTACTAAAGTGAAACTCCAAATTTGATTGGAGAATAACACTAATTATAACTGTTATATAAAGTGTAAATTTTGTCCGTAAATTTTTCCACTCTGATTCTATTTTATTCCACTCACTCACTATAAGATATTCAAATACAGCTCAGAGGACTTTTGTTTGAGAAAATGTTTTTACAATTCCTGCTTTTACAGAATGTTGATATTGTTTTCACTTGTCAACGTTTTTGTCATTGTAAAATTGAATTCTTGATAATTTTTCATATTCCATGATGGTACTCACGTTTAATCAGGTTCATGTATCTCCTCTGATAAAACATACATTTGATTTATGATTCCAAATTTATGAGTGGTCTTTGAGTTATATTTCAAACCTATGTGTTATTTACTTATCAGTTTCTGATTTCTTGTTATATATGGTGTAGACATTCTTGCGCCAGAAAGTGACCCTTGAATCTTCCGGGTCCATTTCCCCTCAGTTGAAACAGAGATCACCTGGTTTTGGAAGTTGGATTGATAAGGGGATTGCACCAATGCAAAAGAATGATGACATTGCATGTGAAGGAGAAGTGATGCATGGAGATGCAGTTAATGTTGTAAATAAGACGAAATCTACTAATCAGGGAAATGGAAAGGGTTGTAGCTTGTTGAGTTTAATGAACAAAGAGGAGTCTTCAAACACAAAACTGGTTGGAGTCCCTTCTGCAGCAAAGCCTGACTATGAATATATTGCTGATAAATGTGAGAGGAATGAAAGAAAGGATTGTTGGGATAAAACATGTGATGGATCAAGGAAATCACCAAATTCCTGTTCAAAGGTGAAGGACAATTCTAGTAGTGGTGGTCCACTTCGCTATGCACTCCACCTACGCTTTATTTGCCCTTTTCCTAAGAAGACCAATAGATCTGCTCAAAAAAGCAAACATGCTTCTCTTAAAGAAAAATCTGGATTAAACATGGAAGGTGAACGAAGATTCTACTTATGTAATGATTTGAGGGTTGTGTTCCCTCAACGTCATTCAGATGCTGATGAGGGCAAGGTATGTGCATATGTCTTGTGGTTCTGTTACTTGATTGTGTGGAAAAGCAGCAATATGGCTTCAGATTGCTTGTGTGGAAAACTTTTTCAACTTTTTTTTTTCTGGTTCATTTTTATTGTTACTATTCTTGTGTTTTGTTCTTTGTTATCTTTACATTTAGAGCGATTCTTTGCATCCTTGTACTTCTTGGGTGTTATGTTTGTTGCTCAAACTTGACACATGGAAATTGCTTCAAGAAAGTGTTTGGTTAAACTTTTCTAAGTGGCTTATGAATAAGTTAAAAAGAGCTAAAAGGGTCACAAACTCAGTTTTGTAAGCTTAACATATCAAAAAAGGCTTATGCTCATCAATGATGACCAATCTGGCTTGTTAATGTGAGTGGTCATGTTTTCTAGGAGGCATATAAATTTGAATCCTTGTCCCATGATGTTGATTGAAACCCATGCTAGGATGTTAAATTCATTAAAAATGTCTAATCATTTCCCTTTTATCTATAAGGTTGAAAAGAATTCTGTTGCAGGAAGAATATGATTGATGTCTTGGTTTGTGTGTTGTGCAATTTGGAATCTATGTTTGCATTTCTTGCTCTGCGTAGTATGTGACAAGTCCTGTTGTGGTTTGTTTGGCAGTTGAATGTGGAATACCATTTCCCTGAAGATCCAAGGTACTTTGACATCAACTGAAATACTAGTTTACCTCAAAAAAAGAAAAAGAAAAAAGCATGCTGCTTTCGCTGACCCTCTTGTACATAATCACAAGTTTCTCTCCACTCGAGTCATGTCTTCTGGAAAAATAGCACTAACCCTTTTCCTCATGTAAATACTAAAACAATTTCAATAATTTAATGGGTTAACTATTTTCAATTCCTGACCTAATTATACAATTACCATTAAAAGTTGATGATGTGCATTGTGGAACTTGATTACCCTTTGAATTATATTACAGACCCAGAGCAGCTTTCTAAGAACTGCGTGTGGTAAATGGTTACAATCAAACTTGGACTCTTGAAAAAATTAGTGAGATTAGCGAATTTTTCTTTTGTTATACCTACGTTTTTTCTAGTTATTATTGATTTTTTGGTCGCTGATTCTAAATTATTTGGTTTCTTTAAAATATCAGTGCACTGCAGGAGATACAAGTTATACTTGTTGATTATTTAATAATAGAATGGATTTTAAAAGTGTAGTAGTTTGATATACACGAGTTTTGTGGTTTTGCTACAATAATTAGGCTTCATATAATTTTTTTTCCTTATTTTCAGTCGTTAATTTTGTTTAATGTGAGATTTAATTTTTTCAGAATGATCGTAATTTATATTTAATTTGTTTTTTTTTTTATAATATCGTTTAAATTATTGTCATGTGTTAGTTGGTGATTATTTTAATTTTTTATCAACTTTTTTTATTCACATTTTAAGTCAAAGTCAATATTGTGTTATGGGACAATCTTGGTGTTACGGCCACGTTAGTATATGTGTATTCCATTCTTAGTTTTTATTTTTTTTTAGTTCAATCTCAAATTTTGTTCATTTTATTCCATTCATATTTTAAATTTGAGAGGAAAACTCTTCGTTATTTTTTAAATTAGATAAAGAATTCTTCATCATTTTTAAAATTAAAAGAAAACATTTTCATTATTATTAAAATCGAAAGCAAAAATTTTTCATTATTTTTAAAATTAGAAGAAATTTTTTTCATTATTTGTAAAATTAGAAAAAAAAACTTTGCCATTGCTTTTAAAATTATAAAATAAATTCTTTAATATTTTTAAAATTAGAAGAAATACTCTAATTTAATTCAATACTTAGAATGAAAATTCTAATTTATTTTTAAAATTTAAATGAAAATTCATTATTATTTTTAAAATTAGAAGATAAATTTTTTATTATTTTTAAACTAACTCTAATCTTAATTTTTTTATGTAAAAGAAATAAAACATAAATTTAATAATATATTCTAATAATATAGTTAGAGTTGGTTTAAAAATGATGAAAAAATATTTAATAAAAATGTGAATTTTAATAAAAAATAAATTCAATCTCAATTTAAAGAGGGACAAAATTATGACTAAATTAAACAAAATTAATAAAAATTGGTAATAAATTGAACAAAATTAATGAAAATTAAGAATGAATTGAATATAAGACACTGACACATGATAATAACACTTGACACATAACACTGACATTGACTGACACATAACACTGATATTGCTACGTGGCATAATATTCACTTAATATTTGAATAACTTCTTCTAAATTAAGAAAAAAATCTAAAATAATTATTAATTTTTAAAAAGAATTAAAAAAATTAAAAGAAATCACAAATTGACATGTGGCATATAGTGATAATATGTCATTAAATATTTAGACAATATTATGAAAAAAGACAAAATTGAACACAATATCATAATGGAACACAATATCACGTATAACAAAATCAATTAAAAAAAGAAAAAAAGTGATATTAAACCTAATAATTAATAAATATGTAACATAAGATTTCAAAAAATACTTTTTTCATATTTATGTTTTATCAAAGTTTAGATTAATGAGAAGAGAATGAAAAATGAAGAGAAACGATGAAAAAACTTTTGAAGATTTAATAAACAAAGTCCATTTAAAAGAATTAAAAAATAATATATTTATAACGTGATAAAATTATCTTTATTATTATAAGTTATTAAATTATAGTTTTCATGTTGTTATTAATTATTGTCTTAATCAATTATGTGATTGAATACTGATAAGATGATATAATGTAAACATGTTTTAGTTTACTACCCAGGCCAGTGTAGGATATCATAATGGAGGAAAAAAACAAAGGTGAAAGCAAAACAATTTGAAAGGGGAGAAGTTCTTATAAGAATAACATGTCTCAATGCAATAAAAGGAATATATAAACGTTTTTTGTTTTCTTATTCTTTCCCACTGCCACTCTTTTGTCCTTTTCCCTCATTCCATAATCACAAATCAATTAGTATCCGCCCAAACAAACATTAATATATCTCCTTTTTCAACCATTCATTTATTGAAACAAACAAACAAACTTCTCTTATATTTTTCAGACATAATGGTACTTGAATTTTCTCTTAGGCTTAAATCTATTTTTAGTTTTCTAGCTAATTATGTTTGCAATTTTGATCTTTATAAAATTTATTGGTAAGTATATTTTTATCTTTTCATTTCAAAATTAAACAGATTTAGTTCAACATTAATGGATCAGCTAATTTTAAAAAATATTAATGTACCTAGCTTGATAATTAACATTAAAGTCTATTATTAAACCCTGCTATTACATTTTTCTGAAAGGATTTCTATTAAATTTTAGGATAATAAGTAACTAACGATTACTCATACATAAATATTTTCAGTTAGAAGAGAATTTAATTTTGAAAAATTAAAAGAATAAATATATAATATTTTTTTGTTACAAATCAAAACGTATTTATAAAATGATAGAAACTAAAATTCAATTTAAGTGTTATTGTTGCTATCCAGACCTCAGCAAGGTGGTATTCCTTAGTAACTTCCGCAGACAATGTAAGATATGATAATTTGGCAATTCATTAAAAATAAAATAACTTAAATATTTTAATTATTTTTTTAATTTTTTAAATTAAGATATCAATGTTTTATTAATATAATGAGTTATCAAATGTTATTTTATTTTAATGGTTTTCGAAAATGTTATTTTTCTCTATTAACGTTATTTGAAGACAGCTAATCCTCACTTGTTTAGTAACACGTTTGTTACCATAGATTCTCCTAGTCAAACATGAGATTAAGAAAGTTTTAAGAATATTTTTAATTGATTTCTTATAAAAAAAACATATTTTATTGGTTATAAAATATTTGTAATTTTTCAATTAAGTATTTGTTATTTAATTTTGATGTCAACTAGTGTGGTGTGAGTGTTACTTTGCATCATCATTGTTTACATATGTCCACATGAAAAAGTAAAATATGTATTATTAGGTTTTAAATTTCTTATAAATATGAATATTTTAGTGATTTTAGTTTTTTTTTTCAAATGTTTTAAAGTTGGTTGGGCCCTTCCACTATAATCCCTACTAATTTGATAAGAATTATTTCAAAAAATCACTTTTATTCTTAAACGAATTCTTTGAACAAGAACCACTTGACTAATAACTAAATATTCTTTGTCTAACAATTACAACTCACTAAAATAAGATAATTGTAGAAATTAGTGATCAAGGATCACAAGTTGCTTATTAGAAAGGTTGATCTTTTATTTATGTATGGAGGATTTGATATTCTCCTCTAGCTTGCTTATTGAACATAAATGATGATCTTCTTTGTGTTAGCATAAAGCTAAAGAGCAGAAATTTTGATGATGTCTCAAGTATCAAGTGCTCTTATTGGAGGAAGATCTTCATGAAGACTTGTTTTTATATTAAAGCTTCTATAATGTAGTAGATTTATGTATAAGATGTTGTTTAGATTTGATTCTATGTATTGTTTGTCTTAGGTTGGAAGTTTTTTTTACTGTGCATTCATTAAATGCATAATTAATTATCAAAATTGGATAATTGATATTTTTGGATGTATCGTTGAGTGATATCTCTATAAATTAGATTGAGACTCTCATTCTAAAATACGAAATACAAAATACGAAATAAGTGTATTTTGAAAAATCTTATCTGTAGTGTGCGGTGATAAGTGTTCTAGGGTTTGTTGAACCCTTGTG
Source organism: Vigna umbellata (assembly GCF_029865625.1). Classification (NCBI taxonomy): domain Eukaryota; kingdom Viridiplantae; phylum Streptophyta; class Magnoliopsida; order Fabales; family Fabaceae; genus Vigna; species Vigna umbellata. Next base: position 15,019,083 of record NC_142169.1, on the reverse strand, counting down.
TTGTGACTTTGAGAACTTGGTGTGTTGGCACAAAGCGAGAACTTTCACAGAGAGTGTGATTGAGTGTTGTTGTTGCTAAGTTAAAAGCCTATCATCCTTTGTGAAGCATTCAGAGGAGATGTTCATCCTTTGTGAAGATTCAGAGGAGGTGTTCATACCTTGTGGGTTATAGGGGAAATGACTTTCATCTCTTGGGGTAACAAGAGAGGTGATTTCTAAACTTTTACAAATTGTTTTTTTATGATTGTAATTTGTAATTGTTTTGTGAGTAGTAAATTGTTTATCTTGATTTAAGATAAGCGACTGGATGTAGGATTGGTAAGATCCGAATTAGGATAAAATCATCTGTGCAAATTTCTCTCAACCTTACTCTATTTTTTTTATTTGCTTGATAAGTTTAATTGAGTAGAAATTAAAAGGCACACGTTCGTATTAAAAACCCTCTTGGTTTGTTATTCGATGCTAATCATTCTACTGCAGCCGCTATGATACTTTGAAGCTAAGTTGGCTTAAATGTTTTGTAATGTTTTAGTCCTATATACAACATGCATGATCTCTCCTTTTTTTTCTTCTTTTTGAAATGTCTTACACATGCTCTAAAGAAAATAGTTGTAAAATTATTTGAGGTCGTTGAACATTTCCGCTTTTTTTTTTGTAGTGTTTTTCTTTCGCCTCAAGAAATTACCTTTTCTTCAACATTCTAATCTTTGGATTCTAAATTGTAATGTTGTACAAAGTAAACAATACTTTCATAATTGAGTATTAATTTAAGGGATTGTTGAAGAAAAATAACTTTAACTTTTTTAGCAAAATATTATGTGACTTGTCTTTTGTCGAACATGTTTTTTTGACAGACGTAACTAATAAATATTCCCTGTATTTTAGAATAAATATTTATGCATTTTCATTTAATATGAGATTAACTTAATGTTATATGTTTATCTTTTGAATGAATTTGTATGATATTATTAAACGTAAACTAAGATGGTATACTGTTACATTTTCTATTAGAAAAAAAATACCTATCTCTTACTTTATCTTCTTTTTAGATTAACTATCATTTTTCAAACAAAATATAATTATATTTATATACTTAGTCTTGAATAGTAATAATAAAGGCATAAAAAGACAGTAAGTAAACTAAAAAAGAATAGAAAGAAGAGACAAGAAATTGATGCTACATTAAGTTAGCATACTCATAAAGCTTGTCAGGGTTATGGAACACAATCAATCAAACTTCTGTATCACACAGAATAAATCTTGTCCATTAGTAAAATACATTATTCTTCTATGTTTCTCAAACAGTATATGAACTACAGAAAAAAAAAATCTGTAATATTTTAAAATAATTATTTAAAACATATTTTAGTTCATTTATTTTTTATCTCATATATATATATATATATATATATATATATATATATATCCTTTGAATTGATTGACTTGCACTTGTTTTAATGATTTTTTTTCCTTTTCATGAGTATATCCTTTAAAACATATATTAACCATTTTTATTATCATGATGAGGTGACGGAGGGAGGGAAACATGTTTTATGTTTCCTTTTCATCATGTTAATATGTTATTATTACAATAGTTCATGAATTACATTAACGTTTGATTATTGTTGAGACGTGTAGAAAGTTTGTTAGTATTATAATAAGCATGTGATTGATGGTTTAATTTGTCTTGAAGAAGAATGTAAGAAAAAATTGGAATAGGTTAAGAGAATTGAAAAGATAGAGTGTGTCGTTTAGAAATGGTTTGAGAAAATGGTGGTGTGTGGTAGGTATAGATAGATAGATAGCTTGATAATAATTTGGCTAGAGAAGGAACTACATTGACAAGGTCCCTCGCAAGGCTTTATGAATAATAATTGCAGAAAGAAAACACCAAGGTCTCATCAAACTCTCTTTTTGAGTAGGAATCCACTTTACTCGATCTCAAACAACTCCCCTTCAATTTCTCACCCATCTCTTCCCCCTTTCAGCTTATCAACAAAACCCAGCTCTCTCCTCTTACCATTTTTTTTCCAAAAGGGAAATTACGAGAAAAGATAACTACTACACCACACAACAAACGAGGACACACTCATTATTTGACCTAAATCACTCCAAATCCCTTTCAAAATCAATCATGCTTCGTCTACCCATTCGCCAAAAAACAACTAAAAACAATGCAAACTTGCTTTTAACTTTTTTTCTTCCTCATATTTAACCTAATACAAAAACTTATCTGATTTCAAATATAGAGAAAATAAGAAACCACGGAAAATAAGATAAAGGGAAAAAAATGAAACTAACCTAAGAGTTAAGAAAGCATGAGAAAATTGATATAAATAAGGGATATCAATTATACTAAAACATTAGTAGGTCGGGATATTGGACTGAACCTAGCTAGCACTTGATAATTACTAAAACAAACCACATGACGAATTCCGTTCTCATCAGCCCTAACAAAAAGAAAGAAAAGAAAGGGGAAGAGAAAGACACCCTTCCGCTTCCGTAACACATAGTAATGAAGAAATGAAAACGTTTGTAACCTTTTTAAGAAAACTAAGTAACGACGTTAACGCGGAGCTCAACGAATGAGCGTGTTCACAAGCGGAGAGTGAGGTCGAGGTTCACGTGGTCGGAAGCGTCGACATTGTGGGAAAGGACTTGTTGTTGTTGGGGTACGGTGGAAGACGCGGCGTGGAACGGAACGGGGAGGGTAGCGGCGGTCACGTAAGGGTGAGTGGTTTGGAACTGCAGGGGCTCCACATCCAGCCAGTAGGGATGGTGGAAGAAGAGCCCGGTGGAGGGCTCCAGTGGCTCCAACATGGGCCTGGGTCTGGGCTCGGTTTGCTTGAGGGCAGGCTCCAGCGGCAGGGGGGGCGGCGGGAGAAGCCCGTTGGTCTGTCTCCTCGCGGCTGCTCGCTCCAGCTTGTGTGCGTTTTGGTGGCCGCCGAGGGCTTGCGAGGTGTAGAACTTGCGGTGGCAGAAATGGCATTGGAAGGTGCGTGTGGTGGCTGCAGCGGTGGTGGTGGTGGTTGTGGTAGTGTTGACGGTGGTGGAAGGTGGTGGTAGTGGTCTCTTTACACCACCGTTTGTGGGCTGCTTCAGGAACTCATACATGGCCGTTGGGTCTGCCATTGCAATGTTTATCTGTGGTGGTGAGAGTGAACAATGTGAACAGAGAATAGTATGAATGGTTTATATAATGTGAAGAGGAGGGAGAGGGTGGAAGGGTTAAGGGTTTATTCTCGTTGTAAGTTTTGGTTTGTATGTGAAGCAACCTTCTTTTCTCAGGGTTGGGCGAATACGATTGGTTTGTATATCAAATGACCGATTTGCCTACCCTCTATGGATTATATCCTTCCGACAATGTTTCCCCATGACCCACCTTATAAATAAGTTTTTTTTTTTTTAATAAAACATGGTGGGAAAATGATGATTAAGTTTATGATAACAGGTTTTACCTCTACTAAATACACGTAGTAAATGAGTGTTCAATAGTTGAAGCAAATATATATATATATATATATATATATATATATATATATATATATATACTTGGGCGATAGTGATGAGGTTTTGAGATGCAAAAAATGGCCGCGAAAGATGGCTTTTCTAACAGGGTAATGTTAGTTGCAACGTTACGGGGAATGGAGAAAACAAAAAAAAGGGATTGCAAAGTATATACGGCAGAAGATAAAGGTGAAGTGAGATGGTTTTATTATAAAGTAATGGGGTGTTAGCAGAGTGAGAGAGGAGAATGTGTGGGAACTTAAGGACTTAATGTAGATAAACGGGGAGGGCGAAAAGTTAAGAGTTGGTTTGTTTTTTGGTATTTTTGGTGTGTGAAAGATGGGGACAAAAGAGATATAATATTGAAAAGGAGGGCAGTGTGGGAAGAAGATAAAATGGTAAGAGGAATCAAAGGACGTGACGTGAGTGATATGCAGAAAAGGACAAGAAGTGGGAGCACTTACTGGTAGTACTAGACACTACAGTAGCAGCAGCCTGGTTCTGTGTGTGTGTGTGTGGAGGTGTGAGGAATGAGAGTGCAGTTAGGATGAGAGTGTTTGCGTCTGATTCTGACATCGCACACACATACACACATCCCGCAACTCGCTTTTCTCTCAATATGTCACCCTCTCATTATTCGACACCTCACCAATACGGTTAGGCCATGAGGCACCTCGCTCGTTCTAGGGGCCACGTATGAGAGAGACCAATTACACTAAACTAAACCCAACGATAAATCAAGCAATTATATAAATATATTTGAAACAAGTTTTCTTAGAAGGAATATTGTTGAACGTATGTATGGGGGATGGTGAGGGATTATGACAAGGACATTTGATTAGATTATCAAAGTGATTGAGGGTTTGTGTTGTGTGGTGGTGTGTTGCGGTGCAAGCAGAGTGGCAGAAATTATTCAATCACTCTCCTCCTCCCAAGCCAAAGTGGGTTTCATGCCACATTCTCTCACTGCAATTCAGAGATATGGGTCATATGTCATCTATAGATACCTCTGCCTTCACGTTTCATGTTCCTTTCGCTTACCCTAATGGGTTTGTTCTATGATGTTCAGCCTCCAAATTGCACCCTCTCTCACTCTCTCTCTCTCTCTCTCCAGGTGTGAAATCGCGTGATGAATAGAATAACGGCATCATGCAGGTTTCTGTGGTCATATGAAATTTGGCTGTCACGTTTTCTTTAACTAGCTAGCTAGGACTCAGAAAAAACACAGATAAGACGCACAGATGTAGGTTATCTGATGCATTAATTACGATGCGTCTCTCCATGTTCTCGTCTCTACTTTTTCTTAGGTAATTTCAAATTATAGAATAAACTACTGTTATTTAATTAAGAAGTATATTCTGTTTTTTTTATACGTCGCTGATTATTCCCTTTGTACAACTAAATGATTGTGTAGTTAATAAAACCAAACCAAACAAAAACAATGCTATTTACAACAGTAAAATAGAATAACCCTTTTTTCAATCTTCTTGTCAACAATAGAATGAAGACTAAACAATCCAAAAGTAGAACGGAAATAGTATCTTTATTTGCGATGCATACAGTAAACCTTTTAATTTTATATACTTTTATATTCAAAATATACATAAATTATACAGTATTATTGAAATTGATTATATATATATATGTGTGTGTATATACCAGTTTAATTGTTAAAGTATTAGTAAGTATACTATTTTTTTCTATACAAAACATATTATAACCTCAATAAAAACATGAGTGCACACGAAATACATTAAATAATTATAAAATCACATCTTAATTTTTATTTTTTTTAATTTTTTATATTTTATTTGAATCTATCTCTTGTTTTATTTCGTACGGTTTATGTTTCTCTCTACCCACTCTCCAGATATATACACTCTAGAAGAGTGACAATGTTTTTCCATTATTGTTGGAGCACACCAACTTCACAAACTCAAGTTTCCATATTCTCCTAAAGCAAATTCTAAAACAAAACCCATATTTATTTATTTTCTTTTAGTTATACTACGTTTTCTAGAGCTGTTTGCCGTCAAGTTGTGAGTTAATGCGGCACGCGATATCTGTCATTCCCTTCCAATAAGGCTTAGTGTCTTGAAAAAAAATTAATTTTAATTATAAAAAATAATCAAATTTGATTATTATATAAAAATTCTAATAAATTGAATAATGATATTACAGTTATAAATTATTAACAAAAAGAAATATTAAGTGTACTACTCGACGAGATAACATTGGTATTTTATATGGATATCTTTTGGATTAATTGTTTAAATAGTATTAGGATATTTAATATATTAGATAAATATAATTTAGGTATTAAAACTTTTGGATGAAATTAATAGGTAAAACTTAATTCAAATATTATAAATAGGTTGACACATTAATTAAGTAAACATTGTTTATTTACTATTTATTTATTGTATATTTATTACTTCTTGCTAATTTAAGTGTTATAATGTCTTTCTAGACACTATTATTCCGTCAATGAATATTGAATGAGATATATTAAAATCTACAACAAAGACAAGTATAGACATTAAGTTGAGGAGCATTTGTTAGTTTTGTAAACTTTTATAAGAATATTTCACACCTACTATGAGACCAAGTTCGAGTTTAAACATCATATGGTATATGCAAGAAAAATGGATGACAATGAGAGAAAGCAAATAATCGAGACACACAAGAACCATGCCAATGAGATGAAATTACTCATGGAGAGTTTTGGGAGGAGTTGTTTGAATTCAAGAAATGAAAAGATGAAGACACTAACACAAAAATCACATTTCATAGCGAGTTTTTAAACTAATTGAAATCCACCTAATATAATAAGTGACATAATAGTGACATAACAATAAATAAGTTGACACTTTTTATATCGATTCTCGCTATAACAGGTATAAAAAGTGAACGCGATGAAATTTTTGTAATAAAGAAAAAACTATTTATACAAATTCTAGTTATAACCAATATAGAAAGTGTGCATGGTGACATTTTTATAGTAAAGAAAAACATTTCTATACCGATTATGTTATAATCGGTATAGAAAGTAGTTTCTTATTTTTTTTTTATTTGTAACACAAACACTCACTAGGAGTTCTCAAATCCCTAACTTTCATTCTCCTTCTTTTTTCTCTCCACATCAATTCTTTAAACACATACCATCATTTCTTCCAAACCACCCTTACTTCATTTCCTTTCTCTGTCTTCTCATTCCCTCCCATCGTCTTTGCCAAAGCGGCTCACAACTTGGATGAGTGCCTCACAAACCTACATGGTGGTGATCTAATTTGCTTCGGTGTGTCGACGATGATGAAACAGGTGGTCACTAGTGTTGTGATCATGAATATCTGGTGTGATCTGTTGTTTTTCGTGGTAGGTGGTGTTATAATTGAAGTACAATGATGGTAGCCAAAGAGGAAAGGAAGTTGAAACCAAAGAAGAAGAAAGAAGAGGTTTATTAATTAATTTATTGTTTTCCTTTTACATGTTAGTTTTATGCTTTTCAAATTTATCTCATCAAAGATTATTTATGAAGCCTCTAGATATTACAGTGGTTTCGAAAGTTTACATACATTGTGAAGCTTGCTCGTAGGAAATCAAGAGATTCATTGAGAAAATGAAAGGTTTGTTCTATTATGTAAAAATGGAGGAAGGAAAGAGGGTAATATTGAACGAAATTAGAAATGGGAACTTATTATATGGATTTCGGTCTTAACTTTTATAAAAAGGGGCACTTTCTATGCTGGTTTTGGAATCAGTATAGAAAGAAATTGTTTTTTTAATGAATATATTTATACCAGTTTCAAAATCAATATAAAAAACCTTTTTTAATCGATATAAAAAGGATTTTTTGCACTAGTGAGATATGAACACCTTGAGAGCGAAAAACACTCAAATGAGAAGGAAGTTAGTCCAAACACCAAACAAAACCTGTGACAATGTCGATGGACCTAGCAAGTTACAATAGGTGCTTCATCTCAACTACATCAATATGCCCTAGAGACAAAGGTTGAAAGAATTCAAAACAATGGTTTTGCATTGACACTTTTATTGGACGATATAACGAAAATTATTTTTCCGTTGAATTGGAAAACTCTTCTTAGAAAAAGTTTTTTTATCACCAACTATCCAATCACAAGTATTTCAATCGTGGCTCAGTTGTCTTACTAGTATAGTATTCAAGTTTACTATGATTTGGCATAAAAAGCTATGCAACCTTGGAAGGTAAGTACTATTAGTTATCAAGGATTATGTATGAAGAAGAGAATAATAATTAATGCTTCATGAAGTACATCTAATGCTTCTCAACAATCCATCTCGAAAGATGATAGAAGAATAAAAAGAGGTTGAAAAAGGTTTAAATATAGTCAATGGCCAAAACAAAGTTTGCAATGACTACTTTCTTCAAGTTACTATTTAAAGATATACATCGAAGAGAATATACATAAAAGATAAGCCATTGTTTTGCAAGCGTTGAAATTCTACCAAATTTTATCTATGCTCAAAAGCTTTGTAAGAACATAATTTATGTTCAACATTTATCAAACTAGTTGAGAGTGCTTAGCCACCACAAGAACTTTCATCATTATCAATGTATTTTTGTCGATGGAAATAAATTTATTGGTAAATCCAAATTTACCGATGGATTCTATTAACGAGTTTTATAATTTAAATTATCAACAAATATTTATGTTTGTAATAAATTTGTTAATAAAATTTGTTTGTAAGATCCCTTGATAGTTTAGAATTTTTATTACCAATGGATATTTTCATTAGTAATTTATCTTACGGCCAACTCCATCAATAAATTTCACCGGTAACTTGTAACTTATATTACCGACATATTTTTGTGCCAAGTTTGATTATTTCTTTTAATATATTAAGAAAAGATTGGTGAGAAGAAGAAAGCAAGAATATGAGAAGGAAGAGGAGGAGAATAAGGAAAAGGAGAATGAGAAGCTAGAACCGGTTAGGGTAGCAAAAGCGGGATGATGACATGGAGGCATCACGACAACGTAGAGGTAGTCAATGACGCAGAGGGACGACAATGGAAGCTAGAGTTGAAGGAGGAGGAAGAAGAGGAGAAGAAGCTAGAAGAGAAAAAGGAGGAGAATGAAGAGGAGGACAAGAACGAGGAGTTAGATTCATTGATAGTGGAGATGGACGCAACGACGACAATGACAACGTTGAAGGCCTGGTGAGGAGGAGAAAAGGAGGGAGACAGAGAAGAAAATAAAATAAAAAAAAAAGAGGGAGATGAGTTGTTGCAAGCGACATAAATTTTCCAATATTAAAGTCAAGTGGGTCAACTCACAATCGAATAATGACAGTTCAGTTATTACTCTTTAATTACAATAGTCGTACTTGATTATAATTATAACTTTTAGCCTAGTGGAAGCACTCGATCCAACAAATGGTATCAAAGCCAAGTTGAGTATTCTTAGTGAGATAATTACTAAGGGAGAGATTGTTGTTGAAAGCGAAATCAATTATCTTGTGGTGGAGACCAAGTGAGTGATGTCATAATTAAATCTCGTGACACTTGATTTGTTACTCTCATGGGTAGAATAGTTGTGCCCTAATTGTTAATTATAGTTTTTGGCTTAGTGGTAGGTTGTAAATCAAATAAGGTTAAGCTCAATTCAAGTTAGGTTAGATCAAAACCATGTCAAGTAGGTCAAATTGGGAATAGATAGGATAAGTCAAGTCAAGTTCAAGTCAGGCTAAATTGGATAGGGTTGAATCAAGATGAGATCCATGTTAGGAAGAGCATAAGTTAGGCTAAGGTAAGTCGAATCCAAGTTGAGCCGAGACAGCTCAAGTCCATGCCAAGTAAAGTCATTCTAAGTTAAGATCAAATAAAACCAGTTTGAGCTTAGGCCAAGTTGAGATAACATAGGCTTCACTAGTACAAAAACATCGTATAACGTCGGTGTTTTTTGGCCTTTCACGTCGAATTTGAGATTGACGTCATATCAGAAGACATTAAATTGACGTCGAACATAGAACAATTCGACGCATAGTAAAGCAAATTAACGCCAAATTTTGTCAATATTCGATGTTAATCAATTTTTTTTTTGTTTTTTTAATTAATTGTGATTTTTTTTACAACTCTACGAGACCTGAAAAGCAGAAAAACAACAAATTTCAGTTTTTGGTATTTTATAAAGTATGAACTATGAACGTGTGATGCAATATCAAAAACAAACCACAATAACAAACAACAAACAAGTTCAATCAAACAACAACAACAAACATGTTCAACCAAACAACAACAATAAACAAATTCAACAAAAAAAAACAACTGACAAGTTTAACAAATATGTTCTTCAAAGTGAAAACGAAAACTAACCTTCAAAAGGTGGGTTCGTCGGAATAAAGTGTTGCCATCAGTGAGAGAGAAAGTAGAATGTGCCTATGAAGGACAAGAACACGAAAATAATCGGTCAAAACCAACAAAAATCATACCTAAAGCAGTTAATTAACATGCATTTGTAACAAATGAAAGAAAGATTACATGTGATGGTCGTCAAACTTCGTTCTAGAAAAGTTTGAGCAGAGAAGAGGGTATCGCACGCTAAGATAAAGTAAATGAATTCTCAATCTCTCGCTCAAACTTTTATTGAATTCACTAACCTTTTAACGTCTAACGCTGAGTTATTTGACATTTTATATCCTTTTTGACGTCTAATTCTAGGGAATTCGACGTCATACGTAAATACATTTTCACCTTCGCGCCAACCATGTTCGCAAAATTTACCCAATATAACAAATTAACCTCGAATTATAATTCTAAACGACGTATATTAATTGCATTTATTTACAAAAATGTCACAGGTCATTTTTAACGTTGGCTATTCAGTGGTTAGATGTTGAACGCGTGACGTTATACGTTATTTTTGCACTAGTGCTTAGATCGAGCTAGTCTTCTAAGTCCACTTTAGATTAAATGGCCATAAAATTGGGTTGTGTTAGCCTGGGTCCATGTTATATTAAGTCATGGAAAGTCCACATTGTGTCAAATTAGGTTGAGTCAAAGTGTTAAACTGAGATTGGTCGCACAAACTCAGAACAAAGTCTGGTCCGCACTAATGTAGCATAGGGCAACCAGAATATCACTTCTAGGATTCAACAGAATTAAGTTTTAAAATGTAGAGTTAAGTCTTGTATTTATTTACTATCTAATAACTACTAATGCAAGGTGGGGACAGTAAAAAAAATAAAATGAAAAGAAATGAAACTAAAAAGAAAATTTGTTTAAAAGATAGAAAGAAAATTAAAATGAAATGAAATAAAAGAAATTAGTATTCTAAACTACCTAAAATAGAAACAGAATCTAAAACTCAACTAGTATGATCTACCTAAGCTAATAGTAAACAAAAGCAAACTTTATTTAAAATGCAACATTCAAAATAATAGGAGATCACTACCTAAACTAAAACCAACATACAAACCATTCAACAAATGTAAAGGAATTAAAGAATAGAGCTAAAGACATACACAAAATTCACAATCATAGACAAATGCAAATTGATTTGGATGAAAAAGTCACAATTGCACTTCAGGAAGACATCCTCTAAAGATTTAAACTCACTTTGGAGTATTTTGGTTCATACTACAAAACCTGTTTTGGCAATTCACACTCATTCACCAAACCAAAGTACATAAACCTAATCACCAAACAATTTTATTTTCACATTCAATCAAGACCAACAAAAATAAAACCAAACCTCTTCTATACTGCAATTCAATGCTAAATCTATAAGCTAAACTAAGCTAGCATATTCAACTCATCACAAACAGCAACTAAAATCAAGTAATAAAACCTAAACTATTATCAACCAATCAAACGAATCAATAAAAGGAATCAGAATTTCATTAAACTTTGAAGATAAAAGTACATGATACCAAAAATCACCGAAAATCACGGTCTGTCACCCTCGCAACTCAGTGAAATCTAGAATCGAAGAAAAACGCGATAAACCCTAGCCTATGAAAGCGATAAACCTAGAACGTAGCGTCTGTCACTCGCCACTCTCTACTCTATGAAACTAAAGAATGTAAAAGTTGTCTCTCGCTCTCGCGATCTCCAAGTCTCGTGAGTGGAGTCTGTCACCCTCCACCCTTCACACCTCAAAAATCTATTTACACGCCTTTTTATAGGGTCAGAGACAGAGGGAAAGGGGAAAAGGGAAACCTTGGCAGCTTGGACGCTTCGTGCTTCCCATCGGACGGTATCCGTTCTTTCTTTGTGAGCTCAATCTCCAACCATCCGATCATCTCCACGTGGCAGCTCTAGTCAGCTCTTCTTCTCCGGGCAGGGTCGCTCTAGTAAGTGGCACTTGAGCCATGGAGCTCTCTCTCTTCGTCTTACTTTCGCCTTTTGTCCTAGCTCGAAAAGAGTGCTTTTCCTCATTTGGACCTTTGCTCGAGAGAGTGTTTCGCTCAAATGAATTGCTGGATCAAGAGACCCCTACGACATCAGCTTCACACACCAAAACGACGTCGTCCTACTAACTGGAGCCCAAGGTCCAGCCAGCCCAATCCATATCTGCAGCAACATTTGCATTTCAGCCCAAAGCTTTTCAATTGATTCTTGTCAACAGTAGTGGCCCAATTTCAATCCAATCAGCTCCAATTCAAAACAGCCCAAGTTTAATCCATTCTGCCCAAGATTTCTGCAATAAAGAAAAATCAGTACAAAAATTAAAGAAAGTAAAAGAAATTTAACAAGTAAAAAGAGAGAATGTTTAACAAAAGATTTTCTAAAAAAAATATTAATATCCTAATTATTTACAGACACTAAAAATTACTCCTAAAAACCTAATTTTAACTACAATTTTACAAAACTACAAATATAAAGAAAAATCCTAAAACTAGCCTAATTCTAAACAATTAGAAACAAAAATAGACTAAGAAAGACTTCTAAACCTAGAAAAATATGCAAATATAGAGAGTTATCACAAAGTTAGGGCTTAACTTAAGCCAAGATGAACCCTAAGTCAATCTAAGTCTATTAAGGTTCAAGTTAGGCCGAACCAATCTAGGTCCACATAAATGGAGGTGGTCTACATCCACATATAGATGAGTAAACCATTGATTTGTTCTATGAAAAATTCCCTTTTAGTTTTCTTTATTCTTTGAAATCTTTTCCTTTGAATTTTCGACATACCCTTGATCTAAAGAATCTGAAACAAATGAATTTGTTGGTATTTGAACAAATATGAAGAAGTGGTATTCATTAAGGAGTTCGTCAAAATACACCCTACCTCCGTGGTTGTTGAGTAATGACATTAGACATAAAAGGATTTTGTTGGCTCCTTTAACAATTGGTACATTTGATTAAGGTAAAAGTGACCTCCTTGTTCTCATAGATGATTGGACCATTTGCTTCTCTATAAGACTATAAATATGTCATTATAGTCCTTATTTTGGGCTCAAGGCATGCTTTAATCGAAGGATATTATTGTTATACAATTAAATACAACATTACATCTTGGACACGAAGGCATGTCCTTATAACTTTCAAACTAAGTTCTAGTGTAAATATTCTCTAGGGATACAAATAATATATTTTTCTTCTTGGTTGAACATAATCAACTCCTTCTCAATAGTATCTTCAGTAATTATTGGTCTCTCACATGCCTTAGATTGATATCATCATTAATTTCAACTTTGAATGGGTGTTGTGAAAGTGTTACTACTCCATTGAACATTTTGGATTTCAACTAAATCATCAACCTTTAATAGTTGTTAAGATCTCTTCAGTCAAACTACATCAATTCTTCGATTTTCTTTCTTTAAGAGACTTCTCTAACGTATGTTATCATATATATGGTTGTATTTATCAATATACATATTATGTTTAAACACCTACCTTAATCTTCATTAGTTTAGTAACATTATTCTTGTGAAATCATCAATATATATTGTTTTTCTCTATACATATATTATAGTTTAGACTATTTCAATCTTTCACTAGTATTAAGGAATATTTAACACTGATTATTTTGGACATTATGTTTCAATTTAACACCCAAAGCATATCCAATCGAGGTAAAAAATGGTAGATTTTTTTACCTAAACTTTCGTATTAGGCTTCATTTCTTACTAAAACTAAAGCCTAATCCATTTTTTTTTATTTTTCATTATTTTGAGCTTCCTCTTTCATTCACTTTTTTGTTTTTTTTTTATATTCATTAACCTTTGTTTTCTCCATCATATTCTCACCTCCATACAAAAAAAAAAACTAAGGCATGAGATCCATCATCTTCATCTCTACATTAAGAACCCAGCTCATGCTGCAAAAAATCCATATTTGAAAAAAATTCAAATCCAACCAAACATAAAAAAAAAATCCATATTTGAAAAAATTCAAGTCCAACCAAAAATCAAAATTTGCAAAAATCAGAGCACCAAAAATCACAATCCGCAAAAATTAGGACAACCCAAAATATCAATCAAAACCCATGTGGGTCACCTTCATTGTGGAGTCTCAATGAAAAACACAAACTCAATAAAAAGTGCATGAAAACAGATCAAATGAGGAAGAAAAAAAAAGTTAATGATCCTTCACTCGACATTGAGCAGTGGCAATATTAGGTAAAAGTGCTCAAGAACAAAGAAGAATGAGGAAAGGAGGGAGGAGTAGTGGACATGAGAAGAAAGCAACTTCTATAAATACAAAATACTTGACGCATATGTAAAATTTCAGAAAAAATAACCTTTAAGTAGATGTATAGGTTTTGGTTATTCATAAAACTAAAATCTAAATACATTTAGACATCTGTGTTACAAATAACTGAAGTTTAGAACTTTATCCAAAAATTAAATAAAAAATATATAAATGACATTTTTTTTATAATAATAAAACTTTTAGATACCGATTGTCATACAACTAAAGTAAACTACGTATATGTTTCGGTTTTACTTAGAACTAAAGCTTAAATATTTTCAATAATTTTAAAAATATCACTGTAGACTTTAATTTTTTTTAAATCAGAACACGTTAAATGAGTTTTTTATACTAATGTATTATGAACAATTTTATATTAAATATTTTGTTAAACTAATTTCTCTTCTGATAATAAGATAAGACAAAAGAAAATAAATAAAGAAGTTTACGTGAAAGATATATTAAAAAATAAATATGTGAAAAAAAGGAATTATTTTTATATAGTTATAAATTTTTATAAAACTGAAGCTTTCTATTTCTTTTTCGGAAGGTTGTTTTCTTATATATATATATATATATATATATATATATATATATATATATATATATATATATATATATATAAATTTACCTTTAAATTCACTTATTAATTTTTTTTCTTGTTTGTATAAGAGAAAGAAAATCAATAAACTTATCATTTAATAAAATAATAACGCCTATTTAATGAAATAAGATGATCAATTTATTGAATACTGTGTTGTCACTGTTAATATTGAAAAAAAAAATACAATAGAATAAGTCATATCGATGGTTGAAATCGCGTAACTATCAATTCTTCGTACTAATTGTACTTATCTTATCCACGCTAATAATTTAATTATTTCATAATCATTATAACTCATGTCACTATCCATAGTGAAGATTGATAAAGTCGAATATTAGATATAAAAAGGTTGGAGTGAAATAATTTGACTTACCGAAAGATTAAGAACGACTTAACCATTTTTAACAATGTTTTAATGAACAGTTAAGAAGATCAAAGATATAAAAAGAAATCAAAGATAAAAAGAAAACTATAATCATAAAAAAATAAGCATAAAAGTCTCTAAATATAAAAAAATATAAAAGTAAATACAAAAATATACAGTAAAAGGTTCAATTCAAAATATAAGGTTTTTACACACAAGTGTGAAAGTCCTTTACTAAAATTTACTTCAAATTTAAATATTTATTACCCAATATGATGTGTGATCCACTTATAGAAATTCAATGTGCCCTTGATTTACTTCAAAGGCATTGATAGAGTCGTGTTTGAATAGAATGTTGGCTCAGGCTTGCTTCCGTGTATGAATCAGCTGCTTGAATCAAAATTCAAAATCAGCGAACATCAAATAAACACGTGTGGATTTGCTTGGATTACATGAAATCAATTAAACAGATGAATTTTGGTGCCAATTCAGCACCTGCTGCCACGTGTAGATATACTTCAACCAGTTTCAAGTTCTTCAATTAAACTAAAGAATTTAACTGCTTTCCAAGATTGTTTCAAGTGCTTAATCAAAAGCCACTTAATTAAATTGCTATGACAAAATCAAAATTCATTTACTTCAATTGATTAATCCATAACTTCAAATACATCAATTACCGAATGCAATTAAATTGTTTGCACTAGCCCCTACACATTTTTAACACTTCTAGCATTTACCTTTCTTTTTAACAATTTTAGCATTCTCTTACATAGATATTGCTATTTTGCTTAACTCTACGTCAAAAGGTATTTGAGCCAGCATATCTTGGCTTACATTACCATCTACGCAGTGACAGACCTATATATACACAAGTGTACAGGTGTAACCCTGATTTTGTTATAATTATTATTAAGTATCTGAAAAAAATTTATTTTGCCCCCTTAATCTTATATATTCGAACCCACTCGTCATTGCTCTATGATATACATGTGTGTAGTTGAAATCGTACAAATACACCACATGACTTGAAAGGAAATTGCCCCTACTAACTTAAGGTTTTAGATTAACTAAAGTCACGTTCTAAATTTTAATAGTTCTAATTCGGCCCCTTATCAAATTAGAAGATTACTTTAGGTATTTACACAACCGTTTACGATAAATATGTTCTTGATAAAGGCATGAGATTAATAGATTTCAATGTTAATTTAACACTTATCTTGTTTTGATTCTATATAAAATGCTTGATAATTAACCCAATTTCACTTATTTTGCAGGAGTAGAAGAATCTAGAAAGTCAAAAATACATTTTGAAGAAAAGAAGAAGAATTCAAACACGTTTAATGAAATTTATCAAAACACAGCTGCATCATCATTTTTTAGGGTTTAAGCCACAAAGAAAACCCAAGAAAGAAGGTTTCCTCAGGCCCTAGCCTAAGGTTTGAGCCATGAAGAATTCTTCACTATGAAGTAAGTCAGGCAATGTAACGTTCCAAATTTCGGGTGTCACGAGTTTGTACAAAAATCGATAATTTTAAAACTTTCTTATAGCGTGTAAACGTATATTTTCAAAAACCTCAATAATTGAACATACGTAACTAAATCAAATCGTATTAGTTCCAAAAGCAATGTCCAATTAAATCTTTTCAAATTAATTAAAATGACCAAGGAAATAAAAATACTCCACATTACATTATCTCAAAAGTCCTATTAAAAGAACTATAAAGAAAACCTAAATATTTTTCCCATCATCTCACGAATCTATCATGCATCTCGAACATCTGCAATATCATTTGCTCATGTATAACACATTATACGATCATCACCGATAATTTAATTCACAAACACACAGCACAAACACGTATGGAGTAAGTTACCGATAAAACAATCATAAAACAAGATACATACATACTGATTATATCAACAATAATCAAGCATCTCATACATAGAAGTAATAAGAATATAATTCCTAATCTTCTAACATAAACAATTCAACTATCCTAAATTACTTAATCATCGATCATCGATCCCCGATGTTATCACAAAGATCATAAATGTAGACTAATTGTCTATCCACTCAACAACACCCATGTTAGCTACACCACATGATACCATCATTATCAACTTAGCATACTTTGGAGCATCATCGTCATTATGATCACCAACACGTGTGTCACTATCATGATTAACCCCATCATGAACACCATCTTGAACACCCACAATACCATAAACAACATAATGCAAGAATCAGTCTCGTTTAGCTTCCCCTACAGGCCATCTTTAGCCTCCTCTATAGATCATTTGTAGCCTCTCCTATAGATATGCTCAAGTAGTCCCGCAATCTAGCTAAGGAACATATATTTCTGACACACAAGGACAAGAAAAACATCATCTCCCTCACACAAGGAAGGTTCAATACTCGAACATCATTCTCTTTTCCACAACTATTTGTCAAAGAGAATATCCCTCCTTTTTCAACAACCAATGCCAAAGGGAGCACCTGTCCACATATAATCTCAGGATTTACTATGTATAATAAGTAGACTTATTTTCCCACTCTTATGCTCATCAACCACACACTTAGGTACATCCCAACACCCGCTTATGCTCCAATCTCAAACACAAGTCAAGTCAGACCCTGAACATAACCACAAATCTCACTCTCTTATTATCACCACGTCCTACAGCTCCTCAAGTTTGGTCCACGTCCATTCTTCATCAAATTCGCCATTTTTAACAAAAATGCATTGGGATAATGATTATCATAAGATAATCGATTATTCCCAAGAAGTTCACAATTACACAAAATACACTATGATAATCAATTATCACTTAAGATAATTGATTATTTCAGTGGCTCTAGCACATCAAATTTTTGGATTCGTAGGATAGTCAATTATCATCCCAGATAATCAATTATTCATGAACAAAACTCAAAACAAATGCACAAATAATCGACTATAACTAGTGATAATCGATTATTGTCAAATCAAAACACATCCTGAATAGAATTCAAATGTTCAAAACACACATACATCAATCCTAAATCACAAGGAAACATACCTTTTTCTGTGTCTTTCATCTATCAATTAAGTTACAAGTAATGATTTTTGCATCATAAGGTGTTTGAATTTACATGCATATTTAATCATGAGTTTAAGGGTTTCTAGGTTTGATTGAAAATGTATTTTTATTGAATTTAGGAGCTTTCATATGATTAAAAGTATTTTTTCTACTAATTGAGAATGTACTTTAATTAGTGGTAAGAATTTCAACCATAATTAATTGAGAATTTACTTTTTGATTAATTAGCTTTAATTTGGTTAGAAGATTGAAGAATAGATATGATTGAACAAAATAGGATTTAATTGAGAATGTACTTTTGTTAGTTTCATTATGAATAATCTATAAAGGTCTTGCATTTGATTAAAAATCTACTTTAATAATCAATTCAATAATATATGGATAACAAATTATCTATTTTGGAAAAGTTGTGGAATTAGCCTATTTTATTATAATTGTTTCTAAGTTTTTTATTTGTTCTTCACTTAAACTTACGACATTCTTCAAACATCAAATTCATTAGGATATATTTTCATTCCTATTTTTAAGCATTGCATAACATTTATTAATCTTTTTAGAGTCTTCATAAGAGTCAAGTATTGAAAAGCAATTCCGTATTCGTTGGGAAACGACTCATATTACTTTAACTCCGTCTACTTTCTTGACTACTAACTTGACAATACTGAAGTTGTCTTGTAAAGTAGTATTAATTTGATAACTTCAACGACAATGTATCACCTACCAAAGACAGCTTGGACTCATCCAGTCTTCCATGTATCCTAACTAAAACCGGCAATGGACACACAAAAAGTGGAAAAGGGACTACCAGAGGATCTATAAGGAGGAGAGCAGGTTTGTTCGCGCCACAAAATGCTGGACAGATGAACAATATAGTTACAAGGATATTCAGTGCCACAAGTTCTAGTCGAGTAGAAGGAACGAGGCCCTGAAACAGCTATATGTGGGAGGATAAGGTTACTATGATGGAGCTATATGTGGGAGGATAAGGTTACTATGATGGAATTATTTCCCGACTTTTACCTTGAAGACAAGGTTGTTAAAGGCCAGTGAGTAATGATAGGATCCTAAGAGTCTGTGTTAGGAGAAACAGAAAACCAGAACAGTAGTTATGGAAACAGAACGTAGCTGTTAGTTGCTTAGATAGTGGGTTGTTTGGTAGGAAGTTGAGTATATAGGAGGGGAGAAGAGTCATACAAGGGAGTTTTCGTTGTAATCTTTGTAAGACAGGAACATTACATTCTGTGAAGGGAGGTTTATCCCTTGGAAGTGTTCGAACATTCTCTTGCCAATTTAATAAAACATTTCGGTTCTTTCTTTTGTACTACGTTAGAGAGTAGGGTGTTGGTCAGGGATTCTTACCTGAGCTTTGTTTTGGGTTTCTTATCACAAAGAAACCTATCAGAAGGACATTTTAAGTCTTGTAATAGTGACATATTGGAGGGCACCAACGATTGATCTATATAAAGTAGGTCTTCAAAAGATGTTGAACCATCTTGGGTAAGTTGTAGAGAAGACACCATTGGAGTTGAGAGAGATTTAGGCTCATGCATGTCGGCACGGTGTATAAGTTCACATATATACTATGCTTGAGAAATGTGAAGATGGGTATGTGAAATCCATGTAGCTTCAATACTAAGAAAGTAATGTAACCTTCCAAGATAGGTGATTAAAGTGTTAATGGCAGTTGGTGAGAAACTAGTAATAACTATACCATCAACATAGATTAAGATAAAAATAGTGGGGGATTTATGAAAAGAGTAAATAGAGAGGGATCACTCTCTATAGATTAGAAGCCCATTTATGTTAGAGTATTACTCAATTTTTGAAACCAAACTCATGGTGATTGCTTGAATCCATATATAGCTTTAAGTAGTTTGCACACATGATTGGGATTGAAAGAAAGAAAACCTGGAGGTTGTTTCATGAACACAGTTTCTTCAAGTTTTTCATGGAGACATTATTCACATCAATTTGTCTAATAAATCAATTAAGAGAAAGAGTAATAGTAAATATAACCGATATAATAGTGTGTTTGACCAAACGACTAAAAGTTTCTTTGTAGTCAAGACCATGGACTTGATGAGATCCTTTTTCTACTAAGTGAACCTCATATCTCTGAAATGTGCCATCTGCATTGTATTTATTCCTGAAAATCCACTTGCAGCCGATGAGGGGAGCCATTAGGAAGGTCTGTGAGTGTCCATGTGTTGTTTAGAGTATTGTATTCAGATTGCATGGCATAGAACTAATAAGGATTAGATAATGGTTGTTTAATAGAGGTGGGTTGAAGCGAAGTATTAACATTTAAAATTTTTGGTTTGGAAATACAGCTGCTTTTGACTGTGTAAGCATTGGATGTGTGTTCTAAGGTAGCACCACTTCATGAGTTGCATGGGTAGTGTGATGAGTGGTGTCAGTTGTAGTACTGTCATTGTGGGGCGGTGATGCTTGAGTTATCCTCATGCAAAGGCTGATTCAAGGGAGATAAAGAAGGTGGCGTGTGTTCAGAAGTAGGCGGTGGTAGAGTTAATGTAGCTGTGACATATAAAGTTGGTTTAATAACATAAATAGGTATGTTGGTGTGAACTGTAGGAACGGAGACGATGTCTTTTGCAGTATAAGGATTATTAGATAGTGTAGGGAAACACTGTTCATTAAAACGCACATTTCTTGAAACGTATACTTTGCTACAAGGAGAAAGACAAACATGGTAGAGCAAAAAATAAACTTTTTCTTGTTATAGGGCCTAATTAGAGAGGGTAACATGCACAACCCAAAAGCTTTAAGAGAATCGTAATCAAATGTTTTATTGAAAAGCTTTTCAAAAGGTGAGTGATTATTTAAAACCGGTGTAGGAAGCATGTTAATGATGTGAAAAACACTAAGAAAAGCTTCACCCTAAACTTCTTGGTAATGAAGCACTAACAATGAGAGATAAACCCATGTCAACCACATGTCTATGTTTCCTTTCGATTGAACCATGTTGTTGGTGAGTTTTTGTACAAGTGAGTCGATGATATTTAGCAAAATAGAAATTCCTTTGCATTGTCAGTTTGGGTAGCCTTTAACTTGTTATTGGTTTGATTTTCAACAAAGGCTTTAAAGAGAATGAAACAGTTGAAACCTGAGATTTTTAGTAGCCATATAAACCTTGAATGTGCATCTAAGAATGTTATGTAATATTTTGCCTTACTTGTACTACGCATTGGAGCAGGACTCCGTATGTCAATGTAAACAAGCGTTGAAGGGTTATGGTAAGATGAATCAGATTTATAAAAAGGCAGTCGATGCATTTTATCTTGAACACATATATATCACACAAAACATTGGAAATAACATTGTTTCCACTAATATTTATATGATTATTCTTTAAGACTTTATGAACAATGTGATATGCAGCATGGCCGAGCCGAGAGTGCCATAAAGACAAAATTATTTGTAACTGAGAGAACATATTAAAAATATTGAATAAAGATTAATCCTTTAAAAAATTAATAAACACTTTATATTCCTAATTCTGTTTACAAATAACGAATAACAACTTAGCTTCTATTGCCTGTAAAAGAATCAAATTTCAAATGTTGGAATTTCAGATTGAAAACCATTAGTGGCCTGGTATAATAGTCGATGCCCTAGGCCTCTGTAGGGGTCCATGTCCCTTTTTTCCTTTAAGTAAGCAATGCATCTCTCAACCTCAGACTTCACTTGTAAATAAAACTCTTGAGAATTCTCCTTCTTTTGGAGTTCTTGTTCCCTTCCTGTAAAACAATATCCCATTAAAGGAAAAATATTATCTAACACCACATTTTATGTGCATTCCAAATTGGGCATACCTTTCGTTTCCAATGGTTTTCCAAAATAATAGTAGAATCGGCCTGGAACTTTAGGCAAAATCAAAGGCAAATGCACTTGTTGATTTCCCACCTCACCACGAAAACCACTCCTACATTTCCAATATAATCATGTACATTCATAAATATAAGAATAGTCACGTAAACTGTTTATAGTTCTTTACATCCTCTTTATGGCAGGTTATGGATGTTATCTTCTATTCTAGTTTTCCGCAATTTTAACCTTTCCTTTCTTTATGTGTAAAAAAGATTGGACCACCTAAATGTTTCTTTATTTTATATATTTTTTATTACTGATGAAAAAAACAATAAAAATGTTGCGTATTTCATAATTTGGAATGAGAAAAAAAATACAAGATACCTCAATTGTGGAACCTCTTCTGTGAGGCTTTCTATTTCAGACCTAAAGTAAGGAATCTTCACCAAGTCATCATAATCAAAAACTACCTGAAAAGACCAATGTGTTATAATCCGTTATGGAAATCCAAATCGAGCATCTACATATAATGGGAGAATTCATTTCAAATATGGACGTTTTGATATATTAAGAAAATAAAAGGGATTGAGAGTCATATCTATAACATCTACAGAAAATATGAAAAACACATAATTTATAAATATTAGAACAATTCAATAGTGTTTGCTTAAACTCATAATTTAATCTTTATACGTGTTTTAGTTTCTTTATGTAAAACTTATTATTAAATCCATTTTTACGCATACAAACACTACATTTTTTCAATGTTCTCATAACATTGTCTGTAGTAATCGTATGTTGACGATTAACTTTAAGCATTTTTAATTTAGCCTTTATTACCATGACATCATTATACTAACAATCCTATGTTAACCTTTTAAGCAGTTTTAATTTGGTCTTTATTCATATAATACATTCGTGATTTATTCTATACAAATATGATGAATTTTTAGTTTAAAGTCCTTAATGCGTAACATACACTTAATTTGGCTTTTATTCATGTACACTATTTTATTCTCAGAGATTAAATGAAGAATCGTAACCCAATTAATCCTTTTACGACAAAACATTAACCTAAATTGCAAGCCAAAGTTGTGAGAAAGCAACTATTATTATCTAACTATTTCTCTTGCCACAAAATACAATGCCTTTTCACAATTTATTTTTTTTACTCAGCCCTCCAACACATGCAAATAAATAGGAGAGAGTAAGAGAGAGCAATGAATTCAGAAAAAGACCAAAACTTACTTGACCAACGTCATCTTCTCCAACTACACCAAAAGGAACAATTTTGGCTCCAAATCTTGCTGCCATCCTTACAAACTCGGATTGTTCAGGCCAGAACAATTTGTACTCTTCATCCTGATATTATTACAAAGCCGAAGATTGTAAGTCCAAAAAATATAAAGACACTATCTCAAAAAATGCAATACATTTCAGAGCATTAATTTAGAGACAGATAAAGTGAGCCTAAAGAATAAATAATATGTATACATTATGCAATATATGTTTAGTATATGAAGTTGATAAATGATAGTACGCAATACTCATTTGGATTTACCTTCCTATGAAGAGCCTCGCGTATTCCTCCAGGATATAACAGGACATGAGACTTGGAAGAGAAAAGCTTGAAGAGGTTAGTAGGTCCTACAGGGACAGCACCCATGATTCTGAGATTGTCAAAATAAGATATGTCTAGCAATTTTCCTGTCTTAGATCTGACAAAAAACAAGGGATGTGCCATCGCTCTAACAATGATATTTCTTTCAGAAAAAAGTCTGCACCACAGGGGAATTGCGTCTGATCCCAGCAGCATGTGGTCGCCAACGAACAAAACAGGTCCCTCTGAAGGAATTCCAGCAAGGCCTTTTACAACCGTCCCATCCTCCAATGTTGAGAGCATCACAGTTGCCACAAGGTTATACAAACTTTGAGCATTACAAGTGAAAGGTGTCAATGGTGTAACTAGTATCGGCTAATCAATATATATGATCAAATTAACCCGATTGTATTTACCTGAATGATTCTATTACTTTTCTCACCTCATCAGGCGTTGGGAGAATAAAATCAGATAAATAATCGTGATGTTTGCCACGGCGGTAGTATGAAGTTCCCTTTATTACAGTTGCCAGGTCAATGCTTCCTTCCTGCTAGATAGAGGCGCCATATTAGGGTTTTTTCTTATCTTTTTCTCCAACCAGAAGAAATGGACCATGATGATGCATGCTTGAATTCAAACACAATCACAGACATCCATTCAAATAAGTTGAAATGGAGAATCACATACCAAGAATAGGAAATGGCCACAGCCATCAAATTTACGAAGCTCGCATTTAGATTTAGGCAGTAACTTGAGTAGTCTTTCACCTTCGTGCTGACTAGGTAGTAGCTGATCGTTTCCACTAAGGGAAAATCATAAAGTAAGTTTCACTTCATACAATTGAAAAGTATGCAATGGGATTTACTTACAATCCACCTAATGTAAAAATTAAAAGGGATTGTAGTCAAGAATGGGAAATTCCACTAGTTTCATCGTTATATAATTTTGTTTCCGGTAAATTTCAAATACTTCTACAAATTAACCTTTTATTTTTGTTTGGATCTTTTGAGAGAGAAGTTAAACACGAAGGCACACCACTGATTAGACATGAATCCAAATATATATAAGGAATTGAGATTACTCTAATCTAAAATCTTAAAACAATCAATTTATCGGTCTTCTTTTTTGTACTAAACGTTAAATTTAGACTTAGATTTTCAATAATCTCTTCCTTATACGTGATTCCTTTCATATTGATACAAACTTTAAGTATAGGCATTTCAAACTATGAATACCTCTTATTTTTAATGTACTTCATCATAATGGGACACGGTTGTTATGAAGTTCAGACATGCCTCATAAATAGTGTGTCCTGTGTTCGACATGTATTAAACACCAATACACATATGATACTTGTATGACACACATATTGATACTTGTATGACACACATATTGATGAAGTATTCAATTTGAAAGACATTCTTTTGTTCCTCGCATTATTTTGACATGACTCTGACACAATGTTAATATCACAAATGAAATGATTTTCCAAAAACGCATAGACTTGTAAACTTATTACACATGTTTCTATTTGATTATAAGGCGCAAATTTTATATGATGACTACTTTTCGCTTTTTGGATATTAAATATATAGATTAGATTCATTTTTGTGTCCGACAATGTGTTTAAATTATTAAATTTGACTAATCTTGTTTATAGATGATTTTAAAAATCTAAATACATAGTGATCTGATATATAAATCTGTGTCCACATGTCATACATTTTGGAGACTATACGTCGTGAAGTGTCCGTGTCCAATTCGATATAAGAATCATATTGTACTTGTTTAGTCATAAAGACGAATTATCGGTTATCATACCTCTGAGTGGATCTTTTGAAAAAAGTTTTATGAGAGATTCAACAATAATTTACCATTAGTGTCCAAAGGTAAGATACTTCACTTCCAACAGAAAGCGAAAATTTAACAAAGAAGTTATGATTCAGTATTTTAACAGATATAATTGAACAATGTCAAAGAGAACGAACCTGCAAAGTATCAAAGTCTGAGCTTGGATTGAATAAAGGCGTGAATTGGCATAAGCAGAAGCCGACTTAAGCATTTTTAGTTTCCAGAGAAGTGTTTCTTTTGGTAATATCTCGGCAAGAATCTGAGAGTTGAATAAAGATTACATTTTCAATATTGAAACTAAATTAGGGATAAAGCTCAAACTAAAAATAAAAAATCCAAAGTAAACAAACTTAATTCAAGTCAATCAATTTACTTAAAATTTCAGCATATTCTCACTTTTATGAAGTTTTGGTTACAAGAAAGAAGAGAAAATACGGTATCCAATTTTCAATTTATTCTTCTGGAAAATGCCCCTTGCATTATCATTACTATTCATACAAAATGCTTCAGATATTAAAAATCATGAAGAAAAGGTCACACATTACTGTTCCAATATAAATGTCTCCATTTTTTTAACTAAGTGCTAATTGAAGCTTACCGGGAGAGATAATAAGATAGTTGTAAAATCCTTCACTAGCTCTCCAGCAGTAGTTTGTAGGGGAAGCCCTTGGACCACACTATCCAACGCCATCCTCAATGATTCACCTAATGTTACGAGAAATGTTGAAGGCATTAATAGAGAAAAAGCATCATTTTCTAGGTAAATGAGAGAAAATATATAGCTCCTTCGTATATGTATGATGAAAATTATTCAGTGTTGAAGGATCATGAACCAGAAAATTTAGCATAAGCCCCTATAACATTGAAGTTAAAGTGGCTGGTGATCTGATATTCTAATTAACTAAGAAAATAAGTGCTTCATAAATATTCAGTTATAAATAAGCAAAAACAACAAAAAATGGGAGACACAGTGCAGTTTACGAGAGTATCTAATCTCTTAGACAAAAGGAATCATAGATATCCAGCAAAGGTGTTTATTTAAAGTATCTAATCTCTTAGACAGTGCAGTTTACGAGAGTTTTCATAAGAGGGAATAATAGCTTATTTTTCAAAAGTTCAGCTGCAAAAAAATAGGTTAAACATTTTGAATAAAATAATAAGATGAACAAAACACAAACAGTTTCTTTTGGCTCGAATTATCATGAAAATTAATTCAAGATAGCAAAGAGCTCTTAAGGTGAAATTTAAACCTAAAGATATATGGTATGGATCTTTATTAATTAGAAACAAGTTCTTAGAAAAAGGAAAAAAGCTTAGCCTTCACTTCAGAGCAAGATACACAAACCTTGTGTCAATCTGAGAATGTCACGCAAACCAGGAGAGAGTGAATCAGGCAAAGCTTCCAATAATGGTGTTAGAAGTTGCAAGTCTGACCTGCTGAACGAAGTAGCTGCAAAATTGGATGGGGAAGGTGACATCAGATTTTGTCCATCTTTGATATGCAGTTACAGAGAATCAACTCGAATGCTGTATACTACATGTCATTCAGAGCTTTAACAAGTTACCTGGGTTTGCCAGAATTAATACAAAATCAATATCAGGATTAAGTGCTGCAACAGCCAGTGCAAGGCATGATCCTAAAGATTCTCCAACAAGATATATGGGCCTGTTTCGTGAACGTTGATATTCCGACCTAACTGTTACCTCAACTATTTTGACAAGGTCTGCAACAGGGGAAAATACATGATTGAAAGATTAGATAAATGTGTAACTAGGTAGAGGGGAAAAAGTACCTGGAAATGGTGTTCGGTCTGCTACAGGGATATGCAAGCACCACGTATCAAAAATCCTTCATTCAAGAAAGAAAATAACAAAAATAGTATTTCTCACAAAATCAGTAAGAAGATGTAAAATAACAATCTGGTGAGTGTAATTTGGCCTGAACACAAACCTCCCCAGCTTCTGATGATGTGAAATAAGTCCAAGTCCCACGCCATCAATCCCTGTAAAATTTAGAATGAAAATTTTTTAGAATCTCTCTGTGTTGCTTTTAAGAATCACATTTATAAAGAGCTATCAAACTAAGAGGTTGAATGAGCTAAGATAAATAAACGTGACTAAAAAGATAATTTTAAATTAAAAAAAATCTATTCTAACATGTTCATAGAGACAAATTGTAAGATTAAAAATTATTTAATAGTGAAATAAACCACTTGAAAAGTTACTCATAGTTATTTTCTAATCTTGATTATTTAAATAAAACCCAATGATTTATATTCGTCGTTTCCATTACTTATAATAAAACGTTTCTTTCAAGTGGTAGTATAGGAGCCGCGTACAGTGAAACTCTTTTACAAAGCGTAAGAAAAATAAGCATTATAACGACTTCCTCTATGTTTGTCGGTGAGAGTGATACGCATAATCCTTTCTAACTTTTTAGTTGAATGCACGTTTAAAAGGCTGAAAACTTGTTACCAAACACATTATAGCTAGCAACAGAATTGAAAACACAGGGAATGCGACAACCAAAGTACCTTGAAAAAAACAAACAACAAAGGAAACGTGACTAAATAAATATAAACTTACGGCCTAAAATGGGTTAAATATGTTTTTAGTCCCTGAACTATCAAGCGATTTTGGTTTTAGTCCCTGCTCAGAACTTTGATGGTTTTTAGTCCTTATTGTTTTGAAACTCTGAGTAATAGTCCTTAAAATTGGACGGTGTTAAGTTTCAGTGGAGGTGGCAAACGGCGTTGCCACGTGATCACTGATATGCTCTATTCTCTGTGTGCCACGTTGGATGTTTAAGTGTTTGGACTGAGATTAAGTTAGTTAACCACTTAATGATCTTTTATAAATCAGATTTGAAGAAGTTGGGTTCTTCTTCGTGACCGTGACGACCGCCGCACGCTCGGTCTTGTACTCCTCCGCCGCACGCTCGGTCTTGTACCATCTCCGTCAGCATCAGATGCATTAAAATGCTCTTCTTTCCACCAACCGATATCATACCCGAAAGACTCGTTATCTGGTAAAAATAAAAAATAAAAAAACACAACATTCAATAGACAGTCACCATGATTAATCATCGGTATCTAAACGCACGGCGATCTCAAGTTCAAATCCATAGCACGCAACTACATTAGTCGATTATAGTAGTGTTACTCGGATCTAAAGGCTGGAAAAGGGGACAGGCCTGCATTTTGAGCCCAACTGGGAGGATCGTACTCGGAGAACGAAACAAAGCCATCGTGATTCTTATCGTGAAGCTCCATTTCCCTCTGGGTGCGATGCAGGACCTCGCGCTGTGCCTGGTGGAGGTTCCATTGAGTCAACTCGTGCTCGGTGACGAACCAATCGGCGGGGTCCACATCGATCTTGGGGAACAAGAGTATCAATCTGGTGGATTACCTGCTTCTCCCACTCCTTGTCCTCCCGGTGCCGCTCCAGCTCCGCCACCAAGGGGTCGAAGGCCACGGCGTGGTGGCGCGACGGTGCTAGGGTGAAGTTGGAGCGGAGCTTGAGGCGGCGGCGGTGGTGGCCGGAGAACTTCTTCGGTGAATGAGAGAAGAACAAGAGCAGCACTGGCGCGACAACTATGTAGACGAATATCAACGTCTTGGCCATCGCTAAGGGACAGCCACCAGAAGAACCCACTTTCTTCAGATAACGTGGCAGACAGAGAATAGAGCATATCAGTGATCACGTGGCAACGCCGTTTGCCACCTCCACTGAAACTTAACACCGTCCAATTTTAAGGACTATTACTCAGAGTTTCAAAACAATAAGGACTAAAAACCATCAAAATTTTGAAGAGGGACTAAAACCAAAATCGCTTGATAATTCAGGGACTAAAAACATATTTAACCCGCCTAAAATTTAGGAAAAACAGGACTACGATTATAGTTAATAAATTACTTCAGATTCTTTACAGAGTTTTTTTTTTTAATGTTGTTCTTCTTTCAAAATTTTCAAAATATATTAATATTAATGTAGTAAAATTTTGTATATATTTTAAAACATAAAAATCAATATATTTTTTTGGTGTATTTGGGAAACTCGGAAAAAGATAGTACCAAAAATTTTAAAAAGAATCCAAATTTGTTATAAAATATCCTACACCTGAAATCCGAATTAATTGAAGATTAAGTTTCAATTGACTACCTTATAAAAAAATTGCATTACGGTATCATTTATTAAGAAAAGAAAACTAACCTAAATTTGTATATTATGCAGTTTTTTTTTTCTTTTCGATTTTCTTCCTCTTTGATAGAGACCAATGTTAGACAAATTTAAATAATTCCATGATCAAATTATTTATCTAATATAAATAGATTATAAATGGAAGATACATTTAAAATGAAATCGTTGGTTTACTTAATTTCACTTAATGTAACGAGGAACGATAAATTTAATTCTGAAATTATTATTCACTATCACTCAAGGTTTTAAAATTAATAAAATAAAATTTAAATCATTCAATAGTCTCTATTTTTACAGCAAAATCACTCATACTTTTAATAAAATTAAATATATTTATATTTATATTTTATATTGAATTTTATTTAAAATCGTTTTAAAATTGTTAATAGAAAATAATTTTAATAGAAAAACTAAATTCAAAATTAATTTTAACTAAAAAAATGTTTAACTTGTTTATCAATTTTATTTCATAAAATAAAATAAATTTATCAATTTTTTTAATTCTTTTAAATTATTATATATTATTAAAATGTATAAAATTCAATAATTTCTAAACATATGCTTGAGTTGATTTAAAAATAATAATTTTACAAATTTTAAAATAATTTTAAAATATTTTATAACAATCTAAAACAAATAAATTTAAAATTTAAAAAATAAATAAATAAATTTCAATGTACTTTTAAATAACTTAATATTATTAAATTATTTAATTAAAATATTAATTTTAATAAAAATATTTTTATAACATTTACACAAAAACTGAATTTCATTTTATTTTGGAGAGGATTGTTTAGTTTTTAGAAAAATTGAAACAAAAATAAAAATTAAAAATGAACTAAAATAAAATGACTAAACTGAGAGTGAGACAACAACACTTATCCTTGAAATTGAACATCAACAGGATGTCACTTTACATCGAGACAAATTTAACCAAATTGTGAGAAGAAAAACTGAAAAAAAAAACCCTTTTCATCCTAAATTTGCATATATATATATATAATAAATTTATTCTGAAACAATTTTGAAAGATTTAATTTTCATCCTAAAATTTTATTTTATTTCAATCTAAACATAAAAGTAAGTTGTTTTTGAACAGTTAAATTAAAAAATAGATGAAGAAGTAATCCACGAGCATAAATAGAATACAGGTGTTACTGCATATATCCCATCAAAGATTTTGTCTCTTTTTATTCATTTTAGAATGAACTTTACTTAATGTAATTTTTCATTTCAGAAATTTCATTATTGTATTGAATGTAGGAAGTTACAAGACAAAGTGAGAATTTCAATATCCTTTTTCAATGTACATAATGATGCTTTTATGTTTCAGGTCATTTTTGACAGATCAAAGGAAATAAGTTGATACATTTCTATCCATTCCTAATTCTGCCATTAAAATTGGTTATAAGCTTTAACATTTCTACTAAACAAATAACAAATTATAGTCTAATCGATTTAATACTTATCTACTTCTTTACAAAAATGACATCATAATTTTATTTAAAGTTAAGTATGTTTGTAATGTTTAAGCTTTGACACACAAAATTATAATTCATTTATATCTTAAACTTTAATACATTTTAATTATTAAACATTGATATAATTTTTATAGTTCCAATATATTAAATTTTTTTTACATATCAAATATATTTTCTGATAGATATTGAAGTATTAATATGTTTAATGGTATAAATACCTTAAATATTAACATAATAAATTTTTGACAAGTTAATAAAATTTAAAGTAATCGAATTAAAATAACTATACTAATTTAGATGATCAAAATTTTAGATATAGACAAATTTTAAATTTGTGTAAAAATTCAGAAATTAAAAACATATTTAATCTTTTTATTTATAAAGATTATGTTTAAACTTAATCTTTGTAAAATATTATTAATAAACATTAAAATATTTAAATAATGAATGATGATTTTATCATTATATATTAAAATATTTAAATAATGAAGGATCCTTTTATTATTATATATTTGTGAATTCATAAAAGAAAATATTAAAATAATAATATAATAATAATATAAATATTTTTTATAAAATTATAAGGGGAGAAGTGTAACAAGAAAGTTTTGCATCCATTCATTTTTTTTCTTTGTTTTCTTATTTTTGTTTTTTTTCATTTTAGGAAAAAAATATTTTTATTGATAAGATTTTAAAGTAGTTTGAAAAAATAATTCAATCTATTAAGAAGTGGAATTTTGTTTGAACAAATTATTTTGAAGTAAGAAAACCATATATAAAATTATTATTATTTATTTTCTTTAGTGAGATGTTTTAATTTTTTATTATTATTATTTATATGTATTTTCTCCATGTATTTATATTTATATTTTATTTACATTTATTATCTATTTATTTTATTTAGTAAGATGTTTTTTATCTATTTTTTATATTTATTTGTGTTTATTTACATTTATTTATTTTATTTAGTGAGGTATTTACCACTTCAATTTTATTTATATTTATTTGTTTATTTATTTGGTTTAATGAGATGTTTTCAATCTTAAGTGTTTATTTATATTTATTTTATTTAACAAGAAATTTATAATCTCATTTATATTTATTTAGTCTATCAATTTAATTTAGTGAGGTGTTTACAACCTCATTTTTTATTTATATTTATTTAGACATTTATCTTACACGGTTAGGTATACATAATCTCTTTCTTATTTTTATTTATTTTATTTAGTGAGATGTTACTAATTTTATTATTATTTTATTTTAATTTATTAATTTAATAAAGTGTTCATATTCTTATTTTAATTTAACTTTTACATGTAAAATACTTGAACATAAAACAGTTTTTGTTCATCCATCAAAAATTAATTAAGAGAAAAACTAGTATATTAGCTAAAAAAAACTAAAAATCCTTTGAAATTGATGTAAAGCCTTTTTAAGCCTATTTTCTATTGTCGTCTTTCATACAGTCTTTTATGGGATAAGAGATACAATAACGTTGTGTATTTTATTTATGGTGATAATAATTTTAATTCAAAAAGAAAAAGTTTAGTTTTAATTTGAAGAATTTGAAGAATATAGTTTTATTAGGTGAAAGGGGGCAATTTAAAATAAAAATTACTAAACGAACACCAAAAGGCATAATATATAAATACAACTTTTTTATTTTCAAAAAGTAAGATATAGGTTAGTTGTTTTGAAATTGAAGTGTGTTGTGTGACTAGAAAATACCTAGAATTATTGCAATAATAACATATAGAGAAACAATTTAGGTGGTAAGAGTTAATTGAGGTTCTTAGTATGCGAATTTAATACGATGAAATAATACTGTGACTTAAAGAATGAAACAAAACTAACCCTATCATGGTGGTTTTGTGATAAAGATGATATTTTAGGAGGAAGATTGTGATGTTGAGATAAGAAAAATGTTGTTGTTGATGAATACATGTATTGCAAAGAAAAAATTATGATAAATGTAAAACTTTACAAAAATATCAACATATGTATTCATGTTCAAAATTAGAATCTTATATATTTATGTGTGTTTAATGTTGAATGATTTATATATAATTAAAACTTTATTAATGTTATAAAATGCATGATTTTTTTTATATTTTTGTTGTTGTTTGTGTTTTGTTTAATGCAATAATCATATAAATATATTATAAGTGAACATAAGATAAGGTGAATAAATTTGTAAAAGATGATAAAGAACATTAATAAAACTTGTGAAATTTAAATATTATATTATATTATAAATATGTAAACATAGGATTCATGTTTGAATAATGTAAAACTTCTTGAACATAATAAGATAGGTTTTTTTTCTAAAGAACTTTAAAAATAGGTCTGAAATAGTTAACAACTAATTAAATATAAAATAAAGTTATTTTATAATATATTTGATGAATTGCATCAAATTACAAAATTTTCTATTTATCAGAAAAATAAAATCAAATTCAACTTAATCGTTTTAACAATTCATGTGAGTCATGTGAGGGCCTGTAAATTTAACAAAGGGTCTTTGGGCCTTATGTGGGGCAGCCAGGCCCATCAGACTAAGGCCAACTTGACCTTAGGAGGGGCTCTTCAGAACACATTCTCTTCCTTGAACCTCATTTCTTTTCTCTCTCTAAACTCTTGTGCCCTAAAGCTCTCTCTGCCTTCTCTCTAGATTTCCAACTCTCTGAACCGTAAGAATTCGAGATAGGCACTTCTCAAGCGTTCGCGGCGTAGGGAGCTTCATTTCTACCGAACGTTTTCTCCGTTCCGACCGGGTGTGGTGGAATTTTCGTGTGTGAGACACTATAAAGGAGCGTTCCTGTGAGCTTGGTAGTTCAACTCCGAGGTAAGGGGAGCTAGATCCTTTTCTATGGGTTGAAATTGTATTTTGATATTTGCTGCATGAATTGTATGCTGGAAATTTGTGATTGTGGATGTGGTTGGGCTGAGATGATAATTGAGATTGGTATGTTGATGTATGTATTCTGTTGGAGGGGTGATCAAGTGGAAAGTAAAGAAAGTATACACTGTTTTGAACAAGCTGGTAGAGTTTTGGGTCACTTTGAGAGGAAGTGAGGTAGTGATTTTGGGAAGTAAGGATTTTGAGTACATTTGGGCTGTGGGGATAACTTAGGTAAGTCAATTGTGACTTGTTAGAGTCATCAAACTGATCAAAACAGGTGCAAAATGATTGTTGTCAACTGGTATGGGGCTGGACGACTTCTGGTTCGCGCCCGGCGCCCCCTGGTGGCGCCCAGGCGCGGGAATCCAGCAAAAAGTCGCGCCCAGCGCCCCTACTGTGGCGCCCAGGCGCGAGGTATTCGCAGAAAATTGTTTTGTCTTTGTTTTTGATAGTTTTTGGGGTTCCGGATGTCCGTTTTGGACGTTTCTTAAGTCGATTTGGAGGTTTTGAACCCTTCCGGAACTGTTGGTGATGGTTTCAAAGCCATTTTCTTTGTCTAAGTATGAGTTACGGGGTTTTGTGTTGTTTAGTGGTTCTCTTGGGACTGTTATTGTCTGGTAATGTGTATTGGATTGATTAATGTTGTTTGCTTAACAGATTGTCTTGTATGTGGGATGTTTGGAATGCATAGTATGATGATATTTATGTGGAAAGTATATGAATGTATGATTAATATTGTTTGCTTAACAGATTTTCATGTACATTATGTATGAGGTATGAGTGGTTGGAAATAATGTGGTTGTGAACTATAATGATGTATGTGAGTATGAATTGGACATCTCAGGGTGAGATGACTGAAAGTGGTTGTGTGGGGTGTTGATGTTGTTCGGTATAACTGTATGGAGCTTTGAACTGGTATGTCTATCCCTACACTCGAAGCACTGTTCATACTCAGATAAAGGAGAGCAGTGTAAGTGGTGAGAGTAGAGGGAGGTCCTCGTCTATAGTCTTAGAGTTTAGACATAGACAGATTGGGGGATTTACCTTGCATAGTGTTGGGGAGTGCCAGCTGAACTACGCAAGTGCAAAGACGACCAATAGTTCGATAGTTATACAAATCCGGATGAGTCGTGTGAGTGTTTGAGCCATGTTTTTAAAGGGTATGTTGTTAGTTGTTCTTTTATATGTGATTTAGCATGATGACATCAATTAATTGTACTATATGTATAACATGCTTTTTATATCTAGCTCACCCTTGCTTCTTTGTTGTGTGTTGCTTTTGTATGTTTTTCTTTGCGATGATCATCCACTTGGATGGGAGCAGATGTTGTCGAGGAGGTTTCCTTGGAGCAAGAGCTGGAGGAGAATGATGCTGCTGCACAGTCTACTTAGGATTTAGATATTTAAACCTTTGGAGATTAAATACTCTAAAATGTCTAAGTTTAAAACTCTGTATTATATTTTGGATGACTGTAATTCCGTATTTAATTGCAAGTCATACTCTAACTGTTCTCTTTATTGGGAATGTTGACTCCTAAATTATATGATGTGGTTACTATATTTTGGGATGTCACGAGTCACATGGGCTCACTTCACGGTAGAGACATCCAACCTTTTTGTTTTTTTTTTCATTCAATCTTCTTTAATATAAATATATATTAAATGTTGGTGAATATTTTCAATATGTATGAGTATATTTTTACATTATTTTAGAAGTATTACTTTCCTGTTTGAATCACCTTAAATCACAAAGGCTTAATACCCTATTTTGTCCCCAGTTTCGTTCGACAATGTCAAATTAGTCCATAGTTTTGTAAATATATATACAAATAATCTACACCCCCTTTTTGATTTCATTCATTGAATTTCGTTTGTTGATTCGAGCTAAGTTCTATAAAAACACCTGCCTTTTTTTAAATATGCTGAACAGTTCCTGTAGGTTAAGCGCCCCTTGTCAAAGAAATGAAAGAATAACAGGAATATTTAACAGGAATATTGAAATAGGTTTCATTCTTTATAGGATCCACTTTCTGAAGATCTCTTCCCTCTCTTTGGGGTCGAACATTCCTTGCAACAATTCGATAAACAGCCCGTTGGGATAGATATAGATACCCCCCTAGAAACGTATAGGAAGTTTTATCCTCGTACGGCTCGAGAATATCAAAAATTCTATGTATTTCGAAAATTATGATGTAAAATAGAGCAATAAAATCATCAAATCCATTAAACAATGACTTAAGTATTTTTCTTTCGTATTTTCTTTCTGAAAATAAAACTCTTCCTATTTTTACCTCCATAACTCAATTTGAAGAATTCTAAAAAAACTAAAAAGAAAACCAAGCCTTTAGCAGCTATCGTTTGTACGGATTTGACGGAAGAAATTTCATTGATATAAATTTTATTAAATAGGGACGTAATTGACACACGTTTTAAAAGAATTGACTAATTTGACATTGTCGAACGAAACTGGGGACAAAATAGGGTATTAAGCCAATCACAAATTATTAAAGTAAGCTCTTTTTAAAAATGACCACATTGAATAAAACTTAAAACGAAAATAATTATTTTTATAAACTGGTTTAATTTATATTATTTTTTCATAATCTTTTTACTATATTTAGATATAAATAAGTGGACTGGAATTTTAATATTTCTAAATATTTATATTTTCAAATCGGATTAAGATTAAACTTTATGTTATCAATTTGGAGTATTTATTATTTTTTAGTAAAATATCTTAATAAATTAAGAATATTTAAAAGATAATTAATACAGTGTTCAATTATAATATAAGTTTTTGAAAGAGAACAAAAAAATTATGTGAAAATAATATAAGGGGGTTACATCAAAGAGTTACTACACAAACATTTCCGGCCGTGGTCACGCTCTCGCATGGAAAAATGCCAAAAATAAGCTCTTCAAATAGAGTAATGATAAATTGGCTATATTCCTATTTTTAGTAAAGGAAAGAGTAACTGAAAGGTTTGATAAATGAAAGATAAGAATAACAAAACAAAACAAAGAAAATGAAAGACATATTAAGGATATCGGAATTTTACAAAAGTCCAACAATAAAAAGAATATCTAAACTTAAGGTTTCCAATACAAGATCATTTATGAAAATTTATTTTATTTTATGTCAACTTTATTGTGCTACATTATTTTTGAAATTTTTACATAATTTGTATAAAATCTTCGCTTTAATAATTTATATTGACCTAAGTTTTGAATTTAGTTCTAATAAAGTATCTTACAAAATGTAGGTTTTAAGCTATTATATTTGCGTCAGATATTTGCATTACACATAAAAGAATATCGTAAATTTTATTAAAACAAAAATAGTTAAGAGATAGAAAAACTAAATGATATGCATATAAAAAATCACTAATTTTAACAAACTTTTAATAAATTTTTAATAGTAATAAAATATGAATTGAAAAGAATTTTATTTATATAAGTTACAAGTAAGCAACTATCATTTCAATCATTTAGTTATTTTTATTAAAGGGAAAATAAGACTGTTTACACTGAAAAAAAAATGAAAAATAAAATAAAACTAGTAAAAGATTAGTATTTGATGTAATAAAATAAATTTTTTAATATATATTCATAAAAAAATATATAAATAAATTTTCAAAGTAGAAATTAATTTTTAAATATTAATCAAAGTTAAAATAAATTCAAAATTAAAAATTATTATAAAATTCTAATAAATAATAAAGTTATATTTCAAAATAATAATATATTGAAATATGTTACTTTACAAAATATCAAAATTAAAATTAATTAAAATATTTAATACTTTTGTCTTGATTATCTATTTTAATACAATATTAAAACATATATATTAATAAACATTAATATAATAAATTAATTAAAAAAACATAAATTAAGTAACTTTTTATAATAAAGAAACATATATTAATAGAATGTTAAAATTAATTTAGTTTGCTGTATTTTATTTATTATATATATATATATATATATATATATATATATATATATATATATATATATATATATATATATATATGTATATACACACACATTAATAAAGTATTAATGATATAATTAGTAAAAAAAATTATCAATTGTATTCATAATTTAATTAGTCATGTAAAAGTATATAATAATAAAATATTTATTATTATTATTATTGCTACTATTATGGTTCATAAATATTTTATTATTATTATTTATTTAACACTAAAAGTATTATTGATTATTATAGTTTTTTGTTTTTGCAAATCTTTTGTATGGAGAGTGGAAAATTGAATTACGAACTTCATTCTCCTATATTAAATTTCGTTTTCAGTCTTTCAATTTGTTTTCTTTCCGTATGCACGACATTTCTGAAAAGAAAAAACACTCATTATTTGAGCTTGTGTATTCCTTAACATCATTTGAGCTTATGTATTACATAATAGTGTTTTTTTCTTATTATGCAGCATTGAATGATAGTTAAACAATACGTTGATAGTTTTTACCATCACAGCAAATAAATAGCCGAACTATTAGAACAAAATAAAAGATAATTATAAATTACTTAATTATTACTTTCTACATAATTAGTGCAATTAAATGAAAAGAGAACATTTTAATTTCAACAATACTGAAAATAATTTTATACTAAAATTTGAATTTATATAAATTTAATATCAATTAATTAAATTAATGAATTGATTTAAATACATAAATTAACTGAGTAACTAGAAGGCAATTAAATGATGAGAAAAAAAATTACTGACCCGGCAAAAAGAGCAGTAGAGGAGAATTATCCAAACGCCCAGCGCACTCCAACGGCGAAAACCACCGCGGCGGTCCACCGTCCGGTACGATCAACTCCTTTGATTGCTCCAAATATTCTTTCCAACCATTTGTCCCTACCTTGTCGTTCTCTTTCTTCTCATCTGCACGCTCCATATCAGCCGTCGTCGCCAGAACTCGCTCCACCGACGTCGCAACCCGCGTAGTCATAATTGAGGTTCGGTTGGAGTACAGTTTTCCGACCGGCGACGGCGGATGACAGAGAAAAGGCGCGGCTGGAAAGAGACAGGCTGTGGTGGCTGCCATGGCGGTGGAAGATTCGACTATATATGAAAAAAGGTGGGAGGAAGTAATTAAGGTAACTGAAAAGCAAATTAGAAAATGAAGTTGGTGAGTTTAAGAACAAATGAGGACTCAATTATTTATATTTAGAGAAAGAAAGTCTGAAAAAGGAAGAGAAATTTAATAATTACATTATCATAAAACTGTTGAATAATTGACACCATTATTTATACATGCAAATATCAAAAAGAAACTTTTACATATACTTTTCATTTCTTCCAACACCAATTAAAAAATAATATATCTTTTTTTCTCATCGATTCATCTTAAATTATTTTAGATTTTAACAAAAAGATGGAGTATTTTTTGGTGTCAACATTTTTAAACAAAAAATTATAATTTTATAAATATTAAAATTAAATTATAAAAATAAAAAATAATTATATATGATTGAAATTTTATTTAATTAATAATAAATAAGCCTGATCGTAATACACATATACAACAGTTAAACCATGTTGACATAAATAACAGTTAAAAGTTTTTAAATTACCAGTCTTTGGATAAGAATCTATTTTTCATAACAAAACACATAGGAAAAGTTCCTCTTTCTAGATGAATGTGATACCGAAAGAGTCTCATTTAAAATCAAACATTTGATTAAAAGTGCAAAAAATTAAAAATAGAAATGAAGTTATTTAATTAGGTAAAATACAAAAATAATAATTAAATTATTATTAATGTTATTTATTTACTTTCTAAAACTATTTATTATTATTTTTTAAAAGTAGAAATATTTATGACATAATTAAATACGTAACTTAAGTATAAATAATATTATAAGTTAGTATATATACGTATTTTTAAATAGCTATAAATTATTTAAATTTTAAAAATAGTAATTAAAATGTTAAAATTAAAAAAAAATAAAAGGTATATATAATTATTGATATATTTATAGATAAATAAGTTTCT
Organism: Vigna umbellata; assembly: GCF_029865625.1. Lineage (NCBI taxonomy): Eukaryota > Viridiplantae > Streptophyta > Magnoliopsida > Fabales > Fabaceae > Vigna > Vigna umbellata. Next base: position 14,978,963 of record NC_142169.1, on the reverse strand, counting down.
TTTATTGAAATTAAAATATTATATATAATATTATGTAAAGTTTTTTTGGATCATGATTAATTATTTAAATTTACAAAAATAATTACTAAAATGATAAAAATAAATAAATAATTGTTTTATAATAAATAAGTTTTTGAATTAAAAATAATTATTAAAATGATAAAATTGAAAAATAGATTTATATTATAAATTAAGATTTAAATTTAGAAAATAATAATTGAAAAGATAAAATGGAAAAAAACCATTATATTTCCATTTTATATATATTATAAATTATGTCTTTAGTGTGTCTTCTTTCCGCAGCCTCTCGCTCCTCCATCCGCGTATACAAACAAGACATAATCAATAATTATCTATTGTCTCTTTTGCTTATTTGTGCTGATTGAACCCCACCACAAAAATTAATTTTTCTGTATATGTTTTCTTTTTAAACTTTTAAGAATATTGATTAAAAATCATTAAGTAAAAGCTTATCAAATGTGTGTTTTTATCACGTGAAGTTGTGTGTTCGTACCCGCGGATAATACGTATTTGGAAAATAGTAGCTTTTTGCGTGGACTATTTAAGAACAGAACACGTTGCTCCTCTAAAGTGCTGCATAAGATATACAATAAAATGTAAAACCTGCGTACCGCATGGTTCAAACTTAGAAGACTATCATGCAACCATAACAATCACTAATCCAACTTTTAAGCACCGTGGGATTATTTTCAAAAATCTTTCGGTCAAAGTTTAGGGAAACGATTGATTATATCCAATGGAGTGTTAGTTAGAAGGTTTGTCTGCAAACACTGATATAAAAAAAAACTTTTGACGATGAGCAAAATAAATACATTATTATAAATGGATTGACCTTATAATTAGGATAATTATGATAAGTCAGCACATTTTATGACGTAGTAAAAAGTACGATAGATTCAATCTACTATGACGTACTTCTGTCATTTGTTATATCGTCATAATATGTCTAATATATTATGACGTAATTCGATTTACCTATGATAATATATGTGAGCTTTTATGACGTAGTTATTTTCAACTATAATAATATCTTTAATGTATTATAACATATATTTGTTCACTTAACATAATATATGTTATTCAAAATTAGCTTACTATGACATACATTGCCATCTATGTCATAAAAACTCAGTTTTTTTTAAAGATTACATTTGACATTCAATAAATTTATAATCAATTTTTTTGTTTTATCATCTCATCCAATCAATTTACAACTAATTTATGAAAATCAACATATTCAATTAAACAAGGAAAATGAAATTCATTTCATACATTAAATTGTCTAATAATATTTGTTAGAAAAGATAAGCCTTATATCTCAAACAAAGAGGGAGTGAATTTGTTTTAACACTTTTTAAAATCTTTTTAAAATATTTATGAGTTCTTGAAACTTGAAATCAATAATCAAAGGCAAATGAATCAACAAAGATAACGAGAAAGAGAAAAAGATCAAGACACAACAATTTATACTAGTTCGGCTATCATAAGCTTACATCCACTCCTCTTTCAACAACCTTAGTTGAAGGGAATCCACTATAATGATTGAGTATACAAGAATACAATGACAATCCCTCAATTGCACTCCTCTCACCACTCAAAATCAAAATAGTAAAACAAGAGATGAACACACTCAATCTCTTACAAATACAAGAGGAATCTCAGCTCTTCAAACTTGGTTATCCCTGCACAGGTACACAATGCACAAATTGTTGATAAACCTGATCTTTAACACATTCTTCAAGTGAAGATTGAATCAAAACCAATGTAATTCAAAATCTTTGAAAGAATCTTTGATATGTAATCAACAAATAAGCTTTGATTCTCCAAGAATGTTTCTGGAAATCACCTGTAATCAGAACTTAACAAGAATGTTAGTATTTGAAAATTGAAATGTTATTGAAACAAGTTTCAAGTTACATATATAGGATTTTCAAATCCTATCACATAATAAACGATTATGTTAAGTTCATAATATGTTATCTTATACGTGTATTCGATTATTTAAACTCTTAAGCCTATTATTACTTCTTTTAATGGTCTTAACAGATTAGGTTATTTTTGTAATAAATTAGACTATCCTTTTTGTTTTAATCGATTATCAAACTTATGTAATCGATTATATTAACACTTAACCATTTTAGTTATCCATTTTCCATCCTTAACAGATTATCTCACTTATATAACAGATTATGACTTGCTCTCAGTTTTAATAGGTTATGTAACTTATAGAATAGATCATAACAAAGTGATTTGCCCCTTTTAAGCTTTCTAAGTGTTATAGTTAAATTTAACAAATTATACACTTTCTGTAATCGGTTATTTATACCATAAACTATATTTTTAATCTGTTTTAGACATGATTGAATGGATTCAATCATCTAGCATAAACATGATAAGATATAAACATTTGTTATGTCATTTTGCTATGCAAAAAATCATGGTTAATCATTTAACCAATCATCATCAAAAACTAAGATGTAAAGAAGCCAAGCTTCCCTTATCAACAATATTTAATACTTTATTTGTACATAAAACTATATATTAATCCAAATATTACATTAACATACGTATATTACTAAATTGTAGTCAAATTTCTACAATTTATTAACACTTAAAATAAAAGAAGTCCACTTGATTGTAATGCTTTCATATCTGAATTTTTCATTGGAGATGAATTATTAAAAATCTATAAATAAGATAATGGAATTAAAACAATATTATAATAAACAATTAGATAAATATTTAATGAATTTTTTAATACTTATTTCACAAGTCATTAATCTTTGTACAAATAATATTTATTAATATTTTACCTAAGAATTATTTTAATATATATTTTTTTATTATTGTTTATATTGATTATATTTATTAATTAGATATACTCATTTAATATTGTTTAAAATAATTTAAATATTTTAATAGTAATATTAGTACATTAATGACAAATAAATAGAGTATCACATCAACCCACTTGAACAATGACACTTCATATATATAAATAAATATATATATATATATATATATATATATATATATATATATATATATATATATTGTATGAGAAATCAGTGCACTAATAGTAATTGCTGTCGTAATGTGTTTTCACAAAAGTGATTGTTTTACAGATGTAATCTTAATATTCATAGTATCTATTAGTACTATTTATTTACTGATAATGATAGTTAACGTTTCGAAAATAGAAAACCTTCGTAACGCAGTGCGACCAATGTGTGATAAAATTATACCTATTCCAGTAGTCATTTTCTCAATATTTTTTATTTAATTTTCTCTTTATTCTCCTTTCTCCGTTAAAGGTATATGAAAATTAGTATAAGATTTAATTATGTAACATATTAAAAGAATTTACTTAAATTCAGTCTCATTTATTTCTAAATTTACTTAAATAAATAATAAAAAATTTTACCTACAAAGCTTCTCAAATCCTCTCAATCAATTTCTCCAAATCTATTTAAATTAACAAAGCCTAAATAATGAAGTATCAAGTAAACTTTATAACACGCTTCTTGGTTTATTTGTCTGAAGTTTTATTTTTCTCCAGATGCATAATATCTTTTATACCTTCTCAATTTTTTATATCGTTTTCCATATCTCATATTTCACTCCGGTCTTAGAGAATTTATCTCGAAGAGCTTTGAAAGTTATAGATTAATAACTTTGAAAGCAACTTAAAAATGGTGACTTTTTAATAAATCAACTGGAACCGAGTTTCTAACATTTTACCAAACTTTTAGCCATAATTCAAACTCTCTTAACTGGACATTTTCCCGTGGAATGCTCTATTACCATGTGTGTGGAGAATGAAAAAAAAAAAAAAAAAAGTCGCCAACTTGAATTCATTTTCACCTAAATTATTAATTTCATCTTCAAATGCATTACATAATCCAAATAAATTTTAAAAAAATTTAATTTACCTCTCATACATACTTTTTTAATAAATCTCTGATATTATATCTTAATGATAAAATAATTTCTTATTTACTATTCAATTATATTTAAAAACGTATTTAACGAAAAATAGTTCCACAATTTTTATTTCAAATGTACTACTGTGGAGAGAGTGAAGATAAGTACCGAATACTTTTGTACTTATCTTTTTATTTTGGTAAATACCCATATTTGAAAATATGGTTGAAATAATATTTTTCTAAAAAGAATAAAAATAATATATTTTGTTGAATAGACTTGGGTTCATCGGATGGAGTAGTGGATCCTGAAATTGATGTTGAGATCGATCAACTACGACTAATAAAGTTTCCGTAGCGTGTTCTACCACTTCTGTTCTTAGTCTCTGCTGTTCTTAGTGCATATGAGACAATTTAGAAACACATAATTTTAGTGTGTTGTTAGAAACTGTCAAATAACATTGGATGCGACAAAAACTTGTCCATTTTGTATAACCTTTTCCTAAATAAAATTTTTAATATAAAAATTATTTCAATGAAGTAAGATTAGAGAAAATTATTTTACAAGTTTTTATTAAATAAATTTTGTAATTATTCCAGTACATATTATATTAAATTTAATTTAATATTCTATCATGTGATGACTTAAATTAACAAATCAAATGATTATATAACTTTTGAACAAAATTTTTGGGAGTAGAGTGTTGCATGTGGTAGATTCAAGTGGTGACTTGGATGTTCCTGACCGAAATCAAGTTCTTCTAAAGATTCACATGTAAAAGACACTAAGATAATATTAGGATTTAGATAAGTAGAGTAGTGAATTTGAATTGAAATTGTACTCATGATGGGAATATTATGTATATTTAGAGTTTTTCGATCCTATGAAATCTATTATAAAACAAAAGATAATACAAACTTACAACATTTATGATAAATCAATATCATAATAATCATAATATATTATTTAATGAAATTAATCATATATTCAATTGATATATGGCATAAAAAGATATTTATGATATTAGTATATTTTATAATCAAACTACTGAGATTTGTATGTGTTGTCATTTTAGACAAACTTTGTATGTGTTGTCGTCTTAGACAAGCTTTGTATGTGTTGTTGTCTTAGATAGACTTTGTACGTGTTATTGTCTTAAAAAGACTTTTTATGTGTTATCGTCATAGACAAGCTTTCTGTGTTTTCAACTTAGGAAGACTTTCTGATAGCGGATGTTTGTACTTGTGACTCCATAAGAGGAGCCTAAGGAAGGAAATTTTCCTCGCACTTGTTGTCTTATTATCCCTTGTAAGTCTTTTCGTCCTTGAGCTTTCTTTGTTTTAACTTTCTTTCGTTATGGTTATTTTCTATAAAGTTATGCAATTATGATCATAGTTTTGGCACTGCTAGCTGCAATTATTGTTAGAATAAAGAAGCATAAACGAATAACAAAATAGATAAGGTCAGATAAAAGATCCCAAGTAAACAAAGTTATTCGAAATTAAATGTTTGTTTTGTCTCTTGGAAGAAAGAGAATAGGTGATTCTAAAGAGAGGGGTGTGGTTTTATTAATGTCAATGCTCTTAGTATTCTGCTTTAACATGGTAGGCAATGTCGAGCTTTCGACAGGCTACCGTCTTAGGCAGGAGGGGTCTTAGATGTTTCATCAGTGGATATTTGTCCTCATACTTATTTCCTCTTAAGGTTTATCTTGACGTGACCTCGATTATTAGCTTTTTATTAAGTTAGTTTAGCTAGTAGGCTTTGTTCTGAAGGGAGCTTGTAATACATTATGGTTCCTCCTAGTTGGGTGCAAACTTTCATCATTGTACTTTCTCCAGACTAGGTCTACCTTCTTGAACATTCTTTCTTGAACCTAGGTATTGTAACATCGAATTGTTATCTACTTAGTCATTACTTTTCTTACATGACTATTTTCACTAAGTTTGATATCTTTGACTATCTCTCTGAGTTCATTGGGTTTTCGTTTGTTTGGCTACTATTTTCTTGACATGAATTGGTGGAGCAAGAATGTCGTACTGAGATCTACTGTTATCATGGGAACAATGAAGAGGTTTTCCTATACTTTGGTTTTTTCGAAAAGTAAGTTACTCATGTACTTTGTTATTAGAATGTGGAACTGCTCTTAGTCCTGTACTCGAGTATTGTCATGTTGAGTTACTCATCTATTCATGTCGATCAGGATTGTACACCTATCAATTGACAATGGTGACAATGATAAACCTTGTATCATCTTGCTTTTAAGGTATTTTTCATGGAACGGGCCTCTTCCCATACTTTTCATATAAAATTCGGCTCTGCCGCATATCATGCTTTTGAGATATTTTTTATACCACAAGCTTCTTCTCGTACTTCTTATATAAAATTTAGCTCAAGTTGGCAATCCTCCTTGTCAAAGTGTTGCCTTGCCAAGTCGGTAAATCCCTTTTCCTATGAGGATGATTTTGGTTAAGCTTTAGGCTTTTTAATGAAGGACGGTATAAGTTGATACTAGTAATACCCAAATTGAAAACTGTGTAATGCATTAAATTTTTAGAGAGAAATATTGTTGAAAGTTTACTAAGTGGACTCCCAAGAAAGAGAGGTGAGTCATAATGGAAAAAACTTAAGAACCTTGTTTTTCCTAGCCAAAGCTTTTCTTAGACCCTGTTTTCAAATTTTCTCATAGCAATCCTCAACGACATTAACACTTCGCCAAAGAATATCACTTATACTTCATCCTTTTTCATCTGAGTTACTTGTCGTACCTTGTGCATAAGGTTGATCTCTTATTAGTCTATCATTGTTCTTAGTCATTGAGTATTTTGTGGTCGTCATGGTTGAGATTCTTAGGATCGTTGTAGTGGAATATTTGTTGTAGGAAAAAAATCAAGATGTGGATGAATTGGTTTGATGTTAAAGATTGAAACTTTAAACTTTTTTCCTTAAAAATGAGAGATATATAAAAGACTTTATTTTATTAACTTAGTAATCACAACAATAAAATAAAGAGTGCATGGATAAAAGAAAATTACACAATAATTTTTATATTGGATTAGATAAAAATCTTACGTCTACTGTTAATCAACTCAAAAGGAGTTATGAAGTAAACACTATCAAAACGAAGATTACAAGCATTAATGCAATCAATAATTTAGAATATGGAAAGAACACACCACCCTTGAAGAATCACAAGAAATGAATAAACACCTTCCCTAAAGCCATAACGAATGAAAACCTCCTTTGGATCACACAAAGGATGAACACACCTCTCTTGAATACCACAAGAGATGAAAAACCACCTTCCTTGAATCCATAAGGGGTGAACACCTCCTCTGAATACCAAAAAGGATGAAGAACCACCTTCCTTGAATCCACAAGGAATGGACACCTTCTTTGAATCACACAAAGATGATCACACTTCTCTTAAATCATAAGAGATGAACAAACTTACAGATCCTAGCAGATAACAACACCATACACTCAAGAGTCACACTTGATGAAATTTAAGTCACCTACAAGAACTAGGTTTTTCCAAAGCTTGTCAAAAAGATAACTTTTGAAATATAGCTTCTGTAATTGAAAACATATAATTATGCTTAATTTATAGATGCAAACTTGCTTTGGACTAGTTTAGAAAAAACCCAATTCAAAATTAGGTCAGAAATTGAAAAACCAATTTTAAAAGACAAACAAAATAAATTATTTTAGAAACTTTTCTCGAAAATAATTTGTCATAACGGTGCAACGAAATGTTTAGTGTGAACAATAAACCAAGAGGGGCGGGAATTGGTTACTTATCGCAAATGTGTGCCTTTAATAATTTTCTATTAACTTTAACTTCCTTAGAAAAATAATTAAAACAATAATAAAGAGTAGAGGAAGAAAGAAAATTGCAGAGATGATGTTATACTGGTTCAAATCACAAGGATTCTACGTCTAGTTACTAATCCCAAACCGAGATTAACGTTCCACTATCACACAAAAAGACAAGTTCAAGGGTTTAGAAACACCTCTCTTGTTACCACAAGAGATGAGACTCACATCCCTTGAAGGCCACAAGGATGAACATTTCCTTCGAAGGCTTCACGAAGAATGAACACTTCATTTGAATCGTCACAAAGGATGACAGACTTCACTCAACAACAACAACAACACTCAATCACACTCCCAATGAGAGTTCTTGCTTTTTCCAACACTAAGTTCTTAAAGCCAAAGGACAAGAGTTACACAAACCCTAAATCACACTTTTCATAGTTTAAGCAAACAGATGTGTGTTGGAATGAAAGTCTAAAACCTCTTTATAAATAACTCAATCAAGGACACCTCCAAAAATTCGTTGTCACCTTTTTCTCTCGTGATAATCGATTTGTCTTTTACTTCTTAATCAAGTAAAAGTAATGATTTTTATATTATAGCAAGTTAACATGGTGTTAAATCTACATAACATATCAATCATATGAGTCCAAGTGTTTTTATTTTTAATTGAGAATTTACTTTGATTAAAGTTAGAAAATTTCATGTGATTGAATGACTTTTTTTCAATAATTAAGAATGTACTTTGATTAGTGATAAAAACTTTAATAAGAATTAATCAAGAAATAAATATAATATATTAATCAAGAAATAAATTGCAAGATACGTTTGATTTTGCATGAACAGTGTCATTGCTTCAAAAAATAAATATAATATATTAACTTACTTTATTCTCTAAAATTTATATTGAAGACAAAAACTATAATAATTCTCTAAATTTTAAAATCTGTGATTTAAAAAATTTGAATATTTATGTCTTTTGGTATAAACATTTATGGAAGTGTTGGCAAAATTTTCAATAAAATATTATGTGTTCATAAATTGTTTACAATTTGTTAAATAAACTCTTCAAAATAATTTATAAAACGCATTAATTTGACCTTGTTTTCGCTTAACTTTAAAAAAATACATAAGTAATTACACGAAAAATGCTAATAAAAAATATAGTTAACATTTTTTTTCCCAAAAGCAATCATTGAAAAAACTACGTCAGGTAATTTACAACGTAAAAGCATGACTTTTGTGGTCAACAAAACATTTTACTTGCAAAACAGAAATGGAAACAGGTCGTAAATGGTATTTAAGTTTTTTTATACTCAGACTAGAAGTGGGCTTAATGAATTTATATTAAAAAGATTAAAAAACTGAAAATTTTACAAGAAAAATAACTAAAAATAAAAGGTTAAAATTTAATTTCGACCAATTAAATGAATTTGAACCGAATTAAGTACATAAGCATGCGAATCCAAGCAACTTAATCAAAACCCACCCAAATTAAAACCATCCAACCCTAACGGTTACTTGGAAAGGTTTGGGTCTACAAGCATCAACTTATAGATTAAGTTAGATTGGGCTTTTCTTTTAGCCAAACCGGCCTTTTTTTTACTACTATTAAAAGGGTGTTGCTCCCTCCACCACCACTTTTGCTCCCTCCACCTCTTCAACTTTTAATAATTTTTTTAATTACAAAATTAACCTTTTTTATTTTTCAAAACAGGTTAATTGAGAGTTGTTCCTCCACCACTCTAAGTGCTCTCTATATCTTTCATTATTATTTTTATTCCAAAAATATTCTATGTAAATTTAACTTTTATTATTTAATTTTATTTATCTTTTTTAAAATCTTAAAATTTCCTACACTCCTACATCTCCACGCTCGTACACATGCACATACTGCATAAGAGAGGCACAGCTAGGAGATCCGTGGTGTAAACACTCCCGTTATCCTTCCCTGAGAAATGTTGTTCAAGCATTGTCAGTGACTCCCCTTCGTACACGTCAAATAAATTTTGCAAAGCTTAATTACTTTCTTTGTATACTTTTTTTTAAATAAAAAGTTCGATCTCTTCATCTAATTATTCCCTTCATAAAAGAACACCACCAAGTCAAAAGAAGAGAATTCTTCTTCTGAGTACCGTAACAACGTACCACTCTCATCATTAGTTTTTTATTTTATGTCAGTCAAAGTCTAATCACCTGCCAAACTTAATAATGCTAATATTTATATATCATAATATAATATTAAATAAAACTTAAATTAGTTGAATAACCCCGTTAACGAGTATTTAAACAAATCTCACATTTCTATCTTATACTAAAATGAATCCTTAAACCAAAAGGAGCAAAGAACTCCCCCTTTGTGAAGAACCACACGTACCTCTCTCTCCAAAAGTGACTGTTAAAAGAATTAAGAAATGAACCCAGGGGGACCCATGCTTCCTTAAACTTGAATTGAGACCACCAGCTTCTCCTTCTTACACGTACCACTTTCTGTTCCTCCCCTTGTTTTCCTCTTTCCTAAATTCTTCTCTTCCTTGCCTCTATCCCTTTCTATTAAATACCCAATCTCTCACTTTTCATTCAAAGATACAAAAAGGAAAATATAAATGATTAAACAAAAAAAATTGGTGGCGTGAAGTTGTGAATCTCTGCAGGAGAGCAATAAAAAAACCTAGACACAAAGCAGCAAGAACATGGTGAAAATGAACAGGAGCATCACCATTGAGTTGAGTTTAATTTTTGGTGCATCGGAAGGAGTAGTGGACTTCTTTTCATGTTTCCCCAGATCGATCATGATTTTGAACTGGCAAAAACTTTGAGGGGGTGAAGGGTTGATGTTAGTGATGACAGAGAGACCATTGAAATTGCATGAATCTTTGTGTTGATCCATGGTCTGATAATACATGTTGAATGCATATGAAGCATTGTCTCGCCTCTTACGTCTAATCCACTGCAAGATCCTCCGGGAGAGAGATGTGCAATCAGCATATGTGCATGCTTTGCTCATGCTGTCAGAAAAAGCATTAGGGTCTTGAACATTTGCTTGAGTTGACATCACACATCAGAGACATTTGGACGGATGTCAACATCAGCTGGCCCTTAATTCTTGAACGGACGATAATGGATATCGACATCCGTTTGTCTTTTGACGGTTGTCGATATCCGTCCACGGATGTTGACATCCGTTTAAGAATCAACGCATAATCACATCCGTCTAAATATTACTGAAAGGGCAAAATAGGAATGGGGAGGTGTAGGGAATAGTGTGTGGTGGTGGAGGGAGTAACTCTCCTATTAAAATACAAAGAATCAAATTAACTGATAATAAAGTTTATAAACAGCAAAATTTATAATTTCATACTTTGTAAAACCGGCATGATCGTTAATACTAATTTTAACAAATAAATCAATGTTTCAGTGTAAGACTCATTCGTGAATGTGATGGTTAAAGTCAGAGAGTAAACTTGAATGAGTAATATATCCTTCCTGAACAAAACAAAGCAGAACAGGAGGGAAAGAATACTCACAAGATAGTTATTAAAAGACTAACATAACAAGAACAATAAAGGAACTCATCAGTATGATTTGGTGCGACCGAAAACTGGCATAATAGCAAAACAAAGACTTAAAAATCCCAATCCCTTCAATATTATCCTCAGCATTTCCACTCCCATTTTCATTCCCTTCATCCTCGTTGCTGAACTCTGCATTCAAATCCATCTTACCCAAGTTCCTCTTACTCCTCCTCCGAGAACCATCAACGCATCCTCTGTACTGCTTCTCTTCCTCTTCCTCGTGGGTGGGGGTTTAGTGAGGAGTCTGAGTTGGTTGTCGTAGAAGGCTTTCTTGTTGGACTTTCAGAGTACGGACCAGGCGTCGTTATTTCTTCTGTATTAACTTAAAACAGAACAACCCCTTATAAGTCAACCAGTATATACAATATGTAAAACTGAAAGTAAAAGAATATGGAAAGCAATAGAGGATGGCTGTCATATGTAACAACTTTACTTTCGCTTAACAACACCCTAAGCCAAACTAGATTATTCCAACAACACCAATAAGTTTCTTGCAATTCTTGAATCTTTCGAACTTTACAACCTTAGTTAGAATATCAACTAATTACATCTCTGACTTGCAATGGCACAACTTCAACTTTTTATTCTTTACTTGATTACGAATATAATGAAATTATGTTATTGGAAGACCCACATCCACTAGAGATAAGACCAATTCTTAGATCATATTCTAGCGAGTTCTAAGTGAACATTCTATTCTTTTATTCCACCTGCTATCGGGCGTTATTGGATCACCCAATTTCTACTATCATGCACGAGATGTCTATATCTTGGAGTGAAGGGAGTGTGTTGGAAGTCCCACCGACTAGAGATAAGGCTAAATTATAATATATAAGTGAGGTGCAAACCTCACCTTACAAGTCGATTTCGTGGGTTAAGTTAGACTTAAAGTCCACTTCTAACATATGTTTCAATATATTTACTTCTTCCATAGAAGTAGGGTTGTTTAGCTAGATCTATTGCAAATCTGTTGTCAATAGCCAATTCCATCTTCAATCCCTTCATCACAAACTTTAGTTATATAGCTTGACATGTTGCCTCACATGCTACATATGTACTTTGCTTCACAAGAGCTTAAAGCTACAACGAGTTCCTTGGTTGAACTCCATGATATCGATGAGTTTCTAAGAAAGAATAAATAATCTCCTGTGCTTTTCCTATCACACTTATCCCTACACCAGTCTACATCAGAATAAGTTGTTATTTTCATTTCCACACATTCTCTTCTTCATGGAAAAAGAATACCATAGTTGTGTGTGCCTTGTATGTACCTTAGACTGCATTTTACAACATTCAAACGTGATGTTCTTGGATTCTGCATGTATTTGCTCACAAAACCAATACTACAACTCACATCTGGCATTGTGTTACTCAAGAATCTTAGGCTTCGTACCATGCTTCGATAGAAAGTAGCGTCTATAGCCTCCTCTTCTGGATCAGTTTCAAGTCTCAAGCCCACTTCTGCAGATGTATTTGCAGCAAAGGATGTCAAACTCGAGAGTTTACATAAACTCGTGAGAGTTCAGTAAACTCGACTCGTAAACTCGTAAGAGTTTACTTTGCATGAAAAAAAATATAAATAACATCTTAATTCAAATAAGATAACAAAATTATATAAATTCAAATACATAAGTTTATAGAAATATTGTTCATAGAAATATTGTAAAACATAAATTGAAATGTCAAAGTCTCTATGTTTAATCCTCTAATCCTCTAATGATGGAATCATCATCTCCATCATCATCCTCATCTAACTCTTCCTCTGATGAATATTGTGCATCTTCATTGTCTCCAAATGTTATGTTATCAAGATTAAGAGCATTTAGAGCAAGATCTGTTGTTTCTTCATCTAAGTGAACATTTTCACCATCATTTTCATCTTCAACTTGCTCAATCTCAATAACATCATTTGCCTCTTCAGTTATCCATTCATCATCTGATTCAATGTCATCAAATATTTATGTTTCTTTTCTTTAATGAAGCATTCTTAGCTTCTGCAACTATTTTTATCATCAAACTTTTTATTTCATCTGAAACAGAAGCACAAGGTTCAGAATCTTCCATAGTTCCAGCAAGATGATGCTTAAATCTAATTATGCCTCCACTTACAATCTTTGAGCAATAGTTGCATTTTACTTTTCTTCCATTACCATTAACATTAAATCCATGTTTCCATCCAATATCATATCGATTTCCTGGAGCATTTTTACTTCTACTTTTATTGGTTGAAGATGCACTTGGATTAGTTTCCATTGAACTTGATGTATTTCCAGACATGGTCCTTTAAATTTTTTCACTAAAAAAATATGGCAGAAGTAGATTCAGAGAGACATGACATGATGTTGTAAATTTTTTCAAAAAAAAAAAAAGAAATAAAAGGCATGACAATGGACTTCGAGAAACGCATAATCAGAAATCAGAAATAGTGTTTTCATTTATTTGATAAAACCATTAACATTTATTTTTTTAATAAAAAGCATGACAAGACCATGACAATAGAAATTATGTTTTTAATAAAAAAACAAGGCCTGACAGGGGTTGTAATAGGGGGTTGTAATGTTTACAATAAAAAACATCACTCGCACACACTACTTGAAGGAGCGAGACCAGAAGCTGCGACCAGGACTACGACAGAGTGCGAATCAGGCCACTGGAGCATGACCACGAGACCACAAATGAGAACGCTATGAGCGGTGACCACGAACTATGAACGGATGAAACACGACGACGAACAACGACGATGAACGACTACGACGAACGACGATTAGACGGAGCGCGAAAGGGAGGAAATGAAACGTGACCATGAACGCAAACTGGAGTGAAGCACAATGAGAATGAAGAGAAACCCTAATAACATAATCAAATACTAAACTCAAAACAAAATCTTTCTTTTTTCGTTTCTACCTATTTTAAACTCTCCAAATTGTGGAAAAATCGCGATTTTATACATTTTCACGAAGTTCGCTTGCGAGCCCACCAAGTTTACTAAAAAAAATGAGTTTACTACCGAGTGAACTCGACAACCATGACTAGGAACGCAAACGCGTCTGAGTTAACCAATTAACTCACGAGTTTGATAACCATGTTTGCAGCATTACACTTCTGCATTTCAGCCTTCTTTAGCATAGCGTGACTAATGCATCATTATCCCCTTCTCAGTTTCAGCAAACTCTATGCCAAGGAAGTAGTTTAGTTTTCCTAAATCACTTATTTTAAGCTCACTCAGCATGTGCAGTTTGAAATTCTGAATCGACACTTCATTGCTTCCAATAACCAACATATAATCTACATATAGACACTATTAGTCTTTCAACTCTCCCCTCTCTTTGACTGTTCTGCACATAGACACCATGTTCTGAAACACACCTCTCAAAACCAATGTTGTCCATGAATTGATCAATCCTTTGATTTCAGGCTCTAGGGGCCTGTTTTAGCCCATACAAGGCTTTCTTCAACCTGTATACCATTCTCTATTGCACCTCAACTTCGAACCCAAGGGGCTACACTACTTAGACGTTTTCTTCTAGCCTTTCATTTAGAAAGCTATCTTCACATCCAATTGATGTAATGACCAATCAAGCTGATTTGCCAAAGCCACTACAAGTCTCATTGTTTCCATCCTAGCCACATGTGCATACACCTCACCATAGTTTATTCCAGCCTTTTGTAGAAATCCCTTTGCAACCAGTCTGGCCTTATATATAACAATATCTCCTTGTGGATTTATTTTAGCTTTGTAAACCCACTTCAGATCTATTGACCTTTTATCTACATGTAGCTTAGCTAGTTCCTAAGTTTGATTTTTCTCAATGGAACCTATCTCCTCTTGCATTGCATTCAGTCACTTATCATCTGAAGCAACTTGCTCAAAAGTAACAGGTTCAACTTCATCTATAAGTGCATAATGGACAAGAATACCTTCTGAAGTTACTACAGCCTCATAGAACAGATCATAGTCCTTCATATGTGATGGTAGCTGTGATGTTCTAAAGGATATTCTCAGGTTTCCTCCTTATCAGTAGACTTTTCTTTAACTGGATCAGATTTATCTCTCAAAATTTCGTCCTCCAACTAAAGAGTTACAATTTTTCTCTACATAGACTTCCAATCCTAAACTTTATCCTCATCAATTATCACATCTCTGCTTATAGCTACATGTCTAGTTTCTTAATTGTACAACTTATACCAATTAGTTGCATGATAACAAATTAAAATTCGTGGTACTTCCTTATCATCCAATTTTCTTCTCAACTGATCTGACACATGTTTGAAGTAAATCGAGCCAAAAACTTTCAAAGGCTCTACATTTGGCTTAATGGTACTTTAGGCTTCCTCTAGAGTAACATTCTTCAACCTTTTAGTAGGTGTTCTATTCGAAACGACATTTTGAAAAATAAACTAACATCGTTTAATGATAGTGTTAAGGTTTTACAAAAAGAAGTTAGCAACCTGGAAGGGAAGATATATATTTTCAAAAAAGAAAATGAAAAACTCATTTCGAAAAATGGAAAGCTTGTGAAAAATACAATCATTGTTAGAGATGTTAAACATATCGAAATTCTCAAACATGAAAATGAACGTTTGAGGGAAATGAATGTCTAGGACTTATAGTCAAAGGATGTAAGAATTCGTCTAACAAACACGGCTTAGGTTTCAATGGCAATAACACTCATAGTACATCATGTTGGAACAATCGGTACCGTTATAGAATTTTGCACAGCGGAATAACTTATAAAGCGGAAAGCGTGTTCAGTCAAACTCTTAATAAGATGGTCAGTTTTATAAATTTAATTTACTTAGAGACAAATTTCCAAACAGTTGATGTGTATAAAACAGTAAAGAGTATAGAGAGCAAGAAAATTCAACACAGAATTTTTATCCTGGTTCGATTCAAAAGAATCTACGTCCAGTTGTTAATCACTATAAAAAGTGATTAACGTTTTCACTAAAAATAGTTTCACAAGTTTACAATAGAGTGAATGAAACAGAAAACAGATAAAACCTTCCTTCGAACGAACGAACCGGAAGAACAGAAACTTTGCCAACTTGAAGAGAACCGCTCCGACCTTTGACCCACAAAGCGCGAGCTTCTCCTTTTCACAAGACCAGGCAATGTAATGAACAAGCTTTTGGAACTTCCTCAGATCACACTGTATTCTCAAAAGCTTTTTGTTCAACTGTTGTTTTCTAATTTCACCAAAACAAAATATATAGCCAAGTACACTGAATGCCAAAGGTCAACTCCCAACTGCCATGAATAATCGATTATTGTAAGTGATAATCGATTATTCAAGTCCGTTACAGGGTTTTCAAAAAGTGATAATCGATTATATGAAGTGATAATCGATTATTCCTGTATGACTCTGTGATAATCGATTATTGCTATTCTATAATCGATTATTGAAGATAAAAATGCAAGCTTACAAGGTTTACAAGAATTTCCTACTACATTTAATTTCTACAAATTGCTTTTAACTAATTTTAATATCTTCTTCAACTAAACATCTTGTAGCATCATCAAAACAAATTTCTTCAAGATTTACCAATACTCCTTATTGGTAACAATCTCCCCCTTTTTGATGATGATCAAAAATTCAATTTTAAAAGCAAGTTTGGCTTACCTGCAAAACATATAAGCTAACAAACAGCAACAAGGTTAGCAATACCTGTAATAATTTATACTTTTACCTTTGTATTATTCTTCTCCCCCTTTTTGATCAGAAGCAAAAAGATCGAATGGTAAAGGCTCCCCCTAAATATGATCTCCCCCTCAATTAATCAAAGGATGCATATAATCAAGAGATCATTTTATTTATGAAAAGAAAGGTACATTATAAGAAGACACATAACAGACTGAATTTTAACATAGATGAAATGGCAAGTAAACAACAAAACAGTCTAACAGAGAACCTATATCTAAAACTCAGGACTAGGAGATCTCGCGGGAGGTTGAATGTTGAGATGATTCTCGATGTTAGATAGGCGAACATCAAGATCAAGAAATTGATCAACCATGTGCTCATCAACAGATCGTTGCCAATCATAAATCGCCTCAAAGTGAGTCTTTTGTGCAAGACTCATATCCTCCAATTGTTTAGATAACCTTGCAAAATGTTCTTCCATAGAAATTGAGGAAGAGGAGGGTATGTTGGATGGTCCAGCATCAGACGGAGCAGCGGCACTTACGGGGTCAGCCATATTGGTGTCCATGTCATCATCTTCATCTACATCAGGATGATAATCATCTTTGTGAATAAGGACCCTGCCTCTAGTAATGAATCCCATCTGACGAAAGGTAGTATCGCCAATTTCCGAGCCAACAACTTGAGTGGCTTGGACAAGTTCTCCTTCAATATTGACCCCTTTGTACTCCAAGATTCTAGAAATAAGAAGAGCATAAGGAAGGTGATAAGAATGGGATTTCTTAGCTTTTACCATAGTGTCAGCAATGAGAGCAGGCCAATCGATGTGGATGTGATTCAGGATCCCATACAGAAGAAGTAGATCCTGTTCAGAACATTGAGCATGATTGGTTGCTCTAGGACATAGGATCCAGACAAGTAAGTAGTGAATCATCCTTTCTTCAACCTTGAAACCTCCAACAAGCAATTGCCTTCGATTAGTCTGTTGTTCAGGGTGACGTAGGAAGGATTGGAAGGTCGATAATCGATCGAAATCTTGGAGTCCGAGATGAACTTTAACAGCATCATCCCAGATGGGTAGTTGGGCAACGTTGGTCCACACATCATCATCTAAAATTATAGGGACACACCCTTGACTTTGGTGGAAATAATCCCATCTCGATATCGCAAGTTGAAGTAGAACACTCTGATGAGATCGGGATAAATGCAACCGTTTTGCTCCACCAGATTTGACAGTCCTTGATCATTAAACAGCGCTGGAAATTGAAATCCATAGAAACGGAAAAAATCAAGGCGAATATACTTTACTGCCATGATTCGTCTCTCTTGCCAGGAAGAAACATAGTCCGCATGTCTTTCTTGATCTGAAATCCATCCATCAATCGTTGCCGGACGTGGTTGAGAGGAAGAGGATGCTCCAACAGCTCTGCGGCGATGTCTCCTTGAATCTGCCATGGAGAAAGGTTGAGGGAGTGATAGTTTGAGAGAGTGAGTAAAATTGGAGGGATTTGAAGCTCAAGATTTTGATTTCAGTAGTTTCTAGGTGCAAAAAGATGGCTAACAATCGATTATAGAGGCCTATTTATAAGAAGAAGGAAAGAACTAGCCGTTTATGACCGTTTTGAGCCGTTATGGAGTCTCCAACGGCTTTATTTTTGAAACTGGTAGCGTGATAATCGATTATCGTAAGTGATAATCGATTATCTGCTCGTTTGTCACTTTCCAGAAATTGTACGATAATCGATTATGTATGAAGATAATCGATTATTTGCTCATGATTTTCCAGGTATGAGTTTGAAAATTCATAATCGATTATGGAGTAAGATAATCGATTATCTTAGTGTAGAGGATGTATCCCAGGTTTGTAATAATCGATTATGACCTGATGATAATCGATTATGAACGCTGATCTTACAAAAATTTGCAAAGAACCATAAATGTGGAGTCTAAGACATGTCTAATACCCCTAACTCTCTTCTAAGCTCATAGAATCTATCTTTAGGCAGGGCTTTAGTAAAGATATCAGCTAATTGATGTATCGTGTCAATGTATTCAATTTGGCAATCTCCCTTTTGAATGTGATCTCTCAAGAAATGATGTCTAATTTCAATGTGCTTAGTTCTTGAGTGCATTATGGGGTTCTTAGTTAGGTTGATAGCACTAGTATTATCACATTTCAAAGGAATGTGATCAAGGAAGATATCAAAATCCTCCAGTTGCTGTTTCATCCATAAGATTTGGGCACAACAATTGCCAGCAGCAATGTATTCAGCTTCAGTAGTAGATAAAGCTACACAAGCCTGTTTCTTTGAATGCCAAGACACTAAAGAACAACCCAGAAAATGACAAGTGCCACTAGTACTTTTCCTATCAATTTTACAGCCACCATAGTCTGCATCAGAATAACCTATTAAACTAAGTGAAGCATCAGATGGATACCAGAGTCCAAAAGAAGTGGTTCCTTTAAGGTATTTCAAAATCCTTTTGACAGCAATTAGATGAGATTCTTTAGGATTAGCTTGGTACCTAGCACACACACATACACTTTGCATAATGTCTGGTCTACTAGCAGTTAGATACAGTAAGGATCCTATCATTCCTCTAAACATGGTTTCATTTACCCCTTCACCAGATTCATCCTTATCTAAATAGCAAGACGTTGCCATAGGTGTGTTGGCTTCTCTACAAGTATCCATACCAAACTTCTTAAGTACTTCTCTACAATATTTAGTTTGAGAGACAAAAGTCCCCCCATCTATTTGCTTTATTTGCAGCCCTAAGAAGAAGGTAAGCTCACCCATCATAGACATCTCAAATTCACCTTGCATTATTTGTGCAAATCCTTCACATAATGAATTATTTGTAGACCCAAAAATAATGTCATCTACGTATACTTGAACAATCAAGATATGTTTTCCTACTTTCTTAATAAATAGGGTGGAATCAACCTTTCCTCTAGAGAAATCATTTTCAATCAAGAAGGTACTAAGTCTTTCATACCAAGATCTAGGTGCCTGTTTAAGACCATACAAGGCCTTTTTTAACTTATAAACATGATTAGGATATTTAAAATCCTCAAAACCAGGAGGTTGACTTACATATACCTCTTCTTTAATAAAACCATTCAAAAATGCGCTTTTCACATCCATTTGGTACAATTTAAACTTCATCAAAGAGGCATAAGCAAGTAATAATCTAATTGCTTCTAACCTGGCTACTGGAGCGTAAGTTTCATCATAGTCGATACCTTCCTCTTGACAGTAGCCCTTTGCAACTAACCTGGCTTTGTTCTTTGTGATGTTTCCATCTTCATCAAGCTTGTTTCTAAACACCCACTTTGTTCCAATGACTTGAAAATCATCTTGTCTAGGAATGAGTTGCCAAACATCATTCCTTTCAAATTGATTAAGTTCTTCTTGCATAGCAACGCACCATTTATCATCTTGAAGAGCTTCCTTTATGTTCTTAGGTTCTACCTGAGACACAAAAGCTACTGTTAAGCATAAATTATTAAGATTGTGTCTAGGAGTTACCCCTTTTAATATATCTCCGATGATGTTGTCCAGAGAAAGTCCTCTTGGTTGTTGATAGCTTTTAGGATCAACTACTTGATGTTCATTTTGAGTTTCTGGTGGATAGTTTTCATTTAGATACATCTCTTCAAGAGCTTCCCTCAAATAATCCTCATCACCTGCAATTGATTTATTTGACTCAAGAGGGTTCACCTCAAGGTCCACAATTTCATCAAAGACAACATGCATTGATTCTTCAATTGTCAAGGTTCTTCTATTAAACACCCTATATGCTTTGCTAGTTAAAGAATATCCTAAGAAGATTGCCTCATCGGATTTAGCATCAAATTTGCCTAAATTATCTTTACCATTATTCAAAACAAAACATTTACATCCAAAGATTTTCAAGTGAGATACATTTGGTTTTCTACCGTTAAACAGTTCATAGGGAGTTAGCTTAAGAATAGGCCTAATTAGCATTCTGTTCAACACGTAACAAGCAGTACTAACTGCATCAGCCCAAAAGTATTTTGGCACATTTGATTCATTTAAAAGAGTCCTAGCTAGTTCTTCTAATGACCTATTTTTCCTTTCAACAACACCATTTTGTTGGGGAGTTCTTGGAGCAGAGAAATTATGAGCAATTCCATGTTTTTCACAAAACTTTTCAAAAGATTCATTTTCAAACTCACCACCGTGATCACTTCTCAAGGTTTTGATTTTCAATTCCTTTTCATTTTGAACACGTTTTGCAAACGATTTGAATGCTTTAAAAGCTTCATTTTTAAGGGTTAAGAAGAATGTCCAAGTAAATCTAGTGTAATCATCAACAATCACAAGAGCATAGTAGTTTCCACCAAAACTTTTAATTCTAGATGGACCAAACAAGTCCATATGCAGAAGTTCTAAAGGTTTTGATGTTGAAATCATAGTTTTAGATGAGAATGAGGATTTGGTTTGCTTTCCCTATTGACATGCAGAGCAAAGTTTATTTTTCTCAAATTTTAAATTTGGCAAACCAATCACAAGATTTTTTGAAATCAATTTATTCAAATGTTGCATATGTATATGTGCAGCTCTTTTATGCCATAGCCAAGGGTTTTCCTCTTTAGCAACTAAACATGTTATATTATGACTAGATGCATTTTCAATATCAATCAAGTAAATGTTATTATGCCTAACACCTTGCAAAGCAATTTCAGTAGAATCTTTAAAATATACGGTGCATCTATCACGTTCAAAAGTTACCTTGAGACCCTTGTCACATAATTGACTTATGCTTAGGAGATTATGTTTGAGACCTTCAACACATAATACATCCTTTATAGTCAATGTGTTTCCTCCTCCAATGTCTCCATTTCCAATGATTCTACCTTTGTTGTTATCTCCATAAGTCACAAAGCCTTGCTTTTTCTTCTCAAAAGAAATAAACTTTTTCTTGTCACCGGTCATGTGTCTTGAACAACCACTGTCAAGATACCACAATGACTTCTTTGACTTAATAAGTTCCTACAAAACAAATTTGAGCAAGACTTTAGGTCCCCAATCTTATTATGGGTCCTTGGGGTTAGTTTATGCCAACATACATCATTTTACAGTTTTAACCCATGCATATTTACCATTTGGAACACCAAAATGTTTGATGCTGCATTTGTTTGAGGTGTGACCAAGTTTCATGCAGTAAAAACAACAAGCCTTATACACGTTATTTTTCACAAAAGTCCCTTTTTCTACCCAAACTCTACGGGTTCTTATCACTTTAGATTTTTTGTGTAGATGTGTGTTTCCACTTCTTGCATTGCTTTTCTCAAAGTTTGTTTTGGCATATGATTTAGACTTAGTTGCCTTTGCAAGTAAGTGCTCAAGAATGTCAATATCAAATAGATGACTTTTACATGATAGACATTCAATAGGATGTACAATAGTATCAGATTCAGATAATTTAGTTTCCAAATTACTAACTTTGTTTCTTAAAACAACTTCGTCATCTAGAACTTTTTCATATCTCAATTTCAATTCATTATGCTCTTTCTTTAGCTTTTTATGAGCAACATCAAGTTTTTCAGATTCATTTAACAAATCAAGAAATGCCTTTTGTAAGTCAAACTCATTACTTGACTCTAAGCTAGAATCACTTACTTGGCTTCCTGCATCTTCTAGGTCTGCCATTAAGCACAAATTTGCTTCTTCATCTGATTCGCTTGAGCTTGAAGAACTAGAAGCATTCTCTTCCCAAGCTATGTAAGCTTTCTTCTTCTTTGGAAACTTTCTTTCTTTCTTTTCTTCACTTTTCTTATTTTTAGGACAGTCAGTCTTCACATGACCTCTTTCTCCACATCCATAACATTTAATGCTTGAAGAAGATCCATGATTTTCTTTCCTTTCTTCACGGTATTTGTCTTTTCCCTTTGCTTTCATAAATTTTGCAAACTTCTTAATCATAAGACTCATGTTTTCTTCATCATCATCGGAGTCATCATCTTCAATCCTTTTAGAGTTCTTTCCTTTGGAGATCTCGGACTTGAAGGCTAGTGTCTTTCTTTTGCCTTGATCTTCTTCAGCCGTCAATCTTCTGAAGTCAAGTTCATGCTCACGGAGTTTCCCAAACAAGATTGGCATAGACATTTGAGTAAGATTTTGAGACTCAGAGATGGCAGTCACTTTTGGTTGCCAAGACCTGTCCAATGATTTCAAGATTTTTACATTTAATTCATCAGTATCAAAAGTCTTACCCAACCCTGTCAAGTGGTTCACTATGTGAATGAATCGCTTTTGGACATCAGAAATTGTTTCTCCAGGTTGCATTCTGAACATCTCATACTCCTGAATGAGAGTGTTCTTCCTTGCACGTTTCACGTCCTCTGTTCCTTCATGTGTGACTCTGAGAACCTCCCACATTTCTTGTGCTGTCTTACAAACTGAAATTCTATAAAACTCATCAAGTACAACAGCAGATGAAATAATGTTGCGAGCCTTAATATCAAATTGAGCTCTTCTATTTTCCTCTGGAGTCCAGTTAAAGTATGGTTTTTCTACTTCTACACCATCAATAGTTCTTTTTGGAATATAGGGACCATTTAGTACAGCTTCCCAGATGCCTCTGTCAACAGACCCCATAAAAATTTCCATTCTGACTTTCCAGAATGCATAGTTATCACCAGTAAAGAGTGGTGGTCTGTTGATGGAAGCACCCTCGGCATATACTTGAGTTTGATGACCGGCCATTTTCGAAAAGATTTGAAAAAATATCAAAGCAAGCTCTGATACCAATTGTTGGAACAATCGGTACCGTTATAGAATTTTGCACAGCGGAATAACTTATAAAGCGGAAAGCGTGTTCAGTCAAACTCTTAATAAGATGGTCAGTTTTATAAATTTAATTTACTTAGAGACAAATTTCCAAACAGTTGATGTGTATAAAACAGTAAAGAGTATAGAGAGCAAGAAAATTCAACACAGAATTTTTATCCTGGTTCGATTCAAAAGAATCTACGTCCAGTTGTTAATCACTATAAAAAGTGATTAACGTTTTCACTAAAAATAGTTTCACAAGTTTACAATAGAGTGAATGAAACAGAAAACAGATAAAACCTTCCTTCGAACGAACGAACCGGAAGAACAGAAACTTTGCCAACTTGAAGAGAACCGCTCCGACCTTTGACCCACAAAGCGCGAGCTTCTCCTTTTCACAAGACCAGGCAATGTAATGAACAAGCTTTTGGAACTTCCTCAGATCACACTGTATTCTCAAAAGCTTTTTGTTCAACTGTTGTTTTCTAATTTCACCAAAACAAAATATATAGCCAAGTACACTGAATGCCAAAGGTCAACTCCCAACTGCCATGAATAATCGATTATTGTAAGTGATAATCGATTATTCAAGTCCGTTACAGGGTTTTCAAAAAGTGATAATCGATTATATGAAGTGATAATCGATTATTCCTGTATGACTCTGTGATAATCGATTATTGCTATTCTATAATCGATTATTGAAGATAAAAATGCAAGCTTACAAGGTTTACAAGAATTTCCTACTACATTTAATTTCTACAAATTGCTTTTAACTAATTTTAATATCTTCTTCAACTAAACATCTTGTAGCATCATCAAAACAAATTTCTTCAAGATTTACCAATACTCCTTATTGGTAACACATCAAAGTCAAAACTGATTGTTATGTTCAAAATATTGTTTGTGTTGTAAATTTTGAAGAGAATTAAAATATTTGGTCTTTAGCTCAATTGAGTTAAACTGTTTATGCGTTTTGTCTAGGGTTGAGACAAGAAGTGGTTAAAACTCTTAGACCAAAAGTGGTTAAAATACTTGGACCAAAAGTGGTTAAAATACTTGAACTAGAAGTGGTTAGAATACTTGTAAACCAGGAGTGGTTGAACTCGGACTAGTCGTGTTGACTAGGTGAACCAAAAGTGGTAAGAATACTCGTTGTAAACCTGGAGAGGTAAAACTCATGTAATCTTGTTAAAAGATTAATAGTTCTTAAGGGAGAATTGAACGTAGTTTAGGTCGAGTGAACTAGTATAAAATTTGTGCTTTACTACTTTACTCTTTGAAACGTTTTCCATTTACGCATTCTACAAAAATCATTGTATAAACATCTCATACAAATTATATCTTTTATAAATCATTAAAGGCTGCTTTGCGAAAGGTTTTCAAAAACACTATTCACCCCACTCTAGTATTTTTCTATAATTTCATTAACAAGATTTTTTGACTCCATTATTGTAGTGACCTTTGGTTGCCAATACCTGTTCAAGGATTTCAAAATTTTTATATTAAGTTTGTCAATATAAAAAAATTTACCTAACTTAGAGAGATGATTTACAATGTGGGTGAATCGCTTATGCAATTTGTAGATGGTTTTTGGAACATCTCATATTCTTCAATTAATGAGTTCTTCCTAGCACACTTCACATCATTTGTTCCTTCATGGGTTACCCTTAAAATTTATAACATTTCCTAAGCACTCGAATGGACAATATATACTATAAAACTCATCAAGGGTTAAGACAGATGAAATTATATTTCTAACCTTAACATCATATTGAGTCCTTCTATTTTTATTTGTAATCTAGTGTGAAACAAAATGACCATTTATAATAGCATCCAAATGCCTCTATCAACAGTTACTAAAAATATTTGTATTCTTACTTTTTAGAAATGATAATTTTCCACAACAAACAAATGAGGTCTGTTAATTGAAGCCCCTCAACAAATATTTGATTTTGTGCAAATATTTTCAAAAAATTTAAATGACTATTAAAGCAAACTCTGATACCAATTGTTAGAATCATACTATGGAATAATTGCGTTTAGAAAAAATCAAGAGAGGGTAAATTAGTTTCTAAAATAAAACTGTGTTTTTTATTTTTATTTTTTCCTTTTAATAAACTGAATTTACAACTAAAATTGATTCCTTTTAAATAATAACAAGAAAAATAAAAAGCACAGGAAAGAGAGATTTGCTCAAATAAATTTATATTAGTTTGGATCAAAAGGAACCTACGTCTAGTTGTTAATGTTAATGTCTCTATAGTGGGACTACTCATTCACTAAAATAAACCATAACTTATAATCACGGAGATGAGATTTTAAGTTTAGAAAACACCTCTCTTAAAGACACAACAAAATAAACCATAACTTGTAATCACGGAGATGAGATTTTAAGTTTACGAAACATTTCTCTTAAAGATACAAGAGATAAACAACATCTCCCTTGAATCACACATGAAACACCTCCTTTGAGTCCCGCAAAAAGATGAAGACACCTTTCTTGAATTACACAATAAATAAAGAACCATTTTCCTCAAATTTACACAAAATGAACACCTCCTTTGAATCACACAGAAAATAACAACTTCTCCTAATAATAACAACAACACCAATCATACAAGAACTCACTTGGTAAAATTTATCACTTTGTCATACTAGATTTTTCAAAGCCTTTCCAATTAATTATTATTAAAGGCCTTTATGAAAAATAAAATTTTCTCTAGATGCCCCTGTTTGAGTTGTGTCTTTTTACTTTAACCTACTAATTTAAATAAAATATACAAATTACTTAAAATAATTTAATTGTACTTCTTTTGATTTATCTTTATACTATATTAACGTAAATATATTAATAATCGGTATATTTTTGTCTATGTATGTTTTATCTTAAATTAATATTTTCTCAAATATTTTATATTTATATGGAAAAGTTTTAAGAAATTTTAAATATGTAATTAAGTTACTTGTTTATTTTATGAAAAATATTTTCTTTCGTATTTAAAATTTAATTTAATTTCACAAATTTTAAAATTTTTATTATATTATCTTGTAAACAAATTAAAAAAAGATAAATTTTACTATATTAAAGTATAAAAAAGTGATTGTTATTTGTTAAATATAAAAGAACAGTAGATGTTTAAACGGGTGTAAATACATTTCACTGAAAATATGAAAGACATGCTTATTTTAAAATTAGAAAAGAAAATGACAGTGAGATTGGGCTGCCCAAGTAGGTGTAATGTTTTCCAATTTTTTTTCATAAAAAATATAAATTTATTGTAGAGGTATTTAAGCCGAAACAAAATATACCGTTAAAAATACAACATTGATTTGTGAAAACACATAAGGCCTCACCCACAAGCTGACGCGCAGCAGAGAAGAGCACATACAGTACTGTCTCACATCCAGAAGACTCTTCCTCCTCCGTCAGTAAGCACCATTTCTCTTGCCATATACTTGTGTTGATTTTCCCCTCTGTTACCAAATATGAAAATAATAATCTTAGTCTTAATTTATCATTAATGCATAATATTATTATTATTATTATTATTATTATAAATACCAGAGTGTATATTCAGCTTCCAGATTCAGACTTTCATTTCTGCAGTCATTCGTTCACTGCTAAACAGTTCTCCAATTAATCATAGTATCCGATTCGCCTTTTCTAATAACCTGCTACCATGGCGGCCGTCGGAGCCTGTCCCTTTCCTACTGTGCTCTTCAGCCCTCTGTCAGTTGGAAAACTGAACTCCAACCAGATCTCGATTGTGACTCCCCGCCTCGCCGTGTCAGCAGACCAGATTCTAGTATCTACAGGGGAAAGCCTCAGTGCGGTGGAGAAAAAGAAAGAGAAGAAAGTTCTAGAAGAGAAGGAGAAGCGACGGATAAACGGTTGGAACGAATATTTGGAACAATCGAAGGAATTGATCAAACCAGACGGTGGACCGCCGCGGTGGTTTTCGCCGTTGGAGTGCGCTTCCCATTTGGACAATTCTCCTCTTCTGCTCTTTTTGCCAGGTCAGTACTTTTCTCTCTCTTAAATATTTTACTATTTTCCTTTTTAGTATTTTTTTCTCTTGCATTTGAATTGTTTTTACTTGCCTGTTTGGTTTAATTAGATGTGTTTTGCTTTTTGCCCCCTCACCTTTTAGTTGCGCCCCACTTTTGCTTTGCAAGTTTGCTTTTTTAAATGGCACATTTGTCACACAATCGCACATTTTGTCACGCATGTGTGATACCATCACCGTGTTTCTATCTATGTGATTTTATAATTTAGGAAAATGTAATTGGTAGAAATATTATTTGTTGCAGAATATTATTTCTTACATATGTTATATCCAAGCAATGCACGGCCGGGATTTTAAAATTAATAAAATTTATTTAATTCATGAAAATGTTATATTACATCAATTAAAATAAAATAAAATAAATGCTACAAGATAAAACATATTTTTTCGTGGAAATATAAATTATCTATTCTTTTAACACTGGAATAAACTCTGTCCAGTTAGAAAAAGACAATTTTGTGTGAATAAATATATTACTATTCTTCCATATAATTTTTTAACAAGCTAAGAATAACATTATGTTTTTTGTTTTTATTGAATTGAAATCGGATCATTAATTAACAGATGAAACAGTTCGAATTGGATTGAATGTCTGTTGATCCCTGATCTATTATTAACAACATTATATTGATATTTTTCAATTTTTTATAAGTTTTTTATTATAATTATTTATTATTTTTAATTATATAGATTTATAATTTCATCGTTTTAAATATTAAAATGTTATATTGAATGATTTAAAATTTTAATTTACTTTTTCTAAATTATATATTTTATATTTTAATTTTTAACTGTTATTTATAATAATATTTAAGTAATTAGATGAATGTTTTATTTTTTTATTGTAAAAAACTAAATTGAGTCAATTTATTTTTATTGTATTATAACAAATATATAAACTAAATTATAAAAAAAATCAATTTACTAATCTATCAATTATATATCAACTTGTAGAACGTGCTGATTCAGGTATAAAAATTTTGTTTTACTAAATTTTTAGCTCAACCTGTGTGCAATTAGTACAAGGATCAGGTTATAAAATTTTTATTTTACTAAATTTTTAGGTCAACCTGTGCACAATTTATATAAGCAGGATAGTTTTCATAAAAATGTATTTAAGTTGACATAGATGATTGGGTATGTATATCTCATATACATTTTTTGAACACAGAGGAAAAGGAGGATGCTCTGACAGAAAATATAATGATTAATTATGACAGTTTACTTTTTATATTTTGTAAAGATAATTGCTCACTTTAAAAATTTGAATAAAAATTATATATTTCAAAAGAAAAGGTAAAAAAATTAAAAAATATTAATTTTCTTTAAAAATATTGTGTCACTAGTATGTCACCTTCGGAAAACACGACACAGATAGCACCTCCTATTACTTTTCTAGATTTTCCTTTTACGGAACTGTCCTATAACACTTCTGGTAACACCATTCCTAAAGCATATTTATGGACTCTGAATTTTGGTAACCTCAACTTTACCATTTCAAAACACCACCACGGCCCACGAGCTCCAGTATCTGTTCCCGACCTCAGTGGCTTCCAAACACCATCACAAGTTTCACCACCCTAACTGGAATAATTCCCTTCCAAGTTTCAGTTACTGGAACAACACAATCTTTCATGGAAGACAATGTTTTAAATAAAAATTAAAGGGGTAAAACTGGAATTACACAAAAAAATTTTATAGACAGTGTAATGACCTCCTTGCAATTTGTGATAAGGTTTTACTTTTCTGACTAGCTGCTACTATTCCACTGGTTCATATTAAATAAAGGTAACATGATCTGATCAAGACTTCGAAGGACTGGACAAAAATAAATATAGCCTCGAAAGGTGTACATGAAGGGATGTAAGACTAAATCACATGTTCACTCTTCCTGAATTAAGTTAAAGGCTAATTAACTCCTTTTGATTAATTTTATGATGATTGAAAAACTTTACTACTTAGTAGGTTGAGTTATTGCATTTTAAAATACAAAAGATTTATATATTTTACAAAATTTTAAATTAGAAATGATAATTTCAAATGTCAAATGTACTATAAATAATTTTTATAATAAATAAATACCCAAAAAATTAAAGATTACATGAGAGAACACTATATAATTTAAATTAAAAGAACATATCAACCCCTGTGACAGTATAGGTGGAGCTCATTTATATTTGAAAAAGTATAAAATCCTGTTTAATTTTAAAATCGTGTTTTAAAATTCAACTTAAGAATTTTTTAAATTTATTTAAATGTTTTGAAAAATTGTCTTCAAGGTACAAATACATTACTCTTTAGCTCTTTTTATCTTACTAAAAATGACCAAGTTAAGGCCTAAATTTCATGAGGTGGACCTAAGTAAGTGACGGACTCCTTGACATTAGGATGAAAGAAAATAAAATATGATGAAAAATACTTGTGAAGATGCAACATGTGATCTGGTTTCTTTATTTATTTCTGATTTGGTGTAAACTGCTTCTCTTGCTGCTTTTATCTCTACCTAATTGCAAATCATGTAGTCTTTTTGTATGCTCCAATAGTTTATTTTGACTATTTCTTTTTAATTGAAAGTCTTGTGGTCAACGAAATTAAAATTTACTGCTGTAACATGATTTCTTTCAGTTATACTGTTTACAACTTTTCTTTTCAAATAGCAAGGGAGGATTAACCTTGACATTTGAAATGTAGTTTACACTTCTCATTTATCTTAATTATATAAATTGTTTTAACCTTAAATTATTCATATTTCTTTCACTTTGTTCTCTAACAAAAGAAAAAAAAAGAGAATTGAATTTGCATAGTATAAAAAGTTTGGATTAGCTCTTGTAATAAAAATATAAGGGTGTAATTTTTCTATATTTTTATAAAATTACTGTTAATAATTTATGAACATAATTTGCAGCTATTTAGTAAGTTTTAGTTGTTTCTGGAAAATTGTCATCGAACTATCTATTTTATATTTAAAAATATTACTAAAATCACAGACATTCTTTATATTCAACTTCTAATATACAACTTTAAAAAATTAGTTTATTTTTTTGTAGTATGTAACTTATTTTCAATTTTCAATCTATGCTTCTACATCTAATTGAGATCTTATTTTCCTTGATCTTTTGTTCTAGTCCTTCTCTCATGGTTTCTTTTATTTTCACTTCAAGTCTTTGTGGGTGTAATACTGTGTTAGAATTTATGTCATCCATAGTAGAGATTATGATAGTAAGCTATTAAGCTCTCAAACACCATTTTGAATCATTCCAATAAAGTTTATTGGACCTATCAAGTTCTCCGTGCATGCATGTGTTACAAAAGCTAATGCTTAATATTATAAGTTATTTAGTGATTGCACTATGCTTCAAAAGAAATAATGTGTTTTATGTTTTAATTTTTATCTATCAAACATCTAATAATTTATAGTTATAGTTCTTATTTTTCGGATTTAGAAGTGTCATGATATTTTTTTTACAGAATTATTTGATATATTTTATTATTTAATATATATATATATATATATATATATATATATATATATATATATATATATATATATATATATATATATAATGAGATATACTATTATGCACACTTTATGTCTATATTTTTAAATTATAATGTCCATGCGTTCATGTCATGATTTCATACAAGGTTACTCATAAACTTGTGTAAAGCATTCCAATTTTTTCAGGGATTGATGGGGTGGGACTTGGACTTATTTCACATCATCAGAAGCTGGGAAGGTTTGTGTTCATTTAATGTTAAGGCCTAATTGCACACACCAAATTGTTATTTTAGGAATGCACTTTTTAAGTGATAAGATGAATTTGAAGGAAAAGGTTATTAATTGATATGTGAGAAATACTCTTTTCGTTTCTTTTTCTTCAACGAAGGATTTTTGATATATGGTGCTTGCATATTCCGGTCGCGGATCGAACATCATTTACAGGTACACTTTTTTCCTCTGTACCTCATTATACTATTCCGTGCTCAAATTGAACTCTCTGGCTCTAACCATAAGTTTTTTCTGCTGTTTCTGTCTTACTTTCGGAAGATGCTTGAGAGTATGTTGGTTGTGTTGAAAATATGTTTCTTCTTACGTTTTTAGAAATAATGATGTATTATAATTTATGTTATGTATACTTCCCTCTTGCAGACATTGTGAAAATAGTCGAGAGAACAGTTAAGTCAGAATATCAACAGTCACCTAACAGACCCATATATCTTGTTGGAGAATCTTTAGGAGCATGCGTTGCGCTGGCTGTTGCAGCTCTTAATCCTGATATTGATCTTGTACTAATTTTGGCAAACCCAGGTAGCTTTAATTAACGTAGATAAGGTTTATTCTCTTGGATTTTATTTTTCAGCACCATAAACATGAGTTCAAGAAAGATTTTAACTTTAGAGAATCTCTAGTAGCCGCTATGAACTACTAATTCAAAGTTGTATAAGTACTAAAGATGGACAAAACTTGATCTCACCTTCCCCACCCAATTTGGCAGCTACTTCATTCAGCAGGTCAAACTTGCAACTTCTAACACCATTATTGGAAGCTTTACCTGATCCACTCTCCCCTGGCCTGCCTAACATTCTCAGAACGATGGCAGGTTTGTCTATCTTGTTATGAAGGCTGTGCTTTTTTTCTTTCTTTATGCACTATTTTTCAATGATTAATGTCTTGAAATACTTGCGTCGTTCCGCAACCCAACAAAATCTGTGTATCCTTATTTTAAGAAAATAAATCTTATTTTGTGCAGCTTCTAAGAAAACTTTTGAGAAATACGCTATTTTTTTCCCTCTGATAAAAGCTACCCTAAACATGGACTACATGTAAGACAATGCACTATATATAAGATAATAAATGCTATAAGAAAAAGAAACTACTCTTGAAACAAAACCTGATGCTGGGAACCTATGAAAGATTCCATTTGTAGGTTGTTTATATTATCAGGCAGTTATCTAAGTCTCAGCAGTGAGTAATTTTTGCTTAGTCAGTTATAGGTCTCTGCTTTCTTCAATGGTTCAAATCGTAAACATAATTCCATTCAATGTTTTTATCCTCGAATTTTTCAATGAGAAATATCCATGCGTTTCGTGTCATATACGTATAATTTCGTATTCTTTCCATGTATCTTTTGTAGCATATGTGCTCCCTTGTTTTATGTCCGACTCGGTGGATCTATTACATTTTCGTCTTTGACCATATAAATGTTTCAAGTCTTTGAATCTTTGTCATTTCCCCCCTTCTACCCCTTTCATGATTTGATATTTAATTGGTGCCTAGTAAAACGGGATTTTCTCATTTTTGTTGCTTATGCTTATATTCCCTGAATTTTCCTGAATCATAGTTCATTAGATAATTAAAATATTAAATCATCAGGTACTTGCATCAATTTCATAAGGTAAGTTTTCTAGTTATTGATCCTTACATACTGAAAATATCTATTATAATTCATGGATCAAGGATATACTACCTTTCTTTTACCAAAGAAAGTGATGCCATTTTCCATTTATGTCATCAACATTTCTGGTAACATTAGGTGAATCTCTGAGGAGGATGTTGGATAATGTGGTCCAAGGGCTTCCTCTACAAAATACGACTAAAGAGCTAGTGAAGGATTTAACCACTTTCTCATTATCTTTGCCTGTAAGGTTCATTTGGTTTCGTTCAAAAATAGAGTTTTATTTTTGGTGCTTTTTGTTTATGCTTTGAATAAGTAAGCACTATGAGAAAAAAAGGACAAATTGGCAATGCATGAGGCATATTCTAGAAGAAATATGAAATGAAAATTGGATAGCTTATTTTGTTTCTTTCTTGCAAAAAAACTTCTTAAAAGTGGAATATGCTGGACTTTTGAAGGGCGTGGATTGACATGACTGAATTTTCTTTACTTTAGCTTCTTGCCGTTAAGGTTGGTTTTTGAGCTTTCTCATCATTTACCTTTAATATTGAAAATCTTTTATTGATTAATTCTCAGGTTCTTGCTGTCATATTACCAAAAGAAACACTTGAGTGGAAACTACAGATGCTTAAGTCAGCTTCTGCTTACGCCCAATCACGCCTTTATGCTATCAAGGCTCAGACTTTGATTCTTTGCAGGTTCATTCTCTTTGCCATTGTGCATACTTTGACTGTGAAAACATGGACTAATAAGTGTTTCATTAATTTGGTTAAAAAAAGTGTTTCATTAACTTTTCAAATCCCACTGGAGGTGAATTACATCACACAGTTAGACTCAATGTAGGGAATCTGTAAAGGGAAGAATCTCATAATCTATAAACCAGATCCTGATCAGTTGCTATGGGTAAACTTAGAGAACAAATGAAAGATAAAAGCTTAAATGGTCAAAATAAATGTTTTTATCTGAAAACAAAATTAAATTATTATGAACATTAAATTATCATGAACCTAGTGGGATTTCCCATTACTAATAGCAATTCTTTCTATCTAATTTGTGTTCTTGTTGAATTGAATAATGAATTTCCTGAGCGGATGGTAACTGTATGAAGTGAATTGAATTTTAATAATTAATCTCACTGAATTTCCTGACTGAATTGAATAATTAATCTCACTGAATATCTGATGCACCTAGCATATTTTCAAGTGTATGAAGTGAAACTTACTTTGTGACTTGCCCTTCTAGTGGAAATGATCAGTTACTACCTAGTCATCAGGAAGGGGAAAGATTACTCAATTTACTGCCTAAATCTAAATGCGAGCTTCGTAAATTTGATGACAGTGGCCATTTCCTATTCCTGGTATGGATTTCTCCGTTTATACATTTCTTCAAGCCTGTGTGCTTGTCTTTGCATTCAGGCATGCATCAGGATTCTTTACATCTGGTGGGAGAAAAACGATATTAAACCCTAATATTTAACTGTGTCCACCACTGCTATCAGGAAGGTAGCGTTGACCTGGTAACGATAATCAAGGGCACTTCATACTACCGCCGTGGCAAGCATCATGACTATGCATCAGATTTTATACCGCCAACACCTGATGAAGCCAGAAAAATAATAGAATCGAACAGGTAAAAACAAGAGGATTAATTTGAGCATACAAACCATCAATTAAGAACCACAAGAGACTTGGTAGTATATATTGTAAAGATAGTAGATTGAAAGGAGAGATCAGCCGTGATCCGTTGCTAGATAAGTAGATATCAATAACTATATATGTGTATCTATCTGGCAATTTAGCTTTTCTCGGTTTGATTGTCTGATTGTAGTGTAACCAAACTAGTTATAACCTTGACACGTTTCACTTTTAATGTTTCCAGTTTGTTTAACCTTGTCGCAAGTGCTGTAATGCTCTCAACCTTGGAGGACGGGACGATTGTAAAAGGCCTTGCTGGAATTCCCTTAGAGGGGCCTGTTTTGTTTGTTGGGTACCACATGCTCCTCGGATTAGAAAAAATTCCCCTGGTTTCTCGAATTTTTTTGGAAAGAAATATACTTATACGTGGGATAGCTCATCCCATGATGTTTATGAGATCTAATACTGGAAAAATGCCAGAGATATCTTCTTATGACAACTTCAGAATTATGGGTGCTGTCCCTGTAGCACCAGCTAACTTCTTCAAGCTTTTTTCTTCTAAAGCCCATATGCTATTATATCCTGGAGGGATGCGCGAGGCGCTTCATAGGAAGGTAAAGCCTTTTATCTTTCACATGGAACTAGGATTTACTCGTTTGACTACTTCTAAGGTCTTTAACTTGTTTATACCATTTGGGACATGAATGCAAAATGCTAGGCCATATATTTTTAAAGGTGCATATGAAACTTGCACGAATTATCAGATGTCACTATATTCATTTAAGTAAAAAAAGAGAAAAGGGAAATTGAATGAAGTCTAGTGGATTGTTGACATGCTGGAAAAGTATTTGTGTTCCATATACGCCAGGTTATTTCCACGTAAGCAAAAACACATACTTCCAAGTCTTACTTTCCCTATATCATCATAAAATTACTCCACTAGTTTTACTGTGAGGTGATATATAGTACTCTTCTAAGAGTTTTTATTCAAATGCTTGGCATTCATTTTCCCAATGTTGTATGACAAGTGCGTTGTTCTGAGGTTGAACAGTGATGAAGTATAAGAAGTTGGGCTATCTTTCAAGGTTCAAACAAATAAGGCATTAAAAATGAAAGGATATGCGAATTTTATCATTCTCATGTCTGTTCCCATTTGGAAACAATTTTATGTGAGAAATAATCTCTTTTTCAAGAGGCCTGCCAGGAAGCTGCTAAAGGGGTGAAAATGTGATATATTTTGGTTTGGATATATTTGTTAGGAATCTAAGTGTGAATATAAGTCTCATTTATATATATATATATATATATATATATAAAAGGAAGATGGCCCATAAATTTATTGTTTTAATGTTTTAGGTTAAAAATAGTATCAATTCTTTATATAATAAGCTCATGTCTCATTGTTATTGTCTCTTTTTGGTAAGTCCACTTCAAAGGACCCATCAATATATATATATATATATATATATATATATATATAAAAGGAAGATGACCCATAAACTTATTGTCTTAAGGTTTTAGGTTAAAAGTAGTATCAATTCTTTATATAGTAAGCTCCTGTCTCCTTGTTATTGTCTCTTTTTGGTGAAGTCCACTTCAAAGGACCCATCAATATTTTAGGCTCGCTTTATCTGTGTTAATGCTTAGAAATATACCGACTTGTTTAAAGTCTCCAGCATTGTAATAATTCTCAGGGTGAAGAATACAAGTTATTCTGGCCTGAACAATCTGAGTTTGTCAGGATGGCGGCAAGATTTGGAGCCAAAATTGTACCATTTGGAGCAGTTGGAGAAGATGACCTTGGCCAAGTAAGTGTTGGTCTTTTTCTGAACCAATCCTTTTCCTTTACGAAGTGCTTAAAACTGCTTGCATCAGTGAAATCGTGATCTACTGTTTTTCAGGAAAACAAAATTCTACTGAACTTCTCATATCTACAAACTTCTCTCTGTAAAATTTAGGATTTAATCTTGGTTCACTCTGAGTGAAATGTGTTCTTTTCACTGTCATCCAAGTCTTACCATATCGCTAATGAATTTTAAGTTTGCAAGTAGTTATTAGCATATACATCTCATGTTAATACCACTTCGCTAAAGGTTAGCTACGGACTAAAGTAACATAACACTATTATTCTTATGCATGAATGTGGATATGCCTTGGACCTGGAATTACCATAACACATCATGTCACATTGGCCTTTACAGGTAGTATTTGATTATGATGACTTGGTGAAGATTCCGTACTTTAGGACTGAAATAGAAAGTCTCACAAGTGAGGTTACGCAATTGAGGTATCTTGTTTGTTGTGTGTTTTACCATGTTAAACACTGATACATACATCCTCGTTGTCCTTTCCATCTGCTGTATATGTATACACATACGTCATTATATTAATATATCCCTTACAAATTGGAAATCTAGGGGTGATGTTGGTGGTGAGGTGGCAAATCAGCAAGTGCATATGCCGTTGATTTTGCCTAAAGTTCCAGGGCGGTTCTACTATTATTTTGGAAAACCATTTGAAACGAAAGGTAGGCCTAGTTCATATTTACATCTCGGAATGTCCATGACATGCTTTTTACCTTCTTTAATTAATGAGATATTATTTGACAGGGAGGAAACAAGAACTCAGAGATAAGGAGAAAGCTCATGAGTTTTATTTACAAGTGAAATCCGAGGTAGAGAGATGTATTGCTTATTTGAAGTTGAAAAGAGAAAGCGATCCCTATAGAAGTATAGGACCTCGGCTGTTATACCAAGTTACTCATGGTTTTGAATCTGAAGTTCCAACATTTGAAATTTGATTGTCCTGCACCCATAAAAAGGTAATTTTATAATTGGTTTAGACAGGGCATTGCATTCCTTGGGTTGGAAGCAAACTTTGGATACTGCCAGTAGTTTCAGTAATTGTTTACTGGCCATAAGGCACAATTCTCGGAGAAACATTGTAGTAGTACATTTTTTTCAAAGTTTAAATCAATAAGTGATAATTGCTAATAGCTAGTGATTGGGAAAGGATAACAACTAGTCAAGTTTTATTTAAAAGGCATTTTTCTTTTGTTTGTGTTGGCTACTGGCAATTGGGTTGAACAACAAAAAGCTCAACAGTCTTCATGGAAGTATGGACAAAAAGTGAGCAACGAAGAGTAAACAAAACTGGATGGAGCTCAGGTTCAAGAAGTCTTCAAGCCGATTTGCAACAGTTTCTTTCCTGAATCTCCATGACTTTCTTCCTGCAACCCCATAAGATTTATTTTCCATTGTCTCTGAATTGTAGAATTTGAAAATCATTTCTTATTAGAAAAATAGTTTTTAAGTATACAATTCAAAAGTCAAAAGTAACTTCTGGATCCAGAAGACCAAAGAATTTTTTTTTCTCAAAAGCTTGATTTTTAATTACATAATCTGAATGTCATTTGGCTTTTTGGATTCCACTATTTGAAATTCATTTTTCATTTCTAGATTGTGCAATCCAAATTTTTTTAAAGAGAAAAAAATTGACTTTCAGATTGTATAATGAACAAAGGGCAAAATGGACAAAAATTTATGGGTTGTAGGAAGAAAGATATGGTTGCATGTTTTCCACTTACACTTTTCCTTCCCATAATTTTTACTTATATCCTACTATATTTTTAAAAAACCATTTGAGCTTTTGTCAAAGTAACTTAGATTATCTATTCTAGAAACCTTTCAATTGTGTTTGTATGGATGAAGTTAGTAATGGGAGTAAGAAGAAAAAGGTCTCCTCTCGGTCTTGGTTGTGAGGAGAATTATGGGCCATTGGTTTGTAACAATTGACTTTCTTCTTACACCTCAAACTTTATATATATATAATATTAGAAAGGTAATGTAACGAATTTTAAAATTTTATTAATAAATCCAATAAATTTAGAAACTTATCGAATTTTAAAATCTAATTTAGAAAATTCATCGAATTTTGAATTTTGATTTAGTCATTGAATTTAAATTTGATTAATTTATCTTTTGAATTTTGAAATTTAATTACACGTTCTTTTGGATTTCAAAATTTAAGTTGAATTTGTTTTTAAATTTGTCTTGGTTGTTTTGTTTTATGAATTTCTTGATTTTAATTAGAAGTATTGGCCACATTTTTGACATGGAGAGATCACTAAAGACTTGTGGCACAATTGAAAAAAAATCTAATAACTAAAGTTTTCACTATAGTGAATGTCTTTAAACTCATTTATTTTCTTACTTTGATCAATAAATGTTATATTTATGAAGCAAGTGAAAGAAAGTAGACATAAGGGGGAAATGACCACTAAAGCAATAAAAGTGATACATAAGGGCGAAAGGATCACTAAAGCAATAAAAGTGATATTAAGGGCACTTTAAGAAGTTGTATCATAACCTATAAACTTTCTTATAAGTGGAATATTCATTCACAACTCTGATTTATTAAAGTGTTTTTGATGTGGAAGGTCACATAATGATTGTACATAATAACAATGTGGAAGGTCACATATAAAGAATGATTATACATAATAACTTAGGTGTTTTTGTTGATGAAAGCTAGGGTTCTCAATTAATTTTTGTTGATCCAAGTTGTAGAAGACCATCAGCGCCTAAATCAAGCCTATCTTAAAAGGAAACAATGAAGTGAAATTGAAGATTCAAAGAAAGGTGTTTAATATTAATTGACCACATAATAGTCATTTAAAACTTTATGAAAACTTTTGTTTAATATTGATTAACAATGGAATTCAAGAACATGTTGTTACTAAACACACACGTTTTACTCGATTGAAATAACCAAATAATTGATTAAAATTATGATTGATTACTTAATTATTTTCGTGAAGCAAGTTGTGTAAAACATTATCAATTTATTTTATCAAAGATTGATCAAGATTATAGATTAATTGATTATTCATTCAATAACATTTAAGTTTGTCACGTGATTCACCTTATTAAATTTCTTAATACAAAGATGAAGAAATTACAAATTGATAAAAACTAGAATAACACTGCAAAAGAAATTTTATACTTTTTCACTCATAAGAGCTACATCTAGTTTAGCCAAACCAGCTTGAGCTTGGCTAACAACCATATCAAGAAATTACAAAAGTTCTTTACATACAAATTTTGGAAAAACCTATAAGAAGAAACATACCTAACAACAAGACACACTTTTGCAGACAACGAATCACACCAAATACACGAAACAACACACAAAACACATGATTAACAAAGCCTGGAGGATTAACTCTCCCTAGCTAATTAATAGATCTTTATCTAAGATCAAGATGGAGACAATCATAGCTCCACAACTCCTTGAACCAGTACACATTAATTCAACACCTCAGACTTTCTCTTGAAAAGTGTTTGATTATTTTGTAAAAAGCTTTTACAGAATAGGATTTACTTTTCAAATAGAAAAAAAGTTTTAAATATATATCCTATGCTAACTGACGTATTATGTCGATTAAAAATAACAATCAATTGGTTGATTTCACTTAACATAGTGAAATAAACTAATTTATTAGTTATTTTAGCTAATTTGATACGTTAATCACATATCTATGTATATAAGACATTTAACCTGCGAAACACTCTTTTTAACATATTAAATAACTTCTAGCACAAGCTACAAAAGCTAAACTAAGAAAGGACATGATTATAAACATCATCAAATTCTTCAAGCTTCATTGATTCCCTTAGACTACTAGAATAATGTTAGAAAAATAATGAATTGAAGAAGATGTTTTGATGATGCCCAAATCAAGTTACAAGCATTCAAATGAAAGAAGATTAATTGAAGACTTGTATTGTATTGAAAAACTTTTGTAATAAGTGTAAAAATATAATACATGACTTAAGTATTTAGTAGTTTTTTATTCCATGTATCATTCAT
Source organism: Vigna umbellata (assembly GCF_029865625.1). Classification (NCBI taxonomy): domain Eukaryota; kingdom Viridiplantae; phylum Streptophyta; class Magnoliopsida; order Fabales; family Fabaceae; genus Vigna; species Vigna umbellata. The sequence goes on along the minus strand of NC_142169.1, from coordinate 14,938,214 downwards.
GTGTGAAATTGTAAAAAGAGTAAAAATGTACTGGAATAATCGATTATAACTAATTCTAATCGATCAGTGTTAATCGATTAACACAAGAAATAATTGATTATTACAACAAGGTCTGAAAACTCAAAATGACTTTGGAATGAGGCTTAAATGCTTACTTCGTCCCCATGTTAAGAGGTGAATTTCTATTTAGTACCCGGTTTTAAAAATAAAACATTGGGTCCCTATGTTATGAAAAGTGTATAAATAAGGTCCTATCCGTTAAGTTTACAGTAACGGTGTTAACTCCATGCTGATGTGGCATACTTTTTCTCTTCTCTCCTCTGTAGTCCAGCTTTTTGTCTCTCCAATTCAGCTTTTTCTCTCTCTTCCATATTAATGGTTTCCAATTTCTTTTTCTCTCTCTTTAGAGCAATTAATTCCTACCAATTGGTTTCCTTCCACCCTAAGTCTAGCAATACTAGAGCAATTCTTTAAGCTTCTCGGCACTGGACTCGTGAAACGATTGCCATAAACATTGAAGAACTGTAGCGAACCAGCAGAGCAAATTTGAGGAGGTAAATGGCCCGTGAAATCATTCTCAGCTAGTAACAAGGATTTCCAGTTGGTAATGTCATTCAAGCCTAGTGGAATGTTGCCTTAAGTTTGTTACTGGATCCTATTTCCATTCTAGCAATAGTGAATCTTATGTCCTTAGTTTCTACACATCTAGATTTGAAATGCATGCAAGAGAGTGGTGGGATGAAAGACAATATCATGTTAGAATAGGTAGAAAGTCTCCCATTCGTGATTGGTATGAATTAAAATCTTGCATGAGAAAAAAGTTTGTGCCTTCAACTATTTAGAGAAACCTACAATTACTGAGAGATTACATTGAAGATGGAAAAACATTTCTTGAAAGTTTAAATGACAATGATTTCCTTATTAGAGAACTAGAATTTGAAATTAGCCTTAAGGAGCTAAAAGCTAAGAAGATAGAGTTGAAGGTTAAGAGACTACAAAAAGAGGTTGAGGAAAAGAGAAGAGGAAGAAAGAAAGGAAGAAGAGAGACGAAAAAGAGAGAGAGAAGAAGAAGAGAGAAAGGAAGAAGAGAGACGAAAAAGAGAGAGAGAGAAGAAGAAGAGAGAAAGGAAGAAGAAAGACGAAAAAGAGAGAGAAGAAGAAGAGAAAAAGAAAGAAGAGAGACTAGAAAGCGAGAGAATAGAAGGGGAAAAACGAAGAGAAGAAGAAAAGAAAAAAGAAGAGAAGAAGAAAAGAAAAAAGAAGAAAGAAGAGAAAAATAAAGAGAAGGAGCAATTGCTACTGAAGGAAACTCCTACTCTTACAATAACCATGGAACCTAAAAGGGAAGGTTTCTCATTCTTTACTTCTTTTCCAGTCATTGTGCACTTTTCAACTATTACTTTTTCTTTTAAATCAATTGTCATTCCATATTCTGTGCAATCATTTTCAAAACATGGTCATTCAAATTTTGAGTTAATGTTATCCTTGTGGAAACAATTAACTCAAGATAAAAATCAAATAACTTGTGAATATGGACTTCTCCATTTTTCCAAGACTACTTCTAATAAAAATTTTGTTCAAAGGCCTTCATTTTTTCTTCTTATCTTTGCATACATCCTTTTAATCATCCTAATTTTTGCTATCTTTTGTAGATATATTTTTTATCCAGGTGGAAAACAAAAAAAACCAAAGTTGTGCTTCTTTCTTTCTTCCCGATTTGAGGACAAATCGTTTCTAAAGAGGGAGGGAATGATGACAACTCCTTTAGGACTTTCCATCCAAAGAAGCAACAACTTAAACTAAGACTAAAGAAAGGGAAGTAGAATAAGGATTTCTAAAGTTCTTTCCTTATCTAAGTCTTAGATGGATTTACTTTGCTAAATAATATTTGCATTGTTTTGTAGGCCTTAAATAAAGATTGAAGACCATGAAAAACCAACCAAAGAAGCTTGGAGAGCCAAAGGAAGCAAAGGAATCAAAGAAGGGATGAAAAAGGGTGTTTTCCGGATTGAAGCTAATAGCTTCCCGATTGGAAATGCATGTAAATTTAGCTTCTGGATTGGAAATCGCGCCCAGCCATCTGCTACTCGCGCCCAGCCAAAACGCACCAGAATTCAGCATTTTAAACACGTTTTTAATGTGTTTTCTGTGAGACTTGCAGCCCAAGCTCTGAAGCGTCTCAAGCACACTTCCTTTGTATATTGTAGAAGTTTGTAAAGCAAGATTTAGAGCTCTCTCTTCACCTATAAAAGAGAGATGCATCTCCTTTGTAAAATCAACTTTGAAATGATAAAGACATGCTGTTGAGTTTACTCTAGGCTTATCTTCAGAGTTCAACCTATCTTGTGCTTATTTAACACTCCTTCCTCTAGCTTCCTTCCCCTTAAAGGCCTTATGAGCTGGAGAAACCTTACACACTTACCAAACCTCCACTGAACCATTTCACAAACACTTGGCGTGCACCAGAAACATCCTTCATTTCTCCATTCCGCTGCGTCCATTCTAAATCGTGGAGCACTCTCACTTGAAGTGTGGAGCCGCTTCCATCATTGAGTCTATAAATAGACTCTCATTTCTCATTCTTGGACACACAAAACACTAAACATATTGTGAACTCTTTGAATCACTTGAGAAAGCTAGAGATCTTACAAAACTCTCTAAAGGCTTGAGAAACTTGATGCAGAGCGATCGAGTGTTGCTGCTGTTGCTGAGGAAAAGTCAGTCATCCTTTGTGTGTCGAAGGACGTGTTCTGAAGAAGCAACCATCCTTTTGGATCAAAGGAGGTGTTCATCCCTTGTGGTGTAAGGGGAAGTGAGTCTCATCTCTTGTGCGTCAAGAGAGATGTTTCTAAACCTTTAAACTCGTATATGTATGATTGTAAATTTATTTGGTTTTGTGATAGTGGATAGGTAATCTTGAGTTGAGATTAGCAACTGGACGTAGGATTGGTAAGATCTGAACCAGTATAAAATCACTTGTGCAAATTTCTCTCTTCCTTATTCTCTTTACTTTGTTCTTATTATCTTCTAAGTAAGTTTAATTAGAGAGAAAATTTTAAAACGCACACCTTTTTGTAAGAAACCAATTCACTCCATTCTTGGTTATTTGTTCCACGTAATCATTCTATTGCAGCTGCTCTGACAAATAAGACCTTGCATTTTATTTCCAAAGAACTCGAGACTTTTAGATTGTTGGGATATGATAATTTAAAGGGATTACAACAAGCTAAAGATTTCATGATATCTTGTTCCTTATCTATTGAAGAATTCACAAGCTTGGATAACATCACATTGGTAATCGATTTCTTAGAGGTCTTCCTTGAAGATGATGTTATTAGGTTATTGCTAAAGAGGAAGAGTTAGAGTTTATAATAGATATTGTGTATGGAACTAGTCCAATCTCCATATTACCATACAAGCATTCAATAGTAAAGTTGGTCAAAGTGAAGAATAAAGTGCATATATTGTCACATAAATGTTTCATTAAACATAGTGTGATGTGCTTCTTGGAAGGGACACAAATCTATTAGTCCAATAAGTTATTAAAAAATTGAAGTCCCAAGTAAGAAATAGATAAGCATGTGAAATTTCCATAGTTACAAGGATAAAAAAATAAGGTGCAAAAGAAATTATAAAATGGATTAAGGCTAGAATTTTGTTAAGAATAAATTTCGTGTTCATTGAGAAACGACTTACCATTTATATTTTGTTGGCTACTATCTTAGCAATATTGAAGTTTCTATAGTTTAGTAGTATTAATTTGATCGCGTTAACGACAATGTTATCAAATTTGGCATAACCTTCTAGGTTCCATAACATATTCTTGATGTGCTGAAAAAAAGAAGGGTGGAAGCATAAGGATGTGCTTCAGACTAAATCTTTACTATTTGTAATTCTTCTTTTTTTATGTTTTTATGTTGAAGCTTCATGAGGCTCTTACTACTATTTTATTTATTTTTCTTAAGAATAAATAACAAGAGTTCTTAAAAGGTTAGACATTCTTGGTTTTGTTTGTGTTTTCATGTTATGAAATCACCTATAATAACTTATCTAACTAAACAACAATCTCATTACCTATTTAAGATTTTACTGTTAAGACTACTCGATCTAGTGGTTGACCATGGTATAAACACTTCTCAATGGTACAATGGAACAATTAAAGTTTTAAAATATCTAAACTTTCAAGAAGACTATAAAATTCAAACTTAAGCAACAAAATGAGATAAATTAGTTAATTGTTTTTCTAACATAGTTATTTTAGTGTGAATGAAAATGAGTGTATGTATATACTTAACAAAATCTATTTGGATAAGACTAATTCATCTGATTTTATATTTTTATAATAACATTTTATTTTTATTTAGTTCCTTTGTTATTTTAAGAGTATGATTCATTGACTGTACTCCTCTCTTAGAAATTAGAGCACTTGATTTTGATATCAAAGTTTAACTTAGCATACCATGAGAAGATGATGAAAACAAATGAAATCGGAATTAAAAAATAAATATATGCTTAATGGACCATGTTTGGAAAACTAAAACTTGAAAGTACTATAAAAAACTTACAAAACTTAAATTTGGAGAACACACTTCTCAACATATCAAAACTTTTAGTATAATAACACTCATAAAATAGGCAAGTTTCATAAACTTTCCACAATGGCTTTTCTCATCGAAGAAAAGTATTATGCATTATATAGTCAGTCATTCAAAAGTTACAACATTATTATTTTTTTGGTTTAATTATATAATTTGTTTGTCTTTATAATTGTTTTTTACTTAATTGACTCTCTAGTTTCCTAAAAAGGCTTAATGTGACTCATTTCATTTAACACCATTTGAAAATGACACATATATCAAAATTAAAATCCATCACATGTCAAAATCTAAGTTATTTTCTATCTCGAAACCTATATGATTTTGATACCTGATAGATTCATATTATAACATGTGATACTACCAGACGACAATAATATCAATTTAACAAAATGAGTCGCATTAAATTTTTGGTTTAATACCTTTTTGGTTCCCAATTTTGGTTGAGAATGTTCGAAATGGTCCTAATTTTTTTTCCTATTCAATGTTGTCCTAAAGAACGTAATTTAATTTCAATTTAGTCATTTTTGCAGACAGTGTTTAAATCGTTAACCGCACACTGTCCAGCTGTGCAAAATTGAAATGAGATGGCATTTAACTGCCTACGTGGATTCTCTTTAGGCACAGTGAGGTGAAAAGCAGGAAGAGGCCGAGCAGTGAGCGAGAAGAAGAAGGGAACCGAACTGCTGAAGGGGTGAGGTTACCGAATGGTGGAAGCACGGGAGCCGATCGGTTCGCCAGAGGGATTTGCGATTTAAGCTCGTGGTCTTGCAGATTTCTGGTTCTTGTGGTTTGCAGGTTTGAGGTTGGCGAGGATGCTGGAGGTGTGTGCCGCGGCGGCGGGTTGAAGAAGGGAGAGTGGTAGTAGTAGCGACGACCATGGAGATTCCGCTGTTGGCTATGAATGTTGTACGAAACTCTCGATTTAGGTTGGTGCTAGAGGAGGAAGACTTGTGATTTGCTGCAGGTTTGATGGCGTCGTGGATGGAGATATGGTGGTTGCAGGTTCTCACGTTGAGTGGCACGATTCTTACGGCGGCGACGGCCTGAAATGGGCTTTGCTGCATAACAGTGGTGGCGGCCTAAGGTTTTGGAAGCGAGAGGAAGATGATGCGCGAAGATGGTGGCTGGCGAGCTGAGACCCTAATCAGAAATACATTTTCAAAAATTAGGGCTTAAGTGGTGGAGAAGATGATGGAGGTGCAAAGATGGTGGTTGGCCGTGACCGTGGCGGCGGCGGTTAGGGTTAGGTGGTGGCTAGGGTTTCTGTGTAGGGGAAATTAGGGCTTTTGGAGGTAGGAGATGATGATGACGTGTCAAGGGTGATGTGTCATTTATTGCACAGTTGGACAATGCGCCGTTAACGATTTAAACTCCGTATGCAAAAAGGACTAAATTGAACATAAATTATGTTCTTCAGAACAATATTGAACAGAAAAATAAAATTAGGACCATTTCGAACATTTCCAACCAAAATTGTGACAAAAAAAAGTTATTAAACCTAAATTTTTTTACAAAAATAAGAATTCAATTTAGTTTTTTTTCTAAAAAAATAGATTCAATTGAATAAAAAAATTATAAAAACTAAAATAAATTAAAAACCTAAATATATAAAGAACAAATTATTAATTAAGTTTTCTTTTACTTAAGCATTATAAAAGAAAGTTGTGACAATATCATTACTTTGTTTTTGAACAACTTTATAAATGATTTGAACAACAATATATACATGTCAGAAAGTCTTGTATATTCATATGCTTAGTATACTTTTATCAAAAAATATGTAGTTAACTTTGTTTTTTCATTTTATGTCAACAATTTGCTTTGAACTAAATATTTCTTCACTATGTATATATGAAATACTAGTAATAATAATACTAATAATAATTTATCCTTCTAGAAACAAACATTTTTATTATCATAAACAAAATTTCCATCTGATTTTAATGTTTTAATTCATTTTTAATTGTTAATAATTTTCTTTTTCATTTTTCTTAATGTAGAAAAAAGAAAATAAGATACAATATCCATTTATCTAAACGTAATAAAAAGTGTAAATATAGATCAAATTGGATCTTCACCAATTAAAACTAAAATCTTATTAAACCTCTACCTTATTGTACAATTGTTGAATAATATTGAGGGGCTTTGTTCATTTTCCTCTTGGGGTTGCTCCCTCCACCTCACCCGTATGCTCCCTCCACCTCCCCAACTTTTTGAATTTTTTTTTAATTACAAAATTAACCTTTTGTTTTACCTTTTTTAACCTTTTTACTTTTTTATTTTTTTACTTTTAATGTTATTTACCAAATCCTACATACTTTACTTTTACTCCCTGCTCAGAGTCCACCCCCTCAAAAGCTTTCTCTTAGTTTTGAGATCCGTCTTTTCTTCTTCACCTCCGTCACACTCTTTTCTCTCGGTGAGACTTCTCATCTAAACTCTACCTTTGCTCTTAGTCGTGGTGCGGTGCGGTGGTGCGGTGCGGTGGTGCGGTGGTGCGGTGGTGTGGCTGTTCTTGTTGTTCGTGGTGCGGTGGTGTTTCCCTGGTACGGTGGTGGTTCTCTTGTATTGGTGGTGCGTGGTGCAGATCTTCGTTCGTCTACTAGGTGTTGTTCATTTTTTAGTCTTTAGTATGCATGCATAGATCTTTGATTTACTACTTTGAATGTGTGCATGTTTGGTTTGCTGGTGTTTCGCTGTGCTGCCTTTTCTGTGTGTAGGAAGACGATAACCGCTTAGGCCAGAACGAATGTCGCATATCCGTTTGTCCTTAAAACGGATGTCGCATATCCGTCGACGGATGTCCCATATCCGTTTTTCAAGGCCAAACGGATATGGGACATCCGTTTTGGCTTTGGGTGATTTTTTTTTCTTTTTTAGTTTATTAATTTTTTTATTTGAAATGTATATATAGATTTATTTAAATTTAGTTTTATTTTAATTTGTTAGTGGAATTTTTTTTTAATTTAGTTATTCAATTATTATTTATTTAATTATTTCAATAGAAAATTAAATATGATAATATGTGATTAAACGGATGTGTCACATCCGTTCACGGATATGCCATATCCGTGGTGGTTAGATGCATCTTGAAGTCAATCAAACATTTGTTATCATCTACGAATATGACTTGATAATTTTGAAATCTTAATACAAAGAGTTTGCCAAAAATAAAAGGGTTAGAAGAGGGGACACCTAAGGGATTAGCCTTTTTGACTTAAATAAAATGAAGATTTTTCTACATTTGTTCTATTCTGCTTTGATGCAATTCTTTTTTCATCCAAATTATTAGTTTAAATCATATTTTATCACTGGATACTGCTTGGTACACTTATTCAGTTGTCACCCTATTAACAGTGCGTTGATGGCTTCACAAAATATCCCATAACTGTTTGGAGTGGGAATTAGAGACGTGAGTTCCAAAACAATACGTATTAGCAGTGCGTGATGGCTTCAAAGAGTTCCAATGCTAAAACAAAACAATACGTATTTTCTCGTTTATTTGGTATCACCATGCAGAACGAAAATATTTAATGCTTGTATATTGGATTCTTGCATCTGCAGATACTATCCCAGCAAATGCCACACACCGCGTGGAGTCTAGAAATTCCCTACTGGTGTCTGGCGTTGTTGATCAGGGAGAAGACATCCGTTTTATCTTAAACGAATGTTGACATCCGCTGACGGATGCTGACATCTGTTTAAGGTTTTACACGTTAATTTAAAGGTTAATTTAGGGTAGATTACGTACTTATACGCGTATCTTCACCCCTTTGCACCTTCAAGCACTACGGAGACCTTCAAACACCATCTACATGAATTCATAACAATTTCTCCCATCATCAACCTCTCACTCACCACAATCTCACCTCACAATGAAAAAAAGAAAAGACAAAGAATGAATGTAAAAACAAAAAAAAAAGAACACAATAAAACAATAAAATATATCGTGAGGAAAAAGAGGTTGTGTACCACGCATAAGAGATTAGAGTTAAAAAATATTAACCTAAAATAAACTTTACATAAAGATTAAATAGAAATAAAGAGATGAAAGGAGGGATAAAAGTAGAATGGAGAGGTGGAGGTAGCAAAGGGTAAAGGTGGAGGGAGCAACACCCTTTTCTCTTTTAGCAATTTATGTTCTGAAGCCCACACACTAACAGTTACACACAACCTTGACTCAACTGCACACATCCCAGTATTTCCACAAGGTCAATTTCATTGCTTCCTTGTGAGACTCTCTCTCTTTACTGTAAAAGTTATAAAGCTCTTTCTCCACATCTCATTCTCTGCCTTCCATTCTCTGTCTTTTTCTTCCCCAATTTCCCTTTCTTCCTTTCCCAATTCCCATATGGCTGACGCCAAAGATTCCTCCATTCTCAACTCAAAATCCAAATCTTCCCCAACCTCAACCACAATCTCTCAACAACAACAACAACAACAACGTAAGACAACAAAAATCTTAATGGCTCAGAACATCCTCAGACTCCTACCCACTCTCCTCTCCGCAGCATCTGTCGCAATCACCGTCACCAACAGCCAAACCGTTTTCATCTTCGGTCTCCGTTTCGAATCCCACTTCTACTACTCACCCTCCTTAAAGTAACTTCACATTCTTTCATTTTTCACACAAAGATTTCATCTTTTTCTTCTTTTCGATTACCCTCTGTGTTTTCTTTTCTCTCCCTATCACAGATTTTTTGTTGCGGCGAATTGTGTGGTGGCTGCCATGTCCTTCCTGACACTGATAGCCAACTGTCTGATAAAACGTCAGCCGTCACCTAACTACAATTTCTTTATCCTCTTGCACGACATGGTAAGCTTATTTCTCACCCCTTCTCTCGTAACATGTTTTATTTTTTAATTCACTGTTGAATATAAAGATAATACACATACAAAAGTTACATTTTTTTGTTAGTTTCTATAATGTTTATCTTTTATCATCGATATATTAATAGTTTCTTTGGATTTTATTAAAATGTTATTTGGATTTAAGATTGTTTAATATTTAAATAATCTTTTACATTTGACAGTAATTAAGCATTCTATGTAAACAAAAAAGTTTCAAATTTAATAAATCTGAAGTAGTTTTTCAAATTAAAACATTTAATAATTAGATTTAAAATGAGATTAATTTCAATTAATATATTTGAGTCTGTTAAAATTTATAAAACTCCATATACATAATTAGAGTAGAGTTGTTAAAGTTTGACTCTGTTGTGAATAAGCAGTTTGTAGAACTGGAAAATTTTGTTTGAACCAGTACTAAACATATATGAGTAGCATGTGTAATCTTCATTCCATTTTAATTAGAACTGAAGTTGTATTTGGAAAATGTTTATATCAACATATAAATTATGGTATTATTTGTAAAGTGAAATTAGATATGTTGTAGAATAAGATAGAAAGAGAAAAAGGGTGAAGAGAAATTGAAGTTGAGTTTTTGCAGGTGATGACGGTGGTGTTAATAGCTGGATGTGCAGCAGCAACTTCCATAGGGTACGTGGGACAGTTTGGAGAAAAGCATGTGGGTTGGCAGCCAATATGTGATCATGTCACTAAATTCTGCAGAAGAAACTTGGTTTCCCTTTTGCTTTCTTATTTTGCCTTCATTGCCTATTTTGCACTCACTATTTTATCAGCCTACAACTCCCTCTTTTCTTCTCCCAACAAAACTACACAAAACCAACCACACCACACCACCTAGCTATTCTTATTTTATATGTAATGGATTCTATGCTTCTTCAACAACTTTTTATTTTCGTTAATGCCTCATAAATGCTACCTACAACACCATTTAGCCTCTTGCCTATCCTACACAAACTCCCTTATTATAGATATATATAACATTTCCTGCATTTATTTCTCTTTCAATCTCTTTCTTCTACACAACTTATTTTCTACCATAACTTATATCATGTTCTTCCATAAATTTATAACTAATTATTATTCATTTTGCTATTTACAAACAAAATAAAATAAAATCAGGACTTTTCACCTTAAGTAGATCCCAAGTTCAATAACGAATAACTCAAATATAACCAACATTTTATATTCGTTCTAATATCAAAACTTGTTATTCGGACCCACCAAGTCCGTTATTAACGTAAATGTGACTTACTATTGAAAGGAAAACTTTAATGAAGTTATATAGAACGGTGTATATTAATTATTATTCTTAATATATTTTTAAAAATTTTAAATCACATATAATTTGATATGAAATGTGTATCATTTTACCCTCTCTTTCTATGAAATGCACCTGATCCGGGAGACATATTCCTAGTTTCCACCTCTATTTACTTCAATAATAATAATAATTGTTTGTCTTAAATGTTGTATATATTTTGGACATTAGCTATTAATGATTTTATATTTTTTGTCTTTTTCCTGGGATATGGTTCAACGATTCCTTTTATTTAAGATGTTTTAATTTTAATTACTAAATAGAAACTAAAAGTATTTATGATTATTATCATCATCATCATGAGAATGTAACATAAAAAAATTAATATTTTTAAAGAATTATATAATTTAAGAGACAAAATAGTAGTTTTTTAGTTTTAATAGTGATTTTTTATGAAAACTTTTCGGTACAATTTGTAATGAAAGTGATTTTAATCTATAAAATAACTCTGATAAATCTGAACAAGCTCGATAGCAAAGTAAAAGTTCGGCAAACTCTACAAGCAAGTTTGACAAACTCAATAAGAAAGCTCAACAAGCTTGATTTCAATGGTCATTCCATCAAATACATAAAATCGATTCTCTCACAAACATAATCAATTCCATGATTTCCATGTGAAAGAACACAATCTATTCTGCGACATATTTTGGGACCATGGAATTGATTCTAGTCTCATGGTCATTTAATCAAATACACAAAGTCGATTCTCTTGCAACCATAATCAATATTCCAATACCAATGAATAAACACAATCAATTCTCTTATACCCTGGTATAAATGAACATAATTGATTCTACTTGTATTTATAACACGATGGAATCAATTCCATGTTATTTCATGAATAGAACAACATGCACATAGTCGATCCCACCAACTTCCTTTGCATAGAATTGATTGAGCATAACACAAAATTGATTGAAGGATTTTGGAATCTGTTCCATACAACCTCGTAATGGATACCCGTAATGTTTACATGAACTTATAAATGGGGAAGAATTGATTCTGGAAAGTTTTCTTATCTAAAGAACCTTGCATGTGGATTAAGAACACTGCACCTTCTCCTCTACGAGCTACACCACGAGAAATCAGCACACCTCCTTATCCTCTAGCACCAAGATCACGATACTCTCACACTTTGAAGGTTATATTGAAGGCAACACATCTAGCTCTCAAACATAACATTGATGGCGTTTTAAATTCATTAAGCACACCCTCCCATGTGTGGTCAAAGAGCCGAAGAATATCACTATGTGTGTAACAGGAATCTTAATTGTTTTCACAACTTTGCATATTTCACATATGTGGTAATTACATTTTAATTTGAAATAAAAGGAAAGGTTATTTTTGGTCTTATTTAGGAACATGCACAATGTATCATGCTAAATCTCCTCCAAAATGTGTGAACAGAATAATTTTCTCTGATACAAATTTGTAATACATCCGTTTATTAATGTGAAAACAATGGAATTGTAGATACAAACAAAACATTAAGGAGAGACTTGAGGATTTATGATTTTTATCACATTCGAAATAAAGAAATTTTGAGACTTTTTGAGAATAAGATTTTAATAAGGAATTATGAAATGTTAACTTAATTGAAATTGAAATGACATCTATAGATTTTGGAGAAATTTTAAACATTTTTGTTTTTTTATTTTATCCATGAATTAAATAATAATACTCATGTAACTTTCCCACCCTATTCATGGGTAAATTTACTCATGAGTAATTTGTTTCATGTTTTCCTTTCTCTCATCAATAACAACATTATCTGTAAATATTTTCGTAGATAATCATAATTTACATAAATCTTATTTTGTGGGAAATTATCTAAAGAAAAAAATCTTTTTTTTTTGTGTAGTGACTGTCTTTAGAGATGACATGGTCCTTAATTGTTGTGAAATTTATTTTGTTAAATGCGAGGAAAGGTTGTATTCTTGAGTTGAGATCGATAGGTGAAGTTTAGAGTTATCTCTGAATATAATGATGTTGAGTGGTTACAGTTTTAACAAAATACCCTACGTATATAATTACTAAGGAGATGCACGAATTACCAAAGGGTTAAATATGTTTTTAGTTCCTGAACTATCAGACGATTTTGTTTTTAGTCCCTGCTCAGAACTTTGATGGTTTTTAGTCCTTATAGTTTTGAAACTCTGAGTATTAGTCCTTAAAAATGGACGGTATTAAGTTTTTGTGGATGTGGCAAAAACTTAACACCGTTCAATTTGAAGGACTAATACTCAGAGTTTCAAAACTATAAGGACTAAAAACCATCAAAGTTCTGAGCAGGGACTAAAAACAAAATCGTCTGATAGTTCAGGGACTAAAAACAAAATCGTCTGATAGTTCAGGGACTAAAAACATATTTAACCCATTACCAAATGGTCACAAAAGTGTTTAATTAATATCTATTTTTTTTTTCTATTCTAGATTTTCCAAAGTCGTGTGTAAGAAAGAATATTTACTAAAAGAGAAAAACATCTAAGCAAGACGTGAAAGAATAATTTACATCTTTTTTTTCGAAAGTTTAAATTCTTTATCGTAGTGACTTTCAAAACATAATTATTTGGAATTACTAGTAGACTCTTCCAACTAATATCTACTTGTTTATTTCGTATTCAACCTTGAATAAAGTTAAAATAAAGATCAATGATGGTTGCGTTGTATAAACTGGAAGTTTGTAATATTTTCTCTAAGCCCAACCCCACGCCTATCTCAGAACTATTATTATTTCCTTTTAAAAGAGGCAATAATTGTGATATTTTAGATATACAGATACATAAGTGATTCCCATTTGGTGTATGAGATGCATCCAAAATAAGTTTTCCACATTGAGATCGTAACGTTTCTAGCGAAATCGTCTAATCCAAGAAAGAGAAAATTACTCATTTAGCCACGCTACTTTACGTGTCTTATCAATGTTACTCATGCATATCTTCAAGGACAAGTTAGCTTTCATGGCTCGGTGATGTCATGAGGCTATGGGAAGATTGTGCTCCTCCACCTTCACTCTAATATATTGCAAATATTGAAGTTGTGAAATGGGTAATTTCGTCAATCCAGATTAAATTGTAAAATGGACTTATTTGATTACATTAAAGCTTCTAGAAGAAATTGAGCTTAATTATTTTTTTATATTGTTATATAATATTTATTTTCTTTTCTAGTTTTAAAATTGGCATCCAATTTTAATAAAATAGACATTTTCATCGCTTATATTTTTAATCTATAATATTTGTTTTTTCTATATATTTATAAAGTGGCTATTATATTTCGTCTTATTTAAAAATATCATATTAGCTAAAATTTAAACAAAAATTATGAAAATTAAAATTTTAAAATATAAAAAAAGTGCTTTGATAAATGTGAATACGTTCAACATCAATTAAAGTCATTATATACGAGGTATTATTTTCTTTGAAGGTTAGATTCACTCTCATAACAATTTTGTCTTGAAAATTGTTTTCACACGGTGAAGGAGGACTATATATATAAACTTTCATTGACTCTTAATAATGTAAGACTTTTAAGTGTGTCAGGACAATTATTATTGAGGTTAGGAGACTTGAGATACCTGGTCTTCTATACGGTACATCGATCATTACAAAAAATTACAATTTTGGAAGTTATTTTTTTCTATTTCTGGCGGCTTTAACTTTTGAAAAATGCGGTTCGAAAAATCTTTAAAAAAATTTACGTTGCTAAATAATTACCGGCGGTGTTTTAAAAAATCGTCGATATTATTTTGAAAAACCGTCGGTATTAGCAAGGTTTTAGAAAAACTGTCGGTATTAACGGGAGTTTTGAAAAAATCGACGGTATTAACGGGAGTTTTGGAAAAACCGTCGATATTAATGGGGTTCCTCAGAAACCGCCAGTATTTCCAAGGGTTTTGGAAAAACCGCTGGAAATGTGTGCAGATTATTTTTTTTAGTTTTTGATTGTGATAAAATGGAATCATGATCAAATTAGTTTTAATAACCACACAGACAATGAAATAATATAAACTAAAAGTGAATATTATATATAAAATAAACTACATTATTTAATATATTAATATAATTCATACATCTAATTGTTTATATATAAAATTAAAAAAAATGTTTAATACTAAATTAAAATACTAAAAATATGACTGAGAAAGATGTTCATTAACAATGTTGATTTTGATACATATAGTTCATAGTAGACACAACGAGCATGTTATTCCCAACAATCAAGAACTTCAAGTTGATGCACACTTAACACAGCTGCACATAATTCTTCAAAATCCATCCTTAATGAATTCAACTGTTATAAAAAGAAATATAAAGATGTAAGATTGAAACAAATCAAATTAAGAAATATATCTATATACACAGAACACGGTAGTTTTACCAAGACGACATACCAACTCCAAGAGTTCCAACTAAAATCCCAACAATATTAGCATCCTTAGCTCTCTCCACAAGGTAATATCTGCATAGTCATCACTCTAGCTTAGTAAATTTGAAGATATAAAATGACTTACACAACACAAGACAGAGTAGTGCGTTTATATTGGGATACATACCTATGTTTAAGAATCCTCCTTTGTTGAAACAAGTTTGTCACCGTTTGATTTTCATTTGCATTATATCTTACTAAAGCAACAGAAATCATAATAATTATAATCATGATTCAGAAAATCCTAAAGTAGAAAATAAGTTGAGAAGACTTTTGATTTCATATAGATGTTATACATGTATAAAGAAATATTTAAACAAAGAAATAATTTCAGGGATATTAGCTTCCCAAAATATACCTTTTTGTTAGAGATGTCGTACAATACATGACACATGTTTACCAATAGCTTTCCTAGGGTCATTTCATGATAGAAATACAATGTAAAGGAAAACATAAATTAAATGGAGAAATTAAAGGACGGGAAACTGTCAACCTATTTCACAAGTATTGAATGTGAGCACAACATTAGCAAAAGCTGAATCATCAAGTCCAATCCAAAAGACCAAGTAATCATCCATGCTTTGTCCCAGAGGTAATTTCCAAGTTAATCCGAATTTTTTTTCACTACAAGAAAATAGTTATTTATCTACATATTATTATATACGGATTTAAATCTGTATATAAAAAACTTATTATATACAGATATTATATACGGATATTAAAAATTGAGTTAGATACGAAAAAATCCGTATGTGATAGAAAACATCTTTGCCTCTTATTTTCCGTATATAAGATTTGTATCTAATGATTAAAAATTAAAATTAATTTTTTCTTTAACCTAACACTCTCGAAATCACCCGCATTTTCCCCTCTTTCTGGAAATCGCTCGCGTTCTCTTCCTCACAGAACCTCTCACTTGCAGTCTCCCACCGTCAAAATCGCGTTTCTCCCTCTTCCTCCCACAACAACTCACAGAACCCTTCCACTTCCATTTTCCCCTCTCTCGAAATCACTCGCATTTTTTTTCCTCTTCCTCACACAACCTCTCATTTGCACTCTCCCACTGTCAAAATCGCGTTTCTCCCTCTTCCTCCCACAACTCAGAACCCTTCCACTTCAACTCTCACACCGGCATTTCGTTAGTGTGGCTATCACTCACTGCCGTCGTCGTTCACTATCGGCGGTGACTCTTCAGTAAGTTCCTAATCTTCTTCCTTCAAGCCCTAACCTTCTTATCCTAAATTTATCTAATCTAGGGTTTTCTTTTGCAAGGTGCAAATCTTTCTTCCCACTTCCACCCCCAAAATCTAGGGTTTCATCTATCTAACCCTTTTTTCTTTCTTTGGTTTTGCGCTCCAATAATATTTGGTTTCCAATTTGCTCACTCGCTTTTGGTTTTTTCGTGGTCATGTCTTTAATGTGTTTTGATGGTTGTTAGGAGAGATTTGAGGACATGGACTTCCGAAGAAGTGTTTTTAAAGTAGACAGAAACAACCCAGTTTAGATGTGGCTACAAAAACTGCTACGACACTTGCAATTGTGCCTTATATAATATTATATTGTATTTATAAGTTTATTTGTTTGTTTTAAGGCTCCCTGATCTTTACAAATAAAGGAATTATTTTTTTTTTCTCTATCCATATGTTACATACGGATAAATCCGTATGTAATTACATATGTAATTATATATGTACTTATATACGGATATTATATACGGATTTATCCGTATGTAATTTACATACGGATAAATCCGTATATAACTTACCTACGAGTATATTATATACGGATTTTTGTCCGTATGTATTTCGTATGTAATTAATCATTATATACGGATTTTGAATGTTACATACGGATTTTAGCAGTATGTAATTCTAATTTTTCTTGTAGTGTTTCTTAATTTCTCCAAAAATACTTAATGAAAAAAAAATATTTTCATAAGTTAAAATTCCACGAATTTAACAACAGCATGAAATAAGATGTGTTATACTCTTGCCATAAAAGCACACATACAAATTAAAAAATTCCATGTCATTATGAGTGAGTGCCTCCCTGTATATTTCCCATTTATTGCTCCCCATCATGTATAACAAAATAGTTTTAGAGTTATGGTTCTAATGGAATAGGGCCCAACCCTTGGTCCTATCAAAAGGAGAATCACTCAACATAAATCACAAAATCCATCATCTAGTTCGAACCTAGGGTTATAAATAATGTGCTTCAAAGTTCTTTAAGGGTTACTTAAACAATTACAAAGCAAGAGTGTCTAGAAAAACTCTCTGAGTGTTTAAAAAAGCTTGTGGTTTCGGTACTTGAAGAAGAAAAACTATTACTTAGTGTGTTTACGTTGTTAATGTTTATCTACAAAGCAGAATCAAGATGTTCGTTCCTTTGTGAGTCAAAAGAAAGTGTTGATAATCTCTTATTCGTTAAGAGAGGTGTTCTCTAATCTCTTCTTTAATTCCCTATTGTAAAATGTTATTCATTTTAGTGAAAGGTTAATCCCTCTTTCTAAGAGATTAACATCTGGACATAAAATCTTTTGATTCGAACCATTATAAAAAACACTTGTGTAATTTTTCTCATCCCTTCTCTACTTTATTTATTTGCCTTTAATCAACGCAAGTTGTAAGATCCGAGAAAATATGGGTATTAGAAATAAATTAGTCTTGAGAATTTGTTTTTTTTTGTTAATTAATGTTCTTGTGTGTACATATTTATTAAGACATAATTATTATGTTATTTTCTTTTATAATATTTATATTTCTGTCTAGGGGAAAAATGATATTTTACATTTATTAATTAGGTGCATAAATTAAAATAGGGGATGTAGAAAGAAAAAACATGCAAATTAAATAATATGAAAATTTAATAAAAAGATAATAAATACATCTTTTAGAAGATTTAGTTGTTATTCTAAAAAAGTAGTTGAAAGAAAATAGGGGATATAATCTTGAGATTAAAAGAGATACTATTATTAGAAAAAGATATTATTAGATATTGTTAAATATTCTAAAAGATATTCTTGAGCATTGATATATAGTTAACTAAAAGATATATTGAGATATTATTATATATAATTAGATATTATGGCTAGATAATAATAATATATATTATTGATAGACTTATCATAATTAATTAGAATAAAAATATTAAGATAGGATATATTATCTAAGGACTTATCAAAATTAATTAAGTTAAAGATAAATTTATTTTATATTATTTATATCTTTTATTTTAGTTAGTTGTTATTACTCTTTATGGGCTTTTATTATAAATAGAGTACCTTAGGTATATTTTACACATAACTGTAACTATATTAGGCACCTCATATATAAACTTTGGCCAATAGGAAAATAAGACAGAAACTTTGAAAATGAGAGGAAAAGAGAGAGTCAACAAGAGAGTGCAACTACATTGGAGAATATCTTTGGGCATAGAGAAAGCCTTAGGATCGGCCAAGTTATGGGGAAAATTACCTTTGTTTGTTGTATGCTATGCATTCTTGATTTTCTTACATGGAAATTCTTGTTTTGATACATGTTTATGCGATTATGATTATGATTATTTGTTGTTATTGTTGGGCAAGGGTTTCTGTATGCATGATGATAGGGTTTATATCATGTTTGTGTTGGGTTTTCCCTATGAAAGTATGTATGTTTTTGTTAGGTTATCCCATGATGATATGTATTAATGCTAAAGGTTTTCCTATACAAGTATATGTTATAAAGAGTGGTATGATGATCATATTCAGTATGTTGGGGTTGTTTAGGTTGTAATCTACATAATGATGGGTTTTGGATGATTCAAGTGATGTAGTATGTATTAGGGTCTGTTCATAAGGGTATGTGAGACTTGAATAAATGCATGATGTATTGAGTATGTTTTCTCGTGATTTAGGATTGATGTATGTGTTTTAAACACTTGAATTTTGTCCAATATGTGTTTTGATTCAAGAATAATCAATTATCTAAGACCATTGGAATAATTTATTATTATAAGTGATAATCGATTATCATAGTGTATTTTGTGTAATTATGAACTTCTCGGGAATAATAGATTATGACTTATGATAATCGGTTATCCTAGTGCATTTTTGTTAAAAATGACAAATTTGATGAAGAATGGATGTGGACTAAGCTTGAGGAAATTTGATGAAGAATGGATGTGGACTAAGCTTGAGGAGCTGTAGAACGTGATGATAATTAGAGAATGAGATTAATGGTTATGTTTAGGGTTAGGTTTGACTATTGAATTGGCGATAAAGCATGAGTGGATGATAGAAGGTACAAGGGTGTGTGCGGTTAATGAGCATGGGGCATGGGAGATTAGTCTACTTATTGTACCTAGTAAATCCTAAGACTATCTACTAATAGATGCTCCATTTGGCATTGGTTGTTGAAAATGGAGGGATATTCCCTTTGGCATTATTTGTTGAAAAGGGGGTGACTCTCTTTGGCATTGGTTGTTGAAAAGAGAGTGATGTTCTCTTTAGTAAATAGTTGTAGAAAAGATAATGGTGTTCGAGTGTTGAATCTTCTTTGGTGGGGGAATAAATGTTTCACCTTGTGTGATAGGAAAATAGGTCCAAAGCCAAAAGAAGGATGACTCGAGTGTATTTGTAGGGGAACCTATAATGGGTCTATAAGAGCGACTTTAGGCGGGTGAGGTAGGGTACATGATTGTAACTAAGTCTTGTCATAATGGAGTTCACGGTTTGGTGATGCTCATGGTGTTATTCATGATTGAGATAGTCATGATGTTGGTCTATCTATGATGATAATCATGGTATTGAATATGCTCCTAGTTATGCTATGTGGATAGTGGTGTTACTATGATGGTTATAGTAAGTAGTTAGCATATGTGCTAATGGGTAGATAGACCAAGGGTCTAGGTGTGAGATGTTGGAGATGACATCAATGATTAAAGATAAAGGATCGAGGATCAAGTAATTCATTATGATTGAATTGTTTATGTTAGAGGATTAGGAATCCTATTTTTATTACTACTATGTATGGGATGATTGTTTATGGTTGATATAATTAGTGTGTTTATATCTTGTTTTTATGATTATTTTATCAGTAAGTTACCCATACATGTGTGTGTTTGTTTATTTATGAAAATGAAAATTATCGGCGATGATCATATAATATATTATACATGAGCAGATGATATTGCAGATGTTTTAGAAGCATGATAGATGTGAGAGATGACGGGGGAAATATTTGGGTTTCTTTAAAAGTTCTTTTGGTATAAACTTTTGAAACAATGTAATTTGGCTTGTGGTATAATAATTCTTGATTCTTGTTGTCTTCTCTTCATGTGATTCTCTTTATACAGGCTTCTTCAAAAGAGATTTGTTACTCAGAGCATTGACTTTCACGTAAGTGTATAGCCTTTTGGTTAAAGGTCAAATGTTATGTTGCTTTTCTAGATACAATTGTGCTACTTGTATGGATACGTCAAACAAAAGGCATTGATGAAACATTCTCATAATGTCTTCCTAACTCTTAACGTTCTTCTGAATCAATGCATAACTTTTAAATAAAGCTTTGTTCTTTATGATTTGCACAAAAATAGAGAAAACAACACCATAGACAAGAAAGTACTATTTGTATAAGTATTTATTCTTTTAGTGTTTAACTTGATATGTGCACTATAGCGTATAGTGAACTCTATTTTTAGAGTAACGTTATGTGTTTAGGATGTTAACGTTTAGCATGTTATCCTAGACTATTTCTTTTCATTAGACATTATTTCGTTAAACACTTTTGTTAAACTTCAAAACAAAAGTTGTTAGACGATCTTATCTTAACAATTTATAGGACTCTAGATAGGATTTTACCTTAACATGACCTTAATAGCGACCCAATAACCTTCTAACCTTGCTTAGCATAGTAATCCTTAAATTATTCTTAATACTACTTTGGTTATGCTCAATTAATCACGGGTGTGGGTGTTTGATCGACTTATTTTCAGTATGTAGTATGTACGCTTACTCTAAAATCGACTTAACCGAGTTAACGAATTTCAAATTAGTAAGATATTCTAGTTGCTTTTGTTTCCTAAGAATATTTGTTAATTTAGCCAACGAATTTCCAATTATTTTTAGAGATTTTTTTTGTTTTTTTTTTTTATTTTTATTTGTTGAATGTCAATAAAAATCTACTACCATTTGATCTAGGAATATAAAAACTTTTCATAAAAGAAAAGCTAAATTGTGATTCTAATTTTGAAAACCCAGATGAAAGAAATCTAAGGAAAGTGGCTGCATTGAATGTCCCTTTTATTTTGAAAATTGGTTTAATATAGTTGCTTATGAGATTTTGTGGCCTTGAAAGTGACTATCCGTGTAAACATTTAAAGATATTCCACATTACATGTTCTGCTATTTGATGTGAATAGCACTTTCAAAAGAAATAAAAATGTGGCATTAAATAACCTGATGAGGAAAGCTTATATGATATTTTTGGAGGCATTCAAGAGCCTATGTGTAAGTTTTCTTCAGCCTCAAATAAGTGAACAACTCCTTATCAAATATTTCTATGAAAATAAAGGAGCATGATTGATGCAACAAGTGGAGGATATGTGTAGATAAAACCACAACCGTGACCGGAAACTTGATAGAAACCATGATCACCAACTTACAACAATTCACCATGAGTGAAATACAACTATGCCAAGCATTTTTTCAAGTTAGAACTAATTTTGCCTTGGAGTATCAACACCGGGAAAACAAAAATTGATAACGTAGCCTCATCAGTAAGGCTAAAGCCACAACCTACTCAACAATATATGTAGTAAAACAACTTCCAATCAAGTGTGTCTATATGTGGATTACGTACTTCAACTAGTCATGCTACACACACCTTCAATGGATAACTCAAAAATGGAAAATTCACAATTTTTGTTGTACAACAAATAGGTTTCCTCCATCTTACCAAAATCAAGGTGTTGATTTGCCCACTAACAAATACCACTTCCTAATTAGTTTTTTTTTTTTTTTTTTTGTGTCGAAATACTTTAGGAAATTTCTTACCTTAATCTTATTTATTATAATTACGAATTTATTAGACTTTAATTACGTATAATGAATAGTAACCTTGATATGTATGACAATGTTAGCACGTATAGAAGAGTTTTAACATTCAAGAAGGTATTGAACTACTGATAGAAAACAAAGAAGATCATTTAAGTTCATCAATCAGTTGGATTCTCATCACTATCTATAAGGTGCTCCTTCAATGGCTGTCCTAGAGATTCCCAGTTTCTACTATCCCATGCTGGATCAATTTCAGGCAGTTCATAGTCATCTGGACGTAATGATAATTGGAACTCAGGAAGATCTGGCAATGATTGGAGACCCCTGCATCATTAACAAAGTTCCAATCATCATAATTATGATATCTAAAGGAAATCTGGAGTTTAGTTGATAAATCAAGACAGTAAAACACATGATTTGGAAACAAAGAAAGCTCCTTACTTCTCTTGCTCCCAGAGGTAGCCATACATCTGAGACTTCCTTGATGCAACTTCAGGAATTTTCTGGTGTAAAAATCTCATAGCACCCCAGAGTGGAGGAACCCTTGACAGAGAGATACATATTTGTTATTTAAGATAAAGGGATGTGACAAAAGAAGCATCCAGACAAGAGTCAAAGATCAATACCAACCTTGTAACTGGAGCTGCAAGGCAAAAGCTTAAGCTGGCCTTCTTGCTTTCAGCCAGAAGCTCTTCTGCAGCAAGAAAACAAGACACAGCACCAATGGAACTGTTTGGTTCATTACCCTTGTCAAGGATCAGACCATGGTAGTAGTAGGCTGCAGCCTGACAACGTAATAAAAAAATATAAGTTATGGATTATATACATTATAACTTATATTATTGGTTGTCAGCTACAAATGAAAAAGTGTCAGCATAGCAGTGATGTCAAAGTTCATAATAATCATGAACTTATTTGTTATTATATATATTATGTTTAATGTGGTGCAAAGATTGTTATACTGCTAACAGAGTATAATGTTATAAGCAATTTTACAAAGTGACAACTTTTAGTTACATGAAAACTAATGATTAAATGATAGGATAAAAAATCTTTACAATTATGTCAAAGATTTATTTTTGGTGGAAGGTATTTAATCAATCTTGATACCATTACTAACCTTGGCTTCAAGGAATTTCCATTTGATGAATCGGAGATGCTTTCTTCCACTCCCTTGGTTGGTGTTGCATCCTAACAAGCAGTGATAAGCCTGCTCATGAAAGTGAAACATTTATACTTGAGGAACAACAATCCCCATAGTGATAAAAGGAAGTATTAGGGATAATAATTTCCTTTCAACAGATATTATGTTTTCGTGAACTTACAAAACAGATTCCAGTCATAAAGTTAGTGATTTAAAGCAGTAATGATGAATAGATATTCAACAGATTGAACAAAAACCTGACTAAAGTATATCAGCTGTTCACATGCCAATCTCCTCTTCACAGACAAAGTTGCCTTTTGACATTCCACAGCAAGACCAAGTTGAATCTCAGTTCCCTAAATAACCATCAAGATGAACTATTATACCCAATCTGAAGGGGATTGTGTATTAAACTATTTTACTGCAGTCAACTTAACTTATAATCTATTCAAATCAACATAAGTTTTTAGTGACTTTCCCACACAGATACTTTTTGTTTATAAGCTCTTAATACATTTGAGTGTTTAATTAAGTTGTTTACTCAAATTGTACGCTATAAGAATTAAATGCTTGCACTTGTAATTCTAGAGATACTGATCAAGGAGTACCTGGCCAAGTGTTTGAATAGCAATAGCCTCCAACACACCCTCCTGTAAGTCGTGGGGAAAAGTATTCCTGGATGTTGTTTGAATGTACTTTACTAAGGTTGTTCAGTGCTGCTCCAAAACTAGTTTCACAAACTTAAAATCTATTCAGAAAAGTACCTGACTTCAGGAGGTATCCGAGTAAGAATATCCCTTAAACAGAATTCCAGGTATCCTGAGGCCTTCAGCAACAAATCAATTGCTTCCCTCTTGCTATCTGACAATATACAAATATATGCATGATCAATGATTGTTCAACTTGTGGATGGTTTAACAGGATCTAAGTTCATGTTTCACTAGTACGCCAAAGCTTATGTATTGACACAAAACCTGAAGATACAACCCTGAATCCAGAGCCTGACGAGTCCTTTGGAGTCATCATTGAGTCAGCCTCAGACAGTGTGAGCATAGCCATAAGGTGCACTGCAGAGAGCACCTCAAACCAGGTATTTGCTACACTGCTATCCTGCCAAGTAAACTTTACCATGTTAAAGAAACTAAAATTACCAATAATAAAAGTGAAGAAGAATGAGTTTGATGATGGCCATACTTGTTTCCCATCTTCTAAATGTTTCCATTTGAAATCTATTAGTCCTTCGAGACCATACTCTGTTAACAAATGAAAATCACTCAGCCCATTTTCACAAATGCAGAGAAACAATATCCATTCTATAAAAAGTTTGAAAGGATTTCGGAAGAAGGGGATTTGAGAAACCTTTCTTTGTAAGTCCAATCAGAAGAGACAAGTACTCATTCAAAGCTCGCCGCAATTCAGTTATAGCTGACCCACCTGCACAGTTAAAACTTCAGATCAGCATGACATTTTCACACTTTACCATTCATTCTACAATAAATCTATAATTTCTTTATGAATGTTATTAATTGAAGAAGTAGAGTATGCATAACATAAGTTCTGAATTTTGCCCACTTATTGTGCTATATAGTGAAAACATCCAGGTTTAAAATCTAGTGTTTATGATCCAATTCTTGTATATTTCAAGAAACAAGTAAAACAAATACACAAAATAAAATAAAAAATACTAATCAAGTGAAGAAGCAAAGACACACCAGTATCCTCTGCTACCAACACTATCTGATTCCTTAGTGAGGTCAATTTATCAGCAAGATCCCGTGGAATTACACCCTTAAGCACCCTTTGAAGATCAGATTGCACCGGAATTCTTGTTGATGGAACAAACACCACCACTTCAGGAAAGTTTGTCTTTTTTTTCCTATTCACAGAGTAAGT
This sequence comes from Vigna umbellata, assembly GCF_029865625.1. Taxonomy (NCBI): domain Eukaryota; kingdom Viridiplantae; phylum Streptophyta; class Magnoliopsida; order Fabales; family Fabaceae; genus Vigna; species Vigna umbellata. The sequence goes on along the minus strand of NC_142169.1, from coordinate 14,912,925 downwards.
GCACCCCATCCTTTCAAGCAAAGCATCCTACACAAACCAAACATTCATTTCCACAACCCGATTCCATCACAGTGGCAGTGTTATGAAGAAACCGAGCATTAATGATGACATGAACTTGATAAGGTAATAAAGCATGGCTGCTGGCACATTTTTTAACAGCATAAAAGTACTGGAATTCAACTCTGCCGAAGTGGGTTGGGAATGAAGAAACATCATCTAACCACAGTTTTCATCATGACCATAGTTGGGTGGCAAACAGAAGGTTAATAATAATAATTGAAAAAAAAGAACAAAAAAAACAGTTGTATGATCTGCATGTGTGGGACAGAAAAGACAGTTAATCCTGGTGGATTCAGACATGATTGTTGAAGAATATTAAAATGAAAATAGCTAAATGATGGGTGGAGAAAAGACAGAGAGAAAGAGAAGTTGAGGAATTAAGTTAAGAGAAGAATAAAAGGGTTATTAAAAGAGAGAGGAAGTTTGGAAGAACTTACTGGATACAGAGAGGAGAGAAGGAGGGAAGATTCTTGGGGAGGAAGAACGTGTTAATATGGTATCTGAGTGAATTGGAAGCTCAAGAACCGAGACATGTCTCACATGGCCATGGCGTATAAGTCTCTGCTTCTTTCCAAGGACCACGTTCACTTGTATTTTTTTTAGGTTTCATTAAACGCTTAACTTGTAGGACGTGTAGAGGACTTAGGTGTTACTATTATTATAATTACATGCATCTATATTTTAGTGCAACAACGCTTTACCTATCAATGTCTCCATCAAAAATTGGATTTTACATCTTCTAATAGAGTAAATACTAAGTTTCTTATATTTGACTTGTTGAGTGTTTGTCACATTAATCACATTAATTGTGAATAAATGTTATAAATGTCTCATTGAGAAATAAAGATAGAAGAGTTATAATTTATAAATTTCGTTGGTTGGGATGAGATATTGGTTTGTGGCTGGATATTGTACATGCAATAAAAGATAAAAGAATATTTATTAACTATAAATTTCAATATATTTAAAAGTGATTTATCTTTACTTACTATATTTGAAGATGAACTAACTTTAGCATAATTAACCTTCTCCTAATTAGTATTATTTAGTCTACGAATATGATTCATTTAGATGGATCGAATCTGAAGAGAAATTATATTGCAATTTCCGTCGTAGGTTAGATATGGAAACGAAGTATTGGCACGTGGATTGAGGATGAAGGACGAAGTGGGCCCAGTATCCTTCTGTTAAATGTAGATGCTCGCACGTGCATGCTGGAAAGAATACATCACCAAGTTTGCCCAAGAAACAACGTATACAACTATTTTCACAACCAATCGATTTATTTGATGATATAAGTTCTTCCTCGAACATTTTTAAGGAGAAGATATATAAATGTTCAATTGATTGTATATTATGTCCAAATGAGTTTCCAACATTGAATCTGTATGACGTATACGTTATCAATGTTCAAAACGGAACATGAAAGGTGTAGTGTGAGGGAGAAACAAAAGGTCCCCTTCTTAAGGTGTTATAGTGTACTTGCTTACAATGTCTACCGTTTAAAAGATTATTAGTCATTAGAAAGGATGAAGTTGCAAACAAAAGGTAGGAAATGTGACCAACTTTATTGACTTGCAATTGACTCTTTGCATGAAGGATGATGATTGATTAAACATCCCCAAAATTTAGAAGAGATTTAAGAAAATTAAGACTTGTATTAGTGAAAGTGATAAGAATTATCATGGAAATTTAAAACCAATGTTTCTTTTTATTCATATATTCTTTTCTTCTTTCAACCTTTCAAGTTTAATCTTGTACCAAACAAAGTTGTCATAAACATGATTTTTGGTTGTCATGTCCTATTCAATATTTTAGAATTTTAATATTTAACTGTTTAATGTCAAAATTTTTACTTAAATCGGATAGATGATTGACAATGTGTATAAAATGACTCTAAAGACAGTGGATTATTTCTTAATGTTTCATCTAGAACATCTCATATTCTTTTATTAAAGAGTTCTTTCAAGCACGTTTAACATCATTTGTGCCTTCATGAGTTACTCTTAAAATTTCTCACATTTCCTGAGCGATTTTACAAACAGAAATCCTATACAACTCATCAAGGGTTAAAGCAAATGAAATAATATTCATGGCCCTAACATCATATTAAGCCTTATTTTTTTCATCAACAGTCCATTGGGCATATAGCTTTAGGTTTTTGCACGTTATTTACAATCGTAGTAGGAACAAAAGGACCATATTTAACAGCATAAATACTTATATCGACAGTCTCTAAAACTACTTGCATTCTTATTTTTCAAAAAGCATAATTTTTCCCAACAAAAAGAGGGGGTCTGTCAATTGAAGCACCCTATGCAAAAGTTTGATATTAGCCAGACATTTTCGAAAAAAAAAATTGAATAACTATCAAAGAAAGCTCTAATACCATTTGTTAGAGTAGTGCAATGGAATGATTAGCGTGTTTTGACAAAAAATCAAAATGACGGGGTGAATTGATATCTTGTGTATTAAAATAATTTTACTTCTCTCTTTTTAAACTTACTTAATAAATAATATCAACAACAATAAAAAGTGTAGGAAAAGAGAGATTATTGCACAAATGATTTTATACTGATTTAGATCACAAGAATCCACGTCCAGTTGCTAATCCCAAACAGAGATTAACTATCTACTATCACAAAACCAATAAACTATTATAATCACATAGAAAGACAAGTTTAAGGGTTTAAAAACACATATCTTATCACCACAAGAGATGAAACTCACTTCCCCTGAAGGCCACAAGGGATTAACACCTCCTCCGAGTGCTTCACGAAGGATGAACACTTCCTTTGAATCTTCATAAAGGATGACAGGCTTCACTCAGCAATAGCAGTAGCACTCAATCACACTCCTACTGAAAGTTCTCGCTTTTGCCAACACCAAGTAACCAAAGCCAAAGCACAAGATTTACACAAACCTTAGATCACATGTTTCTCAGTTTAAAGCAAAACGAAGTGTGTTGGAATGAGAGTCTAAAACATCTTTATAAAGAACTCACTCAAGAACACCTCCAAAAAATCCATTGTCAGCTTTTTCATACGTGATAATAGATTATCTAATTAAGGTAATCGATACTAAAAAAATCCAACAATTAGTTGTGATAATCGATTATGGTAAGTCATAATCGATTATGGATAATCGATTATCATTCTCTAGTAATCGAATACATTGTCTTATTTTTCTTTTAAGTCTTTGTGGTACTTAGGTTGTTTGAAAACATCTTAGATAAACCTTTCTTTGGTTTTAGGAGCATTCTTTGCATTTGCATTTAAAATTTTTTTGGAAGATTTCTTCTTAGAAGCTTAAGTAAGGCAACTCAGGGATTCCTTGTCTAGGAAAGACTTGGTTTCTAAGCTTGTTCATTGTGACTCATCTCTCTTTCCTGTGAGCTACTTGAAATATCTTTACTCTATTGTTTCTCTCTTGGAATCATCAATCAAAAATAAAAACAAAAAGTTTAATTGTGAAAACCTTTCTCACTCATAGTTGTAAATTGTTTTGAAAAACTTTGTGAAAATATTTTAAACTTTATAACATGAGTGATCATTATCATTCAAGTGTTCATAGTAGTATAAGAGATAGTAAAGAGGAATTACATCTTAGGTATGAACTTCACAAAAAGTAAGCAAGTTAGAAAGTATGTTTACTGAGTTTATGATGGAAAAAAGGAGAGAAAAACAGCAAGTTAAGTCATCCAATAGAAGAAGGTACACTAGAGAAATATCCATCTCTCATAGTAGAAATGAGCTTCAAAATAGTCACAAAAATGAAAACTTCTACCATTCTAGTTTGCATGATCGTTTTTGGGATAATGATAATTTCTATTATAGGTATAGTGAGAATGAGTTCCGTTTAAGAGTTGAGAATGACATTCCACATTTTGATAGAGAAGTTGATTTGATGTCAAACTTAGCTTGGAAAGAAAAGATTGAAAAACTTCAGTCATTCATTATTAAGTATAGTAAGTTTCACATAATTTGGTTGTGTTCTTCTAGATTTGTGAGGCATGCATATGATTGGTGGCATCAAAGGAAAATTGATGTTAAAAATAATATCAAATCACCAATTACAGATTGAAATGATATAAGAGCTTGCTTGAGAAGAATATTTGTTCCATCTTTTCAAAGAGAAATCAAGAGCTTAAACATGAAAAGAGAGAATTCATGGAGAAAGATAAAGAATCTATTAGAGGTGAAAAAAATTTCTTTCATGAAGAGAAGGAGTTTGAGGAGAAACGTGAGAAAATCTTGAGGGATAAGGAAAGAAGAGAAATTGAAAGAAAGAAAAAAGAAACAAATACAAGTAGAGAAACAAGTTAGAGAGGAGGAAGCTAGAAGAGAAAGGAATGAGAGAGAAAAGAAAGAGAAAGAAGAAAATGAGAGAACAGAAAGGGAGGAGAGAGAAAGGAAAGAGAAAGAAGAAAATGAGATAATAGAGAGGGAGGAGAAACAAAAGAAAGAGAAAGAAGATATTGAGAGGAGAGAAAAAGCAAAGGAAGAAATTCTACTTAAAGAAGAACTCCTACTCAAAGAAGAAGTATTACTCAAGGCACTTCCCACTCCCCAATCATAATTGAATCAAGAGTTCTAAAGGGAGTTTTCCAAACTTTGAACTCTTATCCTTTCATTAATGATTCTCATTTCTTGGTTTCAAAATTTACTTTTGAAAGTCTTTTACCTCAATTTTCATTTCCCATTATTTTTAACTCCTCAATAACCTTTGAAAAATCACTCTTTGAGTTGTTGTTACCTCACAAGTTACAAATAACTCAAGGTGAACAAAAACATTTTTGTAAAGTAGGTCTTATAACTTTTGAAGAAAAATCTAAAACTAGAACAATAGATGTCCAATGCTTTAAGTGTTTTGAGAGAGGGAACATTTATTTTCAATGTCCTCCTAAAAGAACATTCCTTTTAAAATATCAACACATTGGAAGCTTGGATAACTCTTATTCTTCACCTAGTGAAGAAAAAGTTTTATATTATGTACAAAAAATAATTTTCCTAAATAAAATCTTTAAATAAAAGGTCTTATTTCTTTCTTCTTTTATATATGTGTTTATCACTACAACAACTTTTTGAAATAAAGGCCAACAATCTTCCTCATAAAACACTTTCCAAAAACAAAAGGTCTTCTTTCTTTGTTCTTTTGTTTAGGTCCATTCTTTTAATAATACTCTTATTTTCGATTTGTTGTAGGTACATCTTTTATCCAGGATGAGATCAATAAACCAAAGTTATGCTTCCTCAAATATCTTTTCCATTTGAGGACAGGTCGTTTTTCAAGAGGGAGGGTATGATGGAATCCATTTTGAGAACTAAATGGAGATCCATGAAGGGAGCATCAACTTAAGTTAAGGCAAGGAGATTGGAAGAAGAAGAAGAAGAACTTTCAAGCTTGTTCTTGATTTCCCTTAAGCCTTAGAAGACATTGGACCTCTCATAAAGAGTCATGGTCAAAGAAGATGGAGCTTGAAAGATTCTACTATTGTGAAGGGTCACATTTTAGTCTTGTTCTTTATCTTAAAACACTTTTGGTAAATATGTAATATAGCTCATTTTTTAGGCCTTGTATTTTGCCAAGACACTTTTTTTTTCTTTGTTTAGAAGGCTTGATGGCTTTAAGAGAGAGCTAGTGCACCATTAGGTCCTTTGTTAGAAGGTAGCACCTAAAATGGATTAGAAATGAGTTAAATATAGGTTTTGGAAGGAGTTAGGTGCAAGGAGCCTATGCATTAAATGCTTTGACTAAATTAGTTACAAAGCCTAAGGCTCCTCACATTTAATATTTAGGCTCCTCATTTAATGCTTAGGCTCCTCATTTAATGATGAGGCTCCTCATTAAATGATGGAGAGGCTCCTAAATACTTCATGTACTCTATCCTTCTCTTTCACCTATAAAAGGAGAGATACCCTTTAATCCTTGGAACTTGATTGAATGTAAAGTCTTTTTGCCAAAATTGCAAAACTTCTCTTCTTGAGTTCTCATCCTATGAAATTGTCTTCTTGTAAACTTCTTCATACCTTCTCCTTCATGGTTGGCCTAACCTCCTAGAAGGACATCTACCAAGACCATACAACACTAACATCTTCATCTCTTCATCTCTATTTGCTTCTGCTACTATCATTGTTCATATGGAGTCCACCCTTTGGAGAAGCTTCATCAACCCACTTGGAAGATCATCTTATGTTCATATCATAATATAACCTATTTCTAGATGTCGCAACCGGAATCGCGACGGGACGACGATCCAAAAAGAAACGGGTTTCGAAAAGAGATTTGGAGTCGCCACCATAGTTTATTATGGAAAACTATGGAAAAACCTCAAAACGATAAAGCACGGTCCACGAAAACCAAAGATTGGGTTCGGGAGTCGGTTACGCGTGGGGAAGGTGTTAGCACCCCACAACGCCTGCCCTAAGGCAGTACCTTTAACTAAATGCACGAATATGATGTGGTTTTTCAAAATGTTTAATTATCCCCTAAAATAAAATTATAAATAAACAAAATATATTTTTTAGTTTTTTGGGCCCGACAAGGATTGACCTTGCTCCTACGTATTCTCATTCAAAATGAGAAATCAGGGTTACGTAGTTCTAGCTGAAAGACTGTTTGTTTGTTTGAAAAAAAGCAGATGTTTTTAATTTTTGGAGATTTTTATGTTTTTAATATTTTCGAGAAAAAGAAGGTAATGAGTACTAGGCCGACGCGAACGGTCGCACGAGCACTCATACCTTTAAAATGATATTTAAATATTTTTAATTATTTTTGAAAAGAGAGATAACGATATTAAGCACTAGGCCGATGCGAACGATCACACGAGCACTCATACCGTTATCTACTTATTTAGGAAAACTTAAGGGTATTGAGTGCTAGGCTGATGCGGACGATCGCACGAGCACACATACCATTATTTACTTATTTAGGAAGACTTTTGAGAGTATTGAGTGCTAGGCTGATGCGGACGATCGCACGAGCACTCATACCCTCGTTTAATATTACGTAAATAAGAGAGAAAAGTACTGAACACTAGGACGATGCGAGCGATCACACGAGTGTTCAACCTTTAAAACATATTTTTGAAATTTTATTTAAGAAAAGAAGAAAAGGTTTTTAGCACAAGGACGACGCGAGCGGTCACACGTGCGCTTAAACCTTTAAAACTTTTCTTGTAAATTTATTTAAGGAAGAAGAAGAGGTTTTTAGCACAAGGACGACGCGAGCGGTCACACGTGTGCTTAAACCTTTAAAACGTATTTTTGAAATTTTATTTAAGGAAGAAGAAGAGGTTTTTAGCACAAGGACGACGCGAGCGGTCATACGTGTGCTTAAACCTTTAAAACATATTTTTGAAATTTCTTTTTAAGGAGAAGAGAAGGTTTTTAGCACAAAGACGACGCGAGCGGTCACACGTGTGCTTAAACCTTTAAAACATATTTTTGAAATTTCTTTTTATTTAAACTATCAATATTGTATTATTAAATATATATTTTAGGATAAGTAAATGTCTAAAATAAATAAATACAACAAGATAAAATAAGACAATAAAGAAAAATAAATAAACAAAAGAAATTGGAGAGGCTGAACGGACGCTGGGAAGAGATTCAGAATAACGAGCGTTCGTTAGGTAAAGAACGAACGTTCGTTGGGGGAGAGGACGAACGTCCATTGGGGAACATGACGGACGGACGTTTAGAAATGTGAGCTGAATGACGAGCGTTCGTCGAGAGATATGACGAACGGACGTTGAGAACGAAGGCTCAATAACGAACGCTCATTGAATGCATGACGAACGGACGTTGAGAAATTAAGGCTGAGTAACGAGCGTTCATTGGTTCGGAAACGAACGCTCGTTCGTTTGGATAACGAGCGCTCTTCAGGGAGAAGATTTGAACGAACGGTCAAGAAGGCTTAAGGTAACGAGCGTTCGCTAGTTTGGATAACGAGCGCTCGATGGTGAGAAGGTTGAGCGAACGGTCAAAAAGTCTTAAGGATAACGGGCGTTCACTCGTTTGGATAACGAGCGCTCGTTCGTTCGGAATGTTGAGCGAACGGTCAAAAAGTCTTAAGGATAACGAGCGTTCACTCGTTTGGATAACGAGCGCTCGTTCGTTCGGAATGTTGAACGAACGGTCAAAAAGTCTTAAGGATAACGAGCGTTCGCTCGTTTGGATAACGAGCGTTCGCTCGTTTGGATAACGAGCGCTCGTTCGTTTGTAATGTTGAACGAACGATCAAAAGTCTTAAGGATAACGAGCGTTCGCTCGTTTGGATAACAAGCGTTCGCTCGTTTGGATAACGAGCGCTCGTTCGTTTGGAATGTTGAACGAACGGTCAAAAAGTGTTAAGGATAACGAGCGTTCGCTCGTTTGGGTAACGAGCGCTCGTTGGTGAGGGTGCTGAGCGAACGGTCAAAAAGTCTTAAGGATAACGAGCGTTCGCTCGTTTGGATAACGAGCGCTCGTTGGTGAGAGTGTTGAACGAACGGTCAAAAAAGGCTTAAGGATAACGAGCGTTCGCTCGTTTGGATAACGAGCGCTCGTTGGTGAGAATGTTAAACGAGCGTTCCTAAAGAGGCCCAAGGCTCCCGGACGTACGCTCATTTCTGGGCCTGGCCCAGTCCAATGCTTTCTAACCTAGAATTTTCTAGGGGTTCAGAGATTCATCCCCATTCCCACTCCTTCACGCCGGTTCACACCTTCTCTAGAGATTCAAGGTCTCTTGTTTAGCACCACAACTGATCATCACCTCTGCCATGGCCGACCACCGTTGCTTCAACCAAAACACACCTTAGGCTCGCCGGCGACAACTTGCACCACCAGAACCACCACCAGCCACGACGCCACCTTCTCCACTCTTCTCTTTTCGAAAACATTGATCTCCAGGGAGGGTCTTCCTCCGCCGCACATGTGCCAATACTTCTTCAAATCGATCACCGCGAAACGTCGTCTATGGCGTTGCCAGTAACGTCGCCTGTCGCTGAAGCCGTCGTCCGATTCACCGAGAATAGCACAGAGAACCTTCTCCTCTTCCCCTCAGCACCACTACCCTAATCTAGTGTCCTACAACGGGATGGTGAACCTGAAGGTGGTGGCGTGTGTCTCTTCCCAGATTGAACAAGAATGAATGGAAAGGGAGATCGGTGTTGCGCGGTTGAAGACGACAGTGAATGACACAGTGGTCAATCCCTGTTTTGGCTCAGTGAAGGTAAAGTATGGGCTTGTGTTTGGATGCTGGAAATTGGTCATTGTTCTAGACTGTGGCTTTGTATAATGCAGTTTGAGGATAATGGTTGATGAGTGAATGAGGGAATGAGGTTTGGTTGAGTAAATGGAGGAGTACCAAGTTTGCGAGACCGTGATGATGGGTGGAATATGCAGCAGGGAATGAAGATGATCATGGATATTGGAAATCAAGTGTTGGAGGTGAAGCTTGAAGATGTTTGGTGATAATGAGCATATACAAATATCCAGCGCATTCAACAATATTCACACACAAATTTAACAACAATCGGAGTAGACCCTGGAGTGTTAGATATTACTTACCTCTCTATTACTCTTGCCAACCTTGCGTCTCCAATCCTTTCTTTCCTTTTGCTGGCGTCTCTCTTTTCTTCAGGTCCAAAGATGGTGAATCTGGGTGATGATTCCCGCCTGATCGTTCCCCGTATGCCCTCCTCCTTTCTATTCTCTCTCTCTGATCCCCACAAAATCCCCTCCCAAAATCTTGGGAAATATTCCTTTCTAACCGCCTGGTCCCCCTCACCCCAGACACGCCTCCCACGTAACCCTTTCCCACGTTTTCTATTTTCCCCCTTTTTTTTTTAATTTTTTTTTATTTTTTTTATTTTATTTATTATTTATTTTCAGTTTTAATTTCATTTTTTAATTTTTTAATTATTAACTCTATTAAAACAAAATTGAAGATAAGAAAAGTAGAAATTGAATTAAAAGCAAAAATCTAAATACATAAAAATAGAATAAAACAAAAAGGTAAAATAAAATAAAAAAAACCAATAAAAACACTTCTTTTTTCAACCCGGACAAAATTGAGTGTTGACACTAGATTTGATCATCAGGATATAGTCACCACAAGGTTAATCCTTGAATGCCTTAGGTCACTAAACTTGAAGATTAGAACCTCCTATTACTCTCACGACTTAATTCACTAATCTCTACTTGAGTACGGGTGGTTAGAGTGTCAAAATAACCTCTCCATTGGATCCCGACATCAATACTTACAATACTTAAACTGCCATCATAGAATCCTACAAAGATTTCTATGGAACTATGCCATAAATATACATATACATATCTTCATTAATCACCTCATAACAATCATCATTATCATCACATACTCAAAGTATTTCAAGTATAAAATCATTTATAATACTCTGGAAACAATAACCCAATTTTCTTCACAACAATTCGATACACACACTAGGCAGGAAAAACAGCTTGGAGACCCTCGCCAACAGCTCGGGAAGAATCTAAAACGCCCAAAATAATTACCATCAGATGCTCATAACCAGACGCTCACCATCAGACGCTCACCACTAGGAATGGCAATGGGTCGGGTCGGGCATGGATAGTGCCTACCCGCAACCCGACATTGCAAAACAATTCTGACTCGCAACTCGCCCGCTACCCACACGGGTACCTGCTTATAAAATACTCGTAGATATTTCAAAACCCGTGGATACCCACAAAAAATTAAAAGATATATTTTATATATTTTTAAATAAAATTTAAATAAATTACAAAATATATATATATATATATATAATATAATATAAAGTAAATTAAATTAAATATAAATTAAAATTTAATTTTAATTAAATTTAACCTAATAAAATATAAATTAATTTTATTTTTAATTGAATTTAATTTAAAAAAATAAAAATTAATATTTTATTAGTACTTTTTTACGAGTAGCGGGGTACTCACGAGGCAAATAGTTTAATACCAGCACCCGACCCATTTAAAAGTGGATGTTAAAATACTCGTTATCCATTACCCGCAGATAATAAATATTCATGGATAATAACAACCCGCCGCGGATTTTATCCGCGGATACCCGTACTCGCGAATTTTTCTATCATCCCTACTCACCACCAGGCGCTCACCACTAAATGCTCTCCACCATACACTCGCCATCAGACGCTCACCACCAAACGCTTACCACCAGACTCTCACCATCAGATGCTTACCACCAAACGCTTACCACTAGACGGTTACCACTAAGGCTCATCATCAGATGCTTACCACCAGACGTTCACTACCAAACGTTCACCATCAGATGCTCATCACTAAACGCTTATCACTAGATGTCCACCACCAGACGCTCATCACCAGACACGTCTAATAACTCAATTTCACTCCCAGACACATCTACCAACCCAGAAAACATTCTTAGGACTAACTAGCCACCATATATGACACCACGACTACCCTTAAATCAAGACCATTTCTCAACCAAGTCTCAATTTATTAATAAACCAAATGTTCAACTGTAAGATGATCTACCAATGCAAAATTTCTCAACAAAAGTAATCACACAGTAAAAAATTTCAACAGCACGCTCACTAAAATCGACACTCATCATTCAACTCAAACTCGTATTCAACCATTATCCCATACAATTGCAACATACCAACAATTTAATAAGTTACTCAAACTTTTAAAAGAAAACGAGGCATTTAGCTTCCCTTACCTGACAGATGAAAAAACCGCTCTAGAGAGCCTAACACAGCCCTAAACGCACAAGAATTTCTATCTGCTCCTACGAACTACCACATCACGATCAAGTACACCGTTAGGTTCATTGATCAACAAAGACTCAAATTGAAGACTTAAAAGACACATGCAACCTAAACGGACAAATATAAAAAAAAAAGACCAAAGAAAATGGTTGAAAACTCAACTTACTCAAATGGAGAAGCGGATCGATCTAGATTGAAGATCTCGCCATAAGAATCAATCATAGGGTCTCGATTCAATCATACGAATATGGAAGAAGAACTCTTAAAAAGAAATCAAAAAACTCTAAAAAAGTAATTTCTAGAAAAATGACATGTTTTAAAATAATAAAATTCATTTATAACGAAACTATTTATATTAAAATACTTTAATATTAAAATAATTAAATTTCACTATTTTTAAATTATTACAACTTTTAAAATATATTTTTTAAGCCTTGTATGAAAAATAATGGTAAGCAATATATTTTCTATAACTAATAGAAAAAATAATATGGAGTCATATAACATGATTTAATTTTAAAAAACCATTTAACTTTTTATCGGTTATAAAAAAACAGGTTTTGAATAAATTTTTGACAAAATGACTTAGAAAATAAAATTAATCAATAACAATATAAAAAAAATTTCAAAATATATGATAAACTCAATTAATTAAATTAATTTTTAATATTAAATTAATTAAATAAAAACAAAAAATAAATATCATTAAAATGTAATAAAAAAATTAAAAAGAAATTACAAAGTAAAAATCCACCTAAGTCACCTCATCTGACTATTTTATTTAAAAAAAAAAACTGAAGTCATCATTTGACTTTAAAATTGTATCACTTCATCTTTAGATTTCGTGTATTCTTCCTCCACCTCACCTGTTTCGTCCTGCACCTCCAATTTTTATTTAATTTCTATCTTTGTGTTTAACGCACTTCCAACGTTGGTTGTCGCACTTCCAACGCCTGACTGTTCTTTTTATTTTCATTTTTTCTTCTGGTAATAATATGTGTTGTTGGTGGTGGTGATGCTTATGCAGGGTTCCCAAATATGCACCATTTTGTATGTTGTTAGTTCCCTCTTATTGGATTCTGATATAATAATATAAAGCAATGTTTTGGGTGAATATGAGACCATTTTATGTATAGAGTAGAACTAACAATACTCGATAATATATGGTGCCTGCTATTGAAACTTGAACTATTTTTCAAGGCACTCAATTTGCATTAAAACAGAGATTTAAAGTTACCCGCCTAAGCCTAAGTTTATGATGTTGGACAACTTAATAAAAAATGTTGTTCAAGAGCAAGGCTCACCAAGCTCTGGAGGTGCAGGAGCCTGTTATCCCTCCACTGTCAAGAACCGGAGATTGTCGCTGCTATGTGAAACCACCCTCACGCGGTGCCCTTATGTCTAGGAACCAAGAAACACATGCCTTCGCAAAGGACCCATGGCTTAACTCTCGACTTGGAGTGGGCAAGTCAGCAAGTTGCAACTTCCAACTTCCAAGTGAGGCAGACACTCAACCGCAATTCCAAGTGCGGAAGCTCTCTGCCACGCTTCCAACACCGACAACTACTCAATTGCCATTCCAAGTACGTCAAGCTCTTCGTCGCGCTTCCGACAACCACTCTGAACAGTGAGAAACATTCAACCGAAGCACATTACAGATCCAACCACACAATCATATCATTTTCATACACAGCAGTGCAAAGGGAGAAGAGAGAGAAGAAAAAAACTGAGAATGAAGAAGTGCGTCAAAAAATTCTGAATGGCAATGAGAGAGGAGCAAAGGAAGTGTAAGGGTTTTAGGTCTTTTAGTGGATGCACCCGGTAAAAAATTCTTGTGTGTACTTTGAACTTTTGAGAAGGACACATAAAAATTTCAAAAAAAACTGGAGGTGCAGGTAAAGGTGCAGAAACACTCGTTTCGTGCTGGTCACCACTTCATCCTATATTATAATATATTTTAAAAATTGAATTAAATATAAAAATAAATTAACCTCTGACGCCACCCCATCCTGTTCATTCTATAATAATTTGGATAATTTATAATCTATGCTTTTATAGTGTTGTACTCAGTTATCTTCTTTTTTTCTCAAAGAAAAAACTAATAAGTTTAGTTTTTTTTCTTAAATGGAGCGTGATTTTGATTTATATATATAATCCTAACTCCAGGGAGCTAATTAATATGAAAAAATATTAAATAAGTTGGTTCACAAATAAATTACGGCAGCTTAAGTGGTGTGTTTGCTTTTCTCTGTTGGGTAAATCCAGAGCTGAGGGTCAATAATTGTTGGAATTTGTAAAGAAACCGACTTTTTTTTTCAATAATGTACATCGACGTAGACATTCCTTTAGCATTGATTTCACTCTTAATTTAAGAACAGTTTTTTTAAAAAAATCATTTTTTATTAAAGAAACATGTTTATAGATTAGCCTTTTTCTTCCTTCACCCTATAATTTCTAGCTGCTCCTCCATAATTTTTAAAATAATAATTTTATCTTTGTAAAAGTGAATTTTAAATTACATTTTTCAGAAATTTTCAGAACAAGTTTGTGATTTTTCTTTTAAAATTTAGAATTTGATGTTCATAACAAACTTCTAAGAATAAAATTTCCAAAATAAGATTTACAGTACAAAATCTTTAAAATAAAATTTTTATAATGAAAACAAATATTTTAATACAGATTTGTTTATAACAAAATAAAAGTTTTATAATGAAAACAAATATTTTAATACAGATTTTCTATAACATTTTTATACATATATTTTTTTTACTTATTTATTATTTATTTGGTATTATTATTATGACATATTTTAAATCTAATTAACAAATAACACTGTATCAAAATGTATGTTATATAAAAAAATTAGTATGACATATTTTAAATCTAATTAAAAATAAGGGTTAAATATGTTTTTGGTCCCTTAATTTTTAGTGAAAATTGGAATTAGTCCCTCTTCAAAACTTTGGCCTAATTTAGTCCTCAAACTTTAGAAATGTGTAAATTTAGTCCTTTTAACTAAATTTTGTTAGGTTTATTTGATGTTTCAGGTGCGTTTCATGATAGCATTTGAGTTGTTTATACCGTTTGACACATTTTTGCTTCAATGTTAACTGAGAAATGCGTTTGAAACATCAAATAAAGTTAACAAAATTTGGTTAAAAAGACTAAATTCATACATTTTTAAAGTTTGGGGACTAAATTAGTCCAAAGTTTTGAAGAGGGACTAATTCCAATTTTTACTGAATTTAAGGGATCAAAAACATATTTAACCCTAAAAATAACATTGTATCCAAATGTATGTTGTAAAACAATGTGTTAAAATATCATTTCTATGTAATACGTTTTGGAATAAAGATTTCAAATTGCACTTTTCATAAACTTTTTGGAATGAGGTATGAACTTTCTCTCTTCTTCTGCAATAGAGAACAGAAGTAAACACTAATGGCATAGTGGTCACAATGGCAATAACAATTATGACACAGTGAAATAATAGACGATCTTTTAGGGTGTGTTCATTTGGGGTTGATTGGGGGAGATGATTTGGGGAGAGTGATTGAATGGATTTGAGGAGATTTGAGGATAATTTTTTGTGTGTTTATTTGAGTGGATTTGGAGGTAATTGAGAGTGGATTTAGAGGTAAAGTTTGTGAGAATTAGTGTAGGATTTGATTGATGTGACAGTTTTAAAAATTTTGTTTAATTGGTAAAAATTAAAGATTACCAAAATGCCCCTAGGTATTAAGGTGATATAAAATGATATTTGTTTATGTTATATTTATTTGTAAAAATGTTTATTAAGAGTAAAAAATTAAAAATGAATTTTAAAAATAATTTATAAAAATTAATTAAATTATAATTTAGTAAAACGAATTTTTTTAAAAAATGTAGTATTTGTTTTGAATATAATTTAGTTCCAAGTAGTATGAATTTATTTGTTATGGAAGTGAGATTTATTAATTTTTAATGAAGGCGATAATTAAACAAAGTTATACTATTACATAACATAATATAAAAACCGCGAACATAATAACATAGAAATATATTTGTAATAGATCATGATGAAATTTCTTGAGTGAGGTTTGTAAGCAATCAATCACATAAGTCAAGTACAAGAAAAAAGTCATGTAATACACTGACGGAATAGTAAGCAACTTAATCATCTAACTGGTGAAGAATTAAGTTAACATTTTGATTCAGGTGAGCAAATTGTCGGTTCATGTCGAGAGATAGGTTTGTCAAGTTATCTTCAATATGCTGAACATGCATCTGCATTTGTTCCATACCCTGCATTCTGTGTTGCAAGTCTTGTACCCCTCCCACATTTGAGTCATCATATTAGGATTTGAAAGATGTGGAGGAGGTTCCACAGGGTTGGCATGATGGTGTGGTTGCTCTTCTTCTTCATCATCACCGACATCGTGTTGTCAAACACCGTTGACATTAACAATATTCAACCTCTTCAAAGAATTAATTGAAAAATGATGTCTGGTCCCAATATGAGTGTTGGCATTGGCATCAACATTCACTCCACAATATTGCATGATTTGGGTGATAAGGACACCGTACGAAAGGGGTGTGTCACCGGCCTTGCATTTAAGCATATGCTGCATGATGTGATGAGGCCAATTGATACCTATATTATTTTTAAGAACCCATATCATAAAGATATCCTCCTGCAATACCCTTGCAAAATTTGCAGGTCGTGGAGTCAACATGTGCACAATAACATAATGCAGAAGTCTATCATTAATATTCAAAGATCAAACTGTTTTGACATGTTCACCCTGCATTTCTGGTCTAACCATAGTAGCTAATGTCATATCTCGATCATAGGGAAAGTCGTCTGGGATAGTTGAATAATACAATTTTTGACCCTCATACTTCATATTAGCAACATTCAACCAATCAGTAGGTTTCAATCTAATTCTTGTCTTGTTGACCTCACTGACCAAATATCCATTACCAGAAATCTTCATATTTGAATAAAAAACTTTGATCAAATCCGGATAGAAGGATGCTTGCAACATCACAAATTCAATCACTCCTTGAAACAGAAGATGATGAGTAAAAAATAAGTTTGAACCGGCAAATGATTCTAAATTCATTATTTTTGGGACAACAATATTCCTTGTGTAGAAATCAGCTGTGTAGTTTTCCATCTGATGGCTATGACTGAAGAAACGACGCTGATCTAATTGTTCTGCAATAGATGGTTTGACATCGGCTGCATCTTCTGGCTGAGTTACATATTCTTTTCCCTTACGATTTTTTCTAGGCCTTTTGCTTGATGATGAGGCCATTTAACAATTTCTTCAACAAAAACCATACATAAAAACATGCACAAGTTAAGTCATAACAAATTAAGGAATATTAATAATAACAATAATTAAAGACAAATCATTAGATCATAACCATAACCTTAACTTCAATATTGAACATGGATGAAGGCCAAGATGTAATAGTATAATTGAGAAACATAACTATAAAGTAAGCAAAACATTCTAACATTCACCACCCAATATCATTTTACATAACTTGTTCCACCTCTTGTTCGGTAGAAGTCCCATTAACCTCTTTGTACATGTGGGATTTGAACATAAGAAATCATAACATTGATCGAGCAAGTTTTCATCAGCAATATTCATAGCACTCAACATTTCATAAATGTCGCCCTCTGTGTATGTGTATGTGGAGCTGTGACGGAGTATTTGATTTCTATCTTCCATTGTTGAGACTTGACGCACGACAGCACTAGAAATTACACCGAAGTGAACATTTGTAGAGTCAAGTACATTTGTGAAACCATCGAGGCTGGTGGTCAACTTATCAAATTGCGCATCTATCACATCGACCATAGGTGCCTTCCTTTTGGAACCTCGTGAGGATGATGTTCCTCCAGATGGAACGGATGGCACAGATTGAGTCTGCCCTGGACTCATCCACGGATGGAGGAGGTGATGGTGGAGTTGGGTCTCTATACTCCTGATAGGTAGGCTCTTCAGGAATGTGCTTCATATTCTGATTCAGATCAACCTGTACACGAGGCCCAACCCGCTGACGACGCGTTTGTCGAGCGGTCCTTATACCCCTCCCAATTGCTCGATCCGCAGCCCATAACTCCACCATTAAATCGTAGTGTCTGATGCTATTCACTCTCCACTTTGTTGCACTTGGTCTCGACTGAAACAACATACATGAAACAGATAGTGGTTGAACTTATGTATTTGAAAAATCTATCGTGTCTGAATATTTAACAAATACCTGAATGAGGTCAGCCCACACTTTGTCCTCAGCTTCAAATCTCATAGTTACGGCGTTCCAACCAAATACCTTTTGACGATTTTTGACATTATTTTTATTAACATTAACATAACCACAACTATGAAGGTATTGAACCATGTTATTATACGCTTGGGTGGTCCAGCTGCCATCAATCCTATTACCCAAACGAGTCTCCTCGATCATAGAATGCAAAAGCCTAGCATCCATGTCCTCAGTCCATTTAATGAACTCTCGTGTACTAGCAGATGACTCAATGGTTGTTCCCTTACCCCTGTCCATATTATTCCTATTTCATAAAGAAAATGGTAACAAGTGAAGTTCAGTTAATCATAAAACCAAGTACGTGTCATATTCAAAGAACAGAGTCATAAAAAACTATCAATTACAATAACTATGAATTTTGATAATCTCGCCACATTTCATCAGCAATGGCATCCCTAATAGTACTACCAACCCTATAATCATCTTCTCGAACTTGAGAAGATGACACATTATGTTATTCCCTTTCATTTAACTCATTATCAACCTCATTAAGCAATGGGTCATCGCTATCAACTCCACGGATAAAGTTGCGTAGGATACAACAAGCTAAAATAATGTTTGTCATTGTCTCCAATCCATAATGTGGTTCATTGCCACTTGCAATGATTGGAAACCTTTTCTTCAACACACCGAATGTTCTTTCAATAACATTTCTCAATGATGAATGTCTATGGTTAAAGAGCTCGCGTGCATTTTGTGGTCCTCTACGTGTGAATTCTTTAAGATGATATTTGACGCCTCTGTATGGTGTCATAACCGTACTTTTAAGCATAAATCCAGCGTCGCCAAGATAGTACTTTCCTACAACAATGCATAACATCAGCATTTACTAACTAATAAACAACCAATCATAACATCCCAATGGGATAAAATTACCTTGGGGGATGACCAACGGATCATCTCTATCAAGAGCAATTTTTAAGATTCTAGAATCAGATGTTGTGCCTTCCCACCCAGCTAGAACGTATGTGAAGTTCATTTCAAAGTCACATGCGGCAAACACATTTTGAGTTGGTCAATCTTTTCTTCCACGAAATCTCGGAGCATCTGTTTTTGGTACCTTTACACGAACATGAGTACCATCTATGGCCCCTAAGAAATCCTAAACATCCAATTAAGAAGTCATCATACAACTGCATAACATAAACATCATTTCGTAAATTTACATCAAAACTGACAGATTCATATGATTACCTTAAAGTAAGGATAAAACCGATTATTGTTTAAGACATATGGATGAACCTCGTCTCCTGATGGCTGAGTTAAAAATTCTGATTCTAGAGATAAAATAGCATCCAACACATTGTGAAAGTGTTTGCTAACCGTCGCCCCAAATCGATGGAAGAAAAATGCGACACTTCAATTCTTAACATTATGCCCAATTATATGAAGAAATTGCGCTACTTGTTCCTCCTGTGTCAAGCGAATGGCGTCTTTAACTAACCCAGTTGTCCTTAGTCTCTCACAGAGACTAATAAATGCCTCTGGACCCATCCGAATAATGTCACGACATTGATTAGTATGCACCAAATAAGACATTAACTGTTGCCTGCGACGGTTTTTGTCGGGAAGGAAAGTGCTAACACTACTTAGATCACTCGAGCACATATTCAATATATTGAAGGCATGACAAACAATGCATAACATTGTTAGTGCAGCCAGTGACGTCGTTATTTGTAATTGTTGATGTAGCATTGCGACTATATTAAAGTCTACACCAACCATATCATCATCTATATCTTCACGGTCCAAGTACGAAAAATCTAATTCTTCTTCCATCTATTTTTACTTAAACAAATAATCATACTATAATTAAAATCATGCATTCATATATTCATGAAACATATCTTATTCATATTATCATATATTCATATATAAACAAATTTAACTAATACATTCATATATTACTAAAATTAAAGGACATATATTTAACTAACACATTAAAAACACATTCTTATATTAATTAAAAATAAACAAACAATCACACTTACCTGTTGAAGATCTGTGTATGTAGATTTCCAAGTATGAATTAGCCAAAACACTCAAACCCCAACCACAAATGTACTGAAAGATTCACTGATTCTTGACTTGCCAAGTTCGATGGTAATTTTCTATGTTTTTCAACTATGTAACACTAAACCTGTGAATATGATAATATTAGATCATGGTTCAAAAGCAATGTGTAAAAAAATTTTAATTCATAATCTACCTTGAACAAAGTAGATCCAATTCATGAACCAGGTGCAGAGAAATGAGTCAAAATCTTCAATGTTCAATGAATATAAAGAAATGAGTCAAAATCTTCAATGTTCAACTAAGAAACTGAATTATCTTGGCTGCCCGAACAACATTCACAAATAAGCTTCTTCAACCAAAGAAATAATTCGTGCTTGGTGGACAAAAACATGCACAAAGAACCTTCTTCACCAAAAGCAACAACTCCGATCCAGCACCTTCAAAATACTAAAAAGCATGATCAACTTCTTCCCTGCACACAACACACATGGTGCTTCATGAACTTACACGACGGAAGAGCTTGCAATTGAATGTTCAAGCTTGTCCTTCACCACTCTAACAAGACCTACTTCACAAACCATCACAAACAAATCGTTAGTCCTATCATATTTGAACCAATAACACCAGATCTGCGTTCTTCTCAGCATCCTCATGTGTGCCCATCCTCCTCCTTCGTCCACTGCTTCACCTGTCAAAGCAACCTCGGTGCATCCTTCACCAATCACAAACTGTCGTCGCTGGTTGAAGGACCATCAAATGCTGCCTCCATCCTCCATCATCACGGACAGCTTTGTCCACTGGTTAAACCTGCATCAGATGCGCATTGCGACCTTTTCCACGCCAAACTCTGCCAATGACGAACCAAACCGGAGGACTTGTAGGGAACGACGACGGGCTGTGTAATCGGATCCAAGCCGCAATGTGCAAACCATGTCGTATCCGAATATGCATGACTGTAACCGGATACGATTTGGCATCAATTTCTTCATTGACCGTGTAACCGGATACGCCATCTCTGATCCGAATACGTTGAAACCGTTCTTGTTCTCCACCTTCACGCATACTCATCTTCTTCATCAACGACTATGTTCTTCATCTCCTCCACTGATCCAGCTGATGTCTTCATCTACCTCCATCACTTGCAACATAAAAACAATAGACAGAAGCTCTAAACAACTACAATCAAAGCTCACCTTAGCTTTCTCTCTTCTAAAAGCACTGAAACACACTCGCACTTGCAGCTCCTGAACTTGCACAACCCAATGTTATTCTCGCTTCTTCAATTAACACAACCACACAATGCTCTTGTAGGTTCTGCAATTAACACAACAACAACCACACCTACCACTATTTAATCCTTCTTCGACATGGTCAAAAGCTATTGCAAAGTGTGTACTGTGGCTAATGCATGCGCAAATCTTCACTGTTGAACGTCTGTTTGAAGCAAAGGCTCAGGAATCTCTTCTGCAAATTACAGCTGAGTTACTCGCGTGAGTGCACAGTACCTTGCAGCTTCCAATATTATATAAAACATTAGCTTCCAATATTATATAAAACATTAGCTTCCAATATTATATAAAACATGAAACAGTGGACATGGAAATTTTTTAAATGTGGGGGCACATGAGTAATTATGCTATAGATCCCTCCAAATCTTCTCAAAATAGCTAGTGACCAAAAAGATGGACATCCCACAATTCAATCGCGTTCCTTGCTCGCAAATTCCATCAAGTGAACACGACTTTCATTGCTTTCCATCGCACGTTGATACTCGAAATGAACACAAAATTAGTCTTTTTTTCTGTTAGTATAGTATGAAATGCACTTAATAAAAATAAGGGTGCAAGAGAAAAAGTGTATAGATTAATGTACAATACTCCGTACAAATATCTAAGAATATCTAATGGAAAAGGATTGGTTGATGCCATCTTTAATTTTAAGTCTATTTGACACCACTAGGTTTTAATAATAAAATATTATATTAACATAATAAAAGTAAATATGAATAAAATATTATATTAACATAATATAAACAAGAAACTACATTAACGTAATAAATATAAATATAAATAAAATATTATAATAAAACAATATTTTTTTAGAGTATAAGTCGAAAGTAAGAGAAAATTTGAAAGTGTCAAAGTATTACTCACTGCCCGTGTCTAAACAAGAGCTTTCAGATTATTTTGATGTGGTCTGAGATTGAGAAATGTGTTGAATGATACTTCAATCAATCACTAAATTTTAACAGGATTAATTCACCGATTTAATGTTGGTGTATCAATATCGCCCTCTAATGTGACAATCTCACACGAAATATTTACTCCCACATAATGTAACAAATAAAAATTGAAATAAAACATCTATCAAAAATTATTCAAATCAATCAACCAATCAATGCTCAGGGAGTTTATGAAAACTAGAATATATCCATATTTCTCTGATAGTGTAACTTATGTATACACACAAGAGCATTGAACTAGGATGAGGTTTCTGAAAAGGTACTCATCCTGCTTGAACATCACTTGCCTTCACAAATCTCCCTCTCACCCTCTTTCTAGTATCAGCCCTGGCCTTTCTTGATTCATAGCGAATGTGTTTATCGTACCTGCCCAAAGTATGATGCACCAACTTCAAACTAAAGATCAAACTAATACCATCTTTTACAAAATTAAATCAAGTGCATATTCACAAATCTCCTTCTAGACAGGTTTCTGTACGTATGCTCACTTGCATTCGTTACATGTGCGAAAATTTAAAAGAGTTTAATCGTAAGATCTTTTTACATTGTCAATCAAAAATGAATCATGGTGCGTATGACTTTTAAAGTAATTATTAAAGTCAAGAAACTTAACATGTATATCAATTTTGATGATAAATTCATTAGACGGTTAATACATACACTATTTCCTTCATATAAAAAATGAAATATACCTTCGAGATTTCTTCTTCTCCTTGTAGCGTAACATTGCATTACCTCTATTCTTAGCCAACTCTTCCACGCTAACCCTGGCTTTTAAGGTGCTAACATTTGCATTCCCACCCACAAGATGCTCCATGACTACCACATTGTTGGTGTCACTATACGGTATTGATTCTAGCAATTTGGACTCTGATGATAACCCACCTCTGGCTTTCTTGTTGCTTTCTTCTTTCTTCTTTGCGTGGCTTGATGATGACTGATCCGATTGGTTCTGCAATTTTTGTAAGCATAAATAGTTTGTTATTTACTGGTTCCCCACAGATAAAGGTCAAACCAAGCATGAAATGGAAATATCTGACGAAATGAATGAGAAAGGCCAAATCATAATGGGACTTTACTGCAATCATTGCGTGACAGTTTATAACACAATAAATTGTAGAAAGCACCCATGTGAAACATGGAAATAGTGGTTATTACATACTATCATATACTCTACGCATCATCTGGCACTTGGGAATGAGAAGTATGATTCCATCTGCGGATTTTAAATGATATGGATGCAGCTGTTAAAGTTTAAATACAGACAAATAAAGTTGGAAGACTCTGCATCTTTAGCAATTAAATCTTTCCGTCCTCTATTGTCCTTCCCCATGTGAAGTCTGTACACTAAATCAAAGCTATGAAGGCCCACAGTTTTGTCAGTATCTTCAGAGATTAAAACTACTAACCCATTTCTACTGCAAATTTCTTTTTCAACATTGATTTCTTTCAAAAATGAAATCCACAGGTTCATAACAATTAAGGTGTGTCAGAACGTAACACATTTCTCAAAATGATTGGAAGACAAAGAACCCTATAGAGCATTTGCATACTCCATCAACCTCCTTAGAAAGCCCGAATCAACTGACTCACCCATTCAAAAACATTTCATCACTCTCATAAACAGTTGCAATCAAATGACTGTCATATTACAATAACAGCAGACTATAACTTCTTGAACAAGCCTGTAATTTGTAAATTGCATGTATTAAATCAGAAAGCTCCGTTGACACACGCGAGAAAGTTTTATAATCTGGCGGCAAACTCCATTAACTTGCAGTACATCAAGCTCAAAAACACACAAGGCAGAAATTGAAAATCATTCAGCACAAGTAATGGCTTACATTTCTTGATAGAATATCATCACCAGTGGTCGAGTAATTCATATTGTGCACATCCTGAAATAATTTTGGAACTTCTAGACCATCAAATGTCACTACTCCTGGTTCATCACAACCTCTTGATTTCTGTAATTCAAAATCCCACACCTGCATATAAGAACGAAAAAATAATCACGAACTGTGGCATACGTTTCACGTCCAAGCCAACTCTTCCATATTTAAAATTCTAAACGTGCCGGATTTTGATTGAACCAGTACATCATAATAAATTCAACTGATACAGTGTTACATAAAACGGACAAAACTACGGGACAAAGATAAGAACTCAAAGAGGTTTCTTAAAGTGTTCCTAATTAGCTTATTTACCAAAAAATAACATTTTTGTTCAGTTGTTTGAAAACAAAACAATTATTCATCAGATAAAATAAATCGCAAACAGGAATGATGTCAATGTGAAAAGGAAGCTATTTGTACTCACAAAGATTTCCTCAATCATGTGAAAAGAAAAGAACAGTTAGATAGTTACCAAAATGACAATGCAAAATGGCATAAAATTAAAGGACAAACAATGCAACCTTCTTTTACCTCGAACTAGAAGGCAGCAATTATGCCACATTGCAATTGTGTAATAAAATTTGCAACAAAAAAAAAAAGAAAAAAATCACAAAAACTAAGCTATTAATTGGATTAAAAAATGTAACCAAGTTTCCCATCGGAATATTCATTAGAATTAAGATTTAAACTAAAAGACCATTAAATAATATGAAACAACTACGTCTCAAGTCACCCATAACTCAGTGATTCCGTAAAAATGGCTTCAAATTCTGTTTCATGACCAAAATTAGTCACCAGCAAGCCGACATAATTAACTTATTGTTGTAAGTATAAGCTAAATATCAACCGTTATTCTAAGATTACCTTATAAGGAGTTAAAAAAATGAACATTTTTTCTTATCAAGATGAATCATAATTCGTGCTCCACCGTATCCCAAAGCTGAGATGAAGCACAACTATGCACTCATTTATTACATCTAATAAAAATAATTCCCTTTTAAAATTCGTAGCTTATAGTGAATGACTATCACTTGAGTTATTGGAAACTCCCTTGCGTTCAATGCACCCTGTTTATATAATGTGTTTGAATACACATTTTTATTCTTTTCATTTTGTAGAATTTGGAAGGTAAATGGGAAACCTGAGGAGGCTGATAGTTGGGATCAAAAGTCCAGAGAAGATCTCCAACTTGGGCTCCGTAACCGTTATCGTTAGTTTTGGCGGCATCGAATTCAGATTGGGAATCAGGCATCCCGAGCAAGGACGTAAACGGCGTCTGCTGCAGCAACATCTCGTCGACGACGTCATTTTCAGACTCCAACCTGAATTCCTCAGTCTCTGAACGCGCAAACTCGTTCTCGTTCCTCGTGCGCGCGACTTCGAGGAACTGCTCGTAGACCTCGTCGCGGCAGTTGGCGTGGCGCAGCCGGAGATCAAGGCCGAGGGCGGTGGCAATCTGGTGGAGGGAGGGGCAGCCAGAGAGGCCAAGGAGACGGTGGCGGTGGTGGAGGGAGGCCGGGGCGTGGGCGTGAGCGTCGAGGTCGCAGGCGTGGCAGAGGATGAGATTGTGGGCAGAGCAGCGGACGGTGGCGGTGTCGGTGTTGCAGGTGTCGCAAATCTGGAAGCGGACGTGCTTTAGGGAGAGAGCGTTAGCGGTGTGGACGTGGTGGTCGCAGAGGAGACAGAGTTTGGCAGAGTCGGGTCGGCAGAAGAGTAAGGCGGGTTTGGTGTGACAGTAATCGCAGGGCAACATGGTTGGTTAGTGAGAGAGAAAGGTTGTGTTGTGTTGTGTTAGCGATGGGAAATGCACATGATAAGCATGGGGAAGGTGGAGACGCAATCTGAAGTGAGAGATGGTGGGGACAGGAAGGAGGTGGAATGGAAAGATATTTGGTCACTTTTTTGGCCTAGCCTGTGTATGTGATGTGTGAGTGTAAGTGAGTAAGAGTGAGACTGAGTGAGTGTGTTTCATGCATGTGCGTGCTCCACCTCTTTTTGCACCTCCTTTCCTCTGCAAACTTCCCTCTCTCCATGCGCTTTTCTTTCCGAGAAACCTCGCTCGGGGCGGCCGTTGCTCTTCTTCTGCACTGGGCCGGCCCAACACACTTCATTTCTTCCCTTCAAATATACATTTTTTATAAATTAAATCAGAATTTTACTTTGGATGGTGCTTCCTGTAAAATTATTAAATATATTATATCGGAAAGTTGTTAAACAAAGACATCTGTTCATAAATATTATATTTAAAGTTGTTTTTTTCTTATAAATAAGCTATATAATATTTAAGAGTGTTCAAAAGATTGAAATTTTCAAATCTAAATCATAATTATATAAATTTATATTATTTTGAATCCAATGGCTCATTCTCAAATCTAAATTCATATTATTAGTTTTAGGTGTGATTTATTTCATTAAATTTAAATTCGAGCTAAAATAAATAATTTTTTGGATTTTGAAAGTGTGTTTAAGTTAAACTAAGTCAGTCAAATTTAACTTAAATTATTAAAAGTCAAAGAGAAAGTTGAGACGATCAAGCTTAAATCGAATCGAATTGAGTAATGTAACATCTTAATTTAGAGTGTCACAGATAAAATATAAAATTCTTTAACTTTTTAAAATGTGAATTAATTAAATAAAAACTAATCCGTCGATAAATTCGCCGGTAATATATACGGCTAAAAAATCCTTCGATACATCCGTCGATAAAAAGAGTGGGAAGATTTCCGCCCAAATTTCACATTCAGTGTCACTTACTGACAAAAACAGTCATCGGTAAATCCGTCGGTAAAAAGAGCAACAAAATTCCCGTCCAGATTCCGCAAGTGTCAATATATGTGACAAACATCTCATTTTTCCTTACCATCTTAGTGCCATACTTCTTCCCACCAGCACTGCAATCCTCCAATAGTTTAGTCATCGGAACTTCTTGCCACCACTACTTATTTCTCCTTCTCAGTTTTCCTTATCGTCACGTAGTCTCATCACCGCTGCTCTCCACCACCGCGGGCTCACCATCATTGCAACCCACAATTGTCCGCTGTTCAAATTTTTCGGCGAGCTCAACTTTTCTGGTGAGCCATTGCAGAGTTGATCTGTGCGATTAGGAACATCACCGGTCCTGATAACATCTTCTTTCTCGTACAGATTCGAGAATCGCAAAGAACAAAACCTTACCTTGTGGAAAAATCTCATCTTTCTTCCTCCTTTGATGATTCCCTATGATTTTAACTATTGAAATAAATTGATTGATTGATTGTTTGGAAATGAGATGGTTATTCGCGTGATGCTTTTTTGGTGGCGGAGTTCGTGAAAATGAAAAAAAAAAGATGAAACAAATGGAGGAAGGAAGAGGAAGAAGATGAACCAGATCGTAGTATTTACCGACGGATTTACTGAGGGACTTTTCAATCGGTAATTATCGAAAGATTTAGCGATGGACTTTTTCGTCGGTAATTATCGAAGGATTTACAGACGAAAAAGGTCGTCGGTAATTACCCACAAATGAAAAAGTTTGAAGAGAAGACAAGAAAGAGAACATAAGAAGAATAGAATAGTGAACTCGTGAATGCTAAGAGAAGCTTATGCTCATATATCGTTTGATATTGTATATTTCTTTTGAGAAGAAAAACCTTAGCAAATCATAAGAATCTTTGTGTTGTTCATATCCACTCTTTTAGAGTTATCATTTGTACCTTTGTTCATAACACTTTCTGTGTTGTAAATTTTAAAGAGAATTAAAACACTTGTGTAAACGTGTTTTCTAGGGTTTAAATCAAAAGTAATCAGAATACTTGAAACTAGAAGTGGTTAGAATACTTGAAAACCATGAGTGGTTAAACTCAGACTAGTCATGTTGACTAGGGAACCAAGAGTGGTAAGAATACTTATTGTAAATCTAGAGAGGTAAAACTCATGTAATCTTGTTAAAGATTAGTGAAACTCCTTAAGAGTTCTTAAGAAAGAACAAGGCATAGCTCAAGTTGAGTAAACCAGTATAAAATGTATGGTTTATTGCTTTGCTATTTAAAACTGTAGAAATTGGTATTGCATAGTGGAATGTTTAAACAGCGTGATAACAGACAATAACCAAGAAGGGAGGGGTGAATTGGTTCTTTTAAAAGCTTTGTTTTTTCTTTTTCAAACTTTCGTCAAACACTTTATAAATAAAAGATGAAGGGATAGAGAAAATCACAAAAATGATTTTATCCTAGTTCAAATCAAAAGATTTTATGTTCAGTCGTTAATCACTATAAAAGAGTGATTAACTTTTCTACTAAAAATGAGTTTAAGATTACAATAAGAATGATGAAATAATAAGAGTAGAAGACATCTTCCTTCGACACACGATGGAATGAAATACCAGCTCAATCAACTTGTAAAGAACCGCTTGCACCTTTAAATACACTAATCACAAGCTTCTCCCTTCTCAAGACTTCTATAAGCAATATTTCGTTAAGTATTGTGTGATAAACTTCAAAACATGGATTCCTAGACAATCTAGTTTCTCTAAATGATTTGTTCTCAATAAAACTCTTAGAATATATTTGCAAAATCAAGATTAAACAATATAAACTAAGTTTTCCATTGATTTTTCTTTGCTTTAATATTGTTTTTTTTTTCTCTAATTTCAATTTTGCTTTACAATTTGTATTTTGTGTTTTTGAATCCCTGAACTCCAAAAGTAATTTTTCCTGGAATAATATTAAAGATTGAATGCAAAAAAATTAGAGAAAAAAATTTGAAGCAAAGAATCGTCGATACAAAAATAAATTTGTATTTTTTATCTTAATTCCAAGAAAGAAAAGAAAAAATAAAAAAGAAAGAGAAAAAAAAAAGAAAAAAAAGGAGAAAAACTAAAATTCTAAAAAGTTTGCAAATGATTTCTTTTTTCTTAATGCATATGCTAGTAGAATTAAGCCTTATATGGCTATGAAAGTCAAAGCAACCTATGATCTAATAATGGGCTGAAATAATGTTTCAAAGTCTAATGATAAAAGATAAATAAAATACAATCAATGTTAAACATAAGGCTTAATACAAATTCTAGGCCCTAATTTTGTTAGTTATGTTTAAAGTGGTCATCGTATTTTTGGAGTTGTTCAGAGTGGTTCCATGCTTTGTAAAACTGGTTCGAGTTGATCCGTTTTAGTGATGACGTTAAAAACACTAACGACTGTTTTTAGGTTGTTTCATTTAAGCAATTTGGGTTTTCTACGTTTTGGACATTGAGGTTTTCTGCGTTTTGTGGTTTCTTGCAAGTTGAATAGCATATAAGAGGCGCGATAATGGTTGGGGTTCCTCTGTGTTTGAATTTGCAGGTCTATTTGTGATTGCAGGTAGCTCGATGATGGTGGCGGCGCAATTTGGGGGATTTTTCGTCGTGTGATTTCATGGTGAAAGAGGGTGGTTGCATGAGAACGATGTTGCTTGAAGGTTGAAGGAGAACAATGGTTCACGACAGTGCTCGCGAGGTTCTTATGAGTGCGATTTGGTTTCTGATGGAGGAAAAAGTCGCGAGATTGATTCGCAAATTCGAGGGTTGTCATGGTTGACAATTTAGGGTTTTTTGGAAATTGGGAAATTAAGGTTTCTGTAAATTAGGGATTTAGGGTTTGGTGCAGCTAATGGAGGATTTGTGGTTGATGGAAGAACGAAGGAGGTCTCACGCCAAATTAAAACCAATTTCACCAAATTGGGGTTATTCATTAAAATTTGATTTATAGAGGATAAATAATTGTTGGAAATGAGGGAGGGATTGGAATTTTGATGAAAATGATGGCGAATTGATGTTTATGGGGTTCGTAAAATTGTAATGGTAATGGAGAATGTGTTGGTATTTGAAGATGGTTGTGACATTCGGGTCTGTTATATATTGGACATGATGATGAAAATGAAGTTATGATGAAACTAATGTGAGTATGACGCACCTGCAAAGAAAAACCAAACATAGAAGAAACTCAAGGGTTGCGAGGGAGATAGTGGTTGTTATGGTGGAGGGTTTGTGAAGAAGAAAATGAAGAATAAAAATAAAAATATAAAAAATAAAATAAAAACTTTAAACATTGTCACGTCACGTGGCCACGTAATGAATAATTTGAAAGATAATTCATTATTGGCTAAGGTAGACATTATGCTGTTAGCATTTTTAACACCGTCAACAAAAGGGACCAACTTAAATCATTTTTATAAAACATGAGACAACTCTAAATAACTCAAAAAATAGGAGATCATTTTAAACACAAATAACAAAATTAGAGACCAAAATTAATATTAAGCCTAAACATAGTTATAATTTTTCAAACAAAATATTCTTATTATCTATCACATTTGTTTATAAAAAAAATGTCTCAATCAAATAAATTTTAAATATATTAAATTTTTTTAAAAGAAGTAAAGATAAGATATAAATAAATATTTTTTCAAGAAGTTAAATCAAAGTTTTATAATTTATTAGATATTCTTGTAAAACCAATTTATTAGATTAAACTAAAAAGAGGATATATTGGCCGTTAACATTTATTTAAGTGACAAGAATATATGCATTGTAAATTTTAATTTGAACTGATTTTTATATTTAAAATATTTATTTATTATAAATTTTAATTATAATTTCATAAAGATAAAAGATACTGATGAAATATTAAAATGTTAAAAAAATAAACAATAAATCCAAACCAACCCTAGTCTTCCAAAGCCCATTTTCCTTGCCCAGATCACAAAACACAACCAAACCACATAAAATAAGATTCCCACGTTGTCCTCTGTTTCTCCCTGTGTCTCTCTCTCATTCGCATTGACTCTATCTCCCTCTCCAATCTACTGTGCTAATGGCGGATCCAATCTCGAAGACTCTGATAGCGTTTGCGCTTTTAGCTTCTTTGTTGCTGTGTTCACACGCTTCCTCTGACGTTCCCTTCATTGTCGCGCACAAGAAGGCCTCCCTCAACAGACTCAAGTCTGGTGCGGAAAGGGTCTCTGTTTCCATCGACATCTACAACCAAGGAACCTCGTACGCTCCGATCTACCACCAATTTTCCTTTTTACCAATTTTTAATTTTCATTGTGTGAGATCCCAATTGCCCTTTTCATGCATGCGGTCGTTCATGCCTGAATTAGAGTTTATGGAATTTTAATTTCGTGAATATCTGTTCGATCGTGTCTGTGCTACTTGGCTGCTGACGAATGTTTGTAAAAATTATATATTTTAGCTGGATCTTGGGGTTGCGGTATGGTAATTTAAGGAGAAAGGTTATGTTTGATCAGCTTAGATGAAGCATTGTGTGATTAAAGTTGGAGACTTTTTATTTATAAGCAATTTTCTAAGTATATGTGGTACTCCACTTTTGCATGTATGAGTTGGTAAGTGGAAGGAAGAGTGATTTTGCTCTTATGTTTTTTATCTGATTGTTGACGAAATGGGGAGTTCCTGTACACTTTGATTATGCTTAATTTGATGTAAAAAAAAAACTGCGATTTGGTGGTTTGATTAGGGTTTTCGGTGGTGCTATCTGTAATTTTATGAGCTTGTGTTCTCAAAATGAGTTCATGCTGTATTGCTTAGTGTGCGATGGATATGACGGCACCTTTCAATTTGAGGTCAAAGAATGTGAATGAACACTGAAATAGTGATGAGAATGAACGCTAAAATGTGAAATCAAACACACCATTGGTTTGCTGCCTTGACGTGAAATTTCTTGTATTTTATAGGATTGGGTTTAGTGTCTGTCGTGGACAATGGTAGGTTAGTAGAAAATGGTGTCAATCCATGAGATGGGTCATGTTTATTTAAAATGGACCTTGTTGTAAATTGCAATTCCTTGTCCACTCGTTGAGTTGTTGAATTTAGGATTGTCTTAATGAACAACATATTTTATGGTATCTTTGTAATCTATGTTTGCTGCTGAATTTTACTTATCTGTTTTATTCTGCTGTTTCAAAGGACGGCATATGATGTGAGTTTAACGGACGATAGCTGGCCAAGTGATGCCTTTGAAATAGTTACCGGCACCACTTCAAAGTCATGGGAAAGGCTTGATGCGTGAGTTTCCTTTGTTTGTTCTGTAACTTCTTTTATTACTTGAGTTTACCTCCTCTTGATTTTGCTCTGCTGCTTCTTTTTTCCATATTCTTTTACAAATGAATACGCACACTTCAGTGGTGGCATCCTTTCTCACACATTTGAGTTGGAGGCAAAATCCAAGGGGTTATTTGCCGGTGAACCAGCTGTCATAAAGTTCCGTGTTCCCACAAAGGCTGCTTTGCAGGTTAATATCTGTTGTAATTGTTGTCTATTTTTATTTTTTTGAAAGAAACATTTTTCTTATTATAATACTTTTTTTCTATCAGGAGGCCTATTCAACTCCCATATTGCCTTTAGATGTTCTTGCTGATAGACCACCCGAGAAGAAGTTTGAATGGGTATGTTTCCTATATTCTTGAACTTCACAATTACATGAATCAATATCAATTGCTTCTGTTGACTGATGTGTTACCTTTTGTTTCGGATACTATGACATGGTTGGACCGCTGGTATCTCAGGCTAAGGTATGGACACTTATCCTAATCTCTCTATAATTGCAGTTCAAAATTATGCAAAGGACATTAGTTAGCACGAGAGATACCTATTTTGGTAGTTCATTTTGCATGTTACTGGTCAGGCATGATGACTGATTCGATCAATTGTATCCATTTACAGCACAGCATAAAGTTTATCTGTTTTTGGCTTGTTGCTTAGTCGTGCATTTGTCTCCCTGGATTAAGCAGTCTTTAATATATTTTCAATGAAATTCACCTCAATCACTTTCTTGAATGATAAATGTGTGATTCATCTAGAAAACAATCTTTTAAGTTATTGCTTAATGTGAAACTGTTATTGTCCACAGAGGTTGCTGGCTAAGTATGGATCTCTAATCTCAGTGGTCACAATCGTGGTGCTGTTTGTATACTTGGTAGCTACTCCATCAAAATCCAGCACAAAAGGAAGCAAGAAGAAGCGTTAATGATTGGCAAATTAGTGCATTTGCAATCAGACACTTGGGAGGCTAGATCATGATATTCTGACTGCGGTCAGTTTTTACCTGGTTGTTAGACTTTTTTGAATATATGGTTAAATGAGTTAGTGAGAGAAGAAAAACTTAATTTCTTGACGGCATAGCCTAAACAGATGTTTTTGGTTCTCACTGGACGGAATGTACTTTTAGCTAGCTAAAGTGTTTAAATTACCTGATCTCCCACCTATTTTGCTTTTAACTTTATATTCTGATGACCTTTTCAAGTTCAATTTTCATGGTAAATTACTTGACCCTTTACCAAATCTAGGTCATGGTAAAATTGTAGGTCTTTATGATTACTCCTTTCATGGTAGCTGAGTTTTGATTATATAATGATCCAAGTATAATCACCATTAAAATGAGGTATGGGTATGACAGAGACCTTGTGACTTTATTTACACTCTTGTTACGTATTGTTTGAACTCTGAAGTTTGGTTTTTGCTATTTTCCGAAGGGTTTGCATATTCTCTGATATGACAAGGTTAAAATAAATAATGTTTTTCCTACTCTTGCAACCGATATGATCGTCTTTAATTCTGTTGACTGCACAGTAAATCCTGATGTAAGAAAACTTGAAATAAACGCTGTGTTGCAAATATTATTTCATGAAAAAGCATCCATTTTTCTTGGAGACAGATACTCCCTGAAGCATTTTGATTGTGGAATACAAGTTTTTGATTGACTACTTTTTGCCCCACTATGCATTTCACGAAGTAGGGCTAAAACTTAGATTCAATTGAAAGAGTCTATTAACTGGTGGAAAAATGTAAGTTAAATCGATCATTACAAGTTTACAATGGCTGAGAAGCATATTTTGGTATTGGACAATTACATTTCGTACCATCTTTTCGCCAATTAGAATAAATCATAATGCCACAAGAACTTCGTTACCCTTACGGTGGGTTTTAATAGGATGGAAGAGCGAAAACATCGAAATCCAAGGAGGGATCAATTTTTCTTTTCCTCGTGATGATGTCAAGAAAAGCAAAGAAAGACATGATACTAGCCTAACATAATTAATATTATAATGGTTTTTTAACGTTGTCCTAGTTCAAAAATTTCCCCTAAATAGGAGATGGAACTATTTTTTTGGTTTTAAAATTATAAAAATAAATAATTTTTTTAAAATATATTAATAATAAATAAATCAAATTGAAAGTTTTCTCTTTTTTACTCGTTTTCATTTTTTTCATTATTTTCTATTTTGGTAACTCCTTTATTTCATTTTTTTATACCAAAGGGAGAGATCCAGTTTTAATTTTTATTTTAAAATATAATAAGAGTTAAAATTTTATTTTATGTTGAATATATCAATTGGAAGTTGAACTATTTAGTTATTCATTTTTAAAACTTTACTTTTTCTCTAAATTATTTTTTCTAAACCTTTTCTGATTCTTTTCAAAGATTTTAGAGTTGATTTTCATCTTCTTTACTATTGGATAGCACTAGTGAGAAAAATGATTGATTAAAGACTTTTTTCAACAACTAATTCTTTTATCAAGTTCATTTTTTTCTCTACAAGGACTAGTTACCATCTATCTGCTCATCCAGGTATTTTGCTCTGTCATATGTGAATCTTTTCAAAATTATAGAAAACTTTTTTTTTCGAAGAATGAGAATGAATAAACAAGTGTAGTATACTTGTTTCTATCCAGTTTCTATCCGTTTCCACCGTCCCAGAAAAGGGTCATTCTCTTTTCGCTTCAAGGAGTTTCTATCCAGGTCTCTCACTCTAGTTCCATCACTTTTTCTCGCTTCATTCATTATTTGTTTGTGAGTTGAATGAGTTTAATCAATGTCAAATGCGTCGCTGATGTTGCAGGGGATGTGATTATAGGCCAAGAACCTTACATTTGTGTTCCAAACAACTCCTCACTTTCCACCCCCAAAAGGTGTGATGGATGTTTCATTACATCTGATGTCCTTAGAAGATGCTTATGTTGCCATGTTTCATACTATTGTGGAACCGCATGTCAGGTCTTGTTCTTCTTCATAATCTCTTCTCCTTTCACTGATAGGTTCAGTTCCTACAAAGTTTGATTCTAAATAATGCTAATGGGGTTAATAATTTATTTGCTCTAGCAGTGTAACTTTCGTTGTGTTTTTTAATGTTGTTCAGAGGTCAGAGTGGAAGCTGCATCGTCTTGAGTGTGAGGTCCTCTCAAGGCTTGACAAGGATAAGAGAAAATCTGTCACGCCATCCATACGGCTGATGGTGAGACTTTATCTACGGAGGAAGTTGCAAGATGATAAGATATATAAAAAGTTAATATTTGAGTAATGTATTGGTGAACGAAAGTCAGAGCTGCTTGTTAATAAACAAAGTATTTAGCCTTTTCTTTTCATTGGACAAGTTCTCACCTGTTTCAGTATCTGAAATCACTTTATGATTAGCTGCGGCTTGCTTGGTTTCATAACCATCACATTGTTTTTAAGTTATTTTTTGTGTTTAGATATTTGATTTGAAGAGGAAAGAGTGAAAACAACTTTTCGGTGTTTTCATCCTTTAACGTGCAAATGTTTGAAAACAACTAGGTTCTCTTGTTATGAGTAATAGGACAAGTGATGAAAATGTAAAATCATTTTCTTTACTAAGCAAACCCTTAATTACTTAAGCATTGTTCTTGGTATCATACAACTCTTGTGCAAGTGTCACGATAATGCTGCAGTCATTGTAATCTTCTTTCATGATTTGAAGCTAGGAGATTGTTATTTTATCTGGTTGCATGATATTCTTGCAGATTGCAGAATTTGTGTTTGGAATGCATATGACGGAAGCTTAGTACACTCATTGACTGGGCATATTGAATCTGTAAGTGTTTAATTGTTGGTTTTGGTTTCTCTTCTTACTTTGGTTTGATATCAGTTTACTCTTTTGTAAACATAATGTATGATGTCAGACTCTGGCTTTTTATGTGATATGTAACTCAAGCATGTTATCTGATGCCAAATGTTGTGTTTCAGATTTTGTTTCAGAAGTTGCTTAGGATTTAGAGTATAATTTGATTAGTGTTTCAAATGATTGATCTTCTCATTTATGATTACATCTAGAAGTATTTGTTTTCTACTAGTTTGGATACAAACATAAACTTCTTTCTTACTGTTAGGATGTGTTCATCTCTGGAAGAGATTTATTGACATATTTTCTGAACTTCATGTTTATCCAGCCTCTTCATACCAAGTTTTAAGTACTCATTTACAGTTTTTGGGAATGAGAATGAATGTAAGGTCTGTTAGAACACCTAGGAAATGTCTTTATAATATCTTCATTTTATCTTTAAAAATATCTTTTACTATGCCGGATGATCTCTTAAGAGCAGTTTCTAGAGTTCATTATAGGTCCTATAAAGAGTTTCTCTATTGTTGTGAATTGTGGGTTGTTATATGCAAATACTTTGTTTATTAATCATTCAAAGTATAATATAAATGTTGTGGTGTGCAGGGTTTATTGCGAGCTATGTGAGGCTATATCTCATCTGGTCTGGGGAGGATCTGTACAAATTGGTGGTGAAAAATTTCAACGGAGTTGTCGCATCTTTAGAAGGTTTTCCTCCTCTTTTCTCACTTGTCACTTGAATTCTGGAATATTAAAAGAATGCAAAACATCGCACAAATATACAACATTAAAGTAGATTTCGTTTGTAAAAGACGTTCGATTTGTCATAGGTTATAACTGTTATTGATCGCTCGGTCTTGAACTGTCTTGGTAGTGCTCGGCCAGATGTCAGCACTCGATCTTAGTAGTGCTCGGTGATGCACTAAGCACTCGGTTTCTTCATATTTGCAAATTATGTAATTGAAATTGAAAATCAGATTGTTCGGTCTAAGCTCGTACTGTTCAGTCTATGTTCTTAGATTTTTGGTTATAAGCTTTAGTATTTGATTATGTCCAATTACAGATGTTCTATAGCATTCAGCCAATTATTTGGATTCTGTCTAGTAAATGTCGTTCAGTTATATTCTTTGAATAATAAGAAAATGATCTGTCTCACAATAAGTATTTGGTTCATCTAAAGTGTTTAGCCTGGTTATAACGTTCGGTATAAGCTCTCAGTGTTCGGCCTAAACCTATAGTGATTAGTCTAAGATAATAGTGTTCGGTATGGTTTAGTAGTGGTCGACATTAATCAATAAGTGTTCGGTCTAATTTAATAGTACTCAGATCAAACTAATAGCGTTCGGCTCAGGTCATGTCACCATAGGGAAACAATATCCTATTCAGTCAGGTTCATCTTAGGGAAACCATATCCTGTACGGTCAGATTCGCATATTGGAGGTGTTCTACCATCAAGTTTTGTTTATAATAATTGTTGATATTTTCCAAGCCAGTTATGCTCCATGGTGATGTTGATTTAATGTTTGGTTTGAAATTAGTTAAAGATGTGATGGATGAGGAATGGTCATAATTCTACTGTAATGTGAAAGTGTGATGGTATCAAGTTATGATAGGATAATTGTGATGGGATGAGAAAATATGATGTGAAAATTGTATTATGGATCTAAAAGAGAATTCCAAGGAGGAATGTCTTAGTGATTGATTGTATTGTGGTAAAAGTATGAATAGGGAAAGCTTAGTATTGGCGTTCATCCTGAAATTCTAATGGTTACTGAGTCTCAAGTAGAGAATGGTGATGCATGTGGTGAGAATAGCAGGAGACCCTAACCTGGGCGGTATGTATTACCTTGACCTAAGGTGAGGTATAACGGGTTAACCTCGTGTGGCAAGCTCAAAGGTTTTTCCATGCTACGGTAATACTGATGGTTTTCTAGGTTACCACCCACGAGTGCATGAACGACCATAGCTCATATTCATACTAGTCCGAACAGTCAGTGTAAAGTGGTCGGTTATAACATGCTTTTATGATTTCTGTATATGTATAATTGTATTATGTGGGTATCTGAATTTTATGTTAACATATTCAATTAAATTACATTAGCTTACCCTTATTTTCCTGTCTTGTCATGTTGTCCGTTCGGTCATCCTTGTCCTTGCAATGATCACCCTTTGGGTGTGAGTAGAGTGTGCAGAAGATTCCGGAGCAGGCGCTGAAAGAAGAAGAAGGTACTTTAAGAGCAAGACCGTTCGGTCTTGTAATCCTTTTGTATTAGTGTATGACCGTTTGGTCAAGACCTTCTGTTTTGACCGATCGGTAAGCCTTTTGGGGTGTACTTGTATTGTTTTCTGTAAAGTTTTTAATTTATGGTTATTTTAGGATAACTGTAAGTTAAACTTTATTTCCTGTAATTGTTCTATTATATTGTAAATGTTGAATATAGTTGGCATCTATATTTTTGGGATGTTACATAAAAAATTGACACTAATATTTAAGGTACCAATTTTTAGTTTAAATGTATTTAAGGATTAATAAGAAGTTGTTGTAACATTTAAAGATCGAAAATACTATTCAACTACATTTTGTTATAAAAATTAAAATATATAAGTAAATTTTGAAAAGTTTGAAGAGTCACAGTTCTTTATTTTTCTTTTCCTTTTCAGTTCCGTCTCTAATTTACACTAATTTATCAATATTCTTAAGTTAGAATAAATAATCTTTAGTAAATATCTTACATTGTCATGCTAATCAACAAAACACCAAATTCTAGTATAAATGTTGGTCTTTTATGTTAGAGAGACAATTTGATCTCTCCCCTTCTCATAAAGATGATCAATAACATACGGTGTTTGGTCTTAGTAATAACCAGTGGTTCTGGTTTTTTTAATAGCATAATTAATGTCCCTCCAATCCAAATTGAGAAGAACTTTCTCCTTCCAAATTTTATAATTATCACCTTTCAGTTTGAGAATACCACACTTAATAATGGAAATATTCATATATTAAGAAATTGTAAATTTTAAAATACATGTCATGCATGCTCATTATCATAATATAATTCTATAATAAATTTCACGCTTTACCAATGTAAGCATGTCTTAATTAATGAATTTGGTGAAGTAAAACTTGCCTCTAGGCTAAAATTGTACTTAATTAGACTCATAACAAAATGATAAAACTACTAAATTATGTTCCCTTTCTTAATTCCTCTAGGTAATTTAAGAACTATAATCTAATATTTTAACATAATCAATCATATATATGTAAGAAAGTTTTTGTTAGTAAAATTCATCAAATCACATATAATTAATTACAACTAATGTTTATTATATTGTTATAAATATTAATCAATCAAAGATGTTGACTACTTTCTAATTTATTTAAAATTATATCCATCACTCAAACATTAAAAATTGAATATTTGCATCAACATTATTTATATAATGCAACCAAATAACAATAATATTGACATAAAAGAATTAAATTCGTAACTTATATAGAAAGTTTTCGATTTTTTACACCGGTTCTAGAACCGCTATAAAATGTTTAAACTTTTACACTAGTTTTGTCTGTAACAGGTATAAAAGTCTGATAGTCACACTGATAATCTTGGATCAGGTATAAAAAGAGTCTCACTTTTTACACCTGCTTGTGCTAGAACAGGTATAAAAAAGTCTGACTTTTATATTTGGTTGTGTTATAACTAGTTTAAAAAAATAATTTTTTTATACTTGTTATGACTTTAAGTGGTATAAAAAGTGAAGTTTTTTAAAAAAATATTTGATTTGTTTGTGCTACTATTCATATCCAGACCTGCATAAAATTCAATCACAGAATATAGTCTAAATAATCAATAACAAGCAAAATAATCAATATTATTTCTATTAACATATCAAAATGTAATATTTACCTAACAAAGTTCCTAAATATATTTACCTAACATAGTTAGTTACACATAAAATAGTTCTTAAACTCAAAATGTAATATTAAAACATCTAAACATTTACAAATGGTTAAAAGAAATGCAGCCATTGCTTCCGAACATCTTTATGACATGTTACTCCATTGGAGACGTGTCATCAAATATCTACACAATGAATAGTTTGAGTCAAGTTATAATATTAATGGCTTAAGATCTTAATTGTAAAATGTTCACGTTACCAAATTCCATGAGTCAAAGACATTGGCGGATATAATTTTCTGCATGTGCCTCATGAGATAACATTAGCATGCTTCCCGATTGACGTGAGCATTACAAGTTAAATTTATAAAGTATCATAAAATTTATAATTATATTTATAGTTTGAAAGATTAACTACTTATAGTTGGTGCAATGAACTGTAACTTCTTTCTAGAGACGATATGTGTTCCCTACAACCTTGAATATGTCTCAACCACTGTATAAAGTTAAATATATTGAAATGAGTCCTAAGGAACTTAGTAAAATCAGTTATGTATACACAACAAATAAATTATTAAAAAACTTACGATATTAATATACAGGTATTGACCAATAAAAATAGTATCACCCTTCTTCACAACCTGCAAGATTTTACTTCCTAACCCTTGAAAACAAACTTGTGAAAACTAATCTAGTTAGGACTAATTGACCTGCTGCTGAACACAATGCCTTTTTTTTAAAGGAATTGCACAGTTGTGCAATTTAGCCATGTGTAAGGAAGTGTTAGACATGGATGATTCATGACACATCTTAGGAGATTGATCTACTTGAGGCTGTGTAACCTATTACTTGAGGTTGTGTAACCTATTACATGAGTATTTTTGTATTGTTTAAAGTTGTTCAAGCAGTAGTTGACCTAAGTAGTAATATTATGAATTCCAAATTTCCTTTTCCAAAGAAAATCTTCCTAATACGGGATAATGTATGGAAACTGAAAATAAGATTTGCGAGGAAAAACAACATATACAGGTTTCAGTTTCTCATCAATATTAGAAGAAAAAGGAGCAACATCACAATATGTAGGTTATATTGCTAGATATAACAAAACAAAGCATATGCACACATTAAATTTTATTCTTGTGTCGTCGCGAAACCCTAATCGCTCAAACATAGTAAAAGAGAGGATATAACCTTCTAGAGGAGTCGCGGTCCAAGAGCACGAGAGTTTTGACAAGTAGGCGATCCGGAAAGAGTCGCGGCGTTGATGATTTTGAACTCTGCCCTCAATGCAAAGGAGCTTGTGGAGGAGAAGAAGACGCACTAGAGAGAAATAAGGAAGACATGAAGCAAAGGAGAAGAAGTGCCAGAGAGAACTAAGAGAAAAGAGAAGATGCACGCAGAGAAAGTGAAGCGTGAATCGAAGGGGTGGGCAAAATATTTAATATTCCACACCGGTTCTAAGTAAAATAGGTATAAAAATTATTTTTATACAGGTTCTAAGTGTAACTGATGTAGAATTATTTATCATTTATTACGATTTTTCCACCGTGCTATTTTTTATACCTATTTTTAGTATAACCGGTGTAAAAAAGTTTTTCTTACTTACCATTCTGTCACCGCATCATTTTCTATACTGGATAAATTTGAACATGTATAAATAAATTGCTATAAAAAGTCTATTTTACACTAGTGTCATGTTAAAATTTTCAGATCACATGCATATAAAACAAAATACACAATGCTCATTATTTTGTAGATGTGTGAATTATTTCATCTCCACATCAGAATAATCAACTACCTCCTCCACCTATTGTCCAAAAATGATGTTATTGATATAATGCTAGATGAGTATACAAAATAGATTTCATACTCCTCAGAGTAACTTCGACAGAGCCTTGACGAGCTACAACATCAATGTTCTAAGACCTTTTGCACCCAAAGGAGCAAGACACATTACCTCATCACGACGACACATTTTCCAATATCAGTAATGTTAGGTCTGACCTTAAACACATGAAAGAAACGAATAAAGAATTCAAAAGGATAATTACGATAGATTAAAACAAGAAAAAGACATTTAACCAAGTTCTGATACTAAATGTAAACTTAAAGCGAAAATAAAGATACAAATACTCTAAAAATTAATTAGAAACAATTTATTTAACATGAATATCCCATATTATCCACATGTTTAAGACTGCCAACCATATATACTTTAAATAATTTATTCTTAAGTTTATCATATTTCAAGAATTTCTAAATAAAAATTTGAATAACTACTTTTTAAATATATTTATTAAAATGATTTAAATAATAAAATAAAATATAACATATACTTTCTTCCTTATATAAAGATAATATATACAACACAAATATAGTTTGTCCCAACAATTTTAATTAGAAATATTTGATGCATATTATCACTTTTATATTTAATCCAGTGTTAAAGCATTAAATTAGTTAAAAGTTTTTGAAAAAAGAAAATAATTGCTTAAAAATAAAAAGAAAACAAAAAAGCTTTATCATCTGTCACTTAAACTTAAAAGCATTGAAATAAAAGCAATTGTCACAGAGAAATAATTTTATCATATTAACCATTACAGAAGTCAAGGGATATCCCAGACTCTATGCTAACTAAACCAATAGGAAGGTAACAATAGTAAAATTAGGGAGTTGGAACAATAATTTGTGGGGATGGAAATTGAGACGGAGAAGAGGATGGTTTGAATGAGAACTTCCCTAAATAAAATCTATGACAAGTAATTGAAGAAAAATACCCACATAGAACAAGAGAAGTGTATAGATATGGAAGGATACAGAAACAAAAACATATCATGTTAAGTCAATTTACAAAATACTGCAACATGAGTTAATTGAAGAAGAACACGTTTTTCTCTCAATTAGTTTTGGAAGGTAAAAGCTTTACCATCTACACACCACTTTTCTTGGAGGGTTTCACACAACAGATTTGCCACAAGGGACTATCGTCATGTATTCTTTTTACCCTATAGAGATATGTATACAGATTGGAGAACTCCACACTTGGCAAATTGTTGATTAGAAAATGGACTCGAAAAAAAAAGAACTTGGAATGAAGCTGCTTTGAAATGTGAAAACTACTCCTTCCTTCCCACTTCAGAATCTCTTCTAATTAATTGCATTTTGATTAGTTTGCATTATTATATTTTACAGAGCATTGAAAATGTAAGATCACATCAGAGGGAGAAAAAAGAGAAGATGAAGAACAAACATCATATTTTAACTGTGTATTATGAAATCTATAGCAGCATATACTCATACAAAAATTTACAATAAAGTATTGGTCCAATGCACTACAAAAAAATTTAAGCAGAATTATTCACGAAAATAATTCAATACAGAAATCACTGAAAGTTCTTTCCATTTTCTCCGGAACCAGTGGCTGGCACAGCCACTCCTGGCACTACAAACTGTGA
Source organism: Vigna umbellata (assembly GCF_029865625.1). Taxonomy (NCBI): domain Eukaryota; kingdom Viridiplantae; phylum Streptophyta; class Magnoliopsida; order Fabales; family Fabaceae; genus Vigna; species Vigna umbellata. The sequence goes on along the minus strand of NC_142169.1, from coordinate 14,869,381 downwards.
GATACCTTCTGAGAGGTTCTTCACTGCTTTGTCAAAATTTACAAAACCCATGAACCAAAAATCATGTCCATCCACAGTCACAATCTGAATGTACTTTTCCGATGGGTTCTCTCTCATGACCACTGGGTTGACTGTTCCAACCTTCGCCAGAGGCACCATTACCTGTGACGCAGTAACAATTTCATGTCATTTCATGAATTTTGTCTCTGATCAAATCAACATGAAGTATTCCACCAGAGATAACATTTACCACATTTTAGAATTATGAATAGTAAAACTATCATTTTTAAAGTTTAACTGAATCAAATTTTAATTAAGTCTTGAAGGAATCAAAACCAGTGTTGATCAAATCTTGAGAGAACTAAAACACATAATAACCTTCATGTAGTTTACTCTCTCCCTCTTTCTCTCTGCAAAGATGAACAAATCTTTGATAAAGTATTTTGATTAAAATAAGTACCTTGTAGTAGGTCCAAGTTTCCTGGCCAGATGGTGCGGTGAAAGACAATGGGCGATCACTGCAAAAGGCTACATGAATATTGGACAGATAAAGGGTTCCTGCAACAGGACCTGTTGAAGTTGAAAGATAACAAGCAAAGCTCTTCTTGAGCTTCTCATTTTGATAGGTTGAGAATGTTTGCTTGTAAAGGGACTCAAATCCACCCTCTGATATTGCTTTCACAGTCAGATTCATCTTCCCCAGTGCAGCTGAAGACACTGATGGACCAGTTCTAACTGCAAGTAACAGTAGCAGACTAACAATCACATCAAATGAAAAAAAAAAAACCGAGAGATTAATTTGGATCTATGAATCACAATGAAAAGTTCATACAAGGTGTACTTTATAACTTTTTACAGTTTAGTAGGATTTTGAGATGTTCTCATTGCTAAAGGAATGAAAGTCTTCTAGAGACAAAATCTATAATAGATTTTTCACTAACAAAAAGATAAAAACATTAGTAAAAGCAAAAGATTCCCTATGTTTGAATTAATTAATATAGAGGTTGAAAAACTCACGGTTGTGCCAGACGTTGTGGGCAGTTGCTTCAGCCTTTTTGCTCCACGTATCGAACATGTGAAGGATGGACTCCATGGGACTGTTGCTGGGTTTCTCCACAGGGCTGTGTTGGACGTACGGATGTTGTTGGTAGTATTGAACTGGCAGAGGTTGTCCGCCGGAACCACCGCTCTGTAAAGCTGCTTTTTTGTTATCTGGGTGGCTGCTGGGAACAGCTGGGGTGCCCATGATGTGAGTTCCCCAATTCTCGGTGCTAACGCTGGGCGGAGAAGACGATGAAGATGATGCCACACCTTGTGCTTCTGGAACCGGCTGGTTCTTCTGGGTGGTGTTTTCGCTGTTGGTGTTCATGTTGTTTTATGTGCAAGAGAAAGATCAATGGAATTGAGTTTTTGGGAAATGAGGTTGGTTCAGAATGATACATACATAGGAGGTATCATATTAGTAGTTGAGTTTGGAAGGAAAGTTTTACGCGCTTACGCTTTCGAGAAAGATATCGAGAAAGATAGTAGTCCCACACCGCCATCGAAACCGTGGGAAAAAGAAAGCTTAGTAATTAAGATGTTAATCAAAGTGAACATACGTGGGCCAACTTAGTCGGTCTACTTCGACATATTTTAATGTTGGGTCTTATATAGTTTTTTTTCAAGGAAGATTGCTCTTTCAAACACTTTCTTTTCTTCTACCTTCTTTAAGCTTCTACAAGGCAATTTTAATAATATTTCAAAAATTAATATTTGACAACTATTTTTGTTTGTACATCCATTCTAAACTGTACTTTTATAATAAAATATTATATTAATAAATAAAATAAAACATTATACCAAAATAATAATTTACTAAATCTGTAATTTAAGTGTAAAAGACAAATTCTCTGTCAAAGAATCAGTTTCTTATATCTATTTTAGATTGTTTAAAAAGTTACAATTACCTATAACAAGGTTGTAATTAGACATTATTTCTGAAAGGAATGAAGCTTATAACGTGATTTTAACATAGAAAAATATCAATATACATTCACACACACACACACATATATATATATATATATATATATATATATATATATATATATATATATATATATATATATATATATATATTATTTTTCCTAAACTTGTTTTTAAATTCACATAATAAAACAATAATTAATCTTTTATGATTACGGATTTTTTGCATTTCTAATCATATACAATATAAACTTAATATTTATATTTAGAAATAATATTTGTCATTACAAAATTTCAGCGCGAGTGATTATTAATAAAATCAATCAATTATTATATAGTTTTTATTTAATTAAATGACCATTGAAGAGTATGATAATATTACAATTTTATCGAAAATATGTTAAAAAGTTCATAATATAAACAATAATATATAAAAAATTTAATGTATTTTATTAATATTTGATATCACCGAAATTTTATCTATTACGGGAGAATAGAATGATTTTAGATAATAGAAGACTAGTTAGTCTCAACAATATTCTTTTTATTACGATGACAAATACTAATACAAATTTTCAACTAGCATAAATATATATTATATATAGCAATTGTTTTAACAAATTTTAGAGGATATAGATAAAACTTGTAATATCCTATATTTTAGTAGTATAAAACTACTAAAATAAGACATACATAAATGAAAACTTACAAGTAACTTGAGGCTACTAGAACGAGAGATCATATCTTTGAAGACCAAATCATATCTTTGAAGACCAAAGACTATCTATCCTATTGCTTTTTCCTTTCAACCAAAAGTTGAATCTCTTGAAAGATGTCCTCCCTAAGCTCACACCAGTTAAGGTGATCATTGCAAAAGAGAAAACAACACACAACATACAACAAAAAAGCAAGGATAAGCTAATTTACAATTGAGGAACGATATATATTTATAAACTCCCGTAAAACATGTTACATACAACAAACATATCACTCCACAATCATCAAACACTTTATGCAGGACACTTGTTATGAATGGACTGTTTGGACTTAGAATGATTGCCGAGCTATGGCGGGTCGTGCACTCGTGGTGGCTTTTACTGCTTTGCAAAGTCATTGCCAATTGGTTTCACTCACGAGGTTAGTCTGTTTCGAGCCTTGGAGCATACTAGTTGCCTCCAAGACTAAGACCTTCTGCTACTCCTCACGACATGGATCAATCCTCTCTACGTGACAATGAATAAAACATACTTGAACCTCACCAAGAGGATTCACTTTTGGAACTTACTTTGAAACCAACACCAAGAAGTTCCTCCGTGGAACCCATTTGAATCCATATGAAACCATATACATATAATCTTTCACTTTTACATTGCATACAAACATAGATATAATATTAATTATACTTCAAAAGACCACAAACAACTTAACAAGTCATCAAAAATCACATGAAACCATTCCATGTACATTAACAGACAATAACAGTCCAAGAAGAACCACTAAACAACCAAAAACCCCTTAAACTCATACTTAAACAAGGAAAACAACTTTGAAACCATCACCAACAGTTCCGGAAAGGTGCAAAACCCCCCAAAACAACCTAAAGAATGTCCAAAAATGGTACCTGAAACCCCGAAAACCACCAAAAACTATCGTGGATGATTTTTTGACAACAATAATTGATTATCATATGTGATAATCGATTATTTGCGACCTGATTTTTATGGTTTTGGTGCATCTTAGACATATCCAAATAATCAATTTAGAATCTATAACACTAATATTGATACAAAAACATGTTTATAGATGAAATAGAGTACTATATTGCTCATTTGAATAGGAATTAGATGCACCAAACCATTTCAATAACTCAAAAGTGTCTAAACTCAATTTTATCATGCTAATATCTACTCTTATCTCTTCCACACCAGATTTAACTTATTTAAAAGTCTAGACACATCATAATAGGTCTAACAATACACTCTAAACTTCCCGAGACCGTTCACAACCCTTTCCTCAAAATCTCATTACTCAAAACCCCACTTTTACACTAAAAACACTACAAAATTTCCCCAATGAATTACTCCTCTTTATTTCATCTCATATTTAAATCAAAAGACGCCTCTAACAAGTTTCAAATGACATAAAACAAGACCTGAAATACCATGTATATAACTCAAACCCTTATCTCTCCAACTTGCCTATCAAACCTCCACTTTTAACTACACAAATTCAGAACTTTGATAGCTCACTGCACCTTGAACATTTTAGTCAAATCACAACATCAACACAACTTAATAACACACAGTTCATCATCACAATAACATCAATATCACATATTATCATAAATCAATCATCAACTAACCAAATATACCCATTCAAATGAACCAACGCAAACATGCAAGTGAAATTCTAATTAAATCAATTTATCCTACATGCAAGCACCAAAATTATACAACCAACATAATTTAAAGATACAAAACTAGCTTCCCTTACCTAAAACTCTTCTTCTTCACGGTAGCACTCAAGATCACGATACGTGGAAGGAAACCCTCTTTGAAACCCTAAACCCCAAATCACCACAAATCAGAAAGAGAAAAGAAACCCAAAATTCAAACCTTAAAACGATCGGGAAAGAACGTCGTGTTAGAGTCACCAGAAAATCACCGTGAAGAAGTCGCAACTCCGTTGTCGTGAAGAGAACGCCGCTGCTGTCGCACCCCCGAACGGAGACAATTGCATCGCAAAGAGGAATGAGTTTCCTCCTACAACTCCTTTTCCCTCAAGCCCACATCCTTCTATGACCCTAGGGTTTTCAGAGAAATGAAAGAAGAGAAAGGGAAAGTGATGAGAGAAGAGGAAGACAGGAAGGAGAGTGACAGAGGAAAAGAAGAAAAGAACGGGTCTTTACAAAACTAACTAAAATTTGAAAGAAATTAAATTATTCTATTTAAGTTATTTTTGCTTTTTTTTTATACTTAATTGACTCACGATTATAGTTGTGGTTGTTAGGATAGGTATGGAATTATATCATTAAAGAATATTAGAGAATATTATAGTTGAGAAAGAAAAGAAAATTTGGACTGAAATAGAAATTTAGTTGATAAAAAAGATATAAAAAAAGCAATAATAAGGACTGAATTATTAATCAAGTCTTTTAAAAACATGGGATGCTTATAATGTGTTTAACATGTTTGACATATAAAATTGTGTATTTCTTTCCCTTTTGTGATAATCTTTAGTCCATCATTTTGTGACCATGAAGGTGATGGTATAAGTGGTGTTTTCAATGTAGGAGGTGATGTGGGTATAGGGAAAGATTTAGCATGGGTGTTACGCCTTGTGATTTAGCTGTGTCATTAACCTTTGAAGTTGTGACAAAAATGTTTTCACAAAATTAGTCATTACATTTTTCTTTTGTTCCATCTCAAGTAATTAATTAAGATTGAGTCTTTTTGCGTTATTCTTAGATGGTTTCTTATTGCCAACTGAATCAAGTCTAATATATTCGTAGATGTTACACAATCTACAATGATTTAGTATGGGTGTTATGCTTTGTGATTTAGATGAAGGAGCATATAATAGTATCAAGTATTACATATGGTTTGTAACAACAATATCTTTCACTTAAGTAAGAGTTTATCTTTCAACTTTGGTTTTGGCTCTTGAATCAACTTTCACTTTGGCTTCATCTTTGACCTTTTCAATATTTAGCTTTTGATACTCCAACATTTTCCTTTCATGCTTATTAGCTAGATGCTTGTCCTCTAAAGAAGCTTCTATATATTTTCTACAATTAAGAGCTTATTATCTAAGGAGGTATCAAATAGGTAATAATAACCTTGGACAACTACACCTTAGGGTTCTTATGAAGCTCATACTATAGATAGAAACTAAATTCCTAGAGAAAAAAAGGTGGTAGTTTTGTTGTGCAAGTATGTCTAAACTAGTAGAAAAATGTAGAGATTTGTCAATGCAACCATGTTCTTCTTAATATGAGAAGACTTTGAAGATGATTCATTCTTCAAATAATTATTCAGTAATGTATGACAACTTATTATGCTTGTATAATCCAACCAGCATAATAAGTGATGTGGTGGAAAAGATGTAAATATAATAAGACTTTCTATGCTGGTTATCACTAGAACCGATATAGAAAGGGAATGTAGTGATAATTTCATAATAAAGTAGAAGACTTTCTATGCCGGTTAATAATCTGTTTAATTTCCTTCTTCCCCAGCATTCTTGTTTTGCACTCACACTTTCCTCCTTTCGCTCCGCAAATTTAGGGTTCTTTATTCCTATTGAAATAAATGTAGATGTAATAATGTGTTTATTGTGTTTGTGATGTCAGAGCCAAAGTCTCAAACCTCCTTGGCGAATAAGTACGCGACGATAGTAGTATTGAAAGCAAATAAAGGGGTGGTGAGAACATAGACCTCGCAGATCTAAACGAAGAGGCGAAGAAAGTATAGTAGAGAGTGAAGGAAAGTGGTGAGCATGAGCTTGTGGTAAAGCACATCGCCTATGAAGAGGCGCGTAATGAAGGCAAGGACATCAATAAGGGCAATTATGGAAAAAAAATGAGGAGTTCTCGTTGCTTGGTCTTGAGCTTTAGGGTTTTGGGGAATGAGAAGGTGTTGGGGGACGGTTTGAGATAAAAAGTGAGATTTTCTATGTGTAAGACCCAAGAAATATTTTATTTAGTAAAATACAATTAAATGAGTGACAACATATAACTATTTATTATGTCGTTAATATAACAAGAAGATGAGGTAGTTTAGTTGGCTATATTTATAGGTAGTTGAGGTCATGAGTGCAACTCACTGATAACTCCTAAGTTTTCCCTCTTTTTCTAGTCTTAAAAGTCTATTTTAGTTTCTTAAGATTCTAGAATTAGGATAGTTTTGAGTTTTTCCTTTAAATCTTTAGTTTTGTAAAAATGTAGTTAAAAAAGTGTTTTTAAATATATTTTAGAACTAATAAATGTCCTTCTTCTTTAGAAAGAGAAAAATTATTTTTGAAAAAAATGTTTTTGATTATATAGGTTTCTTTTTGCATTAATTGATTTTCGACCCTTATTTCTTTTTCTTATCTGTAGAACAACCCATGGTCAAAGGGGCTGAAATTGGTCAAAAGAGAAGAACTGAAGTCCTAAAGCGAAATGCCAATTAATGGAACACAATACTTTAGTGTAAAAGCTACTGGAATGCAAATTGAGGGAAATGCTTGAGCAAGTGGATCTTTCCCCAATTCAATACCCTTTGAGCTAGGGTTCGTGAGGGTTGAGAGAAATTGAAAGAGGGTTTGTGAATATGCTAGGAGATATTGTGTTATTTTCTTTGTGATTGTAATAGTTTGTTAGTTTGTGATAGTGAAGTGTTAATTCTCGCTTGATATTAATAATTGGATATAAAAATCACTTGTACAATTTTCTCTCTTCCTTACTCTTTGTTTTGTTTAAATTATTGTTAAGAAATTTATATTTTAGGAGAAATTTACTAAAAGTATTATTTACGATAAGAAATTAATTCACTCCCCCTCTTGGTTTGTTGTACACGCTAACCATTCCGTTGCACCGCTATGAAATATCTGAAATTGTATTTTATGAATTCTTTTAGTCATAGCTTTATTGTTCTTTACTATTCTTGAGTTGGTGCTATTTCTTTTCTTTCACTTTCTTTATATTTCCAACTTTAGATTGTTCCAATTTTGAATTTTGAATTTGTGTTTCTTATTATTCTTACTTGTTATTGTCTTTAATTTCTATCATTGCATGAATTGTCTCTTTCCAACATTTATTTTCATTGCCTATTACCTTATGGAGAATGCATTTTAATTTCCTTGTTCATTGTGTGCCTTGTTTCTATTTACTTGCTTGAGGTTAGATTAGGAAAATGGTTCCTTACCTTTGTTAAACATTGTTGAGTTTAGGTTATGCTATTTTGTTCTGGGTAATTTGTTTACTGTATCCTTTGAACCGAGACCGTATCTTAGAAAATTCAATAAAAAAAAATTCAAAATACTGCTGAACCTGTTGGGATTCATCACAGAGCATCAAGTTCATCACAGAGCATCAAAGTTCATTACAGAGCATCAAAGTTCATTATAGAGATCAAAGTTCAGATACATTACAGAAAGCCACTGGGATGAAAGAATTCATGTTGTTCATTACAGAGCATATAACAAATGGAAACAAAATCAGAAAATAAAATCCGAAAATCATATCAAAGCATCAAAGTTCAGATACATCAGAAAATCAGAAAATAAAAGTTCAGATACATTACAAAGCATATAACAAATGGAAAAAAAATCAAAGAAACCAAGGATTCATACTTTTGAAACCCAGCCTCAAACCCCATTTCCTAGTTTCTAAAAATCGTCAACGACAAGCGGCTCCCTTTGGCAAGCGACTCCACCACTGGCACAGGATCTGGATCTGGATCTGCCACCGCTTGCTCTTCACTCGAGAGGCGATGCAGTCGCGGCGTGGTTGAACGGCGGTGCTTGCGGGTTTGCGCGTGGTGGCCGGCGGCGTGGTTGAAAGGCGCTGCTTGCGGCGCTGATGATGGGGTTTGGTGGATAGGAGAAATCGGAGGGAGGGAGGCAAAGATGAGAGCGAGAGCGCGAGATATGAGCGAGAGCGTGAGATATGAGCGAGAGTCTGAGAGGTTTTGCGGGAAGAGAGGTTTTGCGTGAATAAAGTTTTGAACTTTAACCCTCAAACCCAGTAATCGAGGCAAATATAGGCCTTGGTTAAAATAAAACCGCATCATAAATGTCTCGTTTAATTTCCAATCGGTGCAGTATACTCTTTTCAAAAGCGGATTTAAAAGAACCGGTGCAATATACTCTTTTCAAAAACGAGTTTAAAAGAACCAAGGCATATAGTGTTTCCAAAATTACATTTTTGCCACCGCGTTTTTATATGTCTCGGGTTTTCAAAAACCGAGGCATAATACGCGATTTAATTTAGATGTTCTAGTATAGTAAAAAGTGAAATTTTGGTAATTGGAATTAATTTGAGTATTAAAGGGAACCATGCACATTTTCTGCATCTGAATCAGATGCCATAAGCTCCAAAGAAGGCCTAACTTTTCAAGATGTCTTCTTGAAGACATGTTATGTTTTAAGTAATTAGGTTAAACTCAATGTCAAATCTGGACTTGGCCGTTTTTACCTTTTCTGAATTGTTCCACTTGTTAGATGATTAGGATTGGTTTTTTAAATTCTGTTTTCAGTTGCTATTTGATTTTGTATACCTTTTCTATATTTTCCCCATTTTTCTATTATAAGATTCCTCTTTTAGGTCCTTTTAGTCTATAATTTTCTAGAAATAATAAGATAGATTAGTGTAAATAGGGTAAAACTAGGTTTTTGATAGAAATAGAGTTAATTTTCCCTTTTTATTTAATTAAATAGGGTTTTAAATAAATAGGTCGTTTTCCTTTTTAGAAAAATATTCAGAAAATAAAATTAAAATTCTTTTTGTTGTTATAGGCTTTTGCTTTTTCTTTTTCTTGTTTAACCTTTCTTACATTACTACTGTTAGATTTTTCATTCATGTATGAATTTTAATGTTGCTTTTCGATTTACACTGTGTTCACATGGACAAAATTTACTGTTGAGAGGAAATTAAGAGCGATGAAATGAGCTAATTTATGTGTTCAAATGAGAAGAAATGGGAGCAATGATTTGATACGATTTGCGGGAGACATAAGTTTTTTATCACCTGCTAAAATGAAGAGATTTGGAAGGATTTATTGTGGAAAGTCTTATTTACCCTCTGTAAATAGTGTTGAGTGTATTGAGGATAAAGAACAACGCTAAGGCGGTTCGTTCTTTAGCCAATTTTGTTGTTGTTTTTGAGGTTGCAGGGTTGTAGATTATGACCAAGAAGGAGCCTTGTGTATCGTAGATGATGATGAAGAAGAACAAAGTGATTGAAAGACGAAGACGAGTTTTGAAACTGAAGAAGATAAAAAACAGTGATTTGTTGGAGACGTATTCGGTTCCCACAGTACTCGTATTCGGTTCCAATCTTAAGAGGAATTTACATGCAAGCTATATTCGGTTCTCACTTGGTTTTATTCGGTTCCATCATTACTCAAAACCTGCTCGGTTCCCAACCATGGACCACTTTATGCACAACAAAAACAACACGGTGGGATCTTATTTCAGCTATTGCAAATTATGCCATGGCATGGTCTTAATTGACGTGGGAAAGGGTCGCTTTCACTCTGTGTTCTTGTGTTGTGAGAGTGATGCAAGGCAAGGAGATCCATTTGAGATGAGTTGACAGAGACACCTTTCTCTTTACCGTTCACACTTTTTCTCTGCCAATCTCCTAACAAATCCTCTTTACATGATTATTTTTGAGTTTGTGTGTTTCTATCCTTCAATGCCTTGTTGTTTATTATTTGGAAGGAGCTATCTTTCTTTGCTTTCTTGAAAAGGAATAAAAGCAGAGAGAATCATCTCTTCCATATTCATGTAGTGACTTCAATTAATCCTCCACCACCAGGGTTTCAGTTTTTGTTTCTTTATGGATTGTTGTTTTCTTTTCTTTTTTTATTTTATTATCTATCTTGTTGCAAATATTTCGTATGTTTAATGTTTTAATGAAGGAAAGCAGAGGATTGAAAGAAATAAAAATGAAATTATCTAAATATATATGAGTCTTGTAAGTTATATGAGTGGATGTTATCTTACTACAATTTTTTTAATAACATTAATTTTAAAGCAACATATTTTTTTTATAAAAATTATAAATATTAAATTTCACTTCAATAACAAATAACAACATACTACTTGGTAATAAATTATATTACAAAAATATTATATTTAAAAAAAATATTTCATTTTACTAAATTACAAATTTTTAAAATTATTTTTAATAATTAATTTTAATTTTTTTTTCTCTTTATAAACATTTTCAAAATTAAATATAACATTAACAATTATTATTTTATATTACTTTTATTACTAGGAGCATTTTGGTAATCTTTAATTTTTATTAATTAAATATTTTTTTTATCTATCACATTAGTCAAATTTTACACTAATTTTCAAATTTCACTTCCAAATTCATTCTCACTCACCTCCAAATTCACTCAAATAAACAACAAAAAATTTACCCTCAAATTCATCCCCTCACTCTCTCCCAAATCATCTCCCCAAAGTAAACACACCCTTAGTCTTGTTCCTTTATAATTTCTGCACTTAATATTGATATTGTTTGATTAGGAATAGCACTTTAGAGATTTTGTTAGACTTTTATTGCTTTGTTCCAGTTTTAACTCAATTTGTTTCTTGCTTCCCTTTACTTGCATTTTCGGAATAAATTTAGCCTTGGATTAGTGTTAATATGAACCCTAAATTTGTGTTGCTATTCTGTCCACTTCCAGTAGCATTCCTTAGTGTCCATTTCTTTTGAAGATCATTTGCTTTGTGTCTTTAACTGATATAGTATAGATAGGAAATCTGTTTAGACATTTTAGAGGTGTTAGAGTATTGGTAAGTGTATTTTTGTAATTGACTTTGACTTGAGACTTAAAGAAAACCATGTCCAGTGTCTAGGTTAGATACTATAGGATCCAAATAGGTCTAACTTTTCAAGATGTCTTCTTGAGATCATGAGTTGCTTTAAGGATTCAGGTTTAATTCAATAATAAATTTGTGCATGATCTATATGTTCTCTTTTCTCTAAAATCTTTTATGAGTTCTTTGATATGTGATTATGATTAGTTTTAAATTCTATTTCTTGGTGTTATTAGTTTTTTAAACTTCCATTCACAATTATTGTTTTAAGTTCTTTCAATTCTGTTCACAATTATTGTTTCTGAGTGCTATTAATTGATTGATGACATTTTCCTTTATTTTCTTTTATTTGTCCATTTACATTTACAATTTTATATTGTTTTGTTTCTTTCATTTAGTGTAATACCCAATTGCGGTTTCTTTATAGTAATTGTTCTCCACATTGTGTAAATTGAATTCTAAGTTTAGGTTTTGTTTTCCATTAGTCGAGATTATGTTGGTTGCATTAGTATAGGATATATATCATGCATTGCTTTCTTTCCATTCATTCATTAGTTTTACTTAGATATATGCATTACTTATTAATTACTCTCTTTAGATATCATCTAATTTTTCTTTTCTCCACCTAGTTTTAGTTTTAATAAATAACAATTAGGTTTTAATTCTACAATTCTAGCCTTAACAAGTACCAAGTCCACGAATTAGATCCTAGGTTGCTCTTTACTACATTAGTGAGGAATTTAGATTTTGTTGGCTTTAATGCGACTAAAAAGTTCTTCAACACTCATCCTAACCTTTGGCTTGGGCAAACTCATCTCAACTTAAGTCAATGTGACTCAACTTAGGCAAATTTTCCTCAACTTTACTTCATCAATAACTATACATTTTATAAATTAATGCCATCTATGTAAAACTTAATTATTACCAAGATTATTTAAAGTTGTAGAGGGTCATTCACAACTAATAATAATTATTTCTCAACAATCTCTTATAGTTCTTTTGTGTTCATTGTATAAAAAAACAAACATTTTATCAATTAGAAATATATTAGATGCTTAAGTTTTTAATGAATCAATTTCTTGTGTAATATAATTTATTTTATTAAGTTTAGTAGTTAATGAATGTACATTACTTTTTATAGAGCAGCGAAAGCTCATTTGGGGTTGTAGAGATTTCTACAAGTTGTTAGAAAAAAATTATAGTATGTTACACCAAATATAATTAGTTCATTTTACTACTATTCAACCACAGTGCATCAATTATATTATATTATTGGTTTAATACCTATTTTGGTTCCTAATTTTATGGGTTTGGTTCAAAATGATCATATCTTTCAAAAAAGTTCAGTAAGACCCCGTAATTTGTTAAAAAATGTTCAGTTTGGTCCTTTTCGCTCACACCGTTAAAAATCTAACGGTGCAAATGCCACCATAGCGCAACCTTATTGAGTTGTCAAGTTTGATGAATACGTGGATGTTACACTGTGTAAATATTAAAAAAAAATTTAAAACTTCATCTTCCATCTTCACTGTGAATTTAGGTTTTTTCCCACGTGACATTAGAGGTCGTCGTCTCCTTCTTCCTCCCCCTCTCCCTCTCCTCCCCACAATAAAAAGCAAGGATTACATAATTGTTGCTTGCAAGTCCTACTAACATGGAATTAGCATGCAAGTCCTACTAACATGGAATTAAATTGTCGCTTGCTCTTTCTACCTTTTTCTCTTTCTACCTTTTTCTTGGTTTTAAGCTGTTACAGCTTTTTTGTTGAAGCTTGAATTTGTGAACAGGTAGCTTTGGCAATTTTGAGTTCACCTGTACATTGTTATTTTTGCAATTTTGAGTTCACCTGTACATTTGGGTTTATTAAAGTACATTCCATGAATGAGTCCACACATCAAAAGAAACTGCACTAATTACTGAGACATTAAAAGCACGATGAAAAATGTTAAGAAATTGAAACCCTAGAAATCGAATCAGCGACGCATCTTCTTTGGCGAGGTTTCGGTTCAAATAAAGCTTATTCTCCATTTTCCAGCGAAGACTGAGTTTCTGGGATTTGGGGTTCACAAAGTTTCTGAGTTTTTGGGATTTGGGGTTTCCAGAGAATCTGTGCACAAAGAGATTAGGGCGTGTGAGAGTGAAAAATAAAAGGGTTTTGCTCTGATATTTGTATCCCTCTTCATCGGAGTTGGAGTGGAACTGAAGGTGGGAGCCGGCGAAATCAGAGTGGGAGGGAGAGGGTGTGCTTGGGAAGCTGGTGGAGGCGGAAGCTGATGTGTCATTTTAATTTTTTTTTTAATATTTACACAGTGTAACATGCACGTATTCATCAAACTTGACAACTTAATAAGGTTGCGCCACGGTGGCATTTGCATGGTTAGATTTTTAACGGTATGAGCGAAAAGGACCAGACTGAACATTTTTTAACAAATTACGGGGTCTTACTGAACTTTTTTGAAAGGTATGATCATTTTGAATCAAACCCATAAAAGTAGGGACCAAAATAAGTATTAAACCTATATTATTTATATTTAACTTGTTGTGTTCATTAACCGAAAAATTATAAGTGTGAATATTATGTGATGAAACACATATATACAGTTATATCCGCAAACATTATTGACTCATGGAAGGAAATAATACGGTTAACTCAAGTATATTAAATATCTAATGTTAATTATCTAAATATTATATTACGTGGATTTTCAATAATGCATTTCCAATTAAGGATGAAGTTTTATAAAAGATCTAGGAACTGTTGATATAATTTCTTTTAATTACTACACAAAGGATCATGTATTATGTAATAGATCATTAAGACTGTATTAAAATAGAGAATTATAAATATTATGTTGGATATATATATATATATATATATATATATATATATATATATATATATATATATATATATATATATATATATATATATATATAGGTTAAGAAATGAATATATCATTGAAATTAAAAAATGACAATACCGAAGGATTTCCCGACGGTCATTAAAGTTGGTCATTACCAAGGCTTTTGCCCTTCGGTAATACACACACGATTTACCGAAGGCTTTTGGCCCTCGGTATATGCATTCACTTGACAAAATCTGAATTTGGGATTTCCCTCGTCCATTTTCCAAATGCTTTTTGGGAAAGCTTCTCCCAAATTTTCACTCCCGTCCCCGCGCCACCGCCACTCTTCCTGGGATTTCCCTCTTCCATTCACCGGAACCGGACGTCCATGCACCACCGTCGAAAACGGCAGCGCAGACGCCGTCGCCTACTTGCTCGACGCCGGCGCGGACGCTACCGCGACGGCAGAGTCTCTCATGCCACCCGCAATCAGGTCGGGGAGCCTCGACGTGGTGAAGCTTCTGGAAGCTTCTGGTTGCGAAATCGTGGAGTCAGTTCTGCACGAGGCCGCGGCAACGGATCGAATCGACGTGATGGAGTTTCTGCTGGAGCATTGCGACGAGAAGTTGGAGGTGGATTCGGTGGACTCGGAGGGGAGAACTCCGATTCACGTGGCGGCGAGGGAGGGGCACGTGAGGGTTATCGAGTTCTGCGTCTCGATGGGAGGAAACCCTAATCGCGTGGACTGTAAGGGGAGGACCCCGCTCCATTACGCGGCGTGGAAGGGACACGTGAAGGCCGTGGAGTGTTTGTTAGAATGCTCAGACGTGAAGTGCGTGAAGGACAGGGAGGGGAGAACGGCGTTTTGTGTTGCGGCGGAGAGTGAAGAGTCCAACGCGCGCAGGCGTTTGGTGGATTTGCTGGGGTTGGGCGACGCGCTGATGCGTGCGGTGAGGGTTGACGATGTTCAGGGCGTGAAGAGGTGTTTGGGGGAAGGGGCGAGTGTGAACGGGAGGGACCAGAACGGGTGGACCCCACTGCATTGGGCTGCATTCAAGGGTCGAATAAAGAGCGTGAAGGTGCTGCTTGAACACGGTGGTGAGGTTGATACTGTGGATGATGCTGGCTACGCTCCCCTGCATTGTGCTGCTGAGGCAGGGCATTTGCAACTTGCCCTCTTCTTGATCACTCATGGTGCTTCTCAATCACATCTCAAATCCTTTCCCTATCTTGCAGCTCACCCTCTTCACTTTTTCGACTCTTTCCAAAATCAGGTTTCTCTTCCTTCTAAATCTAACACACTCATGTATCACTGAATCCAAATCTCTGTTTTGTGTATATATTATGTGTAGTGTGGAATCTTCCTTGGTGATTGCTTGGTTGATGAACCGTCCCCAAGACCACGACCACCAGGACCACGCCGTCTTCCTCTGCCGCATCTGACTGCGAAGACACTCCTTCCCCGCATGGCAGTCCCCAGATCTGCCATCTTCACCACAGGTAAACACTTAGCTGATCTCTTGGTTATCAAATTCTTTGAGAAATATAGATAAGGACATTTAAATCTTGGTCTTTCTATGCTTAATTTGTGTTGATTGTGATTGAAGTAGATTAAGATGTGATGAAATTTTTTCTGAATTATTGGGTTGTTTGATGTGAATTAATTATGAAGGTGATAACCCTCAGACCGTGAAGACAAGTATGAGGCAGTGGGCTCAGGTTGTTGGATGTGCAGTGCGTCAAAGAAGCTGCGTGTGATTGATATAAATAGGCCTTCGGTAATTACCGAAGGCTTTTGACCCTCGGTAATTACCGAAGGCTTTACGCCCTCGGTAATTACCGAAGGTCAAAAGCCTTCGGTAATTGTTAGCGACAAGGGATTTACCGAGGGCTGATTGGCCGTCGATAAGCCGTCTGTAAATGGCATTTTCCGAGGGCTTTTGGCATTTTCCGAGGGCTTTTGGCCTTCGGTAATACCCTTTTTTTTTGTAGTGTAAAATGCAATTGTCTGCGTGCCAGCTCCCTCTCAGATCAGAAACCAGGTTTCTTCCTTCTTCTAGATTCACAACAGCGTCTCTACTTCAAACAAAAGAAGCCAAGAAAGTTGCCCTTACCTCTAATTCATCTCCTCTTCTTCAACACAAAACGGAAACCCCCACTTTCTCATGGACAAACAAACACCAGGCCATGGTTTCGCTGACGCTCCCCTCCCACCGGTCAGAGCCACCGCCGATACCGCGTCGTTTCGACCTCAGGCCCCACCGGAACCACTAACGACCGCAGCGCCGCTGCCTTCTCTTCTTCGCGTGCGAGGCCGACACACTCTCCTTCTGTCTAGCGCGAAAAGCCCTCCGCCAAACCGGCCACCATGGCTCTCCCGCGCCACTGCTTCGTCAACTCCAGCCACCGTGCCACTGCTTCTCCGATCCCATCTGCTCTCTCCGACACCGGCAACCCAGGGAGGGGTTCGTCTTCATCGCACGTCCAAACCTCCACCCGACTGGCAGTCGCGAGCCACCGAAGCCGTCGCCAGTCGAGGCAAAATCTCTCCTCCTCCGTCGCTCGTCGCACGCGGGAAGTTCTCTCCCTTCTTCGTCCATAGTCGCCGCCACCACAGAGGCGGAAACTGCCGCCACCGAGGCTACCGCGATGGGCTCTCCTATTTCTCTTTCAAGGGTTCTTTCGTCTCCAGCATCACCACCGGACCGAAGCATTCTTCCCTCTCTTTTTCTCATTTTTTAAATTTATTTACTGATTAATTTGACATTGATTGATTCAATGTTTTACTGGGATTGAAAATGACGAGTGTGTGTTGTGTACATCTGAGTGTGAGGGGTGAATGCTGGATCTGTTCTGCCTTGTGTGTTGATTGGGTTATGTTTGTTGGGGGTGGTTACGGTCGAAGAGCAATCCGGTCGAAATGATTTCGCGGGCGACAATCCGGACGAAAAAGAAGGTGTGATTGAAACGAAGGTGACGAAGACGAGACGAAGAAGAAGAGTAAGAGAGTGAGAATGAGCGTGAGTGAGTAGCGAGTGAGGTGAAGGTGGGTGTGTGAGGGTGTACGGTAACGGCTGGGGATGCGGTTTTTTAGGAGCCAGGAACCTCGGGTTTTCGCCATTTCATATATAAATTTAGGTTTAATACCACGTAAGCACACACACAATTGCGTTTTGACACCTAAGCACTAATTACTGTCACATCATCATCCCATTAACTCCGTTTGCTTATATTTAACGGAAGGGACTAACTTGACTCACAAATCTATAAGTAAGGATCCATTACAATTACTTTTCTAACGAGGGACTAAATTGAGATTTCCGAACCAAACTGGGGACAAAATTGGGTATTAAACCTAAAAATAGTTATGCAATTTTTATACTTTTAAATTTATATTGATAAGAATTTATAAAAACAAAATTAGTTATTTTTTTTTTCATTCTCAGTATCCTCCTCCCAACAAGCTCTATATAAGTTTGAATAAAATAATTCTATATTTTGTAACATCCCAAAAATACAGTATACAACCATATAAGAAAATAATCACATATTAATAATATTATAAGTCAGTCTTACAAAAGATCGGAAGCACAGTTATGGCCGAACGGCCTTACAAGCTAGCAGGGAGTTAAAATTGTACAATGGTTACAACTAAAACGAACGGTTTACAAAATAAACTTATACCGAACGCTATCTACAAAAGAAGAGGCCAACAACTGACCGAACGGTCCTAAGGTTCAGTCTTCACTTCCACCTCTTCCAGTGCTTCTTCCAACAACTCTTCTCCTTCTGCTCACATCCACACGGATGATCATTGCAATAGGACAAACAACCGAACATACAACACATACAAGACAATAAATAGGGTAAACTTATGTAATTTAATTAATTCAATAAAACATACAATTTTCATGATTAAATCAAACAACAACCAAATCATAATTCATACATCATGGCATGCAAAGAACGACCACTTGACTCTAACTGTCCGGACTGTATGAATTATGTGTAGCTATGACGTTCGTGCACCCAGGTGATGTACTAAGTGGGATACCTCAACAGTTGCCACCCGAGGTTAATCCATTTCGTCCAAGTTAACCTTATGGACTAGGACCTCCTGCCATTCCCACACATGACTTACTCCTCTCTACGTGAGAATGAGTAATCACGGAATATCAGAATAAACTCCCGCTAAGCTTTGCCCACATTCATACTTTACTATTCAATAATCACTTTCTGAGATATTCTTCCCTGGAATACTCTTTCATAACCAAATTATTTCATTCGTATCACATTTTAAATTCCCTTATACTTCATCATCAATATATTCAACTGAATAAGATCACACTTTCTCATCGTAACACAAGTCCGAAAGGAATAACACTCCTTAGAAACTAACATGACCAAGCTATATTTATGAATTGATCTGCTTCAATGAACTGACCCTTAAGAGTTCAAATCGAACACCACGAAGCCTAGGTCGAGTACTAAGACTCTAGGCCGAACACCATTTAGAGACTAATAATGTTTGACAAACCGAAGTACTATGAAGAAAACAAACGCTATTGAGTTTGGCTGAATGCTCTTATTTTAAAAATTGTAATAATAGATTACTAAGACGAGACCCAACGCTTGGTTTAAGACCAAGCACTACAGAAACCGACACTATTGAACGAGCATTGGTCCAAGACCAAACACTTATCAAGAACGAGTGCTACTAAGACTGAAATCTTGGTCCAAGAACGAGCACTATTAAACTTAAATAAAAAAGAGAAGGAATATATATATATATATATATATATATATATATATATATATATACACACACACACACAATTACGCCACTCTTATTTTTAATGAAAAATAACGATAATATCTATGACTTTACGTATTATAGAATACATTAACTAAACTGTTTAGGAAACCTAAAGAAGGATTATACTTGGAACGAACGCTCATTTACATATATCTAATAATATAAAACGATCGTCATTAACTAAATTCTCTACAGAAGAAGAATTTAGTTTAGACGGACGCTCAAAGGAAAACCGAATGGTCAATACTGACTCTCGGTTACAGTTTACATAATTCTGCAGAGTATTATAGAATGACTCTCAGAAAATATCCCTAAAGCATGAGAATTCAATTAAGACCCTACACTTCCATGAAGAATCGAACGATCACGAATGACGCTCGACCACAATTACAGAATTTACTCAGAATACTGCAGTTTGAAGATCAAACCCTATTTCCACTCAGTTCACACCATTTATCAATCGTCCACCCACACATCCAAACATGCAGTAACACGAATATTTCATATTCATCAAATAATCAAACAAAGTATCATACAAACATACAACCATTCAAAAAAAGAATCTTAATCAAATTATATAAGTTTCCCTTACCTCTAATGTAGTCGAACGCTCAAATGATGCAAGTTATAGCTCACCACTACCAGAGACCTTAGCGTTCTACAGTCACGCTTTAAGAAACTAAACCAAACAGAAGACCAAAAATACTCAGAATGAGATAATACACTCATGCAACCAGAAATATGGGTTTGCATGTGAAAGGAAACGAACGTTCTAGGGAGAAAGTAACTCATCGGCTTGAAACCACAACGTGATCGGTTTAAACGAAAGCTCTTGACGTTGGGAGAGTTCAAACGGTGCCTGAGGGATAATCGGAAGAAGAAAAGATGATAATTTCTTAGAGAGAAGGTGGAGATGGTAGAGAGAAGGAGGAGATTCAGAAGGTTGAAGATGAATGATGCATGCAGAGAAGTGGCACGAAAATTTGAAAGTTTAAGTTTTTCTCCTATCGTCAAAACCGTTCGTCCAATCTGCATCACACACATGTCTTCCACTTTCTGAAATTTAGACACCCTTTTTGTTTACACATGTAATCTATTAAGTTGGAGTTTTAAGGATTATGAGATATTTCAATGTTATTCTTTATAAAGTTCTTTTAATTATCAACTATAATAAATGTTGAAAAATATTTGATTTTCAAAATGTCAATCGCATGTTTTATTTTAAAAGAATAATAAGAGGAAGAAGTTAGGAAGAATATTAACAAAAGAGAATGGTCACATCACATCAATGATCTGTGAATCAATTGACTTGTTACGTGGCAAGCTAACATTGTAACAATGTGAACGTGAGGAACAACGAGAACGTGAGGAACAACGCTGTCCCTTCAACAAAACAGATACATTTGGTTTTTGTCGTTGTTCAAATTTCCGCTCTCACCCAAAAAAAATAAGTGTCCTTGATTGCAATTCCCAAATAATAACTAATTACCAAAGAGACCCCTATTATCCTCCTCCGGGTAAATTATTCAATTCAATTAAATTAAACTAAACCCTTTCTTTTGCCGAAACTGTTCTGTTAATTCTCTTTCAATTTAATCAACACAGGCTACGCCCTTCCTTTCCCGCCACCGAGTTACCCATCAGCGCCGCCGCCGCCTCCTGCAGGGTATGAGCCGTTTGCGCCACCGCCTCCGCAGTACCAAGGTTACAAAGCTATTTGAATCAACAGTACCCTCCGCCACCTCCTTCGCATTACGATTGCCACCACTTACAGTATCATGACGATGGTACCCCCGGTTTTACTTCCTTCTTGGAAGCCTGGTACAATTCTCTCTCCTCTTGATTTTTAATTTTATTTTCCTTATTGTTTGTGGGTTTTTTTTTTCTTTTAAAAGAAAAATGTCAAGCTCAGAGGTGTTGCTTTCTAATTCAGATATGCATTTCTACAACGTTGTGTGTACAGAAATAAAGCGGTTATCAATTCACATGATGTGTTTAACATTTTTATATTAATTTCTTCCTCCTGTTTTAAATGTTAAACTAATGGATTAGGATCGTATAATTTTGTTTTTGGAAATTGGTTTAGAAATTGGATATTGGGATCTGAGTTCAATGGAGAAAGGGATTTGAAAGATTTAAATTTTCCTGCATGATTTTTAGTTTTTACAATGTCAACTAATTGTTGATTAATATGCCATTAATTTTACAAAAGTTACTAAAATCAACAAATTTATCATAACATATAATTAGATGATTATGTAAAAGAGTACTATGTTAGTACATTCTAGTTGAATCGAAAGGAAATGTTTCTGAATTAACAATAAATGCAACATTGCTGAACCAAAGGAAAACATCCTAACTAACAGAGAATTTTTTACACAATGCAAACAGATAGATGGCACAGGTGCTCCTGTGTTTTACTACAATGAGTAGAGACCCTGTGAATTTTATAGAAAATTTGTTATTGTTACAATATTACCTTTCAAGTAACATCTTTGTTCCTTCCATTTTTCCTTCATTTTTTTCTTTCTGCACAATGAGTTAATGATGCAGAAGTAGAAGTCAATCGTTGCTTTTTTTATCAATGATAACCTTTTAGGTAGAGTATACCTATAAGGTTTCGGTTTCCTATACTTCCTGAAGAAAAGGGAATCTCAATATTATAACTATGCTGACAAGCTGCCAAATTTTTACACACTGATGGTCTGTTTATAGAATCCTGTTCTTCCATCAAATATTTTGCTTTTTCCATAATGCTCGGGTTCAAATATCCATGGATTAGATGACTATTCATAGCTATTACTTTTAATGTCGAATCGGGATCAACTAGGACAGAAATAAAGCATTGGGTCGAACTCTTCTTTGATGTCAAAGTAATAGCTATGAATAGTCATCGACTCCCGGTAAAGGGTAGAAGAGTACGACCTATTATGGGACATACAATGCATTACAGACGTATGATCATTACGCTTCAACCGGGTTATTCTATTCCACCTCTTAGAAAGAAAAGAACTTAAATCAAAATACTTAATAGCATGGCGATACATTTATACAAAACTTCTACCCCAAGCACACGCAATGGAACCGTAGACAGTCGTCAAGTAAAATCCAATCCACGAAATCATTTGATCTATGGACAGCATCGTTGTGGTAAAGGTCGTAATGCCAGAGGAATAATTACCGCAGGGCATAGAGGGGGACGCATAGAAAAGCATCATAATAAGATAACCCTATTCTATACTGGAGTAATTTAATCCCGTTCAACATAGGATAAACTATCTAAATAAAAATAATCACAAGTTAAAAAAAAAAAAACGCTAACTTCAAAATCAAATCCTAGGCTAAAATTGTAAAACCACTCTCTTACTCTGAATAATAACCAAACACATTTTATACATTTTTCCCGCAATACTGTTCCTAGAAATCTCATGATCAGGAAAGTAATTTAGTTGGGAATGAAAGATGAATGATTCCTTGTTCCAAACTATACTTTAGGCTAAAGTTTAGGTTGAAGGCAAATGGAACATAGTCACATTAAAACTTACAGTCTAGCGATGCACACTAACAGTCACTTCATAATTATTTCTATTCAATGCAAGCTATGTCTAACATTGGCATTCCAATCATAGATATGAGTAGCTAAGGACTTAGTAGAATGTGAAGGAACAACACTCAGCAGGCTAAGGCTAATAATTAAGAGTAATATGGAGAGAGCGTATGTACACTAGGAGATATACCTTTCTGACTGTTAGGATATTAGATAGAGCTTCTGTTGGTGGTTAGAGGTGTAAAGTTAATCACAGAAAATGCAGGGGGCGTATTCTTTTGTGTGGTTTGAATAGATAACCGAGCGCATTGCTCAGTTGTTGCAACTTGTAAGTTCATAAAGTTAAACCAGTGTAGGAAGCTTTTCTACTTCCTTTGTGCTCTGGTATTCAGTAACAGATGTCCTTTTTCGTTGTTCTCTCGTTTCCTGGATCCTAATTGCACTCTCTCCCTGAGTTTCGACACGGTATATACCAATGGAGCCTACATCAGTAAGGAAAGCAACCCCTTGATAACTTGAAACAGTTTCTAGTATGTTCTGATTTATTGATTTCTTTGGAAATAAGACAATTCTACGTATAAATTGTTGGGAAGTCTTATATCTCCTTGTCTCCATTCTTGAGATGCGGCTTTTATGTTTGTTCCAATTTGTTTTGTGATCTGACATAAATCATCGTAAAACTCATTAGTTAGAAACAATGACACATGTACTATACTTGCCCATGGAATTCATAGATTTTCATTTATAATTCACTTCACATCACCATCAAATAATTTTTTAGAGGTCTTACATGTGACAAGTCTTTTGTTGTGTAAATTTTATGACAGTTCTTTAAAATTGCTTATGACTTGAGCCCAAAAGTATTCTGGAAATGTAAAACAAAATCCTTTGGACAACCATGTCCCCTCTTTTGGCTACACCTGTTGGTCAGAATGGTTAACCTGGAGTCAAATCTGTGGTTCAAGAATTATATCAAGTAAATATTGAAATTCTGGAAGAAAAATGACAACAAATAGAATGACTAGAGTCAGTTTCTCTTTAATCATTAAAGTCAACTTCCAGCTGTTGTATCACTTCATTAATTTCACATTACACTATAACAATTAGATTAAAATATGATCTAAGGTCAAAATTTTCTTAGAAGTTACATTATGTTGATGAGCTTAACCTCTTTTTTCTTTTGAATGCAAGTCTCATACTTCTTTTTATTCGATAATAAAGCTTAATACTTGAGCATTTGTGAAATTTATTAATCCGAAGCCAAGTTTTGAAGTGGCAACAACCAAGTTATTTTATTTTATAATCCAAAGCCAAGCTTTTTTAGCAACCTTTCATCCAGCTCTAGGGACTAGGGACTGGAGAGAAATATTTGATATGACTAGAAGCTTTCCATAATATGCAGAAATATCATTTGCTTTTCTCACATAGCCTTAAACAAAGGGAAATTCTAAACTTGTTATCTTTCAGCTTGGGAAATAAACCTTTTCAATTAAAAATGGTATTGAATCCTTACCTTCCCTGTTATGTCCTTTTTGAAAAGCCTTTTTGGTTCTACAGACTAAGATTCCTTTGTTCATTTACATGTGCAGCTTGACAGCGCTTTGTTGCTGTTGTTTGCTAGAAGATTGCTTTTTCTGATGATCATATTAAAAGTTGCATCTGCAGTTTGGTGTACTTGGCCGGTTATAGCTTCTCTGGATAAATGTTGCTCTAATGTCTTCATGTGTGCGGGATCTGGTAAGTGTTAGTCATTGTTGTAACTCTTGGGTCTTTACCTTCTCCCTCACTCGTTTCTGGTTCTTCATAGATTTTCTGATGTGATCATTGTGAATGCTTAATGTTGCTTAATGTTGCTTAATGTATATTGGAAACTGTAAAGAACAATGTTTTTACCTGGAATAACAAACTAATATATTATGGTTGTCCCTTGCTCCCAGTGGCAAACACCACTCATTGTTTCGTTTTTGGTACCAAATGGATTTAAAATCGGTAGTAAAAATTAATTTACGTTCATTGGTTCAATAGTGTATACACAATTAAATGTTTTAAATATATTTTTATCCCTCTTGAATGTTCTTTAGTTTTAATTTTAGTTAGTAGAACAAGACTAATAATATATTTTGTTTTAGTACGAGAAAAAAAAGTATACTCTTAATACAGTCGCTTTAATTCTTTACTTTTATTTATACTCTATTGCTAATTAATTATTTAAACATGTGTTTAGTCTATTATCATGCGTGTTTATTAAAGAAAAAATAATGTTACTATGTAGTTAATTTTGAAGAAGTATCAAAGATCTTAAATTTTGAAAAAAGAAAGTATAGGAAAGACTTTCTTTTTTAAGGTTAATGACATTAATATCAATTTCATTTAATAACACAATAATTATTAAATACTAAAGACGTATTTAATTATCTTAAACATTAATAAGGTTCAAATAAAATTAATAAATTAAAAAATTTGTATTATTATTATACTAAAATTGAATATATCAATCATTGTTGTATTAAACTAACTATTTATTAAAATTTTATGCCGAAAATACCCTTTATAATTTATAATTTTCTGAAACTTAAAACAGTGTAAGTAGAGATTAATTCACTAGATTCAATGAAAATATATCTAAAGACTATATATTATAATAATTCCAAGTTTGTTACTTATATAAGTTTATTAAAGTTAAAAACCATTATCCAATAAATTTTATTATGATTGAAAGTAGTGCTTACACAAGAAAAGAAATCATGAACGAGAAAAATTAATAAAAAAATATTTTAAATTTTGATATCAAGTCAATTGTGAGACGAATGGAATTATGATAAATTTCACTTTAATAACCTTAATTTGCTGGAGTGAATTTTGTATAGGGTGTTTAAATCTATAAACATTGCTCACAAAAATAAGATAAGTAACTTATTTAAAGAACTTTAAATTAAGTCTATCTTAGAAAATTATAAGTAATGAACAAATGGTAGATTGAAACCATTTCACCATAAGAAGCTGAATTTGAAACAGGCAAAATCAAGCATTTTTCAACATTATGAACAGACAAGCCTGTTCAAAGATTCTGGAGTTGGTTTCTGATTCAGTTTTTGCATTTAAGTAGATAAAGGAAAAACACTGATTCACAACTAAACCAGTCAATCCAGATTGATTTTTAAAACACTGTTTAGCACAAGAAGCTAGAATGGAGTTTATTATCTTCGGCTTAAGGACTTCATTATATTATGTATAGAAAAATATATGTGTAGTGTAGCTAACAGATGCATCTACCCAAGAATGAAAATATACTTTTGATCTTCTGAACAAGCTTGAGCAGTGGTTAAAAAAGTACACCTTATGTCTGCTTAAATTTCACAGTGAAGTATATATAGTACACATTCAGTTTTAAGACAAATTAATAAGTCTCATCATTATTCGCAAACTTTTACTCAAAAAAACAAAAAGAAACTGTCAATTTATGATGATAGATGGCGCTGCTTCAAGACTACAGCATGTTATTAATTATACTTGTACTTAAGGACAAGGATTTGAAAAACCTATGAATTTATAGGTCAACCAAATAAATACTTGTATTGAATAGATATTTGGAAGTGCTAGGCAGACAAAATTATTTATAAGTGAGTCATTATAGTTTATGATCACGTTGGAAAACTCAACATAGCAGCATTTCTTCATAGGATATTTGTTTTTCAACAAGTTGAACTCATGATTTGTGTCT
The DNA here is from genome assembly GCF_029865625.1 of Vigna umbellata. Classification (NCBI taxonomy): domain Eukaryota; kingdom Viridiplantae; phylum Streptophyta; class Magnoliopsida; order Fabales; family Fabaceae; genus Vigna; species Vigna umbellata. Next base: position 14,842,946 of record NC_142169.1, on the reverse strand, counting down.
TTCCATGAAAAACAAACATGACAAGAACAGTTGAAGAACAAGTTCAAGTGGAGGTCAGTTCAGAAGTATCATATAGAGGGAGAAGAAGAATAAGATAAAGAGTGAAAACTAAGCGCTCTTGCATTGAACAAGTAGATCAAAACTAAAATACTGAACTCTACCGAGAATACAAGAGATGAAAAAGTGGCATGATACTTCTGAAAAAGTGGCATGATAATAACGAGGGGAAAAAGGCAAATCTAAGATATGTATAAAAGTAGGAAATGCAAGGAAGTGAGAAAACACTACACCCGGCTAAAATTGCATTAATGAGTCAGCCTAGAAACAAGTACAAACATCTGAATAACAAGAAATTAAATGAGCTAAAATGCACCTAGAGAGTCCATACATATTCTGGTGCATCTTTCCTTTTCCCAGCCAATGTACGATACAAATACATTTTCTCTACCCTTTGCCCATCTTCCAAGATGCAATCTTCTTGCTCACTTTCATTGAAGATCTCCACATTCAACCTTGGCATCTTCTTGGCCAGCAACTTGCAGGCTCCCACAGTCACTTCGCAGGACGACATCCAAAGGGATCGCATTGTTTCATACTTCCCTACGTCTGTCAGAAGTGCCAAGTCACCAAAAGGGCAATCTCTTATCTCAAGCTTCCTCATTTTCTTGCATCCATTCAACACATACAGCATTCCCTTGTCACTGTCTCCAGCAAATGCAATAGACAGCATTTCAAGCTTCTCAGCATACATTCCAATGTAAAGGAAAACCTGGTCTGTCAACTTCCCTGAGAGTGATAGCCGCCTCAGTCGCCGGCAAGACTGCACAATTGCACCAAAACCTTCGTCCAGCGGCTGCATTGTATCAGGGTCAGGTTTTGTTGCATCAAGGATGCATAACCTGAAGCGGATGAAATTGGGGCAGTTCTTGGCCACTGTAATCAGTGCAGCATTTGTCATCTGGTGGCAGAAGTAGAGCAATGAATGAAGCTTGGGGCACCCCACTGATATTGCAACAAGTCCCACTTCTGTGACAGCCAATGCATTTCCAAAGGGAACGGATGGAAACACCCTCAGTTCTTGCAAATCTGTACATGTCTTGGCTACAACACCAAGTCCTTTGTCTCCAATGCAATCCATTATCTGAAAAAGTTGAGGAATTTGTTATATTCAACAATTGAAGAATTAACAAATAAAATTAGAATGTTCTGAAAATTTGATGTATTTACCCATAAGCGCTGAAGTTTCACACAGTGGCGAATTAGTTTTATCAGATCACTGCCCTGAATGCCTGCGGCATAGCTCAAGTTTAAGGATGTTAAATTGGGGCAAATGGGAAATATCGCAGCAAGACAGTGAGGAGCAACTTCCAAAAGTCCTGACAAACTGGTTATGGACTTGCACTTGAGAATGGTGTTCTTGAGCTTTATGAATGCCTCTGATTCAGGATCTTGGACAAACGATCCAATTCCCAAATCCGCTAGTTGAGGTGCTCGTGTCATTATCCTTTGCAGGGCATCAAGGGGAACTGAACGATTCAGCTTCAAACTCTTGAGGTTAGGAGACCTGGCCACAAGTCTCTCTAGAGCTCCCAAACTAACCTCTCCTTTAAGGCAAGCGAAATTCAGAGAGACAAGCGATGTGCAGCTATCAGGAAAGCAACTTAGCCACTGCCCTTTGTGATCTTCAACTTCATTTTCTTGCAGATCCAGCTCCCTAAGATACCTACATTTCAAAACAAGTAAAACACCAACAACATTGGGAGTCAAGAACACATTCCAAGAATCCTTACTCTATTCTCAATCGGCAAGAGCTTCACCAACCCCACTCGTACCACATGCAAAATGGATATTATTTCACAGGACCATGTTGTTCCAAGATTAAAAAAAATAAAAAAACTCCTAATCATGTGCAATTCACAGACAGGCAATCAACTTTTGTTAATAACAGATCAGTCAAGCTCCCAAGATCCTCCGGGACCTTTGCTGCATGGCTTGACATGTACCAAAAGCAAGTTCAAAGCCATTCACTCAGCAACTCTTACTCAACTAATTAAACTCCTTTATCCCAAACTGGTACATACAAAGAATACAAGCCAGAAGTCACCTTAGAAATGTCGAAAACAACTCAAAACTTTGACAGCACAAGAAGACAAAGACCAAACTAATCAGAATATACCTTCAGCCATATATCCTCCAAGACACAAAAAGCAGTAGGAAGTCATCAAACATGTTCCAAAAAGCCCCCCACGAACCATATATAGTGCAAAGACAGACAAACCAACAAAACTTGTGCAACAAAAGCTTAAATCTAAACCAGCAGAAGACTCAAACTCACAACTTATTCTCACCTGCAATTAGCAGCTACGGCAGCAAGGCCATCGGTGGAGAACCCTTCACAGCTAACAAGAACCAAAGACTTAAAGTTTGTGAAAGAACGAGAAAGTAGCTCCAGGCTCTCATCCGAGACCACCATCCTCTTGAGCCTAAGCTCCTCCAACCCAACTCTGCTCTTGGCCAGAGCCTCAATCCATGGACACACAAAACCACCCCACCCGTAAGGAACCAAACTGAAGTCAGCAAAATGAGGCTTTCCCTTCAAAGTCAAAGACTTGAGACCAGGAAACCTTTGGATCAACCTCTCTGGAGAGATAGAGTAACAGTTCCCTATGAACACCCTCTGCCTCGTACACCTCTCTATCCTGTACCAACTTTTACACACCAAAGACAAAGCGTTCCGGTCACGGTGTGAAACCACATAATCAAATATGTGCTCTATTACCTCGTCGGGGAAATAATTCATCATTTTTTTTCTTGACGTTTCTCTTTCTCTTACTCAGTGATCCAAACTCCCAAACTTTCCAGGAAAGCTTTCATACTCCATACAAGGATAGGAAAAACAAAAACACCCCGGAAAGGTAAGGCTCCTAAATTTGAAGTTCTACCACATCATGGAGAAAACCAAGATCTAAAGCCAGAAAAAGTGGGAACAGATCTAGGCCGAAACAAGAGAGTGAGAAAACAAATCTTGAAATCTAGAACATCAGGGGAGTCTAAAAAGAGGGTACTGATAAAAACTGAAAATTTTATACTCCCCAACTGGGATCTGCTTGGAGGGTAGCCAAAAAAACTCAATTTTTGACAAGGAAAAACCAACCAGAGAAAAAAAAAATGAGCAATGAGGTGGAAGAGAGGAAACCCAAAACAGAAAAATTATGATCTTGCAAATCAAAAGGTGATGATGACGATTTCGAAACGGGATAAAAGGATAAAAAGAGAAGTAGGATAGATCTGAGAAAATCCAAGTTTGGCAGAAATCTTAATTTACACTTTAGACCAAGCCACACAAGAGGTGACTGAGCTTAGAGCTTAGAATGAGAGAAAGACTCAAACCATTGGTGTGACTCACTCACATGTTCTGTGTTAAAAACAAAAGGAGTGAATGAGGTAAGAAGAAGAGGAGCAGAAGAAGAAGGGGAAAGAAGAGAGGGAGGAGGTGGTGGTGAAGTGAAAGAAAGGAAGTAAACCCAACTGGTTGAGTTGAGTGTGGATTTATTTAACCATGGTTACCATATCGTAGGTTAACTCAACCAGGAAGGATGGTTGGTTGGGGGCTTTCGAATGAAATCTGATGAGAGAGCGCAGGCGTCGATTTTGATGATGGGATATTGAGAGAATCTTGACCGTTGAGTGCGTGAACATGCATCAGTCCTTGTCACTGCTTTCCAAGTGAGCCTCACCCTCTGCTAAAGTCTCACACCCTCTCTGCTAAAAAAAAGAGTTTCTGAGAAAGAGAAAGAGAGAGAGAAAACGGCATGGACAAATCGAAAACGACTGTCGGATTAAAGACACCTGCTTTCGTGAAAAACTACGAAAATGCCACGCCTAGGTCTTAGATAACTATGTAGATAAGATCAAATGTAGACTTGACACGAACCTACTCCGCGCGTCTCACATAATCGCCCCTTTTCAACATGTTTCCCAATGGTACAGTAAAAAAGTGACTCATTCTCATTAATTTTTACTTTCGTCATTAATTAAATCTATTATTTTCATACCTTTATTAATTTTAAATTTCAATTCAGAATATTTTGATAAAAATAAATTGAATATATATTAATATCTTATATTTCATTATAAATAGGACAGTTTTACACATATTTATGTTTTACATTAAAATGTTTTTACTTTTGGTCGTTTTACAACAAATGATTAATGATGTTAATGAAGATAATTTTTCATTCATATTCTACAATGACAAATAAAAAAGAAATATGAGTTTTTTTTTTTGTTAAACATCAAACAGCCGAATTAGTCTAAGAATTTGGAAAGAGGAAGACAAACACAATAAAATCTAGTATTTATTAATAATGGCGAGGTTAAAATTTTTACATTATAAAAGTATTCAATTTTTAATTTTAAAAATTCTTAATTATTTTGCTACTTAATTTCGAGACACATAAAGTAACTTACCGTCCGACAGTCCAATTAATATCACGCATTTAAAGAGAATTTAATTATTCAATTTGGTAAAGTCAATTGATGGTATTTCATGAACACAAAAATTTAACTTACATTTTCTAAACCATTAACATCAAATTTAGCATCTAAATAAATGGTAGGACTCTGTATTATTTGAAGATAATTGAAGGATGAAATTCGTCAATTATTTGTCCTATTTTGGTAACGGGAAGACAACGACTTAGGGTTAAAAGATTTATTGGTCAATTGTTTCAAAGGACAGAAGACGATATTTCTGGACTTTTTTTTGTCATATATTTATACGTAGTTTTATTTATTTTATTTTATATTATGCCGAATAAATAAAATTAATATTAACATAGTTTCTTATAATTTAATTGAATATAATGAGTAGAGTGTTTCTGAATAACAAAAATAATAATTTGGAAAGAGATTGATAGAGGAAAGTTGAAAGCAAATAACAAAAAGCAAGAATATTTATTGAAATGATTAGGAAATTAAGTTATGAAAAAGAATAAAAATAAAAAAGAAATGATACAGACAATGAGAGGGAGAAAATGTGTGAGTTGCATGAATGGGAAGAAGTAATAAATGACGATATTAATTGGAGTTAGGGATCCATAAAGATGTTAACACTGCCTACACATGATTTGTTCTTGTTTGTGTTTTTTGCCTTTTGGGTCCTTTGATGATTCGGTGCGTTACGGTGCACCGTACTCCTCTCAACAGCTCCACGTAATTGGTTACATCACTGCGTTCATCACATCAGTCTAAGTCCATGATAGGGACCGTACAGACCACCGCAGTAGATAGAAAGAGAGAGGATTTGTGTTTTGATTGGATAAGGCATCCGAACGCAACCCCTTCGGAATAATACAGCAATCATAGCGGTGGAATTCAAGGATCACACCCAAAAATGGGAATACTCTGCTTCTTTCAATTTCTAAGACTATTTAATTATATTAATATTAATAATAATTATTAAAGATATGTTTTCAGATACAATGTTGATATTCTGCTTTGAAATCTATTAAAATATTATTACTTACTACGTCTGATATATTACTTAATTTAAAAATTAAAACTCAATTTTATTTCAAAAACATTTCAAAAAATTAGAAAAAGTATATTTAAATTATATTTGATTTTAATTTTTAAAGGATATGAGATTATTCTATGCATAGGAAGAAAATGTTTATCATTTTTTTCTAGTATCAGTTCAATTTTTTTTATGAATTTCAATTTTAAAAATATTATTTGGTGTATTTTGAAAATTAATTATTTTAATTTGGTATATTTTATTTTTCTTAAAAGTTATTCCTATCTAAAAAATAGTCTTACATTATTATTTAGAAGTAGATATTAATTAAAGTTTACATATTTTACTTTTTTATTTTTTGAGATATTTTTTTGAAGATAAAATGTAAAAGAAACTCTAAAATAATAAATATCTTATATATATATATATATATATATATATATATATATATATATATGTGTGTGTGTGTGTGTGTATGTGTGTGTGAGAGAGATTAACTTAATTATAAAAAGTTTTTTTATTTGATAAATAAATTTTTATCTCACATTCACTAGTGCAAAATTGGCTTTTATCGTCACTCCGTAGATGTCGGACCACAAAATAACCAATGTAAATTATTGACCGATGACATTTTCGTAAGTAAGTTGGGCATATAGACGTCGGTTAGAGGGTCCCCGAAGTCTATAATATTATAGGCATCGGTGTCCCTCCTAACAGACGTTTATATGTCTGATAGGTAGATGAAAAGTTCTTTTTTTCGTCATATAGACGTCTGATCCCGCCATCCCGACGTCTATATACAATTATCGATGTCGGCCCCCTGTCACAGACGTCTATATGCCTGACAGGTAGATGAAAAGTTGTTTTTTCCACCATATAAGCGTCTGATCCCGCCATCCGATGTCTAAATGGCCTGACACGGTAGGTGAAAAGTTGTTTTGGACGTCGGCCCCCCTTACGTCCGACATCTATATACACTGCGAATATTAATTTTTAAATCGAATGGATGTCATATTAGTGAGGTCCTCGACGTCTAGTCGAGAATAGACGTCGAGCACTAGGGGTTACGCGCGATTAATCGACGTCGTGATTCCTGTTAAATCAGAAATCGCGAATCCGCGGTTACGCGCACTTCATCGTCTTCCTCCTCGCTTTTTCTCTCCGTGACATTGCATTTCCAGGTGCATTTTATCTCTTTTTAACCGTTTAATCTTACTTTTACTCCGATTAAATTAGTCTTTGATGGATTATCTTCCATTTGAACCGATTAAAATGAGTTTTCGTTGTGTTTTGGTGTAATTTTTCTTGTGTCTTTAGGTAACGTAGTAGCACCTTCTCCTTTTGCTAGTTTCCTCGTAAGGAAAGCTTGCGTCTTTTGGATGTCTTATAGCATTTCAACCCAAAACCGAACCTGGGTCCTTGCCTAGTTCTCATGTCACCGTATTCGTTTTCATTGCCGGTTGGAATGGAACTAGACAAGAACCCAGATTCGGTTTTCGGTTGAAATGTCATAAGAGATCCAAAATACGCAAGCTTTTCAAATGACGAAACTAGCAAAGGAAGAAGGTGCTACTACGCTACCCAAAGACACGAACTACAATAGACGTCGGTTAATACCATGTCTGACGTCTATATAGCCCTTAGACGTCAGTTTTTGTGTAAACAGACATCGTTATAGACGTCGGTTTTGGTGTAATCCGACGTCGTTAGAAACGTCGGACCCTATAGAGTCAGACGTCCTATTAATGTCACTCATAAAGACGTCGGATCAGAATCTGACATTAAAAACCCAAAATAACAGACGTCTAAAGCCCTTTATGCACTAGTAATTACATTATAATTATACACTAATATCATTCATGTATATATTTTATTATAATATGTACATATTACACTAATAATATGACATGTTAATAAGTTTTATCATAAGAGATTTTGGTTAAATAAGGTTCACAATTTTCTTATTAGTATTTTAGACTGAATTAATATTGGTTAAAAATTGTTTTAACTATATTTTAAAATTCACATTAGTTATCTATAATAATCAAAACATTAAAAAATAATATTAAAGAGTATTAAATATGTTTTTAGTATATGTATTTTAACACAAAATTAAAATTTGTTCCATCTCAAATTTTAATACAGTTTAATATATAAATTTTAAAAAATAAATAAATATAAGGGTTAAATATGTTTTTAGTCCCTAAACTATTGACCGTTTCTGATTTTCGTCCCTCTTCCAAAGTAAGGTACAATTTAGTCCTCAATCTTTAAAAAACGTTCGTTTTAGTCGAAAAAACGAACGTTTTGAGGACTAAAACGAGGACTAAAAATAAAATTTTAAGGACTAAAACGAACGTTTTTCTAAAAAATGAGGACCAAATTGTACCTTACTTTGGAAGAGGGACGAAAACCAGAAACGGCCAATAGTTTAGGGACTAAAAACATATTTAACCCTAAATATAATCATTCTAATCTAAATGTATTAAAAAAATTATTTGTATAATGTGTTGTAGGATGATTTTTGAAATATTTACTTAGTTTAAATATCATCACTACGTTTAATAAGTTTGATTAAATTATAACTTAAAAGAAATATATTAATTTATTTCTATAGTTTACAATTAAAATATATCAAAATTTGATATATGGATAATTCTAATTTAGTGTATAAGAATAAGAATTAAAAACATATTTTATCCTTAAAAAATATAGCTTTATAATATCAAAATTTAAAATAAAATGTCATTTTGTAAATTTTCAACACTTAAAAAAGTTATAAAAAGTTAAATTAATGTATAACCTATCATATAAAATTTTCTATTTACACATCAATATTTAGTTAAAAAAAAATATTAATCATAATATTATTTTATATTAATCACAAAATCTTTAATATGTAAAAAGAAATAAACAAAACAACAAAATAAAATAACTATCACATTATTCAATTAAAAAAAAGCTAAACAGCATATATTGAATAAGAAAAATAAAAAACTTGTAAATACTTAATAGATAAAAAAGATTTAGTTAAAAATATTTAAATTTACTATATAATTCAAAGTTAATTAACATTTTCTAAAATGATTGATTTGCAACTATTTTTAACAAACTTTTGTTTTGAAATGAATTTGTAGTGGTTAAGATAGAATTGAATGCATGGATGTAAATCCATGGTAGGAAGAGGGTGTTAGTTTGGGGAGAAAAAAAAGAAAAGGTGTGATGGAATATGTTGACTCCATGATTTTGAATGAATGATGATTAGTTGTTGGTTGGGGACACTAGCCGTGGCAAGGGTGTGTGGGATATAGTGATATAGGCATCAGGGATAAATTATTGTTATTATTCAACCTAGATTTCTTCTTTCTCGTATGAGAGACCACATGTGCACATCAAAATGCAAATCTACCACAATTCTGTTAAATCAATTTCAACACAATCTTGCCTCTTCCAACATTTTCTAATTCTTGTTATGTAAAAGGGTTTTTCAGCTAAAACAAAAAACCTTTTCCCATCCACAACTTTCTTTTTTTCTAATTCTCTCATATTTTCTTCTAAAATATTCTAATTCAAGGATGAAAAGGTTTTTGTGCATCAAAAGGGCTACATAACCAATTCGCTAAAACATGTCTGTTATTTAAATGCATTAAAATTAATTTTAAATAATATCTTAAAAAAAATGTGATTATAGTCTGATTAGTGTTAAGAAGTAGATTTTAAGTCTAACTCAATCCCACCAAACTAGTTTTTAAGATGAGATTTGTACCCACTGATCTTATCTTTAATTGTTGTAGGATTTCCAACACACTCCCCTCACGTCGAGGTACATACATCTCGAACATAAAACTAGACATTAATGGATGATCCGATAGTGATCCGACAACAAGTGAAACAATTTGTCCATATAAATTCCACTCTTAAAAAGTGAAATCTAAACCTAATTACTAGTTTAAGTAGAACTTCTAACAATTAGTCTACACAATTGTCATTCTTTACTCAAATTGAATTTTTGTATGAAATTATCATACTATATTTTTGTTGGCACTAGGTTGAAGAAACGAATAATCATACGAAGTAACATTGAAATTAAATACAATATTATATAATTTCAACAATTCAAAAGGCAATTTTTAGACAAAAGGAAAAGGGGTGGTGGGAATTTAATTTAATAACTAAATAATATTAATATTGGTGGAATGGAGGAGTTGATTTTTAATTAATATGTAAAATTTTATTAGAGTGTCGTGACTTTTAATCATGAGATGCTTCTTGATTCATGTTAAACAAATAGTAGAAAATTGTTTTCCTAACTTTTTTAGATGATGATGATAGATTCTCAATTTTTCATTTTAACAAACTCAAATAAATATTAAAATAAGTGATAATGATGTTAGTGGTTAAACTATCAATATGTAACATATCCTCCTTATTCGATTACTTTTAAACTTTCAATGTTGAAAAAGAGTAACATTTTTCTATAAACTGTCTTACTAACTAACTCATGTAATATTAGTTTATGATATAAAGATACTGATTTAATATTTAAATAAAATCACATACCATTTGACTTGATATTGATACAATAGCTTTAATAATTAACAAATATAAAACAATGTTGGACGTATAACATCGTAATTTTATAACAGTGTAAACCAAAATAAAATACTTCTCAGTAAATCTATATTATGGTACTTTAATTAAAATTTCAAATAATATATATAAAAATTTGTTAATAAAAATAATGAATTTAGATACAGAAGAATGATAAACATTTTAAGTTAATTTTTTTCTTTTTAAATAAAATAAAACTGTAACGTGGTTTTTTGTATTATTGTAGCACGAATAATTTTATTTTGCAAATTCTTGATAAAATTTAAAAAAATAATTTCTCCAATTCACCATAATATGACATAGTGAATGGATATTCTTGATGTTTTGCATATCAACTTTTTATAGCTTGGTTGGGACAAGACCTACGGTGGGGTAAGATGTTTGTGATCTTGATTTCACTGCTTTATTCTTTGGAATATACTTCACAAAATCAATTAATCTCCACCAATTATTCAATAAAGCAAGTTGTTCATATGCTTACTTTTCTTAAGTGAAAAAAAGTCGTTCTTTCCATCTAAGGGTGACACATTTTTAAGGGGTTAGATATTCTCGACCGTTGTTAGATTTATTGTTTTTATTTTTATTTTCAGAGAAACAGGTGTAAAAGAAAAAAAATATAGTTCATATTATCTTATAACGAGAAAATGATAACTTTAATAATTTTATCTAGAGTTTAATAATTAAAATTATACTTTAATTTGAGTATATTAATTTGAATTTAAATTATTAATCAATATTGTTAAAAATGGAATATGAAATTTTATATAAACTTTATTTGCAAGTTCATCAAGTGTGAGAGTGTAGAAAATAGAATCTTAAAATTGATATCATATTTTAAATAATGAGATTCATTTATTTTTGTTTCAGTATAAATGTGGAAACCGAGATACGAACCTAACAAACCTCAACTGTTCCTTTATGTGATGCCGCTACTGTGATATCTCCCTTCCTGCGCTCTGTTCTCTGATGGGAAGATGGGTTGGGTACTTGCAAAGGCACTCCGACGCTCAAGTCAAAAATGGATCTACTGAATCTTTTCAGTTCAAAGTGGTCAAGAAGAAGAATAATTTCTCTCTCTTAATTTCTCTAAAGGGAAAAACGTACCTTTTTTCTGGTGTGATCTTCATATTTAAAACAGTAAAATAAACCGTTTACCTGAAAATCCGGTCGGTTATCGAAGTTGGTTACCTGGAAGTTGTAACTGTTGGACCGTGTTTGACACTGGGTCAGTTATTCCCGTGATTCGTGGCATTGACTGATCTTTGTAACTGTTTACTCTTAACCGCTAAATTAGGAATTGCTCACTGATTGTCGAGCGCCTGGTGAATCGACACAAACTTGTGAGTGTTCTGTGTCGTGTGTTATATGTCGCGACACCGTTGTTGGCTTGTCGACTACCAATGTGTCGACATCAACAAACGATTGGCATTAAGAAGTGTTCGACACTCCTGCGATCGTAAGATGGGTCGACAAGCTGTCGTCCGTGGTACTCGTCGACCGTTGGTGAATTCAGGTATCCTTCGTCGACCGTTGGTGAATTCAGGTATCCTACGGTACAATTTTAATATTAAAATTTCAACATTTTAATAGAAATTCTATTAACGAGTTTTATTATTATATTTCCAAACAATTGTCAATAAGAGTTTTTTATCCTTTCTTTAAGAATTTTGATCCTCTATTAATCAATTTGAAGATCATAGATGGTCCAAGTGATTTATGAGACAATGTCCTCTATTTCAACCGATCACTTTTTACAAAAAATTAAATTGATTTATGCTCTTTTTCTCAGCTTTTTTACATTTTTCAATGCATATGAGCTATCTAAACTTGCTGTCTTATGTGTCTTCTATAAGACTTTATACTTATCAGTGATTCTAATAACATATCTTGATTGTGTTTTTGTTATTCGTAGGAACAGATAATGTCCTACGCTTATGGAGTTATCTTATAGTCATTTTTTAGCTGTTAGTCATTTATAAGGTAAGGAAAGTTAGATACTTTAGTGTATGTGAGTTAGAGATTTTTTATTGAACCTAGTATATTGAATTTGATTGTTGTTTTGGTGTTGAATTGTGTGATGAATTGATTGTCTGAAATGGGTGTTGTATGTATTTAAACTTTGGTGATTGAGAAAACTGAGATTTATTGATATGTGTATGTGTGTGATTCTAATGGATCCAAGCACTTTAAGATGAGTTTTTCAATCTTTCACGAGGGATTCTTTCCAAGGTTGGAATGAGCAATTCCTCAAGTCCAGGAGCATAACAAAGGCAAACAATGATTGAAGTAGTAGATAAATGAATGAAGGTAAATGAGTGTTGTATGAAGGGGAATAGAGCACTACTCTGGGTGAAATGAAAAATGAATATTGGTTCGGTGAAAATGAAGCCTAACAGGATTTCCACTAGGGAAGGTGGGTAGAGGAGGTTAATCACTCTCTCTTTGGTCGTGACTCTTGAAGGAGAAGAGCTATGGAGTAATCTCAACAAAATGACTTTACTATATTCATAAAATTTGATGTGGTGGAGTACGAGAGATGACATATGGTTATGGAAATTGTTGGGATTAACATGGTTTGATATAAGATGACAAATGGTTGTAGAGATTGTTGAGGTTGACATGATTTGATATAAGATGACATATGGTTGTAGAGATTGTTTGGTGTTAGCACGATTTATCTGAAGGATGATTTGAATTTAACTGACTAGTATTAACTTGATGTTTGAGATAAATATGTTGTACTAATGTATTGATGTTTATTTTGTTATCTCACCCTTGTTTGTTTGTGTTTGTGTGATGATCGTATAACTCATGTTGTTATATGAGAGGAGATGATCTTACAGATTTTCTAATTCATGAGTAAGGTGGCAAGATTTGGAGAGTGGTTCAAAATTTTTTTGTTATTTTAAATGATTTTATTTAAGTATAATGTGACAATTTTATTTACCTTCCAAAGTGTTAGACTTTTATTTATATTTTGTCCAGTTGACATTAATAAATTAAGATTTTTATTAAATTGTTTTTTTAAAAACATTCGAAATTAAATTTTTGCAAATAAAAACGGTTTATATCTTACTCATGGCATCCTAAATCACGATGTTACACAAAGTAAAATCAAACACTATTTAAAAAAAAGTTTAAAAACACTATTCAAACCCGTTCCCTTTCTAATGTTTTCTCATGTTTCAAGTATTTATCATTTCCAATCTCTTTTAAGATTAGTCAATATGAATACTATGCATCAAGTGGTAATTTTCTATTTTATAGAAACCAAAATAAAAAAATGTTTTACATAAAACAAAATCAAAACTCACTTAGCTTAGAAGATTAGGAATATATTTAAGCTTTTTAAAATTTTATAGATATTAAGTTTTAATATATATATATATATATATATATATATATTATTTAAGTTGATTTTAATACATATTATAAAATAAATTTATGTAAATAACAAAAAAATGTCATTTTATCGAGATTTTTTTATTATAATAAAATCATTAAATAATAGTCAATTTTGAAACAAAATAATTAGTCATTATTGACTAAGTTAGACATCATTTTACAAACTAAAAGTTTTTGGTATCTAAAATAGTCTCAATTATTAAGAACAAATTACAATTAGTGTGTGAATTAAAGTTTAAATTAGCCTTTAACATTAGCTATCAAAATTTTAGGTATCAAGAATTTTAGCTACTTATTATTATTGATTCTAAATTAAAGACTAATGTTTATCTATGCATATCCATGTTAATTATAGAAAAAAAAAATCATGCATGGTTTTACATTAACAATGTTCAGGCAATAAAGGTTACTATCTTAAATAAATTGTTGAAAATCCTTCATGTTTTATAGAAGTTGGGTGATCGAGAAATCAAGAAGCCTACTTTGAATCTGCCTTAATTTCATCTCCAATAAACCTTAACTTTTTTGTATTATCTAAGGAAAAAAGAGTAGGAATGGAAAACAAATTTAAGTGTTTAGGAATTGATAAAATGATAGATTGTCTTATGGTTAATATCTTCTTAAATAAGGTGGAACTTATTTTCTTGATGATTAAAATACCTTTAATTGTTCTACCTCATTCATTTCCATCTCTCTTTCTCCCTCTCCCTCTATCTTTGTATCTTAATTTCAATATATGATCTTTATCCACATGAGATAAAGGTTTCAATTTATCTTATAGAAGCATTTTATGAAAGAGATCTTGGTTCTTGAAGGTCATTGGTTCAATTCTAGCTATTATAAGTATTAGGTTAGGTGTAACTATGGATAAGTAGGCTATGGATGGATTGAAAAAAAAAGTGGAGGCTTTCTTGGATAGATCTTGATAGTAATGAAACAACTACTTTTGGATAGGGAACTTGAATATAGTCTAAGACTTTTTTGGTAAGTGATAAATAGTCTAACAACAAAGCAAATCATCACAACATTTTATACTAGTTTATCCAAAACACTCAAGTTACTCGTAATTATTTTCTTTTAATCTCCCATTGATTATAACACAAGTATTCTTTAGTTTCCATTCATGGTTACAAACACAAGGATATAAAAATTCTCAAAAGGTTACTTCACAACACAAAAAACAAAGGTTTAAACACTACCCACAAAAAACATATTATTGTAACATCCCGATTTCTGAGATGTCACGGGTTATTAAAAATCGATAAAACTCAAAATTTATCATAGCGCGGAAATGTACTTAAAGAAAACCTTATCTTACATTATTTCGAGTAATAAAATAACGAAGGAAATACTCCAATTATATTGTCTTAACTTGTAAAACAAAATAGCTTTAAATGAATCCCAAGGTTATTCTTCATCCTCTCTCGAGTCAATCACGCCTCTGGAACATATGTAACATTATCTGCTCTCTATAACACATTATATGATCATCGCCGATAATTTTATTCACAAACACACAAACACAAACATGTTAAGAAAAACTACCGATAAAAAAATCATAATAACAAGATACATACATATTGATTATATCAACCATAATCAAACACACAACAAGATACATATCTTCTTATTATACCAACCATAATAAAACACACAACAAGATACATACCTTCTAATTATATCAACTATAATCAAACACTTCATACATAGTAGTAATAACAAATAGGATTTCTAATTCTCTAACATAAACAATTCAATCATATTGAATTACTCGATCCTCGATCTTTGAACTTCGATCATGATTCTTGATCTCTAACCCTCGGTGTCATCACTAACATCTCACACATAGACTATTTGTCTATCCACTCATTAGCACCTATGCTAACTACTTACTGTAACCATTATATTGTTTGGACTTGGCACGGAGAAGTACTAGAAAAGCCTACAACATCACGAGGAATAAATTATGTGGAAGAATGCTTGAGTGATCATTTAGAGGACATGATACGTGATGTTAGTGAAATTTTTTTTTGGAAGAGTTTATTTGTATGATTCTCTTAAGAATGATTTGGAGCAAGAGTTGTATCTAGTATACTCTAACTTTACACGTCTTTCTGCAACTTTGAAATTGTTTAGTTTAAAAGCAAAGAATGGATGGACCTACAAAAGTTTCACATAATTGTTGGAGTTGTTGAAGGAGCTGCTTCCAGAAAATAACACTGTACATATCCGTAATTACAAGGCGAAGAAAATTTTATGTCCAATGGGTCTGGAACATCAAAAGATACATGCGTGTCCTAATGATTGTGTTTTGTACATAAAGGAGTTTTCTTCACTAAAGTTGTGTCCAACATGTGGTTTATCACGATTTAAAAACAAAATTGATAAAAAAACATTGGTGATGAAGGCAATGATGGTGCACTTGCAACTGATGGTATGAATCCTTATGGAAACTTAAGTAGCAAACATAGTTCATGGCCATTTATTTTGATTATATACAATCTTTCTTCTTTGTTGTGCATGAAGAGAAAATATCTGATGTTTTTCGTGATAATATCGAGTCCTATGTGATGAGTCAATATTTTTTCATATTCACTTAGCTTCTTGTACTATATTTAATTAGAGAATTGTGCTTAATTTGACCAATATTTCCTTATTTTTTTTATTTGGGCTTAATTTGACAATAGTAATTCATATTTTAATGAATTTGAATTATTTGAGCTTATTTATTTCCATTATCATTTTCAAGACAAACTTTGGAATCATATTTTAGGACATTAAGAGACCTGTCACATCATTCTCCACTCTCCACATCAACATTTTAGTTTAAATTAAATTATAATTTCATTTTTAGTGTATTTTTGGATCAGATTTAGCTATTGGGCCATTTTTGGTCATTTTTAGTAGAAGCCCATTTTAGGGACTAACCTAGTTTAGTGTGCCCATGCAACAGCCACTAAGGGACACATTCTCATTCTTCATGCTTAATGAGACTCCATGCTCGCCTATCGAGCGCTCTATAAAACTCCCCTGACCTAGTGAAACTTTCTTTTTGCTTAATGAGTGCTTTTTGCAACTTTTTTTTCTACCAAAATTGCACCATTTAAGTCCACTAAATTTAAAACCTCTTTTCATTAAGCAGGAGTTTCACTTGCCTGACAAATAAGGACACCAACTCTTGTTGAGATTCAAACTCGAGACCTCCTACTTACCAAATGGGTGCTCTATTCAAATAGCTACAACTTCATTTGTTTCTTTTACTAACTATTATAATTTCCCCAATTGAAGGTCGATTTGAGTTGGTCCAAGTTAGAGGTTGAGTCAAGTCCTCTTATGTCTAAGGTTGAGCCAAGTCATTTTAGAGTCAAAGGTCAAATCGATTCAGCTTGAGGATGATAGTCAGGACAAGATAGCTTGGGTCGGAGGTCGAGATGAGTCAAACCTGACTAAAGGTATTAATGAGTCAACTTCGATCAGAGGTAAAAAATGAGTCAATCTAAGATGAGGTTCAAGACAAGTTGGTCTAGGTTGAAGGTTAAGTTGAGTCGGTCTGGGATGACGTGTTAAGTTGTGTCATCATGGGCCTAGGGTCAAGCCAAGTCATCCCAAACCCAAGGTTAAGTCGAGTTGAGTTGACACGATCTCAAGTCGAGCTGAGTCAATGCGAACCAAGTCAAGCTAAGTCGATGCAAATCAAATTAAGTTGAGTCAAAACATGCCTAATTGTAGGTAAGTTAGTGTGGATTGAGGTCAAATCCAATCAGTTTGAGTCTAGTTTGACTCAAGTTAGCTCAGGCCGATGCCAAGATGAGGCGGTCCATACACAAGTCGAGCTGAGTGAACCAGACTCAAATTGACTCGAGTCAATCTGAGTCTAGAGTGAAGCAATTCGATCTAGTCTATGTCTAATAGATCTAATAGTCAAATATGTTAAATTGATCTCACTAGATTCAATTTAATTGACAAAGTAGATTCAATTTGAATTGGATCGAAAAAAAAAAAATCTAAAGCTTTTCTAATTAAAATGAATTTGAATTAGAGATTCAATCTAATGGATCTAGATTAGATTTAGACTAAATTTTAAAAATTACCACGCTTAATTTTTTATGTTCAAGCAAAACCAACTTATTTTTAAAGAGAAAAAAACAACAACTTGAACTTCGAGTTTTGAATTCTCTAGGCTATATAAATACCGTGAATTTATGCTATACGGGAGGAACATCTCTCTTATCTTATTGAGATAGTATTCGAAGTTATGAAAAAAAAAAAAATTAAAACATAAGTTGATAACTTGATACATTGATTGGTTAGCATTGTTGTTCAATATATTATACGTGGCTTTATATATTAAAATTTGCGTAGATTTTGTTCCCATAATTGTTCTACTTGTTATTAACATAGTGATAAGATTCCAAATAAGAATGATTAGTAACTTAGATATTTCATTATGCCTAAATACCTTAAAGTAGATGTATAATACAAAACAATTATCTAGTACTTTAGTTCTCGTTCAAATTTTCCGTATGTGTATGTAATGAACCAAACTACATTAGCCAATTGTTGTAAGTATTAGTAATATACATGTTAAGTAAACATCTCTTGTATCACAAATAACGATATTCATATATTAATTACGGCCTATTACAATTAGAATATACATATAAATGATCGAATTCAACACGAATAAAAAATTATAACTCATCTTGACACGTCAATAGCCCATATGACAAAAGAAAAGAAAAAGTTATTTATTTTATAAAATTAATTTAAATAAATAAATATATTTATAGAATATAAAATATATTAATGATTTAAATGTTGTATTAAAGAATAAGTATATATATATATATATATTATAGAATTTTAACAAACAATAATAATAATAAATGTATTTAAGATCAATAAAATAAGTATGTATTTTTATTTTTAAGATCAATAAAATTTTAAAAAAAATCATAAATTTTAAACTTGATTTTTTAATATTTTTTTTAATTTAAAAAAAAAGGAAAACTGGCTATATGAAATAGACAACAGTATATTAAGGAATTGAAATACTTAACCTAGAACTATCTAAGTTAAAATATTATAATCTCATGGATCTTTGACTTACTTTATTACTAAGTTCTTAGCCATGAATCAATAGTCATTGACATCCTGAAAGTGGCATTTGCCATCATGATGAAGTGAATATAAGTGTTTCCCACTTATCCCCACGTTATAAATTCCTATATCTATGAATTGTGTCTCAATCAAGAGGAAGAAGAATAGAAAAGGTAAGTGGGATAGTGAAAAACTAAAAACAAAAAACAAATAAAAAATATCATGTACCATGTAGGGCGTGTGTGTGGTTGAATTAGGTGAACCAATAACCAAATAATAAATACTTACATATACAATTAGTTTTGAATTCAATTTTCAACACTCTTAATAAAAATTCAAGAAACAATCTACTTTACATCTGAACATGCAGACACGGTAGTTATAGATTTAGCAAAAAGAAACAAGCTTCCTTGTTACCAGCTTCACAAACAAAAGTTGAAACATGTAACAATTTTCAAACATTTGCAAGTAACATGTAACATATGGGGTTGTAGGTGTTATCTATGTTTGTTTCCCCTTTTT
Organism: Vigna umbellata; assembly: GCF_029865625.1. Lineage (NCBI taxonomy): Eukaryota > Viridiplantae > Streptophyta > Magnoliopsida > Fabales > Fabaceae > Vigna > Vigna umbellata. The sequence continues at coordinate 14,823,790 of NC_142169.1, read as the reverse complement.
GGTGTGTAGAGGATATTTGTAACATCCTTTTCTCTAAGGTTTTATTTTGCTTCTGTTTTGCTCTCATTTGTTAAATTCTCAACTGCACTAATTTGTTGTGGACAATTCCATGTAGGATCTCATCCTTGCCATGTGAAGGTGGGTCACCCACACTACCCATCAAGACTTCTTTTTTACTTCCAAGAATATATGTCATTCCATGCTACATTTTTACACACTTCCATCACAATCTTGCTTCTATTTAGGTACTGTGTTCCATTCTATGAAACCAGACCAGTTATTATTACTTTATACTTATGTATTCATATACCACTTTATAAAACAGAAATATTAGCCATCTAAAAGAAAATTTGACTTCTGAAGAAATGTTTGGAGTTTTGGGTATATATGATTTAGCTTTTACTGTGGGGAAAATGTGAATGATTGAAGAAAAGTGGTGTTTGAGGAACCCTACCATTAGCATTGTTAATTAAGTTGATGTTGTTGACTCCGTTTGTTAATAATGTTAGAGCTTATTACAAAGTGTCTACGTCTGACACAGAAAGTTCCTTTTCCACTTGATAATGAGAGTTCATGTGTAGCAAGTTATTAACGTGACTTTTGTATTTTTCTAATGCTAAAGGTTGTAGAAAGTGTTCATAAGCTGGCAAATTTTGTCTTCAACTTCTACAATTCAACACCCAATACGTACCGATTTGACGTTTATATACTACCACACTAATTGCCCGATTAGACAAATGTAATTTGCATATCTAAAATCTCTCGTTAGGCCAAAACCTTTTTTTAAATAATAAAAGGATTGTTGGGATTCCACTTACCAATCATAAATTTTTTATTCCTTTTATAAGAATAGGATAAAGATTAATTAATGTTATGGGTAATTAAAGAGGATTTAGGTTTCGTTTTTTATTTTTTATTTTTCGTTCACTTGCAAAATAAAAGTGATGTAGTATGTGCTTAAGAGATAAAATGCTAGCTTACAAATTAGATGATATTAAAATTAAATTTAATTATGTTTTTTTAATTAAATCATTATTGTTTAATTGTTTTTTCATTTGAGTAATGTAACTATTATCTTCTTATTCCATTATTTTTGTTTTTTTTATCTCCAAGTGTTTAAAAAATATGAGATTTTTTTAATTTAGCTACAATATTATTTTATATTAAATAAAAAAATTATATTTATTGATATAAGAAAATTAGAAAGCAAAATAATGAAACAAAAGTAATTTAATTAACGAAAAAATTAAATAATGTCATACAAATTTATAAAGGTCTTATAACTTAATTACATCTTTTAATCCCACTACTCTCAGTTTAAAAATATTATTTAGACCACCTAAAATTATTTTATTAAGATTTGTCTATTGTTAGAAGAATAAAAAATTAAAGAACAAAGAAAAAGGAAGATAATATAAAAAAAAACAAAGGTAATGATCGTTTCCATTTTGATATTGCGCCTTCAATGATTGACTAGAATTGCAGCCATGTGAAGTACATGAGGACTACAAGCATTGCAAGATTATCCAACCACTATGTCTCTGCAAAACTCTATTTTATTCAAACCTTGCAAAATAATCATATCCAATTATCAACGTATAAGGGTCTTTGATTTTTGTGAGATAGTGGAGCACAATTAAATAAATAAATAAAATTGCTTCTTTTTCTATTTTCTCACTTACCTTTTTAATTTAAAATTAGTTTTTATTTAATTATATTTATGCGTGGCATGTGATTTGAACACACTTGATTAGTACTAATTCCACCGCCGTAAAACTCACACCCATTTCCCTCCTTTTATTTATTTTCATTTCACTTTCATCACTTCAAAGTTTTCGTTGCTCCAAAAATACCCTCTTATTTTCCAAAACGTAATAATTAGTGTTCATAACTTTGATAACCCACTTCTAAGAACATTATTTATTTGGACACTTTTTAAGTCAAATTTCAAATAATCATAAGAAAAACAACACAATACAAATTTATAAGTGAAGTATTCGTCATTTTATTTAATGAAATTTGGAGCCATTTCTAATTGAGGTGGGTATTAATTCTTTTTATGAATCTCTTTCATTCAATACCATCGATTTGATATATGAATAATATGGCGAATTATTAATTTAATAGATTTATAATATATGTTCGTACCATATGAAATATGAGTTTGTAATAATTCAATTTTGTACTAATAGACTATACTTGGTTTTTTCCTATTAGAGTGATTACTCCCAAAAAAGAAAACATCAAAGGTTAGAGCACTATTTTCTTCCATATTGTTGATTAAAAAAAATGAAACTGCATCGCATCACATCACACATATATCAAATTGATTATTGTGAACAATAAAGTAATATGAACATATAGATGGCAATGATATAAAGCATGTACATTCTATGATTTTAAGCCATTCCATTGAAAAAAAATGAGCTTTTAACTCAATCACTTGTCAAAAACGTGTAAAAAAAGGGTATGCGTTTATAGTTTATGTTTTCAGTTGTTAGATATTTGATCTATAAAGAATATACAAAATATGAAAAAGGAGAAAGACTTTTTTGTTGTGTACCCCATTTGTATTGTTGTTGGTTTCATTTGATATCTTATAACTCAACGTCGTAGAGACCGTTCCAAAAAAAGTTTACTTTATAATTTATACTAGCTTTTTGCGTAAGGTTTTCATGTTTATTGTCATAACAATAGATAAAAGGGTTTAAAGTATACTTTTATATATATATATATATATATATATATATATATATATATATATATATATATATATATATATATTCTACTTCCAATAGTTCCACATCGATTAGAAGTCGAGACAAAGACAGTTTAATACTTTTTCCTCCTTCAACCTTGATGGAGGAGCACTTGGTTGGATCTACTGGAGAACGCAACATACTGGAGGCACTGCTTGATTTGGACAGAAAACGCAACGAAAATGGAAACATTGATGTTGATGAAGGATGAGAATATGGAGTGTAGTTTCGAACTAAGACAAAATACCTAGCTAGGGAGAGAGGTTGGAGGAGGCTCCAAGACTCTCCCGCAATGACTCTCAAAAGGAGAATTAGACTTTGGAGTGATCTCAACATAGTGATGTCTCATTCATTTCAAAAGTGTCATTTACAATGGATGAGAGCTGTATTTATAAGTCATTCAACTCTTGGTTCATGTAAGCATAAAATTTTGATCATTAGCTTCAATTAATGAATCACAAGCCATGTGTAAGCCCAGACTTTACATGTGTTACAAACAAGAAAAATGTGGATCAACTCAGCACACTAGTCCTAAGCGAGATGATGCTTCTGTTGGCCATAGGTCTGGTAGCAAGGAGCTTGTGAAGTGTTTGGACAAGTTGTCACTAGGCGAGCTGCTACCTCTACTAGGCGAGACCTTGTTTTGGTTGGGTGAGCTTTAGCTTGCGTTGGGCTCCTGCTTACTTCATCTCCTTTGATATTAAGCTTCCTTGCTACTTGTTTATAGATTTTGGAACCTCTATATTATCTTTGCTGAGTTGGTTTTTATTGTGAGAGGTCCGTGGCTTGGACCTAAGTCATCATCCTCTCCCTCTTGAGAAAGATTTATCCTTAAATCTGGTGGATCATCTTTATTCTAAGGATACTTGTATTTATTGTGGAAGAAGCTCCTCATAGTCTTGGGAGCAGACCATCTTGTAATGACTTTATTTCTTTTGAGGTCCATATTAACCCCTCTTGGATCAAATATCCTTCTACAATAAGCATTAAATATAATTTGAATTAATTTTGGTCTCACCAATAAGATATATAGAAAGATATTTTGATGGAAGCACAAAACCCTCAATCCTCAATTGAAGACCAGCTCCTCTAAAACACATTTTGAATCTGGACTTGAAATGGAAATGAAGGCAACAGAAGCTTGAACAAATTGGTGATGAACATAGTTTGGAATGTGGTGCGTATGGTGTGATTCAAACTAGGAAAGATTGTCTAGCTAGAAAGAAAGGCTAGATGAAGCTCAAGGACTCTCTGGCCAGTGACTTTCGGACAAAGAGGGGTTGGAGTAATCCCAACAACATAACTCTATTATTTCCAAAAGTGTTTTACAATGGAAGGAGATGATGAATTTATAGATGCATTCGACCATTTCCATGTTGCATAGGATGCACCTGATGATCATGCTTCTTTCACAGATCAAATTACACATGTATAGTCACATTTTACATGAATCAAACACGTGGAAAGCAAGTTAGAAACATGGGTGTATAACTATCCATCAGCGCTAAGCGTAGGGTGACTTCCATTGAGTACAAGGTTGCAAGTTGGGTGAAGGAAGCTACTGGAAATCATGGTGCTGAGTGTAAGGGCCTGTAAATTTATAAAGGGGCCTTTGGGCCTTATGTGGGGCAGCCAGGCCCATCAAACTAAGGCCAACTTGACCTTAGGAGGGGCTCTTCAGAACTCATTTTCTTCCCCTGAACTTCATTTCTCCTTCTCTCTAAAACTCTCATGCCCTAAACTCTCTCTGCCTTCTCTCTAAATTTCCAGCTCTTTGAACCTTTCAATCTTGAGTTGGAGGGTGCTCAGACGTTCATCTCACCGAAGGCTTCCTTTTGAACCGATCGCATTTTCGATTGGACCGGTGAGTCAACTTTTCCCTTCTCTGTCTCCATTCTAAAACCTAGAACATGAAATGCTACTGGTTGTATGTTACTAGGGGGTTTTGTTATAATTTTTGTTTGTTAAATCAAGCTCTAAGAGCTGTTACTGTCACCACCTTGGTGGTTTGTAGGGTTTGGTTGAGTTCTCATTTGGTGAAACACCGTAAAGGAGTGTTCCTATGAGCTTGGTAGTTCGACTCTGAGGTAAGGGGAGCTAGACGTTTTCTTCTGATTTTATTGTATGAGGTGTATGTGTGTTGAAATCTGAACTGTTGTGCTGTTAAAGTTGAGTTTTAAGATTGAATGTGTAGAATAATATGTACTGACATGTTCTTATGTGAAACTGTAAATTATGTTATATGACACTGCCTTGTATGTGAATGTTGTGTGAACCATGAATTGAGGTTGTGACTGAATTTGGGGTTAACCATGTGGTAGTGATTAAATATGATGGAGAGCGTTAATACTGTTGTGATGGTCATTTTGGGAGGGACTAAGTAAACTGAGGTAGGAATTTTAGTTACTATGATTGGGAGTGTGATTGAAGTACTGAGATAGTGTAGAGTGGTAAATTGGGACAGGTTGAGAGCACTGTGTTGGTAGGATAGAAGAATCTTAAAAACCTGAGTTGGCACATCCCTGATCATAGAGCAGCCCTGGCCTGGTCCAGTCAGTTGTGACTAGTCATATGTGCTGGCGTCGAAGGTGAGACTGATGCGTTCAGACATCTGATTCTTCTCCGATGACCAATTGGGTTAGGGAGATGTGGTTGAGGTGGAAATCCTGTCTTAGTCGTGTTTAAAATGGTAGAATCAAAATTGGGTCCTTGGGTTGATGAACTTGGAAATTTAAGTTGAAAAACTTGGTAGTAATCACTTTAGAATCATGCTAAGAACGTTTATAATCATCTAGACAAGTTTAATTAGGCGTGATACAAGAATTAGGAGGGTTAGAAGTTGGGGAAATAACTGGAAGTGGTAAGGATTAGTGTGAGTGTGTGATTCTGCAGAATTCACGTTCTGCAGATTATGCAGTGTCGCTATGCGAGTTGTCTCGCATAGCGAGACCCTGTAGAGGGGTGCTCACTGTCTTGGTAATTCGCTGTGCGAGTTGGTGCGCTGTGCGAATTATTAGAGGTTGATGCTCACTGTTTATGGACTCGCCATGATGAATCCTGTCGCTATGCGACTGGTGGTTGTCTGGGATCACTGCCCATTTAATTCGAAGAGCGAGTGGGGTGCATAGCGAGAGGTTTGAGGTGTGATGTATGCTGCGAATTAATTCGCCATGCGAAATAGGGTGCGCTATGCGAATTTTAGATGTCCCTTTGTCAGGAAAATTCGCCCAGCGCATCAAGGGTGGTGCGCTATGCGAATTTTAGCTGAAAAACACTTTCCCGTCAGGGAAATTCGCTCAGCGCACCAAGGGGGGTGCGCTGTGCGAATTATGTGTGACAGATTGAGTGTTTTCGGTGTTTTTGATGTTTTGGGAGTTCCGGATGTCCGTTTCGGATGTTCTTTAGTTCGTTTTAGGGGTTTTGGACCTTTCCGGAACTGTTGGTGATGGTTTCAAAGTTGTTTTCTTTGTCTAAGTATGAGTTTAAGGGGTTCTGTGTTGTTTAGTGGTTCTTCTTGGACTGTTATTGCCTATTAATGTACAGGGAATGGTTTCGTGTGATTTTTTATGACTTGTTAAGTTGTTTGTGGTCTTTTGAAGTATAATTAGTATTATATCTATGTTTGTAAGCAATGTAAAAGTGAAAGTATGTGGTTTCTGAAAAGTATGATGGATGGACGTAATTCCATGATCCTCAAGGAGAGGATACATGGTGGTGTTTTGGGGTTGTATAGAATGATTACATGGTAGCTCAGTTTTGGGGGTCATCCTGAAACTCCAATGGTCTTTCTTCTCATGTAGAGAGGATTGAACATGTGGTGAGGAGTAGCAGGAGGTCCTAGTCTTGGATGCTTCCATATGATCCAAGGTGAGTGATAACGGATTAACCTCGTGACTGTGGCCGGGCGGTAGTGCCCAAAGTTCCACCGGGCGGTAGTGCCCAAGTTTCACAAGGCGGTAGTGCCAGGGCGGTAGTGCCCAAGTTTCATAAAGTCACAACGAGTGCATGACCCGCCATAGCTCGGTAATCATTCTAGTCCGGACGAGTCGGTCTATAAAGTAACAGGTCGGGGTATAAAGTAACAAGTTTTGTAATGCCAATTTACCATGATTGATGAACTTTTACATGTCGTGTGAGTGTGTGAACTATGGTTTAATGAGTATGGCTTAATTGTTCTTTTATATGAATCTATGTATGATAACATGAATTAACTGTGCTATCTGTATAACGTTTTTTTTTTATATCTAGCTCACCCTTGCTTGCTTGTGTTTGTGCATGTTGTATGTGTTTTCTTTTGCAATGATCATCCAATTGGATGTGAGCAGATGAAGAAGAGGTATGTGTGGAGCAAGCACTGGAAGACGGTGATGTTGCAGCTTAGTATGCTTAGGCTTTTGATTTGTAGAACTACTCTGGAGAAAATTTTCAGTGGTCCTCTGTGTTTAAGAGACCAACTCTAATTTTATTTTGGATGACTGTAACTCATATAGTCTGCCTTATGTCTCTAACTGCTTTCCAATATTATAACTGAATGACGTCTTTATTATATATACATGTCGTATATTTTGGGGATGTCACACTTATGGTATCAGAGCAGTTTGTCCTTAGGATGACCTGTGAGTTGAGGGCTTGTCGTGTCTTCTCTGTGAAGAATTGAGTGTAAATGGTATAATTTACAATTTCCTCCAAGTCTAGATAGTATAGTATGATATCTAACTGGAGGTTTTGAGAACAGAAAACGTCTTGATAGGAGTGATGAGGGTGCACACTCATGACTTTTACCATAGATGATTTTCCTTTCTTAATTATGAAGGTTTGAGGTAAGAAAGAGTTAAGGTTCAAGTGTTATTTCGTGTAGTAATTCCTGTCTTGTTCTTGCCTTTGTGGTGGTGTAATGTGCTCTATAGTAGTAGAGGAATGCAGATTCAAGGACAACTTGAGTTGTATACCTTTTTAGAATTGGTTTAAGCCTTTGAGACAAATTCTTGCCTTGAAGATAAGAAGTTAGAAGACCAGAATCTTGGTTTCACAAGACAAGTGAAGATATTGGAATTTAGAAGTAATGTTTTTGGGTGAAGAAAAAGTTCTCAAGAACAGAGTCAGAAGATCAGCTATCGTACGTTCCACAAGAAGAGGGGGGTTCGAAGGCTAGATTAAGAGGAGCTTTGGATAAGCATGGGTGTAGCAAGGTTTGAGAAATCAGTTTGGTTTAGTATATCAGTAGCGTCAGAGGTTAGAAAAAAAAAAAAAAAGAGTGTTGGTGAGCATCAGAGTGGCATTGGGTGAGATTGGTAACATGGATCGGTGTATTAGCGATGATTGAGATCTGAATAAGAAGGGTGGTGGAAGGTTTAAAGTTTAAGTTAAGAAAGGAATATGAATTCTAAAGTGGACCAAAAAGGGAATCAATAACTAGAAAGGAAGTAGACGAAGAAGAGTTTGAGAATCAGTTGTGTACGGCATAGAGCTGATTTAAGCAAAATTTAGTAGAAGGGAAATTTCCAAATTGAGAGAACATGAGGTCTTTGAAGAAGAATGAAGTATTGTAAGGGTCTTAAGTTAAGTGAATAATTGGAAGGAGATAGTCAAGTTTTCTCAGCAAGTGGATGTTTAGAGTCAAGTTTAGAATGATGTTTCAAGATAAGTGGTTCGTATAGAAGAAAGGTTTGATCATTGGCTGAGATGAGAGATTTCAAGTGTTGAAGGAAGAAGTAGATCAGAATGTCAGTTTGGTAGGAAAGTATAAGATTAGAGAATTAAGAGCATAGTGGATGAAGAAATGAGGAGAAAAGGTTTTAGAACAAATGACGAAGGGTGGTCACAGTATAAGTTGTGAAAGAGGGTGTCGCGAATGATCAGAGTTTGGGTTAGTTGAGATGTTCAAAGTTATGAAGTTGCATGCTGTGATAAATTCAATTTTCATCGAATGTGGTTTTATGGTGATGTTCAGCGACCGGCTGAGTCAATCAAGATAGAAAGGGATGTTGAATGATGGGTTGCAAAAGGCAGTGAGTTGGTAAGTTCAGATAAGGTCAGAGGATTGGTGTTGCTGGTTAAGGGTATTTTGAGATTTAAAGGATTCGAGATAGGGTCTGTAATTCGGAAGATTCAGAGTTGAAGGGGGCAATTCTTGAAGAAGAAGGTTTTAAGTTAATTTGGTCGAAATGAGTGCATGAAGAATTCTAAGTGATGTGGCGTTTGTGGAGTTAACCTAAGGGCTCGAGTTTGAAGTTTATATAGAGTGGTTTCTTGGCAAGGAAGGAAAGCGAAGATGGTGCATCAAGTATAGTTGAACAAAAGATGGAAGCAAGTGTTATGGGAATCCAAGATGTTTGAAAATTGTAAGGGAAAAAGAGATGGCGTTGTTCTTTCATACATTTGAGGTGTGATCATAAGGGAGGATGGATTGTTTCAATTCGATTTTGGGTGATTATGGTCTTTAAAAGAAGTGTTGTTTTTTTTAGAAAGAGAATAAATGGGTATGTATTAGACGTGGTTCAAGTTATAAATGAGAAGAAGAAGGGTTGTAGAAGTCAGATGATTCTAGTGAGGATAAGTGGAGAAGAGAAGATAAATCTTTTGAGTGTAAGGGTTTCGGTTGGTGTTCTATGACAAGTATGGGATTTTTATATCTTGGAGAAGTGGAATTCATTTTGGAGTGGGGTCTTAGGCAGCACCGGTTATGGATTGTTCTTGTTGAAGTTGAGTAGTATAAGAGGAAGGTGGAGTTTTGGTTAGAGCAGCAGTGTTTGGACTCAATGTAATCATAGGGAGAACTACGAGGTTGAAGAATCTCAGAAGAGAAATAAAGGACAAGTTGGAACAATCTAGTATAAGTCATAACAATCAGGAGTGATTTCGGGCATGTTTGTTCTGTGGAGTAGAAGGTAGTGTTGAGAAAAGGAAATGGCAAGGATATCATGGAAGTTTTGAAGAAGGTTTTTCAAGGGCGATCATGTTTGGGTTACGGTTGACATAAGGAAGTGTTCTTTGAGTCAACTAGTGAACAAGGAGGTGTGAGGAATCAGAGTAGCGCAGCGGATGATAGTGAGCATGTGGTTGTCAATAATAGGTATGCATGAAGAGCTTTCATAATTGTGGATGGGTGGTTTGTGAGGGATGAGTTCTTTGAAACAATATTGGTGTTGTTATATGAGAATGAGTGGGAGTGTTCGGCAACCTTCAAGAGTCATAAGTGAGTTTAGGTGAGGAAGAAATAGGTATCAAGTAGAGAAGATAAGTGAGTGACGGTTTCAAGCTTCAGGGTCAACTTCAAAGTAAGGAAGTATTAATGAATTTGGAACATGAAGAGCGGATCGGTGGACGAGAAAGATGATTTAAGTTATGGTTTTGAGTTATAGTGGCAATCTAAAGGTAGGGAAATGTTAATAGAAGGGTTGCACAAAGAGAAGATTCAGGTTCTTGGTTTGACAAGTATTGAATAAGAGTTGGTTGAAGAATATGATGATCGGGGTCTCTAGTGAAATTGTAAAGTGATTTCATTAGTATAATTGAATATTATAACTAGTGGGTTTCTCAAAATGGTTGAGAAAGTGCATATTGGACAATCCTAGTTTGAGATGTATCATAAGTTGATTTGATGTTGATCAAGCTAGTGATCTCAAGTTGAAGAGGTTCCAGATCTAAGTATGAATTACAAGCTAGTGGATTAAGAAATGCATATGGTTCAGGTTAGTGAGATATCGAAGTGAAGCTGGATTGCTCAAATTGGTTTTGACGTTGCAAAGAAGAAGAGTTTTACTTTGGTAATGAGATAATATAAGTGGTGATTCTATAGTCTATGAGTCTAATTTTCGAGGTCGAAAATTTTTGATGTGTGGGAGAATGTAAGGGCCTGTAAATTTATAAAGGGGCCTTTGGGCCTTATGTGGGGCAGCCAGGCCCATCAAACTAAGGCCAACTTGACCTTAGGAGGGGCTCTTCAGAACTCATTTTCTTCCCCTGAACTTCATTTCTCCTTCTCTCTAAAACTCTCATGCCCTAAACTCTCTCTGCCTTCTCTCTAAATTTCCAGCTCTTTGAACCTTTCAATCTTGAGTTGGAGGGTGCTCAGACGTTCATCTCACCGAAGGCTTCCTTTTGAACCGATCGCATTTTCGATTGGACCGGTGAGTCAACTTTTCCCTTCTCTGTCTCCATTCTAAAACCTAGAACATGAAATGCTACTGGTTGTATGTTACTAGGGGGTTTTGTTATAATTTTTGTTTGTTAAATCAAGCTCTAAGAGCTGTTACTGTCACCACCTTGGTGGTTTGTAGGGTTTGGTTGAGTTCTCATTTGGTGAAACACCGTAAAGGAGTGTTCCTATGAGCTTGGTAGTTCGACTCTGAGGTAAGGGGAGCTAGACGTTTTCTTCTGATTTTATTGTATGAGGTGTATGTGTGTTGAAATCTGAACTGTTGTGCTGTTAAAGTTGAGTTTTAAGATTGAATGTGTAGAATAATATGTACTGACATGTTCTTATGTGAAACTGTAAATTATGTTATATGACACTGCCTTGTATGTGAATGTTGTGTGAACCATGAATTGAGGTTGTGACTGAATTTGGGGTTAACCATGTGGTAGTGATTAAATATGATGGAGAGCGTTAATACTGTTATGATGGTCATTTTGGGAGGGACTAAGTAAACTGAGGTAGGAATTTTAGTTACTATGATTGGGAGTGTGATTGAAGTACTGAGATAGTGTAGAGTGGTAAATTGGGACAGGTTGAGAGCACTGTGTTGGTAGGATAGAAGAATCTTAAAAACCTGAGTTGGCACATCCCTGATCATAGAGCAGCCCTGGCCTGGTCCAGTCAGTTGTGACTAGTCATATGTGCTGGCGTCGAAGGTGAGACTGATGCGTTCAGACATCTGATTCTTCTCCGATGACCAATTGGGTTAGGGAGATGTGGTTGAGGTGGAAATCCTGTCTTAGTCGTGTTTAAAATGGTAGAATCAAAATTGGGTCCTTGGGTTGATGAACTTGGAAATTTAAGTTGAAAAACTTGGTAGTAATCACTTTAGAATCATGCTAAGAACGTTTATAATCATCTAGACAAGTTTAATTAGGCGTGATACAAGAATTAGGAGGGTTAGAAGTTGGGGAAATAACTGGAAGTGGTAAGGATTAGTGTGAGTGTGTGATTCTGCAGAATTCACGTTCTGCAGATTATGCAGTGTCGCTATGCGAGTTGTCTCGCATAGCGAGACCCTGTAGAGGGGTGCTCACTGTCTTGGTAATTCGCTGTGCGAGTTGGTGCGCTGTGCGAATTATTAGAGGTTGATGCTCACTGTTTATGGACTCGCCATGATGAATCCTGTCGCTATGCGACTGGTGGTTGTCTGGGATCACTGCCCATTTAATTCGAAGAGCGAGTGGGGTGCATAGCGAGAGGTTTGAGGTGTGATGTATGCTGCGAATTAATTCGCCATGCGAAATAGGGTGCGCTATGCGAATTTTAGATGTCCCTTTGTCAGGAAAATTCGCCCAGCGCATCAAGGGTGGTGCGCTATGCGAATTTTAGCTGAAAAACACTTTCCCGTCAGGGAAATTCGCTCAGCGCACCAAGGGGGGTGCGCTGTGCGAATTATGTGTGACAGATTGAGTGTTTTCGGTGTTTTTGATGTTTTGGGAGTTCCGGATGTCCGTTTCGGATGTTCTTTAGTTCGTTTTAGGGGTTTTGGACCTTTCCGGAACTGTTGGTGATGGTTTCAAAGTTGTTTTCTTTGTCTAAGTATGAGTTTAAGGGGTTCTGTGTTGTTTAGTGGTTCTTCTTGGACTGTTATTGCCTATTAATGTACAGGGAATGGTTTCGTGTGATTTTTTATGACTTGTTAAGTTGTTTGTGGTCTTTTGAAGTATAATTAGTATTATATCTATGTTTGTAAGCAATGTAAAAGTGAAAGTATGTGGTTTCTGAAAAGTATGATGGATGGACGTAATTCCATGATCCTCAAGGAGAGGATACATGGTGGTGTTTTGGGGTTGTATAGAATGATTACATGGTAGCTCAGTTTTGGGGGTCATCCTGAAACTCCAATGGTCTTTCTTCTCATGTAGAGAGGATTGAACATGTGGTGAGGAGTAGCAGGAGGTCCTAGTCTTGGATGCTTCCATATGATCCAAGGTGAGTGATAACGGATTAACCTCGTGACTGTGGCCGGGCGGTAGTGCCCAAAGTTCCACCGGGCGGTAGTGCCCAAGTTTCACAAGGCGGTAGTGCCAGGGCGGTAGTGCCCAAGTTTCATAAAGTCACAACGAGTGCATGACCCGCCATAGCTCGGTAATCATTCTAGTCCGGACGAGTCGGTCTATAAAGTAACAGGTCGGGGTATAAAGTAACAAGTTTTGTAATGCCAATTTACCATGATTGATGAACTTTTACATGTCGTGTGAGTGTGTGAACTATGGTTTAATGAGTATGGCTTAATTGTTCTTTTATATGAATCTATGTATGATAACATGAATTAACTGTGCTATCTGTATAACGTTTTTTTTTTATATCTAGCTCACCCTTGCTTGCTTGTGTTTGTGCATGTTGTATGTGTTTTCTTTTGCAATGATCATCCAATTGGATGTGAGCAGATGAAGAAGAGGTATGTGTGGAGCAAGCACTGGAAGACGGTGATGTTGCAGCTTAGTATGCTTAGGCTTTTGATTTGTAGAACTACTCTGGAGAAAATTTTCAGTGGTCCTCTGTGTTTAAGAGACCAACTCTAATTTTATTTTGGATGACTGTAACTCATATAGTCTGCCTTATGTCTCTAACTGCTTTCCAATATTATAACTGAATGACGTCTTTATTATATATACATGTCGTATATTTTGGGGATGTCACACGCATGTGATACCCGGGCACTGATAAGAGGGCGGGGAGTGACGCCGGTGCAGGGAGCATGGTGCAGGGGGCACAGACAAGGAGCGGCTCCTGGCAAGGCTTCCGGTGGAAGGGACACATGGATGAATCGAACATACACCGGAATGAGAGGGATCTGGAGACTGTGTAGGTATGGGACTATACAGTTGAAGGATAGCTTAAAGGAATTGATTTGACTACTCATATCACCAAAATGCATTTGCTTTTCGGTAGCCTGACTCATAAGAACTCCATGGTTAAGCGTGCTTAGCCTGGAGCAATTCTGGGATGGGTGACCTTCTGGGAAGTTTTCCCGGAAAGTGTGCGAGTGAGGACAAAGCACACTGGAAAGCCTGGTGGTGATCTGTGGGGGCAGTCGATGGTCCCTGTGAGTTGCCGGGACGTTACAGATGGTATCAGAGCCTAGCCTCTCCCAGTACGGTGTGGTTCGAGGACGAACCATTCGGAAGTTGGTGGGCATGTGATACCCGGGCACTGATAAGAGGGCGGGGAGTGACGCCGGTGCAGGGAGCGGAATGAGAGGGATCTGGAGACTGTGTAGGTATGGGACTATACAGTTGAAGGATAGCTTAAAGGAATTGATTTGACTACTCATATCACCAAAATGCATTTGCTTTTCGGTAGCCTGACTCATAAGAACTCCATGGTTAAGCGTGCTTAGCCTGGAGCAATTCTGGGATGGGTGACCTTCTGGGAAGTTTTCCCGGAAAGTGTGCGAGTGAGGACAAAGCACACTGGAAAGCCTGGTGGTGATCTGTGGGGGCAGTCGATGGTCCCTGTGAGTTGCCGGGACGTTACACTGAGCGCCTTCTGATTATTGTTGGGTGGTCAAAGCTCGAGAGCTCGATATCTTGTCCATGGAGCTTAAAAGGCTCGACCATTTGATCCTAGAGCTCGGCTAAACCGTCCTTAAGCTTGGCTAGACAGTCCTACAGCCAGGGAAGTATGTTCCTGACCTTATTAGGTCCATTTGAATGATCTTTAGAGCTTATTATGTTGATCTGGAACTTTTCTTGCTAGATCTTAAGAGTATTGCTCTTGTTGATGGGTCCATTGGTTAGACCCAACTCATCATCATCTCCTTCTTGAAAAGGATTTGTCCTCAAATATGGGGGACCATCTTTATTTTGAAGAAACTTGGCTATATTGTTGAGGAAGCTCCTAACATTCTTAGGAGGAGGCCATTCATTACTGGCTTTATTTCTTTTGAGGTCCACATGAACCGCTCTTTGACCAAATTTCATTCTATAATAAGCATCAAATATAATCTTAATTAATTTTGATCTACCAAACAAGATATATAAAAAGGTAACACTAGAAGAATGTCTTCATAAAAACTTTTATTTTTTTCTTGAGTTAGCTGTAATCACAGGGTAACACTAACTCAAGATGTGATTTGGAAATTATTGTTGAGGAGTTTGAAATATTAGAGTATGGAGTTGAAACATTTTCAAAAGAGAAGTTAAAAATTGAATAATTGCAGAAAAGATTAAGGATTGGACGACTCCCTTTAAAGTCCTTGAACCCATTATAATTGTTGGAGTGGTAGGTGCCTTCAATAGCACTTCCTCCTTGAGGATAATCTCTTTACCCTCCTTCTATCTTCTCTTAAGCTCTTCTTCTTCTTCTTCTTCTTCTCTCCATATTCTCTTCTTTCCTCCTCATTTTTCTTTCTTTTTTCTATTCTCTCATTTTTCCTTCTATGTTTCTCCTCTCTAACTCTTTTTGCTCTTAAAATTTCTACTTCTATAAGCTTTAGAGCTTCTTTTTCTTTCTCTTCTATCTCTCTTAATTTCTCTTCACTCTTTCTAATTTCTCTTTTTTTTTTCCATCCAAGAAGAGTCTTTCAAGTTTTTCTTCAAACTCAACTTCTGTACGAAAGAACTCACTTACTCCTTTAATGAATTCCTTTCCCTCTTTAATGAATTATCTCATATACCCTTGGTTTCTCTCAAATGAAGGAGAAACAAAAATTCTTTTCATGCAAACTATTAATTCACTCCAATCTTGAATGGATAATTTTCTACCTCTCTTAACACTATTTTTCCTTTCACTCTAACATTCACATGCATACACATCGAGCTTAGAAATGAATATACTAATAATGTAGGATTTACTATTTCTAGCAAAGAATGGATGCAACTCTTCAACTTTCCCTTCCCAAGCTAAATATGATATTACACTTATATCCTCACCAAAGAAAGGAATACCTCTCTCAACTTTATACTATAATTAATCCTTAATCCTATTGATGACTACATATTTATATCCTCATTTAGCCTTTAGTATTGGATTCTTAATTGATTTTTCTACTTTAATATAATATTTTAATTACGATTTCTTATAATTGGGTTTGTTTAGAATGAGATACAAAATCATGTTAAAAATAACTTTTTAGTTGCATAGATGTTTTTTTGGATATTTTGAGGTGTGTTAGTGCAGTTGCACTTAAGTTGAGCTCTTTGAGGTGTGGAAATAAATTGGGTAAAGTGGCATACATTTGAAAGATAAATCCAAGAATAGAAATAATCAAGATCACAAGAATTCAATCCAAGAATAACATGAAAAACTGAAGAAATTTAGCTAAGCCAAGAAGAGGGAACAAACAACAAAAATTGAATCTTTCGATTTTCTCTATTTTGTTTACTTAAAGGGCTTTATTAATTGATAAATATTTATGATTAAAAATAATTTCGAGAAAATATATCTTAAGATATTTTATTTGATATATTTAAATAATTACCTTATTTAACTATACCAATAAATATCAAAAGATAATATTTGTCAAATCTTTTTTAATATAAGCAATATATTATCAAATATATTTAGATCTTCACAACAAGCAAATATATCTTGAAGATATTGCATTATTTAGAAGATAATTGGAGAATAAAACATTACCATAAAGAAGATTACATCAACAAAAAAAGGCTGAAACAAAGCTTAATCTAATTTCTATATAAATAGACTTAGGGAAACATATTACGGAGCTTAGGAACCTTTTGGGGTTCCAATTTCGTCCCTTCTCTCTTATCTCATGTTCTCCACCATCTCTTCTTATAATTTCATGGTATTTCAAAATTTCATGGAGTGTTAAGACTATAGGGTTGATTCTACTGTAATTTCTTAACTGGATTCTACGGTTAGATGGATAAATTTGTTTACTCTTTTGATTCTTGTTGTGATTTATTTTTATCTACGTCTCTTGCTTCTTAACTAAGTAAAAGTAATGATTTTTACATTATATCAAGTTAGAATGGTGTTAAATCTACATAACATATCAATCATATGAGTCCAAGGGTTTTTATTTTTAATTGAGAATTTACTTTGAATAAAGTTAGGAACTTTCATTTGATTGAATGAGTTTTTTCTAATAATTGAGAATGTACTTTGATTAGTGGTAAAAACTTTAACAAGAATTAATCAAGAATGTACTTTGGCTAATTAGCTTTTTGCTCTGTATAAGAGATAAAATAATAGACATGATTAGACATAATAATATTTACTTAAGAATGTAATTTGGTTAAAATTAATAATGCCAACAAACTAATTGAGAATATACATTGATTTATTTTAAAATCTAACACAATAATTAATTGAAAAGAGGGTTTAAAGTTAATTTACATTGATTAATTTGAAAATCTAACACAAGGTATTATCTGCTTTGGAGTCTGGAGCTCAACCACAATTTTGTCCTTAAAAGGTGTCTCGGAGGATGGAAGGTGGAATGAGTATTTAAATTGTCTTTCGCCTCGACTCTTAAGTGATGTGGGACTATTGAGCGTACGAGAACAAAGCCCTCAATTGATGTCTATGGGAAATGAGGGTTCATCTCCAATGGAGGGCTTAAGGGAATTGATGGTTCATCTTTAGAACCTCATTTTCAACCTCACGATAGGCGTCAATGTTCCGATCCCAAGTCCGTCGATTATTATCGTCAGGGTCAATCACCGCCCATATGCGGTATTGTTCGCTTTGGAATTTGGAGTTCTGTCATAATTTTATCCTTAAGGGTGTGTTTACTTTGAAGGAAGGATTTAGGGGAGAGTGAGTAAATGGATTTGAGAAAATTTGAGGGTGAATTAATTGTTGTTTATTTGAGTGGATTTGGAGGTAAATAAGAGTGGATTTGGAAATAAAATTTGTGAAAATTAGTGTAGGATTTGATTGATGTGACAAATAAAAAAAATTGTTTAATTGGTAGAAATTAAAGATTACCAAAATGTCGCTAGTTATTAAAGTAATATAAAATGATAATTGTTAATGTTATATTTAATTGTAAAAATGTTTATAAAGAGTAAAAAAATAATATTAACAAACAACTTTGGCTAGAATGATTATTTATGACTTTCTTGTGATTTCTTGAAGAGCAAGTTTGTTGTGTATTTAAAGGGCTGATCAATTCTGCACACTTGGGTGTAACTGTGAGATCAGAGTCTACAATCTTGTGAAGATTGGATTGAGGTTCCCTGTTGTGACTACATGAAGAAGAGTGTGCGACGTTCTTGACTTTGAGAAGTGTCTCAAAGGGTTTAGACAACAGGAGAGGGGATTCTTGCTGCTAGTCTGGTTACTGTACTTCCTATATTTGATTAAATGGTTAGAGAGGTGTTTTATATTTTTGAAGTGAGGTCTCTATAAAAACCTTGTTATAAAAACCTTGATCATTATAGTGCATTTGCTTCTTGTGGTTGGAAGGACACTGGATGTAGGCAGGTTGGCCGAACTAGTATAAAAAGCAGTGTTTGAATTTTTTGATCCCTACTCTTTTACTTTTAATCGACTTTACTCTGTACTTATTCGATTAAGTTTTCGCTGCATTAGAAAGTTTTTTACCTTGCGTTTCAAGAAAGCTTTAAAGGAATCACCTTTTGAGAAAAAGATTTTAAAAAGACTTTGTTTTTAAGTTTCACTAATTCACCCCCCCCCCCCCCCCCCTCTTGGTGTCAGAAATTGAGTCATTCTATTTTAACAAAGAGGATATATTTTCAAATACAATACAATCTGTGACACTTGAAAGTGTTTCTCTCTTTGCCAAGACTTCTCTCTCAAAAGATATTGAGCATTAGATGATGTAAGAACACTTTGAGGTTTTCTCTCTTTTCTCGTTGATATTCTTCTTATGTTATTTTGTACTTTTTTTATCAACACTTTCAAAAACTTCTAATATGTATGTGTGTATGTGTGGGGGGGGGGGGGGGGGTGCTTTTGACTGTTGAAGAGTTGGTAGCCTTTAGATCTCTGAAGTCTGACTTTAGTATACTTTTTAGGGTGATTGGTGCATATTTATGCCATTATTTAGCCTTTAATAATGGATTCTTAATTGGTTTTTGTACTTTAAAAGAATATTTTAATTAGGATTTGTTATAATTGGGTTTATTTAGCATGAGATCCAAAAACATGTTAAAAATAACTTTTTATGTTCTTTGGATTTTTTGAGGTGTGTCAATGAAGCTATAGCTATTTGAGCTCATTGAGATGTGAAAATAAATTGGTTAAAGTTTCATGAAACCTTAAACATAAATCAAAAGATAAAAAATAATCAAGACTACAAGAAGTCAATCCAAACATAACATAAAAAAGTGAAGAAATTTGGCTAAGCCAAAAAGAGGGAACAAACAATAAAAAATGGATCTTGCAATTTTTTCTATTGTTTCTACAACAAGGCTTTGATAATTGATAAATGTTTATGATAAAAGATAATTTGGGGAAAATATATCTTAAGATATTTTATTTTTATTGTTAAATAATTACCTTAGTTAACTATATCAGTAAATATCAAAAGATAATATTTGCCAAATCTTTTTGAATCTAGAAAAGATATTCTGAATTTTTTTTTAGATTTCCACAACAATCAAATATATCTTGAAGATATTAGATTATTTAAAAGATAATTGGAGGAGATTACATTATTAGAAAGGATATTATAATAAAAGAAAAGCCCAATCTAATTCCTATATAAAGAGACCTAGGAAAACATCTTAGGGGAGCTTAGGAACCCTTTAGGGGTTCAAATTTCTTCATCCCTCTCTTCTCTCATGTTCTCCACCCTTTCTTATTTTGTTTTCATATTATTTCTACATTCCATGGAGTATTAAGCCTCTAGGGTTGATTCTTCTGTAATTTCTTAATTGGATTCTAAGGTTAGATGAATAAATTTGTTTGTTCTTTTTTATTATTGTTGTGATTTATTTTTATCTATGTCTTTTGCTTCTTAATAAAGTTAAAGTAATGATTTTTACATTAAAGTGAGTTAGCATGGTGTTAAGAGCTTTTTCTCATAACCTTAAGCAAAACTTGAACTTTTACGGTGTGACAAGACAAATGACTTCAAGGAAACATTTCCAGAATGTTCTTCTTCTCTCACAATGTTTTTTTCTTAGATGCCGTGATTCTAATCATATCTTTCTACTTTATTTATCTTCACGGATATCAAGAAACAAAGTATATAAGTACTAAGAGACTTTATCATCTGTCATTTCACTAATAAATACATCATTTGTGTATATTCATTAGGTATAATCATAAAATGTTTTTCTTCAAGACTAAACCATTTAGTCGTCACTTATCCAACGATATTCTTCTATAGAAGGCTTTGTTTGATATAAAACTGTTTGGATTGAAACATTTCTTTAATTCATAATGGTATATAAGAATTGAACTTTTATTTTCATAAGAGGCTAGCTTATTTTGCAGTTTTCTTTATTTTTTCTACCAAAAGGGCTTTGATAATTGATAAATGTTTATGATTAAAGATAATTTGGGAAAAATATATCTTAGGATATTTTATTTGATATTGTTAAATAATTACCTTATTTAACTATATCAATAAATATCAAAAGATAATATTTACCAAATCTTTTTTAATCTAGCAAATATGTTCTCAAATATTTTTAGATCTCCATAATAATCAAATATATCTTGAAAATATTGGATTGTTTAGAAGATAATTGAAGGAGATTACATTATGATAAAGAAATTACAACCATAGAAAAGCCTGAAACAAAGTTCAATCAAATTTCTATATAAAAAGACTTAAGGAAACACATTAGGAAAGATTAGGAACCCTTTGGGGGTTCAAATTTTGTCCTCCCTCTCTTCTCTCATGTTCTCCACCTTATCTTCTGTTTTCATGTTATTTCTATATTTAATGAGTGTTAAGCCTTTGGGATTGATTCTTCTATAATTTCTTGATAGGATTCTAAGGTTAGATGAATAAATTGATTTGTTCTTTTTTATTCATGTTGTGATTTATTTGTATCTATGTCTTTTGCTTCTTAATCAAGTGAAAGTAATGATTTTAACATTATAGCAAGTTAACATGGTGTTAAATCTACATAACTTATCAATCATATGAGTCCAATGATTTTTATTTTTAATTGAGAATTTACTTTGATTAAAGTTTGGAACTTTCATATGATTAAATGAGTTTTTGCTAATAATTGATAATGTACTTTGATTAGTGGTAAAAACTTTAACAATAATTAATCAAGAATGTACTTTGGTTAATTAACTTTTTGCTTGATATAAGAGGTAAAAGAATAGATATAATTAGGTATAGTAATATTTACTTGAGAATGTAATTTGGTTAAAAGTAATAATGTCAACAAACTAATTGAGAATTTACATTGATTAATTTGAAAATCTAACACAATAATTAATTGAAAAGAGGGTTTAAAGTTAGATTACTTTGACTAATTTGAAAATCTAACACAAGGTATTATCTGCTTTGGAGTCTCGAGCTCCGTCACAATTTTTTCCTTTAAAAGTGTCTAAGAGGATGGAAGGTGAATGAGTATTTAAATTGTCTTTGATGTCGACTCCTAAGTGATGTGAGACTATTAGGCGTATGGGAACATAAGCCCTCAATAGAGGTATAAGGGAAATGAGGGTTCATCTCCAATGGAGGGCTTAAGGGAATTGATGGTTCATCTTTAGAACCTCATTTTCGACCTCACGATAGGTGTCAATTTTCCAATCCCAAGTCTGTCGACTATTATCGTCAGGGTCAATCACCACCCATATGTGGTGTTGTCCGCTTTGGAATTTGGAACTCCATCATAATTTTATCCTTAAAAGACGCCTTAGATGGTGGAAGAAAAAAGACATTTAAAATCCTTTAATTTCAACTCCTAAGTGATGTGAGACTATCAAATGTATAAGAATATATATATATATATATATATATATATATATATATATTATTAATTTATTTTTTATTTATCTAAAATATTATTTCTCTAAAACTTATAACTTTTTATTTACGGAAATTACCATTTACATTGCAATAGAAAATAAATCAAATCTCTTATTATTTTCTTTAATTATTTTATATGTGAAGTTGTCTTCACATGTGTGAAATTTGATTGAAAAATGACTTTGTACTTCAAGATGACAGTACTTGGAGGTAAGAAATAATTATGTTTGATATAACTCTGTAATCATTTATGTAATCACTAGTTTATATATATATATATATATATATATATATATATATATATATATATATATATATATATATATATATATAACATATATAACATATATTTCTTATTATTATAAGTTATAAACTTTCTTATTAAACATATTACTAAATTTGGTCTAATAAAATAAGTTTGACGTTAAATTATTCAATTCATATTAAACACTTAAGATTTAACCATATTTATGCGTCAAAACACCCTTATAGAGATTTGATATACATTATTTTAGGGTTTTAGAAAAAGTGATTTATTTTTCATTGTTGAATAAAAGATTAGCTATATTATAGTTAGAATTGGAAAGATAACCTTTATCCAAAAAAAGAAAAAAAAGAGATAAGAAGGGAGAAAGAATACCAAAGAAATCGTAAGAAAGTCATAGAATCCTAAACTTTCTCAATTATAAATTTGATCCTTAAGTTTTATAAAATTTTAATCTCTTAATTTAAATTATATATAATTTTGGTTTGTTAGATTTGTTAATGATTAATTATCTAAAATGTTATTTAATTTAGAATTTTGATTATACAAAATTATTTTATAACAAAATTAGAGAAAAATGCATTAGATGAATATAAGATGTTACGAGGTTGAGGTGAAATATGAGAATGTGATAGCATGCGGTATGATAACGCATGAGGAATGCATGGTGGTCCTGCATTTATGAGAGAAGATCATTAAACAGTTGAAATTCAAAGATCTCAGAATGAAACACAACAAGTCCCCACTTCTGTTGCCCCAAACTAAACCCTAAATCCCAAATTAATGTCAATGGATTGGATGATTGTGTGCTATTCAAAAAGGTAGAAATGGATGGATACAATCACCCACCACACAAATGCTCTGCTCATGTCACCCACTGAAACAAAAAAAAAAAAAAAAAACACCCTCCAATGCATATTTCTCATCTTCATTTCATCCCTCCATCTTTCATTCTAAACAATTCTTTCAGAATCTGTGGATAGATTGTGTTTGAACTTTTTCCAAGGAGATGAGAAATTGATATGTAGAAGTGGAAATGTTGTTTGGGATCTCATAATTGTATGTGGTAATTGAATTCAATGTTTGAAATTGATGAGAAAAGGTTCATCTACATGAACATGGCAGCCATTTGTTTTTCAGTGGTTTGTAAGTTAGTGGAGGTTGAGAAGTTCTCAATTGCTTTGAAGTGTACCATGTTTATTCTCCATGGTCAAACTGAAAGCTACATGGTCCACACAAACACCTAAAAATCTGTAACAAAAACACATCAAATGGGCTTTGAAGTGGACTTTTACCGAATTTCTCTCTTCCGGAGAAACATGGGTAGGCCCACTCAAGACCCACAGGTTAAAAGAAAACATTAGTCAAAGGCTGCTACATCAGAAAAAAGAAGAAGCTACTAACAAGAATATTATGGACCACGAAATTCAATTTTTTCAAGATCAATTCTAATGTCACAAACTACTAAGATGAAACATTCTGTAAACACAGTTTGTATTTCAAAAATAATCACAGTGTGTGGTGCGTAAATTATTGTTACAAGAAGGAAACAAAAAGATTATTCTTAAAAGACATTTAATTCGTTATGTGAGAATTAGTATTTTCTAAAGGGAAAAATAACTTTATATTGCTCCAGCAGCCATTGCAATAACTTTATATTGCTCTTCTTCATAACGATCCTTAGATACTGGTAACATAGGATGGCATTATCTAGGATTAATCGCTAATGTATGATTATCTTAAGTCCATTACATTTATGAAGTATAAATTATATATATAATATGTCTTACTTAAGAGTTAAAATATCTTTTGTAAGTCATAAAAACATTTCATAGTGACAACTTGAAAATTAACATAAAGACTATCAACTTAGTAATAGTGTTACGAGAAATCTTGCTCTTATAAGAATATCTCTACTCTTATAGTGAAAAGATTTAACTAGTTTTCGAAAACAATAAGAAAAGAGAGTTGAATTAACTAGGTTTTTTTAGGACTTAATTTGTAAGACTTATATCTAAGAAATAGTTTATATATTCTCAAAATATTACCAAAGACATTAAAATATTATTATTATTGTTGTTATTATTATTATTTATTATTTAATTAGTTAATTAGATTGTTGAGTTGTTTTGAACAACCTAAGAATAACATTTTTAATTGTTTTACTTCGACTTATTAGCTAAATAGGTTGGTATAACTTATGTTTGATGTGAGTTACGTTGCATACCTCTAATGAGTGGTCTAGTTTATTTTCTCTTGTATTATGAAATAACATATACTACAAGACAAAAGAATGGACACAGGTTGAGTTTGGAGTGATATTTTAGGTTTAAAGACTACTTTAGAAATGAAAGTTTAAAACATTTTTTTCAATATTATATATCTAACATTAGAGATAATATATCTAGCATATATGCAAATGTTTGAATTGACAGATATGAGATAGGAAAGATGAGAAGAGAGAGAAAAAAAAGAGAGAAGGGAGATTATGTTTTCTTTAAAATTTCATTCATGTATCTATATTTATAAAACTTCTTTTTTATAGATTTGAAAGTTATTATGAAATTAAAACTCTAACTAAATAAGTTATAAATAAAAAAAAGTTATTTGACAACTTTCATTTTTCTTAATTTAATCAAGAAGAGTGAGATAAAAGGAAGAAAAGGAATAAGAGTTGAATATACGGTTAATTGATATGAGAAACAGTGAAAAAAACAGAAAAAAAAAAGCAAAGTGGGAATTAGAGGGAAAAGGGTTTTTCTATAAGTATGCTTAATTTAAAAGAAAATAAAGAAAAAGAAAGTAAAAGAAAAGAAAGAAAGAAAAATTAAGAGTATTTTTAGGGTGTTTGATCGAACAAAAATGAATGAAAAGAATGTTTTTTTTTCTTGCTTGAATGTGTAGAAAGTGAATAATAGAATGTTTATAAAAAAACATAAATATTCATTTAAAAAAAGAAGAAGAAAAGTAATAGAAAGTTATTACTCTTGTTATTCACACCTCTCTCCTTACCTTTTTGTTCCAAATATGGATGAAATAATTTTTGATGAGGGTCTCAAACAAGAATCCTCCCTCATTTGTTATTGATTGAGGGAGAAAAAACAAAAGTTCCATTGCAACCACCATAATATAAAATTTTATTCACCCTCAATTTTCCCATAGCTTTTTTTTGCTCAAAGTTTACATTGAAATTTTAACTACTTATTTAGAAAAACGATGTAAAAATTATTTTGAGAGTTTTGATTTCACCTAACTGAAAAGAGATAGGCACAAACAGAAAAGAAAGTATGCAGGCCAAGTAGACACAGAGAACTAAGAGTAGGAGGAAACAAAAAGAGAAAAGAATGAGAGAGAAAGAGAGCAGGAAATGGTTCTTTCCATAATATTTGTTCTACCATTTTGAAAAAGCAAATAAATTTTTATTCTTCTTTGAGAATTAAGCCACTAAATATGCTAAGAGCTTCTTTTTTTCCTAATTCTATTTTTACTAAAAATAAAACATTACCATAAGAGGGGGTTTTGTAACAGTTAATATATAGAGAGAACATAAAAAACGTCCACGCCTGAAACTGAAACGTATTAAGTCAATTCTTGGCATTTTATGCAATAGTAAAAGCAGTGCTTTTTGTGTACCAAACCTTCACTCCAATACTGCTGTTTTGTGTATATAGGTGGCTCAAAAGATGATTGAAAATCGGTCCCACTCTTTATTGGACGCAATTCTGAGTGGTTGTAAACCCAAACTTTACGAACCAAAACCTTCTGAATTTCGGCAAATTAGGCGACGCAAAAGAATATAAGAGTGTTAAATGCATCAAACTCTTCCTTTGTGATAGTCTCATATGTCATAAAAATCTTCAATAGAATGAGTATTTGTCATGTTTAACTAACTTGTTGCCACTTAAAGCATAACTTCCGTAGTCAAGATAGATAAAATTATTCTCAAAGGTATCTTCAATTTACATAAAGCCCAAGTAATCGTCTTGCAATGAAATTCTGCAAACCAGTTGTTGTAAGCTATTTAAATGTCTTCGACAACATAATACTCTTTTGCTATTTCCATATATAGATTAAACTTTTCAAAATGAGTTCAACACTGTTTGTCTTGAACATCAACTATTGTAAGATTTGAGGGTTTTCGTCCTCCTCTATAAATTCAAATCTTCTATCGGAGAGCTTCTTTCTGCACCTCCATACATTTCTACTTGCATTGCCATATAGTTGTATAATGACTTATTTGCCCTTATTTTCTTCCTTCTCCACCAGGCACCCCTCCCCCTTGCTTCACCTTCTTCCCCACCAACGCACCCCTCTTTCCCAATCTTCATCTTTTTCTTCTTATTAAAAAATGCATTTCAGGTTGCACAATTGTAATCCAAATTGTACATTCTGGAATTCAAGGATTGTGCATTTCGGAACTCATGAAAATCCTAAACTAGAGGGTAAAATTAAAATTTTCAAGTGTATGGAGTGCATGATGAAATTATGGAGTTGCAGGAAGAACCAGCCCTCACAGGGTATGGAGACCAATGATAATAAAACAAGGTCAATCTGATACTAAAAGAGCTCCTTCCATGCAAGGGTCTATGAAAGGGGGTTGGGCTTGGACCCATATGTAAAACCTTTGTGACTCGGCAACAACCCTGATGTTAAAACTTTAGAAATTATAGAATCGTTTGACATTAGGCA
Source organism: Vigna umbellata (assembly GCF_029865625.1). Classification (NCBI taxonomy): domain Eukaryota; kingdom Viridiplantae; phylum Streptophyta; class Magnoliopsida; order Fabales; family Fabaceae; genus Vigna; species Vigna umbellata. The sequence continues at coordinate 14,796,998 of NC_142169.1, read as the reverse complement.
TTGATCTTTTCTACATGCACCACTAATAATTTTCTCCTTCGATTCAATAGTTAGATTGATTATTGCTTTTAGAGAAAGGGGTTGGAATCTACCAATATTACTACCCATCATTAACCAATGGGTAGATTTTACTCCTTTTCTCTACAAGATTATGTCAAATTTTCGATTCAATTACAGATATATGAGGGACTTAGCATCATTGAGATTTTAGAAGATGAAATTAAGTTAAAGAAATACATTTCGTCTTCTATAATCCGAAAGTTTATATCAGGGAGTTCAACAGAGAGGAAAATGCTCATGGTAGCTGAAAGATACGAAAATAATCAATCTAACTATTGAATCGAAGGAGTGTAATATAACAGTTCTTCCTCGAGAAAGGAAACTGTAACTTTTCAGAACAGAGAAAAATATTGGTGTAATTTAAGAACCTTTACGAAGCATAATGTACACCAATCCATGAAGATTTCTGGTCACGAACCGTACAACAACCAAACACGTACAAATGCTCAGCCATTATTTATGTCACTCAGCAAGACAAACATATTATGTCCTATAGATAAAGTAAATGCAACCAATAGTCGAAAAGTCTAGACCCAATACTCCCCCTCAACTGCCCTCCACAAAATGATGAGTCTGCTGATAGAAACAAAAAAAGCTCACATAATTGAAATCCTTAACAGAAGCTCTCAGTGTAACAAAGTATCTGCTTGGCATCGTTGTGAAAGTTATTGCTTCTTGAAGAACACTTTCTTCTTTAATTATTTATTTTCTATAAAGCTTCTACAAAAATAACCTATTATGTTTAAAAAATCTGTTTGTACCGTTAGATGGTGAAGCTTGGTGTAACAAGGTCAATACATTTTCCCTTCAATGTCATTGGTTCAGTTGCCAAAATAGCTTTTCTGCTCATGGGAGTAAGGGTGTATAAATCTAACCCTTCAGAGACCTGGCATAATGGCAGTCTTGTGTGGCATGCACAAGGTTGTAGTTTTTCTTTTCTCCTATTTCTATTTTTACTTCCTTAGAAAAGCACCGATTTCATGTTTATCTTTAATATGCTTCTGATGTCATGCCACTTAAAAGTGCCTTTATATTTTTGGCTCTTTTGAGAAATAAAACAAGTTCCTTTACCTCAACTGAAAAAGCAACATTTGTTAATTGTTTGTGGGCTTATTTCAAACACACGTTCAGATGTAAAATTTGATAAACAAGTCATAAAATTTTACGCTAATTTGTTTTCAATATATACACAGCAGAGAATAGCATTATACTAACAGAAAGGTGTACTTGTTCACATAAACTTAAAGTATGAAGGCGATATAATTTATTATTGCTTATTTTGAACTTAGGCTCCCTATTGCAGCAGATTACTCGACAGTAACTTTTTTCCAAGCACATAGTGCGATCAGGAATATCTTCATTTTCTTTATTAAATACCTATTAACACCTATGAATACTGTCTTCAATGAACACAATAAGAATTATTTTGCAGAAAATTTGGCTATAGAGGGTCTACATCTGAACTAATTACCTGTAAAATTTATTTAAAGTTTATCAGACAGCATTAAAATAAATTGTGTAGATCATACAAAACATTGAAGTTCTCACACACTTATTTTTGGAATATATGTGAAAGTCAAATGATGAGTTCACCTTGCAAACAATGTCGCAGAAAATGGAAGAATTATGATGAATATACAACAGAGCTTCAGAGAAGAAACTGAGGCAAGACTTTATTTTAGTAGTTTAGTCTTTAGAAACATCTCTAGTTGATAAAATTCATTGAACCATATGAACTAAGCTCAGCACATTTAAACGGCATCTAGGATAGGCTCAACAACAGGGATAGTGGGGGAGGATTTTGGATTTTGCTCAACTAGACCTTGCCCCACATCTTAGGTGATGAAGACCCAAGATTCCAAACCTAACAGATTCCGATGCCCCCTCATATCATATAACTTCACAGTTTGCGATCACTAGCAAACTAGAGAAGCCCAGCTACAATCTACAAAATGGTATAACTAAGTACACAAACACAGAATCAAACAAGATATGCATATTTCTAACACAATGGGTCTGTAAGAATTTATGAAACAGTAAGAAATACAGACTTCATTCATAAGAAGTACACTACATTCCTATTAAATTCAATATTTAAAATGGGGCAAGGAATCTTCTTCTCAAGTATTTTGCCATTCACAGAATCAATTGGAGTCAGTTTAGAAGAATATAGGCCTCAGAAATTTCTCTAAAACCAAACATTCTCTCTCAGATTAGTGTTCGTTCCAATTACCTCAAAACATCACTATCCATACACTACCTACCAAGAACGGTAAAGTTAAAAAGAAAAAAAAAGGCTACATCTAGCACTTGCACAAATTTATCTGAGCAGAATTTCTGAACAAAAAGCGCATTGTGCGCGAAGAAAACAAAGAACTCTTCTTTCTCACTGTAGACAAAGCTATATCTCTCCAGAAAAACCCTCACTAACCTGTGCAGAACTCAAGCATCACTGTCGTCGCTATCGTCTTCATCATCGCCGAGGCCGCCTACGGCCGCTTTCCCCGCGTCATCAGAAATGCGCACTCCTGCACTCGCCGCCCCTGTCCGTCCCCGAGTCCTGGACGGCAGAATGTTATTCAAATCGACCTCCGTGAGCGGGTCGTCGGAGAAGTCACTTCCGTCGTCATCGGAAGCGTCGTCATCACTATCGTCGTCGGAATCATCATCATCCTCGTCTTCTTGTACCATTTTCCCTTTTCCCTTGTCTTGACGCGAAATCCCTTTCCCCTTTCGGTCCTCTTCCTCTTCCTCTTCCTCGTCGTCGTCGTCATCGTCGTCTTCATCCTCGTCGTCGTTTTGGTGCTCCTCGTTGTCGTTTTGGGGGTTCTTTTCTTCGACGTCGTCGTTTTGGATTTCTTTGTCGTCTTTGTCGGGTTCCTTAGGGTCGGAGGAAGAAGTGGGAGGCTGGGAAGTGCTGTGGTCAGCACTAGGTTGGGGTTCGTGGGTTTGTTTGAGGCCGGGAGTAGCGAGCTTTGCAATTTTGGATGGGAGATCTAGAAGATCAGGATCGGACTTACGCTTCGGGGGTAATGTGGGTTCATTGGGGTCGTTTGGTCCAGCCATGAATGTGAATGTGAAATAAAAATGGTGAATAAGAGGAATTAGGGTTTTGTGGAGAAGGAGGATAAGTAGAATTAGAATCGGCGACAACAGTCTGGTAAGTACAAATAGTTTCACTGACTGTCACCGAATGGCTTCAACCCAAACAGCGGAACCTAACTAAAGGTAAAATTTTCTTACACCCTTTCGTAAGCAACATTTCCCGGAACTTAAATAACACCAGATAAAGAAAAGGTAAAATTAAACTTAAAATATAGGTACTTCTAAAAATGAAATAATTAAATTAAGATTATACAAAATTGATTTTTTTCCCTTATAATTAACCATTTGATAGTGGTAATATATATATTGTTATTACTTTGCATAGCTTGTTTTATTGAAATTAATGAATTATTTTGTTTTTATTTGGTTTGGATTTTGAGTATGATGAAACTGGTTAAATTTTAAATGTCCTTTTCACCTAGTGTTGATGACATAAGTGAAAGTATAAAAAAATATTCAATTGGCATATACTTTTTTATTTGAGTTCTTTATATATAGTTTTGAAAAAATATGATCGTTTGTGTCTTGAGATAATAATAATAATCATCTCATAAAATATGAGTACAACAATTATATATATTGAATACTTATTAATTAGTTAAAATTATTGTGAGGAGTTTAAAGTTCTATCAGGTACAAATAAGGGTTAGATATGTACATAAGATTCCAAACTAAAAAGTTTTGAAGCACGTCACAAAATGTCCTTTAATGATTTTCTTAACCTAGTTTGTTTCTATCTACTAAAAAATGAGTAAAGTTTTTTGTTGTAGCATTGACGGTTTGACTGAGGTAAACTTGACTGCTTTAGACAGGTGGATTGTGAGTAGGTCGGGCTTTAAATGGTTGACTTTAGTTAGAATGATGTTTGACGTTTGTCCTTTCAATTTATGTGTTGTATTAATGAGGGGTTTTGAGTAATGATTCCTCTAAGCGTGTAAAGTACTTTTTCACATTTAATGCAATTGACTTCCTTGTTGATGTGTCATCCATTTATTGGCGTGATAGGGAAGGCTTGAAATGCCAAGGGTCATGATTGTTTGGAGGGAAACCTCGTTTAAGAAACCCCTCTTTTAAACTTTGTCCTTTTTAAGTTTCACCTTCTTCTTGCTTCACCTCTTCTCTATTATGGAGTCTTTCTCTGCGATTTGTGTGTGATTCTATCTTTGACCCTTTCTTCTGCACACTTTTTTACTTTCTTTCCCTTTTTAATAGGTATGTCAAGAAAACACAAATATAATGATATGTCAACAAAAAAAATTAACCCAAAATGTAATTCTCTTTGTTTTTGTTTCCTTTTGATTTATTTTGTGTTTAAAGATGATAGTGTCCTCATTGAGCTAGGTTGGACCAAAGCTTAAACAGAAGCAAGGAGGTGGTCCCTAAGGTGATTATGGTTGCGGAAATAAGGTGAGAGAGGTGTTTTGGTTATGCAAATGGTGGTGGTGAGATGGTAAGCTCACTACTTTGAGTGGTATGGTGAAGATGGTGTGTAGTTTGTGTTGTAAAACCTGTATTGCAAAAGACTTTTTCTTCCGTAGTTTGTGTGTGCTGAAGAATCGGATGATGCAGTTTTTATGGAGTGGTTTTGACCACATGCACTGTAGTCTCCCTAGGTTTGTGCTTCCAGCGTCTTCCGCAAGCTAGGGGCTGCCAACGTTTATTTTGCAACGTTTTAATTAATTGAAATATTATTTTTTTTCTAAAAGATATTTTGGATTTTTAGATCATGGGCTTGATCCATGAACTCTATAAATAGGGAGCTCCTCCTCCATTCCAAAACACACAAAAATTCATTCTTTCTTATTCTCCTCTTTTCTGAGTTTCATTCTTTAGCTCTTCTAAAATTATTCTAGGTTATTCTTATACACTGTTTAGAGTTCCTTGCTAGTTCTGAGATCCTCAGAAATTCTGAGAAGTTCCTATTGTATCTTGGGGGGCTTGCGCAATACACCGCGGATATAAGTCCTTAAGGACAGTGATCTACACGCCTCAGGAAGTATTTTGTTCGTGATCTTTATTCTTTATTGTCAGCTTGTACAACAATCTTAAGGACTTATGGCTGACAACAACAACAACTCAATCCTGAAGAATCAGAATATTGTTTCCGGAACTCAGACGGTCTTCGCGAAACCTTTCCCGGATGTATCAAAAATTGAAGTCTTCTCTGGTCAGAATTTTCGACGCTAGCAAGAACGTGTGTCAACCCTGTTAGACATGTACGGAGTTGTCTTTGCTCTTTCATCTTCAAAACCTGACTCCAGTCTCCCTCCAAATCCAAAACAAGTTAAAGATTGGGTTCATGCAAATAAGGTATGTTGTCATACTTTACTTAGTGCACTCTCTAACGATTTGTTCGATGTATATTGTTCCTATAAGGAAAGCGAAAGAAATTTGGGATTCGTTGATTCTCAAATACACTGCTGAAGATATAGTCAGACAAAGATTCATCATTGGGAATTACTATCGCTGGGAAATGGTTGAAGACAAGGACATAAAGTCGCAAATTAATGAGTACCACAAGCTACTCGAAGATATCAAAGCGGAGAACGTTCTTCTACCAAATGAGTTTGTTTCAGAGCTTCTGATCGAGAAACTGCAGCCTTCCTGGACTGATTACAAGCAACAACTAAAACACAGACACAAGCAAATGTCACTTTCAGAGCTGATCACTCACATAATTATTGAAGATACCAACAGGAAAGAATGTGCTGCTGTGAGGGCCAAAGCATTGTCTGCAAAAGCAAACATGGTAGAAGACAAACGTGCTGCAAAAAGGTACGAACACAAACCTGATCACAATAAGAAAAATAATTTTCAAAAATTTTGCCCCAACACATCTAACCCCACCTTTAAGAAGAAAGGAAATTGCTTCGTATGTGGGAAGCCGGGCCATCATGCACCGCAGTGCAGGCGCAAAGTAAGAAACGACAATCCTCCTAAGGCTAATATATTCGAAGGAGATGACATTATTGCTGCGGTCGTTTCTCAAGTAAATCTGATGACAAATGTGAGTAAGTGGGTGGTAGACTCTGGTGCTAGCAGGCATATCTGTGCAAACATAAGTGCCTTTACCTCTTACACTAATGTAGGGGATGGAGAAGAGCACGTCTACCTCGGTGATTCCAGGACCACTCCTGTTCTGGGAAAAGGGAAAGTTCTTCTCAAACTCACATATGGAAAGACTCTGGCCTTGAGTGATGTGCTACATGTGCCATCAATCAGAGTTAATTTAATCTCTGTGGCACTACTGGGAAAAGTGGGCGTTAAAGTGTCATTCGAGTCAGACAAGATTATAATGACAAAGAATAATGTTTTTGTGTGGAAGGGATATTGTGATCAAGGTCTCTTTGTACTTAACATTTCTGAAAATACTAATGAATCATCTTCTTCTACTTATATTATTAATTCATATGATATATGGCATGCTAGATTAGGACATTCGAATTCTTCCTATGTTATGAAATTACAACGACTAGGATTAATTAATATGCATGATAAACAGAGTAGTAAGTGTGATATATGTGTAGAATCTAAAATAACAAAGAAAACATGTTTCTCTGTAGAACGCCAAACTGAATTGTTAGGGTTAATTCATACTGATTTATAGCTGATTTGAAACAAACAATGTTTAGAGGAGGTAAAAATTATTTTGTGACCTTTATAGATGATTATTCTAGATACACCAAAGTTTACTTAATCAAACATAAAGATGAAGCCTTTGATGTGTTTCTTACCTATAAAGCAGAAGTAGAAAATCAATTAAATAAGAAAATTAAGAGGATTAGATCAGATAGAGGTGGTGAGTACGTGTTATTTAATGACTATTGTGTTAAAGAAGGTATTATCCATGAGGTAACTCCACCATATTCACCTGAGTCTAATGGAGTAGCTGAGAGAAAGAATATAACTCTTAAGGAGATGATGAATGCTATGCTTATTAGTTCTAGTGCACCTGATAACCTTTGGGGAGAAGCCTTGCTTACTGCGTGTTTTTTACAAAATAGAATACCTCATAAGAAAACTGGTAAAACTCCGTATGAGCTGTGGATAGGTTATCAACCTAACCTTAAATATTTAAGAGTGTGGGGGGTGCCTAGCTAAGGTGATGTTACCCGATCCTAAGAAAAGAAAAATAGGCTCTAAAACCTCTGATTGTATGTTCTTAGGCTATGTTGAACATAGTGTTGCCTATAGGTTTCTAGTTCTTAAAAGTGATACACTTGAAAGAAATTCTATAATGGAGACAAAAAATGCTGAGTTTTTTGAACATGTTTTTCCTTTAAAGGTTAGTGAGACGTCTCAACCTATAGAAAATAATAATAATAGTGATGCCTTGTGTGAGGAATTAAGAAGAAGTAAAAGATAAAGGAAGGAAACTTCATTTGGTAATGATTTCTATTCCTATCTAGTTGATAATGATCCAAGTAACTTTGTAGAAGCCATTAGTGCTCTTGATGCAAAACACTGGGATAAAGCCATTAAGACTGAAATTGAATCAATTCAGAAAAATAATACTTGGACCTTGGTAGATTTGCCTAAAGGAGCAAAACCCATTGGTTGTAAGTGGATCTTTAAGAAAAAGTATCATCCTGATGGATCTATAGAGAAGTATAAGGCAAGATTAGTAGCAAAAGGTTTTACTCAAAAACCCAACATAGATTACTTTGATACTTTCGCCCCTATGACTAGGATTTCCTCTATTCGAGTGTTGTTAGACTTAGCAGCAATCCATAAGCTAGTGATACACCAAATGGATGTTAAAACTGTCTTTTTGAATGGTGATTTAGAGGAGGAAATTTATATGACTCAATCTGAAGGGTGTGTAGTACCTGGTTAAGAGAATAAAGTTTGTAAACTTTTAAAATCTTTGTATGGGTTGAAACAAGCACCAAAATAATGACATGAAAAACTAGATAATGTATTGCTATGTGATGGTTTTTTACCTAATGATGCTGATAAATGTGTGTACTCTAAATTTGAAAATGGTGATTGTGTCATTATATGTTTGTATGTGGATGACATGTTAATTTTTGGTACATGCAATGAGATTGTTACTAGAACTAAATTATTTCTAGGATCGAACTTTGAAATGAAAGATATGGGTGAAACCAATGTAATTTTAGGTGTTAGAATCGTAAGAAAGGGAGATAATATATTATTATCCCAAGAACAATTCATTGAGAAACTTCTTAAGAAGTTTGAGTATTATGATTTCAAACCCATGAGTACCCCTTATGATGTTAACTCTAAATTAATGAAAAATAGAGGATAATTATTATCTCAGCCTTAGTATGCCCAGATAATATGGAGCTTACTACACTTGATGAACTTTTGTTATGCAGTAGGTAGACTGAGTAGGTACACTCAATGTCCAAATCAAGAACATTAGGGTGCACTTTCTAGGCTTATGAGATACTTGAGAGGTTCGATAGATTATGCCATTGAATATAATGGATTTCCCGCTGTCCTAGAAGGGTTCAGTGATGCTAATTGGATCTCTGATTCAAATGAGACAAAATCCACTAGTCGTTATGTATTCACACTTGGGGGTGGTGCGATTACATAGAGATCAGCCAGACAAACTATTATTGCAGATCAATAATGTGGAATCTGAGTTTGTCACTCTTGAGATGGTTGGTAGTGAGGCTGAGTGGTTGAAAAACTTCTTAGCAAACATTCCACTAGGAATGAAACCAACCCCATCAGTATCAATACACTGTGATTGCCAAACGACAATAGTTATAGCTAAAAACAAGAATTACAATGGAAAGAATAGACATATCCAATTGAGACACAATTTGGTGAAGCAGCTGCTAAAGAGTGGAACTATTTCCATTGACTATGTGAAGTCAGAACGGAATCTAGCAGATCCTCTGACAAAACCCTTGGGAAGAAATATGATCTTAGAAACATCGAGGGGAATGGGACTTAAGCCACTTGCAAACAAACAAGTGATGGTAACCCAACCTTTGTGATTGGAGATCCCATGAATAAGTTTCATATGGGTAAAAACAAGTCATTTGTTAGTTCTGATAGCACTAATTTGATTTTAAATCAAATATGTCCATTCCTATGGTGTGTGTGAAAGTGCTAGAGACTGCATTATTGAGAGGTTAAACTTTGTAATTAATCAAAGTTTTTAATGATCTTCATATCGCTTATGGGTGGTGTATGAACTGCAGCATACACTTGATGAAATCACCTATATGAGTGTCAAGTGGGGCCGCTTGCATGAGATCTTGGCATGATCTCTAGAGCACTCATGAATACCAGGCACGCGCATGGTCTAGTAAGCGCATCACAGCGATAACAACAAGGATTGTGGGGGTGTACTGTGATTAATAACTACATTGTGTGTTAAGTTTCTTGATCTAGGACTGGTTCATATAGCTTGCTATACCAGCTCTCATGCGTTACATCTTATAAAACCCAGAATTTTTGTTTCTCTTCTTTTCTTTCTTTCAATCATTGTTTCTTATCTTTTGCAATATGTGGGGGATTGTTGTAAAACCTGTATTGCAAAAGATTTTTTCTTCCGTAGTTTGTGCATGCTGAAGAATCGGATGATGCAGTTTTTATGGAGTGGTTTTGACCACGTGCACTGTAGTCTCCCTAGGTTTGTGCTTCCAGCGTCTTCCGCAAGCTAGGGGCTGCCAACGTTTATTTTGCAACGTTTTAATTAATTAAAATATTATTTTTTTTCTAAAAGATATTTTGGATTTTTGGATCATGGGCTTGATCCATGAACTCTATAAATAGGGAGCTCCTCCTCCATTCCAAAACACACAAAAATTCATTCTTTCTTATTCTCCTCTTTTCTGAGTTTCATTCTTTAGCTCTTCTAAAATTATTCTGGGTTATTCTTATACTCTGTTTAGAGTTCCTTGCTAGTTCTGAGATCCTCAGAAATTCTGAAAAGTTCCTGTTGTATCTTGGGGGACTTACGCAATACACCGCGGATAAGTCCTTAAGGACAGTGATCTATAAGCCTCAGGAAGTATTTTGTTCGTGATCTTTATTCTTTATTGTCAGCTTGTACAACAGTTTGATGGTTCAAGGAGAGGTTAGGCCAACTCCATGAGGTAGGTGACTAGAAAGGCCTCTAGGGTTGTTTTAGTCTTGATTAAGGAAGTTTATAGCTACAATTTGGCAGTATAACATTACTTAAATTCAAGATAAAATACAAGGGTGAATACACATCTATTTATAGGCCAAGGATGTCTCCTTTTAACCCTAAAAACATTATCTCTCACCTTTGCTCTCATTGGCAAAAAATTAGGCCTTTCTATGGAGTGGATAAGTGTCCACAAATCCTCTCCAATGATTGGAGGACATGTGGCCACTCATAAAACAAAATCATTTCCATTCCTAAAGTGTTATGTGGCCACTACTAAAAGAAAATTCTCTCCAATGGTGGAAGGACATGTGACCACTACCAAGAAGAAATCCTCTCCACTCCTAGGGTGTCATGTGGCCACTTCTAAAAAGCAAATCCACTCTAATGGAAGCATGACACATGACACACACTTTCCACTTGGTTTGTATGTCTAGCTTAAGGAAAATCTTATCCTACTTAGGCCTTAATACTAGCCTTAAATAAACATACACTACATGGTTGAATACAATGACATAGATATCATACACTACTCTTCAATACATGCTCCATGATGGTTCCAAAGGTGGCCCACAAAGTAGAGTTGATACCATCTTGATGGATGACTTCCACGCTCTTGAAAGTGCTTGATCATGGCTAGCGGATTTGTCATCATTCGCTCCCTCTTGAAAAGGATTTGTCCCCAAATCTTCAACATGGAACAAGGTAAACTTCATTATCGTCTTTGGAGTTTTGTGCGCTTCTCCACCAGGGTCAAATATGTTAAGATATGTCAAGTATTCTATTAACGGATATTAGGCAATCAAATATTGTGTTAGTTATAATTTAGATATTATTATAATATGTCTATATTTGTGCACATGTCATTCCTTTAATAGATGAGGAATTATATGATCTTGTATGTATATATATGATACTCTACTCTTTGGAATAAGACATCAGAATTATTCTTTAAATCTTTTAATATGGTATCAAAGCCAGGTTAGAGTCTATCATAGCGATATTTGTGTGGACATATTGTTCCACCCGCTATCGGGCTACTATCAGGCCACCCATTAATGTTTAATTTCATGTTCGAAATGTATATATATATCTCGTCGTGAAGGATGTGTTGGAAGTCACACATTGACTAGAAATACGACTAATTTAGAATATACAAATGAATGCAGACCTTACCTTATAATTACTTTATTAAATGAAATAATTTGGCTAAAGAAACTAAAAAAAACTACCCATGATTTAATTATGACTACAATCCAGGAAATAATAAAGAAATAACTACTCTTAAATAACAATAAAATTCTAACAAAATTAACATATCACAACTGAGTTTAATTAATGTATTATGACTTTGTTAAGAGTTGTTGAAAAAATGTTAAAATTTGTTTCAAAATTCACAAACTTCATTAAAGAAAACGTTATTTCTACTTTTTGGTTGGTTTTGTAGATATATTTCGCATTTAATGCTGCTTTTAATTAGATATATTCATATTTGATTCGTAGAATGGATATAGTACAAATTAATTAGATTAAATGTTAGAAATGATAAATTAACTTACAACAAGAAATTCAAGAAATTAATTGTCATAGGAAAAAACTTGTTTGATAATCGCAAGTAGAAATATGATTCACATTAGTTGATTAAATGTCAGAAAATATATATTATGTATAACATAGAATAAAGTTTAATTATTACCATCTAAAAATATTTCATAATTAATTGTATCACTAAAAAAAATTTCATAATTATTACCTTACAAGCTGGTTTTATTTTGATGTGTTGTTTGATCATTTTATCCTTCCTCTCATAGTTTATTTACTATCTCATGTTTTTGGATATATTATATATGTTTACTTACACTCACATCATCGTACAAAGCTTGAAGAACTAACGGTCAAATGTATTTTTGTTGGGTATGGATCAACTCAAAAAGATTATTGTGCTTACCATCCACCATGAAATAAATTTTGTATCTCTATGGATGTTGTTACCAATAAGGAGTATTGGTAAATCTTGAAGAAATTTGTTTTGATGATGCTACAAGAAGTTTTAGTTGAAAAAGATATTAGAATTAGTTAAAAGCAATTTGTAGAAATTAAATGTAGTAGGAAATTCTTGTAAACCTTGTAAACTTGCATTTTTAACTGCAATAATCGATTATGGAATGACAATAATCGATTATCACAGAGTCATACAGGAATAATCGATTATCTCTTCATATAATCGATTATCACATTTTGAAAACCCTGTAACGGACTTGAATAATCGATTATCACTTACAATAATCGATTATTCATGGCAGTTGGGAGCTGTCCTTTGGCACTCAGTGTACTTGGCTATATATTTTGTTTTGGAGAAATTAGAAAAAAACGTTGTTGAACAGAAGCTCTTGCAGAATACTGTTTGTCAGAGGAAGTTCTCAGAAGCTATAGTTCAAGTTCCCTTGCTTGGTCTCGTGAACAGGAGAGGCTCGCGTGTCGTGTGTCGATAGTCGGAGCAAGCTCTCTTCGAGTTAGCAAGGTGCTCTGCCTGGTCTCGTGAATAGGAGAAGCTCGTGTTTCGTTTGTCGATAGTCGGAGCGGTTCTCTTCGAGTTGGCAGAGTGTTCTTCTTCCGGTTCGTTCGTCGAAGGAAGGTTTATTTATCTGCTTTATTCACTATTTCTTGTAATCTGTTAAATAACTTTTTAGTGAAAAAGGTTAATCACTATTTATAGTGATTAACGACTGGACGTAGATTCTTTTGAATCGAACCAGGATAAAAATTGCTTGTGTGATTTTCTATTCCCTACACTCTTTATCTTTTACGCATATCAACTGTTTGATAAATTTTCTCTAAGAAAATTGTTTTTCTAAAACGGACCATTAAACTTGATTTGTGACCGTAACACGCTTTCTAAGTATTTTATTCCGCTGCGCGACTCTATAACGGTACCGATTGTTCCAACAATTGGTATCAGAGCCAGGTTGCATTCTGAACATCTCATACTCCTGGATGAGTGTATTCTTCCTTGCACGTTTCACGTCGTCTGTACCCTCATGTGTGACTCTGAGGACCTCCCACATTTCCTGTGCTGTCTTACATATTGAAATTCTATAAAATTCATCAAGTACAACAACAGATGAAATAATATTACGAGCCTTAATATCAAATTGGGCTCTTCTATTTTCCTCAGGAGTCCAGTTAAAGTATGGTTTTTCTACTTCTACACCATCAACAGTTCTTTTAGGAATATAGGGACCATTTAGCACCACCATGAAATAAATTTTGTATCTCTATGGATGTGACATTTAATGAGCATGAATTTTTTTTATGTTGATTCTCCACTTCAACAAGACAATGAAAGTGAGTCAATCTTAAATATGGACACTTCTTTTCTGGATAATACAATGTCTTCTGATAATAACCAATTGGCTCAATCTTCTCCACAGGTTCGGCTTGACTCTTCAAAGGTACCTTTTGATCCTATCTCTGATAATACTAATTTAGATTAAACTGATCATGGAATTGATTCTTGTCTGCGTGAGACCACCAACACACCAAACGTTAAGTCTACTACTATTCAATATAATCTTCCACCTTGTTCTAATTGTGGTCAACCTTCAGTTAAATGTGAACTAGAACTCCAAGCCAAAGTTAAATATCTCATTAGTAAATATGTGTCACCTTACATGTTATCCCAGTCATATGCATAATTTGTATCTCAATTATCTTCAATTTCTATTCCTAGTAATATAGAGGAAGCTTTGGTAGATCCTAGATGGACCAAAGCAATGGTTGAGGAGATGACAGCTTTAAAAAAAAACAACATTTGGGGTCTTGTGTCCTTACCAAGAGGGAAGAAAATTGTGGGTTGCAAATGAGTATTTACAATTAAGCATAAAGTTGATGGAACTATTGAGAGGTATAAAGCACGACTTGTGGTTAAAGGTTACACTCAGTCTTATGGTGTAGATTACCCAGACATGTTCGCACTAGTAACCAAGCTCAACATTATGAGAATAGTTTGTCGCTAGCAGCAAACCAAGATTAGCCTCTTCTACAATTTGATGTGAAAAATGTTTTTCTACACGGAAAAATTTTAGAAGAAATTTATATGGATTCTCCCCCAGATGTGACATATTCAATTGGAATGAAAAAGAAAGCTTTATATGAATTAAAACAATCCCCAGCATAGTTTGAAATGTTTACCAAGTCTAATAAAGAAATCCATCTTTATTATTTAATAATCTTAGATGCACATTCACGTACCATAAGAATTTGCATTTTAATTTTTTTTGCGAGCATATTTGTATATTTCTAAGCATATTTGCATATTTTTGCTTCTCATTCACATTTGTTCATTTTAATTACATTAGACGTGCAGTTTTATCCTTTTTATTTTCATTTTTGCATGTTAATTTTAGCATAACTATTTATCTTGTTTTAGGCGTGTACACATGTGTTTATCTTTAGTTTTAGAGTAACTCTTTATTTTATTTATCTTTTTATTTTATTTGTACTTTATTCTTTTAATCTATAATATAAATTTGTAAGAACTAATTTATTAGAAATCAATTTTATATTTAAAAACAAAATTGGATTAACTTATTAGTCTTGTTTTACCACTTTCTTAACAATGCTTAAATTAATGTAGTTATTAATTTTATATTTAAAAACAAAGTTGGATTAACTTACTATAGTCTTTTTTTTAGCACTTTTTTAATAATGCTTAAATTAATGTAGTTAAGTAATATTAATTTGATAGTATAATGTTATCAAGCATCTAATTTAATTTGGTCACTTGTAAAAGAAAAGAAAATCTTTAATTTTGTGTAATACAATTTACTTATGCTATTTCTAATAATATTATATTTACTATTTTGAACCTTACTAACTAATTAAAGGATATATTTTTTAAAAATACATTAAAATTATAATATTATTTTTATCAACAAATATTAGAAATGAACGTTGAAGAACATTCAATTTTTATCGAACAACTTTATAAAGTTGGATATTGTAATATGTATCCAAATAAGTATATGGCTTAAAATCTGAAAAATGTGGTTGTTGTTGAATGTATGGTAATGGAAGTGTTGGGGAATGAACAAGAGCATTAGTAGGTACATCATTATAATCACCTCTATGGAAACAAAACTTGCACATGCAAGTGAAATAAAAAACTAGATGTATAATAGAATTAATCTTAGTACATATAGTACGCATGCTAAAATCACAAGTTCAGTTTAAAATTTGATAAATAAAAATCTATGTCTACTTAATTTGCATATTTTTCTTCTTATTTTTTTTTTCATCATTATTAATACAAATTCTTCAAACCTTTCATTTGTATAAAATGACACGATACTTACATTATTAGGAAAAGAAGCAAATGTTGTACAATATTTCTCACATATGTCTAACTAATTGACTAATTTGATTTTCTGTTATTATACTGCTAGCCTTTATACTTTGTTGAAATGTTATTCACTATTTGTTTCACAAACTCCTTTAAATATAGTTATTCAAATCAAGAATGAGCAGCACCTGTCATTTTACACAGATATTAAATATTCTTGAAAGGATAATTGAAATTTGCTCACATTTATGCAATATGACTGCTAAAAGATATGGACCATAAGATTATGGTGACTATTGAAAATATAATCACGTTATTTTGAAAATTATTTTATTGCAACATCTAGAGGCCAAGTTTTTCTTTCATCCTTCCATTTTTATTTCATTTATTTTCTCTTTATTTTATTTCATTTATTTTCTCTTTATTTCAATTCCTTGTGTTTCTTTTTAATTGTATGAGTTTCCATTATATATATAAATATAGTTTATGTCATTTTCTTTTCTTGAATTTGGGTGCAAGTTTTATAAAAGTTTGTTTTTATAATGAAGCTTTTTATATATAGTTTACGTCATTTGAATTTGGGTGCAAGTTCTATAAAAGTTTGTTTTTATAATGAAGCTTTCAAACAAATACAATAAGATAGAACACACATCCAATAAAGTTTTTACACACAATAAATATATCTATACATATATATAAAACACATCATGCTACATTCTGATTAAAGATTTATGTTCCTTTAATCTTCCAAAGACATAGGAGTTGGTCCATGGCAGAATCTTCATCTTTGGGGCCTACAACCACATGACATAAATGTTTATCCCTTCTTTGTCGTAGTTAAGTTTTAGAACCGGACCTTCAGAGTAGTTGTATTTAGACCTAAAATAAAACTCTAACAGACAAAGAGAGTGAGAGAGAGCTTACAAAGGTATGTTCATTTTGACGACTTCTTGATAGTGATCCTTGAGAGAGCGAAGAAGCATTGAGTTCACGACGGGATAGATGTCGCCACCTTTTGATGGAAATGGCTTCGAGAAAGTAACGCCAACAAAAATGGCAACATTGATGGAATATTTTCTAGGAAGAGGGAAGGGGGCTTGAAAGTGAAGAAAGAAACATCGCACAGGGTTGAAGAAATTAAAAAGAAAAGGCTTAATACCTCTTTAAGGGGACAATGCTCAAGTCCGTCCTACCTTTTTTAAAAAGTTCAATGTGGTCCCAACTTGTGAAAAAAGTGTACAATTAAATCCTTTTTTGTCACAGCGTTAAATATTTAACGATGAAACTGCTCCTCTGGACTAAACTTGATGAGTTGTTCATTTTTTCTCTTACGTGGCATGGTGACGTGTCAATTTTGAATTTAAAAAAAAATTGTTTAACACATCATCTTCTTCTTCCACCTCCACCAATCCTGAATTTAGGGTTTCTTCTCTCACATCCTTGGAGAGGTACCTGAGGTCCTCTGGCAAACCATTTGCAGTGAGGATTTTCTTCTTGCCAATTCTGTCAGGACCCACAAACAGTACCTGATTTTCTTCTTGCCTCTAATTTGAGTTCAATATCTGATTTCTCAGTTTCTTTCAACATTTGTGCTACTTCTCGCTCGCAGTTCTGCATACATTGCGGGCAACAAATTGATACAGCATCAGGATCTACGTTCTCAGAGCCACGCCTCAATGGAGAGATCGTTGTAGTTGGCAAGGTCTTTAACGGGGATAAAGACCGGTGAAACAAAATCGAAAAAAGAACAGAAACAAAACAGAGTTAACATATCAGATAAGATTCATTTACCAACTACAATCCCAAGTTTAATCAATTCCTTGAAAGAAAATGCTTTATCTCCATTCCATTAAACACGAAACACTAATCTTTATCATAATCTGATCTTGCTATGGAATAACCAGGGAAATAAGATTTTGGAGAGAGATCATCGGAGTTGGAGTGGAAATGGAGGTGGAAGCCGGCGGAATCGAAGTGGGATGGAGAGGCGTGCTTGGAAAGCTGGTGGGTTTTGTGGGGAGGAGAGGGAGAGGGGGAGGAAGAAGGAGACGGCGACACATGACTCTGAGTGTCGTGGTGGACAAAGGAGTGGAGGGAAGAAACCCTAAATTCACGGTTGGTGGAGGTGGAAGATGAACCTGATGTGGACTTTAATGAAAATCACAAGTTTACCCCTTATGCAGCCACGTTACGAACGTAAACAGCCACATTACACACATCAGTCCACGCTGTCAACTGGATCGTTAAATATTTAATGTCGTGACCAAAAAGGATTTAATTGAACACTTTTTACACAACTTGGGACCACATTGAACTTTTTGAAAAAGGTAGGACGAAATTGAACATTTCCCTTATAAAGAGGGACAAAAAGAGGTATTAAGCCTAAAAAAAAATCACTTAGGAGTATTTTATTCAGAAATTCCTTTTAAAAAAACATATATTTAAGTACAATTTTATAAAAATCGCTGAAAATTTAAGAAGTTTTTAAAACCGTCAAACATTAGCCTCTACTAAAGTTTGATATTTTTGTAGTGTCAAAGGTCAAGTTTTTCTTTCATCCTTCCATTTTTATTTCATTTATTCTCTTTATTTCAATTCCTTGTGTTTCTTTTTAGTTGTGAGAGTTTCCATAATATATATATATATATATATATATATATATATATATATATATATATATATATATAGTTTATGTCATTCTCTTTTCTTGAATTTGGGTGCAAGTACTATAAAAATTTTATTTTTTTTTGTCATTGAAAATATATGACTTTGAAGTAAAAAAAAAATCACCTTATTGTTGTTTTATTTATTAAATATTAGCTAGTTAGATTTCAATAACCTATCTAGGTGAGTTAGTGATATGATGGAAAGGGTAGAAAAGAAATCTATCAACTCATAAGGTGTTAGAGAATATAAAACCCCATAAAAAATTATGATAAGTTTGTTGAAGCATCATCATGGCTGTGACACTTCATTCAATTTTTATTCCATTCATTCAACTTTAAGTATTAAAAAAAAGTTTGATCTTATTTATTAGTATAGAATTTTAGCCAAAAAAGAATTAAATGAGTTTTAATCAACACGAATACAATAAAAGGATTGAGAATCCACAAGTAATTATGACGTGAAGTGTAGAATAATACTAATATTTGAATTAAATTAATATGTAACATCTTATATTAAGATAAAATTAACTCTTTAATCTTAGTTTAGTACATAAATAACCTTAAAGATGGGGAGACATGGTGGAAAGTATACCAAAAAAACTACTTCATTGTGTCTTTTTTCTTTTTATTTTTATCTCCTCCTGATTTTAAGTTGTTTTCATCCCTACATGTGTTCACTAGTTTTGCAAACTATACGTATAACAAAAAAACTATGTTTATTTCTTTCATATACAAAAACTCCTAATGTTATTGATGCATGATGAGTAAAGGAAAATAAATTATGAAAATAAATAATGAAAATAAATATTATTATATTACAAAAATAAGATGCTTTGAATTAATGCAATTCATTCTATGAATGTGAACATGGTAGATATGTAGTTACATCTCCATTCTTTCTATGACTGAAGAACCATTCAGTGGCCACTGCTTTCTGCAAGTTTCCGCGTAGAATTGACATTAATTGGATGGTAATAGCTACATTAAATAGTTTTTGGAAATTTCTTCACATTCATAGGAAGCCAACTGAGATAAAAAAAATACAAAAGAAGAGTTAAAGATTAAAGAGAAAAACCAATCCACTCTAAATAATTAAATAATCAGTAATTACAATTTTCAATCTAAAGACAATCACCTGTTCAATCTTACGCGTCATTCAATAATCCAATAACTTTCATTTGCATAATTACAATGCACACAACTTAGAGATAAAGTTCGGAAATAATCATTGAGGTACTTTTCAATTACCAGTTTTCCAATAAAAAAATATTTATTTTTATTTGTTATTTGAAGATTTTAAAGTAACTAATTTTTTTAATTGTTTGCTGAATTTAATTAATCTAAAGAGAAAAAGATCATTTATGATAACAGAGAAAGAAGATATAATAGCACATAAATGTACATTGAATAAAAAAACTGAAAAAGAGTAAACTTAAAACAAATTAAACGATTTTCCTTATTTAAAAGAGAAAATTTAGTTATAAATAAACACAGGAAGAATACATGGGTAAAAAATTGAAAGAATTAAAATCTAGCATTAATTTATCTTAACTAATCTAAAGGGTGTGTAAGAAAAACTGATCTAAAAGGTAAAAAAAAAAGATTGGAAGTAATTGTAATATTTAGTTTGGAAAATAGTTGAGTCGACAGGGAAACGGTGGTAGGTATGTGGCGAAGAAAAGTCAAACGAATGAGTGTTGCTGTTTCTCCTGCAGAATTGATGAGTGAAAATGGCCTTAAAAGATGTTTGGGGAGGGATTTGGAGCAAGTGGGAAGAGATAAAAGCAAAAGGGTATTAATAAGAAAGCTTAGTTGAAGTTAATATTATCATTAATTGATTTCTCACAGCACCTGTGCATGGTGTCCAAGTGGAGTGCTGAGCGAGTTTGGGAATCCACATATGACCTCAGAAGTGAAGCAACTGTACAAGTAAAGGAACAGCAAAATCCGCAATTATACTCTGCTGCGCGCCCCACAGGCACAAAAAATAAAAAAACAATCACGTGGTTCATATCCCTTCCATCAGGCCAACTTCCATTCAAATCAAATCACCATGTGCTCACCTCATCACACTCTCTGCCACATGGCTCACTCTCAGTGAACCACTGCACCATGCACAAAGGCACTCCACAGTACTGTAAAATACTCAAGTGGGTGGTATCAGAGAGAGCCCATGCAATGCACCCCAGTTTTGAAGGGCAAAGAGAGAACCCTCCCTCCCACACTCCTGCTGCTATTCTACCGAGGAGAGAATGCGTGTGAGTGTGTATGAGATAATGTGGTGGTGGGTGGGTGTGGTTGGGTTTATTACAAGATGAAAGAAGGAGAGAGAGAGAGAGATGAAAATGAAAAACGCCATTGATTTCTGTTGTAAGTTTTCAGAACTTTTGCAACAGGTGGAGGGCGTTATCGAGCCCCATGTTTCCTGTGTCTTCACCATACATCCGTCACTCCCTGCTTGGCTACCATCTAACCACCACCATCACCACCACAACAGCACCAACCCCTATGCGCAAACCAAACCCATCTCGCTTAACCCTGGTTTGCACTCACCCCCTATTCACACGCAGCCACATTGTCCTCATTAACTCTCCTCTCTCCCTCCTCCACATTATTGTAAACACCACAAAGCGCCAAAACCAAAACCATCCATGAATCCGCTCTTCACATTTGGTCACCACTCTGATTAACCCACTACCCAACCCATCTACTCAAGAGAGAGAGAAAGAGAGAAAGAGAGAAAGAGAGAAAGAGAGAAAGAGAGTTCATTATAGTATGGTAAAAGTAAAAGGAAGCAAGGGGAGAGGATGGGGTGAGGCGTGAATGCAGGATAAACAAATGTCATAAAAACCAGACCCTGTAATCCCAAAAATCCTTGCTAAAAATAGAAAAACTCCAAACAAAAAAAAAATTTATGGAGAGAGGATGGGTTGGGGGAAGAGAAGAGTGAAAGATAGTCCACCATTGATCTCTTTAACACCAAACCCCACACCCATTTCGTGATTGCCGAGCGTCGTCCATACCCGACCCTATCTATCTATATCTGCCTGCACACACTCAGACTGAGAGAAAGGGAGCCAACAACTACAGTCACAGAAAACCAAAAGCACTGTGTGTGTCTCTCTAAAACAACCAAAAAAAAAGAAAAAACCCTAAGCTAATGATGATGGATCAGCGACAGCGAGAGAAACTGCTTCGCAAAACCGAGGCCTGTGCCTTCGTGGCAGGTGTTGCTGCCGACCTTCGACTTGTCGCCGCCCCAGGAGACATCCCCAACACCAACAACGTTAACAGCATCACCAACACCACCAGCACCAGCAGCAACGTATCTAAATCTCACGGGTCGGGTCGGATCCATGACGCCAACCACCTTGGTCTCGTCGCTGCGGTTACCAACCTTGGAACTGTTCACAGGAAGAAGAGATTGCCCAGGCAGCGAAGATCCACCGTCACCACCACCCCCACCTTGTTTCTCCAGATGCACCACTCCGACAACACTCTCCCCTCTAAGCAGCACGACCCTAATTTTCCATCTTCAACTCCTTCCGCCTCCTCCTCTCTCCAGTCCGTTAAACCCTCCACTCCTCTCCGGCTCGCCGCACGTGTGAGTCACCCCTTCTCTCCTTTTTTTTTTTTGCGTCTTCCAATTCTTCATTCTCAAGATCTCATCTTATCTTATATACATACCCCCATTCTCAATTGGGTCCTTGCTATGTCCTCGCGATATTGTCTTGCTCGTAATTTTCTAACCCCATTTTCGGATCTCATAAATTAAGTGTCTTTTGCAGTTTTTTTTTTTCGATTTTAAAATCGGTATTTCGTTTTAAGCTTCCCCCCATTTTACACCAATTATCTTCCCTAAACTCCGATTCAAACTCTAAAACATTGAAAAACTATTGCATCGGAGTTTTATTCAACTTTTTGGTGATTTGTTTAGATCTTGTGTTTGTTTGTCTCGTGATTCTCTTCTGCGTATTTAAATGATATTTTTTGTGATAATCTTTTCCAATGCTAAATGCAAAGTTTGTGATAATCTTATATATATAATATTATATATAATAATAATAATAATAATAATAATAAGTATAGTTGAGATTGGTACTATTTCTTTGTTTGAACGGAGTACAAGTTATTTGTTTGATCTTCAATTTGGAAACTGCGACATGGGAAGGGTGAGAATGGAGGGGCAAAAGTGGCAGTGCAGTAAAAAACTGAACTTAGTTTTTTATATTAAAAATTCCCCACCCAAAAAGAGACTAAAAGGAAACAGAATATAAGAAGAACAAGGTTTAGAAAAGAATCTCTTGTTGCGAAAACAAGATAAAAAATGAAATGAGAGTTAAGGCATTTTTTTTTGGACTAATTGAGTAGTGAAATGGAGTCTAAGAACACATAGCGAAACATACTTTGATCTTCTGGCTTACAGCATTGGGAATATTATAAGCCTTGTGTCAGATTGTGTTACCAAAAAAGATATACAAACACACATAAAAAAGAGGCACACTTTTATCACAACGATCATGATGAATATATATATAAGTACGGAATTAGTTTTATATTTGGAAAGGAGCCAAAATAAATTCCATTCGTCTTATATGATTATTTGACAAACATTTGTTGTATTACGGAAAAAGATTAATTGGACTATGTTTCTGTTTTGAGAAACTTTTGCTATAGATGCTAGCTATAGTAAATCCATCTTCAACCTCGGGTCTCCTATTAATTGCAAGATTGCCAAATATAGCACCCCTACATAACAGTACATAGTTACTTCTCTCAATATTAATTAATATCCTTTCTTGGAAGACCAAATTCTTACTTTACATTGTGTAGAAAATTTTAAAAGAAAAAAAAATAAAAACTTATGATTAGTGGATATTGACGGCTCCATATTTGGGAAATTGTGTAAAGACATCATATAAGGCATGCTGGACAATGCTTTGGGTACTCTGCCTTTAGGACTATTAGCATATGGACTTGATGTCCTTATACAGGACATGGTGTCTTTGATGTCTTACACCAGAATTGCATGTTCTGTCACAATTAATTATAGTTTTCTCCATCTTTTAGTGGCTTTTAGGTGAATGTCTATTGCTTTTACCTGAGATTGACAATGGTCTAATTTGGTTTGTGTGCTTCTAGGAAATCGATCATAGAAACTTGAGGTTCCTTTTCAAAAAGGAGTTAAAGAACAGTGATGTTAGCTCCCTAAGGAGAATGGTATTGCCGAAGGTTTGGTCTATATTCAATATTGTCTTAACTTCATTTTTGTCTCATCTTCTTTTCTAATTCCACTATGACCTTAGGATATTAATGACTAAAATAATTGGGAAAGAAATTGTTACTTACAGAAAGCAGCAGAGACTTTTCTTCCACCGCTGGATTCAAAAGAAGGAATTTTGCTCAAAATGGATGACAAAGATGGTACTCATGCATGGAGTTTCAAGTACAGGTCTGCTACATACATATATTGAAGTGTCAGAAAATAAACTAAAGACATCATTTTACGACATTAGTTTTAGTTGTTGAATATGTAATTTAAGGTTGTTTTTTAATTAATTGTTACTGACCATTCAAATTCATAGTTCATTGTATTTGTATTGTATTTGAACAATGCAGGTTTTGGCCTAACAACAATAGTAGGATGTACGTACTTGAAAATACCGGTAAACTTTCTATTCATAGTAATTATTGTCTGACAAGGGCCCCTGAACAGATAAATTTTGAATTTTATAGTAATGAAATTATAATATTGTTGTGTCTAATATTTTCAGGAGATTTTGTCAGCACACACGGCCTTCGATTTGGCGATACCATTATGATTTACCAACATATTGAAAACAATAACTATGTACGTGCCGCCAAAAAAGTTCCATATTATTCATTCTGCCTTATAAAATATACATTTAAATAAAGTTCGTACTTCAAAGTACAATTATGATATCTTTCACTCATTTGAAAAAGTTATAATACTATTTTATTGAAATTTATTTCGGAATTAATATTAAGTTGATTCATATGAAATTTTATAGAATTCTATAATTTTTTTATTTTGTCATGATTCCAATGAAACTTTATACTAAAATATTGCGGTACATTTGGTGTTTTTTTTTTCTTAATCTTACAGGTTATTCAGGCTAAAAAAGCTTCTGAAGAAGATGAATTTGTGGAACAAAGTAGTGAGACTATGAACGACATGTTCCCGAGTGACTTGGAGGTGAACAAACCAGGTTGTTTCAACATAAACTATCCTGCAGTGAATGATGCTGGCATGTCGTTCATATATGAGACTACTTTCTCAAATGACTCCCCACTTGACTTTTTGGGAGGATCAATGACGAACTTTTCAAGGATTGGACCAGCTGATGAAACCTTTGGTTCTGTTGAAAATTTGTCCCTTGATGACTTCTATTAAACCATGGCACAACCACAAACAAACTAATTAATATGCTGCTAAGACCAGTTAAGGTACTAAAGTCCTTTTCTTTTGTTGTCTACTGATGAACATGGAAGGATTTGAGTCGAATAAAAGAGTAGCCAGTGAGCATGTTTTGTGTTCCTCTCTCTTGAACAAGTGAGACTGCTCTGTGATGTATTAATTCCTTATATTTATTTGATACATCTATATATATAAATTATCTTCGCAATACAAATTCAGCTATGCTATCAGAGTTCTCTTATTTTAGTTCTGCTGTGCGTATATATTCTATTACAATGGCTGCATGACTCAGTAAACAGAAGAAAGATTTCAAGTAAGGAAATCTGTATTATATATTGTTCATCAAGTAGATGTTTCAAATCTCATTCCCGCTTTCATGTATGGTGCTAATAAATGTATTTGTGAAGTTTTGTGCAAGATAACTCCTTGAAGAAACATATACTCTGGTGTTAGATTGTTGAAGGGTTTCAGTCCGCATGTCTCAGTCCGCATATTAACAAGAAACGCAATTCAAAAATGAGTTAGCTGGGATTTTGCTAAAATCTTTGTCAACACTAGCAATAATTTTTAGCAAGATGGAAAAAGTATACAGTTATCCATTATCAACATAATAGTTTTGAAACTTATTCATTCAATAAAAATAGTAGTTCTATATGAGTGAGAAATTTTCAAACCAACCTACCATCCAATGAATCTTTCACACAAATACAATAAGATAGAACACACATTCAATAAAGTTTCCACACACAATAGTGTATATATATATATATATATATATATATATATATATATATATATATATATATATATATATATATATATATATATATATATATATATATATATATATATATATATATATATATATATATATATAACATACAATATTTTGACAATGAAAAATGAAATTTTGATGATCTTCACTAATTATTTTACAATTCACTTTTAAGATAATATGATCATTAAAAGAATAAACTTCTACATTTGTGAAGAGAAAGAAATAAAAGAAAAAAAATAATAAATGCAAGGTCTACATAAAAATTTTGTGAGTGTTAAAATATAATTGTTGTTTAACATTTTATGTTTATGACAACTATAGAACAATAGAGAATGATTTTTTTGTTTTGTTTTAGTATCGATAATTACGTTTTCAATTGTTAGTTAACATTTTAATAACATCGCATACTAAATTGAATAGGCAATTATTCTTTTTAGTTTAATGTTTTATAAAATAATTATAAATCATGTCATATAAAAACTATATTGCTGTGTGTCTAACACTAACAGTTTTTCTCAAACATTGAAAATAAAAAGTTATTTTCATATTTATTTATTTTAATGATAATATTATCTTAAGGATAATCTTATTTTTAATATTTATTTTTATTAATTAAATAGAAAACTAATACAAATATATGTATCTTATTCTTTCTATTTCTATTTTTTAATGTTTTTGTGACTAACTACTTTAACAAACACCACAATTCATATAACTAAAGTCTCGATATATTTAACTATATTTGTACTTAATTTTAAACTTAACTTCAAATATTTTAAGATATTAAATAAAATTAATAATAAATTATATAAAGTGTAGATTTTAAAAATTGTAACTAAACTGAGTAACCTACAAAATAAAATAAACAAACATGTCATATAAGCATTTAATTTTTATAATAACAAGATGAAAAAACTCAAAATTTTAAAAAACATCTATTTAAAATCAATAAATATTTTTAAAAATACTTAATAGCGACATTCATTTAATAAAATCATATTAGCTTAAAAGCTCATAACTATATATGTTTAATAATAACATATATATATATATATATATATATATATATATATATATATATACACACACACACACACACACTAAAAAGTATTAATTACAAGTAAGAAAATTTAACATACAATATCAACAAAAATAAATATTTAAAAAACTACATAGTCACAATTTTTAATTTTTAATTTATATTTATTTCTATAATTATTTTTAAAAAATTAGAATTTTTTTAATCAAAATTAATTATATTTTTATTTATATGTTTTATAAAAAAATTAATATAAATAGAAAAGCATTTTGGTAGAAATTTTTTCAAAAGTTCAACATGATTCAGCTTTTGATTTACAAATGGCACGAGCAACAACCTCTTAAAAATTCTTCTCTTTTGCTGCAAATGAATTTCTTTCACTTCCTTTCAGTATTTTGTCGAAGTTAAAATTGTTGATTTGCTTAAATTTTTTTCAATTCAACATTTGAAATTAAAAGAATGGTTATTTCTCCATATGATTTATATTTTTTGTGCTAAAATAATAGAATGCTATTTCACTAACAAGAAAAGTAATTTATTTCATAAAATTTAAATTATTTAATTTCATTATCAATTAATAAACATTTTTTTATCAAATATTAAAGCAGTCATTAGTGTGTGACTTCATAATTTAAAACTGAACTGACTAAACCAGCAGTAAATTAACAACATTAATATAATAATGAAGGTAACACTCCTTAAAATTTTATGAGTAAAATATTTTAAAAGAATAACACAACGCTTCCTTCCATATTTATAGTTCCAAATTAAATTTGAATTATGGTTTAATGGTAAGTTAATTAACATATAATGAAATTTAAAGAACTTTTTTTTATTGTCTTGCTTTTAAGTTAATTAACATATAATGAAAAGTGTCTTCTCTATTGGACTACGATGACTTCTCACTTTCACTCTCGGTAGATGCAGACTCACCTTTACTACTATAGAGACAATGCTCCTTATCATGATAATTCTCTCGGTGGGAACTGAGTTGTTATGTGTCCTCCTCCTAGACACTTACAACATTTAATGTCACTAGTGTGAGTGTGTTTAGAGAACTATCCCTTTCCCTTTTCACGTATTACTAATGCAATAAAGGGAAATGACACCAGTTATTTTCATTTATAGGCACCGGTTTTACAACTGAGACATATACAAGCGAGGTAAAAAGGATAAGCTTAATGCTTCGGTTCTGAATTGAGTCAAAAAGGGATCGGTTTTCGCCTCGATTCTCTTTTGAACCGAGGCCGTATCTTAGAAAATTCAATAAAAAAAATTTCAGAAAACTGCTAAATTGTTTTCTATATTGTTGGGTCCTTTTCCTAAAACATTTAATACAGCAGCCCTGTCCAAGTACTCCTGATAGAATCCCAACTCAAGCATTTTCATGATATTTCTTGGAGTTACGCTCAAGTTAGACGCCAACTAATTCCAAAACACAAACCAACTCCAAAAATATGTTTTTTAGGCAGAATTGAGGTGCAATTTTCACTTAGGCAACAAAGATAATCAGTATTGGGTTTGGGTATGCAAGTCAGGAACAAGCTATCTAAATATCCCTCCATCAAATGTATATATCCAAGCAGATTTTCAACATATATTCAAAATTATGTTCAGACAAAAGTTTGCTCATAGAACATATTGAAGTATGTGTTTAAAAGAATCAAAAGGTCCAGTTCTTCCGCATCAGAAAATCAGAAAATAATTAGGAGTTGAAGGCACCAGGGATTCATAATAGTTCAGAGTAACAAATACATGACAGAGCAGATAAAACCAACATAACAAATGAAAAAAAATGAAAGAAACCAGAATTCATACTTATGCTAAAACCAGTCTGATTTGCATCATAAATCTTTATCTTCTACAGTGTTCTTTCACTCTCGCAATTTCAAGATAGCTCCTTCCATCTCCTCCATTTCCAGTACAAAGAAATCACCTTTTCAATAATGCTAAAACCCAGTCATCATCCTCGTCGACGCTGTCATCCTCGGCCTCCGAAGCGGAGCTGGATAGTCCCGCAACAGCTTCATCCACGGGGGTTGAGGGCTCGGGAGCGGGCTAGACCGGGTGCTAGGCCAGCAGCTCCACCACTAGCACGAGCCGCACCAGGTGGTCCACGAACAGCACCAGACGATCTAAGATCGCGTCTGGTGGTGGAGTGAGATCGCGTCCGATGGTGGTTCCGAATGGTCCTGGGTTTGATGGATCGGATTGGGTGGCAATTGATGGTGGGGTTGGGGTTTGGGTTGCGGTGTGGGAGGCGTGACGGGTTTGGGGGTGGGACGGGTCAAGATGAGGATGCGGCCATGGGCTTTGGGGGTAGAGATCCGCGAGAGCAGGTTGGATGCAACCATGGCTTTGGGCGGCGATAAAGGAGCGGCGACGTTGAAGGAGAGGTTGGATGCAGAACCTTCCCTTCGTCTAAGTTTTAGGTTGCGTCGACAGAGGCGGAGGCGCAACGATAGAGGCGGAGGCGCTGCGAGGAAGCGCGACGGCAATGGCGTCGAGGCAGCACGCCGGCGACGATGAGGAGGGAGCGTGACGGCGAGGCAGCGAAGCGATTGCGCGAGAAGCAGGGGACGACACAGCGGGATGCAATGTGAGGCTGAATCTTGCGTGAGAATAGATGCAGAGAGGTGGCGACGGAGCGACAGAGTGGTGGCTATGAGATTTGAGCGAGAGAGAAGAAGAGGAACAGTGAGAAGGAGGTTTGAGCGAGAGAGAAGAAGAAGAATATTGAGAAGGATACCGTGAAAGCAAAATATCTATGAGTATACTACCTCGGTTACAGATTTACCTGAGGTAATAGAGGCATACTGACTCCGTTTGAACCATACTCGATGCCTAAAGTTTCAGAAAATAATTAAAATTTGAAAACATATACGCGTTATATGCCTCGGTTGGCGCGTAACAGATGTTGGAAATCTTTTCTGCTTCGGTTCTACTGATACCCGAAGCAGTAGACCTTATTCAGAAATTATGTTAGCTTCTATAACGTGATGTAAGTGCGCGCTGGTGAGACTTTATGCCTCGGTTTCTGACTTAACCGAGGCAATAGACGTTTTACGCTTCAGTTTCCTATAAACCGAGGTATATAAGTTCTCTAAAACTACAAAAATGCCACCGTGCTTTTATACGCTTCGGTTTCAGTAAAATTGAGGCATATATAGCGCGTTAAAAAGCTTCTTTTTTACTAGGGACCTTAACTGTATTTTTAAGTGGTTCTTCTCTTTTAGGCAGTGTTCGCTTGAACAAATTTTACTGTTCAGAGGCGAATGCGAGCGATGAATTGAGAGTAATCACGTGTTCACTTACAGCGATTTGCGCAGACGAATTGCAGCTGATTTGCGGGATTGGCACCTTTTTAATCACCCGCTGAGGAAATGAGATTTGGAGGGATCCAAATGAAAAAGTCTCATGTGCCCTTGGACAAATATATAATTACTATGCATTGTTTGTAACTTAATATATTCGATTCTATTACAAATATGAATCGATTATAAGCATTTTAAAAACAGCAAACACACTGTGCACTCAGGAGAGGGTGGAAGTGAACGTTGAAGAGAGTGAAAGTGAATGTTGCACAGCGGATGATGAAGAACGAAGTGTTTCATGAAGAACAGGAGCTGCGAAGGTGGAGAAGATGTTGGAGAAGACGAAGAACTGAAACCGTATTCGGTTCTAACACGTCGTATTCGATTACATGCGTCTGAAAAAGAAAAAGGGAAAGCGTATTCGGTTCCACCATTGCTTCAGAAGATGGTGTATTCGGTTCCCAGCTACGTATTCGATTACGAAGGGATTAGCTTTGGACGTTGCAGCTTGTATTCCGTTCCATACAAGGTGTATTCGGTTCCCATTCTCATTTTTGGTTCGTGCTTGGTGGCTTGGTGGTTATGGTGCGTTGATGTTTGAGGAAGGTGGAGGTTGCAACGATGGTGGTGTAGGCATGTGACGAAGGTGCTGGTTGTAGCGTGTGGTTGGAACATTGGTGGTGGAAGGGCCATGATCCGTCATGTTGGAGGAAGCAGCGCGCATGCAATGGTGGTTGAAGCACTGGACGAAGTTGTCCGTGATGATGGAGGATGTAGGAACCATGTGATGCTCGTTGAAGCAACGATGAAGGTGTCCGTCATTGTGGAGGATGCCTGCACGATGCAACGGCCAGTGAACCACTATACACGAAGGCCATTGAAGCTGGAGGTTGCAGGATTGTAGATTAGGACCAAGAAGGAGCGTGTGTATCGTAAATGAGAATGAAGATGAAGAACAAAGTGGTTGAAAGATGAAAACAAGTTTTGAAACTGAAGAAAATGAAAAACAGTGATTTGTTGGAGGCGTATTTGGTTCTCACAATACCCATATTCGGTTCCAATCTTAAGAGGAATTTACATGCAAGCTGTATTCGGTTCTCACTTGGTTTTATTCGATTCCATCATTACTCATAACCTGCATATTCGGTTCCCAACCATGGACCACTTTATGCGCAGTAAAAACAACACAGTGGGATCTTATTTCAGCTATTTCAAATTATGCCATGGCATGGTCTTAATTGACGTGGGAAAGGGTCGCTTTCACTGTGTGTTCTTGTGTTGTGAGAGTGATGCAAGGCAAGGAGATCCATTTGAGATGAGCTGACAGAGACACCTTTCTCTTTACCGTTCACACTTTTCTCTGCCAATCTCCTAACAAATCCTCTTTCCATGATTATTTTTGAGTTTGTGTGTTTCTATCCTTCAATGCCTTGTTGTTTATTATTTGGAAGGAGTTATCTTTCTTTGCCCTTTTGAAAAGGAATAAAAACAGAGCGAGAATCATCTCTTCCAGATTCATGCAGTGGCTCCAATTAATCCTTCACCACCAGGGTTTTGTTTTTGTTTCTTTATGGATTGTTGTTTTCTTTTCTTTTCTTTTTTTATTTTATTATCTATCTTGTTGTAAATATTTCGTATGTTTAATGTTTAGATGAAGGAAAGTAGAGGATTGAAAGAAATAAAAATGAAATTATTTAAATATATGAGTCTTGTAAGTTATCCATACAGGGGTAGATGTCATCTTACTACAATTTTTTTAATAACATTGATTTTAAAGCAACATATTTTATAAAAATTATAAATATTAAATTTAACTTCAATAACAAATAAAAACATACTACTTACTGATAAATTATACTACAAAAATAACAAATAAATTCATACTACTTGGTATAAACTTATATTACAAAGAAATATTACATTTAAAAATAAATTCATTTTATTAAATTATAATTTTGTTATTTTTTAAAAATTATTTTTAATTAATATTTTTAATTTTTTACTCTTTATAAACATTTTTACAATTAAATATAATATTAACAAATAACATTTTATATTACTAGGGGTATTTTGGTAATCTTAAATTTCTACCAATTAAACAAATTTTTTAAATCTGTCACATTAATC
The DNA here is from genome assembly GCF_029865625.1 of Vigna umbellata. Classification (NCBI taxonomy): domain Eukaryota; kingdom Viridiplantae; phylum Streptophyta; class Magnoliopsida; order Fabales; family Fabaceae; genus Vigna; species Vigna umbellata. The sequence goes on along the minus strand of NC_142169.1, from coordinate 14,765,015 downwards.
AAATCCTACACTAATTCTCACAAATTTTACTTCTAAATCTACTCTCAATTACTCACAAATCCACTAAAAAAAACAACAAAAATATTACTCTCAAATCCATTCAAATCATCTCTCCCAAATCATCTCCTCCAAATCACCTTAAAAGAACAAAGCCTTAAAGCTCTTTATCATACAAACTAGAGTGAGCTTGAGACTTTGTCAATATGTTAATTGATTTTTTTTTGCTTGTTCCTACTTATTCTTTATAATAGATGATGGTGTGTTTGCAAAAAACACTTTCACGTCCAAGTTCTTTTGGTGTTTTAGATAATAATTAATGATGTAATAATGAATGTAAATTATTTATCTCGATGACGTTGTATTATTTATAAGATAATTATGATGTTTATGGACCCTCACCTATATGGACCAGGTGAGTCTAATGACCCATTTATCTTTGATGTAGATTATGCCAAGTTAAGTAATAGCCTGCTAGTATAGAGTAGAATAGCCTGCTAGGTAGGAAGAAGTCGACTTGTGGATAGGTAAGAACAAACCGACTTGTGGCCAGATAGGAATAGGCCGACATGTGGTCGGGCATGAAGAGGTTGGCTTGTGGCTGGGTATAAAGAAGTCGGCTTATGGCCAGATACAAAGAGGTCGACTTGTGGTCGAGTATGAAGAAGTCGACTTGTGTTCAGGTATGAAGAGGTCAACTTGTTCAGGTATATTTTGAATTGTCTTTTGAATTGAATATCATTTTAGAGTGAAATTTATTTAGATTTGAATTAAAAAAAATTAAAAAAAAATTATTTTAAAAAAAACTTATAATTAAGTGAGCCGATGAGCTAACCCGTTTAATCCACCAACCCGTTGTGGGTCGAGCTGGATTCGAATTTTTTCAGCTTGCTAATAAATGAGTCGAGTTAGGTTGACTCACTAAGTGACCAACCCGTGTTGGGTCAGGTTGGGTCGGGCTGGATTATCCGTTTTGGCAGCTCTAATAATGATTTTATAAATAGTACAACAATCACGATAAATAATTTACTTTTATTAGTAAAATATTAATTGCTATTTGATGTACCCAACTAACTTGGACGTCAAAGTATCTTTGATAGACATACCTTGACTTGTAAGATTATTACTAAAGATATTAATTTCTTTGCTTTTCTTTGCATTTAGTCTGTTGTACAGGATGATTATCTAGTACCTACTACCAGTATTATGTTTCATAAGTCAACTGACTATTTTATTAAATTTACCGAAATTCTTCACCTGCCTTCTAGTCATTAGAAGATTGAAGACTGGTATAGATTTTAGAATATTTCTAATCAACCTTTTAATTCCACGTATACCTACTACACTTAAAAGGTTTTAGTTGTTCAAAATTAAAATATAATAAATATCTTGTTAATTATTATAATAATTTCTAATCTAAGAACATTATTATTATTATTATTATTATTATTATTATTATTATTATTATTATTATTAAATTTTTTATAAAAAAGTTCTATTGACAATTCTAAAATAAGAGCATTAGAAATGTGTTTTTTTAAGTAAGTTGAATAATCATATTCTTATATAGATAATTTATATATGTAATTTAATAAACAATATATATAATAATCTTTATTCAATAAAGACCATTATACATATATTTATTTTTCTGGTGTCTTATCTTAATAATAATTATTTGGATAACATTATGAAAGATTTTTGTCACATTTCATAAAAGACAATAATTATATGATTTTAATTAACGAGGGGCCTTATCACATTAATTTACTTTTCACAAACATAAAATATGGCAATGAAAGAATAAAACACAATCTTATCGATGCAAAAACATGATAGATTGGATCCTAGGGATTCCTCATATTCCTAATGGCATTAATATTGTACCAAATATTTCAGGAATTATACATTTTCCCTCTGATTTTTTTCTCAAACATGTTGTATAACTTCCTTTATTTACAATTCAACCTACTCAAGTTTTGACTTTTAAGTGGTTATTTTAATGGCGGTTGTTTTCAACCAAGCCTTTGATTTGCAATTTTAATTCTACTAAAATTTCTTGCAAGATCAATAATGTAGGTGATAATTATTTCACATTGTAGATTTGGACACCTTTCTTTTGAAGAACTTACTATAATGCAAAACAATTTCCTTTCATTTCTTGAAATAATAATTTAATTTCTAACAATTTTTATATGGAAAAAAGACCATAAAATACAATCATTCAACAAGTCATTAGAAGATAAAAAAAATAAACTTTTATATTTGTAAAGAAAAAAAAAAAGAATGAATGACAATATAAAGAATAATATTAAATGAGTGTAAAAAGTTTTTGGTTGTGAAAATATTATTTTCTTTTTTATGTTGTCAAACCAAGAAAACTTCCTTATCCTTGATTAACAATAATTCTAAACATATATATTTATTTATTTAATACATGTCTAAGTGGAGTAAATAGTCTGAACTAAGTCACACCTATTGTATTATTAAAGATGTATTTTAAAAGGTAAATATGAGTCTTGATATACATATGTTACAAAACTTATTAATTACGCATGAAGAACATTGGTCCTCCGATCTAAATACAACTTTAGTCAAAGGCTTCATAGAGATGTTATCCTATGCAAGTACATCCCTGTGTTCAATTTTCAAAACATCATGGAGCACTTCTTGAAGATGTAATCTCTTATCTCACTTCACTTACTCCGTATAACATTCAAGTTGCTCATCGTGTTCTCATATTAAAGGTTCTCCAAGGAAACTTCTCTTTTTTAGCTAAACATTAAACTTCACCACTTAGATTCGACTAAATGCATTCATCTAAGAGTTTGGTTATGAGTCTTAAATATTATTTAATAAATACTATATTTTATAATGTTTAATGATAATAAAAACATAACATCTAGGTGGCATATGAAGTTGAATAGTTTTTTTTCTAATGATACAATTAATTATTAAATATTTTTAGATGGTAATAATTAAATTTTATTTTTTTATACATAATATATATTTTCTGACATTTAATCAATTATTGTGAATCATATTTCCATTTGCCATTATAAAACGAGTTTTTTCTTATGACAATTAATTTCTTGCTGTAAGTTAATTTATCTTTTCTAACATTTAATTTAATTAATTTGTACTATATCCATTCTATGAATCAAATATGAATATATCTAATTAAAAACAGCATTAAATGCGAAATATATCTACAAAACCAACCAAAAAATAAAAATTAATGAAGCTTGTGAATTTTGAAACAAATTTTAACACTTTTTCAACAACTCTTAACAAAGTCATGATATATTAATAAAATTCAGTTGTGATATGTTGACTTTGTTAGAATTTTATTGTTATTTAAGAGTAGTTATTTCTTTATTATTTCCTTGATTGTAGCCATAATTAAATCATGGGCAGTTTTTTAGTTTCTTTGTCTTTATAAATAGCCAAGTTATTTCATTTAATAATATAAAAATAAGCTTTTATAGCTAATTGCATACCTCATTTGTCTAACATTTAACATTGGTACCAGAGCTCAAGGCGTAATACTTAAACACTTAAAAGAGCTAAAACAATATCCAACCATGACATTATATTCCAAATTTAATGAAGATTATGATCATTGGTTTATGCTTATGGAAAATTTGATTAGATTAAAAGAAAACTAGAACGTGGTGAAGCAAGGCTGTGAGGAGATTAAGCCCTCTTGAAATCCCTTATAGACACAAAACAAAGATCGTTGGAGGAGAAAAAATTAAAAGACTTGAGAGTAAAGAATTAAAATTTTCAATCTATTGATAAAAATATTTTGAAAATGATAACCAACAAAGTCATTTCCAAAGCTTTATGCGATTCAATGAAACAAAAATATCAAAGTAACGCTCTAGTTCAAAATGCTCAACTTTATGGGATGAGTGTGTCATGATTACATTTCTAGAGTTATGATAACTACAAATGATATGAGAAGTGCCAGGAAATCATGGAGGACACTACAAAAAATATTAATATTACCGATGGATCAATATCCGTCGATATATCTTAATTTCCGACGGAATTATCGATGGTGCTTTTTATCTTTTTTATCGACGGTCAAAACCCTTCGGTAAGGCCGTCGGTAAGTGACATGCACATTACCGACGGATTTACCGAAAGCTTTTGACCGTCGGTAAATGACATGCACAGTACCGACGGATTTACCGAAGGCTTTTGGCCGTCGGTAAAAAGAGCGGGATTTTTCCCGTCCATTATTTCGCTGGACGACATTACCGACGGATTTACCGAAGGCCTCTGACCGTCGATAAAAAAACGGATTTTTTCGAGACCAGCTTCGCATCAAGTGCCAATATATGTGACAAACACTCATTTCTCCTCTCATTTCTCTCTATCTCAGTCTAATACTTCTTCCTATCGTTGCTCTCCACCGTCACTGTTCTCCACCGCCGTTGCCCTCCACCGTTGCTCTCCTCTACCACCGCTGCCCTCCACCACCGCTGCTCTCCACCACCGCTGCTTTCCACCGCTACTCTCCATCGCCGTTGCTCTCCACCGTCGCTGCCCTCCCGCCGCTGCCCTCCACCGTCGCTGCCCTCTACCACCGCTATCCTCTACCACTGTTCTCTCCACCACCGCTGCCCTCTACCACCATTCTCTCCACCACATTTTTACGATTAGGAACATTTCTCTTACAAATCTGAGAATTGCAGAAAAAATCTCAATGATTCCCTATGATTTTAACTATTGAAAATAAATTGGTTGTTTGATACTTTGGAAATTAGTTTGTTACTCGCGTGATGTCGTTTTGGTGGCGGAGTTCGTGGAAATGAAAAACAAATTGACACAGCGACGAAGGAAGAGGAAGAAGATGAGCCAGGTCGCGACATTTACCGACGGATTTACCGAAGGCCTAGATCCTTCGGTAATTACCAAAGGCTTTATCGACAAAAGATCCGTCGGTAAAGTTTACCGACAATGTTTTTACCGACGGTATGTTGGCCGTCGGTAAGCCGTCGATAAATGCTAATTACCGACGGATTTTATACATTACCGACGACTTATGACCGTCGGTAATCTCAATCATTCTTGTAGTGAGGATGGACAGATTGTGAAGAAAATCCTACGTACCTTGTTTGATAAATACAATTATATTGTAGTTTCATTGAAGAATCAAAAGATATCAACAAGATGATCGTGGATGAGTTACATAGCTCGTTACTGGTGGATGAACACAAAGTGAAACAAAAGGAGGTGACTGAACAAGCCTTGAAGGTTGCTGGAAAAAGCTTCAATCCCTAAGTTGATGATCGTCGTAGTAGTAGAGGGCATGGTGGATATAGGGGTAGAGGTAGACGATGCGGTAGAGGAAGAACATTTGATAAATTCACAATTGAATGCTATCGGTGTCATAAGTTGGGACATTTCCAATATGAATGTCCTAGCTATGCCAATTATGCAGAACACACAAAGTTAGTCGAGGGCTAAGAGATGTTGCTTATGTCATATGTGGAAATGCAGCATTTCAATCAAGATCACGTGTGGTTCTTGGATTCGAGATGTAGCAATCATGTGAGTGGAGATAGAAAATGGTTCAACGAGTTAAATCAATCCTTCAGACACGTGTTAAGCTAGGAAACAACTCCAAATAGGAGGTAATGGGAAAATGATATGTTCAAATGAAAATAAATGGACAAATTGTTGTGATCACTTATGTATTTTATATCCTTGATCTCAAATCCAATATTCTTAGTATTGGTAAACTTCTAGAGAGAAATTTGTCAATATTAATTCAGGATGGTTGTTATAGTATCTATCATGATAACAAAGGCCTAATCATGCAAACTATGATATCTAAGAATCGTATGTTTGTGCTTTTAGTATTAATTTCTCTTGTATCTATTAATACATCATTAGCTCTTAATGTGATATCTAGGTATGGTGTTTGGAGGCTCTTAGAGAGATTAGGCCAACACTAGAGGAAGGCTACTAGAGGGACCTCATTAGATGCTCTAGTATTGTGATCTAAGTTAAGTATTATGGCTCAAAATGGGTAGCATAACATTACTCATAAAACAAAGAGGATTACATGAGAGGATACATCTCTATTTATAGGCTAAGAGTGTCTCCTAAAACCCCTAAAAAATAAAAATTTTGCATGCTTTCTCTTCCAAGGCTCACTATGCCAAGAAAGTGACCCTCTAAAAAGTGGACAAGTGTCCACAAATCCTCTCCACTTAGGGAAGGACATATGGCCACTAACTAAGGAGAATCTTCTTCATTCCTAGAGTGTCATGTGACTACTACTAAAGTCAAATCCTCTCTAATGAAAATATGACACATGACACATACATACCACATGGTTTGGACGACAACGCTAAGGAAAAACCTTACACTACTTAAGCCTTAATACAAGCCTAAAGATACCTACACTACTTGGCCAAAATACATGGCCTAAATTATTCTTCAACCTCCTTGATGGTCCAAGTGAATAAGAGCTTGACTTCACCTTCTAATGGTGGCTCTTCTTGCAAAATCTTGGTCATGCTTATTGTGATAGGACCATTAGCTAGGAGTTTGCCATCAGTAAAGATATATGTTTTGCTTCATGCATGTTAATAAACATCTGGAGTTGTTTAATGCAATTAAGATAGCTTAACATGACACTTGCTTTTACTTTTCCAAAACATTGATGTGGGGCTCAATGTTTCTGTTTCAAGACTGGTGTTCCAATAGTCATTTGAAATTTTTCTATTTTAGGGTTGTTCATAACCTAACAATGATTTAAAGTTGTGAACTCTTTTTTTTGGATAAATAACCTAACTTTTGGGATCAAGTGACATTAATATTTAATAGGAGATTTTAACAATCATGTCACTAGTGCATAAAAACTTTTTTTATATCTATTAAAAAGGGTTTTTTATACTGATTTTGGAACCGATATACAAGTAGGGGATATAGAAAATATTGAATTTTTATACCAGTTCTAGAATCAGTATAGAAAGTCTCTTTTATACTAGTTAAAGGTACGAGTGACATAGAAAAATTCGTCCATAGTTCTTTTTCCTCTCTCACCAGCCAAAATCAAAGCAACCACATTTAAACCACCATTAGCCATCGTAATCCACCATGCTAGTGACCTTGTGCCTTGCCTCAACGCAACCACTACGACGCAAATTGTCGAACCTCCTTGTTGCCTCGTTAGAGAAGAAAATTTAAAGAGTTGCCACCAAAAAACAACATCACTGAACCTGCATCGTGAGCCAACAAACACGAGCATCCCCTCTATAGATTGCACAAACCATGGCGACCCCAAATAGCATCTCCATCACAACGCATATAAGATTTCCAAGATGCAAAACATCATGTAGGTGTAAATTGTGTCTCTCTCCATTGCATATATGAAACTACAATCAACCATGAACACTATCGCATACGTCACCTGAAAAAGCAAAACCACACTAGAAAAGATTCATATTCAAATAGTTTTGGCGACGACAAGTGCGAAAGATGGTCAGGCGTGGCAGAAGAAAGGAGAGAAACAATCATCAATAGTGATGTCGCCAACGTGTTGGAGTTTTGAATGAAGAGTGCTGTCAATACCAAATTTCGTCCGGATTGATTTTTTTGGCTTTTACTGTAGTCTATTTTCCTATTTTTATTTTTATTTTTATTTTTACTGTTTTATTTTATTTTTGCTTTTTATCCTTTTATTTTTATTTTATTTTTGTTGATTTATTTATTTTATGACTTTTTTTTAGTATTTATTTATTATGCTTTATTTTATTCTTATATTATTTTTTTCTTTATTTTTATTTTTACTTCTCACTTTACTTATTCTTTTTCTTTTCTTCTCTTTTTTATTTTTATTATTATTTTTATTTTTATTTTATTTTTGTTTTTTTTCTAGTTTTATCCCTTTATATTTTATTTTGTTCTAATATTATATATATAAAAAAAGGCATTTTTGTCTTTTAGTAAAAAATGATGAAAAAGGGAAAAGAAGGAGGTTTCTGTTGGGGGGACAAGGTCGTGGTGTTGGAATGAAGGGGACCAGAAACCATTTTGCAGAGTACGCGGATGATGGCAGAGACGTTTTGGACGTACGGGATCGGTACAAGGGGATTTTGATACGGGGCACAGAGATTTTAACAGAAGAACACACAGAAAAGCAGAGGGCAAAATATACACACAGCGGGGGAGTTGTTTGCTTTTTGGGATCCATCATCTTCGATCATTGGTGAGGGCTTCTGGAGGGCATTCACCACTTTTGGCACCTGCAAAGAGACGCGAAAGCCAGCTTGGAAGAAGAGGAGGAGTCACCGGATTCACATAGCTAACAACGGCCAGTGAAGCTCCAAGAGGTAAGCACGCCTTATTCCCTCGTTCACTTGCGTAGTCATACTGCATTATACTGTGATGTTGCTCTGTTTAAGTGTGTTTGGATGTATGAATATTCCCGTCCGTCGCCATCCTTCCATGTACAATCACCCTCCCATATTCACCATGTGACTTCCCATGTACGACTTTGCCACTAATATCATCAGTTTCATCCTCCTGATTACCTTGTTCCTGATCCACCTTGTATTAAAAAAAAAAGCAAACAAAAGAGACCAAATCAATATCCAGCCAAACCCCTCGACCTTCCCCAGTGATTTCAACACCATCCCCAATTTCTTTCACCTGCAAAACGCTAATCCACCACTGAACCTTTGCATTGTCATCCCCTTTCATATCCTCTCAAGCATTTTAACCAAACCACAGCCAAAAGCAATTACCAGCAAAGCTGCTCATTTCCAAATCACCAGCAAAGCAAAGGATTTGAATAGCCATATACAGAAAAAAAAAAAAAAACCAAAAGCATAAACACATTACAATATCAGATTAAAATCTCAAACCTCCAAGCATGGTCTCGGTAAGCTTCCATGGTTGTCTTCACTGATAACTCATCTTCATCTCCAAACACCCGCATAAAGTCGAGCCTTTAACCGTTTTCTTCTCACCATCTCCACGCCTTCATCTTCTTCCTCACCAAACAGCACACACGCACATAGCCCGTTATACAAATTAAAGAGATAATGACTGAAAACGAGAGAGGAAGAGTTGGAGCGGCGACTGGCGAGGGTCTCGGCGGTGAGCAGAGGCACTTGCGACGCCTTGGGCAGCTACTCGCGGTGGTCGGTTTTTGCTGGAGGTGAGGCGTGGTGGCTGCTTTGGCCGAGACGGACGGCGGGAGAAGCGGGGAACCTTGGGTCTCTGGAGAGTGTGTGAGCTGAGGGAGTGAGCTTACGGGAGAGTGTGGGATTTGAGTGGGTGAGGAATGGAAGGGGAATGCTGAACCCCTAGGGGATTCTTGGTCAGAAAAGCCACCCCGGGCCAGTGCTAGACCAAGCCCAGAGTTGAACACTCGTTATTCGCCTTTTTCGAACGCTCGTTATTCAGCCTTTTTCAGCCTTTATCGAACGCTCGTTATTCATCCTTTTTCGAACACTCGTTATTCAGCCTCCTTTCGCAATGTCCGTTCGGCCACTTCTTGGACGAACCGTTGGTGACCGTCTCCCCAACGAACGCTCGTCATTCAGCCTCCTTTCCCAACTTCCGTTCGTCATCTCCCCAACGAGCGCCCGTCATTCAGCCTCATTTCCCAACGTCCGTTCGTCATCTCCCCAACGAGCGCTCGTCATTCAGCCTCCTTTCCCAACGTTCGTTCGTCCACTTCTTGGACGGACCGTTTGGTGACCATCTCCCCAACGTCCGTTCGTCATCTCCCCAACGAGCACTCGTCATTCAGCCTCCTTTCCCAACGTCCGTTCGTCATCTCCCCAACGAGCGCTCGTCATTCACCCTCCTTTCCCAACGTCCGTTCGTCCATTTCTTGGACGGACCGTTTGGTGACCATCTCCCCAACGAACGCTCGTTATTCAGCCTTTTTCGAACGCTCGTCATTCAGCCTCCTTTCACAACGTCCGCTCGTCATTCAGCCTCCTTTCCCAACGTTCGTTCGTCCACTTCTTGGACGGACCGTTTGGTTACCATCTCCCCAACGAACGCTCGTTATTCTGAATCCTTTCCCAACGTCCGTTCGGACACTTCTTGGACGGATCATTTGGTTACCATCTCCCCAACGAACGCTCGTTATTCTGAATCCTTTCCCAACGTCCGTTCCGCCACTTCCATGGACTGCACGGTAGCCTGCGACGGACCGTTCGACACTCCCTTTCTCATTTGGGCCCATTATTTGCTTTATTTTTATTTACTTATTTGTTTTTATTTATTTCATTCATTTTGTTTATCTTATTTCACTTGTTTTTATTTATTTATTTTATTTTATTATTTTATTATTTTATTTTATTTTATTTTATTTTATTTTATTTTTTTATTGTCTTATTTTATTTTATTTTAGTTTATCTATTTATTCTAGATATCTACTTATCCTAAAATATATATTTAATAATACAACATTTATAGCTTAAATAAAAGAATTTATAAAAATACGTTTTAAAGGTTAAGCACACGTGAGACCGCTCGCGTCGTCCTTGTGCTAAAAACCTTTTTCTTCCTTTTTTAAAATAAAATTGGGTTAAATATGTTTTTAGTCCCTAAACTATTGGCCGTTTCTGGTTTTCGTCCCTCTTCCAAAGTAAGGTACAATTTGGTCCTCATTCTTTAGAAAAACGTTCGTTTTAGTCCTCAAAATTTTGTTTTTAGTCCTCGTTTTAGTCCTCAAAACGTTCGTTTTTTCGACTAAAACGAACGTTTTTTAAAGATTGAGGACTAAATTGTACCTTACTTTGGAAGAGGGACGAAAACCAGAAACGGTCAATAGTTTAGGGACTAAAAACATATTTAACCCAATAAAATTTACAAAAAATACATTTTAAAGGTTAAGCACACGTGAGACCGCTCGCGTCGTCCTTGTGCTAGAAACCTTCCCTTCTTCCTTATATAAAATTTACAAAAAATACGTTTTAAAGGTTAAGCACACGTGAGACCGCTCGCGTCGTCCTTGTGATAGAAACCTTCCCTTCTTCCTTATAGAAAATTTACAAAAAATACATTTTAAAGGTTAAGCACACGTGAGACCGCTCGCGTCGTCCTTGTGCTAGAAACCTTCCCTTCTTCCTTATATAAAATTTACAAACAAAATACGTTTTAAAGGTTAAGCACACGTGTGACCGCTCGCGTCGTCCTTGTGCTAAAAACCTTTTTCTTCCTTTTTTAAAATAAAATTACAAAAATACGTTTTGAGGGTTAAGCACACGTGTGACCACTCGCGTCGTCCTTGTGCTAAAAACCTTTTCTTCTTTCTTAAATAAATTTACAAAAATATGTTTTAAAGGTCAAACACTCGTGAGATCATCCGCATTGTCCTAGTGTTCGATACCTTTCTCTCCTATTTACATAAATTTAAATAATGGTATGAGTGCTCGTGTGACCGTCCGCGTCGGCCTAGTGCTCTTTACCTTCTTTTCTCGAAAATATATAAAAAAAAGCATAAAATCTTCAAAAAACTAAAAACATCCACATCTTCAAACAATAATCAACCTTTCAGCCAGAACTACGTGATCCTTGATTTTCCATCAAAAGTGGAGATACGTAGGAGCAAGGCTAGTCCTTGTCAGGTTCACTTCCCCAAAAATCCAAATTATTCATAATCATTTCCAAACAAATTTTCCCAAACAATTTCCTCAAGTAATTCTCCAAACAAATATTCTCAAACAGATTTTCAAAAAGAACTACATAACCCTGATTTCTCATTTTGAATGAGAATACGTAGGAGCAAGGTCAATCCTTGTCGGGCCCAAAAAAGCTAAAAAATATATTTTATTTATTTAGAATTTTATTTTAGGGGATAGTGAAACATTTTGAAAATCACATCATATTCGTGCATTTAGTTAAAGGAACTGCCTTAGGGCAGTCGTTGTAGGGTGCTAACACCTTCTCTACGCGTAACCGACTCCCGAACCCAGAATCTGGTTTTCGCGGACCATGTCTTATCATTTTATGGTTTTTCCGTAGTTTTCCAGAATAAACTATGGTGGCGACTCCAAAATCTCTTTTCAAAAACCCATTTTCTTTTTTGGATCGTCGTCCCGTCGCGATTCCGGTTGCGACAGATGACGACTCCATCAATAGTGATGTCGCCAACGTGTTAGAGTTTTGAATGAAGAGTGCATAATTACAATGGTTATCCAGGTCATGGTGGGCAGCGTTGGTGAAAGCGAAGCTAGAGCGGCAACAGGGATGGGATCGTTCTATCTCATGGAAGAAGAAAGTCAAAGAGCAGCAATTGGGATGGGGTTGTTTTGTCTCATGAAAGCTAGAGTGCACTTGATGAGTGCATATTTATGCCTTCCTTTAGCCTTTAATATTGGATTCTTAATTGATTTTTGTACTTTAATAGAATATTTTAATTAGGATTTGTTATAATTGGGTTTATTTAGTATGTGATACAAAAACCATGTTAAAAATAATTTTTTAGTTGCAAAAATGTTCTTTGGATATTTTGATGTGTTAGTGCAGTTGCAACTAAGTTGAGCTCATTGAGGTGTGAAAATAAATTGACTAAAGTTTCATGACACTATAAAGATAAATCCAAGAATGACAAATAATAAAGACCATAAGAAGTCAATCCAAGCATAAAATGAGAAAGTGAAGAAATTTGGCTAAGCCAAGAAAAAGGAACATGCAACAAAAATTGGATCTTGCGGTTTTCTCTATTTTTTCTATTAAAAGGGCTTTGATAATTGATAAATGTTTATGATTAAAGATAATTTTGGAAAAATGTCTTAAGATATTTTATTCGATATTGTTAAATAATTACTTTATTTAACTATATCAATAAATATCAAAAGATAATATTTACCAAATCTTTTCTAATCTAGCATATATCTTCTCAAATATTTTTAGATCTCCACGACAATTAAATATATTTTAAAGATATTAGATTATTTAGAAGATAATGGGAGGAGATTACATTATCATAAAGAAGATTACAACAACAAAAAAGCCTAAAACAAAGCCCAATCCAATTTCTATGTAAAGAGACTTAGGGAAACAAATTAGGGGAGGTAAGGAACCCTTTGGGGGTTGAAATTTCGTCCACCCTCTCTTCTCTCATGTTCTCCACCCTCTCTTCTTCTATTTTCATGTTATTTCAACATTCCATGGAGTGCTAAGTCTCCAGGGTTAACTGTGCTGTAATTTCTTAATTAGATTATGAGGGTGGATGAATAAATTTGTTTGTTCTTTTGGTTCTTGATGTGATTTACTTTTATCTATGTCTTTTGCTTCTTAATCAAGTAAAAATAATCATTTTTACATTATAGCAATTTAGCATGGTGTCAAATCTACCTAACATATCAATCACATAAGTCCAAGGGTTTTTAATTTTAATTAAGAATTTAGTTTGATTAAAGTTAGAAACTTTCATATAATTAAATGTGTGTTTTCCAATAATTGAGGATGTACTTTGATTAATGGTAAAATTTTTAACAAGAATTAATCAAGAATGTACTTTGGTTAATTATCTTTTTACTTGATATAAGAGGTAAAAGAATAGACATGATTAATATTTAATTGAGAATATACTTTGGTTAAATTTACTATGATTAATCTACAAAGTTCTTACTTTTAATGGAGAATGTACTTTGGTTAAGAACGAGAACGCCAACAAATTAATTGAGAATTTACATTGATTAATTTGAAAATCTAAGATAATATTTCATTGAACAATAATCTTTAGATAACCAATGATAAATCCTATTTTGAAAAAGGAGTGAAATCAACTTATTTTCTTTATCATTGTTTTTTTTATCTTTTTAAATCTCTTTATAAATTTCTTTCTTTCTATCTTTTGTTACTTCGTTCTTTAATCTTTTCTTTATCTTTATCTTCTTTATTATTTTACTAACCTTTTTGTATAGTTTTTATAAGAACTAATTTGTTAAGAATCAATTTCATGTTTGTTGGGAGATGACTTATGGTTGAATTTACCCTTTCTATTTTGTTGGCTACTATCTTAGCAATACTGAAATTGCTATAGTTTAGTAGTATTAATTTGATCGCGTTATTAGCACCACTACAAAGGATGAATTAGAAAACACTTTTTATACCATTTATAATTAAAATCGGTATAGAAAGTTTTCTTGTTTATTACAAAGATGTGATCGCGTCAACTTTTTATACAGGTTATAATTAGAATCAATATAGAAAGTTTTCTTATTTATTACAAAAATGCCACCACATCCACTCTCTATATTGGTTATAACTATAGTTGGTATAAAATATTTTCTTCTTATTACGAAAATGTGACTGCATCCACTTTTTATACCTATTATAACTACAAAGAGTATAAAAATGCTATCTTATTGAAAGTTATGTCATCTATACCTGATAGATTATAACAAATATATATTAAAAAACGTGACTTAACGCTCTAAAAAGCACACACGGTCACTACGCACATAATGCAAACTATTTCTCCCTAATAAAAAAAAGGTTTAATAGCCAATTTAGTTCCCACTTTGGTTGAAAAATCTCAATTTAGTCCCTCGTTATAAAAGTGTTTTACATTAGTCCTAACTTTTAAAATAGTGGGTCAGATTAGTCCCTTTCGTTAAATATAAGTTAACGAAATTAATGGATGATGATGTGACACAGCTTAAAGCTGATGTGTTAGATTGGTCCCTCGTTAGCTTTAAGTTGTGTCACATCATCATCCATTAATTTTGTTAACTTATATTTAACAGAAAGGACCAATCTGACCTACTATTTTAAAAGTTAGGACTAATTCAAAACACTTTTATAACGAGGGACTAAATTGAGATTTTTCAACCAAAGTGAGGACTAAATTGGCTATTAAACCTAAAAAAAACTTGATGCACTCACACGCTAAAATATATTTCTCGGATAAACCTACGAAGGTACTTTTCATTAATCCAAGAGTGGCTTTAAATAGCCTTAACTTTAACAGGGGTCGTGGGCCTTTTACAAAGTAATATTAATAACTTTCAGCAAATATAATATCCTATGAATTCTAAATTGCCCAGAGTTTTCCTAATAAAAATAAAAGATAGATTTGACTACTAGAATAATAACCAAAATATTAAATGCACAATATAATTAAAAACTAACAAAATTACATTTATATCCCTAAATTTTTAAAGTTTATCTAACAAAACTCTCCATAAACTTTAAAATCATCCTTTCTTCATCCCGATCAACTTTTTTAATTTCTGAAACGATGTTGGCAACTTTAAATTCTTTATCTTCTGCACCTGTCAACTTTTCCGACAATTGTGGCATACTCATTCCGTTGAATACATTTGTCATCTCTCTCACAAAAAAAACTCAAACACTCACTTTTTACCTCACGGTGTTTGACTCTCATCTCTCTATTTTTTTCTCTCTCGGTACTCAGAGCATAAAGCTCTGATACTAGTTTGTTAAAAAACGAGACTTAACGCTTATTGGGAATGAAGTTGGTTACTGTCACAAAGACAGTAACCCCTTTCTGTTTTCAGTTTGTTAGCAGCTTTAATGTGTTTGTTAGATTTTACTGTTTTCCTATGTTTTTCATAGTTGTTCAGACAAGAGCTCTATAAATAGAGCTCTCTCCATCTTCTACGTTAAGAATAAGAAAAATACATTTGCATTCAATCTGGATCAGAACTATTTTTCCAAGATCTCAGATAATAAGAAAAGGCTAGGTTTTTCTTACCTGTTTTGGCACGCTCTCCATCTTTGCCTTCTTCACCGTCGTCAACCACTGCCTCCGGAGCCACCAACTTGAACGGACAGCACCCGAGGTTGAAGGAGCTTCTAGAACGCTCCGTTCTCTCTCTTCATGTGCGAACATCACGCAACTCTGCTTGCGTGGCTCTTCTTTTCGGTATTAAGTCTTCCCGGGTGCATTTCCAAAATGGGCTGGGCCGCACAACTGATCGCACAGTGCTGGGCCAACCTCAATATGGTATCAGAGCAGGTCTAGTACCTGCTCTGCTGCCTTGCACCTCTGACTCTATTCTTGGTATCTTCTTGGGCTGTTTCTGTTTTTCTTTATGGAAGACCCCACCAACCCATCCAGCCCCTATTATCTGCACCCAGGTGAGAACCCGGGTCTCACCCTCATCACACAGACTTTGAACGAGAGTAATTACTCTTCATGGAGCAGAAGTATGAGGAGAGCCTTGCTCTCCAAGAATAAAACCAAGTTTGTTGATGGGTCCATAAAGAAACCCCAGCAAACTGATGCATTGTTTGATGCATGGGAAAGATGTAATGTGATGATCTTATCCTGGATAACAAAGACTCTCTCCCCACAGATTGCTGAAAGTGTCATATATGTTGAAGAGGCCAAGGAATTATGGGATGAACTGAAAGAAAGATTCTCCAAAGGAGATTATTTCAAGATTTCTGACCTGCTACAGGATATTCACTCTATTAAACAGGGAGAAAGGGGAGTGAGTCAATACTTTACTGATCTGAAAATCCTATGGGAAGAGTTGGAATTCCTAAGACCCATTCCTAGTTGCACATGTAAAGTTCCCTGTAGTTGTGATCTTTCAAGAATCTCCTTAAAATACAGGGAGATGGAGCATGTAATATGTTTCTTGAAGGGGTTAAATGACTCTTACAGTACAGTCAAGACACAAATCCTCTTAATGGATCCTCTACCCAATATCAATCGGGTTTTCTCTCTCATTATGCAGCAGGAGAGACAAGAGAAACACAGCTCTCCCGAAGTCAAAATTCTGGCAAATACAACTGATAAGAACAGCCAATGGAAGGGCCAAGGAAGAGGATCTGGTTCTCGTGGCAGAGGAAGGGGCAGAAATCCCAATTATGGGAAACAATGCTCCTTTTGTAACAAGATGAACCACACTATAGATGAATGCTATTCTAAGCATGGATACCCTCCTTGGTACAAGAAGGGTGACAATAACCAAGACAAGAAGACTGACTGGGGCTCTGCAAATGCATGCCAGACCAGCACTGAACCTGAAGGAGTTCAGAGCACACATCAAACAAACAGTGGTAATATTCTTCCCCCCTTGACTGCTGAACAGGTCCAAAAACTACTCAGGATGATGGACAAAATGGATGAACCTCCTCACAAAGTTAATCAAGTTCAGAGAAGTGACACTCAACATAAACAAGGTACCCTTTCCTGGATTATAGACACTGGTGCCACAGATCATGTGACGCATGATAGAACAAACTTTGTCTCTTTTCATAAAATTAAACCTATTTCAGTCAAACTGCCAAACAATGCTATTTTAACTGCTGAACATGCTGGAACTGTACAATTTTCCAAGGATCTTATTATTTTTAATGTTCTCTATATACCTGAATTTTGCTTCAATTTAATCTCTGTTCAAAGTCTCATTAGAGACTTAGATTGCAGTCTGACTTTTTACTCTAAGACCTGCCAGATAAAGGAGAATCATACATTGAAGATGATTGGATGTGCTAACTCTTGGAAGGGCCTCTATTATCTACAAGCTTTCCCTAAATCTGATCAAAGATATACTGTTAAGACTGCTTTCTCGTTTAAGAACCTTGATGTAAACTTGTGGCACTATAGATTAGGCCACCCTGGAAACAGGGTTATGAAATTCATATGTGAAACTTTTCCCTATGTTAAGGTTGACACTAATACAGTTTGTGACACTTGCCACTATGCTAAACAACGAAGGTTATCTTTTCCTAAAAGTGATTCTGTCACCACTGATATTTTTGAAATTGTTCACTGTGATATTTGGGGTCCTCTTAATATTGTTTCTGTACATGGCCATAAATATTTTCTCACTATTGTGGATGATTACAGTAGGCACACATGGATTTTTCTAATGAGCAATAAAGGTCAAACTAGGGAGTTACTGCAAAATTTTGTAATCAAAGTTAAAAATCAGTTTGACAAATTAATCAAAACCATAAGGTCTGATAACGGACCTGAATTCAATTGTGAGGATTTTTATAATAAACATGGGATCAATCACCAAAAGAGTTGTGTTGAGACCCCAGAACAAAACTCTGTTGTTGAGAGAAAACATCAACATATTTTAAATGTTGCCCGTGACCTTCTTTTTCAATCCAATCTACCTAATGCCTACTGGTCTTATGCTGTTGGCCATGCTGTCTATCTTATAAATAGACTACCTACCATGATTCTTAACCATAAAACGCCTCATGAACTCCTCTACAAAATACCTCCCACTTATTTAGATCTCAAGACTTTTGGCAGCTTGTGTTTTGCCTCAACCCTTGAAACTAATAGAAGCAAACTCGACCCTAGAGCTAGAAAGGGAGTCTTTTTAGGATACAAATATGGTGTGAAAGGCTACATTGTGCTGGACATAAATACCAAGGAGCTTTTTATAAGTAGAAATGTCATTTTTCATGAAAATGTTTTTCCCTACAAAGAGGTGCATGACAGCAGAGCAGAATGCAATGGTGCAAGGGACAAAGCTGAGACTATAAATGACCTTCTAAAGGACCAGTATCCCACTGGTGATGAAAGGCAGGATGAGTTAGATACTGCAGATTCTCCTGTGGAGGCACAGCCAGGAGAACAGTTCTCAGAAATTGAAGATGACAGTAATGACAGTGATGAAGCAGGAGACAGCCATGAAAGTCAAGAGAACAGAAGGTCTAACAGACCCAGAAGAACTCCTACATACCTAAAAGATTATGTTCATCAGGTGAATCAATCCTCATCTGTTAAAAACTGTTTTAAGACCCCCTACCCTATATCTGATTTGCTGTGCTGTGATAACCTTTCAGATAAACATTTAAAATACAGTATGACTGTTATTGGAACCAAGGAACCAAAATCTTACAGTGAAGCCAAAGGGATGACTGAATGGGTGGAGGCTATGCAGAGAGAAATTAAGGCTCTGCAGGACAATGATACATGGGTTATAACCCAGCTGCCTCCAGGGAAAGCGACAATAGGGTGCAAATGGGTGTATAAAACGAAGTTCAAGGCTGATGGCAGCATTGAAAGATACAAAGCTCGCCTGGTGGCTAAAGGTTATACCCAGCAGGAGGGCATTGACTACCTTGACACCTTTTCCCCTGTTGCCAAGCTCACCACAGTCAGATTGCTAATTGCCCTTGCAGCTTCCAACAACTGGTTTCTACATCAACTGGATGTTGATAATGCATTTCTGCATGGAGACCTTAATGAAGAGGTCTACATGGATCCACCCCCAGGTTTAACAGTACACAATAAAGGACAGGTTTGCAAATTAACCAAATCTTTGTATGGCTTGAAGCAAGCAAGCAGACAATGGTTTGAAAAGCTTTCTTCCTTCCTATTAACTGCAAATTTTGTTCAATCTAAATCTGATCATTCTTTATTTACTAGAAAAACATCTACAAGCTTTACTGCTCTCCTTGTATATGTGGATGATATTGTTTTTGTTAGCAAAATGATGAAGATGAAGTTTTGATGATGTCCAAATCAAGTCAAGAGAAATCAAGATTCAAGATGTTATGAAGACTTGTATTGCTATGGAAAGCTTTTGTAATAATTGTAGTTTAGTGTCTAGGACTTAGATTTTTAGTGGTTTTGATTCCATGTAATTTTATATTATATAATTAATGTCCAGAGTCAAAATCGCACTGTTTTAATCGATTAAAACAAGTATTAATCGATTAAAACAAGTAAAAGCTGAAAACTCAACCTTTTCTGTTTTAATAGATTAAAACTGATTTTAATCTATTAGCTAATCGATTAAAATACATTTTAATCGATTAAAGCTGACCGTTGGGGATTTCAGATTTGAAAAACTAGCCGTTGTACTCATTTTAATCGATTAATACTTGTTTTAATCGATTAAATGCGTTAAATGGCCCGTTTTCGAAGAATGGAAGAGTATTTGGCTGAGCCTATAAGATGGCTCTCTGTTGATCTCAAAAATAACTCTTCCCTTGTGCTCTAGTACTCAGAAATCATTGAGACTTGTATGTTCTTGTTCGGCTTGTGAAACTCGTGTCTGTGGAGCTGGTGAAGTGCTGCTACGGTGACAGAGGAAATAGCCGGTTCATCCTTGGTGTGTCTAAGGAGGTGTTCGGAAGAGAATCATCCTTCGTGAAGTATTCGGAGGAGGTGTTCATCCTTTGTGAAGACTCAAAGGAGGTGTAGGTTCATCTCTTGTGGTATCAAGAGAGGTGGTTTCTAAACTTTTACAAATTGTGTTTCTTTGTGATTCTAATTTGTAATTGTTTTGTGTTAGTGAAAAAGGTTTATCTTGTTTGAGATAAGCGACTGGACGTAGGATTGGTAAGATCCGAACCAGGATAAAATCACCTGTGTAATTTTTCTCTTTCCCTTACTCTGTCATTTATATTTAATCATTCGCCCAGTAAGAAAAATTAAGAGAAAAATAATAAAAGGCACAATAAAAGTATATAACCAATTCACCCCCCCTCTTGGTTTGTTATTCCACGCTAATAATTCCGTTGCAGCGATTCTAACAATTGGCATCAGAGCTCGCTTTGATAGTCATTCAAATGGCAGGATCACATCAAACCTTTGCAGAGGGTGCTTCAATCAATAGACCCCCACTATTCACAGGTGAGAACTATGCATTCTGGAAGGTAAGGATGCAAATATTTATTGAATCTATTGATTGTGAAATTTGGGATGTTATTGCGTCTGGTTCTTCTGTTCCTACTAACAATATACAGGAACCAAAGCCCCGTGGTCAATGGACCATTGAAGAAAAGAAAAGATTTCAGAATGACGTGAAAGCTAGGAATATTATTGCATCAGCATTGACTGTTGATGAGTTCTACAGGGTTTCTGTCTGCAAAACTGCTCAAGAAATGTGGGACGTGCTCAGAGTGACACATGAAGGAACAGATGACGTAAAGAGGGCAAGGAAGAACTCCCTAATTCAAGAGTATGAAATGTTCCGAATGAAGCAAGGAGAAACAATTTCAGACGTTCAAAAACGCTTCACCAACATTGTCAATCATCTCATTGGACTAGGTAAGTCATTTGATACCGATGAACTTAACATTAAAATCTTGAAGTCGTTAGACAGGTCGTGGCAACCAAAGGTGACTGCAATCTCGGAGTCACAAAACCTCAACACCATGACTATGGCGGCACTCTTTGGAAAATTGAGGGAACATGAACTAGATCTTGGAAGACTTGATGAAGAAGAAGCAAAAGCCAAAAACAACAAGAAGAGTTTGGCATTAAAGTCAGAGGTTGAAAGAAGCAAAGGTAAATCGAAAGATGAAGACTCAGACGAAGAGGAAAATTTAAGACTCATGATAAAAAGGCTCAACAGGTTCATGAAATCAAAAGACAAAGGAAGATTAAAATTCGAAAAGAAAGAAAATCAAGGATCTTCCTTACACTATAAATGTTATGGTTGCGGAGAAAGGGGGCACTTAAAAGCGGACTGCCCAAATCATAAAAAAAGTGAAGAATTAAAGGAAAAGAAAAACTTCAAGAAAAAGAAAGCCTACATCGCATGGGACGATGACAACGAAACAATTTCCGATTTGAGCGAATCTGATGAAGAAGCAAACATCTGTTTAGTGGTGAACGACGACGCTGGAAGCCAAGTAAGTACATCTAGCGATTCTGATAATTATAGTCAAATTAGTGAAGATGAATTGCATGAAACTTATGCTGCTTTAATAGTAGAATCTGAAAAATTAGATAAAGCTCATAAGAAATTGAAAAAGGATTTCAAAATTTTAAAATTAGATTTTGAAAATATTTCTGAAGAAAATAAAAATTTAAAATTAAATTTTGAAAATATTTTTGAAGAAAATAAATATTTGAAAAATAAAGTTTTATTTTTTGAAAAGGGTAAATTTACTAGTAGTGATGAATGTGCTTCTTGTGAAAATTTTAAGAAACTACTAGAACACACAACCTTAGGAGAATGTAGTAAAAATAATGAAAATAAGGTTGTTAAAAATAAGTATGTTCCTAAAATTAAAAATAAACGTAATAATAGAACCCGTAGAACATGGGTAGAAAAAGGAACAACTTATAGGAACACAAACTTTGTATCATGCTTTTATTGTATGAAAAAGGGTCATACTTCAAATAAATGTAAAATTAAGCATTATGGTGTTCCAAGTGGTAGATATGTTTGGGTTGTAAAATGATTTTTTCTAACCCAAAGGACCCATACAAGTAGTTGAGTACCTATTGTTTAATATTTAAAATTTCTTTAAAACAAAATTCAAGAAAATTTTATTCCAAGGCCGATGAAACTATTTTTTTTATACCTTCTAATATACAAAGCATATATAGTTTTTAATCGGAAAAATTTTTATGTGTGCATGTTGTCTTTGATGAAATTGTAGACCTTGAGGCAAAACCTCTTGAGTCAGTTGAATTACATGCAGGCAATGATGAAGATTTGTAGAAGACAACAAATGAAGCGAAGAATGATGACAATCCTCAAGATGAAGATCTAAACAAAATGTGGAAACAACCTAGAGGATTATCATTACGAAGTTGGAGGCATATCTAAAGGGGTAAACATTAGAAGAGATCTAGGAATTTTTTAGAAATATCTTAGGATTGCATTTTTTTAAAAAAAATTCCTATCTTATATAGTTCAATATATGATTAAACAATGTTTTATAAGTTCTTTATCCTAAAAATATTTGTTTGTGCATGTTTGAATGAATCTTTAAATTTAAAATATTTTTAGCTCATATGCATACTTGCTTTTATTAAGGGGGAGTGTTATCTTAGGAGGAGAACATCAAACACAACTTTTTAATTATGATCAAAAAGGGGGAGAAAATGTTTAAAGCTTATTTGTCTATTTGTGCTATTTGTGCTTATTCACTAATGCACTTTTTCTTCCATAAGTTGTGTTTTATCCAGATTATTACTAAAAGCTTTAAATCAGAGGAGTTTTTGATCATCATCAAAAAGGGGGAGAATGTTAGCAAAATGATGAAGATGAAGTTTTGATGATGTCCAAATCAAGTCAAGAGAAATCAAGATTCAAGATGTTATGAAGACTTGTATTGCTATGGAAAGCTTTTGTAATAATTGTAGTTTAGTGTCTAGGACTTAGATTTTTAGTGGTTTTGATTCCATGTAATTTTATATTATATAATTAATGTCCAGAGTCAAAATCGCACTGTTTTAATCGATTAAAACAAGTATTAATCGATTAAAACAAGTAAAAGCTGAAAACTCAACCTTTTCTGTTTTAATAGATTAAAACTGATTTTAATCTATTAGCTAATCGATTAAAATACATTTTAATCGATTAAAGCTGACCGTTGGCGATTTCAGATTTGAAAAACTAGCCGTTGTACTCATTTTAATCGATTAATACTTGTTTTAATCGATTAAATGCGTTAAATGGCCCGTTTTCGAAGAATGGAAGAGTATTTGGCTGAGCCTATAAGATGGCTCTCTGTTGATCTCAAAAATAACTCTTCCCTTGTGCTCTAGTACTCAGAAATCATTGAGACTTGTATGTTCTTGTTCGGCTTGTGAAACTCGTGTCTGTGGAGCTGGTGAAGTGCTGCTACGGTGACAGAGGAAATAGCCGGTTCATCCTTGGTGTGTCTAAGGAGGTGTTCGGAAGAGAATCATCCTTCGTGAAGTATTCGGAGGAGGTGTTCATCCTTTGTGAAGACTCAAAGGAGGTGTAGGTTCATCTCTTGTGGTATCAAGAGAGGTGGTTTCTAAACTTTTACAAATTGTGTTTCTTTGTGATTCTAATTTGTAATTGTTTTGTGTTAGTGAAAAAGGTTTATCTTGTTTGAGATAAGCGACTGGACGTAGGATTGGTAAGATCCGAACCAGGATAAAATCACCTGTGTAATTTTTCTCTTTCCCTTACTCTGTCATTTATATTTAATCATTCGCCCAGTAAGAAAAATTAAGAGAAAAATAATAAAAGGCACAATAAAAGTATATAACCAATTCACCCCCCCTCTTGGTTTGTTATTCCACGCTAATAATTCCGTTGCAGCGATTCTAACAGTTTTAACAGGGAATTCTATGATGGAAATTAACTCCATAAAAGAGCTTCTCCACAACAGGTTTCGAATAAAGAACCTAGGAGAACTGAAATATTTCTTGGGACTGGAAGTAGCCAGATCTAAAAAGGGCATTCATCTATGTCAAAGGAAATATGCCTTAGATATATTGGAGGAAACGGGAATGTTGGGCTGTAAGCCTTCAACTACTCCTTTTCTTAGTGATACGAGCTCCTTATATAAATTGGACAGCTACATGAATGATCCAGGTCCTTACAGAAGGCTAATAGGGAAGTTGCTATATCTTACAAATACCAGACCCGACCTATGCTTTTCTATTAATTTGCTTAGTCAATTTGTTCAGTCACCTACTAACTATCATTATCGGGCCATCCAACATATTCTCAGGTACATTAAATCTAAACCCTCTGAAGGGTTATTTTTCCCAGCTGATTCTCCTATGCAGCTAAAGGCATTCAGTGACTCTGATTGGGCAACATGCCCTAACACCAGAAGATCCACAACAGGGTTTTGTGTCTTCCTTGGATCCTCTCTTATTTCCTGGAAATCTAAGAAGCAGAGAACTGTCTCCAGATCCTCTACTGAAGCTGAGTATAGAGCCCTCGCAGCCACTGTATGTGAGATACAGTGGCTCAGTTATCTCCTACAAGATCTTCAAATTGAAGAATCTGGAACTCCTGCCCTGTATTGTGACAATAAGTCAGCAAGGCACATAGCTCACAACCAGAGCTTTCATGAAAGGACTAAACATATTGAGCTAGACTGCCATGTTGTCCGTGAAAAGATTCAGGAATGCCTTCTCAACCTCCTTCCCGTACGCTCCGACGAACAGCTGGCTGACATCTTCACGAAGTTTCCCCATCGCGTCAGATTTAGATCCATTGTTCCCAAGCTTGGACTGATGACTATCCACCGTCCAGCTTGAGGGGAGACTATTGGGAATGAAGTTGGTTACTGTCATAAAGACAGTAACCCCTTTCTGTTTTCAGTTTGTTAGCAGCTTTAATGTGTTTGTTAGGTTTTACTGTTTTCCTATGTTTTTCATAGTTGTTCAGACAAGAGCTCTATAAATAGAGCTCTCTCCATCTTCTACGTTAAGAATAAGAAAAATACATTTGCATTCAATCTGGATCAGAACTATTTTTCCAGATCTCAGATAATAAGAAAAGGCTAGGTTTTTCTTACCTGTTTTGGCACGCTCTTCATCTTTGCCTTCTTCACCGTCGTCAACCGCTGCCTCTGGAGCCACCAACTTGAACGGACAGCACCCGAGGTTGAAGGAGCTTCCAGAACGCTCCGTTCTCTCTCTTCATGTGCGAACATCACGCAACTCTGCTTGCGTGGCTCTTCTTTTCGGTATTAAGTCTTCCCGGGTGCATTTCCAAAATGGGCTGGGCCGCACAACTGATCGCACAGTGCTGGGCCAACCTCAATAACGCTCTCAAAAAGTTGGTACTGCACACACGACCACTACACACATAGTGCAAAATATTTCTCTCTAATAAAAAAAAAAACCTGATGCACTGACACGCTAAAATATATTTCTCGGATAAACCTACGGTGATACTTTTCATTAATCCAAGAGTGACTTTAAATAGCCTTAACTCTAAGGCTTTGTTCACTTGGAGGAGATGATTTGGGGGGAGTGAGTGGATGGATTTGAGGATATTTGAGGGCAAATTTTTTGTTGTTTATTTGAATGGATTTGGAGATAAGTAAGAGTGAATTTAGAAGTAAAGTTTGTGAGAATTAGTGTAGGATTTGATTGATGTGACAGATAAAAAAATATTTAATTGATAGAAATTAAAGATTACAAAAATGTCCCTAGTTATAAAAGTAATATAAAATTATAATTATTAATGTTATATATAATTATAAAAATATTTAAAAAGAAAGAAAATAAAAAATAATTTTAAAATGTAAAAAATGAGTATTTTATAAATTGAAATAATTATTTTTAAAATATAATATTTTTTAATATAATTTACCACCTCAAAAGAAAATATAGGTTAAAAATGTAGGAGGCAAAGAAAAGATGTATAGAATCATTGATTCTATATGTAGTTTTTCCCTGTTAATGGAGAAGAATGGTTCCTCGAGAGTGATCGAGAGGGACCTTGAACTGGTGATCACGCAATTGGAGTTCCAGCATGGAGTACCAGTCGCCGGTAAAGTGCTTCGGTGAGAATCCCACGCTCTCTCAAACCTAGAAAGGCCCGTACAAAATTATTCAAAAAAATTGAATTGAAGATAGTTTTAAAACACAAGGTAATAATGCTTACAAATAGTGCAACTGAAACTGCATCCTCTAGCTTCATCACATATGATGGCGCCTCCACCAACAAGTTTGCAACACAAATGTGCTCTAAGAAAATCGAAAACATACCACTCTAGGACGAAATATAGCGTGTAACATGAAGCCAAACTGTAAGGGAATCAAATACACAAAAAATAGAACCGAATACATAATGTTTTTACTCTAGGGAACCGAATACAAACACAGGGAACCGAATACAAATCCCTTTGTATTTGTTTGTACCGTAGGAACTGAATATAGATGTTGTGTAATCGGATACGCCTCTGTTCTTCTTCATCTTCAACCACTCCTCTTCATCTTCTGTTCAAGCACTTTGGAATTAGTTATTTTTACATTAGAATTGAATATGTTATTTGCACATTATATTTGTACGTGGTATTATAAGATAAGTCAAGGACAAATGTGACTTTTTAAACACAATCCCTCTAAATCTCAGCACATTAGCGAGTGATGAAAAAGTTATTCATCCTGCAAATCAATTCAAATCAGTCTGCACATATCTTTTAAAACGAACACGCAAATTAGTTTAAATCTTCACTCGTAAAACTGATTGAACAGTTAAATCTCTTCATGTGAACACAATCAACAAGACCGTAGGCCTTTTATAAAGTAATATTAACAACTTTTAGGAAATATAATATCCAATGAATTCTAAACTGCATACAACTTTTCTAATAAAAACTAAAGATAGATTTGAATACTACAATAATAAGGTTTAATGTTTCGGTAGGTTCCTATTTTTGTCCAAAATCTCAAATAGATCCATTCTTATTTGGTGTCTCAATTGGGTCCTTATTTTTGTAAAATTGAAACAATTAGAGGCTTGCCGCCAAATTGGAGAAATGATCGTTTAAGATTGGGTTACGTGGCATGGTCAGTGTATTGTTTAATCAGACGTGGCATTTGTTTAATCAGATGTGGCATTAAAAAGAAGTTTGAATTATATTTTGTATTAAAAAATGGATTGCAAAGAGGGAAAATCAGATTTACATAAGGGCAAACTGGGCAAACCCCTTTTCTTCTTCGATTGGAAGTGCAATTTCTTCAACACCATCAACCTGGGCAACAACAAAATTTGCAGTCTCTGGTATGGCTAGAGCCGCATGACTTTGGAAGCAAGGTTCAGTTTTCTTCTAAATACCCCAATGAGTGGCATAAATCCTATCCAACATACATAATCCATGAAATTCGTCCTCAATTGCTTTCAATACCAACACTGAACTGAATTCAATCTTCCATGGTTCCATATCTTCCACCAAGCGAGGTACCAACTCACCCTCTTCATCACTCTCAAGCTCATTTTTCACCTGCATCAAAAACCCCGAAGCTACCATTGTTATCTCATGCAGACACCATCGAATTGAAGCTGGTTGTTCACGACAACCCTCATAAAGAAAAGGCTATCTCCAGTAGTAGGAAGAGGAGGTGCGACAGATTGAGGCGGAGAATTGTGGTGGGAGGTGGTGGCGTGGTGTGTAGAACATCCTGAGTGAAGAGAGCGGTTTGACGATGACTAACGGTGGGAGAGGAGACCAGTCCTCACGACTCCGACCGGTTATTGAGGATGGCGTCGGCAGTGTCGATCCTAGTTCGTGCCGGCAACGTCGCAAGGAAAGACGAGATTTCTCTCTCGCGCGCGAAAAGGAGGACGAAGTTTGGGCTGCTCCGTTCGGCGTGGGTAGCATCGTCGGTGACGCTCTTGGTCAGTAAAAGGAAGGCGCGACGGAGGGTAGGGGTTGTCGCGTTGGAGGTTGAAGGAAGATGCGTTCCTTTCTTTCCCTTTTCGTGCATATCCCTTAGGATTTTAGGATTTTGAAGAAGAAAAGGGGTTTCCCCCTCCTCGCGCTTCCAATCGAAGAAGAAAAGGGGTTTTCCCTTAAGAAAATCTGATTTCCCCTCTTTGCAATCCATTTTTTAATACAAAATACAATTCAAACTTCTTTTTAATGTCACGTCTGATTAAATAATACACTCACCATGTCATGTAACCCAATCTTAAACGACCGTTTTTTCAATTTAACGGCAAACCTCTAATTGTTTAAATTTTACAAAAATAAAGACCTAATTGATACACCGAACAAGAAATGACCTATTTGAGATTCTTCACAAAAATAGGACCTACCGAAACATTAAACATAATAATAACCAAAACATTGGACGCACAGTATAACTAAAAACTAACAAAATTACAATTATATCCCTAAATTTTTAAAGTTTATCTAACAATATAAATATAAACAGTTCTTAAATGTTTTCTAAATTTAAATAACAATTTGTTTCTGTTCTTGGCTTACCATACAACACCAGATTTGGTATTGTTCATGCATTTTGCTTATGGCTGAGGTTCCCGTTCTCGTGGATTGTGGTATGATTAATCACATGTCTTACTGAAACTGTAAAAATATAACTCAGGTTTATGGAAGATCGTGACAGAAAGTTGTACCAATTACAATCTTTATTTTCTAAATGATTTTGAATCTTTGATGTTTTTAAATTTATTTATGGTCTATTAAACTTTAGATTTAATATTCATCTAAATTTATTCTTTTCATTTGTAATTTCAATACATGGTCCTGTACTCAGGTTAAATATGGAAGCTTTATTTTAGGACCAATTTTTTCACAAGTGCTTCATCAGTTACCCAAAGGGGGTTCATTTTATTATATGATACTCTTTTGTTATTTTTATTGTTATACATGTTTTCTGTTGTTCCTAATTTTTGTGTCTTGTTCTCTTATTATCATTGACAGGAATATGATTTCTGAGAAGGCAAAACTATTCTTTTTGTGTGTTTAGTTGATTGATGAAGGGTAAAAAGTTTGTGTGATAAACAGAGCAATGTAATTAGAACATGAAACTATACAAAATTGTTTACTGTAATAGTTGATGTAATAAGATAATATTGTGGTTAGGAAAAGCAATGTAATTAGAACATGAAGATTAGATTTTGTCATAAGGGTGTAATTCTAAATTACCGAACTGAACATTTTGTGTGGGTGTTTTTATTACTATTTTATACCGTAGGTATATTTTTTTATCATTTGTATTTTATTTTATCTATTATTATTAATCCCAATATTAAAAATACAATTAACTATTTTTATTACACTTTTATATACAAGATATATTTTAATTTCAATAAATATTATAGTTTTGTTTAATTTCAATATTTTTATTACGGTTCTATGTAGTAGATATATTTTTAATTTTAATAACTATTAAGTTTTATTTAATTGCAATACCTTTATTATAGATATATTTTTATTGCAGTTTTATATAGTTGTTATATTATTTTATCATTTGAACTTTTATTTTATTTATTACTAATTATTTCAATATTAAAAATATAACTAAATATTTTTATTACAGTTACGTATAAATATATATTTTTAATTTCAGTAATTATTTAATTTTAATATTTTTATTACATATATGTGTTTACTAGAGTTTTATATAGTAGATATATTTTTAATTTCAACAAACTACTACCGTTTTAATTAATTTTAATTATATTTTCTATTATTTGTAATTTTTTATTTTAATATGAAATATACAATTAATTACTTTTATTACAATTTTACATCATAAATATATTTTAAATTTTAATAACTGTTACAATTTTCTTTAAATACAATACTATTTTATTATAAATATATTATTATCAAAACAAATTCAAACTTATTTCTTCAAGTTTAATTATATTATTTTTCTTAAAAAAATGAAAATAAAATTAGGAAAAAGAACACCCTATGTGTATGCATGGGTTAGAAGAGTTTATCGCTAGACAAATTAATTAAAAAACATTATACATCGTTTATACAATATTTAATATAAAAAAATATAAGAAGTCATTCTATCCACTTATTAGATTAATACATTATATATATATATATATATATATATATATATATATATATATATATATATAATAAAGGAATATAATAATATCTCATATAATTAAGTTAGTCTAATTAGACGAGTGTGTTATTAGGTCAGTATGACAACATTAACTATACAAATTTCTTTATATATTGATTGAACGAATGTTAGACAAGTTAGACAAATTATTTTATATATTAAGTAAATAAATCTAACAATGCATAAGTCTAACATTACTCATTACTCTATTCTATATAATATTTTTTTAAATTATTTTGCATAATCTATCTATGAATTTTTAAATTAATTATTCTTTTATACTTTTCTGCATCTTCTAATCTTTCTAATTTTTAAATAGTGTACTAATTTTATATATTTTACTCTTTACATTTTTTTAATCGTCTAATCTTTTGTACTTTTTCTAGCATTCTCTAACATTTTTATTATTAAAATATTTATTATTTTTTTCTTTACTTTAAATCTCTTTTAATATCATTATTAAAAAAGCTCACAATCACACCGAGCATGCCCGAGTTTTGTTAGATTTGGTTGGATGTATAATGTTAAATTTTAAGGAGGTAGTCATTGAACAATTTATTTGTTAGAGAGTAAATGTTTTTTTTATTTGGTTATTATTCATCCTAATATTAGATTATAATTAATATGATCGATTGTATGATTAAATATATTCTCCAATACATATTTTCTGACAATGTCAACAGTTTAAGGATAACAAATACATTTAACTCTAAATTTTACTATCCACAAATCTATTTATAACAATAAAATTGATTTTTTTTTCATATTATAAAAATCTTAATCTAAATACTATATCTATAATTATCCATAATTACCCCCGCATCATCATAAACTATTAACATTATATTAAATGTAAACTTGTAGAAAAATCTCAATTATTTTGACAGTGTCCATAATTAAAATTGAAGCCTGTAATAAGGGAGGGATAAGGAAGCAAGGAAAGATATGTCAGTAGTAGCAGGGGAGGTGGGACATATTTTCATTAGTCGTTTTGCTTAGGTGCCAATGCGTTTTGGTGTGTGATTGCTTTGTGATCCGATCAGAGCAGCGGAAGGAAAGAAGGAAGGTAACAATGGCGAGTAGGTACTGGGCAGTGTCTCTTCCCGTCCACAACTCCGCATCTCAACTGTGGAACCAAATTCAAGAACGAATCTCCAAACATTCCTTCGACACTCCTCTCTACCGAGTAATATACATACTCTCTCTCTCTCTCTCTCTCGTTCTCTCGCGATTTTTTAGCATCTTATATTCTTTGTTCGCAGTTCAATATCCCTAACCTCCGCGTTGGAACCCTAGATTCTCTGCTCTCTCTCAGTGATGACCTCGCCAAGGTAACTCAACAATCTGCCGAAACTCTATTTTTGCTCTGATCTCGCTTCTCGATTTGCTCAACTGCTTCATCTGGTATGTTTAAGTCGAACAATTTCGTGGAAGGAGTGACGCACAAGATCAGGCGCCAGATTGAGGAGCTCGAGAGAGTTTCTGGTGTGGACAGTGGCGGCCTCACCGTTGACGGTGTCCCCGTGGATTCCTACTTGACTAGGTTTTGCTTCCCTTTTGTTGCACCATTTGCAATCAATCTCTGATTTGTGATTGTTCTTGTTTGTTCGAGTCGCATTTGTTTATTTTTGTGTTTTTTTATTGATCCAGGTTTGTTTGGGATGAAGCCAAGTACCCCACCATGTCGCCTTTGAAGGAGATCGTGGATGGTATTCACAGTCAAGTGGCAAAGATTGAGGATGATCTCAAGGTTTGTTAGATTTGTGCCCTTTTTTGGAAGCAGTTATATAGACCTTATTTTGACTTGTAGTGTGAGCACTTGTATAATATTTGGTAGAGCACTTGAAAATAGCTTATGATGTTACACGATAGCTTGTAAAATCATCTTATAGCCTACATATAAAGCAGTTTAACCTCTTTTGTTCTTCAATTATAATACGACCTTAGGATATGGGCAATTTAGCACATGGTGGCTCTTTTTTTTTTTTTTTTTTGTTGTTATTGCTGGCCTTTGTATCGCTGAATCATTCCATGTTTATAGTGGCATAGCGACTAGTGAGTTATAATAACTTTTTTGCTTAACTTACGGATAACTTGGGTTTTGGAGATTGGTTGGTATGTTTGTGGTTGTTCTCCATGTATACGGTAGTTAATAGCGTGCCTTCGGAAAGCTTGTTATTAGTGCAGGATTGTTTTTCCTATTTAAATTTGTGCTTAGGGAGAGGGGAGGAGGGGTTCTCTTTGCTTAAATTAAGAATTGGTGTTAAGGCAGGACAAACTTGACTACTCTGAATTAAAAGGTCTTTGTTATAATTGTACAAATAAGGTGCACATTCTTTGTAACCACGACTATCTAGATTATGTATGTATTAGTCGGAACATATTTATTTATTTCCGTATCATATTTATCAAAGGATATCAAATCTTCTTTATTTTTTATATTAATTCTATTTTATCAATATAAATAATTTTAGTTCGATGTCTTTATCTTTCCTATAGCTTAAATATCTAAGCTTTTTCAAAATTGTATTGGCTCGCAAACCCATTATCTCTTGAGGATTTTATTTGGTGAACCTTTCACATGTTTGTGCACACTATTCTAGCATCGTAGTCGACGATTTTTCTTGTAACCTCCATCTTCTCACTCTCATAACTCTGCAACTCCCATTGAAGTGTGTGACCATGCCTGATGGTCGATCAACTTGGGCCAAGTTCACCTCCTTTGTGACTTTGGCCCTATGGTGGTGACTTCATTGGAGTTCATTCAGTGGTTTGATCTAATTCTCTCTCCTTGGTTTAATTTATTGCTTCTTTCTATACAATCACTTTCCCACCATTGTCAATCTTTCTTCATCAATACTATATAACTCTACCATAACTTTGAATGCTTCTCCAACACCATTTCAGGTATATCAATGTCACCCATAGCCTATTAACACTCTAGTGTGAAACCCATCTCCAATGCACAATGATATACTGGAGGTCATGCTTAATTCTTCTCAGACACTATCTTTGTACTAAACCTGGTCTCCTCATTTGAAAATAATTAGTCTATTGCAATTTCAAAAGGTATACATTCTATTGCAACCTTTTTCTGCACCATATTAACCTTAGTTATAATTGATATTCCACCACACATTATGCTATTTTGTCCTTATTATCTTTTTTTTTCCTATTCTTACATTTCCATTTGGAGCTTTATCTCACCCCTAGTGACAACTATGGCAATCAAAATTGCAATCCAGAGTGTAAGATTGTACAAGTCTACAATCTTCTTCTCCCTCTTTGATCTCGTGTCACCTGAAAGTCACAATTTTGGTTGGATTGCATTGAATTGCGGTTGTAAATTGCAACGCTCGTGGGAGCGGTGATTCTCACGATGTTGTCCCCCCAATGGTGCCTCTTGTGAGCTTGAAACTCCCCATGATGATGCCTCTTGCAGCCTTGATGTTTGGAAGATGGAGACATCATCACTAGGTTTGTTAGCTCTAGTGAACAATTCATTGACATATTCACCAAATTACTTAGGGACCAAGGATGAATCATATTTGTAGCAAGTTAAGCACATACAAGTTATATGTTCGAACTTGAACATGAGTGTTATAATAATAGAAATAAGGTGTAAATCCTCTATAATTAGGAATATCTAGATTATATTTGTATAATTAGGAACAATTTTATTCATTGGCGTATCATATTTTTATTATTAAAGAATAACAAATCTTCTCCTTTTATTGTAATGATTCCATTTTCTCAATATAGATGAAACACCTGTGTTGTCTAAGAAATGTATGGTTTCACCTAAATATCTCGTATAGTTTAACAGTGTTCAATTAAGAAGGAAAAGTGACGGACTCAACCATTCATATATCAATATTTAGATTCCTCACATTTCCTCCCAACGTGAACCCCATATTTTAGATGGTTGAATCCACGAGGAATATGCAATTTAATCAATTGTGTGTTTTTTGTTTACATTAGTATGCTGTGTGCTTTTGGCTTACCTGGACTTTAATTAAAAGTTCAAACTTGACATCTGATTGGGCAACCTTTTCTATGGTGCTGCTATCAAACTATCAACTATGGTGAGTGTTAGATCCTAGAAATTTTAATAATTAGAAACATATACAAAAATGGTTAAATATTTTAAGTAAAAAGATGAAACTATTTATTAGTTATAATTTAAAGGATTTATTTTACTTTAAAGATATTTTCTAAGAGATAGGATTTAGTGAATAATCTTTCAATTAGAAAAA
This sequence comes from Vigna umbellata, assembly GCF_029865625.1. NCBI lineage: Eukaryota > Viridiplantae > Streptophyta > Magnoliopsida > Fabales > Fabaceae > Vigna > Vigna umbellata. The sequence goes on along the minus strand of NC_142169.1, from coordinate 14,730,524 downwards.
AATATTATTAGATATTAGTTTATATTCTTGGATATTGTTATATTGTTACTGTTAGATAATAATAAGTGAGAATGAAATATAGTATTTTCCTTAGAGATATTAGGCTTATAAATATACGATAGAACAAGGTTAAGGGGAAAAGTTTTAATAGAAATGGTGGCAAGTCAAGGAAGAAGGGAGAAAATTTTAAAGATTGATTTTTGAAGGGGCTAAAGGAAGAAGTGAAGAGTAAGCGACAGGGGGGAGCTTACATTCTTATTTTTTTGTTTTCTTTCTTGCCTTCTTGTTTGTATGTGATGTAGTATTTTATGAGTCTAAGTTGTGGAGTAAATGTTATTTATTATGATTGTGATGATATGTTAATATGTGCTTGTTTGAAAACATAAATGTATGCTTGTGTGTGGTGGCTCAACAAAAGGTAGGTGACTTCCCGTAAGACTTATAGGAGAGCGGTGGAAAGTGGAACCTGAGGACTCTGCCCTGGGAGAGAGGGGGAAGTGGATGTCGTCCATAAGACTCTTAGTGAATAGGAGGGGTTTTAGCTCCACAAGAGCGAATAACTGGTAAACTTTGTGTGGTGGTAGAACTCGTGAACTTTGTCATTATGTCTCTTTGAGAGCGCAGTGGGAAGTGAACTCCATCCGTAAGACTTCGAGAGCAGTGAGGTGTTCTAGCTCTTGTGGTGAGTGAATGGCTAGTTCGCTACGTTTGTGAGTTGTAGTTGAGAACTTGATATTTGCTTAGTTCTCAAAGAACAGGAAGGTTGAAAACTCTGAGAGGGTGTAACAACTGATAAAGTAGTTTATTAAGTGACTTTGTTAGCCGATGCCTTGCGTTGAGATCATTTGTGGGTTGAACTAGTATGTGAGGTCACGAGTGGTTGCATGTTGTTTTGATAACATGTTTTGAGTCAAGATATGATCATGGGTTGGGTTAGAATGTTGGTTGAGGTTTTATATTGTTTAGTTGTGAATTGTGATTGTAAGGTTGGGTTTTTGTATGTTAGTTCATCCTTTTATTTTGGTGGTTGTGGTTTCCACTGGCGAAGATCGTATTTTATATGGGAGCAGATGATAGTCAAGTGTTAACGAAGATGCACAGTGCTAGAGAGGGACGGTGGTTAATAATGGGAGACGTTTGGAAAAATCTTTTAGTCTTATATTTTCCCTTTTCAATAGAGTTTGTCTATAAAACAATATATTACAAAAAAAATTGTTTATTGAGATTTCAAATAAGAGAGAAATAAAGTTTTATTTTAAATTATGTAAGTTGTGTTAATTATAGATTTTAGTAAGTGGAAAAATGGGGTGTTAGAGTGAGTTTCTCAATTGTGTAACACGATAGGTTGGTTTTGTAGTCAATGCAAGGAAAAGGAAAAAGTCTTAACCTGTCAATCACACTTGTGATGATGGTTCATCATAATATAAATGACTAAGTATTCACCTATATCTGTTTTAGCTTGCAGAGTCGCAGATAGATAATCATTGTTCTCATGTCTATCACCTTCCTTGTCGACCTCTATCAGAGTTATAGACCCTTCATACTTTATGTGACTTGTATTTTGAGGACCTTAGTTTGTCCAGTATCATACGGTAGGCTCATTGCTAAAATATTGCATGAGGTAAGCAGGATACGCTTTTATTGTGTCTAATTCTCAAATACCGTCTGGCCACTTTATGTGGTGTATTTTACTTTGATACTGTCCTGGTCATCATTTGTGATATTGATTAGAGCGTGGTCTCTCACTTATAAATAACTTCATTATAGATCCTCAAGTCCCATGACAATTTATTTTGATCCATGCCCACCTTGGCCATTAATTACAAGAGACACCACTAAAGTTGTTTCTGTCGAACCAGCTGTTAGTTTGGTTCTTATCTGAATATAGTTCATTAAAGAAAAATATCCTTGCTTATTTTGCGTGTTGTAAATTTTATTTTATTTGGCCCTTGAAATTTTGTCTTTCGTTCCAGGTTCGTGTTTCTGAGTATAACAATATTCGTAGTCAGCTTAATGCTATCAACCGAAAGCAAACTGGAAGGTGTGTGGACGTTGTTACGACTGATGTTGCTTTCAAATGTAGTACTGTCTTTGGTGCTTAATACAAGACACTTTAGACTAAATCACAAATAAAATTTTAGTTTACTTTGTCCATTTCTTAAAATAATGTTTCAAATGCACCATATTTACCCTTGTTTTTAGTGATTTTAGAATCCTCTTCTCACTTTTTATTAATAAAATCACACACACTAATGATAAAATGTCTTTTATTAAGGACTGGTGGGAGTGTGTTCTATTTCTTTACTGACCTACTTGACTCTTTCAGCTTAGCAGTCCGTGATCTTTCCAACTTGGTTAAGCCGGAGGACATTATAACTTCAGAAAATTTAACTACCCTCCTTGCAATTGTTTCCAAGTATTCACAGAAGGACTGGCTTTCAAGCTACGAAACATTGACAAATTATGTGGTAAGCGGTACAGTATTCTCTCACAAATTTGAATTTCTTTTGCTATTTCCCTTGAATTATTGTTGATGGATCTTAGTGCAAAATCCCTGTAATTAATCTAAGTACTCCAATTATGTTTTTGACACTGTTAATAATTTTGAGCTTCTTTCTTTGCATTTTTCCTTATTCTGATTCTGTTTAGGATAAATATTTTAGGTCCCCAGGTCTTCTAAGAAGTTGTACGAGGACAACGAATATGCTCTGTATACTGTAACACTCTTTAGTCGAGTTGCAGATAATTTTAGAACTAGTGCACGGGAAAAAGGGTTCCAAGTAAGTATTTTTATTGATATAGATATATACTGTCTTAAATTTGTTAAAATTGACAATATCTGTGTTCTCTCTTGGATTTTAATCCTGCCACTTTCTAATGGAAATTTCTGGTATGAAAGAATGAATGATACCTAATGCCAAGTGTTAGGATCAATTCATGAGTTGATAAAAGGTGCGTAATTTAACTTCATGCCATTGTATTTAGATTCGTGACTTTGAATACAGTCAAGAAACACACGAGAACCGAAAGCAAGAGTTAGATAAATTGGTACAAGATCAGGAAAGACTGAAGGCTTCTCTGTTGCAATGGTGCTTTACCAGTTATGGAGAGGTATTAATTTCTTTTACCTCATTTAATTTGTGGAAACACCTTAGAATATTATACGACAGGATTTACTGGTAGTGGTACAAAATAGAGGATGCTATAGAAACATGCTTAGTTAAAGTACTATTTTCAAGGTGGACTTCTTATACTTTGGTGTATCTTTTTCTGTACTATACTATCTGGGACTGGCATTTGCAGTATGGTCCTAAGTTTCTCTCCTAATTTAGTAGAGCATTTGTTGACCTTAATTTTTTTATCTTGTTTTAGCTTTTTTCCACTAAACAATTATTCTTTCCTTTTGATTCTAAATTGTCATGGTTCTTTCTCACTACCTTTTACCATATATTTTCCCATAGGTTTTCAGTTCCTGGATGCACTTTTGTGCTGTGCGTTTATTTGCCGAGAGCATTCTGAGATATGGTCTGCCACCATCTTTCTTGGTAATATATACTCTATTGAAATCAAAGTTCCATCTAATACCCCCTCCTCCCTATTTTCAAATACTGGTCACTGAGCATTTGGTATTCCAGGCATGCGTTTTGGCTCCGTCTGTGAAATCTGAGAAGAAAGTGCGCTCTATCCTTGAAACGTTGAGTGATAGTACAAACAGGCAAGTGGCTTATCAATGGCTATGGTGTATTACCATTTTAGAATTTACAGCCCTTGGTAAATTTACACTCTGCCAGAGCTAATTTACAGAGGCACACAGCAGATGGATTCAAGATCTATGTTCTTTTTTTGGTTTTGCTATGGGTCATCTCAATCCTTGAAGTAAATAAAACATATTGTTTGTGTTTTGTTCAATATATATTAAACTTGTTCAAATAGACAAAAAATATGGTACTGGTCTGTTTGCAGTTTCCAATGAACAACAGCTGTTTAAAACATAGGAAGTTGTTGATAGTAGCTTGTTATTTGAAATATTGAAGCTTTTATGTTCTCTCTTGAGATTCTCTAAATAAAAATAAGAAAAAATGTAGATTGAGATGGTAGAAAATGTTACGAATGCGAATTAAATATCTGATCTTTCTTTTTCATTGTGAGTGGTGACAAAGTCAATCGTGCGTGTGAAATGAAAGGAGTGGATTTCTATCGTTGTTAGTACGAATGATTAAGATTCAAATGTCGAGTCAAATTAAGCAGATGGTTTCATTAACAAAGTATGTGGCATGTCTATAACAGAGTATCCCAACTTGAAAACTTTTACACTATTCTTTCGGATCTTACCATGAAGATTCATTCCTTGTATATGTGCATATTCTGATGTCTCAATTTGAGTGCTTCTGTTCCTGTACTTTGACGAACTTGCTTTCCTCTCACTTTTATACATACAATATTTATTTGTTTAATTTAATGCACACTATTGCCTCTTAATTTGTTTGACAACTTTACATGCTGATATTGTATCTTTGAAATTGTGTGCAGTGCATACTGGAAGATTGAGGATGACGTAGGTACTGGGATGGTTGGCCTTGCAGGTGATTCCGATGCTCACCCTTATGTTTCTTTCACTATCAATCTTGCTTGAACACTCAGAAACCTGCCCTGGCTCATAATTTAAAGCTCGCTAAGGTCTCCTTTGGTCAGCAATAATGCCAATGCAGAAAGAATTTGAAGATATTGTACATTACGATCATTTTTCATTCTTTGTTATTTATCTATACTATAACTGAAGCAATCAAAGTTTGAAGAGGGTCGGATGAATTATAAGGGTGGCGTCTAGTGCCTGAATTGACCATTAGCAATTTGTATTGTTTGGTGTAAGTTTTATTGTATGCGATTATATGTGAACTTGGATAGGTGACACTATTGCTCATCCCTTTAGAGAATAATACAGCCCTTCGGAGTGTAATAATAAACTGTTGTTCCTACGCAATAATGTTTGTTGTTGTACTTCTCAAATTTAAACTTCTTTTACTACCAGCAGTTACATTATTTGGTTTTTAAAAGTTGACATTTTATGTTCGGTTTTGACATTTATAGATGTTTTTTCCTATTTATGCCAGCTGAATGCGGTTAGTTATAGCAGTTTTCTTAATCAAGTATAGACGTATATTTTACAATAAATTATTCTAGCGTGCCAGTGGATGTTTAGATATTACTTGGGAGAGTATGATATTACGTTTGCTATAATAATTTCTTTTACATTGTCTTGAAATTCAAGAATACACTTTTGAGAAATTGTTGATTTAATTATTCTTTTTTTTAAAACCTATTTATGTCTTTTTGGTATTTTGAATTATTTGGAGGTGAGTATTGTGAGACCCTAGATAATTAACGCTGCAAATATATGTCAAATCTCAATTAATGCACCCGCGTCATTGCTCAGTATCATTAAAATGCACTCACATTCTCTGTTGCACGTCTGCCATGTGTCACGTTGGAACATTCTGAAAACAGTAGTGGAAGACAGGTGTCCGCGTGTGAGAGAACGTCAGGTTGACTTGGGGAAGAGAACTGAATTTTCTGAAACACTCCTTCCCATTCTCTGCATGCACTCACTTTCTTCCTCAAAACTGATTTCTCCATTTTCTCCACCTTCTCTCTAGAACCAGTTCACCTTCTCTCTACTGTAACTCATCACCTTCCTCTCCGATCACGTTTCAGAACCGTAGAAACATTCCCTGAGACGTGAACGTCATTCTGGACCGAACAGATTGGGATCTGAGCTGGTAAGTTCTCGTCTCTGACCGTTCGTCCATTAGGTTTCATGCGAAACCAGGTTCTGGTTTCATGCATAGGTTATATATCTGAGTTATTTCTGATTTTGGTGATTAGACTAAGTGAATCTGAGGATAGAAAGCTGTAAGAGGGCGAACCATACCCTTGCATTAGGACGTTTCACTCACTGATCCGGGTAAGGGAAGCTTATTAATTTAATTTATACTTGTATGTTGTATGAAAGCATGATATGGACTGATTGTATGATATATATATATATATATATATATATATATATATATATATATATATATATATATATATATGTATATTGTACTAAATGAATATGATTCCTGTTGGTTGAACTACATGTTGATTTTGATACGTATGGATTGAAAGATGGATGATTATTGTATAGTTTGATTTGTTAATATGATGAATTCTATAAAGTATGTGAATTAATGATGAATATGAAGTTATAAAGTATGAATTATATGAGAAATATTGAGTTAAGATAGATGAAAAATCTGAATGGAAATTACTCCCTATGATAAATTACGTTCGTCATCGTACGGTCTTATACCGTTCGGTTACCTAGTAAATGACTTAAAAATGAAATTCTTTCATTCGGAAAGAATTCTATTCGAGAACGAGCGTCCTCATTTAAAATACTATGTTTGAGCGTTCGGCTCAGCGTAGTGATACCGTATACCTTAATTTAAATAATATTAAATTAGCCCCTTATACTTTAAAATAAGTAGTGCTCGGTCTTATACCAAGCGTTCGTCTTAAGTAGCGCTCGGTCTTGTACCAAGCTTTCGTCATAATTGGTGCTCGGTCATCTACCCAGCATTCGTTCTAATGTAGTGTTCGGTCTTATACCGAACGCTCGTTCTTACCTTTGATTTCTTAACGGACGTAAATAGCGTTCGTGCAAATACTTAGTAAATGTACATTGTCGCGTTCGGTCATTGACTGGCAGTCGATTCCTTTAAACGAAAGGTTCCCAATGTAGTTAAGTACTCGTCTTGTTGTATCTTCATCCAAGTTGATTTGACCTAACATCTTGGTACTTAAAATATTCTGAATATTGATTGTATCACTCTAGAGTCAATTTATTTAACTGATTTGAGTAGCAATGACTTTCGTCAAATATTCATGTGTCGAGTTATTCTGATTGGTAACGGGTCCTTCTAAATCTTGCTTTGGACGTTCGTCCTCTTCATTCAGAAAACTGAACGTTCGTTATTCTGAACGGTCTGTCTAGTATATATATATATATATATATATATATATATATATATATATATTTCTATGTTAAGTTACATGTTGTGTGTGAATTGAAATGTTAAATGTATATGTTGATGTATGAATTAAATTATGTAAGCTTACCCTTTCGTTTTCATTGTGTTGTCTATCGTATGTGTACGTTCGTCCTGTCTTGCAATGATCATCCGTGTGGATGTGAGCAGAAGGCGAGGCAACTCTGGAAGATGTCATCGAGGAGGTTAACTTAGTCGAAGTTGAAGTAAGCAGTAGGACGTCCGTCCTTTTTAGTTGTTGATGCTCGCTTTTGAATTGGACGTTCTGTTAATTAAGTTTTCTAAAACCGTTCGTCCTAATCTCTTGTAATTTTGTACTTAAGCCGTTCGGCTTTTGAACTTCGTTTTATTAATGTAAAGACTGCTTGATGTGACTGTTAATTGTAATTAATTCTGAATTATGGTAATTACTGTATTTTGGGATGTTACAGGTATCACATGTAGCAAGCGGTTGGACATACATCAAAAGAAAATTGTACTATAGGATACCTAATCCTCCAACTGTCGACCAATAACCCGACGACAATTAAACCAATGCAGGACATTCTCATGCCCGTAATGACATCCGACCACTTAGTGTGGTCGACCACTAGACAACCGACTATAATAACATACGACCATGTGGCGTTGTCGTCCAGTTGAGGCTCGACAATCGACAGGTCGTCCGCCCAGATCGACACGCATGATGATCGACATACAATGTGCGACATCGTGATCTAGCGGTTACAAATAAACAGTTACGCATATTGGCTAACAAGCGCCGTGAATCATGGAAGTACTTGACTCAATATCTAGCAGTTATAACTTATAGATAGCCAACTCCAGTAACCACCCGAGATTTCAGGTAAACGGTTTATTTTACTCCTTTAAATACACACAGCATACCAGAAAAAAGGTACGTTTTTCCCCTAAGAGAAAATTAAGAAAGATTCAGTTGCTCTAACTAAGACCATTATTGACTTGAGCGTCGGAGTGCCTTTGCAGGTACCCAGCCCACCGTACTCAGAGCTTTGGAGAAGAGAGAAAGACGACATAGTGAAAGCAACACAGAGAAGGAAGAAAGTAAGGTTGTTAGGTTCGTATCTTGGTCCCTACATCCCTACTGAAACAAAAATAAAAAACATTTTTTTTATTTTTGAAAATTTTTATTTAATTTATTTATTTTTCTTTTACAAAAAAGTTGAAATTGAATGTCAAGTGTGCGAGCAATCAAACTGACCTCAAAAAATAAAGAAAAATATTTTTTTTATGATTTTAAAACAATATTTGTGAAAAGTGAAAATAATGTCGATAAAAAAATGCAAATTTAAGTGTAAAAGAAAAATACAAATAATATTAAAACATAATAAAATGAAAATTGGAAATATATAAATAAATAAATATGGCACAGTATCTTTCAAACTTTTCAATTCTCATTTTTCTATAATCTTGCTCGTTCGTTTTCCTTACATTACAGTTACCTTTTCTTTCTTTTTTCTTGCCTCCTTTTATAAGTTTTTTTTTCCAAAAGAGATAAAAATGAGTCTGTGTGAATGGTTACAGGAAAAGGAAAAGAGAAGTGTAGAGAATTCTCTTGTATCTCTACGTGTCTATGCTTTGATTGGGTTTGTATTGTACCCTATTGAACGTGCAAGTGATTTTCGTGATTGAAATTATAGATGATGTATAGGACTGAAGTAGGGATTGAATGATATGATGGTGATGAAGGTACCGTGGGATGCATGTGAAGATGGTGGATGCTAGGAAGGATGTGGAAGATGAATATGTTTTCTTTCTAGTTCTCTGTGTATTAGAAAGTGGGTTTTAAGCCTAACTTCCAACACACCCCCTTCACGTCGAGGTATAGACATCTCGTGCGTGATAGTAGAAATTGGGTGGTCCGATAACGGCCCGATAGCGGGTGGAATAGAAGAATAGAATGTCCACTTAGAACTCGCTAGGATAGGCACTAACCATGGCTCTGATACCATATTAGAAAGTGGGTTTTAAGCCTAACTCAACCCCACAAAACCGGCTTGTAGGGTGAGGTTTGCACCTCACTTATATATTATAATTTGGCCTTATCTCTAGTCGATGTGGGACTTCCAACAGTGTAAGATGATTACTCTATGTGGTGTCTTCTATTGCTGGAAGTGATGAATGAATGTTGATGAAGATGTTGTGCGTGTTAGGTAATGTCTGTGAGAAAATTGGATGATGAAAATCTATTGATGGAGAGGTTGTGTTGAGCCCGTGAAAGGTGAAGGGGTTGTGGTGGTTACTGGTGTGAAGTGTATGTGATTTCAGGGTTTTGCTTTGGGTTTGGAAGTTCTACTTTTTGGGTGAAAAAAAGAGGGATGGCGATTTGAACGTGAGTGAAGAGAGTGGCTGGATGATGAATGCAATGTCTTCTGGATAGGAAAGTACTAGGAAGCATAACACACTCAGATATGACTAAAACATGATGACACAAGATTTTGGGATGTAGTACTTACCTCTTGGAGTTCTTCTTCAACAGTGTTACTCCTTCAAAACATTTGGTGCTCCAATGATTTCCTCTGTAATTGTTGTTAGTATAACACACTTTTTATGTGAACTTATTCCCCTTCTCTGTATTTTTCTCTAATATCCATTCCCTTTTTTTATGTTAGGTTGTGTATTTATATACACATTAGAATTCTAGTCTTAGTTATAAACGAACAATATAAAAAAGAAATTGGCCTTGGTCGTAATACATTACAAAAATCGAATCATAATATAGTATTTTATATTTATTCTAGTTATTATATTGTTTCAAATTATTAGAATCATATATTTTTCTAACTAAAAAACCTAATCTAGTAAATCATAGCATAATATAAATATATTGATTCTGTGAGACCCTAGATAATTAACGCTGCAAATATATGTCAAATCTCAATTAGTGCACCCGCGTCATTGCTCAGTATCATTAAAACGCACTCACATTCTCTATTGCACGTCTGTCATGTGTCACGTTGGAACATTCTAAAAACAGTAGTGGAAGACAGGTGTCCGCGTCTGAGAGAACGTCCGGTTGACTTGGGGAAGAGAACTGAATTTTCTGAAACACTCCTTCCCATTCTCTGCATGCACTCACCTTCTTCCTCAAAACTGATTTCTCCATTTTCTCCACCTTCTCTCTAGAACCAGTTCACCTTCTCTCTACTGTAACTCATCACCTTCCTCTCCGATCACGTTTCAGAACCGTAGAAATATTCCCTGAGACGTGAGCGTCATTCTGGACCGAACAGATTGGGATCTGAGCTGGTAAGTTCTCGTCTCTGACCGTTCGTCCATTAGGTTTCATGCGAAACCAGGTTCTGGTTTCATGCATAGGTTATATATTTGAGTTATTTCTGATTTTGGTGATTAGACTAAGTGAATCTGAGGATAGAAAGCTGTAAGAGGGCGAACCATACCCTTGCATTAGGACGTTTCACTCACTGATCCGGGTAAGGGAAGCTTATTAATTTAATTTATACTTGTATGTTGTATGAAAGCATGATATGGACTGATTGTATGATATATATATATATATGTATATGGGCTGATTGAGTATGCATGAACGAGCACGGTTGTACTGAATGAATATGGTTCCTGTTGGTTGAACTACATGTTGATTTTGATACGTATGGATTGAAAGATGGATGATTATTGTATAGTTTGATTTGTTAATATGATGAATTCTATAAAGTATGTGAATTAATGATGAATATGAAGTTATAAAGTATGAATTATATGAGAAATATTGAGTTAAGATAGATGAAAAATCTGAATGGAAATTACTCCCTATGATAAATTACGCTCGTCATCGTACGGTCTTATACCGTTCGGTTACCTAGTAAATGACTTAAAAATGAAATTCTTTCATTCGGAAAGAATTCTATTCGAGAACGAGCGTCCTCATTTAAAATACTATGTTTGAGCGTTCGGCTCAGCGTAGTGATACCGTATACCTTAATTTAAATAATATTAAATTACCCTCTTATACTTTAAAATAAGTAGCGCTCGGTCTTGTACCAAGCTTTCGTCATAATTGGTGCTCGGTCATCTACCCAGCATTCGTTCTAATGTAGTGTTCGGTCTTATACCGAACGCTCGTCCTTACCTTTGATTTCTTAACGGACGTAAATAGCGTTCGTCCAAATACTTAGTAAATGTACATTGTCGCGTTCGGTCATTGACTGGCAGTCGATTCCTTTAAACGAAAGGTTCCCAATGTAGTTAAGTACTCGTCTTGCTGTATCTTCATCCAAGTTGATTTGACCTAACATCTTGGTACTTAAAATATTTTGAATATTGATTGTATCACTCTAGAGTCAATTCATTTAACTGATTTGAGTAGCAATGACTTTCGTCAAATATTCATGTGTCGAGTTATTCTGATTGGTAACAGGTCCTTCTAAATCTTGCTTTGGACGTTCGTCCCCTTCATTCAGAAAACTGAACGTTCGTTATTTTGAGTAATTGAAACTAAAGATGAAAATGATCACAAAGTATGAAGTTTGAAAAGATGAACACTATATGGAATGATTTTATGATTATGGATTTTGGACGAGCGTTCCAGGGAGGAACGACTCATATATGTTGATTATGGAATTTGGTAAAGTATGACTGTGGTTATGCTAATGCTGGCTTGGTCCATCCTGATATTCCGTGATACTCATCTTCACATAGAGGAGAGTAGTTCATGTGTGGGAATGGCAGGAGGTCCTTAGTCCATAAGTTAACATGGGCGACGTAAGAACGGACTAACCTCGAGTGGCAGCTGTTGAGTGTATCCCAGTTACTACACCACTCGGGTGCAAGGACGCCTGTAGCTACACAGATTCATACAGTCCGGACGGTCTGTCTAGTATATATATATATATATATATATATATATATATATATATATATATATATATATATATATATATATATATATATATATATCTATGTTAAGTTACATGTTGTGTGTGAATTGAAATGTTAAATGTATATGTTGATGTATGAATTAAATTATGTAAGCTTACCCTTTCGTTTTCATTGTGTTGTCTATCGTATGTGTACGTTCGTCCTGTCTTGCAATGATCATCCGTGTGGATGTGAGCAGAAGGCGAGGCAACTCTGGAAGATGTCATCGAGGAGGATAACTTAGTCGAAGTTGAAGTGAAAGCAGAGCAGTAGGACGTCCGTCCTTTTTAGTTGTTGATGCTCGCTTTTGAATTGGACGTTCTGTTAATTAAGTTTTCTAAAATCGTTCGTCCTAATCTCTTGTAATTCTGTACTTAAGTCGTTCGGCTTTTGAACTTCGTTTTATTAATGTAAAGACTGCTTGATGTGACTGTTAATTGTAATTAATTCTGAATTATGGTAATTACTGTATTTTGGGATGTTACAGATTCTAATTATTATATTACTTTAAATTATTATAAGCATGTCTTTTTTAGAGTTGTCAAAATAGGTCATAACCCGCAGGCCAACCTGGTCCACCACGGGTTTGGACCGGGTTCTGAAAAAATTATATTTTTTTATGCGGGTTAGATTTCAACCGGGTTCATTTAAACCCAGCTCATCCAGGTTGAACCTGTGGTGGACCGGGTTGGCCCACCAACCCACTTACCTAATTTTATTTTATTAAAATTTAATTTTAATTTTATAAAAAAATATTTATTATTTTGTTTTTGTTTGAAAAAATTATTTAAGGTTCTTATTTTCAAAATTAATTAAACACCTATGTTGGGAGTAAAATTTGTTTAGATTTAAATTACAGAAAGTTTACCCGTTTATCCACCAACCTGTGGTGGGTCGGACAGGATTCGAATTTTTCTGGCTCACTAATAAATGAGTCGGGTTGGGTTGAGTCACTAAGTGACCAACCCGTAGTGGGCCGGGCCGGGTGACCCGTTTTGACAACTCTAATCTTTCTCTAACAAAAAAAATCTGATGCAGCGTGACATAATTTCAAGATCTTGATTATCGTTACATAATTTCAATATATTGATTCTAATTATTATTAGAAATGTCACTTCTAATTATCAAAATCATATATTCATCCAAAACTAGATATTTCAAAATATTTCCTTCTGATATGTCTCGTAGTGAGAGGTATAAAAAGCAAAGAGTGAAGTTAAGGATATGTATAAAACCCTTGGGTTGTTAGACTCATGAAAGAGATTAAAAAATATTAGAGGATCCATTTTCTCTTTTTTCTTTAGTTTTATTTTATTATATATTTTTATTCTTGCTAAAATTAAAATTTGAACATATAAATAATTTTCTTCTCTTAAAAACATATTTTTATTCTTTATTTTTTGAAAATAAATATATTTACTCAGACGAAATTATGTGTTGATAATTAGGTTGGTAATCTGTAAAATTTGAAAATAAGTTAAAACACTATTTGATTCAATCACTCACTGTACACACTTATTAATGGATTATTCTTGCTTTTCATTTATTTCAAAATATAAATTAAACTATGTTAATTAATTATTAAATAAATTAATGCATTATTTTCTTAAACATGTTTTTCTATATGTTTTAATTGATTATAATCAATTATCGTATAATCAAATCTATGAAGAACAATTTAATCAACTTCGTAAAACCTTAATCAATTAAAACAAACTTAAAATCTTTATAACGCATTTTAACCGTTTTAAAAAGTTCTATTGATTAATTTTAAGATTGGTTGTATGCTAAATTAAAATTCTTATGAATACCTTCTAGATAAGACTCTCAAGCATATGCAATAAAAGTTATAATATTTAATACATCTCATCAAAATCTTCAAACATCTTCATCAAAATTGGTTCCCTTGATGCTTGACTTTATTCTTCAAGTCTAACAATTAATACATTGTTTTAAATAAGAGAAGAAGTTTTTAAATTTTTACATGGTGTGGAGGTTGCATAGGGTTACTCTTCCAATGTCAAGGACCTTCTAACCATGAAACTACTTTGGTTAAGGTCTCATGATATTCATATTTCGATGCAACAACCTCAATATGTGGTTATTTGTCGAATATTTGCCTAAGAATATAAGATAAGCATTAACAAGATTATGCCTCCTTTTTTAATGCAATATGAAGTTATGAATCCAAGGAAGTTGGATCAATCAGAAAATTAAGTTGTAGTTATATTGTGTCAATTAGAGATGTATTTACTCCATTATTTTTCGACATCATGATACACTTTAGTGTACATTTAGTAAAAGAAGTTACACTTTATGGTCCATTATTCTTATGATGGATGTACTAAGTTAATTGATACATGAAGATATTAAAAAAATATGTAACGAATCAATATCATCCTAGAACATATTATTGAAAGATATATTGCAAAGGAAGGTATCGAGTTTTATACATAATACTTATCAGATGTTGAAGTTGTGGGGCTATTCAAGTCTCATCACCATGGAAGGTGCTAATAAGGGTACTCAAAATGAAAAAGTGATGGCATTGTCCAAGATGAAGTTCTCCAAGCATAATTGTATACATTTATTAACATTGATATTGGCATCCCCTACTTAAGGACAAACATCATGTTGTACATCAATGTGTTACTTTGGTATAATTGAAGACATTTGGATGATTAATGAACAAGATTTAAAGTACCTATTTTTAAATGTAATAGATTGATAATAATAGTAGTGTCAAGATTGGTGATATGGATTTTACATTGGATGACCTTGAAAAGGTTGATTGTAATGAAGAGTCATTCACCATGGTATCTCAAGCAAAACAAGTTTTTTTATGTCATTGATCCCATAAACAAAAAAATATGGTCGGTGGTTCTTTAAGAAAAATTCACAAATGATATTCATGAGAATGGTGATTCAACACTTGATATCAATGAGGCTTCAACTTCCTCCACAAATATTCCAACCTTGGATGTTGATGATGAAGTGGATGATGTTCACGCTACACAAGATGACCATCATAAAAGATTATGGAAGAATACTCTAACCTTACAATGTAAATAATTTACTTATGTTTCCTTTATAGTGTAATATTTCTATGTTTATTTTTATTTAGTATATTTCATTTACATATAATAATTGTTTCAATAGGTGTATGATTAATTCATAGTGTACACCTCTTCCCTTAGAAAGGGAGGGACCAAAGTCAATTTCCTACCCAAGAAAGGTAGGTATGTGACTATGTTGAGAGAGGTGATTTATTTTTATTAGTGTTCATGACCATGTTTTAAAGACATTGAAGAAGTAAATATGCTAGAATATCTTGGTATAAAATTTTTAACCTAAGTAATTTAATAATAAACAAACTTGCAAAAGTAACATATAAATGTGTATATATTATGCAATTAACATATTATGTCTAAAATAGTATTATGTTAAGGGCAAAAGGAATTTCACATGATGGCAAGTGATGAAGGAGTTTTAAGAGTGACCTTACTAGTCATTATATTTGTGATGAACTGAGTAACAAAGACCCCTGAGAGACATACCATTTCCTCCATGAAGATATGTGGCATACGTTTTGGGCAAGATGATTAGACGTTGGCGTTTAGATAAATTGAATTATAATTTATGGAATAGTATCTTAATTATTTTGTAACATATATTCTTCTTGATTATTTATACATATGATGTAAAAACAAACAAGGAGAAAAGTTGAACAAGAAATTTAGAAAAGGACTGCTCACTCTCACATATTACCTTGTTGGAGATATATAGGCTAGAACAAACTATGATTCGTAAGTCGTCTTTCTCGGCTAAGATGTTTAGACGCTGGTTTTTATGCAGTGTGTAAATGGAAAACATTTTAAAGAGCAAGGTAGTAAAACACATATTTTATACTGGTTCACTCAACCTAAGATACGTCCAGTTCTCCTTTAATAACTCTCAAAGGGTTCTACTAATCTTTAACAATCTTTGATGAAATTGTAGACCTTGAGGCCAAACCTCTTGAGTCAGTTGAATTAGATGCAGGCAATGATGAAGATTTGTAGAAGACAACAAATGAAGCGAAGAATGATGACAATCCTCAAGATGAGGATCTAAACAAAATGTGGAAACAACCTAGAGGATTATCATTACGAAATTGGAGGCATATCTAACGGGGTAAACATTAGAAGAGATCTAAGAATCTTTAGAAATATCTTAGGATTGAATTTTTAAATGCGTTCCAGTTTTGCAATTTTGAAAAACTAGCCATATTTTTGTATGCTTTAAAATTCCTATCTTATATAGTTCAATGTATGTTTAAACAATGTTTTATAAGTTCTTCATCCTAAAATTATTTACTTTAAATATCCTATTGTGTATGTTTGAATGAATCTTTAAATTTGAAATATTTTTATCTCATATGCATACATGCTTTTATGAAGGGGGAGTATTATCTTAAGCGGAGAACATCAAACACACCTTTTTAATTATGATCAAAAAGGGGGAGAAAATGTTTAAAGCTTATTTAAGCTTATTTGCTTATTTGTGTTTATTCACTAATGCACTTTTTCTTCCATAAGTTGTGTTTTATCGAGATTATTACTAAAAGCTTTAAATCAAAGTAGTTTTTGATCATCATCAAAAAGGGGGAGAATGTTAGCAAAAATCAAAGATGAAGTTTTGATGATGAACAGATTTGCACAAGTCAAGATCCATAAAGACAAATTGAAGATCTCTGTATTTTATAAAGCTTTTATAATAATCAAAGTTGATGATGTAATAGTGTTCAAATATGTATTAGGGTTGATTCTTGTAATTTATATTTGATTTATTTAGTTAATCGATTATTCCTGAGAATAATCAATTAACACTAGCCGTTGGGGGTTTCAGATTTGAAAAACTAGCCGTTGGGGGTTTCAGATTTGAAAAACTAGCCGTTGTACTCATTATTAATCGATTAATATTTATGTTAATCGATTAAATGCGTTAGATGGCCCGTTTTCGAAGAATGGAAGGGTATTAGGCCGAGTCTATAAAATGGCTCACTCTTTATCTCAAAAATAACTCTTCCCTTGTGCAAAAGATCTCTGAACTCTTTGAGAACTCTGTGAGATTGTTGAAGCTAAGGAAACTCTTGTCTGCAAAGTCCTGAAGTGCTACTGCGGTGACAGAGGAATAGCTTGTTCATCCTTGGTGTGTCCGAGGAAGTGCGTGGAAGAGAATCATCCTTCGTGAAGCATTCGAAGGAGGTGGTCATCCTTTGTGAAGATTCAAAGGAAGTGTAAGTTCGTCTCTTGTGGTTTCAAGAGAGGTGGTATCATCCTTTGTGAAGATTCAAAGGAAGTGTAAGTTCATCTCTTGTGGTTTCAAGAGAGGTGGTATTTCTAAACTCTTACAAATTGTTTTTCTTTGTGACTAATATTTGTAAGTGTTTTGTGTTAGTGAAAAAGGTTTATCTTGTTTGAGATAAGCGACTGGACGTAGGATCCTAGTGATCTGAACCAGGATAAAATCACCTGTGTAATTTTTCTCTTTCCCTTACTCTGTCATTTATATTTAATCATTCGCCCAGTAAGAAAAATTAAGAGAAAAATAATAAAAGGCACAATAAAAGTATATAACCAATTCACCCCCCCCCCCCCTCTTGGTTTGTTCCACGCTAATAATTCCGTTGCAGCGATTCTAACATAAGGTATAATAGGTAGCCTTTAGGTGAGAAGTCAGACTCAAGTCTACTTTCCAGAGGTACAATGCCTAGTCATAGCCTTTATCAAAACATAGCTTGTACGATGTGACAAAGTAGAAGGTTTCAAGGGAAATATTCCCATAATGTTCTTTACATATCTCAATGTCCTTTTCTTTGGTGTAGTGATTCATATCATATATTTCTACTTTAGTGATATGCACAAATATTAAGAACATAGTACACAAGCATCGAGGCACTTTATGGTACATGCATTAAATACTTTTAACATTGATAAGCGTTAGCTCGCATTGCATGTTAAAATTTTTTATCATTTGTCATTTTATTAATAAATGCATTGTTTGGTAAAGAATGATTATAAGATGATGTAAGACATTAGATGCTTGAAAAGGTGTTTGTACATGTAGTGTTTAGCGGTCTTAGCGGTCTTTTGTTAGATGGTATATTTCGTAAGATGCTTTGCTTGAACTTAACATTGTTTTGAATAAAATACATTTTAAGGTTTAGTGTTATCATGAGATAGATGTTTAATGTTCATAAAACTCTTACTTTATAAAATGTTGTTTGCTTAGGAATTTAGGTGTTGTATATAAAATGTTGTTTGTTGTCTGTATCATCTATTAGATGATTCATTAAGAGAGATGCTTACTTTTACTAAACGTTGTTTGTAAAATTTTTATCAACCAACATAATTTAAAAAGAAGTTATTGTAAGCTTGACTTTGTCTATAAGGATGTTACAAAATGTTTTTATCTTAGATGTTATTTCTTTAAACCGTTCAGTCTCTAAACGATATTGTCTTAATATCACTATATAGGGAAGAGAATTCGCCAAAAAAACTTTAGGAGAGTACATATTTAAACAAAATCATATCATAGTTGGGTGGATTATAAGTAAGTCATGCTAGAAATTATTTTAATGTATTGATTATTGTGGGACATTTTTCATAAAAATATGTATTAAAATATTGTTTTAAGGATGACTTGGGCTGCTTTGGTAAATTGTATTTTAATAACTTTTTGTTTGTATTTGGTTTATTCTCATCTATTTTTGTAACTTTAGGTAAGGTTTATAAGTTGGGGTTAACCATTCGCCACCAGATGATTTAGGATGACATGATGTTAGTGATGATTGTATACATTCGAGATTTTGTCGCTCAAATCCATGTACCCACTGAGGAAGTTTGAGGTGGAACAAGCCCCAATAAATTTTATTAGTTGGCTAACTAGACTAGAAAAGCTAATTGCAGTTGGAGTAACTCTCTTGTTTTGATTATATACTCATCTTTGCAACATCTTAACATGAGTTATATTTGTATATTAATTTTATTTAAATGTTGGATGATTCTAAAATGAGTGTTGCTCCCTACACCTCACTTGTTTCACCTTACACCTTCCAATGTACTAGAAGTTTGTGCATGCACCCCATCTCATTTTTTCACTGTTCCATTTTTTCCTTCCTTGTTTCATTGACATTTATTTGTGAGAGATTATATTGTGAAGGTAGTGATGCATTGGTGGTGATCGTGGTGACCGTTTTGTGGTGGTTCTTGGAGGAGAAAGGTGTTGGAAGAGATTTGATGGTTTGAGAGTCTTTCACGATGTTAGTAGAGAGTAATACACATTATCACCCTTAACTGGCGTTGGAACGCTGGTTTTTGTAGTGCCACAATTGGAAATTCGGCTGCCGAACTTCGAATTTCGGCTTGTTTTTATCTTTTATATATATTATTTTTTTATTATTTGTTTAATGTTTTTATATTTATTTATTTAAATTGCATTATTTATCCATTAATCATATTTATTTTTATTATTTTTTTTTATAAATTTTTTGTTATTTATTGTGTATTAGTTAATTTTGTAGAATTTTTTTTATATAGTAGTTAGTTTTCTCTTTATTAAATATTTTATATTTTTTATTAAATTTTTTGTTAATTTTTAAGTGTTAATTTTTTTAACTTTTGATTTAATTTATAAGATGTTTCTATTTATATAATATGATATATGCTGTTTTTTAAATTTAGTTTTATGTTGTTTTAGTTTTATGCTTTTATTTAGGTGTTTTAGTTTTATGCTGTTTTTTATTTCGTTATATATATTTTTACAATAAATATATTTAAAATATTTTGTATTTAAATTATAATATGTTAATGTTTTATGTTATTATTTAAATTGTAATAATTTTCGTTGTATTTTATTTTTTATGTTTTATTTATTAGGTGATTTTTATGTATTATTCTTTTTCAATAATTGTTATGATTTTTTAACTATTCTGTATTAATTAATTGTGTTATGATTTTTTACTGTTTTACTTGTGTTGTGATTTTTTATATATATATATTATACTATTAATGAAGTTTTATTTATTTTTAATTAATTTTTTTATTTAGTATTTAGTTTAATATATTTTATGTTATTTTGTATTTATTATATATGTCAGGACCTATTAAAATACCTCCAAAGCCACCTGTTAGTATCATTAAATGCACCCAAACCCCACCTGTCTAATCCCATTTATTATACCCAAAACCCTGCTTAGAACCATTAAAACGCACTCACACACTCTCTGCGCTAACGCCAAGTGTCACAGTAGAAGCTTCGGAAGTCAGTTAGTGGAGTGCAGGTATCAAGAGGAGAGCGCACGACCGTTTGGACGTGGGGTAAACAAAAATGATTTTCTGAAAAACGCTGCCCAGTCTCCTGTACGCACCTTCTTCTTCCTAAACTCAGACTTCCATTTTCTCCTCCTTCTCTCTAGAAAACTCTTCCTTCTCTCTACTGAAACTCACCCTTTTTCTTCTCCGTTCATCACTCAGAAACCATAGAAGTACTCCCGGCGCCGTAAGCTTCAGTTTGGACCGAACAGTTTCAGAGTCTGAAGCTGGTAAGTTCTCATCTATAATCGTTCGTTCTTGGGTTACATGCAAAACCAAGTTTTGGTTGCATGCAGGGGTACCATCTAAATTCTTCTTTATATTTCTGGTTAGACTTAGTTGGAAGAATTAAGAAATCGTTGGGGTAGAAAGCTGTATACGGACAACCAAAAAATTATAGTCTTAGAACGTTCACCACTAATCCAGGTAAGGGAAGCTTATTCAATTTAATTCGTATGTTGTATTGTCCTGTATGGATGTTCTGTGATTTGCATGAAGCATGATCTGTGATATTTAATTTTGATATATGGTCATAAGTATGAACTGATGTATGGTGAAGATGTGATGAACTATGGTATGAGTATTTGGAAGTATGAAATGTATATGCTGAAAATGAGTAAATGTAAATGAATCTTTAAGTATGAAATTCCCTATGATAAAGTACGTTCGTCATTGAACGGTCCTTGACCGTTCGGTGTTGTTATTAAACTTTATTTGAAATTGAATTCTTTCATTCGGAAAGAATTCTAGTTGAGGACGAACGCCCTCTTATATTAGTCCTACGTTTGAGCGTTCGGCCAAACGTTGATGCCCTGAGTGTTAAGTGAGGAGTTGAGAAGCTTGAAAATATACATTCGGACACTTAGTCATTCTTAAAAATCTAACTTTATCATCTCGTCTTATATAAATTTCTATTTTTAATTCGAATCAGTGATGGGTCTCGACCCAAAGCGTTCGTTATGAGTGGCGCTCGGTCTTATACCGAACGCTCGTCCTGGCCTTTAATTACCAAATGGTTGGAAATAGCGTTCGTCCAAACTTTCAGTAAATACGTACCGCGTTCGGTCATTGACTGGCAGTCGGTTTCTATAATTGCATTGTTCTCGGTATGGTCGTTCACTCGTCTAGTGGTGTTTCTATCCATCTGGATTCGGCCTAGCGCCTTGGTACTTAATTTATTCTGAGTGTTGATCGGATATTCCTAGAGTCATTTCATTCAACTGATTCAATTGGTAATGACGTTCGTCAAATAATGTGTCGGTTTTGTTCTGTTCTGAAAAGAGGATTCCTCGGTCTCGTGTTTTTACATTCGTCAGTGTTATAAAGCGGGCTGAACGCTCATCATTTTATGAACTTGGATCTGATGACGAAAATGATATTAAATTGAAAGGTTATAAAGGATGAATAGTATATGAGATGAAATAATGGTTGTGTATTTTGAACGAGCGTTCCAGGGAGGAACGACTCTTGGATGAAAGTTGGAATTGTAAAGTATGAATGTGGACAAAGCTTAGCTGGCGATTCATCCTGATGTTCCGTGAGTGCTCGTCCTCACGTAAAGGGGAGTATGTCATGTGTGGGAACGGCAGGAGGTCTTAGTCCATAAATGTACTTTGGACGGAACGGACTAACCTCGGGTGGTAGCTGATGAGAATTCCAACTACTCCACCTGGGTGCACGAACGTCGTAGCTACACAGAATTCATACAGTCCGGACAGTCAGTCTAGTATCAGGAATTGATTGAGTTAAAGAATTGATTGAATTATATGTTGTGAAATATTTGATATGTTTGATGTGTTATGAAATGCATGTTATTAATTGAATTAAATTCAATAAGCTTACCCTTCGTTTTTCATTGTGTTGTCCTGTCTCTGTATGTCCGTTCTTGTCCTTGCAATGATCATCCGTGTGGATGTGAGCAGATGGAGAGGCGTTGCTGGAAGAGACGCTTGTGGAAGGGATTTTGGAGGAAGAGAATCTCGTTGATATAGAAGTGAAGGTCGAACAGTAGGACGTTCGGTTATTAGTTAATTTAGAATGTTAGCATGCTGTATTAGGACGACCCCCCTTCCCTTTTTGCTTATTTTTGGCCGTTCGGTATTTATATTTTGTAAACCGTTCGGACAAGAAGTCTTAGATTGAACATCTTTATTTGTGTTTGCTTATGTAAGGCTGTTCGGCTAAGAGTGTACTTTACCTCTTTAAATGTAAGACTGAATTGATGTATTAATATATGTAAATACTCTATTTTATATGGTTTATTACTGTATTTTATGGGATGTTACAATATACATTTTGTTATGTGTTAATTTTTTAATTTTGATTTATTTTAAAATATTTTATGTTATTTATGATGTATTATCTAATTAATTATATGTTATTTTTTACGTAGTAGTTAATATTTTGTTATGAAATTTTTTTATTTGTTATTAAGTTTTTAATGTTTTATATGTGTTAATGATTTGAAGTATTATTTAATTTTGAATGAGTTTTAATTTTTTTATTTAGTATTTAGTTTAGAATATTTTTTGTTATTTTGTATCTATTGTATATATTTTTTTTGGGTTAATTTTTTAAAATTTTGATTTAATGATGTTTATATTTTGTAATTTTTAATTTAATTTTAAAAATTTTCTTTAATTTGTTTTTTTTTTTGTTAAATTTTAATATTCTAATGTTTACTATAGGTTGTATTTAATTTTATTATCGATTCACAAATAAATTATGGTTTTATGTCAGAATTTTCTTTTTTCCTAAACGAAGTTGGTGAGGGTGATTACACAGATAAATTTTCCACTGATCAAATCTTCCTATCACGTGCCAATTTAATTGAATTCGAAAGCTTGCATTCGACTTTGGATTTGTTGTCGTGATTATAAGATCTAACACAACAACTGGTGAAGCTGGAAGAAAGACATTGTGTTAGGCTGCGAAAGGAGTGGGAAGTATAGAAAGTATAAGCTAGATGTTCAGTCTAGTGTATTTGGCACAAGAAAATATGAGTGTTTGTTTAGGTTGAGGGGTAAACCTAAAGGACACTTCTGGGTGTTAAAGGTTATGTGCGGCTATCACAACCATGAATTAGCATAGACTTCAGTTGGTCATCCTTTCACGGGAAGGTTAAATGCTACTGAACAGTCAATTCTTGTCGACATGACTAAGACTCAAGTAAAACCCTAAAATAATCTTTTGACTCTTAAAGAACATAATGAAGATAATGTGACCACGATAAAGTAAATATAAACGCGAGGTAAACTTTCAAACGATCTTTGAGAGAGTCGAGAACTGATGCAGCAGTTGATGATGTTTTGGACGATTCTAACGTGGTAAGTGACCTGTTTTGGACACATCCCGATTTAGTGCACTTGTTGAATTCATTTAATATTGTCTTCTTAATGGATACGACATACAAGATGAACAAATATCGTCTTCCGTTGCTTGAGATTGTTGGAGTCACATCAACTGGTTTGACATTCACAGCCGCCTTTGCATTGCTTTCAAGTGAACGCCAAAATAATTTCACTTGGGCATTGGAAAGGTTCAAAGGATTACTATTGAAATCAGAGGGCGGTCCACACGTTGTTGTTACTGACAAGGACCTTGCTTTGATAAATTTCATTAGCAATTTCTTTCTTGAGACGTATCAGATGCTTTGTACATTCCATATTATGAAAAATGTGAAAGCAAAATGTAAGATGTTAGTGGATAATGTTGAGGCATGAGATGTATTTATGGAAGTGTGACAAAATGTGATGGATTGTGACGACTAGTCGATGTTTGATGCTTATGTTCATTGTCTTGAGTATGCCTCTGCCTCATGGCCTCTATTTTTTTATTATGTGAACTGTACTTGGATCATTTTGTACAAGGCAAACTTCGTCAAGACGTGGACAAACATAGTCATGCATTTAGACAACACTACAACAAACAAGTAATTGTTATTGTTAATTTGTTTACTTATGTATTTCATATTTGTTGTGATAGTATTAATGTGTTTTGTGACTGGGTTGAGTCTGCGCACCAGAACCTCAAGAGATTATTGGGGTCTAGTATAGGAGAAATATGGTCGTGTTGGGATGTTATGCATAATGTCCTTGTCCTACAACATAATAAGATCAAGGCATCCTTTGAAATGGATGCAACACAACATCGGATCCTAGCATTGGATTTGTTAATGGATGTCATTTCGTACAGGTAAACTTCCATTTCTATTGTACCATTACTCATTATGATTCATTTACTAATATTAAGTTTCCAGGTTCACTTACAAGATGGTTGTCCGTTACCCATGGTAGACATAATTCCTCAAACCATTGTTACATAGAGGTGCGAGCATGGTCTTCATTTTATACACATAGGATGCAATCATTTATGGAGTTAATGAGAGTTAATACGACTTATATAGATCTTGGAAAAGACTGAAATTAAGTTTGTTACGTAGTAATTTTTTTTTCAATTGTAAATACTTTTTGTAGTAATTCATTGTTTTCAATTGGTTATCGTATTAATTGAATTATTTTAATTGTGTCTCGTTATATAATTTGATTCAACGAAAGTGATTCATATTAACGCGTTAAATAAATTATAATTAGTCAAAGTATGAAAACCAAAGTATAAATAAACGTTGCATTAAATAACCATTAAAAAATAAAGATATATAACAATGTCCTTTCAAGAAAATGATGCTCGTCCACGCACATGATGAGCAACTCTACTAGTACTAGCCTCATACTCCTCAACGAACTTTCGAGCTACCTGTAGTGTCTCAATAGTACGATGATAACCTACAATGCTCTCTATGACGTCTCGACAGGTTAACATGCCCTACATCATCCTGATCACACGCCTCATACTACCCTGAAATTAATATAACAAAAGAAGTAAATTTACTATGTAAACAATAACAAAAATTGATAAAAAAAACCATAAGAGTTAGTTTCATTACATACCAACAATCCTAGCTCAGGCGACCGTCAATGAATGGGCAAGTACGTCCGTGCGAAATGTATGGATGTGAAATGACTGCACAATAAGTGAGGGCATCCAGATATGTTCGCCCCTCCGTCAAACTTCAACCCTGCCTTGAAGGTATATATCATGAAGCCCGTGGATCGAGGTTTTTGTACCTCCCTGACACTTGCCTCCTTCTCATGCCAAGAAGATGCTCATATATCCAACTCTACAAAAAACATTATTTAAATTGTTTTGTTCATTCCTAAAATATATTAAAATAAATTTCTAAAACTAAAATGTACTTGTAGAATAGTAGAATATCCAACTATCTGCCTGACCTAGTGAAGCTAGCATCTCCTAACTGCTCATAAGTATGTGCCAGTGTCGTTACTCCCCAAGCATATCTCACACAGGCATTCAAGCCTCGCAAGAGAAGGAGGTACGAGACTCGAATCAGAGTGTCACTCTTATTTATAAAAATTGTGCATCCAAGTAGATGCAACAAGTAGGCCCGAGTAGCGCACTCCCAAAGCTCCTGCTCAATGCACTCCTGATAGACCTCCCGAAGCCAGCCCAGCCTAACTTTTGGACTACGTGATCGTTTCATCTCAGCCTAACAAAATTGACCCATGATAGGTAGGTGGAGCAGATTGAGAACGTCATCTAATGTGACGCTTATCTCACCTACCAGGAGGTGGAAAGTATTCGTCTCCGGGTGCCACCTCTTTGAAAGGGCAACGATCAATCTATGATCGGCATATTCGTATGATAGGTTCACTAAGGAAGCCAACCCCGACATGGAGATATAAGGCTCAATAGCCTCATGGTACATTCCAAAATATTTTAGTTTTTTCCCAAGAGAGATCACCTTGATCTCCCTTCGATCCTACATAAAAATACAAAATTATATAACAAAAGTAAATTAACAAATAGTGAACAATTAACATTTAGGTTAATGACTAACATGGCCTTGGCATATGACAAATGCAACGTGATGGGTATAATGGGTAAGCAAGGAGGTGTGATGTTGATCTCTTGGGATCCACCATCTTCATCTTCATCTTCTTCCTCACTATAGTCATCCTGGTGCTGAACATCCTTCTGCTCAACATAGTCATCCCCACCATATCCCTACTATACAAACATGTCCTACTCCTCATGCTCATGCTCATGAATGATGTCCTTCTACACGTCTTCTATGAGCAAATGTCGTAGGTCGTCTCCTTTCATCATGTGATGAAGATGAAGGCTCACTACGAGAAGATGAATTCTCATGACAAGAAGATGATGCACATCTAATTATGACCGTTTCTATTAACCAATTATATATATAAAAAAGAAATAATTACATAATAATAAAAATTGAAACAAATAATAAATAATCAAAAATAAAAAATTAATAATAAAATAATAAAAAAATAACAACAAAAATTACTTAATAAATAATACTTAAATAATTACAAATTATAACCAAAACATTAAAAATTATAAAAAAAATTAAGAAACAAAATAATTGGTAAAAAACAAAAATTTAGGGATAATAATTATTATTTAATTAAATAAATAATTTAATCAAAATTACAAATTCAAAAACAAATAAATAAAATTAAACAAAAAAATATACATAATAAATAATATATAAAAAATTTAAAATTATAAAAAAACAACAAATTCAAAAAAAATTAACAAACAAATAAAAAAAATGAAAAGATACTCCGAAAATATATTAAATATTATTTAACAATAAAACATAACATAAAAATTAAAATTACAGAATATATAAATATAAAATATTAAACAAAAAATATATAAAATATTAACAAAAATAAATTTAATATACTAACATAATAAAGCAAAAAAAGAAAGCAATAAAAAGAAAGCCTAAACCACAATTCCAACTACGGTAAACACCAACCTAAGCTCCAAGTGCGGCTCCCATCAGCCCCATCTCCAACTGCAGCACCCCCCTCAACCGCACTTCCAAGTGCGGTGGGGCCTTAACTGCAATTCCAATGCGGTTAAGGCCTCCGACTTCGTCTCATGCACAAGCCTAGATCAAGCATTTTTTCACACTACAACCATCCATCATGCATCATATACTCTATCATGCAAAAGGAAATCACAACCAAGAACCAACCTGGACGCCAAGCAAAGCTTGATGTGAAATGTGTGAGAAGAAGAACTACCCCTACTACAGCTTACCACGACACCAACACCACACAACCACCAAACCAGGGAGGACGAGAGGAGGGAAGGAGCACTCAGCGAGAAGACCTTAAAAAGAAATGGTCAAAAATGAGGGAAGAGGGGAGGAGCGCTAGAAGAGAGGAGAAAGAAAGGGGTGTAGACTTTTATATATGAAATGCGGCAAAGAGGAGGAAGGGAGGAGAAATGGGGTGTAGGATTTGCAAATCTGAAATGCGGCAGAGGAGGAAGGATTGTTGCTTAATTTTTATTATTGAATGGGTCAGCTTTTTTAAAAACAAAAGATTCTCTGACAGAAGTACAGTTGGAAATATAAAAAAAGAAAAGTGTAGGGAGAAATACTCTTCTAAAATAGTAAAAGGTGTCCTTCTTTCAAAATATTTTCTCTTCAATGACTTTAAGTATTAGTGATTACGAGGTAACAACCTATACAATTATATATTCCTCCAAAAGTCATAAGCATGACTAGTAGAGTCTCTCATATAGAATCTTTTTGAAATTGTTACTAGTATTGATCTACAATGTTTATCAATTCTACAACTCCAATTGTTCTAAGTATATTTTCATTAACCTCTACAAATTTAATATATTCAATAGTTTTTGTAAGATTTAAATTTATTCTAATTCAATATTTTTTATGTCATAATTAAATAGTTTTTTTTATAAAAAAATATGATTAATGGACCTACAAAATAATGTTTATCATAAAAGCTTTTTTAAAAGAAAAATTGATGATGTGAGATTTTTAGGAAAAATATTTAACTTATCAATTTAAATATATTTTTCTGTTAATGTTTCCTGTCAAATTATATTCTATGCATATTGGGAGGAACACCATATACACTACTCCTTACAATGACACTACAATCCCCACGTTCTTAGATAGCACACTACCTAAACATATCCCACCATCACATCAAATCATGGATAATAGAGCTAATTGGGGTTTTTTTGAGTTCGTAATTGGCTTTAGACCATTTGTTGGATTAGATTCCTGGGTTGAAAACCTAACTATCAACGCTATGAGTCAATAAAAGAACAAAGAAAGAATGGATTTCTGTATTGAAATTGAGAACAAAGTACACTGATAGTGTTAATGGAGGCCTAATCCCTCTCTTCTGGCCAATGTCCAGATTTACAAAATAATCTTCAATAATCCCCCATAGAATTACCAAAAGGCTTATTTATACTCTATTTCTCCCCCTAACAGCCTAACAAACTTTCCTTCTCTTTACTTCTATCCTAAATCAATTACCCATTATACCCTGCCACCCCATATCCTAACAGTTCTCTAACATGAATAATATATTTTCTACATAATGTCATCAAAATTACTTTGAAAACCCAACAACTCAAAACTCCAGGTTCTTTTAGAAAATAAATGTACATTTGAGAAGTGCATAATTGTATCAATAAGTTCACACAAACCTTTCAATTTAGAATTCAATTAATGATTTTCCTTATGAAGTGTACTAAAGGAATTGAAATGCAAATTATCCATTCATTAAGATGCTGAATAGAAAAGATTTTCTGTTAATATTTTTTTTTTGGTCTTATGCTTATGAGAAGGAATTCAACCCGATTATGCACACCAAAAAGAATGGTCTAACTTTCCATAAATACCGATTTAATCTCTAGTTTATGGTCGTGGAGTTATAATGATGGTTACAAGTGATTAAGACGAGTCTACATAGTTTTGAAGGAATGAGTTTCTTTAATGCTTAATTTTCAAAGGCATAACACAGTGGTCGATGTTCATCAATTTTAACCTAACGTTCATAAGATTAACTTAGTTTTTGCAATATATTAACTTTGACGAGTAATTTTGTTTTTGAGGTCATGTCGTCATTTCTTTAAGACAATAATGTTGCAGACACAATAAATTAGTTAAGTACTAAATGTTGACAAGTCTTCCAGTAAAATTTACACCTTCAGTTACTATGTTGTGAAAAACTAGCTTCTTTACTTAGAATATCTATTCAAATTCATAATAAATGTAGAAGTCGACCACTACTTGTGAAATGGACGAACCCTGAACATTGTTGAAATATACGTGAGCATTTCCTTGGTGATTCTAATATAATTTATCAATGCGTTGCAATTAAACCTTTTTGTTATAGGAAAAAAAGAATTATTGATTATTTAGATTTGAAAAATAAATAACAAAATTTTACGTAATCGTTTCACCTCTAAAATTAAAAGGTATTTTAAAGTTGTTGCAATAAAAATTTAACAAAACCTTAAAACTACTTACTATAATAGTAAAAACATGAAAAATAATAATGAAAGCCAACAACCCCAACGAATTTCTTTTGTTCAACCATCTTCCCAACCAGACAAATTTGACCAATTACTTTTCCATGTTTTTACCAAAAAATTAGGCTTGACGGCCCTAGATATAATAAATCTAGCACTAGCCAACAGAACCAGTCAACAAAGTACTGTTTCAGGATCTAGTTTGGAAACGATCATTGCAAGAGTTTATGTATGGTATGGAATTAATATAAAACGTAATTTGACAATTTCCAGGCAACAAACAATAAAAATTATCTCAATCTCGGCATTGCATAGGCGTCTGTGCTTATTGCACTGACAACAAAACAAATGTGTATTCCCGGTTGGCAATGGCATGTGGCGAACCAAACATGCTATAAATTATATCATTCCTAGCTACAAAGTTCTCAAAACGGGAAGGATGCGAGCAAAACCATCCTCCCAAAAACTTGACATACTCATACAATAAAATGGAAACAATGTCTGAACTTGAAAAGAATATTTATCCAACGAAGCTTGAGTTCCACCCAAGCAACTTCAGTCATCTGTTTATTTATGGTCCCTATTCACTGCCTTCTAACTTTCGTAAACAAGCTATTGAGTGGTCATCACTGGACATTTTACGCCTTTGCTAGGTCAGAACCAGGAGCTGGAGCTGGAGCAGCGGCAGGAGCAGGACCACCAGTTGTTGGCCTGGGAAGTTGAGGAAATGATCATCAGCACATCATATAAATAACGAAACATATAACAAAGTGTAGAACCCTATCATATAATAGCAATTGTGTAAACTTACAGCCCAACAAAGACTTTGAAAGCATCATATATTCCCCATTGGGCACCAGTAAGAGTTCCAATCATCACAATACGGAGGGGAAGACCACGGGTGAAGAGACCCCACAAACCAAGCTTACTCACCGCCTGCATTACATGGTACATAGCATTTAAAGAAACTTGACATAAACAGATGAACAGATATTGTTAGAAACTACACAACAATGGCTCCAAGTCTGACACTCACATCACCAACTGTTGCTCCTTTAGCATTGTTCAGGAAAGAGACAAGATTATCAGCAGGATGAGACACGATTGCACAAAGCACACCAGCAACATATCCACCAGCAAAACTGACACCGAGTTGCAGGCTTTTGGTGCACTCATTCTTTGGAGTAGGAATGGCATGCTTATAGATCAGCTCCACTATGGTCTCAAATGAAGCAAACTTCATCATTGTGTCTGCAGGAAAGAACTTTTTATGTCATACAAGTTCAGGTACCGGGACCTTTAATATACCACCAAGTTCCAAGTTAACGTATATAAAACAAAGGTCAAACAATACAGCACAAAATTTCTAACTTCAACACCAATATTCACATTGGTGTTGAAAACCAAAAACTTGCAACCACCCAGAATAGGGCATAACTCTTGAAGTACAAATAAAAACCAGTAGTCCAGCATCTCAAGAAATACTGAACAATGCACAAACAGCAAATTTAGGGGCACTAAAAACTATAATGCAAATTATATAATGGCCAACTTACATGGAATTTGTCGTCCCCACAGAGGCACTATTCCCTTGTACAGCCTGAAATCACAAGACATTCAATAGATCACATCCTAATCTTAAATCCAATCATAGACCAACATACTATGATTTCAAACGCATCCTCTACCAAACAATTATAGGAGTTAACAGTATTTGTAAGCATACCCCAAAGTTCCTTCAGATTTCACAAATTTTGGGAGCCCATCAGCCAACCCCCTAGCAAAACCAGGCTGTGTTTGGACACGGACCTTCACAGCCTCGAAGGGGCAAAGAGCAACATCAGCAATAACCTCGGCAGAAGCGGAACCAGCAAGGTAAATCAAGGTCTTGTACTTGCTAGCATACTCTGGACCAGCAATATCAGAGTAATACTTCTTAAAGAACTCGTAAAATCCGAATTTGCAAGCACCCTGGGCACTGTAACCAAGCAAGGTAGGCACCCAACCACGGAAAAAGCCCCTGAAGCCCTGCTCCTTAAGCAAAACCCCAAATCCAGATGTGATGTTCTTGTACTTAGCAGGGTCGATCTGAAATCAACAAGTAAACATTAAAACACAAATACTAGTAAAAAGAAGTAAGCAATTCCAATTTCAATTCCACTGGTATGCACATAATCAAGATATTGACTTTAAGCCCAGTCTCCTCTAAAGTAAACAAAGACAATAAACATCAATTGTTTATGAGAAAACTAACTCCTGATATTCCAACAAATCCATAATATGCTATTCATGTGCAGTGCAAGCAATATCAGCAATTAAATTTTATTATCAACCACCGAGATTGCCTACTCTAGAGAACCTGGATCCTTAACGTCACAACACAATCACAATACTAATAACAGATTCCGCACTTCATAATGTACCAACTTCTATGTCCTTCACCCAATTATCCGCACTTCATAAGAGGCTAACGATTGTTCAACTAAACAAACAGCCAGACCTAGCAGATCTAATTAACTAAGACACAACAATCACGACTTGATACCGGAAAATACTTCAAAGAAAACTGCAGATCTAACAAGAACGAAGACAAGTGGCAAAAACACCACACAATCGAGCGAAAACGGTTAAATCTAAGGACAACAAGTCAGATCGAGATAAACAAATATATAGAGATAGAGAGAAATACAGAGACAGGAAGAGAGATAGAGAGACCTGCATATTACACTTGACAAGGTCAAGAGGAGTGACGGCCATGTGAGTGAGGCCACAGCTGAGGATTCCACCGGCAGTACAGGCGGCGTAGAAGGCGGGAGAGTACAGCTCGATTTTACGTGACTCGCTGGGAGAGTGAATCATGAAGCCGCGCGATCCAGAATCGAGGTTTGCCGGCGGTGCCGAGGGTGGGGCGGCGGCGGCGGTGGAGTGGAGCATACGGTGGAGAGGAAGCGTCTTGGAGGACGAGGAGTATAGGAAGGAGGGGATGAGAGAGTTGCGGCCAGAAGAAGAGTCGGAGAAAGCCATTAGGTCAGAGAAGAGAACAGAAAGGCGTTTTGGAAGGGAAAAGGGTCAGAAGCGTCAAAGGAAAGCAAGAGAGAAGGAAAGGATCTCTCTCTATATTTTTCCAATGCCCCTGCTGCTTTTGGTTCCAAGTTTTCGGCTTCTCTACTTTATATTGGTGGTGACGTTTTTGTTCAGAGAGAATGGCCCCACCAACCTATGTGAATTACCGTCTTGACACTCTGGGAAATGGAACAGTAATAGTTTAGAAATGAGAGAATATAGGGGAATGAAATCAAGAGAAAATGAGTGCGCTAAGATTTTGAGCCACATATATAATATTTTTAATTTTTATAATTATTATTTTTAGTTTTTATAATTATTATTATTTTAATAAATTGATATATTAGAAAAGCGTTTTTTTATTAACAATAGAAATAGAAAAGTTAAAGCTTTAATAATTAGATTTATGATTAGATAATGATATCAAATTGTTTTTTATTTATCTTTTCTCTAGAAAGATAAATTGAAGTGAAGTTGGTATCTTCTAAACTTAAAAAATATTATTGTAAAAATAACAAATTATTAAAATTTGTATAGTTTTAAAATATTATGGAATTAGTTCAAAAATTCATTTATTAGATATAGGAAAACATTATGGAATTAGTTCAAAAATTTATTTATTACAGAATAGGTGACAAAACAGATTGATTCGATTTATTTGAGTCTAATTTGACTTTGGTTCGAAAAAAATGAGTCAGATCGGCTAGCCTATCATTTAAAAATAGGTTGATTTTTATAACCTGGTTCGCCAAGTTATTCTCATGGTCCACTACATTTTGTAACTTTAATTCCAATATTCAAGTTTTCCTTATTTATGTTTTATTGGATTGAAGATAGGTTAGTCAATTTGCTTAGTTCATTCTAGAGGTTTAGAATAGGGAAAAATACATAATTGGTAATTGGATTTTGTTTGAGAGTCTTAAAGGAAAACATAAATAGTTTGCATCTGATTTAGATGTCAAAGGACCTCAAAGTGGACCTAGATTTTCAAGAGGCCTTCTTGAGATATGTTAAATTTCGTGTTGTTAGACCAAGTCTAGTTTCAGCTTTGTATTTTCATTTCTTGTTAAATTTGCATTTACCATTCTTACAGCTAGTTCATGTGCAAATTGTAATATATTAGGTGATGTATCTAGGAAATGCTTGGTTAGTAAAAAATTAGGATTTACTCTACATTCGAAACTTAATAAGAATCAAGTCCTTTGATTGATCCGAGGTTATTCCCTATACTACATTGGTGCGAGATACACATTTCATTTCAACACAAATATCATATTCATTTGTATTATTTCTATCCTCTCATTAATAGTTATCAATGTGTACCTTTGCTCATAACACTATCTACATTGTAAATTCTGAAAAGAATTAAAACATTTGGTGTTTAGCTCAATTGAGTTAAATAGTCTAGATGTGTTGCTAGAGTTGAGATTAGAAGTAGTTAGAATGCTTGTAAACCAAGAGTGGTTAAATTCGGAGTATTCGTGTTGACTAGGTGAACTAGGAGTGATGAGAATACTCATTGTAAACCTGGAGAGGTAAAACCTGTGTAAACTTGTTAAAGATTAGTCGAACCTCTTAAGAGATCTTAAGGGAGAACTGAACGTAGTTTAAGTTGAGTGAACCAATATAAAATTTATGCTTTATCACTTTTCTTCTTAAAACATTTTCATAAATCCCTTTTGAAACATCATTGTGTGAACATATCTTTTGTTTATTAATTTTTTGAAAACTTATGTCATTTGGGAAAAGTTTTCACTCTAGTGTTTTAATGTGTTTTTCACTTTTATGCTTGTTACTTTTATAAGACACTTCAATTTTTTTATACTTGCGTTTGGTGAAAATATCTTGGTGTTTCATATGCATTTATTATATTATGACTCATTATTTCTTGATAATAAAGGCCTTAATCTCTTTTCTCTAAAAACATGTCTACTCACTCATTCTTTGTTTTGTGTTTCTCATTCCTCTTTTGTGTTCTTCTTTATTTCTTGCAAAGCACAACACAGAGTACTCCATTCACATCTCTTCTCGTTTCACAACAACACATTCACATAGTGATCCCAACCACTTCATGCATGACTATTAAGTTTGATGAAAATGTAATATTATAGAGTTTCAATCACTTCATTTTGCTAAAATTGTTGAACCAGGTATGAAAAAAATATTAACCCTAATACTCGTTATATTTTACCGTAGAAAATTATATAGTTGTTATTCTTTTATTCTATCTTTCATTTTTTTTAATTTGTTAATTGTATAATTTTGGTTCATATTTAATTATTTTTTAACATGAAGTTTTTCATTTATTTTTTTTCAAAATACAATATTTTCTCTAAAATGTTGTATCAAATAAGAAAATTTCTGACTTTGAAGATACGGAGGGATATGTATAAATAAAACATAAGAGTAAGATGATTTCACGGAATTTATAAAGTAATAAATAATTTCATTATAATTAGGAATTAAATTTGAAATAAAATTTAGTGGAGTGATTATTAAAGATAATTTGTATTTGATAAAAATAGAGGTTTCAAGTTGGTACTCACAAATGTAAAACAGTATTTTCTTTTTCAACATGAGAAGTAGTTTTTTAACTCTAACAGCTAATGAAGATTTCTTTTTTTCTACCTTTAAAAAGAATGGAAACGTTCTAATGTTATGGAGAACTCCAAATATAACAAACAAAGAGATGACAATTTTGAACAATTGTTTTTATCATTAATAATAAGAATCATACTTATTTAGAATCTTATTAAATTTTTATGATCTATAATCTTGAAAAAATCTAAAGATTTTGCTCACATAACTATGAAAAATCATTTGGTGATATAAAATGTTTTACCGAGGTCTCATTTGAGAGAGAGAAAAATAGAAGATGAAAATTTTCATTTTCTTATAAATAAAAATGTACTACAGCATATACGGAACTATTTTTCTAAACATAATTAATTAAATAATAAAATTATGAATATTCAGCAAAAAATTAATTGGGTCTCAATACATTATTTCTATTTTCTCCTCCCATGTCCTTTTTTGCTACGTTTATTAATTTTTTATTTTATAGATATTTTTCCTTTATTCATATATAATTTAACACAAAGATGTTGTTTAGAAAAAGTATATTAATTTATTAATTAAAGCTAAAAATAATGAAAATTTTTTATATGTAAAAAATAAATTTAAAACTGAAAAAAATAAAATTTATGAAATTATTATATGTTAAAAACTTCATTAAGTTTAGATTTCATTAATTTGTGAAAAATATTAAATAATACACTTTTAATTTTCACTCTAACATTCAAACCGGTGTAACAAGTCTAAATTTTATAATAAAAATCTTAATATTTTAGTAATTTTTATTATAAGTTTACATTTACAACATTCCAATATATAAGAGAAGTATTGGCGGCATGTACAGTTATATATTATTTGTAATATATTTCCTTTTATTTATTCAAATCATTAAAAAATATTGAAAGTTACACTTATTAAATAAGAAATGAGTTCCACACGATTTATAATTTTCAATCAATTTAGACAAAAAATGAAAAATAAAAACTTATCTTTTGAAATCTAATGATTATTCCTGCCTTTGATTTATTTTTCTTTCAAGAAAATATCATTATAAAGAAAAAATGTTTTTTTTTTTTTTTAAAATTCTTGCTATATTTCGTGCTAAATAATCTCCATGAAAATTAAAATTAAAATATAACTTCTACGAATTAACAAAAAAGTATTAAACGGTGGAAATATCACATTAGTTTCATTAAATCGTTTAATTTCTCGTAAAATCATAACAAATATGCTTTGTTCTGAGTTTAGAAAAACATTAATATAGTAAAAATATCATACTAATTTTATTAAATAATTTAACATGATAAAGGATTAAAGCTTTTATTAAATATACAAAGTAATTTTGACTAAATATTTTATAAATATTTCCAAAATTATTTATGACAAATCAAAAATAATTTTTAATCATGCCTAAAGCTTATGGTTTAGAGCATGTGGGATCTCATGTATCTTAAATAGCCTACCGAATAAAAATCACTATTCATATGATATGATTTTTAAAATAGTTATTTTGGATGGCATGTTAGTGTATTTCACAGTTATTACGTTGCCTATTATTTTATTAAAAGAACTTGAAATAAATTACATATTAGGTACGATTAATTATGACCAAAGATTACTCCATTGTTTATTATGCTGCAAACTAACACAGCTGAACTGTCAATATTATAGTCATTACAAAATAACGTGTGCTTTAAATAAATGAATATTATTGAAATGGTTTATAAAAAGTCAACCAAATTTTTTGAGTTAAAATAGGAAATTGGAAACTATAGAACTCTGCCACAGGATGCTTTCTAATTTGTTAAAGAATCTGCTTAACTTTGGTCTGCTGCAATATACAAAGTCCATCATGGCATAAATCTTCCTCTTCAAATTCTATACTTTACTTGTTTCCTTACACTTTACCCTGTTGTCACCGTTTCTCCTCTAATAAATTATCTTGCTCGGAGTTGAAGAAGACACATTTGACCATGGAGAATAAAGATCCTGAATCATGGAGTTCTGCTCCTATCTATCAGTCTCAATGGCTTCAAACAACCATATCAGGTTCTCTCTATCTTAGTCACTCATACTCATACAGATATACATACACATGCATGCTTGCTGAGGTGTAAAAGTTCTATTTTGCAGACTAAATATATGTGCAACTAGTATTTCCATACTTTAACTTGTTAGCGTTCTTTGACTCAACTTTGCATTAAAAGCATATTATAAAGTTGTAGAAAGTGAAGTTGACTACTGAAAGAGGGAGGGGGTGACATGAACTGAGGCTAGAAAAAGGCATGTTTGAAGTCGATTTCATATACTAGATTAGAAACTGTCCTCTCAGAAAAGGTTCAATAGGAGCACCTGGAATATATATTGCACATTAATTATCAAGTAGTAATATTTTTAGTCCTCAAAATCCCTTAGACATCCCTCTTAACCAAAATTCCAGGTTTAAAATCTGGGATTTCTGGCTTATTTATTGCCTGTAGGAGTTGCTCAAAGTCAAACAAACATTATTGGAATATACATAAGGTCTTAACCTAGTTATTCTGCAGTATATACTCACAAACACCTGAATTTTAATAACTTTTTAGACTTGGATGAGAAATTGGATGCTATGAAGACCATTTTAGATGGTGACAATTCTCCAAAAGAACTCATGCATTGCGAATGGAGAGAAGATCTCATAGAGATGCTTGAAGATTTTGGCCAATCTTACCGTGTGTTAGCCATAGCATATAACCAACTGAAGTTAAAAACCTCTCAGGGTACCTTCCAATCTGGATCTTTATCATCTTCTGGTACATCAAGAACCATTTGTTCTATCTGCAATAAAAGAGCAATAGGTAAATTGAGAGATAAAAATAACCAAGGAGATGAATGTTCCTTGGAGCACTCCAATATCAAAATTGACCGTAGTATCCTTGGTTTTGATCTTTCAAACGAGCAAGGAGATGAATGCCATGAACTGTTATCAGCAGGCACATGCAGCACGAAATTAAAACCAGAACGCAGAAATATTCAAATGGAGGACAGAATGACAAAATTTTCAACCACTGAAGAGAAGATTGACGATTCGGAATTAAATCAGAGAACTGAAGATCCTCCAATGATCAGTTTCAAATGTGACAATTTGTGGTCGACACTAAAGTATCAAACAAAACTTACACAGGACAATCTGCACCAGTTGCTACTGCTGGTCCAAAGAAATGATGAAAAGAGAGAAACCATCAGAAGGCTTAGACTAAAGGTGGAAACTTTGAAGACTGAGAACAGGGCCCTGCAGATTTCTTTAACCCACTCCAATGCTGATTCAGAATGTGATCAACCACAGACTTCAAGAGCAGGAGGAAGATCTACAGGCAAGCTCTTCAAAATCTAGTATTCTATGCAAGCAATCGACACTCAGAATTTTTTTTTGCAGAACGTTGTTATGATATACTTTTTCCTTTAGTAACTAAGTGAGCACTTGTACCGACGATACTATAGGTGCGACTTTACATGTCTTGAGGCATGTAGTAAAAAACAGTCATCATATGTTATTTGCAGTTGGTTCTACGGTGATCTCATGTGTACTATAACATTGTACATTCAAACTGAGTATTAGTCACTAAAAGATCAGTGCCTTTTTTTCCATTATCCTAATAACTGGATCTAATGGATCCACTGTTCACTCCAAAATCAAATTAAACAGTGTATTTAAGATAGATATGCACTTTCATAGCTCCATGTCTGGCTAGTAAGATGAATACATAATGCACAACCTACACCATAGATTTTGGCTACCATTATTTCAATTGCTGTCACCAGTAGTCCCCACATGAACACATACCATCCTTAAAATGATGAAACCGCTTAGAATCTCTGACAACAATTTCTCGATTTACTGCTTTGGAAATAAATTTAATTGCAATGTGGCAGTCACCACAAATTCTAAGATTTTTTATGATATGGATCACTGACCCAGGAACTGAATTCATGATTCCAAAGCAAACTGCTAGTTTCTCACTATGAACTCTTAGAACCATTCCTTTCTCTTCCTCATCAACATCATGAAGAACTGAGGTCAAATTTGGCATATACCCAAGTGCTTGCAGCTTGACATTTAATTTGTCTAGGTACTCATAAATCTTCTCATGTTGAGGATGTTCTTTGTCTCCAACTAAGAATACATGTACCCTACCCTTGAGCTCTACTATACTATATCCAGGGGTTTTAAGCAACCCACGACTCTTCATCAATATCCTCATCCTCTCAACTTCATCCCACCTTCCAGCATCAGCATAAATATTAGAGAGTAGAACATAGTACCCACAACTACTTGGATCTAACTGAAATAGTTTTTTAGCAGAGATCTCCCCAAGTTCCACATTTTTATGAATCCTACAAGCCCCAAGAAGGGAACCCCAGATTATAAAATCAGGTTTCACCTTCATTTCCAGGATCAAACGATAAGCCTCATTAAGATAGCCAGCACGCCCGAGGAGATCAACCATGCAAGAATAGTGCTCAATACCAGGTTCAACATTAAATTCACTTTTCATTCTATTAAACCAATGCCGGCCTTCTTTTAACAAACCAGCATGGCTGCATGCAGCTAAAACTGACACAAAAGTAATGTAATTCGGCTTGTCTCCAGATCTTATCATCTCGTAGAAGACTTCCATAGCCTCTTTTGCACGGCCATGCATTCCGTAACCAGCAACCATAGCAGTCCATGACTTAACATTCTTCATGTTCATGCGGTCAAATGCCTTCCTAGCCATCTCAACTCTCCCACATTTGCAGTACATATCCACTATAGATGTACCTACAAC
Source organism: Vigna umbellata (assembly GCF_029865625.1). Lineage (NCBI taxonomy): Eukaryota > Viridiplantae > Streptophyta > Magnoliopsida > Fabales > Fabaceae > Vigna > Vigna umbellata. The sequence goes on along the minus strand of NC_142169.1, from coordinate 14,690,327 downwards.
CACACTATCCTCCATATCCATCTTTATAACCTATAGTACAAGAAAACGAGCCGGTGAGACCAACAAAAATCTAGGCACTCGCTAATTATTCCATACATAAATACAATTTTAGGACCAAAAATTGGAGCAAAAATAAATTAAAATTTGGAACCTAAACTTGGACAGTTTACACCATGTTTCCGTTTTGGTCCTTATTAAATGAAGAAAAACTCATAATTTTGGTTTATACAAAAAAGGCATAAATCTTCTCTTACTCATCATAGTTTCAAGGATGTACAATTTTAGTTTCTATAAAAATTTAATTGCTCATTTGAACTTTCAAATTTTCAAAATAAACCATTCTAGTTTACTATTAATATTATCTAATTGTTAAAAAAAAATCTGACGCATGGTTGGTGAAAAAGCGTAGTTAGTTATCCAAATAGGATATCAACGGTAAGGTTTAAAACCTGTTATCGCTAACAGACACATCACTATTTTTTGTTAGAATTAGATGACATATTAACTTTAGACAAAAATTGTTCAATTTTAAAAACTGAAAGATCGAACGAGCAATCAAAATTTTATAAGAACTAAAATTTCACATTCATAAAACTATGGAGACCAAGAGTGAATTTAAGCCAAAAAAAAATATTACAACAAATTTGCCGCCCCCGTCCTTTGCCACAGTTACAATGCTATTAGATGTTTGCAGTGTTTGACAAACACTAGTCAATTAAATATTTAATTTCGTCATAAAATGTTTACAAACTCAGAAAACATCGAACATCATGATAACTTCAACAAGCAGTTAGGACCAATGTATAAACAATTTCATCAGGTAGGAACCAAAATATAAAATTTTCAAGTAACCACCAAATGTAAATCGGTGTCTAAAGACCAAATGAACCGGTGCATTAAGTAACACACCTGGTCATGTATGCACTTTCCCAGCTGCAAAGCTCCTGAATTCGCGCAGGCCAACAACACCGCAGACAATGTCACCTCGTTATATTTAACCTTGCCACTCTTCACCATGTCAGCAAAAACACAGAAAGCCTCAGCTGACAACCCATTCTGCGCATACTGAGAAATTATAGAGTTCCAAGAGCAGACATCACTCTCATGCATTCCATCAAACACTTTCCTCGCCACCCCCATTTCTCCACACTTGGCATAAGCATCCATCAAAGTATTCCCAACACCCACACACCCCTCAAACCCCCTCTTGACCACCAACCCATGAACCCCTTCAGTCGCACTCCTCCACCCCACCCGCGAACACGCCGAAAGAACACACCCCACAAGCATGGAATCCACGAAAGCCTCATACTCAGATTCCGCACTCCCACTGTCCTCCGCCAACAACTCCTTAAAGAGGCAAACGGCTTCCTGGGCGCGGTCGTTTCGGATGTAGCCTGCAATCATGGATGTCCACGAAACGACGTTTCGGCTGGGAATTTCGTCGAAAAGGTAGCGCGCGAGGTCAGGGAAGCCGCATTTGGAGTACATGTCGACGAGCGCGGCGGAGACGAAGAGGTCGTGGCCGAACCCAAATGCGAACGCCTGCTGGTGGGTCTGCACGCCGGCGCGGAGATCGGAGAGTGCGGCACAGGCCTTGATGGCGCATGGGAAGGTGGAGCGGTTGGGATGTAGAGAGAGCTTGCGCATGGAGGAAAATGCGCTGAGAGCTTCCATGAAATCGCCGCTTCGAGCGAGGTCAGCGATGACGGTGTTCCAGCTAGAGACGCTGGTTTTGTCCACGTATTTGCCGAACATGCTCGTAAGGTTCGCGGTATTGGTCTGCCATGTGGAATAAGCACGTTTGCGACGTGCGGTTGATGGTGTTGTTCTGAACACTAACCGAGTCATCGTCAGTGTTGTTGTTTCCATGCAATGTGATTTGAACTTGCTTCACGTCCCAGGCATTGATAATCGAAGGTGATTTACTTACAGTTCAGAATGCGTGTTCTGCGTATTGCATTTGAATCTCCAAATTATTGAGTGGGAAAATATACAAATATTTTTGGTGTTTTATGTAATTATTATAAACTGTCATGATTTTATAGTCTAAACTGCGTTTGGAATTTATGAGATGTCAGCTTAGGAGTGATGACCATAAGTATATAACTTAAATTCACTCGCAAATTAATGTGTAGAATCTAACTTGAAGTTTTAGGAAAATCAAAAGTAATTTACTTGCAAATTACGAGAGTATTCACCTCTTGAAGGATCAATATATTTTACTAGGGCAATATGAAATCAGCATACAAACACATCTATTGACACCTTTTAATTTCCTTATTTTTTAATATTGCTCTTTAGAGCATAATATTGTTTTTATTATCTCAATTCCCACACTTCAAATTTAGTTTGGTGTGACATATTTATCTTGTAAATGTATTAGTTTATAATAGGGAATCAATTAATAATATGTTGCATATGTTCTTTTATATCGAGAACTAATCAATAAAGTATTTTATGGGGAAGTCAAATAATTGTTACGGTGAGTTTTACACTATGTTTTGAGTGATGTATTATTTTGTCCATAGATGTTTGAAATGGTGACAGTTTTTTATCATCTTTATCATTTACACTTTGAATTAGGATGTCATCTTTGTCTTCTCTAAAAGAGTAGAAGATTTTTGGTTGAAAGATCAATAATTGCATGTTCTTTTAAGTGTCATTGGTGGATTGATTGAAATTCCTCTTTATTAAGATTTTATGTGAAATCAATAAGAAAATAGGTGTAGGATAGCATAATATCTTTTGAAGTCTCAAAGTTTGTTATCATGAATAAGTTTAAATTTAAGGTTGTTAAAGATAAGATCATCTAGAGAGACTAGACCGTCTAACAACTCATATTTTGATGTTTAATATACAATACTTAACGAAATATCGGTTATTGACTAAAGCATCTAAAGGATGTGTTTACTAAAAATAACATTGAAGATATGTAATCAAATTATCCATGACGTATCCATAGAAGAAGTTATAAAAGTTTAAAACAGTGTTTGATAAATATGGCTTGATCAAACTCAGGTATACGTTGTAGGCCAGTAGGGCTTTTTCACGAAGATAGCTTGTACGATTCTTCTAGGTTAGTAGCTTTGAATATGTATTCTTGTTTTTTAACGTCTCTATGTTTAGAGCTCTTAGATAAAACTTAGTGTTGTTATTTTCTACACAGATAACGAGAACAAGGCATGCAAGCACAAAGACACTTTTTTGTATAGTATTAAATATTTTATCTGTTGATGATTGTAAAGTATATAATGTGTTTAGAGCATTCTCATATGTCAATATCATTTAATTAATGCATGTTTAACGATCATTTTAATATAAATGGTGTATATGACATATTTATTAGATGCTTGTCTTATAAAGTTTTTCATGTGATATCAAGTACTAGCTTTTAAACATTTTATCTTTTGAATACGCATACGTGATACGCTGTCGTTGAAGCTATCAAATTAATACTACTTTTCAAGGCAACTTCAATATTGCCATGTCAGTAGTCAAGAAAGTAGATAGGGTTAAAGTAACCCTGAGTCGTCTCTCAACAAATACGAAATTGCTTTTCAATATTTGAATCTTATGAATGTTACGCAATGCTCAAGAATGAAAGTGAGAAACTATGCTAATGAAATTAATGTTTGAAGAATGTTTAAAGAACAATGAGAAAACTTAGAAACAATTATGATGAAATAGGCTAATTCCACTGCTTTTCCAAGATAGATTCATCATCGGTTATCCACAGATCATTGTTCAATTGATTATTGTTCAAGTTTCAAATTAATTAAAGTACATTCCTAATTAATTGGAGGGCGATCATGCAATTAACCAAAGTAGATTCTCAATCAAAGGCAAGACCTTTCTAGATTATTCATAATGAATTCAACCAAAGTACATTCTTAATCAAATTCTATTGTGTTTAATCATGTCCATTCTTAAATCTCCTAACCAAATATTAAAAGCTAATTAATCAAAGTAAATTCTCAATTAATTATAGTTGAAATTATTACCACCAATCAAAGTACATTCTCAATTGATAGCAAAAACCCGTTTAATCATATGAAAGTTCCTAAATTTAATCAAAGTAGATTATCAATCAAACCTAGAAACCCTTGGACTCATATGATTAATATGCATGTAGATTCAAACACCTTATGATGCAAAAATCATTACTTTTAATATGATTGAGAGATGAAAGACTTAGAAGAAGAATAACTCAAATCAATAATCAAAAGAAACAGATTCATAAATTCAACTTAACCTCATAATCCATAATGAAATTACAGTGGAATAGCCCTAGAAGCTTAGCCCTCCATGAATGGAGTAGAATACATGATGAAATAAAATGAAAGGAGTGGTGGATGAATGCTTCCAAGTGGAGGAGGGAGTCTGAGAGAATGAATGAGTTGTGATTTCTGCCTCCCCTGGGTCTCTTTATATAAGCTTGATTGGGCTTGCACTCTAAATCTTCTGTTGATAAAATCTTTTATTTTATATCTAATATCTTCCAAATATTCAACAGTTTAATCGGTTTTTGAGAATATTTGATAATATCTTTTCTAGATTCAAAAAGATTTGACAAATATTATCTTTTGATATTTATTGATATAGTTAAATAAGGTAATTGTTTACCAATATCAAATAAAATATCTTAGGATATATTTTCTCCATATTATCTTTTAAAATATCTAACAAATTTGAACTTGCCCAAAATTACAATTCAACCCATTTTATTTTATTCAAAATTGCCCAGAAGTCTAGAAATTTCTTCTAATTGCACTTTAGCCTTTTCTTTCTTTTCAAAATTGCAATTCAAACTTTAATTCCATCTGCATCAATAAACATTAGACTCTCCAAAATAATTTATGCAACTAAAATCACATTTTAAGCCTCTTTAATTCCTAAACTTGATAAAGTCAATCATCACAAATTCACTTTAAATCAATTATTTAAGCACAAGAATCTCATCAAAAAATTGAATTTTAAAACATAAATGTGGGCATAAATATGCACTCATCAATATGTCATTGTAGTTCTGACAGAAAAATGTTTGGATGCTTTTTTTTAGGAACTTTCTATCGTTTAGCGTTGGTCTGAGTTTAGTTTATTGATTAGACACTTACATATGTTTTTTAGTATTGTTTATGACTTTCGTTTCATAAGATATTTGCTTGATAAAACGTTAGTTTTAGAAAAACGCTTCACTTTGTAAGGTGTTTTTTATAACATGTTAACTTTTTAGACGTTCAGACGTTGTTTGTTACACATATCATCTATTAGATTATTCTTTAAAGAAAAAGTTTTCTTTCATTAGACGTTATTTTACAAAGGCAATATTTCATTGAATATTTTTTGATAAACTTTAAAACTTAAGTTGCTAGACATTATGATTTTGTTTCAACAACCCTCTATCATAATAGCTCACATAAAGTCAACCCTAGAGTATACAATTACTTATAAGAAGGCTTGACTCATAAAATAATTAGCCATAGAAAAGGTTTATGACAATTGGGAAGAGTCATACCAAAATTTGTCATCCCTTCAAAAGCTAAAGCAAGTTTACTTGAGTTTATTTGAAAAATGAATACCCAACCAACATATCAAGGTAACCAGTTAGATGAGGACCACATCCTCTTTAAGAGGATGTTTTGGACATTTAAACCATGGATTGATGGCTTTAATGAAATCTTTCTAATGCTTTAATGAAATCTTAGCTTATTCAGTAAGTCTAGTAACAAGTTTGACTTAATCATATTTTATGTATTAACTATTGTGAAAACATCGGTGGAGTCCTATGCTACACAATATCCTAAAGATAATGGTTAGAATTCTTTCATCGATTAGAGATAAGATAATTTCATAGTATATAAGTGAGTGCAAATTTTACCTTACAACCTAGTTTTGTGTAGTTGAGTTAGACTTTCTTAACATGATATCAAAGTCATGCATTAAAACCCATCCTAACGAGATTTCTTGTTTGTTTGGTCTATTGTACCACCTACTATCATAATATTTATTGTTTGTTGAGCATATTATTCCACCTACTATTGAGCCGCTATCGGACTACTCATTAATGTCTAGTCTCATGCTCGAGATGTATATGGGAGGTGTGTTGGAAGTCTCATGTCGCCTAGAAATAAGACGATTTCATATTATATAAGTGGAAGTTAAAACTTCATCTACACAAACCGATTTTATAGAGTTGAGTTAGGGTTAAAGTCCACTTTTTAACAACAATTTTTATAAAATTCTTGCACAATAACTCCACTAAAAGACTTAATCAAATCACATATTTCATGATAATAATGTGTAAGCTAATTGTTAGCTTATGAACAACACAAGAACTATCAAATTAGTCATTTTGTATTTTTTTTTATAGTATAATGGAAGCCTATGAATGTAGATCTTCAATAACTCCGAAAAAAAATATATTCAATTAACTTTTGTGTGTCTTTCACTATTATAGAATAAGTTAATTAACTTTTGTGTGTCTTTCACTATTATAGAATAAGTTTTACAATATTACTGGCTTTGATGCACCATAATCACTATATTATTCACCACTTGATGTCATCAATATTTGTGGTGGAATTATTAGATGCCTTGAAATGAATGAGTTCATGACACTATAAACCCTTAAAGAAGTCATTTTACATTTGCTATGATAAATTAAGTATTGTTTGTGGCAATTTGATATATATATATATATATATATATATATATATATATATATATATATATATATATATATATATATATATATACTTTTTTAAAAAAACCAAATTTTGTAAACAGACAGAGAAAATAAGTTTACATATTATATTTTGAGTAAGTGTTACAATTTCTTAAAAAAAATTAAATTTTTTGTATTTTTTACTTTGTGAACTCACCAATAAACTTAAATCAATCTTTCTCTTTGAGAGTTTTTTTTTTTAATTATCTTTTGAGATTTTAATCTCAAGAGAAAATTGAAACAAAATAACCGGTTTGTGCACTTCTTATAATTAGAAGTGATTTGTTTATTCATTTATAATCGGTATTTTAATTAGTGAAACATCTTGTCTTAAGAAAAAACTAAACGTAACACTAGTTGAGATAAATCAATATAAAACTAAGTTGTTGCGTAGTTTAATGTTTAAATAAGTTATTATTCGTGATAAATAGTCTAAAACTTTATTCTACTATGTTTAAATATTACCAATTTCATAAAAATACCAAACACATTACCAAATAATGAGTCACACGCCAACATTTAATCAAATACAATACGAGAATCTCGAGTTTAATTTTCTAGACAGAAAAAAAAAAAATAGTTGCTAATACTGAATCTGATTTTACTACAAACATCAGTCGCTTAGCAGTCCATAAATACTCTGCTTTGACTTTTAAAAATAAAAAAACACTAAAACCAGAAAATTCTTACTAATTTTTCCTGTAGCAAGATCTCACCAGGAAATTGGAACAAAGTTCATGAGAATCAACGAATTGGGCAGAAGTGAATGTATAAAGTACATAATAAGGTAGGAAGAAGAGTGAAAAAGCCTTGAAGAGAAGACAATTATATAGTAAATACTCAAACAATAACCATGTTACTACTTATGACTGCAAAAGATAGGAGAAGAGCAACAATGAGAGCAGCAGAATGGAACCTAGCTGAAGCAGAAGAGATTTTGCCCTGAAATTCCCCTGAAGAGGGTGCAGGAGCTGGTGCCTCAGAAGAAGTATCATAACTCAGTGGTTGATAGCCACTTGGAGTGGGAAAAAATGATGAAATATCAGGAGCAGACACATAAGGCAAAACTCCTGGAGAAGCTGAAATTGTAGGCTCAGTAGTAGTTGAACTCACACCCTTTGAAACCAAGATAACCGAAATGGCAAATGAAAAAAACAGCTTCATCAGAGTGGCCATGAGGGTGCAGAAATTTGTGGAGTGTTGGTAACTGTGAGTGTGTTTTTGAAGGGATAAGATAAAGATGTAATAATATAAGAAGCAAGAATAGAATGTGAGAGTTAAATTTGAGGTGCATTTGGTGAGAATCACGGGGTAAGCAAGGAAGAGGGTGAGGTATAAAATTATGTTTTTTCTTCCCATATTTATGAAACTCCTTTGTTTGTGTTTCTTTGTCGGTTGAGGAGAGTGCAAAAGAGATTCTCTATTTTCTAATATTGGAACAATTCAGCCACTGTGAGATTCATTTAACACAGTTCACATGGTGAAGCCTTTAGATTTTTATAATGAAAAGGGACCCAGTTTCTTTTGGCCTACCATGTGAGTACTAGAACATGCTAAATGATGGTAACATGCATCTCTAGTTTAAAATATAACACAATTCTTCTACCCTGTTGCAGGCACCAAATGAAGCTTTATGTGTTCTTGTTTGGATAATTTTTTTAGAGTAAAAAAAATGTTTTTCTTGTTTATCTTTTTCAGTAATAATAGTATAAAAGTAAAAGTTTATGACATTGACTTTACCAAAAGGTTTAATTTATTTTAACTGCTAATCTGCTAAATATTATCCAAACAAACTAGAGTTCAATTTTATATATGATTAAAAATGCTTTTTGAGAAGCAGAATGCATGAAAAAAAAATTGATATTTAATAGAGATTTATTTTTTAATTTGTCAAGGTTTTTATTCTCCACAAATTAATTTGTGAGAGCTTTTCAAACCTCCACGGTTAGGGTTGTAACTATTAATTTGTGGAAGTTTTTTTTTATGCGGGGTTTTTTTAGAGCAATAACTTCTTCTTATTAATTTATAGAAGTTTGAAACCTTTCTTATTTATAATTATCCACCTACATTTATAGTTTCTCAATTTAATGAAATTTGTCTTTTATAATAAGAAGTAAACAAAATATATAAATTTCTAAAATACACAAAAATTAACCAAAATTAATTTTATTGATGATTTAAGGTAAAATACATTCATTGATAATTACCCTGTAAATATAAAAGAAGAAAATACATAAGGTTGAAAAAAGAAATATTTAAGAGGCAAATCTTATTATCATTATCATAATCTTTGAACTCTCTAAAATGTACTATTATGCCCTAGTCTTCAACTTCATCCATGACGCGATCAACTTCATCTAACATTGTATTTCACATGGTTAACTACCTTCACTTATACACTGAATAGACCCTTTCGTGATTTCTTTTTTGAATTGACTTTAGTGAACCACCACAACAAAAGCAACATCATGATGGCCAACAATCATAATGCATCTTTGGTCTTTTCTTTGATACAGGTGGATCCTAACCTAAATATACCTGCAAAGAAAGTTCAGGAGTCATATCAGTTGATGACAATTATTTCTGCTAACAATTGATACTAATTATTAATCAAACATGTTGAGACAAGACAAGCTCGTCTACAACATCTTTGATTTTGAAGTTTAAACAAACAACATTAAACGAAGCAGTCTTGAGTATAGTCTTAGATTGTAAAACAGTAGAAACAGAGAAATACAAACAAAGAAGAAGTTCACCATAATCAAAATACTAACGTTTAATAGGAACACTAAGTATATAATAAAAGGTGTATACATAACAAATCTATTGGAAAAACTAAGACAAAGAGATGACAACAAATGAAAGAAATAAAATAAAAAAACATAAGAGCTAAAAGCATTTAATTCACAAATATAAACAACAAAACACTAGGAATCCAAAAAATGTTTCGACATGAAAAGCTACAACACAAATAGGTAAACAAGGCTTAAAGAAAACTACTAGGAACGAAGGGCTTTGTAAGAAGTATCCTTAACGACCTCTCCAGGAAGAACAAACAATAAACAAGCCTCACTTAACAATGATCAAACTAATTCTAAGCATAGCTTAAATATAGAAGGATTGAAAGATGTGTTTGGAAGAACATCTCAAAATCCAAAAACTCATATCAAATGAGAATCTTGCTAAACAAGACACACCACCAAACACGTCAAAAAGAGTCTTATAGAACTAGATGACGATAATATTCTCTCAATATGCCGCAATTGATAAAAGTGTCAAACGATGAAGGCACGCTAAAAAGTCTCAAACGATGTAATGGAAAACATCGTGCTAAACACGTTGGTTAGAAAAACCTAAATGGTTTACCCGAACTAGACAAACTCTCACCATAACATGATGAGTTTGATAGACACACCAAAAGAACAAAACTTGCTTCGAAACACATGATAAAAGACATTTCACTAAACACACTCTTGAAAATAACAACTATCTACCAAACAAAAACTAGCTAAGAAAAAAACATCCTACAAGCTAAATGATACCACGTGCCAAACACACTCTAATTCAATGATAAAACTTTCATGACAAATTTAGTATTCTTAATAGAAAAATTGTCTGTCAAAACCTAACCAAACGGTAGAACACATGAAAACCTAGATTGTTCTAAACAAGCATTGAATGTCATTAAACGCTCAACGTTTAAAAGCAACAAGGTAAATAAGAAAAAGGACATATCTATTATGTAGACATTTATTCTAATTTATGCAGGATATCTAGTACAAGCATTCATCTGTTCTATCCAATGCAAGTCAGAAATGATCGTTAGAAAGAAAAAGACATTAGCGGAATGTTTCGTTCATCAAAAGTCGTGGCAAATGAATAGTCTAATCTACCTTTGATAAAGATCTAAAAAGCAAGTCTGCTCTGACAAGAAGACATCAACCTATGATTGCCACCTACGATAAAAGCTACGAAAATTCAAATCACAAGGACAAGCTTTGTCCAACGGTTACAAATCTCAAGGACAAGCATCATCTACCGACTTTATTATCAAAGGTGTATAAATAGAGGATCAAAGAAGAAGATAAAGATAATGATGGAGAATTAAGAAATACAAAGAAAAATCCTTCCAATAGAAGAATTAAGAATCTCTCTCTGAGTTATTAGAGTCAAATCCTCTTACACAAGAGAAGAGCTCAAAAAGGAGATTTACTCTCAAGCTTCATTGCCATACATACTTACTATTGTAAGAAGAGAGAAAGAAAAAGAGAGATAGAGAGAAACACCAGAAAGAAAGAAGAATTGCCATCAAGCTTCATTGATGTATAAACTTACTATTGTAAGAAGAGAGAAGAGAGAGAAATAGTTAGGGAGTAAGTATTGTATTGTATTGAACATATATCCTCTCTTTGAGAGTAATTGTCTAAGACTTGTAAGCAATATGATTGATTGCACATTCTGAAGGAATTTAAACACTTGTGATTAACTCAAGTGAGTTAAGGATTACTAGACAACATATCAGGTTGATACTAGGATTGTCTAGTGGAAACTAGGAATGGGTGAAACTCAATTAGTCAAGGTAACAGAGGTTATTCGTTGACTAAGGATACTAGGAGTGGTGAATAATAATGCACAACCAAGAATGGGTGAAACTTAGTCAAGGTCACAGTAACAAGGGTTACTAGGTTGACAACGACAACCAAGAGTGGGGTAAACTCAAATAGACGATGTATCAAGAGGATACCATGAGTGTCTAGGGATACTAGAAGCGATGAAGAATATTGCACAACCAGGAGTGGCTGAAACTCACTCAAGGTCAATGTAACAAGGGTTACTTGGTTGACAACAACAACCAGGAGTGGGTTAAACTAAACTAGATGGTGTATCAGGAGGATACTAGGAGCGTCTAGAGATACTAGAAGTGGTGAAGAATATTACACAACTAGGAGCTATAAGAGCTTGATCGCTCAACGAATGAGCTCACAAGACATAAAGGGATCTTTTAGAAGAATATGGGCATAAATCTTCAGGACCTGAGTTGTAAAACAAAGCAAAGGAAGGAAAAGCTCACATAAGAGACAATGCTCATAAGCACAAGAAAAGACTTGGGTAAGTCTATAAAAGGCATAAAAGGAAGAGCATGCGTCTCACGAACACTCCTCAAGGAAGCTTAAGGAAAATAGGATCGAAGAGGTTAAAAGAAGTATCTGTCACAAGGATCAACAACAAGACTCTCCCCATGACAAAACCAAAAAGTTAGCTATAGAGATGGGATTGTACCAATGACATTTTTCCAAGACACCAAGCAAAGGAGCAAATGAAACAATTACAAAGCAAAAAGAACTACGAGAGCACAAATGTTTCGTGATACAAAGCAAAATACAATGCGCAAATAATGTTAAGCTTGCTTTGTTCAAGTGTTTGTCTTCTCTTAGTTTTTCTCTCCCAATTGTCTTGAATGTCCTCCTTTCCCGAGTCCAAAGAAGCACCTCTAGTAGCCTTCTTTCAATCCTTTAATATGTCACCTTTAATGTTAGTCAAACTTCAAAAAGGAAACACAAACCACAAGATGTTTTCAAGCACACAAGAGGCCAAAGAAAAAAAGCAACAAAACACAATTTTGAAACTAAATTCAAATGAAATTAGGTGAGACAAGACATAAGCAAAGCCAAGAAAATGACAACCTAAAATTAAGGCACAAAATCAAGTAGGTACACGAAGGAAAAATCCTAAATAAAGGTTCTAGAATAGATGAAGAAAAAAAAACTAAGGAATTGAAGTGTAATATGCTTAGCCAAGAATAAGAAGCTTACGACAATTTGAAAGAATACCAAATTTCAAGTCCAAAATGTGTTTCATAGTTGTTGTAACACTTTTCTTTTAACTCTTTTTTCACTTCTTTTGTCCCTTTTCTTTTCTTCTTTTTCTTTACTTTTTTGTAGAGGAAACTTGTCTTTTCTTTATATATTTCTTGAGACAACAGCAACCAACATATAATCTTAAAAATTCATACCCATTAACAAGGCTGAGACAATCAACATATAGAGAATCCTAAGGAAACCATTTATATTTTGATATTTTGAAAAAGACTTTATGAAAACCTAAGACTAAGAACTTGTTTAGGAACTAAAAACAAGCATGAAAAATAGTAACTAATCTCATACATAAAGCACACAACATTAATGCAAAAAATTACCCATTATAGGTTACACAAGTTTCAAAGGTTTTTCAACTTTTGCAAAATGAAAATAAAATGGCTAATGGCTAACATGGAAGTAATGACAATTTCAGATTCAAACGACTTAGACAAAACTTATAAGATCATAAAATCAAAAATAATGGCTCAAGACATAACCCAAACCCATGACAAATGACACACAAAAAACTGTAATTCATATAGACAATGGAAATCTTAGAACAAAAACATGGATTGATTCAAGAAGAACAAATAGTTTGAATCAAAACTTCAAAACATATGGAACATATACATGGATCAAAAGTACAAATAAGACATGGTGGATCATGTGAGACAACACGAAAAATTCAAGAACATACAATACAAAAATGGGTAAGAACTAGAACACTTATCTATTGAAAACCTCCAAGGAAAGTAATTAGGCTTTGATACTAAATGATGGAGAAGCTCCTTTGACATTTTTTATATGAAGTGATGGCATTGCGAAAGCACGAAGAAGAAGTGTTGAGTTGGCTTGAAGTTGTGAATTAGTGAAACATCCTAGAAGGAGGTTGGGCCAACTTGAAGTGATGTTGCGAGAAAACACTAGAAAGGGAGTTAAATGGTGTCTTCATAACTTATTTTCTTTGATAATAAGTTGATCATGAAATAAATTATCTTAATGAGCTAGTTGTCCTTAATGTTGTAAACGCTATCCTGTTGCAAGCGTTTACAAAACAAGCTTTTAAATCATTCTCCTAGGTTTGGTGAGGAATAACACTTTTGTGGGATTAACGTGTGTGATGAGACATCGCTTTTACATGATATAATTGGTTGTACCGTAGATTCAAACACACAAGCGTTTTATATTGGTTCACTCAAATAAAGCTACTTCCAGTTCTCCTCTAAGATAACTTAGAGGGTCTCATTAAATATTCAACAAAGTAAATTTGAGTATTCTAACCACTCCCGGTATCCCTAAACGCTTCTGGTATCAATTTGATACACCGTCTAGTTGAGTTTCACCTAGTCCTGATTGTGTAGTATTCTTCACCACTTTGGGTATCCCTAAACGATTCTAGTATTAAACTAATACACCGTCTAATTGAGTTTAACCCACTGTTGGTTGTCCTCGTACAACAATAGCAACCTACTATTGTGACCTTCACTGAGTTTCACCTACTTTTGGTTTCACAATATTCTTCACCACTCCTGGTATACCTAAACAATCCTGGTATCCCCTAATACGCTACCTAGTTGAGTTTTCTTTTATAGTTAAAGCAAAGAGCTAAAGTACATGCACTTAAGAAAGAGCCTTGAAGCTTCTTTGGCAAGGGGATGAGTGAGATCCTTCCCTTCCAACTAACTCCTAACTTTCGTCCAAATAAATGCATAGAAACCTTCTCTTGATGTAATCGGTCAAGGCTTCTTTCTTCCAAGTCCAAAACTTCTTCAAGGCCTATTAAAGCATATTTAGGCGTTAATTAAGGCTTAAGGAACTACATTGAACATTTTTAAAAAATAAGGATCATTTCAAACAAAATTGACAAAAATTGGGACCATTATTAAGCCAATTTTTTTTATCATGTGTTAAGTTCAAAGTGTGACATGTGACACTAACAATATAATATAATATGTTAAAAATTATTTTTAATAAAAATGTTAATATAACATTTATATAAATAAAAAATTATTTAAATTTAAAAATAGATAATATTGCTTTATTTTGATAAAAAAATTCAGACAAAATTATGTCTGTTAATAATTTTTTTAAAAAAAAGCCTAATTAAGACATTTTAAAAAATATTAAGACATAATTAAAACTCTTTTAAAAAGAACCAACTTACACACTTTCACCAAAATGAAGTCTATCCGAAGAATTAATTCTTATAATTTTTATGAGACCGGAAGAGATGGAGTGGCGTTTGGAAATTAAAAACCACCGCGCAGCAGAGTCCATGGGGCATGGTACGGAGATGTCAAATTAAAAGTTAAAGACATGTAAGAGTATGGGTGTAAAATCGGAGGTTTTCCGCTGTGGTCCCATTCTTTATATTTTGAATAGTCCAACGCAGTTTCACGAGAAGATATAATTTTTGTAACTATCTTAAATTTGGGAATAAAATAAGGATCCCGGTACTTTGATACTGTGTTTTATTATAACACTTAAATATTATTATTTTATTCAAAATTTATTTATATTTATTAAATATAATACTTAATAAATAAAAAGCAGAGTCAAATGATAGTCAGAGAAAAAGTGGATGTCAAAAAACATTTTTTCATAAAATAATTGTAAAACATGTTAATTCCAAAGACCTTCTCAAGTACGTCAAATACATGCAACAAAGATGTATAGCACCAAATTTTCAACGGGCTACCAATATTTCTGTTACCCAGTGCATCATCTACTTTTGGTGCTGACCCAGAGTTCATACCACATAATATTTCAATTCACATGAATACATGGTAAATACAAATTTCTTCTTTTAGACATGTGGTTAGAATGTTTGATCCGTCCTTTAAAATTCCAACAGGTTCCAAAATCTGGTTCCTGTAAGTAAAGCTTCTGTATTTAGAGAAAAACCTATGGTTTTCAGTTAATCTAAAATCTTTTTAAAACTGAGCCATCTTGCATTTGTACAAGTGAAGGTGCGGACTCTAAGGTTTAAACCAAACTCAACTTTAGAAAATGAACTCATCCTTAAACTACATACACTATTTTCATTATATCACTACTCAATGCGGTGTTTCTAATCACCAATCTGAAAATTGATGTTTTGTCAAATTATACATTTATATCAAACTCAACTTATGAAGCAGTCAAATAATGTATATAATTAATCAAATTACTTTTGGCTAACATCAAGTTTAGTATTTTGAATCTACTTATTCTCTTTAAGCTTCTTTTTTTCCGGAGGGTATATAAGATTTTACTTCTCGATCAAAAGAGGCATCATAGGCCAATAAAAAAGCACATTTGAATGCAAATAATCACAACTCAATTTTCATTTTACTACTAAGTGAAACAGAAGTATAGTTCAAACTCCATTTTTTTTTTGGGTATTTGAGGTCCAATTAAAAGCTATAATCGAAATCTAATGTACAGCAGCGGTGATAAAGTCCCTGTTAGAATCTAAGATGTAGAGACTCGTCATACCAACCTTGTCATTTTTAAATTACAATTGCATACAGTTTTAGGCTTTTAGCAGACTAAAAATGCTTAACTAGCAGACTAAAGAATGGAATTAAGTTATATTCTAAATAACATAGCTCAGAGGTGAAGTAACAAATTGATCATGCCTCGTGAATCGGTCTTCGAAGACCAGTATAAACAGCTGACCTAAAAAGATAAGGTGTTTCTTCTGTCAATACCTCTGCATCCAACTTTTCAACATGGGGCCATATCTGCAAGCAACAATTTAATACTAGTTTTTAGAGCTAAACAAATCTAGAGCAATCTAACCCTGGAGGAACAGGTGCAAGATTTTGTATATGCTAAGTGTTGTTTACAAGGCATTCCCTTAAAAGCCAAGATAAATGCAAAAAGGGAATGGAACAATACCTCAGCAGCATACTGCCTAGAAAAAGCCTTCACATAGCCCAAAGTGGTGATACACCACTGCTCCTTTTCACCTACAACATAAGCACCACCTTTCTTCTCTCCATTTGACTGACTGTAGAAGACATTAAAAAGCAATAGTAATATGCACATGCGTACAAAGCAAGAGAAACATTAACTTCTCTTAATTATTAATCTAGCTCAGAAGGACAGGCACGAGAACCTGTTTTGAGATCTCTGGTTTTCGTCATCTAATTCCATTGTTGGTGGCTCTTCAGCGTCCACTGCCATCACATCTACTTGCACAGACTTCAACTCATGCAGTGTTCTAGTTCCTTCAGGAAGCCGCTCTGTCAACACATTTGAGAAGCTTTTGTACAACAAGAGAAATAATGCCTGTATATGCCAATAACCAACAATGCAATGAAAATTTTCTTAGAAACATACTATCGGCACATCTATTTTATTCAAATACATGGAAAAGTTATCTCTGGCTGTAACAAAAATGAAACCATTCCCAGACATTGTAAACATGTTTGATACAAAAAACTTTATGCAAACAATTAACTTTAACAAATTTTCCATCAATTACCTCATTTTCCTCAATTGCTCGGACAAGAAGAGCTTCCTTAGATTCTAAGGATTCTTTAACAGTCAGCACGTCCTCCGTTGCCTTTTCAGCATGTGATTTCAATCTATTCAATCTAACAGGATTGTCACCAAGAACTGGTTCACCATCCACAAGTGTAAGTTTTGACTCTGCAGCATCTAGCTCAGCTTTTGCCTCCTTGGCAGCTTCTTCGGCAGATGAAATGTTCTTTTTAATAGTTAATATTTCTTTCCGTAAATCAGAAATACGATTATGTGTCTTGCTTACTGCATTTCTCAGAATCTGTTCAATAGAAATCAGGGTCAAATTACTATATGAAAGCAAAAGTAATTATCATGATGATCAACTGAAAATCCCATACATGCTAAAATTCATAATCCATGGCAATCAAACCAAAAAAAAAAAGGATGTAAATTTTGAGCACTTAAATTTAAAAATTAAAAAGCAGATCACATGAAATACAATAAAAAGCAAAAGCCAGATGGTTTCTGACCCCTGTAGACCAATAGCCCAGGAGGAAAGAGTTAACAACAATCTATCCGTAAAAACCTCAATTATGTACCTCCCATGGACGATCCGATGTATGAAATTGCTCAATATTTTCTGCTGAGAAGACCCATCTCACAATAGCCAGATTTGATACAAGTCGATAACCCATCATCCTGTCAATAGCTATTGCTGTCATTTGGGTGTTACTCTTCCAGAAAGAACTCACTTCAGCTATCAGCATGACTTGTCGATCCTCATCCGGACATACTTTCGCAAAGACTTGTGCGTATCTCTCCAAGACAGTTATCAAATGAGTGAAACTCTTGGATCCAATATTGAGAAGAGTTTGTACAATCACTCTGAGGGTAACTTCTAGACCATTATTTGGAAGCACACTTTCATCAATCCAAGAGATTATTTCACGGACAGGTGACTTCCCTTTAACCATGCCGTTGAGCTTTCCAGACAGTGCATGCTCATTGCTTTCTTTACCATCTTCTGAACCAAAACTAAAATTTGGCCCGCTTTTAGGAGGAAGCAATTCTTCCAAACGAGGTGCATTTTCAATACTCTACAAAATATCATGAAAATATACCATAAAAACACAATATGCCAATTATATAAAAAAATACCTTTCAATTAATTCTGCTGCTAATAGAAAAGCATCCAATGTAGTCAATATCAAAAATTTAGACAAGATTAGTAGGATGGCAGTAAAATATCATAAACCATAGTTTCACAACACGATCCATAGAATCCTACAAAAAAAATGCAAAATCATAACAGATAATGAAAATAACCTTTCAATCACATAATAAATTAAGTTAGAACTGAATTCTTAAGCATGACATTCAATAAAATGCAGGAGTGATAAATAGCCACATAACACAAGTTTTTCACTAAATAAAGGTTGATTAAAAAAATTAATCTGTTTTAGTGAATTAGAGTTGTTTCTTTCGGATAAAATATAAATACAAAGCCAAACAACAGAGATGAGAGATTAGGGTAGGGAAACTTGCAGTGAGAGAACAGAAGCTTCTCTCCTCTGCTGCAAGCTCTTTGACCTATCTATTTCCCCTCAGTTGTAAGCTCCACTGCCCTGGCAGACCAAAGCATGGGTGTAGAGAAAGCAGGTTGAGAGAAGACAGTTATCAACATCTCCGTTAGGAACCCAAAATTGAAAAGAGAAAGAAGAGTAATATTTCTTTATTGAACTCTGATGCATAAATATTCTCTTCCACCAAGCTGATTTTGTGAAATTGAATTAGGCTTAAAGTCCACTTTTTAACATGCTATCATAGTTATAGGTTAAAGTCTATCTTAGCGAAATTTGATATTTGTTGGATCTATTGTTTCGCCTACTATGGTGCCACTATTAAACAACCTATTAATGTCTAGTCTCATGTACGATATGTATATACCTCAATGGGAGAGGATGTGTTGAAAGTCACATATCAACTAGAAATAAGGTCAATTTACTGTATATATATATGGGTACAAACCTCACCTTATAAGCTGATTTTGTAAGGTTAAGTTGTGGGTACTCTTTAGTATGCCACTCTTACTAGACCAAAGACTAGTTATGTAAACTGAGGTACCTTAAGGATACAATATTTCATGGCTTGCATTTTCAACCTGCATCACTTAAGTACTCTTCAGTATGCCACTCTTACTAGACCAAAGACTAGTTATGTATACTGAGGTATCTTAAGGATACAATATTTCATGGCTTGCATTTTCAACCTGCATCACTTAACTGCTCTTTATGCTTATAAACCTGTTGTGATGCTGACTGGGTATCAAATATAGATGATCGAAGATCTATTTCAGGGGCAGTCATTTTTCATTGTCCTAATTGGTGGTCTAGAAAACAAGTTGTTGCACATTTCAATACTGAATCTGAGTACAGAAGTCTAGCTGAAACAGCCGCAGAATTGTCATGGATTTCCAAACTGTTAACAGAGTTGCAAGTTTCTTTCCTTACTCCAGTTCTTCTTTGTGATAAGCAAAGTGCAGTGGCTATTGCTCACAATCCTGTTTTGTCACAATCGATCTAAACATATGGAGATTGATGTCTTCTTTGTACGAGAAAAGATTTTGGCAAAGCAACTCTTAATTTATCATATTCATTGTCCAACACTTGGTTCGTGCTTCTTCGCAGCAACCTCAATGTGAAGACTTTTGCATCTAAAAAAGTCTTCTCCTTGAGTTTGAGGAGGGCTGTTAGTGTATATACTATAGCCAACGGTCAACTTGTATAATTAGTCAAACCTGTTCAGCGGTAGGTTTCTTTCATTGTATATTTTTTTCTCTGTACAGCTGTCAGTTTATAACAGCTTCTTAGACATTTGTGTCCATAAATACCTATTGTACATAACATACAATGTGTGAAAACAGTAAATAAAAATATTATGTTATTATTCAATTTTCCCTCTCTTTTCTCTGTTCAAGTTATCTAAGAAGATTCCACCACAATTCTCCTGACATGATCCTGGAGTGAGTTACCTCAAGGAAACTGAAAAATAAAAAATCATTCTATTTAACAAAGCATCCATTCCTCTACATAACAAAAACAGATAAACAGAATATCTAACCCTTTTATGATTTCCCTATATGATCCATAACCATGAAAAGATCATGAGTGGCAATGCAGTCTAATTGTCTCATCATAAGGCAATGTGCAACAAATGTAAAATTTACTGTGGTTCTAGCTTTGATAAATTACCTGCTTAACTTTGTCCCAGTATGACAAGCGAACTTCCCTCTCCAAAACCTCTTGGACAAAGACACGTTGTGGAGCCCACTTTGGGAGCTCTAGGACATAAGCCCACTCTTCCCATGGCCAGATAAACTGGAAGTTTGATCTGCATAATATAGACCATAAACCAAATTGAATATGAAAACACTTAATACACAACTTAGGACACAGACACAGATTGTGTTTTCAACTACTAACATTCATCTGAAAGTGATGATTGAAACAAATTATCAGTTTATCATCACAATGCACCAAATTGTGAGAGCTATAAATGAGCATCTAATTATTTAATACACTCATCCAACAACTTTACGCATAATTATCATAAAGTTTTGTGCATCAGCAATGTATAGGATTAATCCAAACATCACAACCACTGTTTCCGGTAACAAATTAGACCACAATCGGGGAACCAGTTAAAACCACAATTTAAGGCTAACACCAACTTCATCATAAACATCAACTGCCTCCTCAGTATCACCAAGTCACTTTCTCAAATTCTTTAATCCTTATTAGTTGGAATCATTCACTACTATGCTTAGAGAGACAAGACTCCGTTTCCTTTTGACCAAAATAACTCCCACATTGCAGAGTCATAAATGACACTGCAGTCTTTATTTGAAGTCATTATATAACCTTCTATTAGATCAATCCTTTAACATGCCAATTCCAGCATTCCATAAAAAGGACATTCAGGGCAATATTGTAGCCAAGATCAGAGGCTACAGATGTCAGAAATGCAGCTTGAGTTTCCACCTTTTCTGTTAGTTGAACTTTGAACTTTGGCAGGACAGGGGGATTAAACAATGAACCAGTTTATGACTTTTAGAGAGTGGTTAAGAAGTAACAACATATTCACTTCAACCAATTGAGTAGCTGATTATTCCTAAACTAGATATACGTCAACCAGTACTTCACTTTTTTACAGTTACCTTCTATTCGAAAATATTCACTAGGGAGTAAAAGACCAGACCAGACCAGGCACAGAGGCAACACCAGATATTATCAAACTAAAAAAGAAAATACAATTGCATGAAAAAAATAATATATTATGTTATTAATTATGTTTGGTCACCCATTAGCAATCAATTAATGGTAATCGGCAATTAAATTTTATCCATTTATTTGGCCCATGTAGTTGAATGGTAGTATCAATGGCTAACATTTAAGAAAGGTTTGTATGGTTTGGGTGTGCACAAAATATCTAACAGTTAACTGATAATTTGCAGTTGATAAAGTGAGTATTGCACAGTTTTCCTATATAATTGATAACTTAGCATGATCAAAAGGATAGTAAATACATCCATTAAATCGTTTATAATTTGGGAAATATAAAGTTTGCTTTAAAGTGTTAAGAAATGTGAGACAACAGGTTCATTTCAATGATCTTCTCACCATTGAATATAACCACACCAGAGAAATCTCGTGTCTAATTCATGAATGATATATCTTTCAACTCTAGTGTCTAGATGCCACACAAGCTTACGCATGGTTTTTAATTTTTCTATCTACAAACAAAGTGAAATAAATGAAAAAAAGGTAAAGTTGGCCAGGACAACAAAACAAGCAGCACAAGCACGTACGAATTATCTTAAGTAATGCATGTCAAAAAGAAATTACTAAAATTGTGAACATACAAATGGTGGGAGAACCAAAGGATTAGACGTGTTCGGCATTCCATATCCAAATCAGCTATCCTCTCAAAGAGAGTACGAACTGCTCCAGCAACAACAGCAGGAAAAGCTCCAGGAAGAGCCTATTGGCAGCCACATGATTACAAAAGCATTAAACATGAGCTTAAATTTCAAATCTGTATTGTTTTGAAGCAACAATATTTCCCCAGTGACCGAAACACAATACCTTGCAAAGGTCAATAATTACAAGTGTGTAATATACTGGTCTGAAAGGTGGTTGAGGTAGCATCAGCAACTGCAACAGAAATAGACATCATGTTACCCAAATCAGCCAATATTCTTATTCATAAGAAGCCACTAATTAAAAGTACAGATTCACAAATGTCAGTTACATCAAATTAGAAAATTAAACATTTCAGTGTATTTAATTTACGTAGCATGTTATTTACAAAAATAATGAAAAAGAATAAGACCATTTCATTAAACAAACACTTGCAAATAAAAATAGTAGGTGGATTCACTGTAACATTTTCCAGTTCTAAAAAATCCCGAGTTGCTATCCACTTGCATGAAATTAATAAACATTCAAAACCATTGAGTTTAAATCAATGGTTATCTATACTGCACTTCGTAGAATGTTAGATTAAATATATGACAAAAAAGCCTACATAAATGATAAATTTGTCACTGTTTGGGATTGAAGATGCAACAAATCTTGATTGAATTGATCTGATGCACTTGGATTTGATAATGAATGTGTTGAAAAGTTGATCTTATAGTTAATATTCTTCTATAAAAGTTTTCTTTCTTTCACATGTATTGCTCTTGAATGGGGTTGTCATGAGGTTTTCTAGAAATAGGGTTTCACAAGAGGTTGTAAGATATCTTGTACGGCTCAAGATTTTTTTTTTT
The DNA here is from genome assembly GCF_029865625.1 of Vigna umbellata. Lineage (NCBI taxonomy): Eukaryota > Viridiplantae > Streptophyta > Magnoliopsida > Fabales > Fabaceae > Vigna > Vigna umbellata. Next base: position 14,667,460 of record NC_142169.1, on the reverse strand, counting down.
ATGAAACTCATGCAAGACACCACTATGCTCCTTGACATCTTGGCTATGTTGACACCCCAAGATATATCTATATATTATTAGAATTGTTGAAATGTAATGTTTCTATATTATTATTATGTATGGGAACACATCTCTTAGGTTAGGGTTTTAGGAGGTGCCTAACCTTTTTGTATGCTGCACCTATGTACTCTATAAATACAATAGTAAATTGTAAGAGTGGAATAAGAAAAAAAAAATACACTGGTTTACTTAATCTAAGTATTTTTTAAGTTAACATCGTTTGTCTCCTCCATATTTCTCCTTTGTTTCTACCTTTTCTACCATTAAGGTTCCTAATAATGTTCATGAGGCACTTTGTCATTCTGGATGGCAACAAGCCATGATTGACAAAATGCAAGTACTTGAACACAATGGCACTTGGGAACTTGTCCCTCTTCCTCCTGGTAAGAAGCATGTGGGCTGTAGATGGGTCTATTGTATTAAGGTTGGTCCTATTGGTGCAATAGATCGTCTCAAAGCTCGTCTAATAGCTAAGGGATATACTTAAGTTTATGGCTTCAACTATTGTGATACTTTTTCTCAAACGATAATGTTTGTCATTTTCTTGCTATGATTGTCATTCATCAATAGGCCCATCAGTTGGACATTAAGAATACCTTTCTTCACAGTGATCTCGAAGAAAAGATATACATGAAGCAACCTCTTGGGTTTGTTGCTCACGAGGAGTCTGAGTTAGTTTGTAAATTATATTGTTCACTTTATGGCTTGAAGCAATCACCTCAACCTTGGTTTGGTAAATTTAGTCGAGTTGTGTAGAATTTTGGATTGAAACGTTGTGAGGCAGATCATTCAGTGTTTTATGGTCATTCTTCTCTAGACAAATGTGTTTATCTTATAGTTTATGTTGATGATATTGTTATTACAGGAAATGGTGTCACTAGAATTGCTCAATTAAAAAATCATTTGTTCATCCATTTTCAGACCAAAGATCTGAGTCTTTTAAAATATTTTTAGTATTGAAGTGGCACAATTAAAAGAGTGTGTCCTCATTTCACAAAGAAAATATGATTTTGATATTTTGGAGGAAACAAGCTTGACAAATCGTAAGCCCATTGATAGCCCTATGGACTCAAATCAAAAGTTAATGATAGACCAAGGTGAACTTTTCCCTGACCCAGACAGATACAAAAGGTTGGTTGGAAAACTCATTTATCTTACCATAACAAGACTTGATATTTCTTATCTAGTGGGAGTTGTGAGCTAATTTATGCAAAATCCACATGTTGATCATTGGAATGTTGTGATTCGCATTCTCAAATATGTAAAAGGAAACCTAGGCAGGGATTGTTATATTTGAACAAGGGAAGTACTTGAGTAAAAGGATATTATGATGCAGATTGGCCCGATTTTCCAATTGACAAAAGATGTACCATAGGATATTGTGTATTACTTGGAGGAAACCTTGTATCTTGAAAAAGTAAGAAACAAGGTGTTGTTGCTTGATCTAGTGCAGATACAAAATATCAATCTATGGTCCTTCAAGAGTTGAAATTTTATGAAAATGAGCAGATGAAGTTGTACTGCAACAACCAAGCAACCCTTCACATTGCCTCCAATCCAATGTTTCATGAGAGAACAAAACATATAGAAATTGGAACATACAACATTCACAGGCTGAATATGACATCAAATGTTAAGAGATGAGCTTCTTTTTCTTTTTCCCACATCACTCAATTTGCTTAACATTCAATCGACAATACAAGTTACTTAACATGTCAGTGGAAAATAATATTGTTCTTCAGCTTTATTAGAATAGGCTTTATTAAAAAGTTGTACTTATCTATACCTAGGGTCTGCTTTACTTGTTTTCTATTTTTTTTTCTGCAGATTAATCAACGGTTTACGTATAAGTATTTGAACCAGAGAGGGACTAGAACAAGCTTTCTAAAATGATCTTGCTCAGGTCCCAATAATGCTAAATGCTTCAGCTTTATGCTATATTGTTATAAAAGAGGTGAGATATTTATTGCAACTTCACAAGTAATACCTGAGAGAATATTGTCTCGGCCATGAGGTACTCATATCTGAAGGAAACAGGCAAACCAACCATGAAAGATGCACACTCCTTTCGACTAGCTTTGCAATAAACCAGAAATGATAATAGTTATATTCACATCAAAACATTTTTATAGGATAAAGCGATAAGGCAGAGATGCAATATATAGCACTACAGGAAAATTCTAAACAAAATAATGTAGAATAGAACTTAGAATTCTTCATTGACACTCAATATAACAAAAAAAGTTAAATTAATAACACAAAACGGCAAGTCATGATGTGTTCTACTATATCTTTTTGGTATTCAAACTCCATCACAGGTTCATCACAACACTTTCAGTACTAGAGAAAATGAATGGTGTATACAAACCAGCCATTGAAGAACAGAAGCACATCTAGGAGATACTCTTCCATAACAAATCTGTCTATAGGTTGTATATCCTGCATCCAAAAGATTATTTCATTCAACCCGCATATATGATTGGCAAGTATTAAATTGAAATTACTGAACCTAAAACTACAGCTATAACACACGAAAATGAACATCATAACATGCTATAAAAAGCAGATCATCAGGCAGAAAGCACTTTGATCCTCAAAACAAAACGATTTTGAAAGCTGTTAAGAAAAGATTTAATTTAAGAGAAGATTTACTAAAGAGAAATACAGAAGCACTAGCAGACAAGATATTGTGCAAGGAAACTCAACATACAAGAAAAAAAAAACAGATTTTTTGGCTGTTCAACCATGAAATCGCCATCTTCTAGAAAAGGACATTAACAGTGACAATTGAAAAAAGGATACATCTTAGCCATCAAATAACAAAACCAACCACTTCATTCAAACTAACAATTCAGTAGTGGTAGATTAATTTGCAATGAATGTATGAAAGACTTCTCTCTGTTCAAAATATAAAGACAGATAATTAAAAAAATTCCTGCCTAAGGATTTCAATGGTTTTACAAATGCAGTTGTACCATAGATGCTGACTGAAATCTATTAGGAAGAACATTAGAAATATTGTTTGGAGAATATCCAGTTAAACCCACTGACAACCCTATCACTGATTAATAATTACTACCTTAAAACTCTTATAAAAGTATAGCTTAAATTAAGAAATACCAATGGATAATAGAAACACCTGAATTTAGAGGACCACCAAAAACTTATTGAGCATGCCTAAACTGATGCATGTGTGCAGGAAAAGATGAGTACAAGTACAATACAAGGAAAAGGCTACTGCCTGTGAATCTTAACACTTAAGCTAGATGCATCAAATGGGCAATTTTATAAAAGTTGTTAATTAAATAATAAACAATTATTTAACATAAATATAGAATAAAATTTTATAAGAATTCCCTATTATTGACAGCCACAACAGTTTTTAAAAGAATCCCCAAAGATGCTTCCCAAAGGTAATTGTAGCTTTAAGGCAAAACCGTCAAAACATTGTGTAGAGAAGAATGGTATACTCTTATGTGACATCAGTGTAAGTGATATCGGACAACGAAAGATATCGGAAACCCAAAATTCCATTTTAAAGCTATAACGGAAACTATATCAAGTTATGATGGATGCATTGTGGTTAAAAGAAATACAATATATGCATATAGATAATATAAGAAAAAATAGTGAGCAGCAATCGGTGGCAGACGACAGTGAGAAGTGAGGTAAGAGCAAGCAGCATGGGACTGAACAAGAATAAAGAAAGGCATGGGTAGTGTGTGAGAATAATAGGTTACGTTATAATATTTTTGTTGGGCTAGGTATGGCCCAATTTTAACAAAATTATCATTTGGACTTTTAACCCAAGAGAAAGCAAATGTGCCCTAAAACTACAGTTTCATCCTCTTGCCGCTGCCCCTACACACAAGGGTTTTCTTCTATTATGCTGCACCACTACCCTTCAAATGGTGTTTTCTTCTCCTGCACTGCACTGCACTTATCCCCCTCTTTTTGCAATCTCCACTCTGCGCCAGTAAACTGTGATGCAAAAAGTCACCACGAAGAGCTGCCATGAGAAACCCACATGGCCACTGCCATTTTGTGGCAGCAAGCTGCAAAACTGCCACAAATTTCTGCCATGGCACCACCATAATAGATTTTCAACAACACTGTGCGATATAATCCTCTTGTTTTTCTATTAGCATAGCACATGACCTGATAGCTTGGACTGAAAGTTTATCCACACTTGGAGACACATCATGTAGAAATAGAAAACACACATCCAAACTAGAGGAGGAATGTGAAACAAAGGTTCATTTGGAAACAAAATGGACTATGGAACTTTATTGACCAAAGAATAAGAGGACATTCTATTAATAAGATAACATGCAAAAAGAATGGCATCACCCCACTAATGGACAAGAGCATCGGCACCAAGCAACAAGAAACAAGCAATTTCAACTAAGTGTTTATTCTTTCTCTGTTATACATTTTGTTGAGGTGTATGAGGACATGTGGACTGCTGTAAAATTCCATGTGAGTTTAAACAAGTGGAAAAACAAGAAGAAAAGTACAATATGGCATTATCACTCCTTAAGATTTTGATCACCTTGCCAAATTGGTCTTTAGATTTCATCAAGGAATGACATGAAGATATTCAAAAGTTTAGATCAATCTTTCAATAAGTAAACCCAAGTACGACAAGAATATTCATCAATAAATGTGACAAAGTAACAAAACCCAAAGGATGAAACTTGACTTGGACACCAAATATCATAATGAATTATAGAGAAGACAGGAGCAGCCAGAAATCAGAACGAGACACAATTTTGTGAAAGAATTTGACACAGATGAATAGTGGGTACACCGAGATGACATAAATAGGAGAATTAGACTTTGACACCATCTAGAGAGAAATGGCACACATTTGTGATATAATCCTCTTGTTTTTCCGTTAGCACATCTGAGGAACATATATACATATAAAGTATCACATAAGGATGGGTTCATATACATAAAAAATAGCTTGACTACTTAAAAAGTGAAACTTCATCAGGGATTTTCAATATTAAAAGCTGAGAAATATTCTAAAGGAAAATGGAAAATTGAGTAGTTTTGACTCATATCTTTAGGAATTTCAGAAGTTCTGCATACAGAGGAAAGATGCAGACATAGAATGTCTGCAATTAATACATTGGTTAGCAAGAAAACTGTCAAAACAAAATTCATTTTTGAAAATAAAAGCCTAAATTAATAAAGCGCAGAGCTGGATACAAATAACTGTAATTCCATTTACATGGTAAAAATACCAAAAAGAACTTTAATTGATTAATAGAATGGAAATTTTGACACGCAAATTACCTCATGTTTACTGGGAGGAAATATATTTAACCGGTGTATCCTTTGTGGATATTTTAATTCAGCTTCATGCTTCTGTTTACCAGTAGACACGCCAGAAGGGATTGAAGGTGGTTCTGGTAGGCTGGGGCAGCTTATTGGCCCAAATTCATGAGACTTCCCAGCAACCAATTGAGCTTCAAATGAAAGATGAGGTCTAGGAACTACCAATTGAAACCGAAAATAATCAAAAAGGGAATAAAACACAAGAAAATTTAAATAAAGATAAACAAATTGATGTTAATGACAAGAAAAATAGAACAATAAGAAATGAAAAAGATAAATCAAACGAATTAATTATTCATTAAAAGATTTGAAAAGACAACATAAGCTTCTATATAGTTAATGTTCATGAAGAATACGATTGTCATTACTCTCCTCATATCATCTTAAGTGTAAGACTAGAATTTGAAAGCAAAGCTAGAAAATAATTCAATACCACGACAACTAAAAGCAATAAAACAGAAGTAAAGTGATAGGGTCTATGTTAGGAAAAAAGGGACAAAAAAACAGGACATAAACGGTTAGAGGATAGAGAAAGGTTGTTGGTCAAGTGGGAGAGTGTTAGTTTGATTTGTTTGTTGTTAGTTGTTTTTGTACCTAGTATAAGGGAAAATAAGTGTCTTTGGGGGTCACATTTTGTCTATAAAAAAGTAGACAGGATCATTACATCCTGGGGAGGAAGGATTGCTTCCTTGGTTGTTTTTGTGTGAGTGCTTTGCAGCAATATTGCAGCAATAAAGAAATCTTTGCAGTTTACGTGTTGTGTGTGTGATCTTTCTGTGTGGTCCAAACCAGTGGATAATTTGGACTTCTTGTCACCAAGAATCCTATCATTTGGTCCAACCTGCCAGATCCACAAAAAGGAAACAAATGGAAGGAAGAATCAGCACAGTAGAAAGGGGAATATAAACTAAAAGAGGGTCATCAAGAACTCAGAGATGTTCAGAAATTTTAAAAAAAAATTCCAAGAATTCAGACTGGAATTCGGAGGGCAGAACAGAGAAAAGGGTGGCTTCTGGACTTCACTAAAACTAAAATTAAGTATTGAGGGTCAAAACAGAGAAAAGGGGGTCTGGCGACAATTATGGAGGTGAAGCGATGTTGTTCGCATGAGCAGATTGAGGTGCATGGACAACATGTCGTAGGTTACAAATATGATGTGCATGGAAGAGAACTGGCCTTCAGCACCAGCGGGGTTGGTTATCGCATGGAGAGGCGATCCAGATCCTATGGTAGCTGGACGAAACTATGATGACAGAAGGCGGCGAACGGTGATGAAACCGCAAAGAATAGTGGTTGACAGTGTTGGATAGTTTCAAACTGCATTCGATAGCTTCAGATACAGGTGGACAGCAGCGAAACGACATCAGACAATCGCAGACTGCGGCAAACGGTGCCAAACATTTGTGGACAGCAAAGACTAGTGTCAACGAATAAGATGAGCCAGAAACCAAAGCAGGATTGACCTGCTCTAATACCAACTCGAGATTAAAACAAAGAAATATATTTGTAAAGGGATTGAAAAATCCCTCTCATGGTTCTCTATTTATATATTTGAAGGTCAATACAATAAGGAGATGAAACATTAGAAGCACTATCCTACACTACTTGGACAGAGAACTAGGTATAGAGGTTATCTAACACTCAACCTCCTATCTTAGACGTAATTATTACATAGATTTAATAATTATTTCAACAATATGAAATTAAACAAGAACAAACCAACTTAATAGAAAATTGGTGGTCCAAGTTAGTAAAGCACAGAGGTGCAAACAGCAAAGACAAAGACAAAAACAAACAAATAAGGGGCTGCAAGATAGTAGACAGTGTGGTGCATTAAATAATATGGCCTAATGACAAACCATTAAAAACAAAAAAGAAAAAGTGTAAGGAAAGTAAAAACGGGTGCACTGAGTAGAATGTACAGTCAAATCCAACTTCTTCAAAACAAATCTATGTAGTTTTAAAATTTCAAAAAAACTTGAAACTTGAATTATTTGGATAAATCGATCTAAATTCAAGCCTTTAGTTTTAATACTGTAATTTAATTTCTACTATATCATATGTATGTGTGTGTGTGTGTATAATTGAAATTTTATGATAAGCGTGTGAAAATTTTCAAATTCCTAGCTTTTAGTTGAAATTTTAAATTCTACAGATTTTAAGAAATCAAAATACTGAAACAATTTTTGAAAATTTAATTTTCTTTTTAAATTATTTATCTAAACAACATATTTAGTCATTAAGCATTTTTAATGCTTTATAAAAATGAATTACCCTCTAAAATATTATTTTCCAAACACAAGATTAAGTTTTACTTTAAGAAATTATTTGTAAACTTAACATCAATATGTAGAGAATAACCACAAAAATGGAACAAGTAATGTTAAGACAAAATTCCCTAAAACTACAGAAAGAAAAATGGGTGAACAACAGTGCAAAAGATTTCAATTTTTGAGAGAAAGGTATAGTAGCATAAACCATTCCACACAGAAGAGAATACTACCACTTTCAACTTTCCATCCCCTCGTTGATAAAGCCTGTATTCTATCCCATAAATCTTCTAAAAAATCCTGCAATGTTAAAATGAAATGTTACAAATATAATCACTTTCAAACACCCTCTAAACGAGTATTGAAAGGGAGTAGAAATACAGAAACATACCAAGATAAAAAATGTTTAAGTTACAAGAAAAATGATTAAGTTGCCAATACATTAACTCTATTACCAACTAACTAAAGAAATAACCCTTCATAAATTTTTGAATTTATTAAGCACAGAAATAAGACATGATCAACAAAAATCGAGTCTTTATCCCACTAGGAGAGCTTCCTTTCAACATGCAAAAAAATTTGAAATGATGATTTTAACACAAGTGTCCAACATGTGTCAGACAATTATAAGTTTGTAACCATGGGCAATTATATAATAGTATGGGAAAATCCTAAAGCACTGTTCATCCTTCATCAAATGCACCACCATAAGTATTAGCCAAAAAGGAGCTAACCTTGTCACTAATACCTTCCCCATTTTCATCATCATTCTCAAAAAAAGATAAGCCAGTATCAGATGTATGCTTTCTGATGCTCAAGTAAGCTTCTACACCGACCATCACTCTATCAATATCTTCAGGAACTTGCTGTTAGCAGACATGAAATGCAGTTAAAAGGAAAAGAATTCAAAGAAATCCATATTTGTAGAAAGAGAATGAATTCTGCATTTAATGTACGAGACCCGTACAGGTCAGGGGTTGGTTCCTATTTAAAGTACAGTAGAAATACATAAAAGAAAGAAGGAAAATTCTAATAAATGAAGATGCCAATCAGCATACAAATACATCCTAAAAATCAAACATAAGTAAAAGGCCCCTTTCCAATCATTCCCTTTATAATTGAGATTCTATGGGGGAAAAACATTTTCAAAAGTGTAACCTGAACATACATGAATATATTTTAACAAAAAAGGAAGTACCAACCAAGAACAGATAGCATAGCAGTTGTATCATTTTCTGCAATGTTTATAACTTCTCAACATAATGAAAGTTCATGATATGTGCATTAAATTATTTACTCATTGTTGCCATAATATGAATAGCACACAACTTAACTGCTATTTCACTATTTACCAATGCTACTAACTAATACACACCCACAAATGGAAGAGATACAGCGCCTCTCTGCTCACAGACAACATCTATATTTAAACACAGATAACTCCAGCTGAAGAATGGATAAATAACTGAAATCAGTCTTTTGTTTAGATATGAAAAACAAAAAATACAGATGTTCTTGAATAAGCAATTAAACAGTTTATTCTATAAAAGCTCATATTACTTTAAGAAATTAAATATAAACAACAAGTGATATATCAAAGAAAGATGAAAATAAGTTAATATATAAGAATTAAAAAATAATTTATACATTTAATAATCAGATAGAGAAAGGATTGGAATACTAGCAAAGGAACATTTTAAATTACAAGAACTGACGTAGACTGCTTAAATAAAGTCGAAAAATTAACCACACTTGCAATTAAAAACATCAAATAATTACCTCAGTAAGTTCTGCTCCGCCCCATGGAAGGCATGATAAAATGCAAGTGATGTAAAAGTCTGCACAAGGCTGCCATAAGGGATTGCCTTTTTCCTCATCTACTGTTGTGGCAGCTGAGGATAAAAATGTTTCAAAGACAGCCACCAAGGAGCTCGGTTGAAGAACCTTACTGCACATCTAAAGAATTTACAAGAAAGCAACATGCAAAAAAAAAAAAAATTCATTCAGTTACACAAATACATCGCATGAACAAACAACATGAATAGAAAGATAAAATGTGATCATATTTAGAACTCAAAAGGGTCGGAAAAAATAAACAAGGGTGCTGCATTAGCTAAGGGAATGTACAATAGTTTAATACAAAAGAGCAGAAAGGTTTCTAATCAGCTTTTTTTATGGAAACAGCCTTCTTTTGCACATTACAGTCAGTAAGAAACATGCTCTATAAGCTGTACATGTAAAATGCAGTAGGGAACAGGATCTTAATTAGCTTCTTTTATGGAAATGTCATTTTAAAAATTACAATTCGTAACAAGCATGCCCTATATATAACTTCTTTTTGGAGTTATAGATCTGCTCCCTTTTCGTCGTGTGTGGAGGCGCGTCCCGTCTCCTCTCAAACAACAATTCAGAGAGTAAAAGTCACTCTTTTTTCCTCTTTCAGGTCCATTGTGTGTGGTCGCATGACCCATCTCCTCTCAAGCAGCTATTCAAAGCATCGAGATAGCTCTTTTTCCTCTTTCAAGTGCCTTGATTGTAGAATCTTGGATTTTTAGGGTTTTTCTCTCTTCTATTCTTCCATGACTTCTTTTGTTATCTCTTTTGACCTGTCTTCTATAACTAGTGCATTGGACCCGTCCATATATGTTTTTTCCCCAATGGCAAAGATGACTTTTGTTAGTTTATTTATAGCCATGGTGGCTCTTCAACAATGGCTTTTTTATCCATTAGATGTTAGCAATGCATTCCTCAATGAAGATTTGCAATAAGAAATTTTTATAGAACAACCTCTCAAATTTGTTGTTCAGAGGGAGCATAGGTTGGTATTTCGTCTTTTATGTCGTCTTCGTAAATCATTAATAATTTGATATTACTCGAGTGCAGAAACAGATATTTTCACTAAGTCTTTATTGACTATATCAGTAACAAGGTTGGTACATACAATTTGTATGCACTAGCTTGAGAAGGAGTGTTAGATATATTATATTGTTAGATATCCTAGAGAGATATCTTATCTTTATCTTTTATTTTTAGTTAGTTTGTTATTATTCCTTATTTGTATTTTGGACTTAGTTCATATTTCTTATATTATAAATATATATTCAACATAAGGGAAATTAATCTCATACATAGTTTTACTATATTCAACAATTACAAGCTAACTATACAATATTTTAGACTAAAAAAAAAACAAGACATACTCAAACACAAATTACTCATAAATGTAGAATAAGTGAAAACTAGAAGGATTTCTTATCTACCTCAAAATTCCAATAATAACAATATTTCAGTCTGAAAGTTGAATGTCAATAATGCTACACAATTTTTATGCATAAAAACAGTGCCAATACATACCATAACAGTCAAAAGCCGCATTAGAACTCGAACCCCATTGCAGTTTCCAGTATCCAAGGCATCCTGAATTAAAAATATAATAAATGAGAAATGCACAAAAGCAAAATTATAGGGAATAAATTAAAAGGAGTCAGGACAAGCACTAAAAGATCAATTTAATAAGTTCTTAGATTCAAAAACATTGCAGCTGAATAGAGAAGTATATAATGGCATTATTTCGGGTGAACAAAACAAATTGAAAATGAATGTGTACTGAAAAACCGTTAGTAAGAACCATACCTTGCATTAAATCAAACAAGCCTTACCCAATAAAAATAATTGTCAATTTTTTGTTTATAAAAATCAAGCAGAAAGATGTTTAACCAACAACTTAATATTTCAATCTGGTTTAAATGATTGCAACAGACAGAAAATGGCCAGGTCATTCATCCCACTATGATGAAGGTTAAACCGATGGTTTCTTATGTTATATGCACTTTAATGTAAGCAATTATCATAAGAAAAATTCAACATGAAAATATTATTCACAAAACTGTTTTCATTTATCAGGGAAGCAGGCGAAAAATCACCAGTTTTACGACAAGTGGTCTAGAAGCCAAAGCCAGTTGAAAGACACTAAATAAAAAAAAATCAAGAAAAAATAAATAAATAGTATTTAATCAACACATTTATAGAAAGAAGATAGAAAATTTTAATAATCGACACCAACAAATATAAAGAAACTAGTATTTTCAACCAAAAATTAACTCCTTTTTTATTTATTCTTTTTCCAGTTCAATCCTCATATTTGTACTTTTTTTATTATCAGTAAGTACTTTTCCAGTTCTATTTTGAAAGTTAAAGCTTGATGAAGTTGGGAACCTACTTTATTGTTGTTCGATCGAGGACATATCACTAGGTTAAAAGTTATAGTTTATAATCAAGATGCAACTCTTGATATTTAAAAGCATAAGAACTCAAGCACCGTGATTCAATTGTGACTTGTCCACTTGACCTTTACTATAGGACAATTGATGAAGCTTATAACAATGCCCCCATCAACAATTATTCCACTAGGAATCGAAGCCTTGGCATATCTAGTCTCCACCATGTGACATTTGATGCAATCCACAACAATCTCTTCTTCAACAATTGTCTTGTTGGAAATTGAACCTGTGACCTTGGTCTAATACCAATAACTTTTTTTCTTACTAACATTCCAATATTTTGAACCTCAATATCAAACTATTTTGATGGTCTTTTTGGAGGGATTAAACTATTTTATATCAAACATGGCCAAAGTATACATTCCAAAAATCACAAGTTCATTGGTTAGGAACAAGGCCATCCATTCCTAAACCTAGATAATTCTATGGAAAGAAGCATTAAACTTTCCATGTCATTCCAAAATAGCCAGCTTTGATATTGCAAGATTTAACGGAGACAATGATGCTGCCATCTAAAATAATAGTTTCGCTTGTTTTTTTCTAATCAAGCATCCACATACATGAAACTCAATTTGAATTTCTATAGGAAAAAGTTCCTAGTTTCAGATCCAAATACCTAATAATTATATATAGCAAGCAGTCAACATTGCTGTGAAAACTAATTACATAAACTTTCACATTCTAATTTACACCATTAGATTTTAGAATTCCTAATCAATACTCAATTAGTTATAGACATCTTAGTTAAATGGAAATAGTACTAATACCCTTAACTGAACATTCAGCTAATTAACGGAATAAAGACAATGAAAATACAACACCCATAAACCAACCTAGAAGTTTCAGTGGCTTAATAGCTTACCTGAAACATGGTTTTAGTTTTCTCCACTAGTTGCTTCCCAAAGTCCTCATTTTCCAAGTTAATCAAGCCAATCTGCAATGAAATCATTCATGGAGAAACAGGATGCTCAGAAAGTTCAATTGGAACTACACAAGCAAGACAACAACAGCATAATGATACACCTAATTCACATTCAATGTAAAATACAGCAAATAAATTAATAACTGAATAATGTAACAGCATAAAAGAGTGGAGGTGTTAGACTAGGTTAATTACAATGCTTCTTTTATTATTTAAGTATCTAGTTTTCACCCAAATTTTGCTGGTTACATACATTTCATTCTTGAAAAGCACATCAAGTATAAATCTTCTATGAACATTATTGTCATCATGATGTTAAAATCATAATATTGCTCACGAAAACACATATTTTCCAAATGCATTTAACAAAAATGTTAATTCCAAAGCCAAACAGAATAAATTGAAGCCACTGCATCTTTAACAAACTGTTTTAACTATATTGAAATATATAGGTTATACTAAAATTGTCTGTCAATGTAGTTGATTGAAAGGAACTTTAAAATACACAAAAATTACTAGTAATAAACACAAGCTAACAAAGTTTATATAAAGGTTGCAGTCGAAAATATAATAAAACATGGGAAAAATGGTGTGAAAATTAAGAATGTTAAGTCTTTTTATAAAATGGAAACAAGAACACATTTTAAAAATTAAAGATCAGATACATTATCATGTCATGATTAATAACTAGAAGTTCTGTGCAAATAGGTCATAATATTCAGTAGAACTTACAGTTGCACAACCACGACAATAACAAATTAAGTCCACCAACATCCCAATATTGATATCATTAGCGTTCACTAAATAAAGCTACCTCTAAAAATGGAACACATATATACACACTCCCAAAAGTAACAATAATAACAATAATAATGTTGATGAGAAGTAGACTTCATATATACATGACATTCGTGCATACACATCCACAGTAAGATATTGCAACATGCAGGGAATAAAATAACAGATGTCACTACAGTTCAAGAGAAAAAAGAAATCTCTACCAGGGTTCCATACAGAGGAATCTTGTGAGGCAAATGTTCAGCACACGTGAGAAGGAACTGCACAAACAAATCCAATAAAGTAAATCTGATGTGATATCATGAAAGGCATTACGGTACAGAAAGAGACATGTACAAATACTGCATAACTCACAAAGTCACATATGCTAGAATATTGAAATAAGACAGCAACATAAAAGATATAATATTTTAAAACATGTAAAGAAAATGCAACGAAGCAACTAACAGGTCCAGATAACACACTTTTAATATAATTACAAGGTTATAGATTCCAATCTACTTTAAATGTTTCAGATTTCTGAAGCATATTGCGCTCTTTTCTGAAGAAAACCACTGGCAAGCACCAAGCTAAAAAGGTCAAAATAAAGTATAACTAGCATTAAAACAAGCAATATCAACATCCTCCTCAAACATGTGTGTTCCACATTGATGGCCCTACAATTAAGAAAGAAAATTGATTCACAACTACTTCGTACAACATAATATAGCATACTACGAATTAGTCCACTATCGAAGTTACGAGTACAAGCCTCAAAACCCCCAAGAAGCGAATCGAAACAATTCAATTATTCAACCGATAAATCAACTGACCTAACTATCCAAAACACGACCAAAATGCGAACGAGAAGAATCAGAGTTTACCTCCAAAACATCGGAATGGGAGTGGTCAAGTTCGCGACGAAGGGCGCCAAAGCACGTATCCTGAGAAATCAAAAGCAAAAAGAAAGATTAGACATCAACGAGTTTCGCGGCGAAGAGAAAAACAAAGAAGAGAAAACTACAATGTGATCTTTATAGTCAGAGGAGACTCCGTATTCGGGACTCTTGTCACCGATTCGTAGAAGAAGGTTTTTCCAACTGCTCATGGTTTGCCACACTACTACCACACGGAAGAGTGAGAAACCAACAGAGGAACTAAAAGGAAGGAGCTTTGGGTTTTTACGAGGGTTTTGGGTCTGAGGCCTGAACTGTGGTGCATACAACAAGGACTTCGACTTTCTACCCTAACGCTGTTACTTGGTGGCCCGGAAGTGGGAAGGGAATACACTTCTTATTTGTCAGACTTACTTAAACAATGTGAGTAAATCATTTTTAAGTCCACATCTGATTAACATTTTAACATTTATAGTAAAATATGTATTTATTTTTTTTATGATAATTAAAAGTAATAAAATTGCTATTATTATTATTAGAAAATTAATTACAAATAATTTTTGTAATTTTAATATGAGTATTTTTTATTTACTTTGTAGACAATTTTTTAATTAAAAAAATAATTAAATTTAGAAAAATAATTAAATTTAAATAAACAGTCACCTAAATGATAATATTTATAAAATTACTGTTTTCATTTAAAACATTATTTAAAATATTGTAATTGATTATGCTTTTCTTTATTGAATTTATCATTTCACTATAAATTTGGCTAATCTTTTTTATTTTAATAATTATTATAATATTGTTTTAAATTTTTTTTATATTTTATTATTGTAAATATATCGTTTGTGACACATTCTATATGTTTATGTCTTTTATATATAAATTTTATTAATATTTGGTAATAACTATTATAATGTTTAACGTAACATTTAGGAAAATAGGAGTTTTAAAAATAAAATAGTTTTAAAAATAAAATAGTTTTAAAAATAAAATAGTTTTAAAACTTTAGGTTTTTATTTGGAAATTAGTGTATTTTTGTTATAACATAATTGTTATGTTATTTCTTTATTTTTATATTTTTTTTTATGGGCAAGATGATCTTTTACCTTTATTTAATCAGTGTCAAAATTAATTAAGAGAGTTGTAGAAAAGAAAAACATGCAAATTAAATAATTTGGATATTTAATAAAATGATATTATGTAAATCTTTTAGAAGATTTAGTTATTACTTTAAAATTTAAATAAAAAATATGAGATATAATCTTGGTGGGTTTGAATATTAAAAGAGATATTATTATCAAAGAAAATCATTAATAGATATTGTTAGATATTTTAAAGATTTCATGGATTTAAAAAAATGTGATTGATGATATTTTAAAAATTAGTTAAGAGAGGAAATCCTAGTGATTTTACAAATAAACTGAGAGATTTTATTAAAACTAAAAGGCTTAATACCCTATTTTGTCCCCAGTTTCGTTCGAAAATGTCAAATTAGTCCATCCTTTAAACAATGTGTCAATTACGTCCTCACTTAATAAAATTTGCATCAATGAAATCCCTTCCTTAATAAAATTTGCATGAATGAAATCCCTTCCGTTAAATCTGTACAAACGGCGTTTATTATCTAAGTAGAAGAAAGAGAAAAATAATTAAGTACGGATTTAACGGAAGAGATTTCATTGATGCAAATTTTATTAAGTGAGGACGTAATTGACGCATTTTTTAAAGGATGAACTAATTTGACATTTTCGAACGAAACTGGGGACAAAATAGGATATTAAGCCAAACTAAAAAGATAGAGATATAATAGAAGGAGATAAAAAGGTGAAGAGTGAAAAGGGGTCTACATTTTGTTACCCTAAAATAAAAAAAAAACAAAAATTAGAAAGATAAGGGGGAGAAAAGACATTTTCTAGGAGAAAAGAGGAAGAGCTACAGAAAACATCCGTACAAGAGAGGATTTGTGGTGTTTTTTAAAGTTAGATAAAACTCTAGTATTGGCCAAGGTACGAGGAAGCTTACCATTGTTTGTTGTATGTTATGCATTCTCGATTTACTTGCATGAAAATACTTGTTTGATATGTGTTATATGATTATGATTATTTGTTGCTATTATTGGGCAAGGGTTTGTGTGTGCATGGGAATAAGTTTTTGGTAATATTTGTGATGGGTATTCTTATGAATGGATTATGTATGTTTTGTTGGGTTATTCCAACAGAGGGTTTAATGTTAAGAGAGAACAAAGTTATGATGTATGGGGGTTTCCATGCAAATATATATTGTAAGTGTTGGGTTATTGGGCTCCCTTCCAAATAATATGGATCATTATGTCTCACTTTGTTTTAATGGAGATGAGTCAGATTAGTAGGTCACAATAGAGTCATTTGAAGAAAGCAAAAAACCAAGTGAGGGAGAAAGGAAGAGAAAAAGTAATTTATGCATAACATAAAACCTGCACTGGTGTTTTCATCGTTGTGAAGTCGTTCATCGTTGGATCGGGCTTATTTTTGGACATAGGGTTCCAGACACATGGTTCTTCATTTTGACCGTTCGGATCATAAATCAATGGTCTAGTTTGGGAAAAAATAGCCCCGCATCATCAACTATATTTTGAAGAATTTTTTTCTTCTTTGTTCTTATTTGTAAGTATTATGCTTAGTTAGTTTGACTGATTGAAAACCCCATTTGGTGTTTTTATCGAAGAATTTTTTGCACCCTATTATTGATCACAAGAGATTTTACTTTAGTTTGGACGACTCGTGATTTTTATTATTGCATTGAAGGGTTTTTCATGTTAAAAATTGCTGGTGTCTCTTTGTACTCTGAATTATGGTTTTGCTCTATTTGTTTGGTGTTCTTCGCATATTCTCACAAAGAGGGGGATTGAATTTCTGTTGCATTATTACTCTTTGTTAAGTTGCTATTGTTTTTGGCCTTTTTCTTCATCAGTAGGGATATGGTAATAATCATATGCAATTTAATTGGGTTTATTCGAGGTATAACATGTCAATGATTGGATCTGGATGATTCAAGTGGTGTATTATATGTGTTTGAGTATGTTTACATGGGTATGTGATGCTTGAATGCATATATGATGTGTTAAGTATGTTTCCACGTGATCTAAGGTTGATGTATATATGTTTGAATGCTTGAATTTTGTCCAGGATGTGTTTTGATTCAGCAATAATCTATTATCTTTAGTTATAATCAATTATCTGCATGTTGATTTTGAGTGTGGTTTCGAAAATAATAGATTATTTGGGATGATAATCTATTATCCCTTCCTGCGTGATGCTTTTGTTAACTTTCACTAGGATAATAGACTATCTTAAGTGATAATTGATTATCTTAAATGATAATCGATTATCATAGTGCATTTTGGTGAAAAATGGCGAATTTGATGAAGAATGGATGTGGACCAAGCCTCAGGAGTTGTGGAACATGATTATTATCAAAGATTGAGGTTAGTGGTTATGTTTAGGATCAGTTGGATTGAGAGTGGAGCATGAGTGAGTGTTGGGATGTACTTGAGTATGTGAATGATTAGCATGAAAGTGAAGGATAAGTATACTTGTTGTACCTCTTAAATCTTGGTTCTATTTGTGGATAGGTGTTTCCTTTTGCCTTGTGTGCATTGGAATGATTGTTCGGGTATTGAGCCTTTCTTGAGTGGGGTAAAGGTGTGTTATGTGTCCTTGTGTGGCAGAACTACATGTTCCTTAGTTGGATTGCAAGACTACTCGAGCAAATCTTTATGGGAGACTATAAATGATCTGTAGGGGAGGCTACATATGTCTTGTGGGGGAGGCTACATGTGGGTTGTAGGAGCAGCTACAGTCGGTGAGGTAGGGTACATGAGTGAGATGAACTCTTTCCACTATGGTGTTATGATACGGGGATGCTCATGGTGTTGTTCATGACTGGGATAGTCATGATAGTGGTGTATCTATGATGATGATCGTGGTACTTGAGATGCTTCAAATGTTCCTATATTGATAGTTGTGTTACTATAATGGTTATAGTAGGTAGTTAGCATAGTGTTAATGGGTAGATAGACCAATGGTCTAAGTGTGAGATGTTGAAGATGACATTAATGGTTAAAGATTGAGGATCGAGGATCGTGTAATTTATTATGTTTGAATTGTTTATGTTAGAAGATTAAGACTCCTATTGTTATTACTTCCATGTATCGGGTGTTTGAGTATGGTTGATATAATCAGAAGATATGTATCTTGGTGTCTGTTTGATTATGGTTGATATAATCATAAGGTATGTATCTTGTTGTATGTTTGATTATGGTTGATATAATCAGAAAGTACGTATCTTGTTGTATGTTTGGTTATGATTGATATAATCAGTATGTATGTATCTTGTCGTTACGATTATTTTATTGGTAGCTTATCCCATATAAGTTTGTGTTTGTGTGTTTGTGAATGAAATTATTGACGATGATCGTATAATGCATTATACATGACCAAATAATGTTACATATGTTTCAAAGGCATGACGTGATTGACTCGAGAGAGGATAGAGAAAAACCTTGAGATTCAATTAAAGCTATTTTATTTTATAAGATAAAACAATATAAATGGAGTATTTCCTTCGTTATTTTATTATTCCAAATAATGTAATTGGATAATGTTTTTTTAGTATGTTTTTGTGTTATGATAAATTTTGAATTTTACCGATTTTTAGTAACCCATGACATCTCAAAAATCGGGATACTATAGTTAATT
Source organism: Vigna umbellata (assembly GCF_029865625.1). NCBI lineage: Eukaryota > Viridiplantae > Streptophyta > Magnoliopsida > Fabales > Fabaceae > Vigna > Vigna umbellata. The sequence continues at coordinate 14,648,167 of NC_142169.1, read as the reverse complement.
TTTAAATTATTTTTTATTCACTATTTTAGTATATACATTATTATTTTTTTTCTATTATAAACATAACTCGTATTATTTATTTTATTATTTGGAAAAGAACTACTAGCCATAAATAACTACAAATTGTACTCGTGGAATGGATGTTTAAAAATATAATTTATTTATGATATTAATTTGAGGTTGTAATAATATATTTATAATTTTATATAATTATTTTATTTAAAAAAATTAAATGATAATATTTTTATTATTTTTTTACCATAATGTATTTAATTATTTTTATATTTATAATAAAATATTTTGTATATAATTATTTTAAATAATATGTTAAGATTGAGTTAATTAAAATAATAATTTAAATTCAATTTAAAATGAAATATTGGTCAAATATTATAGAAAAATGTAAATAGTATACTCTCGAATATAAAGGAGAATAATGAAAGTTATTATAACTACATATTTAATAGAGTTTTACAAAATATTCAATATACTCATAAATTATTCATATTATCCTATGCATATGTATCCTCATCATCGAGTACCCACTTCATTGAAACATCCTTATCATCATCATTTGTTCATACAATTACGATGATCATTGCAAAAGGGAGATACAATCACACAAACAAACAAATTCACATAATGACACATATTAAACACATCATAAGAGATATATGAAAATCCAGTTATGATATTTTCGCTCAACCATCATATTTGCTCGCTCAACTAGTAGTGCTTGATAACACACTCACCCAACAATCAAATATGCTCGTTCAATATGAAAATCACTAGAACTTACATATTTAAATTCTTTGAAAAGTCACCTAACGAGTATAATTTCGTTTTGTGAATGTCAAGTTAGTAAGCTCTTTAACTTTTGTTTTGTCCAACAAGATTTTTCTTGCCCAACGACCACCAAATCAATAGCTCCTGGATTTTAACTTCGCTCAATGAGTTTGCATAATTATGCAAAACAAGATCTTGTAGATTTATGTCATCAAAACCCTATAGAACACTAAAAGGGAGGTTGAATAGTATTTTTGGAAAAAAAATTCTTTTTGCAACCCTTTTGATATAGCACGTAGTTGAGCTCTTAATGTACCTTAAGAAAGCTTAAATGTTTGACTTAGTATAAGATGTAAGACCCGTGAAAAATAAAAATATATTTTTATTTATTTATATTAAGATAATTTATTATGATTGTGTTTTTGTGGGTTAAAAAGTGTGGAAGGAGTAGATAAAAATTAATTATGATTGTTTTAATTAATTTTGTAAAATGTGTGAAATATATTAAATATTAATATTTGAAGCATGGTATTAATGAAATTGAATTGATTTAGTGGTATTGCATTGTGTCCAAAATGAGTTGGGATGGAGATGTTTTGTGTGCAAATCTTGGATGAATTGCACGTAAACGGAGTGGGTGCAGAGAAAGAGAAAATAAAAGTGTAGGAGAGAGAAAGTCCTTTATTAATTAAAATAAATGGGTGTATAACTTTTAAAGTTGAGTTTAAAGAAAGAGAATTTCCCTTTTTATTGTGCATGCCATGCAGAGAAGAATAAAAAGATAATTTGTTTAGGTTATTTTGGTTCTTAAAAACATGATTTTCTTGTATGCTAAGTTTTTTGAGATATAATTAAAGATAAGTTTTAATTAACACTTTTAAGTTGGTATCTCAGCTAGAGTTAAAGCCCAGGACCCATTTGTGAGAGGGATTTAAGAGTGATTAGGTTATAATTAGCGGGGATTGCACCATGGTCACATGAGGGAAAAGAAAACCATAAAACCCACCATCACTCAATCTTTGAGCGTTGGAGAAAAGAGTGAATCGTGAGAGAGAAACGCTGCCATAAGAAGGAGAGTGGTTTCTAGAGAGATAAGTGTTTTAAAATAATGAAATTCTTTTATAACAAAACAATTTATATTAAAATAATTTAATATTAAAATAATCGAGTATCACTATTTTTAAACCACTATCATTTCTAAAATGCAAATTTTTAGATCTTTACAAAAACTATCAATATAGTAAAAGTTAAAAAGAAAGAAAAATAACTAAGAACTTACCAAAGAAGAAGATAATCAAGTCACAACAAAAAAAAAAAGAGAGATAAACTTCACTTCTTGAAACAAAAATGAAAATTAGATAAAGGCTTAAATAGACTTTAGGTCTCTATTTTTGTCAACTTTATTTATAAGATTCATTCTTTTTTGGATGTTCAATAGAGTTCTAATTTTAGTAAATTATGTTCAATTTGATCATTTATTAATTCGTGACTTTTTTAATCCTTTATTAATTTTTAAAAGTTGCCATTATGTCACCTAATATTATATGACGTGACAATATTAATATCATATGTCAAGGATTTAAATGCTTAGTTGGTTCCCATGTTAAGACGTAAATTTCTGTTTAGTACCCGATTTTAAAATTGAAGATATTGGGTCCCTATGTTATGAAAAGTATATGAACACTCTTAACACGGAAACAAAGTAAACATTTAAACCTATATCAAGTGTCAAAACCACATATCAAATTAGTAATGCCAATACCCTGTATATCTTATATTTCATTCAATTCCAATTTTTATTAATTTTGTTTAATTTAACCTCATTTTTTTTGTTAATTTTATTTAATTTAGTCTCAATTATATATCTTGTTTTAAATTAAAACCAAATTTAATTTTTATTAAATATTTATTTCATTATTTTTAAACTAATTCTAATTATATTATTATAATATAATTATTATATTTATATTTGATTTTTTTAAAAATAAAAAAATAGAGTTAAAAGTTGACGTAGAAATAATGAAAAAAATTTCTTCTAATTTTTAAAATAATAAAGAATTTTCTTTCTAATTTTAAAAGTAAATTAAAATTTTCTCTCTAAGGTTACAAATATATTAGAATTTTCTTTCTAATTTTAAAAATAAATTAAAATTTTTCTTCTAATTTTAAAAATAATGTTGAATTTTTCTTTTAATTTTAAAAAGAGTAATAATTTTTCTTGTAATGATAAATATTTCTTCTAATTTTAGAAATAATGATAAATTTTTCTTCTAATTTTAAAAATAATAATAAATATTTCTTTTAACTTTTAAAAATAATGATAATTTTTTCTTTTAGTTTTAAAATAATGATAAACTTTTCTTCTACTTTTAAAAATAATGATGAAATTTCTATCTAAAATTTAAAATAAAATAACAAAAGTTGAAACTAAGTTAAATATTTGACACTGATTTAATGCTGACTTGCCACTCGATGCTAACTTGACACCTTACATAGACTAGACTGATTTATCTTCCATGAGAAAAATACAAAATTGAACCTAATTTACTAAAATAAAGAAGATATTAAACATATAGGAAACAATGGTTCACATCAAACAAAATCTTCGAAAATAGACAAAAAGATGTTTAAGAATTAAAGAAATGTTAATTAAAAGAAGAAAAAATGGTTACAGGAAGAAATAAACGACCGAAACAAAGAATAAAAAAGGAAGCGCATGTGTTTAGGATAAATGAGACAGGAAAGATGAACGAAAAATCTGTTTAGATAAAAGAAGAGTCTATATTTAGTGTGAATGAGGGAGAAAAAGCTTCTGAAACACAAATTTTACTGAAGAAAAATGCAAAACTTAGAATGCAATTAAAATTTTCAAACACAAGCATCAAAGACGAAATAAAGGAACTTCAAAGACAACAAAAAAATCTTTAAAAAACAAAAAAAAAAATTCAATACCTTTAACATTCAGACCTAAAGAAGAACATGGTTATTGAAAAAAATAACACCTTCAACCCCTGGTTACAAAAGGAAGCAAAATACATCAAATTTTAATGAAGTGTAATAGAAGAACAGAATCTGGTTAAATGAAAAATATTGAATGCAAATGTTGATTAAAGTAACAAAATAAAATGTTAGAAAATAAACGAAAATAAAATAGATTTACAGAAAAAAATAATGAAACCTTGCGGTTGGAATAATGGGGGAAGGAGAGAGTAAGAAGAGAAAAGAAAGAAACGGGCTCATATCAAGTGTAAATTTTGAAAGCCGTCACTGAGGAAAACCCAATTCAATTTGTGAAGATGAGATACCAAAGCCGAAACCTTTGAAGCAAGGAGATGGCGGCACCATCTTCAATATTGGAATTAGGGTTTCCACTCAAGCCTCTCTCTTTCTAATCACTGCCCAATTATTTTTCAGCATAACAGCTCAACTTAAATAGAGTTGCGGTTTCTAAGCTTTCATTTTTAAAAATATATTTATTTTTATATATAGTTATTTAGCTTGTAATTAATAAATTAAAGTATTTTTTCTTAATTTTCATTATTATTGTATATGTAAACTAATTTAGTTTGTAATAATTTTCTATAGAAATATTTATTCAAATAACTTTTAATAATAAATTAAATTTAATATTCATAACATGTCTTACCTATGATTATTTTGAATTAATAAAAAATATTTATTTTTACTATGTTATTCTTGTAAATGATATTATAATTGCATTTATTTTGAATATATTTTTTCTTATCCTTGTCTTGATATAATATCTAAAACTTTATAAATAAAATTATTTTAATTTTAATATTTTATACATATTATATATAATGATTTTAACATTATGTATATTATTTTGTATTTAATGTATAATCATAGTAATATTATATATATATATTAACCTACTTAACATTTTAGAATTAATGCTAGAAGTGTTTTTTTAAATTTATATATTTAAACTAATATTTTTATATATTTTTAATAATTTAAAAATGGTAAGTATAATTTTAGAATTAATATTAAGATATATTTTTATTAATTTTAAAATTATAGGTTATATGTATTTTTAATAGTTATAATTAGATATAGGTTTATATATTTTTGTTAAAACGATTAATTTTCTCTTCAAAGCCTCTAGAATGAGATAAGGTAATTTTCCTATGTTTTCTTTTCTATTTAGCTGTATACAGGTCTTGTACTCTAAAAGACCAAGTTGATCAATTGAAGTAATTGAGATGTTGTTTTATATGTTCTTTTATTTTTTTATTTTTGAAACAATAGTATCAACCTTGTAACTATTTTTTTTTTTTGCTTTCTTCACATCTTACTTTCTTTTTGGCTCCATTTTCTGATCAACCATGGCAAATTCAAACTAAAATAATTCTCATAGTTTTCTCACTCAAAGTCCCCCACCGGATCATCTTATTAATCCGACAAACCCTTTCTATCTTCAACCTGGTGGAAATTTGGCAATCATTCTTGTCTTTCCATTCCTAACTAAGAATTATTATCACTAATGGGAGTGTGAAATAATGGTTACTCTTGAAACCAGTAACAAGGAAAAATTTGTCAATGGTAGCCTCCCATGTCCTCCGACCATAAATCCTCTTCATGATGTCTGGTGTCGATGTAATCAAATAGTCATGTTGTGGCTCATATTATGTGGATCGACAGAGCAATTAAAATCTAGAAAGATCTCAAAGATCGTTTCTCACATGTAGATAAATTTTTCGTTGCTGATCTTCAAGATCAAATCCAAAGGTGATTCAAGTATCTTTGAATACTATACTAGATTAAAGATTTTATAAAGAAATCAAAATGTACAGGTTCATTAATGCTGCATCTGAGATTTTCCAGATTGCAGCCATCATGAATGGGCTTGTTCATATTGAAATTATGGTATAGAATTTGTTCTTCTCTGAATTGAACCAACTTTGGAAAAGTCTTAATGAGAATCTCATGAACTTCATTTTGATTCATTTATTCATTTTCTTAATATAAAAAGAAATCGCATCTCTCTTCAAGTCTTCTTCACCATGCAGAACTTAATTATTATTAGTTGAATTTTCACTTGCACACAATTTTGTCTGGTTTCTGGTATAAAAACATATTTTTGGAGAAGCAAGTCCCTGTTAAGAGTTTCCTGTACATGTAAGAAATCAGTTTAATAATTTTATCAGTATGCTTTATTTTGTCAAATTGGAAAATGGATTTACTGCATTTATAAATGCTATATGTCATAAAGAAGTGAAGAGAGAAATGAAAATCAGAAATTTTGCAACATCAAGGTCATTTATAGTTATCAACTATACACAAAAAACTAAACAGTAAGCTAACACACAGAAGCATTCTTATAATCCAGTAGTCCAATATCACAGTCCGTTGTTGGAAATCCAAGGAATTTATGAAGCAATCAAGATCTGGAGATATTAGTTTCTTACACAGACATACCAGCAACTTAATAGATTTTATTACTACCAATAGATCTGGAGATATTACTACCAACATCATATAGCTCGCTGTAGATTTTATAAAACCCAACAGATTGTTGGACATCAATCTAAACTTGGTCACACTGTAGCTTATTTTTCATTGCATAGCTCAGGTCTCTTGTATACACTTGAGACCTTAAAAATGAAAGCACCAGGCCTGTTCTACAAACTATGGTAGATTATCTGCCCTGCTTCAAACCTTCATTGGCCAAAGCTGAGTCTGCACCTTTACTTTGAATTCTCTCATATTCCAATCGGTTTGTTGCAATGGTACATTTTCTAGCAAGTTTCAAGCAAATGATTCCTGCAAATATCAGAATTGCAGAAAGGATCCAACTGAATTGTAAATTGGCCAAGCCCCTGGCCCTAAAATCAGCCTCTTTGGAGCCACAAGTAACTGCTCCAATGATATCATGGCCACTTGCCTTGGCCAAATTCATCAAACACCCTTCAGGGACTAAAGCTGGAATCCATAGCATAAACCCCATGTTTATGAACCAACATCCTTGGAAGATGACTGAAATAGAAAGCACTAGAGCCGCATTGAAATTGTTAGGAAAAATAGTTGCAGCCAAAGCTGCAACCAGTGAGACCAGCACTATGAGCTGCAGTAGCCAGTGGTAATGGCCTTCAAGTCCAACATGGTCTGTGGAGTGAAAATGGAGAAGGAACAGTTCTTGACTGAACACTGAGGATGCAAGTATCCCAACAAAGCCAGAAAAGAGGTCAAGTGAATCAGTCAACTCAGTGCAGAGGGAGAAACCAGCAAACAAAGCAAGGTGTATGAACATAGTTGCATGCTCAAAGTTATCAAGCTTAAAAGCATAGTGGAAATGAGGGAAGTCCAGAACTTGCATGAATATTGCAAGGATGGAAAAGGATAAAATGGAGACAAGCTCCAAGTGTTTGAGTCTGGAGTGAGGGGTACTAAACTGGTACCAGAATCTAACAGTGAAGTTTGCAGGGCCCTTCACAAGGTAAGTTCTGATGGTGTTGATGGCGTGCCATAATCCAAGGAGAGCTAGAGCTGAACCTTGCACTGCGTGTCCTACAAATGAGCCCATGAATGATAATTTTTGTTTCTCTTCAGAAGACAACCACTTTTGAGCTCATTTCCTTCATTTAAATATATGAAGCCACAGCAAAAATATGGTGCATACACGAAATAAAGTGCTTTATGTGATACATGATTGTCCGAGCATTTGACTAAGTGCATGTTGCATGTGTTTCCACAAACGGAAAAGAAAACCTACTATGAGCAACATCACGAAAGAAGATGAAAATGGGGACGGCACTTGATTAGAGATTAAAGTAACCCTTAACACAAGTAAAAGTTGGGGGACGTGTAACCTGTTGTTTTCTTCAGAACTGTTGCACTCTAATAATTTGAAATCCGCGTTAGAATTTTGAGGATAAGAGATAACTCCACTACCAAAAACGCCAAATATAACAGCATTGTCTTTCGTAGTGAAACTGAAAACTGGCCCTGCCGATAGTGGTTTTTGACGGGAAAAGGGAAAAAAAATATAACAACTTATCAAACACTAATAACGTAGCGGAAATTCAATCCTCCTTCTTGCGAGAATCTGTGAGGAACACCAAACAAATAGAATCCAAAACACAAAGAGACACCAACAATTTTTAGCGTGAAAAACCCCTCAATACAAGGGTAAAAACTACGAGTCGTCCAGACCAAAGAAAAATCCACTATGATCAATAATATGGTACAAAAGAGTCTCCAATAATAACACCAAATGATGTGTTCAATAAGCCAATTTAAATAAGCACAGATGCTTACAAATGAGAACCATGAAGATGAAAATTCCACAAAACAGGACTGCTGGTGCGGGACCGATTTCTCCCAATATAGACCTCCAATTGACGATCTGAACGGTCAGAATGAAGAACCGTATGTCTAAAACCTAATGTCCAAATATCAGCTCGATCCAACTGTGAACGAGTTCACAGCAAATAAAACACCAGTGCAGGTTTAGGGTTGTGCGTGAATTACTTTCTCTCTTTCTTTTTCTCTCACTTGGCTTTTGCCTCTCTTCAAATGACTCTAATGTGCTCTACTAATCTGACCCATCTCAATTTGACCTAGTGAGACCTAAAGGTCCACATTATTTGGGCCTATTCTTCACATAGGAAGGGAGCCCAATAACCTAACAAATCTCCCCCTCACGACTATGTGGAGATATCCGCCAAACCGGCGATCTCACAACAAACTTCAAACTTTCCTCTTGACAATGCCTTGGTCATCATATCAGCACCATTATCATATGTATGAACTTTAGCTAATTCCAACAACCTAGCATCCAAAACATCACGTATCCAATGATACCTCACATCAATATGTTTGGATTTAGAATGAAAAGTTGGATTCTTACCAAGATGAATAACACTTTGACTGTCACAATACAACAAGTATTTCCCTTGCATAAAACCAAGCTCCTGTAAGAATTTCTTCACCCATAACAACTCCTTACATGCTTCAGTAAGTGCAATGAATTCTGCCTCAGTATTAGACAACGCTACACACTTTTGCAACTTTGATTGCCAAGCCAAGGCTCCCCTGCTAAATGAATCAAATACCCTGAAGTAGACTTTCTGGAATCAATGTCTCCAGCCATATCTGAATCTGAGTAACCCACCAAAGTAGGCTTATGACCTCCAAAACAAAGCCTCAAACCACTAGTACCACGAAGATACCTCAAAATCCATTTCACAGCATTCCAATGCTCTCTACCCGTATTCGACAGAAATCTACTGACTGTACCAACAACATGTGCAATATTAGGCCTTGTACATACCATTGCATACATCAAACTACCCACCACAGAAGCATAAGGAACTTTGCTCATATCCATATTCTCAGCTTCATTTGAAGGACTTTGTTTAACACTCAACTTAAAATGAGTAGCAAGAGGAGTACTTACAACTTTAGCACTTTCCATTTGGAATCTTTGCAACACCTTCTGAATGTAGTGATTCTGTGATAGCCAAAGTTTCTTCTCTTTTCTATCACGAGTGATACTTATACCAAGAATCTTCTTAGCAGCTCCCATGTCTTTCATGGCAAATGACTCGCCCAGTTGCTTCTTCAACCTGTCAATTTTGGATACATCTTTCCCAACAATAAGCATGTCATCAACATATAACAACAGTATAATGAAATCATTCTTAGAAAATTTCTTGACAAAAACACAATGGTCAGAAGTAGTCTTCTTGTAGCCTTGCTCACACATAACAGACTCAAACTTCTTATACCACTGCCTCAAAGCCTACTTCAAACCATACAGGCTTTTTCATTGCCTACACACATAGTCTTCCTTGCCTTCAACAAGAAAACCATCCGGTTGCTTCATGTAAATCTCTTCCTCCAAATCACCACGAAGGAAAGTTGTCTTCACATCCATATGCTCAACCTCCAAATCTAGAGTAGCAGCTAAACTTAACATAGTTCTTATGGATGTCATCCTCACCACAGGTGAGAAAATCTCATTGAAGTCAACACCCTTTCTTTGTCTGAAGCCTTTCACCACTAATCTGGCTTTATATCTGGTAGATGTAGAATTGCTCTCTTGCTTTACCCTGAAAATCCACATGTTCTCTAAGGCTCTCTTACCCTTAGGTAACTTCACCAAGTCATAAGTGTGATTATCATGCAGAGATTTCATCTCATCCTGCATTGCATCCAACCACTTTTGCTTTTCTTCACTTTCAATGGCCTCCTCATAACATTCAGGTTCTCCGTCATCAGTCAACATCACATACTCATTGGTAGAGTACTTCTTAGAAGGTTGTTTTGGCCTATCAGATCTTCTAGATTGAGCTTCTGATAACTCAGGTACATCACCAAGACTCTCATCTAGTGACACATCATGTTCCTCTTCATCAACATTATCAATAGGAACATCCAAGTCATCTCTAATATGCTGATTAGTATCACCATGTTGTTCATCATCATGAACATCAATATCCAAATCATTAATAGACAACCAAATTGGATCAAAATCAGCCACATTACCATCTTTCTTAGGTGTAGACTTTTCCACCTTATCAATATCTTCAATGGTTTGATCTTCCATGAATTGCACATCACGACTTCTAACAACTTTCTTTTCAACGGGATCATACAACTTGTAGCCAAATTCATCCTGACCAAAGCCAATGGAGATGCATTGCCTTGTCTTCACATCCAACTTGGATCTTTCATTCTTTGGAACATGAACAAATGCTTTACAACCGAAGACACGCAAATGATCATAAGTAACATTCTTGTCAAACCAAATCTTGTCTGGCACCTCAGAGTTCAAAGTGACTGCAGGACTTAGATTAATAACATGCACTGCTGTAAACAATGCCTCACCCAAAAAATGCTTAGGCAATTTTGCTTCAGAAAGCATACACCTAACTCTTTCAATCAATGTCCTGTTCATCCTCTCTGCTAAACCATTCATCTGAGGAGTTTTGGGAGGAGTCTTCTCATGTGCAATACCATACTGTCTACAATAAGCATCAAATGGTCCACAATATTCACCACCATTGTCAGTACGAATGCGCTTCAGCTTCTTGTCTGACTGTCTCTCAACTAAAGCATGAAATTCTTTAAACTTGTCCAACACTTGGTCCTTTCTCTGTAAAGCATAAACCCAAAGCTTCCTGGAATAATCATCAATAAAAGTAACAAAGTAAAGTGCACCACTAAAAGACTTTACCTTCAATGGGCCACAAACATTAGAATGCACAAATTCAAGCAACTTTGACTTCCTGGAAGGAGGATGCATCTTGAAGGATACTCTGGTTTGTTTACCAGCCATGCAGTGAGAACATTTCTCCAACTCTACACTCTTAAATCCTGAGAGAACATCCTTTTTAACTAAGCAGTTAAGTCCTTTTTCACTAATATGCCTAAGCCTTCTGTGCCACAAAGATGATTCCATATACATGACATTCACACTATCTTTAGCAACCAAAGCTTTTGTCCAGTAAAGCTTAGAGTTTTTCTCCCCTTTAGCCACAATCAAGTTACCTTTGGTGAGCTTCCACTTTCCAGAACCAAAGTGGTTATCAAATCCACCATCATCAAGTACCTACATAGAAATCAAGTTAAAGCGAACATCTGGAGCATGTTTAACTCCTCTAAGCAACAACAACATCCCCATGTTGGTTTGCAAGTGAACATCACCAACACCAATAACCTTAGACACTCCATCATTACCCATCTTCAATACTCCAAAATCACCAGGTGTATAAGATGTGAAGAACTCCTTCCTAGATGTAACATCCAAGTGTAGTACCACTATCAATTATCCACATGCTCTCATCAGATACAAGATTAATAGTGTTATAATCACGAAGACAAATAAGGTCACCACATGTAGTAATAGTAACACGATCACCATCATCGACATCTTTTTCTCTTTGCTTACCCTTTTTGTCTTTGTTCTCTTTCTTCAACAAAAAACAGTTCTTCTTTATATGCCTGTTTTGTGACAATAATGACACTCTGTTAGAGAATGGAGGGTATATGAGAGAAGAAAGGAGAAACAGAGAACTTAACTGCTAGGCAGTTAAGTGGGTTTGGGAAAGAGGCCTATATAAGGACCTCTTTGTTGTATCAGTTAGTTAGTTAGACATTTGTTGAATTGTGACCGATCTTAGCACCTGGTGAAGGATGTTAAGCTCCTGGACTATCTTGTATACTAGTTTCTTTCTTGTGAATACACACCCATTATTCATCTCAAACTCTGTAGTATTTGTCTCAGTGAGGGTACGAGTGCGAGTGAGTTAGAATTCCTACCTGAATCTCTAACAAAGTGGTCCGACCTGCTGGATCTGTGCAGAGGAGAGAAGGTGTTATGGAGGGAAGGATGAATGTTGTTGAGGGGCGATTGGAGCACATCGAGATGGCAGTGGATGGGATGAAAGCGGAATCAGCAGCGAATCGGCAATAATCTATGGCCATACGTAAAGACATTCAAGACCTAATGCGGATGATGGGGGCTCGCGCCAAAACAACTGATAACCATTTCGACGGAAGCCAAGGATCCATCAACGATCAAGGGGGTGGCCGTCACAATGATGGTGGAGGAGGAGGAGGCGGGGAGCGTCCTGAAACGCTACCCAATTGGAGAAGAAGGGTGGAATTACCCACCTTTGAAGGACCTGACCCTTTGAACTGGATTAGTAGGGCAGAGAAGTTTTTCGCGATCCGAAGAGTGGCGGAAGAGGAGAAGGTAGAGTTGGCGCACACACTACAAAAAAGAAGGGCATTACCGAAGGCCAAAAGCCTCGGAAACAGCCCAAAACTGTCGGTAAAAGGTCATTACCGAAGGCTTATCGACGGCCAAAAAGCCCTCGGTAAATCTCTTGTCGCTAACATTTACCGAAGGCTTTTGCCCTTCGGTAATTACCGAAGGCCACCGAAGGGCTAAAGCCTTCGGTAATATTGTTTCTAGCAGTAGGCATTCCTATCAGCTGAGCAGGATGAATCTGGCCATATTTTGATAGCATGCATGGTTGAATCTGACAACGCAATTTGGCATTTATGCATAAAACTGTATATGTCTCCATTTTTCAATGTTGTATACCAATCAAAATCACATATATTTCATTTTCATGTCAATCCACAATAACTTTTATGACTCAATGAAACATAATAAAAATATATCTTGAGATTAAAAGCCATAAAATCATAATACATTTAACATGATTTAGTTACTTTTGCATTTACTCTCAAATAATACAATTTGTTCTCTTCATACATATTAAAATGAAACAAAAATATATGAAAAATTTAGTAAAAAGTTACATAAAAGTAATAGGCACTCGAACAATTAAAAAAGGAGCAGCTTGAACATGCTTCCTGAAAAGAAAATTAATTAGTATTAGTATAAGAAACAAAGATAAATGTAGATAATCACAACAATGAACAATCTATTACGCACCTGATGTCTCGATGATTTACATATTCTTAACTTTTTTAAGTTGTATAACTCTTCAAGAGTACTGCATTACAAAAAACATCATAAAAAAATGTAACCTCAAACTAATAAAATCTTTTTCAACATCATCCATTACCCACAGTTATAAGGTATCACAGTACTCATCTTTCACATCAAAATTTTCAACACATGCAAGATCAAAATTTTCAACACATACAGTAGTTTTTACATACTAACCTGATGACACTGTAATGTTTTTGCTGTGAAAGATGACATCGTTCATTTGATTAGCATCAACATCCCTCGATTTTTTATGCATTGAGATAACATACTTGTATACGTTTCTAGGATCTCTTCTTCCCTAATTGGTATAAAAAGACATGATTTAAAAGATGGAATAATAGAAAATATTATCTGTATGAATAAGATATCTCTGACACAGTTCACATTCTGCTATGATTGAATTTTCTCATAAGCAAGCAATTTACATTATGCTATGATAGAAAAGCAGAAACAACACCAGAAAACTTTTTTATTAATCAAGGAAATAAATTAAAATTTTAGGAAGAAGCAACTTACAGTATCAATTGAATAGTTAGAATCATCAATAATATCTTTTCGCTTCCTTTGACGGGAGCTTCTAGGAAGTCGTTCAACCAACCCACCCACATTCTGCTAAGATACAATCTTCTCATAAGCATGCATAAATATATAACTAAACATATAATACCAAGCAAAACTTAAAATATTTTACCAAATAATTCTAAACATCTTTTACATTTATCAACAACTTTACCGCAAAATATCATTACTGATTGAGCAATTCCCACAATGCCTTAAATCATATTAAAATTGCTAACACAAAAATGTGAACTAACTTACAGTATCATTTCCATCAACATCAAATTGCGTTGTCAGATTCAACATGAGGTTGTGGGTCATATGGAGAAGCTAGTAGGCCACTAAAGCATGGCTCAACAAGATGGAATGCAGTATGAGCCTGAAAAGCAAATTATAAGAAAAGAGATTTGCAAACAATATCAGTCCACTGAGATACAATCATACATCAACTTAACAATCTAACAAAAGAAATCTTAAAACAGCAAATCCTAATTTACAAGCTCAAACAGAACCTAGAAAATGAAAAGAATCTAAAATAACTACTAAGAAAACAACAACAGAACAAGAAACTAAAAGAAGGAAGAGAAAATAGGAACAGGAAAAGAAAGAAACCTAAAAGAAGTTCTAACAGAATCAATGAAAGTAAAAGAATCTAAGAAGTATTAACAATCAAAACTAAAAACTAGCTAATTCCTATTAAAAAAACCAAAACAGATCTTTCCAAGCCTTTCTGCACTTTCCTCCTCCCAAATAATTGCCTTAGTGTTTTTAGCATTCTTTGCTTCCTTTAATTCTGCACAATAATCAAGTTCAAAGTTAGATTCAAAGTTAGCAAAACAATCTTTTCTTCCTTTGACAATAAAGTGCAGTAACAGATTTCAAACCAACATTAACTCTGTAGAGTTGGATTTAAAGAACAGAACAGAACAACACATAATTGACTCTTGGAATTGATGACACTATGAACATAGCAATGATCTAATACGAAGCAGGAAATGATTTTGAACTTTCTTTGATGTTTTAAGCATGTTAAAAAACAAAGTTTTAAGCATAAAAACAAAATTAAAACAACACTGAAAGCTTACTTGTGATCATTCCCACCCACCAGAGTGGCTCCAAGAGATAATAATACCCACCAAAACCTGCAAAATGGCAAAGAAAACAAAATCATGTATAACCAAATACAAGCAGAACATATGGCAGAACTGATTTCTTCACAAATTTCACAACCACCCCCAAGGCATGTACAAGCAGTGAGTTTTTCATTGTTCAGTTCTAAAGAATTTAAGAACCCAACAAACTCAAGTTCAAGTTCTAATCCTAAATCAGTACAAGCATTTTCAAAATCAGCCAAAGCAACTTTCACATCATCAAAAACTGCATGTCTATCATCATGAGCATCTGATTCCTCATCAAAAAGTGCATTTAAATATGTGGAATCATCAAAAACACTAGATGCAGGTATATGAACTCTATCAATGGAAAATGCTGAATTTATGATATTAGAATTATCAAAGCAAGGAGTAAAATCAACAACTTCTACAGGCACATCATGCATATGATCAAGCACATTGAAATCAATTTCAAGCTCACACACATCAGCATCAAAATGCATTTCACAGTACTGAATGAGGTTCAGTACTATCACCATCATAATACACATTTTCACTCAATTGAACATTAGCAGTGGTAAATTCAGATATAGGGACAACAACAAAGCTATTACAATCATAGCCAACTACCTAAAACCATCAACTAGCTTTTCAAAATGAGTATCAGTGTAATTATGGTCATAAGGTTCACATACACATTCAGAAATATCAATAGATGCACTCATATAATCATCACTCATCAGAGAATTGGAATTATCAGAATTTAAAGCATAATATGAATTAGTGAAAGAAGGATTAGAGTATACAGAGGTGGTAGGACACTCAATCTCTTGAAATTATGGGGCAACAGCTACCATCAGTGGTGCTTCATTGTTTGTTGCCCCTTTCTCCTCTTCATTTTTCCTTGTCAGCTGATTGATAACAGTCACCATTTGAGCCACTTGGGTGGTCATTTCTTGAACCCGTCGTTGATACTGTCATGCTTCAGACATTGCCGATGCATCTCGGATCACCATCGTGCTCCCCTCCACCCTGAATGTCCCTCGCTGCCGTCGCTCCAGAGACGTCATCTTCCCCCGCCACCAATTTTGCAAGAGTAGAAACACGAAAATAGCTGTAGCGCGTCTCGCTACCTCCATCACCATCGCAATGCTATTCGCTCCAGATCTACCAGTCTTCGCTAGACAGTGAGACTCTCGGTGCCGCCGCGTTCCGGACATCTCCCACGAACCCCGAAACCTGCGTCAACGAACCCAGCCGCAAAACCCCCAAATTGGCGTCAACCAACCCAACCGTAGAACCACCAAACCGACCTCAGAAAACCTAGGCGTAGAACCCCCAAACTGCCATCTTCAATCCCAGCCAAAGAATCCCCAAACCGGTGTCAACCAACCAACCCTCACTTGTCTCAAAATCGCTCAATATTGGAGGGCACAATGGAGGGCACCAGCATAATAGAGAAGGGAAGGGGGAAGCTTTCAGAGAACCAGCAGAATAGAGAAGGGAAGGGGGAAGCTTTCAGAGAAGAGAACAAAGGGGAGGGAAATTGGAAAATTTGGGGAAAGTGACGAAGCGTGAAGTTGAGGAAAGTGATGAAACTAGGAACGAAAACCCCAATTTCGAACTTAAATTAGCGAGAATGTTACCGACGGCTTAAAAGCCTTCGGTAATCACCTTAATACCGAGGGCTTCAAGGCCTTCGGTAATATGCCGTCTGTAAATCGCACTTTTCCAGTAGTGACATTAGTATGGAGGGGAGCGTCGTGTATTAGTTTAAATTCTGGCAAGATAAGGCGAGGGATCAATCATGGGAGGGCATGAAGGAAGCGTTGTTGATATGCATCGAGAGCCGACACCGCGACGGAATTTTTTAGAGGATGGCGGCGACACGACAGACGGCCACCGTGGAAGAATACGTCAGGGAATTCGAAGCGTTAGCGGGACAGACGAAGGAATTCTCTGATCACCAGCTTTTGGGATATTTTTTGGCGGGATTATGAGAGGACTTGAGATGTCAGATGAGGCCACACGACCCGCGAGACCTGATGACCGCGATGAAGATCGCGCGGGACGTCGAAGAGGCTTTTCGGGGTCTAGGGTTGACGAGATGGGTCGTGTAAGATCCTTGAAAATATTTGTATGTTAAAATGTAAGATCCATGAAAAAAAAATATTTATAATAGTAAATTTTAACATTTTATTAGTAATAATAATTTTAATGGATAGAAAAATGTAAATTTTTGGATATAAAGTTATAGTAATTTTGGAGGGAGAGCTTCAAATTTTTGATAACTTATTTAGGATTTTTTTAGAAATGTGAATAGTGAATAGTGAATAGTAAATAGTAAATAGTGAATAGTGAATAGTGAATAGTTAAAAAAAAATATTAAAATAAATTATGGAAGAGAACACTCCACGTAGAATTAATCATTCAGAGATAAGAATGGTGAATAAAAAATAATTTTTGAATAGTAAAAATGAATAGTAAAAGTGAATAGTAAAAATGAATAGTAAAAATGAATAGTAAAATTTTTGGCTATAAATAGCCAAGGGGGGGAGGCTGAAGATTTACACCAAAATTCTAGAGAAATTGTGAGAGAAGAGAGTTAGAGGAAATTCTAGTTAAAGAGGGGAAATTCTGGAAGTTTCCGGAGAACGGTTTGAGAAGAGGAAACTAAGTCTGGAATAGAGGTAAGGGAAGCTAACTTTGAGTATTTCTTTTTGTATTATCTTGAGTCTTGAATATGCTATATTTTTCTTTTGTCTGATTTTAAATCTTAAATATGGAGTATTTTGTTTCTGTATGATTTTGAATTTTAAATGAGAATATGTTTTTTTTGTGTGTTAATATCCAAGTGTGATAATTGTAAAATGTGATATTGATTATGTTATGTCAATTGTATGTTATTAGTGGTTTATATTTTTATTTTGGAAGGATTAGAAATTGTCTAACCGGCTCTGCCAGATTCAATTTCTTGTTTCCCCAAACATTTTATTGTTTTCCTTATTTATTTTTATTGTATTTTGGAAGGATTAGAAATTGTCTAACCGGCTCTGCCAGATTCAATTTCTTGATTCCCCAAACTTTTTTTTTATTTCCTTCCGTATTTATTTTATTACATTTTTGGAAGGATTAGAAGTTGTCTAACCGGCTCTGCCAGATTCAACTTCTTGTTTTCCCCAAACTATTTATTTCTTTACTTATTTATTTTATTGCATTTTTGGAAGGATTAGAAGTTGTCTAACCGGCTCTGCCAGATTCAACTTCTTATTTCCCCAGACATGTATTGTTCTTGTTATTTAATTATATTGTATTGATGGATGGATTAGAAGTTGTCTAACCGGCTCTGCCAGATTCAACTTCTTGTTTCCCCATGAATTTTTATATTAAGATTATTTTTATGATTGTCAAATATTGTATTCTTCTATGACCATTTATAGTAATGTTTTATTATTGTTAATTGTTTATAATTATCTTGTATGAATTCTATTATGGATGTTTATTGTGATGATTTGATTGAATGAGTTTGTTGGCTGAAATTAATCTTGTTGGAAGGTTTGGAATAAGGGTTCTATAATAGCTTGTATATGGGTATTAAATATATATACAGTGTTTGAGGTTGTTGTGAGAGGAAGTAAAATTAGGCATTTTAAGATTTAGAGCATAAGAAAACAAGGTAGATAAATTAAATAAATAAATTGTTAATTATTGAAGGCCTCCCTTTGTTGGTAGGATAGAGGAACCTTAAAAACCTGAGTTGGCACATCCCTGATCATAGAGCAGCCCTGGCCTGGTCCAGTCAGTTGTGACTAGTCATATGTGCTGGCGTCGAAGGTGAGTTTGATGCGTTCAGACATCTGGGTCCTCTCCGGTGACCAATTGGGGTAAAGAAAAATCTCTACTAGGATGAAAATAAAATAAAACAAGTTGATTGTAGATGCATAATATTATCATGGTAAAAATTTCATATATATTTTATTTATCATTACATTGAGCCCAGACTTTAATATGTAGTTCCTAAGATATGTTGATGTATTTTGGTTGATCCATGATCTTTGTTTGGTGAAAATATGTTGAGTTATACTCGTTATGGGCAAAATGAGTTTATAATATGAAGCATGATATCTGTCAATGTGTTTAATTTATCGATACCAAAACGGGTTATTATGAATTCATGATTAAAGAATGAACATGATTGAGTTAGGTGGATAAGAGGGTATGAATTGTTGGTTTTTATGAAATGTTGGAGTGGATATGAGAAATCATTACTTATGAAATGAAGTTTACTACCGGGAGTAGTATGTTCGAGTTATACCATGAGAGTTTGGTATGAGCAAAGTAACACCTGAGATTTATGGAAGCAGGCAGAGAGGGGTCTGACCATAAGGCTTCAGAAAGTAAGACATAGTATGTAAGTGAGGCTTAAGGAAGCAGGCAGAGAGCGGTCTGACCATAAGGCTTCATGAGTAAGCATGGTACACTTGTAAGATTTATGGAAATGAGAAAGATGATTTTGATAATGATGAATTAATGACATCGGAATAATGATATTTTATCAATTGCAGAAATACCTGATTTTAATATTTTTGTTACAAGTTTAATGATTTTATGATATGGTTGGCTTACCCTTATTTGTTTGTACTATGATCATATAACTCATGTTATATGTGATTAGATAATGTTGCAGATGCGGTTGAAAAAGCTTAGAGATGAGAGAGATGCGGGGAAAAACTTTCAGGGATTTTTGTAAAAAGAATAAATTTGTATTGGGAAGATTATGTTGTGTAAAATTTATAAGTTGAAATTTCAATGGTGAAGACTATATTGTTTAAAGTTTGTAAGTTTGGTATTGTACTTTGGAGTAATTGAAATAAAGTTTGATTGTTTATATGAGATATCAAATTAATTTAGTCTCTACTATCAGTAATACCCTTTAAAATATTCGGGTGTTACATTATGGTATCAGAGCAATGGTTTTCGAAAGTATTTTGGGACTATGGGGAGTGAAATTATTATTCTTAGTAAAACTATTAATGGTTATGATGAAAATGACTATTTGGAGGAAATTGATATCATATGCTAAATTGTATTGTTATCTTTTTGAAGAAATCATTTAAACTCGACAAAGATGCAGCAACAACAAGTTGATCAAGTACCTCAAAATCATTCTAGCTTGAATGACTTCTTAAGGCATGATCCAACTAAATTTAATGGGGAGGCTACTCCTGATGAGGCTGACTCTTGGCTAAGGCAGAATGAGAAGATTTTTTGGGTAATAACTTGCTCAGAAGAACAAAAATTAACTTATGCATCATTTCTTTTGGTGGGTGAGGCTGAATATTGGTGGGAAAGTATGCAACAGTTGATGACGGTTCGTGGTGAGACTGTGAATTGGGAGAACTTTAAGATAAGGTTCTTGGAAAAATATTTTCCAAACAGTGCAAAATTTGCAAGGGAGGCGGAGTTTCTGACCTTACAACAAAGAAGGTTATCAGTACAAGAGTACGTAGTAAAATTTAATTATCTCTCGAGGTTTTATACTCAGAATATCACAGAAGAATGGAGATGTCGAAAATTCGAGGGAGGACTAAGGCATGAACTGAAGAAGGTACTTATGCCATTGGAAATACAAGAGTTTCCAGCATTGGTAGAGAAAGCCAGAATGATAGAATTGTTGGAGTTTGATCCAAGTAGAGTTTCCAGACTTGCAAAGGGAGAATCTTCAATGAAATTCAACAAGAAACCTTATGAAAAACCACAATTATCATATCGAGGAACAGTGAAGTGTTTTGAGTGTGGAGGGGCACATTTCAGACGTGACTGCCCTAAACTTACTGGGGAAAGAGTTGAAGGGAAGAGATGTTTCATCTGCAATGATCCAGGACACTTTGCTAATGTCTGTCCAAAGAAAAAGAAGGTGGGAGAACCACAACAACAAGATTCTGCTGAAGTAAAGCCCCGGGCAACAGGAAGAGTATTCGCAATGTCTGCAGAAGAGGCTACTAAGCCAGGTACATTAATCTTACACACCTGTATGCTGTTAGGAGAATGCGTATATGTTTTGTTTGACTCTGGAGCCACACACTCCTTTATATCTCTAGCATGTTTAGAAAGACTCGGATTACCGATGCTTGATCTAGGGTGTGAATTAGTAGTTTCTACACCAGCATCGGGACCAGTTACGACCAGTTCAGTCTGTGTCGGATGCCCGATCCAAATTGCAGGACGCAAGTTCAAAGTGAACTTGATCTGCTTACCCCTTCAAAATCTAGACATTATTTTAGGAATGGATTGGTTGACTGCCAATCACGTTCTTATTGATTGTGGGAAACAAAAGATAGAGTTTCTAAATTTGAACAATTTAGAACTAAGCTCAACTCGAGTCGCTGCGAAGGATATCAAAGATGGAGCTACCTGCTATGTGGTGTTAGCTCAGGAGAAAAGAGAGAATACTGAAGAACAAATCATCGGAATACCTGTGGTAGAAGAATATGTTGATGTTTTTCCAGAAGAAGTGCCAGGTTTACCACCTAGTCGAGAGATCGATTTCACAATAGATCTAGTGCCCGGAGCTGGCCCGGTTTCTATGGCTCCATACAGAATGGCTCCTGCCGAACTAGCAGAGTTGAAAAAGCAAATCGAAGATCTGTTGGAGAAGAAGTTTATCCGTCCAAGTGTGTCTCCATGGGGAGCTCCTGTATTGCTGGTGAAGA
This sequence comes from Vigna umbellata, assembly GCF_029865625.1. Lineage (NCBI taxonomy): Eukaryota > Viridiplantae > Streptophyta > Magnoliopsida > Fabales > Fabaceae > Vigna > Vigna umbellata. The sequence continues at coordinate 14,626,502 of NC_142169.1, read as the reverse complement.
AGAAGGATGGAAGTTCAAGGTTGTGCGTGGATTATCGACAGTTGAACAAGGTTACAATAAAGAACAAATATCCTTTGCCAAGAATCGATGATCTATTAGATCAGTTGAGAGGAGCAGAGGTGTTTTCAAAAATTGATCTCAGATCTGGTTACCATCAGATTCTTGTCAAGACGGAAGATGTACAAAAGACGGCTTTCAGATCTCGCTATGGACACTTTGAGTACGTGGTAATGCCGTTTGGTGTGACGAATGCCCCAGCGATTTTTATGGACTACATGAACAGAATATTTCGGTCATGTTTAGATAAGTTCGTGGTAGTATTTATCGACGATATTCTTATCTATTCAGAGAATAAGGAAAAGCATGCAGAACACTTGAGGGTGGCGTTGGAAATTTTAAGAAAACATCAATTGTATGAGAAACTATCAAAGTGTGAGTTCTGGATAGAGAAAGTACAATTTTTGGGTCATGTGATTTCTGCTCAAGGAATCTCAGTGGATCCAGCAAAAGTGGAAGCTGTGCTAAAGTGGGAGCGGCCGAAAACTGTAACTGAAGTACGAAGTTTTGTAGGATTAGCCGGTTATTACCGACGTTTTGTCGAAGGGTTTTCCAAGATTGTAGGTCCTCTAACTCAGTTAACTCGTAAAGATCAACCATTTCTGTGGACTGACAAGTGCGAAGCCAGTTTTGAAAATATGAAGCAACGAACTAACATCAGCACCAGTATTAATCATTCCAGACTCTAGCAAATCTTTTGAGGTGTACTGCGATGCGTCATATCAAGGATTGGGGTGCGTTCTAATGCAAGGAAGGAGACCTGTAGCTTATGCATCTAGGCAGTTAAAAGCGCATGAGAAAAACTACCCAACGCATGACATCGAACTTGCAGCAGTAGTATTTGCATTAAAGACATGGAGACACTACCTCTATGGGGCAAGTTTCCAAGTTTTTAGTGACCATAAGAGTCTAAAGTATTTGTTCGATCAAAAGGAATTGAACATGCGACAAAGAAGATGGATGGAATATATGAAGGACTATGACTTCGAGCTTTTATATCACCCAGGAAAAGCCAATGTGGTGGCAGATGCATTGAGTAGGAGACAAGCTCAGATAACAACGATGATGGTGAAGGAATTAGAACTGTTAGAAAAGTTACGTGATATGAACTTGGGGTTGCAGTTAAACCCAGATCACATATGGTGTAGTCATTTAGTAATCACTAGTGACTTCTTAGAACAAGTGAAGGTTGAGCAGTCGATGGATCAAGAGTTGCAGCAAAAGATCAGGTTGTTGGACACCGATCAAGCTAAGGAGTTCGTTCTAAGTAAAGATGGCATACTTCGATTTAAAAACAGAGTGTGTATCCCTGCAAAGAGTGAATTAAAACATTTAATTTTAGACGAAGGCCATAAAAGTCGTCTTAGCATACATCCAGGTATGACTAAGATGTATAAGGACCTGAAAGAGTCATTTTGGTGGAATGGAATGAAGAGGGATGTGGCCGAGTTTGTAGCAGCCTGCTTGGTGTGTCAAAAAGCAAAAGTGGAGCATCAAAAACCGGGAGGGATGTTACGACAGTTAGACATTCCTCAATGGAAGTGGGACAGTATCTCGATGGACTTTGTAACACATTTACCAAAATCATCAAAAGGTCACGATTCTATCTGGGTTATCGTTGATAGACTAACCAAGAGCGCTCACTTTTTGCCTATTAATCAACGTATGTCACTAGAAAAGCTGACGGAGTTATACATCGGGGAAGTAGTGAGGTTGCATGGCATACCTACAAGCATTGTGTCAGACAGAGATCCAAGGTTTACTTCAAGGTTTTGGCAGACGCTACAGAAGGCTCTGGGAACACAGTTGAAGATGAGTTCGGCTTATCACCCTCAGACTGATGGTCAAACAGAAAGGACTATTCAATCTTTGGAGGATTTGCTGAGAACTTGTGTATTAGATCATCTTGGAAGTTGGAATGAGATACTACCATTAGTAGAATTTACTTACAACAACAGTTATCATTCCAGTATTGGTATGCCACCATATGAAGCTTTATATGGAAGAAGATGTAGAACACCGTTGTGTTGGTTTCAAGATGGGGAAGCACTGACAGTGGGACCCGAGCTATTACAACAAACCACAGAAAAAATAAAATTAGTCCAAGATCGGATGAAAGCAACTCAAAGTAGACAAAAGTCATATGCCGACAAAAGAAGAAGACCGTTAGAATTTGAAGAAGGAGATCATGTATTCTTACGAGTAACGCCAACTACAGGAGTCGGGAGAGCTATCAAGATGAGGAAACTGACACCAAAATTTCTCGGACCGTATCAAATTCTCAAAAAGATTGGGCCAGTGGCTTATGAGATAGCACTACCACCTCGATTGACATATTTGCATAACGTTTTTCATGTATCCCAACTGCGGAAGTATATTCCAGATCCAAAGCATGTGTTAGAAGTTGATGAAATTCAGGTCAAGGAAAATTTAACAATGGAAGTTGGCCCAGTGCGTATACTAGATGTTCAAATGAAAAAGTTAAGAGGGAAGGATATTCGCACGGTAAAGGTACTTTGGAATGAAGACACACAGGAAATGACTTGGGAATTGGAAGAATTTATGATAAAGGAATATCCATATCTCTTTTGTAAGTAATTTTTTTTTTTTTTTTTGTTAAATAGTCTTTGTTTAAATAAATAATTTTCGAGGGCGAAAATAATTGTTGTTGGGGAGATTGTAAGATCCTTGAAAATATTTGTATGTTAAGGGTGGCCGTCACAATGATGGTGGAGGAGGAGGAGGCGGGGAGCGTCCTGAAACGCTACCCAATTGGAGAAGAAGGGTGGAATTACCCACCTTTGAAGGACCTGACCCTTTGAACTGGATTAGTAGGGCAGAGAAGTTTTTCGCGATCCGAAGAGTGGCGGAAGAGGAGAAGGTAGAGTTGGCGCACACACTACAAAAAAGAAGGGCATTACCGAAGGCCAAAAGCCTCGGAAACAGCCCAAAACTGTCGGTAAAAGGTCATTACCGAAGGCTTATCGACGGCCAAAAAGCCCTCGGTAAATCTCTTGTCGCTAACATTTACCGAAGGCTTTTGCCCTTCGGTAATTACCGAAGGCCACCGAAGGGCTAAAGCCTTCGGTAATATTGTTTCTAGCAGTAGGCATTCCTATCAGCTGAGCAGGATGAATCTGGCCATATTTTGATAGCATGCATGGTTGAATCTGACAACGCAATTTGGCATTTATGCATAAAACTGTATATGTCTCCATTTTTCAATGTTGTATACCAATCAAAATCACATATATTTCATTTTCATGTCAATCCACAATAACTTTTATGACTCAATGAAACATAATAAAAATATATCTTGAGATTAAAAGCCATAAAATCATAATACATTTAACATGATTTAGTTACTTTTGCATTTACTCTCAAATAATACAATTTGTTCTCTTCATACATATTAAAATGAAACAAAAATATATGAAAAATTTAGTAAAAAGTTACATAAAAGTAATAGGCACTCGAACAATTAAAAAAGGAGCAGCTTGAACATGCTTCCTGAAAAGAAAATTAATTAGTATTAGTATAAGAAACAAAGATAAATGTAGATAATCACAACAATGAACAATCTATTACGCACCTGATGTCTCGATGATTTACATATTCTTAACTTTTTTAAGTTGTATAACTCTTCAAGAGTACTGCATTACAAAAAACATCATAAAAAAATGTAACCTCAAACTAATAAAATCTTTTTCAACATCATCCATTACCCACAATTATAAGGTATCACAGTACTCATCTTTCACATCAAAATTTTCAACACATGCAAGATCAAAATTTTCAACACATACAGTAGTTTTTACATACTAACCTGATGACACTGTAATGTTTTTGCTGTGAAAGATGACATCGTTCATTTGATTAGCATCAACATCCCTCGATTTTTTATGCATTGAGATAACATACTTGTATACGTTTCTAGGATCTCTTCTTCCCTAATTGGTATAAAAAGACATGATTTAAAAGATGGAATAATAGAAAATATTATCTGTATGAATAAGATATCTCTGACACAGTTCACATTCTGCTATGATTGAATTTTCTCATAAGCAAGCAATTTACATTATGCTATGATAGAAAAGCAGAAACAACACCAGAAAACTTTTTTATTAATCAAGGAAATAAATTAAAATTTTAGGAAGAAGCAACTTACAGTATCAATTGAATAGTTAGAATCATCAATAATATCTTTTCGCTTCCTTTGACGGGAGCTTCTAGGAAGTCGTTCAACCAACCCACCCACATTCTGCTAAGATACAATCTTCTCATAAGCATGCATAAATATATAACTAAACATATAATACCAAGCAAAACTTAAAATATTTTACCAAATAATTCTAAACATCTTTTACATTTATCAACAACTTTACCGCAAAATATCATTACTGATTGAGCAATTCCCACAATGCCTTAAATCATATTAAAATTGCTAACACAAAAATGTGAACTAACTTACAGTATCATTTCCATCAACATCAAATTGCGTTGTCAGATTCAACATGAGGTTGTGGGTCATATGGAGAAGCTAGTAGGCCACTAAAGCATGGCTCAACAAGATGGAATGCAGTATGAGCCTGAAAAGCAAATTATAAGAAAAGAGATTTGCAAACAATATCAGTCCACTGAGATACAATCATACATCAACTTAACAATCTAACAAAAGAAATCTTAAAACAGCAAATCCTAATTTACAAGCTCAAATAGAACCTAGAAAATGAAAAGAATCTAAAATAACTACTAAGAAAACAACAACAGAACAAGAAACTAAAAGAAGGAAGAGAAAATAGGAACAGGAAAAGAAAGAAACCTAAAAGAAGTTCTAACAGAATCAATGAAAGTAAAAGAATCTAAGAAGTATTAACAATCAAAACTAAAAACTAGCTAATTCCTATTAAAAAAACCAAAACAGATCTTTCCAAGCCTTTCTGCACTTTCCTCCTCCCAAATAATTGCCTTAGTGTTTTTAGCATTCTTTGCTTCCTTTAATTCTGCACAATAATCAAGTTCAAAGTTAGATTCAAAGTTAGCAAAACAATCTTTTCTTCCTTTGACAATAAAGTGCAGTAACAGATTTCAAACCAACATTAACTCTGTAGAGTTGGATTTAAAGAACAGAACAGAACAACACATAATTGACTCTTGGAATTGATGACACTATGAACATAGCAATGATCTAATACGAAGCAGGAAATGATTTTGAACTTTCTTTGATGTTTTAAGCATGTTAAAAAACAAAGTTTTAAGCATAAAAACAAAATTAAAACAACACTGAAAGCTTACTTGTGATCATTCCCACCCACCAGAGTGGCTCCAAGAGATAATAATACCCACCAAAACCTGCAAAATGGCAAAGAAAACAAAATCATGTATAACCAAATACAAGCAGAACATATGGCAGAACTGATTTCTTCACAAATTTCACAACCACCCCCAAGGCATGTACAAGCAGTGAGTTTTTCATTGTTCAGTTCTAAAGAATTTAAGAACCCAACAAACTCAAGTTCAAGTTCTAATCCTAAATCAGTACAAGCATTTTCAAAATCAGCCAAAGCAACTTTCACATCATCAAAAACTGCATGTCTATCATCATGAGCATCTGATTCCGCATCAAAAAGTGCATTTAAATATGTGGAATCATCAAAAACACTAGATGCAGGTATATGAACTCTATCAATGGAAAATGCTGAATTTATGATATTAGAATTATCAAAGCAAGGAGTAAAATCAACAACTTCTACAGGCACATCATGCATATGATCAAGCACATTGAAATCAATTTCAAGCTCACACACATCAGCATCAAAATGCATTTCACAGTACTGAATGAGGTTCAGTACTATCACCATCATAATACACATTTTCACTCAATTGAACATTAGCAGTGGTAAATTCAGATATAGGGACAACAACAAAGCTATTACAATCATAGCCAACTACCTAAAACCATCAACTAGCTTTTCAAAATGAGTATCAGTGTAATTATGGTCATAAGGTTCACATACACATTCAGAAATATCAATAGATGCACTCATATAATCATCACTCATCAGAGAATTGGAATTATCAGAATTTAAAGCATAATATGAATTAGTGAAAGAAGGATTAGAGTATACAGAGGTGGTAGGACACTCAATCTCTTGAAATTATGGGGCAACAGCTACCATCAGTGGTGCTTCATTGTTTGTTGCCCCTTTCTCCTCTTCATTTTTCCTTGTCAGCTGATTGATAACAGTCACCATTTGAGCCACTTGGGTGGTCATTTCTTGAACCCGTCGTTGATACTGTCATGCTTCAGACATTGCCGATGCATCTCGGATCACCATCGTGCTCCCCTCCACCCTGAATGTCCCTCGCTGCCGTCGCTCCAGAGACGTCATCTTCCCCCGCCACCAATTTTGCAAGAGTAGAAACACGAAAATAGCTGTAGCGCGTCTCGCTACCTCCATCACCATCGCAATGCTATTCGCTCCAGATCTACCAGTCTTCGCTAGACAGTGAGACTCTCGGTGCCGCCGCGTTCCGGACATCTCCCACGAACCCCGAAACCTGCGTCAACGAACCCAGCCGCAAAACCCCCAAATTGGCGTCAACCAACCCAACCGTAGAACCACCAAACCGACCTCAGAAAACCTAGGCGTAGAACCCCCAAACTGCCATCTTCAATCCCAGCCAAAGAATCCCCAAACCGGTGTCAACCAACCAACCCTCACTTGTCTCAAAATCGCTCAATATTGGAGGGCACAATGGAGGGCACCAGCATAATAGAGAAGGGAAGGGGGAAGCTTTCAGAGAACCAGCAGAATAGAGAAGGGAAGGGGGAAGCTTTCAGAGAAGAGAACAAAGGGGAGGGAAATTGGAAAATTTGGGGAAAGTGACGAAGCGTGAAGTTGAGGAAAGTGATGAAACTAGGAACGAAAACCCCAATTTCGAACTTAAATTAGCGAGAATGTTACCGACGGCTTAAAAGCCTTCGGTAATCACCTTAATACCGAGGGCTTCAAGGCCTTCGGTAATATGCCGTCTGTAAATCGCACTTTTCCAGTAGTGACATTAGTATGGAGGGGAGCGTCGTGTATTAGTTTAAATTCTGGCAAGATAAGGCGAGGGATCAATCATGGGAGGGCATGAAGGAAGCGTTGTTGATATGCATCGAGAGCCGACACCGCGACGAAATTTTTTAGAGGATGGCGGCGACACGACAGACGGCCACCGTGGAAGAATACGTCAGGGAATTCGAAGCGTTAGCGGGACAGACGAAGGAATTCTCTGATCACCAGCTTTTGGGATATTTTTTGGCGGGATTATGAGAGGACTTGAGATGTCAGATGAGGCCACACGACCCGCGAGACCTGATGACCGCGATGAAGATCGCGCGGGACGTCGAAGAGGCTTTTCGGGGTCTAGGGTTGACGAGATGGGTCGTGTAAGATCCTTGAAAATATTTGTATGTTAAAATGTAAGATCCATGAAAAAAAAAAATATTTATAATAGTAAATTTTAACATTTTATTAGTAATAATAATTTTAATGGATAGAAAAATGTAAATTTTTGGATATAAAGTTATAGTAATTTTGGAGGGAGAGCTTCAAATTTTTGATAACTTATTTAGGATTTTTTTAGAAATGTGAATAGTGAATAGTGAATAGTAAATAGTAAATAGTGAATAGTGAATAGTGAATAGTTAAAAAAAAATATTAAAATAAATTATGGAAGAGAACACTCCACGTAGAATTAATCATTCAGAGATAAGAATGGTGAATAAAAAATAATTTTTGAATAGTAAAAATGAATAGTAAAAGTGAATAGTAAAAATGAATAGTAAAAATGAATAGTAAAATTTTTGGCTATAAATAGCCAAGGGGGGGAGGCTGAAGATTTACACCAAAATTCTAGAGAAATTGTGAGAGAAGAGAGTTAGAGGAAATTCTAGTTAAAGAGGGGAAATTCTGGAAGTTTCCGGAGAACGGTTTGAGAAGAGGAAACTAAGTCTGGAATAGAGGTAAGGGAAGCTAACTTTGAGTATTTCTTTTTGTATTATCTTGAGTCTTGAATATGCTATATTTTTCTTTTGTCTGATTTTAAATCTTAAATATGGAGTATTTTGTTTCTGTATGATTTTGAATTTTAAATGAGAATATGTTTTTTTTGTGTGTTAATATCCAAGTGTGATAATTGTAAAATGTGATATTGATTATGTTATGTCAATTGTATGTTATTAGTGGTTTATATTTTTATTTTGGAAGGATTAGAAATTGTCTAACCGGCTCTGCCAGATTCAATTTCTTGTTTCCCCAAACATTTTATTGTTTTCCTTATTTATTTTTATTGTATTTTGGAAGGATTAGAAATTGTCTAACCGGCTCTGCCAGATTCAATTTCTTGATTCCCCAAACTTTTTTTTTATTTCCTTCCGTATTTATTTTATTACATTTTTGGAAGGATTAGAAGTTGTCTAACCGGCTCTGCCAGATTCAACTTCTTGTTTTCCCCAAACTATTTATTTCTTTACTTATTTATTTTATTGCATTTTTGGAAGGATTAGAAGTTGTCTAACCGGCTCTGCCAGATTCAACTTCTTATTTCCCCAGACATGTATTGTTCTTGTTATTTAATTATATTGTATTGATGGATGGATTAGAAGTTGTCTAACCGGCTCTGCCAGATTCAACTTCTTGTTTCCCCATGAATTTTTATATTAAGATTATTTTTATGATTGTCAAATATTGTATTCTTCTATGACCATTTATAGTAATGTTTTATTATTGTTAATTGTTTATAATTATCTTGTATGAATTCTATTATGGATGTTTATTGTGATGATTTGATTGAATGAGTTTGTTGGCTGAAATTAATCTTGTTGGAAGGTTTGGAATAAGGGTTCTATAATAGCTTGTATATGGGTATTAAATATATATACAGTGTTTGAGGTTGTTGTGAGAGGAAGTAAAATTAGGCATTTTAAGATTTAGAGCATAAGAAAACAAGGTAGATAAATTAAATAAATAAATTGTTAATTATTGAAGGCCTCCCTTTGTTGGTAGGATAGAGGAACCTTAAAAAACCTGAGTTGGCACATCCCTGATCATAGAGCAGCCCTGGCCTGGTCCAGTCAGTTGTGACTAGTCATATGTGCTGGCGTCGAAGGTGAGTTTGATGCGTTCAGACATCTGGGTCCTCTCCGGTGACCAATTGGGGTAAAGAAAAATCTCTACTAGGATGAAAATAAAATAAAACAAGTTGATTGTAGATGCATAATATTATCATGGTAAAAATTTCATATATATTTTATTTATCATTACATTGAGCCCAGACTTTAATATGTAGTTCCTAAGATATGTTGATGTATTTTGGTTGATCCATGGTCTTTGTTTGGTGAAAATATGTTGAGTTATACTCGTTATGGGCAAAATGAGTTTATAATATGAAGCATGATATCTGTCAATGTGTTTAATTTATCGATACCAAAACGGGTTATTATGAATTCATGATTAAAGAATGAACATGATTGAGTTAGGTGGATAAGAGGGTATGAATTGTTGGTTTTTATGAAATGTTGGAGTGGATATGAGAAATCATTACTTATGAAATGATGTTTACTACCGGGAGTAGTATGTTCGAGTTATACCATGAGAGTTTGGTATGAGCAAAGTAACACCTGAGATTTATGGAAGCAGGCAGAGAGGGGTCTGACCATAAGGCTTCAGAAAGTAAGACATAGTATGTAAGTGAGGCTTAAGGAAGCAGGCAGAGAGCGGTCTGACCATAAGGCTTCATGAGTAAGCATGGTACACTTGTAAGATTTATGGAAATGAGAAAGATGATTTTGATAATGATGAATTAATGACATCGGAATAATGATATTTTATCAATTGCAGAAATACCTGATTTTAATATTTTTGTTACAAGTTTAATGATTTTATGATATGGTTGGCTTACCCTTATTTGTTTGTACTATGATCATATAACTCATGTTATATGTGATTAGATAATGTTGCAGATGCGGTTGAAAAAGCTTAGAGATGAGAGAGATGCGGGGAAAAACTTTCAGGGATTTTTGTAAAAAGAATAAATTTGTATTGGGAAGATTATGTTGTGTAAAATTTATAAGTTGAAATTTCAATGGTGAAGACTATATTGTTTAAAGTTTGTAAGTTTGGTATTGTACTTTGGAGTAATTGAAATAAAGTTTGATTGTTTATATGAGATATCAAATTAATTTAGTCTCTACTATCAGTAATACCCTTTAAAATATTCGGGTGTTACAGGTCGAAACCAAGAAACCGACGCCATGGGGGCGACCTTCGGGTGGAGGAGCGGTGGTGGCTAGGACCGAGCCCCAGAGGAGTACTTCGGGAAGAACGAGTCCGGCCGAAAGCAGTGGGTCGGTGAGACACGACAGAGCGACGGGGAATGTGACAACGAGGAATGGGACGGTCGGCGAAGGGGAGAACAGGGGAAGAAATACACGTAACTTACCTTACCTAGAGTTTCTGAAATGCTGGGAGGAAGGCCGATGTTTTCGTTGTGGGGGACCTTTCAGCCCTGGCCATCAGTGTCCGGAGAAGAATTTGAGGGTGGTGTTATTGGTCGAAGATGAAGAAGGGGGAGACGAGGGGATGGAGGTCGAAGCAGAAACCCCATGCATGGAGCTGTCGGCTTTTTCGGCTGGGGGATTAACCCAACCCAAGACGCTGAAGCTGCAAGGTCGAGTGGGGGAAAAAAAACGTTATAATTCTGGTTGACAGTGGCGCTAGCCACAACTTCGTGAGTAGACGGTTGGTGGAGGAATTGCAGCTTCCGCAGGAGGACACACCTCCCTACCAGGTGAGTCTGGGAGACGGACGAAAAAAAAGACCTGTGGATGTTGCCCGAAGATAGTGGTCGACATAGGGGGTGTTGCGATTGGGGAAAAATTTTACTTGTTCGACCTGGGAGGTGTCAACATGATCCTAGGCGTGGAGTGGCTGGCTAAGCTGGGGGAAATTACCCTCAACTGGCGGGAGTCCACCGTGGCGTTCAAACATGCATGGAGAAGGGTGGTTGTTCAGGGTGATCCGAAGTTGGAAAAAGGGGTGGTCGAACCGGAGAAGTTGCTGAAGGTGAGTGAGGTGGAGGCATGGGCGATCGTCTGGAGTTTGGAGAGCGAGAAGGAGAGAAAAAAAGAGGAGTCGTCTGAAGAGCCGAACGGGGACTTGGAGAGAATTTTAACACAACATGCAGGGGTATTTCAGGAACCCCAAGGTTTGCCACCTAATAAAAAAGAGAAGCATCAGATTACTTTAAAAGAAGGCGCCGACCCAGTGAACGTACGTCCATACCGTTACCCGCACACCATGAAGGAAGAGATCGAGCGGCAGGTGTTGGAAATGCTGCATGCAGGGATTATCCGGCCGAGTATAAGTCCATACTTGAGTCCGATCATCCTCGTCAAGAAGAAGGATGAGAGTTGGCGGTTCTGTATCGACTACCAAGCGCTCAATCGCGCCATTATTCCCAACAAGTTCTCGATCCCAATGATCGAAGTGCTGCTGGACGAGCTCCACGACGCTCGGTATTCTTCGAAGGTGGACCTCAAAGCTGGGTATCACCATATTAAGATGAGTGAGGATGACGTGCAGAAAACGGCGTTCCGCACTCACTTGGGACATTACGAGTTTCTTGTGATGCCGTTCGGCCTCACAAATGCCCCCTCAACCTTCCAGAGCGCCATGAACGATCTCCTCAGAACATACCTGCGACGATTCGTGCTCGTGTTTTTTGACGACATCCTCATCTACAGTGCGACTTGGGGTGAGCATTTACAAGACGTTGAGCAGGTGTTGAGCTGTTTACAACAACATAACTGGGTGGCCAATCAGAAGAAAAGTGAATTCGGGAAAAAGACGATCAAATATTTGGGGCACGTCATATCAGGGGAGGGGGACCAGATGGATCAGGAGAAAATAGAGGGGGTAGTCGCGTGGGAAGAACCAAAAACGCTGAAGGCGTTGAGGGGATTCTTGGGCCTCACCGGATATTACCAGCAATTCATCCGAGACTGTGGGAAGATAGCCAAGCCCCTTACAGAGATGTTGAAAAAGGGAAATTTTGCGTGGACTGAGTCTTCCAGGGAAGCGATGGGAAGATTGAAAAGAGCGGTGACCACCGCACCGGTGTTGGCGTTGCCAAACTTCTCGCAACCCTTCCAGGTGGAATGCAACGCGTCGGGCACGGGGATATGGGCGGTGCTCACCCAGAAAAGGAGATCGATAGCTTACTTCAGCAAAGCGTTATCGGAAGTGACCTTGGGCAAGTCAATCTACGTGAAAAAGTTGATGGCGGTGGCCTTGGCGGTGCAACACTGAGACCATATTTGTTGGGCCAAAAGTTTGTGGTGTATACGGATCAGAGAAGTCTAAAGTTTCTGTTGGAACAGAGGGTGACGACTCAAGCGCAGCAACACTGGATAGCCAAATTGCTCGGCTACGATTTCGACATAGTGTATAAAACGGGAGCTAGTAACCGGGTGACTGACGCGCTGCCACGAAAAAGCAGCGAGGAGTTGGTTGGCGAGGCTGAGACCGAAGGGGACGACGGGGGTGTTGAATTGATGGGGATAATGAGGCCGTATTGGCAAGATTTCCAAGACGTGATGCGAGAAGTGGAGGAAGATGATGACTTGAATGAAATTAGAGAAGGCGTCACCCAGGATCCCAACAAATACACGGCTTACACCATCGAAAACGGACGGCTGCACCACAAGGGGAGGCTGGTTATTCCGGCAAAGTCTGAGTGGGTACAAAAATTGTTGGCCGAATTTCATACAACACCGACGGGGGGTCACTCGGGGATCTATAGAACTTATCGGAGATTGGCACAGTCGCTGCATTGGGACGGGATGAAGAAATCAGTGACCGAGTATGTCAACCACTGTTCGGTGTGCCAACAACACAAATACATGACGGCGTCACCACAGGTCCTGTTGCAACCACTGCCCATTCCACAAGCTATATGGGAGGACGTTAGCATGGACTTTATTGTGCGACTCCCAAAATCCAGAGGCAATGACGCTATATTGGTGGTTGTCGATCGACTGAGTAAATACGGACACTTCATACCACTCAGACATCCCTACACTGCTCGAACAGTCGCGGACGTTTTTGTGAGAGAGGTAGTAAAGCTTCATGGGATTCCAAAGACCATAGTGAGCGACCGTGACCCCTTATTTCTCAGCGCTTTTTGGAGAGAGATGTTTAAGATGCAGGGGACCCACCTCCGGATGAGCACAGCCTACCATCCGGAGATGGACGGCCAAACAGAAGTGCTGAACCGAGTGTTGGAGGGATACTTACGATGTTTCTATTCCGAGCAGCCCAAGACATGGAACGTGGTCCTTCCATGGGCGGAGTACTGGTACAACACCAGCTACCAGGGAGCTGCCAAATGCACGCCGTTTGAAGCTGTATATGGGAGAGTCCCGCCTTCGTTGTCAAGGTTTATTCCGGGTGAAACGATGGTGGAAGCCGTGGCCCAAGAATTACAAACAAGAGATGAAGCGTTGTAGCAGCTGCGATATCATTTGTCGAAGGCGCAAGACGCGATGGTGAAACAAGCTAATCGTAAGAGGAGGCCGGTGACCATTAAGGTAGACGATTGGGTGTTTTTAAAGATAAGGCCCCACCGACAAACCTCTATGTCGGTGAAATTGCATCCAAAGTTAACGGCTAGATACTACGGGCCGTTCAAGGTGCTCCAGAAGATAGGGGAAGTGGCGTTCAGATTAGAATTGACAGCGACCGCCAGGATTCACCCGGTTTTCCACGTGTCTTAGTTAAAATTGGCGATTGGGACGAAGCAGGTGGAAGCTGAGCTGCCAGCAGATTTGCAAGTTGGGGGACACACGTGCTGGCCAACTAAGGTGTTGAATAGAAGAGTCCAGCAGCAAGATGGGGAACAACGTGAACAAGTTTTGATAGAGTGGCAAGATGGAGGAGCAGACAATGCAACGTGGGAGGATCGGAGGTTGATGCAGGAACAATTCCCCGAGTTTGACCTTAGGGACAAGGTCAGTTTTCAGGGGGGAGTAATGTTAGAGAATGGAGGGTATATGAGAGAAGAAAGGCGAAACAGAGAACTTAACTGTTAGGCAGTTAAGTGGTTTTGGGAAAGAGGCCTATATAAGGACCTCTTTGTTGTATCAGTTAGTTAGTTAGACATTTGTTGAATTGTGACCGGTCTTAGCACCTGGTGAAGGAGGTTAAGCTCCTGGACTGTCTTGTATACTAGTTTCTTTCTTGTGAATACACACCCATTATTCATCTCAAACCTGTAGTATTTGTCTCAGTGAGGGTACGAGTGCGAGTGAGTTAGAATTCCTACCTGAATCTCTAACACACTCCACATTCTTGTACCGAGACTTGGACTTGCTCTTGCTTTTATCTCTACCACTATTTTGTTCTTTCTTCTGGCTTCTCCCCCTATTCTCTGTAATAAGCACTTCTGAATGAGATGAAGCACCCTGTGTCTTCCTTCTCATCTCCTCATTAAGAGCACCACTCTTTGCCATTTGCAAAGAAATATCATCATTAGGGGTAGCACTTATCATGGAAAACCGAAATGTCTCCCATGAATGCGGTAAAGAGTTTAACAGGAATAAACCCAATAGATCATCATCAAATTTTATACCCACTCCTGCTAATTGATCATAGCGCCCTTGAAATTCACTCAAGTGATTTGAAACAGGATTTCCTTCCTTGTACTTCAACTCCACAAAATTTTTCAGCAAGTACAATTTATTAGTTTCTGACTTAAAGGCATACAAGGACTCAAGCTTATCCCATAGGCTTCTCGCATGTGTCTCATTAGCAACAAAATTATAAACATTATCATCAACAAACTGCCTGATAAATCCACGTACATGTTGATGATCAAAATCCCATTCTTCATCTGACTTGGATTCCGGTTTATTGGAAGCAAAAACTGGAAGATACAAAATTTTTCACAAATAGCAAATCCTTCATCTTGCCTTTCCATAGGTGATAATTTTCTCCGTTCAAAGGAATCAATTTTGTATGTGCCTCCATCATTCACTCAAACTAAACAGTCCCTTAACCAAAGAGCTCTGATGCCACTCTAATGGGGAAAGGGCCAAAAAATATAACAACTTATCAAACAGTAATAACGCAGCGGAAATTCAATCCCCCTTCTTGCGAGAATCTGTGAGGAGCACCAAACAAATAGAACAAAAATAGAATCCAAAGCACAAAGAGACACCAACAATTTTTAGCGTGAAAACCCCTTCAATGCAAGGGTAAAATCCACGAGTCGTCCAGACCAAAGAAAAATCCACTATGATCAATAATAGGGTACAAAAGAGTCTCCAATAATAACACCAAATGATGTGTTCAATAAGCCAATTTAAATAAGCACAAATGCTTACAAATGAGAACCAAGAAGATGAAAATTCCACAAAACAGGGCTGCTGGTGCGGGACCGATTTCTCCCAATCTAGACCTCTGATTGACGATCTGAAGGGTCAGAATGAAGAACCATATGTCTGGAACCTACTATCCAAAAATCAGCTCGATCCAACGGTGAAAGAGTTCACAGCGAATAAAACACCAGTGCATGTTTGGGGTTATGCGGGAATGACTTTCTCTCTTTCTTTTTCTCTCACTTGACTTTTACCTCTCTTCAAATGATTCTAATGTGCTCTACTAATCTGACCCATCTCAATTTGACCTAGTGAGACCTAAAGGTCCACATTATTTGGGCCTATTCTCCACATATGAAGGGAGCCCAATAATCCAAACAGTTTTGCCTTTTTTGCATTGAGTTATTCATGCAAATGTGTCCCTTCAAGGAGTGGAGAGTGAAACTCTCCATTAAATTCATGTAGCAAGCAATATGTTCCCACTCATTAAAAGGAGCTGCTTCTCCATTAGATCAAATTCACGTAAAAGTATATGACAGCGAAAGAGATAAGGTTATGGGTATATCATTTCACCTCCACATTATTCATGTACCGTATACGTAACATATAATCCTGGTACATGGACCACCCCAGAAAAGTGAAGCTCTCACTTTAGAGATATATAAATATAAAATGAGATTTCATATACCATATTATACAACAGAAAAATAAGATATGGAGCACTATATTATATGTGCAATGAACGAATACATAAGTATATTGAATACATGTACACTACTACATCACTAAAATATAGAAGGGTAGATGTAGATGAAGCAACGGTGTTAAACAGGTCGAGTGGATCCCAAGATTAATATGAATTACTTAAACCTTAATTAAACCAACTTATAAGAATCCTCGATATCAATGATATTAAAACATGAATTGCATTTATTACTTGGTGAAAAATTTCAACGCTGTTTGAAAAATGCAAAATAAAAAGAAAATAAAAATAAAAATGAAAAGATAGAATGCATTTGAAAGATACATATTGGCAAAGCACTGGTCATTGATCACCCATGCTCCTTTCTATTCTAATTGTGTAGTTTTCAAGTTTTGGTGTTTGACTCAGCAAAAGTTACAATTATGAAATAAGAAGTTAGAAGTTAACACACGATTTCATAAGGAGACAAAGAGAAAACTCACTTGGCCAATGGAGGATCTCCACTAGCAGACATGTACTTCCACTTTCATCTATATACTATAGACACACAATAATCCTGGAAAGTTCAGCTTTAGAAGTTATTTGCAATGGCATCCTATTACGAGAAACGTATGTGCATCATCAAATAAAGAATGCGAAAATGCTCAGCATCCACACCACCAAAGATATACTTTCTTTAATTATCGTAGAATTGACACGAGATTCGATATTGTAAGTCTCTTCTATATCATATTCATCTATAAATAAATAAAGAAATAATAAGTTGAGAAGTGAATGGAGAAATATAGTAATTTAATTTATAAAAAGGCTAATTTCAATTTTCTTAATTTTCTCTACGTAAAGTGTTTAGAGATAAACTCGTCCAATCAAATTCGTAATGTAAGAACTGGAAAAAGAAAACAGAGAAAACAGAAAACATACTTTCATCAAACATTAAAAGCCTACTTATTTAATCAAGCAGAGTAAATGATAAGAAAATTTTCTCCATATAAACAAGGTTTAAACCCTCCCTTGGTCCTCAAGTTTATATGAAAATCTCAGTTGGGTCCTCAAGTTTTTTTCTGTCTCAATTGGGTCATATTTTTTGTAAAAGTGAGCACATTATACCATAACCGTTAAATGGTGTGAGACGGCGTTAAATTGGTGTGAGCTGGATTTTTTCATTTACTGACGTGGCATTGTGCACTAAAATTAAAAGGCCACGTGGTGCCAGATCTTCTCCTCCCTCCCCCTCTGCTTCCTTCCATCGGCGCTACCCAGCTGCAACCTGTTCACCTTCCATGGCTTACCCATATTACAAAACAATCATGCGCACCCCATCTCCTGCAGTTTGAATCACATTGCAGCAGAGCCAACGAAGAAATGTTGACTTTAAATTTTTTCCTGTAAAGAAGAAACCAAATTGTGTGGCTAAGACTTACTCTGAAGGCTATAAACATTGCTAACAACTCCTACCATGCTAACAGTCACAACAAATACCAACATCAACCATGACAAAACCCATTCTCCGTAGCTTAGATCTCCCAGATGTTTTAGTCTCAAAGAAACAAGAGAAGGAAATATAAGGGTTTAAACCTAAATAAAATAAGTAAGACTTGAGATTTAAAATTGTAGAAGTGGGGTTATTAACTGGAGTATTTAACTTACTTACATTAGGCATTAGATTGATTTGACTTTTTGTAGTGTGTGTGCTTGTTTTTAGTGAAACAGATATTAGAAGAGTGATAGGAATGTGAAGGAAGAACAGGGGTGGTTTTGATTAGGATTGGAATCGACGAGACAGCTTTGGATGAATAGAAAGAAAGGAATGGGGATGTTGAAAGGCAGCGGATGGCCGTTGTTGATGTTAATGATGTTGTCGGTGGGGAAAAGGGCGGCATCATCGGAAGAGGAAGAATGCGAGAATCGATGGATTCACATAAGGAAGCTACCTTCAAGATTCAACCTGGATCTGCTGGCAAACTGTTCGGAGTATCCAATGTTGGACGACCTGTGTCCCTACCTGGGAAACCACGGTCTGGGACAGAAAACCCATAACCGCTCCCGGAGTTGGTACCGAACCGACCCTTCCATGCTGGAACTCGTCTTCCACCGTCGGATGCTACAATTATGACTTTTTAGTGTTCGGAGTATCCAATATAAAACCCAATGAAACAGCCGTGGTTGCCCCAGTGAACTTAAAAGCTGTCCAGATGTTTGGAATCATAGTAGACCCAATATATATGAGGACCAACAGAACCGTAGTCAACCCCAAAGATCTCTTCTTACTTTCTGAAAGAGGAGGTGATCCCCCAAACAATAATGCGTCCACTGTTTGGCGCAATGAAAAATGAATAACAGGGAAAACAAGTATCAAATGAAGAATGTAGCCAATCCCAACAATATAGTTCAAGACTGGCAAACATATGCATTGGTCATGATGGGTATCGCAACAAGAAAATCCAAAATTGCAGTTTTGGAGCTAAGATCAGGAGCCAATCTGGGAGAATCAATCCGTCCTTCCACGAGCTTGATGAAAGCAACCGTAAAAGCAACAACGACAAACAAAACACTAAAATTGCAGCTGTGTGGCGCCGATGGAAGGAAGCAGAGGGGGAGGGAGGAGAAGATCTGGCACCACGTGGCCTTTCAATTTTAGTGCACAATGCCACGTCAGTAAATGAAAAAGTCCAGCTCACACCAATTTAACGCCGTCTCACACCATTTAACGGTTATGGTATAATGTGCTCACTTTTACAAAAAATATGACCCAATTGAGACAGAAAAAAACTTGAGGACCCAAGTGAGATTTTCATATAAACTTGAGGACCAAGGGAGGGTTTAAACCTATAAACAATGAACAAATATATCATCATGTGTCAGCCAAGCGCACAGGGACCAACGGACTGAGGATATAGTTTTGAAGGTTAAAATTTATTAGTTGTAGCAGAAAACTCTCCCATAGCCATATACATATAACTACGACTGGTGTCGTTCATAAAAACATTGTAAAAGAATTATGAGAAGAAAACAAATTAACTTCAAAACAGTGCACAGAATGAGATTATTGAGCAGAAAACAAAAAACCAAAAAGTAAAAGACTCGAAATTATTTAAAGCAATTTCTGTTTTTTTTTAAAGCAATAACTATTTTGCCTGTCACAAGAATCTTCCTGCATAGCTGATAGGTTCAGGGGCAAAATATATGTTAGAAGGAATAAGGATAACAGACTCTTGTAACTATTTGTGAGGTGGGTTGCTGTAAACAAACTATTATATATAGTCTATACAGGGGTTGTTTTTAGTAGTTTTTTTTGGAGAAAATTGTTAGTGAAAGGAAGGGAGAGACAGGTCCTCTCGAAAGACCTGGGATTTATGTGTACCAGTCACTAGATACAGACCAAGTTGTCTGGTTTTCATAGGAAGATCATCCAAGAACCTTTCTTGGAGTTCTTTACAGTGTTGATAAAATCTAGGTATCTATCAATTGGTATTCAGAGCCTCTTTCCTGGAGCTGTGGTGGCTGTTGGGGGCATGGTGAATACAAGAATGGAAGGAAGATTGGATGGACTGGAAAAAATAGTGCAAGAACAGGACAATGAGAACCATAGAAGGTTCCAATGATTGGAGGAGATGATTAAGGGTTGACGATGGTGGTAGAAAGATTAATGTCCTCTCATAAACATACAAAAGATAACGCTTTTGTTGCCAAGGTAGGTAGTGACGGCAACAGGGATAATGAGGGAGGAGGTTCTGTCGTGGCTTCTTCAAAATGGAGGAAGTTAGATATTCCTACTTTTGCAGGAGACGAGGCTTATGGCTGGACTAACAGGTTGGAGAGGTATTTTCATTTAAAAGGAGTCAATGAGGAGGAGAGGATGCAGGCCGTTATGGTTGCCTTGGAGGGGAAAGCCCTGAATTGGTTTCAACGGTGGGAAACCTGCAATCCGACAACCACGTGGGAAGCTTTCAAGGGGGCGTTGGTTCACCGGTTTCAACCAACAATGCTTCAAAATCCATTTGAAGTATTAATTGGGCTACGCTAAACTGGGCAGGTGGGAGAATATATTGAACAATTTGAACAATATGTTGGATTCTTGAAAGGAATACAACAAGATTATTTGATTGGCATATTCTTAAATGTTTGAAGGAAGAAATAAAGACTGAGATTATGTTGTATGAGCCTAATAATCTTGCTGAGTTAATGATGAAGGCTTAAATGGTGCAAGAAAAGGTTAGAGTCACCACCAAGGTACTGTGCAGCTTCATCAATAGTTTTACCAACTCCAACAGAGGAAATGGAGAGAGAAGTGGTTTTGTGAGCTCCATCAATAGTTCTCCTGTTGGGACTCAACAAAGAGGGGCACCGTTTAGAAAATTGTCCCTAGAAGAATTGCATGATAAGATAAAAAAGGCTTTATGCTTCAGGTGTGATGAGAAGTTTGGGCCTAATCATACTTTCAAAAATAAACAGCTCTATATGTTGCTTATTTCATAGGCTTTCACCTTGAGGATAAGGTGAATCTTCATGGACGGGTATTGATAGGTTTGGGGGAAAAGTATATGTTAGAAGGAATAAGGGTAATTGTTATAACTTTCTATGAGGTGGGTTGTTGTAAACAGACTATTATATATCTGTATAGGGGTAGTTTTCAGTGGAGTTTTGGAGAAAATTGTAAGTAAAAGGAAGGGAGAGAAAGGTCTCTCGAAAGAATTGGAATTTGTGTGTACCCGTCACTAGATACAGACCAAGCTGTCTGGTTTTCATAGGAAGATCATCCAAGAACCTGTCTTGGAATTCTTTACCATGTTAATAAAATTTGGGTACCTATCAATAACTTTGTACCAAAGACCGACAAACTCAATCATTAGCTATTATTTTCATTTTTCAAACAAAATCATCAATAAACATTTTGTAAACCATATGGTACAAAACTAATATAACTAATGAAGTAAAAAGTAATACTCTTGATACAAAAGAAGTGGACTAAGGAAAACTACAGTTTTTCAAGAACTTCTTTAACTTGTTACTCAAACATATTTGATTCAGCTTGTAGAACAAGGAATGTTGATATACTTGTGTCCAAACTCCAGTGCTAGAAGTTCACACAAACTCATGAAATACTATTTTCCTCTTCAATTCATTTATCAACATTTTCCTCAAGGTCATCAACTTTCTCCATCGCTTCAATTATAGATAGGTAGGTGCTGTCGTCAGGAGTAATGCCTTTACTTACCATTTCTTTGAGGAGCTCTTCAGCATGCTCACCTTCCCGATTTTTGCACAATCCTTGTATAAGAGCATTGTAAGTGAGAATTGTAGGATCAAATCCTGTAGTCATCATTTCATCCCGAACTCTAAAAGCATCCTTCATATCACCTCTTTTGCTGTAACCACTAATGAGTGTGTTGTAACTAATGTGGTCAGGTTTGATCCCCCTTCTCTTCATCTCATCAAGAAGCTTCCTAGCTTCTTCCACTTTCCCCTCTCTGCAGTATCCTTGCATCAAGGTGTTATAAGTGATTTCATCAGGATGAACCTTCATGTTATCCATCTGTTTCAAGAGTTGAAATGCACTATCAATATTACCATTTGCACAGTGACCATCGATCAACGCGTTAAACATTACAGTATCTACCAACAGACCTTCTTGTTGAACCTTATTAAACAAGGCATCTGCTTCTTTCATTCTATTCCTTTTTCCCAGAACATATATAAGTGATGTATACGTGACCAAAGTTGGCCGAATCCCTTTTCCCACCATTTCATCAAGAAGACTGAAGGCTCTCTTTGCATCCCCGCATCTGCAATACCCATTAATCAATATGTTATATGTAACAGCATCAGGCTTCATGCCTTTTTCTCTCATTTCTTTTATCATATTATCAGCTTCTCCCATCCTCCCTTCCATAAACAGTGCATGGATAAACAAATTGTATGTAACCAAAGTTGTCGTTACACCTTTGCTTATCATCTCATCCCTACATGCAAATGCCTTATCTAGATCCCCTTTGTTGCAATACCCATCAATCAACGCATTATATGTTACTGCATTTGGAACCAAACCAAATTGTAACATTTTACAAAGTAAATCAGATGCCTCCTCAAGTCTTCCTTCTTTACACAACCCAGATATGAAAGAATTATACGTATAGCAATCAGGCTCAAGACCTTTATCTTTCATTGTTTGAAAGATCACACGGGCCATTTGGAACTTCCCTCTCAAACAGTGTCCATGTATAACAGTGTTATATGTGACAACATTAGGCTTCACCCCAAGAGCCTCCATGTACGCAATAAACTCCTTTGCCTTCTTCAACTTTCCTTCTTTGCATAGCACATTAACCATGATGTTGAAAGTGTACATACTACATTTTATCTTCATCCTAAACATCTCAGCATACAAAACCCAAGCCATCTGAGTCCTGTTCAGTCTCAAAAACAGACTCAACATCTGATTACAAGTCTCAATGTTAGGCTCAACACCCTTTTCCTTCATCAAGTAGAAACACTCCAAGGCCTCATTGGGCTTCTTGAGTTCACAATAGGCCCTGACCAGAAGGTCAAAGATGAGACTAGTCTTGGCATCCAAGCGATCGAGGGAAAGTTCCAACTCATGGAAAATTGTTTTGTTGGTGGCAGCGAAAGATAGAATGAGGCTCTGTAAGAGGCTGATAGAGGGTTTGGGAGATGGGAGGCGACAGAGGATGCAAGCAGCAAGAGAAGAGGTGGTTAAGTCGAGCGAATGGCCGTTGAGATGGGATAAAAGCTGAAGGACGAGTTGGGGTTTGTGGCGGAGGGAGGTTAGAGTTGAGGAGATGAGAGAGGGAGTGTAGTGTGGCGCAGCCTGTTTGATGAAATGCCAGTGAGAAGATTCTATGGAATTTAGAAGTTCGGATTCTGTGATTGATGAAACGGTTGTTGGGAGGGAGAGGGAATTGAAAGGTCGAAGATTGAAGGGTTTGTATTTGAAGATTTTAAGGAATTTCATAATGGGTGATGAAATCCCAGCGGAAACTCAGAACTGAGATGAAGGGTTCGGAATTAAAGTAGGTGCAAAATAAAATTCAAGGCATATCTGTAATATGGAAATTGAACAAGAGGAGAAACTTTGGCAGTAGAATCCTTTGCCACGTCAACCAAACTTTGGCAGTAATACAGAAACAGAGGAGAAAACAAGAACAAACCCTCACTTGCACTGCGTCTGTGTCTTTGTAAGTAAAAACACGAGGGAAATGTGAACATGGCTGGGATCCATACTAACCCTTTCTTTGACCGTGTTCCTATTAATAATAGGATGTTAAAAAAAATAGTTTTACGTGTCAAAATATTTGGAGTTTCAATATATTCAAACAATTAATTTTGTAATATTAAAATTATTAGTTTCACGCTTTTAGAAACATTTCACCTAAATATTAAACTCTTTTAGAAATTTACAGTTTCAGAATAAATACTTCATAATATCAAATTTTTTTTTTAAATTATATATTCTGGATGAAAAAAACTTAAAACTTTTGTTTGATATTTTTATTATGATGCCTTCGAAATATGTAAGTATGAATATATTATGGATAATATTCTTTTTAGAAAGTATAAGAAATTTAAAAGGTTTGTTTTTTATCATTTTAATTTTATTTAGGGTTAAATATGTTTTTCGTCCCTTTCACATTATTTTTGATTTTTGTCCCTATTCAAAACTTTGATGGTTTTTAGTTTTCATAATTTTGAAACTCTTACTATTAGTCCCTATTCCATATATTGTTCTCCACCCGTCACCATAATCATTCGGTCTTTCTCCAACATCGTTCGGTCTTTCATATATTGAACACCACCCGCCACCATAACCGTTCAGTCTTTTATATAGTGCGCTTCTATTGCATTGTTCTGTTGATTGTAATAGAACCCACTAGGCCAACCGACCACCAGTCCGAGTGACCGATTTAGCCACATCTACTAAAAGTTAACGCCGTCCAATTTTAAGGACTAATAGTAAGAGTTTCAAAACTATGAGGACTAAAAACCATCAAAGTTTCGAGTAGGGACTAAAATCAAAATCGTGTGATACTTAAGGGACGAAAAACATATTTAACCCTATAAATATATAATATCAATAAATTTAAATATTAATATAAATATATTGTATGATATTAGAGATGACAACCAGTTTAAAATGGATAATACTTACTTATTATCTTATAAATTTTTAAAATAAAATTTAAATAAAAAAATATAATAAATATTAAATAAAAATTAAATTAAATTATTATTTTTAATTAAATCAAATTTAATAAAATATAAATTAAATATAAAAGAATTAAAAATATCTGCTATCATTTACCACAGATAATAAAACACTAGTGCAAAATTTGCCTTTCACGTCACCAAATAGACGTCCGTCCACGAAAACATCAACGTAAATAATTGACCGGTGGCATTTTCGTAAATAAGTTTGACTGTAGACGTCCGTTGTGGAGGGCCCCGATATTATAGCCGTTGGGGCCCCTCCGCAACGGATGTTTTAAGCGGCTGAGAGGTAGTTGAAGAGTTAATTGTTTCAGCCTCTTAAACGTCCGTTGTGGAGGGGCCCCGACGTGTATAATATTATAGATGTTGGGACCCCTCCACAACGAATGTTTAAGCGGCTGACAGGGTAGTTGAAGAGTTAATTGCTTCAGCCTCTTAAACGTCCGTTGGAGGGGCCCCGACGTCTATAATATTATACATGTCAGGGCCCCTCCACAACGGACATTTAAGCGGCTGACAGGGTAGTTGAAGAGTTAATTGCTTCAGCCTCTTAAACGTCCGTTGGAGGGGCCCCGACGTGTGTATAATATTATAGAAGTCGGGGCCCCTCCACAACGGACGTTTAAGCGGCTGACAGGGTAGTTGAAGAGTTAATTATTTCAGCCTCTTACACGTCCGTTGTGGAGGGGCCCCAACGTCTATACTATTTATTATACACGTCGGGGCCCCTCCAACGAACGTCTAAACCCCCCAGCGAATATCAATATTTAAATCCAAAACACGTCATATTAGTTATGGCCCCGGCGTCTATAACATTATAAACGTCGGGGCCTTCCAGTACCGGACGTCTAGTGCCATTTATACTAAAACGCGAACCCGCGAGGAGTTACGCTCACTGTTCATCGTCTTCCCTGCGATTTCACTCTACGACATTGCATTTCTAGGTGCGTTTTCTCTGTTTTGACCGTTTAAATTTACTTTTAATCCGATTAAATTGTTCTGTGATGAAATATCTTTGATTTGAACCGATTAAAAATTGTTTTCGGTGCGTTTTGGTGCAGTTTCATGCGTGTTCTTGGGCGGCGTTTTTGACTGTTTTTGGCCTACGTTTTAGGTCGTGCACTCCTCAATTTCCCTCCATTTCATTTGGAATCTGCTTTTCAGGTTAGCTTCTTCATTGATAATTTTTTTGTACGCATGTTATTGGGTTTTGTGTATGCATGTTTTTGACTTTAAGGTCTGCATGTGTTATTGGCTTTTGAATATGCATGTATTAGTTGTGTTATTATAATTCTCATGGTAGATTATAAGTATCAAATCATTGAGTGACACTTAGTTCCCGTTTGAAATTTAACACAAACGATTAATCTTTTAATCGTTTGTGTTAAATTTTGAATTGTCCGATTGGACAGTTTGAGAAAATTAATTTTCATAATTTGCAATAACATGTAAGTTGGAGTTTATGGATAAGATTGATAAAATTTCGGTTTAGTATTTGTGTTGTTCTCCGGATGCATATTTGATTGTGGTCATCGTTGGCTACTCTCATTTCATGTATTTCGGAGATCAATGCGAAATGCTGCCGAAATCTTATCAAATTTATGATGTAGACTTCTTTGCACGTGTCTTAGCAAATTATGAAAAATAATTTTTTTGAATGGGTAGGGCCTAACCTTGTGAGAGTTAAAAACTTAAACTGATGATTTTACGAACATAGAATGGATCGAAGCTGGATGAATGAACGTCACATCACTGAAGAATATGACAAGGGTGTTTCGGAGTTCTTACAATACGTTGAACAAATTATGTGGAAGAATGGATGAACGATCATTTAGAGGACATGATATGTGATGTCAGTGAAGATAATTTTGGAAGAGCTAATTTGTATGATTCTCTTATAAATGATTCAGAGCAATTGTTGTTCCCCGGATGCTTGAACTTTATACGTCTGTCTGCAACTTTAAAGTTGTTTAGTTTCACCGAGTTGTTGGAGTTGTTGAAGGAGATGCTTCTAGAAAATAATACTCTACCTATTCGTAATTACAAGGCAATTTTTTTTATGTCCAATAGGTCTTGAATATCAAAAGATACATGCTTGTCCTAATGATTGTGTTTTGTACACAAAGGAGTTTGCTTCGCTAAAGTATTGTCCAACATGTGGTTTATCTCGTTTTAAAAAGAAATATGACAGAAACACTACTGATGAAGGTAATGATGGTGCACCTGCTAAGGTGATGTGGTATTTGCCTATAATACCTAGGTTCAAACGTATGTTTTCTGTTAAAGAAGATGCAAAGAACCTTAAATGACAGTTTGATGAAAGAAAGTACGATAATCTTCTTCGACACCCTGCTGATTCATCCCAATGGAAAAAGATTGATGAAAAATTTCCAGAATTTGGTGCAGATCCAAGAAACTTAAGACTTGCACTTGCAACTGATGGTATGAATCCTTATGGAAACTTAAGTAGTAAACACAGTTCATGGCAAGTTATGTTGATGATTTACAATCTTTCTCCTATGTTGTGCATGAAGAGAAAATATGTGATGTTGTCCATGATGATATCGGGTCCTAGACAACCTGGAAATGACATTGATGTTTACTTAAAACCTTTAATTGATGATTTGAAATTGTTGTGGGAAGAAGGGGTCGACATGTTTGATTCACATGTTCAGGAACAGTTCCGTTTGCGTGCAATGTTGTTTTGCACTATAAACGAGTTCCGTTTGCGTGCAATGACTTTGAATTTGATGTTCACCTTAAACTTTTATGATAAATGTAGTTATGATAATTTTACTTTGTGTTTTCAATCTGTACAGAGTTATTGGTAAATCTCGAGGTCAACTAGTTCAAATTTTATATCCAAAGGTTGTAAGTCATTTATAGTTCTATTCATTTTCTATGTTATTGAATGATCTAAATTCTTGACTATTTAGTTTGTCATTTTAGTGTAACCAGCAGCAGGATTCATGGGAATGTGGCTTCTATGTCATGTGTTGGATTAAGACCATCATTCGAGCTGTCATTACAGATGACTGGAATGAGGTAATGATGCATACCTTGAATACAATACAAATCAAATTCATCTTTAAACATATATGAAACCATAATGAATCTTTCTTTAATTTTGCAGCGCTTCAAGAGTACATCTCCTATACCAGAGGACACAATGAGGCAGATAAGGCATGAGTGGACAACTTATCTTCTACAAAGATGGAGTTAGGAACAATTTTATTTGTTGTTGAACATTGCTTAGTTTTAGTTTAAGTTTATATCTTGATAGTTTTGGTATTGGATTATTTTGTACATTAAGTAGAACTTTCTTTATATGAAACGAAGATATACTATACTATATTGTTCTGGGACAATTTTCTACTTTTCAGGTGTGGTTTTAATGCAAAAATAAATTGATTTTTTTAAAAAAAATGCCCAGTAGACGTCGGTTAGTGCACTGACGGACGTCTATAGACGTATGGCAGTGCACAAACCGACGTCCAAACCTCCTAATCCCTAAACAACCCGTTTAGGCATATAGACGTCCGGGGTGGCTTCATCGGACGTCTTTATAGACGTCGGGGTGTGTGCCTCGGACGTCTCTATAGACGTCAGACCTGACACAACGGACGTCTATATAGACGTCGGACTTGACACAACGGACGTCTGACTAACGTCACTCACAAAGACGTCGGGTACAGGTCGAACGTCAAAAAGCAAAAGAACAGACGCCCTTTCTGCACTAGTGAAAATCCCCCTTTCTGTACTAGTGAAAATCCCCTTTCTGCATTAGTGAAAATCCATTTATTTATCATAAATTTTATCCACAGACACATATTTTTACTAATGTAATGTAATAGTGAAATATATTAATATTAATATGTTTGTTACATTTAAAATTTATATATATATATATATATATATATATATATATATATATATTAAAGCGTGATTAATAACCAAAGTACCAATATATTTTTTAAAACGTGTTACACTTTAAATAACATTTTTAAAGAATGTTTTGGAGAACAAGTTATGTTCATCTGCAGTTATATCATTTTAAAATAAATTGTCACGGTATTTTATATATCTTATTTAGAGTAACGTTCATTACTGTAAGATGTTTTCTTAAAAACTTGTTACTAAAAACTATTAAAGGTGCAGTGAGTGTACCGTTCCATTTTGGAGTTGAAAAGAGTTTTAACCATACAAATGCATTGAGGGTGAAATGAAGTGTGTATCCATCCAACCACATGTCCCATAAATACTCCTAAAAGTAGAAAGTCAACAAAGATTTGTAGTGTATAAACATGCATAATAGAATAATAGTAATGTGAGGGAATTTTATCAAATTCGGTGCAAATTTACCTTCATTTAAGAAAACTTTTTAGATTTTACTCTAAAGAAGCTATGTGATTGAAGTACCATTTTTTACTTTTAAAATTGGAAGTTTATTTATCCAACATAATTTCTTTTATTAAATGATTAAATGATTTTTTTTCGTCCATTGTGGAACACATTTTTTTTAGTATTCGTGGTTTCAATTTTTATAATTTATATTTAATTTTTTTATAATGTTATCGAAATTTTTAATTACAAATGATACATGTTGATAATGTTTTTTAAACTTTGCTTAAATAATAATTAGATTTTAACAAAACTCGTTAGATAAAATCCTTGAATGAAATAATTATTTACAACTCGACGTGAATTCACTTTTCCTAACAAACATTGTTATAACTTTACCTTTCGAAGAATGAAAATTACACACATTATTGATGAGAAGAAGAAAATTATTATAAAAGTTGACAGGAATAAAATTAAAAATTTATTAAAAACTAAAAGAACAAAGCTACACAATCAATTTCCTGACTAGGACTACTTCCTCCAACATAAACGAGTTAGTACTATAATAAGTTAATCTTACATAACAACATAAAGATTTAAAAACCAAGGAAAACACATCTAACTTGAAGAAGAATTAAACAAATTATATAATAGTAATAATTTTTTTATTTTCTTTTACAATTTTCTTAGAAAAAGGGAAGAATTCTTTTTTAAATTTTTTTTATAATAAAGTAAAGCAATTTAATGTAATTAATTAAAATATTGAGATTAATTTTAATTTTTTTAGGGAGAAATAACATAATAAAAGATAATTTCTGTGTAAATAAATTTTATAAAATATTAAGTATAATTGAGAACAATTTATTGTTATTATTATTATTATTATTATTATTATTATTATTATTATTATTATTATTATTATTGTTATAATTTGTAAAAAAATTAATGAAAAATAGAAGAAAAATATAAAATTTAATACCATTATGATAGAGACATCAAAATTTTATGATCATGAACTAAATTATTTATAATTTTATTATAATGAATTGAAAAATTATAAACATTAAAGATTAATTTAAAGTCGAAAGTGTGAGATATGAGAAAAATTGAAAATAACTTATAATTTAAAATCTATATATATATATATATATATATATATATATATATATATATATATATATATATATATATATATATATATGAGTGTGTATTTAATTAAAAAGAGTTAATTTCTCTGTCACCTTCTGCATCTCTCAATTCCTCTTTTGTTCTTACTGACGTGAATATACGTTGATTATGAATATCAACCTCCATTGAAAGACAAAGGATTGTCGTCCATCCATGAGCATTCACATTCGTTTAAGAATATATCTACAACTTACTGAATAGTACACTAACCAGTGCCCTTCATGTCAGTTTTGTCTAGAACTTTGTCAACAAGATACTCATCTCTTTTATCATCCTTAATTCCAAATATGTACTCATCTCTTTAATCATCCTTAATTCCAAATATATCTGCAATGATTTTCAATCAGGAAACTCAGAAGTTCACCTCTATTCCATTATGAGAAGACACTCTGTAGTTTCTCATTTGACAACTTTCCGATTGACTTCACGACATCATAAGCCTATGCAATCAGCTGCATATCACCATATTCAATACCATTGTGAATCATCTTCACAAAATTACCAGAACCACCTTTACCAATATATTGTTGGGAAAAACTTTAAAGGCTAGAAGGAAGTGTTTAAGATTGGGAGAGGTTGGAAGATTTTTAGAGAAGAGGAAAGGCTTGTATTGAGTGCTTCTAAACTTTTTTGGCCTGTTTTTAAATGATACAATCATCCCCTATTTATACCAATGACACCTCCTTAACCAATGGTTAGGATCTTGCCACCACAACATTCATCTAAGGGTTATAATTTATTCTCTAGAACTTTCTAAAACATTCCTATAATTCTAAACTTATCTAGAGACATCTTATGGATAAACATCTCTAGATATTTTTGTGGAACATTCTAGAATCCTTCTAGATAGGATTTTCTAGAATGCTATTTGGGCCTTGCTAATATTGGGCTTTTATCTTTTAGGTCCAACATACAAAATCAATTTATATTCCAACACCCCCTCTTAAACTTGATTTTGTACTCCAAGCAAACTTCTCAACTTCATAAAGACTTCTTTCTTCAGCAGTTTTGTGAAGATATCTGCTACCTGATCATGTGTCTTCACATATTCCATTTGCACATCCTTGTTGCTGATGCATTCTCTAATGTAATGGTAACGGGTGTGGATGTGCTTACTTCGATCATGGAAGACTGGGTTTTTTGCTAATGCTATTGCCGACTTGTTGTCTACGAAAATCTTTGTCGGCTCCACTTGTGGCAAGCTTAACTCCTTCAATAGGTTGCGTAGCCAAACAGTATGGCAAACACATGAAGTTGCAGCTACATACTCTGCTTCACATGTAGACAAAGTGACAATAGGATGCTTCTTGGACATCCAAGTAAAGGCTGTGTCTCCCATGTGGAACACAAATCCACTTGTGCTCTTTCGGTCATCCATATCTCCACTCCAATCGCTATCACTATATCCAACAAGCTTGTAATCGTTAGAAATGGAGTAGTATAGGCCATAGCTTGTCGTACCTTGGATATATCGAAGAATCCTCTTCGCAGACTTGAAGTGAGTAGTTGTTGGAGCTTCCATGTACCGACTCACGACTCCAACGGCATAGAGAATGTTTGGTCTTGTACAAGTTACATAGCGCAAACTTCCAACAAGACTTTTATAGAGGGTTGGATCAACTTTTTCTCCCTCTTCATCCTTACTCAACTTTATGCCGCATTCCATAGGAGTACCAACTGGATTAACATCATCCATCTTGAACTTCTTGAGGAGGTCTTTGGCATAACTTTCTTGAGTAATAAAAATTCCTTTGTTTCCTTGTTTTACTTCAATTCCGAGATAATATGCCATAAGCCCCATGTCGGTCATTTCAAATTCCATTGTCATATCCTTCTTGAATTCCTCAAACATGCTTGGATTGTTCCCTGTAAAAATCAAGTCATCGACATACAAGCATACAATCAAAATATCTTTACCTTGAACTTTGATATAGAGTGCATGCTCATATGGACACTTGATTAAATTCGCTGCTTTGAAGTACATGTCAATCCGAACATTCCAAGCTCTCGGGGCTTGTTTCAACCCATAAATAGCCTTCTTTAATTTGTAAGACTTTATCTTCTTCACCTTTGACTTCATATCCTTGTGGCTGCTCAATGTAGACTTCTTCTTCAATAACTCCATTTAAGAAGGCGGATTTGACATCCATTTGATGTATCTTCCAATTATTTTGAGCTGCTAATGATATAATAAGTCTTACAGTTTCTAGTCGAGCAATTGGAGCAAATACCTCGTCATAGTCGATGCTAGCCCTTTGACTGTAGCCCTTCGCCACCAATCTTGCTTTGTATCTCTGAACTTCTCCTTTGGAGTCTTTCTTTGCTTTGTAGACCCACTTGACACCAATTGCTTTGTGCCCTTTTGGAAGCAAGGCTAGCTCCCAAGTATCATTCTTCTTTATTGCCTCGATCTCTTCATTCATTGCATTTCTCCAACTCTTCTTTTCAATTTCTTCTAGGAAGTTCATGGGCTCACAGTCTGCAAATAGACAGAATAAGGTAACATTGTCTATATTTTCAGTTACCTCATAAATTTCTTGGAGACTTCGGAAACGTGACATTCTTTCACTTGAGCTTTCATCATCTTAAATGGTTGTATTTGGTGAAGTGGGTGGAGTAGCAGGTGCCTCTTGCGGTTGTTGTTGTTGTTCCACATCATCTTCTTCAATGCACGGGAAGAAGGTATGATCTTCACAGTTTGTCGACCAATCCCATTCTCCTTCTTCGTCAAACACTACATTCCGGCTGATGACTGTTTTCCTTGAATCAGGATTGTAGAGTTTGTACCCTTTGGAGTTGGCGTCATAACCAATGAAGATGTATTTTTCACTTTTGTCATCAAGCTTACTTCGTTTCTCATCTGGCACATGCACATGAGCTACGCTTCCAAAGACTCTAAGATGAGAAATACCTGGCTTTCTTCCGCTCTATGCTTCTTGTGGTGTTTTTTCACTAACGCTTCTTGTTGGAGGGCGGTTGGTTAGATAGACTGCACATGCAACATCTTTAGCCCAAAACTCCTTTGGAAGTTTCTTGCTTTTAAGCATGCTCCTTGCCATCTCCAGGATAGTTCTATTCTTCCTTTCAACCACTCCATTTTGTTGAGGGGATCTTGGCACTGTCAACTGTCGTCTGATTCCATTGTCTTCACAATACTTCTGAAACTCTTTTGATGTGAACTCTCCTCCACGATCGGATCTCAAAGATTTGATCAGAAGGCCACTTTCCTTCTCAACATGGGCTTTAAACTTCTTGAAGTTCTCAAACACTTCTGATTTTTCTTTTAAGAAATATACCCATGTTTTTCTTGAAAAAGCATCAATGAAGAGAAGGAAATAATTACTTTTACTGAGTGATCTTGGCTTGATTGGTCCGCACACATCTGTGTGTATGAGTTCTAATGGCTTTTGAGCTCTTGAGTCCGACTCACTTGGGAAACTCAATCGAAATTGTTTTCCAAGTAGACATCCTTCACAAACTTGGTTGGGGTGAGTAATATGAGGCAGTCCTCTCACCATTGCTTTCTTGAAGAGCAACTCTAATCCTTTAAAATTAAGATGGCCAAATCAAAGATGCCAAAGCCATGATTGGTCTTTGTAGCACATCCTAAGACATTGTGGGCCATCACTTTGAATGTTGAGCACGAACATTCTATTTCTTGTCATTGGCACCTTTGCAATGAACCTACTTGTATTATCTCTTATAGAAAGGTTATTATTCTTAAGTTGAATATCATAACCTTTCTCTAAGAGTTGTCCTAAGCTCAAGATGTTGCTCTTCATGCTTGGCACATAATATACGTTGGAAATAAATTGATGTTCTCCATTCTTTTGTCGGATGAGGACATTGCCTTTTCCTTTCACTACCACCTTTGATTCATCTCCAAAAGCCACGTTTCCCTTTACTGATTCATCAAGCTCCACAAACATGCTTCTTTTCCCACACATATGGTTACTTGCTCCACTATCAAGGTACCAATGATTATCCTCGCCTCTATCTTGGCCCTTGTAAGCCAATAGCAAGGTACCATCTTCTTGACACCTTTCTTCAGCATAATTGGCTTTCTCTTCGACTTTATTTTTGTTAGGGGCTCTACATTCAGAAGCATAATGTCCAAATTTATCACAATTGTAACACTTGATTCGTGTCTTGTCATACCTTGAATTCAGATTTCCTCTCCCACGACCTCTGTTAGAGCTTTCTCCTCTTTAGTTATTGTTGTTAGGCCTTCGTCCTTGTCCACGTCCATATGCACACCCTCGTCCTTGTTCTTGACTATAACTTCGCCTTGATTGGTTGTGTGTATTTTCTTCTTTTCTTGAATCAACGTGTGCCTTGAGGACTTGCTCCGTGATCTCTTCCTTCTTCTTTTTCTTTTCTTCATAAGCTTGCAACGAACCAAGAAATTGCTCTATTGACATGGCCTCCAAGTCTTTTGTTTCTTCGGTAATGGTGACAATATGTTCGAACTTTGGATCTAATGATCTAAGAATTTTCTCCATAATTCTTACATCTTCTAGCTTCTCACCATTTCTTTTTAGGTTATTAGTAACCGTTAAAACTCTTGAAAAGTAATCAAAGACTAGTTCACCTTCCTTCATATGCAAAGCTTCAAACTCTCCTCTCAAAGTTTGAAGACGTACCTTTTTGACTTGATCTGCTCCCTTGTAAGAGATCTTAAGCTTCTCCCATGCTTCCTTGGCTGACTTGACTCCATAAATCTTCTCAAAATTATCTTCATCTAATCCTTGATAGATTAGACAAAGAGCTTTCTTGTCTCTCTTCCTTGAGTCTCTCAAGTTATCCTTTTGAACTTGAGACAGACTCTCTAGATTCTCTGGCTCAATGTGGCCCTTCTCGACCACCTCCCAGACATCATGTGCACCAAGGAGAGCTATCATCCTTAAGCTCCAATTGTCATAGTTGCTCTTAGTGAGCATTGGTACTTGAAAGGGAACTCCAGTATTTGCCATTTCTATGAAGATCTTATGGCTCTTGATACCACTTTGTTGGGAAAAAACTTTAAAGGCTAGAAGGAAGTGTTTAAGATTGGGAGAGGTTGGAAGATTTTTAGAGAAGAGGAAAGACTTGTATTGAGTACTTCTAAACTTTTTTGGCTTGTTTTTAAATGATACAATCATCCCCCATTTATACTAAATGCACCTCCTTAACCAATGGTTAGGATCTTGCCACCACAACATTCATCTAAGGGTTATAATTTATTCTCTAGAACTTTCTAAAACATTCCTATAATTCTAAACTTATCTAGAGACATTTTATGGATAAACATCTCTAGATATTTTTGTGGAACATTCTAGAATCCTTCTAGATAGAATTTTCTAGAATGCTATTTAGGTCTTTGCTAATATTGAGTTTTTATCTTTTAGGCCCAACATACAAAATCAATTTATATTCCAACATATATGTCACGCAAGGACCATTACGTGGCCTTGAGCTGTCACCTTGAGAAGAATATCTTTTATGTATTTGAAAGCTTCAAACGAATCACCAGGCATCAAAGAATGACCATCACGAGCATCCTCACCACCAGAAACTCCCATACCAAGGTAGAGCAAACCCAATTCAGCCACTACTTTCTCTCTTCTTTCAATTGGTAAAAGCTAAATTAACTTAAAGTATTCTTGAAATTAAAAAAATAGTGGGGAGGTGGAGCACCCAGGGAGCAATCTCCCACGTATTTCCTCAGTATCCCAGTCTACCCATATCCTAGCACCTGCACACACACGCATCTTATCATGGTGAGTCAACGAGTGAGTGAGTCAATGAGTGGTGTTGATTCACAACTCTAACCTGTGTAGTAACGACTAGAAGCCAACAGGTGAAAAAAGAGGTGTTGCATCCGTAAAAGACTTTGATAATGGTAACAATTAAATCGGCGTATGGAGATCCGGACCCAAAAGCGCTTCCGGCGTTGGTAAACATGCTAATGAACACGTGCTCCTTCACGTTAAACGGACCCGGGTTGGAGGAGAAGGTCCTGGACCCGAACTCGCGGATTGTGAACTTTGTCTTGGGTAGAACCACGGCCATGAAATGCGCGACGGGGAGGACAACGACCTGAACGGTGACTTGTGTTATGATAATAGGCTCGGTGCGGTAGGCGAAGAACTGGTTGGTGAAAGAGAGCAAGGAGCAGGATAGGAGACCCAGGAACCGCATATAGAAGGTCCATATCGGTTGGGTCAGGTCGTCAGCGTTGGGTACCGTGAGATGAACCTCCTCAATGGGAGACACCTCGCCTTCGTCCGCTTCACTAGTGGTTGGGTTCTCTGTGTCGGACCACATGCTGTGGTGTAGTGTAAGAGACGATAGGTTTTTATGCTTGATCAAGGTTTAGAAAAGTTTGAAAGTGTTGTTTTCTGTTCGGCTAGATTTGGAAATTGTAATATAAGGAAAAAGTTCGAGTTTTCCATCGAAGTTGACCATGGAAAAGTCGCAGATTAGTCTTCTAAGTCTCTCACAAGAGCTTTCCATGCAGATACATTTTGGGAAGAGTAAACTGTCTTTAATATGGACGTAATATGGATGTCGCGATATCCGAATCCAACACATATTACATTGCGGTCAGTAACAAAAGTTGTGTATTTTCAGGATGTAAATGAAGACACATATGAAATGTATGAAGATTTAATGAATAATTATGGAAAAGTGGTATTTAGTAGAAAAGACAAAAAGCCTGCTAGCGTAGAGATTGATGATGATGCTGAAAGCTTGCCATGTAAACTGGAAGGAAGTTTTGTCAAAGAATTTTTTTCCACCTTGTTTACATTCATGTAAAATCTATCTTTCAACCTTTTGAATTATATCAGGTTTCTTGTGAAGGATGATTAATGGAGAGAAAGACAGAAAGTGAGAGTTGGAGGGTGGGGCTGATCAACTGTAAGTAAATAAAAATGATAGGTAGAAATTTAGGTTTTCATATAAAAATAAAAAAGTAAAAGGTTAAAGTTAAAAGGATAATTTTGTAATTAAAATTTTTTTGGGTACAGAGAAGAACGGTGATGGTGGAGGAGGGAGTTTCTCTCTTAATTAAATTAGGCAAGTTGGCTTTTCGAAGGAAAGGGGTGTTTCAATCTCAAACTTTTCATCTTGTATCATCAAAAATTTCAATTTTAACCTTAATCAATATTTCTTTAATTTTTTCTCTTTCTTGATAAAATCACTTTGTACTCTTCTAATTTTTTCTTTTTCTTATTAAAGTCACTCTATACCCTTTTAATAGATTTAAAAATCTGTACTTTGAAATCTCTTTTATAAATTTTATTTTTAGATTAAAAATTTAATAATAATTTAGTTTAATTTTTAAAATTTTAATATTATTTAACATACGTTTATATCTTAATAATTATTAAAATATAATTTCTACTATTATAATAATTATATTAAAAAAATAAAAACAAAAGTAATTAAATTAAAAGTAGCAGTAATAAATATTAAAAAATTGTTTAAAAATACTGTAAAAAATATTACAATTTTAAATTAAATAATTACTAAATTTTAAATAAAAAACAAAATTTAAATAAAAATTTACGGTTAACATATTTTAACAGATTTTGATATTAGATAAACAAAGCTTTTTAAAAATTAGTTCTTTTATTTAAAATTTAATAATTATTTAATTTAATTTAATATTTTAATATAATTCAATATATTTAAATATATTAAATCAAATTTTATATAATTATATTTCATTTTTATTATTACTATTTTTATTTTAATTATTTTATTTTTATTTTTTTAATATAATTGTTATTGCAATATAAATCATATTTTAATAATTATTAAAATGTAAAAATATATTAAGTAATTTTAGAATTTTAATTCAATTAAATAATTATGAAATTTAATTAAAAAACAAAAATTTAAAAAAATAGTTTATTGAATATCAAAATTCGATAAATAAATATTTTTAAAATTTTGTTTTTTTATTTGAAATTTAATAATTATTTCATTTTAATTTAATAATTAATATAATTTAATATATGTAAATATATTAAATTAGATTTTATATTATTAATTTTTTATTCTTTTTATTTTCATTATTACTCTTTTTATTTTTATTTTTTTTATTTTTATGTTTTTAATATAACTGTTATAATCATAGAAATTATATTTTAATAATTAGTAAAATATAAATGTATATTAAATAATATTAAATTTTTAAATTAAATTAGATTAATTATATAAAATTAGATTTAATATATTTAAAATTAATATAATATCAAAATCGGTTAGAATATGTACGGATTTCGATAAAAAATTTTTTTAAAATTTTGCTTTTTTTTTAAATTTGAATAATTAATTAATTAAATTTAAAATTCTAATATTATTTATAGTATTTTTAAACAATTTCTTTTAATATTTATTATTGCTACTTTTATTTTAATTACTTTTGTTTTTATTTTTTAATATAACTATTATAATAGTATAAATTATATTTTAATAATTATTAAGATGTAAATGTATGTTAAATAATATTAAAATTTTAAATTATTATTAAATTTTAAATCTAAAAATGAAATTTAAAAAATTTATAAAAGGGATTTCAAAATCTGTACAATGTCAAAGTCTATTAAAGGGGTATAGGTTGACTTTAATAAGAAAGAAAAAAAAAAGAAAGGTGCTGGGGTGACTTTAATAAGGAAAAGAAAAAATTAAAGGGGTGTAGAGTAAAAGAGAAAATTTTTTAAAAATATTAATTAAGATTAAAATTAGAATTTTTGGAGGTGCAGGATGAGAGGTTGGAGATGTAGGGTGAAACACCCGAGGGAAAGGCATTAGTCCAGCCTTTCCTGAACCCCTGGCCCAGGTTCGATCCTCACATGACTTGAGTGTTACTCCCTCTACCACCCCATCTTCTCCCTCCACCTCCCCAATTTTTTTAAATTTCAATCTTACCCTTTTTACTTTCACCTTTACATATTTTACTTTTTATTTTTTAAAACCCTAATCTTCTTTCACTTTCACATAGGCAAGCCCCACTCCCACTTTCACTTTCTCTTTTTTTTTTCAATTTCCATGTCCGTTAACTTTCAATTGATATTATTAATGAAAAATGAAGAAAAATATTTCATTTGTGACCATAAATAACTTACTAAAATATATTAGATTAAATTTGTGTAGTAGTACGAGAGTAAGTGGGATATGATTAGACCGAACCAAGAAAAAGTTGTGATGCAGAAAAATGTATTAAGGTTCTCCAAGCGTGGCAAGGCATGACATTTTGGATCTATGGTAGTGAAAAGAAAGAGAGAAAGTGAAAGTAGGGTGGGGTGGGGACTTCCCTATGAGAGAAAGAGTGAAAGGAGATTAGGATTTTAAAAAATAAAAAGTAAAATAGGCAAAGATAAAAATAAAAAGGGTAAAATTGAATTTAGAAAAAATTGAGGAGGTGAAGGGAGAAGATGGGGTGGTGGAGGGAGTAACACTCACATGACTTTGGATGATTTGGCCTCCTCAGTGTTTGGGTTGCTCCGCATTCAGGAGGTGTTTGGGAGTTACTCCCTCCACCACCACATACTGTGCGCTGCACCTCCTCGTTCTTTTTTTGTCCTTGTCTTGAATATAAACGGATGTTAACTTCCGATTCATTCAAGGCGAAACGGATGTGCACATCTGTTGAAGCATGGTCTGGGCGCTGATGGATATTAAGAGACCTGAAACTGGCGGCGGGATCCTTAGGAATGGCCTTTGCCAACATCACATGTTATTCGGTCGGTGCTATCGAGTCCTTCGGCGCAAACTGCTGTGTAATGTTTCTGCTACTCTGCTCCATCCCAATATCATTCCTCTTGCTCAACATCTCAAACATCCTTCTACCTTTGCACCAGGACCCTAACATCACCCGCATGGCACACACCTACCTCATCTTTTCCCTCCCCGACCTCCGCACCCACTCCTTTCTCCATCCAATCTGCATTTACCTTTGCGCACAAGGCGTCACCCACCCGGTCACCTTAGAGTCCCTGGCTGGAACCCTCCTCCACTTCCCCTTCAACTACCTTCTCATCATGCGACTCCGCCGCGGCCTCGCCGTCGTCGCGGCAGCTTCCGCTGCCTCCAGCCTCTCCATCCTCCTCTTCCTCGCCACGCACGTGTGCCTCATAGGCCTCCGCTGCGCCGCGCCGACCCAAGACTGTCTCGCCGGGTTGAAGCCGCTGCTCCGGCTCGCCGCGCCGAGCTGTGTCTCCGTTTGCCTGGAGTGGTGGTGGTACGAGATCATGATAGTTTTGTGTGGGCTTTTGGCACTTCAACCGTTGCTTCCATGGGTATACTCATTCAAACAACTTCCTTTATTTACGTTTTTCCCTCTTCGTTGTGTTTTGCAGTTTTCACTCGTTCGAAACAAATGCATTTGGAGAGAGAGTGAAAATGAGAGTTGGGGGGCTACTGTGAGAGTTAAAGTGAAAAGGATAGTTTTGTAATTAAAATTTTTTTGGAGAGGTGGAGGGAACAATTGGGGTGGTGGAGGGAGTAGCTCCCGAGGTGTTTTTGTTAGAGAATGTGGCCCACTGTCTTTTGGTGGGTGTTGCTCCCTCCACCACCCAAGGTGCTTCCTGCACCTCTCCACTATTTTCTTTTATTCCAAAAAGACCCTACACCTCCCCACTATCTTTAACATAACTATCCTATACACCTCCCCACTATCTTTAGCAATCTCTCTCTTTCTTTCTCACCCTTAGTCTAAACTTTTATTCCTCAATCCAGTAACCATAACCTTACCTCTCCTTCTCCATCACCAATGGAACTACATCAAGCATCAAACCAATAGGTTCTCCCAAGCCCAAAACACGAGTATGGCACTTGTTCACATACCAACGTCCCAAACCCATTTCTCCTTCCTTCATGCAACCCGTGACTACTTTGTTTACCCCCTCCTATCGTACTAAATCTTCACCCAACCTTCACTATATCCGCAAGGGAACATCTCTGCTCCTCTCACCTCTTCCATGCTAGGAAGAGAAATCGAATTCGCCACAACAGAAATAACAAAGAGAATAATATAATACTACAACCGTTACGTAAGACATCTTCCTCAACCCATGAAAATAAATACAAGCTTACCTCAACGTCACACCTTTCATATAAAGGATTCACACATACTTAAGAAACTTATAACCCATGCCAAACACTGTTCACTAATATAACTGGTTTCTCCTTCGTGTCAAAGTACTCCCTCGGCGCCTTTACTAAAATTTTTTCCGGTCATATCGGAACGATCGAGCTGACGGCCGTCTCCATCGAGAACTCCCTCATCGCCGGCTTCTCCTACGACATACCGGTAAAGTCCTACAAATATATATCCATTTGTAGTAAGTTTCTATTAGTAATTATTTTGGCTAAGTGTAGCAGTCCCTGGGAACTTATGCCCCTGGAAATACTGCTCGTATCTATGGATCTGAAGAGAATGTTCTGCCTTATTGCTTATGCATAATTTTTAGAAGGGCAAAAGATTTTGGTGGTGGAGTTTTCTCTCTTGCAACTACTGTTATGAGTGACTTAATACAAAAGGATCCTACTTGTTATTTTTGGATGCAAATAATCTTCCATTTGCCTTCTTGGATGCTATAATGGATGATTTTTTAATTCTTTACCACTATCTTGGACAATTTTCACACTCTTGAATACTCAATTTGTTTTCTTCTATGTTTTGTCTAGGTGCACTTTTCAAGGCTTCTAGTTCAGTTTTCAGATATTGATTTTCTTTGTCTACATTTTCTATTCTACCTTCTAGGAACTTCTTTTCACTCTTAATCCTATTATTTGCATACTACATTTTTCTAGCCTCTTCATGTAATTCTTGAAAAGCATCAAGTAATTGATAATACCTATCTTCTATGATTTCATCTTTAAAGCTACACACACTGCTTTCTGAAGATATTTAGTCAGCCATCAAACATAAATTTGTTTCCTCTTCAATGCTCTCATCAGATTCAATTGAGAAGGAGCTTAAGACATTATCTTCCCAAGCTATATAGGCTTTTTTCTTCTTCTGATTTCTACTGTCAAGGTTGTTCTTCTCTTCCAGCTTTCAAGCATAAAGTAATTGATAATACCTATCTTCTATGCTTTCATCTTTAAAGCTACGCACACTGCTTTCTGAAGATATTTAGTCAGCCATCAAGCATAAATTTGTTTCCTCTTCAATGCTCTCATCAGATTAAATTGAGAAGGAGCTTAAGACACTATCTTCCCAAGCTATATAGGCTTTTTTCTTCTTCTAATTTCTACTGTCAAGGTTGTTCTTCTCTTCCAGCTTTTGCTTCATTTTATTCAGTGAACATTATGGTTTGATGTGTCCAACCTTGCCACATTCAAAGCAAGTTGGTGTGGCAACAAATTTTCCCTTTCTTCTATATAACCTTGTATTTCCTACAAAGTCATAGTTAATTTTATTCTTGAATTTAAAAAAATTTGGAGAACTTCTTTACCATATCACTATAAAAAATTTCAACATCAAGATCATCTTCAGAGTCATGTTTCCTTGATCTGGTTTTTGTGGCAGTTCTTGCAGCTATCTTGAGAGCAATGATGTGTCTTTTCTCTCATTCTTCTTCTTCTTTCAAATCTTTCCAACACTAGTTCATGTTCCCTTAGCTTTCCAAATAATGTAGCCTTATTCATGGTGATAAGATCTCTTGATTCTAAGATGGTTGTAACCTTAGGTTGCCAATTTCGATTTAGGCTCTTTAGGATTTTGATGTTCAACTCTTCCTTATCAAAGGTCTTTCCAAGAGCAAGAAGGTGATTTATTATGTGAGTAAATCTTTTCTGCAATCA
Organism: Vigna umbellata; assembly: GCF_029865625.1. Lineage (NCBI taxonomy): Eukaryota > Viridiplantae > Streptophyta > Magnoliopsida > Fabales > Fabaceae > Vigna > Vigna umbellata. The sequence goes on along the minus strand of NC_142169.1, from coordinate 14,583,762 downwards.
TATATGTTCTCACCATTTTTCATCCTAAACATCTCATACTCTTGAATCAAATAATTCTTCCTAGCTCTTTTTACTTCATTTGTCCCCTCATGTGTAACCTTTAAAACATCCCACATCTCTTTTGGCTATTTAATAAACTGAAATTTTGCAGAACTCATCAATTGTTAGTGTAGAGGGGATGACGTTCTTGGCCCTTACATCATAGTGAGGTCTCTTACTTTGTTCTGTTGTCCACTTAGAAAATTCTTTGGGTTTGGTTTTTCCATTTTCTATCTTGGTTTGTTCATAGGGACCATTAATCATGGCATCCCATGCACCTTTGTTTATTGATTCCAAGAAAATATTCATTCTAATTTTCCAAAAAGGATAATTCTCACCGGCAAATGGAGGTAACTTATTTATGGATGCACCTTCTCCAAAGGTTTGAGATATACTAGCTATATTGGATCGATTTAACCGATTAAAATTTGATTTCCAGCTTTGATACCAATTGTTAGAAATAAGAGGCCTTATATCTCAATCCAAGAAGGGGGGTGAATTGGATTTAAACCTTTTTCTAAAATCATTTTCAAATCTTTAAAGAGTTCTTGAATCTTGGAATCAATAACCAAAGATTAAATGAATCAACTAAGTAAAGAAATATGAAAGAAAGATCAAAGAATACAGATTTATACTAGTTCAACTTCTCACAAGCCTACATCTAGTCTTCTCCAAACAACCTGAGTTGAGAGGTAATCCACTATATCAAATTTAAGTTGAGAATACAATGAAACCCTCAATGGTTATCCTCACCACCCTCAAATCAGATTACAACACAAATAGGATAGGAAACATTCACTCTCACCCAATACAAGAGATGAAAACCCTCAATCTCTAACCTGGCCTAACCGACACAGGTGCTACACAATGTAGAATCAAAGACAAACTTATTAGAACAAACTCCTATAGTGCAGTTATATCAATACATGTGAAGTCGATCTTGAATGAATTCTTGATTGCTTGATTACCAATGAAGCTTGAAAATCTCCAAGAGCAATTCTTGAGAAACCCTATACTCAAAACTCAGAAAGAAAGTCAATATTTGCTAATTAAAATCATGAATGAAACAAGTCTCAAGTCTGGTTTATATAGAAAAACCAAATCCTGACGTAGATTAATCAATTACGTTATTAGCATAATCTTTTATGCTTTTCTTTATGTTTTAATAGATTATAACACATGTGTAATCAATTATTTCAACATTTATGCCTATAACGGCATCTTTTAACTAACCTAACAAATTATGTTATTTATATAATGGATTAGACTTTTCTTTCTATTTTAATTGATTATGGAACTTATATAATTGATTATTTTGCCACTTAGCCTATTTAGTCATTCATTTGCCTTTCTTAACATATTATGTTATCATGCATAACAAATTATGCATTTCTCTCTGTTTTAATCAATTATGTAACTTATGTAATCGATTATAACATAGTGCTTTGCCATTGTTTAACTTTCTAAGTGTTCTGGCTTAATCTAATGGATTATATCACTTATGTAATCGATTATTATTACCAAAAACTAGATTTTCAATCTGTTTTAGGTTTATTTCACTAATCATGAATTAATTAATACATCTAACACTAACATGTTAATGATCTAAACATTTGTTAGGCCATTTTGTTGTGTAAGAATGATTAAAACCATTTTTAATCATTTAAAACTGTTCATCATCAAAAACCAATATATGTAGAGACTAGACTCCCCCTATCAACACATACATTAGAAATATATCATAATTTAAGTAAAATTAAAAAATTAGTCAAAGTTTTATAATGGGTAGATATGAGAAAGTTGAAAAGACTTATAAATTTATTGTTTTTGAGTTGAGGGTAGAGTCGTTCTTTTATATATGCTAGATTAAGATCTTATTGGGGTTGTGTCTCCCTAATACATTAATGGAGATTCAACATGTCTTATTGTTGGCATAAGATACGAATGGATACCAATGTAAAGTGACTCATCCTAGATATAATAAAAAGACTGAAACTCATTGTATTAAAATTTTGAATTAAGGTGATATCAATCTCATATATGAATTGAGTTGAGTCCTATTGATGAATAAATTTTCTAATAAAAAAGTCTCATAAAAAAATTAACAATTTTTATAATAATTATTTTAAAAATCATGCATAAAATTATTAGTACATAACAAGTTAACAGTTTAACATATTTAAACATTAAAATACATGCATAACTGTAAAATAAATCTGAATATAACTTTCCTGAAAAATGATTTATTGAAACAGTCATGTATACTGCTAATGCATACACCACTAAAGTTAAACTCTTTACGTATATAACAATTTATGACATAAACTATATTTATTTACACATATTTTCTCTTTCCTTTAGCTGTTGAAACAGATTATACAAATAATTTGGCAATACAGTTTGGTTGCAGAAGACATTCCGGAAAATATGTCTGGTGTTCTTAAACATGGAAACAAAGAAAAAGATGGTGCAAAAGGAAAAGGGGTTCCCACTTTGCTACAAGGTAGCATAATTGAACCCACTATCACCTTGTCTTGAGTGCAGCTGTTTTCTATATGATATGATCCCCACTTGTTTAACCACTTTAACAATACCATAACACAGTTGTTAATGATGTTTATATAAAATTACTACTAATTAAGCAGGTTAACTAAGCTTTTCTGACAAAACAGTCCCTGACAATTCCAACTTTGTTCCAGCTGGTTTCACTGTTTTGTCTGACGGCTGTCTTCCCAGTTGTCAGTAATATATATGATTGTTAACTGATTGTGCTGTTTATTACTTTAAGAACTGTGCTTGTTCTAGTTTAGTTTTATACAATTTTAATTTCTCAGTGGTAGTGGTTTTCTTGTTCTCGTGATGTATGGGTTAATGAATTATAAATTGTTGGGATAATAATTTTGTTAATATAATATGGTAAAGTTAATTATTTACTAGTTAAGTGATTTTAGAGTTTGAAATTTCAATTCAATTTTATCTTTTACATTTAAAGAGCGTTTTAAAGAATTATAAAAAAGAAAAGTGTATTTAAATACTTTTAGACGTGAACTTTTAAATTATGCTAGACTATTTGAATATAAATAATTACTGTTATTCTGTTAGATTAATTAGATGTATACTAACATAAATAATTAGCGTTATTCTGTTAGCTTAATTAGATTAGCATGGGGAGTATCAAGCATCGTTCCCCCAAGAAGGTGTGTCCACGATCAATATATATAAAACACCTTAACCTGATGCCACAGACCCCAAGGTAATTTTCTTTTAACTTTTTGACTAACAGAAAAGTTTAATGCATGCAAAAAATAGTGTTATAAGTAAATAAGAATTTAATTTATACGTTTAGCAGAATTAAATATTTATGTGTAAAAACTGAGTCATTGGTGTCTGTTGACAAATATAACTCATTTTGTCTCTTTGTATAGTTGATTCTATTTTATTGTTATGAATTTTGTTCATATTTAAAATTTGAATATTACAAAAAATAATTGAAGTTATGACAAATTTTATTGACAAAAATAAAATATTGGTAATATATATTTTATTTATCCAAAAAAAATTCATCAGCAATATATATTTTATTTACTAATGAAAAAATTTGTCGATAAATCTATTGATAAAAAAAGCGGTAAATTTTTCGCTCACTCTTTCTCTCTCACTGCAAACCACACATTATTATTTTTTCTATCTCTCTTCCTTTCATTGCAGACTTATTTTTCTTATCCTTCCCCAACTTCAAATCTCACTTCTCGTTACCTCATCTTTCCCATTTCTCCCATCTCAACTCATACCATCACAGCTACAGGATCCCATTTGACGCGTCTCCATCTTTGTTGAGCCATGCCTCCATCTTCGTTGCCATCAACGTCATCGAGCATCGAGTTTTTCACTCCATCTTCTTCTTCTCTAAGACGTGTAAGGGGCTGATGATGTTTCTATTCTTCCATTTTCATGCAAGGGTACATCTAAGCTAGTCCATTGTCGTTGTGCTACACACCACCACCACCACCACTGTGCATCATCGTTGAACCATGCATCCAAACCCCACTTCTTGTTTTCTCTCTTTTTTCTTTGTGTTTATTGTGAAGTAATTTGCTAGGTTGGCTTTCTAAAGGTTATGAATTTGTATGAAATTGTTGTAATGGTAATTAGGTTATAATAAAATTGTTTTTATAGTACAGAAATGATTAAGTTATCTTACTGAAAGAATAGTGCTTGGGAAAAAGAAATATGACTCACAATATGTTTAATGCTGAAACAATTTTGAGATCTAAAATAATTATGTAAAAATGTTGTTCAACTTCATCATTTAACTATGTATGAGTCCTTTAAGAAATCTGTCTTGGAGTTTTCTTCTACCATTAGATTTCAGAGCTATTTGATTTCTTATGGTGGAAACAACTGCAACACAAATTAAATTTATAAAGTTGATGTCGAACGTTGAGTGCATTTGATGCGAAAGACTAGAGATTGTGTCAAATATTTGTTTTCAATGACGTCCTATATCATTATTCATCATAGAAATGTCTATGTTTAGTCAGCAAGGAGTTCATAAGAATCCAAAGAGATTTTTTACTTTTTCAGTGAATGATGTTTGAACGTCGAATTCGGTGGGGCTTCGATGTTCGGACAATTAATCATAAATACACGATGTACTGCTTTTATAATGATTTAATTTTCGTCTGCGGATCATCTAATTTTTAATATTTTTTTCTTTTTAATTTTTAATCATTAAATAGCATGTCCGACTATGTGGAGTAGTGGGACACTAATGGTTTATTGTTTCCAACGATGTTTTTAACGTCTTTTGTTGGGGGCTGGACGTCAATTAGTTCTTATGGTGGAAACAACTGCAATACAAATTAAATTTATACTGTTCATGTCGAGTGTTGAGTGCATTCGATGAAAAAGTCTGGAGATTTTGTCAAATATTTGTGATCGATGACGTCCTATATCGTTATTCATTATAGAAATGTCTTCGTTTAGTCACAAGGAGTTCATATCAGAATCCAAAGAGATTTTTTACTTTATCAGTGAATGATTTTTGAACGTCGAATATGGCGGGGCTTGGACGATCATACAATGTGGCAGTTACTAATCATAATTACACGATGTACTGCTTTTATAATGATTTAATTTTTGTTAGCGAATCATCTAATTTTTAATATTTTTTTGTTTTTAATTTTTAATTATTCAATAGCATATCCGACTTTGTGGAGTAGTGGAGTAGCGGATCATCTAATTCACGTCATTTGTTTGGGGCTGGACGTCAATTAGTTCTTATCTGAATAAAAAGAGATGTATTACTTTCCACTGATTGATGTTTGAACGTCAACTGCGGCTGGGCTTCGATGTGGCTACAGATGATGGACTGTGGCAATTGCTAAGCATTATTCATGAAATAATGTACGTCTATTTCTTAGACAGTCTGATGTCATCATTTAATCTATAAATATAGCTTAAATTTCGCGTAATCCCTGCCCTCCTGTTTCTCTGTTAAACATATTAGGATTCATGGTTTTTATATCCTTTGTGTTTTGTTTTCGAAGCATTTCTGTTCCTCAAATTGCAATTTGCTCACTTGAATTTCAAAGTGCCGCATTCAGGTCTCAGTTCATATGAAGGTGGCCTTTGAAGTTCAAGTCAACAAAATACTTTTTATAGTACATAAATGATTAATTTATCTTACTAAAAGGGAAGCGCTTAGGAAAAATGAAAATAGTTTACAATATGTTTAATGCTGAAACAATTTTATGATCTAAAATAATTATATAAAGAAGATGTTCAACTTCATCAATTTGGTTGCGGAAGTAATGTAGGATATGTTTTGAAAGGGTCTACTTGAAATTCATGTGTTAACTTTTTCTTGTGTTTTCTCCACATGCCTTCATGGTTAACAAAGAAATGTCTTCGTTAAGTAAAGGAAAAGAAGGAAAACACAAGAGAAAAGTTAACATGAATTTGATTACCGAAGTTATGTAGGATAGGTTTTTAGTGGGTCTACTTATTTATCAACGTGAAGGGCATTGGAGTGGTTAGGAAGATTAATTGTGTGACCAGAATGTTACGTCAAATTCAGATGGTAATGGACGTTTTAATCTTCATCCAAAAGCCAAAGTTCGCTCCATTTTTTATTATTTTTCCTTTTTCCTTTTAAACTCTCACTATAACGTCCAAGCCTCATATATCTTCGACGTTTTTTTCATCAGAAGCACCAAAGTTTTTTACTTTTTCATTGAATGATGTTTGAACGTCGAATTCGGCCGGGATTCAACGTTCATACAAGATATTGAGCATAATTACACGATCTAATGTACGTCATCGAATTTCTTATGGTGGAAACAACTTCAAGAGAATTTAAATTTCGAATCTAATTACACAGTTGATGTAATATTTGAAACGAAGAGATCCACGTCCAGTATTGATACCACTCGACGTGGATTGAATGGATTTATTTACAACAATGTCACCGGTTATTGTTAACGTTGGATGTTGTGTTATTTGACGTTGAACGCGTGACGTTGCACACCTTTATATACACTGAATTTGAAAATCTTATGTACGTTGTATTATATTGCACGAGTGACATATGATACTGAACCCTAATACTGAGGAAAGTTATCTGGTATCCAAAATCAAATGGCTTCTTCATCACATCCTTCAAGAGACAGAGGAAAGGTTGTTGTGGCTGCAAGAAATGCTAATCTCTCCAGGTGGATCAGTGATGAGGAACTCGTCTAGAGTTTATGAGGTGGACGAAGTTTAAACATATTGTTCCTCACAAATATCTGAACCTCGACTTATTTGAAAAAGAGGGATTTCACTTCCAGGAATGGATTGAAACTCAAGGTCTCTCTACACTTGTTTAGATGAAGGGTGATTGATACCCTGACTTAGTAAGGGTCTTCTACAACAATATGAGAAACATAGATGGTGTCCTCCATTCTCGAGTAAAAGGAGTAAATGTTCACATTGACAATGATGTCTGGTTTCAAGTTGCAGAGTTAAAAGCCGAAGGGTTATTCTCTCACTTACGATACTAAAAAACAAACAGATGGCTGAAGAAAAAGGACGTGTGTAGTAACTGGTTAAGGTTTCCTGGGAGATACATAATGGAAAGATTATATGTGCATGAGGGACTGAATAAAGAAGAAAAGATAACAACACACATTCTTGCTTGGGTGATTTTACCTACTAGACCTGTACAAGACAGAATGACAACTGAAGATGTTTTTCTGCTGTATGCCATCAAGAATGATGTTCCTACCAATTGGGTGGAAGTAATAAAAGATCATATGATTGATGCAGGAACCAAACATGCACAACATCTACCATATGTTGTGTTTATCAGCAAAATCCTGACCCTTCAAGGTGTGGATGTTAGTGGTGAAAAGAAATGCTCTTGTAACTGCTCAAATGTTATAAATCGAAACACCTTGATTTCCATTGGCCTTGTGAAGACCACAAAGGGATGGTGCTTCAAGGATGAAGAAAATATAGTTCAAAGTTCTGGAAGCACACCTGCACTAAATGAAGACCGCACCAACTTCGTCCCTGAAACCAATTTTGAAATATTTGTTGTTGAAAAACTCAGGAGACTCGAACAGAAGATAGACGCTCTGCATGAGAAAAAGAATAAAAATGATTCTCCAACTGAAGATTCAAGTAAAGAGTCTAGTGAGGAGGATTCAATGGAATTATTCTGAATTAGAATAGAGGCTTGGAATTTTAATATGGAGTCGGTTTTGTGTCTGTTTTGCTTCTAATCTGATTGTAATCACTATGAATATGAATGAAATTGTACTACTTGAAATGAAATCCAAATTGTTAACTTATTTCTTATGTTTTCTATAGCTCTTCCTTGTGTCACCCTAACTTTTGTGATAACCTAGGAAGAGCTATGAGGAAACATAAAAAATATGATATTAGAGTGACAAGTTACGACTAAATTTTATAAGTGGAGGACTAGATCAAGGATCTGAAAGTGTATTATTAGAAATGGACTTGATCTTTGATGTCGACTTTTACAATATGCGACGTAACATTCATTTTTTCCTATTTTTAACTTTTAAAACGTCGACGTTTTTAAGAATTCGACGTAATAAAACTTCAAGGATTTAAAAAAAACCATAATAACATTAAACCAAGGAAAAATATGAAAATATAACCACGAAAAGTACATATTAAAATTTCAAACAGAGTTCAAACATACAAAAATATACTAAAATATATTAAAATATTACATTAATTTCAGAAAAATAAACTAAAATAGACTCTTGTTCCTAATTTGAGTCACATGTCTCCATAGACTCATCTTCTGTTGTCGTCTTCATCATCAGATTCACTTGCTGAGGGAGTTATGAGAGCATTGTCTTCATCTGATTTCTTGTGAATCATGGTTAGAGATTTTTAAACTTTTGAAATTCTTGTTGAAAGCCTTCGAAATTGATCGACAACAAATCTTTCAAACTCAGTTTGTGGAGTGAAGGTAGAAGGAGTTTTGTCAACATCCTTGAACACCCAGCCATCTTTTGTTTTCTTTAGACCATTATGTCTTATTGCCGTTTTTCCTATTTCATTTGATTCGATGCACCAAATTTTTTTTCACCAGTAAGATCAACTTGATGATGCTTTAATACACGGTTGATAAAAACACCATATGGCAGAATATGTCCATGATTACTTGAAATTTCAATCATGTTCTCACTCATGATAGCAACCCAGTTGGTTGGTATCCGTGTTTTTATGGCATGAACCAAAAATAAATCTAGAGTAGTTAGATGATCACGTAAACATCTTCCAGGTAGTACTACCCAAGTAAGTACAAAAGCACACATTTTTTCTTCCATTTTCAAACCATCAAGTATATACGGCTTGTATACCTTTAGCCTTGTTGGACTTCTCAGATATTCCTTATAAATTTTCTTCTTGTTGGTCTATTGGTTGAGTTTAGAATTTCTTTCATGAGACATGAAGCCTTATGCTTTGAGACCAGTAAAAGATAGCCATATTTCGTCATCAATTTTAATATTGACACCTTGCACCTGAGAGCCTATAACACCATCGACAACCTTCAGATTGTGGTAGAAGACCTGTACCAGGTCAAGATAGCAACACTGGTCATTTCTACAAATTTTAGAAGACCAACATCTACAAGCCATTCTTGAAAGATAAACCCCTTCTGAATAATTCAACATCCAAGAACTTGTGAGGGACCACCTTGAAGAGTTTTCTATAACATCCAAATTTGTATCGTTCTTTGTCATCACTGATCCACCCATTTGGACTAGCATTTCTTACAAGGTGTGCAGCCTTCTTTCCACGCCATGAAGATGAAGAAGCCATTTGAGAACAGGATTTAGACATTTACAGGAAGGGTTTAAGAATTTTGTTTTTGACAATGATACATGATAGATTTAATCAAACTATATGACGACTTTTACATGAACAAGAAACAACATAAAAAAAACACAGGAATTAAATAAAAAAACCAGAAAAACAATGGAGAATGTTTTTGAAATTCATAAGTGTTAACATTTTCCTCAGGATTTCCACCGTGCCTTCATCGTTAACAAAGAAATGTCTTTGTTTAGTAGAGGAACTAATGGAAACCCTAAGGAAAAAGTTAACATGAATTTGGTTACGGAAGCTCTGTAGTGTAGGTTTTCAAAGGGTAGTTCCAAAGGATCCGAAACTGTATTTAAAGAAAATGTTGGGAGCCACTAATTCGCCCAAGTACTCCAGTGCCCATCAATAATAAAATGTAGAACCCTTTAAAAATTCGTCGCCCATCAAGTCAATCCTTATATTGTCAGAGTTCAACTTCAACCGCATAATAAAACGTCGAACGCTTTAGAAATTCGTCGTTGCTGAAATTATTTTATTGGGATATATAAGATTGAAAATTTTAGTTGGGCCTGAAACTGATAAGATTTGATGCACAACTTTATAAATACTAGATTTGAAAATGCACTCAGTGTTTTCTAAACTGAAGAGTTAACGACCCTAGAAATGTGAAAGACGTTCCAAATTCTGATCAGAAATGGCTTCTTCATCATCATCAAGAAGAAAATGGAAGGTTGCCCGGATTCCAAGGAATGCTAATCCTACAGGTTGGATTAGTGATGAAGACATTCGACGGAAGCTTTTTAGTCTAAGGAAGATTAAAACTGTGGTTTCTCACAGATATTTAAAACTGGTGAGGGTGTTCTACTCCAACTTAAAGAAGAGTGATGAAACATTTTGTTCCACAGTCAAGCGGGTTGATATAAAGGTTTGGATTGGTCATCAGCAAGTCTATCCCATTTCTGGATCTTGGAGTGCAAACAAAATAGATTTGAGAAAAACTGAAGAAGATGAGTGGGCTAAATGGTATGTGGTGAGAATAGATTGTATGTCAGAATCGCTAAAAGGATTCTTGGGGCTCAAGTAAATTGAAAGCTGATTGCAACAGAAGAATATGGATTTTCATTCTTTGATTTTAATTTTGTAATCAACGGCTTCTTAAGCCATCTTTTGTTTTGCTGGTTGTAATCATCTTTTGTATGTCAGAATCACTAAAAAGATTCTTGGGACTCAAGTAAATTGAAAGTTGACTGCAACAAAAGAATATGAATTTTTGTTGTTTGATTTTAATTTTGTAATCAGTGGCTTCTTAAGCCATTTTTGTTTTGCTGGTTGTAATCATCTTTTGTATGTCAGAATCGATAAAAAGATTCTTGGGACTCAAGTAAATTGAAAGTTGGCACAGTCATTGACAATAGACTCTAAGGATTGAAAAATCACTGACAAAATGGAAAGGAAGTTGATCTGAACCACCAGAAAGGGATCAACAATAATTTTGCAACACAAGAATATGGATTTTCATTGTTTGATTTTAATTTTTTAATCAGTGGCTTCTTAAGCCATCTTTTGTTTTGCTGGTTGTAATCATCTTTTGAATATTAATAAAATTCTCTTTTGGCAATAACATTAGTGAATGGTGATTGAATTGTGATGGTATCGGAGGGGGTATTTTTCGAAGAGTATAGCGCAGCGGAATTAACACTCAGAGAGCGGAAAGCGTATTCGATCACAATTAAAATTAATTTTGTCCTTTTAGTAAAAATAATTTTCTTTCAGAAAATTAATCAAACAGTTGATATACGTAAAATAATATGAGTGTAGAGAGCAAGAAAAATCACACAGATATTTTTATCCTGGTTCGATTCAACAGAATCTACGTCCAGTCGTTAATCACTATAAATAGTGATTAACAGTTCCACTAAAAAGGGTTTAACAGATTACAATCAAATGAACAGGAATAAAATGAAAAGAACCACTCTACCAACTTGAAGAGAACCGCTCCAGCAATTGACCAACGATTCACAAGCTTCTCCTTTCACAAGACCAGGTAGAGCACCTTGCTAACTTGAAGAGAGTCTGCTCCGACTATCGACACACACGATACGCGAGCCTCTCCTTTCACAAGACCAAGCAAGGGAACGATGAACAAAAAGCTCTCTAAGAACGTTCCTCTGACACACAGTGTTCTAAGCTTTCTCAGTTCAAAAACGTTGCTCTCTAATTTCTCCAAAACAAAATATATAGCCAAGTACACTGAGTGCCAAAGGTCAGCTCCCAACTGCCATGAATAATCGATTATTGTAAGTGACAATCGATTTATTCAAGTCCGTTATAGGTTTTCAAAAATGTGATAGTCGATTATATGAAGTGATAATCGATTATTCAAGTATGACTTGTGATAATCGATTATTGCTTAATCATAATCGATTATTGTAGTTAAAAATGCAAGTTTACAAGGTTTACAAGAATTTCCTACTACATTTAATTTCTACAAATTGCTTTTAACTAATTCTAATATCTTCTGCAACTAAAACTTCTTGTAGCATCATCAAAACAAATTTCTTCAAGATTTACCAATACTCCTTATTGGTAACAATCTCCCCCTTTTTGATGATGATCAAAAATTCAATTTTAAAAGCAAGTTTGGCTTACCTGCAAAACATACAAGCTAACAAACAACAAGGTTAGCAATACTTGTAATAATTTATACTTCTCCCCTTGTATTATTCTTCTCCCCCTTTTTGATCAGAAGCAAAAAGAATAATGTAATAACCTCCCCCTTAATATGAGCTCCCCCTCAAAAATAGAATATATGCAAAAAATAAAAGCTCATTATATTAAGAACAGAAAGGAATTACATGAAATTCATTAAGAAACTAAATACCATAAAGAAAATAACATAACAATCAAACTTAGATTTTTATGGTCGTTTATAGCCGTTATGGGATGCTCCAACGGCTCTATTTTTGAAACTGTCAGCGCGATAATCGATTATGGCTCGTGATAATCGATTATCAGTTCAATAATTACTACCCAGAATTGCATGATAATCGATTATGCATATTGATAATCGATTATCTGCTCAAGATTTTCCAGAATTGAATTTGATGCATGAATAATCGATTATAACTTAGTGATAATCGATTATGAAGCGTTAAGTTTACGAAAAATGCAAAAATTTGCATAGATTTTGATTCTAAGATATGTCTAACACTCCTAACTCTCTTCGAAGTTCATAAAGTAAAGATACCCCCTTAAATATGCAATTCAAATTTAGTTTTTAGCATACTCAATTAACCCACGAAATCAACAACCACTTTTCAAACAATTAAGATATCAGTGATTAAGCAACCAATTTATAAACTAAAATGAATGCAACAGTAGCTTAAATGGAAATGATCACAGCTGCTACAGGTTTGACATGAAAGCATTTCAGCTAGCACAATCAGTTAATAAAATTAACTTTGACAACACAATTTACAACTTTCAAAACAACAACTATGATTCATGCACTCTCATATCCCAATCTGTTCAACCCAATGAATTCAACTCTGCATATAAAACAACATATATAAAAATTAAAACAACAATATGCAGTAATCAGATTTAATTCAATAACATTGTTTATCTTGGTTCAATGGATTTTATTCATGAAATATTGGCAAACCAGAATTTAAAACTGGAAAATTGACTTAAACAAGGAAATGCAGTTCTGGCAACTGCTTTTAAAGACTATTCTACAGTGATTTTCACAATTTGAAATCAAGCTTTATGCGAAGCAAATCATAGCTCATACATTATGCATTTGAACTTAAAAACAAATCTCCACAGAACCAACTTTGAAATAGAAATGACAATTTAATTTTCACATATCTTAATCATCAAAAAATTGCTAATGAAAATTTGTCAGCCAACTCATTTAAATGACTTTTTCATAGTTTTTGATGCTTGACAGAGATTACACCAAAGGTAACTTCAAAGTACTCATGAAATTGAATACTAAGCCAGTTAAACACAAATTCTATAGATAATTATCAACAAAGCACTGAAATAACAATGCACATGGCTTTACATGTCATGAATGAAATTCAACACATGAATATCTTAAATAAATGAATTTCACTTGATCAAAATGTGTAAACAGACAAGAACACACCACAGGATGAATGAAATAGTGATGAACATATCATTTGCGTAACCAGTAATGAATATAACAGTAATTAAATAATGGAAGATTAAATAAAAACAAGATGTAACATCACAGTTTAAACAACACTTAGCTCAAATACTTGGTGCTTGAATGAAGGCTTTTGGATACCACTTGATGGAGTTACATCCTGGTTTGTAGCATCACTTCAAAGAGCATAATACCATAGAGCTCTCTTATCCTTTTGAAAACTTAACCTGCAAAGTAAAAACAATAGAGTTTTGGTCCCCATAATCTCATTTGGGTCCTTTGAGGTTAGAAACAATTTACTTTATAACAGGAATCCAAGCATATTTTCCATTTGGAACATCAAAATGTTTAATTCTACATTTGTTAGAAGTATGTCCCTTTTTCATACAATAAAAACAACAAACATCATGCACCTTGTTTTTCACAAAAGTCCCTTTCTCAACCCAAACTCTACGAGTTCTCTTAACTTTAGACTTTTTATGAAGATGCATGTTTATATTTCTAAGATTGCTCTTCCTAAAAACATTTTGAACATGTGAGATAGGCTTGATTTCTTTAGAAAGTAAATTTTCCAATATGTCAATGTCAAACATGTGACTTTTACAAGATAAACACTCAACAGGTTTTTCATTTGAATTAGATTCAGACAATTTTGTTTCAAGATTACTAACTTTGTTTCTTAATATGACTTCCTCATCTAATGTATTATCATACTTAATTTGCAATTGTTTAAATTCCTTTTTCAAATTTTTATGAGCAACATTCAATTTTTCAGATTCATCAAGCAATTCAAGAAAAGCTTTTTGCAAATCAAATTCACTAGATTCAGAATTAGAACAACTTACTTGGCTTGCAGTGTCATCAACATTAGTTGTCAAACATAAGTTTGTTTCTTCAACAGAATCACTTGAACTACTTGAGTCATTATCAACCCAAGCAATGTGAACCTTCTTTTTCTTGTGAAGTTTCTTTTCTTTTCTTTCTTTACTTCTTTTGTTGCTTGAACAGTCAGCTTTCAGATGGCCTCTTTCACCACATCCATAACATTTGAAACTTGAAGAAGAACCTTGATAGTCCTTCTTTTTCTTCAAGATTTGGCTGTCAGATGATTTAACGTTGGCCATCAAGCATAGATTTTCTTGCTCATTTGAATCGCTTGAGCTTGAGGAGTTTGATGTAGACCATGAGTTCGAACAAGTCAACTTAGCCACATTCAATACTTCATCATGAGTGACTCTTAAAAATTTCCACATTTCCTGAGCACTTTTATAAACATATACTTTGAAAAAATCATCAATGGTTAGTGCAGATAAAATTATATTCCGAGCCTTAATATCAAATTGGGCTCTTCTATTTTCCTCAACAGTCCAGTCAAAATATGATTTTTCTACTTCTACACCATCAACTATATTTTTAGGAATATAAGGGCCATTTTGTACAGCTTCCCAGATACCTCTATCAACAGACCCCATAAAAATCTTCATTCTAACTTTCCAAAAAGCATAGTTATCACCAGTAAACAATGGAGGTCTGTTAATGGAAGCACCCTCAGCATATACATGGTTTTGATTTTGACCAGCCATTTTCGCAAATTTTGAAAAACTATCAAAGCAAGCTCGGATACCAATTGATGGTATCGGAGGGGGTATTTTTCGAAGAGTATAGCGCAGCGGAATTAACACTCAGAGAGCGGAAAGCGTATTACAATTAAAATTAATTTTGTCCTTTTAGTAAAAATAATTTTCTTTCAGAAAATTAATCAAACAGTTGATATACGTAAAATAATATGAGTGTAGAGAGCAAGAAAAATCACACAGATATTTTTATCTTGGTTCGATTCAACAGAATCTACGTCCAGTCGTTAATCACTATAAATAGTGATTAACAGTTCCACTAAAAAGGGTTTAATAGATTACAATCAAATGAACAGGAATAAAATGAAAAGAACCACTCTACCAACTTGAAGAGAACCGCTCCAGCAATCGACCAACGATTCACAAGCTTCTCCTTTCACAAGACCAGGTAGAGCACCTTGCTAACTTGAAGAGAGTCTGCTCCGACTATCGACACACACGATACGCGAGCCTCTCCTTTCACAAGACCAAGCAGGGGAACGATGAACAAAAAGCTCTCTAAGAACGTTCCTCTGACACACAGTGTTCTAAGCTTTCTCAGTTCAAAAACGTTGCTCTCTAATTTCTCCAAAACAAAATATATAGCCAAGTACACTGAGTGCCAAAGGTCAGCTCCCAACTGCCATGAATAATCGATTATTGTAAGTGACAATCGATTTATTCAAGTCCGTTATAGGTTTTCAAAAATGTGATAATCGATTATATGAAGTGATAATCGATTATTCAAGTATGACTTGTGATAATCGATTATTGCTTAATCATAATCGATTATTGTAGTTAAAAATGCAAGTTTACAAGGTTTACAAGAATTTCCTACTACATTTAATTTCTACAAATTGCTTTTAACTAATTCTAATATCTTCTGCAACTAAAACTTCTTGTAGCATCATCAAAACAAATTTCTTCAAGATTTACCAATACTCCTTATTGGTAACAAATTGTTGAAATTGATTAAATCACTTGTATGATTGTAATTGAAAATTTTAATGTTACATCATTGCATTGAATATACCATTGCACTCTTTTTGTTTTTTTAGAACACTAATAATACGTCGATTAGTAAAGTTACTCGACGTAATATTAATAGAAAAGTTATGAAACGAAGAGGTTAACGCCATTCTTCAGACTTTGACATATTATTGTCAGCCAGATTACTTCCTTTTTATTTCTTTTTCATTTAAACCAACAATAAACGTCCAATTTCTTGGGCATGTGACGTATTAT
Organism: Vigna umbellata; assembly: GCF_029865625.1. Lineage (NCBI taxonomy): Eukaryota > Viridiplantae > Streptophyta > Magnoliopsida > Fabales > Fabaceae > Vigna > Vigna umbellata. The sequence continues at coordinate 14,567,343 of NC_142169.1, read as the reverse complement.
TCGTTAACCAAACCCAAAGGTCGCTCCCTTTTTTTATTTATCCTTTTTAAATTCAAATAGAACGTCCAACTTTATATGGGAAAATGCAGTTGGTTGGGATTGATAAATGTTGTGTTAGAAACGACGAGATCCACGTCAAATACTGACACCACTCGACGTCCACGTATATGGGAAAAGACTATTGACAGGGCATGATAAATGATACGTTAAAACGAAAAGATACATGTCCAATATTGACACCACTTGACGTCCACGTTATTTGGGAAATACATAGGGACATCATTTTTCCTTCCGTATTCGATGTAAAATTATTTGAAGGCTTTTTAGAAGAAATCCATTATTACGTAGGTTATAAATGGAAACGAAACAAAGGAAAAACATAATAACACTAAACATAGGAAAAAAATGAAAATCAAACCATGAAAAGATTTGAAGGATTGTTAAATTGTAGAAGGATTTTTGTGAATGGAGGTTGTAACGTTTTGAAAGGGTGCAACATCCAAATCTTTCAACCTTTTTCTTTGTTAAAATGTAGAAAGAATTTTTTGAATAGAATATGTTTTAAATTCATAAGTGTTAACATTTTCCTCTGGTTTGCTACCATGCCTTCATCGTTAACAAAGAAATTTCTTCGTTTAGTAGAGGAATCGATAACAAACCAACGAAAAAAGTTAACATGAATTTGTTTACGGAAGTTCTGTAGTTTAGTGAAGGAAGAGTAACGTTTTGAAAGGATGCGAAATCCAAATCTATCAACCTTTTCCTTTGGTTTTCTATACTCCTTCAAGCTTTTTTGTGTCCTTGAAGGAGATAACAGAAAACACAAAGAAAAAAAATTAATAGATGGAGTTCATAGCAGAAAGTTTATAAATGGATGTCTATAGGTTATCGAAGGCTCCAAAACTGTATTTATAGAAAAAAAAAAGAATAATTTCCTTTGGCTTGATGTGGGGTGACCTTTGGCTTCAATAATAAAATGCAGTCCCAAGGCAAAGGTTGCTCCTTTTTATTATTTTTTATCTTTTTTTATTTTTCCTTTTTAACCTCCAATAACACGTCGATTTTGGAAATATTCGACGTCCTCTGTAGGGTCTATTTTTGAAATTCCTTGATAGAGTTTATGAATTTTATGAATGGAAGTTGTAGCGTTTTGAAAGGCCTTGGAGTTGTTACAAGTTAACACAAAGAAACCTTGGAGTTGTTACAAGAAATTTTATAAATGGATGTCTACATAAATAATTACTGTTGGGAAATGCCTGATATGGGACTGATATGGGCTTCAATAATAAAAGAAAGTCTACTTAAATGATATATGGGAAAATGCAGATTGCTGCTAGAAATGAAGAGGTTGACGTTAATTTCTTCAGACTTCCAAAGTGTCTTTTTGGTTTAATTTTTTTTTCTTTTAATCCAACAATAAATGTCGGATTCCTTGGACATCTGACATATTCGTTGGTTTAAAAAGAAAAAAAATATTTGTGGCAAAAAAACGTCGAATTGGTGAAAGAGTTCAACATTCTTTTGTTGGTTTAAAAAAAAAAGAGAGAGAGACTGAGGTTATTATTAACGTTGTTTGTTCTGTTATGGGATGTTGAACTTTGACATTATACGCGAGTACATGTCAAAGCCAAATCCCCACATAATTTGACTTGATATGTGACTTCCTCCGCTTAATAAAACGTTGAAGCCACGAGTACAGGGACGTTTTTTCGTTTGGTTTAGAAATTAAAAACATAATTTCTGAAAAATACAACGTCCAACGCGAAGAAGAATTCGACGTTATGTCATTGGTTTAAAAGAAAAAGAAAAAATAATACAAAAGGAACTAAATAACAAAACATCTATAACATTTTAAAACTGACATTTTATGGGTTGATTTAAACGAAAAATAAATAAATAACTGCTAGCTGTAATATACAACGTCCTTCTTTTGTTACGATTAACGTCATATTAATTAAATCAATATTTAGTATTTATTTATTTTGTATTGGACGTCGGCTGCTTCCTTAGGGACGTTATGTGATTACGACCAGAACGTCCAACCCCAACTTGTACGACATTCTGTATTTTTTTAAACGTCGACCCCATAAAGTGTGGGACGTTCTGTTTGGTTTATAAGAGAAAAGAAATAAAGAATAAAAAAGGGATTTACTCTTTGGCTTCATGCTGACATATAAAACGTCAAATATTTGTCATGGTTGACGTCAAATGTGGGGGTATGAGTAATACTGCTGGAAGCAAACCACTATTTCGTTATTTTTTTAATTTAAATTGAATGTCAGATGTTTCTTAAGTTGATGTTGTGATTCTAAGGTAATTGTTTTACGTCAATCTAGGCCTTATTTGACGTTAATACATTTTAGATTACGCCGATATGCTTCTTGTTTGATGTTAATACATTTTAGACGGTGCACTATTTTAGTAATTGACGTGCATCGATTCAATTTATTTACGAAAATGTCACCGGTCATTTTTAACGTTGGATACTGAGTGCTACGACGTTGAACGCGTGACGTTATATATTGTTTTTCCACTAGTGATTAAAAATTTTTTTTGTAACAACTTATTTTATTTTCTTAAAAAATATAAAGGTGTAGATCCCCTACTTTTACTAATATATAAATTAGTAAAAGTAGATGCCAACATGCATTTTTTATTGAAGATAATTAATTTAATTTTAAAAAGTAATTAAATTAAAATAAATAATAATTTAAAAGGATAAAATAATAAAGTAATTATTTTAATTTAAAAAATAATTAAATTTAAATTAACAATCATTTAAAAAATAAAAATGAAAATATGATTATTTTAGTTTAAAATAAAGTATACTTAAAATATCAAATTGAAAAAAAATTAAAATGAAAAAAGAATCATCTTAATTTAATTTAATAAAATAATTGAATTTAAATAAATAAAAATTTAAGAGAATAAAATAATTAAATTATCATGTTAATTTAAAATAATTAAATTTAAATTGATGGTTAGGGATCAAAATAAAAACTTTTAATTTATAACACAAAATTTAAGAAAAAGACTATAGGTTTTACATTTGTTCTTTCATTAAGTCGATAGTCAACAAAAGAAGTCCAATGATATTTATTTATTCCTTCAATACTGACAACCAATTCATGTTTAGTACACGTGTCATCATCTCTTTGTTGTCACAATTCTTATCGACAATCTCTCCATTTATGATTAAGCGCTTTCAAGATATAATTTATTTGAACTCGGAATTGAGTGAAACTCATTAAGCAACAAATATTGATATAAGTAACATGCAAGCATTTATATGTATAAAGAGTCTTACCAATGACATCAACAACCGTGATCTCTTGTATGTTGCTGAACTTTCTTGTTGCACTTCCAACATAATGTCCTCATTTTCATCTTCTTCGTGTTTAAAGTGTACATGTGAGGTTCCTTCAACTTGAGGTGGTGAATGAAGAGTAGCTTCATGCTGCACATATATATGGAAATATAGAGGAATATTAAGAAAACCTCTGTTAAGATGACTCTAGAGTAATTTTCCCTTCTTAAAATTTATTGTGAGAGTTAAAGAGATCCCTCTAGCCTCTCTCCATCGTTGTGCAATTTGTCTTAGCTCCATATGCTCCGTAATCCACACCATACACACCCTATTCCACGAGTTCCTTCATCTTTCCGTTTCTACTATTGTCCACAGTCTCCACTCTATTTTTCATCATCCATATATTTGCTTAAGTCTTCCGCTGTGTTTAATCTCCAATCCATACGCACAAAGTATGGTTTTATGCACTTTTATCACATGTTTAAAATATAAACGTGAGCTTCCACTTGGCATTAGATCCTTAAATCACGATTGATGATCAGAAGTGTATTTGAGCATGTATAATTGAATCATCTATAAATTCAGTGCTCTACCTTATGTATTTGACACTTTTGAGAGTTATAAAGAAATATAATTGAGATCACTCGAGTCATACCTTTTCTTTAGAGTCACTGGCCAGACTCCCTAGCCTCCTCGAGCCTCTTTCCCTGATTAGGCTTGCCTTTCTAGATCTAATTTGTACAATACATCAGCTCCATATCCATCACATCACATCCTTTCTTCCTTACATTTTTTTCGCTTCATCATTCATTAATCAAGCACTGGTTCATTGCGTGAGGAGTATGGTTTGACATGTAGACCGTGTTGGAACCATTAGTACGGTAAGGAGAAGGAGATAATATATTTCACTAAAGAAAAGATTAAATATGTTTTTTTCTCTAAATTTGAATATGAAATTGAAATTTATCCTTTCTAAGCTTCTATATATTTTGGTCTCCAAACATTAAAAATAAATAGATATAATTCTCTTAACTCAATAATGTTAAGCTTTTTGTACATGATAAATGACGTTCCAACGTGATATTTGAGTTGGAACATGTTAAACAATTCAAAACGTCAATTCAAATTGTCATTTGATATGTGAAAAAAATTCAACATAATTAAGGTAGAAAGATTATATTTGTACATTTTTTAAGTTTGAAAACTTAATTGTATCACAATTTATAACAAACATATTTCAATTTTGTATTAAAGTTTATGGACTAAAAAAAATTTAACTTTTATCAAAATTATATAAATTAAAATAAAAACGGAGATAAATCAATTGAGATTTTCATTAGAATTAAACTCACCTTATGCAAAAGAGTTATCCTAACATCTTATAAAATACTTGCATTAAATTAAGAGTCAAATGTTTATGACCCGTTTCTTTAGAAAAGTGTTTGAGTCATTCAACCACTCATTAACCTGAGTAATGTGTGTGATGTAATTTCTGAATAATAAGAATGTGTCCAAAGAATGAGATTTAGTTGCTATGAATAGATGTAGTTGATAAAATGATTTTAGTCTTGAATACATTTATTATATATAATATAATTTATTTTAAGTTAACTTATTTATTTTTATTTATGTGATAATTACTATAGTGTGTTATGGTATCATAACAAACGATGTTGTAGAATAAGAAAATGAAGTGAGACTAGCATAGAAGAACATTGTAATAGTTTCTCTATAACCTTTTATTAGATAAAATTACAGTTATTTAAAGTATAAAATGTTAATAATGTATAAAGATTTCATATTATGTTACAGCCTCTCCCTTTCTTTCCATTTTAAATGCTTCCAATCAAAGAATTAGCAGTAAATGGAGAGAGAATTCATTGACATTTGAGACAAAACAATATTATCAAAATCAGTACAAAACATTATTAATGAAAACGGAATCAACAATGGATATTTTTCTTTTATATTTCGCTATGCTTTCGGTGATACGGATTTGGTATCAAACACATTAATAACAGGTGGAGGAGCTTGTTTGGCGTGAGTTTATAGAATCACTACAAAAGAGTTTCATAAATAATAAGAAAATGAATTTTAAAGAGGTCAATTCAAAAAAGGGGGGAACAACCTACCATAATAACAGGATGAAGTTTAACAAATAAATCTTTTATAAATTCATAGGTGCTAAACATGCCAAAGAGAAAATTTATAACAAAAAACCATTTTCAGAAGCTTAAATATTAATTTCATTTTACAATTTAGATTTTCCTCAAGCTAAAGATAAAAGTATTACACTTTAATGCATTTTAATATAAATAAATCTTTTAACCTTGATGATTGATTTGGTATCAATAAGTGTTTCTAATTTTTTTGACTGATATTACTATAATGGTGTTAATGTATAACTTTAAAATTTTGTTATTAATTTTACTTTTTGAATTAATGTTGACCTTTAAATTTTATGGGTTAAAATTCAAAGTTAATACTAATTATACCAAAGTCAAAATTATCTTTCATGATGTATAGGAAACACATAACACAAAAAAGAAACTATATCACTTTTTTTATGAATGAAAATTCATCATACTAAACTAAATCAAAGTATAATATTCACCTTTTGCTTAGAAGAGTGTATTTTTTTTCTTAAATGAAAAGATATAAGTATTTTTCAAATAAGGAGACCTAATTTAATTCAATCTTGTACTAATTAAATTCGTTTGAATTATTTTATAACTATTTATGTAAAATTTTATATAGATATATTTAAAAAATAATATTAAAATATTTAACAATTAGATTATTAAATTTCGTATTTTACAAAAGAAAAAATCAATGAGTTTTTTTCTCCCTCTCTTGCTAAAGTACATCAATAAATAATAATTACAAATTATAATATTTTAAATAACATGTATATAGCTTGTTAACATAGTCTAATATTCATACATATATATCAAATGTATAATTAAAAAAAGTAAAACACATTTTAGTGTAATTTAGTAATGTTTTTCAACCAAAAAAGTAGGTGTCTATCAAATATCCTACACATACCACACTTGCACATAATATTTATTTAGTTTGTAATTATAGCTTGTCCTTATTAAGTTGTCAAGAAGGTGCATTCGAGAATAAGTTTTATATAAGGAACAAATAAAGACCAAAAAAGTTGAACAAAAAATATTTAAGATAAAAGAAAGGATGTGGCTAATTAATAGAGGATCTATAGTCTTTTAAAAAGTCTTGCCCTTTTTGTTTCTTTTCATTTTGTTATTATGAATCAAATATAATACTAATTTATAAGCGTTGGTCGGTGGGACACATAAACTTGCATGAGAATCCATATCCTCTTTGTTGATATTCTCCTCTTTTTTTTCTTTGTAAGAGTCAATCGATTTCCAATGTGTAACAACTGGCTAATGAATGAATTTTAAATGGCTAGGGTTTATCACGTGGCTAACATTTAATTGGAGCCATCATCGTACCATATTATGAGTACCATATTAATTATATCAATATGTTCGTGTAATGTTGTAGGTTACCCTACAAAGTTTTCAATTTATTTATATATTTTTGAAGGAGGTTAATTTTAATTTTAATTTTTTTTAATTAAAATTTTGGTTGGAAATTTACGGTTGTTCATGAAAATTTAATAGGATTATGTCTTAATTTAAATATTGTTATTTGTTTGAAATGTACATTAAAGAATAAGTATATTGGGCATCTATAATATTAGGTGTTTTGGATGGTTGTTTTTATTTTATTTTTATTTAATTTTTATTTATTGATATTTTGAACAAGTAAAAGTGATTTTCCTATTTTCTAGGAGTTAAATATGTTGTTTTATGGCCTCTTTAAAAAACTATGTTATTGGAACTTAGTTATTACCTTTTGTTATAGTAACATTTTTTGTTCTATCTTGGTATAATACTCTCCTTATATTATCATTGTATTACAATCTCATAATATCATTAATTTGGTATTAGAAGTTTATTCTTGAGGGATATTTGGAATGGACATTGCATCAACTTTCTTGCAAGTTACTTTCCTCCCATATTTGATGGGGAGAATTATGGTCTTTGAAAAATGGAGTCTTACATAAAAGTATTGGATTTATAGGAAGTCGTGAAAGAAGATTATGAAATACTTCTATTACTTGATAATTCCAAATAAAGACCACAAAGAGAAGAAAACCAAAAATAAGGCAAAGGCAAGATCATGCCTATTTGTTGATGTTTTTGAAACCATATTTACTAGGATTATGAATTACAAGTCAACAAAGTCAATTTGGGATTACTTGAAGGAAGAGTATATAGGAATGAGAGAATTTAAGGCATGCAAGTTTTGAATTTTGTGCAGGTGTTTGACCTGCAAATTGTGCAAGAGTTTAAGATGATTAAAGGTTACTCAGATAAATTAATAAGCATTACTAACAAGTTAGATTGCTTGACGCTAACTTTTATTACTCAAGAATAGTTAGAAAAAATTTTGGTTACAATTCTTGAAAGATATTAAACATCAATAATTACATTGGAGAATACAAAGGATTTGTCCAAGGTTGCTTTGGCAAAAGTCATACATGCTTTACAAGCCCAAAAGCAAAGAAGACTTATCCAAGGTTGTTTTGGCAAAAGTCATACATGTTTTACAAGCCCAAAAGCAAAGAAGACTTATAAATCGCATGGTTGAAGGTACTCTCTCTAAGCAAAAGTTCAAGTGTTAAGACAAGATCGTCTAGAGAAAATAAATTGTTTAGTAACTCAAATTTTGAAGTTTAACGTATAACACTTAACGAAATATCATTTGGTGAAGTATAACATCTAAGAAAAGTGCATATTAGAACATCCTTATTAAACACAAGCAAGATAAACAATGACGTGTCAATAATGAAAGGATAAACAATAACTAACAACATCATGTCTAATGAAAGAAGCAGTAAACAATGTATATCTTATCAATTGACACTACTTTGAAAAGCATAGACTCTCGTTGAACACTTATATGACGAATCATGCTTCAACGCTCTTTTAACGTAAAGAACTTTAAATGCATGAACGTATTATACTTTTTGTATGCTTTGTTTCTTCTCTCTTTATATGTGTAGATATTGACAATACTAAGCTTTACTCAAAAGCACAACACATGGATAAAAAATACATTGTGAAATAGCAAGACATTCCTGAAATGTTTCCCAAAAACTTAATGTCCTACCATAGTTGTACAAGTTCTTATTTCTAAAACAATGTTGCTCTCCTTAAGACAAAGAAAAATAAAAATCTTCGTACGAAAAGCCACTTACTCTGAAGAAGGTAAACTCTTTCTGATTAACAGTCATATCGAAGAAAGCTATATAAGGAGGACTCACAAAAGATAAAAAAAAAAAGAACCTTTGCTATCATTGAACTGTTACATTGTTATTCACTTTAAAAGCTTACATAGTTTGAGTCCATTCTTAGAATAAGAAAGAATTATACAAGTTTTCAGATCTCATTGTATTCTAATTATCCTCTCCTTAAGAGTTATAAGAATATATACTTATATTCAAAACAATGATTAAGTTTATAGATTCAGAAGTGAATTAAAATACTTGTATTACTTAACTTAGTTGAGTTAAATGTTCTAGATAATTATCTAGGGTTGATACCAAAAATGGTTAAACTCAGACTAGTCAGGTTGACTAGGGGATCCAGAAGTTGATGATAATACTTGTATACCAAGAGTGATTTATACTCGTTTGTAAGCTTTGAAAAAGACTAGTGAAACTCGTTAAGAGGTCTTAAGGGAGAATTAGACATAGCTCAGGTTCAGTGAACCAATATAAAAATACTTATGTTATTTATTTTTCTGTTTAAAACGTTTTCCTAAACACTTGCTTGAAAACACAAGTGTTTAACAACTATTGCAGTTTAACTAACACTCACAATAATTATTAAATGTTGTTTTTGTGAAAAGTTTTGAAACAATATTCAACTCCCCCTCCCCCTTTCTAGTGTTTTCCTGTATTTAATGTTGGAACACGTAAAAAGAAAATCTACAACAAAAACAAGTTTTAAGGAAGTTACAGTACTTAAAATAATTACAACAAAGGAAAGAGTATAAACAAAAGTTACCCGCCTTGTCAACATTGTGGTAAAATGGGTTACCCTCCATTTAAATGTTGGAAAAGGCTTGATGCAAAATGCAACAAGTGAAACAGACTTGGTCATGAAGCAATGATTTGCATGGATGCTCAAGTTATTGATCACAAGGAGGAGGATCAACTCTTTATTGCTACCTGTTTCTCAAGTAGTGGTTCAAGTGAAAGTTGGTAATTGATCGTGTTGCACTAACCATATGACTCATAACAAGGAGTTGTTCAAGGAATTAAAATGCACACAAACTTCAAAAGTCAAAATGAGCAACATATAACAGCCAAGGGAAAAGGTACCATTGCAATTAAAAGTTTTATTGGAACAAAGCTTACATCTAATGTTCTATATTTTCCAAAAATTGGCCAAAACTTGTTGTGACTTAATTGATGGAAAAGAACTATGAAGTTTATTTTGAAGGCAAATATTGTTTGATAAAATATACCTCTAGTCAAGATCTTTTCAAGATCAAGATGAGAGGAAAGAGCTTCACCTTTAATCTATAAGATGAAGAACATGTTGTTTTTCCTATCATGGAGAATGTCACATAGTTATGGCACAAGAGGATCGATCATTATCATCATCAAGGATTATTATTATTTCAAACAAAAAAAATATTAGTGAAAAGGTCTACCTAATTCAAAAGTTCATCTTCCTCATTTACAAGGATGACAATTTGGAAAGCAACACAAATTTTTTCATAAAATACTCTAGAAAGCAACACAAAAGCTTTAATTGGTCCATAATGACTTATGTGAACCATAAAGAACATCATCTTTCAAAGGTAGAGTGTACTATATTATGTTCATTGATGAGTTTACAGGATTTTGCTCGATTTTCTTTTTAAAATTCAAGTTAGAAGTAGCTAAAGTTTTATGGAAGTTCAAACAAATGATGAAGAATCAAATGGACTGCAACATTCAAGCTTTACGATCAAACAAGGAAAAAGAATACACTTCAGGAGAAATTAATTAATTTTGTGAAGATGCTAGCATAGAACACTAATTCACTACTCCTTACACTCTCCTAATAAAGTAGGAGAAGAAACATATACATTATGGAAATAACAAGATGAAACATGAGAAAAATCTATCGAAACAATTTTGGGTTGAGGCAACAAATACTACAATCTTTCTTCATGATAGACTTCCTACAAAGGCACTAAAGAATCCTACACTGTTTGAAGCTTGGTATGGAAATAAACCATCTTTAAACTTTTTAAAATTGTTTAGTTGTTTTTGCTTCACCTATATTCCACAGGTTAAGCATGATAAACTAGACAAGAAGGCAATACAAAGAATTTTCGTAGGCTATAGCACAATGTTTAAGGCTTACAAAGTCTTTTAGCCATAAATAAGAAATATTGGCATAAGCAGGGTTGTACACTTTGTGGAGAATGAAGAATGGAACTGAGAGCAGAGAGATCAATTCGTAAAACAACCATATTTCCTACTATCACAAGTTTGAAGAACAAAGAGAAGAAGATTGGCAAAATGAGATGGTGGATGCCACTTTAGTCAAAGGCACTAGATTGCTTTATGATATTTATCGATCTTGTTGCATTGCACTTTTTGATCTTGCGAGTTTTGAATAAGCAAAGAATAATCAAAACTAGAAGGCTGCAATGGAGGAGAAGCTTCACATGATCATAAAATATAATACATGGTAGCTTGTAGACAAACCTCAAGATAGAAAAGTCATTGAGGTTAAAAGATTGTTCCAAACCAAGATAAATGAAGATGGATTGATTAATAAGCATAAAGCAATGTTTGTAGTTAAAGTTGATGCTCAACTTTTTGAAGTGGACTACTCAAACATTTGCACTAGTTGCTAGGCTTGCTACCATCGGGTTGCTCCTAGCTGTTGAGCTCAAATGGACTGGAAGATGTACCAATTGGATGTTCAATTAAAATTTTTGAATGATTTCTTGTAGAAAGAAATTTGTGTTAAGCAATATGAAGGATTTGAGAAAAAAAAGGAGAAGGACACAAAGGCCTATCTTTTAAAGAAGGCACTTTATGTATTGAAGCAATTTTCAAGAACATGATACAATATAATAGACAATCATCTATTAAATACAGGCTTTGTAAACAACTTTTCTAAGTCCATTATTTACATTAAACACTATAAGGTTGACACTATCATTATTTCTTTTTATATTGATGATTTTTAAGTGATTGAAAATCATTCAGTCTTAATTGATAAATTTAAGATGGAAATGATGAAAGTGTTCAAGATGATTGATCACAAAGATAATCGGATAGATGTGTTGTGCTCTAAGTCCATAATCCTATGATAACATATGATTTTAAAAGAAAAAAAAATGGAGTAAAAATTCTAGACAATATATATATATATATATATATATATATATATATATATATATATATATATATATATATATATATATATATATATATATATATATATATGGGTTTGCTAACGCGCGTACGCCTGTTTTTCAGTTGGTACATTTTAGCAATGTGTACCGGGTTTTAGTAGAAAAAAATATCCTTATATATCATGTATTTTAAGTTTTAAGACTAAAAAAAAAAAAAGAAACCCCCCATACCCTTACTCACCTCTCTCATTCCTCTCAACCCTTTCTCTTTCCTCTTTCTCACTCCAATCTTTTCTCTGTCATCCCTGTAGCCCAATTGAAAAAATCAGAAACACTTGCTGTTAAACAATCTTACAAAAAAATGATTTTATAATGAGTTTTCATCTTATAATTTTTGTCTTATCTAATTTTATCAAATTTTCACAAGCATAAAGGAATTGGTAATTGACCTGGAAAAAATCAGAAATATTCGCTGTTAAACAATTTTTTACAAAAAATGATTTTATAATGAGTTTTTATTTTATAATTTTTGTCTTATCTAATTTTATCCAATTTTGACAAGCATAAAGGAATTGGTAATTGATCTAAAAAAAATCAGAAATACTCGCTGTTAAACAATTTCTTACAAAAAATGATTTTATAATGAGTTTTTATTTTATAATTTTTGTCTTATCTAATTTTATCTAATTTTACAAGCATAATGACATCAAAGGAATTGGTAGTTGATGAACAATTTCTTACAAAAAATGACTTTATAATAAGTTTTTATTTTATAATTTTTGTCGTATATAATTTTATCTAATTTTCACAAGCATAATGACATCCGAAAAAATTGGTAATTGGCCTGGAGGATTTTTTTAGAGATGATGATTCAACAAATACAGATGATGAAATTAGAGAAGTTAGTGAAGATGGTGAAATTGAAGAGATCTTGAATGAACCTTTGCCTTGAAGGTGAATATGTCAATGACTCAACTCTTTGCAAAGGAAAATTTTTTAAAGGCATGTGTTTCTGATTTTTTTCAATTGGGACTACAGTAGGGATGACAGAGAAAAGGTTGGAGTGAGAGAGATGAAAGAGAAAGGATTGAGAGAATGAGAGAGGTGAGTAAGGGTTTTGGGGTTTTTTTTTTTTTTTAGTTTTGAGAATGAAAATTATTAAAATACCCTTAACCTTAAAACTTGGAATCCATAATATATAAGGGTATTTTTGTCTACTAAAATCCGGTACACATTGCTAAAATGTACCAACTGAAAAACAGGCGTACGCGCGTTAGCAAACCCCATATATATATATATATATATTTATATATATAAAGAAGTAGGAAATATTTTTTTAAAATAAAAACTTTTATAGAATAAAATTCAGCTAATTAATTTTTTATTTATAATTAAACTAATATCATTTAAGAAAATTAGTATAATTCTGTTTTCTATTTTTTTTATAAACCAAATATTTACCACTACTTTATTTCTATTATACAAATTTAAGATGTATTGACTTTTTATTAAGACATTTAATACCTAATTGTAACCTATATATATACATGAATAGAGAGGTTACTGTTAGACATTAAATGTTTAAACAAAAAGTAAATATATCTTGAATTTGTTGCTTTACCTCAAATATTGTTTTTTTTTTTCAAAATCTTCTTTAAAACCAAAGAATAAATATTTGAATAAATATGTTTTTCTATTTTTTTAACTTCATGAGATTAATTGTTTTGATGCAAACACTTTTCATAATTTGGATTTTATTATTAAAAAAAACAGATGCATCTTAATTGTGATCTTATACATTGCGTCAAGCAACGTGTTTAAAAATAATATTTTTATTAATTTTAATTGTTATATTTACTTTGCGTTTGGTTTCATTCCTAAACTGTCTCTCTTATTTGCATCCCATTGAAGCATGCAACTTGTAATTATCTTTGACTTAAAAGACATGCATTTCGTGAAATTTACTCATGATCTTATTTTTTTAATAAATTTTTATCGATAACAGAAAATATTCGTATTGGACAATGTCAAAACTCTTAAAGCAGCAATAATCACCATACTTCAAGAAGTTAGTAGTAAGAAATAACTTATAATTTTTTTTAACTAATTCAAATTTATTAATTATGATAAAAACTAAATATAATATCAGTTTTAACTCAATAATTCTTTTTGTTGATTTATAAATTTGATTATTAGAAAAGTATTTCAGGAAATGTGGTCTTAATATAATAATAGTATAGACACAACACAACACCGAGACAAAAATGTTGCCTTCTCCTTCCATAAATACTGTCATCAACCTTCATTTCTTTCTGTGCTTTGAGTTTAACCTGAGATCCATAAAAGTACACACTCCACACCTCTTCTTCTTTTCTTCAGATCTTCACACCAGTAGTAGCCATGCTCACAACACTAACCAGGTTCCTCATCTTCAACATCAATCCCTTCATTCCCACTCACACTCACATCAAACCTTAATCACTTCATTAATTATTTTGCTTCATGTCTTCTCTCTTCTTAATTAATCATCACTTCCATGTTTCAACTATTCTTTGTTTTTTTAATGTAAACTTTTTCTTCTGATTATGTTAACTAATTAATCTTTTTGCAGGGTGTTCAAGCACACCACCCTAGCCAATTTGCTTCAAAAACGCACCAGATTCTATGCAACTATGGTTGGTGAAAGAAGGTGAGTCTCTTTAAAGCTCTTTACTACCATTGCTAGACTTTTAAGTCCTTCTTCATTTAATGAATGCTATTATTTATCTAAATTCTTTCTTTGTAAGGAAATGAAAAACAAATTTGATCCTTCATAGCAGAAACTTTTGTTCAAAGTTTGTGTTTAGACAAATTGGTCTTGAAAATGTGAACTTGTTAACAGTTTCACCCCACCTTCTTGTGAACTAATAGATATCACAAAAGTAGCATTGTTATGAACTACATCAGTTTTGTTTTTTTTTCTTCTGGGATCCGAGACCCTTTCAAAATCTCCACTGCGTTATTCTGGAGCAAGCTTTTATTTATATATTGGAGGAAAAAGTTATTCTCTTTAAGTTTTCCATTTTCTTTCTAGAAATGGATAGTGGAATGGTAATGCTGTTGCTTGGAACTAACTTGTTTCAGATTTGAGTTTATACATATTCCAACACATAGGAAGTAAAAACATAAGAACTATGTATATCCTGTTCTTAATATCAGATGAAATCTGTCCTATAACTCTTTCTCTCTTTCTGTGTCATCACCAGATGTGAACGGTTAATTCAATGTATATCAGATAAGAAAGAAAAAGTGAAAGAAAAAGTGAAAGAAAAAGGGTTACTGCCAAAATCTAAGAGCAATAGTTAATTGAATTTGAGTCAGTGGCGTTGACAAAGAAAAAACAACACACTGTAGAATATATATATATATATATATATATATATATATATATATATATATATATATATATATATATATATATATAGTTAAGTACATAGCCTTGAAGTTATCAGAAAAATGGAAATAAATTTAAACAAGTGAAGCACATGGAAGAAATGGTGCTAGCTGCCTCCAATTTGCATGTTCTCATGCTGTAGATCTACCAAACACAAACAGCTAACGCGATTTCATGGCCCAATTTTATTTTTAAACGTGTCAGCTTCTAATTAAGCTATTCTTTTACATTTCCCAACTAATAATGGATCCATCCAGCACACAAATTTGAAACCAATCTCAGTCCCCTTTACCACAACCAAGCCATTTTCTTCTTGGTCACCACATTCTGAACCAGAATTTGTAAGTTAGTGGCACTGTAATAATAATGTCCTAGCTCAGATCATTATTATTTTCTTCCTGTGTATATCTGTCTTCTTTAAAAGTTTATTTGAATTTATATAAATGTTCATAGAAAAGATTTAGTGAAGTTTGTATATAGATAGAAAGAAAGAAAGAAAAGGTCTGTCAACTTTGTTGTTCTAAATATGTGAAAGCAAATCCCATTACCAAGGGTACTTGCTTTCCTTGTTTGGTGTTACTTTTTGAAGGGGTTAAGGAACATGCAATCTAAATCAATCTTGTGGGAAGAGGATTTGGTTTGGTCCAAGACATCATCCTCCAACTTTGCGAAAAAGAAATTATGCTTTCTGATTTAGACATGAAGATAAAGGTGACAGCATTATTTAGATAGAGGCCATCACCATTTATGACTATTCCATTATTCCCATCATCTGCACAATATCTACTTCTTTTCTTTCCCATCATCATTCACAATCATCATTCATATTCACCCATCTCGCTTCCAAAAGCAGGCTAGAGGGAAAAGTGGCAATCATAACAGGCTCAGCAAGTGGACTTGGCAAGGCCACGGCCCATCACTTTGTCCACCATGGGGCCCAAGTCATCATTGCTGACAATGACACCATCCTTGGCCCACAAGTTGCACAGGACCTGGGCCCATCAGCCCGTTATGTGGAATGTGATATTGCTGTGGAGGCCCAAGTTGAAGAAGCTGTGAATGTTGCCATGGCCCACTATGGCAAGCTGGACATCATGTACAACAATGCTGGCATCCCAGGCCCATCGGTTCCCCCAAGCATAGCAGATCTAGACCTTGATGAGTTTGACAAAGTCATGAGAATCAACATAAGGGGAATGCTTGCTGGTATAAAGCATGCAGCCCGGGTGATGGTACCCATGGGCTCAGGCTCCATTCTATGCACATCAAGCATAAGTGGGGTAATGGGTGGGCTTGGGCCTCATCCTTATACCATATCAAAGTTTACAATACCTGGGGTAGTGAAATCTGTAGCCAGTGAGTTATGCAAAGTTGGGGTGAGGATCAATTGCATATCACCAGCTCCAATTCCTACACCTATGGTTTTGGCTCAAATACAAAAGTTTTATCCTGGTTTACCCCAAGAACAGATAGAGGGTATTGTGAATGGTTTTGTTGGGTTAAAAGGTGCTAAGTGTGAGGACATTGATGTGGCAAAGGCTGCATTGTATTTGGCATCAGATGAAGCAAAGTTTATCTCAGGTCACAATCTCATAGTTGACGGGGGCTTCACCAGCTTTAAAACTTTCACATTCCCTTCTCCATAACTAACCTTAACAAACAAAATCTTCATCATTGACTTTAGTTTTTATGCACTCTCAGTGTAAATCAACCAATCATCCAAAATCATGTTAACTATTAATTTATGATTGTAAGAGTGTAAAATTTCTCTTTTCTCTTGTCAATTTGTGTAATGTTTTATGGCATGACTGGGTTAAGAATATGTTGGAGCATTTTGTGTATACATGTTTTGATCCAATGCACCTATTTTGAGAGTCACTAAAGTCCTTAGGAAGGACAGCAAAAGGGTGATGAGATGGGATGAAACTTTTGTGTGGTAGTTGTTTAAGGCATAGAGATAGGGATAAGAGTCCTACACATATCTGGCCTGACCCAAGAGATGGTTGACATGAGCAAGCTGTGGCCTATATTTGATAATTCTTTACATTTATTGTGATGGGACATATGTGATTGAAGGTACAACACACTCCATTTTTCTGCATATAAAACATTAATTTTCAAATTTTATTCATATCACCAGCCTCACAATTCAAAATATTAATAAACTTACCCAACCACCATATAGTGTAAAACATGTTAATTAATTTGGTATTACAAACCTAATACCTCAAGGTAAAATGTTGAGATAATGAAGTTTTATGACAGTTAATTACAAATTATTGAACCTGATACAGAATCATGTGCCATGTTTTTATATTTTTAGTTCATTATAATTTTTGAAGGAAATATAAGTATCTAATGAGATTTGTCTTAAGTTATAAAAAGTTCATTTATTGTATTAATAAAGACAAAAAGGAAGTTTTCGAAAGACAAAACAGAAGGACAGTAACCAGACAGTACACAGTGTTCAAAAATCGCTATTTCAAATGTAAATATGTGAAGATAAGGGTAACTTTTTTTGCTTTTTATATTTTGTCACGAAAATTCGTACGTGCGTATGTTTTCGTTTCGATTTTGGACGGAACATAAAACGAGAGGTAGGGAAATACACTAAATGTATTTATTAACAATAATTAGTTTAGTTCCTGTAGTAAAATTAATTATGTATTTGTACTGTATGGTTACATGGTGTAGACACCGAAAGTAGTCAGCTCGTTCAATAGGAAGGAATCAATTGGTAGACATTTAGTGAAATTATAATGAGTAATAAAGGTGAGTAATTATTACTGGTTAATCAACAAGTGATATAATCAACAAGTGATATTAGGCAAATTATGCTGGATATAAGGAAATTAATAAATGATGAGGCACAAAATATATTACATTAAATGACATTCAATGACATTTAATGGGTTGGACAATTACAGAGCCTATAAATACAGAACTAATGACCCGATAAAGTCTGATTTTGTGAAATACATTAAGACCTTGGAAGACATCTCACTGACTTGAGCGTCGGAGTGTTTTCTTACAAGTCACCCCTTGCCGAGCCGATCGGAGAAGGAGAGTTGAGCCATTAGTTACGCACTTTGGTAGAGAGGAAACGCTTGGAGCGCCTCGGATCCACATTCAATGTAAACCGTATTAATACATTTGAAAATAATTATGAAAAAAAAATTAAATAACTTAATATAAAAAATCAATCTCGAAAATGTAAGTTAAAGTTAGAATAAATTTTAATTGAGATAAAAGTTATTGTAAAATTTAATGATAAAAGAAGTATTTTTAAAACGATAATAATATATTAAAATACCTTACTTCAAAATTATTAAAATTTAAATTAATTAATTTTATTTTATTAAATATTTTATTATTGTAATATGTTTATTTTAATTATTTATTTATCGAAAAACGTAATTATAAATATATATATATATATATATATATATATATATATATATTAAATTTATAATAAATAATTTAGTTTTTTTCAATAATCTCTTTTAAGAAAAACATTAAATTGAATTTCTAAATATAAATAAAATAAAATTAACTGAACTAAATAATCTTAATATAAAATTAAAATAATAAGAAAATATTATGAGATGATTTTGGAAGAGAAACTTTTTCTTTTTTTTTAAAGAATGAGTTATTTGGTCTGGTCTATGATTACTTAATGAATAAACTCAATTCGACTTATTTATTAATGAATCTACAAAATGTGAATCTGACCACTAGATATTTTTGGATTAAATGTCACTAACTTACGTAATCACAAGTTTTTTTTCCTTCAATTCCAACAAAATAACAATTTTTTTAATTGAAATCTAAATAAAATTTAATCCAAAATGATGTTAATAATACAACTTAAAAATAACAAATTGGATGGTTTACATTAACCCGACTTGGGTTTGTAATCCAAAAAAATAACAAATTTTATAATATAATAATATAAGTTAAAAAAGTTGGTTGTATTGGTGAGTCAATCTGCTCCACCACGAGTTTAATCCGGAGTTGAGTTCTTAGTGATTCAAACTCAAAATTGACTTTTTCTTTATTTTCTAAATTAAATTTTCAAAAAGAATTATCAACTATTAAAAATAATTGTACCGCAACATAATTATAAAATATAATTAACATATTTAAAAGTATTATTTTATTATAAATATTTATAGTAAATTGTTTTTTTAGATGGATTTGGGAGAATGGATTGGTAGGTAAAAACAAAAAAAAAAGGTAGAAGTGGAAGTTGTTTGGATTAAAAGAAAATATGATGAGAAAGAATGATATTTTGGAGTTAATTAGTAATGTGATGGATTTAATTGATTAAAAAGTGCTTTAATCATTATTACTATTTTACTTTTTATTATAAAAGTAATTTAAAATAAAATATAAATGGTATAAATTATGTTTAAATGAGATGTGAGTGGATGATTACTTTAAATAAAATGGAATTGGTAAAAATTAAGTTAAAATAAATTATGGGTGATTATAAAAAATATGGGATTGGTATAAATTATGGGTAATTATTCATTGAGAGGATTTGTCTTTTTGTAGTGGTCACATGACACTCTAAGATCGAAGAAGTTTTGCTTTATGAGTGGTCACATCTTTTTTCATCATTAGAGAGGATTTAGACACTTGTCTCCACCCAAGAGAGCTTTCAAATTCTCGGCCAAGCATTGTTCTTTAGGGTTAGTTTTGGTTTTAGGGTTTTAGGAGACACCTTTGCCTATATAAATAGGTGTCTCCACCCTTGTAATCATCTTGCATGTTATGTAATGTTATGTTGTCCAAATTTGGCCATAATATTTCTCCTTGATCAAGATTAAAGCAACCCTAGAGACCTCTCTAGTTACCTTTTGTTAGCAAAATGATGAAGACAGTTTTGATGATGTCCAAATCAAGTCAAGATATATCGAGATTCAAGAAGATCCTTTGAAGACTTGTTTCGCTATTAAAAGCTTTTGTAATAATTGTAGTTTAATGTTTAGGACTTAGATTTGTAGTAGGTTTTGATTCTTGTACTTTCATACTTTGTATTTGTTGTTCAGAATAAAAAAGCACACGGTTTTAATCGATTAAATCAAGTATTAATCGATTAAAACGTTACAGGTGCTAAAAACTCAACTGACACGGAAATACTCGATTAATACCTATTTTAATCGATTAGTTAATCAATTAATCCTTAAAATAATCGATTAAAGGTGATCGTTGGAGTTTTCTGACTTTTGAAAACTAGCCCTTGTACTCATTTTAATCGATTAACACTTGTATTAATCGATTAAAAGTGTTAAATGGCTGGAAATGAAGAACGAAAGAGTATTTGTGTGAGTCTATAAATAGGCTCTCATTTTCCTTCAACAAATAACTCTTCTCTTGTACTCTAGTACTCATAAATCATTGAGACTTGTGTGTTCTTGTTCGGCTTGTGAAACTCGTGTCTGTGGAGCTGGTGAAGTGTTGCTACGGTGACAAAGGAAATAGTTGATTCATCCTTGGTGTGTCTGAGGAGGTGTTCGGAAGAGGAAGTTCATCCTTCGTGAAGTATTCGGAGGAGGTGTTCATCCTTTGTGAAGACTCAAAGGAGGTGCAGGTTCATCTCTTGTGGTATCAAGAGAGGTAGTTTCTAAACTTTTACAAATTTTTTCTTTGTGATTGTAATTTTTAATTATTTTGTGAGTAGTAAACTGTTTATCTTGTTTTGAAATAAGCGACTCGACGTAAGATTGGTAAGATCCGAACCAGGATAAAACCATCTATGCAAATTTCTCTCAACTTTACTCTCTTTATTTGTCTTTATTATTTGCTTGATAAGTTTAATTGAGTAGAAATTAAAAGGCACACGTTCGTATTAAAAATCCTCTTGGTTTGTTATCCCATGCTAACCATTCTGCTGTAGCCACTCTGACACCTTTCTCATTGAGTTGACCTAACTTCTCTATAAGCCACCAAACATCACACCACCACCAAACTTTCACCTAAGACTCTGAGCCTTCCTTCTTGTTTACCAGCATTACATATTTTTCACCATTACACTCCTAGGGACCATCTTCATGCATCCTTTTAGTTTTGGCCCAACCTAGCCAAGGACATTGTTATCACTTGGACTCCTTCTTTATAACTGACTTAGCATACATCTTTCCATTCTGATTAACCTAATTCTTATTATTCTTAAGAGAAGTAATCAAGTTCACCATTTCGTGTTCCTCCATTATTAATCTTTCTTCTTATTGAACACACAAGGTCAACAATGCATTAATAGACCACTTATCGTTATGAGTGTTATAAGAAATTTTAAAAGGAGCATATTTATGAGGCAAAGTACACAAAATATAATGTACTAGAAAGGAATCAAACATGGTAACCTCCAAGGCTTTTTAGGTTGAGCCATAATATCCCTTATGCACATGATTTGATCACACTCTCTCTTAATTTCTATGACCTTTAAGGATAAAAAGTACATGATAATAGTGTTGGTAAGAAATTTATCAAATGTTATGTGCTTACATGTTATATGCTTTTGCTTACTATGATAACTCTGTATAAGCATATTTGTGAACATGATTGTGTTGTTCATTGCATATCACTGTGTTCATAGCACGTTGGTTGAACTTTAATGTGTAGCAAAACAATAGTTTTAAGTCAATTACATTAAGGGATGAATCGATTAAAACTCGTGTGTTTGCACAAACTTTTATCAAGTGTGTTGTAAGTTATTTTGAAGAGAAAAGTTTTAAAAACTGTGCTAAGTGATTTTTCTTAATTGACTGCAGGCAATTTGTATTCGACTAAGTTGGTTGTAATTTTGAAAACTGGTTGAATGTTTGAGATAACTGCTTTAACGGTCATATTTTTAAATATATTGACCAAGCATTTATTGTGAGTTGACTGTATTAAATGTGCATTCAATTAATGAGCTTAACCGATGTTAGTCTGTTATAAATGCAAGATGTATTCGACTACATTAGTAGCAAAATCGATTAAAGTGCGTCTGATGTGTGTATTACTATAAATTGACACTGATTTGAATTCTGTAAGAACTTTTGTGCATTTGACACTTTCATATCTCTTATAGAAAGTTGTGTGATCGTACAGAGAAAGGAAAACGCTCCAAGAACCAAGATTCACCGTGGTGATCAAACACTTGAGGTTTCTTGAGAAACAAGGCTTGCTGATTTGAACGTCTGATCAATTTGCACAATTGGGTGTATTCTGCGCGATCAGGATTTGCAATCTTTGAAGATTGGCTTGAATACCCTACGGTGTTTGCAGGAAGAAGAATATTGTTCTTGACTTTGAGGGTGCCTCAAAGGGATAGATAGCAGAAGATGGTGTTCTTGCTGTTGGTCTTGTTTGTTTGTTGCCTATATTTAGATTAGAGGGTTAAAGAGGTGTTTTACACTTTTGACGTGAGGTCTCTGTAAAAATCTTGTTGTAAAAACCTTGATCTTTATAGTGCATTTGCTTCCCGTGGTTGGAAGGACACTGGATGTAGGCCGGTTGACCGAACCAGTATAAAAATTAGTGTTTGAATTCTCTGATCCCTACACTCTTTTATTAAGTCGATTAAGCTGTCAGTATATTCAATTAAGTTTACTGCTGCATTGCATATCTTTTAACTTGCAATTCGAGAAAAGTGTAAAAACATCTTATTTTGTGAAATAGATTTTGAAAGTTTATATTTTTACACTTTACCAATTCATCTCCCTTCCTCTTGGTGTGAGAAACTAAGTCATTCTATTTTAACAGTAATAACTTTACATTTCAGTTTATTGACTGATCTAAGACATTGAAACTGTGATGACTATTTTATAATATTTTATACTATATTTGAATTTTATACTAGATAAAGATGAAAAGTGAGATTGTTTGTTTTAAAAGATGAAGAGTAAAAATGAAAGGATTTAAAGGGTGAAATTTGTAGAAAATATGATGAATGTAATAGATCAATTTTATTGAATAATAAAATTATTATATTACAATTTTACTTTTATGGTTAAAATTAATATAAAATGGATTGTAATTATGATTATTTTTGTTATAATAATAATTAGTATTAATATCAATAATGATAATAATTATTATTATCAATGTTATTATTATTATTAATATAATAATTATTATTAATTATCCAAAAGGTTTAAGAATACTTTTTATCATCATTATTAATTTTTGTTTAATAGTTTTAATTTCACAATTATTGTTACTATTTAAATTTAAAAACGGTTATGAAGGTTACTTAAAAGTGTAAGTGCTGAAGTGTTTCTCCTCCCTTGTTTTTTTTCATTCATGTGGAAAAATGAGAATATTTCATTCTCTTAAATCCATAGGCGCAGATAAACATAAATCCCTATAAACAATAGTTTTTTTACTGTTCTCGCCATTTATACAATCCTTTAAATCAGTAAGTAACAAGAACAAAACACAACAGCAGCATAAAAGATTTCAAATTCATCAAACAAATAAATTATTCTTTTAATTGCAAAACCTAAAAAAAGATGATAGAAATGAAGCCAGTGAGCTGTGAAGACAATGACTTTTATACATTCTTTTTTGCCATTCAATTACTATGTATGGTCCCACTTTCTTGTCTGCACTTTGGTTTTAACCCTGCATGTCCTTCTGACTTCTGTAATCTGCCTCTTCTCATCTTCTTCTAATTTCAAAAGCCTCCAAAAACCCTTTCTTCTTCTAAAGATGCTCATCAGTAATTATTTACTTATATAAATTATATGTCTTAGATTTATAAACTATTCTAGTATATAACTTCAATCTAGTATTTTAAAATTTTGAGCAACATTTTTATGTTTTTTTTATTCCCTTGATAAACAACTTTTACAATTATTTGAAAAATTGGTATATAACTTTTTTATGCTTTAGTATAATAAATGTTTTCTTTGCTTTTTTTTTCTTACTTTTGTTACTTAAACAAAGGTTTTTATACCGATGATTAACCATTCAGATAATAGACATTATTGTGCTTGCATTGAAGCAAGAGAAGGAAGACAGAAGCCATTGTCTTTCTTGCATGTTATTCACTCACTTTCGCTGCCAACCATGATTGCATGTTAGCCACGTGTATTGCTAAGACAGTGATAATGGTATCACGTGCAAGAGTAATTAGGTTTAGAATGATTCTTAGCAGTATGAATTATCGAAAGATGCAAAACAAATAAGACTACGCTGTATACGCAACCAATGATGTTTTGTTCTTTTCTCTGCCATTGCAATAGAGTTGATGAATAATACTGTCTCAGTCTGGTGAATTTGAAAGTGAATTGAACTTTTCTTTTGAATTCATTTACGAGGTGAAATATTCACCAAATCTACCTTGCTTTAATCTCAGTAATAAAAGAAATTCATTAACTAAGAAGAACAAAGTTTTCTTTTTTACAAAACAGTGATATTTACAAATGAATTTCATTTGAAACAGTCACGGTAATATTAATGTCATATATATGACAAATATATGACAAGCTATAAATATTTTATAAGAAATATTTAAAATATACAAATGTTAAGATAAAGAGTAATATCTTCTCTATTTAACAATTTTCAGAGTTATTTTAACCTATATTGATACAATTTAAAATTTTTTTAAAATATAGAAAATCTTGTCTTGATGATAGAAAATGATACTTAGGGTGTGCTGGTGGTTTCAAACACACTCTTGTATTTTTATCTATATTTTTTATAGAAAAAATTACTTGATTCATGTAATTGTAAAATATTTAATTCTTTGACTTTTTACACTTTAAATATGACCTTCACATATGTTGAGCTTACCTTTTAATTCAAATACTCATATTATTTGCATGTTTTATGTCTTAGTCATAAATACTATGTTTTTAGTTAACCAATCATTTTAATATACAATAACTTACATAATAACTTACATAAGTGTCATGTACCAATACTCATCAAGGGGGTTAACAAGTTAACAATAAAGATAAAATAGTTTTCTTCTTAAAAACTATATACACTTTAAAAAAAAAGGAATTATTATAGATTAAGTTTGTATGATTGTAGAAATTAAATGAAATACTTTTTTTCCTGAAAATTTGATGAGAAAACTTTGTTAGTTTGGTATGCAAGGAGAGAGTGACAAGTGGGAGGGAGATATAATAAGTGTGTAAGAATAGGAAATTGAAAAGTTAGGATGAAAGTTTGAAGTTAGATTGAAGAGTACGCAGTGTGATTAAAACAGGGGTAAAAGGGATCACGAGAAGCTTGGCTTTCTTTTGAAAATTTTATTCCAAAGACTTGGCTTTGAATATTGCTTCATTCAAATGGCAAGTTGGGGTTCACTTTCTTATTCAACCCACCATAGAGGGCTTTTAGTTACATTACTTAGTTTTTCTATTTTGTAGGTGTTTGATTCATATAATTAAGTATATCTTTTAGTTATTAAATTTTTATCATGATCTTAAAACTTATAAATATATGATATGATCACAAGAAATAGTGATAATATATGAGTTACTCAAATGGGTAAGATATAAAAGAGAAGTGTCACAACCTAAAAGAATTATTCTAGTATGTTCAATATATAGTCATCTAATATTGTTTATCTAAGACTTTGTTCTACTTAAATCCTCAAACACATTTTTGTATGAACAAAGTCATAAAGAAACTTAAATTTCAGAATATCTCTTTAATCCAACAATGTTATAAGTTGTAAAACGGATTCTCTTAATCTTAATATTAAAACAAATAACTTGTCTTGAACTCGTCAGAGAATTAATTAATACAGAAAAGGTGCAAATTAAGAAGTCTTAAAAGCTACACTTACATTCCCAAAGTTTTGTAAAAAAATGTAAAGAAGAGAATAAGAAATTTATGGTTTTGGCGCCTGCATGGTGGAAAGTTGATAATATATTTTGAAACTAATAATAATTATAAAAAAAAATGGAGGGAGGGAGTGGGAAAGAAAATCCACTTGGTGTGTTGAAAATAGGATGTTTCGCTTTCTGGTCCCAGTGAGTAAATCTTGTTTATATCTTACACAGCTTCTTGGATGAATTAATAATTGAATATGTGCATGTATGTCAGATATCATTCAAAATGCAAACTAATCAAAAGAAAACTAGATAGACATGTAACAACCTTGTGATTTCATTAAATTCTGGCTGCTGGTTTCACTTCTTAACTTTCAAATGTTTCTTACGTTACCTTATGGAAAATACACTTCTTCAACATAACAACACTATAGTTTATGAGTAATGCTTGCTCTTTCATCATTCAAAATAATCATGAGAATACTGGCTAATACAGAACTCATAAATCTGAATTTTATTTGTTATTAAGAATAGTTGAGAAATAGTTAAAAAAAGATTGAAACATTCATGAGAGATTTCAAATATCTTGAAGATTTTATACAAATTCATGAAGATGAATACAAAATTTGTATTATTTTTTTTATATTTGAATGTTAGAAAATTATTATTACTATGTAGTTAATTGGTTTAAAATAAAAGTGATTTAAACAAGATAAAATATAAATATTTTATTATTTAGTTATCAAGCTTATAAATAAAACATTAATTATTTAAATTTTATTTTACAAGCAAATAATATCTCTCTAAAACATTTTTTTTTCTATCTTTTATGTAGACTTCTAAAATAATTGTTCATCTTTCATAGATTTGATTCCACCTTAAAATTCTAGTGAAGAGTATTTGGGATATTTCTAATGAGATTTTATGATTATTGTTGAACTCTCATAAAAAACAGTATCAATTAGTCAGAATTAAATGAAATTCTTATTATGACCTAGTTTATTGTGTGTCTTGTAAATCATATAAATTCATCTTGTCATATGAATAAATCTGCTTTTACTGTATAGTTTTGTTATTATATATATATATATATATATTAAAGTCTAATTCAAACATTTACATGTCTTTCATACATGATGATGATAATTGGTGATTAATAACATGAAATGTAACTAGTGAAATGAGAGTAAACCCTAACAGCTAGCACCCTCTATTGCACATGTTGAATCACGTTTCAACCTAAGTTGCGACATGTGGGTTTGTCTAGGCTAACCACAACCCTGTAACCATATACTACGTAAATTTAGCCATCACTAAATTTTTACCATCGAGATCTGTCACATTTTCCCTCACTATGTTTTATTTATGTTAAAAATTAAACAGATACTTTTTTATTATGACCAGATATAATTTTTATTATATTTATTATACTTGTGTAATAATTCTTTAAATCAGAAATATAAATGTTGTAAATATTAGCAAAAGATATGACTCACCATGAATTATAGTGTAATGATTAGGAATAAACAAACTCTTCTTATATTTATTATGTGTGTAGTAATTCTTTAAATTATAAGTAAAATATATTTGAACACGGATTCTTTTTAATATTTTGATATAATATTATTTTCTTAGTAGTTCATTATTTATTTATTATTATACTAATATACTTTAAACTTAATAAAATAAAATCATATGTTATATCAAAATATTATTAAAAATTTGTGTTAACGTATCACTTTTCTAAATTATAAATACAATACAACAATGGTAATGATTATAAAGTAACATCTAAATACGAGTTTTAGTATAATAATTATAGAGAAACAAACTTTTATGTTTCTATTTAATAGTTAAGATGTATACATACCGAATTAATTTCTCAAAAAGTAGGAATAAGGATAAGTTGTAACTGAAATATGAGTAAAGAACATGCCTAAACATTAATGACAATTTAATTAATGAGAGTTACTTTATAAACTTTTGACTAGAAAAAAATTAAACAGGTGTTTTTAATTAAAAATTTCTATTCATCACATATTATTTTTCTCTAAATTTCAATTGTTTAACCCATTCTTATTTCTAATTGTGGGATTTACCTCTTTTACTAATTTTCTTAATATATAAATATTTAATTGACTGATAAATATTGTTAAATATATTATTTTTAGTTAATTTATTATTATTTTTTATTTATATTTTAGGTTTAATTTATATTTTTTCAATTATAAATAAAAAAGCTAAGTATTTAACTTCATATATAATTTCTCATAATATATATTTAGTATAAAAGATGATTAACTTCATATATAATTTTTCATAATATATATTCAGTATAAAGGATGATTAACTTAATACATAATTTTTCATAATATTTAACTAACATAATATTTAATTAATTGATTGGACTGTTTATTTAGAATTATTGAAAATTTAAAAGCAATGCAAGTGTTTAAAGAAAAACTTACATAGGTATTAAAAGTTATTGATTAAAATTAAGATAACAAAAAATTTAACGATTAATTATAGATTGTTTAAGTATTCAGCTAACCTACAAATTTGACCATATTTAATTTTACCAGAAAAATATTGATTTAGATTTAAGATATTGTGGATCTGAATTCGACCTGACTGGCTGCTTATATTAAAGATGTTTAACTAGAGTAATGAGTTTTTGATTTTGAATTCCCAAAGTACATGTTCAAAACAATTTTTTTCTAAACTTTATTAGCTTGATCAAAACTAACTCATTATTGATTTAGTTTATTTGATTAAACTTTAATAGATCAAATTCAAAACTCCACTGGTATTTAAATCGGGTTGGATAGAAAAATTAATTAAATTCAAGACCGTTAATTAATTAATTTAAATATAATTTTAGGCAACGATCCTTCTTTTTTATATGTATAATAAATACTCTGTCCATTTTAAACCAATGATACGATTTTAGGATTTTTTTTATACAAATTAAGAAATATTTAACTTGTATAAATTATCCACTCTTGTCGTTTATATTTTTCTATGCATTCCAACTAATTTATTTATATTCATATAAACATTTTTTATATTAGTTTTTACTAAAAAAAATAAAATTTAGTTGCAATCTAAATACCTTGTAAAACTCGAAATAATTAATATATGTAAAAATACATACAACCATAAATTTTTCTGTAAAGTTAAAATATCAAATTTAGGATTGAGGAAGAAGGAAGTACACAGTGATTGGACATTATAAGTATTTATTACAGATTATAATAAATTTAATGTATATGAAAGTTTATTTCAAAGAGAAATGCTTTAACCATATTAGATGAATACAAAAATAGTGAGAAAACAACAAAAGTGAATAACGGTAGTAGTACATTGAGAAGGGTAACTTCTAGAAAACGTAGGCCTTTTGTTTTTATTTGTAATATACAAATGGCAATATATATGTAGATTTTGATATTATAATTTTCTACTTTAAATATAAATATTATTATAAAAAGTTGAAAGAAATGAGATTTTGTAAAGTAGTGATAAACGAAATTAAAAGTTAAGAGAGTATAGAAAAGGACAGAATCAAAGGTTTTAGCTGCAAATGTTGTTACAGGAAAGAAGATTGTTTGGTGTAGCAATAATCATGAAACTTTAACAGAACACAGTTACCACTTCCTTCCTTAGGAACTTTACCATAACAGAAGGCACACATCACACTCTGATGCGATAACAAGAGTTAAAGCAGAGAGTTTAAGTTTTGTCCAAATAAAAAAATCACGACACACACTCTCACACACATGGATAAACCACACCCTTTCAACCGTTTCCCACTCCATTCATTTTCTCACCACAACAGACAAATATAAATTTCATTCGCTCACACACACTCACACACAACATAACCATTCTCACTCACTTTCCCACCTTCTTCTCCGTTCTCTCATCATCATCATCATCATCATCATGATGGAGGGCTATTCTCTTCCACCACCGCCCGGTGAAGAGGACGCGCCACCACCGTCATGGGGTAGGCCCAATTCACAGGAAGAGGACATTGCCATTGCCTTGGGTGCCCCTCTTTCCTTTAAATCCATGCTTCAACAACAGCCTCAACAACCACAACCACAGCCACCACAACTTGACTCTTACTTCAACTTCAACATCAACTCTGCTATTCCCATTCCCTTTGTTCCTACTATGGAATCTTTTCCCCCTCTGGACCCCTTCTCACCTTCACTTTCATCGTCTCCTTTTTTCAACAACAGCAACAACACCAGCATGCCCTTTGACCCGGGCTTTGACTTGGGCCTCGACAACGGGCTTCACTCTTCGTGCCCCCCTCTTTTCTCCCAGGTTCAGCCGGGCTTCGAGTTTGGAGAACTGGAAGCTCTTACTGCTGCACCTGGGCATGTGCCCTTTATGGAGGGACCGAAGGGGGAGAATCCTCTTGAGAGGGTGCAGCCGACCCTTTACAGGAAGAGGAGGGGAACGGCGGAGATTCCGGGGCTGGAGACGGTGAGGAGGAAGGGGAGGAAGTGGGAGGAGGGGGAGGCTGAGGAAGGGAGCAGTGCTGACGTGGATGGTTCTGGGCTGAATTATGAGTCTGATGAGAATGATAATGGAAATAATGGTTTGAAGAGAAGTGAGAATGGTGAAGATCACAAGGGGAAGAGAAAGGGGTTGCCTGCCAAAAATCTCATGGCGGAGAGGCGCCGCCGGAAGAAGCTCAATGATCGGTTGTACATGCTCAGGTCTGTTGTGCCCAAGATTAGCAAGGTATGAAAAACCAAAACAAAAAAGAACTAAATTTTTCATAAATTGTTCTTCATTGTTCTTGATTATTGGTTTGTTTCAATGTTCATTGTGTTTTGTTTTGTTTTGGGGGTGACTGGTTTTATCTTACAAAAGTAGAAATGGAACAAAATTTATATGTAATTTTTAAGTATTTTTGGTGTTATATTTTGTTAATCCGAGTAATTAAAGTTTATATTAGATGTTAATGTACATTATTGAGGTGGAGTTTTGATTTTGGTAGAAGAATTCTACCAAAAGAATCTAATTTTGGGGTTGTGCTTGAGGAGAAATATAAAAGTTGTTTATGAAAGAATTGTTTCTGGAGAAAATTTTCTAAACATGATATTATTCTGAGGTTCTCTATTTCCGGTTGTTGTCTCCTATGCTGATAAATGTCATTTTGTGACTTATGTTTGGTGGAGAATCTGGTGTGTGGTTGTGCATATTGATGACAGTTTTGAAGAATTTGTAGTTCATTCGTGTTAGGAGCTTAGGAAGGGTGCATGCTGATGTTCTTGTATTTGTTTGCAGATGGATAGGGCTTCAATACTTGGGGATGCAATTGACTACCTGAAGGAGTTGCTGCAGCGGATCAATGATCTCCATAACGAGCTGGAGACGACTTCGGCGGGCTCGTCACTGCTGCCGTCTGCTTCTACAAGCTTTCAGCCTCTAACACCCACCCTGCCAACTCTTCCCTGCAGGGTCAAGGAGGAACTGTATCCTGGCACCTTGCCAAGCCCTAAAAATCAACCTGCAAAGGTAATTTTTTTTGTTGATTTAATTGCAGAATGGTGATTGTACAAGGTTGAAAATGCAGCTTGTTGTACGTAGACCATGTGAACTATGCTGCAATTGAAACTTTTAGAAAGATAACTTCTGAAAATTTTCAAAAATTTTGAAACTGAGTGATGCACAGAAGTTTCTTAGTCACATATTTGTATGCTTCAAACAGAAGTTTCTCTGGACTTTGAAACACATTTATATGCTTCAAACAGCAAGAGTGAACTCAAATTTGAAACTAGGAGACGCTAAGGTGTAGCGAAAGATCCTGGTATAAAAATTGGTATACTAGGAACTAAGAAAAAGTGTGGGTGAGAATGCTCCAATTTGAGTTGTGAAAGCAGAGAAAAATTTACTCCTACTACTCCTGTGTCTTCCATTGCAGTTGTATACCATTCAGAGTCTAAGAAGAAACCAGTGATGGCCAATTAGATTGATACACATTTTTACTCTGACAGAACTTAATTGCATGGTGATTGAGAAATTGTTTTAAAGTGACTTTGGTACTTCTGATATTATATATAGGTTGAAGTTAGAGCAAGAGAAGGGAGAGCTGTGAACATTCACATGTTTTGCACCCGCCGACCAGGCCTTTTGCTGTCTACCATGAGGGCTTTGGACAACCTCGGATTGGATGTACAGCAGGCTGTAATAAGCTGTTTCAACGGCTTTGCTTTAGATGTGTTTAAAGCTGAGGTATAATTTTCTCTCCTTTTCCAATAACTATTATTTAACTAACTTTTGCATTGTGATGCTTGTCATTGCTCTTAAGGCTCAGTGATGCCACACAGTGCATGTTCAGTATTGATTTCTGGTGCCTACATCTGTTCTGTGGGATAAATTTGATTAGTTATGCTCAGAATCTTGCAGCACTAAAATCATTAAAAATTTATGTTTGAGTTTGTGAGTTGCATTTGGTATTGAGTATATGAATCTGAAGTTTTTAGGTTTGATGTAGTGTTTGTTGTTTGTTAGCAGCAATGCAGAGAAGGGCAGGATGTGCTACCTGAGCAAATCAAAGCAGTGCTCTTGGATTCAGCAGGGTTTCATGGTATGATGTGATGAAAATGCTTGATGAGTTTCCCTTGTAGAGCAACCAACCATAGTTGCTGTGGCTTGCAGTTTGTAAATGCAGTGCTTCTTCTTCTTATTCTCCTCTGTAGAGGCCTTACTGTTTTGGCCATGATCAAATAGGTTAGTTGAATCTGTAGGTTGAGTTATCTTTGGTATTTTTTTCTTAATCGTTCTTTTGACAAAAGCCAACTTCTGTTGTTTACTTAATTTTCAACTGATGTAATAAATCGTTTTATTTCTTTTCTATTTTTTCCCAGTCTTTGATTTTCGTCTTTTTATCTTGAATTTGATGCAACTCAATGAGTCTTCAAAGTTGTTATTTTTCAAGAGAATAGCGATGAAAATCATTTTCACTTTCTTCAAATATTTCAGTTTACACTCTAGAATTAAACCAAATCAGTTATTTTGGCTACAAATTCATGCTTGGACAAATTTCACATTACCCAATTTTAGATCAAATTAGTTAACAGCTTTATATATAACTTCTGCATATTTTAATGGTATGTTAGGAAACTAACTCGATTTCATATATGTTCATATAGTTCACGTTTTGAGATTGTTAAATATAAGAAGATAATGATTAGACTTTTATGGTAGAAAAAGAAAAGAGCAATTTTTGAGATGCTTTATTTTATTTTAGAGCAATATGCCTTTTTCCTTTGTTTAGGTCATAACTGGGCTTCAGTTACGTGATTGAGATTATCTTGTTATTTATGAACAGCTTAAACAACGCTCTACACTTTTTTATGAAGATACTGTTATTGATCCTGGATATTAGAGGAAATTACACATAAGTTGTAATTGATACTTTATTCTGCTACAATTTCAATTAAGTTGGTACACTAGCTAGTAACAATTAGTTGCAGTATTTCCAAATATTATTAAAAAATAACGAGAAAAGAAAAACAACAAAAGTATGGGCAAAACTAAACCAGGCCTTTGTACAAGGCAATTTCTTAGTGCACCCCATTAATTTCTTCCTGCACCCCATATACTTTTAATTCTATTTCTAGGTTTATTTACAGAGGGCATCCATTTTAAATGGTATTTTCGTAATAAAGCTGTTTTTTAAATATTACGAGATTGAGTGAAGTCATGCTAAGACAATATAATTTTGTATTTGTGAAGTCAATACTTCTAATACGACTTGACTTTACATTTGATAAGTCAAATTTCTCTTATTTGAAATTGAAATTGTAGGAGGTAGTACAACTTTAATTTATTTTTCTTTTAGTGTTTAGTATGATTTATTTTTCTTTTAGTGTTTAATATGATGTATTTTTCTTTTAGTGTTTAGTAAGATGTATTCAGTTATTTCTTTTATATTCATGTACAAGTTGTGTTTGGTATAATGAATTCAATGTTAAGGTGTTTGATAAGAAAATTTAATAGAATAAAACTAGAATAAATACTTTATTATTATATAATATAATATTGTAATTATTAATGTAAAGATTTTAGTTAATTTAATTGAATATAGTTATTTATATTAATAGAATGAATACTTTGAAAATTTAATAGAATAAGACTAAAATTTTATAAGCAATTAGATTACCAATGAAAATTAAGGAAAGATTTTTTCTTAAAAAATATTTATTGACGTTATGAGTGTTTTCCTTTCATAAAGAGTTTTTTGAAATTAAACATAAAGATAAAGAAACTCTTAATGAGTATTGGAGAGATTCAACAAACTTTATGTTTCCTGTCCTCGACATCAAATAGAGGAATAATCCATTATTCAACACTTTTATTAAGGCTTGAATTCGTTAGACAAGGCGTGGGTAGATGTTGTAAGCGAAAGATCTTTCCTAGACAAATTACTAGAAGATGTTAGAAAGTTGAGAGAATGAAAGGCATTAGACAGTCAATAGTTTGAAACAAGAGCAAATTCGACGACCTTATTAAAAGGACTTCACAAGAGGGAAACTTGTGAAACAAATGGAAAGAAGATAGATAAAAGAATAAATGAGATAGAGAAAAAGCTCGACGAGTTTGTTTAAAACTTCAACTATGCAAGGTGCTAGAGTATGTAGAATTTGTACTTCAACCAACCATTACACCAATTCAATCTAGCTTAATAAAAACTACTGTGGAGGAAACATCTAAAGCTTTTATTGCAAACATGTTTAGAGATAATAGATCATCGCAGAATAATTATGATTTATCCTTAAATAAATATGATCCAAGTTAAGGAATCATCCAAATCTAAAATCGGCAAATCAAGAATCACAACAGTAAAATCAGCAACACAAACAACCTTATTTCCACCTCAAGTAAGGCAATAATCTCAACATATGATGTTACAAGATTTCATGAAGATAATGGTTGAGCAAAATACGAAAATGAAGAAAGCGATTGAAGAAGTGACTCAAATGATGTACACAATGGAAGCTAATTTTGCTAAAGAATAAAATCAACTGCCTACACAAATTGTGATCAACTCACAAAATGTAAGTGTTATTAGTTTAAGGATAGTAGGCAAGAACAAGGCCCTGAAGAACCCAAGAGGATGAAGATAATGAGAATGAAGATGCGTCTAAAAATAGAGGATCAAGTGAATCATCACAAGTTACACCCATGACTCCAGGTTAGTATCCTCTAAATCTTCTTCTAAAAATTCTTCTTCATCTTATTCTCTTCCTCCTTTATATTCAAATTGGTTGAAACTAAAAAACAAGAAAATGGAGGAGCTAGAAAAAAATCTTGAATATTTAAAAAAAGGTGGAGATCAACATCTCTTTATTAGATAATGTAAAACAAATCTCAAAATACATTTAAGTTTTTTTAAAGAACTTTGCACAAATAAAAGACGTATTAGGGATAATGAGGTTGTAAACTTGGGAAGAAACGTGCAAGCTTGATTAAGAAGCATATTAAAATACCCAAAAAATGCAAGGATTCGGATATTTTTTTTGTTCTTTGTGTTATTAGAAGTTCAAAGTTTAATAATGCCATGCTAGATTTAGGGGCTTCTATAAATGTAATGTCTTTATAAATGTTTACTTCTTTATCTCTGGGATCTCTTATAAGTGTGATCATTTAACTAGTTAATCGTTATAAGTGTGTTAGACGGTGCTTGT
The DNA here is from genome assembly GCF_029865625.1 of Vigna umbellata. Classification (NCBI taxonomy): domain Eukaryota; kingdom Viridiplantae; phylum Streptophyta; class Magnoliopsida; order Fabales; family Fabaceae; genus Vigna; species Vigna umbellata. The sequence continues at coordinate 14,531,649 of NC_142169.1, read as the reverse complement.
CCTTGTAAACAAGTTATTTTTTCTATATATTTCTACATCTTTGGATATGAAGGATGGTGAATGAATTAATTCAACAACCATTATCTTGAGAAGACCTTTCATGACGACAATATAAATCGAGATAGATGTGCATGCAAGATCATTGATTATGGAGATAGGTGATGAAAATAGGGCTGGGCATAGTTTAATAAACTGTACTAAACTACGGTTATCTATACTATAATATACTTAAAAAAAACTAAACTGATGTATACTAAAAACTAATTAAATTACTTTTTAGTTCAGTTAGAAAAACTGAACTTTATATCAGTTTAGTATAGTTAATTGTATGAACTGCTTGTCTTATTAACACTGATTTTGTCCATTGTATCATCTGCAACCGCGAAATTGCATCATGTTCATTTCTAATTTCTTTATAATGCATGGCCAATTGCAATAAAAAATTACCTCTGAAATTTTCATTCACATGCACGGCTTTCCTGCAAAACAATTAGCGAACATAATTCAGTTTCGTTTTTGCCTAAAACTTAGTTCGAAAGTGTTATTTATGAATCCACAAAGATAAAATGGAATGAAATAAACCAACCTGAGATCTACAGAACCAGATTGTGCAGCCGATCCTATCCAAAATTCACTCCTCATTTCAGCCTCAAATTTGTTGAGATCAGCAAGGGTAGGTGTGTCAGAGTTGAAGGCAATAACGACGCCTGCCAACGGGGCCGAAGCCAATTTCTCTCATTTCCTGAATTCTGCTTTGGTAGCCATTGTACTACAACCAACACTCTTTCTTCTTTCTTCAGAGTTATCTCTATTTGAGTTCAATTGACAAGCAACGACAAAGGGCTTTGAATGAGAATCCAAAGTAAGAAATGTAGGAAAACTTAAACCTTATCAGTTAAATTTTGTGTACTTAGCAGTACAGTTTAGTTTTTACTATAGTTTAAGAAGTTCAGTTCAGTTTATCTGAACTACTTTTAAGTTTAGTTCAGTTCAAAAGAAATAGTTTGTAATTTAGTACAATTTTCATCAATATAATTCAGTGCAATTCAGTTTGTCCAACCCTAAATGAAAAGATGCAGATTAACGTATTGGAGGCCATGAAACACTTAATGATTTATCAAGTAATGTTGTAACTAATTTTTCTTCTAGTTTCTTTTTTAAAGTATCATTTTTCATACTTATAAAAAATTTTCTAAATACATTTTTTATTTTACTTATATAATAATAATAATAATAATAATAATAATAATAATAGTAATTTAACAAATAATTAAGCTCTAGTTAATAACGTTTGGAATCACTATTATAAACGGAAAAAACACGTAATTTTTAAATATTGTACATATTTGTTTTAGATTTTTATTTTGAGAAGGTAAAATAATTTTTTTTCTCTTTTTAAGACTATTTTATTTAAGCTTTTCCATCAATTTTCATTAATAATAACTAGTGGAATATATTTATGTGTGTCTATCTTTATTTTATGATAATAACTAGTGAAATATATTTCTGTGTGCCTATCTTTAGTTTATGATAATAAGAGAATAAAAAATATTTTTTAAATAATTAATAAAATAAAAACGTTATTAAATTTTTAAAATATATGTTCACAAAAAGTAATTGTAGAATATTTTTTTTTTGACAATGTTATCATACTTAAAATTTGTAGTTAAGAATAACTAATCAATTAAAAAGTAATAATTACAAAATCAAAATAATTAAATAATTGTTAGCATAATTTACACTAATGAAAGTAAAGTTAACATAAAACAGTAGTTATCAAAATATTTTTTTTATTAATAGTCACAGATAATTTATATTAAAAGATAAATTAAGCAGTATCAGTTAATTTACATCTCCATCAAATTGTTTCATTTATTATTTGAATTAACTTTTTTTTTTTTAACTTCATCTTAACCTTTTAACTACAGTGAATTATAGTATAAATAGTGAGGAGAAAGCCAAGTACAAAATAAACCCTAAAATCCAGGGTTTTGTAAACCTCGCTCATGGCGTGCACAATCGATTTTCGCTGCCTTGATGAGGGTTTCGGCGGCAAAACCTACAAGCGCAAGAGGGAGCAGCAGTCCCAAACACAAACGGACGACGTCATCACCGGCAAATATGGCGTTTCTCTCATGGACACAGACGAGGCCGTCCCGCCTCCGGCGAAGCGATCAGCCCTAACGTCGTCGGAGAATCCGGACAAGCCTGTATATGGTCAGCCGAGCTACGACGGCGTGATTGCCGGGAAGGTATCCGGTCGGAAGTGGAAACAGGTGCGGCAGAAGAGGGCTTCGGCGACGCAGGTGAGCCGGAAAGGGACTACTTTCGAGCAGAGAGAAAGAGAGAAGATGATTAAGAAGGCGTACAAAGAGAGGATGATGGAGCTGAAGGAGGAGATTCGGTTGAACAAGGTGGAGAAGCGGAAGAAGAGAGAGGAAAGGGAGAAGAAGAAGCAGGAGAATATTCTCAAATCTGGAACCAAGTTCCAGAAGATTACCAACCCTAACACCTTGAAGAAGATTGCCAAATCGAAAAACCGGAAGCAGCTTAGAGTTGTTCCTGATGAATTGTTCAAAAAATAAATATCTGTATTTGTTTTTTTGGTTTTCAACTCAGTTTTAATATATTGCTTTTTTGTGGAAAATAGTTAGTATTAAAATTAGAATTAATGCGTAGTCTGAAGTATTATAGTATTTTCATTTATCTGTTTTTATGCTCTTAAGGATTCATTCGGAATGGTCCAAGAAGCTCACAAAAATTGAGGTGTGATGAATTGAGTGATTAATTATGAATTCAAAGTTTTTGTTTTTATTTTATTGGAATCCCAAAATTCAGTCATCATCTATATGACTCATCCTTTTATGAATGAAATCGATAAAGGGAAACAAAGGTTTAAAATTACGTTGATGTTGGGGAAATTGTGATGGAAAGAGTTGATGTGATTAAATGAAGAAAATAGTTTATATGACCATGGGCATTGATATTGTAGCCTCTATATAAATAAAAATAGAAAAAATGTGTGATATGACAGTGAAAGCAAACTCTATCAAGGATTTCTTTTTCCTGCTAGGAAGGAATAGTATGTTTTCTCCTGACCAGTAGTGTAGAAAACTGGTATTAATAAACAAGGGTACAGTTGTTAATAGAGACGAATTCTTTGTCAGGGTTAACGCCTTTTCTTTGTTAGTAAAATTGATGAAACAAAGGCAAATTACCAGTAGTCCTTACAGGAGCAAGATCCATCTCTGAAATGATGGAATCTACTTGAATCCCTGACTGTGATTTCCCGGTTTACAATCTTGGAGATTACCTTGATGGCAGCGTGACAATCGTTACAAGCTCGTAGGTTCTTCATCACCAATATGGGTGACCCTTTTGGGGTGCTAATAAGTGCAAACGCAATGGCAATGCGTTCACTGTGATACTTTAGGGATTCTACCTTGATTTCCTCATCCACATTGTGCAGGGCACAACTTGAGTCAGGTTTATACCCTTGTTTCTCCATTTGCTCTTCCAACTCATCAAGCATCCTTGTTATCTCTTTCATCTGTGGGTGAGACATGTCATTGGCTGAGAAAACATGAGTCTTCTGTTTGATTTCAACCCAACTGTATGCTGGGACCTTTCTGATCCCTCGCTCTCTCATGGCCTTCTTCACCTTTCCCACATTCTCCCATTCACCAGCTGCTGCATAAATATTGGAAAGGCTAACATATGGAGCAGCATCTCTAAGGATCTTCATATTGAATAGTTGATCTGCTGCTCTCTTTGCCATCTCTTGATTCTTATGGATCCTGCATGAGTTGAGAATCGATGTCCACATTACCTCATCTGGTTCAAACGACATCCGAGCCATCAATATCTCAGCCTCATCAAATCGCCCACTACGACATAACATATCAACCATTGATGCGTAATGCTCTTTTTTGGGTACAAATTTATACACTTGAGTCATGGAGTTGAAGTATTGTAATCCTTCTTCAACTAGACCACAGTGGCTGCAGGCACACAAAATGCTAAGGAAGCTGACAGAATTTGGTTGCAGACCTGAATGAACCATTTGTTCAAATGATCTGATAGCATGGCCACCGGCTCCGTTTTGTGCATAAGCTGAAATCAGTGCATTCCAGGAAACACAGTTCCTCGTAGGCATTTCTTGAAACATATGAAGTGCTTCTTTTATGGATCCACATTTTGCATACATGTCCACCAGTGCACTCCCAGAAAATACATTTGAAATGCATCCAGACCTGATTATATGTGAGTGTAACTGTTTTCCCAGTGTTAGTGAAGCTAGATTTGCGCAAGCTCTTAAGATACTGGCGTAAGTGGCTGAGTCAGCACGTATTTTGGCTCTTTGCATCTCAACAAATAGCTTTAGGCCGTCTTCATGAAGCCCCTTCTGAACATAACCTGAGATCAGGGCTGTCCATGGAACTGAACTTTGATGAGCCAGATCAACAAAAATCCTATTTGCTTGCCCAAATTTGTCACATTTAGCATACATGTCAACCAAAGAATTCCCAACCAGAATTTCTGAAATGGCATCTGTTACAATAGTCTGGGAATGAATTTGCCTACCCATTTCCAGGTTCAAAGCATTTGCGGCAATGCTCAAAAAGGTTGCAAATGGGAATTGTCGCCGGTTAAATCTTGTAAACTGTAATTCCCTGAAAAGTTCAAGCGATTCCTCCACTCTTTCATTCCATGCACAACAAGTGATGACCACATTGTAAGAGATACCATCCACCTCTGGCATTTCATAAAAAAGCTTCCTCACTTCAGCAACACGATCATGCTTGGAGTAGAAATCAAGCAAAGCATTAGCCACAAACACATTCCACACAAAATTACACTTCACCATAAAACTGTGAACTTGTTGCCCAAATTCTATATCATCCAACTGTATGGCTGCAGTTAAAACCGCAGCAAAAGTAAAGTCAGTGGGCTTGAACCCCAAATTCTGCATCTTGAAAAACAGGTTGATAGCATCATGATTGAAGCCCTCTTTGGAGTACCCCGTCAACAACACATTGAAAGTTACATTATCTCGCTCCGGCATATGCTTGAAGAGGTGACAAGCCAAACCAAGGCTAAGCGTCTTACAGTAAGAATCAAGCAACGAGTTGCAAACCGTCAGGGTGGAATCATACCCCAATTTGACAACATGGGCATGCACTTGTGCGACTTCATTGACACTGTCAAACTCAGTGAACCCAGATAAGAGAGTCGTCAAGGTGACATGATCCGGAACCAAGCCGTGCCTACACATATCAGCGAAGAGACTGAAAGCGTCGCGGAACTTATTGTTCTGAGCGTAGCCACCAATGAGCATTGTCCAGGTAACAACCGAGCGTTCAACCATGCCATCAAACAAGCTCCTAGCAGTGGAAAGATTGCCAGAGTTTAAGTAACCCGTGATCATAGTGTTGGTGGAGATGATGTTCTTTTGAGGCATTTCGTCGAAGAGTTTGCGTGCTGCATCCAAATCCCCATGTAGGAGATGATTCTTAACTTGAAAGTTAAAACGATACGTGTTGGGATCGAAGCCTGTCTTGATGATGGAAGCATCGACCTGAAAGTGTCGTTTTTGAAATGTCAAAATTCCGTTTTTCCTCGAACATGCTTTGATGTAATTCATGGAAGAAAAACGGAAAATTGAAAGCTCGTTCTTTGCGCCAAATTCAGCACAGTTTGTAAAGATGTGTAATGAACTTTCCGGTGAAAAATCAATTGACTGTCTAAACTTTAAATTTTAAAAAATAAAATATTATATTAATCAAAGAACATCTTTCAAACTCAAATGTATTAATTGCATCAACTGTTTCAAATTAAATTTACTAAACTCCAAAGGGAATGGACTTTTTATCTTTCAAGATGTTGATATCCATTCACTGAAAAAATAAAATAAAATAAAGACTATCATATCAAAAAATTTATGAATAGAAAAATTCTAAAGATTTAAATCAATTCTCTCGAAAAACTCGTTTGCTTTGAATTTACAATATTCTGTTTTTGGCGATATAAAATAAGATTTCCATATGAATCATTCAAAAGGATTTTCAAAAGAAATTTTCATAATTAAATAGCTTGAACCTGGTCTAACAAAATGGCTTGTTAGAACTTATTTTAAATTATTGGGTTAAATATGTTTTTAGTCCCTAAACTATTGACCGTTTCTGGTTTTCGTCCCTCTTCCAAAGTAAGGTACAATTTAGTCCTCAATCTTTAAAAAACGTTCGTTTTAGTCGAAAAAACGAACGTTTTGAGGACTAAAACGAGGACTAAAAACAAAATTTTGAGGACTAAAACGAACGTTTTTCTAAAGAATGAGGACCAAATTGTACCTTACTTTGGAAGAGGGACGAAAACCAGAAACGGCCAATAGTTTAGAGACTAAAAACATATTTAACCCTAAATTATTTAATAAAATAAGCAGATACTTTTTTATGTTTGTTTAATTTACTTATTTAAAAATAAGAAAAATTATAAGTTTATTAAATAAGTAATTTTTAAAAGACTGTTAATTTAAAAAACATTTATTTTAAGGTTATACAAACAAACCTAAAGATACAATATATATATATATATATATATATATATATATATATATATATATATATATATATATATAATAACAATAATAATAATAATAATAATAATAATAATTGTCTTGGGAGACGAAGGAATAAGTTATAAATGTAACATCCCAAAATATATACTATAAACTATATTAAAGAGAAGTTACAAGCATGATAAAGTATACAGTTATCCATCTAAGATATAAAGGGTTACCTTTACAGTCATCAAAAAACAACTATAAATTTTAAACTTTATATATACATACTAAAGGATACTTCAAAAGTATACACAAACGTCTACTAAACTAAGCCATCTACTCAGCATCATCACCTCATCCAAAGCTTGCTCCAGAAAAACCTCTTCTTCCGCTGCTCACATCCAAAGGATGATCATTGCAGAAGAAGAACATCAGAACATACAAAATACAAGCACACAACAGGGTAAACTAGTTTAAACAAAGATTAATCATACATCAATTTATTTAACTTCATACAATCATATTATTCGTTCACATCACATAAACTCTTCACACATAACACCACATTGACTTTGACTGTCTGGACTTAGAATGATTGTCGAGCTATGGCGGGTCGTGCACTCGTGGTGGCTTCTACTGCTTTGCAAAACCATTGCCAATGGGTTTCACCCTACCACACTCCGTTATCACTCACCTTGGGCCATACTGGAAGCACCCAAGACTAGGACCTCCTACTACTTCTCACGACATGGATCAATCCTCTCTACTTGAGAATGAAAGAGCATTGGAGTTTCAGGATAACCCCCAAGACTAAGCTCCTGCATTCATTCTAAACTTACTTGAATCTCAACTAGAGATTTCACTTTGAATCACAACATAGGGCACCACCATGTTTCCTCTCCTTGAGGATCATGTAATTACGTCCATTAACCATACTTTGAACTTTACACTTTGAAACCACCAACTTACACTTTGAAATACAACATACATCAATAACCAATGATATTACATGATACAACTTCAACTTTCTTCATACAACACTCAATGTTTCATTTAAAACAATCTAAGATCAAAAGAAGAGTGAACTAGAACTGAAACCCTCGCACAACGCACATATTCGCATAGCGAAACTAGAGGCGTCTCGCACAACGACCTAGCTCGTTGTGCGAATCCTCAAACAGAGACCACACCCTCTAAACCATTCGCATAGCGGTTATATTCACTATGCGAATAAACCCTGACTTGAATCAGACCCCAGACCCCTCGCATAACGTCCCAGCTCGCTATGCAAAAACCTCAGATAGTGGCTCATGCTCCTTAAGCACTCGTAGAGCGAAACTCATTCGTTGTTCGAATAAAAAGAATAATAGTTCAAGACCCCAACCAGTAGCATAGCGACTTGATTCGCTATGCGGATCAACAAACAGAGAGCAACCCTCTCAATTCATTCGCACAGCGCACCCATTCACTGTGCGAATGCCTTGGCAGAGAGCACCTTGCCAAGGTGACTCGCTATGCGAATCCATTCACACAGCAAGTCTGCATAATTTGCAGAATGAAATTCTGCAGAATTATGCAACTCAACCACAACTTACCAATTCTACTCAATTTTCTCAACTTCTAACACTCATAGATTGTTGTACAAACTTAATTAAACTTGACTAAGTGATTCTAAACCTTCCTAACATCAATCTAAAGTGTTTATGCATCAAATCCTACTCTAAAACCTCAATTTCCTCAACTTAGAGATCCAAATTCCAATTTACCACTTTGAACCTGATTTTGACCAATTTGATGACTCAAACAAGTCACATATGACTTATCTAAACTGCCCCAACAAGCCATAACATCACTTGACCTCTAATGCTCAAATTCACTACCTCACTTCCTCTAAATTACACTAAACAAGCTCAATTCACTTCACTTTTTATCTAAACCCTACCATAACAGGTTTCTCACATAAAATACCTCCAACCAGTTAAATCACCACTGATAAATTCATCCATCTCAATTCATAAACATCACAATACAGTTTCATACATTAAACATTCCAGTACATACTATTCAATCTACTTAGCATACAAACAGTGTCCCAAAACAACATACTAATTCATAATTTATCATACATACATATCATACAACCAATTGAGATAAAGTTTCTAGCTCCCCTTACCTCAGAGATTAACAACCCAACTCACAGAGATACTCTGACAATGCCTTACAATGCAAGGAAACTCAACAGAAACCTATAATTCACCAATTGGTGATAGAAAACAGCTCTTAGAGCTTGAATTTAACTAGAAAATGAAGGAGAAAACTGCTAACCACATGCAAAGCTTTAATGATGCATGTTCTCAGTCCAAAAAGGTATGGATAACAATGGAAACAACTTACCAGCTAAAGAACAAGATATTGATCGGTCCAAAACGAAGCCTTCAACGCCAGGATCATCTAGGCACCTCCTGATCGTCGAACAAATAACTCAACAGTGAGATATTGTAGAAAGAAGTCAGAGAACTCTGGGGAATATAGTTCTAGAGAGATGAAGTGTTCTTATAAAATAGATTATTATAAAGTGTTATTAAAATAGGTTTATTATAGATTTATTATAGATTGATGTTTATAAAAAGTTTATGAGTTTATAAAATAGAGTATTGTAGAGCATATAGATGTATTAAAATAATGAAACAAATTATTTTACTTTAAAATAATCTTATAATATAAATAGAATTTTATAAACACTTCTCATTATTATAGATTTATTATAGATTGATGTTTATATATTTAATTTTTGTTGGTATATAATATATGTTTATTTCTTTTATTATTAAAATAGATTTTATTATTTAAAGATTTTTATCATAATCAATTAAAATAAAAATTAAAATAAAAATATTAAGATAGAGTATATTATTTAGAAACTTATCAAAATTAATTAAGTTAAAGATAATTTTATTTTATTATAAAAATAATGAGATTTTATAAATATTTAGAAAATAACTCCGTATAAATTATCCATTTTCCTTCATGCTGTTTTGGCCAGTCTTGTGGTGACATTATATTGTGAAATTGTATGTGTTCAAGCTTTTAATAAGTGTGTAGTCAGATATTTTAACAGCAGTTGTTGGCACATTATATTTACTTCAAGGTTTGGGAGTGTTTTTAATCTTTGTAGTGCAGGTTTAGGTTGCTGCATTTGCCATATAGGAGAGGGTATTCTGCTGGTTGGTTATTCCTAAAAGCAAGAACTTTTGATTGATTGAATGACTGCACCTTTTGCCTAAAATTGTATTAATGTAGTGTATCTTTGGGATGGTAAATATTAGCTAACATTTTAGGATATTCCATGTATTAGTAATTAACCTTTTAGTGTAGTTTAGTGTGTCTAGGAAGGCTAATTATTATTGTAGTTTAGTGTAGTTATTTTTTTTTTTATGTTTGTGATAACGTGTATATTGTGTCTTCTTGTATACTTTTTAAAACTAAAGGTGATGATCGAGGTAATATCCGAATTAAATTAATAAACGATTAGAAATGTAGTATAACTAGGAAGTGATTGATAGGTCGTTTCTGAAAAGGACCAAACTTTGGTTCAAACAATAGGTCGAACATGTGGTGGGAGGTGGTTTTTGGACAGTTTTGTATAGTGAAATCAAACAACTAAAACACGAAATCAAACACTAATTGGGAAGGATTGGCCACTAGCTCAATTGAATTGTTCCAATCACGGATTAGCAACAAATACCCACTCCTCTAACACCTAATCTAACACAAGTTAACCAACTAAGTGAAGACTAACCATGTTTTCATAAAAGCGAATTTAGCAAACGCGATGCACACATTCAATCAATTCTGCACCATACAGTCCAATCGACTAAGCGAAGATTAAACACCAATTAGGCAACTAAGTGTACCCAATCGCAAGCGCAAAACAGATTCAATATTATGCCAAGTCAGAGTAGCAGAATGACAATTCACAGTCCAGAAATCTTATAGAAACGATGCAATTTCACTAATGACCAACCAAGCATACTTAAGCTAACATTAAAGCAAAATCAAAATAGGCAAAACGAAGATGAATTCATTCTGTAAATTAACAGCAACATACAAAACACAATTATGGAATCAAAACAGAAATAAAAACACCATTCAAATCAGAAAACGAGATGGGAAAACGAGAATGAAAGTGTAGGTGCAGAAACGAAAATTGAAAAACAGAAAACGTAAATTCAAAAGAAGAATAGTAAACGAAATTGAAATTGCAATTAAAAACGAGATTCAATACACAATGGAGAAGAAGAAATAAAAGTCAAACCTAAGCCCCAAAGGGGAAGCTAAAAAACGTCCAATGCTAGAAAACCTAAAAAAAACGAAAGGTGGAGAAGAGAATAGAAGTGAAATCTGATTTTGGGGTTTGTAAACCCCAAATTACAAAATTTGCCCAAAAATTGGCCCAAAGCCATTAAAAACGAAATTCAAATATAATGTTGATTTGAATAATGGAAAATGATGTGGACACACTTTTTTTTGTCCCTAAATATGATTTCAAAATTGTCCTACATATAATTATTGGAATAATTAGTCCCAAATAATTCAAATAAGAATTAATCTTCAAGCCCAAATAGTGAAAATGAGACTATAATGGAGAATTAAACATAACTCACTAATACAATTCGGTGCGCAAAACTAAGTGAATAGTACAAAATAATGATTCATCAGTGGTATCTCTTCGCCTTTGAGAGGCAGTAGAAGAGATAAGTCTCTTCATCTATAAAGGACAGTGGAAGGGACCAATGTTCGAGTATTGTCCCTTTCATCTTTCGAGGGAGTAGAAATGGAATGATGTCTCACCCAAGTTTCCAATCGAGTTGAGTATAGTGCCCGTTATGAAAGTAGTGAAGTTTTTTTTATGGCAATCTCCTAGCTAAGTTGGGTTAAAGCTAGAAGAAAAGTTGTGAAGGTGGGTGAATAATGAGTGTTTGCGGAAGTTGGTAGAAATGAGAGCTAAGCTCACGATTTTGTGATGTTTTATGGTGATGGAGGTGATGTTTGATGATTATCTAAGAGAGGTTGGGCCAACTCTTAGAGGAAGGTGGCTAGAGGATGCCACTTTGGTTGCTCTAGTCTAGGGTGACCTTACAAGAGTATTATGGCACAAAAATGGTAGCATAACTTTACTCTATTTCAAAGGTAGTTACATGAAGGAGATACACCTTTATTTATAGGTTGAGGTGTCTCAAAATGTGCAGAAACTTTAACCTAAAAAGAGCGACCTTGGCTAGCTTGGAGAGCAAGGAGAAATCCTCGGAAGAAGACAAGTGGTGAAAATCCTCTCAAATGAGAGGATGACATGTGACCACTACCTATGAAAAATACTCTTCATTCCTAGAGTGACATGTAGCCATTAATTAGGAAGAAAAACTCTCCAATATGAGGGTGACAATTGTCAAGGCCATCCACTCTCTCTTGTCCACCAAGCTAGCTAAAAATGTTGACCTCTTGGTCAAATCATGGCGTCGAAGTCCACCTTGGTCAAAATTGGACCTTAGCCCTTTGTTGACTTGGGTAGTCAAAATTCTATTCTACTTGGTCCAAAATACAAGGCCCAAATTATATCTTATACTACTAGGCCCATTACACAAAGCCCAAATAAATCCTATATCATTTGGCCCAAAATTATTCTTACTCCAAAAGCTTTATGATAGCCCAAGATGGTCCAAGAGATTGAGTCTAGACCCATCTTTCACATATGACTTCAACTCTTCTTGAAAGTGTTTAACCATGACTAGAGGGTATGCCATCATTTTTACTCATAAGTCTTGGAGGAGCAGAGAAGATAGGTCTGAAGCTGCGGTGGAGGATGACTCGAAAGAACCTTCCTGTTTATGTGAACATGTTTTGTATGGTAAGGTACGGTAAGATGACACATGGGCTGTAACTAGTTAGTATTGATACTTTTTTGGCGTGACATGTGGTTGAGGTAATTGGGTTGTTGTGATCTGTTGATTATATTGATTTGATGTATACTGAATATTGTTATACTCTCTACATGAATGTTTTTATTTGGTGGCTCACCCTTACTTTTTGTTATGTGTTGCAATAATCATATAACTCATGTTGTTATAGAGAAACAAATGCTATTACAAATGCTCCAGTCAGATAATAAAGCAATGAGGTGCTAGGAGAGTTTGAAAGTTATTAGTGTTACTTTTAAACATTTCCGTTTTATCTGTAGTAGTTAATTTTAGAATTTTATTTGAAAGTTATAAAAATTAGAATAACTTTTCTTTTATTATCATTTTAGTAATAATGTTAATTACTTGTGACAAAACAAGAAAAAAAATGGTTATAATTACTCGTGATATAGAAAACAAGAAAAAAATGGGACGTTACAAAAATAAAATTACAAAGTGATAATATTAATAAAATTAAAATGAATATTTTAATTTAATATTTGACTAAAATTAATTTGTAATAATGTGAATAATTTTATCATTTTATAAATAAAAAAATTTAATTTATTATATCAATCAATCGTTCACAATATTTTTTTGTTAAATATGTTTTTCCATTTTCAATTTATTATAAAAAATTATATTTTGTTCTTAAATTATATTATAAAAATATTTAATTAGTGTATAATATGAAAGTTATATAAATAAGCTTTCTCAATAAATAAGACGTGAAGGATTACTCATATAACATGCAGAGTTTTACATCAAATTATAATATAATTTCCTGCATTATTTTTAAAAGTAAAATATAAATATTTTATAATATAGTTTAGAAAGTGAACACAATTTTTTATATTATTTAGATGATAAAAAATGTATTTAATATGTTTTTATACCATTTCACTTTTCAATTTATTTTTCTTTATCCAAACGAAGTATTTTCACTTTTTTTTCCATCATTTCTCACGCTTTTCAAGTCTACTTCTTTGCTGAAACATACATAATAAAGTTCAAAATATTTTATTTAAAATATACAAATCTAAAATTATAAAAAGAAAATTTCTCTTTAAACTAAAAAGAAATTGATAAAACACTCTTATGTAACTATTTTAAAATTTTTATTTATCTTCTGTAGTTATTTTTAGCTTAAAGAAAAAACTATTTAATTTATTTAAGAAAAAAATACTTGTTATCTAATAAATCCTTGTACATGTGTCACAATGGAATATCTGAAATTTGTGGTTGCCATTCATGTTACTGTGAATGGGATAAGCATTAGAAAGTTGGATTGCCTTAGCTTCTGTGAAAGTGCTATGCCTATCCACCATGCTAGATATTTCCAACTACACTTTTATTGTCTCTGCACATATTTTAGTTTCTGTTGCGTATCTTTTAATTGTGGCTTTTAATAAATAAATAAACTTATGGTAATTTATAATTATATGACAATCATTTAATATTGGCTGAGATGCGATTATTTTGAATAAAATTAACTAATAAAATAATAGATAATAAGCCTAATGTATATAAGTTAATGGATGAACAATTTTGTTTCCCTCAAATTTTAATTACAAATTTAAAAAATTTAATCTTTTAAAGTTATGTGATTTTAATTAGCCAATAATTTAATTGTTAATATATATATATATATATATATATATATTACTCTGATTAACATATTGTAAAACTAATTATAATAAATATCTTAGATATATATAATATTTTTATACAATCAACTAAATGAAAAATTAACCTTCCATTAAAATTGTTTAATTTTACAAAATCTAAAGATTTATCAGATCGCATCAGAAAAAGTTGATGTTTGCTTTTAGAAAATCAAATTAATATTAAAGAAATGTTAACAAATTATGTGAAGAACTAAAAGAATGCCCAGTAAATAGAAAACTCATTTTATTTAATTTAATTTTAAACCAACGAAAAAGGAGAGTCAAAGCTATCAAATTTAGTGTATAATTATTGTAAAATTTATACGAAAGTCAAAAGAGTCTATAACTATGTACAACTAAACACATAAGTTGATATGAAAAGTTAAGTAGACATGAAAACATTAAGATTTTGTGTTTGGTCTAATACACATTCTTCTGAAACTCGGGCTCACAGAAAGTTCCTCCAAGATCATCACAAGCCTCTCCCCGAAATACCCTGCAAAACACATCCACAAAATCATAATGCTTTTCCACTGTTCTGAATTCAAATCAATGAAGTCCATAAAATGAGTATATTCTGAATTGCATAGATCCATCATCCTGCGTGTATAAATCTTTATAACAAAAGTGTGTGAAAATTGATCTCAATTGATTTGGTATTTGTAAAAGGGTGTCTTTTTGGTTGATGAGAGATCTTACGTTTGAGGATCATTGTATTCAAGATACTCTCTCTCAACGTTCTCTGTAGCTGTTCGTGGTGTGTCGTTCTTAGCTTGTGGCTGCAGCTTGGCTTCAGGGTACATCTCTGCCATGCAGGCTTCCCCTCCTACAGTTTCGCATGCTTCTGCTGGAAACACTCTGAAAACAGAGCAGCCATCAAAAAACACAAACAGACATGTTCATGCAAGGAAGATAGAAGGAATGGCTTACGAGAAGGCCGAGTTGTAGTCCACTGTTGAAGTGTCGGGATCCACAGTTGCAACCCTTATTGGAGAGTAACGAGGGGAGGGGCGTGGGGTTTTCAATTTGGTAGGGAAGTTGGTGAGATGGGTGACAGTCTTTGTGGGTGCCAAAGGCACAACGTTGGGGACAGCAAAGGTTAAAGCTGTTTGCATCTTGAAGGTGTTGGTTTCCTGAACTTTGAGCTTGGATTAAGATTATGAGGAGCAGTGGTTCCTATTTATACAAGAAAATGGAGTGAGATAAGGTTTAGGATATGACAGTGCAAGAGTGTAATGAAGTGAGATATTTAAGGTGTGGGATAAGGTTGTCTTTTTGTGTTGGGAATCATCCTGCTATAGCGGGTTCCATCAACTCAAGATATTTATTATGAAGCTCTTGGAATTTTTTGATCATTGTAATAGTAAGAACCACCCTGATTTTTCTTCTTCACCTAAGGTTTTAAATTTAAGTTTTGTAAATAAATAAAGTAATTGTTAGAGAAGCTCTATCCGTAAAATGTAACTTAATTGTTAATTTAAGTTTTTTTAAGTAAACAAAGTAATTTAAGTTTTAAATTGTTATCAACTTTACAGTAAAATTGACAAGCTGATAAGGGAGAAGAAAACGAAATAAAATGTAAAAAAATGAGTTTGTTGATGGATAACTTGACAAGGCAAAACTTTTTATTTGCATAACTTTATAATTGAGAATTGCCTAATAGAAGTAGTTAAATGTTAGAGGAATAGGATCAACTTTGAGTTACCCATCCAACAATAGATAACATGTTGCATGAGTCACATATTTGAAGAGCTATTGATCTTGAGGCTGACCAATTAGTAAACAAAATGAAAAGGTAAATTCAGCAAAATAAGTCACGCAACAATTTGTGGTAACAAACTCAAGATAAGTAGTGACAAGAGGAGAAAAGAGAAAAGACATGAATAAAGGGGAAACAAAATTAGCAACAAAATAAATACATTGAAAATCTCGTAAAACAAAACAGCTCACTATCATTTTCTTTATCCATCATCATAAAAAAAATGTTTCTTTTTTTGCAGATACTTCTTTAGACAATTAGTACATTATAGAAGTTAGATACCTATCATGCCACGGACTAAGGACTGTCCATTCCAGAACTGAAAAAAAAAATGGTACAACAAACTTCTGGGGTCAGAATTCCTGTAGTGTGATTTCTAACATGAATCACCAGGATTGGTGGAATTATGCATATTCACTCCATTTTTTCACTTGGAGTTGAGATTGGTGCTACGCTCTGGCTGCAATAAGTGAAGAAACAGAACGCTGTTGGGAAGTAATGTCAGCAGCCCTCAGAGAAAGTAACTTCATCCAAGATTCTATAGAAGGTTGGGCACGATCAAATAATAACAATAGAAAGCAAAGGCACCACTTACGCATCAGATTTTGAGGAATGTCTCACACAAACTAGATCATCCAACCTATTGCCGTCCATTTTATATAGAGAGACCCCTTGCATCTGGTTATAATGATCCTGTGCTTCCCTCCTCAAACTCTCAAAAGGTATCACTTCCCATTTACTATAATTTGAATATTTCCTGACATCACTCATGTCTGGTGATCCTGAAACAGGTCCACTGTTCTCTGGATCCACATTGCCCCACACCTTACAATTGCCAAACTGCCCTAAATCACCTCCATGATCGTCTTCATTCCTTTTCAAACGCAAAGCTGCTGCATGTGCTTGCCTTATCATTTCTCTACCAGGTATATCTGACCAGTCTTCCCTCCTCTTAGATCTCATGGGCGAGTGAATCCTGATTACCTGACAATAAAACAACTCGAAATTATTATAAAATATACACACTAAATATATTGTGTATAGAAATTTATAATTAAGGTATACCCCAAGACATTCTAGAAGTTGGTAATACGCTCTTCCTTGAAGTGGATTGTGTCCCTTCCTAGGCTTAGAGAAGTATCTTGTCCTATAAGAAAAAAAAAAAGATAAAAAGGGAAGATGAAAAGTTAAAAAATAAGACTGATTTATTATTCTCAATCATAAAAAATACATTCTGATACCCTCTATTTGTAATAATTTAATTCTCCTAAAAAGGAAAATAGGAAAACTAGGAAAATAAAATAAAATAAAAGATTATATATCTATTTCCTCTAATTAAGAAGATTCTAAAGATATTATCTCAAATTACAGCACTCTCCCTCAAGCTGGATCATACAAGATTGTATGAACCAAGCTTGGAATAGTAGTCAAACTCAATTGTAGAGAACATCAATAAACCAAATTGGACAGCAATGGACAAAAGCGAACTAGCACAATGAAACTTCAACTTGGACAACAATGGACGAAGGCGAACTAGCACCATGAAACTTCAACTTGGACAACAATGGACGAGGGCGAACGAGCACCATGAAACTTCAACTTGGAAAACAATGGACGAGAAAGATTTCCATTAAAAATGGATGATGACTTGCAGCAGCAAACATTAACAAACTACAATAACAGATGAAGGGCCTCCAGTGGCGAACAACAACAAACTGCGGGGACTGGATTACTATCAATAGTGGCGAACAATAACAAAACTTTAAGAACATGATTTCTATTAGTAACATATGGGAGGCCTTCAAAGGCTAACAGCCACAAACCTGTAGGGATTTAACTACCCTAAACAACAACAAACCTTCAGGGATTTAACTGCCCTGAACAACAACAAGCCTTCAGGAAACAACTGTCCTGCAGAGGCTAACAACAACAGACTTCCAGGGACTACACTACCCTGCAGTGGCTGGAACTAAAAGGCTAACCCACAAACCTGTAGGGACTTAACTACCCTAAACAACAACAAACCTTCAGGGACTTAACTGCCCTAAACAACAACAAGCCTTCAGGCAACATCTGTCCTGCAGAGGCTAACAGCAACAAACCTGCAGGCACTACACTACCCTGCAGCGGCTGGAACTTTCTCCTCCTCACGACTGAACAACAGAACGTGTAGGTGGAAGAACTGGTGAGAACTGATCCGTACGAGGGACAAATCTAAATCCCATAACTTCGAAAGAGTCAATTCAGCGGGCGGTCTCAAAGAACAACTCTCAGTGAGCTATTATAACAAAGCATTGAAGGTGAAGAGAGCCTTTCACATTAGTGATGGTAGAAACCAAAAAACACCAAATATCGAAGACACTTTGGAGGTCCTAAGTTCTCTACTGGACTACTCCCAAATGGTGATACTTACACTGTATCACAAAAGTACGGGCTAAACTCTAGCCCAAGAAGAAAGTTCTCTCCAAGGGCTGAAAAATATTTTCCCTCACGACAAACAGCGAAAACGACGGCTAATGCACTTCACGAGACACTCTTAATCTTGACTAAAGAAAATGTGGTAGCTTATTGAGGCAACATCGACAAACTTGAGGCAGCAACATACAACTGACTGCAGCACCAGCGACATTAAAGCACCCGCCAACAAGGCTAATGAATTGTTGACTGGAACATAAACAGACTCCCCTTCATGCCACAGGCCAACGGGGACATCACACTTGCAAGAGAGAATCACGGAATTGTAACCAGATAGTGGAGACAGCTTGGCCATAGATGTCGGTGCATTCGGCAGCATAAGCGGCAGAGACGTCGGCAAGAAGCACCAATCAATGCCGCACAAGAAAGAGGAAGAAGAAACCCATTGGTGGTGGCAGAAAGCCCGTGAAGGCAGAGAACCCTTCTCAATGGAGAAGATGACGGAAGCAGGAGAAGTAGTACTAGGAGCTGGCGCATCAGCGGCATCAGTAGCGGAGACGAAGCACTGTTGCTCGAGAAACAAAAAAAGAATGAAGCTTGCGACGAATAGTGAGAAGCAAAGAAGACGCAGATCTTGCTATGGAAGGTCATAACAGAGAGGAGGAGGTCCGGCGAGTCAACCGGAAGCGGCGCGGTGTGATTCCGACACCGGGACAGCGGCGCGTGACAAACATATACACGAGATCTGATGGAGAGAGGAGGCGCGCTGAGATTCCTGGGACATGTTCCCAAATTGAACAACTCCACAAGATGGGGAGAGACAGAGAGAGATTTTTCTCTGGGTTCCAACAGAGTGAAAAACCTGAGACGAGAAAGAGGTGCGTGACGACACGTGCGGAGGAGTCTAAGGTGTTGACCACCAGGGTTAGGTCGCACACAAAGAGACGATCCAGATCCGCTAGTCATCGGTCAGAACTACGACGGTGACCAACGACGGACAGTAGCTGGCAACGTATGGAGGCTGGCGGCGGACGATGACTAGCGGTGGAGAGAGGCATTGCACAGCGGAGTAAGCAGCAAAGGCAGTGGCCTTTCTTGGGTTCTTCGAAGAGACTTTCGGTCTCTTTGATTCAACTAGCAGTCAATAAGAATCCCAAAAGGAGCCAAAATTGATTGGGCATCAACAGATCTAAAGTGCCAATTTCAGCTATTGGTCCGAAAGGGAATGGGTTTGAATCCCATTGTGATCATACTCAAACAAGCTTTGTATTTGGTAATAATGGATAAAAGGCCAGAATTCTAAGGCAGAACTTGACTAGGGCAATTGGAGCTCAATAAAAACACATGTTAAAGAAAAGACTTTTAGGGGGCCGCTGGTAGACAACAAAGACCGCGGAAGCGGATCAGGTAGGCTCTGATACCAAGTTAAAAAATAAGACTGATTTATTATTCTCAATCATAAAAAATACATTCTGATACCCTCTGTTTGTAATAATCTAATTCTTTTAAAAAGGAAAATAGGGAAACTAAAAATAAAATAAAAGATTATATATCTATTTCCTCTAATTAGGAAGATTCTAAAGATATTATCTCAAATTTCAACATGAAATGTTCGAAAGTCTTTTAGTATCACAACCTAACATTTACAAAAATAAATAAACAAATAATTTAAAAATTAAGATTTTGTGTATCGATGGAGGAAACACCAAGAATTTGAGAAATAATCAATATCAAAATAGAGAAACTAACCATTCAGTGTATCCTGGATCAACAGTGAATCCATATATATCAATGATATCACACATGGAGAGCGCTAACTCAATAGATTTCATTCCAGTTCCTTTGGCACCTCGACGTAGTACAATTCCTTGGAAGAGATAGACTGGATTGGGTATGGTCTGCCATAAAAAGTAGTTTGAAAAAATGTAGATAAAACTATTCTAGTAAGTAGCTAGGTATCCAGTTGCTCCCATCCGTACTGATATATACCTAAAAGCATTCAATAAAACGGTTATAAAGAACAGATTCTCACCTTTATAACTGCATTGATTTCTCTGTGTGTCAGACTTTTGATTATGAGAACCTCAGTGTCTGCAAAAGAACAAGTTTTAATCCTTTCATTATATAGATACCATGAACTAACATACAAACGAAAACAAGGAAAAAATTAGGATTAAAATCTCATAATATGTAGTAAACTTCTAGATTTCTACTTCCCACAACTTGTGCAGGAACCAACCAATTGATCCCGGTAAATTTGAGCTTTAGACACCAGATGTCGAGATATATTAATATATTTGTCTACACATAGTTACAGGAATCTAACATTTTATTACATGTTTATCAAAATAGCAACTTTTTTAAAAGGCTTAAATATGGTTTTAGTCTTTCAATTTATAATACAATTGTTTTTCCAAGTCGTTAAAGAAAATATCTGCAGAAATTAGTTCCCCAAAACATCGGCAGTAAATAATTAAAAACATATTTTAGAGGAAATGAAACCCATGGCCCTTGAACGAACACAATCTAGCCAATGGAAAACATGATTTCCATATTCCATCACTCACCCAACTAATTTCATCACTTAAAGGAACTAACTTGTAGCCCCTTTTAATAAAAATTTATAAAAAATCAAAAAAGAATAAACTGGCATGTCTAATAATGATACATGTCTTATTTTTAGAGTGAATTCATTAGTTACAAATGACAGTTGGTGACATGTCCTCTGTTTGTCATGTAAGCAACAATACTAACAAAGTGGACAAAAAATGACTAAAACTACTTTTTTAGGACTAACTTTTGTAGATTATTTTCTAAAAAGGACTAAAAAACAATTTTGTCTTTAACGACTAATTTCTGCAAATTTGTAAGGACTAAAAAGACAACTATCAGATCTATCAGACTAAAAACATTGTTAGAATAATTACTATTACATATTATCATTAAGGCTAATATGCTAGACCAGTAATGAGTAGTACCTAGTTCTGTACCTAGAAGTCTAGTGCAGACTCTTGGTGTTCCATATACTCTTGCTTTTTCAATATATATAGAAGATAATGAGAGAGATCAGGGAAGCCCTCAAGAATATATTTTTATCAGTTTGTAATCTCAAGTTGGTTTTTGTAGATGAACCTGCTCTGGTTTCTGTCCTGGGTTGTCTACCAGCATTGTCATTGTCGTTCGCATCTGTCCGGTGTCCTTTGTTGTTGTCCGCGGTTGTCTTGTCACTACCTGCAGCTGTCAACTGCAGTTTAAAGCTCTTCAACTTGGTTCTCTGCCATCTCACATCTGTCCGCCGCCGTCTGCCACCATCCGCCGTCACTGTTTCGTCCGACGACCACTGGATCTGGTTCGTCTCTTCACATGACGACCAACCCCACCAGTGCCGGAGTCCGATTCTCCTCCACGCTCCGTCACGCGCCGCTTCTTTGTGCGCTGCGAACAGGCGCGTACTGTTCACGCGCCGCCCTCTGCCCGTCGAAAGGTCACCGCGACACCTCCATAGCTGTCGCCTAAGCCTCCTCTCTCTGTTCACACCCTCAAAACCCTACTTCAGTTATGTTCAGAAGCTTCCCTTGAAGAAAACCCTAAGAAACCCTCTCGGTTTTTTGGTTCCTCACTGCCGCGTTTTTCTTTCTCCTATTTTTATCAACAATGGCGTCTGGAAGTGTTCTTTCTTTCTCTGGAAGTCCCTCCATTACTTTCGAAAAGCTAAACAAAAAGAATTATTTGTCTTGGTCTGCTGCCGTGGAAATGTGGTTCCTCGGTCAAGGACATTATGACCACCTTGAGCAGGATGGAAGCCAAGTACCTTCTGAAAAGGCTGAACAATGGAAACAAGCAGATTTCCAATTGTGTGCCCTATTGTGGCAATCTGTGGAACCCCGACTTTTGATATCTCTTAGAGCCTTCAAAACATGTCACTCTTTTTGGAAGAAAGCTCAAAGCATTTATACTAATGATATTCAACGTCTTTATGATCCAACAAACAAACTTGCATGTCTCAAAATGACAGACCATGATATGGTCTCCTTCATGACTGAAGCCCAAGCTGCTGTGGAAGAGTTGAGAATGTTCTTGGAAGTGGAATCTTCGGAAGACATCAAGAAGAAGCTTGACAAGTATTATATGGTGATGATCCTCCAAGCTTTACATCCAGATTTGAATCATATCAGAGATCAACTTCTGAAAGGTCATGAAGTCCCTTCCTTGGAAGCCTTGACCACACGTCTTCTTTGTGTTCCAGTGCCTCAATCTCAGGAAGCTCATGAAACAATGGAACCATCTGTCATGGTTGCCACGCGAGGAATAGGAGGATGTGCACTAGAGGAGGAGGAGGTGGAGGTCGAGGACGTCCACAGTGCACTTACGGTAAGAGGGTGGGTCACACTCAAGAAAATTGCTACTCCTTGCATGGTTTTCCTTCAAAAACCGTCAATATCTCTAAGGCTGAAACTCCAATTTCCGACTCCAAGTTCACTGAGGAAGAGTATCAAGAATATCTGCGATTAAAGTCTAACAGCTTGGCCCAATCATCTCAATCCCCAAGTACATCCACAGCTTGCATTTCTCAATCCATGGAAGGTCAAAATTCATGGGTAATTGACTCGGGTGCTTCTGATCATATCTCTGGTAATACCTCATTGTTCTCAACCCTTTCCCTCAAAGAAAAACCCCATTTCATTACCCTTGCAAATGGCTCTAAAACTTGTTCAAAGGGAGTCGGTCAAGTCTCCCTGTCTCCCTCTCTCACTCTGAAATCTGTTCTTTTTGTCCCTAACTGTCCATTCAATTTACTTTCCTTAAGTCAGTTAACCAAAATGTTACATTGTTCAATAACTTTTGATTCAAAATCTTTTGTTATACAGGAGCGTGGCTCGGGGAGACAGATTGGAGAAGGATATGAAGCTGGAGGTTTATACCATTTTGGATCTCGTCCACGTGTATCCTGTGTTGCAGCTCTTCCCCCTAAAGTGTTACATGACCGATTTGGCCATCCTCACTTGTCAAAGTTAAAAAAGATGTGTCCTGAACTTAGTGGTCTTCAGACTTTAGAATGTGAGTCTTGTCAACTAGGAAAACATGGTAGATCTATCTTTCCTAAAAGGTCTCAATCAATGTGTAATTCTAGTTTTTCTATTATTCATTCTGATGTCTGGGGACCTAGTCGCATCTCTTCTTTTGGTTTTAGGTATTTTGTTACATTTATTAATGAGTATTCTAGATGTACTTGGGTTCATCTAATGAAAGATCGCTCTGAATTGTTACCCATCTTCACATCCTTTTTAAATGAAATCAAGAACCAATTTGGTCAAGTAATTAAAATCTTAAGAAGTGATAATGCTAAAGAGTATTTCTCCTCCACTTTTTCTGCAATCCTTAGCTCCCATGGTATTTTGCATCAGTCCACTTGTCCTCATACACCCCAGCAAAATGGTATAGCTGAAAGAAAAAATAGACACTTGGTTGAAACTGCTCGTACCCTTTTGCTTGGTGCCCATATTCATGTTCATCACTCGGGGATGCCATCTTAACTGCATGTTTTCTTATTAATAGGGTGCCCTCCTCCTCTCTCAATAATAAAGTCCCTTTCTCCATTCTCTTTCCCAATGATCATCTCTTTCACACCTCTCCTTGAGTTTTTGGTTGTGTCTGTTTTGTTCACGACATGTCTCTGGGGCTAGACAAGCTCTCCACTCGTGCAATCAAATATGTCTTTTTAGGCTATTCTCGGCTTCAAAAAGGGTACCGGTGTTACTCCCCTAAAACCAAGAAGTACTACATGTCTGCCGATGTTACATTTTTTGAACAAACACCTTTCTTCTCTCCATCTATTCAAGATGTTCATATCCTCCAACAGGTCCTTCCTCTTCCAGTGGTTGAGTCCAATATCTCCAATGTCTCAGTCAATCCAAGTCATGCTCAAGGTCCTCCAGAACCTTCCTCTCCACATATTGATATCTTCCGCCACAATACCCCGATGGGTAGTCCTCTTCCAGAAAATGGTGGATCTCCTCCTTCAGATTCTTCTCCCTCACCGCCTCCTGCCATGTCTCCTGGTGAAAATGATTCTGGTTGGCCCATTGCTTTCAAAAAAGGTACTCGTTCTACTCGAAACCCTCATCCCATTTATAATTTTCTTAGCTATCACAGACTGTCGTCCTCCTTTTATTCCCTTTTATCCTCAGTGTCTTCTGTGGTTATACCCAAAAATGTGAAAGAAGCACGTGATCATCCTAGATGGCGACAAGCCATGATTGCAGAAATGCAGGCTCTTCACCACAGTAATACTTGGGAGCTTGTGTCACGTGCTTCATCATGATTGCAGAAATGCAGGCTTTTATTATCATTCATCTCTCAGGAAATGTGTTTATTTAATAGTATATGTTGATGATATAGTCATTACAGGAAATGATACTGCTGGAATATCTCAATTGAAGAAGTACTTGTGTAGACATTTCTGAACCGAGGATCTTGGAAGCCTCAAATACTTCTTAGGCATTGAAGTAGCTCAGTCAAAAGATGGAGTTGTAATCTCCGAAAGGAAGTATGCTCTGGATATTTTGCAAGAAACAAGCATGACTGATTGTAGACCGGTTGACAGTTCTATGGACCCAAATAAAAAATTAACAGCAGAAGAAGGTGAGTTATTTTCCGACCCGGAGAGATATAGGAGGCTAGTTGGAAAACTAATCTATCTCACTATTACAAGGCCGGATCTATCTTTTGCAGTTGAACTGGTTAGTCAGTTCATGCAAGCTCCATGTGTTGGCCATTGGAATGCTATCATTCGCATTCTAAGGTATGTGAAAAAGGCTCCCTGGCAAGGGCTGTTATATGAAGAAAAAGGAAGCCTTCAGGTATCAGGATATTGTGATGCCGATTGGGCAGGTTCTCCTATTGATAGACGATCTACTACTGGATATTGTGTTTTCCTTGGAGGAAACATTATCTCATGGAAAAGTAAGAAGCAAAATGTAGTGGCTCGATCAACAGCTGAAGTTGAATATAGGGCAATGGCGTCACTAACATGTGAACTTATATGGGTGAAGCAGTTCCTTCAAGAGCTTAGCTTCTGTGACATCCAGAGTATGAAGATGTATTGTGATAACCAAGCTGCTCTTCACATTGCATCAAATCCAGTGTTTCACGAGAGAACTAAACATATAGAAATTAATTGTCATTTTGTTCGGGAAAAGTTATTGTCAAAAGAAATATGTACCGAGTTTGTTGGATCAAATGACCAACTTGCAGATGTGTTGACCAAGTCATTAAGGGGACCTCGGATTGAGTTTATTTGTTCCAAGCTTGGTACATACAATCTGTATGCTCCAACTTGAGGGAGAGTGTTAGAATAATTACTGTTACATATCATCATTAAGGCTAGTCTGCTAGACAGTAATGAGTAGTACCTAGTTCTGTACCTAGAGGTCTAGTGCAGACTTTTGGTGTTCCATGTACTCTTGCTTTTTCAATATATATAGAAGATAATGAGAGGGATCTGTGAAGCCCTCAAGAATATATTTTTATCAGTTTTTAATCTCAAGTAACATATTTAAGTCTTCTTTAAAATTATTTTATTTGCTAATATGTACTTTTTACTTAATAAATTAATTTTAAAATTTTATATCTGTTAAGACAATCATCAAGAGCAAGAAATAATATAAATGTCTGAAAATATAAATTCTAAAATATGAATTTAAGTAGAGGGAACTAATTGTTTCCAGCTACATTGATTTATTGGTTAGAATTAAACTTTAGTAATTTTTCTGTAAACGAGAGCGACTATAGGCACTAAAGTAGTTCAAACCTAGGAGATAACCTCTCTGTTTGTTGGGATAAGGGCCACTATGCTGTGCACGTCCACCTCCTCAAGACTCCATTAGGTAGGAGCATCTTGTACTGGGCTACTGTCTTGGGTTTTAGATTGATAATAAGATCACTTGTAATGTGCTACCGACCATCCTAATCAAGGGTTAGCATAAACTTTTTTAATTTGATAACTACGTCTAGAATGGTTGCATGGTAATTCTTTGGTAGAGAAATGCTCAACAGACAATATTGTTATAATTGTAGGATTGTAGCTCCCGACACCATAGTAGTCAAAATCGCATTATGATAGTCTATTGAGTATTTCCCTCTCCTGCTCAAGCAGAAGCAAATATTGTTCAAGTCAATTGGTAGCCTCCTAGTATCCTTAGATTTAAACTTCAGAAAATATATGTCCTTGTAATTGTAAATACTTGTTATCTCCTCCCCAATTCTGAAGCCTGTTGCCATCTATAGGCACAATCTCCAATGCTTTCTTTTATGCTAGTGTACTCATTGCTCATATATATATATATATATATATATATATATATATATATATATATATATATATATAAAATTGAATGCAAAAAGTGTGAGTTTTCTTCTCAATATCTGAAGTGTTAAGAGCAATACAATTCGAGTAGCACATGGGAGTTTTGGACATGCTACCAATGCATGTATTTTCTTAAGGCACTAGAGGTGTTTTTTATGGGAGGATTTGTGGCATAAGTAGGCCTAATTGTTACATTCTGAGAGGAGATCATGGCTGCTATCATAGCCTATCAAACAAGCATATTGAAGGAAATGAAGCAAATTTGGTAGGAATGAGATTCAAATCTTGTGATTGAAGCTCCAAAGGATGTTCATCCTGTACCATGGCAAATCCAAGGGAGATAGATAAGATGTCTTCAACTTTGTTCTTGTATGCATTTTTTTTCTACATCATAAGATGTCTTCAACTTTGTTCTTCTATGCATTTTTTTTTCTATATCATACTTATAGAGGGTAATATAGTCTTGATAAACTTGCCAACTATGGTTTTGAACAAAAAAATTGAGTTTTATTTGTTTGATATTATGCCATAATTTATTAGGGAAAGTTTCCTAGGAACAAGTACGGGTTACTTGCGTTTAGATTTTTTTGATTATGTTATTTTGAGGTTTGACCTAGCCCCTTCATGTTTTTGTTGGTAATTTTTATTTTTCTAGTTTTATATACTTTTTGACACATTACAAATATATGGAGATTCAATTGACAAGGATGTCTTTGTTCTATAGTGATGTTTTGCATGCCAAATCTTTAATAGAAAATTAAAGCTATATTTCACACTGGATAGATTAACATGTCCCAAAATTTCAACAGAAGTTTTGCATCTCTGTTTAAATATTTAAAAAATAATAACTTACCAGATCCGTTTAGAATAGGGACCATGTTACGCGCAGCACCTCTGACAACTAGACGGAAATCCCTCTTAAGACCAACATATTTGGCATATTCCTACACAATCCATAAAGGGACAAAATAAGTATCCGCGACTCTTTTAATAGCATATCAGATAAATGCACTACAAACTCTAATACTATATCACTTTTTGGGATCTTGTTCAGTAGTAATAATATAATGGTTGGATATTGCAGAAGCAAGTGGTCGTTTCATCTATGCTTTGGATAAACTAACAGGATTTCAAGAAAACAGAAATGAAAGAAGAAATTGTTAAACCCCATTATGATGGGTTGACATGTTTACCTCATTAACAGGGGCCTCATTCTCCCGAATAACAGCATCATGGCTATCAATTTCTTTCCCGAATGTAGTCTTCAGAAGGTCCCCAGAATTCCCAACAACAGCACAAGTTCGGAACTGTCGTGGGTGAAATGGGGGCTTTGCAGGTAATAACACATTGAGGTTCTCTTCACAAAGAGTCTTGTTGCTGCATTTCTTTGTCCCCCTACA
This sequence comes from Vigna umbellata, assembly GCF_029865625.1. Classification (NCBI taxonomy): domain Eukaryota; kingdom Viridiplantae; phylum Streptophyta; class Magnoliopsida; order Fabales; family Fabaceae; genus Vigna; species Vigna umbellata. The sequence continues at coordinate 14,503,527 of NC_142169.1, read as the reverse complement.
AGAAGAAAAGGCATTAGCACACATACACTAACTGATAACACATGCAACCCAATAAACAAAATTGAAATCAAGTTTCAAGATCCATACAACTGTGCTATCCTTTGTGGAGCGTAATCCATCCAACCACCAGGTCGAGAATCAAGATACTCTCTGGTCAACACAGTTGTTATGTTCCGATACTGCAACATCTCAACACATCCGCCCAAGTAAATACTCATTCTGAAACTTCAAATGAAACAGGAACAAAAGGAGTGTCATTACAATGCACCTGTTCCCACAACAGGATTGCCTCACACACATCATATTTGTACTCCAACGGCTCAAAGTGCTTAAACTGTGCGTTGTACTACAATAATTTAAACATTGAAAAAAAAAAGAAACTCAACAGTTTAACCATTAACGAAACATTAAAAAAATAAGAGTTCTCAGAACTCAGAATTGAGAAGACAGAAAGACATACCCAAGAGCTGTTGGTATCTTCAGGGTATTTCAGGATCAAATTACAATGGTCAATTATATGAGCAGTGAGTCCTAGCCCCCTCTTATCCTGTTTCAATTTCCAACGTCAGCACATATCTTAACACAACTATATTCTATCCTTTTAAAAAAATAAAAGCACAAGACTTGGATTCAGATGCTTATATGTTTTTTATGTGATTGTTCTATCAGAATTGGAAGTGAGTGTATCCAGAGTTACACATCAATAATATTAAGAAATGATACGATGAATAAATAACCACATCAGTATTATTCATCAAATAGAAATGTTTCAGATCGAACAGTTACCACACATTGCTGAACACTGGACTGAAAGTTAGACAAGACGCGGATAATTTCGGATTTGCGAGCCGAAGAAAGGGACCCTGAACATGCGGATTTAAACGGAAATTAAGAAAACAGAATTAGAATGATTGATATTCCAAGTGTGGTGTGGTTACGGTGATAATACCTGCGAAGAGAGAGGATTGGATGTAGAAGAGGAGGAGGGAGAACAATGCAACCGCGCACACCAGATAAAGGACGGTGGGTCGCCGGTTAAGGGCTGAAACCTGCTTGTACTGCCTCATTGGTGTTTGAGTTACTCTCAGAGAGAAAGAGACAGAACAATGTCACATACAATGGAACGAAAATGTGGCAGAGAAGAAACACCTTCCGCTGTCCGAAAAACGAAGACGTTTTAGGCTCTGGCGAACGTCACCGACTTTCTTCGCTTCATGAATGGAATTGGAAACGCAAATGGAAGCGCGTTTGGATTCGCGTTCTGAGGTGAGAATCGCGTTTTGATATGGTGCCAAATCAGACCGAGGGACTCTGATTCATGTATATATTTCAGATAATATATATACTATTGGCAAATAAACCATTTTATTTTTTAATGTAAGCATTAGGAATGGTAAAAAGTCCCACAATATTTCTTTTGTTATTTTTGTGATTTGTTTCGTACGATTTATTACTAGAAAAATGTAAAGGTTAAGTAAGAATTAAATTTACTATTAAATGATCACATTTAGGAATTAAATAATATTAATATTTTTTTACATGTGAGAGATTAAATCGTAAAATTATTATTACTATTATTATAAGAAGTTTTGTAAGAATATTGTATCATCAAAATATCATTTTAAAGGTTAGTTTGACATTAAATTAAGAATATTTTATTAAAATTTATAATAGATTAAATCAAATTTATTATTACTTTAAGGATTAAATTATCTGTATCACCTTTTAATATCAAAAGTTAGTCATATATCTTGTATATATTTTTAATATAATATCTTACATATATGTAAAACACATGTATATATTTTTTTGTGTATATATGTTTGTGTTTATGTGTGTTTGTATTTGTGTCTGTGTTTATGTTTGTGTTTGTGTGTGTACACATGTTTATGTGTGTAGGTGTGTTTGTGTCTGTGTGTGCATATGTGTTTTTGTTTGTGTCTGTGCTTATGTATGAATGCATTTTTGTATTTTTTGTATGTTTATATGTATGTGTGTTCGTGTTTGTGTCTATGTTTGTATGTTTGTGTTTGTGTGTACGTGTTTGTGTTTGTGTATTTGTACCTTTGTGTGTGCATGTGTGTTTGTATGTGTACCTTCGTGTGTGCATGTGTGTTTGTATGTGTATATGTGTGTCTGTTTATGTGTGTGTGTTTATTTGTGTATGGGTAAAAATATTGATTTTATATAAGATGGTGCATAAAAATGGAATTTCCAACAACACTATTTTCGGAAGAAACATATCCCCAAAAAGAAAATTCCTTATAACTATCATCTATCTATTTGTAAGAATCTAGAAAATCGTGTATTAGATATGATAGTGTATTCTAAATAACGAGACTCGTTTATTTTAATATTAAAAGTTCAAAAGTATAAATAGAATTTCAACTAACAAGTTTCATTATATAGAAAAATACCATCTTTCTAGAAATTGTTCTCTAAGAGCCTTTTTCCCTCTTTTTAAGTCTTTTAAACCATAGTACAACTGTTTGAATATCAGAGAGTACCTAAGTGATCACTAAAGTGAGGTTTTCAAGTTTGTTCAATCAGTTTCCGTATAAGAGTAAGTTAGTTATGCTATTTTCTTTATTTTGTGTGTTTTCCTGTGCATGTGAGTTGTTGTTCTTTGTATGTGTCATCTGAGTCTTCTATAAGACTCTATGTTGATTAGTGGTACTAACGATATACATTAATCATTGTTTTGTGGCTTGTAGGAGCAGATAAAGTTTCTTGAGTTGTTAGTCATTCTAGGTTCCTTAAAATAGATTGATCATCGAACAAGAATCAAGTAAGGAAAGCTAACTACTAAATTTTAAAGTTATTGATATGTTTCTAGTATATGATGCATTTTTGAATTTAATCTAAGATTGGTAGTCTAGTATGGGAAAACTTTGTTGTGATTGCTTGTTGAATGAGTTCTTGTTTTTAGTTGTTTATTATTGATGAAATTGATGTTTTAGTTAGTGAAATTGATGTTGAAATTTGGTATGAAATGTATTTATGTGTTGCTTGAAATTGAAGTTGAGTTGATGAATTGAGGAACTAGCTAATTGAGTAAAGTTGTATTCCCTTTGACATTAAAGCATGTTTTTGGACCAAACATTAAGTAAAGAATACCAAATTTGAGTGTTAGTGTGTTTTACTATGATTTTAAGATCCTTACTTATGTGAAGTGGGTTTATATGGATGCTAGGTATGTTTAGTGTGAATTTGTGATGTTTCATTAAGTATATTATGACTGTTTCTATATATAAAGTATGTTGTGAAAGAAATTTCAAGGAGAAGTTTCTTGTATGGTTTCAAGTTGTGTGTGTATTGATGTAAGGGTGGGGTATGTGGTGAGAGGAGCATGATGTCTTAGTCTAGGGCTTTATCTTGGTCTAAGGTGTTAACGGACTAACCTTGTATGTAGTAGGGTGAAACTCATTGGCAATGTTTTTGTAGAGCAGTATAGGCCACCACTAAAGTGACGAGAAACATTATAAGGGGGGTTGAATAGTGTTTCCATATATCTTTTCGCAGTTGATGTTTTGATCGTAGTCGTTGAAGGTTGAATGATCCACATAAGCTACTTAATCGTTGCCCTAAAAACGTTGTTCTGGTGGAAAAGTTCATGGTCTTTATTTTAGCTTATCTTCCTGTCATTTAGGAGGAAGTGAATCTTTAGAGAAGAGGGTGTCTATTAATAGGTGAGTATGTGAGGATTTTGTTTTCGTCTAAGGGAATTAAGCTACGTCCAGTTCTTCTCTAAGGTAACTTAGAGGGTTTCACTAGATTTTCAATGAAATACATGTGAGTATTTTTACCACTCCTGATTACACTAGTCAAGCTTAATCATCCCCGTCATTGTGACTAGTATCGAGTATCACCTACTTCTGGTTCGCAGTATTATTTACCACTCCTAATATCCTTCAAATACACTTGTCAAGTTTAGTTTGACCCATTTCTGGTTATCGGTATCAACCTATATGGGAGATTTACTTAGGTTTTAAAATAATTCAAATTATTTCGGTCTAACCTAAAGGACCCATACAAAGTTGTTGGGTACCTAAATAACTTGTTCTTTTTATTTTGCAGGTACATTCAAAATCTAGGAAGTCCATGTGGTATCTTAACAAATGTTTAAGACACATGACCAGGGATAAGAAGAAATTTACAAACTTCTGGAAAATGGAATAATGCTTTATTACATATGGTGGTAACAATAAGGGCAAAATTCTTGGATTAGGAAACATTGGAAGTGTAGATACCTTGATGATAAAAGACGTAATGCTTGTAGAAGGATTGAAGCACAATCTACTCAGTATAAGTCAACTTTATGACAAAGGACTCAAGGTAACCTTTGAACAAAATTTTTGCACTATTCATGGAAATGATTCATCTGAAACTGATTTGAAAGGTGTTAAGCATGATATATGTAGAAAATGCATCTAGTAAAAATATTTCATCTTTAGTAATGAAAGAAGAAAATTCATGGTTGTGCCCATAAAAGGGTTGCTCATATTCAATCGCAACAATTGAATAACCTTATGTATAAAGATTTAGTAATTGGTCTACCAAAACTAAAATTTGTATATGATAAATTATGTGTTGCATGTCAAAAGGGAAAATAGGTAAAATTTATTTTTTCATTCGAAAAACATTGTTTTAAGTTTAAAACACTTAGAATTTTTGCATATGGATTTATTTGGTCTTTCTAGAATAAAAAGTTTTGGAGGAAATTATTATATTTTAGTTATAGTAGATGATTATTCAATATATACATTGACATTTTTTAGTACTCTTAAAATTGAAAATTTTAAAGTATTTAAAAAGTTTGTAAATCAAATTCAAAATGAAAAGGATTCAAAAATAAAAGCTATTAGAAGTGGTCATGGAGGTGAATTTCAAAATGAATCTTTTGAATTTTTTTGTGACGAACATGACGTTTCTCATAACTTTTCTACACTTAGAACTCCTCAACAAAATGTAGTCGTAGAAAGAAAGAATTGATCTTTAAAAGAATTTGTTAGCACTTTGTTGAACAAATCTAAAATTCCAAAACATTTTTGGGCTGATGTTATGAATATTGTTGGTTGTGCTTTAAATAGAAAGCTTACTAGACCTATTTTGAAACTCCTTATGTATTGTTTAAAGGAAGAAAGCTTATTGTTTCACATTTGAAAATATTTGGATATAGTTGTTTTGGATTAAATAATGGAAAACAAAATTTGGAAAAATTTGATTCCAATTCGATTAAGCTATTTTTCTAGGATATTCTCTTACAAGTAAAACATATAGAGTTTTTAATCAGAAAACATTTGAAATAGAAGAATTTATACATGTTATCTTTGATGAAATTGTGGACCTTGAGGAAAAACCTCTCAAGTCAGATAAATCAAATGCAGGTGAAGAGAAGACTTGCAAAAGACAACAAATGAAGAGCAAAGTAGTAAACATCCTCAACCGGAATATTTAACCAAAACCTGGAAACAACCTCGAGGATTATCACTAGACAATATTATCAGAGATGTCTCAAAATAGTTAAGTACTAGGAAAAATATAGTAAATTATTGCATGATTGTGGCTTTTGTCTCACAGCTAGAACCTATAATGTAAAAGAATCTCTTCAAGAGGATTAATGATGTATAGCAATACAAGAAGAACTAAACCATTTTGAAAGAAATCAAGTATGGGAATTGATTCCTAGAAAAGACATTCGTCAAGTAATAGGAACAAAATGGGTATTCAGAAACAAATATGATGACGATGGAAACATTACCAAGAACAAAGCTAGGCTTGTCGCTTGGCACAAGGATATAGTAAAGAAGAAGGTATTGATTATGATGAAACATATGCTCCAATTGCCAGGTTAGAGGCAATACGCTTACTTCTTGCTTATGTATCTATTATTTAAATTATATCAAATGGATGTTAAAAGTGCTTTTCTAAAAGGTTTCCTTAAAGAAGATGTGTATATTGAACAACCACCTATTTTTAAGGACTATACATTTCCTTATCACATTTTTAAATTAAAGAAAGCCCTTTTATAGATTAAAACAAGCACCTAGATCTTGGTATGAAAGGCTTAACAATTTTCTTTTGGAAAATAAGTTTAATATAGGTAAAGTTGATTCCACTTTGTTTATTAAAAGAGTAGGAAAGCATATCTTGCTTACTCAAGTATATGTTGATGATATTATATTTGGATCAACTACCAAATCTCTTTGAGGATTTTGCTAAGACTATGTAGCGTGAATTTGAAATGTTAATGATGGTAGAGTTGACATTCTTCCTTGCTTTACAAATCAAACAAATGAAAGAAGGTATCTTTATTTCTCAGACAAAATATTGTAGGGAAATCCTTAAGAAGTTTGAAATGGACAAAGCTAAGCGGACATCCACTCCAATGTCAACTTCTTGTTATTTTGCCAAGGTTGAATCAAGTAAGGACGTAAACCAAATTTTGTATAAAGGCATGATAAGTTCATTATTATATCTTATTGCTAGTAGACCATATATTATGCAAAGTGTATTCGTATGTGCTAGGTAGCAGTTTGGTCCTAGAGAATCACATCTCACTACAATTAAGCATATCTTGAAATATCTTAAGAGAACAATGTTTTTTGGGTTGTGGTATCCCTCAAGAGTTGAGCCTAGTCTTGTAGGTTTTTCTAATGCTGATTATGGAGGTTGTAAGATAGATAGAAAGAGCACTGGTGGAACATGTCACCTCTGAGGAAGTTCCTTAGTCTCCTAGCATTCTAAGAAACAAGCATATGCAGCCATATCAACCATTAAGGTTGAGTATATTGTTGTTGGAAATTGTTGTGCATAGATTTTCTGGATGAAACAACAATTAGAGGTCTTTGATATTTATCTAGATCATATTCCACTTAAGTGTGATAATACAAGTGCCATAAATCTCACCAAGAATAATATAATGCACTCTAGAACCAAACACACATCGATTAGGCATCATTTTCTTAGAGATCAAGTTCAAAAGGAAGATTGTGAGATAGAATATGTGGATACCAAGCACCAATTAGCTGCCATTGTCATTAAAGCATTGCCCAAAGATATGTTTTATGAGCTTAGAAGGGATTTGAGGATATTAAAAATTTCTTAGAGTTCAATTTATGTTAAAAATTATGTTTTTCGTAAATCCTCACGCAATAATTGATTATCCCCTGTTGATAATCGATTATCCAATCCCTTAGAATGTACCTTTAGGTTCTAGAATAATCTATTATGAGAAACCATAACTGATTATCATACATTCTGGGTTTATTATTTTAAATGTATATGTTTTGGATGATGCTTCCTTTTTCCTCTTAATAAAATTCGTTGTTACTTTAATTGTTTAAGGCTTATATTAAGGGGAATATTATTTTAGGTGGAGTATCTCTCTACACAACTTTTTTTATAATGATAAAAAAAGGGAAGAAAATTTTGTTTATGTTTAAAGCATTGATTTAATTTTTTTCTAAGTCCACTAATGCCCTCTTGATGATTCGCTATTTTATATTATTCACTTAGTTTTCCATACCGAAATTGATTAGCGAATTGTGCTTAATTGTCCATTATTCTCTTAATTTTGTTATTTGGACTTAATCTGACCAATAATTCATATTTTAATTAATTTGAATTATCTGAGCTGAATTATTTCTATTATTATTTTCCAAGACAATTTTGGAATTACATTTTGGGACTTAAAGAGATATATCATTTGTATTGTAATTTTCACTATTGAATTTCGTTGTAATTTTCATTTACATTTCATTTCATTATAATTTGGGTCAATTTGTAATTTTGGCCATAGTGAAGGGCATTTTTGTCCTAGGGCATTTTTTCTTTCCTTTTAAATACCCTTTGAAATCAGATTTAGGCTAAGGTTCTGCACAGGGAATTTTCGTTCAAGTGGCTAACCAATGGTGTTAGGTTTTTCATTTCTTCTCTTCCTTGTAATTTTTCATTGTTCCTTGTTTAGACTTGCATGAATCATTGTTAGTTCTTTTGAATTCCGCAATTTGAATTCAAGATCTATTCAAGTTTCGTTGTTTAATTTTGTTATGCTTCCAAACCCCCTCTCATATCTTCCAAAATCTTCTACGTATCAATCAAGTCATTACCCTTTCTATCTTCTCTATCTTCTCTCTCTGTTCCTCGAAACTTTAAACCTTTGACGTCGCTGCTCTTCCCACTCTCATACGCTGCTGACTAACACTCTCTTCTCAACATCTTCTCTATATTCAAGAGATGTAAAATCTCTTTTCTGAATCTTTCCATACTAACCACATTAAATGGACGAGACTGATCAATCGTCCATGACTAACTTTTTCCTCTATTTAACACGCTTCTCTTCTTACTTTCTTAACACATTCTCTCAAAATCCTAACTCCTCTCTCGCTGTCATGCCCTCTCAACTCCCTGATTCTTCAATCCTTCAACATTCCAAACCAATGAAGCCCTCTTCCAAACCTACTGACCATCATTGTCATCTTATCTGATAATCGAAACAAGATGCACATGATAATTCAACATCCTTTGCTACTCATATACTCAATGCTAAAGACAAAATCATCTATATGACCAAACGATCTCATGCTTTGAAATTTAACCAAATGACATTAAAATGGGATTAAAGATAAAAAAGCAACCTAGGATAAAAACTTAGAGGAAAACCCCAAACAAATAAAACTAGAACCTAAACCTTAAACATAGAAATTATAGGAAAACACTTTAGTCCTAGAAAATAGAAAAACATTTAGGCTAAAACAATTAGACGCTTGGCTAGACGATGTCTTGTCTAAAAGTGTCTGAGAGAAAAATGAGCTAAACGCTAAATGCTCAAAATACCTGAATTAGATATTTTACTTCTCTCGAAAACGAAGCAGGTTGAGATAATGTTTTCGGCTAAAACAATTAAAAGTCTTAATTGTTAAAACACATAAGAAAGCATGAGCAAGCTAAACGTTATCTGTCTACAAAGAGACAAAGAAAAGCGTTTACTTGAGTTAAGTTGATACCATAAGCAAAACAAAGACGTCATCTTATGATCAAGCATCTATACATTTGGTATCTCCAAATCAAAATAGCATAATTGTAAAATGCTACTTAACGGTAGAAAATAAAAAAACATTTTGTTGTTCTAAGCGAGCATTAAATGATATTAAATGTCCAATGTTCAAAAATAACAAAAGTGATAAGAAAAGTCATATTTGTTTCATACACAGTTTACTCTAATTTTGAAGATGAGTTATTTTACACGCATCCACAATGCTACAGATCAAATATCAAATGTGGACATGAGAGACAAAAGAGATAATCATGGAATGTTCCTCTCTTGAAGCAAAGTAAAAAAAGATCGTACTACCTACTTTAAGCAAAGGACTGAAAAAGCATGTCTATTTTGATAAAGTTGACTTACACAACGACTGTTGTGAAAATAAGAAAGACAAATATTCACAAAGTCTATAAATAGAAGATCTCTCACGAAGAAAATTAAAAGGATAGCAAAAGTGCGTAAAGCTTACAACACCATATTCATCTTAAAGAGAAGAAAAAAGAAAAGAGCTTAAAGAAAAGAATACATCTGAGCTGAAGAAAAGAGAAGAGAAGAGAAAAGAGAAAGAAATATTATCGAGCTTAAGCATCAAATCTCTTATTGTTGTAAGATTTTATAGAGAAGCATCTGCGAGTGTTTATACTGTATTGTATTATAAACATATCCTCTGTGTGAGAGTTACGGTCTGAATGACTTGTAAGCAATCTTTGATTAGAATTTTAAAGAGAATCAAAACACTTACAACTTGACTTTGAAAGGTTAAGAATATCTAGGTTGTTAAGACAAAACCGTCTACGTGCCTAAACACACTTTCTAGGAGGCCTAATTTTCTCTAAACTTGGATCCCAAATTCTTGGATTTGATCATATGGGTGAAATGTATGAATAAGATGATTTCTTCTCCTCCATCTTTTCAAGTTGTAAAAAGAGGGCTCAAGGGGGTTTTTATGTGTCCAAGGGGTACTTGCTTAAAATGGGTGACTTGTGTGTGTGTCAAGATTCCCATAGGAAACTCTTTATCAAGGAGTCACATAAGGAAGGTCTAACAGGTCATTTTGGAGTTGAAAAAACTCTAAGCATTCTTCAAGAAAGATTTTATTGGCCACACATGAGAAAAGATGCTAAAAAACATTGTCATAAATGCATTGCATGCTTACAAGCCAAGGCCAAGACCATGCCTCGTGGCTTGTACACCTTTCTTCCTATTGTTTCATCCTCGTGGGAAGACATTAGCATGAATTTTATCCTTGGTCTACCCAAAACACAAAGGGGATTTGATTATATCTTTGTGGTTGTGGATAGGTTGAGCAAGATGGCTCATTTGATTCCATACCAAGGTAGATAATGCAAGCTTCATAGTCAAACTCTTCTTTAGAGATGTGGTAAAGCTACATGGCATGCCAAAGACCATTGTATTCAATAGAGATATTAAATACCTTAGCCATTTTTGAGAAACTTTTTGGTCAAGGTTAGGAACCAAGCTTCAATTTCCCACCTCTAGTCATCTCCGGATAGTTAAACCGAGGTATTGAATAGGTCCTTGAGCACCATGTTGGGAGCTATTCTTAAAGGCAACCACAAATCTTGGGATGACTACCTTCCCCATATTGAGTTTGCATATAATAGGGTGACTCACAAGATCATGAAGATGTCTCCCTTTGAGGTTGTGTATGACTTCAATCCTCTCACTCCTTTAGACCTCATACATTTCCCAAATCCTAGTACGTTTATTCATAAAGAAGGGGTATTTAAGTCCAAAGTATTGAAGAAAATGCATGAGAAAGTGAAGTCTCATATACAACATCAAACCGAGAGATACATTAAACACAATAACAAGGGAAAAAGGAAAGTGATTTTTGAAAAAGAATATTAAGTTTGGCTCCATTTGATTCCAGAACAAAGGAAGTCCAAACTCAATTCTCGTAGTGGTGAACCTTTTAGAGTGTTTCAAAGGATCAATGATAATGCAAATAGGCTAGAGTTGTCATGTGAATATGATGTGTGTCACATTCAATGTGTGTGATTTAACCCCTTTTGTAGAAGATTTTGAGTAAGATGAAGATGAAGAGCCTTTAGATTTGAGGTCAAATCCTTCTCAAAAGGAGGGATGATGGCAAACCCCTAGCCAAGGGTCCAATAACAAGAAGCATGACCAAACAAATCCAAGAAAAGTTAAACATGAAAGGTGAAATCAAACTCTTCTTCTCTTGAGCCATAATAGAGTAGAATAATTTTGAGCTTTGTATAATAGGCCTAGTAATGCAACATTTATTTTTTAACCTTGTATTTTGAGCTAAGCATATTAACGTTTTTCACCACTTAAGTCAACAAAGGACTAAGGCCTATTGACCCAAGTAAACGTCCAAGCTTATTTGATAAGGGGATCAACATTTTCAAACTAGCTTGATGAGAAGGAGGGTAGGCATCCCACCTATATGTTAATGGTTATATGTTACTTTCTTATTGGAAAGGATTTCCCATAAGTACACGTGTCCTCCTCCTAATGGAAAAGAATTTTGCCATATACTTCCTATTAATGAAGAGTACTTTTACCTTGTTTTCCAATAAGTTTGAGATTTTAGATTTTGTTTCTACATGTTAAAGACACTTTCAACTTATAAATAAAGGTATTTCTCACTCTTATAATTATTTTTTAATTTAAGTAATGTTATACTGTTATTTTTTAATCATATTAATCATATTATATCACCCAAGACTAAAACATTCCAAATAGTCTCCTATAATAATCTTCCTTCCTAGTAGAATTGATCTAACATCTCCTAAAGCATTACCAAACACCATTCCCTTCCACTTTATATTATCTTTGGCCAACAACCTTACCTCCTTTCCCCTCCGCTTCATATCACCTTTGGCCAAGAACCTTACCTCTTTTCCCCCACCAAATTTTCGTATCCCATCAACATTCCAACTATGTCCATGACATCTCTTATAACTTTAGTCTAACCTAACTAAGCTCAGTGTTATCAACAACACATCAAATTCCAATAGTGTCTCCCGAAAAAAGCAATTTCAAATAAAACAGATAAAAATAAATTTCCAAAAAATTACAAGATCCAAATAGAAATTGATGGACTGCAAAAAAATATTGCCAAAAACTTAGGCAACTTATTTTTTGCACCTCAACAAGCATTCATAGATTTGTGTTTTAGATTATATAAATCTGAAATATAAATTTTCAATTTTAAATGATACCATTCAAAATATATTATTTATACTTTTGCAGCTCAACAAACAACCACAATTTTTTAAATTTTAAATTACACAATCTAAACCATAATTTTACATTATAAATTATGCCATCCAAAATTTGTTTTATTTTATATTATAAAACATACAATTCAGAATTTAGTTTTTTATATTTTGAAATATACAATTCAAAATACAAATATCACATTTCAAATTAAATAATCCAAAATATTTTTTATTTTATATTTTAAAATATATAATCTTAAATACAAAAATATTATATTCCAAATTACACATTCTGGAATACAAAGTTAATGGAAATACAGGTTGAAATTATAGAGATGCAGGAAGAAGCAGCCAATCTCTCAAAATTTTTATGGTTGGTTGAGAACAATTGAGACCACAGATGGTGTACTCCTGCACGTTCCAAATAAGTTGTATAAAATCCATTCTTATTATAATCTTCCAATTTTAATAGTGAGCCATACATGCTTTTGTAACATTGCTATTTTCTTTAGTAGTTCATTATAGAGTCTGAATTCAATTAACATATCTGCAAAGACGGTACAGTTTTGCAGAGCCATAGAAACAATATACTAAACTTGCAACTGTCATGGCTTATTTATGGTTGAAAACATTTATTCTCTTCACACATGTCTACCTATCTACAACTAAAAGCTGAATTAGAGGAGCCTCAAGTACAAGTGAATGCACAGAAGGTTTAACAATTCTACAATGAAATCATCTGGAAAATAGTATGTGGCTTAGGTGGGAGGTTGGGAATCATCTGACCGAGTAATCAATAACGTCTACCTCCAGCTGTTGATAGAAGAACTCGATTTTGCTTTTTACCTTTCTTCCCCAACTCATTAGTCTTTGGTGCATTCGAGCTTATATTTGATTCTGCTCTTGATATAACATTGGAGTATGACTGTGTCTCCCCGTTTCTCGAACCTACAGAATTACAAATTTTTGGGCACTTCAACTACTTGATTCTTCGGTTATATAGCACTTGAAATTTTTTTCCATGCAGAATATATAAAATTGCATAAACATATAATACCTGTTGGAGCAGAAGAATCAATTGTCGTATTATTTTTGTGTAGACCACTAGTTTCTTGAATTTGCAAGGATGGAGAATCATGAGCAGCAGCAAACCCAAGTCTCGTGACATTCGAGAACGATTTTCTCTCCCCAGCTACGGGAGGACTTGAGGAAACAGTTGAATTTCCTAGAGCTGAACAAAACATACAATTACATAGATCCATGTCACAACATTGTCCAAGTATGATACACATACACCACATAGCACAAAACCATAAATTGCATATATTATATCAGAACACTGCTGTAAATGAAAAGAAAAACAGAAGAGGGCAAGGCCCCGGTGTATTCTTTCCTTATCTTTTATTTATACGTTCAAGTCCTGTTATTGTTCGTTCCCATTATGGAACTACCTCAATAAAAATTACTGTATGGATGGATTGTTAATCAATAGCAGCGGAACTTTTATTCTAACAACCAAAATGCAGATTACCTTCAAAGTCATCCATGGAGAATGCTGGAGGATCATCATGAGATGTAAGCTGACTACTAAATGATATGGGAAGCGTAGTACCTGTAGCTTCAGCCCTTATTTTTTCCTGCCGTTCCTAAAAACAAAAATATAGCATGGGAAAGCACATTCCAACATTTCGAAAACAAAAACAAAAATACATGAAATTTGAATAAAAGGCATATGATGATAAAATAAAAAATAAAAATACCAACAGTGGGAGCATTAACTTGCAACTAGAAGGCTTTGTGGCACTGTTTTAGTCCATAAAAAAAGTTACAGAAGCTAAATTCAACAGTAATCTAAAAAGGGTATCTAGATTCAAAAACCTATATGTTTGCACAATCGTAAAGCTTAGTCTCACCCTACCCTGAGAAGATTTGCTTAACACGCTACCTCCACTACTTGCACATCAGACAAGAGGACTTACAAATGAAATAAATAATGAATGGAAAAGGTTGAAAAAATATTAGCTTTCTGAGAGAATTTCCTTTCCATAACTACCATGTTAAGGGACCCTAAAGTGAGTCGGGTTATTTGAGGTCTTCTAAAACTTCAGGAAATCGGAATAAATAAAATATGATGGGCTACATTGATACCTTTTTTGCAAGTTGTTTTCTCTGATTTGCACGTTTCTTTATTTCATCCATAAATGGAGCCAGTGCTTCAGGAGGTAACAACTCACTCAAATCAACTTCACAAAGCTGTAAAATTAGTAAACACCTATTATAAATCATCAAGAAATTATCTTGGAACTATATAACTCTTTGAATAGGTACCTGAAATGTTGTGGTTAACGGAAAATGACTTAGGAATCGATATCGCCTCCTCATGGCCTCAGACTGAGTAACTGTCTCCAATTGTAGAATCCTTCCATTTATTCTACAATGAACAAACTTTGGTTAAAAAGAATTAAAAGCTTGGTTGCTCAGTGATGCTTCTCCAAATAGATAGACGTTCATTGAAGACCAATACATCAAACCATAAATACATACAAAGATCCTAAACATCAACTAGTATACTCAAACAAACCCATACATTTTGAAAAGACAACTTCTACCACTACTATTATTGTAGGCATTGACATTTATGATGAAATGGATAAGATCAAAGCTGTTAGATATATTATATTTTAGATAAATATCTTATGTTTATCTTTTATCTTTAGTTACTTTGTTATTATACTTTATTTATATTCTGAACTTAGCCCATATTTCTTCTATTATATTCAACATGGTTTATAGAGCTTGATTATTTTAAGGAAAAAAAATGTGTTGCCTCTCTCATTACACCTATCATTGTCGGCGACAACGCCATCTACAGCAACCGCCGACATCATCGTCTACTGCCATCGTCTAATGTTGCCACTACTGGAGTTCCAGTTTCAACCGACGATCACACGATTTTGATCATGTCAGCCAGGCGACCACCGTGTCATCAACAACACCTTCCGTCAAAGCTCCTACTTGCTCTCACCGGCTTTTAAAGTTGTGGATCTACTCTTTTTTCCGTCGTGCGTGGGGACTCGTCTCGTCTCCTCTTAGGCAACGTTTAAGAGAGTCGAGGTTGCTCTTTTTCCTCTTTTAGGTTCATCGTGTGTGGTCACACGTCCCGTCTCCTCTCAACCAGCTATTCAAAGCATCGAGGTCATCTGTTTCCTCTTTCAGGTGCCTTGAATGGAGCATCTTGGATTTTTAAGGTTTTTTTATCCGTTCATCAATGGCTTCTTTCGCTGTTGTCTCTTTTGACATCCCTTCTGTTGTCACCATTGTGTTTGACCCATCCATATATGTTTTTTCTCTCGTGGCAAAGATGGTTTTTGTTAGTTTATTTATAATTGTGGTGGCTCTTCAACAATGACCTCTTTATCCACTAGATGTCAACAATCCATTCCTCACGACGATTTGCAAAAGAGATTTATATGGAGCAACTTCCCAGATTTGTTACTCAGAAAAAATCTTCTTAGTTGGTATTTCGTCTTTTATGTCGTCTTCGCAAATCATTAACAATTTGGTGTCACTCGAGTGTAGAATCAAATATTTTCATTAAGTCTTTATAGATTATATTAGTAATAAGCTTCGTACATACGATTTGTATGCACTAGCTTGAAGAAGAGTGTTAGATATATTATATCTTAGATATAGATCTTATGTTTATCTTTTATTTTTAGTTAGTTTGTTATTATTCTTTATTTTTGTTTTAGGCTTAGCCCATATTTCTTCTATTATAAATAGAGACCCTATGCGTATATTTAACACAAGGAAGATTAATCCTACATATAGTTTTTCACTATAATCAACAAAAGCAATATCTACTGAAAATTTGGTCTTTGATGGAGCCCAACAGTGATTAGTCCCTTAAGAATACCCATATTGTTAGTGTAACTTCTCATGATGCTTCCCAATGATCTTGTTTAGAAGATTAGTGACAACATGCAAGAGAGGATGGTATAGCCCTGGTACCATGTTGAAAAGAGAGAAACCATGTTAAAAGAGATATGATAATAAGATATCATATACTTGAAACTGGAAAATATGAAAAATGTCCAAGAGAATTCAATTCTCTATTAGAAAGAAACTTGCATCACCGGTGAGAAAAAAATATATGATGATCTACACATAGATGTCCAATAGGAAATACAAAAGATAAGTCGATGGTCGAGCGAAATAAAGGAGTAGAAGTGGCGCTTGCATGAAACAAAAGAGAAGAAACCTCAGGTCTATGTGACTCGACCCAGCCTGAGATAGTAAAAAGGATAATACTTTTTCTTTTCTTCTTACTTTTTCTTACTTTACTATCCTCATTGAACCAACGGTCTCCTTTATTGTTGTGTAGTCTCGCGAACAAGAAGTCTATCCTACCCTACCCACTTTGAACAAGCAACTCCTTCATTATGTTTAGTTGTATTTTAAGTTTTAAAGATGAAATTTGTGGTGTTTTAATTTGATTTTATTGTTATTTAAATTTCTTAGACATGATATTACTTTTAGTTATCGATTTTCTTTCATTGTTTTTTAATTACGATTATACTATTGGATTTTTAAAATTATCTATATCTATATATTGTATTCTCTTTATTATCTACATATATGTATATATTTTAATTTTATTTAAATCCGCAATGTTTCTGCCATAACCCATTATGGCTTCTAATATATTTTCATAAAGGATGTTTGGGTCTTCAATATATGTCGATAACAATATGTACCAAGCCAAGCTTGGAACCTATAAATTGAATTTGATGTCCTCTCAAGGACTTGGTCAAAATATGAGTTAATCATTTAAGTTGACAAATTACATGCAAATTTCTTTGATCAACAACTTCTTTTGAACAAAATCACAATTAATCTCCATATACAATTAATCTCTATATATTTGGCTTAGGTTTGCACCCCACTTAAATACTAAAATTTGGTCATTTCTCTAGTCAATGTAGGATGTGCAACATATCCCCTCACATCAACGACATTGAGTCTTCACAACAAAGAAATTGAGTGTTGACACTAAGGATATCAAGAGTGGAAACAAAGTTAGAGTCTGACAACATGTGACACAATAAACCCAACACTTCACTAGGAAAAGCTTTGATACCATCTTAGTGAGAGAGTTTATGCATAAATCAACCTCACACAGTCATTTTGTAAAGTAAAGTTTACACCCCCATTTATATATTATAATTTAATTATATTTCTAGTTGATGTGGAATCTCACACAAGACCCAAGAAATAGAGATTTAAGTTCCCTTCTTGTTAGGAATGGTATGGTACCACTCTAGTACCACGTTCTGAAGAGAGGAATCGAGAAGGAATATAATGAATTTCATGTGGTGTATTTTCTTTTGATGAATTTGATTAGATATTTCCCTATCAAATCATTATAGTCTATAGCTAAGGTTCAACTCTATTTTGATATTAATGCTACATGTAATAAAATCTCATGGATAGAAAAATGGTGAAATCGTTGTAATTTGGGTGGTATTCATTTTTTTGTGGAACTGAAGACCTTACGTAAATAATATCAACAAGATTAGAAGTTCTTATTATATGGTGCAGATAAACATAAACCAAAATTGGGACTTCATGACTCAATTTAATGCTATTATAAATGATAAAAGTTCCACATTATGCCAATATCATATTATCTTAAGCTCACAAACCAACCACACATTTTTCCACTTATTTTCTAGGCACATAGGAGAATTAAAATTTGATTTTGTGCAAACCTGTGTGGCAGCATATCATAGCTCCCAAAATGGTGGAGCAAACACTTCATGTTCATCGGATGAAGAATTAGATGCTGACCATCAGCAGCCTGAAATAGACAAGACCGTGTAACATCCAGAAGTCATCATCAAAGTTGGTTTGAGGCATAAAGCATTCGGGAATTGCTCAATGAAACTAAAAACAGCAATTCCTCATAGAAACTCTGAGAGTCCAAAAAATAAAGGGATATAGGATAGCTAGGTAGACAATTTGAAATCATGGAAAATTAAAGACCCTGGTCAACATATTGCAAGTAAATTAACCAAGCCAGCACAATAACTATAACCGACAACCATGGAAAAAATAAGTCTTTAGGACACAACGAAGAACATCAAAAGCAGTGATTACCAAACCAAGTATAGAATCAAAAGCACTCATTTTTCCGTTTATAATTGGATTTTATGAATAACTAAGCCTTTATGTAGGAAACACTGGCCAGATTCTAGGGATCCTATCGCAAGTTGCTTTCTTTAAAAGATACTCATTTTGATTTCCTTGAGAACTTTATAGTTGAAAGATTAATAGGCGAAAACTCTCAGTGTTCCCCACCAACTCATTGGATAACAACACAAGGGGTTCATTTTAATCTCACCCATAAATTCATTTTGTCCCATTTCCCTCTAAGAAAGAACATATTTATAGGGAATATCTTATGACAATCCCGAGTGTAAGTGTTTGGCAAAGCTTATGAAAATAGCTCATCATATGTCCACAAGTTGCTTTAAGCTTATTTCAATAAACTCTCTAATATTACTTATAAAAAGCCATTAGAAGTTTTATAAAAATTAATTAAGCTTATTTCCTTGTTAATTATTAACAACTCATGCATACATGTTTAGATGATAAGCATTTATTTAATAAGATCTTAATTAAATCGGTGGTCTGTTTCTTGATACCAACTTAAAGAGTTGAGAATAGCTAAAATGTTTTTATTTCACTTTAACTTTTGATACAACTTACTAATGCATTTATAGAAGACAATAGCTCTGAAAAAAGGACGGGAAGCTCTTAACAAAACCCTAACACTTTGTTCACTTGAATGGATTTGGAGGAGAGTGATTGAATGGATTTGAGAGGATTTAAAGGTAAACTTTTTGTTGTTTATTTGTGTGAATTTGGAAATAAGAGAGTGGATTTGGAAGTAAAGTTTGTGAAAATTAACATAGGATTTGATTGATGTGACAGATTAAAAAAATTTACTTCCAAATTCACTCTCACTTACCTCCAAATTCACTCTCACTTACCTCCAAATTCACTCTCACTTACCTCCAAATTCACTCTCACTCACCTCCAAATCCACTCAAATAAACAACAAAAAATTTACCTTCGTATCCTCTCAAATTCATTCAATCACTCTCCCCCAAATCCATTCAAGTGAATAAAGTGTAAAAGAAAAATCCCTTACATAAATATTAATAATAATAAAGACATTAGAGGGCACCTAGTTATTTTCACTCTATCTCCAGCCTATTTCCCATTAAAATGTTTACCTCTTTTTTCTCTTAAACCAAACACCTATATTTTTCCACTTAATTTCTCATCAATTTCCATTCACCTTCCCCATTTCCATCCACACTATTTGTCAACTATTTCTCTCCTTCCTACCAAATGAACCCTATATAATATCAAATCGTTCCACATGATTTCAATATGAAAAATCAGTTCATACTTTATAGACACGTTTGTTGTATCCAAATAGAAAATTGTGAAGCAAGAAACATATGATACAGAACACAACTAAAACCAACTGTCATTAGTTACCTGGTAAAAACTATATGAATCATTTCCCTTCATTTCTTCAACAACATCATCATCCGCTGGCCTTTGAATACTATTCTTCTCCTCATATGAAGAACATAAATTCATTTGTTGCTCTATTAATTCTTTCTCCACATTCAAAGTTTGGTTAGAACAGGCTCCAGCAGTTGACTTTTCCAGCATTGAAACCTTAATTTGGTCGCTGTAATCAGTAGAGGAAGTTTTTGACCCATTAGAACAGTTTTCATCATCAGTATCCATAGAATTTACGACCATGGATTGTATCTGATGTGCATGATCAATGGGCTTAGAATTTTCACTGTCATGAGACTTTTGCTCATTCCAATGCCACTTCCTCTGTTCCAGTTGCTGCATGGCAGCACAAACATAAGGAAGCTTCTCCAGGTCATCAACAAGACCAGAATCTGCTCTGGCCAGCCAGCCATCTAGATCAGATATTGAATGCCTCACTGAGAGATCTACATCTGATGTAAGAGTAAACTTTGAAAAGGGATCACAGAAGTGTCCATTACCAAATGATATGATATTTGTCTCTTGTTTATTTTTACTTGTCAGAGTAAATGAGTCCTTTTTCCGAGTTAAAAAGGTGAACTCAACATTTTCTCCTACTTGATACTGTTTGACATTTGTGATGTGAACTGTATATAAATCCTTGGCAGATGTCATGACAAAGCACAGAGGACACCTTTTCCAGATATCGCCTTTGTGATCCTCTTCACCCATCATTAAGTACTGTAGAATACATGGGAAACAGAAAATATGTCCACATGAGGTTATCTGCGGACACAGTGGATACTCCAAACAAATTGGACACTGAACTGAGAAGGGGGTCAAATATGTCACACATATAATGTCTTCCCACTGCAACATTTTATCAGGATCCATCGACTCAGGAGAGTAATTTCCCGAATCTAACACCATGAACTTGTAATTTGCCTGCAAAAACAAATCTTTATTGTATGGCTTCCTCTTCCAATGCCTTCTTGCTGCAGGGGAGGGAGGGGGACCCCGGGGTTGAGAACGGGATATTGGGTCATATTGAAAATTCAGCAAGTAATTTCCGTTCACAGTCTGAGCTTTCCTCCCTGCCAAAGGGGTACTTCCATGAGAACCCACGGACCCAGGAGCTTGTTGGTTTCTATGAGAAGAAACCATTCCTGCCCGTCTTCCTCCGTGAATCCTAGAACGTGTTCTAGGGTTTTGCTGAGGTGAAACCGTCACTCCACTTGGAGACCCTAATTCTGTCACCTAAAAGCCACACAAGGGAACAAAATAGTAACCAACAGATACCCAAATATAGCAAAAGAAAAAAAAACACAGTTCTACACTTCTACCAGGCCATAAGCTTCCATAAAGCAATCCTAGATAATCAGAATCACAATACCTTTTCGGAAGATCCACCAGAATCTTCAGTAGCTTGAGTCGAAGAACCTAACAACAACATTGAACAACTTAATCAGTTAAACAAGCAGAGCATCAATCAAACGCAAAAAAAAAAAAACAAAAAATTAACCATACCCTTGACCATTCAATTTCCTAAACAAAATAAAACAAAAAAACACCGCAATTTCACAGAAGAAGTGACCAATCATGATTATTTTCTCGTGTCAACCAAATAGCGTGGAATTTAAAGGGAATGGGAGAGATCGAAGAAGGAACCTGCGATACCGGAGATCTGGAGAGATCCGAGCGCGTGGTGGAGTGGGGGTGAGAGGTAAGGGAAGGGTTGTTGAGGAAGAGGGCTTCCGCTGCCATGTTGGGGAATAGGGTTAGGAGATGGCGCTGACGAAGAAGACGAAGATGACGCTTGGGTTTGTGAGGGCAAGATGGACATGAAAGTTCTGGAAGGAGGGTTTGGGGGTGTTCGTTGGTGGTTCAGCTTCTATTCTACTTTACCAAACTACATTAAATCAAACACACCTTTTATTTCTCATTTGTTGGTCTCCCTGGGCATCACTGCCGCATCTTTGCCGAATATTGGGTTTACGCCACCACAACATTCCAATTCTTTATTTTTGTTCCCTTGTTTTTTTTTCAATATTATCTACAATAATAAGTTTATGGTTGGTTTTGAAAAGAAAAAAAAAATTGAATTTTAAAAAATATAAATTATTAACGGAATATACTTCAGTTATTTTATCAAAATAGTGTCAATGTGGTTTTCTTTTTAATTTTCTTTAAATAAAGTTAAAAAGAAATATGGAGAAATTAAGTTGACTTAATGCAAAAAAATTAGAAGAGGTGTGGAATATGTCATATATTGAAATCCTCCTTTAAGAAAAGAAATTAACATATTAATAGTTAACATTTATGAAGAAAAATAATAATTTTGGAAATCTTCGAAAAATTGTGTGGACAAAAAATTTCATCAATTTTTTTAATTTAATATTTTTAAATGTTAGTTTTAGATTAATTAATATATTTTATCATATAAAATATGTCCCTGTGGTTTTATATTTATGTATTCATCATTGTATATTAATAAAAGTAAAGAAGAATAGACCAAAAAAATCTTATGAAATTGAGCGAAATTGCTTTTTCTTTTTAAATTAAATTTTTTGTATTGAGTTCACGTTTCCTATTTTCAGGAAAAATAAAGAGGATTTAGTAATTAAATTATCTTAACAATTATAGATATCTATATGACCAACTTTATTATTGTACAATTACTGTATATTATTTTCAAATAATATAAATCTCTGTTATCAAAAACTTACATCAGAACACTTCAACCATTTTTTTTGCTAAAACAATTAAAAACTGCCTTAAATATTTTCAAAAGTTTTAAAATAAATTTAATTTATAAAAGATTGTTTATATAAGGGTTTGTAAATGTGCTTTTCTAGTATTATCGGATAACTAGACACAAAACAAGTTTGAGTTTTCATTCTCCACTAGCATTTTTGGATTATGGGATAACAATACTACTATTTAGTTCCAATAGTAATATTGGGAGAGATTTTTACACCGATTATTTTTCATATACATTAAATATGTAAGATTCGGAAAAATAGAAGTCTTAAAAATAAAGTAGTGTTAAGACTTTGGATTTTTGTTTGGAAACTATTGTTTTTAAGTGTATTTTTTTGTTAGAACATAATTGTCATGTTGTTTTTTATTTTTATATTTTTGTCTAGGGATAAAATGGTCTTTTACCTTTATTTAATTGTGTAGACATTAATTAAGGGGGTGTAGAAAGGAAAAGCATGTAAATTAAATAATCTGGATAATTAATAAAATTATATTATGTAAATCTTTTAGAAGATTTAGTTCTTGTTATTTTAAAAACAGTTAAATGAAAATAGGAGATATAATCTTGGTGGGTTTAAAAATTAAAAGAGATATTATTATTATTAGAGAAAATCATTATTAGATATTGTTAGATATTTTAAAAGATTGCGTGAATTTTAAAAAGATTTAAGTGACCTCAGGCCACGTCACACATTCATTAACGTCGTTGATGAAATTGACGGAAAAGATTTATTTGCATCAAATTAACAAAAATAAGGACCCAATTGAAACGCCAAAAAATAAAGGGACCTATTTCAAATTCTGAACAAAAATAGAGACCTATTGAGACAACTTTAGTTGTACTTTTCCTCCATGAATCAATGATTATGAATCAGTCAAAGGGTAAACTTGACCTTTACATTTGATAAATCCGCAACCCCTTTCTGGTATGGTGCTCCTCTGTCGTCTAAAACGGAATAACTGTTGAGGATAGAATTAATATCTAACCAGTTATCTGATTTCAATATTTTCTATAAAAGAAAGTATTCCATCCAAATTCTTAACGTGAATCTTAAGTTGATAGTAAAAAGAAATAGTAAAAATATTTTATTGAGAGAGAAGTCAAATAAATGACTTATTTCTTATATAATAAATATTTTTTTCTGCTTTTTTACTTTTAGCATTAGTTTAAAGAAACAAAATCGATTTCTAGAAATCTTTGCAAGCTATAATTTCGATCTAGTAATGATTTTTTATTTACTAGAAAAGAGAAATTTATATATTATCTATTAGAAATATAGGTTCTACTTTTGCGACGTTGAAAGAAAAATATACCTTACAGGCTGAGCACTGTATCAAGTCTTCTTGCAAGTCTTCTACCAAGTCAATGTTTGGCCATCAATGAGTAAACATTTTATATCTGTATCTCAAAACTTCACTGAATTGAGACTATAAATACATGACAACACTCTTCGTATCAATGCAAAGGGAAAAGTGAGTAAAATATAGTAAGCATTATCAATCGCTTGGCAACCATGAAGGCCATTCTCATTGCTTTCTTACTCTTTGCTTCTCTTTTCTTCTTTCCCACTTCAACTATGGCTCGACAACTCAAGGGTAACAATACATACTACCTTTTCTACGCTTCCTCAATTCTCATATACACCAAAGAAATCAATATCATACTTGAAACTTACGAAACTTGATTCTTATAACTAATTTGGATGAACTTAGTATAAATATAAAAGAGTAATTTATGTTTTTTTCCCTTTTGTTTGATATTTCTACGTGAGAGGTGGCCACTATAGTTAATGTAATGATGTATGTACATTTTTATGCAGAAGGTTCATTTCAGACAGGAGACCCTACTAAGCCTGCTGTTAAGTGTTCTCCCGGTCAGGGTTATAGAAATTGCATTCCATCGAGAGCACCAACGCCACCAACATCTCCAGCACCACCATGCTCACCCTATTCACGTCATTGTTGAACAATATCTAAAAGATGCAATAGCCGAATGAATTAAGTATAATTTTACTTTCTGCTGATGCCATTAGCACTTGCTGTGTTAAACCATGGAGCTACCATCTCTGTCTTTTGCTTTAGAATTTCCAGTGCTTTCACCCAATAATGAGTGTTTTCCGAGTTTGTTGAGAAATAAATGTTTGGCCTCTAGGCCAATCCAATAAATAAGAACTTGACTTCGTATACTTTTCCTTTTTGTTGAGTTTATTGTTACATGTGCCATCTTTTATGAAGGAAGATGCTTTTACATACTTGAAAAGAAAAATATATTAAGGTTCTTGCGTGCGACTATAAAATGAATGCTTAAACATTATGATTGCTTAAGGAGAAAAAATAGAGTCACTTCTTATTCGGGTTATAAACAAAGCAAAGATGTCAGGATGAAAGATAGAAAAAAAAAACTGTCTTCGATATCCCAAATAAAAGAAGAGAACAGATAATACAGAGATGAGATAGAGTTGAGTTTTCGGTTATTTCAAGACAGGATCAAAAAGACGTGCTTTACAACCCGAAAAAATAGTCCGAAAACCATTGTATTATTTCCGGAAATATGAACTTTATTTATCCTTGAATATTCAAAACATTGACATGCACGGTTTATAAACTTTTTCTCGGTTGAAATGGAAGCATCTAACAATTATCTAATGAAAGTAATTGTTCATTTCAATTTAGAATTGATAAACATAATTAAACGTTTTTTGTTCTAATTAGTACTATTCAAAATATTTGGTTACAGCCCTTCTCTTAAGGGCTTTTTGTATCCCCTTTTTTTTTCCTTCTCCTTTCACTCTTTCTATCTTTTATATTAAACAATATTTATTCTATCTCTAATATGCCTCTTTTTTCATGATATCAGAGTCATAAGTTAGAATGTATCCAAAGAAAATTTAATGTTTGTTAGTTCTATTGTTCCATCTAAAATAAGATCGTAATCAAAGTATTCATTAATGTCTAATTTTACACATGGGATATATATACCTCAATTTGAGAAGTGTACGTTAGAAGTCGCACATCGAATAAAAATAAGACAATTTCATAATATATAAATGGGTGTGCAAACCTCACCTTACAAGTTAGTTTTATAGGATTGAGTTAGGCTTAAAATTCATTTCTTAACATGAAATCAAAGCTTGGTTGCCATGACTTCTGAATACTCTAAACCCCTTCCACCCATCAACATTTTTCCCAACATTCTCCACCCTTGCACCTGATACTTACACCACACAAATCACTTCCATATTAGATGATGAAAATTTTCTCATATGACATCATAAGTTTCTTGCTACAATTGAGCATCTCAATCTTCTACATTTTCTTGATGACATCAACATTCCACTCTGGCATTACCGACATATATAGACGGTTAGTAACGTCCCAAATTCGTTGGTACTGCATGATTTTCGGTGAATTATCGATGGACTATAATCCGTTGGTAATTTCGTTGTAAGAACCGAGAAAACTTAAGTACATAAAGTAGATGGGTGTTTTATTTTAATAAGGCCAACTTATTTTAATAATAAATGTTTCGTAATATGAACAAAAGTTTATATCACGTCTCATTATTTAAAACAAAAAATATCTCTTTAAAAACTCTTCTTTTGTGTTATTTATTTTCTCTCCAAAAGTTCTAACTCCTGAGTAATCTCTTTGACAATCAGGAGTTACCTAAACGACCACAACGAGGTTTATGTTTTTATCCGATCAGTTTCTTGAATAGAATAAGTAAGTTTCTGACTCTTTTTTCTTGTTTGTTCTTAATTGAGATCATGCTTAAAGATCTTTTGTCACCTGTGAGTTATAATGTCGTTTCTTAGTTTCCTGTTGATCCAAGGTCCTAAGGACTCTCTCTGATATCTGTTCAGTGTTTTATAGGCATTTGTAAAGTTTCTTGAACTCTAAGCAAGGGTTCGATGTGTTTATAGAGCTCCATTGTTTTGGTGTAAACTAAAAAAAACTAGTTTAATTCAAGTTTGATTGGTAAATAGGTTATAATTCATGAATTGATGATGATGTGCTTGAAATATACTATTAAATTGAATTGTGATTTCTAGTATGCTCCTTGGTCGTACTTCTCCTTTTGATCATACTCCTCTCTTCCTTCTTTTTCTCACACTACTCCAATTAATTTATAAGCATATTTTGTTAAATTTAACAAAAAATTTAGCATCTATTTTCAATGAATTTATTGACAAATTTTAGAAATTAAGTTATTGATAAAAGTTTAAAAAAATCAATTATTAATGAATTTATCGTAATATTTTTAAAAAATAATTAATTATCAATTACTTTAAAAGTAAATTATTGATGGATTTTGCACCAAATTGTTAAAAGCTAAAATAAAATTTTAACATGTTCTACTGATATATTTTATCAATAAATCTATTATAAAGGAAAATTTTCGAGAATAATTAAAATTTTGAAATTTATTCACAATTTTCTTTTTTATTGACAAATGTTATTTTAGTAGAGGAGTTTTATGAAATTTTACTTGTGGTGACAATTATATGGATTGTGTCGGGGAAGCATCGTAACAAACTACAACCAGGCTCATAATTTCACCTTGTTCGTGCACTTTTCTCTTCAACTTCGTTCATCCAAATATTTCTCTGTTTCACAGTGACCAACAACAATCAACTTGCTACCATCAATGACGACTTAACAATCAACTACAATCTTCAACACAAACTAGAACACTACCTTCTCTTCCATGAACATGATAATATTTCGTCTGATTTCATGATTTACATTTTAAAAAAGTTATTTTAAATTGTGCAATGAAAGTTTGTTAAAAATATAGGACAAATAGATCCATTTGAAAAATTGGGGGAAGATTTTGTGAACATTATTTTAAAATTTATAATTAAATATAAATTTCATTAGAACATTTTCATTTTCAAGAAGAGCCTCCAATAAAAAGATGCAAATTATAAAACTTATCCATTCAATTAGTCCAATAATATGAACAAAATATTCATTTGTCTCAATCAATTGGAGGAAATATCCTAAAATTATTGTGTATAATTCAAATAAGAATGACAATGGGACCGTGTTAGATAGGTTTTGCTATCCTATAACTCTTTACAAAAAAATCATCTTTCTGATATATATATATTTAATAGGTATAAATTCTTTTTCTCATTTACATTTCTACCCATAATAGATTGGATATACCTATACATGAACTCATACCTTCATTTCTATTGTTTCAACACCAATTAACTGACTTTTATAAAAATAAAAAATTATGACAAACAAAACATAAAATAAACAAATGGTCCGTATAAAAAGGAAATACTTTGTTTCTCAAATATTAAATATTCAAAAGCAAATTATAATTATACACACTTTGAATTAGAATACTTAATAAAATTGTTTTATAATTATAAAATTTATTAAGTTTATAAATATTAATGAAAAAATTGATAAAATTTAAAAATATTTTTTTTAAAAAAAAACTTATATTCTAATTAAAAATACTTTAAATGTTTTCTACTTCCAATTTTTTAAATTCTTATAAAATATTTTTTTCACATATCAATAAAAATTATAATATATTGAAAGAAATCACAAAAAAAAAATTAAACTAAAAATAATTAAAATTTACATAAATCTTTCAACTTTAAAATATATGTTTGATGATAATATATAAAATTTATGATAATAAAACTAATTTATATATTATAGTAATAATTTTTTTATACATTTATCGTGATAAAATTTCATTTACCATAATGAGTCAGAAATTAAAATATATAATCATAAGAAATATCGAAATAATATAGGTTGCTTTTTTCAATGTGTCTCTCAAAACAACTCTCACGGTTCTCTCTGTTTCACTCTCAAGGTTCAATCCAAAAGCACAAATGGTGATTTTAGCACTCTCTCAAGGAAGCTTTGGTTTGTAAAAGAACAAGGTTAGGTGTCTCTCCTACTTTCTCACAGTTCTTCAGAATATATCCCTCCTAGGGTTAGCCTTCTACCATTTAATTATCCCTAAACCAATGTCTAACCTAACAATCCCAAGGTTATCCGAAATTTACCCTACCAAACTAACTTTAGTTTCTCCATTCCTAACTCCACATTAACTCTGATGAAACTCACTGTAATGGTTGTAAATGGTAGTCTTAAAGTGTGTTAAAGTGTCTCATCATACTCATTTATGTAGCCTATATTTCTAATTGAATGGGTAACCTAAAAGGATTCAAAAGTTTATTACAAACTTCCTAATACAAAGAGAACATGTGCCCAATCCATACAAAGTGGAAAAATGCCAATAATGAAAGGTAAAGTAAGAAAAGGAAGCAAAATGGCACACCTTGGACTAGTGATGTCAAAACGGGCCACCCGGTCTGGCCCACCACAGGTTGGTCACTTAGTGAGCCAACCCAACCTGGCTCAACCCACTACGGGTTGGTGGGTTAAACGAATTGACTCATTGATTCACTTAATTACAAATTTTTTAAAATAAAACAATTACAAACCTTTTGTAATTCAAATCTAAAATAAAGAAAAGATAATATATATGATATATACGATGTTGTACAGATTAGAATAAAATCCATTAATAATAGTATATGATATTCAAAGGCCAAAGAAGGCCATAAATATATGTCACCGCAAGAAGAACAGTGATCTCATAATTGTTTTTAGGTTTAATGATTCGGTAGGTCCTAATTTTTGGATAGAATCTCAAATAGGACCCCTACTTATTGGTTTTCTCAATTGGATCCGTAATTTTGAAAAAATTGAAACAAATTGAGCATTGCCGTTAAATTGGACAAACGCCATTAGACTAGCGTATACGTGACACGCTGATTGTAATTGTTTAAATGACGTGGCAAGGGTTAACTTAGTCTCACATGAGTTTTTGCTTTTTCAAATTAAAGAAATAGAGAAATTGTAATTAAACTGAATTGTTTATGATGATAATTAAGGATTAGGGATTTTGTTCATTTTAATTACACACAACCACTTTGTTCGAATTAAGATTTACAAAAAATATTATGGAGAATTAAGATTTGCAAAAAGAAACCAGGAAAACTAGGTGCTTCTTGGATTCCTGTAGAATCAGAGTTCGTCTTTCTCGTCGCCGATCTAGCATAGAGAGAGAAACTGAAGTTAGAAAGAGACGGAGAAAGAGAAAATAACGTAACTAGGATTTTTATTTACCATCCTCGCTGAACTCCATCGAATCATCTTCACGTTTTCACCATGAATTCTTCATCGTCATCACGCAACACTGCCTTGACGAATCTACAACCAGATTTGTTACCCAAAAAACCCAAAACGCAGCAAACCCAAAATCGTGCTAGCCTCTAAATTTGTGATTATCTTTTTCACGCTCCATGGACGCAACTTGCAAGGAATTCAGAACAGAAGAAGAAAACCCCAATTTGTCGGAGCAACCATCGCAAATCGTCATTCAGAGTCGCGAAACAGAACCATAAAACCGCGTTACTTGGCGTAGCCCCAATTCGAGACAGAAAAGCTCATCCATAGCCACCGAGAACCTACAAAAAAAAAATTAAAAACCCTAATTGCGAGTGTTCATCGTGCCGTCAACATCTACATCTCTTCAACGCAGAAGAACGATGAATGTAACAGTGCAATAAGAAATAAAAGAGAAACGCAGAGTATGAGGGCTTTTATTATTGAAAAGGATTGTGTCTCAGTACAAGAAACAAGAGGCCGTAAAATAAATGACAATGGAGGTAGTAGAATAATATGAGTAACTCTGCACACTAACATAGGCCATTCCTGAAAAGGAAAATATGGAGGGGATTTTAAAAGGGTTTCCAATCGAAGAACAGAGAAGAATATTCAGAGAGAAAAAGTAGTTGCAGAGAAGAGGTGTCCATACCACGAGCGTAATCAACCTCGAATGAAATCCTCCCGTTTTGTATTCTCCCTCTTCACACGTGTTCCTCTTCTCAATATTATGTCATCCTCTCTGCTTGACACGTGGCCATTTTGTGCAACCACAACCGCTTCTCCCCTCACCTTGTTGTCACGCTTTGTGCGTGTTATAATACCCCATTCTTGAAAAGAAATTTTGTCCTCAAGGTTGAACTGAGGATATGCTTTCTTGACTTCTTCTATGTTTTCCCAGGAATTGTCCGCCTTACGCAAAGAACCCCATTGGATCAACACTTCTTCTACTTCTCTTCCATTTATGTTAGCCATTCTTTTATCCAAAATTTGGTAAGGTTGCAGGATTGGTCCAAATTCATTTGTAGTAAGCGGTAATGGAAAATATGGCTGTTTATAATCTCCTTGAAATTTCTTAAGCACTGAAATGTGGAACACCGGATGTATTTTAGCTGACTCTGGGAGGTGGAGTCTGTAAGCTACCTTTCCAATCCTCGCAAGAACTTCAAAAGGTCCAAAGTACCTTAAGCTTAACTTCTGATTCTTTCTTAAAATCACGGATTGCTGCTTGTAAGGTTGTAACTTTACTAAAACAAGATCCCCCACCTCTAAGAAAACATCTCTTCTTTTCTTATCCGCCTGTCCTTTCATATAATTCTGAAAATGCTGGAGTTTAGCATTTAATTTGGTCAATAATGCATCACGGTTGTTTAAAACCTCTTGTAGATCTACAGGATCAGTATCACTGTGCTCATACTTGATTTTGTTTGGTGGTAATTTTCCATAAACAGCTTGGTAGGGAGACATACCAATACTATGGTGGAAAGATGAATTATACCAGAATTGTGCCCAAGGAAGCATCTCTAGCCATTTCTTAGGATGATCAAAGACAAAGCATCTGAGATACATTTCCAAAGTCTTGTTTAAGTTTTTCGTTTGGCCATCCGATTGCGGATGATAGGCGAAGCTCATTGCTAAGGTTGTTCCTTGATATTTGAACAATAACTTCCAAAAGTTGTTGATGAAGACCCTATCATGATCAGACACAATGGATTTTAGAAATCCATATAGTTTGACAATTTTTTGAATGAATGCTTCAGCTAAAATTTTGCTATTGAATCCTTGTTTTAAAGGAATGAAGTGTGCAAACTTTGATAGTCTATCGATGATCACCATGATATTGGAATAACCGTGCGAAATGGGTAAGCTGGTGATGAAGTCCATGGCAATGTCTTCCCAAATCAGATTTAGAATAGGTAATGGTTGTAGTAATCCAGATCCAGCAGGTAATGACTAGTTTACTTAGCTTGTTGGCAAATCGTGCATTCCCTCACAAATTTCCTTATATCGTCTCTCATCTTAGGCCAAAAGAAATGAGCACTCAGTCGTGCCATAGTTCTTGTAGTACTCGCGTGACCGCTTCAATCTTTTGCAACATTTGGAACCATGGCACCACATCTCTCTCAAAATGCATAGAAGCTATTTCAACACGCTCAACATCAGGTGTGTTGTGATAGTTGAAGAACTTATCCGCTTTGAAAATCCATTGTAAAACTGGAGTGGAGCCATCAAAGTGCAGAAAACCTAGAGAAATGTCCTTGACCGGGTTCATAGAATTTAGCGGATGAACTCTGACTGTGGAATTTGAGTTCGAAGGACTTCCAAATGTCTGAGTGGAATTTTGCAATAGTTGTTGTAAGACGAGTTTGATTTCATCCATCGTCGAGTCCTGATTTCGATTCCGTTCATCTATCGTGCTCTGCAGCTTTTCCACCGTTGCTGTTAGACGTCGCAGATCATCCGTCGTCATGCGGATCTCAGTTTGGAGCTCTTTCAATCTTGTGTTCTCAGTCATGGAAGAGAATGAAAGCACCAATGTAATAGTGCAATAAGAAATAAAAGAGAAACGCAGAGTATGGGGGCTTTTATTATTGAAAAAGATTGTGTCTCAGTACAAGCAATAAGAGGCAATAAAATAAATGACAATGGAGGTAGTAGAATAGTATGAGTAACTCTGCACACTGACATAGGCCATTCCTGAAAAGGAAAATATGGATGGGATTTTATAAGGGTTTCCAATCGAAGAACAAAGAAGAATATTCAGAGAGAAAAAGTAGTTGCAGAGAAGAGGGGTCCATACCACGAGCGTAATCAACCCCGAATGAAATCCTCCCATTTTGTATTCTCCCTCTTCACACGTGTTCCTCTCCTCAATATTCTGTCATCCTCTCTGCTTGACAGGTGGCCATTTTGTGCAACCGCAACCGCTTCTCCCCTCACCTTGTTGTCACGCTTTGTGTTTGTTATAATGAACCTGGAACGTGAGTCGCGTCTTCTACTCCATGCTCGCGTGAAGGTGCAGAACAAACAACCTCGATTTGTAGGTGCGAAACCCTAATTTTGTGTAACACTGTCGTCAACGTAGCACCGCCAACGAACTCCAACCATGATCAACATCAACTTCCTCTTTCACCATTAATGGACAAACCTTAAAACTCTGGAACAAAATCCCTAATTATAGTAAAAAACAATTCAGTTTAATTAACATTTCTCTATTTCTTTCATTTTAAAAAAACAAATAGTTATGTCAGACTAAGTTAACCCTTGCCACGTCATTTAAAATATTACCATAAGCATGCCACATATATGTCAGTCTAACAGAGTTTGTCCAATTCAATGACAAAGCTCTATTTGTTTAAACTTTTCAAAATTAAGGGCCCAATTGAGAAAACCAATAAATAAGGTCTTATTTGAGATTCTACCCAAAAATTAGGACCTACTCAATCATTAAACCTTGTTTTTATTCACATATACCCACATAAATTCTCTTACTGATTTAAATATCAAAGAATCCTTACAAATAAATTATCCTCTCCTTATGATTCGGAGTTCAGTCACTTGTTAGCCACTTGATCAATAATTTATTTATTTTTAATGTTTATTTTAATTAATGTTGAATAAACTTATGCTAATACAAATGTTTATTTAATAAGAATATGAAAAAAATAATTTTATGCTTTTCTAACTTTTTTTAAAATAACTGACTAATCTATCGTTAATACAAAGATTTATTTATTAAAATAAATTAAAAATAATTTTACACTTTTTAATTATTTTTGTACCGTCCGGTCCTCCCGACCCATAAACCGAGCGGTTCCAGAAGGCCGACTTTTCCAAGATTGACCGGATGGCTCCCCCAGATCTAGAAGTCCCCCACGACAGACTCCTTTAAGGTCGTCCCAGAAACGACCATTCATAAACCGAGCGGTTGTCCCAATGCCGCCTACCCAGGTCACCATCATGACCGAGCGTCCGTCCTTTGAATGACCATTCATAAACCGAGCGGTCCTCCAAGGTTACCCATCCAGGTCGACCATCAAGACCGAGCGTCCGTCCTTTGATCGACCATACATGGACCGAGCGGTCCTCCAAGGTCGCCCATCCAGGTCGACCATCAAGACCGAGCGGTTCTCCAAGGTCGCCCATCCAGGTCGACCATCAAGACCGAGCGTCCGTCCTTTGATCGACCATACAAGGATCGAGCGGTCCTCCAAGGTCGCCCATCCAGGTCGACCATCAAGACCGAGCGTCCTTCCTTTGACCAACCATACATGGACCGAGCGGTCCTCCAAGGTCGCCCATCCAGGTCGACCATCAAGACCGAGCGTCCAATGTGACCAATCAGCAGAACCGAGTGGCCGCCCACCCAGGTTGACATCCCTGGCCGACCACCCCTTCTAACCGGCCATCTCGACCGACCCTCACTAGGTCGACTACACGGTTAAACACTAATGACTCATTAAAGCCCTTAATGAAGATTAAGGTATGATTGAGCCGTTATCAGGCCCACGAAAGGTAAAAGCCCGTTACAATCAGTATAAATAAAGGTTCCAGGTATGATTTCTGGATTGATTGCTTACGATGCAATATATACATGCATTACAGACCACCCGGTCATGTTACTGACTTAAGCATCGGAGTGTCTTTGACAGGTACCCGACCGCCCAGCTTGGAGAACAAGGAGGGAACAGATATTACAATCAGGACTTGAAGACGGAAGAGCCCCTTCGACCCTTCCCAGCGCGTCCAGCCCTCAGCAGAAAGGTAGCCATCCGACACAGCAGTGTACGCCCGGTCTTGGACAAACTCGTGTTTTAGAAGGGTCATCTAGATTCGACCGAAACAATTTTTAATAAAAGAATATTTTGTGTCGTGTTAGGATGGCTAAGTCAATTCTAATAATGTGAGTAATATTAATATTTGGAAGTTAAATTTATATTTTTTATAATAAAATAAAAATTACATAACATTAACAGTAATAAAATACTAAGATTGGAAATACTCCAAAGTATTTTTTTTAACAAATTACGATAAAATAGTATATAACAATATTCTTATTCATGCCATTTTACACATCTGCTTTAATAAATGATTTTACTAAATGTTTTTAATTTAATAAGGTCGTTTAAGAATATTCTTTTTCAACATTCAACTACTTCCAATCAATTTCACAGTTTTAAGTTTATTTTTCTGTTAGATTTATGGAAAATAGCAAGTTAATAATTATTTTAATATCAGTAAACTAATATAAATTTTTGTCTCAAATGAATTTATTTCCATTAATAAATATTTGCCTTCCAGGAAGTACCCTAGAGTCTGTATCCACTTTCCGTTTGCTATTATTTGTTTTTTCTTCCAATAATTATTTATTTATTCCAATGACAAACTAATTTCCACTGACGACCATTCTATGTAGAAAACTTTAGTTGCACTTTTCCTCCATCAATCTATGATTATGAATCAGTAAAGGGTAAACTTGACCTTTACATTTGATAAATCCGCAACCCCTTTCTGGTACGGTGCTCCTCTGTCATCTAAACCAGAATAACTGTTGAGGGTAGAATTAACCTCTAACCAGTTATCTGATTTCAATATTTTCTATAAAAGAAAGTATTCCATCCAAATTCTTAACGTGAATCTTAAGTTGATAGTAAAAAGAAATAGTAAAAATAGTTTATTGAGAGAGAAGTCAAATAAATGACTTATTTCTTATATAATAAATATTTTTTTCTGCTTTTTACTTTTAGCATTAGTTTAAAGAAACAAAATCGATTTCTAAAAATCTTGCAAGCTAAAATCTCGATCTAGTAATGATTTTTTATCTACTAGAAAAGAGAAATTTATATGAATATTTATAAAATATATTGGTGCTACTTTTGCGATGTTGAAAGAAAAATATACCATACAGGCTGCAACACTGTATCAAGTCTTCTTGCAAGTCTTCTCGCAAGTCAATGTTGGCCATCAATGAGTAAACATTTTATATCTGTATCTCAAAACTTCACTGAATTGAGACTATAAATACATGACAACACTCTTCCTATCAATGCAAAGGGAAAAGTGAATAAAATATAGTAAGCATTATCAATCACTTGGCAACCATGAAGGCCATTCTCATTGCCTTTTTACTCTTTGCTTCTCTTTTCTTCCTTCCTACTTCAACTATGGCTTTTCAACTCAAGGGTAATAATACTCACTAACTTCTCTATAATTCCTCAATTCTCATATGCACCAAAGAAATCAATATCAAATTTGAAACTTACGAAACTTGATTCTTATAACTTCTTTAGGTGAACATTTTAGTATAAATATAAAAGAGTAATTTATGTTTTTTTTTTCTCCTTTTGTTTGATATTTCTACGTGAGAGGTGACCACTATAGTTAATGTAATGATGTATGTACATTTTTATGCAGAAGGTTCAATAGGAGACCCTAGTAAGAATGCTGTTACGTGTTCTCCCGGTCAGGGTTATAGAAAGTGCGTTCCATCGAGAGCACCAACGCCACCAACATCTCCACCACCACCATCATGCTCAACCTATACACGTCATTGTTGAACAATATCTAAAAGATGCAATAGCCGAATGAATTAAGTATACTTTTACTTTCTGCTGATGCCATTAGCACTTGCTGTGTTAAAATATGGAGCTACCATCTCTGTCTATTGCTTTAGAATTTCCAGTGCTTTCACCCAATAATGAGTGTTTTCCGAGTTTGTTGTGAAATAAATGTTTGGCCTCTAGGCCAATCCAATAAATAAGAACTTGTTGAGTTTGTTGTTACATGTGCCATCTTTTATGAAGGAAGATGCTTTTACATACTTGAAAAGAAAAATATATTAAGGTTCTTGCGTGCGACTACAAAATGAAAGCTTAAACATTATGATTGCTTAAGGAGAAAAAAATAGAGGCACTTCTTATTAAGCAAAGATGAAAGATAGAAAAAAAAAAATGTCTTCGATCGATATCCCAAATATAAGAAGAGAACAGAGAATACAGAGATGAGACAGAGTTGAGTTTTCCGTTATCTCAAGACAGGACCAAAAACTCTTGCTTTACAACCGGAAAAAATAGTCAGAAAACCATTTTATTATTTCCGGAAATATGAACTTTATTTATCTTTGAATATTCAAAATATTTATATATTTCATAATATATAAATGAGTACAAACCTTATCTTACAAGTCAGTTTTGTAGGATTGAGTTAGGCTTAAAATTCATTTTCTTAACATGGTATCAGAACTTGGTTGCCATGACTTCTAAAAACTCTCAAACCCCTTCCACCCATCAACCTTTTTCCTCTCCATCCTTCACCCTTGCACCTTATACTTTCACCACACCAATCACTTCCAAATTCGGTGATGAAAATTTTCTCATATGGCATCATAAGTTTCTTGCTACAATTGAACATATCAATCTTCTACACTTTCTTGATGGCATCAACATTTCACTGCAGTTTCTTCCTTTCGCTTTTGCTGATTCTAGTAATACACCATCAATCCCAGTTTTACTCATCACCAACAATAAGATCATCTGATTATTGTGTGGGTGCTTGGATCAATGTCACCATTACTCCAAACTAAAATGGTTTAACTCGAAACTTCTTCAGCAATATGGACTAAACTCAATGCCTACTTTGCAAAGTCATCTCACTACAAAAAAATTTTGGAATTACTGATAGATATATGTCATCAGTAACATTCCAAATTTGTTGGTACTGCAAGATTTCCGATGAATTATCGACAAACTACGATCCGTCGATAATTCCATTGTAAGAACTGAGAAATTTAAGTATATAAAGTAGATGGATGTTTTATTTTAATGAGGCTAACTTATTTTAATAATAAATGTTTCGTAATATAAACAAAAGTTTATATCGCGTCTCACTATCTAAAATACAAATCATCTCTCTAAAAATTCTTCTCTTGACTTCTCTTCCTTCTCTTTAAAAGTTATAACTTTTGAGTAATCTTTTTGACGTTCAACAGGTACCTAAACAACCACGACAATGAGGTTTATGTTTTTATCCGATCAACAAGTAAGTTTCGGCTCATTTTTCTTGTTTCATTCTTAATTGATATCATGCTTAAAGATCTTTTGTCGCTTGTGATTTATAATGTATTTTCTTAGTTTTCTGTTGATCAGAGGTCCTAAGGACTCTCTGATCTTTGTTCGGTGTTTTATAGGCGTTTCTAAAGTTCCTTGAGCTCTAAGCAAGGGTTCAATGTTTACAAAGCTTCGTTGTTTCGGTGTAAGGTAAGGGAAGCGAGTTTAATTCAAGTTTAATTGGTAAACAAATTATAATTCATGAAATGATGATGATGTGCCTAAAATCTACTATTAAGAACCGAGAAATTTAAGTACATAAAGTAGATGTGTGTTTTATTTTAATTAGACTAACTTATTTTAATAATAAATGTTTCGTAATATAAACAAAAGTTTATATCACGTCTTACTATCTAAAACACAAACCATCTTTCTAAAAACTCTTCTCTTGAGTTCTCTACCTTCTCTCTAAGAGTTCTAATTTTTGAGTAATCTCTTTGACGATCAGGAGGTACCTAAACGATCACAACAATGAGGTCTATGTTTCAAACTAATCAGTTTCTTCAATAGAGCAAATAAGTTTCGGCTAATTTTTCTCGTTTCGTTCTTAATTGAGTGCTTAAAGATCTTTTGTCGCATGTGAGTTATAATATATTTTCTTAGTTTCCTGTTGATCAGAGGTTCTAAGGACTCTCTTTGATCTTTGTTTGGTGTTTTATAGGCGTTTCTAGAGTTCCTTTAGCTCTAAGCAAGGGTTCAATGTTTATAGAGCTCCCATTGTTT
Source organism: Vigna umbellata (assembly GCF_029865625.1). NCBI lineage: Eukaryota > Viridiplantae > Streptophyta > Magnoliopsida > Fabales > Fabaceae > Vigna > Vigna umbellata. Next base: position 14,464,891 of record NC_142169.1, on the reverse strand, counting down.
CAATATAAAGTAAGGGAAGCTAGTTTAATTCAAGTTTGATTGGTAAACAAGTTATAATTCATGAGTTGATGATGATTTCACCTTCATTACAAGAAAAATCGTTATTATCTACCGCCAAAATTTGTATAAAACCTCAAAAATCTGTATATAAAATAGTGTTACATAGGAATTACATACGAACAAAAATCCATATATAAAATGATCGTAGCTAATATTATATACGAATTTTTTTATATATAATTACATACGAAAAAATTCGTATGTAATTATATACGGAAAAATCCGTATATAAAATCTATATATATTTATATACGAACAAATCCGTATGTAAAATTTGTATATAATTACATACAAAAACATTCGTATATAATTATATATGGAAAAATCCGTATATAACATCGTTTATAGAAAAAATTGTTTTATTCAACACACACCTGCATATACATTAATTACAAACTTGTAATATACATACAACAAACCACCACAATAACTTTTATTTAACACCATATCAAACATTTCACACTAAAAATAGATATATATTATTTAAAAATCATTATCAAATAAGTTTACAAGATGTTCCTAAGATGTCAAACAATATAAATTCTACGGATTCATAAGATATCAAACAACATATCAAACAACATAGAATGACAAGTCTATAATTTCCTAATAATCACTAACTAAGGATTTTATTCATCTTGGATTGATATTGTCGTTGCACTCCATCACCGTGATAACAACTTCACCACATTGTTTTTTCCCTTCTCCTTATTAGATTGTGCCTAGAGTGGAGGAGGTGGATTAGAACCACTAGATGCCATACACTGACAAAAAGAAATGCAATTGGATGGTCATACATAAAGTTGACAGACTCTATTAAACAATTAAGAAGATCAAAACCAAGAACATTAAGATGAATTTAAAAAAATTCATAACATTATAGGTATTTTACATTACGTTAGGATAAGAAGAATGAAACCAAGATTGATGCACTGGTAACCCAATCTACCAGAATGTGATTTAAATGTTGTTGGAGACCCTTCTATACAGGAATATGTAAATAAATACAATTGCGATCAGGGATATGTAAATAAATACAATTGCGATCTGCACAAAAAAAAAACAATTAGCAACAAAAGGAAAAGTGCTAAACAATTGTTTTACAATGCTGTTAAATTCTCTTGTCTGATTCTAAACCAAAAATATTATTATTATTTCTATATACATATTGAGGCAGTGAGCAAGAGACAAATGACAGAGGATGAGACAAGTAACTTAGCTTAAAGCTAATACACCTTTGTTAATTATTCCAGTGTGGTGAAGGTTAACGTGAATCTCCTCCCATGTCCTTTATCTCCACTAGTGCAGCGAAGGGCTTTTACCGCGGTTCATTTTCACTATACGTCGCGGTTCTTGAACCGCGGCATATTCAGCCGCGGTAGTAAGTCAGACACTATATACCGCGGTTCGAACCGCGGTATATAGTCTGCGGAATATGCCGCGGTTGTCTAGGGAACCGCTGCCTAAACCCTAAAAAAAATTTAAAAAAAAATTAAAAAATGCACTATATGCCGCGGTTGAACCGCGGCATATAGGCCGACGAATATGCCGCGGTTAGTGTCAAAACCGCGGCCATATGTCTCGTTTGTGAAAAAAAACGAAGCACTATATGCCGCGGTTGTGGTTAGAACCGCGGCATATTCCCCTGCAGTTTTTTAAAATTGCAGGTCTGTTTTTGTGATATCCATTACCACAAAAACAGACCTGCATATAAAAACATTTACAGAAATTCAATTTCAACATAACAAACACATGTTCAAATGTATTTCAACATCAAATAAAGTAGAGAGTCTAAGAAAATTCTATCTAATCAAATGCATTGTTTAAATCTAAATCTAAGAGCTATTGTATAATCTAACTATATACTTCGCAGCAGCGTTCCTAATGAATAGTAGTGACTTCTCAGGAACTGGTGTAGTAGTCTTGAATCTCTGCAAAAGACAATTCATTTTAATTAGTGTATATGAATTCAACATTTGTTAAAAAATCAAAATTTGTTAAAGTTAAATATTACCGTTTCCCAGCTTCTTGTGATGTGAGAACGAACAATATGGGTCATCCAATACATTACATAGTATCCACACTCATATGACCCATTTTGTCTGTTACACTACAATATATCATCACAGTTGATAATAGTTAGTGAATAACATTTGTTATAAAACAATTATAACAAAGTCAGACTTTAGCATATGTCAAACCTTGAGAGAAATCCAAGCAATCTTTCTACTCTTAGCAATTGATCTCCCGTCCATCATCATACTTGCTGGAATAGAACTGTATATAAAAAAATGTTTTAGCATTCAGTTATATAACAAAGAAAGTCCAAACATTGAGGTTCTTACCAATCAATTGCTTGTCTGAGTTGTGTGGGAGGAGGCCTGTGCAATGAGCAGAACCACAAAGCATAGTTGTCTTGCACAGACATAACAAGAAGTTGCCAATGGCGCCTGAAATTCATAATAACGTAACTATTAAATATTAAAATCACATATGGAACATTATTATGTTAACAAAGTTCACTTACCCGGATATATAAGGCAAAAAGTATATTTTCTTGCCCCTTCCAAAACTTCTTATCAGACTCATGTTGATATGGTCAAAATCATTTGATTCATGAATTTCTTGGGGATCAATGAATCCATAATCATCAGAACGCCCCAACTTATTAGCGACCCCAAACATATACCTGAAATCAAAAATTAACTTTGATATAAGGATACTTGATATATAAATCAATTTTATATATAAATAATTGGTCATAGACTTACATCGTCCATAGTTGAATAATTGAAATATTCAACTCTTGTGTTCCCGACGCAAGCTCACGGACATCTTGGCTATTAAGGTATATTGGGACCTCAGAGCCATGCCCAAATACATTAGCATCATACTGAACCTCCAAAGGCTTATCATCAAGGATGTCAGCAAGTAGATGCAATGAAGAAAGAGGGTCATCCTCAGATAGAGGAATCTTCTGTTGTTCCTGCGTCTGTTGTTACATGAAAAGATAAGATAAGTTTTGACATCAAAAACCTTTAAAATTGAGAAGTGTAAAGAAGAATTTCATACCGAGGGGTCAGAAACTGGTTTAACCAAAAATTTAGGCCAAGTGATAAACGACTTATATGCTTGTTCCACAGTGAAAATCTCTTCCGTGGACAGTGGAACCGAGGCATCTGGCATGATCATTTCATCCACTGAGACCTTCACCTCATCCTCTAATAGTTGCATACCATGACATACAGTCGCTGACCTAAACTCTGTTCCACGAGCTACCAGCACCATCTCATCTTCTTCTAAAATGTATAGCAGACATGGACTACCATCGTCCATGTCATCCTCTGGGATGGCTGATGCGGAACAACTTCCTTTGCCGCTTCTCCCTGTCAGAGTAAATGTTAGATTATACAAGAGATAGAAATAATTGCACATAAATGTTTATTAAGTTTACCTGTGGGAGGGGGAGGGACCACATGTTCCTCTATAGGAGACTGCATCGGGCGCATGCTCTGAAACTGCTCCTGGTAGAGCATCTGGAATTCAGCCCTCACCTCGGCCCTGATCTCCTGCATAAGGTCTTGTCGGACCTTTTTTGTGATCTCTTCTGTCATCCTTTGTGTATCGCTGTACGAATATGAAGACTGACGAGAAGAGCTCCCAAAATAATCCGTAATGCCTACTCCAGGACCTGCAGCACGTACACGTCCAGGGTGCTCAGGTCGTCCAATTGCAGCAGCAAGAATATCCTGGCGACCCTCTGGAGTGAATTGGCCTTGGGAGCTCTGCTCAACCAAGGCGTCCTGTAACATTACAAAACACCATTATTCTTTAAATAGTTTAATGTAGTATGTATAATGACAATATTTATTATTTTAGGAACAGTGATAACTTACAATTTTTTCAGAAATCTCTCGTGCAGTGTCGGAAGAGTAGGTGCCCGATGGTCGCATACGGGCCAACTTCCATTTCTCATGTCTAGACGGTGGAGAAGGAGGCTGAGGAGGGCTACCACTCTGAGATGGTGGTATAGCATCTGCCTTTTGCTTGAGGATTTTCTCCTCAAGCTTCCTATACCCACCACGAGATAATAGGTGGGGGTTTTTGTTCTTAGCACTTGTTCCTTGTGCTTTGCTTCTAATTGCCTGTCACATACACATTAATTAATGAGTTTATATGATATATATTTGTTAATGAGGAATTGAATAATATGAACTACACTAACCTGCCATTCCTCTGACATCCGACTCTCTTTAAAAACCCGCCAAGTCTCCTCATCAATGGACTTATATGCATTACATGGAGTTTTATGTTTAAGGTGTCCAAAGATATACCTTGATGTCAACTTGCTTTTAAAGTTTCTGAAATTTTCTGCAACAGTTGACAAACACTTATTTCTAAGTGTTGGGACATTTGGAATGTCAAATGTCATCTGAAAAAAACATAATAAAGTTGTATTAGTACAAAATTATCAATATAAACAAATTATAATTCAAATGCTATTAACTAACTTACCAATATATCTTGCCAAATAATGTTCCGTCAACCCACAAAACCTTCAAGTCTTCAACTAGTGGGCTTAGATAAACATCTATGTCATTTCCAGGCTGCTTTGGACCAGATATCATCATAGATAACATCATGTACTTCCTCTTCATGCACAATGCAGGAGATAAGTTGTAAATTATCAATATAACTGGCCAACAACTGTGATTGGTACTCAGATTACCAAATGGGTTCATTCCATCAGTGGCTAAACCAAGCCTAAGATTTCTACACTCTTTACCAAATTCGGGGAATTGTCGATCAATATTTTTCCATTGCTTTGAATCAGCTGGATGACGAAGCAGCCCGTCAATTTTTCTCTCATCTGCATGCCATCTAAGATTTTTAGCATCTTTGGGATTCGCAAACAAACGCTTAAGTCTGGGCACTATTGGAAGGTACCAAACTACTTTCAAAGCAGATCCATTTTTTTCTATCTGACCATTATCTTCACTATTGTCTTTTGACTTGTATCGTGATAAGCCACATTTTGGACACTTTGTCAAAAATTCAAACTCTTTCCTATACAAAATGCAGTCATTGGGACAAGCATGTATCCTTTTATACTCCATACCCATTGGACAAAGAATTTTCTTCGCATCATAATTACGAGTGGGCAGTGTATTTCCATCTGGCAACATTTCATTCAACAACGTCAACAGTTCTGTAAAACTCTTATCAGTCCATCCATTGCTCGCCTTCAAATTCATGAGCCTTAACACCGCTGATAAACGTGTGAACTTAGTTGAACCGACATACAAAGGTGTTTCCGCATCAGTCGACATCGTCTCATACACATGAGCTTTGGCAAAATTTTCTGCTCCAACATCGCGGATCATGTCCTCCAATTTGTCTTCATCCGGTCGATCTTCTTCCATGGTGGAATCAGTAACATTTACACTTTGAGAGTCAGTGGGAAAATCCATTTCTTCGCCGTGCCAGATCCATGTTGTATAGCATCTTAGAAAACCATCACATATAAGATGTTCTCTAATTTGAGTTGCGTTCAACTTTCTCCCATTCAAACAGTTCACACAAGGACATCTAAACTTCACTTCATCATCAGTTCTCCCCTCATTACGTTGCGCAAATTGTATAAATTCCTCTACACCTCTCTCGTACTCAGCACTAATACGTGGTAAATTAATCCAATTTCGATCCATATTCCTAAATATTACATAAATAATATTTTAAGGTTTATAAATAATACAAGAACTACAACACACATTACCAAAACTATAGCAAACACCATTCCATACATTACCAAACTATAACAATTTCATGCATTATCAAAATTAAAGCAAAAATTATACCATACATTACCAAAACTATAGAAACTTCATACATTATCAAAACTATAGCATTATGCAAAAACTAATGAAGAAATCACGTTAAGAATGCAAAAGGACATAAATACCTGGAAGAGGAACGGCGGCGGAGAGGGTGAAAAACGCAACACAAACGGCGGCGGAGAGGGTGAAAAACGCAACGAAATCACGATTTTGATCGGCTAAAACTCGTTTTTATCGTCAAAAATGAATAATGACCGAACAATCTTGAGTTTAAACGGTGAAAAACGCAATATCTGAGATGATTGGTGGTTCGGAGAAGAAGAAATCGCGAAAACAGTGAGGCACGCGAAGAAGACGATCACTGTTCAAAGTTTTAATTTTTAACTCTGAACGGGGGAATCTACCGCGGTTCACTACTTAACCGCGGTATAATGTAGGTATATGCCGCGGTTTCACGCCCAACCGCGGCATATAGTGATTAAATAAATAATCCTAAATGGCATTTTTGAAATTAAATTCAAACTATATGCCGCGGTTCAGCGGGCAACCGCGGCATAAACCTCGAAATATTTCAAATAAACATTAAATTAATTTCATATAGGAGCATATGCCGCGGTTGCTCGTAGAACCGCGGCATATACCCCTGAAACGTGTTCAACACAACTGTCTCCCCAACTGCCTTTCAGAGAATTTCAGAAGTTACAGGGGGTATATGCCGCGGTTCCCCAGAGAACCGCGGCATATACCCCCTGTAACTTCTGAAATTCTCTGAAAGGCAGAGAAGTTGAGACGTTACAGGGGTATATGCCGCGGTTCTCTGGGGAACCGCGGCATATACCCCCTGTAACTTCTGAAATTCTCTGACCCAGTCAGCACCTGCAATAAATTGGCTGGGTATATGCCGCGGTTCTCTGCACAACCGCGGCATATACTCTGTTATTTAATTTTTTATTCATACGTGGAGTCAAAGGCAATGGTTGACTGGGGTATATGCCGCGGTTCCCAGTAGAACCGCGGCATATATGTTCGTTTTATTTACAAAACTGCCACCGCGCACCATTATGCTGCGGTTTTCGTTGAACCGTGGCATAATGTGCGCTGTAAAAACCCGATTTTTTACTAGTGCTCTAACATCATCTTCATTTCTTTAAACCAAATTCCTTCTTTTCCTTATCATAAACTAAGTCATAATATCTACAAATATTTACGTGTTGTTTATACATCATTCTCATTGCTATAGACTTTCAACAGTGTGTGTCTATTGAAAAGCTGATGCGGGTTTATACTAGAATACTACTCTACTTTTTAATTAAGTTACATTCAACAAAACTTTATTAAATATGTTCATAATTTAAATGATTAAAATTTGATTCTTTATTTTTCCCTTTTTTATAAAATTAAAAAATACTATTTTTTAATTTCTAACATTGTATGATGCTATTTAATAAATTATGCATTAAAATAAAAGTCAAATCATCATTTCAAGTAATACATAAAAGTATCGTGATATAAAATCGACATATAATACTTCGAAAACAAAAGAAAAGCTGTGAAAATAAAAGCAGTAATTTAATAAGTATTAATAATTAATAGTAATTTAATCCAACCATGTATAACTTGGATAGAGATGCAGGAGCAATGAAAAATCTTATTCTCTGGTTTTTATTTCATTTCATTACAGGTATATTACAAGATATGAACTGAAATTAGTCATGAAAGAATATCAGATGCAAACATTAATGCAATCATAACTAATAAGTGGTAATAATAAAAAACTTAACAGGACCATTAAGCATTGATGCAAACAGAGCAACCCAATTATCAGATGGTTCATTACAATATTCAAAAGCAACCAGAAAAAGCATAAATTAAATTTAAAGTAATCTTCAAAAGCTTTATTCTTGAAATTTTTCACTACTTACAAGAGAATATGGTCTTAGAAATCCTCTGACAGCACCAATTGCTTGAAATACCTGATAGAGCAACTAGATCAATTAGGGTTAGTCCATGTGAAGCAAACATTTGGTTCATTTAAACGGCCCTTTTATCCTACGCAAGATATGAACGGGATGAAGCTATTAGAAATAGCATTAACAACAACCTTGAGTTTGAAGTAAGCAAAGTAATGCAGAGATGAGAGTTTCAGTGCGTGGAGAATGGAGAGTTGAAGTTAGGGTTCCACAAAGATTTAAGAGAATCAATGCATGAAGAGTGGAGAGTTGAAGTTAGGGTTCGAGAAAGACTTGAGAGAATTAATGCGTGGAGACTGTAGAGTTCAGGTTAGGGTTCAAGAGAGATTTGAGAGAAAATTGCTCGAGTGAGTGTTCCAAAAGACAAGCTTGGAATTAATGAAATCTAATTTTATTTTTTTTTTAAAAATAATTTTTAGATCCGTATATAAAATCGGTAGATAATATTTGCTTTTATTTACATACGGATTACAATATTTATATACAGATTTTATCCTTAAAAAATTCTCTCATCATCACGCGTGATCATTATATACGGATTTTATATACGAATATATCGGTAAAATCCGTATATAAAATTGTAACTATTTTTTCAGGATCCGTATGTAAAATTCGTATGTAATATCATGTTACATACAGATCAAGATCTGTATATAAATATCTGTAGATAATAACCATTTTTCTTGTAGTGCTTGTATGTGCACTTTACTCATGAATTCAGGTTGTATGTGCATTTTGCTCTTCAACTTCGTTCATCCAAAATATTCCTCTGTTTTATAATGACCAACAACAATCAACTTGCTACCATCAATGACGACCTAACAATGAAGGACAATCTACAACACAAACTAGAACACTACCTTCTCTTCCGTGAGCATGATGATATTTCGTCTGATTTGGTGATTTTCATTTATAATTTGGGATTAGGACATGAAAAGAATACAAACTTAATTTTTATATTTTAATTATTTTGTATTTTTTTTTACATTCCTTACGTACACTAGTAAAAAATGTAGATTTTGACGCTCCATATATGCTTCGGTTATACAAAAATCGAAGCGTACAAGGTTATATACCTCGATCACCATCCAACCCGTGGTGGAACAGCCATATTGCTTCGGTTAAGACAAAACCGAGGCCTATACACCCCTGCTGCTCAGTCTGAGAAGTCTGAAAAGGCCCTGAGAAGTCTGACAAATACCTACTGCCTCGGTTCGCCACGAAACCGATGCCTAAACCCCTTCCTATTGCCTCGGTTAGGATGAGACCGAAGCCTATACACCTTTGCTGCTCACCTGAAAAGACCTGAAAAGTCTGACAACTCCCTACTGCCTCGGTTTGTTAGGAAACCGGTGCCTAAACCATGTCCTATTGCATCGGTCTGTAGGGGAATCGATGCCTAAACCACCTGCTCCAACTGCTGCTACGCCTGCTCCAGCTTTTATTTGTCAGACCTAGGGATCGGTTTAGCAGTGAACCGATGTCTATTAGCCACACGTTCTACACCGTTGATGCTTTTAACCGATGTTGTATGCTGATATTACCTCGCGTGTGTGAGTAACCGAGGTAGTAGGTCAACTTCATATTTTCAAATCTTGCAGAACCTCCATTTATATCGACAGCTTCTTCTTCCTCCTCGTATACGGTCTTCTTCTTCATTTTTGTTTGCGCTTTCGTCCACCAGTGCCACTCCTTGGCTCGCCGCGCCACCGATTGTTGCCATTTGTCTCGCCGGCCTCCGTCTTGGTAGTGCCACTACTCGTCGTCGTTCTTGGCCGCGCCTCCTCCCTTCTCCGTCACGCCATTGGTGCCTCGCCGGTGCTACCTCCGCCATTGCTGCTGCCAGTGGTCTCGCCTGCCTCGATCTTGCCAGTGCTCGCGCATTCCTGCTCGTCCTCGTTCTTGGTCGTGCCTCCTTCCTTCACCGTCGCGCCACCGTTGCCCTGCCGGTGCTTCCTCCGCCACTGCTTCCTCCGCCGGTACTGCCTCCAATGCTGTTTCAATCTTGTTGTCTGCATTGAGGTTGGTTCATTGTGTTTTTGTTGATAATAATTGGTGAAGGCTGAAAGAGAAACAAATTGTATGTATTGGTTGTTTTGATTTTTTTAATTTTGTTGGCAGTATATTGGTTGTTTGTTCTTGGTAGTGTATTGGCTGTTTTGCAGTTGGATTGTTAGGATAAGTAGTGTGTTACGCACTATTCGGAGTTAATTTAGAAATGTACAGAGTAGTGATTGGCACGTTGAATTGTAGATTGTTATTTAAAAAAATAAAAGCTGAGTTTCAACAAACTTTGAAGGCTGGAAATTTGGGATGATTAATTGGTTCTAAGCCTAACACTTAGAGCAATTGAAAAAGTATTTTATTTTTTATTTATTTTTGAAATTGAAAAGAAGAATAAGTCTTTTAGAACATAGGGATTCAAAGAGTGGAAGCGAAGTTAGTTAAAGAAGTAAAGGGAGAATGGAAGTGCACTGCACTGTGTCCCTTTGTCCCCTTTCAACAACAGATTTTGAAGGCTGAGTATTTTCAAGGAATTGATTCAAAGAGTGTAACTCAAGGTAGTTAACAAAATATAAGACATAAAAAAATAACAAGATAGATAGATTTTGAGACCAATTGAATGCATTTGGTGTAGATAAAAATAAGGAAAAGTAGACAAAAAAGAGAGAGTTAATTTTGGATAGTTTAGTTTAGAAGAAATAACAAGAAAGACATTTAAAAAAAAAGACTTGTTGGGTTTTATATGGAAGGAAGGGAGATACGTTAATTTATACAATATTCAAATAAGGTTTGAGAAACATGTTGTAAATAAATGAAATAAACTCAAGTATCTAAACCCTAAAGTTAATTGAAATGACATTATTTACTCTTGGTTGAATATATTGTTTGGTTGAATATATTACATGTTGCATATGTAATTATTTGTTTGCTTGAATATATATTGTTGTTGTGAATTAGCCTTAGTTTCCCGTTTAAGATTCAATACAAAAATTATTTACTATCTCCAGATTTTTTGAACAAACATACTTTTTACAAATGAAAATAAAGGAGATGATAATAATAATTTACAAGTATTGAATCTTGAATTGTCCGGTTGGACAGTTTAAGAAGAGTAATAACTTTTTCATAGTTTATTATAACATATCAATTTTAATATACTTGTCTTAAATTTCACAAAAATTTGTCGTTGTGTTTTGTATTGATCTTCGGGCGTATATTTGATTGTGATTTATAATCACTTTCATTTCGTGTAACCTGAAGACCAATGCGAAATGCTGGCAAAATTTCGTGAAATTTAAGATATGTTGTTTAAAATTGATATGTTTAATAAACTAAAAAAAATGAATCTTCTTGAATGGGATAGGGTCACACCTTGAATACAAACACGATCAAAGTGATCATTCAAGACTATTGAAATTATGTAAACAATTTCAGTAAACATGCGTACGGATAGAGGGTGGATTAATTTACCACGCATCAGCACTGAGTACGAGAGAGGGGTAGAAGAATTTATAGAGTTTGCGCACCGTAATGTGAGTACAAGTGGTGATGATGAAGTGAAATTCAGATGTCCCTGTGTGAACTGTTTGAATGGGAGGAAGTTGAACGCAACTGATATTAGGGAACATCTTATCTGTGATGGTTTCATACGAAGTTATACAACATGGATATGACACGACGAATTAACAGACTTTCCAACTGTCTCTCCAACTGAAAATGTTTATGATTCCACAATGGGTATGGAAGATCAAGCAGAAGAAGACAACTTAGAGGACATGATCCGCGATGTTGGCGTAGAAGCTTTTGCCCAAGCGTATGTGTATGAAACGATGTCCACTAATGCGGAGACTCCTTTGTATGCGGGTTCAACTAAGTTCACACGGTTGTCAGTGGTGTTAAGACTCATGAATTTAAAGGCGAGCAATGGATGGAGTGATAAGAGTTTTACAGAATTGTTGTCGTTGTTGAATGAAATGCTGCCAGATGGAAATACGTTACCCAATCGTAATTATGATGCAAAAAAATTTCTTTGTCCGATGGGTATGGAATATAAACGGATACATGCATGTCCGAATGATTGCATATTATATAGGAATGAGAATGAAGTTTTGATAAAGTGTCCAAAATGTGGGTTATCACGATACAAAGAATGGTTCTGCTTTGAAAGTAGTTTGGTACCTTCCACTAGTTGCTAGACTTAAGCGTTTGTTTGCGAATCCCAAAGACGCTAAAAACCTAAGATGACATGCAGGTGAGAGAACAACTGATGGGCTGCTTTGTCATCCAGCTGATTCAAAGCAATGGAAAATTATGGATCAAGAATTCCCCCAATTTGGTGAAGAATGTAGAAATCTTAGGTTTGGCTTAGCTACTCATGGAATGAATCCATTTGGTAATTTAAGTACCAATCACAGTTGTTGGCCCGTTATACTGATAATTTACAACTTATCTCCTGGATTGTGCATGAAAAGAAAGTACATGATGTTGTCAATGTTGATATCTGGTCCAAAGCATCCTGGAAATGACATCGATGTTTATCTAAGGCCACTAGTTGAAGACTTGAAGTTGTTGTGGGTTGATGGGGTTGAACTATTTGATGCCTTTGCTTCAGAAACTTTCATGATGCATGCCATGTTATTTTGCACCATTAATGACTTCCCAGCTTACGGTAATTTGTCAAGGTACAGTGTGAAGGGTCATAAAGGATGTCCTATATGTGAAGAAAACACTGCAGCTCAACAATTAAAACACGGAAGGAAGACAATGTATATGCGTCATCGGCGATTTTTACAATCTAATCATCCATATCGAAGGTTAAAGAAAGCATTCAATGGAGAACAAGAGAAAAACAATGCACCCAGTCCACTTACTGGACTTGAAGTTGCTGAGAAAGTTAATAGAGTACATCATATATTTGGGAAAACGTCGAAGAAGTCTTCTGTAACGACCCCTTGGAAGAAGAAATCAATATTCTTTGATCTTCCATATTGGTCAAAGTTAGATGTTAGACATTGCATAGGTGTCATGCATGTTGAGAAAAATGTTTGTGATAGCTTGATTGGTACACTACTAAACATCCAGGGAAAAACAAAAGATGGAGTGAATGCGCGTTTGGATTTGGTTGACATGAAGATCCGAGAAGAGTTGGCACCAAGAGAGATTGGTAAACGTACTTATTTGCCCCCTGTATGTTACACAATGTCCAAACAAGAGAAGATAAGTTTTTGTCTTTGTTTAAAGAGTATCAAGGTACCACAAGGATACTCTTCAAATATCAAGAACTTAGTGTCAATGCAGGACTTAAAGCTTGTTGGACTGAAGTCTCACGATTGCCATGTCTTAATGCAACAGTTGTTACCAGCGGGAATTCGTGGAATTTTGCCCAAAAAAGTTAGGCAAACCATAACTCGATTGTGCTCATTTTTCTCGTCAATTTGTAGTAAAGTCATCGATCCTACAATTATATGAACTTCAAAGCGAAATTATCATCATCTTGTGTCAACTAGAAATGTTTTTCCCTCCATCCTTTTTTGACATCATGGTGCATTTACTTGTTCATTTGGTCAGAGAAATAAAGTTGTGTGGACCAGTATACTTAAGATGGATGTACCCTATTGAGCGTTATATGAAGATTTTGAAAGGGAACGTCAAAAATCAATATCGTCCAAAAGGTTCAATGATTGAAAGATATATTGCTGAAGAAAGTATTGCATTTTGCTCTGAGTATATGACTAAAGCAAATCCGATAGGAGTCCCTCGGACATCATGGTTGAGTAGATATTCTACAAGTAAAAGCATCCGAGGTGTGAATGTGGTGACGAAAAGTCGTGAAGAATTTATGCAAGCATATCTGTACATATTAAACAACACAGATGAAGTGATCCCATTTTTTGAAGCACACAAAACCGTTGTAAAGGACAACTATCCACGACAATCAGAGAAATGGCAGTTGATGGAGCATAATAGAACATTCTTGTCCTGGTTCAAATATGAAGTTACGAAAGAATCACGGTCCTTTGAGACTTTGTTATGGTTAGCAAATGGCTTGAAGTTTGATGGTGTATGTTGTACAGGCTACGAAATTAATAATTGCACATTCTATACAAAGACTTTGGATGATAAAAGCACAGTACCAAATAGTAGCGTCAGTTTAGAAGCTGAGTTGCTACAATTTTCTACATCCAAAGATCAAAATCCTGTAGTTGGATCCATGAGATATTATGGTAGAATTGAAGAGATATGGGAAGTTGATTACACTAAGTTTTCCGTTGCACTCTTCAAATGTAAGTGGGTAGACAATAAGAGTGATGTCAAAATAGATGAATCTAATATGATACTTGTTGATTTTCGAAAGGTTGGTTATAGAGACGAACCCTTCATCATGGCATATCAAGCAAGTTAGGTTTTTTATGTCAAAGATCATGCGTCTGACCATTGCTATGTTGCTCTCCAAGGAAAAAAGCAAATTGAAGATAAAGAAGAGAATCTAGGTAATCTTCATATCGTTCACAACCATCCATTTAAAACGACAATAAATTTGGATGACGACCCTCTAATTGATGATATACAAGCAATACGAGAAGATCACAATGAGGGAATATATATATGACCAATCCATATGATTATGTATGAATTTCATGTTTGTGTACATATTTATGGCTTTTGTTAAATAATATATGTTATTTTATAAGTGTTTTATTTATATTTCATCTTATTTATTGTGACAGATATATGGCTGAGTCACCTCATTCGTCAGGCGATGAAGTCCCCACCACTTCTAGATGGACGAGAGGAGCAACAAGGTTACGACAGCTTATACTTAGAAGAAATGCAGGTGAGAGGACACCTGTCATTATTGACGTGGTCACTGGAGTTGCATCTGGCCCAAATGCAGATGTATTTAGGTCTTACCTTGGAGTACTAGCACGTGATCGTATCTCTATACTTACTCCATCCTTTGACCATGTTTCTGAGGTTGATCGGAATCTCATCTGGCAAGATCTATTGGTAAGTTAAGCAATATTGCTCCAAATTCTATATTCATTATATTGATAAATCTGTATTGATATAAGGTTATTACTTTCTTTGTTGCAGATAACATTTGATATGTCAAACGTCGAGAGCTTAAGGAATAAGTGTTTATCTGCAATTGCAGAAAGATTTCGAGGGTTTAAGACAAAATTGGCGTCTAGATATATATTTGGACCAAAAAGTAATGAAAATCCATGTATTCAACAATTGACGAAGAAACATGACGTCAGTTTGTAGAGTTTCGTTCATCCGAGGCGTGGCAGGTAAGTGCAGTAAAATCATTCAATTCATCATTCATAATTCTTTACTATGATAATTGTTTCATTTTGTCACAGGAAAAAAGGTCAAAAGCACAGGGAATAAGCGCTCAGAATAAAAATCCACACCTACTGTCTCGTGGTGGATATAGGAAGCTTGAAGAAAAAATAATGAAGCAGAAGTCAGATAGTAGACTTCCACTTTCTGAGGGTGGTGACCCTCCTCCTCGTCCTTCACCACCATCTCGGCACGACAAGTGGAAGTTAGCCCGTATAAGACCATCGGGCTCCTACACTTCCGAGTCTGCCAGAGAAATATATGAAAGAATTGTAAGATGTCATTTCTTATATTTTTACATTAATTTTGTTATATATATTACATAGATCTTTCAAATGATTTTGAACTTTTGTTATGTGATAGGACTCCTTGGTTGAGCAGAGCTCCCAAGGTCAATTCACACAAGAAGGTCGTCAAGATATTCTTGCCACAACTATTGGACGACCTAAGCACCCAGGACGGGTGCGTGGTGCTAGGACTGGCATAGGCATACGACAGTTTTTTGGGTCTTCCTCGCGTCCATATTCATACGAAAAGATGAAGGAGGACATAAGAAAAGAGATGACGCAGGAGATCACAAAGAAGGTTCGAGCAGAGTTGTATGACGAAGTTGCTGAAATGGTTGCGCGCCAGTTTCAACAGCGTTATGAGGATTATGGCAATCGTCCTTCGCCATCTCCTGTAGCGGAACATGTTGTGCCCCCTACAGGTAAACTTATTTATTTTTGGTTACTAATTTACTTTTTGCATAACCTAACATTTAATTTGACAGGTAGAAGCGGTAAAGGAAGTTGTTCAGTTGCCGGTGCCCTAGGGGACGACATGGATGAAACTCGTCCATGTCAGTTATATATTCTTTCTGATATTGGGACCATGCTAATGGCTCGTGGTACAATTTATGAGACAGCCACTGTAGTGCATGGTGTACAACTTTCAGAAGATGAGTTCAAGGTCACGGTGGATGAAGTTGTCATAGCGGATGCCGTTCTTCTTGTGCCTACAGATGAGTTCTTCATTGTGGAAGAAGCATTTAAGTCCTTTGTCACCTGGCCTAGACATTTGGTTGGTGATGTATCTAATCCCCCAGTAAACACTCGTACTATATACTTCTCAATTTTAATATTTACTTCTAATTGACGTTATAACATAACCATTTTTGCATTTAATAGCAGATAGGTCAAAAGGGAAGTCCTACACCGAAGAAGACTCATTTATCTAGGATGACCCTCTTGGTGCGTTAGACGAGCTTGCTAAAATCATTTCAGATGTGCCGATGAATGTACACTGGGATTCTACTACATTTGGAAGAGAAGCTCATATCCCATTGTACTTGCATCATCAAGATGTTAGGGAGCTTGCGTCGGGTAGAGAAGAAATTAATATTACACTCATTCAGCTGTGGATGATGTAAGTTTATGAAAACTTTTTTATATAATTCTATTTTATCAACTTACTTATATCAGATTATTTCTTCATTTTAGGTATATGTTTGATGTTAGTAACAAGAAGGGGTTCAACGATGTATATGGGTTCATTGACCCCTCTATGACTCATGAAAGAAATAAATTTGATGATATCCAAACATACATCACCACCTGCTTTGGAATGGGGAAGGAGATATATTTTCTCCCTTATATACATGGGTAAGTGAAGTTTGTTAACTTCAACACATTCATTTATTAATTTTGGTATATGATTCATAAGTTATTACCAATTTCAGGTGTCATTGGCAGCTACTTGTGATCTCCATACCGGAGAACACTACTGTCTGGTTTTGTTCATTGCAGAAGTCTCCTCCCAGCCCTCTTAGACATGTAGTAGATTGGTAAGAATCTCAATGTTTCGAATTTTTTGTTATATAAATGTATGCTAAAGGAATTTTTTTAATAGTTCCCTTGCAACACATATGATGTTATCTGGGAGATCTACTGCTACAGCTAAAAAGCTTGCATGGGTTGCCCTTAAGGTTTGGTATTTTAGTCCATACTTTGTTACATTTGGTTCCATTCAAATGATGTTACTTAACATTTTATAATTATGATGATATATTATAGTGTAATAGACAAATGGGGTCATATGAATGTGGTTACTACGTTATGTTTTGGATGATGACCATCATTCGTGCACATTACACTAGTGGATGGGAAACGGTAATATTTAGGTTTGAATTTTATTTTCTCTATAGTTTGGATTTCATATACACTAATTGAAATCATTGTTTTTTATGCAGAGATTTAATAGGACTGCTCCAATTCCAGAGAAGTCAATTCAACTTGTGAGGAAAACACTTGCTAAATATGTAATTCATTTATATCATAATATGTAGTAGATATTAAGATATAGTAAGTTCTAAGTTTATGTTTCTAAGTTGTTTTATGCTTTTCTACATTATTATTCATTTATATAATTATATGTAGTAGATATTAGGAAAACACTTTTGTACATTGCATTGATTTATGCTTGAAACTTGATTTATGATTACATTGGACTGATTTATGCTTCTAAGAAGTTGTTTATGATTTCATTCAATATATTTATGTTTTAATATAATTTTCATTTAAAATATACGTTTTTGCATTATTCTGGATTGTTCTGGCTACAAAAATATATGCAGGTCTGTTTCTGTGGTTGAGAATGTTGCAGAAACATACCTCATTTAAAAAAAAACAAAGATATATGCCTCGGTTCAGGTCATAACCGAAGTAGAAAGACCCCTTATGGCCTCGGTTATGGTCACACCCGAAGCAGAAAGTCTTGCGGATGAGAAAAAAAAAAGTCTACTGCCTCGGTTCCAGCTACAACCGAGGCAGTAGAGTGGGACATACTGTCTCGGTTCAAAGGAACCGAGGCATAAAGTCCTACGAAAAAAAAATAAAAAAACCAAAAACTTTACTGCTTCGGTTAAGGATGAACCGAGGCAAAATCATCTCCTTTTATGCCTCGGTTCTTAACCGAGGCCAAAAGTATTAGACTTTTTGCCTCGCCTGAATATGCCTCGGTTCGAAAACCGCTGCCTATAGACAAAAATAACCGCTGTCGTTTCCCCTGACTGTACTAGTGGTAAAATCTATTTTTAAATTTTTTATCTTTTGTAATAATAATTATTATTTAATTTCTTTGAAAAGAATTTTTACCACGTAACACCTAAGTATACAAATGAATAAGTATATCATTATGATTATTTATATGTGGATATAATTTTTTATATAAATATCTGTAGATAAATATAAAATTTCTGGGTGCAAATGGGTGAGACTTAAATATATAGATACAAACCTGTATGTCATTATCATATCAAAGATACTATATGAAATAAACATGGCTGATTAAATTAGACAAAGAAACATAACCTCTTTTCCAAATAGTTTAATACAATCACCGATTAAAATCTTAAGTGAAATTTTACATTGGCAAGTTTAAAAGGAAAAACAGAATGTAATCTGGATTATCAAATTCCAAATTTGTAATTTTTCTTTTGGATTGTGTTTCAGTCATCTGTGAGTTTTTCAATTTAGAACTTAAAACAAGTTATTTTAAATTATGCAGTAGAGAATTCTTTCAATCTCTACAAGTCTTTCGCCTTCAACAACAACATTATTTTAAATTGTGCAATGAAATTTTTGTTACAAAAATATAGGACAAATTGATCCATTTGAAAAATTGGAGGGGAGATTTTGTGAATCGAAACATTATTTTAAAATTTAAAATTAAATAAATTTCATTTTTCATTTTAAAAAGTCTGATGCAAATTATAAAACTTGTCCATTGAATTAGTCCACTAATATGAACAAAATATTCATTTGTCTCAATCAATAGGAGGAAATATCATAAAATTGTTGTGTATAATTCAAATAAGAATGACAATGGGACCGGGTTAGATAGGTTTTGCTATCCTATACCTCTTTAAAAAAAATCATCTTTTTGATATCTAAATTTAATAGGTATAATTTTTTTTTCTCATTACATTTCTACCCATAATGGATATACCTATACATGAACTCATACCTTCATTTTTATTGTTTCAACATCAATTAACTAACTTTTAGAAAAATAAAAATTATAATAAAGAAAACATAAAATAAACAAATGTTCCGTATAAAAAGGAAATACTTTGTTTCTCAAATATTAAGTATTCAAAAAGAAATTATACACATAATAAAAAAATTATTAAATTTATAAATATTAATAAAACAAAGTTGATAAAATTTAAAAATATTTTTAAACAATTATAAAAAAACTTATATTCTAATTAAAAATACTTTAAATGCTTCTTTACTTCCATTTTTTAAATTCTTATAAAATCATTTTTTTATATACTAATAAAAATTATAATATACCACTTGAAAGAAATAAAAAAAAACTAAATTAAAAATAATTAAAATTTAACATAAATCTTCCAATTTTAAAATATATGTTGGATGATAATATATAGAATTTATGATAATAACAATAATTTATACATTATAGTAAATAATTTTTTTTATACAGTTAACGTGATGAAATTTCACTTACCATAACGAGTCAGAAATTAAAAAATATTATATATGAAATATTGAAATAATATAGTACATAATAAAATAAACAATTAATAAAATATTAAAAATAGTAAAAATATCAAGTGTGTCATAGAAACAATTAAGTGACTATTAAATTAAATTTAGCAATGGAAAACAAATATATATATATATATATATATATATATATATATATATATATATATATATATTGTTTTTCTTGAATTGAATTAAGAATACATGAAAATGATAAAGAACATAAATTTTGGTCTCATCCACATATCTAATTTAACATAATTAGATATTACTTATTTTTTCTCAATGCATAGATTTCTAATCAAAATATATGATTTTTTTGTCAAAATATTTGACAAGTCAGACAATATTCACGGGATGAGTTTATTTGTAATTTTTATATATTTTGGAAGGTTATTCGCCTTGGATGGTTATTTAACTGAGGTAATAGAATTGTTATGTTTCAGTTCCCCTTAAATCGAAGCTTATAAGTTTCTTAAAATTGCAAAAGTGTCACCGCGTTTTTATATGCTTCGATTTTTCACAAACCGCACCATATTAGCCGCGTTAGTATCCCAATTTTGTACTAGTGGTAGTTTCTCTTGAGTGCATTAGTCCAACTACTTTCAATCAATTTAACAGTTTTAACTTTATTTTCCTGTTATATTTATGAAAAATAGCAAGTTAATGATTATTTTAGGTTTAAACCCTTCGTTGGTCCTCAAGTTTGTATGAAAATCTCAGTTGAGTCCTCAAGTTTTTTTCTGTCTCAATTGGGTCATATTTTTTGTAAAAGTGATCACATTTTGCCATAACCGTTAAGTGTTGTGAAACGGCGTTAAAATGGTGTGAGCTGGATTTTTCAATTTACGGACGTGGCATTGTGCATTAAAATTGACTGTTTTTTTCTTTTATCCACGTAGGCTACGAAGCCCTAACATTTAAGGGCATCCCATCTCATCCAAAGTATATTCTCCTGTTGGAGAGGATCGTGTTTCGTGTTGGTGAACCAGAGCTGGTGTCTTACGTCTTGGGCAAGCACTGTTGAGGAGGTGGTAAGGATGTCTCGTTCATCTTCCTCTTGCCAATGTTTGGGTTCGGCCATGCAACGCAGTAGTGGCAGTGTTAGGAGCTTCGATGGAAACCCAAGATGCCTCTGTGGTCACAGTGCAGTGTTTCGTACTGCGAGAACCCCTAAGAACAAGGGGAAAAAATTCTGGGGTTGCCCTAACTTCAAGGTCAGTTTCATATCACAATAAATCTATGTCTATTTATTTGGGTTTTGACGAAGGTGTGTGTGTTGGTGTTGAACAGGGTGGGAGTGGAGAATTGGTTGGTTGCAACTTCTTCAAGTGGTGCATTGACGAAGGAAATGAAGGAAAATGGCTGAATGTAGAAGAAAGGACTGATAGTGAAAGAACTGAAGAAGTGGGTGTGATGAGCATGGAAGACAGTGTGTTGCAAATGGAAGGAACATATTGTCCAAAGATCAGACTGGGTTGTATAGAGAAAAGTTTAGTTAAGTTAGATAAGTGGTTTAAATTGTTGGTGGGGATGATCTTTGTCATATTTGTTTTGAATGTAATTGTATTAGCAATGTTGGTGAAAGTTGGTTGATGCTGTGTCATCTGTCATCAGATTTCAAACTTGGGTTATATGTAATGTGTTTTTTATTAATGTTATCAGACTTGAAACTTGGCTTATATGTAATGTGTGTTTTATTAATGTTGGTGAGTTATTACAGTGATAATGTGTGTCATTTAATTTCATTTAATTGTATTGTTACTTTAAGTGGAATAATGATAAAGCAATGAGCAATAAAGTAATGAGAAATAAAGTTGATGAGTGATAACAAAATTGGGCAGTAATCACTTTCTGATAACCACAAACATTGTATTAGATGATAACAGAAGTTTTTGAATTGTCTTAGATGATAACAGAAGCTGTTCAAAATGATAACAACATTGTCTTACATATCCAAAATACATCATAACAATACATTTGCACAGACTGTGTTCAAAATGATAGAGCAAACATTTGCTACAAAATATAAATTTAGGATCAGTACATTAGATCATTGATCAGTACATCATTCATCAGATAAAGGCATAGTTGCTGGAGGTTGGGTGACTTGAGAAGATTGGTCACCAATAGGAACATGTGTTGCTGGAGGTTGGGTGACTTGACAAGATTGGGCTGTAGGAACCTCTACTGTTGGAGGTCTTTGTGGACAGCCTTTTCTGTTGTGTCCAAGTTGTTTGCAGATGCCACATGTTTTCCTCTGGCCACCCTTTCTTAATTCACTGTTATTCTTCTTCAACTCCCACTCCTCTAGCCTTCGTTTCTTCTTGGGCCTTCCTGGCATTGTCCTCTTCTTTGGTGGTAATATATCTGCATAGGGTGTAACATCCCAGACATGTTGTCCATTGATAGGGTTAATTATTGTGTTGTAAGTCTCTTCATAAGTAGACTTCCTAAACCAGTTGCCAATGTATTCTTCTGCATTTATATTCAAAAACTTCATTGCAATGATGGCATGAGTACACGGAATGCCAGTAATTGCCCATTTTCTACATGTGCAGTCCATGGTGTCAATATTCACAACAAATTGCTGACCAAATTCTGAAAGATGTTTCACTTCAAATAATTTTTCTCTTGACCACCTGTATGTAATACACAATTGAAAACACAATTAGATGGATCACAATAAATGGAAAGAAAGTTAACATGAATGGAAACACACATCATAAAAGTTACCTTGGTAACCAATGTCTAGTTAACCAGGACTCCTTTTGAAATCTGCTAAAAATCTTGGGGCATATTGAACCTTGATATGATGTGATCTTTGTCCTGTTGGCAGCCCATCTCTTCATTATGTAAACCCTTATGTCTTCTAACATGGTAATAATAGGCTTAGACCTACTATCGACTAGCACACTATTAAAGGCCTCACTCATGTTGTTGACAAGAGTGTCACATTGTGATCTAGAGGTGAATCTAGATCTTGACCAAAACCTGGGATAAGTGAATATAAGTAGTCAACTATGTGTCATGGCAAGGAAGCAAATATTGAAATATGGTTAAGAGTTAATAACTAGAAGACTTAATGCATACCTAGGTGGGATGGCAATCAGATATTTAAATGCGTCAAGATTTATGTCTCTAATATTCCTCATTTCAGTCTCCCATTGTTGTGGGTGTGTTGCTGTTGCTGCCCGCCACATCAGACGTTTAAGGTTTTTTCCAGGAAATTTTTTTCTGAAGTTTGAATATAAATGCCTAACACAAAATCTTTGTTCTACACCAGGTAGAAGATCCTGGATTGCTGGCAAAAGACCCTGACATATTCAACATATTGTAATTAACATTTGTTTAATGAAGATATTCAGTTATATGTAAAACATATTGAACATTCACTGACCTTTTGTTGGTCTGAAATAAATGTGCATCCTGCACATACAGCTGCCCCACCAAGGTCCTCAATAAGGAGCTCCAAGAACCAAGTCCAGGAGTCTTTGTTTTCTACCTCAACAATAGCATATGCTATGGGCATCATTTGGTCGTTTCCATCTCTTCCCACTGCTGTTAGTAACTCCCCTCCATATTTGGTTTTCAGAAAGCATCCATCCAAGCCAATAATAGGTCTACAACAAATGAAGCTATCCTTGCATGCCTTCAAGCATGCATAAAATCTTTGGAATATGACCTCACCATCACTGTTATCAACTTTGATTTTTACTGTTGTTCCTGGATTTGTTTTCAGCAGCTCATGACCATAATCGCGAAGTCTTCTATATTGATCTTTGAATGATCCTTCAACCTTATCTCTTGCCATTGCTCTTGCCCTAAACGCCATATTTCTTGAAATTCCTACATTCCATTTCCTAGTAACTTTGTCCCTAATGTCCATGACCTTCATTGTAGGATTTTCTCTCACAGTTTTCGCCATCCTTTTACTCAACCACTTTGAAGTGATCAACTTAACATTGAAATCTCTACTACAGTTGTGGTTATCAAACACTTTTCTCAGTTGCCATGCACTGATATCAGTGCTAAAGGAACAATACGCATACCATTTACAATTTCCTCTTCCACCCAAGCACTTGACAGAAATCCTTTTCTTGTCATTCTTAATAAATTTTAAACTTCTCCCATTACTTAGTGCATAAGTCCTTATGGCATCTGTGAATTCATTTTTCTCAGGAAAATAGGTTCCTACTTCCCATTTATAATCCACCAAAGTTTTAGGCATACTAAAAGTGGGAAACCTTATCTTAGTCCTCACATGATTGTCCTCACTATCTGATCCACTCAACAACTCCTCTGATAACCACTCATTGTCAGACAACCCACACATATCATGAATAAATTCATTATCTGTTGACCGTTCAGACTCAAGTAAGGCACTGCAAGCTTGTTCTCCCACATTTCCTTTAGAAGTCCCAATGTCACAATGCACGCTGACATCATGTAGACTTCCTTCACTTCTATCTACATCTTCGTCCTCAGACTCTGCCTGATGTGCATCACCCTCACTGTCTTGTACATCATCATCCTCTTCATAATCCTCTAGCTCAAAATCATCTACATCATGTACCTCAGCTTCCTCCTCATGATGGATCTCAACATCCTCACCATCACCCTCATAGGCATCACTATGATCCTCACCTTCACCCTCATACCCATCACCTTCACCCTCAGGGACTTCACTATGATCCTCACCATCACCCTCAACCATTTTTTTACCAACATCACTATGATCCTCACCATCACCCTCATACCCATCACCTTCACCCTCATGGGCATCATCCTCACCCTCAACCATTTTTCTTCCTACTGCAGTATCATCCAGACCATCACCCTCCTGGGCATCCCCCTCACCCTCCACCATTTCTCTTCCAACTTCAGTATGGACCTCAACATCACCCACATCACCCACATGGGTATCCCCCTCACCCTCCACCATTTCTGTTTCAACTTCAGTATGGACCTCACCCTCATGGGTATCCCCCTCACCCTCCACCATTTCTGTTCCAAGTTGAACATCACGAACAACCTCAACCTCCTCCACTTGTCTTGCAACATCACCTTCATCATTAACTTGACCACCAACCCAATCAATCATTTCTATTATTTCTGGTTCCATCATATTATGAACCACATACAGATGAACTTCATCATTTAACCTAGCAATGTTCAACATGTGCATGGCACCCCTATCATCAGTTAATAATTCTAACCTATCTGGGTGCACAGACTGACCTCCTAAACCGTACCATAACTCTTTGATGTCCAGATGACCTAAATCTTTGACTGACGCTACTATGCCAAAATAGCTAAACAAGTCTGGATCACAAGACCATTCTGCTCTCTCTCCTTCAAAGCTTAAGTTCCCATTATCATCACTCACAAAATTTCCAGAATGGTGGACCACCACCTTAATACGTTCCTCATCCATATCAACAACTTCCTTTTATAACCTGTACATTATGGGGGTTAACAAGTGTTTCAAATATTACACTGCTACAACTACGGAAACACTCACTCACTAACTAAACACTCACTCACTAACTAAACACTCACACCGACAAAGACAGGGGGACAGGGAACAAAGTAACATCCCCACTAACGAAACACTCATAGACACGGGGACCACTACAACTGAAAAACAATTCAAGAAACAAAATTTGGGACCACTACAACTGATAAACAATGTAACAATTGAACATGCAAAATGGGGACCACAAAGCATTATAAAAATACATACAGACCAAGACAAAAACCCAATTGTCGAAGACCACAAATCACATGCACTGAAACACAAAACCAAAGACGAAACGAGGTATCTTACCTTAGTCGCCTCAACTATTAGCTGCCCTCTTCGTCTTGTTCAAGATTGGAGTTCTTGTTCGTCCTCCGCTTCGTCTCGCAACAACCAAATGAAATCCCCAATTCCAATTTTCAAATCCCTAAATCTGATATACCTAATATGAATAAAGGGTTGCCACATCACCCCTATTATTTTAAACAAAACAGTCCACGTACTAAACCCTAAACACGTCACCACATTCTCTGTGCTCCAGCTCACACCATTTTAACGCCGTTTCACAACACTTAACGGTTATGGCAAAATGTGATCACTTTTACAAAAAATATGACCCAATTGAGACAGAAAAAAACTTGAGGACCCAACTGAGATTTTCATACAAATTTGAGGACCAACGAAGGGTTTAAACCATTATTTTAATATCAGTAAACTAATATAAATTTTTGTCTCAAATGAATTTATTTCCATTAATAAATATTTGCCTTCCAGGGAGTACCCTAGAGCCTGTATCCCACTTTCCGTTTGTTATTATTTGTTTTTTCTTCCAATAATTATTTATTTATTCCAATGATAAACTAATTTCCACTGACGACCATTCTATGTAGAAAACTTTAGTTGTACTTTTCCTCCATCAATCTATGATTATGAATCAGCAAAGGGTAAACTTGACTTTTACATTTGATAAATCCCTCTGTCATCTAAACCAAAATAACTGTTGAGGGTAGAATTAACATCTAACCAGTTATCTGATTTCAATATTTTCTATAAAAGAAAGTATTCCATCCAAATTCTTAACGTGAATCTTAAGTTGATAGTAAAAAGAAATAGTAAAAATATTTTATTCAGAGAGAAGTCAAATAAATGAATTATTTCTTATATAATAAATATTCTTTTCTGCTTTTTACTTTTAGCATTAGTTTAAAGAAACAAAATCGATTTCTAAAAATCTTGCAAGCTATAATCTCGATCTAGTAATGATTTTTTATCTACTAGAAAAGAGAAATTTATATGAATATTTATAAAATATATTAGTGCTACATTTGCGATGTTGAAAGAAAAATATACCATACTGCAACACTGTATCAAGTCTTCTTGCAAGTCTTCTCGCAAGTCGATGTTTGGGCATCAATGAGTAAACATTTTATATCTGTATCTCAAAACTTCACTGAATTGAGACTATAAATACATGACAACACTCTTCGTATCAATGCAAAGGGAAAAGTGAGTAAAATATAGTAAGCATTATCAATCGCTTGGCAACCATGAAGGCCATTCTCATTGCTTTCTTACTCTTTGCTTCTCTTTTCTTCTTTCCCACTTCAACTATGGCTCGACAACTCAAGGGTAATAATACCTTCTAACTTCTCTGTACTTCCTTAATTCTCATATGCACAAAATTTACTAGCATCACACTTGAAACTCACCAAACATGCTTTTTATAACTTATTTGGGTAAACTTCTGAGTACAAATATATAAAGGTAATTTATTTTTTTCCTTTTTATTTGATTTTCTTAAACTTTTTTATCAGATGAAAAGCATGTTTTGGTATAGTTAAAACAAGCAAATTGAGACAATTGTTTTGATGTGAGAGGAGACCATTATAACTAATGTAATTATCTGTATTCACTCTTATGCAGAAGGAACGTTTCAGACAGGAAACCCTAATGACCCTAATAATCCTGCTATTAAGTGTCCTCCCGGTCAGCCTTATAGAAATTGTCTTCCATCACCGACACCACCATGCTCACCATTTGTACGCAATTGCTGATATCTGAATGAATTAGATAGTTTTACTCGTTCCTGGTACCATTTAACACTTCCTGTGTTAAACCATGGTGCTACCATCTCTATGTTTTTCCTTATTTGGCTTAAATGTGCTGTTTAATATATAAGGGTTTGGCCTCTAGGCCAATCCAATAAATAAGAACATGGTTGCGTTTCCTTTTCGTTTTTGCTGAGTTTGTTGCTATATGTGCCATCTTTAATGAAGTATGTAAAAATAGTCTTCGCTCTTATTTGAAACGATAGATGCTTTTACATGCTAGAAAAGAAAACTATATTAAGGCCCCTGCGATGCGACTAGATAATGATAACTTAAATATTATAATTGGTTAAAGATAAAAATAGAGGCATTTTTTATTCCGTTATAAGTAAAGCAAAGATGTGAAGAAGAAAGAAAGAAAAAGAACTGTCTTTGATATCCCAAAGAAAAGAAAACAGATAATACAGAGATGATATAGTTGTGTTTTTGGTTATCTCAAGACAGGACCAAAAACACCTGTTTTACAAACGGAAAAAATAGTCCGAAAACCATTGTATTATCTAATAAAAGTAATTGTTCATTCAATTTAGAATTGATAAGCATAATTAGTCGTTTTGTGTTCTAATTACTATTATTCAAAATATTTGGATCGTACTAGAGTAAATCGAATTTACCTAGTTTCTTGTTCAAAATTGGAGGGCGAGGAGAAGAAATTGATGGACTCTTAAATATATATTCTGCAGAGGAAGCACTAGTACACTAAGAGGATACTGCACCGGTTACTTTTGCTTTTAGGCACCGGTTCTACAACCGAGGCATATACCAACGAGGTAAAAAGGGGTAGGTTTTATGCCTCGGTCGTGAACTGAGTTAAAAAGAATAGGATTTATGCCTCGGTTTTTACGTAACCGAGGTAGTAACTTGTTTTTTTTTTTTAAGCTTCAGGATGTTGTTGATGTTTGTTCTTATGCATCACCCATCTTCCACTGCCATCACCCATCTTCCACTGCCACCAGCATGATTTCCCACTTTCAGAGCTACCAACACAACAACGCAATTCCACATTTTCAGTGAAACAAGAATGATTCTCCACCAGCTTCTCTTCCTCTGTTCCTGGAGGTCTCAGCTCTGCCGCCACTCAAAAACTCCAATCAAAAATCCAAAAATTGAAACTCCAATCAAAAATCCAATAGAAAACTCAAGCAGAAACTCCAATCAAAAATCCAAAAATTGAAATCGGAACCCTAGACGAATCGGAACGAGAATGACGTGCTCCCACCACCACCTGCAGAGAATCAAACTCCACCACTCTTGCAAAGCATCAATTAAACATAAAACAACCCAAACAAAATTAGAAAAAGGAGACGGAAGGAAGTTTCCTCCTTCCCTGCAAATCAGAACAAAGAGAAGAAGAACGAGAATGACCGCCCTTGCGCCCCCACTGCGTCTTCGCTGCGCCTCAATCATGCCATTGGATATCCTTCGCCGCGCCTCCATCAGAGCAGAGAAGAGGAAGGAAGGGAAACAAAAGAAAAAGGGAGAAAAGAGAAGAGCGGCGCAACTTCTATCTCTGTTTGCGAAATTTAACCCTAAACACATGTTATTACCTCGGTTATTTTTTTAACCGAGGCAATAAGGGTCTACGGCCTCGGTTCTATAAAGAACCGAGGCCTAAACGCTCTCAAAAAAATAAAAAATAATTACAAAATGTCACCGCGCCAGTTTTAGGCATCGGTTCCTTTTGAACCGAGGCATATACCTTTGCGCGATAATTACAAAAATGCCACCGCACCAGTTTTAGGCATCGGTTCTTTTTGAACCGAGGCATATACCTTGCGCGATAATTACAAAAATGCCACCGCACCAGTTTTAGGCATCGGTTCTTTTTGAACCGAGGCATATACCTTGCGCGATAATTACAACAATGCCACCGCACCAGTTTTAGGCATCAATTCTTTTTGAACCGAGGCATATTCATTTGTGATAACTACAAAAATGCCACCGCGCTATTTTTTGCTTCGGTTACAACTTAACCGATGCCAAATGCGCGAGTTAAAATCTTGTTTTTTTACTAGTGAAGCAAAAATGCATAAATATATATATTGTGTAGTATAAATGTTTAATAGCATTAATTATGTAAAGCTCCTATCTTTGTTGGCTTGTGCGGTTCCCAATATTTGGAGTCCGAGTATTTGGAGTCCAAGATCTTCATAGCGAATCTCAAGATATTTAACTATTCTAAAAGATATTTTGTGTTAAAACTGTTGTCAAAATAATTGATTATCTTATAAGATATTTCAAGTAACAAAATTTATTAAATTATTATTTCATTTATTCATGGCCAAATGTTAATCGTCATTTACGGAAAGATCCAAACTTTTGTAAATGAGTAATAACATAAATAATATGGGTTAGGTATATAAAAGTGATTCTACTTCCAGTTGCTAATCCCAAATAGAGATTAATGTTTTACTATCTCAAAATCAATAAACTATTATAATCACACAAAAAAACAAGTTTAAGGGTTTAGAAAACACTTCTTTTATCATTACAAGAGATGAAACTCACTTTCCTTGAAGGTCACAAGAGATGAACACTTCCTCCAAATGTTTCACGAAGGATGATCACTTGTTTTGAATCTTCACAAAGATGACAAACTTTACTCAACAACAAAAGCAACACTCAATCACACTCCAAGTGAAAGTTCTCACCTTTACACCAACACTAAGTTCTCAAAGCCAAAGCACAAAAGTGACACAAACCGTAGGTCACACTTTTCACAGTTTTAGTAACATGTGTTTTCGTGTTTTAGAATGAGACTCTAAAACATCTTTATAAAGACCTCACTTAAGGACAACTCCAAATATTTGTTGACAACTTTTTCTTGCATGATAATTGATTATCCACTTATGGTAGTCGATAATGCGTTAATGAATGCACAATGGCCAAAAACATGTTAAAAACTTCAATGGCTAGTCGTGATAATCGATAATGGTAAGTAATAATTGATTATGGATAATGGACTATTTCGGAGGCCAAACTAGAGTTTTTAGCATTTTGAAAAACCTCTTTGTGATAATCGATTAGTTAAGTAGCTAATTGATTATTGCATAGCGTTTTTACTCCAAAACCAGTTTTAAAGCATATAATACACTAAATCAACAAAAAAAAAGTCCTATACATAAAACTACTTATTACAAAAGCTTTAAAACATAAACAAGTCTTCATGAAGATCTCTTTGTAACTTGAGCACTTGAGACTTGATTTGTGCATCACCGAAACTTCTAAGACGTCATGATTTTGCTAACAGACATGTTGTTCCATATCACTATTCTTCTCACAACACCAACAATTGCACAAACTGGCAAAGACTTCAATCTTCTTCTACATCATGTCCCAAATGTCAAATCTATCATAAAATTGGACATCTAGCACATGACTACTGCCGCAAATTCAATTAAGAATTTAATCCTCAATCTCAGGTTAACAACTCTCAAGTTTGTTCCTCTTTCACTAAAGTTGATGATTTGTTCTCTACTTCGTCCAAGATGATGGACTTGTTGTTTTAACATCCCGTTTTAGGATGCCACTAGTAAAGTGTTAAACATTCTTAGTGTGGAAATTTGAAATATGATACCATTGAGAAAACTGAAGTAATAAAAACCTTAATTCAAATCAACAAAAACTTATTCCAATATTGAAAACTTCTAAATAATAATTTAAAATTATTAAATCAAAATTAATTGAAAGATACATAAACCATAAAATTTCCCCAAGCAGTCCTAAGCACCTCGCCGCTCTACTCATCAACTGGAACATCTGTAAGAACATTTACTTGCATATAACAACACTAGTTATACGATCATCACAACACACACAAACAATAAGGATGAGCTACCAGAATAACCATCTAATAATATAACAAATATAATAAACACTAGTCATTATAATAATACTAACAACATGACACGCCAAAAGGTCATCTCAAAGCATAGGTCACCCCAAAAACGTGCCCCAACCAAGCAATTCCAAAACATGTGTCATTCTCCCATACTCTACCGTACAAAACTTGTTCACAAAAATAAGACACATGTTCACTAAAACAGGGTAGTTCAAGTCATCCTCCACTATAGCTTTGGACCTATCTTACTTCTCCGTACAACAGACACTATACTCAACACGAGTGAGACATTCTTTCCTTTTTATTGCCTCGAAAGACGAACCAAATAAGTTTTCTACACACCAAAATCAGGGCTACTTTACATTAAATGATCAAGATAGTTAAAACATAGTGTTCTCTGCGAAATCCCTGTGAATATGACACTTATTATACTACAAATTACTCAATATACTTGAGTTGTTACGTGGAAACCCAACAATAAATTCCTTCATTTAATAACTCTTTCCACTATGGTATTATGGTATGGTAGTGCTCATAGTGTTGTTCATGACTATTTATGATGATGATCATGGTACTTGAGATGCTTCAACTTATGTTATGTTGATAATGGTGTTACTATAATGGTTAAAGTAAGTAGTTAACATGGGTGCTAATGAGTAGATAGACCAATGGTCTATGTGTGAGATGTTAGCGATGACATCAAGGGTTAAAGATCAAGTATTGATGGTCAAAGTTCAAGGATCGAAGATCAAGGATTGAGTAATTCAGTATGATTGAATTAGTTTATGTTAGAGGATTAGGAATCCTATTGTTATTACTACTATGTATGAGGTGTTTGATTGTGATTGATATAATCAGAAGGTATGTATCTTGTTGTGTGTTTGATTATGGTTGATATAATAAGAAGATATGTATCTTGTTGTGTGTTTGATTATGGTTGATACAATCAGTATGTATGTATCTTGTTGTTATGATTGTTTTATCATTAGCTTACCTTATACATGTTTATGTTTGTGAATGAAATTATCAACGATGATCGTATAATGTGTTATACGTAAGCAGATAATGTTACAAATGATTCAGAGATGTGAGTGACTCGAGAGAGGATGAGGAATGACCTTGAGATTCATTTAAAGCTATTTTTGTTTTACAAGTTAAGACAATATAATTAGAGTATTTTCTTTGTTATTTTATTACTCGAAATAATGTAATTGAACAAAATTTTTTTAAGTACGATTCTACGCTATACTAAATTTTGAATTTTATTAATTTTTAATAACTTGTCACATCTCAAAAATCCAAATACTACACTTTATAGTCCTTATAATTTGTAGTCACTTGTTAGCAACTCATCAATAACTTATTTATTTCTAATATTATTTTAATTAATGTTCAATAAACCGATGTTAATAAAAATATTTATTTAATAAGAATATTAAAAAATAGTTTCATGTTTTTCTAACTTTTTTTAAAAATAATTAACTAATATAGAATTAATACAAAGATTTACTTATTAAAATAAATTAAAAATAATTTTACACTTTTTAATTATTTTTAATAAATGAGTATTTTTTGTCAAATTAGGATGAAATTAATTATAATAATTTCGCAATTTGAACAATATTAATATTTGGAAGTTAAATAAATATTTTTCATAAAACTGTTTAATTTTATGAAAAATAGCAAGTTAATGATTATTTTAATATCAGTAAACTAATATAAATTTTTGTCTAAAATGAATTTATTTCCATTAATAAATATTTGCCTTCCAGGAAGAACCCTAGAGCCTGTATCCACTTTCCGTTTGTTATTATTTGTTTTTTCTTCCAATAATTATTTATTTATTCCAATGATAAACTAATTTCCACTGACGACCATTCTATGTAGAAAACTTTAGTTGTACTTTTCCTCCATCAATCTATGATTATGAATCAGCAAAGGGTAAACTTGACTTTTACATTTGATAAATCCCTCTGTCATCTAAACCAAAATAACTGTTGAGGGTAGAATTAACATCTAACCAGTTATCTGATTTCAATATTTTCTATAAAAGAAAGTATTCCATCCAAATTCTTAACGTGAATCTTAAGTTGATAGTAAAAAGAAATAGTAAAAATATTTTATTCAGAGAGAAGTCAAATAAATGAATTATTTCTTATATAATAAATATTCTTTTCTGCTTTTTACTTTTAGCATTAGTTTAAAGAAACAAAATCGATTTCTAAAAATCTTGCAAGCTATAATCTCGATCTAGTAATGATTTTTTATCTACTAGAAAAGAGAAATTTATATGAATATTTATAAAATATATTAGTGCTACATTTGCGATGTTGAAAGAAAAATATACCATACTGCAACACTGTATCAAGTCTTCTTGCAAGTCTTCTCGCAAGTCGATGTTTGGGCATCAATGAGTAAACATTTTATATCTGTATCTCAAAACTTCACTGAATTGAGACTATAAATACATGACAACACTCTTCGTATCAATGCAAAGGGAAAAGTGAGTAAAATATAGTAAGCATTATCAATCGCTTGGCAACCATGAAAGCCATTCTCATTGCCTTTTTACTCTTTGCTTCTCTTTTCTTCCTTCCCACTTCAACTATGGCTTTTCAACTCAAGGGTAATAATACTCACTAACTTCTCTATAATTCCTCAATTCTCATATGCACCAAAGAAATCAATATCAAATTTGAAACTTACGAAACTTGATTCTTATAACTTCTTTAGGTGAACATTTTAGTATAAATATAAAAGAGTAATTTATGTTTTTTTTTTCCTTTTGTTTGATATTTCTACGTGAGAGGTGACCACTATAGTTAATGTAATGATGTATGTACATTTTTATGCAGAAGGTTCAGTTCAGACAGGAGCCCTTAAGAAGAATGCTGTTAAGTGTTCTCCCGGTAAGGGTTATAGAAAGTGCGTTCCATCGAGAGCACCAACGCCACCAACATCTCCACCACCACCATCATGCTCAACCTATACACGTCATTGTTGAACAATATCTAAAAGATGCAATAGCCGAATGAATTAAGTATACTTTTACTTTCTGCTGATGCCATTAGCACTTGCTGTGTTAAACCATGGAGCTACCATCTCTGTCTATTGCTTTAGAATTTCCAGTGCTTTCACCCAATAATGAGTGTTTTCCGAGTTTGTTGTGAAATAAATGTTTGGCCTCTAGGCCAATCCAATAAATAAGAACTTGTTGAGTTTGTTGTTCCATGTGCCATCTTTTATGAAGGATGTAAAAATAGTAAGATAGATGCTTTTACATACTTGAAAAGAAAAATATATTAAGGTTCTTGCGTGCGACTACAAAATGAAAGCTTAAACATTATGATTGCTTAAGGAGAAAAAATAGAGTCACTTCTTATTAAGCAAAGATGAAAGGTAGAAAAAAAAATGTCTTCGATGGATATCCCAAATATAAGAAGAGAACAGAGAATACAGAGATGAGATAGAGTTGAGTTTTCGGTTATTTCAAGACAGGATCAAAACGACGTGCTTTACAACCCGAAAACATAGTCCGAAAACCATTGTATTATTTCCGGAAATATGAACTTTATTTATCTTTGAATATTCAAAACACGCACGGTTTATAAACTTTTTCACTGTTGAAATGGAAGCATCTAACAATTATCTAATACAAGTAATTCTTCATTTCAATTTAGAATTGATAAACATAATTAAACGTTTTTTGTTCTAATTAGTATTATTCAAAATATTTGGTTCGTACGCTTTCCTTGTCCTTTGCATCAAGACTTTCTCTCTTTCTATCTTTTATATTAAACAATATTTATTCTCTCTTTTATATAAATTGTCTATGTAATATACAAATTTTATTTTCATATTACATTAGAGTTATAAGTTAGAACATATCCAAAGAAAATTTGATATTTGTTAGTTTTATTATTCCAGTTGTAATCAAACTATCAATTAATGTTTAATTTTACAAATGAGATGTATATATCTCGATTTGAGGAATGTATGTTGGGAGTCACACATCGACCATAGATAAGATGATTTCATAATATATAAATGAGTACAAACCTTACCTTACAAGTCAATTTTGTAGGATTGAGTTAAGCTTAAAATTCATTTTCTTAACATGGTATCAGAACTTGGTTGTCATGACTTCTAAAAACTCTCAAACCCCTTCCACCCATCAACTTTTTTCCTCTCCATCCTTCACCCTTGCACCTTATACTTTCACCACACCAATCACTTCCAAATTCGATGATGAAAATTTTCTCATATGGCATCATAAGTTTCTTGCTACAATTGAACATATCAATCTTCTACACTTTCTTGATGGCATCAACATTCCACTGCAATTTCTTCCTTTTGCTTTTGCTGATTCTACTAATACACCATCAATCCCAGTTTTACTCATCACCAACAATAAGATCATCTGATTATTGTGTGGGTGCTTGGATCAATGTCACCATTACTCCAAACTAAAATGGTTTAACTTGAAACTTCTTCAATGGACTAAACTCAATGCCTACTTTGCAAAGTCATCTCACTACAAAAATTTTTGGAATTACTGATAGATATATGTCGTCAGTAACATTCCAAATCTGTTGGTACTGCAAGATTTCCGATGAATTATCGACGAACTATGATCCGTCGATAATTCCATTGTAAGAACTGAGAAATTTAAGTATATAAAGTAGATGGATGTTTTATTTTAATGAGGCTAACTTATTTTAATAATAAATGTTTCGTAATATAAACAAAAGTTTATATCGCATCTCACTGTCTAAAATACAAATCATTTCTCTAAAAACTCTTCTCTTGAGTTCTCTACCTTCTCATTAAAAGTTATAACTTTTGAGTAATCTTTTTGATGTTTAAGAGGTACCTAAACAACCACGACAATGAGGTCTATGTTTTTATCCGATCAACAAGTAAGTTTCGGCTCATTTTTCTTGTTTCGTTCTTAATTGATATCATGCTTAAAGATATTTTGTCGCTTGTGAGTTATAATGTATTTTCTTAGTTTCCTGTTGATCAGAGGTCCTAAGGACTCTCTCTGATCTTTGTTCGGTGTTTTATAGGCGTTTCTAAAGTTCCTTGAGCTCTAAGCAAGGGTTCAATGTTTACAAAGCTTCGTTGTTTCGGTGTAAGGTAAGGGAAGCGAGTTTAATTCAAGTTTAATTGGCAAACAAATTATAATTCATGAAATGATGATGATGTGCCTAAAATCTACTATTAAGAACCGAGAAATTAAGTACATAAAGTAGATGTGTGTTTTATTTTAATTAGACTAACTTATTTTAATAATAAATGTTTCGTAATATAAACAAAGGTTTGTATCGCGTCTTACTATCTAAAACACAAACCATCTTTCTAAAAACTCTTCTCTTGAGTTCTCTACCTTCTCTCTAAGAGTTCTAATTTTTGAGTAATCTCTTTGACGATCAGGAGGTACCTAAATGACCACAACAACGAGGTCTAT
The DNA here is from genome assembly GCF_029865625.1 of Vigna umbellata. Classification (NCBI taxonomy): domain Eukaryota; kingdom Viridiplantae; phylum Streptophyta; class Magnoliopsida; order Fabales; family Fabaceae; genus Vigna; species Vigna umbellata. Next base: position 14,428,184 of record NC_142169.1, on the reverse strand, counting down.
GTTTCAAACTAATCAGTTTCTTCAATAGAGCAAATAAGTTTCGACTAATTTTTCTCGTTTCGTTCTTAATACAAATCATGCTTAAAGATCTTTTGTCGCATGTGAGTTATAATGTATTTTCTTAGTTTCCTGTTGATCAGAGGTTTTAAGGACTCTCTTTGATATCTGTTTGGTGTTTTATAGGCTTTTCTAGAGTTCCTTTAACTCTAAGCAAGGGTTCAATGTTTATAGAGCTCTCATTGTTTCAGTATAAAGTACGGGAAGCTAGTTTAATTCAAGTTTGATTGGTAAACAAGTTATAATTCAATAGTTGATGATGATTTCACCTTCACTACAAGAAAAATCGTTATTATCTACCGCCAAAATCCGTATAAAACTTCAAAAATCTGTATAATACACCTTTGTTAATTATTCCAGTGTGGTGAAGGTTAACGTGAATCTCCTCCCATTTCCTTTCTATCTAACATCATCTTCATTTCTTTAAACCAAATTCCTTCTTTTCCTTATCATAAACTAAGTCATAATATCTACAAATATTTACGTGTTGTTTATACATCATTCTCATTGCAATAGACTTTCAACAGTGTGTGTCTATTGAAAAGCTGATGCGGGTTTATACTAGAATACTACTCTACTTTTTAATTAAGTTACATTCAACAAAACTTTATTAAATATGTTCATAATTTAAATGATTAAAATTTGATTCTTTATTTTTCCCTTTTTTATAAAATTAAAAAATACTATTTTTTAATTTCTAACATTGTATGATGCTATTTAACAAATTATGCATTAAAATAAAAGTCAAATCATCGTTTCAAGTAATACATAAAAGTATCGTGATATAAAATCGACATATAATACTTCGAAAACAAAAGAAAAGCTGTGAAAATAAAAGCAGTAATTTAATAAGTATTAATAATTAATAGTAATTTAATCCAACCATGTATAACTTGGATAGAGATGCAGGAGCAATGAAAAATCTTATTCTCTGGTTTTTATTTCATTTCATTACAGGTATATTACAAGATATGAACTGAAATTAGTCATGAAAGAATATCAGATGCAAACATTAATGCAATCATAACTAATAAGTGGTAATAATAAAAAACTTAACAGGACCATTAAGCATTGATGCAAACAGAGCAACCCAATTATCAGATGGTTCATTACAATATCCAAAAGCAACCAGAAAAAGCATAAATTAAATATAAAGTAATCTTCAAAAGCTTTATTCTTGAAATTTGTCACTACTTACAAGAGAATATGGTCTTAGAAATCCTCTGACAGCACCAATTGCTTGAAATACCTGATAGAGCAACTAGATCAATTAGGGTTAGTCCATGTGAAGCAAACATTTGGTTCATTTAAACGGCCCTTTTATCCTACGAAAAATATGAACGGGATGAAGCTATTAGAAATAGCATTAACAACAACCTTGAGTTTGAAGTAAGCAAAGTAATGCAAGAGATGAGAGTTTCAGTGCGTGGAGAATGGAGAGTTGAAGTTAGGGTTCCACAAAGATTTAAGAGAATCAATGCATTAAGAGTGGAGAGTTGAAGTTAGGGTTCGAGAAAGACTTGAGAGAATTAATGCATGGAGACTGTAGAGTTCAGGTTAGGGTTCAAGAGAGATTTGAGAGAAAATAGCTCGAGTGAGTGTTCCAAAAGACAAGCTTGGAATTAATGAAATCTAATTTTAATTTTTTTTTAAAAAATAAATTTTAGATCCGTATATAAAATCGGTAGATAATATTTGCTTTTATTTACATACGGATTACAATATTTATATACAGATTTTATCCTTAAAAAATTCTCTCATCATCACGCGTGATCATTATATACGGATTTTATATACGAATATATCGATAAGTAAAATCCGTATATAAAATTGTAACTATTTTTTCAAGATCCGTATGTAAAATTCGTATGTAATATCATGTTACATACAGATCAAGATCTGTATATAAATATCTGTAGATAATAACCATTTTTCTTGTAGTGCTTGTATGTGCACTTTACTCATGAATTCAGGTTGTATGTGCATTTTGCTCTTCAACTTCGCTCATCCAAAATATTCCTCTGTTTTATAATGACCAACAACAATCAACTTGCTACCATCAATGATGACCTAACAATGAAGGACAATCTACAACACAAACTAGAGCACTACCTTCTCTTCCGTGAGCATGATGATATTTCGTCTGATTTGGTGATTTTCATTTATAATATGGGATTAGGACATGAAAAGAATACAAACTTAATTTTTATATTTTAATTATTTTGTATTTTTTTTACATTCCTTACGTACACTAGTAAAAAATGTAGATTTTAACGCTCCATATACGCTTCGGTTATACAAAAATCGAAGCGTACAAGGTTATTTACCTCGATCACCATCCAACCCGTTGTGGAACAGCCATATTGCTTCGGTTAAGACAAAACTGAGGCCTATACACCCCTACTGCTCAGTCTGAGAAGTCTGAAAAGGCCCTGAGAAGTCTGACAAATACCTACTACCTTGGTTCGCCACGAAACCGATGCCTAAACCCCTTCCTATTGCCTCGGTTAGGATGAGACCGAAGCCTATACACCTTTGCTGCTCACCTGAAAAGACCTGAAAAGTCTGACAACTCCCTACTACCTCGGTTTGTTAGGAAACCGGTGCCTAAACCATGTCTTATTGCATCGGTCTATAGGGGAATCGATGCCTAAACCACCTGCTCCAACTGCTGCTACGCCTGTCCAACTGCTACTATGCCTGCTCCAGCTTTTACTTGCCAGACCTAGGGATCGGTTTAGCAGTGAACCGATGTCTATTAGCCACACGTTCTACACCGTTGATGCTTTTAACCGATGTTGTATGCTGATATTACCTCGCGTGTGTGAGTAACCGAGGTAGTAGGTCAACTTCATTATTTTAAATCTCGCAGAACCTCCATTTACGTCGACAACTTCTTCTTCTTCTTCCTCGTATACGGTCTTCTTCTTCATTTTCGTTTGCGCTTTCGTCCACCAGTGCCACTCCTTGGCTCGTCGCGCCACCGATTGCTGCCATTTGTCTCGCCGGCCTCCGTCTTGGTAGTGTCACTACTCGTCATCGTTCTTGGCCGCGCCTCCTCCCTTCGCCGTCACACCATTGGTGCCTCGCCGGTGCTACCTCCGCCACTGCTGCTGCTAGTGGTCTCGCCTGTCTCGGTCTTGCTAGTGCTCGAGCATTCCTGCTCGTCCTCGTTCTTGGCCGTGCCTCCTCTCTTCACCGTCGCGCCACCGTTGCCCTGCCGGTGCTTCCTCCACCACTGCTGCCTCTGCAGGTACTGCCTCCAACGCTGTTTCAATCTTGCTGTCTGCATTGAGGTTGGTTCATTGTGTTTTTGCTGATAATAATTGGTGGAGGCTGAAAGAGAAACACATTGTATGTATTGGTTGTTTTGATTTTTTTAATTTTGTTGGCAGTGTATTGGTTATTTGTTCTTGGTAGTGTATTGGTTGTTTCGCAGTTGGATTGTTAGGATAAGTAGTGTGTTACGCACTATTCGGAGTTAATTTAGAAATGTACAGAGTAGTGATTGGCACGTTGAATTGTAGATTGTTATTTAAAAAAATAAAAGCTGAGTTTCAACAAACTTTGAAGGCTGGAAATTTGGGATGATTAATTGGTTCTAAGCCTAACACTTAGAGCAATTGAAAATGTATTTTATTTTTTATTTATTTTTGAAATTGAAAAGAAGAATAAGTCTTTTAGAACATAGGGATTCAAAGAGTGGAAACGAAGTTAGTTAAAGAAGTAAAGGGAGAATGGAAGTGCACTCCACTGTGTCCCTTTGTCCCCTTTCAACAACAGATTTTGAAGGCTGAGTATTTTTCAAGGAATTGATTCAAAGAGTGTAACTCAAGGTATTTAACAAAATATAAGACATAAAAAAATAACAAGATAGATAGATTTTGAGACCAATTGAACGCATTTGGTGTAGATAAAAATAAGGAAAAGTAGACAAAAAAGAGAGAGTTAATTTTGGATAGTTTAGTTTAGAAGAAATAACAAGAAAGACATTTAAAAAAAAAAGACTTGTTGGGTTTAGATGGAAGGAAGGGAGATACGTTAATTTAAACAATATTCAAATAAGGTTTGAGAAACATGTTGTAAACAAGTGAAATAAACTCAAGTATCTAAACCCTAAAGTTAATTGAAATGACATTATTTACTCTTGGTTGAATATATTACATGTTGCATATGTAATTATTTGTTTGCTTGAATATATATTGTTGTTGTGAATTAGCCTTAGTTTCCCGTTTGAGATTCAATACAAAAATTATTTACTATCTCCAGATTTTTGGAACAAACATACATTTTACAAATGAAAATAGAGGAGATGGTAATAATAATTTACAAGTATTGAATCTTGAATTGTCCGGTTGGACAGTTTAAGAAGAGTAATAACTTTTTCATAGTTTATTATAACATATCAATTTTAATATACATGTCTTAAATTTCACGAAAATTTGTCGTTGTGTTTTGTATTGATCTTCGGGTGTATATTTGATTGTGATTTATAATCACTTTCATTTCGTGTAACCTGAAGACCAATGCGAAATGCTGGCAAAATTTCGTGAAATTTAAGATATGTTGTTTAAAATTGATATGTTTAATAAACTAAAAAAAGTGAATCTTCTTGAATGGGATAGGGTCACACCTTGAATACAAAAACGATCAAAGTGATCATTCAAGATTATTGAAATTATGTAAACAATTTCAGTAAACATGCGTACGGATAGAGGGTGGATTAATTTACCACGCATCAGCACTGAGTACGAGAGAGGGGTAGAAGAATTTATAGAGTTTGTGCAACGTAATGCGAGTACAAGTGGTGATGATGAAGTGAAGTTCAGATGTCCCTGTGTTAACTGTTTGAATGGGAGGAAGTTGAACGCAATTGATATTAGGGAACATCTTATCTGTGATGGTTTCATACGAAGTTATACAACATGGATATGGCACGACGAATTAACAGACTTTCCAATTGTCTCTCCAACTGAAAATGTTTATGATTCCACAATGGATATGGAAGATTAAGCAGAAGAAGACAACTTAGAGGACATGAATCGCGATGTTGGCGCAGAAGCTTTTGCCCAAGCGCATGTGTATGAAACGATGTCCACTAATGCGGAGACTCTTTTGTATGCGGGTTCAACTAAGTTCACACGGTTGTCAGCGGTGTTAAGGCTCACGAATTTAAAGGCGAGCAGTGGATGGAGTGATAAGAGTTTTACAGAATTGTTGTCGTTGTTGAATGAAATGCTGCCATATGGAAATACGTTACCCAATCGTAATTATCATGCAAAAAAAATTCTTTGTCCGATGGGTATGGAATATAAACGGATACATGCATGTCTAAATGATTGCATATTATATAGGAATGAGAATGAAGTTTTGATAAAGTGTCCAAAATGTGGGTTATCACGATACAAAGAATGGTTCTGCTTTGAAAGTAGTTTGGTACCTTCCACTAGTTGCCAGACTTAAGCGTTTGTTCGCGAATCCCAAAGACGCTAAAAACCTAAGATGGCATGCAGATGAGAGAACAACTGATGGGCTGCTTTGTCATCCAGCTGATTCAAAGCAATGGAAAATTATGGATCAAGAATTCCCCCAATTTGGTGAAGAATTTAGAAATCTTAGGTTTGGCTTAACTACTGATGGAATGAATCCATTTGGTAATTTAAGTACCAATCACAGTTGTTGGGCCGTTATACTAATAATTTACAACTTATCTCCTGGATTGTGCATGAAAAGAAAGTACATGATGTTGTCAATGTTGATATCTGGTCCAAAGCAGCCTGGAAATGACATTGATGTTTATTTAAGGCCACTAGTTGAAGACTTGAAGTTGTTATGGGTTGATGGGGTTGAAATATTTGATGCCTTTGGTTCAGAAACTTTCATGATGCATGCCATGTTATTTTGCACCATTAATGACTTCCCAGCTTACGGTAACTTGTCAGGGTACAGTGTGAAGGGTCATAAACCATGTCCTATATGTGAAGAAAACACTGCAGCTCAACAATTAAAACACGGAAGGAAGACAGTGTATATGCGTCATCGGCGATTTTTACAATCTAATCATCCACATCGAAGGTTAAAGAAAGCATTCAATGGAGAACAAGAGAAAGACAATGCACCTAGTCCACTTACTGGACTTGAAGTTGCTGAGAAAGTTAATAGAGTACATCATATATTTGGAAAAACGTCGAAGAAGTCTTCTGTAACGACCCCTTGGAAGAAGAAATCAATATTCTTTGATCTTCCATATTGGTCAAAGTTAGATGTTGACATTGCATAGATGTCATGCATGTTGAGAAAAATGTTTGTGATAGCTTGATTGGTACACTACTAAACATCCAGGGAAAAACAAAAGATGGAGTGAATGTCCGTTTGGATTTGGTTGACATGAAGATCTGAGAAGAGTTGGCACTAAGAGAGATTGGTAAACGTACTTATTTGCCCCCTGCACGTTACACAATGTCCAAACAAGAGAAGATAAGTTTTTGTCTTTGTTTAAAGAGTATCAAGGTACCACAAGGATACTCTTCAAATATCAAGAGCTTAGTGTTAATGCAGGACTTAAAGCTTGTTGGACTGAAGTCTCACGATTGCCACGTCTTAATGCAACAATTGTTACCAGTGGCAATTCGTGAAATTTTGCCCAAAAAAGTTAGGCAGACCATAACTCGATTGTGCTCATTTTTCTCGTCAATTTGTAGTAAAGTCATCGATCCTACAAAGTTAGATGAACTTCAAAGCGAAATTATCATCATCTTGTGTCAACTAGAGATGTTTTTCGCTCCATCCTTTTTTGACATCATGGTGCATTTACTTGTTCATTTGGTCAGAGAAATAAAGTTGTGTGGACCAGTATACTTAAGATGGATGTACCCTATTGAGCGTTATATTAAGATTTTGAATGGGTACGTCAAAAATCAATATCGTCCAGAAGGTTCAATGATTGAAAGATATATTGCTGAAGAAAGTATTGAGTTTTGCTTTGAGTATATGACTAAAGCAAATCCGATAGGAGTCCCTCGGACATCATGGTTGAGTAGATATTCTACAAGTAAAAGCATCCGAGGTGTGAATGTGGTGACGAAAAGTCGTGAAGAATTGATGCAAGCACATCTGTACATATTAAACAACACAGATGAAGTGATCCCATTTTTGGAAGCACACAAAGCCGTTGTAAAGGACAACTATCCACGATAATCAGAGAAATGGCAGTTGATGGAGCATAACAGAACATTTTTGTCCTGGTTCAAATCTGAAGTTTCGAAAGAATCACGGTCCTTTGAGACTTTGTTGTGGTTAGCAAATGGCTTGAAGTTTGATGTTGTATGTTGTACAGGCTACGAAATTAATAATTGCACATTCTATACAAAGACTTTGGATGATAAAAGCACAGTACAAAATAGTGGCGTCAGTCTAGAAGCTGAGTCGCTACAGTTTTCCACATCCAAAGATCAAAATCCTGTAGTTGGATCCATGAGATATTATGGTAGAATTGAAGAGATATGGGAAGTTGATTACACTAAGTTTTTCGTTGCACTCTTAAAATGTAAGTGGGTAGACAATAAGAGTGGTGTCAAAATAGATGAATCTAGTATGACACTTGTTGATTTTCGAAAGATTGGTTATAGAGACGAACCGTTCATAATGGCATATCAAGCAAGTCAGGTTTTTTATGTCAAAGATCCTGCGTCTGACCATTGGTATGTTGCTCTCCAAGGAAAAAGGCAAATTGAAGATAAAGAAGAGAATTTAAGTAATCTTCATATCGCTGACAACCATCCATTTAAAACGAAAATAAATTTGGATGACGACCCTCTAATTGATGATATACAAGCAATACGAGAAGATCACAATGAGGGAATATATATATGACCAATCCATATGATTATGTATGAATTTCATGTTTGTGTAAATATTTATGGCTTTTGTTAAATAATATATGTTATTTTATAAGTGTTTTATTTATATTTCATCTTATTTATTGTGACAGATATATGGCTGAGTCACCTCATTCGTCAGGCGATGAAGTCCCCACCACTTCTAGACAGATGAGAGGAGTAATGAGGTTACGACAGCTTAAACTTAGAAGAAATGCAGGTGAGAGGACACCTGTCATTATTGACGTGGTCACTGGAGTTGCATCTGGCCCAAATGCAGATGTATTTAGGTCTTACCTTGGAGTACTAGCACGTGATCGTATCTCTATACTTACTCCATCCTTTGACCATGTTTCTGAGGTTGATCGGAATCTCATCTGGCAAGATCTATTGGTAAGTTAAGCAATATTGCTCCAAATTCTATATTCATTATATTGATAAATATGTATTGATATAAGGTTATTACTTTCTTTGTTATAGATAACATTTGATATGCCAAACGTGGAGAGCTTAAGGAATAAGTGTTTATCTACAATTGCAGAAAGATTTCGAGGGTTTAAGACAAAATTGACGTCTAGATATATATTTGGACCAAAAAGTAATGAAAATCCATGTTCCAAATATTCAGCAATTGACGAAGAAACATGGCGTCAGTTTGTAGAGCTTCGTTCATCTGAGGCGTGGCAGGTAAGTGCAGTAAAATCATTCAATTCATCATTCATAATTCTCTACTATGATAATTGTTTCATTTTGTCACAGGAAAAAAGGTCAAAAGCACAGGGAATAAGCGCTCAGAATAAAAATTCACACCTATTGTCTCGTGGTGGATATAGGAAGCTTGAAGAAAAAATAATGAAGCAGAAGTCAGATAGTAGACTTCCACTTTCTGAGGGTGGTGACCTTCCTATTCCTCCTTCACCACCATCTCGACACGACAAGTGGAAGTTAGCCCGTATAAGACCATCGGGCTCCTACACTTCCGAGTCTGCCAGAGAAATATCTAAAAGAATTGTAAGATGTCATTTCTTATATTTTTACATTAATTATTTATATATATTACATAGATCTTTCAAATGATTTTGAACTTTTGTTATGTGACAGGACTCCTTGGTTGAGCAGAGCTCCCAAGGTCAATTCACACAAGAAGGTCGTCAGGATATTCTTGCCACAACTATTGGACGACCTGAGCACCCAGGACGGGTGCGTGGTGTTGGGACTGGCATAGGCATACGATAGTTTTTTGGGTCTTCCTCGCGTCCATATTCATACGAAAAGATGAAGGAGGACATAAGAAAAGAGATGACGCAGGATATCACAAAGAAGGTTCGAGCAGAGTTGTATGATGAAGTTGCTGAAATGGTTGTGCACCAGTTCCAGCAGCATTATGAGGATTATGGCAATCGTCCTTCGCCATCTCCTGTAGCGGAACATGTTGTGCCCCCTACAGGTAAACTTATTTATTTTTGGTTACTAATTTACTTTTTGCATAACCTAACATTTAATTTGACAGGTAGAAGCAGTAAAGGAAGTTGTTCAACTGCCGGTGCCCCAAGGGACGACATGGATGAAACTCGTCCATGTCAGTTATATATTCTTTCTGATACTGGGACCATGCTAGTGGCTCGTGGTACAGTTTATGAGACAGCCACTGTAGTGCATGGTGTACAACTTTCAGAAGATGAGTTCAAGGTCACGGTGGATGAAGTTGTCATAGCGGATGTCGTTCTTCCTATGCCTACAGATGAGTTCTTCACTGTGGAAGAAGCATTTAAGTCCTTTGTCGCCTGACCTAGACATTTGGTTGGTGATGTATCTAATCCCCCGGTAAACACTCGTACTATATACTTCTCAATTTTAATATTTACTTCTAATTGACGTTATAACAACCATTTTTGCATTTAATAGCAGATAGGTCAAGAGGGAAGTCCTACACCGAAGAAGACTCATTTATCTGAGGATGACCCTCTTGGTGTGTTAGACGAGCTTGCTAAAATCATTTCAGATGTGCCGATGAATGTACACTGGGATTCTACTACATTTGGAAGACAAGCTCATATCCCATTGTACTTGCATCATCAAGATGTTAGGGAGCTTGCGTCGGGTAGAGAAGAAATTAATATTACACTCATTCAGCTGTGGATGATGTAAGTTTATGAAAACTTTTTATATAATTCTATTTTATCAACTTACTTATATCAGATTATTTCTTCATTTTAGACATATGTTTGATGTTAGTAACAAGAAGGGGTTCAACGATGTATATGGGTTCATTGACCCCTCTATGACTCATGAAAGAAATAAATTTGATGATATCCAAACATACATCACCACCTGCTTTGGAATGGCGAAGGAGATATATTTTCTTCCTTATATACATGGGTAAGTGAAGTTTGTTAACTTCAACACATTCATTTATTAATTTTGGTATATGATTCATAAGTTATTACCAATTTCAGGTGTCATTGGCAGCTACTTGTGATCTCCATACCGGAGAACACTACTGTCTGGTTTTGTTCATTGCAGAAGTCTCCTCCCAGCCCTCTTAGACATGTAGTAGATTGGTAAGAATCTCAATGTTTCGACTTTTTTGTTATATAAATGTATGCTAAAGGAATTTTTTTTAATAGTTCTCTTGCAACACATATGATGTTATCTGGGAGATCTACTGCTACAGCTAAAAAGCTTGGATGGGTTGCCCTTAAGGTTTGGTATTTTAGTCCATACTTTGTTACATTTGGTTCCATTCAAATGATGTTACTTAACATTTTATAATTATGATGATATATTGTAGTGTAATAGACAAATGGGGTCATATGAATGTGGTTACTACGTTATGTTTTGGATGATGACCATCATTCGTGCACATTACACTAGTGGATGAGAAACGGTAATATTTAGGTTTGAATTTTATTTTCTCTATAGTTTGTATTTCATATACACTAATTGAAATCATTGTGTTTTATGCAGAGATTTAATAGGACTGCTCCAATTCCAGAGAAGTCAATTCAACTTGTGAGGAAAACACTTGCTAAATATGTAATTCATTTATATAATAGTATGTAGTAGATATTAGGATATAGTAAGTTCTAAGTTTATGTTTCTAAGTTGTTTTATGCTTTTCTACATTACTATAAGTTTAACTTTGTACATTGCATTAATTTATGCTTGAAACTTGATTTATGATTACATTGGACTGATTTATGCTTCTAAGAAGTTGATTTATGATTTCATTCAATATATTTATGTTTTCATATAGTTTTCATATATTTTCATTTAAAATATACATTTCTGCATTATTCTGAACTGTTCTGGCTATAAAAATATATCCAGGTTTGTTTCTATGGTTTGGAATGTTGCAGAAACAGACCTCATTTAAAAAAAACAAGAATATATGCCTCGGTTCAGGTCATAATCGAAGTAGAAAGATCCCTTACGGCCTCAGTTATGGTCACACCTGAAGCAGAAAGTCTTGTGGATGAGAAAAAAAAAGTCTACTGCCTCGGTTCCAGCTACAACCGAGGCAGTAGAGTGAGACATACTGCCTCGGTTCAAAGGAACCGAGGCATAAAGTCCTACGAAAAAAAATTAAAAAAACCAAAAACTTTACTGCTTCGGTTCAGGATGAACCGAGGCAAAATCCTCTCCTTTTATACTTCGGTTCTCAACCGAGGCCAAAAGTATTAGACTTTTTGCCTCGCCTGAATATGCCTCGGTTCGAAAACCGCTACCTATAGACAAAAATAATCGCTGTCGTTTCTCCTGACTGTACTAGTGGTAAAATCTATTTTTAAATTTTTTATCTTTTGTAATAATAATTATTATTTAATTTCTTTGAAAAGACTTTTTACCACGTAACACCTAAGTATACAAATGAATAAGTATATCATTATGATTATTTATATGTGGATATAATTTTTTATATAAATATCTGTAGATAAATATAAAATTTCTGGGTGCAAATGGGTGAGACATAAATATATAGATACAAACCTGTATGTCATTATCATATCAAAGATACTATATGAAATAAACATGGCTGATTAAATTAGAAAAAGAAACATAACCTCTTTTCCAAATAGTTCAATAAAATCACCGATTAAAATCTTAAGTGAAATTTTACATTGGCAAGTTTAAAAGGAAAAACAGAATGTATTCTGGATTATCAAATTCCAAATTTGTAATTTTTCTTTTGGATTGTGTTTCAGTCATTTGTGAGTTTTTCAATTTAGAACTTAAAACAAATTATTTTAAATTATGCAGTAGAGAATTCTTTTCAATCTCTACAAGTCTTTCGCCTTCAACAACAACATTATTTTAAATTGTGCAATGAAATTTTTGTTACAAAAATATAGGACAAATTGATCCATTTGAAAAATTGGAGGGGAGATTTTGTGAATCGAAACATTATTTTAAAATTTAAAATTAAAAATAAATTTCATTTTTCATTTTAAAAAGTCTGATGCAAATTATAAAACTTGTCCATTGAATTAGTCCAATAATATGAACAAAATATTCATTTGTCTCAATCAATAGGAGGAAATATCCTAAAATTGTTGTGTATAATTCAAATAAGAATGACAATGGGACCGGGTTAGATAGGTTTTGCTATCCTATACCTCTTTAAAAAAAATCATCTTTTTGATATCTAAATTTAATAGGTATAATTTTTTTTTCTCATTTACATTTCTACCCATAATGGATATACCTATACATGAACTCATACCTTCATTTTTATTGTTTCAACATCAATTAACTAACTTTTAGAAAAATAAAAATTATGATAAAGAAAACATAAAATAAACAAATTCCGTATAAAAAGGAAATACTTTGTTTCTCAAATATTAAATATTCAAAAAGAAATTATACACATAATAAAAAAATTATTAAATTTATAAATATTAATAAAACAAAGTTAATAAAATTTAAAAATATTTTTAAACAATTATAAAAAAACTTATATTCTAATTAAAAATAGTTTAAATGCTTCTTTACTTCCATTTTTTAAATTCTTATAAAATCATTTTTTTATATACTAATAAAAATTATAATATACCACTTGAAAGAAATAAAAAAAACTAAATTAAAAATAATTAAAATTTAACATAAATCTTCCAATTTTAAAATATATGTTTGATGATAATATATAGAATTTATGATAATAACAATAATTTATACATTATAGTAAATAATTTTTTTATACAGTTAACGTGATAAAGTTTCATTACCATAACGAGTCAGAAATTAAAAAATATGATATATGAAATATTGAAATAATATAGTACACAATAAAATAAACAATTAATAAAATATTAAAAATAGTAAAAATATCAAGTGTGTCATAGAAACAATTAAGTGACTATTAAATTAAATTTAGCAATGGAAAATATATATATATATATATATATATATATATATATATATATATATATATATATATTATATATATTGTTTTTCTTGAATTGAATTAAGAATACATGAAAATGATAAAGAACATAAATTTTAGTCTCATCCACATATCTAATCGAACATAATTAGATATTACTTATTTTTTCTCAATGCATAGATTTCTAATCAAAATATATGATTTTTTTTCAAAATATTTGACAAGTCAGACAATATTCACGGGATGAGTTTATTTGTAATTTTTATATATTTTAGAAGGTTATACGTCTCGGTGGTTATTTAACTGAGATAATAGAATTGTTATACCTCAGTTCCCCTTGAATCGAAGTAAATTTTCTAAAATTATAAAAATGTTATCGCACTTTTATATGTTTCGATTTTTCACAAACCGAAAAACCGCAACATATTAGCCGTGATAGTATCTCAATTTTCCACTAGTAGTAGTTTTTCTTGAGTGCACTATTGCAACTACTTTCAATCAATTTAACAGTTTTAAGTTTATTTTCCTGTTATATTTACGAAAAATAGCAAGTTAATGATTATTTTAATATCAGTAAACTAATATAAATTTTTGTCTAAAATGAATTTATTTCCATTAATAAATATTTGCCTTCCAGGAAGAACCCTAGAGCCTGTATCCACTTTCCGTTTGTTATTATTTGTTTTTTCTTCCAATAATTATTTATTTATTCCAATGATAAACTAATTTCCACTGACGACCATTCTATGTAGAAAACTTTAGTTGTACTTTTCCTCCATCAATCTATGATTATGAATCAGCAAAGGGTAAACTTGACTTTTACATTTGATAAATCCCTCTGTCATCTAAACCAAAATAACTGTTGAGGGTAGAATTAACATCTAACCAGTTATCTGATTTCAATATTTTCTATAAAAGAAAGTATTCCATCCAAATTCTTAACGTGAATCTTAAGTTGATAGTAAAAAGAAATAGTAAAAATATTTTATTCAGAGAGAAGTCAAATAAATGACTTATTTCTTATATAATAAATATTATTTTCCGCTTTTTACTTTTAGCATTAGTTTAAAGAAACAAAATCGATTTCTAAAAATCTTGCAAGCTATAATCTCGATCTAGTAATTATTTTTTATCTACTAGAAAAGAGAAATTTATATATTAAATATAGGTGCTACTTTTGCGACGTTGAAAGGAAACTATACCATACAGGCTGCAGCACTGTATCAAGTCTTCTTGCAAGTCTTCTGGCAAGTCAATGTTTGGCCATCAATGAGTAAACATTTTATATCTGTATCTCAACTTCACTGCATTGTGACTATAAATACATGACAACACTCTTCACATGAATGCAAAGGGAAAAGTGAATAAAATATAGTAAGCATTATCAAACACTTGGCAACCATGAAGGCCATTCTCATTGCTTTCTTACTCTTTGCTTCTCTTTTCTTCTTTCCCACTTCAACTATGGCTGGACAACTCAAGGGTAACAATACATACTACCTTTTCTACGCTTCGTCAATTCTCATATACACCAAAGAAATCAATATCATACTTGAAACTTACGAAACTTGATTCTTATAACTAATTTGGATGAACTTAGTATAAATATAAAAGAGTAATTTATGTTTTTTTCCCTTTTTGTTTGATATTTCTACGTGAGAGGTGGCCACTATAGTTAATGTAATGATGTATGTACATTTTTATGCAGAAGGTTCAATAGGAGACCCTAGTAAGAATGCTGTTACGTGTTCTCCCGGTCAGGGTTATAGAAAGTGCGTTCCATCGAGAGCACCAACGCCACCAACATCTCCACCACCACCATCATGCTCAACCTATACACGTCATTGTTGAACAATATCTAAAAGATGCAATAGCCAAATGAATTAAGTATACTTTTACTTTCTGCTGATGCCATTAGCACTTGCTGTGTTAAACCATGGAGCTACCATCTCTGTCTTTTGCTTTAGAATTTCCCGTGCTTTCACCCAATAATGAGTGTTTTCCGAGTTTGTTGAGAAATAAATGTTTGGCCTCTAGGCCAATCCAAAATAAATAAGAACTTGACTTCGTATACTTTTCCTTTTTGTTGAGTTTATTGTTACATGTGCCATCTTTTATGAAGGAAGATGCTTTTACATACTTGAAAAGAAAAATATATTAAGGTTCTTGCGTGCGACTACAAAATGAAAGCTTAAACATTATGATTGCTTAATAAGGAGAAAAAATAGAGTCACTTCTTATTCGGGTTATAAACAAAGCAAAGATGTCAGGATGAAAGATAGAAAAAAAAACTGTCTTCGATATCCCAAATAAAAGAAGAGAACAGAGAATACAGAGATGAGATAGAGTTGAGTTTTCGGTTATTTCAAGACAGGATCAAAAAGACGTGCTTTACAACCCGAAAACATAGTCCGAAAACCATTGTATTATTTCCGGAAATATGAACTTTATTTATCCTTGAATATTCAAAACATTGACATGCACGGTTTATAAACTTTTTCTCGGTTGAAATGGAAGCATCTAACAATTATCTAATGAAAGTAATTGTTCATTTCAATTTAGAATTGATAAACATGATTAAACGTTTTTTGTTCTAATTAGTACTATTCAAAATATTTGGTTACAGGCCTTCTCTTAAGGGCTTTTTGTTTCCCCTTTTTTTTTTCCCTCTCCCTTCACTCTTTCTATCTTTTATATTAAACAATATTTATTCTCTCTCTAATATATCTCTTTTTTCATGATATCAGAGTTATAAGTTAGAACGTATCCAAAGAAAATTTGATGTTTGTTAGTTCTAATGTTCCATCTAAAATTAGATCGTAATTAAAGTATTCATTAATGTCTAATTTTACACATGGGATATATATACCTTAATTTGAGAAGTGTATATTAGAAGTTTGACATCGATTAGAAATAAGACAATTTCATAATATATAAATGGGTGTGCAAACCTCACCTTACAAATTAGTTTTATAGGATTGAGTTAGGCTTAAAATTCATTTCTTAACATGGAATCAAAGATTGGTTGCCATGACTTCTGAATACTCTAAACCCCTTCCACCCATCAACATTTTTCCATACATTCTCCACCCTTGCGCCTCATACTGCATGATTTTCGGTGAATTATCGATGGACTATAATCCGTCGGTAATTTCGTTGTAAGAATCGAGAAAACTTAAGTACATAAAGTATATGTGTGTTTTATTTTAATAAGGCCAACTTATTTTAATAATAAATGTTTCGTAATATGAACAAAAGTTTATATCACATGTCATTATCTAAAACAAAAAATATCTCTCTAAAAACTCTTCTTTTGAGTTCTTTATTTTCTCTCTTAAGAGTTCTAACTCCTGAGTAATCTCTTTGACCATCAGGAGTTACCTAAACGACCACAACAACGAGGTTTATGTTTTTACCCAATCAGTTTCTTGAATAGAACAAGTAAGTTTCGACTCTTTTTTCTTGTTTGTTCTTAATTGAGATCATGCTTAAAGATCTTTTGTCACCTGTGAGTTATAATGTCGTTTCTTAGTTTCTTGTTGATCCAAGGTCCTAAAGGACTCTCTCTGATATTTGTTCAGTATTTTATAGGCGTTTGTAGAGTTCCTTGAACTCTAAGCAAGGGTTCAATGTGTTTATAGAGCTCCATTGTTTTGGTGTAAAGTAAAAGAAACTAGTTTAATTCAAGTTTGATTGGTAAATAGGTTATAATTCATGAGTTGATGATGATGTGCCTGAAATGTACTATTAAATTATACTCCTCCTTTTAATCATACTCCTCCTCTTCCTTCTTTTTCTCACACTACTCCAATTAATTTATAAGCATATTTTGTTAAATTTAACAAAAAATTTAGCATCTTTTTTCAATGAATTTATTGACAAATTTTAGAAATTAAGTTATTGATAAAAGTTTAAAAAATTCAATTATCAATGAATTTATCGTAATATTTTAAAAAAATAATTAATTATCAATGACTTTAAAAGTAAATTATTGATGGATTTTGCACCAAATTGTCAACAGCTAAAATAAAATTTTAACATGTTCTACTTATATATTTTATCAATAAATCTATTATAAAGGAAAATTTTCGTGAATAATTAAAATTTTGAAATTTATTCACAATTTTCTTTTTTATTGACAAATGTTATTTTAGTAGAGGAGTTTTATGAAATTTTACTTGTGGTGACAATTATATGGATTGTGTCGGGAAAGCATCGTAACAAACTACAACCAGGCTCATAATTTCAGTTTGTTCGTGCACTTTTCTCTTCAACTCGTTCATCCAAATATTCCTCTGTTTCACAATGACCAACAATAATCAACTTGGTACCATCAATGACGACTTAACAATCAACTACAATCTCCAACACAAACTAGAACACTACCTTCTCTTCCATGAGCATGATGATATTTCGTCTGATTTCATGATTTTCATTTTAAAAAAATTATTTTAAATTGTGTTAGTATCTATAATATCTTGGTTGACATCTAAGCCTTATTGGTAGACAATGGAGTATAATGGTTATATCTAAGTTGCTTTGACTCAATAAACCTGTTGTTTGGTCGAGATTGTCTCCCTATCATAAGGTCTTTTATCATGAGGTTTCGTTCCGGTAGCATTGCGAAACTCCTTCAGTTTTTCCATCTACATGAATTTTGCAGCTCAAGCTCTAAGTTCATCCAAGTCGGCCACAGGTTTCTTGCATAGACTGTCTACAAAAGGCTCAAGCCTAAGAGAAATGACGAGATGATGCAGTGTCACATCTGGATTAAGATTATGTATATTCAATGCTACCATATCAAAGCATTCCATGACCACTCGTAACAACTCCCACCTCTCTTGGTGAATGTCGATCAAAGCAAAGAAGTAAGATAATGAGGCTTACTAGTAGCAGATTGTATTCCAAAATGAGTGACTAACATTTCAAAGCAATCTATAGAATTGGGAGAAAGGCAAGTAAACCAACTTAAAGTTTGACCTTTTAGAGATGTTGGGAAGACACGACAAAAATGGCATCATCCATTGTGTACAACCTAATTTGTGTAGCAAAGACGTTGACCTGTTCATCTCGATATATCGGTCCATAGTAAGACCCTTCCATCTTAGGGGAAGTTCTACTTCCATGATCCCATCTACAAAGGGAAGATGCCTTAATGCCTTCAAAGGTGAGTTTTTAAAACTAACTCAATCCCACAAAACCGGCATATAAAGTGAGGTTTGCACCTCACTTATATATATTATATTTTGACCTTATCTTTAGTCAATGTGAGACTTCCAACAGGATAACATACCATGTTACTTGTTAACACCATGTATTTTTGGTATACTTCGAATCCACATTGAACACCAAATGTTCATGTATGGAATCGAGATGACCTACAAGATCGGGTATTTCTCACTCCCTTTCTCGAGATATCTTCACCTTGAGTAATCGAGAAGATTGGATACGTGCAAATACTCATATGCTCAAATTAATGAATGTGATCAAGTTATCCAATTACGTAAGAATGGATTTTCAAGATACTTTTTACTGCGAAAACAAACCACTTTTATATACCTGGCCATATTATTTATGCTATTACTCATTTATCAATTCTAAATTTGATGAACAATTACTTTTATTAGATAATACAATGGTTTTCGGACTATTTTTTCCGTTTGTAAAACAGGTGTTTTTGGTCCTGTCTTGAGATAACCAAAAACACAACTATATCATCTCTGTATTATCTGTTTTCTTTTCTTTGGGATATCAAAGACAGTTCTTTTTCTTTCTTTCTTCTTCACATCTTTGCTTTACTTATAACGGAATAAAAAATGCCTCTATTTTTATCTTTAACCAATTATAATATTTAAGTTATCATTATCTAGTCGCATCGCAGGGGCCTTAATATAGTTTTCTTTTCTAGCATGTAAAAGCATCTATCGTTTCAAATAAGAGCGAAGACTATTTTTACATACTTCATTAAAGATGGCACATATAGCAACAAACTCAGCAAAAACGAAAAGGAAACGCAACCATGTTCTTATTTATTGGATTGGCCTAGAGGCCAAACCCTTATATATTAAACAGCACATTTAAGCCAAATAAGGAAAAACATAGAGATGGTAGCACCATGGTTTAACACAGGAAGTGTTAAATGGTACCAGGAACGAGTAAAACTATCTAATTCATTCAGATATCAGCAATTGCGTACAAATGGTGAGCATGGTGGTGTCGGTGATGGAAGACAATTTCTATAAGGCTGACCGGGAGGACACTTAATAGCAGGATTATTAGGGTCATTAGGGTTTCCTGTCTGAAACGTTCCTTCTGCATAAGAGTGAATACAGATAATTACATTAGTTATAATGGTCTCCTCTCACATCAAAACAATTGTCTCAATTTGCTTGTTTTAACTATACCAAAACATGCTTTTCATCTGATAAAAAAGTTTAAGAAAATCAAATAAAAAGGAAAAAAATAAATTACCTTTATATATTTGTACTCAGAAGTTTACCCAAATAAGTTATAAAAAGCATGTTTGGTGAGTTTCAAGTGTGATGCTAGTAAATTTTGTGCATATGAGAATTAAGGAAGTACAGAGAAGTTAGAAGGTATTATTACCCTTGAGTTGTCGAGCCATAGTTGAAGTGGGAAAGAAGAAAAGAGAAGCAAAGAGTAAGAAAGCAATGAGAATGGCCTTCATGGTTGCCAAGCGATTGATAATGCTTACTATATTTTACTCACTTTTCCCTTTGCATTGATACGAAGAGTGTTGTCATGTATTTATAGTCTCAATTCAGTGAAGTTTTGAGATACAGATATAAAATGTTTACTCATTGATGCCCAAACATCGACTTGCGAGAAGACTTGCAAGAAGACTTGATACAGTGTTGCAGTATGGTATATTTTTCTTTCAACATCGCAAATGTAGCACTAATATATTTTATAAATATTCATATAAATTTCTCTTTTCTAGTAGATAAAAAATCATTACTAGATCGAGATTATAGCTTGCAAGATTTTTAGAAATCGATTTTGTTTCTTTAAACTAATGCTAAAAGTAAAAAGCAGAAAAGAATATTTATTATATAAGAAATAATTCATTTATTTGACTTCTCTCTGAATAAAATATTTTTACTATTTCTTTTTACTATCAACTTAAGATTCACGTTAAGAATTTGGATGGAATACTTTCTTTTATAGAAAATATTGAAATCAGATAACTGGTTAGATGTTAATTCTACCCTCAACAGTTATTTTGGTTTAGATGACAGAGGGATTTATCAAATGTAAAAGTCAAGTTTGCCCTTTGACTGATTCATAATCATAGATTGATGGAGGAAAAGTACAACTAAAGTTTTCTACATAGAATGGTCGTCAGTGGAAATTAGTTTATCATTGGAATAAATAAATAATTATTGGAAGAAAAAACAAATAATAACAAACGGAAAGTGGGATACAGGCTCTAGGGTACTCCCTGGAAGGCAAATATTTATTAATGGAAATAAATTCATTTGAGAAAAAAATTTATATTAGTTTACTGATATTAAAATAATCATTAACTTGCTATTTTTCATAAATACAACAGGAAAATAAACTTAAAACTGTTAAATTGATTGAAAGTAATTGCACTAGTGCACTCAAAAGAAACGACATTAGCGCAAAATTGGGATACTAATGCAGTTAATATGTTGCGGTTTGTGAAAAACCCAAGCATATGAAAACGCGGTGGTACTTTTGCAATTTTAGCGAATTTATAGGCTTCAGTTCAAGGGAAACTGAGGCATAGCAGTTCTATTACCTCGGTTAAATAACCACCCGAGGCGTATAACCTTCCAGATTTTACTCAACTCTGACCTTTCATATTACACCTTTTTGGAAACAGAGTTACTACCTCGGTTATCAGAAAGAACCGAGGCACGTAACGCACAAAAAGCATAAAGTGAAACCTTTAGGCATCGGTCTCCACCACTTTGCTCTCCACCACCTGTGCGAACGTTTCGTCTGCACTTTGCTCTCCACCACCACTGCTCCGTCTCCACCACTGCTCGCGCCTCCCTCGTCGCGTCTCCACCGCCACGTTCGTCGCGCCTCCGTCGTCGTGGTCGCCCCTCCTCCATTGCGCCCCATCACCACTGCTCGTGTTCTCCACCACTCCTCGTAGTGAAGGTAGTGCCTTGGAGTTTCGGTGTTTTCGATGATGGCACTCCTATTGACCCCGACGGTGGCCATGGAGATCTCGCCCACCCACTAACCATCGTTGTCAAAGACGTCGACTTACTGGCAGGGCGTGAAGGAGGAAGCAGCGATGAAACGTGGCGCGGCGGCTCCTAGTAGAGGAGATCGAGGAGCTGTGATTCTCTCCGGTGAGATTGGGCGGGGAGTTTCCTATTACAGCAGCACCATCTCTGAGGTCACCACAAGGGACTCCGGTGTTATCAGCGCCCGCACCGATTTTAGGGTTTTTTGGATTTCTGTTCTATAGGTTTCGATCACCAGCCCTTTGCTTAAAGGGCTCAAAGAACTGAATCTCGGCTCAAAGATTTCTCTGTTCTTTGTTATACGCCTATGACCTCAAGGTTTGGATCTCGGGTACCCTTGCCCACCAGCAAACATGCTTGGACGGGTTCTAGAATTTGTGTGATTATGCTTCTTAGGTTGGAGTATTCTACAATTGTTAACTCACCCGATACAGATTTTTATTTTTGTTTGATCTCACTTTTGTTTTTTCATTTCTGTTATTTTATTACAGATTAATAGCGAAATGATGACTTTGATAGAATCATGGGGAAAGAAGCCTGAAGAAGAAAACCTTGAGGAGTCAAATGAAAATTACGAAAATGATGATAATGATGAAAGTCTGGATGATGTAGCCGAGGTTTTAAAACCTTCTGATTATAAGGTCCTGGAGGAAATTAAGGACAATGATCTGAATCAGCAACATAAGCGAAGGAAGGAGTGAAGGATGGCTGCTAGTTATTTTGGTCCTTTGCATTTTGGATTTTTATTTTGTTGTAAGGGTTATCGTTGTACTTTTTAGTTGCCACCATAAGTTGCTAGTTATGAACTTGGTCTGCATTTTTCTTGAATTTTATCTTGTCTGTTTCGTGAGGTTTATGTGATATAAAATTGGTATTTCCTGTTACCCATATCTTATTATTATGCATTTTTGTTAAATGTTTTATAAACTGTGTTAGACAAGTTTAAATTTGATGTTGATTTCCTGAGTAAAATTAAAAAAATGCCTCGGTTCAACTTTAAACTGGGGCATAAGACCCCCTCTGCGCCTGGTAAAGAACTCGGTTGCATTTGAAGCGAGACAAAAGCATACACTTTTTTGCATTGGTTCAGACCCGAGGCAAAAAGTTATAGACTTTTTACCCCTCTTGTATATGTCTCGGTTGCAGAATCGTTGCAGATAGGTAAAAATAACCGTTGTCGTTTCCCTTTACTGTACTAGTGGACAACGGTTATTTTCGCCTATAGGCGACGGTTCTTGAACCGAGACATATATAGGCGAGGCAAAAAGGGTATTTTTTTGCCTCGGTTGACAACCGAGGAAAAAAGGGGTAGGATTTTGTCTCGGTTCACAGGTAACTGAAGTAGTAGGGTTTCTTTTAAGGACTTTTCGCCTCGGTTCCTTTTGAACCGAGACAATATAGTGTTTTTTTTTTGCTTTTGTCTGTCAAAAGTTGTTTCTCACGCTATTTGAGTTCTCTCAGTGGGTCAATAACAAGGTATCACTTTGGCATCTTCACTCTCGAGAAGTTTGATAACAAGATGCCCACATATCTTCAACACTCCATTCTCACATCGAACCACCACCCAACAACCGTGCCACCTTTACCGGAACACCACAGACCACCACTCCATTCTCTAACAACATTTTAATATTAGTTTACTGACATTAAAATAATCATTAACTTGCTATTTTCATAAAACTAACAGTTTTATGAAAATTATTTATTTAACTTCCAAATATTAATATTGCTCGAATTGCAAAATTATTATAATGGACTTAGTCATGCTAATTCGAAAAAAAATATTCATTTATTAAAAGTAATTAAAAGGTGTAAATTTATTTTTAATTTATTTTAATAAGTAAATCTTTGTATTAATTCTAGATTAGTTAATTATTTTTAAAAAAAAGTTAGAAAAACATGAAATTATTTTTTAATAGTCTTATTAAATAAATATTTTTATTAGCATCGGTTTAGTGAACATTAATTTAAATAATATTAGAAATAAATAAGTTATTGAACAGGTTGCTAACAAGTGATTGAACTTCGAATCATATGAAAAGGAAAATCTACCTGTAAAAATTCTTTGATGTTTAAATTAGTAAGAGAGGGAGTATATATGTGAATAAAAATAATTATGAGATTATTATTCTTCTTGAAGTGAGATATATTTATAGTTTTTTTGGCCTTTGAATATCATATACTACTATTGGGTTATTTTATTATCCATGGATTTTTTTTAATCCTATACAACATCGTATATATCATATATATATATATATATATATATATATATATATATTATCTTTTCTCTATTTCAGGGTAGTTAATACCATATAGATCACATACTCATATATTTAGCTTATTGAAACCTTTTAGGGGTTGCTAAAAATATAAGTTCATCGTAAATATGCTTTGGGTAGGTACATAAAACCCAAGCTCCCATGTTAATAATTATTACAATCGAAGTAAGTTATTAAATAAAGGAGTTTATTGTTGGGTTTCCACATAACAACCTAACCTAAGTAAATTAAGTATATTCAGTAATTTGTAGTATAACAGGTGTCGTATTCATAGGAATTTTGTAGAAAAGACTATGTTTTAACTATCTTGATCCTTTAATGTAAAGTAGCAGTGATTTTGGTGTATAGAAAACTTATACATAGCTAAGAGTACACAAGCACAAGAAAGACACACTCAAAACCTACAGGATTCCTAAGGAAAGAACTGCTCTGATACCATTAATGTAACATCCCAAAAATATAGTATAAAACTATATACAGGTGTCATCATTTTATAATATGATAAAACAGTTACTGGAAAATAAAGTTAACCTTACAGTTATTACAAAATAACCATAAAGTTTAAAACTTTACAGAAGTCCTACACTATTCCAAAACTATGTGCACAATCCAAACGGTTATTACCAAGTTAGAATTATAACCGAACGGCTCATAGAAAACTATTCACAAGACCAAGCGGTCTTGTACTAAGCTGAGGGGTCCTCTCCTTCCAAGGACTGCTCCACCGAGAACTCCTCTCCAACAGCTCCTCTCCAACTGCTCACACCCATAGGGTGATCATTGCAAAAGAAGAACCGAACAAGAAACATGGACAAAACAGGAAATAAGGGTAAGCTAATGTAATTTAATTGTATACACATACATACATTTCGCACAAGTCCAAACAATGTAATACCGAACACTACAACATACCAAAATCGAATACTATACTCATGCATAGACCGAACACCATAATTCATGAATAGACCGAACACTTGACTTGACCATCCGGATTGTATGAATGTGTAGCTACAAGCATTTTTGAACTTGTAGTGGTGAAACAACAAGACCCCATCAAGCTACCCCACAAGGTTAGTCCAGTGAAGATTACCTTGATACCCTGAGGTTAAAGGGTCTCTTGCCATTCTCACACATGAGTTACTCCTCTCGACTTGAGAATAAGTAATCACAGAATATAAGGATAAACACCATCTTAGCACGACACCTACGTTCATACTTTACAATTCCAATATCATCCACGAGACATTCCTCCTTGGAATTCTCTTCCACATTACTCGAAAACATAAATCCTCATCAATTATCATAGCATGTCATTCACCAATTATATACTCATTCATAATACTGAAAACCATGTGAACATTGGAGACCGAACAGTTTCTCACCACCCCAAAAGATATGACCGAATGGTTCATAATAAATAGAACAGAAGAAATAACCGAACACTATTATAGACCTACCACTAGAAGAGATCAAATGCTACTACTAGCATAAGACCGAGCGCTAACACTAGCATAACTGCTAGTATAAGACCGAGCGCTACCACTACCATAACTACTAGTATAAGACCAAGCGCTAACACTAGCACAACTGCTAGTATAAGACCGAGGGCTAACACTAAGAAACCCACCCTTCTAAAACCGTATAATCGACATTAACAGCTCGGCATTCTGCATAATTCTGCAAAACTTCTGCAAAATTATGAGTTACGCCCCTTTTTGACAAACAAAACCATTTTCTTACTTCTTACTTATTTTTCACACATCTTAAAACTTCTAACAAGTCTAAATAAACTTGCCCAAACATACCTTACCACCCAATTTCACTCCTAACCTCAAACTCTCATTTTCACCCTCTTACTTCCTCAATTTGACACAGACTGAACCCCATTTTTTTTCTTTTCTACATAATACTTCCCCAGTCCAGTTCACAAAGTTTAGTCCTCCCATAAATTCAACATGTATTTCAATCAATCATACAAATCATTACAAACACAAAAACATACAAGTTAAATTATTTAGCTTCCCTTACCTTTGAAAATTTGAACAGCTAAACCCCAAAATTTCCAACTTGAAGCTTGCACCGAAAGAAATTCTACGAACACCTATAGATCACCGTTTGGTGAGAAAAGACCAAACATAGGACTAGAATTGAAGTCAGAAACAAGAAAAGAAAGCTAATGAACACATGCAACTCAATACTTGGCTTGCATGTAACAACCACCAGAATTTCTGAGAAAAAGTTGAACTTACCAACTCAAAGATTGCTTTTGATCGATGAAGAATGAAGCTTTTGACGCCGTGAAAGCTCAGGCACGGCCTGATTGATGATCAGATAAAGAAAAAGTGAGAATCTGTAGAGAGAAGGAGGAGAAAAGAAAAACTCAGAAGTTTAGAGAGAAGAAGTGCATGCAGAGAATTGCATGAAATTTTGAAAAGTTCTTTTATATACTACCGTTAAAACTGATCGGTCGAATCAGCTGCATACACTTGTTTTCCACTTTCTCTGAATTTCTAAATCCTTACATTCTCCTTAAGAACAAAAATTTTCATCCTTGAAAATTGAACTTACCAGAGAACAGGTGAGGATACAATTCCCTTATGACAGCTTCCAATTCCCAGGTAAAATCACCTGTCCTCTTGTCCCATACAACCTTAACTAAACTGATGGATTTTTCTTTAAGTATCTTAGTTAGGCTCTCGACAATGTTGATTGGCTGCATCTCAACCGAACGGTCTTCTCTAACTTGAACATCTTCTACTTCCGACACATGAGAAGGATCCGACACATACTTTCTGAGCTGTGATACATGGAAAACCGAGTGAAGGTTGGATAGTTGAGGAGGCAAGGCTATCTCGTAAGTAACTGGTCCTATACGTCTCAGAATCTGATAAGAACCAATGAACTTAGGAGACAACTTCTTAGACTGAACGACTCTTCCAATACCCGTAGTAGGATTCAATATGAGGAAGACGCGATCTCCATTAGCAAACTCTAAAAGTCTTCTTCTATGATCAGCATAGGATTTCTTCCATGTTAATAATTATTCACTTTTCCCTTTGCATTCATGTGAAGAGTATTGTCATGTATTTATAGTCACAATGCAGTGGAGTAGGAACCTATACACAGTGCTGCGAGAAGACTTGCAGAAAGACTTGATACAGTGCCGCGGAAAAGGACTGCAAGCTTTAATTTTGTAGATAGAATACTTTCACTAATTCTCATAGTCATAAATTGATGGAAGAGAAGAACTACAACAGTATGAAGTTAGAATACTTTCACTCCTCTTTTTAAAAAGACAAATTCTATTTTCGGAAGTTTAAAACAATTGTTTTTATGGGAACTTAAGACTATCATATTAAAAAGTTATTGAAATAAAAAAGAAAAATATATAAAAATTACAAATAAACTCATCCCGTGAATATTGTCTGACTTGTCAAATATTTTTGACAAAAAAATCAAATATTTTGATTAGAAATCTGTGCATTGACTGAGAAAAAATAATCATTTACTTGCTATTTTTAGTTTTATGAAAAATATATATTTAACTTCCAAATATTAATATTGCTCAAATTGCGAAACTATTATAATTCACTTAGTCATCCTAATCCGAAAAAAAAATATTCATTTATTAAAAATAATTAAAAAGTGTAAAATTATTTTTAAGTTATTTTAATAAGTAAATCTTTGCATTAATTCTAGATTAGTTAATTATTTTTTTAAAAAAGTTAGAAAAACATGAAATTATTTTTTAATATTCTCATTAAATAAATATTTTTATTAGCATCGGTTTATTGAACATTAATTAAAATAATATTAAAAATAAATAAGTTATTCATCCTGTTGCTAACAAGTGATGAACTCTAAATCATATGAAGAGGAAAATCTATCTGTAAAAATTATTTGATATTTAAATCCGTAAGAAACTTTAAGTGAGTATATGTGAATAAAAATAATTATGAGATTATTATTCTTCTTTGAAGTGACATATATTTATAGTCTTCTTTTGCCTTTGAATATCATATACTAGTATTATTGGGTTATTTTATTATCAATGGATTTCTTTTAATCCTATACAACATCGTATATACCATATATATTATCTTTTCTCTATTTCAGGTAGTTAATATCATATAGATAACATACTCATATAGGGTTATTTTATTATCAATGGATTTCTTTTAATCCTATACAACATCGTATATACCATATATATTATCTTTTCTCTGTTTCAGGTAGTTAATATCATATAGATAACATACTCTTATATTTAACTTATTGAAACCTTTTTGGGATTGCTAAAAGTATAAGTTTATCGTAAATATGCTTTGGGTAGGTACATAAACCCCAAGCTCCAATGTTAATAATTATTACAACTGGAGTAAGTTATTAAACGAAGGAGTTTATTGGGTTTCCACATAACAACCCTAGTATGTTGAGTAATTTGTACTATAACATGTGTCGTATTTTTAGGAATTTTGCAGAAAAAACTATGTTTTAACTATCTTGATCCTTTAATGTAAATTAGCAGTAATTTTGGTGTGTAGAAAACTTATTTGTTTCGTCTTTCGAGATAATATAAAGGTAAGAATGTCTCACTTATGCTGAGTATAGTGCTTGTTATGCGTAGCAGCAGAGATAGGTCCAAAGCTACAGTAGAGATGACTCGAACTACCTTGTTTTGGTGAACATGTATCTTATTTTGGTGAACATGTTATACGATAGAGTACACGAGAGTGACATATGTTTTGAAATTGCTTGGTTGAGGCACATTTTGGGGTGGCCTATGGTTTGAGATGACCATGTTTGGTGTGTTATGTTGTTAGTATTATCATAACGACTAGTGTTTATTATTTATGTTATATTATTGGATGGTTATTCTAGTAACTCACCCTTATTGTTTGTGTGTGTGATGATCGTATAACTAGTGTTGTTATACAGGAGTAGATGTTCTTACAGATGTTCCAGTTGATGAGTAGAGCAGTCGGTAATTGTTAGCGACAAGGGATTTATCGACGAAAACATAGTCGTCGATAATAGGCATTATCGACGGCTTTTTGGTTGTTTCCGACGGACTTGGACCGTCGATAACGCCCTTCTTTTTGGTGTGAGGGGCTTAAGAGTGCTTCGGGAAATTTTATTGTTTATGTATCTTTCAATTAATTTTGATTAAATAATTTTACATTATTAATTATTTTGAAGTTTTCAATATTGGAATAAGTTTTTGTTGATTTGAATTAAGGTTTTTATTACTTCAGTTTTCTCAATGGTATCATATTTCAAATTTCCACACTAAGAATGTTTAACACTTTACTAGTTGCATCTAAAATCGGGTGTTAAAACAACGATTCCACCATGTTGGAAAAGTAGAGAACATATCATCTAGAGAAAGAGGAAAAAACTTAAGAGTTGTTATTAAATTCTTAATTGAATCTGTAGCAGTAGTCATGTGCTAGATGTCCAGTTTTATGATAAATTTGACATTTGGGACATGATGTAGAAGAAGATTGAGGTGTTTTTTAGTTTGTGCAACTGTTGGTGTTATGAGAAGAGAAGTGATATGGAACAACATGCCTGTTAGTAAAATCATGAAGTCTTAGAAGTTTTGATGATGACCAAATCAAGTCTCAAGTGCTCAAGTTGCAAGAAGACTTTCATGAAGACTTATTTATATGTTAAAGCTTTTTCTAATAAGTAGTTTTATGTATAGAGCTTTGTTTGTTGTTGATTCCATGTATTGTATGCTTTAAAATTTGTTTTGGAGTCAAAAAGCTCTGCAATAATAAATTAGCTACTCAAGATAATCGATTATCACAAAGAGATTTTTCAAAATGCTAAAAACTCTAATTTAGCCTCCGGAATAATCGATTATCCACAATCGATTGTGACTTACTAAAATTGATTATCACGACTAGCCATTGAAGTTTTTAGGCATGTTTGTGGCCATTGTGCATTCATTCAATGCATAATCGATTACCATAAGTGGATAATCAATTCTCACGCGAGAAAAAGCTGACAATAAATTTGTGGAGGTGTCCTTGAGTGAGGTCTTTATAAAGATGTTTTAGACTCTCATTCTAAAACACGAAAACACACTTCTTTGCTAAAACTGTGAAAAGTGTGACCTACGATTTGTGTAACTCTTATGCTTTGGCTTTAATCACTTTGTGTCAGTAAAGGCGAGAACTTTCACTAGGAGTGTGATTGAGTGTTGCTGTTGTTGTTGAGTAAAGCCTGTCATCCTTTGTGAAGATTCAAGTGAATTTATCATCCTTCGTGAAGCATTCGGAGGAGGTGTTCATCCCTTGTGCCTTTCAAGGAAAACTAGTTTCATCTCGTGTAGTAATAAAGTAGGTGTTTTCTAAACCCTTAAACTTGTCTTTTTGTGTGATTATAATAGTTTATTGGTTTTATGATAGGGGAACGTTAATCTCTATTTGGGATTAGCAATTGGACGTAGGATCCTTGTGATCTGACCCAGTATAAAATTATCTATGCAATTTTCTCTCTTCCCTTACTCTTTATAATTGTTTTATTTATGTGCTAAGTAAGTTTTATTTGAGAAAATATTATTAAATGCATATGTTTGCGATAAAAAACCAATTCACCCCCATTTTGGTTTATTGTTCACGCTAAAGATTCTGTTGCGCCACTCTAATAATTGGTATCAGAGGTTGCTTTGATAGTAATTCAAATGGTGGGGCAACATCAAACCTTTGCTTAGGGTGCCTCTATCAACAGACCTCATTTTACTGGTGAAATCTCCACCACTGCTCGCGCCTCCCTCGTCGCGTCTCCACCGCCACGTTCGTCGCGCCTCCGTCGTCGTGGTCGCCCCTCCTCCATTGCGCCCCATCACCACTGCTCGTGTTCTCCACCACTCCTCGTAGTGAAGGTAGTGCCTTGGAGTTTCGGTGTTTTCGATGATGGCACTCCTATTGACCCCGACGGTGGCCATGGAGATCTCGCCCACCCACCAACCATCGTTGTCAAAGACGTCGACTTACTGGCAGGGCGTGAAGGAGGAAGCAGCGATGAAACGTGGCGCGGCGGCTCCTAGTAGAGGAGATCGAGGAGCTGTGATTCTCTCCGGTGAGATTGGGCGGGGAGTTTCCTACTACAGCAGCACCATCTCTGAGGTCACCACAAGGGACTCCGGTGTTATCAGCGCCCGCACCGATTTTAGGGTTTTTTGGATTTCTGTTCTATAGGTTTCGATCACCAGCCCTTTGCTTAAAGGGCTCAAAGAACCAAATCTCGGCTCAAAGATTTCTCTGTTCTTTGTTATACGCCTATGACCTCAAGGTTTGGATCTCGGGTACCCTTGCCCACCAGCAAACATGCTTGGACGGGTTCTAGAATTTGTGTGATTATGCTTCTTAGGTTGGAGTATTCTACAATTGTTAACTCACCCGATACAAATTTTTATTTTTGTTTGATCTCACTTTTGTTTTGTCATTTTTGTTATTTTATTACAGATTAATAGGGAAATGATGACTTTGATAGAATCATGGGGAAAGAAGCCTGAAGAAGAAAACCTTGAGGAGTCAAATGAAAATTATGAAAATGATGATAATGATGAAAGTCTGGATGATGCAGCCGAGGTTTTAAAACCTTCTGATTCTGGTGATAAGGTCCTGGAGGAAATTAAGGACAATGATTTGAATCAGCAACATAAGCGAAGGAAGGAGTGAAGGATGGTTGCTGGTTATTTTGGTCCTTTGCATTTTGGATTTTTATTTTGTTGTAAGGGTTATTGTTGTACTTTTTTGTTGCCACCATAAGTTGCTACCTATGAACTTGGTCTGCATTTTTCTTCAATTTTATCTTGTCTGTTTCGTGAGGTTTCACTACAAGAAATGCGTTTTATACCGGCGGAATTTTACCGAAGGCCTTAGGATCGTCGGTAATGCTTTGGTGATTTTAAATATCGAACGACCTTAGGCCTTCGGTAAGAGGGTCGATGAATTTAGATAAAAATTTGGGATTTTCGTCTCGTGAAATCATTTCATGCTATGCAAAAAACCCATTTGCTCTTTCTTCCCTTCCAAAATTGGTCGTGATTCTTCCTAGGCAAAGGTGCTCTTTTGTTTCGTCGGCGAAGGTGCATTTGATTCATTTAGTCATGATTGTGAGGTGCGTGGGCCATTGACGTTGTGATAAGGATGTTGGTATGGTGAGCAAAGGCAATTGGTGTTGCGGTTGGTGGTGTGGTTGAGGGGTTGTGGTTGAAGGCTCTTAGTGGACGATGATTCCTACACATTCTTCGGCTGTCGTGGTGTAGGGAGGCCGTTATGGAGGTAGGGTGTCGAGAATCATCCCTTTCGTGCAGGTCAAATCTATATTGTTTTTAATGGGTTGCTTTTTATGATGCAGGTCAATTGTTTTGGTGTTGTGGGTTTAAGGTTTTTTGTGAAGGGTTGGTCCTCCGGTTGAGGGTTTTGTTGAAGGCTGGTGGAAGGGCATTGGTACATTCTTTAGTGCTGCCCTGGGGTAGGGAAGCTCTTGTGGAGCGAGGGTTCGAGAATCCTATGTCGTGGAGGTCATTTAAGGGAAAGAGAACCTTATTTGAAGAGCTAACGCAAGAATAAGAGTGGTGAGGCAATGTTAATTGGTTGGACAGTTGGTGAGAATTCAGTTTCCTTTTGCTTGACTTGGTGCTTACTATTTTAAGTTAATGGTTTTTGCTGGAAGCCGTCGCATGGGAATAACTAAAGTGTGGTGATAATTTTGGTTGGTTAGTAAAAGAAATTTAATTTTGTTTTGGGTTTGGGGAAAAAGGTTTATCATGCTTTGTGATTGTGTGTTTTGTTAAAATGCAGTGTAAGGGTGAATTAATTGAGTTCTTTTGATGAAATCTGGAATTTGATTGTTAACATAGTAAATTGTTTCACTGTAACTCATTTTACATTTGATTGACTAAGTTCTATGGAAGTTAATAAAATTTCATTTGCTTGGTGTGAATGTATAATTACTGAAAAGATTGCTTTATTTTCTACTTGCATCTAAACTCTGTTGTACTCTATACAGCAGGATCATTCTAGACATAAACATATATATATATATATATATATATATATATATATATATTTGAATGGAATTATATCATGTTACAACATTTTGTTGGTAGTTTATGGTTAATGATTGAATCTTGATTGTCTAGGGTGTGATTATTTCACATACTTAAGAGTTTGATATGTGGCTCATTACTTTCTATGGTATTTAAGTTGGTATGAATTACTAAGTATAACTTTCGGTCAAAGCAAAGATAGGTATGTTATGTTGATCACGTATAATATCTAAGCTAAGTTAATTGTATGGAATCAAGTTAACATATAATGAAAAGGATAAAGTAAGTGTTATGTTAAGCAAGCATAAGTATTATTGATATAAAAAGAATGTGCAAAAGCATGAGAAATGGTTTAATTAGGCATGAAAAATTGATATAACATTGAAGTAAATGATTTTTGCACTGCACTTATTTGTTTGCTAAATGGGAGTATGATCTTAATTGCTGAATTGGAGTCAATATATGCAGAAAACCTTATTGTTTTAGTTATAAAACTCTGCAGAAAACCTTGTTGTTTTAATTATAAAACTCTACAGAAAACCTTCTTGTTTTAGTTATAAAACTCTGCAAAAAACATTTGCTGTCTTAGTTACAAAATTCTGCAGAAAAGCTTTGCTGTATTGCTGTAAATTCTGCATAAAATCTTTGTTGTTTTGGTGTAAAATTCTGCAAAAATACCTTACTATTTTGTTGTATAACCTGCATAAAAATCTGGTTGTTTTGATGGTATATTCTGCATAAAAATCCTTGGCTATTTGACATTTGTTAATATGATTGAGTAGTTTATAGCTTTTGGAGATATTGTTTTATGTCAAGTAGGTATTATTGTTGTTAAAGGTTGTTGTTGGACTATGTATAAATGTTGAGATTGTGACTGTTTTAGTGGACACAATATTGTTTTAATGCTCAATTTCAGTTGTAGTGGTACTTGATATTTTTTGTACCTTTTTATGGTTTGTGGTGCATATTAAAGACTATTATATGTTGCAAATGTAGGTTTTTGAAGGAAGACCAAGTGTTCAATTATTAGAAGTTGGTGCCAAATTTTGAGGTGTTGCAAATTGGGAGAAGTTGAACCCCTCAAAAAAGTATGTAGTTAGTCATATTTAATTTTATTTTTCAAAGTCTTGTTATTGCTGCCTGAATGTGCAATTATTGTAAAACTTGTTGGTTATGTGCTAATTTTAGCATTGTAGATAAACTTATTGGAATAATTTGAACTATCGACTTGTGTTTGATATAAATTGTGATTTGTATGGTCAAAACTTGATCTCACTCTCTCCCTCTCTTTCCAACATCCAAGCACATTTAATATAAGTGTTATTGTTAGACAAAAAAAACACATAATACTAAAGTAGCCTAAGAAACTACAAAGACATTGTTCTAACATTGTTCTCTCATTTTTCAATGATTCACAAACTATTTTAACCATAAACTATGTCACATATGCCTCTTTTTCAATGATACCCCCACACTTGAACTCAACAATGTCCCATAACACACAACCTACTTTACCTCACAATTCTAGGACATGGTATAATCTAGTTTTACAAGTCCAAGGCTGACAATGGACTTGAAAATCTGAATAAAAGCCTAAATTGATTCTGGACAATGGTTTTACATGTCATTTTTCGTTCTACTTTGATTATGTGATGTTTGGAAATTTAAACAAGTACAAATTGATGTATTAAAGCTGTTAGAACCATTGATATGAAGTTAGAATGACCTATATGCAATTTAGTATGTCAAACCATCATATTTGAGCCATTTTTGGAATTTGCAAAGTGAATCTGAGTTGCAGTTATGTTTTATGCCTAATTAGAGTTCAAACAAGTGTATTTTGATGAGTTAAAACTGTTAAAATGATTAGCAAAGTGTCAGAATCGCTTAGGCACAAAATGACTTCTAAAACCACCAATTTTGAGTCAAATTTGGGAAGTAGAAAAGTGATTTTGAGTAGCAGTTTGGTTTTGAGTTAAATTTGAGTTTTAACAAGTTTCAATTCACCAAACAAAGTTGTTGAAGTGGTGAAAATCAAAGAATAACGTAAAACTCAAAGTTTGAGTATTTAGATTATAAAAAGTGTACTTATATAAGGTGAGAAATTGTCAATTCACCTAATATAGACTCATTTTAAGTAATGTCAACATCCTAACAAGTCTAAAGTAGTGAAATGAACCTAGGAAACTAGTCAAAAGCAAAGAATTAGGTAAAACTCAAAGTTTGAGTTGTTAGAACCTAAAAAAGTGGTT
The DNA here is from genome assembly GCF_029865625.1 of Vigna umbellata. Lineage (NCBI taxonomy): Eukaryota > Viridiplantae > Streptophyta > Magnoliopsida > Fabales > Fabaceae > Vigna > Vigna umbellata. The sequence continues at coordinate 14,393,020 of NC_142169.1, read as the reverse complement.
CCAAGTTGGTGAAATGTTGTTGAAAATCAAGCCAAATTGCTACTTTTAGAGCTACTTCTTTGTCCAATTTAGCAACCCTTCCATTACCTAGTATGCTACCCCCTTGGAGCAAGAATTCTGGACCTTGGAAGCCTCACCAAAATGTCACAACACCCTACCACACACTAAACCAGTCACAGCAAAAATCTGCACTGCACTAGATTTTAATTTCAGGTAACAAAATTTGTGGCACAATTTGGAGGCTAAACAAGTGGATTTCAAATGATTTTAAGCCTTGAATATATAGAAGGACACAAAAGGAACCTAGGAGAGGCACTATATCAGATTAAGCACGCAAGAAAAATAAAAAACGAAGATCCAAAAGTAGTGCAGTAAGGTGTTTGATAAAAATGCAACTGTTTGATGAAAGTCTCCAAAGAGTTGCAGATTTCGTGATTTTCGGTTTTTGGGGTTCAAAACTGGATTGCTTGGTTTTCATATGATTTTTATGATTGGATTATACTTTTTTGATCATATAATTCCATTTTGAAACATGTAACCAACTCTTACCAACCCAGAATTGAAATTTAAAGAATGTACAAAATCAAACAACACTAAAAATGAAAATTGCACCAGAAAAATGGCTTTAAAAGTGTGCTTTCAAACCCAAAAATGAGTGGCAGTGTTTCTAAAGCTCAAGTGATGATTCAAGCAACTTTATATCATCAATTTAAAGGTGTTTAAACATTGAAACAACAAGGAATCACACTACACTCAAAAATCACTAATTCACTTCCAAATTTAAGCAAAATTGATGGTTTAGGAAGTGATTTTGCATGTAGGCTCAAATTTGACGAAATGAACAGTGCACACATGTATGAAATGGTAAAATAAACTTGTTCAAACATTCACAACGGACAGAAACAACCAGATGCTTCAAATCACACCTGCTATAGCCAATTATGCAGCATTTTTAAACCAAAATTAGCACTAGAATTGAAAACACACACTGGAATCAAACTGTACAGCATAAACAAAGCTAAAGGAAGTCCTAACTCACTAGATCTAGGTACAAAATCTTAGGTAGGAGATGTTAAATGGCCTAAGACACAACAAAATTCTGATGCAGTTTTGGTGACATTTTCATACATATTTGGCTATAGCAAGTATGATTTGTTGAATCTTGTTCTGTCTAATCATATACAACGTTTGAGCAAGTTTATTTTGCCATTTTAAAGTTGTGTGCACTGTTGAAATAATCATTTTTATGCCTATATGTAGAATCATGTCTTAAACCATCAAAATTGGCTTTAAAATGGAAGTGAACCAGTGAATTCACATTGCAATCTGTTTTCAAACTGTTTCAGTGTTTAAATATCTTTAAAATGATGATAAAAATTTGTTTGATGCATCAATTGAGCTGTTGAATCACTTCCAATCAATATTGGGTTTAAAACCACCAAATTAGAAGCATTTTCCTGGTGCAGTGTTCAAATGAAGTTCTGTTTGAAAATTTGTTTGCTCCAATTTTTGATTCTAGGTTGGCATGTGCAGGTTTATGTTTCCAAATGCAAAGTCCAGTGGTGCATGACAAGACAAGGTTCAGAACGCCCTTCAGTAATTACCAAAGGCTTTTGGCCCTCGGTAATTACCAAAGGGCGGAAGTCCTCGGTAAATGTTAGCGACAAGGGATTTACCGAGGGCTCTTTGGCCGTCGATAAGCCGTCTGTAATTACCTTTTACCGACGGTTTTGGGCTGTTTTTGAGGGCTCCTAGCCTTCTGTAATGCCCTTCTTTTTTGTAGTGTTTATGTGATATAAAATTTGTATTTCCTGTTACCCATATCTTATTATTATGCATTTTTGTTAAATGTTTAATAAATTGTGTTAGACAAGTTTAAATTTGATGTTGATTTCCTAAGTAAAATTAAAAAATTCCTCGGTTCAACTTTAAACTGGGGCATAAGACCCCCTCTGCTGCCTGGTAAAGAACTCGGTTGCATTTGAACCGAGACAAAAGCATACACTTTTTTGCCTTGGCTCAGACCCGAGGCAAAAAGTGACAGACTTTGTACCTCGCTTGTATATGCCTCGGTTGTAGAACCGGTGCAGATAGGTAAAAATAACCGCTGTTGTTTCCCTTTACTGTACTAGTGGACAACAGTTATTTTCGCCTATAGGCGATGGTTCTTGAACCGAGACATATACAGGCGAGGCAAAAAGGGTATGTTTTTTTGCCTCGGTTCACAACCGAGGAAAAAAGGGATAGAATTTTGCCTCGGTTCACAGGTAACCAAAGTAGTAGGGTTTTTTTAAGGACTTTTCGCCTCGGTTCCTTTTGAACCGAGACAGTATAGTGTTTTTTTTTGCTTTTGTCTGTCAAAAGTTGTTTCTCACGCTATTTGAGTTCTCCCAGTGGGTCAATAAGCAAGGCATCACTTTAGCATCTACACTCTCGAGAAGCTTGATAACAAGAAGCCCACCAATCTTCAACACTCCATTCTCACATCGGACCACCACCCAACAACTGTGCCACCTTTATAAGAGCACTACACACCACCACTTCATTCTCTAACGGCATTTTAATATTAGTTTACTGATATTAAAATAATCATTAATTTGCTATTTTCATAAAACTAACATTTTTATGAAAATTATTTATATAACTTCCAAATATTAATATTGCTCAAATTGCAAAATTATTATAATTGACTTAGTCACGCTAATCCAACAAAAAATATTCATTTATTAAAAATCATTAAAAAGTGTAAATTTATCTTTAATTTATTTTAATAAGTAAATCTTTGTATTAATTCTAGATTAGTTAATTATTTTTAGAAAAAAGTTAGAAAAACATGAAATTTTTTATTAATATTCTTATTAAATAAATATTTTTATTAGCATCGGTTTAGTGAACATTAATTAAAATAATATTAGAAATAAATAAGTTATTGATCAGGTTTCTAACAAGTGATTGAACTTCGAATCATGTGAAAAGGAAAATCTATCTGTAAAAATTCTTTGATGTTTAAATTAGTAAGAGACGTGAGTATATGTGAATAAAAATAATTATGAGATTATTATTCTTCTTGAAGTGACATATATTTATAGTCTTTTTTGGCCTTTGAATATCATATACTACTATTGCGTTATTTTATTATCCATGGATTTTTTTAAACCTATACAACATCGTATATATCATATATATATATATATATATATATATATATATATATATATATATATATATATATTATCTTTATCATATAGATCACATACTCATATATTTAGCTTATTGAAACCTTTTAGGGGTTGCTAAAAATATAAGTTCATCGTAAATATGCTTTGGGTAGTTACATAAACCCCCAAGCTCCCATATTAATAATGATTACAATCGAAGTAAGTTATTAAACGAAGGAGTTTATTGTTGGGTTCCACATAACAACCTAAGTATATTGAGTAATTTGTAGTATAACAGGTGTCATATTCATAGAGATTTTACAAAAAACACTATGTTTTAACTATCTTGATCCTTTAATGTAAAATAGCAATGATTTTGGTGTATAGAAAACTTACACATAGCTAAGAGTACACAAACACAAGAAAGACACACTCAAAACCTACATGATTCATAAGGAAAGAATTGTTCTGATACCATTAATGTAACATCCAAACAATATAGTATAAAACTATATACAGGTGTCATCATTTTATAATATGGTAAAACAGTTACTGGAAAATAAAGTTAACCTTACAATTATTACAAAATAACCATAAAATTTAAAACTTTACAGAAGTCCTATAGTATTCCAAAACTATGTGCACAATCCAAACTGTTATTACCAAGTTAGAATTATAACCGAACGACTCATGCAAAACTATTTACAAGACCGAGCGGTCTTGTACTAAGCTGAGGGGTCCTCTCCTTCCAAGGACTGCTCCATCGAGAGCTCCTCTCCAACTGCTCACACCCACAGGGTGATCTTTACAACAGAAGAACCGAACAGGAAACATGGACAAAACAGGGAATAAGGGTAAGCTAATGTAATTTAATTGTATACACATACATACATTTCACATAAGTCCAAACAATGTAATATCGAACACTACAACATACCAAAATCGAATACTATACTCATGCATAGACCGAACACCATAATTCATGCATAGAACAAACACCATAATTCATGCATAGACTGAATACCTGACTTGACCATCCGGATTTTATGAATGTGTAGCTACAGGCGTTTTTGCACTTGTGGTGGTGAAACAACAAGACCCCCATCAAGCTACCCCGCAAGGTTAGTCTAGTGAAGATTACCTCGATACCCTGAGGTTAAAGGACCTCCTGCCATTCTCACACATGAGTTACTCCTACCTACTTGAGAATGAGTAATCACAGAATATCAGGATAAACATCAGCTTAGCACGATACCTACGTTCATACTTTACAATTCCAATACCATCCACGAGACATTCCTCCTTGGAATTCTCTTCCACATTACTTGAAAACATAAATCCTCATCAATTATCATAACATATCATTAACCAATTATATACTCATTCATAAGACTGAAAACGTTGTAAACATTGGAGACCGAACAGTTTCTCACCACCCCAAAGGATATGACCGAACGGTTCATAATAAATAGAACATAAGAAATAACCGAAACACTATTATAGACCTACCACTAGAAGAGATCAAATGCTACTACTAGCATAAATGCTAACATATGACCGAGCGCTAACACTAGCATAACTGTTAGTATAAAACCGAGCGCTACCATTAGCATAACTGCTAGTATAAGACCGAGCGCTAACACTAGAGCTGTCAAAATGGGTCACAACCCGCGGGCTAACCTGGCCCACCACAGATTTGAGTCGGGTTGGTTTTGAAAAAATTATATTTTTTTATGCGGGTCAGATTTCAACCCGGCTCATTTAAACCTGGCTCATGCGGGTTGAACTCGTGGTGGGCAGGGTTGGCCCACCAACCCACTTACCTAATTTTATTTTATTAAAATTTAATTTAATTTTATAAAAAATATTTATTATTTTGTTTTTGCTTGAAAAAATTATTTAAGTTCCTTATTTTCAAAACTAATTAAACACCCATGTTGGAAGTAAAATTTGGGAGTGAAATTTGTTTAGATTTGAATTATAGAAAGTTTGTAATTTTTTTATTTAAAAAAAAATTGTAATTAACTGAGCCAGTGAGCCAACTCGTTTACCCACCAACCCGTGGTGGGTCGGGCCGTGTTTGAATTTTTCTGGCTCGCTAATAAATGAGTCGGGTTGAGTTGGCTCACTAAGTGACCAACCCGTGGTGGACCGGGCCGAGTCAAGTTGGGTGACCCATTTTGACAGCTCTAGCTAACACTAGCATAACTGCTAGTACAAGACCGAGCGCTAACAGTAAGAAACCCACCCTTCTAAGACCGAACAGTCGACATTAACCGCTCAGCATTCTGCATAATTCTGCAAAATTATGGGTAACGCCCCCTTTTGACAAACAAAACCATTTTCTTACTTCTTACACATTTTTCACACATCTTAAAACTTCTAACAAGTCAAAATAAACTTGCCCAAACGTACCTTACCACCCAATTTCACTCCTAACCTCAAACTCTCATTTTCACCCTCTTACTTCCTCAATTTGACACTGACCGAACCCCATTTTTTTTCTTTTTTGCATAATACTTCCCCAGTCCAGTTCACAAAGTTCAGTACTCCCAGAAATTCAACATGCATTTCAATCAATCATACAGTTCATTACAAACACAAAAACATACAAGTTAAATTATTTAGCTTCTCTTACCTTAGAAAATTTGAACAGCTAAACCCCAAAATTTCCAACTTGAAGCTTGCATCGAAAGAAATTCTATGAACACCTATAGATCATCGTTTTGTGAGAAAAGACCAAACATAGGACCAGAATTGAAGTCAAAAACAAGAAAAAGAAAGCTGATTAACACATGCAACTCATTACTTGGCTTGCATGTAACAACAACCAAAATTTCTGAGAAAAAGTTGAACTTACCAACTCAAAGATTGCTTTTGATCGGTGAAGAATGAAACTTTTGACACCAGGAAAGCTCAGACACAGCCTGATTGATGATAGATGAAGAAAAAGTGAAAATTTCTAGAAAGAATTTGTAGAGAAAATGAGAAGAAAAGAAAAACTCAGAAGTTTGGAGAGAAGAAGTACATGCAGAGAATAACACAAAATTTTGAAAAGTTCTTTTATATACTACCGTCAAAATCGATCGGTCCAATCAGTTACATACACTTGTCTTCCACTTTATCTGAATTTCTAAATCCTTACATTTTAGTTCTTAATAAATTTTATTGGGTACTTTAATTATAAAGAGAATACCTTTTTTTTTTGACTAATATTAGTTTTTGTCATAATTTTTTATTTTTTATAAACTTAATTAACTGATATTGAAATAATGAGAAAATTGATGATTTGTTTTTTTAAGAGAGGTATAAGACAACAAAACCTGTCCCACCCGGCCCCATTATGATCCTATATGAATTATACACAACAATTTCATGATATTTCCTGTCATTGATTGAGACAAATGAATATTTCTTTATTATTATTTGAGTAATTCAATTTGCATCTATTTATTCCAGGCTTTTGAAAATTTTTTATTCATTACTAGAATTTTGACAAGAGCGTGAAAATGAAATTTATATTTAATTATAAATGTTAAAATAATGTTTTGATTCTCAAAATAAATGGAAAAAGGTCTTTTCTTTTTTAACTTAATGTCTTTCGTATAAATAAACTTAAGTCAAGCTATTAACTTGTAAGTTAATCTTTCCTATAAAAAGATGTTATAATTTAAAAATAAAATATATTTTTATTAATATAATTTAAAGGGTTAAATATGTCTTTCGTTCCTTAAGTATCATACGATTTTGGGTTTAGCCCCTACTCAAAACTTTGATGGTTTTTAATCCTTATAGTTTTGAAACTATTACTATTAATCCTTAAAATTGGATGGCGTTAAATTGTCTTTCACGTGGCAAACAGCAAACCCACGTTTCATGCCACCTCCCGTGCCACGTTTAGTGCTTCTTTTTGTCTTCATCAATGGACTAGTTTCTCTTCAAACCATAGAAAGTCAACGACATTCAAACACAAAACCTCTTCGTCGCCATTTCCAAAACCTTTCCTATAAAGAAAGTCGAAACGTTTCTCTATGAGTTGGATTCCATAGATTGTACATGTAAAGTGGTTCAGCTTTAGCTATGAGGATGCCATTGGAGCACCCCACATAATTTTCCCATGGGCACCTTGGCAGTTTTTTGAAGAAGGGTCTACACCAGCACCCAAAGGGCATGTATGCATATGAAGTTTCGATGGAGCCACTTCGAGCAACATGTCTACGGTATTTCTCAGCGTTTTGGTTAAACCTCCCCCATCTCATTCACAATTCCTCTCAGTGGGTTTGATTTGGTGTGATAATTACCACATGCTCCTCTTCTATCTCTTCTTATTGTTACCTCTTCAACTTCAACCTTCACGGATATCCACAAAAAAACAAACTTTTTGGTTGGAAATAGCTTAAAGTACCAACTGGGTTTTGTGCAACTTTTCTCTTTTGTCTGGTGGAAATAGCTTAAAGTACCAAACTTTATGCACCCTGAGGGGTGGACTGGTGAGAGAAATTTTGGGGTTTACTTCAATTTCGCTTTGCAGTTGAAGATTCATGGTGGGTGCTTGGTGCTTCAGTTTTTTGAATCTTGTGTTCAAGCTCGGGCTTGCCTTGAATCCTCAAGAAGCACTAAACGTGGCACGGAAGGTGGCATGAAACGTGGGTTTGCCGTTTGCCACGTCAAAGACAATTTAACGCCATCCAATTTTAGGGATTAGTAGTAATAGTTTCAAAGCTATAAGGACTAAAAGCCATCAAAGTTTCGAGTCAGGACTAAACCCAAAATCGTGTGATACTTAAGGGACGAAAGACATATTTAACCCTAATTTAAATTTTAAAATTATATTTAGTTTTAATTTTTTTCATTTAAAAAAGCTCGTTGACCCTATACAAAATAAATAAAACCTAAACAATTCTAAAATATGTTGGTCTAATAAAAATAATTGAAGGGTTTAATTTGATTCTTTCTGAAGAATTAAATGGTCTTCCTTAACAAGCTTTTTACTTGGTAGATACTATTGATAAAGGTACAAAAGACTATAAATTGGGAGACGGTGAGCAACTTCATAAAATTATATATATATATATATATGTATATATATATATATATGTATATATATATATATGTATATATATATATGTATATATATATATATGTATATATATATATATATATAGATACATTATTGACTAATTTTATATTATTTTTCTTTTTTCCAATATTTTTCCTGTTCTAGATGTCAATAATATCGTGGCAGTCAAATCATTGAAGTTAGGGAAGATTGGTGTTTACATGTAATTGTACATGCTTATAGGTTATGTTAATGTGCATGCTTATAGGAAGAAATAGGATATAGATGTTATGGTTGTATATATTGTCTTATAAAGCAATGTCATGTCATTATTTGTACTAGACGACTCAACGATTATATTTTGAAATATTATTGTACCAATAGTTTTTATTCATATTAATGAACATTCATTCATACCTTTGTCATATTTTTCTCAATGTTTTATATTTTTTTTGTATATAATAGAACCAATAGACAACATGAGTTTGTGTATAATAGAACCAATTTTTTATATTTTATTTTCAAAAAATATTTTATATTTTTTGAAATATTTTATTCTAAAATTAGTTATTTTTTTTAAATTTAAACCAATAGAAAACGCTTTTTTTAAAAAGTGCTATCAATTTATGGTTAACAATAGATAGCGTTTTTTTAGAAGCGATATCTATTAATAGATAGTGCATACATAGATAACGCTTAAAAAGCGCTATCTATGAAAAAAAAGAAAGCGCTATCTATGCACTTTTTTGTAGTAGTATTGAGGCAAGAGAGGTTGGACAAAATGAATTAGAATGTTCTGTTTCAGAGAATGTTTGGTTCTGGCAGGACATACTACCTCGGTTTTGAGCAACAACCGAGGCAGTATGTCTTGTTTTGAGATTTGTCGTGGAAAGCAGTGTTTGTAGAGGAATGTAGCAGAGTTTTCTGCCTCGGTTTGTCAGGGAACTGAGGCAGAAGCTTTTTCCAAAAAAGGTTGTAAGACAAAAAGTATGATTTGCAATATAATGTGGCCATAACTATGAAAATGTCATCACGTTTTTATACGCTTCGGTTTTTACGAAACTGAAGCGTGTATAGCGCGTTAAAAACCTCGTTTTTTACTAGTATCTATTCACTTGTAGCCTTTATTTAACAACCTTTCACTTGATGTCAATGTGTTTTGACTTGCACAAGCTCCTATGTTAAACTACAATACAACTAATTTGTTATCACAATATAACTTAAGTAGTCTTTCAATTGTTTTCTTAATACATAACCTTCTGACAAAAGCAACCATATTTCTTTATTTAATGCCTTATAGCATGCTACAAATTCTATAATCATAGTGGATATAAAGCCATAAGGGTTTGTTTGGTAGAGGACCAAGAAACCTCACCACCTACTAGCATGAAAACATAACCTGAAATGGATCTAAAAGTATTTTGACATCGTGCAATATTGACTCAAAATTCCTAATTATATGAAGAAAATCTCTTCACTATAGCAAGAACACAAAAAATTAAGCGTCACAACTTTTTTTCATAGCAGACATTTTTATAGGTTATGTTGGTATAGTAAAATTAATTGAACGGTTTAATTTGATTCTTTCTCGAGAATTAAATGATCTTCCTCAAACCTTTTATTTGGTAGGTAATATCGATCAAGCTATAACAAAGACTACAAATTGAGAAACAGTGAACAACATCATAAAATGATATATATATATATATATATATATATATATATATATATATATATATATATATATAATATCAACAAATCTAAATATGAAGAGGATACACAACCATATTCTTATTTATATAGGATTGGTCTGAGGCCAAATCTTTATTTTACAGCAAATTTGAAAAACACTATATTCAAACAAAGCACTCGAAATTCTAAAGAAAAACATAGAGAAGGTAGCTCCATGATTTAACACAGCAAGTGTTAAGTGGCAGCAGCAATAAGTAAAAGTATACTTAATTCATTCGGCTATTGGATCTTTAGATATCCAAATCAGATATTGGTCAACAATTACGTGAAAATGATGAGCATGGTGCTGCCGGAGGTGGTGGTGATGATCGTGGCACACTGGACGACACATCTGCATAATACCGTATATACATCATTAACGAAAGTGATAATCTCTGAACAAAATTTTGTTCTTTATTTCGATTCAAACAAACGTAATATACGGTGCTGTGTAACAAGCATTGCATGCATATATGTTTTGAGGAAAAACAATAAAAACAACAGTATTAAATTGCTTTATCTAGAATACTTGACTCGGTCGCTACATGATAAATTAGTTTATTTCACTCGTCTTTACACAAAAGAAAGAACTTCTACTTGAGCAACTTTAAAACAATACTTTGTGTAGAACTAAGACTATATCATATTTACGTATAGAATGAATAAACAATTATTAGAAGAAAAAACAAATATATTGATAAATGGAAAGTGGGCTTTAGGTATTTCCTGGAGTAAATATCTATTTGTGGAAATAAAATTCATGTGAGACAAAAGTCATTTTGAATTATGTTACACATGTAGACTAAATTTTTCAATATGGGTGTAGAATAAAAAGAGTCGTTGCAAACCCTTTTTTTCAAAAGTCCTTTCAAAAGTTGATAAAATAAGCACTAGGGAGTTGGTAAGCAAAATAGCTTTAGTGTGAATTTCAAGAGATAGTTCATTTAACATAAGCTTAAATCATCTTAGTATTTCCTTTAACATACAATTAGCATATAGGTATTTGTGAAGTACCATATTAACTTAACTTAAAGTTGTGCATATCATTTGAATATATATATATATATATATATATATATATATATATATATATATATATATATATATATATATGTATATATATATATATATATGTATATGTATGGATGTATGTATGTATAGATGTATGTATGTATGGGTTTCACAAAAAGCATGACTGCATAATGCTATATAATTTCAAAAAAAAAAACATTTGCAATTCTCATGATTTATTATTCGAACAAAACTTATATATTTTGCATGACCATGTTTTATACTTTATTATTTTCAGCATTTGATCAAAATTTTAGGTGTTGAATTTTTCTATAACAAGTTAAAAGTAATAAATATGTAAAAAAGGCCCATAAGAACCACAAAACAAAAATTCATTGAAAAAGCGTATATGCTAGCATTTCCTAGAATAACTTACTTGAGGCTAAAATGGAAAGGAGCTATGTTAGAACTTAGGTGGCAATTTAAGCCCCGCATTTTAAAATAAAGTTTGGATATTCATAGTTACGATTTTATAAATAGGTGAATATACATTTAATATTCTTTGAGAGAGTGGACTATTCTTAGTTTAATTTTTCAAGTGGTCTATCTTTCTTTTTTATTTTTTTTAGCATCGAAGAAAATATTCATCCTTATTTCTTCATTTATTACTTCCTCTTCCTCTTTAACTTTTATTTTCTTGTAGTGTCTCTCTATGATTATGAGTTTTTTTTTTCATTTTCATGAGCTAGAAAATAGCTTAGTATAGAACATTTCTAAGCGATTAAAATTCAATTTCATGTAAGTTCCTTTTCTTCAGTAACATATCCCAATTTTTACTCTTTTATCTCTGTATGTAAACATTTCATAATTTTACACGCTTTCTGAATTGAGAAATATTATTCTCTCTATTCGTTCCTCTTCTTATGTTTTTTTGGATGATTTGATGTTGTTTCATTAAATCTTTAAAAGTCTTGGTATATTTTTAATTGTCTTTTGCCTCTACTTCCTGAGACACAAACAACTGTAAAGTAAAAATATTTTAAATTTGATTATCCTAGAATTACTAATATAGTGTTTTGTGCTGTCTAAATTGAGTTGCATATTTTTTAATTATATTTAAATTTAAATAACCTAAATTGTTAATCACGAATTTAAGATTATCATATTTAATTAAAAGAATGAATAAAATAAATAAAAATACTATCAATAAAAGTTAATCAAGAATGCCGGTTATAAATTATATTCTACTAAGATACTCATTTTGGACTTCCTTGTGGAATTTCTGTTCAAGCAGACTCGGTCTTTACAGCAAGAGTCTATCAAAAAAATTTCCTCGGCCCCACAAAGTTTGAGCAAATTTCGTTACTCTCCAAAATACAAAATAATATTATTCAGCAGCAATAGAACAGTATTTACGTTCAGTGATTATTAAATTAATTTCATATAAAGTGTTACATCCTTCCACAACGCAACAATAAACAAGAACTCAGTCAGATTTTGAAAGTTGAATTCAAACCATATACGTCGATTTTATACCTTTTAATAATTCCTGCTGGTTGTAACATCCCAAAATACAGTAATTACCATAATCAGAATTAATTACATTAATACAGTATAACAGTGCAGTCTTTACAATAAAGGATAAAGGTTCAAAAGCCGAACGGCTTGGATACAAAATAACGAGCGTAAACAGTAACAGGGATAAACTGTAATGAACGGTTTTACAAAATATTTAACCGAACGTCTAAACTGAAACTAACAATTTACAACCCTAATCTAAACGATGCTCCCTAAGGCTCGGCCTTGACTTCCACCTCGACAAGATTTTCTTCTTCAATCACCTCTTCTAAGGTGGCCTCGCCATCTGCTCACATCCACACGGATGATCATTGCAAGACAGGACGAACGTACATATACAATTGACAACACAAGGAAAACGAAAGGGTAAGCTTATATAATTTAATTCATACATTTAACACACACACACACACACACACAGATATATATATATATATATATATATATATATATATATATATATATATATATATATATATATATATATATATATATATATATATATATATATATATATATATATATATGACAGACCGTCCGGACTGTATGAATCTGTGTAGTTACAAGCGTCCTTGCACCCGAGTGATGTAGTAACTGGGATACACCAAACAGCTGCCACTCGAGGTTAGTCCGTTCTTACGTCGCCCATGTTAACTGATGGACTAAGGACCTCCTGCCGTTCCCACACATGACTACCCTCCTCTACATGAAGATGAGTATCACGGAACATCAGGATGGACAGCGAGTCCTAACTTATCCACAGTCATACTTTACCAAATTTAATATTTAACATATCTGAGACGTTCCTCCCTGGAACGCTCATTCAAATTCCATAATCGTATAATCATTTAATATAGTGTTCACACCTCTTAAAATTTCATATTTATAACATTTTCATTCTATGTTCCACTCTCTTAAAAAGACGAACGTTCAACTTTCTAAAGGAAGAGGACGAACGTTAAAAGCCAGATTTATAAGAACCCATTAACAATCAGAAAGACTCCAGAATAATACGACTATTTTCAGAATATTTTAAGTACCAAGAGTACGGGTTGACTCCACTTGGACGAAGATACATCAAGAAGAATACTTAACTACATTGGGAACCTTTTGTTTAAAAGGGGTCGACTGCCAGTCAATGACCGAACGCGACAATATATATTTATTAAGTATTTGGACGAACACTATTTACGTTCGTTAAGGAATCAAAGATAGGACGAGTGTTCGATCTAAGACCGAACACTTCATTAAAACGAACGCTAGGTAGATGACCGAGAATCAATCATGACGAACACTTGGTACAAGACCGAGTGCTATTTAGAACGAATGCTTGGTATAAGACCGAGCGCTATTCAGGACGAACGTTCGGTATAAGACCGAACGTTACTTAATTTAGTATTATTTAATTTAAGGCGTACGACAACTCTATGCTGAGCCGAACGCTCAAACATAGTATTTCAAATGAGGACGCTCGTTCTCAAACCGAATTCTTCCCAAATGAAAGAATTCTACTCTAAGTCTTTTTCAGGGAAACCGAACGGTATAAGACCGTACGATGACGAACGTAATTTATCATAGGGAAATTATCATATCCAGATTTTTCAACTAATTTAACTCAACCTTTCTCATGTGATTCTTACTTCGTAAATTCATATCCAAGATAAATTCTCATACACTACAAGAAATAATGAAATTACATACGGATAATTATATACGGATTCATATCCGTATATAAATGAGGCATTATGTACGGAATTTATGTACGGATACCAGAAAAAGCTTTATATACGGATATTATATACGGATATTTATATACGGAAAAATCCGTATATAAATTCCGTATATAAAGTTTGCGCGTGGTGGCGGGAAAATTATCCAGGGATATATCCGTATATAATCCGTAGTATCCGTATGTAGTTAGAACGAAGTTATTAACTGCGGATATTATATACGGATGTGGGAAATTATTTTTTAAAAATTTTTTTTTTCTGAATAATTGGATGCTGAGCTGCATATCACACTCTGAAGAAGCGTTTTCCCCTCTTTCTCGAACCCTAACTCTGTTCTCGAACTCTAGAACTCTTGTTCTCTCTCTCGAACTCTCCTCTTCATCAATCCTTCATCAACCATTCATTCACCTCTCCTCTCCAACCTTTAGTCAGCTCTCGTGTCGAGCCTTCGTCTGAAACCTTCAGTCACGTCCCCTCTGGATCGTCTCTTCTCTGCAGCTGTAAATCATTCTTCTCTGGAGCCCTAAATCTGGTAAGTGATTCTTCTTTTCGTTCATGTTTATGGTAATCTGTAATGGTTAGAAATCTTTAAAATTGAAACCTAATCTGTGTTGATTTGATTTTCATTGCCCCATTTTTGGTTCGTCTGGGAAGACGTAGTTGGATTTTGACGAGGCATCGATTGAGGCTGCTGTGTTGCGGTATAAGCTGAGACGTAGAACTTGGTGCTGCGAAGGCCGAAGGAACCACAAAAAGGTGTTTTTAATTTCCTCTCTTGTAATGGAAATTAGCTTTTATAAATGTGATTCTTGCTTCTGCTACTACTGCTCTATTATGGATTCAAACTCGACTCACTTAGCAAGCAATCCCTTGTGCCACTCTGATTATTTAATGCGATCACTCAGTGATGGAAATTCAATGCACAATCATGTTTTACATCCAAAGGCTAAACACAAAGTAAACAGCTGACAGCTGTAGTTTGTTCAAATGAATAACGTAATGTAATGTAGTGCTCCTCTGTCTTTATAACCATGTGTTCTGCAATAGAGGTTCACTGACTTTTATAATAATACTCTATAATAATTCAACCACATTTCTTAATTTCTCTTTGTTGATTGTCTCGTTTGATTTTTTTTTTTGTTAGAAATCTCAACCTCCCACCTCACCCCATCCAACAAAAGAAACAAGAAATAGGGGATAATTCGAAAAGTAATACTTGTGGGAACACTATTGCAAGATTTAGGACCCCATTGACAATCCTGGAAATACTAAAGTTA
Source organism: Vigna umbellata (assembly GCF_029865625.1). Classification (NCBI taxonomy): domain Eukaryota; kingdom Viridiplantae; phylum Streptophyta; class Magnoliopsida; order Fabales; family Fabaceae; genus Vigna; species Vigna umbellata. The sequence continues at coordinate 14,377,476 of NC_142169.1, read as the reverse complement.
ATATAAGTAGCCATAAAATACAATAATATACTCACAAGAAAGAATAAGCTATTAACCCTGCTCACCTTGGCCAAGCCCCAATGACTGAATATGTGTGGAAACTAAGGCATATGGAACGCTGTAAGTGATCTGAAATAATTGATCCATGAAGCCAGATAAACTTACACAGAACTCTCAAATAATATATTGGCAAAATCATGCACAATTAATGGGGTAATGTGCAAATTTTAAATTTTGACATGTCTTGATTCTCGAGATAGAAAATGCCAGTTTGTGTTAAAAACTGCTGCCAAGCTTGAGTCAAGACACTATAGGAGACATAATAGTACTGTTTATGTTAAGGTACATAGGAGAACAGAAGGCAGTTTGAGCTAAAGAGATCATGCAGACAAAATCAAATGAACTAAGATACTTTATATGATGAGTCACTGAAACCATGCAAAAAGACAGAATTTGAGTTTTTGTTTTAAGGAACATGGGAGACAGAATTTGAGTTTCCAGATGTTTTGATGCAAACTTGGTTGAGATCCCAGTTGAAGTTGAGGATCCTGGTCATTATTACTACCATGTGAGAAGTTATTAAATCTTTTAGTAGCTTCTTTTTGCCTTGGTGGACTATTGAATATTTTTCTTACTGATGATTTTGTGTTAAAATGTGCAGTTTGCTTTTTTTACTTCCAGAACAATAGCAGCACTTGAGGAGTTAACATGGGTGAGCAAGCTTGTTAGTGTAATATAAACATCTTCAATTCTTTGTAATGCATATTAATTTCCCTTTTTAACTAGGAAGCATGATGGTGGCAATGACTATCAAAGTCAAGATAATTTGATTTATTCATTGCAGAAATTATTTGGTAGTTGTTTATGGCTATTAAATTAATTGGGTAGTTGAAAGTCCATTGAGAATGGTTGTAACTTGTACTGACTTGTCTTCTCATTTTCTGGAGTTCACTTAATGCAAAACCATTTAATATTAATCCTGGAATCAAATTTTCACTGTAAAGCCTATTGTGTTACTGCAGGATTATGGCATTGACTTTGATGATCATGATCATCCTATCAAGGTGTTCCAGTGCAGTTGTGGCAGTAAATTATGCAGGCATATAAAGAGGTCAAACAGTAAGTTCATTCTGCAGCTATTCAGTCACTCATCTGCAAATTTCTTTTCAATTTCCAACTCAAAGTGTGGTCTTTCATCTTTTATTTTTGCATTGACAATTCTCATCTTATGCTCCCTAATTTGTTGCAATATTTCTTTTGTATAGTCTATTTCATTTTTCAGCGTCATATGCCCAGCCTATAATGATAATTGTAAAATATAGAGCTCATATTCTGTTTTGTTCTGGGGTTCTATTGGATAGTTGCTATTCTTCTTTTGGCAATCTGTATCTGATTGGGGTCATTTAATATAGAACTATATTAATAGTTCTGAAAATCTGGGGCTAGTTTTGTTTCCTGATATGATTTTGTACTCTTAGGAATCATATCCTCTGTAATATTATACCCAAGAATGACGTTCCCATTAACATTTAAGATAAAAGTTAAAATTAGTTTTGTTAAAAATTGAAAAATAAAAGGAAAACTAGAAGAATTCAGTGGGAATAAGTAGTTATTGTGGACAATGACTTTCATATCTAGGGCAATATAAAAGATACCAGATCATTTTCATGATGGTGGGTTTTGCTGGTAATAAAGATATCCCAGAATATATTTCCCTAACTTTTACCAATAGTGAGAATACTTATTCCCATCCTCACTATTCTCAGGAATGAAACATAATAATAACAGTACAAACAGTAAGTACAGAATTTTCATATTTAATTATTTTAACATAAAAATAACCTTTTACATATTAAACATATTTTGAAAATGATTTCATTTTGGTAGGAAGAAGTGCTATAATACAGCCAAGTGTCTGGGTAAATATAACTTTACGTGTTTTCTATCATAAATGGACAATAAAAACGGATAATGCAACATTTCATATTGTATTTTTTTACTTTATACCTTTACGTGGAAAACAAAAAGATAATCGAAAAAAAGTGTGGAGGAGAATGAAATTTATCCATGAATGCAAGCATTGATAAAAACAAATTATTAGATTTTATTCTTCTCACTTTTTCTTCCTTTTTTTCCTAATTAAAAGTATGTGAATCAATATTAAAAGTTAGGCCACTATTTCATAGAAATGTATGTTGAGAGAAAATTAAAAGAGTATAGTGGGTGTTAGGAAAATGAGCTTAGCTCACAAGATGAGAAAATGTCATACGCTTCTAATTCAACTTTAAAGGTAACATTTGGTATATTTTTTTGGTTTTTTTCTCTTTCATAAAAGTGACATCTCTTTGTTTAGAGAAAACAAAGTAGCATGTCGTTTTCCTAACTCTTGTAATAGCTCTATTTTTGGGATTTTCAATTAATTTTTTTTTTCTTTTGAGGATATTTATTTACATGTGTCTAGTTCGTGATTTTAAAATATCATTGAAATTATAACTATACTAAATTAAAACCAGGGTCTCAAAATTAAGACAACAAAAATGAGTCGATCCCACCCATTCAGCCTATTAAAATATATAAATTGTGTTTGAAAAAAAAAATCTAAATTATATTTTGGCTCTCTATTCCTAACATTTATTTAATTGTTTTATAATGATTTTCATTATTATGTGACTTGTGAATGTAGCTCACCTTTTCTTATTTGCTTGGGTTTTGTTTGGTGTAAAACTAAAAGAAGGTGAGTTAAAATCTTGAAGATAACTACTAAATGTACCCCTCTAATTGCTAAAGTACTCCTACATTATGTGCTTTTTTGCTTTTGATATTATCCAAAACACCTTTCCAATTTGTTAAGCATGCCGTTAATTGCAAAGTAGGAAGATTGGCCGTCAACAGATTATTCAAATTATGTACAATACAACAAGAAGTCACATACTCAGACCTTCCTCTCTCTTTCTGTCTCTCTCCATTGCACCTTCCCTTCTTCTTTTCTTTGTGATTTTTGAGATAGCTTTACTGGTTTTTTCTCTTGTACAGATTTCTAGCTACAACACCCAGATATCAATTTCTGTAATTCTGTGTGTTCTGTGATGTTTATGTGAGTTTGTACTAACTCTATCACATTATAAATTTTCGTTTTTTAAACCTCATGTGTAATGATAATATTTATTCATTTAACAGGAACAATTTGTTGCAAAATTTTCTCAAATTAGATCTGAGACTGCATCTGTTGGTGTCTCAACATCTTCTCCTCTAGACCCTGCGGAGGAGGAAAGATTGAGAAACAGATGTTGGTTAGAGGCTGCTGGTGGAAAATACAAGGGACGCGTATACGGCATTGGAAATGTCACTTCCCAAGATTACTGTGTTGATAGTTACATCCAACAGACACAGGCATCTTCTACTGCTCAACCTCAAAATTCAGAAGAAATTCTTAACCTGAAATCGCAGTTACAACAATATGGTCAGCAGCTTCAAAAGTTTGAAGGCTTTATTGGCGTCCTCCTGCCGTTCCTTCCGCCTTCAGCAGCCGCGGCTGCACAACAATTTTTAAACCTTCAAAATCCTCAAGTTCAAAATGACGTACCCAATATAGTCAAACCAGAACAGCAACCTCCAGAACAGCAACCACCACACCAGCAACCACCACATGAACAACCAGAAGATGGAAATGATGATTACATGCATTATTAGGAATTTTATAGAACTTATTTCCATTACTGTTGAACTTATTTAGAACCACAACTACAATCTGTTTATGAACTCCAAATGTTGCAGTTATATTTACATTATACAATATTTATGTATTCATATACAATGTTTTCTTTGTGGATTAAGTGTATCTGAAAACCTTATTAAATTTATATGTCAATGTGCAATGTATAATGTCCAGGTTTGCTTGTAACAATGTTGAATGTTCACTACAATGTCCAGGTCTGCTTGTATATTGTGCATGGAGAACTGCTATATACAGAGAATTTATTTAGCTCTCGTTATAAACCATTATATACGGAAAAATCCGTATATAATTTCCGTATATAAGTTATATACGGATTTATCCGTATATAAGTTATATACGGAAATATCCGTATATAACTTATATACGGAAATTATATACGGATTTTTCCGTATATAATTTATATACGGATAAATCCGTATATAATTTCCGTATATAATTTATATACGGATATTTCCGTATATAACTTATATACGGAAAAATCCGTATATAATTTCCATATATAAGTTATATACGGATAAATCCGTATGTAAACTTAGCTACGATGGTATTATATACGGATTTTTGTCCGTATGTAATCCGTATATAAACACAAAATATATACGGATTTTGGGTCTTATATACGGATTTTTGCTGTATGTAATACACTTTTTTCTTGTAGTGATACTATACAGATTTCATCATATTAATAAATCCAACTATACTATAGTCATACAACTTTCATACGTATCCAAATCAACATGCATTTCAACCAACAGAAAACATATACAATATCAGTGATCGTTCATAACAGCTCAAACAGCACACTGTTCATACATCCAAATCAGATCATACAACATGCAGGTATAAATTAAACATATAAGCTTCCCTTACCTGGATAGCAGTGTACGTCCTAAGAGTATAACTTTAACTCGTTCAACTACGGCTCTTCTATACTCCACGGTCACTTAAGTTTCTTCAACTAAATCTAACCAAAGAAATGTAGAAGATATCAACTTCTACCCTTGCATGCAACTGAATCTGGGTTCGCAGGAATATCCAGAAACGAACGTCTAAGTTGGGAGACTTACCGTTTTCAGAATCGGGATTGGTTCGGTCCAAAATGAAGCTCACAGCTGGGAGAACGTTCCTATGGTGCTGTAAGTTGATCGGAGAAGAAACGTGAGATTTACAGTAGAGAGAAGGTGGTCTGGTTCTAGAGAGAAGGTGGAGAAAATGGGGTTTGAGTTTCGTGAAGAAGAAGGTGAATGCAGAGAGTGAGAAGAAATGTTTTCAGAAAAATCATTTTTCTTCCCAACGTCAAACGGACGTGCACTCTCATGCGGATTGTCGGAACAATCGGTACCGTTATAGAATTGCGTAGCGGAATAAAATATAGATAGCGGAAAGCGTGTAACGATCACAACACAAGTTAAAATATGTGCTAAGAGTTTAGGGATCAAGAAAATCAACACATAATTTTTATCCTGGTTCGAATCAAAAGATTCTACCACTACTGGAAAAATAATTATTTCCGAGGGGTAATTACCGAAGGCCTTGTGGCCTTCGGTAAATGTATTTTACCGAAGGCTTTTCCGAAGGCTTGTGTAGTATCACTTTTCCAAAGGGTAATGGCCGTCTGTAATGCACAGGAGTGATTACCGAAGGTAAATGACCGCCGGTAAGTGAATGATGTATATGAAATTAGAAAGTGAAATATTTCCCTCCCCTCATTTCGCGAAAACCCCTTCTTCCCCAATATTGAGATTGTGTGCCCTTCCTCCCTCGACGAACTGAGTGTGTCGCGTGTGCAGACTGATTCCCACCCTAACCATCATTGGGATACGATTCTTCCCCAGTCCTCCATTATAGGTGAAGTCTCCCATTCTCCCATCTCATTTTCTTTCCCTGTTACTGTTTTCGAGAAGGCGTCAGTGGTGGAACCTTTCTTCTTGTAGCGTTTTGCAGTGTTCTGAGCTGAGGAAGGTGGTGGGTGGTTCAGTTGAAGGCTACCATTGTGGAGGGAAGATATTGGAGGAGGCGGCGTAGACGAGGCGGCGCAACCAGGGGAGTGTCGCTCTGTGAGAAGGTCTTCCACTACCGCTTCAGAGGCTATTGAAGGGGCTACTGTCGAGGTAAGTTGTCATTTTCATTGATGAACTATGAAAGCTAAGAAGAATGTGTTCTGACTTTGTTCAATGTATGCTCAGAATTAGTGTGTGCAATACGAATTTTTATAGAAAATATTGTTCAAAGTAGTCATTTTGATTGCTAATGTATGTTGATTATGAAACTGTTATCTCCATTTCCTGAAGCTTCTTCTCCACTGCTCCCATTCTTTCACACTGTTTTCATTCATCACAAAAACCAAACAAACCATGTCAGTTTCCTTTTGTTCAGTCATTTTGTCAAACACTAATTAATTTCAAGTAATGCTATGAAACAAATTTCATTTCACACTGAAACCTTGCCTGGAATGGTATGTGATTATCTTTCGGATTAATTTCTTTCTTTCTTTGAATGTTGCTGGGGTCCTCTACTTGAAGCAAGTGAATTCCAATTCCATATCCGAATAGCCTGTACAACAATGACTAAGAAGGAACAGAGTGAGGAGAATTTACCCCAGAAGAAAATAACATAAAAAAGTTTGATTCATTTTTTTGACATTTTTGTTCAACTGTGTTGATGTGTCCCTTTCTAGCTAGGGTGAGACAGGAAGGATAATGAGAGTTTGTTTTCTTGGGATTCAAAAAATGAACCCACTATTCCTGCTTGGATATGGACACTCTGCCCTCTTAAATTATGATGTCAGGTTCTGCTGACATTATTTTCCTATCAAACTGCAAAATATTTTGGTTTCATTTTAAACCCTGAATGCTATTGTTTCTTTAGGTTTTCGTACATATGAGTTCTTGGCTTGCATTTTTATCTCCATGTATCTTTCTTCCTTAAGGATTATTCAGCATGCTGGATTTAACAATCATCAACATTAATCACCTTGTTCTGTTGTTGGATACATATAATATGCTCAAAATTTGTTCAAAAGTGAATTATTTAATGTCATTTGATTAACATATTACTAATTTCCATTAACTTGTTCTGGTTTAACATCTGACTTTTTTTACTGATATAAATAGTTAGCATCCCTTCTTCATAACATGTTTTATCTCATTTGATACATCTCATCTTTTACAACAGTTACTGTCTATATTAATGGTTGTTTCTGCATAAAAAACATAATAAATTTAAACATTAATGGGTTTTTCTGCATAAAAAAAAACAAAGGGCTGTGTTGGGGACCAGTAAATGTTTACCGTGGGTGTAGTACTGAGACACTGACCAATTTTGGATTTCTGGAGTAGTGTCTAAACAGTGTGGGGTATTTTAATTCCCAAACTCAGTGCTCTAACTCATAACCTTTTGCTGCCTGATTCCAAAGCTCGTGAAGTCATCATGAAATTTTAACGCCATGCCTCATGGTGGAAGTAACTTTACATGTTCGGATTGGTTATTGATTTGAGTTAAGTTCATATGTATGTGTTTTTGTGAATTGGTTATGAAAATAATTGTATGTTCTTTATGGTGCTATAATGTTGAGATTGATTTCTAAGAGAAGAGTACCGTGTGAATTCCATTGTTAGATATATAGTACCAATTTGATCATTTGATGTAAAAGACAATTTTTTGTGTTAGTGTAAGGATAATTCAATTACAAAATATCATTATATATACATCTAAGTTAAACACTAGACACTGTAACTTGTCACAGTCAAGGACTTTGTTTTCTTATTTGGATTTAGTGAAACTAGACATATGTATTCATAAGTAAAAATGTATGCAACCAGAGGAAGAGAAGTGATAACAACTTGTCTGGTTTCATTGCTTTGGCAGAGATTAATTGATGCTACTGTTTGATTAACTTCTTTGGATATTGAGTTGTCAAATATCAAAGAATTTGGTTTGTTGAATTATGGTGAAGTATGATAACCTTAAGTACACTTCTATTTGATGTCTTAGGTCAGTTTTTAAAGGATTTGGGGGCAGAAGGGGAGGAAGACAGTGTAGAAAGAAGACTTGATCAGGAAAGGATAACAAAGGCCAAGGTATGCTCACCTAAACTGAAATTGCATGATTATATGTGATATGTTAAGTTATGTTGAATGGAGGTTACGATGTTGTATACATTGAGTTTTGTGAAACTTTGTTTTGTATTGTTTGAATTTGATTGTCAAATATGTAAGAGTATTTAGACTTAGAACCTAGAACCCAAAAATTGACTATAGGAGTTGTCAATTTTGACAATCTTGGTTGCTGGACAGCCCCTATGAATTGAGTAAGACCATATACGTTTACATAATCCAAATCATAAGACATACCTAATTTATGTATAAAATCATGATATAGTTATAAACTATATAGATTAAAGAAGTCAGTAAAGAAAAAAGAGTTCTATTATGGAACATAAGCCTCCTATTATGCCTTGTTTAGTTATACAAATTACTTTTATCAACAAAAGAAGAGTAGAGTTTCTACTTTTCCATTCTAATGTCGCCTGTTTCATTTGTCTTGGTAATTTACCAAAATAAAAAAGAGATAACAGAAATTGTTTAGATCAGATATGAGATACCAATAAAGGAGAAAGTAGATGATACATTTATTTTATCCAAATTCATGTTATCTAAGATGGAAAAGTACATGAATTGCCATTATTTTAGTCCCCAAGAACAGAGACACATACAACAGTACACAAAAGTATTCCTATTGATGAGAGTAACTAAACAGAAACAAATTGAATACTAGAGCCCATCCAATTTGAATCTGTTCCTGGAATCTTGAAGTGGTTTTTTGTTCCTAATTAAGCTGCACCATGAATTGACAATTTGTGCTCCTTCTCCACTTCCTAAGATGCCACCTATTGAATGAACACAGAAATCATGAACACATATTATTGAATGAGAAGGCTTGCTTCTCCTCTTACATTAGCATTACATTTATAAGGGAAATAAAGTAACTACCCATTTCCTTTCCAACTCAGTTTGGCTGGAACACAACTCACACACACAGCCCATACTGACAGCACACACACAACTCACACTAATCATTCTAACAATAATTCTAACACCACCGTAGTTGGAGGATGTTTATAAAACTGGACTGCACATTATAGAGGCCTTTTTGTATCATGTTTGATCTGTGAAGGATATAAAAGACAAAGAAAGTGAATACAATTGAATTGTATTCTGGTTTCATATTGTTAAATTTGTTTCAGTTATTGTCCTCTGATTCTGAACCTTTGTACAACATTTTATAGTGTTGTTGAAGGTTGCTTAAGGTGTAGCCAACCATAATAAGCAATGTAATGCAATCTGCATACTTTGGTTGCTCAAAATCCTTTCCATTTGACTGTTTCAGAATTTCATTGTACCTTTTCACCTTGCTGAACTTGTTTGAATTGTTTATTCTGCACTATACTAGCCTAAGAAACTTCACACAAACTGTCCTAACAAGTTTAAGATGGTAAATCAATGCTAATTACAAAGTCACACTACAAAAACAACTTAGAACTCAAAATATGACACCCTAGAACCTAAAACTAGTTAGTAGAATACACTAAAAGTGGTCATAATGCAAACTGTATTAAAGTAGTAACCAAAACAGTAAAAGAACTATGTACACAAGTTTTAAAACATAAAAGAAAGATAGAAATGAGTGGACAATTCGAAAACACAAAGAAATAGAAGATTTGACTATTTAGTGACCTAAAATTACACTACACCATGGTAAATTTGGTAAGAATGATGATGAGCAATCTGTTAAACAGGCCTAAAAGTCTCTACACAAGTTGTTACCTCCTAGAAATGACTAAGAATGGACTGAAGAACTGATTCCTATTACAGTATCTTGAAATCACCAGTAAAACCTCAAAAAGGCTACTACAAATGCACTACAATGGTCAAATTTTGATGCCTGCACTAAACTAGCCTACGAAACTTGAAACAAACTGTCCTAACAAGTTTAGGATGGTAAATCAATGGTAATGAGAAAGTCACACTACAAAAACAACTTAGAACTCAAAATATGACACCCTAGAACCTAAAACTAGTTAGTAGAATACACTAAAAGTGGTCATAATATTAAAGCATTAACCAAAACAGTAAAACAACTATATACACAAGTTTTAAAACATAAAAGAAAGATAGATATGAGGGCACAATTCGAAAGGGGTAAAGTATACAAAATCAAACAGCACTAAGAATGTATGCTGCACCAGAAAATGGACTTTAAAAGTGTGCTTTCAAACCCAAAAATGATTGGCAGTGTTTGTAAAGCTTAAGTGATGATGATAGCAACTTTATATCATCAATTTAAAGGTGTTTAAACATTGAAACAACAAGGAATCATAGTAAACTCGAAAATCACTAATTCACTTCCAAATTTAAGCAAAATTAACGGATTTGGAATTGATTTTGCCCTTGATGGCTAAAATGTGACCAAATGAACAGTGCACACAAGTTTAAAATGGTCAAATAAACTTTTTCAAACATTCACAATGCACACAAAGGAGCAGATGCTTCAAGTCACTGCTGCTATAGCCAATTATGCAGCATTTTTAAACCAAAATTAGCACTAGAAGTTTCATTTTTTAGTACCTATAAAAGTGTACTTATAAGGTGAGAAATTGTCATTTCACCTAATGTAGACTCATTCTAAGGTATGTAAACATCCTAACAAGTATAACTTAGTGAAATCAAGGTAGGAAAGTACTGAAAAACAAATAATAACCTAAAACTAAAAGTTTTAGTATTTAGCACCTAATAAGTGTGTTCAAAGGGTGAACAATTGCAAATACAACTAACGTAGACTAAATTTAAGTAATGTGAACATCCTAACATGTCTAAAGTAGTGAAATAAACCTAGGAAACTATTTAAAAGCAAAGAATTAGGTATAACTAAAATTTTGAGTAGTTGGAAGGTATAAAAGTGTGCTTAAAAGGTGAGAATTTGCAACCACACCTAATGTACACTTATTTGAAGTAATGTGAACATCCTACCATGTGTAAAGTAGTAGTGGAATGAAGCTAGGAAACATGTCAAAAGCAAAGAATTACCTTAAACTCAAACTTTGAGTTTTTAGAACATAAATACTTTGGGTATTTTAACTAATGTGATTGTCAGTACATACTTTTATAGCTATTTCATTGCCTCAATTATGTTTATATGTATTATATATCCATGCTTCTATAGATATTTGATTGCCTAAATTATGTTCATCTTTATATTGTATGTTCATGTATATTGTCTTTCATTCATTAGGCTACAACTTGATTAAGTTAAGTAGTCATTTAAAATCCTATGGTACTACCAACTTTCTCAATGAAATGAGAAGGGTAAAAATAATATAAACACTTAGAACGTACAAAATATGTGGAAGTACTCTAGACAAGAGAACTTCAGGTGTAATAAGTTGTCTCCTCCAACTTTAATACACAACCCCTTAGGATGTTTAATGCATTTCAATACTGAGGACTTGTCTTTGCATGCCCTTATTGAATGCCTATGACCATAGTGTTGAAATTGCCTTCCATGTTCGACTTCAGTAGTAATAGGTTTATTACTTATGTTACATGGAGTGTTGCTGTTTTGGCTAAGTTTATATTTGTTTGGCTTGTCACAGAACATGGCCCATTTTCCCAACCATCGTGGATGGATGTACGACCGTTGTTATAGTGGAAGGAGAGGTTTGAAAGAATCTTTTGTCATGGGAGTTGAAGAGTTCGTGGAGACGGCACGACGATATCAATATTATGCCCTTGATGGAGGGATTCGATGTCCATGCATCAAGTGCGAATGTACAAGCATTCTGAAAGATGAAGTCGTCAAAGTTCACCTTTACCAAAAAGGGTTCATGCCTAATTACACGGTCTGGACATTTCATGGTGAAGAAATTCCTTCGACCTCCACTGCAGCTGAAAAACGGCTTGCATCAGGTTCGAATACTGTTGTACATACATGTGAGATAGATCAATTTGCCTACATGCAAGAGATGGTCGACCATGCTCTTCGTCACCATGCTGCAGAAGCAGACGATAGTCATGATGAAGAGCCTCCCAATGAAACGACGCAGAGGTTTTACAATTTACTGACAGAGGCAAATCTACCTGTATTTGAAGGTTCATCTGAGTCAAAATTGTCAGTGTGCATTAGACTCATGGCTGGCAAATCTAATTGGAACGTTCCCATTCAAGCAGTGGACTTCTATACAAAACTGATGTTAGATTTGACACCACAAAACAATTTGATGCCAAAGAATTATTACCAAGCCAAACAATGTGTTTCAAAGTTGGGATTGGATGTGAAGAAGATTGATTGTTGTGTTAATGGATGTATGTTATTCTATGACAATGACAGTGGCAAAAATGATGCATTGTTGGTGGAATGCAAGTTTTGTGGCTCACCTCGATATCAGACAATGCATGCTGGACGGAGGCAAAAAAAACCAATTCCATTAAAGTCCATGTTCTACTTACCTATAATTCCAAGATTACAAAGATTGTTTACTTCAATGCAAACAGCAGAACACATGACATGGCATGATGGTAACAAAACTCCGGGACTTTTGCGTCATCCTTCTGATGGTGAAGCTTGGAAGCACTTCAATCGTAAACATGCATCCTTTGCTAGTGAACCGCGTAACGTCAGACTTGGTCTATGCTCTGATGGGTTTACCCCGTACATTCAGGCGTCTGCATCACCGTATTCATGTTGGCCCGTGATAGTTACACCATACAATCTACCACCTGAGATGTGCATGACAAAGCCTTACATGTTTTTATCGTGTATAATACCAGGTCCATCTAATCCCAAATCATTGATTGATGTTTACTTGGAGCCTTTGATTGATGATTTGAAGAAGTTATGGAATGGTGTTTGGACGTATGACGTTTCAAGGAGGCAAAATTTCCTTATGAGGGCAGCCTTGATGTGGACTATTAACGACTTCCCAGCGTACGGCATGTTATCTGGTTGGAGCACACATGGTCGATTAGCTTGTCCACATTGCATGGAACATACAAAGTCATTCCAATTGAGTCATGGCCGGAAAAGTAGTTGGTTTGACTGCCATCGACGGTTCTTGCCCATTGACCACCCCTTTAGAAGAAACAAAAAGGCATTTCGAAAAGGAAAAGTTGAAACGGATATGCCCCCGCCAAAGTTGACTGGATCACACGTGTGGAGAAGAGTGAAAGACTATCCAAAAGTCACTGAATCTGGTCAGAATAGGCTAGAAGGGTTTGGGGAATGGCATAATTGGACTAAAAGAAGCATATTCTGGGAACTTCCGTATTGGAAGGACAACTTGCTAAGACACAACATCGATGTGATGCACACAGAAAAAAATTTCTTTGACAATGTCTTCAACACAGTCATGGATGTTAAAGGTAAGACAAAAGATAATGAGAAAGCAAGAAAAGATTTACCTTTGTATTGTGGACGAAAAGACTTAGAGTTGAAGGCACAAGGTAACGGCCGATTATTTAAACCAAAAGCAAATTACACCATGTCAAAAGACGAGACAAGAATAGTGTGTGCATGGATCAAGGAGCTTAGAATGCCAGATGGATATGCTTCTAACTTGTCCAGATGTGCCAATGTTCAGAACGGTACTATTCAAGGGTTGAAGAGTCATGATTGTCATGTATTCATGGAGACTTTCATCCCTCTTGCGTTCAGTTGTTTGCCAACACACGTGTTACATCCACTGATAGAAATCAGTAACTTCTTTAAAGATTTGTGTTGCACGACACTAAAGGAAGATTCCCTTAAAAAGATGGATGAAAATATCCCGATTATTCTCTGCAAATTGGAAAGAATATTCCCTCCTGCATTCTTTGATTCAATGGAGCACATTCCAATTCATCTTGCATATGAAGCTTGGCTTGGGGGACCCGTGCAGTACAGGTGGATGTATCCCTTTGAAAGGTTTATGGGAGAATCCAAACGGTCAGTTAAAAATAAAGCTAGAGTGGAAGGCTCAATTGGTGCAGCTTACTTGCACAGAGAGACAACTTATTTTTGTTCACATTATTTCAAGAACTTCATGTTGTCTCCCACTCATGTCAGAAATGAAATGCAATGGCAAGTTCAACCACGTGAAGGTGCATTATCAGTTTTCCGACAATCAGGCCGTCACGCAGGGAAAGAATTCACTCATTGGTTAACTGATGCTGAATTCAACTCCGCTCATGTCCATGTCTTGATCAATTGCAGTGAAGTCAAGCCGTACCTTGAGTATGTCATCATCCATCTCTAATCTATCAAAAGGTTTAATTGTTATACACTAATTAATTTCATTTCTACCAGCTCATTTGTTGTGGCTGAGCAAGTCACAGAAGGAAATACTTCTGCTAGAATACACTCTGAGTTTCCCCATTGGTTTAGAAATCAGGTCCGTAGTTTTGTCCTTCGTTTAGAGCAAGGTTAATTTGACTGTTGTAGGTACTAATTTTGTTAGTACCTTTGTAGGTTTTTAATCAGGCATTAACTCCCACGGTTCAAGAGTTAAGACATCTCTCCAATTGGCCAATGAGATGTGTCAAAGAATGGCACACTTACTTCATCAATGGTTACAAATTCCATACACATGAATGGTCTAAAGGAAAGAAAACATCAAATTGTGGTGTGTATGTCAAGGGCCTAACAGAGGGGTCTTATGATGATTTCTACGGCATCATTCATAAAATATATGAGTTAGAGTACAACAGCACTACTTCTCCAAACAGAGTGGTACTGTTTTATTGTGAATGGTTTGATCCTTCTAGAGCTGGTACTAGAGTCGATCCACGCTTTAATATTGTCGAACTGAACCAGAGATTAAGATATGGGCCTTTTGATCCTTTCATTCTACCATCTAATGTCAGACAGGTTTATTATGTGCCATATCCACCATTTCGCAATATTGACAAGCGTGGTTGGGCCGTAGCAATACAAACGAAGCCTAGAGGTCGCATAGACTCAAATGAAGTTGAGGAAGATGTAGCCTACCAACTTGACCAAATGTCACAATCACAAGAAATTATCGAAGTTGAACGTATAACCGCATTGGTCGACCCTGATGGTGATGGAGATGAATTAGAAGCAACAATACAAGGTGATGAAGAACAAGAGGAAGAAGAAGAAGAAGAAGAAGAAGATGAAGAAGAACAAGAAGAAGAAGATGATGGTGATGATGACGATGAAGAAGAAGAACAAGAAGAAGAAGACGATGCTGAAGATGAAGATGAAGATGATGATGATGATGACGATGATTGAATGTTGAACATCTATTGTAGCAAATTGGACTATCATTTCATTACCATTATCTAAAATACCATCTTTAACTTGTTTGCAATTACGTATACATTGACTTTGAAAACAATTCATCCTTTATTTGTTTATATTTTTTTCGCTTTATTTGTAACCATTTGAGTGCAGTAATGACAGGACAAGGTTCAGAGCGTCCTGATAAAGGAAAAGGGGTAGCAAGGCCTACAAAGAGGCAACGGCAGGCACCAAAGTATGTACTTAGGGTGCCTGCTAGACTACCTACCCCTGCTCCCGGTACTACATCATCTGTGGGGCCTTCTCCTACCCCTAGTATACAGACTCCTACACCTGCAGTAGTCCCTACTCCTCCTCCTGCAGTAGCCCCTACTCCTCCTCCTGCAGTACACCCTTCTACTACCACTGCAGTAGACCCTTCTCCTCCTCCTGCAGCACACCCTTCTACAACCCCCACTCCTCCCCCTATTGTTATTACCCCCACTCCTCTCTCTGACCCTACTTCTATACCTTCCTCATCTTCTGTACCTCCTTCTGAGACTGTCACACCACTTGGTCATCCAGATTCAAGTGGTGATGCTGAAGATCTTGATCCGCCCCTCCATGATCGACCATGGATTGAGCCCTATGGTAAAGGGTAAGTTTATAATCTGTTGATATCATTTGATGTTTAAACCATATTGTAATTGAAATGAGTTTTGTTATGCAGGTTTATTCCATCTAGGGTTGCTTCCCAGGCCATCACACGTTCAATAAAGCAACAGTTTTTAAGTCCATGGCCTACTTGGGGAGCAATACCTGACGACGACAGAAAGGCATTCTGGGAGCGTTTTCAGGTCAACAATCCACTAAACTAATTGTCGCTCTTATTTTAGTATGTTGCCTAATCAATGTTTGTTCTCTTTAATGTTACAGATGAAGGTGCAGTGGAAACCTGAACATGAAACTCAGATACACAGAAATTTCCACATGAAAGCATCTCATCGGCTGTCAGAGATGTTTAGGGATGCCCGGAATGCAGCACAGCGCCCTAACTGGCTGGGTGAGCACATTTGGAACTCTTTACTGGCCCATTGGAATACAGTAGAGTTCCGCAATAAGTGTGCTAAAGCCCAGCGGAACAGAGCGTCTGAAAGGGGTGGCACCCTGCATACTGGTGGGTCGATCACCATTCATGAGCATGCCATTCGTATGGTATAATCTCATTACATAACTTTTTCCTTCATACACAAGTTATGTATATTGTATTTCATATGTACGCTTGTAATTCTTAATTATGTTACAGGCACAGGCTCTAGGACGGGCGGTCCATGTTGATGAGGTCTTTGCACAGACTCATGTTCGGAAGGGAACTAATGAATTTGTTGATGAAAGATCTCGGAAGACTCATGTAAGCAAATAACACTATTACTAATTTTTTATTTCTGTTATACTATCGTTATCTGACATTGCTTTTAATGTTTCAACAGGAAGACTTTTCTACGAGACTTTCACAGGTTAGATCTGAACATGAGTCAGCTCCTACACCGGATGATGCCAGTAATGCAGATGATGACATCCGTAGGACACAGTGCTGGATCGACATCGTTGGTGGGAAGAAAAAGGGACGAGTATATGGTGCGGGACAGCTTGCTGCAAACTATACGGCATCCAGAGGAGGTACTCTGAAGCACCAGCCTTCTTCTTCCACCACTACTCCTGAGGAGGTTGTTCGCCTGAGGCAGGAACTCCATCAACGTGACCAGGAGATCACTGATCTCAGAACAGAGTTTACGAACTTCAAGGCCCTGATCATGAGAGTCTTGCCTGAAACCTCACAGGAAGTACAAAATCTCCCTCTGACCCAGCCACGAGCCTCCTCATCACCTGCTGCCACTCAGCAGCCCACTTCAGTCCAACCCTCATCAGTCCAACCCACACCAGTCCAGCCATCAATAGAGGAGCAGGATGATGAAAATCATTCTGATGATAGTTATGTACATTATTAGGTTTCATTTTGTTATTACTTGTTAGACAAACATTTGGATATTAGAATATTTTCAGTTGATATCATTTCAATGTTAGATGTACTTACAAACTTTGGATGTTACAACATCCTTGTCTTACATTGTTTTATATTTGAACTACCCCATACATTATTTATACATTGATGGATGTCTTGTAGATTATTTGATGTGCATTGGATATTGATCATTGATTGGATCTTTGAGATGCACATTATGCATGTTTGTATATGTTTGAAAACTGTTATGCAGGTCTGTTTGTAATTGAAATTTGTTATACAGGTCTGGGTTGCACAAGAAAAACCATTTTGCTGAAACCTGCCCTGCATTTTACCGAAGGCTTTTGCCCTTCGGTAAATGCCCTCGTATGGCCATTACCGAAGGCTTTCGCCCTTCGGTAAATACCATCGTATGCTCATTACCGAGGGCTCCTGCCCTTCGGAACTTACCGAGGGCTTTCGCCCTTCGGTAATTACCGAAGGCTTTTGCCCTTCGGTATTTACCGAGGGCTTTTGCCCTTCGGTAATTACCGAAGGCTTTAAGCCTTCGGTAATTACCGAAGGGCAAAAGCCCTCGGTAATGGTTAGCGACAGGGGATTTACCGAAGGATTTTTGGCCGTCGATAGGCCTTCGGTAAACACCCATTATCGACGGCTTTTGGCATTTTCCGAGGGCTTCTGGCCTTCGGTAATGCCCTACTTTTTTGTAGTGTACGTCTAGTCGTTAATCACTATAAATAGTGATTAACCTTTTTCACTAAAAATATAGTTTGCAGATTACAATCAGATAATCAAAATAAGCAAAGAAAAGAAAACATGGTATAGTGATTAACCTTTTTCACTAAAAATATAGTTTGCAGATTACAATCAGATAATCAAAATAAGCAAAGAAAAGAAAACACCTTCCTTCGACAAACGAACGGAAGAACCTGCTTAGACAACTTGAAGAGAACTGCTCCGACCTTTGACACACAAAACGCGAGCTTCTCCTATTCACAAGACCAGGCAAGAGCACTCTATCACTTTGAGAACTTCCTCAGACAAACTGTATTCTCAAAATGGCATAGATCCTTTTCACTCACAGAGAGCTTCCCTTAGGCACAAAGCTCTAATACTCTCAATTGAAAAGTTGTTTCTAAGAGTTGTGAAGACCTCTATTTATAAGCCTAGTTTCGTGCAAGGTCAAAAACTAAAAAAACATCTCCCAACTGCCACTGATAATCGATTATCATAAGTGATAATCGATTATTTGTGTCCGTTATGGAGTTTTCAAAATGGTGATAATCGATTATCCTGAGCAATAATCGATTATTCCAGAGACTTGGACAGAATTAAATAAAACAGTGATAATCGATTATTCTGTGTAATAATCGATTATTTGCGCAAGCAACTCTCTTCTAAACTGGCTTGTGATAATCGATTATTACTCTTGATAATCGATTATTTGTGCAATGACTCACTAAATATGAAAACTTCTAAGAGTTTTTACATCATTACATTTTATCCTATACATTTGTTTCTACAAAATGCGTTTAACAAAGATGCATTTAGAGTCTTCAATTCTTCAGCTTTTATCATCATCAAAATTTCACTGTAGCTTCAAGATACCAATGCTCCTCATTGGTAACAATCTCCCCCTTTTTGATGATGATCAAAAATATCTTCTTGTTAAAAGCATTTCTAATTTCCTGCACAGATTTCATACTTACAAACATGTTAGTAATAACTGCACTACTTAAATTAGAAGTTTTCTCCCCCTTTTTGATCATAAGCAAAAAGTAAAAAAGTGGAAAAACTCCCCCTCAAATTTTTCTCCCCCTCAACAAAAGAATTGATGCATTTCAAAACAGAAATAAAATTGAAATTTCATAACATGAAAAAACAGAATACCTCTTGGAATATAAGAACAACAGAAATTCAACTCTAACTAAGAAGTACAAACAATATTAATTAATCCATAATAGAGATAAAAACAAGATATCTAACAAACTCATATATCTTCCCCTTATATAGGTACCAGTTATCCCATAATATGTCAATCAAAAATAGATTTCTCAATTTCTTATCATAATCAGAAAAACATCTAATCTTTATGCTCCCCCTAAAATTGTTAACTTAAAAAGAATTTGGATCCTTTTAATTCATTAAAAATTACTCCCCTAAAAGTAATATTCCCTTTAAAAATCAAAGACAGATTCCATAAAAAAATTTTAAAAAAAAGTTTTTTTTTTTTTTTTTTTACGCTGTGACTTAAGATAATCGATTATTACTTTAAATAATCGATTATTTGCGAGCCAAATTGTCAAAATCCAAATTTTGAGGACGAGATAATCGATTATTACCCTTGGTAATCGATTATTTACGTTAATTTCCGAAAAACACAAATTTGGGCCAAATTTTCAACCTAAGACACATCTAACATTCATAAATTATTTCAAAGCTCTTAAAAAATACCAGGATACCATAGAGTCTTCTTTTCCTTTTGAAAAATTAACCTGCAAAACAAAACAATAGAGTTTTGGTCCCCATAATCTCATTTGGGTCCTTTGAGGTTAGAGACAATTTACTTTATAACAGGAATCCAAACATATTTTCCATTTGGAACATCAAAATGTTTAATTCTACATTTGTTAGAAGTGTGCCCCTTTTTCATACAATAAAAGCATGTGACAACATTTGGGTTTCTATAAGACACAGTTCCTTTTTCAACCCATACCCTACGGGTTCTTTTAATTTTGTTCTTACTTTTAAAAACACTTTTGTTTTTATAAACCTTTCTAAGAGTTATAGGCATTTCAATATTATTATTTCGAGTTGCAACTTCAAGAAGATTTTCAAGAATATCAATATCAAGCATATAACTCTTACATGAAAGACATTCAACAGGATGTTCAACATTTGAAGACTCTTTCATTTCCAAGTTGCAAATTTTATTTCTCAAACTTACTTCCTCATCTAATGCCTTCTCATATTTAATTCGCAATTCTTTAAATTCCTTTTTCAAATTTTTATGAGCAGCATTCAATTTTTCAGATTCATCAAGCAATTCAAGAAAAGCTTTTTGCAAATCAAATTCACTAGATTCAGAATTAGAACAACTTACTTGGCTTGTAGTGTCATCAACATTAGCTGTCAAACATAAGTTTGTTTCTTCAACAGAATCACTTGAACTACTTGAGTCATTATCAACCCAAGCAATGTGGACATTCTTCTTTTTGTGAAATTTCTTGATAATTGGACAAACGGCTTTTATATGGCCTCTTTCACCACATCCATAACATTTAAAGCTTGATGAGGAGCCTTGATTGTCCTTCTTTTTCTTCAAGAGTTGGCTTTTAGATGATTCATTGCTGGCCATTAAGCATAGATTTTCTTGCTTATTTGAATTGTTTGAGCTTGAGGAGCTTGAATCAGACAACGTCAACTTAACAACATCTGTGACTTTATCATGAGTAACTCTTAAAAATTCCCACATTTCCTGAGCACTTTCATAAACAGAAACTTTGAAAAAATCATCAAGGGTTAGTGCAGATAAAATTATGTTCCTAGCTCTAACATCATATTGTGCCATTCTATTTTCATCCATAGTCCACTGTAAAAATGGTTTTTCTACCTGCATATCATTTACTAAAATAGTGGGAACAATTGGTCCATTCATAACAACTTCCCAAATACCCCTGTCAATAGACTCCAAAAATATTTGCATTCTTATTTTCCAAAACGCATAATTTTCCCCCGTAAACAAAGGAGGTCTATCAATAGAAGCACCCTCGGCATAAACTTGATTATGACCGCCCATTTTCGAAAAATTTGAAAAACTATCAAAGCAAGCTCCGATACCAATTGTCGGAACAATCGGTACCGTTATAGAGTTGCGCAGCGGAATAAGATATAGATAGCGGAAAGCGTGTAACGATCACAACACAAGTTAAAATATGTGCTAAGAGTTTAGGGATCAAGAAAATCAACACATAATTTTTATCCTGGTTCGAATCAAAAGATTCTACGTCTAGTCGTTAATCACTATAAATAGTGATTAACCTTTTTCACTAAAAATATAGTTTGCAGATTACAATCAGATAATCAAAATAAGCAAAGAAAAGAAAACATGGTATAGTGATTAACCTTTTTCACTAAAAATATAGTTTGCATATTACAATCAGATAATCAAAATAAGCAAAGAAAAGAAAACACCTTCCTTCGACAAACGAACGGAAGAACCTGCTTAGACAACTTGAAGAGAACTGCTCCGACCTTTGACACACAAAACGCGAGCTTCTCCTATTCACAAGACCAGGCAAGAGCACTCTATCACTTTGAGAACTTCCTCAGACAAACTGTATTCTCAAAATGGCATAGATCCTTTTCACTCACAGAGAGCTTCCCTTAGGCACAAAGCTCTAATACTCTCAATTGAAAAGTTGTTTCTAAGAGTTGTGAAGACCTCTATTTATAAGCCTAGTTTCGTGCAAGGTCAAAAACTAAAAAAACATCTCCCAACTGCCACTGATAATCGATTATCATAAGTGATAATCGATTATTTGTGTCCGTTATGGAGTTTTCAAAATGGTGATAATCGATTATCCTGAGCAATAATCGATTATTCCAGAGACTTGGACAGAATTAAATAAAACAGTGATAATCGATTATTCTGTGTAATAATCGATTATTTGCGCAAGCAACTCTCTTCTAAACTGGCTTGTGATAATCGATTATTACTCTTGATAATCGATTATTTGTGCAATGACTCACTAAATATGAAAACTTCTAAGAGTTTTTACATCATTACATTTTATCCTATACATTTGTTTCTACAAAATGCGTTTAACAAAGATGCATTTAGAGTCTTCAATTCTTCAGCTTTTATCATCATCAAAATTTCACTGTAGCTTCAAGATACCAATGCTCCTCATTGGTAACAGACACCTGTTTTCCACTGCAGATTCAGAATGTTCTCACGTGACAAATGACAGGCGTGCAGCAGAGAATGTGAGTGCGTTTTAATGAGACTGAGGGTGTGGCACGGTGCATTTATGGAAGCAGTCAGGTGACTCAGCAATGCATTAATAACAGATTAGACATGATAATTATGGTTTAATTTTCCGAGGTCTCACACTGGTTCTCGTCTACTTGATCTTTTGTAATATAATGGAATGAGTATTGTGCTATTTGAAATTAAAGGATGAATCAGAGCATTCATTCTCTTTTTATAAAATTTTGAAATGGATTGATTACTGAAAAGTAATTCCAAATAATTATGGGTAGTGGGGTAAAATTTAAGTTTGTGAGGTAAAACTTAAAGTTTCTTATTTCTATTCTCATCAGCTGTCTAAAGGGTGAATATTTTGTTCATGTATACTACTATTAATGAGATGAGATGGATAGGAATATAATATATGTTCTTTACTCCATTTTACAAGCTCTTTTTCAATTAATTTAAAAAATATTTACATTCATTTTTTTTAAGTGACAATTTTCACCATAAATGAAAAGATGTATGTTCATTCTAACACTTTAACAAAAGTTTGCTTTTGCAAAATTATTTTAAAAAAATAGAATATGGATTGATAAATGAGAAAACATATGGATTGATAAATGAGACAGATACATCTGTCAAGAAATTTATCGATAAATACAAATTATTGATGCAAATGTACGTCTATAAATGAACACATGTATTCCCTTATATTTTTGTCGACAATTTATATTTACCAACAGATTTAATGTTATCGACAAATTATATTTACCAACAGATTTAATGTTATCGACAAATATATGTTAATAAAATGTGTTTTTCCTATCGTGTGTGCATAATTTATGATAAATGTGTTACAAGACCTGATATTACTTATTTTGGATGTAGGTTACTGATTAAACGATGAAGATCTGGCCAAAAGTTATGACAATTGGATATCTATTTCACCCATGTTCATCCATAAACATAACAAAGATGATGAGGACCATGGTGATGTAGAGGCCACAAGTGAAGAATGCATCAAATGGTTAGATGATAAGGAAAAAATGTTGGTTGTTTATGTTTCTTTTCGGAGTATGGGTGTACTTGATGAGAAGCAAATAGATGAAGTAGCTTATGGTTTGAGAGATTGTGGAAGATACTTCTTGGGGGTGGTTAGAGGCTTCTTGTGGGTGGTTAGAGGCTATGAAGAGATGAAGCTCCCTATAGGGTTTGAAAAGAAATCAGAGAAGGGTTTGGTTAGGGGTGGGCAAATCGAACTCACCTGCACTATTAAAAACTACACTGAACTAAAAACTAATTTGTTTGAATTGAACTGAACTAAATAGTTCAGACAAATTGAATTGAACTGAACTAAATAGTTCAGACAAATTGAATTGAACTATTTTTTGTTACTGAACTGAAATATACTGAATTATACTGAACTACAATATAAACTGAACTAAACTATTAACTGTACTAATTTTAAACTGAATTGTATTAATTTTAACCAACAACTCAGCAAGAGATATGCCCAAACAAAAATATAGTATACTTAATAGGTCCATCTTAAAGTTGTGCTACATAGAAACTATAAATTGCACTAATATATCATATGTACAAGGATAAAAGTTATCTAAACATATTCAAAATGGTTCAAATAATCTAAGAAACTGCTCAAATATCTATTTCTATCACAACCTAAAAATCTGTCTACCTAAAGCCTAATAGACTTGATAATCTAAGCTAAAATGCAAGAATTGTACCTACCCTATAATAAAACCAAAAGGTAAGTGCCTAAAAAAGTTTTGAATGTTAAAAGGTTACAAAAGACTGAACTAGTTACTAAGAATGATTAGGAAATCAAAATATACCTATACTACTAAAAGTTACAACATTAACTAGTAAAATTTGGTTAATAAAACTCTACTAGTTCTAAAATCTGATTTTAACACTATTTAATAACATAGTAACTATGCACACGACTTTAAAATCACTTAATTGAACTAGTTAAACTCATATTTGCATCATAAGGGTGAAAATATAAAATCTGACTATATGAACCTAAGAAACTGGACGAAATCAACAAAAACAGGACATACACTAGGTACTCCTACAAACACCAATTAAAATCTAACTAACCTGATTCCTACAATTTTCAAACAACTAATGAAAGCTAGAAACAAAGTTAACTACTAAAATTGATGACAGATTTGAAATTTGACCTATTCACTAAAATCTATCCACTAAAACTATGCTTATTTAAGCTATGCAGAATTATATGACTTACTAAACTAAGGAAAATGTAACAAAAGTTATCTCAAAAAGTTCTAATTGGTAAAAATTATTGTAGAAAGCTTAAAAACAATACAAATAATTACTATACAAAAATTCATTATACAAAGCTGAAATTTGAAACTAATATACTATTTATCAATTAGAATGAACACATAAAATAAGAACAAACCTAATACTACTATAATCCACTAAAAAACAACTAAGCAAATTCAAATTCATCTAACTAAGTTATGACTACATGTATTTACAAACTTGAAACTAAAAATACTAAAAAAAACTAGCTTATGCCTAGACTAATGCTACTAAACAGATCAAAGACAAAAAGAAATCCTACAATTCTTGTTAATATCAGATTTTAAATAATGAGTTAAGCTTAGCAAACATGTGGTATTAAATACAATATATATGAAGATATCCCAAAATAATGCAACACCAGATATTCTAATACATAACCACTTATGCCAAGTATTCTTCAGCAGAAATCAAATTAAATGTAAAGTGTCAACCATCATCTCAGTGAAAAGTACCAAGGAATTTAATTAAGAAAGTTATCTCCATAGGGATTGGTCCTAGAGGAAGGGACTCTTGTACATTTATGATGCAACTAAATACAAAAGAGATATAAAAAATAAGAAAAAACAAGAAGGTTAGAGCACCTTAGCTTATATGTTTTCTCTCATTAAGGACTTCGCGTAGAAGATATGTATCATGAAACAGATAAATTGGGATGTGAAGCTAGTAGAAGTTCAAGTTAAATTCTTGATGTTCACAAAGGAAATTATATCATACTTCACAAAATTCATGGCAAATTTTTGCTATTAAGAAATTTGCAACCAAACCATGAAATAAATAACACATGAAAAATGAGAAAGGATATTACTCTACTCCAACCTTGTAAATTGTAAGAGTGTGAGTGGCTCAATCTAATGTGTTCAGTAAACAAAATCCCTCCTCTACAAGTTTTCGTTAAACATGAATATCATATATATTGTAATATATCTAAAATTTATAAACAAGAAAGCACTGTGGACATTGATTCCAAAATAGAAGAACAATACAGGAGTAACAACAAAATAAAGGAAAGACAAAAAAGATCCTACAAAAAATCATCTTTTAATACCATTATGATGTTGCTCAATTACTATAAATTGATAGTAACAATACAAAAAACAATACATTGGTAACAACAACTATGAATGTCTACTCTAGTAAACAGGCACCCTTTCCATCTCTGATGATTGACCTAACTAAAATGATCTTCAATCATCCAATTTGTTTTCTTTTCCAATAACTCCATCGTTTCAATCAAATTCATATACAAGGGTGTCAAATTTGACTATGAAAAAAATTTAATTAGGCATCCATTACCAATTTTTTTTCTTTCAATAACTCCATCTCCTTTAAGAGGTTTCAATCAAATTATTATCTAAAAGTTTCAAATTGGACTATAAAAAAATTTAATTAGGTATCAATTACCAATTTTTTTTTCTTTTTCAATAACTTCATCTCCTTTCAAGAGGTTTCAATCAAAAGTGCGGCTCTTCAAGAAGACACTCAGCTGCAGTTTTAGCCCTCAACAGGACTGCGGTGCTTCAGAACGCCGCTCAGCGGTAAAAGTTGCGCTGAGCGGTGAATGCGACTCTTTTTTTGTGCACTTTTACTTCCTTTCCTAGCTCCTTAGTACTTCAACTTCTTTCATCTAATTCATCTTAATTCGTGCCAAAACAAGGAAAATCAAGTATAAAACTCATCCAACTCTCTTATTTCCAAAACTTAAGTAAAAACATGATTTAAAACTAGTTTCTAAGTCATAAAGGTTGTTTTTAATATCAAAATTAAGTATAAAAATAACAGTTTTTCAACCGTTATCACTTTGCCATTGCAAATTTTATGGGACATTGACAAGATAGACGAATGCCCTCGATGGGATTGTGTACTCTATGAAATATACCGATCGGAATTAATAGTCATTTATGAGTAGATGTATATAACTTAACAAACAAATAAATTAAACATCTAAATTATTCAAATGTTATTGAACAAGATTTTAGTACTTTAAAAAATTAAATTATAAACTCATATAATTAGTAATTAATAATTTTAATAAAATATTATTGTTGGAGAGTTATGGGTTAATCCATTTTTAACTTACTTGAATCCTTTTGATTAGTGAGTTAAGTTAATCAAGTTCAAACCATATTAAAAAAACTAAAAATTTTCCAAACCAGTTGCTCACATGTTAGAATCCTTTTTACATCTTTATTGTTCCCAATATATTTTTCATCATAAATTGTTTATTACATAAAAATAAAGAAAGTTTTAAAATAACTTAAATTTAAATTAATTAATTATAAAATTAAACATCATAATTTATTAATTCAAACTAATAACAGTATTAACACCATTATATTTATCATAAACGCATCCTAACAGAAAAGTTGTTATAGAAAGTAAACACAAAAACTGAATATTTATAAAAAAAAATGTTATAAAATTGCAAATAAAAAATTAATTAAAATATTATATATATATATATATATATATATATATATATATATATATATATATATATATATATATATATATATATATATATATATATGTATGTATGAGAAAATGTCTTAAATCAATTTAAAAAATAATTAAAGAAAAAAAATTCTAAAGTAAAAAAATAAAAATAAAACAAATTCAGCAGTTAAAAATTTGAGAAGCTAAAGAAAAAGTCTTACTTATTTCTCCTGGATTCCTCCATTTTATTTATTTTTATGTTAATTGATAAATTGGTATTTCATTTACAAAATTTCTCACCTATACTTTTTTAATTATAGAATTTTTGTTTGATTAAGTTTTAATATTTTAAATTAATTTTGAAGTGGTTTGAAGGATAAAACAGTAAAACAAATGTCTAAACCAAAAATTATATATATCCATAAATAGTCAATCTCTTGTCGGTTTTCTCAATATTCTTCATAAAACTTACCACAATTCAACCATGAAAAACAAACTTCCTAATAGTAATTAGCATTAAAAAAATAAGAGATAACAACGTCATTAATTACAGATTCCTAAATCTGTTGTTTCTTATTCTTTGTTCCTGGTGCAGACTTTCCAAAACCTATTAATCTGCTATGAAAAATTTAATTATTATCAGTTACCAAAACACTTTCCTTTCCTATAACTCCATCTCCTTTGGCTGTTCTCAGTCATCAAAACTCAAAGCAAATATATATCATCAAATCCTCTTTCTGTTACTTATGTATTCCATTGAATGCTTGGAATGACTTCAACACTTAACCAAGGAGATGACTCTCATCATGGGGGCAGTGCGTCAAAGCCAATCCACTTTTTCAGGATCATCCTCTCCAACAACCTTCAGCATGGAAAGCTAGTAAGCAAAATCATGGTTCATTTTTGGAGATCATACACTGTATTCACCTTAAACACCCATAATCACCTTACATTCTTAACATGCATGCACTTTAGTAGAGGTTTTAAATCGCAATCATGTGTACTTAGTCATTCTTGATGTTGTGATCAATATATGACCACAACTAAGATTATAATATGTTAGAAATCTTGAGTCCAAGCCAAGAAATCACAAACCAGTACATAAAACTTGTCAAACGATAAGGTGAATTTTATTGATTCATATAGCCAAAACTAGATTTTGTTAATGTGTGTTGTATATTTCTTAATCTGTATCTGCACAACAGAAGCTTCCAGCTAAGTTTGTGAGCAAATATGGAAATCACTTGCCCAACACAATGTTTCTTAAGCTTCCAAACGATGCAGAATGGGAAGTAAAATTGGAGAAAAGTGATGGCAGTGTTTGGTTTCAGCAAGGTTGGAAAGAGTTTGTGGAGTATCACTCTCTAGCCCATGGACACCTCTTGGTTTTAGGATACAATGGAACATCCCATTTCCATGTACTCATCTGTGATATGAGTTGCATGGAAATAGACTACCCTGTCAACAAAGCAAATCACAAAAGGGTTAAAATTAAGAGTGAAAACATTCAACCACCTAAGACAAAGAAAACAACTGAGAATAAGAAAAGGTGTTGTTCCAATTTGCAAGACACTGCATCCGATGAATTAGTCAGAGACCACAAAGGTATGATTCTAGATTCCTAATGAGGTCATATTTGAAGGATTTAATGTTTAATAGTATTTTCCCTTTTTAGGTATGTTGAAGAATCTAAATGAAGGGAAGAGAAACATGGAAGCTCTTGAGAATACCTTCATGGTGATAATGAAACCAACCTTTTTTACTACTGGGTACATGGTATGTTCTCAAACTAAGCAATAATATATAGTATGTGAGAATCTCATTATTGAAGTGAAAAATGCATATATATGATGCAGTATCTGCCAAGAGCAGCAGTGAGGAGCCAAAACAAACGTCGTGAAGAATTTGTTACTCTTGTTGTTGGGGACAGAAGATGGAGGGTTAAATTGGTTCGTTATCCAAATGATTCAGCTTACTTCACTAATTTGTTAGATTTTGCAAGGGACAATAATTTGAAAGAAGGAGATGCTTGCTTTTTCAAACTCATGAACATGGGTGATGACATGGTGATTAAGGTTTCCTTTGTAGCCAGAAACTCCTCTCTAAGAGGACAATAACTTAATGCTGTTCAGTGTTGTTATCTTATTTTATTCTCTTTTACTGCTTTTAAAGTTTTCAGGTTCTCTCTTTCACTCAATGTGTTTTAAGAATTTACATTATGATATTTTAACCATTTAAAAACTCCTTTAATTAGCTCAGAAATAGCTTTCAGAATGAACACATCTTTGTGGTAGTAAATTTGGTTGACTAAATGTACTTTTTAAAAGGCTATTTATATATAGAGTCAACTTCATAATGAAACTTGCAAATTCAATTAGTTTGACAACATTTTAATTGACTGAAACACTGCTTAATCAACTAAAATCAAAATCTATATATTTTAATGAAGACTTTCAGTATTTACATGTTTTTTGAATCAAATATAACTAGTATTCAAAGATAAAATCTTACTTAGAATATCCAAATAACAACTAAAATCCAAGATTAACTAGAATAACAACTTTTCAACGAGTGATAATATGCTAATATTACTAACTAAAAATTCCACCTTACAATTTATAATAATAATATTTTAATTATATTTATTTATTTTTTAACTTAAAAGTCTAAAAGATATTTATTATATTAATAAATGTATAGTCAATTATATTAATAAAGGTGTAGTCAACTGGTGTATTTTTAGAAGGGTGTAAAAATGTTACTTTTCTTTCAACACATATATCATCAAATTCGAGTAATTAGGAATATAAATAAATAGTACTTCATTTACATTATTAATATATCAAGAGTAGTTAAAGAATTTTTAATTTAAAAAAGGACTCCTCGAGATGTGGCTTTTAAAATAAAGAATCTTTGTTTGAAATATATAACATACAAATATATATTTATAGATTTTTATTTATTAAATTTTCAATTCCCTTGAATCTCTAATTTCTTTAACATAATACAGTGATTTATTCGATTTTATTAAAAAAGAAGTTAACCAAGTGCTACTATAATTCTGTAAGGTTTTGAGCTAATATTATTTCATTTAAGTTTCTTTTTGCGATATCTACTTTCCTATTTTTTATTTTTTTAGCATGAATGTGTAGTCTTGATGGTTCTATCTGACATTTGAACCGAATAGATGAATTCTTTGTCAATCTAGGTATGCAGTGAAATGTTTTATTTGTGAAAGAATTTTAAAAATAAGCTAGTATTCTCTAACTTTTTTCGAATTTCGGATGTAGAAGAACAAAAGAAACTTTATTTACTCATGGAAATATTATTCTGAATAAATCATAGGTTAGATATTTAAGAATGAACCAATTTAGTACTAATTTGATTTTCATTGCGAATTTTGATGATGAAATTAGAAATATTATTATGTAGTGATTGACTAATATATAGGGTTTGTGTAAACCCTTGAGTTTTGTGAGATGTATTAATTTGAATTGAGTTATTTTATGTTGTTTTGATAGTGAAATATATGAAGTTGGTATTTTAATGTCATTTTGTGTAAATCCTTGAATTTTGTGAAATCTATTCATTTGAATTGAGTTGTTTTATGTTGTTTTGACACGTTAGATATGAAGCTGGTATTTGACTGTTATATTAAGTTAAGTGTTTTAAATACAAATTTGACTTGAGAATATGTATAGGAGAACTTTTAGTTTGAAGTTGTTACTACAAAAATCGCGTACAATGTTGAACATTTGGACTTTGGACTTTTAATGGCGAATTCGTGAACGATATCATATTGTTAAATTTAGGTCGAATTTAAAAAATTTGACGTTAATCAATTTTTTTTATTATTAATTATGATCCTTTTTTACAACTCTACAATACCTGAAAGCAAAAAAATAACAAATTTTAGTATTTGGTATTTTATAAAACATGAACTATGAATGTGTAGTGTAGCATCAACAGCAAACAATAATAACCAACAACAAACAAGTTCAATCAAACAACAACAACAAACAAAAGTTCAACTAAACAGCAACAACAAACAAGTTCAATAACAAAAAACAACAAACAAGTTCAACAAATAAGTTCTTCAAAACGAAAACGAAAACTAACTTTCAAAAGATGGGTTCGTCGGAATAAAGTTTCGTCATAGTGAGAGAGAAAGCAGAATGCTCCTATGAAGGACAAGAGCACGAAAATAATCGGTTAAAACAAACAAAAATCATACATAAAATAATTAATTAACATGCATTTGTATCAAATGAAAGAAAGATCACATAGGATGTTCGTTAAACTTCGTTCGAGAAAAGTTTGAGAAGAGAAGAGGGTATCGCGTGCTAAGATAAAGTGAATGAATTTTCAATCTCCCGTTTAAATTTGTATTGAATTCACTAACCTTTTGACGTCGAGTTTAAAAGTCATTTGACGTTTTATATCCTTTTAGGTCGAATTACAATTCTAAAAGACGTTTAACAATTGCATGTATTTACACAAAAATGTCACCGCTCATTTTTAACGTTGGTTATTCAGTGGTTGGATGTTAAACGCGTGACGTTATACACTATTTTTGTACTAGTATATATATATATATATATATATATATAATTTAGTTATTTATTTATTTGAGATTAGATATTATGGATGTTTTAATAATGATTTAATAATGAGGTACACCTAATATGTTAAATAAAATTTATGAAGAAAAACTTTAATTTCATATTAAGAAAGAAATTTAAAGTTTAATTTAATATCACAAAATTAATAACGAGAATGGTATTTAAAATTTAATATTACATTTAATAAATGTGAGATGTTTAACACTATAATAATAAAAAAATAATAAAATAAGTATTTCCATATATATTGTTAAAAAAAATAATTCCATTAAAATATTTCAAAAATTAATGATGCGTATACTAAAGTTTTTTTTTCATAGGAGGCCGTTTTATTTAGGGATAAGTTTTACCGAGATAATACTTTTTAGGTTTAATACATCATTTGATCTCTACTTTTGGGGGTTTGGTTCAAAATTGTCCTATCTTTTGAAAAAATTCAGTAAGGTCCCATATTTTGTTTAAAAATGTTCAATTCGGTCCTTTTCGTGGATGCCGTTAAAAACATAACGGTGCTGATGCCACTATGGCCAAATCTGAGTGAAGTGTTATGTTGGAAGTGAAGTGTGTGTTCTTTTATTAAAATCAAAGAAAATTACAATCTAAAATCCTAACGTTTTAAGAACCCTAAAGTGGAAATTAGAATTAGAAACCCTAAATTGGGGAAAAATCTCCAATTTAGAGGGATACAAACATGGCTGCGGGTGATGGGTGTGTCAGTTTTCCCAATCAACTAGTACAGTTATTCAATATCCAGTTGAAGGGTCTTATTCCAGAGCTGAATTCAAATCTGAAGGGTTCAATGTTCGTTTATGCAGATGTGTACCACATATTAGAAGACATGCTCAACAATTACCCAGCGTATGGTGTGTATCAGAGGTGACAAAGAAAATGTGCAGGAAGCTAATTTCCTTCACGGGCAATGCCTTCGTTCTCAGGACAGCGATTTTGATGCTACAAAACGAAAAGGAGGAGCAATGTTTACAGACAAAGATAGTTTTTGGCCAGCCTACTAAAAAGCAAGCTCATTTCTCACACAATATTATGAAATTTCTTGGTGGGTCCACAATGTTCATCAACAAGAGTAACAGTACTGGAAACTATTTGGGTGTCTCATCTTAATCTTTGTCACATTATAAAACTCACTGCATGTCTATCTCTTTGAGCAGAAAACCAAACCAAAACAAAGTCACTGCTTCAACATTTGATATAATTATATATAGTATCCTCTGATGTTAGAGGGAAAAATCCCCAAGTCAGAGGAAAAAATCCTCAATTTAGAGTTTCTGATTCTAATTTCCACTTTTGGGTTCTTAAAACATTAGGGTTTTAGATTGGAATTTTCTTTGATTTTAATTAAAGAGCACACACTTCACTTTACAGTGCCACGTAATTATCCAACATAACAACTCACTCAGATTTGGCCATAGTGGCATCTGCACCGTTATGTTTCTAACGGCGTCCACGAAAAGGACTGAATTGAACATTTTTAAATAAAATATGGGGCCTTATTGAACTTTTTCAAAAGGTAGGACTATTTTGAACCAAATCCCCAAAACTAGGGACTAAATGATGTATTAAACCTACTTTTTAATCATCTATTTTGCTCGTGGTCTTATTTATTAGTCTTTAAACCATGTGAAGATGCTATCTTATCTTACCAAACTTTCTTTCTTAGTAGTGATTTATGCAATGCTATTAGTTTTGTGTTATGTATCGAATGATGTGTTTGTCTTTTAGACTAAAGGTGCATTCTTTTACTTTACGCATATTTTCTTTCAACAATACTCCTTGCAAGGTATATGTGTTACTTTGATCGATTCTTGCGCTTAATGTTTTGTCAGTTTTATTTAGACACTTCTTATACTCATTACTTTGTAATTGTATATTTTTAGACATATTGTGTGTAGGCTTCTTCTATGCTTTATGTTATATCAGTTTATCTCTTCTGTTGTTTAATACCTTATGTAGCTTTAGATGTAACTTTGATTTTTACTTTTGATTTGGTTTGACACTTTATATAGCTTTAGATGTAACCTTGATTTTTACTTTGATTGGGCTTGACACATAGATGCTTCTAATCTTTAGACATTTTTCTTTTTACATATCTTTTTCATGCTAAGTGGGTAACTAGATGAATTGTACCTAGATGATTTTGTGATGTCCATTTTCTAGTGTTCAAAAACTTTTTCTTTTATAATCATTAGAGAATGTAATTTTATTTTTTTGTTCTTTGTATCTATGCTCGTTTGACATCTGATTACTAAAGACATTAGTAAAAAAACAAGCTTTTTAACATGTTTATATACGCTTCGGTTTTGCAAAAACTGAAGCGTATAATAACGCTGTGACATTTTCGTAGTTATAGCGACATTATATGTCTCAATTCATTGAGAACCGATACCGAACGAGTATACTACCTCGGTTGCTGCTCAGAATCGAGGCAGTATCTCCTGCCAGAACCAAACATCCTCTGAACCGAACGTTCTAATTCATTTTGTCCTGCCACAAGTACACATCCTCTGAAACCGAACGTTCCAAAATCCATTTTGGTAACCTCTATTGCCTTGGTTCCCTCTTAGTCGATGCCATACGCGTTTTATGTTTCGGTTTGCCCATAGACCGAGGTAATAACACGCGTTTAGGTTTAAATTTCACGAAGAGAGGCACTTTTAGACATAATGTCTTTGTTTAGGTTTTGTGTCGCTGCTCTCTCTTGCCCTTGGGGTTCTCTTCGCGCAATGTTTTGTTTTCTTCTTCACTCCTTTGTCGCGGCTTCACAAGAAGGGGGAAGCACCCATCTTCATCTTTTTCTTTTCTTCCCGTTTCGTTTCGCCTCGCAGTGAGGGAGGTGCGAA
This sequence comes from Vigna umbellata, assembly GCF_029865625.1. Lineage (NCBI taxonomy): Eukaryota > Viridiplantae > Streptophyta > Magnoliopsida > Fabales > Fabaceae > Vigna > Vigna umbellata. The sequence goes on along the minus strand of NC_142169.1, from coordinate 14,343,206 downwards.
CCTCCTTTTCCTCTTCTCCAACTCTGGTTTGTGTTTCGCATGGAGGGAAAAGTCCATTTCGCTTCTCGGTGTTGGTTCGTTTATGTAGGAAGGGAGGCGACTTCTACAGCTTAGGCGCATCTTGAGATTTGAAATTAGGGTTTTAATTATTCTCTAGTTTTGGGAATTTTTGTTCTTGTTATTTGATTTTGTGATTTAAGGATTTAAGGTTTTCGTTTCGAGTTGGGTTTTTGATTTCATGGTTTTGCTCGTATATTTTCTTTTGCGGTTCAGTCTAGCTGTGGTGGTTTCCACATTCGAAGCAACCTAGACAGTGGATGCAAGTCACAACCGATCAGTCTTGCGAGGACATAAATGTTCGCGAAACCAAACGTAAAAAAATAAAATAAAAAACACTCTACTGCCTCGGTTCAAGTCACAACCGAGGCAGTAGAGTCCGACATATTGCCTCGGTTCAGTAGGAATCAAGAGCCTACATCTTTTTGCCTCAGTTCATAACCGAGACAAAAGCCTACACCTTTTTGCCTCGGTTCACAACCGAGGCAAAAAACCTACCCCTTTTTGCCTCACTTTTATATATCTCGGTTGCGAAATCGCTGTCTATAGGTGAAAATAACCGCTGTCATTTCTCTTGACTACACTAGTGAGATTATTTCATTTTAATGTTGTTTGTTAAACTTTACGATCAAATATACTTTAAGTGATCTCTCTTTTAGACGATTTTGTCTTAATTAAAAAACATATATACTAATATTTTATTTTACACTTGTAGAAATATATATATATATATATATATATATATATATATATATATATATATATATATATATATATATATATATATCATTCTATTTTATTTTATTAAACTAAAATTTAATTTTTGGAATAATTTCTATTATTTTACGTATCAATATGTATATTATTCTTTTATTTAAAATTTAACTATTATTTAAGATATTTAAATTTAAATTAAGTTCACAAATATTTATAGTTATTTTAAAAAGATTAAGACATGTTTTTTTTATATATTAAAAGGTAAAATGTTTTTATAAAAGATTAAATATATTTTATATGTATAATTTTTTAAAAGTTAAATATATTTTAAGTTTTTTTAACTTTAATGTGAAACTAAATTTTGTTCATATCTTAAACTTTAAATATTTTTAATCCAAATTTTATTAATAAATGTTTAAAAATTTGTTGATGTAAAAGAATATGTTAGCAGGTGTATATTATACAGTGACGTGAACACACATTTGATAACAAATAATAATATTATTTGTCATGTGAACAAATAATAATAATATTATGTGATGACAAAGATTATATTTATTTATTTATTAAATTTAAAAATTAAACTATATATTAAAACGAAGAAAAATTTCATGTAATGGTTTAAAAATTAAAAAGATATTAATCTTATTTTTAAATAAGCTGCAATATTTATCAAATACTTATCAAAAGCCGATCCATTTAGATGCTTCATTCATGTAAATAGATAATTCTATTACATCTTGTACGAAAGATTATCAAACTCTTTTATGAAATGCTCTCTTTTAACATTATTTCTAAAACCTTCTTTACACTGATCAAAATGATAAAATATCTTATTTGTTTTACTTGAATTCTAACAAGAATTTTAGTCTTCGTGGAGAATTATAATTTTTAACTTAATAACATTATTTACTGTGTTAAATATTATAATTTTAAAAATTGTAAAAATAAATAATTTTGTAAAAGAAATAAAAAGTGAGATAGCTAATATAATAATTTTGAATTAAGAAGTTAAACACTTTGGGAGAGATTGTTGAGTTCTATATCTTACTAAATAATAAAAATATTTTAATTAAATAACAGTTAAAAGGGCACAATAGAAAATAGTTTAAAATATATAATCTTTACGTATTGACTACAAACATATAATTAAATATAAAATATTTTCAAATTAAAACGAAAAAGAAAAAAGACAAAACATTTTACCCTTCTAATATCCCTTTTGCTGCTAGTGGTGAAAAATTCCAAGCTCTCGTGTTCCTCTCTGAAGGGAGATAGAAGAAGAAGCCTTGCTGGTGATTGAGTAAAGTTAATTGTAAACCTGAGAATCGGAACAGAAGATGGAGATGGAGGAAATCACCGGCGGTGGCAACAACAGTGAGACTGGGATCCAATGGTGGTGGGGTGTAGCCGCCGCTGCTCAAATGGGTTTGGGTATGCGTTCCTACGCCAAAGGGTACGCAGGCGATTCGCGCTTCATGCCTCTCAAAGCCTTCACCGTTGCCTCCCTCTTCCTCGGCAGCGCCGCCTCCGCCTCCGTCCTCCTCCTCCAATCAAATGGAATCAATGGGGTACTGCTGTCACTATTCCGTTTTCTGTTTTTTGACTATCTCGCTTTATGTTTCATGTTTGTGGTCTCGTTAGGGATCACCATTTTGTTTTGGGTGGAAGGATGATGGACATATCTTTGTTGCATTGAATTTGAAAGAGGGTTTGATGCCCGTGGAGTGTGGTGGACGTGGATGAAATGTAGTTTTTTTAGTGGGGAAAGAAATTGATGGGATTTAGGTGGTTCTAGCGAGTGAATTCTGAAATGGGTTTTAGTTTCATTTTTTTGTTTATTGGTTTGTAGTGAAGGCAAAAAGTGCTGCTTCTGAGCAATTTAGATTAACAAGGGAGGGAGTGTCACATGAGTTCTAAAGTTTTGGGATTTGTATTAGGCAGTGGAATTCTAGTTGTGAGTGAGAGGTCAATGAAGGGTTTGTTAGTTGCAGACTGAAGTTGGATGTGAATGAAATGCCTTCTTTGTGGGAAAATCTGTGTTATCATGTAATTTTCACAGTGAACTGTAGTGGTTTTGGTTTGTTTATACGTGGAAACGTTAGGTTTTTGGGTAGTGCAAGTTATCAAGGAAGTTTGAGCTTGAAAGAGGATAGTAGTGTATACACTGCTGCTAGAGTTGGAAGAAAGAAACTATGGTGGTTTAGTTATTTTGAGGTGGAACTGAAATAAGTTACTGGTTTCATTGGACGGTAAGTAACTCTTGTATTTAGATCATTGACCAAAGAGAAACTATTTTTAACTACGGAAAAAAGCCTTAAATGTGATTTTCCTATTACTAATGTTTGGCCATACTTTAGCAGCACTGACTAAATCATGTCCGTGCATTGTTCTCCCATGGCTTTCATGAAAATCTAGATATGATAATCGGTCCCACTCAGCTCTTGATTGATTTATTTGACTCTTGAGTAACATCAGTTGCAAAATTATTGGCAAATGGTATGATTTTTAAATAAATCTGCAAAATGAACAAGGTGTTTGATGTTGGTGTAGTTGAATATTGAAAAATTGAGGCCAAATCAAATTGAAGTTGATCTTTCTGTGCAAACTGCGTAGTTCGTGTGCTTGAACAGTGAAGACAAATACTTATAGTAAACAGAGCTGTCATTACGACTAGTTTCACATGATATCAAATTACTTATTAATTCTAAATGAGTGAGTCTCTACATTATGTGGAAAAATTGTGTCAGATATATTTTTGTTCTTTGAATTCCTTAGGTTGTTAAGCAATGTAGAAAGAAGCACCAATGTGCTGTCTTTGGTATTTTGGATGAAATTGTTCTTTGACTTAAACATCATGTAGACATAACAAACTTGAAGTCAGTTTTTTTTTTCTGTGCTGTGCTTTTAATATGGAAGTATTGTGAGTGTTAGACATGTTAGGAATGAGAGGTGAGTACTGAAAAAAAGTCAGAGGAGGTAGGGTTAATGATATCATCCACACATAAAGCTACAGCTGAGGTCAAGGTGGAATTATCTCAACCAGGATCATGTTTTTCCTATGTACAGGATTTGATGTGTTGTATTGAAATGCTAAAAACGATGCACTATAAATTGCATAATGGTCGTGAAGAAGTACCCATTGTTCAGTTACATATAAGCTAGGGGCACAATCTGTGGTTCTATGGTGTAATGTTTCAAACTCTTGAATCTTACAGATTCTTCATTCACATGACAAAGTTATGCATTTGGTGCATGACAAAAGTTGTAAACTTGTTTGTGTTCTTTATCCTCTATATTTAGCTCATTATTTTTAAGTTTATTCCATAGTTTTTGTTTAAAAATCATGTTAATTTGGGTCAATTAATTGGTTTGTTTTTCTTATAATAATATAAAATAAATTAAAATTGGGTTCAAATTAGTTGATTAATTCTTTGCCCTGCATTTGCTCTCGATTGCTTTGTTATTTTCCTTTGCTTTTGTATTGTATTTTTGTTCTAACTTCTGTGGTATTATATAGATGTGATGTTCCATCTTCTTTACTTGAATCAATCAGTATTTTTATTATCCCTTTATCGTTTGTAAACCCTATGTAGTATAGTAACATTTATACTAGTGATTGGTAGTTTGGTACCTTTTCCCTCTTGGCACTTAATTACAAACTCAAGAATTCTTACTTGGTTATTTTGAAATGTATCAAACTATGGATGGTCATGATTGATACAAAAGAAATTAAATTGGGAGTTATATCTTATGACAGTTTTGTATTTGTACCTCACTATTACCATTTCTTATTTTAAGGTAGTTTTGTTGTTAGAAACTTGGAATAGAGGATGGAAAAATACTCGTGCAATGTTTGTTGTTAATTTGTGATAGATGTCAAGAGAACTATTGATGTTCTTTTCACTTGACTGTGGGATCTGGTTCCCTTTTCCTGTGAATAATATGTCTGCTCTTTATCATTCTCAGATGCTTTATATGCAGACGTGACTATTTTATCCTACTTTATAATATCGCATACAGGTGGAAGATCTCATGGAAGCAGGCGCAAATTTAAGAGCAAAACTTGGGTTGCCTCCACGTACTCAGAATAAGTAAGCATATGTTTATAGTTTGTACAATTAAGATATATCTCCAATCTGAATACTGTCGAATAAACGTTCTGCATAATCAGGAAGAAAAACAAAGATTGGTGTTTCTTTTAACTGTGTTAAAATTTGGAATTTGCCAACAAATGTTCTCAGGGCACTAATTACTGGATGAAATTAGATAGCATTAGATAAACCATATAAGCATTTAATATCTTCAAATATCAGAAATCATTTACATTTTCTTATTAATTAACAGGATTTAATGAACGGTATTAAATGCTTTTATGTCCGTTTTTCTTTACATTTGTTAGCTAGACTCTTCAAATTTTATACAAATATGGAGTGAACTAAAGTTATTATAGTTTTTACGGGTGGAAATGGAAGATAAATTGCTTAACCTTCTAACATTAATACTCATTTGTTTTGCGTACTTGTTCATGGGTTTTTAATAACTTGTAGGTCTTCTATGAATTAAAAGTAGCATATTTATTTGCGTAGGAAAATGGATGATTCGTGACAATAAGCTCAGCCATGTCTTGTACTGATATCTGGTGGTTTGATTCCTTGGTGGATACAAAAATTATTGTAAACGTTCATGGGATGGTGCACGCAAGGGTTGAAGGTTTTATGTGCAACTTAAGAATCATATGCTTTTGCCCTCAGGTTTCGCAATACCTGGCCATTTGGTGCATCCACTATCCATTGTCATCTGTTATTTAGTTAACTTTTAATGGAATATTGTCAACACTTTTTTTTGGCACAAATAGTGGTACCATGATTTGATGAAATGGTATCTAACCTGCCCCTCAACGAAAGAGAAAATGTTGTTTCTCATCCATTTTTGTTGTATTACCGTTGTATCTACCATTTGATTTTCCGTGTGGTGTTCTTTTTGTCTTGGTAAAAGTTTCAGAGAATAACTTTACAATGTAGAGTTTCGGGTATCCTTTTGGAACTGTTCATGGGTTTTATTTAAAATCATGAAAATATAGCAATTGAATTCTCAGAAAGTACTTCAAATAAATGTTCCATTTTTTGAATGACAAATATTTGGTTGGTCGGAGCAAGCAACTACATCCTACCACTTTCATTTATATTTATGCATAAAACTTTCTGACTAGATGAATAGAACATATGTACTAACTTGGAGAATGTGCTATGAAAGTAGAAAGTATTATTGTCGTGTACTTCATATAATTTGGTTCATTTTAATATTTTTATTAGCATTTCATTTGTATTATTAATGCTTTTGTTATAACTTCTTCCTCAATACATAAATATCTATGTCACCGCATAAAGGGTCGGTTTCTGTTTTGTTTTATGAATTTGGTAATGCAGTTTATATGCTTCTTATTGCATTTGGGTCATCTTTTTAACAAATAATTGTCTGTGTACTGCTAATTGGATGTCGTATTTGAAGCATTCAGCGGCTACTTTGATGAAAACCAATTAATGCTTTTGGTATAATTACAACCTCCTTTTTAGGTTGGAACTTATTATGCAGTCATACCAAACAGTGTGTTGTTATGCATATTAGTGTTCTTGTTTCAATGTTTAAAAATTGACCCATTGGAGTAAGAGCTTGAGAATAGAGACTAACATGCTCACACAAGTCTTATATTTCAGCAGTGATCATGAATCTTGCGATTCACAATACAATGCACGATTCAGATAATGGGGCTTTATTTGGATTCAACTATCTTATTCTAATGTAGCATAGCATCACCTAATTACAAACATTGAGAGAGACATTAGAGTGAGGTTGTAGAGTTAAGTGAGAATGATCATGGGAAAGTTTGGTTGGTGGAATTGTGGAAAGGTGGGAGGGAATAGCTTACACCAGTTTTATCACTAGGAGTGAGTAAATCAAACTCTCCAAAGGTAAATGCGTGATCTTTGTTGAAAATAGGGCGTCTAAGTTCTACATATCCACAGTACTGCACTTTATTTATCTCCGCATCCTTTCTTAGTGAAGAAACTGCCACCTTAACTCCTTCCCCTGCAAACAATTTTATTAAGTTTTTTTTTTTTGCTTATTATTAGAGTAGCCCATGGTAACAAGGTAAAAAAAAAAAAATTTAACCAAATTAAATTATCAAGAAATATACATTTTTGCTTCCCTCTATCATAAATGCTTCAGTAATCATTCCTATCCTGTTTGTATCATCTTTGAAATATACTCGTATTAAAGTTAGTGCCTATATAAGTTTTTTAGTATTTTTTACTCTCAATATTTAATAAATACGAAAATTTAGTTTTAATTGTAATTTTATTGTTCTTGAATTAAAATCATTTTAATCATGTATTTAAGAGTATGCAAACATGTCATATTGTTAAAATTATGATATCAACCATGTCAATTCAAAAGTAATAGAATAACGGCTAGATCAAATTTGCATATTTATTAAATGTTAGTTATCAACATTACTGCAAGAATTTGGAAATACCTATTTTAATAGAAATAATTTTCAAGTACCAAAATCTATAACTATTTATCTTAATTAGTTTACAATATATATTTTTTGCGCTCAAAATGTACAAGTATTAAGTTCAAATTAATAAATATTACCACTGAAATTTTGTTTGCATGAGATCCAGTTGACCTATTAAAAATAGGTAGAATCATGCTAAAGTTCCTAACCTCTCTATTAGAAAGCAGGTTGGCAAACTAACCTACCAGTTCTTTTTTTTTTCTTATATATTTAATAAATGCTATTTTGACAATATCTAATAAATACTTATTTTCTTATATATTTTTGTTGTTGTCACATCATATATTCTACAGACCTATTTTTATTTTCCAAGTATATATGAGATGGTAATTAATATTTAGAATGTCGATAAATAATTTTCCAGATGGTAATTAATACTTACATAAAATAAAAGTTGAGTATTATAGAAGGGCAATATGTTAAATAGAGAAGAATTGGGATGTTTACCATGTGTAATAAGGAGCAAGTTTTGAGTGGGATATTTGTCAGCAAGGTCCTTAATTAAGTGCTTGTATCTTTCCCCTGCTTGCAACTCTGTTTCTCCCCATCGCGGAAACTGAAGTTTACAAGGCAGAAAAAAGTTAGAATAGTAGCATGGATGGATGCATATACGAGTGAAATTGAACTCCAATGTACCTCTTTATACACCCTTTCAACATTTTTATCCACTATCTCAGCTGGCAGCATCGATTCACACTCTGCTATATCAAATCTCAAGTTTCCATCTTTTGGAGCAACGTTTGGACGAATAGCCTTGCTGTTCACCATTTCACACAATCCATACTCAACCGACACCTGCACTTTAAACAACAACAAACATCTTTATTTCTCACAATTACACCTTTTCATATAAGTTTACTTTATTTTCAAATGTTTTCTTTTAATTTCTATTATTCAAAAAATATTAAACCACCTTTTTTCAATTTTTATTAACTATGCTATCATTTAATAGACTCACAAACTAAAATAAAACAATCTGACCTTGACTTCAGAAGGGTCAACTGCAACACCGTCCCCGGTGGTGCTGCCACCCTCCTCTACGGCGGCGAGAGACTGGACGAGTACTATGGCGGTCTGGAGGCAGCGGAGGAACGGTGAAACGAAGACCCGCCGGATCGGAAACCCGAGACTCTCTCGGAGCCTCCGGCCCGTTTCGAGCGCCCGCTGCCGGCCCGGTTCGGCCAGCGGTGGATCCCACGGACGCGCCGCCGTGGCGGCCCACGACGGTTCTAAGTTGTCGAAGCGCTCGCCGTGCCTCATTACGACAACGTTCTGGTACGAAACGGCACCGTGGCTTCTTACGGAACCCATTTTGACTGAACCTACAGAGATAGAACGTGTTTGCGATTGGGAAATTGCAATACAAATTGAGAATCGTGCTTCTTTTCTAAGCACACTATTATAGACTGTGTTCATGCTCATGAAATTGCTCTCCAATTTCCCCAAAGAATGTCTTTCTACTGGTGTTGTCATTTTTCGTAAAAAAAAAAAAACACACTTGAAAATGATACCACGTCAGCTTTTGCCCTCCCACTTTTTCTTAAACTACTTATTTATACACCATTAATCTACATTATACACTAATAATAATAATAAATTGATAAGATATATAGAGTCCTAAAATATGGAATAAGGTGCAGAGAGAGAGTTTAGTACATAATTCTATCAAAAAATAAACTATGATGCTAATTGTTGGAATCTAATGAAACAAACACAAACGTTGTACCCAGCTAGATTTAACCATTGTACTCTAATTTGAAAATTTTGAAAAATTATATTTTAATACCTTTATTAAATAAACATCACCTGATAGCTTTATTTTAATAATATAATATAACATAATAGTAATTTTATTTTGAAAATAAAATTTAGTAATATAATTAGTTATCAGATGAGTATTCTTTTATTACGAAGGATCAAAGTATTAATGTTAAAAAAATTTATGAAGAGAAGCTATCTATATAGTTATTAAAATTGAGAATAACAAATTAATAACTTTTCTGATAAATTAAAATCAATACATACGAAAAAGAAGTTTATAAAAAATTCTATAAGATAGCATATACAGAAATTAATTAATTAATTTAATTTAGCGTAGTGAAGGATGATATCATCAATTTCATTTCATTTGAAGTTTAAAATTTGTAATTATTTAAAATAATCCTACGTCATTCTCTCTATACGTTGTTTATATAGCAACTGAAATAAACAACTATAAATAAGATAAGATGAAGCTTAACGTACTTGTAGACAGTGATCGAAAACCAGCTGCTTTGATATACACCTGCAACGTACGTAACATGTTGTAAGTAAAAAGTGAAATGAAACAGTGCCTTAGAGTGGGAAATAAAGCATAAGATTGATAATGCAGAAAGAAAATGTGAAGACCTTAGAAGTTTTGTGCAGAAGGGGAGGTAAGTTAGAGGTGGCAGAAAGAGAGAAAAGGTGAAGTAATCTTAACGAAGGCATGGAGATGAAGAACGATGAGAACAGAGGAAGATGGGGAAGAAGAGAAATATAGAGAGAAAGAGAGAGCCTTTGAAGGGCTGAAACGAATGAGAAGGTTAAATGTTGAAAAATTTGAAGGTGTGAATTTAAGAAGGGTGGAAGAAAGAATTGGAGGAAGGTTCGTGAGGTGCGTTTGTGATTGAAATTGTCAAGAAAATAGTGCTTCCTTTTTGTGACTGTAATTTGGTGTTCAAACCCCAAAGTCACTTCATTGACTTTGATTCCACTCATCTGCGCGTCTGCATCACTTTCAAATTAAGTTTCACCAATCTTATGTTTTCATTGTTGCTAATGTGCAATAATATATATATATATATAACTGGACTGTTATTTATTTCTTTCATTTGTATATTATGATTAATTTATTTATCCGTTAAAGGTGTCTAAAATAAGTATGTTAATTACGGCTACAGTTCAATTAGATGAAAATAACATAAATAAAGCATATGAAAAATATATAACGGAAAATTGAAAGATAAAGATGAAGATGAAAAAGAAAAGAACCGAAATTTGCAATTTAGCGAAATTACTTTTACTTTTGTCAACTATCAATTAGGTCTCTAATCTAGAAAGAGAATTCATAAAATTATTTACAGATCTTAACCTTTGTTTTCTTAAAGATATTTTGAGAAGCAAATCACAAACTGATAAATAAAAGATTATGGTAATAATTATCGTCTAAAAGAAAAAAAATACTTAATCCTTTGTCACTTTAAAAGAAAGTGTAAGATTAAAAAAAAATGCAATGTATATACAAGAATTGTAACTGGTTTATGTTGTAATTGATACAAGAGGTAATTTTTCACAAAATATCATATGGTTTGCTTGGTAAAAGCTTCTTATAGTGGTTTAAAGGTCACTTGTCCAAATTGTAAGTGGTGCATATAATGTTTTATTTGTTTTATGAATGATTTATTTTTTATATGTCCGACTCTGTGTTGGGAGGTCAGGGCTAGGACTCAAATCCGTGAGGAAATAAAATGAGTTTTATTTTTTTGGGGAGTTACTCCCTACACCACCACACATTGCTCCTTGCACCACCACACTTTTTTTAAATTCCAAAACTATCCTTTATATTTTAAAATATCCTACACCTCCTCCTTTTCTCTTGAACGGATGTCGACATCCGTTGAAGAAAAAATCTTCAACGGATGTACCACATCCGTTTAGTTTTTTTTTTTAAGTTTTTAATTTTTTAAAATTTTTAAATTAATATATAAATATTATTTTATTTTTTTAAATTATTACTTAATTATTTATAAATTAATTTTATTTTATTTAATAAAATTATTATTATTAATTTAATTTATGTATTATTATTTTAAATAATAATTAAAATACTTTTTAAAAATTTATTAAAACGGATACGGATGTTACCACATCGGTGAAGTTTTATTCTTTTTAAAGTTTTTAGTTTTTTATTTTATTATATTTTAAATTAATATATAAATATTATTTAATTTTTTTAAAATTATTATTTAATTAATTATAAATTAATTTTATTTTATTTAATAAAATAATTATTATTAATTTAATTTATGTATTATTATTTAAATAATAAAATAGTTTTTAAAAATTTATTAAAATGGATGTGGCAACATCCATGAAGTTTTTTCTTTTTAAATTTTTAGTTTTTAACTTATTATATTTTAAATTAATATATAAATATTATTTAATTAATTTAAAATTATTACTTAATTATTTATAAATTAATTTTATTTTATTTAATAAAATAATAATTATTAATTTAATTTATATATTATTATTTAAATAATAATCAAAATAGTTTTAAAAACTTTATTAAAACGGATGTGGCAAGATGTCGCCACATCCGTTGAAGATTGTTTTTTTTTAAATAAAAATAATAAATTAAAATATAAAATATATGTTAAAAATGGATTGCTGATAAAATTGGTATGGGATGGTGCAGGAAGTATTCGGTGGTGGTGGAGGGAGCAACTGCCTATTTTTTCCGAAAACGGGAAGGGTTGATAGAGTTTTGAGAACCCTTCCACAGGATATATAAGAGGGATACATGTTACAAAAAGGTTAACCCATTCATACAAGGCCCATAATTTCTTATAACAAACGCCCCTCCTTAAGAAGCCGGCACCTGACGGCTTGGAAAATTCGGGACTCCCCCATGGTAGGAGTAGGTTCCCCCAAGGTTCAAACTTGAAACATCAGGTTCGTTGTCAGGCTCTGATACCATTGTTACAAAAAAGTTAACCCATTCATACAAGGCCCAAAATTTTCTATAACAATACCATGAGTGAAAGAGAAAGATTTTGTTTTGGATTTTGGGGTTCTCAAGCAACCACGGGAGCGAGTTTTTAGAGGTGGTGGAGGAGAGAGTAGAACACGGAAAGCAAAGTCAAATCTAGAGTAAGAGAGAGTGCGAAGGTTGAGAACGAGAGGTGTGAAAATTGTTGAGTCTAGGGTTTCACCGTGAGGAGTTTTTGGACTAGGTGCGAGGAGCTAACCCTACTTGCATTGTATATGTTTGTTGTATAAGTGATATGAACCGGTAAATTTTGTTCGAGTTTGATAATTGAAGGTTTGAATATTGTAAATGTGAAAAGAAATGAATGAGAATGTGTTCACGAATGGATATGATGAATTGAATGAATTTTGTTGTGCTGCCATGTTCTCTCTTCAATTAATAGACTACACTTTAAGAGTTGCTTGATGAAATCCTTGCGATTGAATGTGTGAACTAACATTTAATGTGAACTCACATACTGAATTATTAATGAGAAAAACATTAGTAAACACACACTACGAAATAATTTCCTCACAAATGCATCAATGAGAGTCTTGTTAAATGCACTCATGCTAATGCTTTGCCAAACAATGTCAGAGGAGCTCTTACTATGGTATATAAAATGATGTTTTTGGTAAACGCACTAAAAGGTACAAACATGGTTCCAAAAACATATGTTGAAAGATATCTTGTTAAATGCGCTATTGAACCAAACGAAAAATCACCAAACAAGGTGCTGTTAGGAAAAACCTAACAAAGGCTAAACGAAGTTTTTATCCAACGATAAAACTCTCATGAACTGCTTGTTATCTTTACAAGAATGCTTAAACAATCAAATCCTACTCAAGCACAACGTTACAGTTGTTCTGAGTGTGCATAAAATGGCATTAAATACACAACGTCTAGAAACAACAAAAGTGATAAGAAAAAGAACATATCTGGTTGCATATTTGTAATTGTAGGTGTAGTATGCTTGGGAGAAAACTTTGACTGTAACATATGCCATCTAGTCGACATTTAATTTAGTTCTTGGATGTTTAGAATCAGTAACACTGTCTCTACATCATTCTTGTTACATTTCTGCATAATTAGTACGTATGGTTATGTGATGCATTTCAACAATCTTGTTCTTTTTAATTGGACTATTACATGGTTCAGATTAACTTTTATGTAAAACAGATTATTTTTGAATTAATTATAATAGGCTTCTAGAAATTGCTCATTTATTTTAAGTTTATAATAAACAGATATTTTTAAAATTATAAAGTATACTTTAGATTTAAGATAAAAAATTTAAATTATGATACGTGGTTCTTTTAATAGTTGACAACTTAAAAACACAACTAAAATTTACTTTAGAAATTAATATGCAGATATGTATGAGTGTAAAGTGAAAAATATAATTAAAAAATGTAATTTAGAATGGTTGAAAGAATCCTGTTAACTAGTTGCAGCGTGAAATGTACTTCTAAATCAATGAGAACAAGGATATTCTCATCATCTAATTAAAATAGAAATTTAAAACTATATGTTTTTATTTACGATATTTAGGTTGCTTATATGAGGAAGTTGTCAAGTGGTAATTCTTGGTTCTGTTTTTTGGTTATGTAATTTTTTTTTAAGTTACATTAAATGAGGTATATGATTTAAAATTGGAACTGCAGGTGGTGTTATGATTATGTCATTGGCATAATTTATATTAAGTTTGTATTGGCAGAGAGGAAAAGAAAAAAGAGACTGAATCATTTTGTTGGTTTGGTTTGAGAGTTAATGTGGAGTGTAATTTGGCAAAGAGGAAAAGAAAAAAGACATTGGGTCAAAATTGGGTGATTACTCTCTACTTTTGAAATTTGTTTGATTCTTTATTAGGCCCATCACCTTAATTTGATGCACTTGTAAAACCAATAATATATAGTGAAAAGTAGTTATTGTCCATTGGCATGCTAAATAGAAAAATTTATTTAAATTGGATCGAATCACACTTTCAGGATCTATCGTTAGTTTATATATATCACTGCAGTTGTTATTTTGAATACTTGTTCCTTAATGTTTCTTCGAATACAAGGGTATGTTTGCATGATATATATATCACCCTAGCAACTCATACAGTTCTCAACATTTAATTTAGTCCTTGGATATTTAGAGTCACTGTCTCTGCCTCATTCTTGTTACATTTCTGCAAAAGAATCAGATAAGAAGATAAAAAAACTTGAATCATACATTATACGTTACGTGTATAAATGCATCTATATAGAAAGAGAAATTGTGCCAGCTTATCCTTAATTATACCTATTACAGAAAGATAATGCCTACTCAAGTTCTTTGGCTTGATTCTTCACAGCATTGGCAACCTCTATGGCTGATTGCTTTGATGGCTCATTTAGATGGAGCAAAAATGTTATATTGTCATGCAACATTGTATTTGCATTTTATTAGAACTAACTATAATTATGCCTTTTCTTATCCCTTTGTTTTCATATTGCAATCAAGCTTGAAAAAGGTCTTCCATCCAATAATTATATGTGCAACATTTGCAGAGCTATCAACAATTGCTTTGGAGTTTCTTTCTAAGTCAGGACTTGATTTTGTTTTAGGTGTAAATTATAGTTTAATTTAATATTCAACTCTATATTATACAAGGACTTGTTTGTTTTAGATTTAAATTATTGTAAAAGTTAAATTTGAGTGTTATGAGATATTAATATTAAGCAGTTGTATTTATTTCTTTGAACTCTCTTTATAGAGTATTCAAATAAAATTTTCATGTTTTAATTATTTGATTTTCAACACAATTATATATTATAAATTCTTTACATTTATAATCTTGTAGTAATTACTTAAAATTTTATGAGAAGTTTTAATGTATAAAAATTTTAATATTAATTATATAACTATAGAAAAAACCAATCTAATTAAATATGTTAAATACGTTATAAACTATAGATACATATTGTATGTATCCGTATGTAATTACATACGGATTTATCCGTATGTAATATCTGTATGTAAATTACATAATATTCGTATATAAATTACATACACATTTATCTGTATATAATTTATATACGAATTTTTTCGTATGTAACTTAGCTACGTCTCTTTTATATACGGATTTTTGTAATATTGAATCCGTATGTAAAAGCATTTTATAAATGGATTTTTGATATTGTATACGAATTTTGGCTGTATGTAACCGTGATTTTTTTTGTAGTGATTTATATGCTCTGTTTCCTTGAAAGTACTTTAACATGTGTTGATTTCCTCTTCCTTCGTGCTTTTACACCACTTGTCCTCCCCGGCATTTCTATGTTCCAAATGTATTCCACCTTGTATTAATGACCTGTAAAACAAAAGAGAAGCACTTGTGTTTTCATTTTACCATGTAAAACCCTACTACTAGTCACTCTCTACACCTTTCCACTAAAACTTTCTATACTTTTCTACATCAAAGGTGAGACTAGGATCTTCTATTCCAATAGTTTTGATGAATACATCACTAACAACATTGATCAAAATGTCCTGAGATAAACATGTGTCTTTTGTTAACTCCCTAATAAATTACTGACAGTATTTTTAAACGACGTATGGGGCGTAAATACCAATCAGAGAAAGAGAATGTTACTGTAGGTTTTTTGTGCTTCTGTATCCACGCATTTAATTGTGCAAAACTAAAGATTTTCTTTGCATTTACCTTCCTTTGTTTAAAATTTAATTATTCCTATTATTCTAAATTGCCCAAATTATTTCTACTTATATTATCTTCCAGCTCCTATTTTTTTTTTTCATTTAATTTCAGAAGATGGAAGTACAAGAAATTTGTCATGGGGTTGGTTATGATACACTGAGGTTACACCCACCTGACACATGGTTAACATATTGAACGATAGTTAAAGTAAGGTTTAATGATTCAATAGATCATATTTTTAGGAAAAAATCTCAAATAGGACCTTTACTTATTGGTTTTCTCAACTGGGTTCTTAATTTTGAAAAATTAAAACAAATAGAGCCTTACTGTTAATTGGACAAATGTTGTTTAAGTGACATGTACGTGGCATGATGACTGTCTCTTTTTTTAATGATGTAGCATAATTTATGTGATAATAACATAATTCGATGTGGAACTTTATAAATTTTGAATTAAAAAATTGAAGGAACTTCAATTGAATCCAGCCCTTTGTAATTTTTTAATTAAAAAATTGGGAAAACTTTAATTCAACTTAGCCCCTTTGTCTAAAATGAAGAATTGTGAAAAGAAATTGGGGAACCTTTGAGTGGGTGGCAGAAACAATTAGGGTTCCTTGGCCATATGAAAATTAGGGATTTTGTAAGAGAGTTTAGGGTTAATTAAACGTCCATCAATAGTGAAAGAGGAAGTTGATGCTCGTGGTTGAAGTTCGTCTCCTAACCCTCATAGTTGGATTCATTCTCAGAAATAAAACTAAATCCCTCTCAATCGACAGTGTTACCACTTCCACCATCGACGGCGCAAGGATGCACGATTTTCCCCATCGGACAGGCCTTGGGCAGCGACGAGCGTTGGCGATGGTGCTGACATGGACAAGTTTCCCCATCAGACCACAGCAACAACAACGCCCTTACTTCCTCCTTCGACGGAGTTAGCGGCGGTGCTGCCTCCTCCCACACGGTAGTGCTACCTTCTGAAGTAGATAAATCTGGAAAATTTATCTTGAAACTTTATCTCAAAACAAATCTTATAATTGGAGAAACCTACGTATAATTTGAGGAACCTAATTTTCATGGTCCAGACTTATAAAGGCTTGTTGGTGTCCTTGTTGTGCAGTTAGGTTTTCATATCCCTATTTCCTTGCCTTTGCTTCTGTCTTTGTACATGGCCTCTCTCAGAAAATGGTCCATTTGTTATTAAAGAAATCGTATTCAATTATTCATACAAAAATTTTACATAAAAAAGTTATACTATAGATAGATAGACATACAGAAAACAGAAGAAAAAAAGATAAAACTTTTTCTCATCAGAGACATTGAATTGATACAAAAATTGGCGTATAAGGACGACCTCCAATTATGAAGGAACCCTAATTTGAAGAAGCACTCAGTTTTCCCTAAATTATTTTCGCAAATCTTAGTTCGAACAAAGGGTTGGGTGTAATTAAAATTTCTCCAATTTCTTCATTAAAAAAATATGAATTTACATGTCACGATCACCTTATTACCATAATACATATGCCACATCACACTAGTGCAATGAAGGGAAATGACACCGGTTAGTTTCGCTTATAGGCACCGGTTCTACAACCGAGGCATATACAGGCGAGGTAAAAAGTCTACTTCTTTTTGCTTCGGGTGCAAACCGAAGCATAAAATGGTAGGATTTTGCTTCGGTTATTGCCTTAACCGAAGCAATAGATGTTTTTATTTTTTTTATTTTTTGGTTAAATTGTTGATAAAAGAAAGCCAAAGATTAGTGTTTGGCCCAAAGACAAGATCGGTGGTTGTTATCTTCTGTCTGTTGCATAGCACGGTGGTTGCAGCAACACCCCCATCACTCACTATGAAGCAGTCCTTGAAGTTCCAGGGTGATGAAAACCACCACGAACACAGCGACTCTGCCACCGCCACCAACTCCATTTTCGAGTTTTGCTTCTCACTCTCTTCAAACTTCACATCAGGCCCATACCTCAAAGTCTCTTACACGCCCACTGCCTCTCAATCCTTCTCCCTCTCTCTCAAGTCGTGCCTGGGCCTCTTGGGCTCACCGGCCCACTCCTCTCTCGTCTTCTCTGCTAACTTCTCCATATCCCCAACCCCGACCCCTTTTTCTCTCTACAATTCAAACCCCAATTCAGCCACCTCTCTCTCCATAAAATCGTTTACTCTGATACCCCACCACCCCCTTCTCCGCTTCCTCCCACACCTCAAATTGTGTCCAACAATCTTCCTCGGGTTGGCAGAATCTGAAATTGGAAGATAATAGAGACAAATCAAACCCTAACATTTTGGAAAACTCTAAGAACGATGCAAAGCACAGTCTCTCTCCTGTCATTAGGGTTATGGCTCGGACGGAGCAACAATGGCGGCACCGACGTGAGGAATGCAACGACTAAACACGAGCAATGGAAGCGAGAGCGACGGAGCGAGATCGAGAGAGCGACGGAGCAAGAGAGTGACGGAGCAAGAGAGCGACGGAGCGAGAGCGAGGGAGCGAGAGAGCAAGGGAGTGAGAGAGTGACAGAGCGAGAGAGCGAGGGAGGGAGAGCGAGGGAGCGAGGGAGGGAGAGCGAGGGAGCGAGGGAGTGAGTAAGTCAGATATGGAGGAAGAAGGAAATGGAAGGTTACGTTTTTTTGGTTAAGATACGTGCGTATATGCCTCGGTTCTATGCTTGGCCGAAGCAATACATGCATATAGGTCTCGGTTCTACACCCGACCGAGGCATATAGTCCTTAGAAAAAAATGAAAAAAAAATATGAAATGATTATATACCTCGGTTCCCGTTTAAACCGAGGCATAAACACTATTTCGCACTAGTTCTGAACAAACCGAAGCCATAGGCTCTGCACAAAATTCAAATTTCAGAGACTGTCAGGGGGCAGGTGGGCTTTTAGGCTTTGGTCGTTGCTTTAACCGAGGTAATATGACTTATATGCTTTGGTTGATTTTGAACCGAGGCGTATAAGTTCGCTTAAACTACAAAAATGCCACCGCATTTTGATAGGCTTCGGTTTCACCTAAATCGAAGCCTATAACGAGTTAAAAAACAGTTTTTTTACTAGTGTCATTAAAAATCTTATTACCACGTCTACGTCAATATAATAGAGTTTGTCAAATTTAACAACAGAGTTTTATTTGTTTTAATTTTTCAAAATTAAGGACTAATTGAGAAAACCAATAAGTAAGGGTTTTATTTGAGATTCTATCCCCATCTCACCGAATCATTAAACCTTAAAGTAAACATAGAAAATAGGAATACAATTTTTTTTAATGAAAAGATCAAAATTCAAATATTTTATTGAATTTTTAGTGTTTTTCTTTTGTTGTATATTTAAAATACATTGACTTTAATATATTAAAAAATTAATATATTTTTAATTATTGAAATTAGTCTAATTTGAAGTTAACTAAAATAACTGGAAAGAACTATTTTGCAGATTTCATTAAACTGCTTATTTTTACCTATTAAAATTTAGCCAATTCTAACTTTAAGCATAGTAATATTTCAATAATAATAATAATAATAATAATAATAATAATAATAATAATAATAATAATAATAATAATAATAGTAATTGTCGCAACCGAGATCGCGACGGGACAGCGACCCGAAAAAACAAACGGGTTTGAGAAAAAGATTCGTGGAGTCGCCACCATAATTTATTATGGAAAAACTATGGAAAACCAAAAAATAAGACATGGTCTGCGAAAAGAGATTTTCAAGTTCGGGAATCGGTTACGCGTAAGGAAGGTGTTAGCACCCTATCGCGCCTGCCTAAAGGCAGTACCTTTAATTAAATGTATAAAGATTGAAGTGGTTTTTTAAATGTTTAATTTTCCCTAAAAAAATGATATAAATAAACTATTAAGAGACAAAAATATATTTTTTGTTTTATGAACCTGACAAGAATTGATCTTGGTCCTACGTACATCCATTTAATGGACAATCAGGGATCACGTAGTTCTTTATGTAGAAAAAGGTTTGTGAGTTTGTGTAAAAAAATATTATAGATTTATTTGGATTTTTGAAGAGTGAACCCGAAAAAAGATTTGGTTTAACAAGATTGATATTTTTTATTTTAAAGATTTTTGTATTTTTTATTTATTTTTAAGAACGATGGGAAAGAGGAAAGAAGCCGACCATAGGTCTACGCGTACTTATATTTCAAAAATCATGATTTTTAAAAGAACGTCATTTGTATATAAAAAAAATAAAACCTTTAGAAAAAACCTTCAAATTGCAACAAAAAGAAAAAAAAAAGAGGGTGTGAAGATGACGTACCTTTTCAGCTTTCAATACTCTCTAATTCTTCCTTGGTAATTTCTGTTGGCAGAGTTCCTCTAGCGTGATAAATTACTTTTCTCTATACTCTCTTATATCTTTTCTATCTCCATTATTCCATAGTGTCTCTCTCTATTTTTTCTTCTTTTTCTCCTCCCTTTTTTCTATGGCAGAGTGTGTATTTATATACACACATCGTAATATTATGGAAACCTTGCCTTAATTGTGAATTAATTCACAATAAAACAAAATAGGGAAATAATTGCCATGGTTGCTAGAAAACAAATTAAATAATATTCAAAGCATTGATTATCATTATTGTCAGAAAATCATAATTTCCTCTTTAAAAGCAACTGATGCAACAAATTATGTTAATATACTATTTTAATTATTGCTTATAATTATTAGCAGAATATTAATTCAAATTATTACCATATTAAACTAACAATTCAAAAATATTGTATTAAAGTCATTATTTTATCCCTTTTTACCCACCATTAATTATTATTATCTTATTTTTTTTTTATTTTTAAATATTTACTTACCCGGACGAAATTGGGTGTTAACAGTAATAATAATAATTATTATCATTATTATTATTATTATTATTTTATTAGCCATAAACCATTTTATGTGCTTTGTTTTACAAGCAATTGAAAAAAAAATGGTTCAAGTGTATTTCTACTGGATTTCATAGTTATTAAATTTACTTTTTATTAGTTTGAATTAAATATTTTAATTATCATTAATTAAAAATTATTGTAAAATGAAATAATATTTAATAATTAAAAAATATTACTTGGTGATGATTTTTAATGAACAAACTATTTATCGACAAAGCATAAAATATCCAGAAGATTAAGTAATATTGATAAATATTTTTTTACATTAATATCAATTAATATTATTTTTAGTTGATGTCAACAAAAATTAGTTTTAATTATATCGATCAATTTACTTTTTCACTTTAATTAGGAGGTTTTTTGAAAATTTTATTTCAACTACATAAAGATAAAACATTAATTTACAATTATAGAAGATAACATTGCGAATATTGATCAAGAAAAGTTTCATTAATATCTTAAAAAATAATTATTAACTCAAATTAATGTTGATAAAAAATAATTGAGTGAAATTGGTAAAAATATAATCTCAAACTTAAAATAATTTGATTTAAATAAAAAATAAAAATATTTGTTTCAAGGTATAGGATCGAGATCAATATTCAATATTCAATGTTCAATGTTCAGAAGTCATTCAAATATCCAAAAGCTATTTTTAACTATAATTTTTTTTATAGTTGTTTCTTCAAACTTCTCGTAGTTATTCAGAATATCAATATAAAAAACATTCTGATGTAAAAGTCCTTCCTACAATCCAATAGTTGATAATCATACTTTCTCCTTAAATTGTTATAGTATTGAAGTTAATTGTGTTGACTTTTTGACCTTTGACCAATTGGCTGAGAGTTTTAACTAACAATAGTTTATTCAGAAAGTCAAACAAGATTGATTGTGAAGTTCATCCCTTATATGATAAATATCCAGTATCAATAAAGAAAAAAATACTATTTATGCTAATTTAAAAAAGTTTACCTAACAAAAATTAAGAAATACCATTAAAAGAAAACAAAAACTCTAACCCATATATATCGAAACTTATTCATAAAGAAATAAACTTCAAACTCACCGCTGTATTATTGAAAAGCAATAAATAGGAAGACAAATATAAGGAATAAGATAAAAGATTTCAAACTTTTATGTTTACAAAATTTAATATTCTATAAATTTCAATAATTAAATTATTTCGATAAATTTTGAGAGTTAAATTCTCTTAAAATTTTCCAATAAAAGAGACATTTTTCTTATAAAACCTTTAAAATACTCCTGAATGACTAGTCAATGGACTTTGAGAATGTGTGGGGGAGAATGAATGGTATAAATGGAGACCAAAGTCACCTCAGCAACCACCAAGACACAACCATGTCATTCTAGAGCAAAGTCCGAGCTGTAAATATAAAGTAGGAAATTCATAATTGATAAATGTAAAGGCGAATTAATGCATAAGCGATTACATCATCAACTTTCAAACATAAGCGCAAATAACGTTCAAACTAAGAAAGTCAAGGCAAGGTTTGCTACCTCTATTACGACAACCCAACGATTCGGTATATTTATACGAGAACACTCTGGTCAAAACCACTGCATCGTTTTGAGAGAAACAAAACCTTAGTCTTTGGTCTGTGTTCATGGCAAAAACAGTTCATATAGCTGTTGTTTCTAGTCCTGGTTTCAGCCACCTTGTCCCTATTGTTGAGTTCGCTAAGCGACTTGTCAAGCTTCACCCAAATTTTCATGTCACCTGTTTCGTTCCCTCACTTGGGTCACCCCCGGAATCCTCCATAGCCTACCTTAAAACTCTTCCTTCAAACATTGACTCCGTCTTTCTTCCTCCAATCAGCAAAGAACAGTTTCCCCAAGGACTATACATGGGACTCCAAATTCAACTCACCGTTACTCTTTCTCTCCAGTCAATACAAGAGGTTCTCAGATCCTTGTCATCTAAAGTCCGTTTAACTGCACTGGTGGTTGATGTTTTCGCATCCCAAGTCTTGGAATTTGCAAAGGAGCTTCACGCCTTGTCCTATTTTTACTGTCCTGGTTCAGCTATGGCATTGTCCCTATGCTTACATCTGCCAAAACTTCATGAGGAGGTTTCAGGTGAGTTTAAGGATCTGGCGGAACCTATAAAGTTACCAGGTTGTGTACCACTCTTGGGGGTTGATCTTCCTGCCCCAACCCAAAATCGATCAAGTGAAGCTTACAAGGGTTTTCTTGAACGTGCCAAAGCGATGGTTATAGCTGATGGGATTATCATGAACACCTTCTTAGAAATGGAACCAGGTGCAATAAGCGCATTGGAACAATCGGTAAATGGGAAGATCAAACTGTACCCTGTGGGTCCCATTACACAGAAAGGGTCAAACAATGAGGATAATGATTGTTTAAGATGGTTGGACAAGCAGCCAGCTTGTTCAGTGTTGTATGTTTGTTTTGGAAGTGGTGGAACACTGTCTCAACACCAGATCGACGAGCTAGCTTTGGGTTTGGAATTGAGTGGTCAAAGGTTCTTATGGGTTTTGAGAGCACCAAGTAATTTACCTAATGCTGCTTACCTTGAGGCTGCAGAGGAGGACCCTTTGCAATTCTTACCAAAAGGGTTTTTGGAAAGGACAAAGGAAAAAGGTTTGGTTGTGGCTTCATGGGCACCTCAGGTTCAGATCCTTGGTCACTGTTCAGTTGGTGGGTTCCTGAGCCACTGTGGTTGGAACTCGACTTTGGAGAGTGTGCAAGAGGGAGTGCCTCTGATAACATGGCCACTCTTTGCAGAGCAGAGGATGAATGCAGTGATGTTAGCCGAAGGACTGAAAGTGGCATTGAGGCCAAGATTTAACGAGGATGGCATAGTGGAAAAGGAGGAAATTACAAAGGTGATAAAGTGTTTGATGAAAGGAGAAATAGGCAAAGGAATGCGTGAAAAAATGAGGACTTTGAAAGATTTTGCTGCTCATGCACTCAAAGATGGTTCTTCAAAACAAACCTTGTTACAGTTGGCCAGTGAATGGGAAAATTTGAGTGGTAATTAGGAAACTCTAGTTCTTTTTTTTCTTCTTAAATTGTTCTCTAAATGTATGGTCTTCATAATTTGTTTCATTTCTGCATTAAGTGATTGAGTGGTTATTGGTGGTTGAGTTGTTTAGAAGATGAAAAGTTGAATTTCGAGTTTGATCATAGAAAAGTAGACGTTATTTTTAAGTCATTTCTTGCAAGCAAAAGTCACTCAATGTCAAAAGTTGTGTAAACTCTCAAGGACATAAACCACGAACTCAAGCCATTTAATGCATAAGACACTTGTATATCCTCGTAACAGAGTAATGAAATAGAACAATAGTATTCCATATTTGATTAGCTTTGAACATATAGACAATCTTATTAATAGGGATGAATAAAATTAATTGAATTGAACTAAATTGTTAAAAAATATAATGAGCTAAAAAATAGTTAGTTTGAATTAAATTGAAAATTAGTTCGATTTAGTTTTGATAAAAAAATAACCTGAGTTTGGTCGAATTGGTCTCGATTGAATTTGGTTGAGATGATCACGATCGAAACTTAATTGGATTGGTTTCGATCGAAATTGGTCAAATTCGACTAATTCAAGCCTGATTGAAAATTAACAAAATTTGGTCAGGACAACCACGAATGGTTGAGAAAATCCCAATCAAAAATCAATCTAATTTGACTAAATTTAATTCTGAACGAAAATGGGGTATGCACTACTTTTATCCTCTCTATGTATTTATTAAAGATATGAAAAATAAAAAAAAAATAATCTAAATTATCATTCTTAAAGATATAATAGTCTTATCTTTTCCTATAATATCTTTGAGATGATGGTAAATATGTTTTAATTTATCTATAATGATAAACTTGAAATCGAGTTTAAAAGGCTTTATGTTATGACAATATAGATAACCCTCCAACCTTAATTCCATATATCTTCTTCCAAAATAAATGGTTCAATAGTTTTTTATCCATGAAACTTTAGATGATATAATTTTATTATTTACATTTGGTTGGAAAAGAATTGGGGTTAACATAGTTTTTAAATGTGGTTAACTATATTGAAAATTTGGTTAAATGAAAACTTTTAGTTTAAAAAGTGACTCAAGGTAAAAAACATTTATTATAGCAACTTTTCATAAGGGTTATAATTCATTAGGTATAAAAAGTGATATAATGACATAACTATAATATTTTAAGACTTTTTATATAGGTTGGGGCTCTAACTAATATAAAAAGTTTTGATGGTGACAATAACACTTTTTATACCGGTTTGACCAAGAACTAGTATAAAATGTGATGTAGTTGCATTTTTGTATTATTGAATAAGTTTTTCTATTCGGATTAGTCACTTTAATCAATATAGAATGTTTAATGTTCTCAACCTTTTTTGCTCCTCAATTTCATTTCTTCCCAACTCTTCTCTACACTACACTTAGCTCCCCGCTACACTACAATTCACATCGTTGACCTTTCAAACTTGACGATTTTGTTTGTCATTGATCATGCTCTTGTCATTAATGCTCACATTCATTGAGGGTTCTGTCGCGGCTTAAAATCGTCATTAACCCGCTCTCATAGTTGGTGACTCATTATTGGTGGCTCTTGCTCTTTGGCGTCATTGATCATGTTTTGGTCATCGTTAGTGACACATTTCCTTCTTCTCGCTGTTATCGCTACGTAGTGTTTTGTTATATTTTTTAGGTAAGCTTTATTCTAGATATGCTTCATTTTTTTTTATTTCATTGCTTGTGCTTTTTTTGAATTTTTAATGGTTGTGTAATATTAGTGACTGTGTAATATTTGGTTAATGTTAATTATTCTTAAAATATATGTTGGTTAACAGTTAGCTAAATTATTAGCGTTCAGTCTTGTAGGATAATTTGTCCATAAGCCATTGTATCGCAGCAACTAGTCCTATTCTCTTATAAAAGATGATGCTTAAGACGCAAACAAAACAGAAAAAGTTAAATAGTTGCATGTGACACCACAATGGTAATCATGGTAATAGGTACAATGGCACGTCTAACCAAGAAGGATTACATAACATTTACAAGATCTCTACGCTACAAGAATCGTAGTTCCTCTATATTGAAAAACAAGTACGGTCTTGAACCATCTCTAAACTACAAACATAAAAGGTAAACGTCTAATGTAATCTAAACTAAGTTAAAAATCCGGCTAACTTAGTCTCCCTTAATGGGAGGTTGCAGGCACGCACAAAAGGGTGCTTTCTTCTTCTTTTTCTGATAGTTTCTTCTCGTCCCATGATATAGATAGTCTCGCAAAAGGACTTTTGAATTTCGTTCATTTATCACCGGTTAGTGTTCCAATGAGTATGGAATGAGAAACTTTTTACAATCATTGATTCTTAAACTGGTATAAAAAACATAGATGATATATAAAACATTTTTCCCTAATAATTTTTTATATTTCTAAAATTGATATAAAAGATGGATTTTTTTATATTTATATGATAAATGGTATAAAAAGTGTTTTTTTAACTGGTGTTAAAAAGTTTTTCTACATTAATAAAGAATAACAATAACCATCAGGTGAATTCCTTTTTAAGTAAATGATCTGATTATTATTATTCATTGTAGCTTCAGATGAGACAATATTATTGATTACTTTGTTACACTTATTCGGAAAAAAATTAATATAATTATTAAATGTAGTAAACAATACAATTAGATATACAATCAATTAAGTTTTCCAATAAATTTATATAATAAATATTTTATTATAATGTTTTATTCATATATACAAACATTAAAAGCCAAAAAGTATATACATTTAAAAATGTTTAAAGAAATATATTTTATTTTTATTTAAATATTATAAACTAAAATATAAAATTTATTTATTTATCTGTTTTAATTATTATTTGGATAAATATTTACAAGTATTATATTACAATTAATCAACAATGAATAGGAAATCTTAAATATTTTAAAACGATTAGATAAACTAATATATATATATATATATATATATATATATATATATATATATATATATATATATATATATATATATATAATTATCTTTATGTTATTGTTTTGTATAAATCCATATTTTTCTTATTTCTACGCAACTAATGTAACTATTATTTAATTTATTTATTTGGGTATAGTTTCAACTACTACAAGGGGCTACTCCTACACTCTACATTTTTTCCCAAACCCTAACCTTTAAACTCTCAATCTAATTACTTTTGTATCCTTCACTACGTATTGATTGGCTAGATAATAATTTTTGCTTCTAATACATCATGCAATAATGCCACTTAATAGTGTTGAAGTTGTGTAGGCCAACGTATTGGTTGGTGTACCTGAAAGATTTCTCAAATATAAAGAATATTTGGTGCATATGCGCTTACACCATCGCATCCTCCACTTTGAAATGCGCGAACAAAGATAAACCCAATAAGGATTTGTTAAATTTATACGGGTTAAACATTTTTCTTTCGTAGTGAAAATTGAAATTAGCTTTCATTCGAAACTTTGATCTAATTTAGTCATTTATTTTTATAAATATGTGGATTATCCCTTTTAATGAATCTTTGTTAAGTTTATTTAATGTTTCAGGCGCATTTCATGATAATATTTGAGTTGTTTACATTGTTTGACATATTTTTTCTTTAATGTTAATGGAGAAATACGCTTGAAACCTCAAATAAACTTAACAAAATTTTGTTAAAATGACTAAATTCACGTAGTTTTAATGATGAGGGACTAAATGTGAAAACAAGATTGTCTAGAGACTAGGTCGTCTAACAACTCAGGTTTCAAAGTTTAACAAAATCATTAAACGAAATATCGCTTTGTATGAAAAATTATATTACAAAAAGAACGTCTAAGATAAAAATTTGAGATTTATCGATTTTTTTGTAACAACTCCTGACACCCTAAATTTAGGGTGTTACATTTGGTATTAGAGCCAGGTTTTCAAAAAAACTTTTGGGATTTTTGGGTAGTGAGCTCATCTAACTTTTTTTGTGTGACTGTGTGGATTGCATGTGTTTGTGTATGACTGTATGGAATAAAGTGATTAAATGAGTATTATTGTTGTGTATGCAAAAAGATGTATCGTAGATGACGATCACCTACCAACATCGCTGAAGTCATTGCTCGTGCTCTCGAGTAGATGATGCATGCATTACAAGGACAACATGCATGAGCTATCCCGAGGCATTGTGCCAGTATGAATGACTAATTATGTTATAATCCACCGATGTTCAACGGAAAGGCTACTCCTTATGAGGAAGATGACTAGATCTGCAACAACGAAAAGATATTTGGAGTGATAGATTGTACTGAGGAGCAGAAGTTTATGTTCTCTATTTTATGCTAGCAGGGGAGGCAGACTATTGGTGGAGGAGCATGAAGCAAGTGATGACTGTTCAAGGAGAGGAGATCAGCTAGGTGACTTTTAGGGCAAAATTTTTGTAGTGTTATTTTTCTGAAAATGTTAAATATGAAAGGGAAGCAGATTTTTTGATGCTACAACAAGGAAGCAAGACTGCGTAGGAATATGTGTCACGTTTTATGTACCTCTCTAGATTCTATACTCAAACCATGAGTGAAGAGTGGAAGTGCAAGAAGTTTGAGAGGGGTTTGTATCCTAGTTTGATGAGATTCATAGTACATTTGAGGATTAGGATATTTTCGGAGGTGGTAGAACAATCTAAGATGGAAAAGCTAATGGAAGAGAGTCAGAAGCGTGTGGTGAGGACTTAGAAAGGTGTTTCCTCTAGAGATAAAAATTAGAAGAAATCGTATGTTAGGCCATCGTAGGGAGGTTCTGGAAGTGTGAGGTGTTATGAGTGCGGGGATCCCAACATCAAGAGGAATTGTTCGAAGTTGGCAACTCCTAAGAGTGAAGAGAAGAAATGATTTTTCTGCCAGAAGCTTGGACATTTTTGCAACTTCATGTCTAGAGAAGTACATGAAAAACACTAGGGGGGGTTGAATAATGTTAATGGAAAATTTTTTGCAATCCTTCTGATATAGCACGTTATCGAGCTTTTGAAATTTTCTTTTAAAAGCTTCGAAACTCGACTCAATAAATAGATATGAATGATTCAATGTGTTATTCAGAATATGTATTGCAGCGTTTTGTAAGATCTTTCTTTATGAAAAATAATCGTTTAGCTTGGAAGATTCTTATGTTTGGAAAATAATCGTTTAGACAAAGAGAAAATATAATTGAACATAAGTTATAATGATAGTATGTTTTGTGTAATTGTGAAATTCTCGGGAATAATGGATTATCACTTGTGATAATGATTATCCTAGTTCATTTTTATTGAAAGTGGAGAATTTGATAAAGAATGGATGTAGACCAAGCTTGAGGAGTTTTGTGAAATGGGATGATAATGAGATTAGTGGTTATGTTCAGGGTGAGTTCTGACTTGTGTTAGAGATTGGAGCATGAATGAGTATTTGGGTGTACCTGAGTATGTGCTTGATGAGCATAAGAGTGAGGGATATGTTTACTTATTGTACCCATTAAATCTAGACTTTATCTACGGATATGTGTTTCCTTTTGTCTTGTGTGCAAAAAAGGGTTCTTGGGGTATTGAACCTTCCTTGTGTGCGAGTAATGGTGTTTTCCTTGTGCTTATGTGACAAAAGTTCATGTTCCTTAGTAGGATTGCGAGACTACTCGAGCATATCTAAGGCTACAAATGTCCTGTAGGGGAAGCTACATGTGGGTGAGGTAGGGTAAGAGTTAAACTTATTCTTTCCATTATGAGGTTTATAGTTTTGTGGAGGTTTATAGTTTTTTGGAAGCTCTAGTGGTGGTCATTATAAGGGTATTCATGATGGCGGTACACGTGTTGATGATCGTAATGATAATGATGCTCTAGAGGAATGTTATTTTGATAATAGTGGTATCACATGGTGTAGTTACCATAGGTGTTGTTGAGAGGATATACAATTAGTGTGTGTTTATCATGTTCGTGATAACCTTGAGGATTGAGGATTAACAATCGAGTATTTTAAGATGATTGAATTGTTTTTGTTTTATAGGATTAGGAATTTTATGGTAAATACTTCTATATGTGGGGTGCTTGACTATTGTTGATATAAGCAATATGTATGTATCCTGTTTTATGATTGTTTTATCGGTAGCTTACCCCATACATGTTTGTGTTGTGTGTTTGTTAATGAAATTATCGGCGATGATCTATAACGTGTTATATGTCAGCAGATGATGTTGTAGATATTGTTGCGACATGATAGATTTAAGAGATGACGTACGGGGCAGACTTGGGATTGTCTTTTAAAGTTATTGTATTTGAACTTTTGAGATATGTAATTGGAGTTCTTTATTTCCTTAGTTATTTTCATTATTTTTTTAGTAATGTAATTGGATAAGGTTTTTGGAACTATTATTTTTTTCATAAATCATGGTGCTTATTTATTGAGGTTTTTGAAAAGTACATTTTCGCGCTATGATAAAGTTTGAAATTTATCGGCTTTTTTGTAAAAACTCATGACACCTTAAATTTGTGGCATTACAAAGCGCAAAAACGTACAATATCTAAAGAATCTTATATGAAAAACATAAGAATGTTGGAACTAAGAAAGGTTTCTAAGGGAAAAGCCAAGATCATTTAGTGATTTCACACATCTTATGGACTAACGAACTGCACTGAACAAAATATGTCTGACAAAGTATTATCCTTCTGAAATCCACAATGCAAATAGGAAAACGAGGCTTAAGAGAACTACTAAGGAAAAATCCTTTGTAAGATGCACCATTAAACGATGTCTTTATTTAATGCGTCAATGAGTGTTTTGCTGAATGCAACGAATGCTAAAAGATTGCTAAACAATTATTAAATGAACTCTATAAATATAGCTTGATAAATGAAATGGTCAAAAATATGTTTTAGTAAAACACACAAAAAATCTTAAACATAATCTAATAACTCATAAGAGTCTTGCTAAATGCACTTGTAGCATATCTAGCTAATCAAGCTAGAAAAACTCTTACTATAAATGATGTCTTTGGTAAACGTACTAAAAGAACAAACCTTGTTTCAAAATAAGAGATGTCTTACTAAACACACTCTTGAACTCAACGAGTATCTACTAAACAAAGCGCCAATTACAAGAAACCTCTCGTAGGCTAAATTATAC
Source organism: Vigna umbellata (assembly GCF_029865625.1). Classification (NCBI taxonomy): domain Eukaryota; kingdom Viridiplantae; phylum Streptophyta; class Magnoliopsida; order Fabales; family Fabaceae; genus Vigna; species Vigna umbellata. The sequence goes on along the minus strand of NC_142169.1, from coordinate 14,312,331 downwards.
CATGTGCCCAACGTGTTTTCATCCAACGATGAAACTCTCATGAGATATTTGGTATCTTCACTAGAAAGCTCAAACAATCCAATCCTACTCAAATAGTAGGAAATGTGAAAAACTTTGTTGTTTTGAACAAGCATTAAATGTCATTAAATGTTTAACGTTTAAAAACAAAAAAAAAAGTAATAAGAGAAAGGACATATCTTTTGCATGCATATCTACTCTCCCTTGTGTAGATTTCCTATTACAAGCATCCACTTGCTCTATCAAATACAAGTCAGAAATGGACGTTAGAGAGAAAAAGACATTTGTTGAACGATTTTCTCATCAAAAGTCATGCCAAAGAGATTGTAAATTTTGAAGAGAATTAAAATATTTTACATTTAACTTTGAGGAGTTAAATGATAGCTAGACATGTGTGTTTAGTGGAAACGAAGAGTGGGTGAAACTCTGACGTATAACTTGGTGAAATTAAACGGCAGCTAGATGAGATTGTCTAGTGGAAACTAGGAATGAGTGAAATTCAACTAGGCAGTGTATCTGAAGAATACTGCGAAAGCGTGTAGGGATACCAGGAGTGGGTGATACTTGATACTAGAAGTGGGTGAAACTCAGTCAAGGTCACAGTAATGGCAGTTAGTAGGTTGACTAGGACAATCAGGAGTGAGTTAAACTCAACTAGACATTGTATATGGAGGATGCTAGGAGCGTCTAGGGATACTAGAAGTGGTGATATTAAGAGTGGTGATACTCGATAGTAGTCACAGTAACGAGGGTTACTACTTTTGACTAGTAAAATCAGGAGTGGTAAGAATACTCATATGTACTTCAATGAAAATCTAGTGGAACCCTCTAAGTTACCTTAAAGGAGAACTAGACATAGGTCAGTTGAGTTAACCAGTATAAAAGTTGTGTGCTATGTCTTAGATTTACAAACGCTCACCTTATGCGGAAAACAAATCCTTAACGTGCACACCCGTTCAAAGACACCTTGTTTAAGAGTTACTTCTTCCAATGCTACGAAGATACACTAAATACCGAGACTATAATCGCACCTATCAAAACAACGTTTATAGCATAAGAACTGAGTTGCTCATGAGGATCAAACTTCTGATTCGAAAAAGATTTACAGTAATATTATTCAGCCCCCTTCTAGTGTTTCATGTTACTTTAGTCATCTAGCTCTGTGAACAAGTCTTGTAACAAAAGGGATTTAAAAAATTTGGTTGTTTAACTCAAAGGGAGTTAAAAAGTTTTAGCTAATTGGGCTAGTGTAAAACCAAGAGTGGTGAAACTTGTAAAATTAGGAATGGTGAAACTCGTGGTAACTATTTAAAGTTAGTAGAAGCATGTTATTTCAATAAGATAGACTTATAGCAACTAGGCCACTAAAAATTTCAATTAGAGTTCATTTATTATCTCCTTAAACCTTACCTAACTTAAGCGTTGAAATATATATATATATATATATATATATATATATATATATATATATATATATATATATATATATATATATATATATATATATAAATAGGTACCCAACCTGAGAAGATTGAAAGAATTCAATAGCATAGAGAAATTATTTTAACCAAATCATAATAACTCGTGTTGTTATAGTAGTAAAGAAAAATATTTAGTATAAACAATAAACCAAAAGGGAGGTGAATTGGTGTCTTATCGCAACCGTGTACTTTTAATAATTTTCTCTTAATTTTTAATTTCCTTAACGAATAATTAAATAATAATAAAGAGTAAAGAAGAGAGAAAATTGCACAGATAAATTTATACTAGTTCAGATGACAAGGATCATAAGTCCAATAAACTATTTCAATCACAAAACCAATATACTATTTCAATCACAAAAAGAAAAGTTTAAGGCTTTAGAAAACACCTCTCTTGTTACCAAAAGAGATGAAACTCACTTCTCCTGAAGTCCATAAGGGATGAACACCTCCTCTGAATGCTTCACAAAGGATTAACACTTTCTTTGAATCTTTACAAAAGATGACAGACTTCACTTAGCAATAGTAGCAACACTCAATCACAGTCCTAGTGAAAGTTCTCGCTCTTGCGAACACCAAATTCTCAAAGCCAAAGCACAAGGGTTACACAAACCCTCGATCACAGTTTTCACAATTCAAAACAAATAGATATGTTTTCGTGTATTAGAATGAGAGTCTAAAACATCTTTTTAAAGACCTCACTCAAGGATACTTCCAAAAATCTGTTGTCAATTTTTTTCTCACATGATAATCGATAATTCACTTATGATAATTGATTATGCATTTAAGGAAGACACAATAACCAAAAACATGCCTAAAAACTCCAATGGCTAGTCGTGATAATCGATTATGGTAAGTCATAATCGATTATGGATAATCGATTATCATAGACTGATAATCGATTATTCCAAAGCAAAAATTGAGTTTTCAGCAACCTTTTAAAACCTCTATGTTATAATAGATTATCTTAAGTAGCTAATCGATTATTGCAGAGCTTTTTGACTCCAAATTGAATTTTAAAGCATTACATACAAGGAATCAACACAAAATAAAGCCCTACACATAAATATACTTAATACAGAAGCTTTTAACTCATAAAACAAGTCAAGTCTTTTAGCAAAGTAAACACTTGAGACACTATTTGGACATCATCAAAATTTCTAATTTTATGATTTTGCTAACACATAGTAGAGTCCAAATAAGTGGGATAAAAACCATATATATTATTGTTTAAAGATGAAGTATAATTTTTAAAATAAAATTCAAGATAAAAAAAACCATTTAATTCTTATTTTAATTTATATTATAAGAGACGTTAATCATTTCATTAAAATTTTTAATAAATATAATAAATTTTAAAAATACAAAATAAAAACCAAATCTTTAATAGAATAGTTTATGATTAGGGGCAGTTTATCATTTTACTGGGGGGTCGGTCCGGCAGTCTTATTTTAGTGGATCAACCACTGTTCGGGCTAAAACAACCTACGTATCATAATTCAAAAAGAAAAAGCAATTTAATTAGTGCATATGGGCTTACATCATCGCAAGAAAAGATAGAAAAAACAAGGTTTGCTACGTGGATAACAAAAAGCAAATGATTTGGTATATTTATACGAGAACAGTCTAGTCACAAACACAGCATCATTTGTAGCTTTTCCCACATTTTAAGAGACAGACAAAACCTTAGTCTTTGGTCTGATTTGATGGCCAAAACAGTTCATATAGCTGTTGTTTCTAGTCCTGGTTTCAGCCACCTTGTCCCTATTGTTGAGTTCGCTAAGCGACTTGTCAAGCTTCACCCAAATTTTCATGTCACCTGTTTCGTTCCCTCACTTGGGTCACCCCCGGAATCCTCCATAGCCTACCTTAAAACTCTTCCTTCAAACATTGACTCCGTCTTTCTTCCTCCAATCAGCAAAGAACAGTTTCCCCAAGGACTATACATGGGACTCCAAATTCAACTCACCGTTACACTTTCTCTCCCATCAATACACGAGGTTCTCAAATCCTTGTCATCTAAAGTCCGTTTAACTGCATTGGTGGCCGATGTTTTTGCATTCCAAGTCTTGGAATTTGCAAAGGAGTTCCATGCCTTGTCCTATTTCTACTTTCCTGGTTCAGCTATGGCATTGTCACTTCTCTTACACATGCCAAAACTTGATGAGGAGGTTTCGGGTGAGTTAAAGGACCTGGTCGAACCTATAAGGTTACCAGGTTGTGTACCACTCTTGGGGGTTGATCTTCCTGCTCCAACCCAAAATCGATCAAGTGAAGCTTACAAGAGGTTTCTTGAACGTGCCAAAGCAATGGTTATAGCAGGTGGGATTATCTTCAACACCTTCTTAGAAATGGAACCAGGTGCAGTAAGAGCATTGGAAGAATCGGTAAATGGGAAGATCAAACTGTACCCTGTGGGACCCATTACACAAAAAGTGTCAAACAATGAGGATGATGAGTGTTTAAAATGGTTGGACAAGCAGCCAGCTTGTTCAGTGTTGTATGTTTCTTTTGGAAGTGGTGGAACACTGTCTCAACACCAGATCGACGAGCTAGCTTTGGGTTTGGAATTGAGTGGTCAAAGGTTCTTATGGGTTTTGAGAGCACCAAGTAATTTACCTAATGCGGCTTACCTTGAGGCTGCAGAGGAGGACCCTTTGCAATTCTTACCAAAAGGGTTTTTGGAAAGGACAAAGGAAAATGGTTTGGTTGTGGCTTCATGGGCACCTCAGGTTCAGATCCTTGGTCACAGTTCAGTCGGTGGGTTCCTAAGCCATTGTGGATGGAACTCGGTTTTGGAGAGTGTGCAAGAGGGGGTGCCTCTGATAACATGGCCACTCTTTGCAGAGCAGAGGATGAATGCAGTGATGTTAGCGGAAGGATTGAAAGTGGCATTGAAGCCAAGATTTAACGAGGATGGCATAGTGGAAAAGGAGGAAATTGCAAAGGTGATAAAGTGTTTGATGGAAGAAGAAATAGGTAAAGCAATGCGTCAAAGAATGATGACTTTTAAAGGTTTCGCTGCTCATGCACTGAAAGATGGTTCTTCAAGACAAACCCTGTTAGAGTTGACTAGTGAATGGGAAAATTTGAGTGAGAATTAGGAAACTATTTCTTTTTTCCTTAAATTGTTTTATGTATTAGTTGTGCTTTGAGTGCTATTCCTAATTTGTTTCCTTCCTGCATTGAGTGGTTAATTGTGATTGAGTGGTTTGGAAGATGAAATTACTTTTAAGATGAATTTAAAGTTTGACCATAGAAGAGTATATGTTATTTTTTAAGTTATTCATAGCAAAAACAACTCCCAACGTCAGAAGTTGTGTACACTCTCAGATCAGGACACATTTAACAACATACTCAACCCAGTTAAGGCACAAGACAGATGTATATATAAAATATTTAAAAAAATCTAAAATTTTTAAAAACAACTTAAAAAACAAGTGACAAGACAAACCAGCTCAACCCTTAACCCGTATAAGGATGGGTTATTATTATTGACTCGATTCAATGCAATAAATCACTCACAAACTAAACTAAAATAAATAAAGATAACAGAGTTAACAAGGTGATGGGCAAAAACATCATAGAAATATATACTCGTTACTTTTTTAAAACATTTAAAAAGATAACAGAGTTAACAAAGTTAAAGATAAAATTAAAATTTATGTTTTTTCCAAATTAAACTATCACCCATATGCAATCGTCTTTAGTCGAACAAAATTTGGCGATCTTGAATTTGATGTCTTCAAAATAGATAGAACTAATATTATATTTGGCTCTGCAAGAGGCAGCAGAATTGAAATATCAAACTGTGTCAACAGAACCAGAGTTTATTTCTAGTGCTTCCCTCATTTTAATTTTTCCTTTCAGAAAGGAATACATTTTACACTAGGACTGTCCCGCTAAGCTCTCTATCTGAGTGCCAAATTGGTAAAGTGCCCTTGTGGAGGACCCATGTTCTTCCAAAGCTTCCGCAGCTGCATCTCTGAGCTTTTCAATTCTTCCACGAATCAAACGTCCTTCTTCACCCACCATCAGACCCTTTATCACCTCCGCAATTTCCTCCCTCTCAGCTATGCCACTGTCATTGAATTTTGGCCTTAAAGCCACTTTGACACCTTCTGTTAACAAAACCGCATTCGTTCTCTGTTCAGCAAACAAGGGCCAAGCAACCATCGGCACTCCCAGCACAATACTCTCAAGTGCTGAATTCCACCCGCAATGAGTTAAAAACCCACCGGTTGAAACGTGACCAAGGATTTGGGTCTGTGGTGCCCAAGAACGAACAACAAAGCCACGACCTTTGGTTCTCTCCAAGAACCCATTTGGTAAAAACTGTAAAGGGTCATCACTAGAAGCACCAAGGTAAGCACCGTCTGCAGAATCACTGGGAGCTCTCACTACCCACAAGAATTTCTCACCACTCAACTCCAACCCAAAAGCTAACTCATTCATCTGTTGCTGAGAAAGTGTGCCTCCACTTCCAAACGACACGTACAAAACCGATTTAGCCTCTTGATTCTCCAACCAATTCACACATTCTGAACCCTTTGGATCATTGCTGGACCCCGTTTGAACATTTGGCCCAATCAGATAAACACCGGAACTGTTGCTGCTGCTGCTGACTCTGTTATGTTCCTGCAAGGCCCTCTCACAACTTTCTTCAATTTTGGAGAAGCTGTTGACTATAAAACCGTGAGCGTGAGAGAGTCTCTTGCTGCGGTCGAGAATTAACTTATAAGCAAGAGTAGATCGGTCTTGAAAATGCGAGGGAAGATCGCGGCCTTGGATTGGTACACACCCTGGAATGTTGATGGCTTCTTTGTGATCTCTGTATTCGCATGAAATTTGCTGGTGTAAAGATGGCAAATGGAGGAACACTGAGACTGCCATGGCAGAATGAGGGAAGTATACGTAGGACAAGAGTTTGAGCTCCTTTGCTATTTCCAGCGCCTCGTTTGCGAAAAGATCGGCAATTAGAGCTACCAGAGGCGTGGTTGAAAGGAGAGACCGTAGTGCGTGTTGGATGGATGGTATGGATTGAAACACTGCGAGTTGGATTTGCACTACTGAGAGAGCATCTTGGGGTAGGTCCCTTTTGTTGATGGGAGGGAGGAAAGTGCAGTTGATGTTGGAAGGAAGAGATTTGAGGAGAGTGAGTGTGGCAGGGAGAGGTGCATCTATGGTGGGGAAGATGCAGGTCACCTGGAAGTGGTGATGGACATGAACCAATCTCTTGCAGAACTCAACAATGGAGGCTTGGTGGCTGAATGCAGGGATCGAAACTACTGCTATGTGGGTTGTTTTCGCCATTGAATCTCTGCTGTTCATTCAGACCAATGGTTTGGGATATATGTATATATAAACTCTATGATAATTACTTTGGAAGTTATCTATAAAATGGTTTCTGATTAGGTTGAAAATGAGATTTTTTTTATACCAACAAAATAGAAATTGAAAATGTTCTGTCTATTTGTATGTTTCTGATCTGTCTGTATCTTATTGGTGTAGAGATTTGAGAATGTTGATCAGTCTAAGTTGACAACTATGGTTTTTATTGACTTTCTTTTCCATTGGCTGTCTGTTACAAGGCACCTTCCTCAAAAATTATTGATGGGTCTCAAGGGCATATGTTTTAGGAACATAAACAATAATTGTTGGATTATGGATAGACTTCAACCATATACAATATAGAATTGTATTTTGGAGTAACAAAGCATGTTCTTGGTCTTTGTTTTGACAGGTCAAAAGAAAAAAATTGAAGCCCCGAGCAGATGCACAGAATATTGATTGTGATGAAGATAAAAACGGAATGGAAATAAGCAACGGATGAATAAAATTCTGTGTCTTCTCATTATAAATAAAAACACCAAAAGAACCATTACAAACCATCCATTCAATCTCACGAAGAAAACAAGTGTAGAGAAACACCCAAAATATCAAACTTAGAGCAAGGTATGTAAGAAGAACAACATTACTAAATCCCACTGAAATTTTCCCAATGGTTAGCCAACTGAGACAGTGTCTGTGTCGAAGAGCCATCATCCTTGAGTGCATTAGCAGCAGAATCTCTTAAATTCCTCATTCTTCCACGCATTCCTGCACCTTCTTCTCCTTCCAGAAGACACTTAATCACTTTTGCAATCTCCTCCTTCTCCGCTATGCCATCCTCGTTAAATTTTGGTCTCAATGCCACTTTAAGTCCGTCGGTTAACATCACTGCAGTCATCCTCTGCTCTGCAAAGAGTGGCCATGTTATCAAAGGCACTCCCTCTTGCACACTCTCCAAAGTCGAGTTCCAACCACAATGGCTCAGGAACCCACCAACTGAACTGTGACCAAGGATCTGAACCTGAGGTGCCCATGAAGCCACAACCAAACCTTTCTCCTTTGTCCTTTCCAAAAACCCACTTGGTAAGAATTGCAAAGGGTCCTCCTTTGAAGCCTCAAGATAAGCAGCACTTGCTGAATTGTTTGGTGCTCTCAAAACCCACAAGAACCTTTGACCACTCAATTCCAAACCCAAAGCTAACTCATCGATTTGGTTTTGAGACAGTGTTCCACCACTTCCAAAAGAAACATACAACACTGACCAAGGTGGCTGCTTGTCCAACCATCTTAAACACTTATCAAACTCATCAACCTCATTGACTGAACCCTTTTGCGTGATTGGACCAACAGGGTACAATTTAAACCTCCCATTTCCAAACTCTTCCAACGCTCTCACAGCGCCTGGTTCCATCTCTAAGAACGTGTTGATCAACACCCCATCAGCCGTAACAGTTGCTTTGGCACGTTCAAGAAAATGCTTGTAGATTTCACTCGTTCGACTTTGGGATGGATCCGGAAGATCAACCCCCATGATTGGTACACAACCAGGAAACTTTATAGGTTCAGATAAATCTTTGAATTCACCTGAAACTTCCTCATCAAGTTTTGGTGCGTGTGCAAGCAGTGACAATGTCATAGCTGAACTAGGGAAGTAAAAATACGACAAGGCGTTGAACTCCTTTGCAAACTCCACAGCCTTATATGCAAAAACATCAACCACCAATGCTGTTAAACGTGCTTGGGAGCACAATGATTTCAGCACCTCGTGTATCGATGGCAGAGAAAGATTAGCAGTGAGTTGAATCAGGAACACGGGGTGTACATTCTGGGGTAATTGATCTTTGCTAATTGGAGGAAGCAAGATGGCGTGAATATTTGAAGGAAGAGTTTCAAGGTAGGCTTTGGAGGATTCTGGGGGTGGCCCAAGGGAGGGAACAATGCATGTCACATGAAAATTTGGGTGATGATTGATAAGTCGTTTGCTGAACTCAATTATTGGAACCAGATGAGTGTAACCAGGACTTGTAACAATAGCTACATGAATTGTTTTTGCCATGAGAACAGACTATGTATAAACTATAGAGTGTGGTGTTTACCTATGTGAAAGCTTCATATATCATGTTCACACACTGGTTTAAGAACTCTCTTATATAGCAAACCACCCGCATTCTACTTAATTCAATCTATAAAACTTATTGATAATGTTATATCTTTGATATATTTTTATATGGTATGGATTCCCTACCATCTTCTTGTTACGTAATTTTGGAGATCCAAATGTAAATCTAAATAATATTATATAAAAGTAAAAAATCTATTAATTCATTGTCTTAATGTTTAAAGTAAAAATGATGTCAATTCTTTATATAATTGAAACGAGATTATTAGTGTTATATCTCTGAAGTGAATAACACAATTTATTACAACCAATAAGAATAAGACTCATAGCCTTCATAATGGAGGTCGTGATGATGTGAGTGCATATGTACTAAACCACTATTATACCGTTCCCACTTAATTTGTTTTTCTGGCTTGTCTTTTTCTTTTGCTTGATGATGTTTACACACACTTGTTTGTGTTTTAATGGCTGCGCTTCTGAGAGCTTTGATTCTGCCTCGTTGATTTGGCAGACAGAATTACTTTTGTCAACTTTCCTAATGTCTTTTGTTTTCGCTCGATTCAATGTTTTTAGCGGGTTAAGCATAGTTCCTCTTTCTGATAATGTATTTAAATCAATACTGTTAATTATTTTTCTCCTTTTCGGTATTGGTTTTGTCTTTTATTCTTTTACTCTCAATAATTCATATAAATAATGTAAAAGTTTGATGCTTTGAAAGACATCTTGGGTGCTTAATGATTGAAATATCTTTTAACATTTAAAATACGAAATCACTGAAAAATAAAAGAAAAAGGAAAGTATTTTATTACAAGAAAATAAATGTTTAACGTGGGTCCAATCCTGACACCAACAAACAAACAAAAAGTCGATCCTAAATAAATTAGGTTTAATGATTCTCTGTATTTTTCTGGTCAAACTCTCATATACATTTTTACTTATTGATTTTCTCGATTGAGTATTTAATTTTGAAAGATTGAAATAAATAGAGTCCTACTCTGGAATTGAACTATATTTAATTTTGAAAGATTGAAATAAACAGAGTCCTACTCTTGAATTGAACTAACATATGCTTAGAATTATGTTGACGTGATGCTGATATTAATTTTTTAAATGATGTGGCAAATTGTTAGATAATTTTAGCTGAGCTTGACATGGATTTTTGTTTTTTCTAAATTAAAAAAAAATAATTAAACTAAATTGTTTTTTAAAATTAGAATTTTCACCAGCCATCATTCTCCTTCCTCCATCCTTTTGTGTATCAGCCATCATTAACACTGTTCAATCATTATCTTCATCACTCTCACAATCATAACTGCATTATTTATGAAAATTAGAGATTTTGTTCGAGAGTTTAGGATTCGCTAAACGTCCATCAATGGTGAAAGAGGAAGTTGATGGTTGTCGCGCCTCAACTGTGAGTTGCCATGAGGACACCACCACCGCATCTCAACTTACACGCACTACCACAACCACCAGCGCTGCCATGACCATCATGCACAAACTTTAAAGACACGAGAGACTCCTAATTGAGAAACCCAGTTCGAGAATCATCATCTTCTTTGTTCATCATCATTGCTCTCACCATGAATCCAAATCATGAGCGACCCAAAGTCAGCAACCATGGCGAACCTAAGTTTCGCGCATCCTCCATTGACGCATCAACATTAGCACCTTCGCGAAACCTAAATCGCGTCCCATTCAATCGTGCAACCTCCATAGCCGCCACGACAGAGATAGCTATATCCAACTTGCAAAGAGAAATCAGAATCATAGAATCAGACATAGCAACAACTCATTAAAAATAAATCGTTCAATCTCCTCCATGAGCGAATCCTTCGAACCTCCATCTACCGCGAGAGAGCCATAAGTCAGAGAATCCAACATCTTCATCCCAAATCTCTTCAAACATCAACCCTACAAAGGAACCCTAATTTGAGAAGCACCCAATTTTCCCTAATTTGTTTTTCACAAATCTTAATTCGAACAAAGGTGCTTGGTATAATTAAAATTTTCCCAATTTGTTAATTAAAAAATATGAATTTACATGTAACAATCACCTTATTACCATATAAATTATGACACATCATTTAAAATATAACACAATCAACATGTGATCGTACACACCACTCAAACGTCGTTAGTCCAATTTAATGACAAGGCTTTATTTGTTTCAAATTTTTAAAAATTAAGGATCCAATTGAAAAAACTAATAACTAGAGGTACTATTTGAGAGTATGATCAAAAGATAAGATCTACCGAATCATTAAACCAATAAATTATTAGCATTAGATTGTACGTATCCAATGCAATTTTAAAACTATAGACCCTAATTTGTTAGGGTCGACTTTTGAAGATAGAGTCATTTAAATTAATATTAATTCATCTCTTAAACTGATTTTTAATTAAAGCAGTTTAATATTAATTTATTTTAAAATTTATTTAATTTAACATTAATTTAGCTAACATTAAATAAAATGTATTTTTAATATTAGTTTAATTTGTATCAGTTTAACTACATTTAATGAAAAAATAACTTAAAAAAAGTTATGGTACATTGCGTTGATGTTTAATAAAAACACTAGAAAACAATGCATGAAGAAGATGAATGTGAAAGAAGAAGATGAGTATGAATTCAATGAAGCAGATGAAAAAAAGTAAATGTGATACGTGCGGATGAAAAATATAAATATAGATGAAAAATATGATTGACATTGAAAGGTATAAGTGTGAGAAGATTTTTGACTTTGAATAAAGTTGATGAGTGTACCTAAAAAGTAGGAGAGGAAAATTAAGAATGAAGAGGTTTGACATCTTTCTGTCTAGACTTTTATATTAAAAAGTATTTTATTATTCATATTCGTTATCATTAATACATACAATTTCGTAATATATAGATTAACTAATACTAACTTAAATAAATATAAATACTAAAAATAAATAAGATCAATGTCAATTTAGACTATGCTAATCTTATTTATTTTTTATACTTAATTTAGTAGTGTCGACTAATATGAAAATAACACAAATATTCATTTCTTCAAAAAATTAAAAACTAATTTTATACCTTTTAATATTTAAAAAATAAAAAAGCTAATATTTTGTGTTGTATTAGAGTCTATTAAACGGACTCTAATAACATTGCAATTGATCTATGTTAATATTTAGAAACTAATTTTATATTTTCTTAAAGTAATTTTTTTTTTACTTTTTGGTAATTTAATTATTCATTAATATGTTCTAATGTTTGAAGAAATTTCCTTTATAATGCTTTTAGGAAAAGCTAATCCTTCTTAGTCGTTGTATATGTAACACGTTAAGGAAAATATCAGGTGTGCATCCTTCAATCATCCTTTTACAATTGTGGTACTTAATAAAATAATAATAATTATATTTTCTTAATTTTTTTTTATCTCAAATTATTTTATATTCTAAAATAAAAGTATCATGTATTGGTATCTGTTTTTACTTAGATATGAAGTGTGAACCTTTAGACAGGTGAAGAGATTTGAGTGATTTGACGACTCCAAATGAATACTCTAGAGATTAAACACAAACAAAAATCTTTCTACAAAAAACTTTTTGATGTTCAAGTTAGTAAGTGAGTTTTGATCTACCTGAGTGCATATAAGAGAGTGTGTCATTCTCATGATGAATGACAAGTATTTATAGGATTTCTGGACGTCAAGTAATATTATAAAATCTAAAATATCAATAATAATAAAAAAATTACCTTGTATGTTGCAATTAATATGATAAAGATAATATAAACTAATCGCATATACCATATATTTTAGGTTTAATTATTCAAATAATTTCTATTTTTGGTGATTTTTCTCAATTAGGTTTCTCACATTTCTTTTTGTCTTGATTGGGTCTTTATTTTTGAAAATTGAAGCAATTAGGTCATTGTTGTTTGTTTCGTACTAACACCGTTAAAGGGGTGTCACGTGTTAGCTTGTGGTTTTTTTGAATTTTTGAATTATTTTAATTTTAATATTTTATTTTATTTTTTAATTCTTTTTCAAAATTTCCACATGTCAAGCTGACATTGTGCCATGTGACAATGATAATGTGACATGGCATTGATAGTGTCACGTGTCATTGTACTTATCTCAATTTGGTCCCTATATTCTTATTTTGTCTCAATTTAGCCCCTGTATTTTTATTGTCTCAATTTAGTCCTAAATTTTTTAAAAATTAAACAATTTTGTTCCTTTCCAAATTCAAACAAAATTTAATTTGTATATAAATCCTTACAAAAAATTTTATACAAATTGATATTTATTTTATTAGAACAATAAAAAAATTATGAACTAACATATGACACATTTTTATTTATGTAGTACTTATTTATTGAAGTATCATTTGATCAAAAACTTGATAAATGATGGAGACTTGTCTTTGTCCAAAATTCAAAGTGTAGAAAATCCAGTTGATATGTTGACCAATATTGTCACCATAAATAAGTTGAGGCTTTGTATTGCCTCAATTGATGATGGCAATCTCCTAACTAGGTTGGGCCAAAACTAGAAGGAAAGCCATGGTGATGGTTGAAGGTTAGGGTGGTTGCGGAAATATGGTGGAAAAGATATTAAGGCTCTTATGAGCTGTTTTATTGTGATGGAGGTGGTGTTTATGGGTTCTCTAAGGGAGGTTAGGCCAATTCTAGAGGAAGGTTGTAAGACCCAAAAATAAATTAATACTATAAGATAATTTATTTTGCAACTAATATTTAGTTAGTAAGAATTTCTTATTTTGTGATGGTATTTGTGTATTTAAGTGTTTAAGATGTAATTCTATTATATTACTTACTTTGTTAAATTACCATGGTTATTGAATTAAATGACTTTAGGACTCTGTAAAACTTGATCTTTAGTTATGAATAAATTGTTTATGTGCTTTCTTGAACAAGTGACTTTCAATCACTTTGAATTTTTATCACTTGTTATGTGTCACCGAAATGGTATGATAATTTCTTTGTGTATTATTATTTGAGTATTTTTACTTAGAACTCTTACAATTCCATCTTGACTTCTCTACAAAACCGTTAACATATTTTTTTCTTTCCAAAGTTTCATAATTTTCTTTATTTTGTTTGTTTGTCTTTTATCATTATAATTAATTCTTCATATATTTTTTTTAGGTCTAAAAGCTTGAACTATGATGTATATACATTGGCCATGTGAAGAATTTATTTTCGTGCATACTAAGGGCCATATTGAGTAGCATGAATCTTTTCTCCTTCAACCATGACCAATCTTTTCCCCCACTTCATCTGATAATATTTTTTTATTGTTGTTGCTTTCTCCACTCTTCACGGTTATGGTCTATTTTCTTTACCATGGGGTCACCTTTTGTGTAAACAAAACACAATATCTTCTTAAGTGCACACAATAGGACAAAACTATCATCATGAAACGACTTTGTGGGAAACATTGAACGAAATTTTGACCTTAAGAACCAATATTATCCTTTTCTAGTGACCAACTTGAATTCCATCTTGCATTGGAGGGACCTTCTGTTTGTTAATAAATCGTAGGATTTCATTAGGAAAAGAAAAAAGGGAAAGAAAATAAAAATAGCAAGAACTGAAAGAGTGAACGAGAGAGATATCTAAAATTGGAGTGTTGCCGGAGAAGTTGAGAAACTAAGGAAGAAGGAGACTTAGATCAACAAAGTAAGGGCTGAAAATCTTAAGGAACCAACCAACCTTTGCTGGAGAAAGAGGTAGGGGAGCTCAACCACTTCTTTTACTCAATAGTATGATTACCTTGCCAATTTTCGGTCCTGAATACTAAGATGCATGCCTTATTTTGTGAAAGCTTGAAAGAGTTCACTTCGCTGTAGAATATATTCGTTGTTGACTCTGTAAAATATGATACAAGTATAAGTTTGGCTACCTTTAGTATCATGATACTTTCTCTTGAAGTTGTGTGATATGAGATGCCTTTATGGTCTATTCTCATTGTGCAAATAGAATGAAAACAACTCTATGATATAATAGGATTGATTTAATGTGTCAGAGAGGCCTAACTCTCGTGAACCCCAACTACTTAATTACTCCACTTTATTCTAAGTAATTTCTTTTGCTTAGCTATGCTTAGCCGCACATGGAACACTTGTTTCAATCATTTTTATTCACCTTAGCTTTTATGTTTTGAAGGAGTTTGCAGTAGTTTTTATTTCTGTTTTGAATAATATCTTGGTTTACCAAGTCTTTAGGGATATTTGCTAATTTTTCTCATTCTTGTAACCACTGCTAGCTTTATTTTCGGTGGGTGGTTTTTAATTGTTTAGAAACTGTCATTTGGCTATTTAAAGCTACATTTACCATTAATAATAAGTGAGTCAATTTTCTCTGCATCAGTGCATTTACAATCTTAATTACTAACATCTGGTATCAGAGCCCCCACTGGGCCTGATACATCAAAGCAGCACAGTCTTTGAAGTTTTGCACTAGCACAAAAAAAAATGACTACCGAAGGGAGCTTTGTCCAGCCAGCCATCCCACGTTTTGATGGTCATTATGACCATTGAAGCATGTTAATGGAAAATTTCCCTCGATCTAAAGAGTATTGGGATCTCATTGAACCTGGTTATATAATTCCAGCAAGCGGAATCGTACAAACTGAAGCACAACAAAAGAAGCAAGATGAGATGCGACTGAAAGATTTGAAAGTCAAAAACTATCTCTTTCAAGCTATTGACCGAACTGTTCTCGACACCATACTCAAGAAAGACACTTCTAAAGAGATATGGGATGCTATGAAGAAAAAGTTTGCAGGCAATGCAAGGGTAAAAAGATCTCATCTTCAAGCTCTCCGCAGAGAATTTGAAGTTCTTGAGATGAAATCTGGTGAAGTAGTGACAGAGTATTTCTCTAGGGTCATGACAGTGGCCAACAAAATGCGAACTTATGGTGAAGTTATGTCAGATGTTAAAGTGGTTGAAAAAATTCTCCGTTCTTTAACTGAGAAGTTTGATTACATTGTATGTTCCATTGAGGAGTCCAAAGATATAGATAATCTTTCTGTTGATGAGTTACAAAGCTCACTAATAGTACATGAGTAGAAGTTTTGTAGACATAAAGATGAGGAACAAGCCTTAAAAGTGACCTTTGAAGAGGAAGAGGTAGAACAACCTTCAACAAGGCGGCTATAGAGTGCTACCAATGCCATCAACTTGGACATTTTCGTTATGAATGTCCTCGGAACAAAGAAGCAAATTATGCAGAGGTTTATGATGAAGAAGAAGAGCTACTTTTGATGTCTTATGTGGAGTTTCCTGAGACTAAAGGAAAAGATGTTTGGTTTCTTGATTCTGGATGTTCTAATCACATGTGTGGTGATTCTGCTATGTTCCATGAGTTTGATGCAAACTTTCGACACTCGGTAAAATTGGGAAACAACACGAAGATGACAGTGATGGGAAAAGGAAGCATCAAGTTACTGGTAGATGGAGTAAACTTTGTTGCCAGTGAAGTTTACTATATTCCAGAATTGCGAAGTAATCTCTTAAGCATAGGGCAATTACAAGAGAAAGGCTTGACCATTTTGATCAAGGGAGGAATGTGCAAAATATTTCATCCAGAGAAAGGCTTGAAAATTCAGACCAACATGAGTGCCAACAGGATGTTTTTCTTGCTGCCCCAATCTTGTACTTTCCATCAAACAAATTCTGACCAGTGCCTTCATACACACACTCAAAATCTATCTCATCTTTGGCACCGAAGGTATGGGCATTTAAGCTATAGTGGCTTACGTACATTATTGAGCAAGAACATGGTACAAGGACTTCCTCAACTCTATGTCAACAGTAATCTACAGTGACTGTCTTAATGGAAAGCAACATCGTGACTCCATTCCAAAACTAAGTAATTGGAGAGCAAGTCAAAAGCTAGAACTTATCCATGCAGATATATGTGGTCCCATCTCTCCAACATCTAATAGTAATAAAAGGTATCTTCTACTATTCATTGATGATTATAGTAGAAAAGCATGGGTATAATTTTTGGCAGAAAAATCAGAAGCGTTACATTCCTTCAAATGTTTTAAGATTATGGTTGAGAAAGAGATTGACATGTCTATTAAGTGTTTACGCACAGACAGAGGGGGAGAATTTCATTCAACAGAGTTCCATGATTTCTGCAAACAAAATGGGATCAAAAGGTAATTGACCACTGCTTATACTCCACAAGAGAACGGAGTCGCCGAAAGGAAAAACAGAACAGTGATGAACATGGTTCGTTCCATGCTATCTGATAAAAATATTCCCAAGTCTTTTTGGCCAGAGGCAGTGAACTAGACCATTTATGTCCTAAATAGATCTCCTACATTAGTTGTGAAAGATGTTACACCGCAAGAATCATGGAGTGGAATGAAACCCTCGGTTGCTCACTTTCGGGTCTTTGGATGTGTAGCCCATATGCACGTTCCAGAAGCAAGAAGAATGAAACTCGATAATAGAAGCATCACTTGTGTGCTGTTGGGAATCAGTGAGGAATCTAAAGGCTATAGGTTATTTGATCCCATAGCTAAAAGAATTCTCATAAGTAAAGATGTGATTTTTGAGGAAGACAAACAATGGGATTGGGATGGAACACAACCTATACCAGATTTAGAATGGAATGATGATGCAGAAGTAGATGATGCAGAAGTAGATGATGCAAAAGTAGATGATGCAGAATTAGATGCAGGTGAGAATGCAAGAAATGATGTTACAGAAATAAATGCAGAAAACAATACTGAAGATCGAGTACGAGTATCAAGAAATAGGCAACCTCCTACATGGATGGATGATTATGTTCCTGGAGAAGGTCTATCAGAGGATGAGACCCATATGGCATTAATGGTGTCAAATGACCCCACATGTTTTGAGGAAGCTATGAAAAATCCAAATTGGCGATAGGCTATGGATGAAGAAATCAAATCCATAAAAAAGAATCAAACATGGACACTCACTACACTACCTATTGGAGCTAAAATAATTGGAGTGAAATAGGTCTACAAAATCAAATACAATGAACATGGCAAGATTGATAAGTACAAGGCTAGATTAGTGGCCAAGGGGTATTCTCAAAAACATGGAATTGACTACACAGAAGTTTATGCACCAGTGGCAAGGATGGATACAGTAAGAATGATTATTGCTCTAGCTGCACATAAAAATTGGCAAATTTTCCAGCTAGATGTTAAGTCGGCTTTCCTTCATGGTGACCTTAATGAGGATAGTGAGCATTTGGTTTATAAGTTTGATAACAGTTGAAAAACTGTTATTTTCATGCTTAAAAGTGATACTAAAAGCAACCTTTAGACTTAGAAACTAGCTTGAAATCATGCATTTTGTTTATATTTTCAGAAATAAGAGAGCTGGACAGGTTTATGCT
The DNA here is from genome assembly GCF_029865625.1 of Vigna umbellata. NCBI lineage: Eukaryota > Viridiplantae > Streptophyta > Magnoliopsida > Fabales > Fabaceae > Vigna > Vigna umbellata. The sequence goes on along the minus strand of NC_142169.1, from coordinate 14,293,997 downwards.
TGATTTGAGTGTTTTTGTGCAGGTTTTGAGGTGAATTTGGTGAAAGAAGTGAAGAATGAGAGAGAGGACATTAGAAAAGACAAGAAAGAGTGCAAAAAGAGAAGTCGAAGGCACCGCTCAGCGGCAAACTACCGCTGAGCGGCACTCAAGAGGTGGCGTTGGAACCGCTGAGGGGCAAATGGCCGCTGAGGGGAAGAAAGAAGACGCGTAACCACCGCTGAGCGGTAAATGGCGCTGAGCGGCACTTTTTGGGCTTGGGCTTTTGTAATCTTTTGTAACTCTAGATTAGTATATAAGGGCTTGCACGTCCTTTAGTTAGTATCTTTGGCAGAAACGAGGCAAACACTCTCTCTTTCACCCCTTTGAAGGAGGATCTTGGATGCTCAGGCTACCTCTTCACCTTTATTGGGTTTATTCTTTCATACTTTCATTGTTATTCATCTAGGTTCACCATGAATATGGTGAACTAAACCTTGTATGTTTGTTGGGGAATCAAAGTAATCTCTTGAAGCTCTCATATATGGATTTGTTGAGTACATCTTTGAATTAAGACATATGCTTTCTTTCATCATTAGTTAGGGTTTTTCCTCTTTGCTCAATGCTTGCATTGTTTAACTCATTCTAATGCATGATTATTGGTTTTGTTGATACGGACACGTACGGGGAAATCTAGATCCGGGGAATTTCTCCCAATATTTTACTGACAACATTATATTGGTTGCCTTAAGCTCCTGCACTCATGAACTAATCATTAGGAATGCTAGGAATTGTATGAACTATTTGATTAGGGAGAAGCCATCTAGAATGGTACATTAGAGAGTGGCATTAACAATGATGATTTGAAAGAGGAATTCCTAAAATATATGAGAGTGGATGAGATGAAATTGACCCCCAACAACATATTCATTCATTTAATCCATTGAAAGTGTTTATCTTATGTCTTATCCATTGATCAATTCATGCATACATGTTTATTTTCGTCTTGCATATTAAAATTTCAATCATTGTTTTCTTAAGTCTTAGCTAATCAAGAAATCACATAACTAAACTAGGCCGTGAGTCCTTTGGGAAGAACGATACTTGGTCTTACCAAGTTTTATTACTTGAACGATTCGGTCATACTTGCCGATTGTGAAACAAGTTTGTGACATCATATTTTGGTGCTTACAAATTTGTCCATCAAGTTTTTGGCGCCGTTGCCGGGGATTCATGGTTTAACTGGTTAATTTGTGTGATTATTGATTATCTTTGACTTATTTTTTTATTTTTAATTTAAATTTCGAATTTTTTGAATTTTATTTTATTTTTCTGTTTATATTTTTCAGTTTGTATTTTATTTGATTTTATTTTATTTTTCTGTTTTCTGTTTTTCTGTTTTCTATTTTTATTTTCTGTTTTTTATTTTTCGGTTTTTATTTGATTTTATTTTATTTTAGGTTAGATTAGATTAGATTTTTTTTTAGGTTAGATTTTATTTTTATTTTTTTTTAGATTAGATTTTATTTTATTTTATTAGATTTTATCTTTTTATCTTTTTAGGTTAGATTTTATTTTATTCTTATTCTATCTTTTAGGTTAGGTTAGATTTTATTTTATTTTATCTTTTAGATTAGATTTTATTTTTTTAGATTAGGTTTTATTTTATTTTATTTGATTCTATCTTCTAAATCTCTTATCTTCTTATATCTTTTCAATCTTTATTTTCTTTTCTCTATCTTTTTGTGCTAACAATTGTTTTTAGGGTTTTGTGCCTAATGTCTACAGAATGCAATTTGGTCAAGAGTTTAACTATAGGGGCACTCAATTCTACCAAAGTAATCTCAACCAATGGTGGGAACCTCACTCAAGCATGGATCAAAGCCAATTTTGGCAAGCTGCCGGACAATTTGAGAACCAACCACAACAACAATGGCAGCAAAAATCCTCTCTATCAGAAAGTTTGGAGGACACCCTTCAACGATTTTTGAAAAGTTCCGACTCTACTCAGAAAAGCATTGAAGAATCATGTAAAAGAATGGAGATGCAACTTCGTCACATTAGTCAGATATTAAATGATGATGTTAATACTGATGTTAACCTTAAGGAGGAAGGGCAAGTCATTATCACTGAAAGTGACAAGATTCTTGATGAGGAAAAATTAGAGGGAGATGAGGAAAGGGTAGAGAGAAAAGAGAAAGAAGAGTTGAGTGAGAAAGATAAAGATGAAGAAAAAGAAAAAGAATTGGTTGAGAGAAAAGAGAGAAAGAAAATTTGTGTGAAAATAAAGAAGTTGAGGAGAAGAAGAGAAGGGAAGAAAAAAATAAAAGAAAAGAAAAAGAGAAAATTTGGGGAGAGAAAGCGTAAGAAAAAGAAGATGAGAGGAAAGAAGAAGAAATCACATGAAAAATCACATCCTCATCTAAAGAAGAATCATAGGAAGGAAAAGAAATTTAAGTGCTTTATGGAAATCTTCAAGAAATTGGAGATTAAAGTTCCTATGATTGAGACATTGCAACAGGTTCCTGGTTTGATCAAATTTCTGAAGAAGTTCAGTAGAAAGAAGAAAAAGAAGAAGGAACATGAGCTTTAACAGGGTCAAGCTAGTGACGTTAAAGAAGCGCTTGCTGGGAGGCAACCCAGTGGATTTACAAACTTTTGATTTGATTTTGTAATTTATAATTTGTGAACATTATTCTGGACATTATTTTGTTGGATCTAGCATCTACTGAAGGATGCTAGGTGATTAAGTATCTACTGAAGGATACTAAGTTTGTAACACCTACTGATGGGTGTTGGTGAGAAGATTTTGCACCTACTGATGGGTGCTGGTAAGTTTGAAACACCTACTGATGGGTGTTGGTGGATTTTGGGTCAGGCTCGTGACGTTAAACAAGCGCTACCTGGGAGGCAACCCAGTTGATTGATTGTTTTATGTTTGTCTATTTTAGTTAGGGTTTGCATAAGCATTTTTAACATTGAATTGCAGGGAACCTATGAGGGGTATGCTAGGAAGGCACGTAGGTCAAGAAAAGAAGGAGAAGGGCACATCACGAAAGTGCCGCTGAGCGGCATTTACCGCTGAGCGGTACTAACGCAGATGGGCTTAAGTTCCCCTTAGCGGAACCCGAGCCCATTGGGGTATTTTTAAACCCTAAGCTGCGTGTTTTTACACTCTTTCAAGTTCTTCTCTGCATAAACACTTCCACACCTCTTCTCCTAGGTTTTCCACATCTTTCTACTCTTCCCTCTTTAGAAGATTTCTCTTCCACTCACTTTTATACTAGTGTGCCATCAAAGTTTGGGGTTGGAAGAGAGCATTCTAGTTTGGAAGCATTCTCATATCATCTAGCATCTCCACCCAAGTAAGTAAAATGCATTTTGTTCATTCTAGGGTTCTTGAATTTGAATGTGATTGTCAAAGCATGAATACTTAGGGGTTTTAGTTTCTATGCATGATTTGATGATATATTTGATGTTTGAACCGATTAAACTGCTTGATTATGAACTGGAAAACTGAAAATTGCATTTGGGTGGAGTTAGGGAAGCTTTAAAACTGATTTTTCAAAAATCTGCAGAGTTACCGCTGAGGGGTAAATTACCGCTGAGCGGCACTCTGCCAGATTTGTTTTTTTTCTGATTTTTGCATGTTGGAATGTGGCGCTGGTGGCGCTGAGGGGAAATTCTGTCCCTCAGCGGTGGTTTAGCTTCGAAAGGAGTTGTGTTCTGAGTTTACTAATGATGAACATCATGTTCTGTGGTTTTGGATTTATGTTTGAATGCAGGAATGGCATCCTCTTCAGGAAAGAGATTGAAAACCATGGCAACCAAGAGAAAGGAAAAGGAACCAGAGCAGCCCCATAATGGCAGGTTCCTCTCTAGGAAACATGAGAAGCACTTTAGGGTGGTTCAGGACAGGAGACTTCTAATGGAGAGAAAGGTTGGAATGATACCTAACTTTGCTCCTCAATTTGGAGAGCAAGTGTTAGGGAATGATTGGGGAAAGCTAGCCACTTATCCAGCACCTGCCAACATAGCTGTGGTGAAGGAATTCTACACCAATGCAAAGAAGATTGGTGATTATCCAGCTGAGAATTATTTGGGCTATGTTAGAGGCCATGCTATCAGGTATGATCCTGACTCCATCAATAACTTTCTGGATACTGTGTGGGCTGGTGAGCAATGCCAGTTTGCTCTTAGCATGGAGGAAGGTGCTGACTTTGAGGATGTTGAGAGAGTATTGTGCATACCTGGAGGACACTTCCAAAGGAATAGATCTGGCTCAGTGGTTAATATTAGGAGGACAGATTTGACTCCTCTTGCAAAGTATTGGATGGCATTTTCTCATGCCAACATTCAGCCATGTTCACATGTGTCAGATATTACTCTCAGCAGGGCACTCTTCATCTACTGTGTTATCAGAAACTTGAATGTTAATATTGGGCAGGTGATAGCTGATGAGATTAGTATGTGTGCTAACACCTCAAACAACAAAGCACCACTGGGACATCCTTCTTTGATCACTCACCTTTGCAAGCTAGCTGGGGTGGACACTTCTGTTCCACCATTTGAGAGGCCAAGAAAAGCTATAGATGAGGCCTATTACAGACAGTACTGTGGAGGTGAGGAGGCAGCCCAGCCAGTTCCACCACGCCAGGCTCGTAGAGAGAGAAGGCCAGCACAGGGCAGGACTTCTGCTGATACTCATGAGGCAGAACCATTCCAGATGAGGGACATGTATATGTCTCTTATAGGTGCTCAGTTGCAGTCCATCCACAGAGGGCAGGTGGCCACGGCTGAGATGATAGTGGGGATGTATGATACCCCTCCAGCACACAGGTGGACTATGGATGAATTCCATAATGTGGTAGCTTGGCCAGAAGAACCAATATATGGAGGAGCTGAAGCAGCTGAAGCTTCAGCCCGAGACATGGATGAAGATGAAGCTGAGGAGGAGGATGCATTTGATGAAGATGATGATGAAGAGGAAGAGGAAGATACAGAGAGCTCGGACTGATGAGGAGCTGAGATAGCATTTACTGATGAATGCTATCATATGATTAAGCTTTTATGGTTTAAGTTTTCTGAACTTATTTGTTTTTGTTTTTAGATTAGGGTTTGATGTACTCTATTGAACACCTGGTTTGTTATGATGGTTTGCTATTAACTGTGATTGTGTGATAAGTAATGCTTGATGATGCTTATTGATTGATTGATGTTGAGATGATGTGCACATTAAAATGCTTATACAGGTGATTCACAAGCTTTGTGAACAAATGCATAATATCATGATTGTGATTGTGAAATTAAGCAGGATGTGCATGTCAAATGTGAATGAGCTTATATGTGAGGTTTTGAGCTCCAGAGTTATTATTGTTGAATGCTATTACTTTGAAAGCATGAATGATTTTGCCCAGGTTTTCTATGATTGAATCAATTGCTTGTTTTGCATCATATGATCAAAGGCCGTGTTGTTGAAACCCATTTTATTGGCCAAATTCATAAAGTTAGCCTTCTAAAAGAGAACACGTTGTGTTCTATCCTTTGAACCCTTAGCCTTAAATATACACTGAACACCCTTGATTGAAAATCTTTACCTTGAGTTAAGTAGAAGATCTTGTGTGGTATTGTTAAATGTTCAAGTTTGGGGTTATTGGGGAAACATGAAAAAGGAAAAAGCATTGAGCTAAGAGCTAAAAAGTAAGAATATGCAAAGAAAAGAAAAGAAAAAGAAGCAAAGCTCAATGCAAATGCAAAAGCAAAGGCAAAAGAAAGTTGGGAATGAATAAGAATAATTGTGTTGTTATGATTCTCTTAACTCAAGGATTTTGTGATCCAGAAAAACCAATTTTCTTGTTAGCCCAGCCACATTATAAGCCATTGAAAAGTCCTTGTGATGATGCATGCTTGTGAATGTTTTTGATTGTGGTAAAATGAAAGGCAAAGTTGATTCATGTGACATTGTGATAGTGGAGTGAATGAGTGAAACACTTTACCTCTTATACACTTGTGTGTTGAGTGAAACACTTTACCTAGTGAGGAAAGATTCCATAAGCACATGAACATCCATGCTTAATTGATTGATCATTCATGAAAAGTAGCATTTGTTGGAACTTAAATGACTTTGTGAACACTAAAGCATGTGCACATCTTGAATTAACTCTTGGTCATAAGTTTGAGTGAAGTTATTACTTATCTTGAAAAGAGGATTTTGAGTGAGTGAACCATCATATGAATTGGTTGGAGATGGAGTTACATTTTGTTTGCTTGAGGACAAGCAAAGTTCTAAGTTTGGGGTTGTGATAACAGTTGAAAAACTGTTATTTTCATGCTTAAAAGTGATACTAAAAGCAACCTTTAGACTTAGAAACTAGCTTGAAATCATGCATTTTGTTTATATTTTCAGAAATAAGAGAGCTGGACAGGTTTATGCTTGATTTGAGTGTTTTTGTGCAGGTTTTGAGGTGAATTTGGTGAAAGAAGTGAAGAATGAGAGAGAGGACATTAGAAAAGACAAGAAAGAGTGCAAAAAGAGAAGTCGAAGGCACCGCTCAGCGGCAAACTACCGCTGAGCGGCACTCAAGAGGTGGCGTTGGAACCGCTGAGGGGCAAATGGCCGCTGAGGGGAAGAAAGAAGACGCGTAACCACCGCTGAGCGGTAAATGGCGCTGAGCGGCACTTTTTGGGCTTGGGCTTTTGTAATCTTTTGTAACTCTAGATTAGTATATAAGGGCTTGCACGTCCTTTAGTTAGTATCTTTGGCAGAAACGAGGCAAACACTCTCTCTTTCACCCCTTTGAAGGAGGATCTTGGATGCTCAGGCTACCTCTTCACCTTTATTGGGTTTATTCTTTCATACTTTCATTGTTATTCATCTAGGTTCACCATGAATATGGTGAACTAAACCTTGTATGTTTGTTGGGGAATCAAAGTAATCTCTTGAAGCTCTCATATATGGATTTGTTGAGTACATCTTTGAATTAAGACATATGCTTTCTTTCATCATTAGTTAGGGTTTTTCCTCTTTGCTCAATGCTTGCATTGTTTAACTCATTCTAATGCATGATTATTGGTTTTGTTGATACGGACACGTACGGGGAAATCTAGATCCGGGGAATTTCTCCCAATATTTTACTGACAACATTATATTGGTTGCCTTAAGCTCCTGCACTCATGAACTAATCATTAGGAATGCTAGGAATTGTATGAACTATTTGATTAGGGAGAAGCCATCTAGAATGGTACATTAGAGAGTGGCATTAACAATGATGATTTGAAAGAGGAATTCCTAAAATATATGAGAGTGGATGAGATGAAATTGACCCCCAACAACATATTCATTCATTTAATCCATTGAAAGTGTTTATCTTATGTCTTATCCATTGATCAATTCATGCATACATGTTTATTTTCGTCTTGCATATTAAAATTTCAATCATTGTTTTCTTAAGTCTTAGCTAATCAAGAAATCACATAACTAAACTAGGCCGTGAGTCCTTTGGGAAGAACGATACTTGGTCTTACCAAGTTTTATTACTTGAACGATTCGGTCATACTTGCCGATTGTGAAACAAGTTTGTGACATCATATTTTGGTGCTTACAAATTTGTCCATCAAAGTTGCATAAAGCTTTGTATGGCTTAAAACAAGCCTCGCGGGCTTGGTTCAGTCGAATTGAAGCTCATTTCATTAGTGAAGGATTTCAGCGGTGTGACAGCGAACAAACATTATTCACCAAGAGAAACAAAGAAGGAAAAATTATCATTGTAAGTATTTACGTTGATGATTTAATTTTTACTGTTAATGATGAAGTCATGATGTCTGAGTTTAAAAGCTCTATGTTAAGAGAATTTGATATGTCTGACTTGGGAAAGATGAGATTTTTCCTTGGGATTGAGGTGCTACAAAGACCTGATGGTATTTATATATGTCAAAGAAAATATGCATTAGAAGTTTTGAGCAGGTTTGGTATGTTGGAAAGTAATCATGTAGGCACGCCAATTGTCCCAGGTTTCAAAATGAGCAAAGATGGAACCAAGAATTTTGTTGATGAAACTTATTATAAGCAGTTGGTTGGAAGTTTGTTGTATCTCACTGCCACAAGACCTGATATGATGTTTGTTACATGTCTCATAAGTAGATATATGGCAAAACCACTAGATATTCACCTGCAAGCAGCTAAAAGAGCCTAACGATACTTGAAAGGAACTGTAAATTATGGGATTTTTTATAAGACAACAGAAAGTGGTGAGCTATTAGCTTTCACAGGCAGTGACTATGCAGGGGATATGGAAGATAGGAAGAGTACATTTGGGTATGTATTTTTAATGGGGTCAGGTGCTGTCTCATGGTGTTTCAAAAAACAACCTATTGTAACTTTATCAACCATAGAAGCAGAATTTGTAGCTGCTGCTGTTTGTGCTTGTCAAGGAGTTTGGATGAGAAGAATCTTAAAGGAGTTGGGTCATTCTTATGAAAATTGTATAACTATGATGTGTGATAACAACTCAACCATTAAATTGTCAAAAAATCCTGTTATGCACGGCCGCAGCAAGCACATTGATGTAAGGTTCCATTTCTTGAGAAATCTTACTAAGGAAGGTGCAATTGAATTAGTTCATTGCAAGAGTCAAGATCAATTGGCTGATATAATGACCAAGCCATTGAAGATGGAAGTTTTTCAGAAGCTTCGGAGGTTGCTGGGAGTGTGTGATCTGTCTGGTATAATTTCTGATATAAACTAATTGTTTTATAACATTTAGTATCTTGGTTTACCAAGTCTTTAGGAATATTTGCTAATTTTTCTCATTCCTGTAACCACTACTAGCTTTATTTTCGGTGGGTGGTTTTTAATTGTTTAGAAACTATCATTTGGCTATTTAAAGCTACATTTACCATTAATAATAAGTGAGTCAATTTTCTCTGTCAGTGCATTTACAATCTTAATTACTAACATGTTTGACCAGCCATACCTCTAGATAATTCTTTTGATTTTACCAAGAAGCATGTCACGAGAACCTTTACTCGAGAACCTTTACTCGAGAACCTTTACTCGAGAACCTTTACTGAATGGCAGAACTTTATTTCAAATTATGTTACATACTTTCCTTACCTTAGGCTACCCTTGTCATGACACATCTCTACCATTAATATATTTTTTTGAACGTGAAGTACCATTCCATGTGGATCTTAAGAAATAGTACTAATGCAGCTATCCTAATGTGTTTTTTTTTTCTTTTCTGTCCATAAATATAGAACTTCCAGTTCCGATGTTGTTATTATTATTATTATTATTATTATTTTTATTATACATTAGAAATCGAACAACTTGTCTTGCTTTTCTTAATTTAATTGCATGCGAGAACTTTGCCTATTTATGGTTGTCATAAAAGTTTGGAGTGTGATGGTTAGTCAGATGATCACGTGAAGTGTTAAGGACTTTGTGCCTATATATGAATAAAGAGTGAATAAAAATAGCCACATCAACATACAGTCCTTTCGGGGCACATTTAATTTTTTTTTTTTAGTAAAAAGACATACTTGGATGAAGCAATTCTTGATGCACCAAAAGTTTGTTCCTGTTTTTGTTTATTTTATTTTATTATTTATTTATTTTTATTTTTTTTGACAAAGGTTGGAAACTTTTCATTCAATTCCTTTAATTTTTATATATTTCCACTTTATTTGAAATTAGTCCATTTTGTCTGCCATGCGGATCATGGGTTACATTATTTTATGTCTTTCAAATATGAAAGCTTGTTATTTCAAGAGTGGAACAAATTTCTTATGCAATAATTGTCTTAATACGTGAACCTTGTTTCATATTTTTTTATATATAATTTATGGTGTTGGATTTTACCTTTGGTTTAACCATGTCTTACGGTATATACGTTATAACATGTGTAGACCATTATAATATTATGATAGCTGCACTTGAATCATAATATTCTAGGAGCCTTAATTGTCTTTATCAATATCAAATATCCTTTATTCTCCACGGAAAGTGTAGGAATTTATAATTTTATCATTATCCCTATGTGAAACCAGTGTTATTGGTACAAATGTTAATCTTGGATAAATTACTGCAGCTGACACTTTAATCTAAAAAAATTACGAGTTAGCATTCATATGAAAGGTTTTTAAGTCTAGATTCCAACAAAACAAGAATCAACTCATTCGGAGTTTTATAGAGAGTTACGAGTGAAACATTAAACGAAGACCGGAGTTGACAGCAATTTATCTTGAATGTGACTTCTGTATTTAATACAAGTTGTCATGTATTTTTTTGTGGGATTTATTTAGATAGCCTTTAATAATTCTCTAGTCTTATCATGTATAATAAAAAATATTTTATGCTTCATCTCAGTAGTTAAAAGGATAATTTTCCTTTTGCCTATATAAGGCGATAGGTGGATTCGAGTTCTGTCATTTTACCCTTTTGAGGGAAATACAAATATCTAGCCTGTAGATTTTCGACTCGTGCTGAGTATCGTGCTTGGTGAATGGATGTTACTCACCAATGTTTTTACTCGTAAGTCCTTGAAGAATCAGGAAGATATGTCTGAAGTGGTGTGTGGATGACGACTCTTATCCTCGGTCCAATAGCTGCGTGTGAAGGACCGATATTGTTTAGGTCCAATAGCTGCGTGTGAAGTACCAGTGTCCAATAGCTGCGTGTGAAGGACAATAACCGAGATAGGTCCAATAGCTGCGTGTGAAGGACAAAAATTAATAAGTTTGATGACTTCGAGTCGTGTCCGAAGTTGCGTGCGGAGAAAATTCCCTGTTCTGGTTATCTAGCTTTACATGATATAGTACAAGAGGATAAACAAACTTAAATTCACTTATGAATAAATTGCCTAGTCAAATATAATTATGGTATTAAGTTCTTTCGGTAGAGGTGTTACGATCTTATTAATACGCTATTGATATTATTAGATGTTTGCAGCGTATACACTTATCTGTAAATTATTATTTTTATGGTTATGGTTAGCTCACCCTATTTGTGTGACTACGATGATCGTATAACGCGTATCATTATACGGGAGTAGATGATGTTTCAGGTAAAGCTGAAGAAGTTTAGAACAAGGAACATGTTGGGAAATTTACAGGGAAATTTTAAAGTGTGAAAATAAATTGTTGTGAAGTATTGTATTTTAAGCAGACTTTTAATTATATTTTATGTTATGGTTTGTAATTTTAAAAAAAAACAACAACTTTTAATAATTGGTTTGTAATCCAATAATTACTCTCTAATACTTTGATGTATTTTTCAGTAATAATATTAAATGTTGTGCCTTTAAATGTAAATAATTATTTTGAAAACTTTTCTGTGACATACCGAGAAGGGGTGTTACAAAGGTGGCTAGAGGAGACCACATGAGATGCTCTAGCCTTTAGTGACCTAAGATGAGTAGTATGACATAAAAATGACAACATAAATTTACTAAAATTCAAAGGTAACATGAAGAAGAGACACCTCTATTTATAGGCTAAGATGTCTCAAAATGGGTAGAAACTTTAACTTAGAAGAGCTACCTTGGCTAGCTTGGAGAGCAAGGAGAAATCATCTCCAATAGAAAGGAGACAAGTGGCAAAAATCCTCTCAAATGAGATGTCAAGGTACGACGAGTTTGTTAGACGACAAGCTCGTTTAGTAGAAAACTAGGGTGAATTGTCAAGGTATTACAAGACAAGTTCGTCTAGTAGAAACCTTGGTCTTGGTTTTGAAGTTTAACTAAATAACATAAAACGAAAAAGTCTCTATGTAAGGAAAGTTAACTCTAACTAAAAAACACTTAAACCAACCTTGAATAGAAAACACTAGGTTAAAAAAACCACAACTTAAGATAGGAAACCAACCTTAGTTAAATACCAAGATAAAACAGCTAGAGAACCCCAACCTAAATTAGGAAACCATTAGACAGAAAGCTCAACGTAAGATAGGAAACAAACCTTTAGATTGAAAGCTCAACATAAAGTTAGGAAACCAACCTTAGATAGAAAATCCAACCTAAATCAAGAAACCAGCCTTTAGTCTAACACTAGGATAGAAAAGCCCAAGCCAGAAGATAGGTTCTAAGATATAAAACAATCATCAAACATTAGGAAAGAACATCTAAGCTAGAGGAACCAACTCTGAAATGGAAAGATTACAAAATTAGGAAACCCTAAATCAGGACAAAAAAACACCAAGCCATGAACCAAGAAAGGCCAATGAAATCGCAATATCACAAACACAAAAATCTGAAACAAAAGGTTTAAACAATAGAAAAACTAGACTAAGAAATTTATCATCAAAGAATAACCTAGGATGAAAACACACATAGAAAAACATCTAGGAAAACACTTAAGAATAGAAAATCATTTAAGCTAAAACACCTAGACGCATGACTAGACGATGTCTTGTCTAAAAACGTCCAAGAGAGATTTAGTTAAATGCTCAATGCTTATAATACCTGGATTAGGTATTTAGCTTCTCTCGAAAAAAAATAGGTCGAGACAACATCTTCGACAAAAACATTAAAAGACTTAATTATAAAAATACAGAAGAAAGCTTAAGAAAGCTAAACGCTATCTGTCTAAAAAGAGACAAAAGTCAAAGAAGTATTTACTTGATCAAAACGATACTAAAGAGGGTCTACCTACCTCAAAATTGCTGCTTATAACTGCCTGGTTCTCAAAATCTTTATCAGTATCAGCCTCAGTCTCCTCAGGTGCAAGAGTAGGGACATATGAAGGTGGGAAAGTAGGTAGCACAATGACCACATGATTCTGTTTTCCATCTCCTATGTTGATGGCACTGAAATCTTCCGAAATCTGAACAGTCTGAAATGGTAATAGCTCTGAATTTTGAGATTGTTCCTGAGTGAGCTGAGTGACCATCTGTCCAATCTGACTTTAGTCAAACTTTGAATTGACGCTATGGTCTCTTGCTGGAACTGAATGTTCTGCATGGTCATCTACCTCAATAACTCCTCCAATATAGGTTTAGAAGTCATAGGTTGAGGAGCTGTTTAGGCAGGCTCATGAGGTTGTAGCTATTGTTGTTGTTGGATTGGTGGAAGAATACAAGTATTCTAAAATGGTGGTTCTTGATATTGCTGTTGTGGAACATCATACCATCTCAGATCAGGGTCATTCGTCCATCTTGGATTGTTGCTATACGAATCAAAATGATGCTTACACTACAAGAAAATGATTAATTACCGAAGGTATATTTCCGACGGTCTTTTGGCCTTCGATAAAGTTGATTTTACCGAAGGACTTTAACCTTCGGTATTGGTATAGTGATTTTACCGAAAGAATGTGGCCGTCGGTGTAAGGTTCGACTTATGAAATTAGAATTTGAGATTTTTCTCTCTCGTTCTCCCAAATTTTGTCTTCCTTAAAACTCTCCCGCACTCCCTCGCCTACCTCCCGCGCCACCCAGAGCCGCCTCCGTTCCTACCACCTCATCGTCCGGCTCCGCCGACCGCACCGTGGACTCTGCCGACCGCGCCGTCGACTCCGCCCTTGCCGCTGACCTCGGCCTTCGCCTCGTCCACGTCGACACCTCGCGCACCGAGGAGATCGCAGACACCGTCATGGGGCTCTTCCTCGGCCTCCTCCGCCGCCATCGAAGTCATGAAAATGCTCTCCATTCGATCCGTCGGCCTCTCGCTCTCCCTGCAGAAGGGCCTGCCTTTGGGAAGCGGTCTGGGATCGAGCGCCGCCAGCGCCGCCGCTGCGGCCGTGGCGGTGAACGAGATGTTTGGGAAGAGATTGAGCGTGGAGGATCTTGTTGTGGCGTCGTTGAAATCGGAAGAGAAGGTTTCGGGGTATCACGCGGACAACGTGGCCCCATCGATCATGGAGGGTTTCGTGCTGATTCAGAGCTACGAGCCGCTGCAGTTGATAGAGCTAAAGTTTCCGGCGGAGAAGGAGCTGTATTTCGTGCTGGTGAGTCCTGAATTTGAAGCCCCGACGAAGAAGATGCGGGCAGCGCTCCCCAGCGAGATTGGGATGGCGCACCACGTTTGGAATTGCAGCCAGGCTGGCGCTCTGGTGGCGGCGGTGTTGAAGGGTGACGTGGTTGGTTTGGGGAAGGCTTTGTCCTCTGACAAGATCGTTGAGCCCCGGCGTGCCCCCTTAATTCCCGGCATTGAGGCTGTTAAGAAGGCTGCCCTTCAGGCTGGGGCCTTTGGCTGTACCATCAGTGGCGCTGGCCCCACCGCCGTTGTCGATGATGAGTCTACCGGACATGCCATTGCCCAACACATGATTCAAGCCTTTCTCAGCCACGGCAATTTGAAGGCTTCTGCAAAAGTCTTGCAGCTCGATCGCCTTGGTGCTAGACGCATTCTAGATTGACTTCTATCTCAGTGCCTTCCTTCTAATGGTACCTTCTCTTCTCTTCCCTCCTCCACTGTTTGATCACCCTAATAACATTTCATATCTCACATACATTTTTCATCATTGCTTCTGTTACTCTCTGACGCCACCATTTTACCGTAATGCTTCTTACATCCTTTTGCGTTTTTGGACTACTTCCTTGCACAAATTGTTCTGTTCTGATGAATCACTCTACTGACTCTCTTTGTCAAAGAAAAAACGGTTGCCATGTTCTTGCCATGTCTCAACTCTCCACTTTTCTCCTTCGCATCAGAAACTTGAATGGATTTGTTGTTCAGTCCGTGCAAACAAGCATTTTTGTTACTGGAATAGTGTTAGCTGGAATAGTGTAGCGACCATTGATGTTGATATGGTGTGTATTGCTTATTCACTGTAAACTACTGACTTGCTATTTATTTAATTTTATATTATGTAGTTAATTTGCTTTATAAGTGAACTATTGTCATATACTGTCATGTGTTGGTAAGTCATATGTATGATTTGTGTAGACCTGCACTGCAAAAGAAAGGACACCTTGTTGAAATTGTGCTTCCCAAATATGATTGTAAGCAATATGATCGTGTCTGCAACTTACGGGTATGCCATTTCATTAAGAAAATAATTGAACGTGTTGATAGTCTTGGTAGTTGGTATCCTGCACTACTTGAAATAATGTGATTATTCATTCAGGCTTTGAGCGTGGAGATAGAATCATACTTTGATCACCAATTATACAAAAGTAAAATCTGGGTTGGCAGTGTTGTAGGTATTTTATTAGATATTTTCGTTTTAATTGATTGTCTTTTACTGGTTCAGTAACTTCACTTTGACTGTGCAGGTCTTCCTGTTTATTTTATTGAGCCCCAGCATCCTTCTAAGTTCTTTTGGAGAGGAAAATTTTATGGCGAGCATGATGATTTCAGACGATTTTCATTTTTTAGCCGTGCTGCTATTGAGTTTCTTCTACAAGCTGGCAAGAAGCCAAATATCATTCATTGCCATGATTGGCAGACAACATTTATTGTTCCAATAAAAATGCAGGGAGGACATGGTCTCCATTCAACACTCTCTTCCCACTCCAGAAAGTTCATTGGCATTCTTAATGGTATTGATACTGATGCATGGAATCCTGCCACTGATGAATTTCTTCCAGTCCAGTACAATGCAACTGATCTGCACGGGAAAGTAGAGAATAAGCAAGCCTTGAGAAGGAAACTAGGTCTTTCATCTGCAGATATTAGGAGGCCATTGGTAATTGGTAGAATATTAAATGGTAGTTGGTAGAATATTAAATGTTTTACTGGAAGGTACTAGAAGTTGTTATAGGTTTTTAGAAGATTATAGAGATCTCTTTGTAATTATTACTGTAGGGTTAAGTTCTCTATTTATAGAGACCGCTGTACTGTTTAAAATTAATCAATTTGAATAACAATCTTCTTTCAAGTTGGTACTAGAGCTCCGAACTTGTAATTGAAATTTGATATACAGGTCTGGGTTGCACAGGAAATGCCATTTCTCTGAAACCTGCTCTGCAATTTACCGAAGGCTTTTGCCCTTCGGTAAATGCCCACTGTTGGTCATTACCGAAGGCTTCTGCCCTTCGGTAAATACCCTCGTTTGGTCATTACCGAAGGCTTTTGACCCTCGGTAATTACCGAAGGCTTTTGGCCCTCGGTAATTACCGAAGGGCGAAAGCCCTCGGTAATTGTTAGCGACAAGGGATTTACCGAAGGATTTTTGGCCGTCGATAAGCCTTCGGTAAACACCCATTATCGACGGCCTGTGGCTTTTACCGAGGGCTTCTGGCCTTCGGTAATGCCCTACTTTTTTGTAGTGTTAGTAGGGAAAATTTGTCCAAAAACATTTGCTTAAGATCTACCCAACTAGCGATGGACCCTGGAGGAAGACAATACAATTGGTCCTTTGCTACTCCTTGTAATGAGTATAGAAATGCCCTTAAGCACATGTGATCATTCTGGACATGTGAAGGTTTCATTGCAAAGAAAATGATAAGGAACTCCTCCAAATGTTTATGTGGGCATTCACCTGCAAAATCATTAAACTTAAGCAACAAATGTATTAGTCCAATGTTGAGAACGCAATGAACATCATCCTCATTTGGTAAAATCGGCTCCCAAAGAGTACTATTACGAGTTGGAGGATGAGTCATATTGTTCTCAGCATAGAAATCAGCAGCATATAAATGAGAATCATAATCACAAGCACTAATAGAATAAGCATTATGCACATGACCAAAATATGTAGACATGTGGTAAGATAATGTAGTAAATTATGCAACTAAGGCTATCTAAATGCAAAGACTAACAATTCCTAGAATTCCTAACTAATCTATGAAAAGTATTATCAATTTCATGGTCAAAGGGTGGTAATGGCCCAAGATTGGCCCTAGCCATACACTAAGTCAACTCCTATCAGCAAAAGTCAACATAGTGAAATAAAGGGAGGTAAACTACAAGTATATGCAAACCAAATCAGAATAGGCTGAAAATTTATGACAAACACCCAAAAATCATTAAAAGATAGCACAAAAAATTTCAAAGAAAAATTTAAAGTGCAACTATGTCAACAAACACAAGAAAGTGTGAAAAACTAAAAAAATAAAACTTCAAAAATAAAAAAGAAATAGTAAACGATCTTTGTTTGGATTTAGAGGCATGGACCCATCGCATGCGATGGGTATTGCATTACTCGTGTTTTTCTACTCAAAAAGTACATATGATTTGTCCAATTCTAACTCCGTGAGCAAAAGTTAAGTTGTCGTAAAGTTTAGGCTCACCCGTTTTTCACAAAACTGAATATGGACAACCAACAATACTTCTGGGATTTTCTATTAAAATATGAAGTAAAATAAGTGACTACACCAAATTTCAACAAAAAATAAGGCCTCTAGATATCAAAACGAAAAATGACAATTAATTAGGAAAAAGTGGGCACTATTCACGCCTATTCACAATGTGTGCAACTCTTCCATTGCATTTTCGTGCCTCAACAAGCCAAATGGAATCCAATTTCTCCTAATTGTGACTCAAACAAACAAAACACAACACAATTAAACACGCAACACACACACATAGACCCTAACAACACACACAAAACACACACTAACACAACAAAGAACAAAAGATCAAACTGTTGGTCCCCGACAACGGTGCCAAATTTGATCGAGGTTGTACCCAAATCAAATTAATATGTAGTTAAAGTGTAGTATAGACTAGGAAAGTGACTCCTAGATCGTCTCTCAAGGACCAAATGTGGTTCAGACAATGGGTCGAACACGTGGTGGGGATGGTTTTGTGGATAGTTTGTGACTTGAAATAAACTAGCTAAAGCACAAATTCAAACACTAAATAAAAGCGGTTGATCACTAACTCAAATGCATTGTTCCAATCACAGATTAACAACAATTATTCATTCTCTAACTCCTAATCGAACATGAATGAACTAATAAGCAAAGACTAATCATGTTTTCATAAAAGCAAATTAAGCAAACGTTATGCACATATTCCATCCATTCTGCTCTATACAGATTGATCAACTAAGCGGAGATTAAACATCAATTAGGCAACTAAGCGTATACCCAATCCCAAGCACAAAAAAGATTCAATGTTATGCCAAGTCAGAGCAGCAAAAATCACCATGACAGACCAGCAATCTCAAGGAAAACGATGCAATTGCACTAATGACCAACAAACAAAATTCAAGCTCCCATTAATTACAAAATGAAAAACACAATGCAGCAAGCAGAATTCATCTCCAAAAATGCAAACATAAATCAAAACCTAGCACTAAAACACATCTAGAAAATGGAATTCAGATTGAAATTAGAAACAGGAAAGCAAAACGAAAACGAAATAGGAACCTAAAAAGCTAAAACGAAACAACAAGCAATGAGAGAAACAAAAATGGAGAATGAAGTAAGAACACAAAACGTAAATGCAATTGAAATTAAAAACGAGATTCATTCATTAATTGAAGGGAAAAGAGAACAAAACCTAAAACCCCCCAAAAGGTGGGGGACGGGGGGAGGGGGTGGAGAAAACACACCAATGCTTGAAATCGTAAGAAGGAGAAAACAAAAATGAGGGAGGAAGAAGAGTGTTTCAAATATTTGGGTTTTTTAAAATCCTAAATTACAATTTTGCCCTTAGTATGGGCTTCTCCTAAAGTTGACTAAAAATAGGTTCAAAAGTCAAATTTGATCCAAAATTAAAGTAATTGAAATTACACAACGAAATTAAATTATGTTACAGCCCTCTGGAAGTCCTAATTATTATTCCAACATTGTCATGCAATTAATAATGAGAATAATTAGATTCAGATAATCCAAATTAATTAAAAATATGAATTACTCATCAAATTAAGCCCAATTAACAAAATTGAAAAAATAATGAACAATTAAGCACAATTGACTAATTAAATATGGGGTTTAATGTCTCTGTAGGTCCTTATTTTGGCCCAGAATCTCAATTAAGTCCCCTTTCTTTTTGTCGTCTCAATTGGGTCCCCATTTTTGTAAAATTGTAACAATTAAAGGCCTACCGTCAAATTGGACAAACGGTCGTGTAATTGTTCGTTACGTGGCATGGGCAGTGTTTTCAGTAATCACAGGTGGAATTAAAAAAGAGTTTTGTATTAAAAAATATGAGGTTAAATCAGCTTTAGGGAAAGGGCATAGTGGGAAAACTCATTATGATTCCCACTTCAATCATTCATTGTTGTTCCCTTTCTCCTTCTCATACACCAGAACAGAACACCAAAACAGAACACTAGAACATAAATTATACAGAATCTGAACCTCAAACCACTCCTTCAGCTCCACCAACCGCTCCAAGACGGCGTCGAAAACCTCTGTCGCAAAGTCGCAATCGGGGTCGAAACGGGAATCGTCAGAGTTGGAGGAGGAGACGAATTTACACAGGACCAGGGTGACGCCCTCGGCGGAGAGTCTAGAGGAAGGTTCCCAGGAGGAGAGGGAGTCCTTGACGCCGGTGAGTCGGAAGCCGAGGGGAATGGTTGAGGTGGTTATGTCTTTGCTGAGGCATTTGGCGATGTAGTCTTCGGAGTGACCGAGGTGTCAGGTTCGGGAGCCAATTTTGAAGTCCATGACGAGGGTTTATCACACAAAAATGGAGATATTATCACAAATGTGGTCTATGTTAGGGTTACTCACCGTGCTCCAAAACGTTCTCCCATCCCAGCTTCTCTCATTGCTCCATTCCTTATACGAATCTCTGCAAGATCTGCTTTCTCCATATTCCTATTTCGAGATTCCTCTTTCACTTTTTGATAAAAATAGACAAGCAAAAACATGACAGCACATATTTATATCCCTCTTGGATGGCAACCCAATATGTGTCATTCATCTGCAGCACATCATATAAGATTCCAGTATGAGGCACAATTTGTTGGCATTTTGAAAATAATGGATGTACTACATTTAGTTTTTAATTTTTAATCTATGATTTGTGTCTGTGATGGATTCTACATCTAAAACAAAAAATATCATCATGTAAGTTCTTCCTTGATTTGTGTCTGTGATGGATTTCTTCCTTGTATTTATTTACAAATATTAGCAGACAAGCATATTGTTATTTTCTTTTGGAGACTTTGAGCCTTTTTCCCCTGTATCTCCTTTGCACCAAACTTCTATGCACTTTTGGTTCATCTTTACTTGTTGGAACTATTACATAAAAATTGTGGACACTGACATCATTATCATGATATTTTTGTTATATATGGCATTTTCAAGGCATGGATTTAATATTCATATCCTATATATGGAGCCTTCAAATCATGAATCTAATCTGCCATTTGATCAATGTATGCCTTCTAAGTGTTTGATATGTTTGAGTTCTTGTTACGTTTTAATCTACAAAATGCAGTAATGATTTCCAATATCAATTATTATGAATTTATTCCACAACAATCATGTTGATTTAATTATAGTTTTGAATCTCATCTTTTATATGCTTCATGCTTATTTTAAGTTTTCTGTAAGACATGCTACAGCTTCACATTTGATCTAGTGATCATATACTCTCTTTTTAAGAAAGGTTTTAGTGTTATTCTTTCTCTGTAACATTATCATATGTACTAATTTTCCTGATTTTGTTTCTTTCTAGAACCTAAGAGTGATAACGAACGATGGACTGTCCACCTTACATACAGACTGCCTTCAAGTGTGAGATCCCCTTGTTCCAATTTACCTATATGCATATTGCATGCATGTGTATATATGATTTCTTTTATTTTCTTTATTTTTGGATTTTATAGCTGGCTTCAATGCCTCAAACCACGCCCTCGGGGCGCCGACTAACTCTCTCTCGCTCGCCTTCCTCGAACAGCATCTCCTTCGCCGTCCTCCCAAACCACACCGTCCACGACGCCTTCCGCGGCCAACGCGTCACATGGACGCACCACGTTGAGACCGCGCAGGACTCACTTGAGGAGAAGCGCAGCTTCACACTCCGCCTCCCGAAGCGCCACCGCCACTCTGGTTGTGTGTGAGAAGGAGAGGGGAAGACCAATTACTGAAGTGGGAATCGTAATGAGTTTTCCCACTATGCCCTTTTCCTAAAGCTGATTTAACCTCATATTTTTTAATACAAAACTCTTTTTTAATTCCACGTGTGATTAGTGAAAACAATGCCCATGCCACGTAACGCACAATTAAACAGCCGTTTGTCCAATTTGACGGCAGGCCTTTAATTGCTACAATTTTACAAAAATGGGGACCCAATTGAGACGACAAAAAGAAAGGGGACTTAATTGAGATTCTGGGTCAAAATAAGGACCTACAAAGACATTAAACCTTAAATATGGTGAAAAAGTTAAGTGAATAGTACAAAATAATGATTCATCAAAGACAACTACACTAGGAGATAATGTAATCAAGCTCCAAGTGGGAGAATTTTGGTATTGTGGAGCTTCATTTAGTCTCACATCGCTTAATACTATAAGATGTGTTTTCTATTTAGCTCTATAAACAATCCGTGAAGTTTGAAAGAAACACCAAAATATAAATATACTTCCTAGTATAGTCGTCGACGTAGACATTTATACACTGAACCATGTTAAACTCGTGTCTCCTTTATTTCTCTCTTTCCTCTTTTATTGTTTTATTTCTAACGTAAAATCACCTAAATAATTATACTCCTTTAATAAAAAATCTCAATATTAAGAGAACCTATATATGCTAATAAAAAAATAATAGATGAACTTACCCCATATACACTATCACTTTAGGAGAACAAGGAGTATAACCATAATTTTAATTAGAAGAGGAAAAATAGGAGCAAAGTCTCATTATTATGATAAAATAATAAATTTTCGCATCTTTGATAAAAAAAATATACATACTACATACCCACACACAAATAATTTATGGTGTGTATACGTACGTGTGTATATATTTACACATAAAAAAATGGAAATGGTTTTGTCACAGTTTAGATGTACGTGAGATATTGACAAAAGGCCAAGAACCATATCTACCATACACGTGGCTATAAAACATATACTAATTAAGCTATTTTCATAAATTTCTCTATTTTAATTTAGGTGTTACTTCCTCAAGCACCTTAAGTGTTCTGCACCTTTTCATTATTTTCATTCATATGACTTAGATTTAAATTTGTGATATATTGCAAAATATAAAATTCAGAAGAAACTTTAATATTAGTGCTTCTACCACTTCCATTTTATAAACTTAAAAGTTATATGCAAATACAAAATAATAAACATAATAATATTAATAGTAAATAATATATTATTATTATTATATACTAACTTTATAATAATATTAATAGTAAATAATATATTATTATTATTATTATATACTAACTTTATAATGACGAAAGAACTAAATAAATTCCAAATCTTTAACAAATAACTTTTTTTTATATTTTAATTATTTAATAATATTTTTATATTATTTATCTAATAAATTAAATACTTTATTCAAGTTATTTGAGTCAAACATGTCGATAAGTTAAAACATAATATAATATTAAAAATTATAGATATTAAATGTAAAAAAAAAAACACATATATATAAACATTTTTCTAGACATTTAGAACAAAACTTTACCATTTATTAAGTAATTTGAAGAAAAAAAATATATTGAACAGTGAAAATAAGATTGAATCAAACTTATTTAAGGGAAAGTATAAATATTTTAGAATAAAAAAAAATAGTGGGAAGGTGTAAGAGTACTTGGGGTGGTGGAGGGAACAACACCGTTTAAATTATGCAATCTAAAAAGTAAATTTTACATTATAAAATATTTAATTTAAAATGTATTTTTTGTTTTATATTTTAAAAACAATAATTTAAATTAAAAAATATTTTAAAATATATTTTATATTTTAAGTTGTATAATTTAAATATAAATTATATTATGAATAATACCATCTAAAATATATTTTTTGTTTTATATTTCAGAACATACAATTTCAAATATAAAACTTGTATCTAAAATATAAAAGTTATGGGAGTTCAAATTAAAAAAATATTCTACCAATTAGAGCAAACTCAAACAACTTTTACTTCCAGAAAATCCTAGCTCTTAGTCATCATTAGGGTCATTTTTTTGTTTATATTTTCTTTATATAAATGTATTCATAGCTCTTTTTTACTATTCAATTAAAGTTTCAACTTTTTAAAGTTTTGAATAACTTGACTCGTATATTTATTTAGTTCATATATTTATATATTTTTATTTCAAATTGAAATATATATATATATATATATATATATATATATATATATATATATATATATATAAAGTAGTGAACATAAATTTATAAAATAAAACTATCTAAAAGAGCATAAAGTAGCAGAGAGTACTAAGAGAAAAGAAACATATGGATGTAAGAACTAAATAAGAGATAAAAAGAACTATTTAGTTTGTTTTTCTATTAAATTATTCTGTTTTTAAACAAAACATAAATTATTATTATTTATTGAAGGAAGATACTAATTAAGTATTATTTGTAGTATCAATAATTAAGATACTATTTGTAGTTGCTCCTTTACTCTCATACGGTGGCAATTTCTACTTCCACCCAATCAATTTCTTTCCGTACTCATCAATTTTTAAAATGATATTTTATCTTTATAAAAGTGACTTCCGATTTATGAATTTTGGAGCAGGCTTTTCAGAACAGAATTTTCGGAACAAAATTTTTGAAACGAAATTTTTAAAATAAAATTTTCAGAACGTATGAAATATATTTTGAGATACATTTTTTGGAACAGATTTCTAGAAAACACCTTCTGGAATATATAGGTTTAATGTCTCAATAGGTCCCTATTTTTGTTCAGAATTTGAAATAGGTCCCTTTATTTTTTGGCGTCTCAATTGGGTCCTTATTTTTATTAATTTGATGCAAATAAATCCTTTCCGTCAATTTCATCAAACGGCGTTAATGAATGTGTGACGTGGCCTGAGGACAGTATTGACACGTGTAAGGCCACGTCACACATTCATTAACGCCGTTTGATGAAATTGACGGAAAAGATTTATTTGCATCAAATTAACAAAAATAAGGATCCAATTGAGACGCCAAAAAATAAAGAGACCTATTTCAAATTCTGAACAAAAATAGGAACCTATTGAGACATTAAACCGAATATATATAATACTTTTGTAAATGAAATTTCCAAAAGTATCCGTACATGAAATGGGTCCTATAAAGACCTTTTTGAAACATGGAATATTTTCTAGAATAACGTTTTCAGAATGAATTCTTTTAGCATTTTCTAAATTATTCTCTGCTTCTCTAATAGCAGTCCGGCGGTGGTATCGGTGACAATGGCAATGAAAGTGGGATTGTGATACAATGATGAAGGTTGTTTAAGTATTTTCCTTATTATATTGAGGGGTGCAGGAAGAAATTGATGAGATGCTAGAAGTAATTGCCTCATATACTTTCTTTCTATATTTTGTTCGTTATTAAAAGATAAAAATAACCCTAATTAAAATTTGAAAGTTAATTGTATTTCATCTCTCTTACATCTTTTTTTTTATTGGTTCTCTCCTTTTTCCTACACTTTGTCTCTGATTAGTTTTTATTCATTGATTATTATCATCATCTTATTACTGTAGTTGTGAAGGGTGAATATGTGAAATTTATGTTGCTTAGTTTTATTTTTCTGTGTTTCTTGTATACTTTGTATTGCTTGATCGGTTAACTTTTGAGGATTTTTTTCTCTCACATATCACAGAAAGCATCTATTATTACGCATAAGTATACTGTGCCTTATATTTACATAGATAGTATACTTTTCTTTTTAAGTTGAGAATTCGGTTTGTGGAAATTGAATTCTAAGTTATATTTTATTTTATTTTATTTTATACAATTTAATGTTAGAATTCGATTTTTGGAAACCGAATTCTGAGTTTTTTTTTTATATATTTTTTTATAATTTTAGATTAAAATTTTATATTTTTAAATTATTTTATAAAGACTTATTTTTTAAGAATTTATAGGAAAACATCTAAATGATCTTTTTAGTCAACAATTCAATGTGTTTATTGGTGTACTAAACACCACACATGACCATTAAACTCACTCATCCATCTAAAATAAGAAACATGAAACAATAACTCGAAAGTAAACCTAGAAAAACATTGTTTTTGGAAAATTAGCTGCTTCTAGTATAATGGTCGAAAAATTATGGGTTGGTAGTCATTTGAAAGCTCTTTGAGTCTATATTCCAACAAGACAAGAATCAACTCATTTGGAGTTCGGTGGAGAAAGTTAAGAGCAAAACAACCAGCAAAGGTCAGAGTTGGTAGGAATATATAAAGCGTTAACTTTAACGAATAAAATGTACATACTCAGATGTCCAAATATGACAAATTAGATTTCATTGGAAAGAATTTTGAGTCTATTTTCTAATAAAAAAAGAATCACATCATTTGGAGGTATGTGGAAAAAGTTATTATTAAAATAGTCAACAAAGTCAAAGTTGACAACATGTTATCTCACTCAAATTGCCTTTGGCTACTTGTGTGCCCACAACTGGCTCCTACAGCACAAGTTTTTGCACACAACTAGATTTTTTTTCGTGTAATCGTTTACAGGGTCCTTGTAATCGATTACAATGGCCAAAATGGCCTACACTTGTTTGAGGACTTCACCTAACTTGGTCATGATAGCAACATTGGGTCTTTCGTCCACCATGGAGTGCCCAAACCTCAGTTTTCAAGCTCTACTCACACTTAAACACTAAACAGAAGTCTCATCCATTCAAGAAATATGAAAAAATTACAAAAAATCTCTTTAGCTACTTATGTGCCCACAGTTGGCTCCTACAACACAAATTTTTATACAAAACAAGATTTTTTTTCGTATAATCGTTTATAGGACCCTTGTAATCGATTACACGAAAAAAAATCTAGTTGTGTGCAAAAACTTGTGCTGTAGGAGCCAGTTGTGGGCACACAAGTAGCCAAAGGCAATTTGAGTGAGATAATATGCTGTCAACTTTGACCTTTGTTGACTATTTTAATCATAACTTTTTCCACAGACCTCCAAATGATGTGATTCTTTTTTTATTAGAAAATAGACTCAAAACTCTTTCCAATGACTACTAATTTGTGATATTTGGACATCTTAATAGGTGCAGTTAATTCCTTAAAGTTAACACTTTATATATTCCTGACAACTCTGATCTTTGCTGGCTGGTTTGCTCTTAACTTTCTCCACCGAACTCCAAATGGGTTGATTCTTGTTTTATTGGAATCTAGACTCAAACAACTTTCAAATGACTATAAACCCATAATTTTTGGACCACTGTACAAGATGCAGTTAATTTCCAAAAATACATATTTCTAAACTTCCTAAGTGAGTTTAGAAGTTTTGAGAATTCAAGAGAAGGTCACGGCGAGACGAGCCGTTTCTAATTAATGATAGGTGTCAAGTGGAAGTGCAGTGATGTATGCAGCTGAGGCATCCTAACAGACCGTTAGACTTGAACCTTGTTCCTACATGATCCGATCAATTCGATCAGGCATTAGTCATCCATTTTCATTGTTCAACTCTTTGACAACATGAAAAAACTCAAAATTTTGCCCCTTCTCTCTATCTATCCAAGGGATGAAAGGGCAGAGGCTTTTGGTGTCCCCTCCAGTCGAGAATTAGGGCCTCACAATGAATAGCCAATATGTTTGCTTTTATCTCATGCCTTTCTTCGTTCAGGTTCCATATTCTGGTGTTAGTTGTTGTTTCATGTTTCTTATTTTAGATGGATGGGTGAGTTTAATGGTCATGGATGGTGTTTAGTGCACCAATAAACACATTGAATTGTTGACTAAAAAGAGCATCTAGATGTGTTCCTATAAATGCTTAAGAAATAAAAGTCTTTATAAAAAGTTTTAAAAATATAAAATTCTAACCTAAGATTATAAAAAAAATATATATAACTAAGATTTTGGTTTCCCTCAGTTCTAACATAAAATTATAAAAAAAAAATATAAAATATAACATAATTCGGTTTCCGCAAATCGAATTCTCAACTTAAAAGAAAAGTGTACTATGTAAATATAAGTCACAGTATGCTATATGCGTAATAATAAATGCTTTCTGCCTTATGTGAGAAAAAAAAATCAACTTTTGAGTTGTGAAGTTTAGAAAGTAGTCGTGGATCATCTAGAAGTATTTTTAGTTATAAATCCCTTCTAAAACACTATTTCATATTAGGAATATTTTTCTAAATCCAGAAGCATATTCTATTTTACATAATTCAAAAAAAAATATGTGAAAAATATCTTCTAGATTAAGAAATTCAGTGGAAGAATCCAAAAATACAATTTTAAATGGCAATTTGTTGTTTTGGTTTAAATAATCCAAAATAAGTCACTTCTCGTTTAAGAAATACACAATTTTGAGAATCATATTGCACAATTTGGAAAAAAAAAAAACTCAAAATCTGAGATCCAAAGCTCCTCAACAAAAAACAAAAATTAACGTAACTCAAACATCTACCCATCTTCATACTTCACAATGTTCACTTAAGCTAAATTTTGTGTAAAAAATGTATCTCGACACGAAACTCCATTTCCATTTAATAAAATAAGGACAAAGTAGAAAAAAATGAAATTAAATGAAATTTTTTCACAACTTTATTATATAAAAAATGAAAATATATATTTTTTCTACATAAATTCATTACTGGTTACCATGTATATTCCATAAAGATCAAATAAATAAAAATAAAAACAAAAACTTCATCTGATAGAATCATATTAATTGTAATATGAAGCAATCTATTTATTAGTCAAATTGGAGAAATATTATTCTGTGGTCTTAAACTAATTGCAGTCTTACACTTTTAAAAGAAAGCTGATGATTTTTTTCCGTATTTAATTAAATAGTAACTATTTCATTCATAATTTCTTTATAATTAAATTAAACCAATAATTGTGCACTTATAGTTGATAAAAATACTGAATTCAATGAATTTGTGCTATATTTAATGAAATGAAATTATTATAATCTATAACATTAATAAGGAATTCCTATTTTTGATGTGGAAAAATATTACATATTTATCCTTCTTATTTTTTAACTGATTATTTATTTTAACTTAATATTTATTTTAAATTAAAACGATTAAAATAATTATCTTATTATTTTATTTTTAAGTAAACCTTTATTTAAATTTAATAATTTTTTAAATTACATTAATTACGTACAACAAAAAAATTGTAGACAAATATATGTGTCGCATGTTTCAATAATAATAATAATAAAGAACTGCAAAAATTATTTAATTTATTACAAAAAGACTTTAAATTTAGTGAATGTAGAAAATGGGGTAAGTAGGTGAGTATCAAATATGTTTGTTGTTGTCAAGAGTTAGAAAAATTATAGTTTGCCACTGCAAGTAGGTGAGTGAGTTTGTTTGCTACTTAAAAAAAAAGACATGATTGCGATTTGCATGTGAAAGCTCCAATAGTTTGAGATGAGCTAAACAGATTCTCCTGTGCCGCAACGACCCTGGTTTCTCGGTCTTCGATGTCTGCGCATAAATCTTCCAACTACCTTCGTGTAAGACTTCAAATGCTACAAACATAAATACTGTTACCACTTTGCAACCAGAAAAGCCATTGTTACAACTATCTTGGTCCCGAATCCATGGAGAAACCTCACATAGTAGTGGTTCCTAGTCCTGGCTTCACCCATCTGGTCCCAATTCTTGAGTTCTCCAAACGCCTTCTCCATCTCCTCCCACATTTTCACATCACATGCTTCATTCCCTCACTTGGGTCACCTCCTTCTTCCTCCAAAGCTTACCTTCAAACTCTTCCATCAACCATAACTTCCATTTTCCTTCCCCCCATCAACCTTGAACAAAAGACAGATCCCTCTGTTCTCGCACTTCAAATCGAACTCTCTGTCAATCTCTCTCTACCCTACATAAGGCAAGAATTGAAGTCCCTATGTTCAAGAGCAAAGGTTGTAGCTTTGGTTGTGGATGTTTTTGCAAATGGGGCATTGGACCTTGCCAAGGAACTTAACCTCTTGTCTTACATTTACCTCCCTCAATCTGCCATGTTGCTTTCTATGTACTTCTACTCATCAAAGCTAGATGAGATATTTTCTTCCGAGTCCAGGGACCCCCAAGAGCCTATAAAGATACCTGGTTGTGTACCTGTTCTCAGAAAAGATTTTCCTCTTCCTTTTCAGAATCTCTCTGGCATAGGTTACAAGGGGTTTCTGGAACGCTCCAAAAGGTTTCATATTCCCGATGGTGTCTTTATGAATACCTTCCTCGGACTGGAATCAGAGGCCATAACAACTTTGCATGAACACGTGAAAGGGAAGCCCGGGATTTACCCTGTTGGACCCATCATTCAGATGGGGTCGATTGATCATGAAAATGGGGTGGAGTGTTTAAGGTGGTTGGATAAGCAAGAACCCAAATCTGTTTTGTTTGTGTCCTTTGGAAGTGGTGGCACACTTTCTCAGGACCAACTCAATGAATTAGCCTTTGGGTTGGAACTGAGTGGCCAAAAGTTTCTTTGGGTTGTGAGAGTCCCTAGCTTTGAGGTCAGTTCTGCATACTTTGGTGCTGAAGATAAGGACCCTCTGCAGTTTCTTCCACAGGGTTTCTTGGAGAGAACCAAGCAGCAGGGGTTGTTTGTTCCTTATTGGGCCCCTCAGATTCAAGTGCTTGGTCACAGTGCGACTGGGGGGTTCTTATCTCACTGTGGTTGGAACTCGGTGCTTGAAAGTGTTGTGAAAGGTGTGCCAGTGATAGCATGGCCTCTCTTTGCTGAGCAGAGCCTGAATGCAGCAATCCTAACTGATGATCTGAAGGTGGCACTCAGACCAAAAGTTAGCCACAGTGGATTGAGAGAAAGAGAAGAAATTTCTAAGGTTGTGAGAGGCTTGTTCCAAGAGAAAGAAGGCAAGGAAATTCGACAAAGAATGGAACTTCTGAAGTTTTCTGCTGCTAATGTGATTAAAGAAGATGGATCATCTACAAGAACTCTGTCAGAACTGGTTGCGAGTTTCAGAGACTTTTAGCATATCATTTTGAATTTTAGTGGTTGTGCTTTGGTTTTCCTTTTCTACTCATCAGGTTTCAACTAGGATATATTTCACTAATTCAAGTGCACACACGAGAGGATCGCACCTCCCACAAAAGTTGTGCATAAAAGAATACAGTATAGACTAGGAAGTGACTCCTAGATCATCTCTCAAGGACCAAATGTGGTTCGAGTCTTAGGTCAAACACGTAGTGGGGGGGGATTTGTGAATATTTTGTGAATGCGAGTAAACTAAATTAAAAGGCGAATGTAAACATGGAAGGGACCGAAGAATTAAAATGGTTGGTCACTAATTCAATTACGTACTTTCAATCACCGATTAATGACAATTACACACTACTCTTATCCAAATCCAAGACGAGTCACCCAACTAATTTAAATCAACCGACCAAACTAGACAACATTAAAATGAAAATTGCTTGAACCAAATTAAATTGCAACATGGAATTTAAAAGTGAAAAGCACTCCGAGAATGAAGACACCAATTTAAAATGCTAAATGCACCGTTCCAAATTAAAATACTGAATGCACCGCTCCAAAGCTAAATGCAAAGAAAAAGGAACTTAATCACCATGGTTTCCTCTTTTATACGCTCGGATTGCTCCCTGCTATGCACCACTTTTCCTTCACCTAATCTACTTCTCGGTGCGCTACCTTTCTCCAAAGCAAAGAAAATGAAGATGACTCACGTGTGTGCTGGACTTCCCACTTCTCTACATTATTTAAAACGCATCCTAATCTCTAAAAACAATGAAAAACTCTTCCAGCCATCACCGTGCACCACACAATTCACCTACTCTACTTCTTCATTCTCATACAATTGCTGCCAAATGTCCCATCATCCTATACTTTATCCTAATCCACTCTTCTTATCCTCTGAATAAAATTAAAGACACCACCCACCTACCTTTCAATCAGCGTTCCAGCACGTGACCAAGTGTTTCTCTTTCTCCCAACCAATCACCATCAACCCGTGACAACCTTACGTGTACTGCTTCCAGCTCCCGTGAACACCATACTCCCATCACCTCTTCATCAACGAGACCCGTGCCTCATTTCTCCCAGCCGAGAATCACCTCATCTCAAAATGTAGAGAAAGAACGCTCGTTCACCGAATGAGCACACCATCCCAGCCGTCCGCGTGCATTCTCAAATCAATTAAATGTGCAGCTGTGTGCTATCTCTCCAAAAATGAAATCAGCGTGCGTAGTACTCCCCAAGACGTGACAACGTTCGCTTCAAAACCAAAATGAATGCACTGCACCGAGCTTGCTTATAAAATATAAAGAAATGAGAATGTGCTTCCTCTGGACGTGACATTGCTGGATGAAACATTCAATAAAAAAAAGCATAAAACCAAATGGAAATTTCAATCAACATTCAGCAAAAAGAATAACATTTCAACTCTTCATCCTTTCCATTCAAAGACCACGTTCAACTCTCCAATTGAAAAATTAAACTCCATGTAACAGTAGCTGAAAAACTTGTGCACACCAACGCTAAAAATGTAAACCCGAGAGCCCCCTAAAGAGAACCGAGAGTGTATGGGGCTCCTTTGCAAGTGGCGGCTGTGCTCCTTTTCTAAGGGTCGTGTGTCCTCTTTTTTTAGGGTAGGGTCCACACAATAAAATCCTAGGGTGCCAAGTCACTAACTTCTAATTTTTGGGTCTAAACTAGTTTACCAAAAATTGACCCAAAATGTAAGAGTTGATACAGAAATTCTAAACTACTGAATTACAATTTAATTAATTTCTAAAATGTCTGTGTGGAGAGTCTTGAATTTATTTGGCATTCTTCCTGATGTCCCAAAATATATTTCCGAAATTTTCCTGCACTTCAAAAATGCACTTAATCAGCTCAGAAAATCCAAATTAGCACAATTACAAATTTCCGATCAAATTGAGCACAATTAGGAAAAATGGAAAAATACTAGACAATTAAGTACAATTTCCTGATTTATTTAAGTGCAATAAACTAAATATAATTCAAGAAATAACGACTCATCACACAGTTATTTGCTGAATGCTATAAGAAAAAGATATTGCTGATAAGTAAAATACTGCATACCCTTTTCAAGTGAATGCTTTGATCCTTTGTTGTTTCTAATTTATATATTTAAACCATTTTCTTAGTTTGTATACAATCTCATAATTATGAAAACTTGGTCAAACGTTCACAATAAAGTATATTCCGAAAAATAACATATAGATTTCAATACGAGCATGTGAAATGAAATTATGTAAATAAAAAGTAAAAGATATACAGAAAAATGTATTAATGATGTTCAAATCAATATATTTTAAGGTTGGAATGCGAGAACATATATTTACACATACGTAAACTTTGTGTTAGAAAATAAAGAAGTAAAAATAAACTGTTATATAAATAAGTTTTTCGACTCGGATTTTTTTTATCTTGAAATTTGTTTATTTTTATTTAAGTTAATGATGGTTTGGCAGGTTATTTCACTTGTAACAGAAGGATTAGACATGGAAATTCTCTTTCATTTTCTTTTTTATTTTGTTGAAGAAGTTTTGAATAAGACATCTTAGATATTATTTTTAAAAGACTTAAGCTTCCTATTATTGGTAATTGAAAGATACAATTTTCTTCAAATACTATATTTATTCAATGAGTTTAAAAACTTTCTCTAGTTAATGAATAAAATTAAAAGTCACTTTTACATTAGTGATATTTTCTCCTAAGACACAATTGTTTTAACCTTTGATTGTTAAGATTTGTAATAAGTTTACTTCTTGAAAAGGAAAATTGCTTAGTATGATTGTTGACTTATGGTCTTATAATTTTCAAGTTTACAAATGACCTATTAAGCTTCTTCTTTAGGTGAAACAATGGAGTTGAAGTTTGGTTTAGACTAGAGATACACATAAACAAAGATTGTTCATTGTTCAATGGTTTATCTTGTGTGGTTCTAAGGTGAATGGTGATTTTATAGGTTACTAATATTTAGTTTGAGAACAAAGCATATATGTTACGTTTAGCTTGGAAGTTTGATTATGGCAAATTGACTTAGATTAAAAACACGCATATTTGATTTCTTAAGTATTAGAAATATATGTTCTTTAAATTGTCATCAATTTAGCATGCTATTAAGGATGCATATGATGTTGTTCTTGAAAATACTTTTTTGATACTAAAAAAGGTGATTGTATTAATCTTTGGAACGATATTTGGTGTTCTGACATTTGCATATCTAAATTCGCTAGAGTTCCTTATTTTGACAAAGCGGGGTTATACTTTATTGTTCATTCAGCTTGGAAAGGTACTCACTAGAACTTTCCTTGTTTTGCTATCAATTTATGTTAATTTTCTTCTTTAATAGTTAATGAGGATGAAGATGTACCTAACCGGATTTTTGACGATAGTAGTATGCTTTCTCAAAAAGTTGCAAAAACGTTTTACTCTTTCGGTATGGAATGTATGGATTGGGGGAGCTTAACGTGGTTGAATGAGGTTCCACCAGCTAAAACATTGGTTCTTTGAAAGTTGTTGTATGATTGGTTACCTATTAATTTGGAGGTTAAGAAAAAGGAAGTGATTTTATGTTCTGCGTGTTCTTTGTGTGGTAACAATGTTGAATATTTCTTTCATTTGTTCTTTTATTGTTTTATTGTTATACGATTGTGAGATTTTTTTTATGGCTTAAATATGTTTTTTGTCCTTAAACTATTATGTGATTTTGTTTTTCGTCCCTCTCGAAACCGTGATCCATTTTCATTCTTCCCCTTTTAAAAAGTCCCAGATTTAGTCCTTCATGACCAACGATGTTAATTTTTTTCTTAGGTATTAACGGTGTGCCACATCACATTTTCTTTTTCTAAAACCTGTGAACCCTCTTTCTCTCTATTATCTTCACTAATAAAAAGATTTCAAAAAAGGGTTAATCCAATTTACATATATCTCAAGCCAAGGGGGGGGGGGGGAATTGGATTAACTCTTTTTTGAAATCTTTATGAGTTCTTAACTTCTTGTAATCAATAAACAAAGAATAGTGAATCAATAAGTAGAGAAAGGTCAACACACAAACAATCTATATTGGTTTGGCTCATAAGCCTACATCCTCCTTCAACAACTTTAGTTGAAGGGAATCCACTATAATGATTGAGTATACAAGAATACAGAGACAACCCTCTTAATGCACTCCTCTCACCACTCAAAATCAAAATAGCAACACAAGAGATGAACACCCTCAATTTCTTACAAATACAAAGAGCAATCCTAGCTCTTAAACCTGGTTATCTCCACACAAGTACACAATACAAATTATTTGAAGAACCTGATCTTGAACACACTC
The DNA here is from genome assembly GCF_029865625.1 of Vigna umbellata. Taxonomy (NCBI): domain Eukaryota; kingdom Viridiplantae; phylum Streptophyta; class Magnoliopsida; order Fabales; family Fabaceae; genus Vigna; species Vigna umbellata. The sequence goes on along the minus strand of NC_142169.1, from coordinate 14,259,749 downwards.
TTCAAAGTGCATAATTAATCAGAACTAATGTAGTCCAATTTCCTTGAATGAATCCTTGTAGATTTATCACCAAGAAAGCTTTGTCATTTTATTGTGCAAGAAACCATTATTAATCTTTTAACCATTCATCATAAAAAACAAAGATATAAAGTGACAAAGCTCCCCCTATCAACAATCTCTCCCTTTTTGGATGATGACCAACAAAAATCATGTTTTCCTTTTACTCTCTTCCTTTGGACATTAACAAAAAAATGGCAGAACAAACAAGTAAAATGGTATACATTTATGCTAAAAACATCAAAATCACTTACAAACCATTTAAGAATGTGATGCTCCCCCTGTCAAAAAGAGTTAAAGCAATATGGAAGTATGTGAGCAATATATGAATAATATCAAAATAAAGATTAGCTCAATACAACTAATTCAAAACAATATATCATAGTAGTTTGACTTGTATCAGATCAAGTATATTGATTTCAATTGATATATCAATTGATATCAGGGTCATTTTTCAATACTCATATAAAGTAAAAAATATAAACGGAAGTAACAAGTATAATAGTATAAATGACATTTATTATGCAGTAGAAAATATGATATATGTATCAGCATAGCTGCAGTAGAGATAGAAATACATGGTTTATCTTAAAATGATGCATATTTCATAATATATAATAGATTTCAAAGTGAATTTGTGTTGTATGAAACATATAACATGAATTTTACTCAGCATGTATTTCATGGCATTTTAAACTTGTTCAACAGACTAGAAATGCAGTTGTATGCTTATAAAACTAGATTCAGTCACTTAATCAATTACATTATCAGTGTAACAAATTAAAATTTGCAGTAATGGTCATGGTGGTTTTTCATTGCAGGTGCGTGGAGGAGACATGATATTGTGGTGGTCTTCTCTGGTGACACTATGACGCCTTGAACTCGCGATACATGATATTGTGGTGGTCTTCCTTTTCGATTTAGGGCTCTTTGCTCCAGGTTGTGATTTTGAACAATAATGGCTTACAATGACTTTGTGTTGTTATGTGGTGGTTGACAAAGATGGAAGGTGCAAAGATGCACCGACAACAATGGAAGGAAGCCATGATGATTTGGTGGTGAGGAGTTGAAGATGATGAGGTGGAAAGAACCCTGAACAACCACGTAAAAAAAATGGGTCACGACACTCACTAAAACTCATGTGAATATTATGTCGTTTAAATGTTATTAGGAAAAAAAACTAAATTGAACAGAAATTTTAAAAAATAAACCTATTTTAAACAAAAATTAAAAAATATGGAACAAGTAATTAAAATATATGGAACAAGTATTATATTTAAAATAACTATATATTGAAAGATTACGTGGAAAACAACTTGTTTAAAAAGTTCTTTTCGAAACACGAAATTGGAAACTAGAAAATATAGCAGTAGACAAATTCAAATTGACTTAAAAATCCAAGAGAATGAACAAAGAAAAATTGTCCTACTTAAGCTTACGTTTGAAAACGAGTTAACTTGGGAACCAAGCACATCGAAATCCTCACCACGATGCCAAATCAAACACGTTATACCACAATTATTTATTCTTATTGTACATAGAAGTTTTGCCATATAACATAAAACTCTTGCATAGGAAGAATCAAAGGTCAACACATTTTGAAGCCCTTAAATTTTAATATTACAAGGACCCAGAAAAACATGGTTATTCATCTTTTGCTAATTCCTCGAATATACTTTTGATTAATAGTTGCTCACATGAGATCATAGTAAGAATAATAAACAACAATTGTCATAAGAACTAAGGTTGTAATTAGAGAAATGATTTTAGAAAGAGTAAATGAAAGAATTTGAAAAAAATAAAAAGATGATTGTGATGTTGTTTGGATTAAAGGAGAGATAGTGTGATTTTAATAGATTTTTGATGAAAATTTATATATATGATATGATGAATATAATATATTAAAAAATCTATTTTAATGAATAAAATTAAATGATTACCATTTTACTTGAAGATAAAAATGATATAAATTTAACTATAAATAATAAAACTTATATTAAAATAAAATAAAATTTATTATTTAAAATTACAAAAATATAATTTATTATTATTATTATTATTATTTATTATTATATATTATATATATTGTATTAAACAGTTTTTTCTCATAACGTGACTTCTTATTCCACCAAACCACAAACACATAATCTGGGTGCCTCCTCCATTACTAATGTCCACACACCACAGCTTCATAACAGCAGTGACCAAACGAACTACGTTCATTAGCACCTCCTTTAAACGCATCCACAATTAGGTCTGAAAATTCAAGGAGCATTTTGTAATTTAACTTTCAGACCCTAAAGTCTGCTCAATTCACAAAGGATTATTCCTATTCTCCCTCTCGCATATCCACGCCCGCAATCTCCCCCAAATCAGTTGAAGCAAACACGAATCATGCATCGTTTTCCTTCCTTGCCAATAGTACTTACCCTGAACCAAACACACTCTTAAATATATTTACATTGGTAAAGTAATTAGACATTCAATCTTTACCTTCTTATGAGAACAAATTATGGAGTGAAAAATTGTGTTTTGTAAGTTTCAATGTCACGTTACCTTCAACTAGATTCGTCTTTAATTTAATGAGTTTGATTCCTGTCTTTTTTGGTTTGCCGCCCATGAATCATGTTTTGCTCTCTATTCGGATGAATTGAATGTTCAAGCTATGCATAGTGGTGATTCTGTTTTGAGTCTAAGAACCCCAAAGTGGGCCTTATTCACCAACAAGTCTTCTTAAGTAGAATCGTTCGATTCACCCATTTATAATTCAGAGACTACTAATTCTAAGTACATTCTGCCACTTTAGATTCCATACATGCATTGTAGTTCTAATTCTAAGTACATATTTTTTTTCATAGATCTGAAGCTTTGATCATATTTCCTTACCATTCCTAGAGAGCATAAGTCTGCATTTGCACATTAGTCCAACAGTTGCATACATTCGCATAGATCATCATCACTAGGTTGGAGTTTGACCGTTGGTTTTGCCTTAATGTTCTGTGATTAGATAAGCTCCTTCACATCTTCGCATGAGGGCTAGCTCTTGCATTTGGATACCATACATGTAGGCATTGTCTTTTAGTTTTAATTTTTTCCCCATTTCATATTTTTTAGCAAGGTTGATTATATTATGTAAAGGCTGGAAAAGTTATAGGTAAATTATAAAAGCCTAAACACAACACAGAGCCACCGCTATTAAAACCGAGGCTCAACACTGCTAGGACTAGTGTCCAGTGCACTACTAGCACCTGACACCCAAAACAAACCGTCTGGAGCTACCCAAAAAGAACAAGCCGACAACGAAACAACAGAAAATAGAGTAAGAAAACCACTAGATCCAACCAAAGAAAGGAAAAGAACACGTCTAAGGCAATAAACATCACAAAATGCCGCTCTTAAGTGTCAAATTAAGCATTTTTATAGTATCCAAGTTCATTTCTTTAGGGGTGTTTGTTTGTCCTTATTTTCTTCGTTTAGATCATTTTCATATTTTCTTGTATAAATATTAGTTGTTTTAAATATGTGTTAATAAGATCTTTTTAGACTGACTGTAAGACTCATGAAAAATATTTATAATAGTAAATTTTAGCAATTTATTAGTAATAATAATAATTTTAATGGATAGAAAAATTTAAATTTTTGGATATAAAATTTTAGTAATTCTAGAAAGATAGGTTCAAATTTTTGATAACTTATTTAGGATTTTTTTTAGAAAAGTGAATAGTGAATAGTGAATAGTGAAAAAAAAATTGAAAGGATAAAAATTCCTACGTAGCAGGGAAGGAGTTAGGATCAGAATTGATCAAGTTGATGATTAAAATATTATTTTTAAAATAATATTAAAATAATAAATAATATTAAAAAATTAATGAATAGTAAAATTTTTTACCTATAAATAGCCATGGGAGGGAAGGGTATTCTGCACGAAAAAGAAGAATCAAGTGAGAGCTTGAGAAATAGAGAAGAAAGAGTTAGGGAGAAATTTTTAGTTGCAAGAAGAGTAGAGGTTCTGAAGAGTTTTCGGGGAAACAAATTCGGAGCAAGAGAAGTCTGGAATAGAGGTAGGGGAGCTAACTTTTCTAAGCTTTTATATTCTGATTTAGTACTATTTTATTACTATTCATGTCTTGAAATTCTGTGTAAATACTGTTAATGCTTACTATTTATTTATATTGAATTTCTGTGTCAATATTATATGCTGTTATTTTGAATCTGTAAATAACAAATTTGTTAAAACTAGTTGAGGAACACTTTGGCTAAGGAAAGACTTGGTACTTAAGTTGTCCATTGTGACGCACCTCTCTCTCTTGGAAGTCTACTCGACAAGCTTTTAACTTAAATCTTGTTGAACAGATTATGTACTGTTAAACTATTGTGCAATATATCTCGTTGGAGTGAATTCATGTTATTGTGGTAGATACGAAATTATGAATTTTAATTGTGTTGATTGTAATTTATTATATTGGATTTGAATTTATGCGCCTGAACATGATATGAGTATTATGGGGAGATTTCGTAATGGTATAATGTGAGTTGAGGAATGTGAGCATTGTATGAGTCTCGTGGAGAGATTCTGTAATGATGTGGTAATTGTGTATATGTTGATGTTGAGGGTCCTGTAGTTGGAGGTTATCCTGATACTCTAATAATCATCTAGTCTCAAGTAGAGAAGGATAAATTATGTGGTGAGAGGAGCAGGAAGTCCTGGTCTATGTGCCGTTTTTGGACATAGTGTTGAGGACTAACCTTGTGAATGGTGTGGAGTATTTTGGAAGTGTATTTGTAAGAAGAAGTAGAAGTCATCACAAATGCATAACCTCTCGTGACCGCTCATCAACGTATCATCCGGATGAGTGTCTTTTGGGTATTGTGGAACAAGTGTTTAATAGGAATTGTGGTATGATGGTTTGAGGGTGTATGACATAATTATTATATGATGTTAGTATCAAAGCAATTATGCATGTTTTATAAATGATTTGTTGCATGTTAGCTCACCCTACTTGTTTGTGTTTGGGTATGTACGATGATCGTATAATTCGTTATACGGGAGTAGATGAAGGAATGTCGTCTGATCTAGTACCAATGAAGAAAGAGATTGAAGAATAAGTTAGAAGAATTCGAGTTATATTTAGGAGTTTATAGTTGAAATCTGAGTTTAAAATATGTATAGACATATATCAACTATAAATTTTTAAGTGTGAGATTTCGAGATGTTACCGTGAATGAAATGTTACAATATATAAATTATGAATTATTCAGTGTGAGATATTGGGATGTTACACTGACTTTTGGTTCAATATGTTTTGTATGATGATACTTCGACTCTATTTGATTAAATCTTTCTGTGGCTTAAATAATTTGAGTTATGAATATACTTTTTAATTGACTTGATATAGGACTTCAGAAAATGTAAAACTTAGAAGTGATATTGTAATAAGATTTAAGTATGTTTGAATGGGAATTGCATGTTTTTATAAGATGTGGTATAACTTAGTTGGTGAGAGTTCTTTGATGGGTTAAGTTGTTGTCTTGACTAGAGAATATATTTTATGTTATTTATTAGATTTACGAAGACCTTTAACTATATTATTGCTAAGGGACTAAAATGTTTTTTCCCTTTTATTGTTTTAAGTTTGGAAACTAATATTTAGTATCTAAAGCCACATAAGTACGTAAGTTAGATGAAGTTAATAGGCAGTTACGAACGTTGAACTTGGAAGAGAGCATAATCTAAACCGTAAATATCAATATGTCAACCTATGTACTCCAACCTAGTACGGTTTGGCCTGCCTGATTGTATTCTCTTGTTATTATCATGATGTGTGTATCTTAAAGTAGGGGTTAGTTTGGCATTCAATTTTATAGACAGTGTGGTCTGATGCATTATTTCTAATAGAAGATGTTGTTTAGGTAGGATAAGTTTCCTTGGTTCATGTTATTTGATGATTCTGGTGTTGATGGGTTCCAATAGCTCTTTTGGCAATTCCAATATGATTACTTATGTTAATTTTGTAGGGCTAAGTCAATAAATATAATGTTATAAGGTTTTAGTGTGAAGCCATTACTACAAGGCATATTCCTTTCATTCAGATGGTTGTAGGGTCTAACCCAAGAGCTAGTGTTGTAATAGGGTCGGGTAGGGTTGCCAAGTGAAAGAAAATGTTATCCTTATTACTATGTTCCCTTTTTTCTTCTTTGGATTGCCTACTTCTTTGGTTTGAAATAAGAGCTTCTTGTTCATAAATTAGACACAAAATAACGAGGATTAATGGTATATTTAGATTAGTGTAATCCAAAATATAATTATTTACAAAAGTAAGATAAAAATGAAGACTAACTAGGCTAAAAGTTAGAAAATGGTTAATCTTGTTTATATAAGATAGCAAAAATAATGGTAAAAATTTAACGTTATCATATGTAAACCCCAAAGGTAATTTGTTTGGTAGAATATTATAGATTGTATACAATGAATATGTGTCCTCTAAGAATTGACCTATGTTATGATCTATATAAAAAAATTTAGAGAAACTTAGTACCTTATTCATTCCGACATTGAATATCAGTACATTACTTTATCAAAACCTATTTATGTCTAACAACTTGTCAACTTACCTATTATTTAATGTTTAACCACTATTTATTTACCATTGATCATGTTTCGCTCAGGTTCATTATCTTTAGTGACTCTAGCCCAACTCCATGCTTAAAGCATCTCTTCTTTGATCCCACGTTAGACATTTATAATTTGACCTCATACCTTGATATATTATTTATTGACAATTATCTAAGCATGTGTAGCACGGTTTTCAAAATAGAGCATCTCTAGCTTAATTTCACGCCTTGATAATTTATATCTTAATTTCACACCTTGATCATCATAGCTCAACACTAAGTTAAGGTTCTTTAACTTAGCTTCTCACCTTGATTATTTCAGACCTTCTATCTTGAGTAAAGTGATAAGCAAGAAAATGTGCTTTTATTAACCTCAAAACTAAAGCATCTCTAACTCTACTTTAGGACTTGAGCATCTTTATCCTACCTCTGACAATTGAGGATCCTTAGCTTGACCTTATACCTTGAGCATCTCTAATTCAATATTATGCCTTGATCAATTTTTATTAACAAACACGAAAACATGTTTAGCTTGACTTCTCATCTTGAGCATCACAAGTTTAGCTCCACACCTTGAGCATTTGTATATTAACTCCACACTTTTAGTATTCCTATAGCTTGACTCCATTCCTTAAGCATATCAACCTTGGCCACATTCCTTTAGCATCTCAAGCTTGGCTTCTTGCTTTGAGAATTTCAAGCTTGGTGTCTTGCCTTAATCATCTGAAGCTTGAACTCTAGTCTAAAGCATCTCAAGTTTGGCCTCTTGATTGTAACATCTATAAATCACTCACACACCTTAAGCGGTTTTTCTATCAAAGGAGTATATGAATGCTCTTAAAATACATTAAAAGCTAAATGTTAAGTTATATATAAAAAGTAAACGCTCTTAGTGAGCATTAATAGGAAAAATCCAAGTTACAAATATAAAATGCATAAATGATCTTAGTAAGCATTAAGAGTGTTATTTCCAAATGGGGTTTTCCTTTATCTTCCAAATACACTTTTAAATTGTGATTTTTTGGTTATTCATGTGAAAAGAAAAAAACAACACAAAAAGGGAAATTGAACTATGTTTAAATTGTTTTTTAGTTGTATCGTTTGTATAATCCATATCAAACAATACTTAGAAGGTTGTAAGATGATATATAAAAACATAATTGTACAATTTATTTGAACTTTTCCTTCCTTTTTTTATTTAGTTTATCAGTTAATAACATGCAAGAGATAAGGAAAGAAAAAAAATACTCACAAAGGTTATAAAGTTTTGCCTAATCACACATATCCTACATCTAATTCTTAATCAAAGTTTCACTAAGCAAACTTAGACTTTGAAGTACAAACATGTATTATTTTACCAATATATTTTTGTTCAACAAAGTATTTTTTTAGCAAGGTCAAACTGGAATATTTTTTGATGGCCAACCAATTATGGTTGAGTTTCCTTGAAGTATTCTTTCCATAAGACACTTCTAGCTTAACTAAACATCCTTTTGATAAAGCACTCCTAACTTATTCAAACAAAAGATTCAGTGATCAATATATTACAATCTAGCTAATGAGAGAGGATAACATATTTTGACGTATACATTGGTTGGACTGTCTCAACTTGTTTGTTGGGTGAAACACACACTAGTGAAGAATCGGTCTTTAACGTCACTCCATAAACGTCGGATCACAAAATAATCAATGTAAATTATTGACCGGTGGCATTGTCGTAAATAACTTGGCATATAGACGTCGGTTAGGGGGGTCCCCGACGTCTATAATATTATAAACGTCGGTGCCCCTCCTAACAGACGTTTATATGTCTGACAGGTAGATGAAAAATTCTTTTTTTTCGCAATATAGATGTCTTATCCCTCCATCCCCGACGTCTATATACGATTATCGACGTCGACCCCCTGTCACAGACATCTATATGTCTGACAGGTAGGTGAAAAGTTTTTTTTCGTCATATAAACGTTTGATCCCGCCATTCGAAGTCTAAATGGCCTAACAGGGTAGGTGAAAAGTTGTTTTGGACGTCGGCACCCCTTACGTCCGACGTCTATATAAACCACAAATATTAATTTTTAAATCGAATAGACGTCGGCAAGGTTGTCAAACTCGAGAGTTTACGTAAACTTGTGAGAGTCCAGTAAACTCGACTTGTAAACTCGACTCGTAAACTCATAAGAGTTTACTTTGTATGAAAAAAATATAAATAACATTCTAATTCAAATAAGATAACAAAATTATATAAATTGAAATACATAAGTTCATAGAAATATTGTTCATAAAGATATAATGTAAAATATAAATTGAAATGTCAAAGTCTCTATGCCTAATCCTCTAATCCTCTAATAATGGCATCATCATCTCCATCATCATCATCATCTAACTCTTCCTCTAATGAATGTTGTGCTTGTGCATCCTCATTGTTCTCAAATGTTATGTTATCAAGATCAAGAGCATCTAAAACAGGATCTGTTGTTGCTCCATCTAAGTGAACATTTTCACTATCATTTTCACCTTCAACTTGATCAATCTCAACAACATCATCTGTCTCTTCAGCTATCCATTCATCATCTGATTCTATGTCATCAAATGGAAGAGCTATAGTTTTTCGAATCTGTCTACTTTTCAGCTTGGAGTTATACATCACATAAACTAAATCATTCATCTTTTTTTGATGTAAACGATTCCTTCTCTTTGTATGAACCTAAAATGAAAGATAATATTTTTAGTGAAGATATAAACATAATAAAGGAATTTATAAATTAAAAATAATTTAAATTACCATTTCAAATGAACTCCAATTACGCTCACATCCAGAAGAACTACAAGTCAAGCTTAGAGTTCGAATAGCAAATCTTTTCAACTCTGGAGTTCCATTGTAACATCCCAATAACTCACGCTGGATAATTCATAATTTATATATTGTAACATTACATTTACGGTAATATCCCGTAATCTCACACTTATAAATTCATAATTAATATATGTCTACACATGTTTTAAACTCAAATTTCAACTATAAACTCATAAATATAATTCGAATTCTTCTAACTTATTCTTCTGTCTCTCTCTTCATTGGCACTGGATCAGACGACATTCCTTCATCTGCTCCCGTATAACGAATTATACGATCATCGCACATACCCAAACAAAACAAACACAAACAAGTAGGGTGAGCTAACATGCAACAAATCATTTATAAAACATATATAATTACCTTGATATAAACATCATATAATAATTATGTTCGACACCCTCATACCACAATTCCTATTAGATACTCGTCTCACAATACCCAATAGACACCACAATACCCAATAGACACTCATTCCACAATACTCAATAGACACTTATCCCAACGATATGTTGATGAGCGGTCAACGGGAGGTTCCGCACTTGTGATGTCATTCTTAGTCCCCTCACTATGTCCAAAACCGGCACATAGACCAGGACATCCTGCCCTCCATACCATTCACAAGGTTAGTCCCCTCACTATGTCCTAAACCGGCACATAGACCAGGACCTCCTGCCCCTCTCACCACATAATTCATCATTCTCTACTTGAGACTGAATGATTATTAGAGTATCAGGATAACCTCCAACTACGGGACCCTCAACATCAACATATACATAAATACCATAACATTACTGAATCTCTCCACGAAACTCATACCATGCTCACATTCCTTAACTCATTACGAAATCTCACCACAATCCTCATACACATACCATAACATTACAGAATCTCTCCGCGAGACTCATACCATACTCACATTCCTCAACTCATATTATACCCTTACGACATCTCCCCGTAATACTCATACATGTTCAGATGCATAAATTCAAATTCAATATAATAAAATGCAATCATCACAATTATAATTCATAATTCCATATCTACCACAATAACATGAATTCATCAGACATTTCCATTCCAACCAGATATATTGCACAATAATTTAACAGTACAAAATCTGTTCAATAGGATTTAAGTTAAAAACTTGTCGAGTAGACTTCCAGGAAAGAGAGGTGCGTCACAATGGACAACTTAAGTACCAAGTCTTTCCTTAGCCAAAGTGTTCCTCAACTAGTTTTTAACAAATTTCTTATTTACAGATTCAAAACAACAACATATAATATTTACACCGAATTTCAACATAGATAAACATACAGTAAGCATTAACAGTATTCACACAGAATTTCAAGACATGAATAGTAATAAAACAATACTAAATCATATTATAAAAGCATAAAAAGGTTAGCTCCCCTACCTCTATTCCAGACGTCTCTTGCTCTGAATTTATTTCTCCGAAACCTTTCAGAACCTCTACCCTTCTTGCAACTAAAAATTTCTCTCTAACTTTCTCTCACTTGATTTCTCTTCTCTTGGTGCAAAATACCCTTCCCTCCCATGGCTATTTATAGTAAAAAAAAAATTTACTATTCATTAATATTTTAATATTATTTATTATTTTAATATTATTTAAAAATAATATTTTAATCATTTACTCACCAAATCTGATCCTAGTTTCTTCCATATTAAGAAATCCTAATTTCTTCCATGCTAAGGAATCCTAATGCTGAAAATTTATTTTTACTATCCACTTTTTACTATTTACTATTTACTTTTTACTATTCAATTTAAAAAAATTTACTAAATAAGTTACCAAAAATTTGAACCTCTCCTTCTGAAATTACTAAAATTTTATATCCAAAATTTACATTTTTCTATCCATTAAAATTATTATTACTAATAAAATACTAAAATTTACTACTATAAATATTTTCTTTTTCATGGGTCTTACATTCTCCCCAACAACAAAAATTTTCGTCCTCGAAAATTCAATACATCAAGAAAATAGTTGAGGGTATAATTGCTTCATTTCTTCTTCTAACTCCCATGTAGAGTCACGTGTTCTCCTATCCCAAACTACCCTGACTAAATTGATAATTTTTTTTTTCTAAGTTCCTTTGTCTCTTATAGAAACAGGTTGTACTTCCACTGAGAGATCTTCTCGGATTTGAATATCTTCTATTTCTAAAATGTGTGAAGGATCAGGTAGATACTTTCTCAGTTAAGTAACATTAAAACTAAATTAATGTTGACTAATGTGCTTAAGAGAAATTTCCTCATGCGAAGAGCTTCTCCCATGGTTGAACTTACTAACAAGAAGATATTACTCTAACGGTTTTCTCCTAAAATCAACATATGACTTCTACCTACTGACATTCCTAAGTCATAATTGACTTAATAATAGACCCAAAATCTCCTCCTTTTACAAAAACTTTTTAATTTAAAATCTCATCACCTAAATACAAAACAAAAATAATCAACCATTAACTTCCATACCAGATTTATGTAACCTAACCACTTATGCCAAATCATCACTTATAGCTCAAAACTTTCAATTTACCAACTTCCAACTTTGTACTCTAACCTATAATTTCAATATAAATTTAGTATATTGAAACTTTGTACTCTAACCTATAATTCCAACTTTGTACTCTAACCTATAATTTTTTTTTTTTTTTGAAAGAAGGATGACCAGTACTGTGACAACAGACGGTGGCAACGACCGAAACTGTGGTTACAGTTGAAAGCTTTGGCTATAAATCGAGCGCTCCTCCGTGTCGGCCGACATTTCAGTCTGATCACTCTCTCTCTCTTGCTCTCCCTTTCTCTCTCTATCTTGAGTGTCTAGATCTGCGAGGAGCTTCTGTCCCTGCGTGCCTTCGAAGGCGTCCGAGTCCTCCGACGAGCTTCTGTAAGCCCTTCTTCTCCGGGTAAGTCCTTTTTCCTTCTTTCTTTCCTTCTTTGATGTTTTTCCTTTCCTTCCTTCTCTTTAAGCTTTTCCGCTCTTCTTTATGCTTTCTCTCCTTTTCTTCCCCTCTTTCCTTTAAACTTTTTCGTGTTTCCCTTTCCTTATTCCCTTTAAATTTTCCGTTTGTTGTTCTTTCTGCCTTCATGTTGTTTTCTTCGTTCCCTTACGCTTTCCAGTTTTTCTTTTAAGCTTTCATTTGCTTTCATTTTTTTTTTTCAGTATTATTTGTCCTCTTCCTTTCCTGCCTCCTTTATTTGCTTTCTTCTTCTTTTTCTTTGTTCCCTTTTTATTAACTTAAAAATAATAACACACTGTCTTAAACTAAGGGGTATATAGGCTGGAAACCAGACGTTAATCTCCCTTCGTTTGAAGGTATGGTAGAGACAATCGGGTAGAACAACGCCACGTACCCCATAAAAACAGAAAACTTAAAAGAGAATTTTATTTGTATGAACTGGACATGGACAATATGGACAGAAGATTTTATTTGTATGAACTGGACATGGACAATATGGACTTAGATCCGTTTAGGAACCTTTGCGAGGTCCATGAAACAGATCACAAACTGGACAATAAGACTCGAAAGACCCAATACAAAGAACAAAATTAGCTTAAAAGAAACAGAATGGAAGAAGACATTAGACTATGAACATAGTATTTTTGTTATTTATGGTTTGTTTTTTTTTATTTTTTTTTTATTATTATTTATTTAGACAAATTATAGAAGAGAAATAAATGAGAAGGGAATGGAGATGGAGAGACAGACTTGCCCAAGGTGGCGTCCGACACACGACCAAATCAGGATAATGACAAACATTTACGATTACGGAGTCTCCCACCCAAGTCGAGCTCAGATTTTTGAGATCGCTGCTCGACTCAGGGCATTCGGAGAAGCGGGGGAGTACAATGTCCAGTGCTGGTTTAACAACCATGGGAATAGAGTAAGACGTTGGCAGGCGGAATTGGACCCTACCGACACTATCTTTTCTTTGCTGCCGCGATACATGTATGGTAAGACCCTAACTTCATCCCTGTCTTTTTAATTTTTTTTTTCTCTCTCTCCCTTCTTTTGACACAATTATTTATTTATTTATTTATTTTTTTAATTTTTTTTTGGAGAAACCGATTGGGTAGTTATGAGGGCACCGAAGCTGCTGGATCTGTTCCCCATTCCGATCATCATCGACGACGAAAGAGATGAACGACAAATCCCTCCACCCATGCCTCCTGCATTCCGTACCAGAGCTCCCTCGACGGAGCTTACCCTAAGATCACCACCCAGTAACCACTTTCCATTTTAAAGTTTTATATTTTTAGTTTTTTTTTTTTTTTTTTTTTTATTTTATTTTATTTATCCCTAACTACTATTATTTTTGCACCACCAGAGATCTTTCATGGGTAATTCCACAGGCTCCAAGGCTCCTAGATCTCTTTCCCATCCCCGCTATATATAAAGAAGAAGAGAAAGTTACTCAACCCATGCCGTTTCGTATCAAAGTCCCTTCCACAGAGCTTTCTTTGAGATTGTTGTTTGCCGATCAATAGTTTCCTTAAGGAGACTATTTTTATTTATTTATTATATTTTTATGGACTGTACTCTTAACGGTCACTTGTGGCCGACACTTGAACATTTTATTTTTATTTATGTACTGTGATCTTTATCTGCTTTGTTTTATATTCTAGTTAATGATTTTTTTTTTCATAATGAAATTAATATTATCTTATGTTTTTCCTTGATTCATTTAGTCTAAACATCTTCTTATTATCTTTATATGTGTCTTAGTCGATTTAATTTGCAATGGTAGTTATTACTTAATTCACTTAACTGGTATCTACACTTAAAATTTTAAGACCTATTCTAATATAATTTAGTACACTATCCAGAATTACTTTAGCCTTATAACTCGTAATCCTATACCCTAAAATTATAAATTACACAAGTAAATGACAAATAATAGTTGAGAATGCATCAAACATGTTTATAAATTTGAAGTTCACTCAAAACAACCACGAATCGCTATACCATAAAATAATAACAAGCAGTATATGTTCATCATATGAATTATGAAATCATGAGCAGTCGTATACTAGACATAATATATGTAAATTTCACATAAACTAATAATAAAAGATAATATCATGTGAAAACCAGTAGCAAAAGATTGACTTCATTTACTTAATTAATTTATAATTCATAAACATATACGCATCGTAATTCCCTAGTAATTAATTTCAATTTTCTCATTCGGTACACATACTAAAAACTAGATGAGTTCACTCCCCAAACCCTTGCCAAGCTAAGTATATTACATGTTTCACGGTTGGGTTGGGTGCGGGTTATTTCTCTGTTCACACAGAGAATTATTGTTATTACGTTTTATAATGAGTTCGTAGGATAATTTCACTCCTCACACCACTGATATACAGAACATGATTGATTCCTTTAACCTTGTTACACTAATGCTTTCCCAAAGCTCTCTTTATTCTAGCCTTTGAACTCAACTCTTCTTGTGTAACGTAAGATATCTCACCTCTTCATTTTGTTCTCGAAAACTTCCTAAAACATTACTTCTAAACACTAACATCTTCACTCATCCTTTGAAACCTAAACTCTGGTATTATATCTCCCTATTTTCGAAGGCTTTAACTAATTGTAATATCTTTCTTCAAACCCTCAGAATTAAGAAAGAAAAATCATCTATGGTAAAAGTCATGGTAGTTAGACACAATACTTTACTATCTAGATTTGGAGGAAATGGTAAATTATACCATTTAGACTCAATTCTTCATAGAGAAGACACGGAAGACCCACAACACAGAGGTCATCCTAAGGACGAACTGCTCTGATACCATTAATGTAACATCCCAATAACTCACGCTGGATAATTCATAATTTATATATTGTAACATTACATTTACGGTAATATCCCGTAATCTCACACTTATAAATTCATAATTAATATATGTCTAGACATGTTTTAAACTCAAATTTCAACTATAAACTCATAAATATAATTCGAATTCTTCTAACTTATTCTTCTGTCTCTCTCTTCATTGGCACTGGATCAGACGACATTCCTTCATCTGCTCCCGTATAACGAATTATACGATCATCGCACATACCCAAACAAAACAAACACAAACAAGTAGGGTGAGCTAACATGCAACAAATCATTTATAAAACATATATAATTACCTTGATATAAACATCATATAATAATTATGTTCGACACCCTCATACCACAATTCCTATTAGATACTCGTCTCACAATACCCAATAGACACCACAATACCCAATAGACACTCATTCCACAATACTCAATAGACACTTATCCCAACGATATGTTGATGAGCGGTCAACGGGAGGTTCCGCACTTGTGATGTCATTCTTAGTCCCCTCACTATGTCCAAAACCGGCACATAGACCAGGACATCCTGCCCTCCATACCATTCACAAGGTTAGTCCCCTCACTATGTCCTAAACCGGCACATAGACCAGGACCTCCTGCCCCTCTCACCACATAATTCATCATTCTCTACTTGAGACTGAATGATTATTAGAGTATCAGGATAACCTCCAACTACGGGACCCTCAACATCAACATATACATAAATACCATAACATTACTGAATCTCTCCACGAAACTCATACCATGCTCACATTCCTTAACTCATTACGAAATCTCACCACAATCCTCATACACATACCATAACATTACAGAATCTCTCCGCGAGACTCATACCATACTCACATTCCTCAACTCATATTATACCCTTACGACATCTCCCCGTAATACTCATACATGTTCAGATGCATAAATTCAAATTCAATATAATAAAATGCAATCATCACAATTATAATTCATAATTCCATATCTACCACAATAACATGAATTCATCAGACATTTCCATTCCAACCAGATATATTGCACAATAATTTAACAATACAAAATCTGTTCAATAGGATTTAAGTTAAAAACTTGTCGAGTAGACTTCCAGGAAAGAGAGGTGCGTCACAATGGACAACTTAAGTACCAAGTCTTTCCTTAGCCAAAGTGTTCCTCAACTAGTTTTTAACAAATTTCTTATTTACAGATTCAAAACAACAACATATAATATTTACACCGAATTTCAACATAGATAAACATACAGTAAGCATTAACAGTATTCACACAGAATTTCAAGACATGAATAGTAATAAAACAATACTAAATCATATTATAAAAGCATAAAAAGGTTAGCTCCCCTACCTCTATTCCAGACGTCTCTTGCTCTGAATTTATTTCTCCGAAACCTTTCAGAACCTCTACCCTTCTTGCAACTAAAAATTTCTCTCTAACTTTCTCTCACTTGATTTCTCTTCTCTTGGTGCAAAATACCCTTCCCTCCCATGGCTATTTATAGTAAAAAAAAAATTTACTATTCATTAATATTTTAATATTATTTATTATTTTAATATTATTTAAAAATAATATTTTAATCATTTACTCACCAAATCTGATCCTAGTTTCTTCCATATTAAGAAATCCTAATTTCTTCCATGCTAAGGAATCCTAATGCTGAAAATTTATTTTTACTATTCACTTTTTACTATTTACTATTTACTTTTTACTATTCAATTTAAAAAAATTTACTAAATAAGTTACCAAAAATTTGAACCTCTCCTTCTAAAATTACTAAAATTTTATATCCAAAATTTACATTTTTCTATCCATTAAAATTATTATTACTAATAAAATACTAAAATTTACTACTATAAATATTTTCTTTTTCATGGGTCTTACATCCATCACCAAACATGTCCCACCATTCCCCAGGATTTAACTCTTTCCTACACTCTTTTGCATCTTCCATTCCAAACAGGCCTCTAGCATTATGAAATTCAACAATTTGTAACAGTCCATCTCTTCATAAATGAAACCCATTGCAGGTTTTACATCTAAGTCCACTAATCTTAAGACAACCATGAGAGGGGCAGCAGCTTTCAAGTATATAGAGACATTCTTCCAAAATCGGCTATCTAATACTACATGTGCTACTTTTCTCCCCTCTTGTGAAGTTCCAAACTTGCTTGTCTTCCATTCCTCAGAGATGAACATGGTCAACAACGATGCCTTCAATTCATGAAGACAAGCAAGAGTTAAATAAGTTGTGGCAAATCTAGTCACACCCGGTCTTATAAGGTCTCTACCTTTAGTAAACTTTTTCAATAAGGAAATCAACATTGATCTCCCATAAATGTAAGTTGTAATTTTTCTTCCCTTCTTAATGGTCAATTCATGGACCTTCAAATTTTTTTCAAAATCTTCGAATATCAAATCAATGCAATGTACTGCACATGGAGTCCAATACAATTTTTCCCTCTTTTGCATCAACAACTCTCCGGCTGCCTTGAAATTTGCAGCATTATCAGTGACAACTTGAACAACATTTTCTTCTCCAACAAACTCGACAACATCATCCAACATTTTGAAAACTTTATCAGCTGTTTTTGAAATGTTTGAAGTGTCAAGTGAATAAAGAAAAATCGTCCCTCTAGGACTATTCACCAAGAAGTTGCAAATAGAACGTCTTTTTCTATCCGTCCAACCATCAGACATAATTGTACATCCAGTTTTCTTCCACTCCTCCTTATATTCCTCAAGATTTGCATCTGTTTTCTTCACAGCTTGTTTCAAGAGCTTCTCTCTAATATCATGATAAGATGGTGGTTTGTATCCAACTCCATACTTACCAATCATTTCACACATCTTTGCAAATGCTGGATTTCTAATTACATTGAAAGGAATGGCACTGGTGTAAAAGAATTCAGCAACTTGAGCATCAACTTCTTCTTTGTATCCTTTTTTCATCATTTGATTTATAGTTGCTTGAACTCCCCCCTTACTAGTAGTAGCAACTTTTTCTTTTCCTTTAAAACCGAATACCTTGTGTCCTCCTTCAAAATTTTCACTTTCTTCCTCGTCTTCACCGATATTTATCTTTCTTTTCTTTAATGAAGCATTCTTAGCTTCTGCAACTACTTTTATCATCAAATTTTTTATTTCATTCGGAACAGAAGCACAAGGCTCAGAATCTTCTCTAGTTCCAGCAAGATGATGCTTAAATCTAAATATGCCTCCACTTACAATCTTTGAGCAATAGTTGCATTTCACTTTTCTTCCATTACCATTAACATCAAATCCATGTTTCCATCCAATATCAGATCGGTTTCCTGGAGCATTTTTACTTCTACTTCTACTAACTGATGAAGATACACTTGGATTAACTTCTCCTGAATTTGATGCGTTTCCCGACATAGTGAGGTAAGCTTTTTCACTACAAATATAAAAAATAAAAAGTCCAAAAGTTTAAAAATATTGTGGCAGCACGGTTTTTTAACAATGCAGTATGCAACACTTTATTTTTGAAAAAAATAAAAGGAATGATGTTGTAAAGTGGTGCAGTGCCCGTAACATACTATTATGTTGCAGCTGGAAAACAAAACAATATTTAAAATACGTGTTGTTGTTGCATACCAATGAACCCCACATAAAATTATTAAAAAAATATTTGCTGTAGTACAGTGCTCGTAACATCAACTTTGCTTAAAATCAATAAAATATTATAAGTTGCAGTGCCCGTGAACTCAACTTTACTTAAAATCAATAAAATATTACAAGTTGCAGTGCCCGTGACGTGAACCCAAAGTATTGCAGTGCCATAAAAATGTTTAAAAAATATGTTGTTGGCCCGTGACATCAACTCAACTTAAAATCAATAAAAAAAATCATGTTGCAGTGCTTGTGAGTGCCAGAAAGTGTTTAAAATATATGTGAGGGAGGTAAGGTCGAACGTGATAGAGGGTTTGCACTTACAGAACGATGAGAACGAAGGTGCGACGGAGGCTGAGTTCGAAAGTCGAGATCGACGACGCGACAGACTGCGAACCTGATGGACGAGAAAGCGACGAAAGACGAGATCGAACGAGATAGAATGCGAGAGTGCGAGAAAGAAGATGAACAGTGAGTGAATCTTTTATAAATCCTAATCTGATGCGTCCTAAAAACGTAGCCGTTTTGCGTTTTCAAATTTTTTTTCCAAACTCGCAAAATCGGAACCAAAATCGCGATTTTAGGCGAGTTTAGCGAGTCAACAACCGAGTCTACCGATCCTACTGTAAAAACGAGTTTGCTTACGAGTTAACTCGAAAGCATTGTCTGAACTCGTAAACTCGGTCGAGTTAACGAGTTAACTCGCATTTTCGATAACCGTGGACGTCGGTGCACCCTGTGCCTGACATCTTGGTTCCTGTTAAATCAGAAATCGAACCCGTGGTTACGCGCACTTCATCGTCTTCCTTCTCGCCTTTTCTCTCCGCGACATTACATTGCCAGGTGCGTTTTGTCTCTTTTGATCCGTTTAAACTTACTTTTACTCCGATTAAATTAGTCTTTGATGGATTATCTTCCATTTGAACCAATTAAAATGAGTTTTCGTTGTGTTTTGGTGTAGTTTTTCTCGTGTCTTTGGGTAGCATAGTAGTACCTTCTCCCTTTGCTAGTTTCCTCGTAAGAAAAGCTTGCGTCTTTTGGATGTCTTATAGCATTTCAACCCAAAACCGAACTTGGGTCCTTGCCTAGTTCTCATGTCACCGTATTCGTTTTCATTGCAGGTTGGAATCGAACTAGGCAAGGACCCAGATTCGGTTTTCGGTTGAAATGCAATAAGAGATCCAAAAGACGCAAGTTTTTCTTATGAAGAACTAGCAAAGGAAGAAGGTGCTACTACGCTACTCAAAGACACGAGCTGTAGTAGACGTCAGTTAATGCCATGTTCGACCTTTATAGAGCCCTTAGACGTCGGTTTTGGTATAATCTGACGTCTATAAAGACGTCGGACCTGTAGAGACTGACGTCCCATTAACGTCAACCATAAAGACGTCGGATCAAAATTTGACGTTAAAAGCTCAAAATAACAGACGTCTAAAGCCCTTTCTGCACTAGTGACATAAAATATCATTGTAAAGCTTTTAAAGCATATGAAAATTTTAGTAGAGTTTTTACTCTTGTGAATAATAGCTCTTTTATTTTGATATTTTTCTTCAAAAGATGTCTTTATATAGGCTTAAGAAGAAACCACCTTTATTAAAAAATTTCTTCCCATTGAGTAGCTTTGAAGTCACTTGAATATCTTTTTCTTGCTATCATTTGTTGAGAAAGAAGCATTTAATGTGTTTCATGAAGCATTAATTTTTCTTTGTTTCTTTATATAATTTTTCTGATAGTTGAAAGTACTTACCTTTGTAGGTTGCATTTTTTTTAATTTGAATGATAAAAATGCAAATTATACTTAGGAGATAATTGAGTCAAAGTTGACATATGCTTATGTTAGATAATTTAGGAGATATTTCAACTGTAATTTAATAAGAGACATTTGAATGAAACTTGAACTTTTAATACGAATCTCAATGAAGATAGATAATGAAGGCATTCTCTACAACATAACTTTAACTTTACCATATTCTTCAAGTATGCTAGCTTAACGTCTTGACTAGGGATGGCAGAAAATCTGCTACGAGTATTTAGTATCCGCGGGTAAGAGGTACCCGCGGGTAGCGGATATTTTAATGCCCGCTTGTTAATGGGTCGGGTTCAGGTATTACCCTATCCGTACCCGCAGGTACCCGCTACCCGTTTGAGAGATGAAATTACAATTTTATCCTGTTAAGTTTTCTTACTTTCATATACTCTCTGCTGTCAATTGTTCAAACCCTAACTTTCTTGTGCGACGGCTCTAGAACTTCCTCCTTTGTAAGCGTATTTGTATACTACGCTCTTGTTTGTCCACAACCTCCTTCGGAGGCTACTGAAGAACAAATTAGGGTATACAAAGAAGTAACGGAACCTTCGGTATTGTGCCAAAGAGCTTCTATCAAAGGCAAAACTCTGCGAGAGGCACAGAAAACTTTCCGTATAACTCACGCGGATCAATTTGTTGAGCCTGGAACGTATTTGCGAGTCCATGTGCACCCAAACGCTTTCCTAGGTACACTCAGAGAGTTTGTTGGAATGAATTTACATTTTAGATTATTTTTGGGAATATGTTATTTGACATTTTAAAGCCTTTTTTAGGTGTTATGAGATTGACTGGAGATCAAGGATAATAGCTGTGGCGGAATCCTATGTAGTTTTGGATAAACCTGCTGGTACATCAGTATGTAATCAATTCCACATTACAAACTCAAAGTTTATTAATTCTCGTATATGTGCATAATACAATGTTTTTGTAATTATTTATGCTTGATGGTGTCGAATCCTGTAGTGAGTCAAAAATTGATCTTTAGATCAGGCTAGATGATTATCGACTGCTTTTTTTACTCATTGTTTGTGTCAGTCCTTAGCTTTCACTGCTTGTTCTAACTTTTTGGTTTAACTGAAGTCTCAGATTCAACATACTACAATCGTAATTGCATTGCGTTTAACATTAAGATTGGCCAGACTAGTTGAATTTGTTGGTGGTAGGACACAGTTGGTATTGGAATTTAGGAGGCTGAAATTTGGAAAATAGGTTTTCAAATGTGATTTAAGGTTTGAGGGATAGTTAGTAGAAAAGAACAAAGGTAAAAATATACTAACTTAGACTAAGTGAGAGCTAGCTAGGTTTGCCTTGTGTGTTTTCTGTATTGCTTTAACTGTGCTCATGGTATAAGATTATAGGGAAAGGAAAAAGGACCAATCAATCAGTCACTTCATGTGTTGTCGATGAAGAACTAGTGTGCTGGAGTTGTTGATTTATCAGCTGTTTTGAATTTTTCAGTGAATAATGTGTGGTTTACTTATTGCTTAATGCATGGCCATGAAATTGGAATTATATGTGTGCTTCAATGTATGCTGCTGAATATATATGTATTTTAAGATAGAAAACTTTAATAGATAACTTATAGTTATGAGGTTAGAGAGAATTAATATATTCTAATATAGACTGTGGATACTGATCTATTTGTTGTATATTTAAGTTGAAATGGATTTCATTGTTAATTTTGATTAATATATTCTAATGTAGACTGTGGATAATGATCTTGTTTCAAAAATATACAGCAAAGCCTGAGCTACTCCAAAATTGTTGTTGCTTTTATTGAGAGAAGGGAATTTGACAAGATTCTAATATACTCTAAGCAGGTATAGGCTTGTTTATTAATCAAATTGTACTGATTTTTTCTCATCAGATTATTTGGTGCTTCTTTTATTAATTTCTTTGATACTGTTCTGGCCTAGACTATTTTAATTGGTCGCTTTTTTGTGGTTGATAATTCTGTTACTTTTGGGCTACAAGTTGGCTGAATACCTGACTATCTCTTTCTTTTGCAAACAATTCTCCAGACAAATCCTCAGGTACGAGAGTGCCCCTAAATTTGTCATCCTCCAAAAATTTCTAATAATAATATTGTTATTTATCCTCACTTGAAATGGATTTTTCTCATCAGATTATGGATAATGTTGTTGCTTTATTATTTTTATTTATAATAATGTCTGTTTAATAATAAATTAAGTTAAGTGTTAAAATTTTATGTTATGTTTTTATTTTTACTTTATTAGATTTTGTATCTGAGCTCATAACTTTAAATTTTTCTAGATTCAATTAATTATCTTAAAAATATTCTACAAAAGTATTTTAATATGAAAATAGTTTACTATAATTTAAACTTCACTCCCCATATTTTAAATTTGAAGAGTATTTTTATTATCCAAGACTTTGTCTCGCATTTGATATTTGGACTATCAATATGATTATTTGGATTCTACATTATACAATATAATAATCAACTATAAAAGCAATTCCCCAGACAAATCCTCAACTATAAGAGCGATGAATCAGTTTTGTAACTTATTCCACCCCCTGAAAACGTAGCAGTAGTACTGAGTAACTTATGTTGATCAATTTTTTTTAGGATGTCTACCCAAGATACATTTTCTTCTATAGGAGATGACCAAGAAGGACAATTTATAGAACCTAATGTAGGAGATTCAAATCAAAATGATGTTCCTGTAGATTCAAATCAAACTGAAAGTTCAACTCCTACTGTTAACTCAAGAAGATTATTGTTAGATGTTTGGAATCACTTTAAGAAACAAAAGGTAGATGGGAAATGGAGAGCGATGTGCAATTATTGTTCCAAAAGTCTTCTAGGTGAGGCAAAACAAGGTACGTCACATTTGAGAAACTATTTCAAGAGTTGCAAGCTTCGAACAACACGGGACATCCGACAATCATTTTTAAAAACACATAAAGAAGGTAGTGAAACCGTAGTTATTGGCAATTATGTGTTTAATCAACAAATAGCTAGAGATGCATTCTGTAAGATGATAATTCTACATGAATATCCAATGTCAATGGTTGATCACATAGGCTTTAAAGAATTTTGTGTTGCTGTACAACCTCTATTTAAAGTGGTTTCTCGAAACACCTTAAAAAAGGATATTATGAAGGATTACATTGCCGAAAAAGAGAAATTGAAATTATTGTTGTCAAGGATTCAAAGTCGAGTTGCAATTCAAAGTTGAAATTATTTTCGCCTAACATTGTTCTTTTTCACTAAATTAATAAAATATGACTTTCAATTTTAGGTTTATGTATGTGTCTGCTCCTCATACTAGTTAAGTTCTTGCTGAATTGTTGGTTGAATGTTTAATGGATTGGAATCTAGATAGAAAAGTTTCTACTTTGACAGTTGATAATTGCACTACAAATGATGCTATGATTGATCGCATTTTAGACAAGATTTCACCTAGGTCTCTTATTTTGGGTGGCCAATTGTTTCACATGCGATGTTGTACACATATATTGAATTTGATTGTGAAGGATGGTTTGTCCATAATTGTTAATGTCATTGAAAAGGTCAGAGAAAGTGCTAATTTTTGGACAGCTACACCTAAAAGAGAAGAGAAATTTATAGAGACATGTGCTCAATTGAATATTCCATTCAGAAGAAAATTAGTTGTTGATTGCAGAACTAGGTGGAATTCTACATTTTTAATGCTTCAAGTAGTCATACAATACAAAGATGTATTTGATCGTTTATCACAACGAGAGAGTCAATATAAAGTTTTGCCTAATGCACATGATTGGCAAATGGCAAATGAAATTTGCCAAAAGTTGGAAATATTTTATGATGTGACGCTCTTGTTTTCTGGTACCTCTTATCCAACTGCCAACATTTTCTTTCCAAAGGTATGTGAAATTAAGTTGGCTTTGATGGAATGACTTAACTCTCCCAATTCTATTATTCACCAAATGGCTGCATCTATGGTTTTAAAGTTTAACAAATATTGGAGTGTGATCAGTGGAGTGATGGCTATAGGAATTGTCTTAGATCCCAGGTACAAAATTGATTTGTTGGATTATTTTTTCCCTCAGATATATGGCAATGAATCTAATTGTGAAATTGAAAAGGTGAAAATTCTTTTTAAGGACTTGGTAAGAGAATATGAAATGTGCATGAAAGGTAAGAAGTCAATTTCTTCAGGTCAAAATTCGAACATAAATGTAGGCCAAATTGTTGATGGAAGAAAAGATGCTTGGAGGAGAGATTTTGCAAAACATCAGATTGTAAAAAAAAAATGAACCAACAAATTATAAGTTAGAACTCAATTATTACTTGGAGGAACCGACACTACGTACCGGATTCAGATGAAGGATTTGACATTTTAATTTGGTGGAACACTAATGGATTAAAATATTCAATCTTACAAATGATTGCAAGAGATTTTCTAGCCATTCCTATCTCAACAGTTGCTTCTGAGTCTTCTTTTAGTACCGATGGTCGATTTTTTACTCCACATCGGAGTAGATTACACCCAGACACTTTAGAGGCATTGATGTGTGTTCAAGATTGGCTATGGAGTGACATACAAGGTAATTAAATGAACAATTCAAATTACATATTTATATTCATTCAAATGATTGGCTAGGACAAATGAATTTATTTTCCTTTTTTAGGTTCTTCAAAATTGAAAGTGGATAACAAGAAGCTTAATACAATACTAGAGGAGATAATTGATGATGATGTTAGTAGTTTTGTTTATAATATTGTAATCTAATTTTATTAATAGTGTCACTTTGTCATTGATTGATGACTTTATTTATATTTATTTGTTTCAGGAATTAAGTGGTCAAAATGAAGATGTGGGAGAACAAACATAAATCTTGAAGTGTTATTTTTAGAACAATTATTTGAATTTATGTTTTAATTTGTACTAATTTGAATTAATTTGTATTAATTTGAATTAATATGAATTATTTTTACTATTAATTTGTATTAATTTGAATTTAAGTTTTAACTTTTATTTACTTATCCATTGACTTTTCTTGGATATATATTTTAAATATTATTTGCATTTTTTTTTGTAATTTAATTTGAATTTTTTCATTAAAAAACTTATAAAATAATTATTTTTAAATATTTGTGGGTTGAAAGCGGGTATCCAACGGGTACCCGTGGATTGAAAAAAATCCACAGATGTTTTTAAGACGGGTAGCAAGACGGGTAGCGGGTACAATTTTACTCAGCGGGTCGGGTTGCTGGTAGACACTATCCGTGCCCGACCCGACCCGTTGTCATCCCTAGTCTTGACTTGTAGTTATCATGTAATTGATTTCCATAAAAGTGAAACTTGACATTATTCTCCATTTATCAAATGAAGCACGTAAGCTCATAATCTAATAAGCTTTATCATATATTCTTCATGTTTTGAAGCTTAAGCTCTAAGCTTCGTTGTATGTGAGCATTCAATAAAAGCATTTAGGGCGTTGTATTTTTTTTCTAATAATCTTTATCTTTTTCATGGTGCATAAAACAATAAAGATAAATACAAAAATATTACATCATCAGATAAATAGATCGTGAAAACAAAAGATAGTATGGTTGATTTCGTTAGTTTACTAAACGACATCATTGACATTAACCTTAAGTTCTAAGGTTTACAAGAGTCTGCAACTCTTTTAACAAATGTTGTTTTTAAGTTATACAAGTTGGTTGTACGATGAATCCTAGATATAAAATTTAAGACTTACGTTTATTAAGTTATTCTGTGTTCAAAGATTCTTGTGTTAAGTTATTGGGTGTTTAACCCTTGACTATTGTTTGAATTTTCTTTGTTTAAATTTTGTTAAACTATGTAACTTTATTAGTCTAAGCTAAATAATGTAGAGACCATGTTATTAGAAGAGTGTATGAAGTTATTAAAAAATAATTAATTCATTCGCGAAGCATTATGCATGTATTCTAATATTTGTATGTAAAAAATTATGTAATACATGAATCTTAATTTGTTTATGTTTCCAGTTTATTGGAAAATCCTAGAGTGAAAAAGATTTCGGATAAAGAAAATTGGGTTGTGTTGGGAAATATGTGAGAAAATTGTGGGAAATAAGAGACACATCACTGATATACATAAAGACAATAAAAATTATTTGCATACATTGGATGAATTAATTTAAACATAATGATAAAAATATCTAATTTGTGGCAAGATATCAATGACCTTAAGTTATCACACTAATGTTGTATAATAAAGTTTAGGAAATTTATCTCAATTAGAATTTTAGGTGAGTAGAATATACTCACCCTTCCATTTATTTTACAATAAAAGAGTTTTATTCATCAGATTTATCATCCTACAAGGGTTTTATAGTACGTAATCTTTAATTAACGTTAGAACCTAAGATTTTCATCATTCACCTTGATAATACTTTCACCAACAATAAAATTAATCACCATAATACTTTAGTGCTATATTGTAATTAAAAGACAAAAGCAAACAAGTGTTGACATGTTATTGCATAGATGAGTGAAACTTTAAAAAAAAAATGGAAGAAACATACATCTGTTTATTCTTCACATTCTGTTTTAATCTAACACAAATTCAAAACAATTTAAAAACTTGAATTCATTTTGAATGTATAAATGATTCCTTGCATCGTAACAACTTGTTCACTGCAACAAGATATGCTTCAACACTTGCAACAACAACATCCATTTCTGCTCCAGTTCCACTATATAACAAAATTAAGAATTAAATAGTATAAGCATAAGATTATTAAAAGTAAGATAACACTAAAGAAATAAACTTGTGCAATTAGCATACCTAAATGTTGGATAAGTAGCATCTCTTGTGAAAGCATTAGTAGACGAATGATTCTCCCTACAAATTACAACACGTGCAGTGGCACTTATACCAATGCCTTTTGTCATTGAATTCAATGAGTATTCCAAAACTTTTATAGGTTCCTACATAAAATAGAGTAAGATGTGAAAAATAAAAGAATATAAAGTAATGTAAAGGTTGATGTGTGGGAAGACTTGAAGGCTTTTGATTTCTTTGAGTTTTGATTGTGGTTTTTATTATTAAATCATTAGTCCTACGTTGTTTTTTTCTTTTTAATGATATCGTTTATGTGCTTTAGCGAATTATAGCATCTTAGAAAAAAAAATATTACCATTGGACTGTGTGAGGACAATTTGTATTTGTTGTCATTTGATTTTCGTATTGTTTCGGGTTAGAAATAACCAAATGAATTCTGAAAACATAACTATGTTAAATTATTGAAAACTCTTTTCAATACCAAAATCAATGATACACATAATAAATCAATAAAAAATTATTCATTTGTTAAGTAATCTTTTCTGTTTTCGAAAGTGGGAGAAAAGAAATAACTTGCTAAATTTTCTTTTGTAAATTTATTTTAACTGATTAAAGGAGATTATGATTTTTTTTATCTTACTTTTAATTCAGATTTTTAAATTTTGAATCAGGATAATTAATTACCAGATATGATGAATAACCAGAAGACTCATTCATTAAAAACTATTATAACAGATAAATTTAATCGTTTATTAATTCTTGAAACTTGTTTGCTGTTATCCTCTAAGCTACACGGTAGTTTGTCAATTACATTGATAAGTTGAAACGTAGATAGTCTATCATTGATTGATGAAAAGAAAACTTGAAGTAATAAATAATATATTAGTAATACAAACCCAAAAATAACATAATAACAAATCACGTCTCTATTAAAGTCAATTGTATCTCATATAAAAGTGTTTTATATCAATTCAATTATGAGACTCATTTTTGAGAAAAAAAAATTATTCTTTTAAAGATCGTTAAATTTCAAGAAGATTAAATTTTATTATTGGATTTCTTTTCTTAAAATCGAGAAAATTTAAGTTTTTAATTCAATATATCAATCTATTTCATTCTTTATGTTTTGGACATAGGGTTTGATAAATGCTTGATTTAGCACTTATCTTATTTTTACTGTGTGTAAAATCTATGATAATTAGTTCAATTTTACTTGTTTTGCAAGATCACGTGAATTCAAGAAGTTAAATTTGCATTTTAAAGACAATAAGATAAAAAAATCACAAATTCAAAGGAATTTGTCACAATACAACTATAATGAGGACTTGAGTTATGAAGAAAACCCACTTAAGGTTTCCTCAAACCTTGACCTAAAACTCAAGTCATAAAAGAGTTCTTCATTTTAAGTCATTTCAAGCAGCTCCAACGACTTCACTACTTAAGCCATAAAGGAAACTCAATAAGGAAAAAAACCTCAAGGCTAGAGCCGTGAATCACTACTTGAGTCGTGCTATGAAAGTTTATAAATACAAGCACCTTGGACAAATTACGAGAGGTGAAAAAACAGAGAGAGAAGGACTTCAGTCTAGGCTTTCTAAGAGTGATTTTAGAGTGAGACTCTAGTGAGCCTTCTCACATCTATCCTCTGTAATTAAAAGACACATCTTTAGAAGATTAAGAGATGTTTCCTTCTTCATTATTTGTACTTCTTCCATCATCTATGAGGAACTAAATCTCCCTAGTGTTGGAGCATGATGTTAACATATTTAAACTCTTGTATTTGATTAAACTTTCCATTTATGAATGTTTTCTTTTGGCTTAAAGTTTGTTAATTGATTTATGCTTGTTGTTCGATGAATTGATCCCTTATCTTATCTAACTGACTTAAGAATGGATGGAAGTTAGTCTTAAGTTGTGGTCTAATTAGTTTTCTTATGGGATTTTGGATGCTAGGAAAAGATCTAGGGTGTGTAGTTAGAATAAAGTCTTAATCGTAATGTAGGTGAGTCGTACGCAGTCACTAACATATTTCACACCTGACAATTGGCAACATACTAGGCTTTAGGCTCCTAAAACTTGATCATTTGAGGCTTCATATTTGGAGGTGGATCTAGTACAAGAGAGGAAAAATCTATGAACTCAAGCTTTAACATGATTCAATCATAAAGTTACTCTATTGATAGTTTAAATCAAGTTCTAAAGTTGATTTTACAACACTCTCAAATTCCACACTCACATTTCTTACACATAATGGGTTTACAAAAGATCAAGCTAGTTAAAACATTGCAATTTTCGTCAAATCCTTGTGGATATAACACTTGTTTACTACAACAATTCAATATACTTGCTGGTATAATTTGAGTTGTAACAGGGTCAAGGTCAAATATTCGAGTTGTGCTGTGTAGTTCAAGTCCAATTGTTGTCTAATGAGCTGTCACTCATGCATCCAAACACGTCGGATGGTACTTACAGAAGGTAGTTCGATGCTAAATTCAGTTTAACGTTTGACAGATAGCAATTAATTCAATAGCTAATGCATGTATCCTACCTTCTTACCTCAAATATTCATTTATAAGTTTTGTTGTGAACTTTTGATTAATGTTGGTCTAATTATAGCCCAATTATGAGTAATTACACTTTAACCTTAAGTTGATCAGTTTTTAGGATTAATTTATTTTGGTGTCGTTCCCGATCAATCAAATTAAAGGTCAAATGGTCTGATTAGTGATCATTCGGGCTTTGTGACCCGCTTTCTGAGCTGATGGTTGACTTATTCAAGTCGGTGCATAGTCGGCTAACCTATTTGGTCGGTCGAGCTAGGTGGCTTGCTCATTGAGCTAGTGTTTGACTATCTAGGCTGGTATGTGGCAGGCCAACATGTTTGGTGGATGGTTGGCTCAGTGGCCGACGCTACAGGCTATGGATTGACTATCTAGGTTGGTTCATGGTTGGCTGACTTGTTTAGTAGTTGGTCAAATTTATTGATTGATCACCAAGGATATAGTTGGTAGTCCGAATTATGATTTATTGAATGATAATAAGTAGACATCCCATGGGTTGTACGTTTGTGAAAATATTTTTTTGGAGAAGTTTAAAGAAAAGGTTTGCGTAGTGAAGAGAGGTATACTTATATTTCTTGTAAAACAAGTTTACAAAGTGAATAATTCCACAATTTTTTGTTGGGTACTAAATATAAGTCGTAACAGTGGTAACTAAAATAGTATAAATCTTTTTTCTTTTCTTTTTCTCTTACCTTGAGTGTTTTAATATTTTTGATATGGTTGATATTGCTTCACCTATATGATGTATGTTATCATAATAGTAACATTGGAATATTCGAATTGTATGATCCTACTTTCTATATCTTAAGAATCTAAGTCAATCGGATTCATATTTCCAAAAAATATTTTCAAGATTAAGGAAAACATTTTGCGTCAGCTTTCTTTTAATTTCAATTTACCTTTTTTTTTAATTTGTTCTACGTGGGAGTCATTTATTATAATATTAGTGATTACAGATGATAAAAAATTTGTTTTTTTTATACTAATAAAGAATTCCTATATTAATTGAATATAGGTATGAGTATAAATAATATTATATTGTTTTAAATTAGCTATATAGACATGGATGAATATGTACATGTGTCTTGTTTATGCTCTATACTCATCTCATTTTAAATTACTAAAAAACACATGATATATTAGGTAACATGAAAATTTATATCCATTGTTCTCTTTGTCATTAATTTTTTTTCATTTGGATAATTTTTTTTTTGCCACACAATTTTTTATTCTCCCTAAAAAAGTTCTCTAACATCCTTATGATATTTTTCCTTGGTTATTATTGTTTTTCCTTTTTCCTTTGTATAATTTTATTATTTTTTTAACATGACAACATCTAACTCCCAATTTCAAGTAGTCAATTTTGTAACCCTTGATTTATTTGGTAACCTACAAAACTTATTTTCTCTGTTCCTTTTACTATTAGTTTTGTTTCATTTTGAAGAAAAAAAATTTCTACACATTTTTTCATTCTTTCTCTCAATGGTTCACTCATTTTATATCCATCAATTTTTTTCAGGTATTTAAGGCATTTTTTCTCTCATCATACCTTGACTATATTTTCTTTTATTTTCTACAATTCCATCAGTGTATTGTATTTTAGAAAATGAAAATCTTAAATTCATTGAATCAAATCATTTATATGACACACATTTATTTTTTATTGTTTTTTAATATTTTATGTGTTGCTTTTCTTGTTACTTGAAAATGTATAACATGTAGGTAATTATTATTTAGTATTTTATTTTGATATTTAAACAATTAAAATTTATTCTTTGATATGTGACATTAAAAATAGATATTTAAACAATTAAAATTTATTATTTGATATGTGACATTAAAGAAAAGAAAATGTGTGCCCTTTTTTATATTGATAATGTCATATTTTATTTGTGATTTTCTTAAAAAGTCATTTAATTAACATTTGAAACCATGGAAGGACCTATAGACTATACTTATTGGCCAATGGAGATTGGATCGGACACAAATGTCAGACCCCTTAATAAGAATGATAAAAAAGAGAGTGTTACATATCCCATTAAATAAATAGAAGCAAGAAATATTGAAAAACCCATGACATTTTAGAACATTAAACTCTCTTTTGAATAATTGTTAGATAGTTTTTATGGCAATATGTATCTACAACAAGAATTATTTTAGTTTTAGGTGTCTAGATAGACTTCATTCCTTTCTTAACAATGCCTCTCCTAATAGATTATTTATTTAAATTAGTTTTCCATTTCATGTTTTTGTTGTTGCAATAACTAATAATCATACATTATATAAAAGTAGATAATACTTAAGTTTTGATAGCCACTTGAATAAATATAGAAGAACATTTTTTTAAACCTAAATGTGTATTCGAGTTAAATATTATCATATTTTTTATTTGTGTAATATATATATATATATATATATATATATATATATATATATATATATATATATATATATATATATATATATATATATATATATTTGAATGAGTGGATATCAATTTTATTTAGATAAATATAAAATAGTCCATAATCCTTTATATTCTTAAAGTTACATTCAAAGATAAGAAAAATTAAGTGTTTTGTGTAAAAAAATGACCACGATTTTAAATAGAAAACTTTCTCGTCCTTTATATATTTTTCTTATAAAAATATATTTATAATCTTACATAAATGGAGAAAATACAACAAAAAGCTTTCATGTTTTAAACTTAGTTTTTTTTTTATATAATTAGATTACAAGAGGAAGTATATACATTCATGGTTAAAAAAATTCTTAGTAGTAAAAATCATGTGTTTCATAATTGTCTTAATAATCAAAGCTACACAATTTTTGTTAATTAGCAATTATGAAATTTTTGTGTACTTCTAATTCACACTGTGGGTTAAATGTTTATATATATATGTTGTAAGATGTCTGGTGAAATATTTTAAAATCAAATGAACATAGTAGTGAAAAAGGTGGTAATGAAATTCAAACCTTTACAATGATGTTGATAGCCTTGTAAGCTGAATCTACCAGTCCCGTACCCATTGAACAAGCAACATGTGTAGTACCATCAATATTAACAAGTTTTACTGTTGTTGTTGAAAGACCCAAAGTCCCACAAGTCACCTACAATGGTAAATATTATTTATTTTCACGTTAAGACATTACATCAAGCATCTTTTTCAAATTAAGCATATTTAAATTTAAGTATACTTGTAAATCACCAAGTTTCCATATCGGTTCTGCATTGAAAACTTTATATGATACCAATGCTTTGAGATCAATATCAGTTACAACCTATGAACATCAAAATGGAAATCAAACAATAAGAATTTTAACAAAATAGATTTGTAGACATATTAACATGAAACCTACAAGAAGAAAGTACACTTATAACTATTGTATTAAAGTAAGTAGCATAGCATGAAAGACTATGAATTGTAATCACCTATATTATTAAATACAACAAATCATAAAAGAAAATATTAAAATAATTCAATCTAGTTTAACGGTTAAAAGAAAATATTTTTGGCTTTTGCATTATCATTATGGTCACTTATTATTTTGGAGGATTAAAGTTCTTCAAATAAAAATAAATGGTAACCACTGGGACTAGACAATTTACTTTTTGTACCTCTCTCAAATTTCTTTCTGCACCCCATCAGTTATGTGAAATACCCAAACTAACCTTACGCTTATTCAATTAAATCCTAATTTTTTTCATCGCTTTCTTCTTCATCGTTCAGTTGTGTATTTTCCCTTTCACCCACTGCGTACACAATTGTGTTTTCTCATTTCCTGTGAGTTTGTTGGCTTTGCTGAGATTTTAGGCACACATTGCTAAAATGGGAAATTTTTAATACACATTATGTTTCCATTTCTTGAAAATCTTGTCCCAAGGTTGAAAAGCTTTTAATAACATGTCTTTTCTTGTAAGAAAAGATATAGTTTAAAATAAAAATGCATTGAAGTTTTTAAATAGTTATGTACTGTTTTAATCTTAATCCTTCATATAATTGTATAACTTAAATTTATAGTTTTTATTTCTCGTCACTAAATATGCTTACACACACACACACCACCCATTTATATAGAGAAAATAAAATCACTATATCTTAACCTTTTTCTTCTCAGCCATTGCTTTGAAGGGTAGAAACAAACTGTCAACTTCTTCTTCCTTAAGTTCATAACCGAGCTGAAACAATAAAGAATAATAATCTATGTAAATAAGGTAGCATTTACAGTGTGATTCAATAAAATAATTGAAAACATTTTAAGGAAGTTTTTATTAATTGATGTCCTTGGTTCTACTTTTCTTTGTAAAGCATAATTGAATTTTCTTCTTTTTGAAAAAAATAAGTTATTGTAAACCCCCATTTTAATATATCATGTATAAAATTCACTCTCATAAAATTCCTTTTAGAAAAATAAGATAAATAGGTTGTTTTTGTCATGCAATAACGATAATTGCTAAATAAGAAAAGGTCAAAATATTTTTTTTTTCAAACATAGAATAGAATAAGACATTCTTTCCTAAAAGTATATATATACACACACATTAAGAAAGTATTATTAAAGTGAGTTTCATAATGAATCCTATGTACTACGGTAGTTGAGTTCTAATCGACGCATGAAATGCTTAAAAAAAGTTATAGTTGAAAAGATCATGAAGTAAGAAAAGGAAATTATGAAATAAATACGTATGAAACAAACAAAGAAAACCATGGTATGAAAAACTTTATACTACCACCTATTTTGATAGAATTTAAATTTAGCGTATTTAGGAAAAGAGTTATATAATGAGATTATAAATATGAAGATTTAAATTACATTTGGGTAGAAATCTAAACATGATATTATTTACCCTCCTAAAATTTACACTATTCACAGTCTAAAAAAAATTGTATACCTCTTCTAGTCGCTTTCTCAAAGCTTGGCGTCCACTGCACGACCAAATATAAAAAAAAAGAATAGAAATGGATAGAACACAGTCAACAATAAGTTGCACAATATCTAAAATACAAAATTAAAATGAAGAAAAGTTATAGGTGAAGTACTAAATTAGTATCCCATTAAATTTTAAAATACTTAAATTAGGTTGGACAACTTCATGCAAATATCACTATCATTCAATATACTGTACTCATATATTTATAAACTAAACTAGTATTCCATTTATTAAGATTAA
Organism: Vigna umbellata; assembly: GCF_029865625.1. Classification (NCBI taxonomy): domain Eukaryota; kingdom Viridiplantae; phylum Streptophyta; class Magnoliopsida; order Fabales; family Fabaceae; genus Vigna; species Vigna umbellata. Next base: position 14,224,402 of record NC_142169.1, on the reverse strand, counting down.
TTAATTACATTTTTTAGTTGATATGTAGAAGAAATATCATGTAAACTACATAAGACACATATATATATACAAGTATTTACAAATATACGTAACATGACCTATAGATATAATATGTGAAATTTAAAATAAGTTAACTAATTTTTGTATGAATATCTTAGTCTATTAGTTATGACACATGATTTTAAAGTAATTAAGTTTAAAATATATTTTAAATCTTTTTAAAGAAAGTTTTCATTAAAGAATTTTGATTATATGTTTTTGCATCAACGAATAAATTAAGAAAACGCTTTGTTTAAAATAGGTAAGTTTTTCTAAACAACACATCTTCAAGATGCAAGTGTATCGTCTAACAGACATGACAACATCTTGTAGTCTTTACTTTATCTAATAAGCTAAGTCTAACTAAGAATGTTGCACAATACAGAATATTTTATATGTTTACTTTATTGTTTGTAAATAATGTTTTCATCCCACATCTACCATGAAGATCTCATAAAGCTCACATAAGTAATCATCCTACCACACCTCTGTGTCAACTCTAGAAAAGTTATCTTTCATGTACGATCTTATGTTTCACTCAAGTTTGGATATAGAATCATTTTGACCTATGCTTGATAAGTCATGTCAACTATCGAAATATTGCCTAAAGAAGAGATAAATATTCATATTGCTTGAAGTGCATTTAATGTATTTCTATATTATGTGTGATAGACATAAGCTAAAGATAAATATCATTGTTGAAACTTGTCAACAAAAAAGAAAGTGATATCAAAGTTCTAAACAAAAACCTCTCTGTTTATAAAGTTTCTTAAAAACATTATTTGCGTTCATTTACAACCTAAAAGGTTCAACCTTATATTGTATATAGGGATGTCAAAAAAATCTACGTCCACGGATAAAATCTACGACGAATAGTTGATACCCGCGGATATTTACTACCCGCAACCTGCGGGTAGCGGATATTTTAATACCCGCTTATAAACGGGTCGGGTGCGAATATTATACTATCCGTACCCGTGGATATCCGCTACCCGCAAAAAATAAAAATAAAAATTTAATTTATATTTTATTAAGTTAAATTTAATTAAAATTAACATTAATTTATATTTTACAAGATTAAATTTAATTAAATTTGAATTTAAATTTAATTTAATTTATATTATATTTTATATATTTTTTGTAATTCTATTTAAATTATTTTAATAATTTATTAAAATATATGTTTTTTAAATATTTGCGGGTATCCGCGGATATCAACGGGTATCCGCGGGTTTTAAAATACCCGCGGATATTTTTTAAGCGGGTATCCGTGCGGGTAGCGGGTCGGGTAGCGGGTGAATTTTTTTTTTTTGTCGGATCGGATTGCGGGTAGGCACTATCCGTGCCCGACCCGACCCGTTGTCATCCCTAATTGTATCCATATTAATATGTTACACCTCTATTAATTGAAAATCCAATGACCTTTTAGATCATTTTATTTTGAAATCAAAACAGTTAGATTCCAAACAATACTCAAGTTTGAGCCAAGAGACTATTGTCCAAATAATATTTGAATTGTTATTGCATGTCCAAATAATACTTAGTTTTTCATTTAAGAGTATCATATATTCAAATAATACTCGTGTGTATTTCTGTAACATTTTTGTACTTAGTGAAACTTGATTAAAAATTGGAAATATTTTGGGTAAGTATATATTGACAAACCAATATAAAACTCAAACATAAATTCGTCTTTTTCTAACTTTGTTTATATTGCATGTTCTTAAATTTATTATAAAAAAGAAGTTATTTTACAATTAATTTTATAAAAAAATTTGATAAATTGTCCGTCAAAGAAAAATTTGTCTTTAACTACATATCATCAAATATTGTATTTTCTAAAACTGTAAAGAATTTTAATACACAATAACCATATATTATTTGTAAGGTACAAAGTGTCTTTTCCTTTTTTTTTTCATTCTAATAATAATTTGATTATACCAACATTAAAAATCAAATTTGTGAAAAAAGAATAGTTTTTCAATTCATCCATATTTTATATATTGAGAGATATTTGAAGAAAAGACTTAAGTTACATACCTCAGCTTTCCCAGCACAATACCAATTTCAGTGGTTATTTTATGCCCAATATCCTCAGGAGATAATATTTGATATGTACCTTTATGTTTTAGCATCCCATCCTGCAAGGTACAAATCAACAAAGGAAAAAAAATTGAATAAAATTAAAACTAGTTTCATGTAAGTTGACTCTAGAGAGAAAAATGAGAAACCAACGTATAAAAAGAGCTTCAATTATGCAAAAAGAATCAAAATAAAATTATAGTTAAATTTGATTTTGAATTTTACAATGGTTGCATAAATGATGTTTAAAAAGTTTTAATCATGTAATTTGTTTATTTTATCAGCAAATATATAATTTATTGTTATTATAAATATTTAACAAGAAAAAAATTCAACAACCTAATAATATTTAATGGTTAAAAATTTGTATGTTCATTTTCGAATTGGAAATTAATGAAAATATTTAATACATTTTCTAAATAATTTTCATTGTAATAAAAAAATACCTTAATGTTCTTTTATACGCTAATGATAATCCTAATCTAAAAATAAAAACCAAGTATATATTAGGGTAATAGATTCAAAGAACATGAAGCAGGTCTTCTAACTCATCATGTAAAGCTATAAATTTGTGAATATTTAATTACAATATAATGTTTTAATTTCACAGATTTATCAAAGGACACAAATTATTATTCTAACATTATTTTTGAAATTTGGCTTTTGCACTAATTAAAAGGTTTACTAATACGTGTTCCATATTGTCAAGTAACTTAAGTAAATCAAGTTTAAAAAAAATGTAAATTGGAATAATTATAATTAATAACATAAAGCTTTAGTCTTTAGGGATAATTTACAATTTTATGTGGTAGAAAATGGACTGAATATAATTAACCTGATGAATGCCACTAGCATGGAGAAATGCATTAACTCCAACAATGGCCTTGTGAGGTTGTAAATGCATACCAGAGTATTCTTCAACCTATTCATATTAGTTATGAAAATTTGAAAAGGGCAAAGTATAATAAAAAAGAAATGCAAAATATAGAGCAAGACTTTAAATATATAATAAATAAATAAAACCATTTTGCTTGTCTCCAATATACGTCGTGTATTGATTCGTGTATACAGACCATTTAAGACATGATCTCCCTTGCATGCCAAGGCCATCACAACCTAATTTGAAAAAAAAAATAATTATAAAGTAATTTTGTAGAAAGACTAAGGAAAAATTAATTACTAAAATATTGATTAAATATCAATTATTCTCTATATATAATCATTATAAAAGTTGGAATTAAGATGTGTTCATTGTAATAATCAATTAAGTTTTAAGTATTTTATAATTTTATATATTTTAAAAAGAAAACCTAAAGTGCTCTATAGAAGAAAAGATACAAGAAAATGGTGCAAGAGTCCCAAGAAAGTAAAGAAAAGAGTGAAAGGTTTTATTACCATATATATATATATATATATATATATATATATATATATATATATATATATATATATATATATATATATATATATAATAAATACTTCAAATTTTTGATTGAACTCAAACAATTTGTTTCCCACTTAAATGGTCGATAAATTAACAAAAGAAACAAACTTAATACCATTTAAAGATATTAAATTGAAAAATGAAATATAGTCAATATCTTGAAAATATAAAAAAGTATTTAACAGTAATTATTTTAATTAATAATTAAGAAAATGTATTGAGGATTATTAAAGCAACAAAAACAAAATATATTGAATATTCATTTTTTTCACATAATATAATATTGACACTCACCTCTTCCAACGAAGCATTGCCAGCCCTTTCACCAATCCCATTAATTGTTACTTCTAATTGCCTAGCACCTGCACGAGCACCCTGGAAGTAGCTTTCACATTAAAAATTTGCAATCTAGTTTAATTGTTTAAATAAACTACGTAAATATTTTTTTTTAAAGTGTGAGTTTATTTATAAATTACTCGCAAGGTAAAAGGATAAAATCATTTTTTCTCTTTCGAGATTCTTCATATAAAAGATCGTTGAATTGCTTTCCTCAATATATATAAGTCTGATTTGTTCTTCATGTTTATATAATTTTTTAAAATAAATTTTGGATATAAATAATATGCTTAGTATAGTAAAATTTGATATTTCATTTTTAATAAAAATAAAAATGTGATAAATAATGTTTTATCTTTAATAGTTGTCACTTAGTTATTAAAAGGAAAAATAATGCTAATATGTAATCTTCAAAGAATTAAAATTAATTATATATTAACACTAATTTTTTCTTAATATACTCAATGTGATAAATGTTAAAAAATGTTAAAGACGAAATACATGTTCAATTACTTAAATTAAGAGTTGAAATCGAACAGAATTAGTGGAATTAAAAGTTTTGTATTACAATATAATTCTTTCTTATTGTACTAAAAATTTAATATATCAATATTTATTATACTAAGTTGATTATTTACCTATGAATTTTTAAGATCCTAAACATGATTGTCAGGAGTTTACATATTGATGCATGGATATTAAAAAAATAATATACCTCTATGGTGTTAGCAGTAGCAAGACCAAGATCATTATGACAGTGAGTGGAAACAATAACATTTGCAATTCCTGGGGTATTGGCTTTTATATCAGTTATCAGTTTTCCTAACTCAAATGGCATTAATATGCCCACAGTATCAGCTATGTTCACTGTTGTTGCTCCAGCTTCAATGACTACTCCAAGAATTTCATACAGAAACTCTCTCTCCGATCTGCTCTCATACAGATTCAATCATACAAAAATCAGACATTCATGAATGTAAAATACTTACAACAGAAGATTCAAAAGTTACTACAACACACATGGAAGTTGCGTGAGATGCTATTGTAATTGGGAGGAAGACTAACAAGATATACATATCAAATGTGTTAGAACTTGTGGCAAGGGAATAATAATTGAATATTCCAATTATTCACTTATTGAGTCTTTGAACTATTTTTTATAGTAAATTATTGTATTTAATTAAATACTTATGTTATATAAATTATTTGCTTTTAGGTATATGTTTGGAGTGAGTCACAATACCGGATTAGATGGTGGGTGTGAATTAATGAGCCCTATCTCCTTCTATATTGGATAATAAAATAAATGACATCCAAACATATATCATCAATTGTTTAGATCAATGGGAAACATATATATTTTGTTCCATACATTCATAAATAAGTGTAGTTTCTTGTCTTCTAATTATAATCTATCATTTTTTGTTTTAACAATTATTATTTTCAATTCAAGCATCACTAGCAACTAATTGTGATTTCAACACAATTGTATAGTTTTTCTCATTGCATAAGAAATTCCCCACACATCTAAACCAAATACTTGATTGGTAAGGACCTTAAATTTATGTACTTTCATTTTTATATAAGAAGACCCTAATTGCTATGTTTTTTTTTTTACAGTGCATTCAATAGATATAAGATGTTGAAAGGTAAATTAATTGCAAGATCAAGAAAACTAACATGGTTGTCTCTCAATGTTAGTTATTTTTGTCCAATTATAATTGTTTACTTTTTTTATTCCTCAATTATTTATAATTGCAGCTATGTTATACAATTGATACATCCATTGTTCATGTTGATATTCACATAAAAATAGTCTTTTTTATGTACTAATTGAAGTTATAGTGTTTTGTCCAACATTTCGACAATCCTCAACCATTGCATCTAGATTCAATTAGTTACATATCTTATAAATTTGTACAATAGTTTATGGTAGATGACTTGTAATTATCTTTTTCTATGTAAATACACAATCTATGTCCCCACACATCTAAGATTTTTAGATCATAATAATTACATTCAAGAACTGTAGCCTATTATTATTCTAATAAACTATGATTACATTAAATAATAATAGCCTGTTTGAATGCTACAATATGTTTGAAATCATATAGACTACGGGTTCAAGGAAATCGTAGCCTATTTGAATATAAATAGACTACAATTCTTTGTATGCACCATATTAAATGATGAAAGATAGACTATGGCTGGAAATTGTTAGATATATTATATCTTTTAGTTAGTTAGTTATTATTTCTCTTGTATTTTGGGCTTAGATATATACCAATTATGTGAATGTACACTTGTCCATTGACAAGTTAGATGGCACAAATTATGCAACATGGACGTCCGACATCAAACTTTGGTTGAAGAGTCAAGGGTACTTAAATCATCTTACTCAAAATGTGACTACTGCTCCCATAGATGACACTTCCCGCTGGATGAAAATTGATGCTCAGTTATGCATTGTTATAAAGTCCACCATTCACTCCTCACTGAAACAAATGTTTCGATCCTATGAAACATGTTCAGAAGTATGGGCACAAGCGAAGTTGTTATACACAAATGACACTCAACGTCTTTATGGTGTTTGTCAGGACCTATTAACTGTTATTGGTCCGCGCAATCCTGGTCCCATGGCAGAATATTTGGGTAAAATTCATGCCCTTCTTCATGACTTTAATGATATATTACCTCCTGCTTCCACTCCTGCTGAATAATTGGAACAACGATCAAAGTTCTTCATGTTGTTGGCATTATACGGACTCTCTGATGATGTTTCTCATGTCCGTGATCAGATTTTGGGTTCTCCTGTCATACCCAACTTTACTTCTACTTGTTCTGCTCTTTTGCGTATACCGAGCAAACCCGTCACTGAGACATCCCCTCATACTGATGATTCCTCTGTTATGGCTGCTCAACGTGATGATCGAAGTCGGTCTCGCAAGCCAAGTAAAGGACGTCCAAAATGTGACCATTGTGGCAAGTTAGGCCAACAAATTGATAGATGTTATGCTCTCCATGGACGTCCTCCTCGACCTGTAGCAATGGCAAATTCTGATCCACCTCCCCGATCACCGTCTGCAGACCATCCTACTTCATCTAATATCGTAGACAAACCTGCAATCTTCAACGAATTTCTCAAATGGTATGAGGATCATCAGCACTCTGGTTCCACTACATCTGCATCTGTTGCACGTACAGGTACACCTTTTGTTGGTCTAACTCACTCCCTCGGACCTTGGGTCCTTGACTCAGGCGCCACCGATCATATCACTCGTAACAAGTCCTTGTTTTCTTCCTTGTCATGTCCGAATAATTTACCCTCAGTAACAATGGCTGATGGGTCTAGAGTCTCATCTCATGGTATTGGTACTGTTAATATTTTTCCATCCATATCCATTGATCATGTACTTTATGTCCCTGGGTCTCCCTTCAACTTATTGTCCATTAGTCGTTTAACTCGTACTCTTAATTGTGTTATTTCATTTACTAAAGATTCTGTTTGGTTGCAGGACCGGAGTTCGAAACACATGATTGGCACAGGATGTGAGTCTCATGGCCTTTATCATCTCAGCCCTTCTCCACATGTTGGCGTTGTCATGGAGTCACCATCCCTTCTTCATGCTCAGTTCGGTCATCCCAGTCTTGCCAAACTACAACAACTTGTCCCGAGGTTGTCCACATTATCAAGTTTGTCGTTTGAGTCTTGTCAGTTAGGGAAGCATACTCGTAGTTTCTTTCCTCGTAGTGTCTCACAACGGGCGTCGTCTCCTTTTTCATTGGTTCATTCTGACATTTGGGGACCTAGTCGTGTTAAGTCCATTTTAGGTTTTCAGTATTTTGTTACCTTTATTGATGACTATTCCAGATGTACTTGGTTGTTTTTAATGAAGAATCGTTCTGAGTTGTTTTCTATTTTTCAATCTTTTTTCAATGAAATAAAAACACAGTTTGGGGTTTCTATTCGAAATTTACGTAGTGATAATGGCCGTGAATACCTTTCTCAACCGTTTAAACAGTTTATGGCTTCTCATGGCATTCTTCACCAAACCTCATGTGCTTATACCCCTCAACAAAATGGGGTGGCTGAGCGCAAGAATAGACACCTTATTGAAACAACTCGTACACTTCTTATTCATGGTCAAGTACCCTCACGTTTTTGGGGTGATGCAGTTCTCACAGCATGTTATCTTATCAACCGCATGCCATCTTCCGTCCTAGATAACAAAATCCCTCATTCTATCTTATTTCCTCAAGATCCTCTGCATCCATTACCTCTTCGAGTTTTTGGGTCTACATGTTTTGTTCATGATTTTAGTCCTGGTCTTGATAAGTTATCTCCTAGGTCTCACAAATGTGTCTTCTTAGGATTTCCACGGTCACAAAAGGGCTATAAGTGTTTTTCCCCTTCCCTCAATCGTCATTTTATCTCTGCTGATGTCACTTTTGATGAGTCTTCTTTTTACTTTTCACATCTATCTTCTAGTTCTGTACCTCTCCCTGTTACTGTTGATATTCCTCTTATATGTGATCCTCCTGGTGATGCTCCACCCATTTTGTCTTCTCCTTCTTTAGACTCTCATTCACCACAGGATCATCCTTCACCTCCCCTTCAGGTTTATAGTCGCCGTAATCGTGTCCCTCATGACTCACTTCCGGTGCCGCCTCATGTGTCTCCTCCGGCTCCACAACTGAGTCTGACTTGCCTATTGCCCTCCGTAAAGGTATACGCTTACCCGTAACCCTTCCCCCCATTATACTGTTCTTAATTACCACAATTATCTCCATCTTTTTATACTTGTCTCTCATCCATTTCTTCTGTGTCAATTCCCAAATCTGTGAGTGATGCCTTAACTCATCCTGGTTGGCGTCAAGCTATGCTGGATGAATTAAGTGCTTTACAGGAAAATGGAACTTGGGAGCTGGTCCAATTACCATCTGGAAAGTCTGTTGTTGGTTGCAGGTGGGTGTATGCTATCAAGGTTGGTCCTGATGGCACGATTGATCGTCTGAAAGCTCGACTGGTTGCCAAAGGCTACACACAGATTTTTGGTTTGGATTATGGTGATACTTTTTCTCCAGTGGCAAAAATGACCTCTGTTCGCCTCTTCATTGCCATGGCCGCTCTTCGACAATGGCCTCTTTACCAACTTGATGTCAAAAATGCTTTCCTCAATGGTGATTTGCATGAAGAAATTTATATGGAGCAACCGCCTGGCTTTGTTGCTCAGGGGGAGTCATCTGGATTGGTATGTCGTCTTCAAATCCTTATATGGCCTAAAACAGTCTCCTCGGGCCTGGTTTGGTAAATTCAGTGGTGTTGTTCAACAATTTGGTATGTCTCGCAGTGAAGCGGATCATTCAGTGTTCTATCGCCACTCGAGTGCTGGATGTATCTACTTAATAGTGTATGTCGATGATATTGTTCTCACAGGAAGCGACTATCTTGGCATCTCTCAGATGAAACAACACCTTTGTCATCATTTTCAAACCAAAGATCTTGGCAAACTCAGGTATTTTTTGGGTATTGAAGTAGCACAATCCAATGATGGTATTGTCATATCTAGAGGAAGTATGCGTTAGACATCTTGGAGGAAACAGGGTTAATGAATTGTAAATCTGTTGAGACACCTATGGACCCTAACATCAAACTCCTACCAAATCAGGGGGAGCCTTTCTCAGATCCTGAACGGTACAGAAGACTAGTTGGTAAATTAAACTATCTTACTGTTACGCGTCCTGACATTTCCTTCGCAGTTAGTGTGGTGAGTCAATTTCTAAACTCCCCATGTGAAGACCATTGGGATGCAGCTGTTCGCATACTGAAGTATATTAAAAGATCACCTGGAAAAGGTTTGCTATATGGCCCTAACAACGATACAAAAATTATTTGTTATTCAGATGCTGATTGGGCTGGTTCCCCTTCTGATAGGAGGTCTACTTCTGGATATTGTGTCTCTATTGGTAGCAACCTGATATCTTGGAAAAGTAAGAAGCAAAGTGTTGTGGCAAGGTCCAGTACAGAAGCAGAATATAGAGCTATGGCATCAGCTACTTGCGAGCTTGTGTGGCTTAAACAATTGCTTAGTGAATTGAAATTTGGAGATGTCACTCACATGATACTTATATGTGATAATCAAGCTGCTCTCCATATTAGCTCTAACCCTGTCTTCCATGAGAGAACCAAACACATTGAAGTTGATTGTCATTTCATTCGAGAAAAAATCATATCCGGAGATATCAAGACTGAATTTGTTAACTCAAGCAACCAGTTGGCAGACATATTCACTAAGTCCTTACGAGGACCTAGAATTGATTATCTTTGTAACAAGCTTGGAACATATGATTTATATGCTCCAGCTTGAGGGGGAGTGTTAGATATATTATATCTTTTAGTTAGTTAGTTATTATTTCTCATTTGTATTTTGGGCTTAGCCCATATTTCTTCTATTATAAATAGATAACCCTATGTGTGTATTTAACACAAGGGGATATTCTCTCCCAATCTTCTCTATTTCTCATAGAAATCATAGTTTAAAATGCTTATTTTAGACTATGACCGCACAAACTATAGTTTTTTTAACCGTAACCTAAGACCTAAAGTGATGTAGTATAAGGCCCCTAGTGTAGGAGTGAGTTTTCGTATATGGTAATTTAGGAATGATGGTGATATTTGAATCAACTTATTTTCAGTTGTATATCAGATTTGAGATAACGATTTTGAGTAAAAGTTATTTACAACAATTATTGACTATAAAATTAGAGTTTGGACAATTAAGACATAATATAATTGGTAAAAGTATAGATCGTATAACTTCCTCCACTCATGTGTTAATGTGACACTTAAGGGATGTGAAAGGAGGGATGATAGTTGAAGCAACAAGTACTTGAGCGATAAAAGATCAGAACAATTTTATCTTTTGTAGGTTCTTACCTTTCAAATGATGTGAAAATCTTCACACAAGCAAGTTTGTCTCGTTAGTGTAGGGAATGGATTTGAAACTAGTTATTTTAGATGTGTGTTGTGATTCAAGAATCAAAACATATCTAGACGAGGTAAAAAATGGTGGATTTTTTTTGCTTCGGTTATGAATTATAGCCTAAACTTTTATATTAGGCGTGAATTATTAATCTCCCTCCATTTTTCCCATTATTTTGAGCCTCCTCTCCCATTCATTCTTTTGTTCTTCCTCATCTTCATCAACCTTTATTTTCTCCATCATATTTCCACCTCCGTAAAAAAAATGCAAGCATGAGATCCATCATCTTCATCTGTACATTGAGAAACCAATTCACACCGCAAAAATCCATATTTGCAAAAATATCAGTCCAACAAAAAATCTCAATCGGCGAAAATTAAGACAACTAAAAATCTTAATCGGCAAAAATTAGGGCAACCAGATATCCCAATCAAAGCCCAAAGTCCATGTAGGTCACCTTCACTATTGAGGAGTCCCAACGAAAAATTCAAACCCGACAAAAAATGAGGGAAAACAAATTGAATGGCGAAGAAAGAAAACTCAATCACTATTCACTCACGTTGAGCAATAATGACTTGAGTTCGACGATATTTGGTGGAGATGCTAAAAAACAAAGAAGAAAGAAGGAAGGAAGAGTGATGTAAGAATAAGGAAAACAACTTTTGTAGGGACGAAATGTTTGGCACGAGTGTAAAATTTTTTAAAATAATAATCCTAAGGGGATGTCTAGGCTTCATCTCTAAAAATAACAAAAGCCTAAACCTTTATCCAAAAATTAAATACAAAAATATTAGTAATATTTTTTAAATTAATGGAAACTTTTAGACAATTATTTTGAGACAAACCGATGTCGAAACGTGTATATGTTTAGATTTTTATTAGAAGCGAAACCTAATCGTTCTTAATAATTTAAAAATTATTACCGCTTTGAAATATTTTGGTTTTCTTAAAATCTAGACATATTAAACGAAATTAAATGAACTTTTTTACTCATAAAATGACATAAGTTTTATTCAAATATTATAATATATATATATATATATAATCTAAGTCGTTAGAGTAAATAGAAGTGAATATGAGGAGAATGAAAACAGATAATAATTCTCAACTTCCTTACAAAATTTAAAAGTCTAAAATAAACTTTTTGTTAACAAAAATACATTCATTTAAAAGAAAGCAATAATAACATATTGGTTTAATGTCTCGGTAGGTCCTTATTTTCGTCCAGAATCTTAAATAGATCCCTTTCTTTTTCGACGTCTCAATTGAGTCCTTATTTTTGTAAAATTGAATCAAATAGGGACTTTCCATCAAATTGAGAAGACACCATTAAGAAGGGGTGTTACATGGCATGCTGACAGTGTTTTTTTAAATGATGTGGCATTAAAAATGTGTCTCAATTGTATTTATTTTATTTTTGAATTAAAAAATAAAGTTTACAGAGTGAAAATATAATATAAGTAAGGGAAAAGTTGGGAAATCAAATTAAATTAAGTATCCAATGGGGGCTTGCCACGTGGAAGCCCCTTTCTCACCCAAATTAGGGTTTTGGGATTTTGAAGGCTTGCTTCTGCCTCCTCTGCTTGCGCCACGAACTGTGTTGCTGCCAATTGCCATGGAGATCTCTTTGCGTGAGAGAAAATTTTCTCTTGTGGTTGCATTTTGATTTTTACAAGTGCTTCACGATTCTAATTATCTCTCGCAATAATGGTGGAAAACGAAGGGAATCACGCTCTTGAGTTTTGTCTCCTGAGTCTCAATAGTGCTTGCGCGACAAGGGTTCGCTGATTTGGGGATTTTTTCTACGTTGTAGGGTTCCTCTGTTGTTTCTGGTTTTTCTGCGTTTCAGGTTGCGAAGACAGTGGAGATCGAATCACGATTGGGCGGCCTAGCGAGTAGCTCGTGAAGAGGCACTGGTGTTTGGGTGGTCTCTACGGCGGCATTGACGAGGTGGTCAGGTGAAGATGCTTCACAGTGGCGGTTGATTTGGGAATTTTCGCAGATTCAACTTTTTTTTGTCAATTTTGCATCAGTTCACATACATCTTTTTTTTCTGGTTTTTGATTTGGGAATTTTCGCAGGTTCTGGTTTTGTCTCGCAGTGGTGAAAATGTTGGGCAAACTCGCGATTGGGTTCCTGCAACTTGCAGTTCTGTCTACGGTGGCTGCTATGGAAGCGTGATTTGGTTACCAGAGAAGATGAAGGATGGCATTCCAGGAGCAATGTTTGGTGCTGGCAGTGCTTTTGGACCTTTCCATGTGTTCTATGAATTGCCCTTATTTAAATTTTACTTTCCCTCTTTGCACTACATTTTTTAATTCAAAAATTAAAAAAATACACTTCACACACATTTTTAATGTTACATCATTTAAAAAGACACTGTCAGCATGCCATGTGACACCCTCCTTAACGGCGTCTTCTCAATTTGACGGAAAGCCCCTACTTGCTTCAGTTTTACAAAAGCAAGGACCTAATTAAGACGCCGAAAAAGAAAGAGACCTATTTGAGATTTCACACGAAAATAGGGACCTACTAAGACATTAAACCTATCATATTAAGAATATTTTTCTTCTAAAACCTAAACAAATTATTAGGAATGTTAAACATTAAAAATTTTAAATGAAGTGTGAAAAAAAATGAAGAAAACTTACCTCGTGGCATCTTCAGCACCGAACTGAATATCATTGCAACCCAAACTCCTTGCAAAGGCTATCATATCCCTGGCTATCCCAATAACCTCATTCTTACTCTTTTGCAACTTGTGCTTCATGTGAATGTCGCTGGTCGCAATGGAAGTACAAATGCGAGGCCTCTTCGCGTGTTTCACAGCCTCCCATGCAATGGCAATATCCTTTCTAACACATCTACATATTGATTTAACACAATCTTGAAATTTCACTTAACACGTATAAAAGTAATTTAACTCCATTCGTTAACATAGTTAGGTTAGTAACAAGATCAATTTTCTAAATAACATACTCTAAATGAATATTTTTATTAAATATGACAAGATATAAATATTTAAGGCTTAAACCCTTACTTTGGTTCCATGTTAAGAGATGAATTTTTGTTTAGTACCCGGTTTTAAAAATGAAGACATTGGATCCCCATGTTATGAAAATTGTATGACTTCAGTCCTATTCCTTTAACGACGTTAATTGAAAACGTTGAACTGACTATGGATGTGAAGTGTGCAAGAAATTTCATCGTGGCAATGAGTTGAGCTACATTAGTTGACGTGGCAGCCAAAAGAATACATTCTGTGTGTTTAAATTGGGGAAATTAAATACCCTTCATTGGAAATCTTCATCAGCTTGGCTTGTTGTCGCACCGTTCCTTGCAAGCCCTCTCTCACAAGCATGGCCCTCTCATCTTGCTACAACTGGGGCAGATCCCCACGTTCATCGTTTCATCTGTTGATGTGGCCGGAGAAATATTCAAAACCCACGACCTCGTTTTCATTAACCCGCCAAAAACCATCGCCGTGGGAATCTTTCTCTAGGGCTACAAGGACGTGGCTTTCACCCCCTATGGCGGTGATGAGTGAAGACAACTATTGAGAACTATTGTGAGAACTATTGTGAGAACTATTTGTGATTGATAATTATGCTGCTCATAACTAGAAGTGGAGAAATAGACAATTGTTTGCCTTTTTGTATGTTTTAAATCAAGTTATTTTGGTTTACTTTTTTGAACAGGTACAGAATGGTGTCGAATCAGACAGCTTCTACCATGGAAATTGAGACTGTAGCATCAGAAGCCAAAGTTTTGCCACCAAAGCCAAAGTTTGAGGCGTTGAAGCCTCATGAGATGTATCATGGACAAATTCAGTTCCGTAAGGTGAATGTTCCACCTCATCGTTATACCCTTTTAAGAAAGCTTGGATGGATATCTATACTCCCATTTTTGAACCGATGAAATAAAATCATTAAGGTTTTTAAATGGGGAAACCCTTTTTCATTTCTTCCCCTGTTTCCCCATGTCCTTCACTCCTAGATTGGGGTTTCCTTTTTGCTTTTTCTTTTTTGTTTTCCTTTTCGATTTCCGAGAGATTGAAATGGTGGTGGCTTAACACTGCCTGTCCGGCGTCAGACAACACGAGGTTGTCGTTCTTGAGGAGGGAGAGCAAGGAGCGTTTCCCGTTCATTGGAACGTCGCGGTTGGCCATCCACACCACTATGCCTCTTCGCCTACGAGAACGCCGAAACAGTACACGTTCTCCCCCACGCTCCTGAACCCCGCCATGAACGTCCCCTTCGGCAACGAAACTATCACGTCTTCGTCGGGTCTCTCCACGGAAAGGGGGAACATCGTTGAAAAGTGGAAGGACAAGACACATGTGGGTGATTACGACCTTCGTTGGCTACCACGTTAAATGATTCTAAGTCAACTAAATGCCACGTCTTCATTTCTTACACAGGTCACGTCACAATAACTTCAATGTTATCAATTTTAACACCGTTAAACGAATAGGACTGAATTGATACAATTTTAATAACGTAGGAACCCAATCCATGCACTTTTAAAATCGGGTACTAAACAGAAATTCACCTCTTAACATGAGACCAAATAAGGGTTTAAGCCAATATTTAATAATATACTTCTTGATGGGACACGAAAGGACACCATAACATCTAATTTCGGATATATATTATCGTTAATAATTTTAACTGTAATTTTATTTAAATATCTTTAAATATTAAATAATGAAAGAAATATTAATTATTTAATAATTTTATAAAATTGATGTTTATATATTTTATTTATTTAAATATATGAAGTGGATGTTATTTTTAAAATTTATATTTTTATATAACTTATTCATATTTATTTGAAATTATTTTAAAGTTAATTTTATTTAAAATTATATATATATATATATATATATATATATATATATAGTATAAAAAATCCGTATGGTATTTTCTTTCATAGTTGACAAATAATAAACAATTTTTTTGAGACAGACAGTAAATAAACATTATATAATAGGATGAATATTTTAAGTGAAAAGGTTTAGTTAATATGTACCAAATAGTTATTAACCCTAATAATAATAATATAATGTTTTACACCAGCTTAATTAAACTACTTTCAATCTGAATTATTCTAATTAGTTGTTATTAGAGTGTTAATTAGTTGGATATTCTAATATGCATAGAAAAGAATTAGATAAATGTTATATATAAAAAAGAAAAGAAAATGAGTTATTGTCATAGTTAAGATCTTTGTCTAAAAGTCATGTCATGTTTTTATATAATTTCTAACAGAGCTGTTCATAAAATATTGGGAGTTGTTTATATATTCAAGTTTTTCTGAGTAAAATTTACAATAAAATAATGTTTTAACTTCAACCTTTTACGGACTTCAAAGTTAATTTGGTTGAATTGTTCAGGAAGTACGTCAGTGTAATATATTTGGCTTTAGCTAATGTATGATAGGTTAATCCACAATGAAAAAAATATGAGCAGAATGGGACATTTTAGTTGATTCCACATAAGTTGTACCTGTAGTTTTATTTTATATTTTTTAATATTTTCTTGGTGTACTACAATTGTTTATGTTATGAAATATAACTAAATCTTTTTTATTTATATTTCACTTTTATTTTACTTTATTCTTAGTCAGATTTCTTTATTTGTTTATCAGTAAATAATAAATTACTTAGAAGTTTTTCTATAAATTTTCATATTTATGGTAAATGCTTAACTCTTTTTTTTGAGAACGAGCTGTTTATAGATTTTTTTCTCAAGTATTTTGGTTTTGAGTAAAAGTTTTTACATGGCATATTATTTATCATATTTATTCAAATAGTATTTTTTTTATAACCAGAATTTGGTGAAATTTTTATCAATGTAATATGATTTTAAATAAAATTTTCTCAAATAACATATTACTTACAATTTTACTTCAATAATAGTATTCAAAATCAAAATTTGGTTGAAAGGGAATTCAAACCCTTATTTTTATACATAATTAAAATAAGTTATACCCGAATTGGATTTTTCGAGGATTAAATTTTAACTTACTTTTAAGAATTAAATTAAGATTTTTTTTAAATTATTATTTTTAATAAATTTTATAAACTATTATATAATTAATATTTGTTTTATTATTAATAAATTTATATATTTATTTATTAATTTTGTAGATAGTAGTAATTTGTTTTTTCTAATTTAATATTATATATTTTCTTATCATTTTAATAAATTATATATTTAATATTTATTTTAAATTTTGAAAACAATTTTTTTAATTAATTTAAATAAATTTAAATTTAGAAGAATATTTTAAGATATAACTTAATTAATTTTCTAATTTAATAATTTTCATTCCCAAAACTAAAAAAACCCTAAACCCTTACTCACCTCTCTGATTCCTCTCAACCATTTCTCTTTCATCTCTCTCACTTCAACCTTTTCTCTGTCATCGCTACTGTAGCCCCAATTCAAAAAATCAGAAACACTTGTCGTTAAACAATCTTAAAAAAGAGGATTTTATAATGAATTTTTTATTTTATAATCTTATCTAATTTTATCCAATTTTCACAAGAATTGGTAATTGACCTGGAAAAAATCATATATACTCGCTGTTAAATAATTTCTTACAAAAAAATAATTTTATAATGAGTTTTCATTTTATAATTTTTGTCTTATCTAATTTTATCTAATTTTCACAAGCATAATGACATCAAAGGAATTGGTAATTAGCTTGAAAAAAAATCAGAAACACTCGTTAAACAATTTCTCACAAAAATTGATTTTATAATGAGTTTTCATTTTATAATTTTTGTCGTATATAATTTTATCTAATTTTCACAAGTATAATGACATCTGAAGGAATTGGTAGTTGGCCTGGATGATTTTTTTTAGAGTGATGATTCAATATATGCAGATGATGAAATTAGAGAGGTTAGTGAAGATGGTGAAATTGAAGAGATCTTCAATCAACCTTTGCCTAAAGGTAAATATGTCAATAACTCAACTCTTTACAAAAGCAAATTGTTTAACCTCAAGTGTGTTTGATTTTTTCAAAGAGAAATGGTTAAGAGGAATGAGAGAGGTGAGTAAAGATTTGGGGTTTCTTTTTTTTTAGATGAAAATTATTAAAATACCCTTAACCTTAAAACTTAGAATCCATGATATAAGGGTATTTTTGTCTACTAAAACCCTACCAACTGAAAAACAGGCGTATGCGCGTTAGCAAACCCATATATATATATATTTACAAATCTTATATATCTCATGTAAAAGATCAAATATAAATCAAAATAAAATAGAATGATAGATATTCAAAATGGATGGACATGAGAGTTAATTCGATTTATCATCATTTGAGTTAGATTAAATTTGAGTTAGATTAAAGTTGATTGACTTGAAATCTATTAATAATAACTATTCATTGTATTTTTATTATTTTTTATATATTTTTATTATAATTATTTAATTACTTCTAATTATATAGGTTAATACAATAATTTTTAATTAATATCTTTTGAATGATTTTTTGTGAAATATGTACAAACTCTAATTAAATTGGTATTAAAAAAAATAAACCCAGTTTACGATGCTGTCTTAAATATATAAAATAAACTTAAAGAAAAATATATTCAATTGAATTAAATCTAAAATGAATGCTTGACTAACATTTCTAATTTCCAAAAGAAATTAGATTCATTTTATTTCAATCTCTATAAACGAGACGAAATATGTTGTTGAACTCATAATTTCTTTCACAATTTTTTATATTTTTAAATTGTTAGTATGGAAAATTGAATGCAGAACTTGTCATACGCTCCCCTTTAACTTTTAATTATTATCATTTAAATAAATCTTAAACCACATTTTTTATGTTTATAGTTAAATACAATTTAATAGTGGTACCTGCAGAAGCCAGCAATGACGGGGACGTGTCCGTCGTGACCGGCGGTGTTGCCGACCTCTTGAGCGATCATTTTGACGGCCATGAAGTCGTCGTCAGAGGCAGAGGGGAAGCCCGGCTGAATGACGTCGACGCCCAGGTTGGCCAGCTGCCGCGCGATGCGGAGCTTCTCCTGAGAGGTCATGGTGGCGCCGGGCGACTGCTCTCCGTCGCGGAGGGTGGTGTCCAGGATGCGGACGTAGGAGGGGTCAGGAATGTGATGGGGGAAGTACTGAGGGCGAGCGCGTGGAGTGGAGCTGTTGGTGGCCATTGATGCGAATTTGGAAGCTTTGCTTTTCGGCTTCTATTTTAATGGGAATTTGTGTTTCTTATTACTCCCTGTTTTACCATACCAGCTGCATGCACAGAAACCTGGGATCATTTCTGATGTACTTTTTTATTATATTTATCTCTTAAATATTGCCATTCTCCAATAAAAAAACAAACCAAGCGTTTCAGTATTGCCTTTTCTGCAACGTTTCGTGGCAGATACTATAATTACATATTTCTCTATTAGAATGAGTCTCTCGTTTGCCTAGAGGGTTAATATTATGAATATGTTCTAAGGTGCAAGAAAAACGAAAATCCAATTCATCATATTCAATTATTAGTTATTTAAATATATTATTTTTAGTATATTTTAATGAATTTATTTTAAATTTAAATTTTTAATTTTAGTTATTATGTCAAATTTAATTAGATTTGGAATTACGTTAATTAAACTTTTAAATTTTGAATATCTAAAAATAGAAAGATTTTAAATCAATTTAAATTATGAAATTTTAGGTCTGAGTTAGGTTTGTGTAAGATAGAATTAGTATGGGTTGGTCCAACTCAGGTAGGACAAAGTTGAGTTAATTGGACTCAAATAATGTAAAATTTAATCAGACTTGATCTAACACAAATCGATTTGGGTCATACCAAAATCAAACTAAGTTATGTCCAATCAGATAAAAAATTATATTGAATGTTGATCATGCATGGTTTAATTACAAACAATGATATACAATTAAGATCCTATAATCATGGTAATATAGACAAATACTTTCTTAAATAGGATGTTGATGAATAACTACAGTAATTATTGTAATATTACACCATAAAATAAAATTAATATTGCAAATCTCCAAAATCAAGAGTCATAAATGTATGATATTTGACAAAATATTTGATTTTGTCTAACTCAATCAAGTTAGGTTAAGTCTTTTGAATATAGTGAAAACTATATATGAGATTAATCTCTCTTGTGTTGAATATCCACATAAAGTCTTCTATTTATAATAGAAGAAATATGTGCTAAGAATATGGGCTATGCCCAAAATACAAATAAGAAATAATACCAAATTAACTAAAATAAAATATAAAGATAAGACACAAATAATATATCTAACACTTCCCTCAAGCTAGTGCATACAAATCGTATGTATCAAGCTTGCTACTAATATGATTCATAAAGACTTAGTGAAAATATCTGCTTCTACACTTGAGTGACACCAAGTTTTGAATGATTTGGAAGACAACATAGAAGACGAAATATCAACCCAGAAAGACTCCCTTGAGCAACAATTCTGGGAGATTGCTCAATGGAAATCTCTTCTTGCAAATCATCGTTGAGGAATGCATTGTTGACATCTAGGGGATAAAGATGTCATTGTTAAAGAGTCACCACGACTATAAATAAATTAACAAATATCATCTTTGCCACGAGAGAAAAAACATATATAAACGGATCAAACACAATGGTGAAAAAGGGAAGTCATAAGAGACAGCAGCGGAAGAAGCCATGGATAAACAAAAAAGAAACCTTAAAAACCTTAGATTCTCCAATATAGGCACCTGAAAAACAAAAAGAGTGACATCGATGCTCTGAATAGTTATCTGAGAGACGAGACATGCGACCACGCTTGACGAACCTAAAAAAGGGAAAAGAGCGACCTCGAAGTTCTGAATCGCTGTAAGATGTGTCATTATGCACGACGAAAAATGGAGCAGATCCATGACTTCAAAAGGTGGAGAGTGCGTAAGAGCTTTGATGAAGGCGTATGATAACACGATGGTTGCCTGGTCGAGACAATTAAAATTGTGCAGTTGTCGATTGAAACTAGAACTTCAATAGTAACAATGGTAGACGATGGTGTCACCGACAACGGTAGATGACGTCATCGTTGGTAGCGACAGGTGTAGTGACAGATGCAATATAAATATTTTTTTCTCAAAAGAATGAGACTCTAATACCATGTTGAATATAGTGAAAACTATGTAGAGAAAAAATTTTCAAATATAATGAAAATTATCTACGAAATCAACATAGAAATCCTAAATATTAATTCCACTTACTCAAAAATATACTATAACATCGCTAATTTCTTTCACTTTCTACAAGAAGATCTCTATTCATAACAGCAATGTATTTAATTAATTAATTGTTTTAAGTATGTAACCAATTAAACTAGAAGGTTTCATAATTTAGGGTATTTAATGGATGGCTTCTAGCATACCCAATTGAAATAAGTATCTGAAAAAGTTCGAATAAACCTCGTGTAGATGATAAGTAGACTAGTGGTAATCAATTAAAATAAAAAGTCATTTTTTTATCTCCAATATTGAGTTTAAGGAATTGTAATATAATCGATTAGCCTATATGCAAAAGCCATATTTTCAAATACATAATTATAAAAAATACTGGTATAATCCACTATTTTTATTGATTGAGATACATTTATTTATATGAGCTTGCTTAGTTTAATCAACTAGTGTGAAGTATATAAACATCCATATTTGTAAAGACATTCTTTTGATATTTTCTGAGAGTTATGGATACGTGTCATAAAACTTATGCTTAGGATTGTCTTAATATATTGTTGATTTATGAAAGCATATAAAATACTTAACAAAATCAATTATGTTTTATGTTTTAGTTGATTTGGCTTGTGTTTTTCAACTTTTGATTGTTCGACAATCTGGCTCAATAATGGAGAGGAAAGTGTTGACCAATCTTCTTTATTGAGATCAGTAATATGTCACATTGTATGATTGTTGTTGTTTTAGAATATAATTAGGCACAACGAAGTAGCTTAGAATGTATATGTTTTTATAATATTGTTATAAGTTTTAATTTTTTTAATTTAGCCATTTGTTATCTCCATTGATAAGGAAGAAAATAAATGAAAAAACCAATTAATTTTTTAAAAAAATGGTTTTTGTCATATTGGTGTTATTATAACTGAAGTGATTAATCACTTTCACAGATTATATATAACTACAATCCATGCAAAAAAGTTAGAAAATTTTAGCTAAAATTGTTAATTGCTGAATCCATTTTAATTGTAGTTAATTAAGAAATTAGGATTCATTCATCCTTTCTCATCACTTGAATGTTATTTATATGGCTTATTTCTCCATTAAGAATATACCTCCGTTAATAATGTCATTAGTTTTTATATAGGAGAAGTGAAATCTAAAGTGACCATGATAAATGGTCTTATTCACATACCATTTTCTTTTTATTTGACATTTTTTAAAATATAAAAATTTATTTTTTATGATCATTTTATCTTATCATGTGTTTCAAATAAATGTAGATATATGTCAAACTATCATTATTTTTTTATATTTCATAAAAGAATGAGAAAAACATGTGGATTAAATTACTGGATCTTGCAAGATTCTTCTATGGTTTTCTAACTTTTCAATGTGTCATTTTGGATTTGGGAATCAGATTATTTTTGAAACAGAATAATCCGTTAGTATGCATAATGGTGGAAACTAATTTTATAAGTATATATTGGTATGAATTGAAACAAAAGGCAAGAATTAATGCTCTCAAAATGAGTTGAGTCAATCCGGCTCACCACGAGTTTGAACTGGAGTGAGTTTGAAAAAATTATAATTTTTTTTATGCGGGCTAGTTTTCAACCCGGCTCATTTAGAACCCGGCTTACCGGGTTGAATCCGTGGTGAGTCGGGTTAGCTCACCAACCTACCTAATTTAATTTAATTATTTATTATTTTGTGTTTCAATATTATTAGTCAGTATTTTTTTATTATATTGTAGATAATGAAAAAGAAGAAGATGTTTCAAAAGAGAAAAATATTATAAATTTATCTATTCAAGACTTTAATATTATAAATGGATAAGTGATACAAAAATTATCGATATTAAAAACTTATTTGTTCACCTTTTGTACATATTTTTGGATTATGCTTGGATTGTATGATACTTTTTTTAATTGTCTTTGGAGTTATTTAGTATGACGTTTATTTATATTTGAATTAAAAATAATTGTAATTTTTTTATTTTTAAAAAACTTATAATTAAATGAGTTTGTGAGTCCATCTGTTTAACCCACCAACTCGTGGTGAGTTGGATCGGGTTCGAATTTTTTCAACTTGCTAATAAGTAAGTCGGATTGGGTTGACTCACTAGGTAAATAATTCGTGGTGAACCAAACCGGATCAAGCCGGGTTACCGTTTTTGACAGCTCAAAAATTAAACCCAAGCAAGGAATGACATACTTCTTCTCCTTTCACCATCAAGTAAATATGTGAGTGAGAAGTAAATCTCTATATTAACTATATAAGTATTTATACCTATAAAATTAAAGTAAAAGATCATTAGATTTCGTTTTCTTAGAAATATATCTCTATATAACTACTTATTACACAAACAACATTCGAATGAATTCATATACGCACAGCATTCGTATATAATTATACCTCTGCATAATTATATGCATATTTAATCTATATTAACTACCTACCAAATAAACCCATAAAAAATATTATATTCAGATTGTTTGACTTTATATATAGTAAATATATATCATGTACATTTAAACTAATAATTACTATTTTATGTTATTCTTATTATTAGTTTGTTACGTTATTATAATTGATGTTATATTATTTTTTTACAATAATTAAAACTATATTATGTAAATTGTATTTTTATGATATATTAGATTACATCTCTTATATCACCATTTTATATTTTTGTTAAAGGAAAATGCTTTCATAATTTTTTAGGAGGAATTACTTTTATAATTTTATTAAAACGAATGCTTTGTGTTTAGATTTTGTTCTTACTATATTTATAATTATAGTGTAACTAGTAATGAAATAAAAATTATAAAAGTAAGCAAATATAAAACTCTAAAAACTAAAAAGTAAAAGTATTACATCATTGCATATGGTAGTGTTGCATTATGTTTTTAGCACTAGTCACTTGCCGGTCAATTTATAGTTCTATCTTTGAACCTTTTAGCTTGATATAGTTATATTTGATTAGACCATAATATTTTAACATGAATATTAGACTATTAAACTATTAGTATATGAACATTTATTATTTCAAAAACAGTTAGAGATAATTCTATATGCCTATTTATTGTAAAATTAGTATGTTATATATATTGTTAACTTAACAAAGTCAATTCTGTTGCGTAGAATTTATTTTGAAGGTTGGATTTATGATAGTGGATTTCAACTGCTAAAATCTCTCTGGAAAACCAAAATCCAATTGAGCTACGACTTCCCTCTCAATATTCCTATACCTCAAAACAAGTAACAGTGATATCAAAACAAAAGTCAACAAATAAAAAATCCAAAATGTAATTATCTTTTATCATTTTTTTTAAAAGCCATGTAAGACCAAACCAGATTAACAAAACAATAATAATAAAAAACAAATTTCATTTGAAGGTGAAAGTGTGTCATCTTTTAAGAAAACATACCGAGAAGCATAATAGAAACTTTTTACTCCCCACTATAATACGCTCTAAATTCCCCTTCCCCAAATTTTGTTTAGAAGTTCAAAGCAAAGGAAGAAAAAAGTAGATTAAAAGCTAATGAAAAATGATTTTATGTCAAAGGTAAATATATCATCGTTACCAAAATCATGTTTTAGTTCACCAGGTGTATATCCTTAGTATATATATAATTCTATTTGTCAAGGTCTAATCCGTGGACTTGGTATTAGAATTGTAGAATTAAGTCCTAATTATTATTTACTAAAAGCTAGGTGAGGAAAATGAAATGAATTTTAAAAGAAAAGAAATGTATGCATGTATCTGATTATCTCTAATTAAAGAATGAATGAAAAAAATTGGAAAGTAATATATGACACCTATCCTAAAATGATATACTAATGCAAAGCCAAGAACCTAAGCTAATGAACATTCTTACTTAATAACAAAATCTAAAATCTGAACCTATCTATTCAAGAACACGTAACAATAAGAAATACCAATTGGGTACTCATTTAATGCATGAAAGAGAACAACATAAAATCTATAAGAAACTAAAATTGCAACAATGAATTGAAAAGGTAAAGGAAATATGGCAACCTGATAGTAACCAAAGAAAACATAATTGAAATCTAATCCTAATCATATACCAAATGAAGCACAACAAAATTGAGATAAAAGAGGAAGTAAAAGTCAAACACAAATTGGTTATTGAATTAAACTTGAATCCTTAAAGCAACCTATGTCCTCAAGAAGACATCTTGAAAAGTTAGGCCCTCTTTGGGTCCTATAGTGTCTAACCTAGACACTAATAATGTGCATGGTTTTCTTTAAGTCTCAAGTCAAATTCAATTATACAAAAATACACCTAACAATATTCTGACATATCAAAAATACCATAAACAGATTACCCAGATTGAAAGAATTAAAACCTAATATCTACTATGTACAATCAAAGTGACACAATCATTTCTCTACACTACTTCAGTTAAAGGAACAAAAAAAATGAACTTCAAAAAGAACTTTTTACAAGGTAATGGGTAATGAGCATCACTAATGGAAATGGACAATTTAATCAATGCCAAAGGTAAACACAATATTGTATGATAATAACAAGAAACACAAATTCATAATTCATAATATGCTATTGTAAATCGTTCAATATTAATAACATATGCATAAATCATAAAGGAAAAGAAACAAACCCAAAAACAACTCAGAATCCAATACTGAAATGCAAAATCAATGAATGTCAAAGTTGGGAAAGGAAACTCAAGTGCAAAAATGTACATTGAATTAAAAGGACAATCAAACAAAATGTAATTTGAATGAAATCGAAACATAATAATTTTTATTGAAAACTGAAATCACAAGTACAATTGATACCCAAATCTCAAGAAAGGTCCCACAAGTCTGTCACCCAAATGAGCCTCTCCTTGAATTCCTGTGTAGAGATAATTTTTGTTATTCTATGAAATCCAAGAAATCTAAAACTAAAGGATGAAGAACTGAATCAAAAACCTAATCTATGTGTGTGATGTTTGTCACCCACCACACTTCGGAGTTCATCTATGCCTTTTATCACAAAACAATTCATGCTTTCTCAATCCTTGGGTCATTTCTTCTTCTCCTTTCTGTCGATTCAAACCCTGCACGTGCCTCCAGTCATCCTCTGGTCACATTCTCTGGAATCAATCTTCTGGGTTAGCGTCCTTTGGGCCGTGGAGCCTTTTTCTCTCGTGTCACCCTAGAATAACTCTCATGAACCTTAATATACTAGGTGAAATAATTGGGGGAAAACCCCAATTAATCGAGCTCTCAAGTTTGCCTTCACCACTGCAGCATGAAACATTGTGTTTCATTAATCCATACCAAGGGCTTCAGCTAAATCCAACAATGGCTCAACGGTGCAATTAAATCAACGCTAGCCCAACCCAATTTGGCCCAATTCAGCACCAGTCAACTTTGCTTCTACTGTTGACTTTCCAACCTACCTAACCAAGGGCTAACCTGCAAAAGAGAGAATTTAAAGAAGGTTTAAACATTAAAAAGAAAGAATAAAAGCCTATAACTACAAAAGAAGTTGTTATCATAGAGTTGAAGAGAAGAAGTTTTGATGATGTCTCAAAGTCAAATCTCAAGTGCTCTTGTTGCAAGAAAATCTTCATGAAAACTTGTTTTATGTTAAAACTTTTGTAATTTAGTAGATTTATGTATAGGTTGTAGTTTATCTTTGATTCTATGTATTGTTTGCCTTAGGTTGAGTTAAAATGTGTTTTGAATCAAAAGAAAATCTTATTTTATACTCAAGATAATCAATTATCAACTTATAATAATCGATTATCAGTAATCAATTATGATTTGTCATAATTGATTATCACGAGCAATTATGAGAATTTTTTAGCAAGTTTTTAGTTGTTGTGCATTCATTAAATGCATAATCAATTACCATAAGTGGATAATTGATTATCACACGTTAATTAGTTGACAACGAATTTTTGGAGGTATCATTGAGTGAGATCTCTATAAATTAGATTGGGACTCTCATTCTAAACTAGAACACACAAAATAAGTGTATTTCAAAATTCTTATCTGCAGTGTCAGGTGACAAGTGTTATGGGGTTTGTGTAACCCTTGCGTTGTTGCTTTAAGAACTTGACGTGTTGGCATAGAGTGAGAACTTTCATTGGGAGTGTGATTGAGTGTTGTTGTTGTTGTTAAGTTGAAAGTCTGTCATCCTTTGTGAAGATTCAAAGGAGGTGTTCATCCTTTGTGAAGATTCAAAGGAGGTGGTCATCCTTCGTGAAGCATTAAGAGGAAGTGTTCATCCCTTGTGGCTTACAGGAGAAGTGAGTTTCATCTCTTAGGGTAACAAGAGAGGTTTTTTAACCTTCAACTTGTTTATTTTCTTTGTGATTGTAACAGTCTGTTGGTTTGTGCTAGTGAAGCATTAACTCTCGATTGAGATTAATAACTGAATGTAGGATCTCTGTGATCTGAACCAGTATAAAATTACCTGTGCAATTTTCTCTCTTCTTTATTCTTTAAATTTGTTTAAATTGTTTTAAGGAATTTTTATATTTAGGAGAAAATTATTAAAAGAACGATTTGCGATAAGAAACCAATTCACCCCCCTCTTAGTTTGTTGAACGCGTTAATCATTCCGCTGCATTGATATGACAATTAGTAGTAGAGCTTGCTTTGATAGTAATTCAAAATGACGGGACAACATCAAACATTTGCCGAGGGTGCCTCTATCAATAAACCTCCATTGTTTATTGGATAAAACTATGCTTTTTGGAAAGTGAGAATGCAAAATTTCATGGAATCTATTGATAGTGAAATTTAGGAAACTATCAGAAATGGTCCTTTGGTTCCTATTGTGTTTATTAACAATTTGCAAGAATCTAAACCGTGAGAACAAATGGAATGCTGATGATAGAAGAAGATCCCAACAAGACGTAAGGGCTCGTAACATAATATCATCTACTTTAATTGTTGATGAAATTTACAGGATCTCAACTTGTAAGACTGCTCAAGAGATGTGGGAGATGTTGAGAGTCATCCATGAAATGTAACTGATGATGTTAGGAGAGCTAGAAGAAATATTCTAATCCAAGAGTATGAGATGTTCTGCATGAAGTAAGGAAAACTATTGTAGATGTTCAAAAGCGCTTCATGCATATAGTGAATCCTCTCATTGGGTTAGGTAAGTCCTTTGATAATGATGAATTAAATATAAAAATTCTTAAATCTTTGGTTAGGACTTGGCAACCAAAGGTGACTGCCATCAGTGATTCACAAAATCTCAACACTATGTCAATGGTTGCATTGTTTAGTAAGTTGAGAGAACATGAACTAGATCTCAGGAGATTGAACGAGGATGAAGAGAAAGGAAAGAAAAAGGCTCTGGCGTTCAAATATGAGATTGATAAAAGGAAACATCTTAATGAAGAAGAAGACTCTAAAGAAGATGAAGAAAATATGAGTCTCTTCATTAAGAAATTTAACAAGTTCATGAAGTTCAAGGGCAAAAGAAGACTTAAAAATGGGAAGAAGGAAAACAAGGAATCATCATCAAACTATCGTTGTTATAGTTGTGGAGAAAAAGGATACATGAAGACAAATTGTGCAAATCCAAATAAGGGAAGAAAGAGGCCAAAAGAACTTCTTCAAGAAAAAGAAGGCATATATTGCTTGGGGAGAAGACAATGAATCTACAACAAGTGATTGGTCTACCAAAACTCAATTTTATTAAAGACAAACTATGTGGTGCATGTCAAAAGGCTAAACAAGTTAAATAATCTTTTAATTCGAAAAATATTTTTTGTGTGAAAAACCCTTAGAACTCTTGCACATGGATTTATTTGGTCCTTCAAGGATAAAAAGCTTTGGGGGAAATTATTATGTTTTAGTTATTGTTGATGACTATTCAAGATATACATAGAAATTCTTATTACTCTAAAAGTGAAACTTTTAAAGTTTTCAAAAAGTTTGCGAAACAAGTTCAAAATGAAAAATATTTGAAAATTAACTTTATTCGTAGTGAATGGAAGGAAATTTCAAAATGAATCATTTGAAAATTTTTGTGAAGAACTTGGAATTTTTAATAACTTTTTTGCATCTAGAACTCCAGAACAAAATAGGATTGTAGAAAGGAAGAATATATCTTTAAAAGAACTTACAAGAACGTTATTAAATGAATCTAAAATTCCAAAACATTTTTGGGCTGACGTTGTGAGTACTGCATGTTATGTTTTAAATGGAATGTTTATTCGTCCTATTTTAAAATGTACTCCTTATGAATTATTTAAAGGAAGAAAGCCTAACGTTTCCCATTTAAGAATATTTGGATGCAAATGTTTTGTTTTAAATAATGGAAAACAAAATTTGGGTAAATCTGATTTAAAATCTGATGAAGTTATATTTCTTGGTTATTCTGTAACTAGTAAAGCATATAGAGTTTTCAATCGGAGAACGTTTGAAATTGAAGAATCTATACATGTTGTCTTTGATGAAATTGTGGATCTTGAGGAAAAACCTCTTGAGTCAAGTGAATCAGATGCAGGTTAAACTAACATTCTTCCCAGATCTATGTTGATGAGATTATATTTGGATCAACTAGTAAATCTCTTTGTGAGGATTTTGCTAAGACTAGACATGATGAGTTTGACATGTCAATGATGGGTGAACTAACATTCTTTCTTGGTTTACAAATCAAGCAAACCAAAGAAGGTACGTTTCTTTCTCAAACCAAATATTGTACAGAAATCCTGAAGAAATTTCAAATGGATAAAGCTAAGGAAGCATCAACTCCTATGGCAACATCATGTTATCTCGACAAGGATGAATCAGGTATGCCCGTAAACCAAACTTTGTATAGAGGCATGATAGGTTCATTGTTATATCTTTCTGGTAGAAGGCCAGATATCATGCAAAGTGTATGTGTTTGTGCTAGGTACCAAGCTAGTCCTAGAGAGTCTCACCTTACCACAGTTAAATGTATCCTTAAGTACCTTAAAGGGACTGTGTCTTTTGGGTTGTGATATCCTCTGGGGCTGAACCTAGTCTTGTAGGGTTTTCTGATGCAGACTATAGCGATTGTAAGATAGATAGAAAAAGCACTAGTGATACATGTCACCTCTTGGGTAGTTCCTTAGTTTCCTGGCATTCTAAGAAACAAGCTTGGGTAGCCTTTTCCACCACAGAGACTGAGTATATTGTTGTAGGTAACTATTGTGCCCAAATATTATGAATGAAACAACAATTAAAAGATTTTGATATATACCTTGACCATATACCTCTTAAGTGTGATAACAAAAATGCCTTCAATCTTACTAAGAATCCCATTATGCACTCTAGAACCAAACATATAGAGATTAGGCATCACTTTCTTATAGATCATATCCAAAAGGGGGATTGTAGATAGAGTATGTTGACACCAAGCATTAATTAGCTGATATTTTCACCAAAGCATTGCCCAAAAAGAGATTTTATGAGCTTAAGAAAGACTTGGGGATCCTAGAAATTGCTTGAGGATTTGGTTTGTTGCATTTCTTTTTCCGATTTTTCAAAAACCTTCATGTCATGTTTTGTTTTGTTTTAATTCCCTTAATCAAAATTTACCTTAATGTTTATCTTGTCTTATTTTTTTTTGGCTTATATTAAGGGGGGGTTGTTTTAACGGGAGAAATTATTTAATCATACATAACTCTTTTTAATAATGATCAAAATGGGGGAGAAATATTTTTCAGGACTTAATTATATTTATCTCTTGTCTATTAATCTCTTTTCTTTAAGTTACGTATGACTTACAGATTAATACAGGTTAAAAAAGGATTTAAATCAAAGTAAATCAAAGAGTTTTTTATCATAAAAAAAAGGGAGAGATTGTTAGCATAAAACTGAAGAGATGAAGCTTTGATGATGTCTCAAAGTCAAGTCTCAAGTGCTCTTGTTGCAAGGAGATCTTCATGAAAACTTGTTTTATGTTAAAGCTTTTGTAATTTAGTGGATTTAGGTATAGGTTGTGGTTTATCATTGATTCTATTTATTGTTTGCCTAAGGTTGAGTTAAAATGTGTTTTGAATCAAAAGAAAACCTCATTTTATACTCAAGATAATCGATTATCAACATATAATAGTCGATTATCAGTGATCAATTATGACTTGCCATAATTGATTATCACAAGCAATTATGAAAATTTTTAAGAAAGTTTTTAATCGTTGTGCATTCATTAAATGCATAATCAATTTCCATAAGTGCATTATTGATTATCACACGTAACTTAGTTGATAACAGATTTTTGGAGGTATTCTTGAGTGAAATCTCTATATATTAGATTGAGACTCTCATTCTAAAATTCAACACACGAAATAAGTGTATTTCATAATTCTTAGCTGTAGTGCGTGGTGATAAGTGTTCTAGGCTTTGTGTAACCCTTGTGTTGTGGCTTTGAGAACTTTGCGTGTTGGCATAGAGCAAGAACTTTCACTAGGAGTGTGATTGAATATTGTTGTTGTTGTTTAGTTGAAAGTTTGTCATCCTTTGTGAAGATTCAAAGGCGGTGTTCATACTTTGTGAAGATTCAAATGAGGTGGTCATCCTTCGTAAATAATTCGGGAGAGGTGTTTATCCCTTGTGGGTTATAGGGGAAGTGAGTTTCATCTCTTCAACTTGTTTATATTCTTTGTGATTGTAACAGTTTGTTGGTTTGTGATAGTGAAGCGTTAATTCTCGGTTGAAATTAACAATTGGATGTAGGATCTCTATGATTCGAACCAGTATAAAAATTACCTGTGCAATTTTCTCTCTTGCTTGTTCTTTAAATTTTTTAAATTGTTTTAAGAAATTTTTATATCTACGAGAAAATTATTAAAAGATTGATTTACGATAAGAAACCAATTCACCACCCTCTTAGTTTGTTGAACACGTTAATCATTCCATTGTACCGCTTTGACAAAAATTTTATTTTTATTTTCTGAATATTTTTCTAAAAGGGAAAATAATCTATTTATTGAAAAACCTATTTTATTTAACTAAAAAGAGAAAATTAACTATATTTCTATTTAAAACCTCTTTTTACCCTATTTACACTAATCTATCTTATTTCTATAAAATTAAAAGCTAAAATGGTTTAAAATGAGAGTATTATCATAGAAAAATGGGAAAAATTGGAGTGTTATCAAGGACGTCGAAAAATGGAATGATAATAGGTGGAGTTGGAGCATGAATTTGGAGGAGAGAATAATTTTAGAGAGAAAAACCTCAAGTATCATCATTTTTGTTATAAGTTTTACGAAACTCATTAAGCATGGAAGGATAGGATATTTGTGTACGAAGAGATGAAAATGATGAATCGTATATGATTACAACAACTTATACAAAACTATAGGATAATGGCAGAGGATAAGATAGAAATCTATTTAACAAACTTTAGAGAGTGAGAGCTTATTCATCAACGCAATATTTTTCATAAGTAATGATGTTAAACATAGTGGTTATGAAAGAAAACCTAAAACGTAGGGGATTAACTAGGGGAGTGATTTATGTGTAATGTTTGAAAAGAATGAGGAAACAATTAACCACTTGTTTTCTAGTTGGAAGGTAGTTGTTTATATGTGGAACATGTGTGGTAGGTGGGTAGGGTCAAGTAATGTATATCATAGCTAAGATAAAATACATAATTTTCTATAGTTTCGCTTAATGGAATTAGGTATATGACCTGAAGGGTAGTGTTCATAGTTTTTATTTGGAGTCTATGGAATCAAATAAATAATATTGTGTTTAGGAAAGCCAAGATGGTGAAGAATTTTTATGTATGGCTCAGATGAGATTGTGGTTATAGATAAAGTGTAAAATCTCAAAATTGAATTTTTCATACTTTTATTGGTGTTTATGCCCATTATAATGCATCATATCAAAGATATAATAATATAACAAGAACACATTGTAAAGTGTAAAGACAATAATGATAAAGTTTTTAATTAATAAGAACTATAACATATATCATAGGAGATTAATGTGTTGATGAGAAATTGATGGGTGTCTAAGAGTGAGGCCCTTTTTCAACTCAAGTGGTAAGAGATGGTTGATTACAACATTGATGGTTGATTACAACATTGATGGTTGATTACAACAATGATACCTGATTGCAACAATAAATTTTGGGTGTGACATAGAAATGAAATTATTTTATAATGTACAATGTGTGTGTGTGTTCTTTTTGTGGACAATTGCATAGGTTGGCAAGGATAAAAACTTTAGTGAAAATTAACTAACAATATTTGTCTAGAAAAACTTAAGTCACAAAAGTAGACCTTGAACAATAATGACTCAAATGTAGTTAGATGAGAATAGTTGTAATTAGGCTACATGTATCAGTAATTTGTAACAATGGACAAGGTAGTTTTTGAAAAGGATCTTTTAGTCGCATTAATACCAATCAAACCTAAGCTTCCCTATTAATGTAGGATAAGGAAACCTCGGGTATCGAATCCAAGGATTTGTCCTTATTAAGTTCTAAAATTTGCTAGTTAATCCTATCTAAGAACTAAGTAAACCAAAACAAGGTCGGGAATGAAATTTGAATGAATGAATGATTATGTGTAGAAGATTAATACATGAATTAGCTAAAATGTCAAGGCCTTGCAGAAACATGTATTTTGTTATGCAATGCATATATGGAAATGTACTTTAGTCTAACAATGGGTAATATGAAGCTAGAAGGCTAAATGGAATGCCAACTCTAGATATATGCATTTGGACAATTCTTTTTCAGCTTCTAACATATCAACTTAGTGCAAATTTTTCTAATTGTTATATGAATCCTATGTGAATATGGTGCAAGAAGGGGAAGATGATTACAGATGCTAGTTGGTGTAGTGTAGAATGGTCCTATCTACCAAAGGGTGTTCTTATTTTACCAAAGAATGCAAGAAAAGTTAGAAATTTCGAATCTACAATCTCTATTTACATTTAACAATATTAGAATGAAAGAAATCACTATGTGCAATTGAGAAAAGATGTAAAGAACATAAAAAATAATATGAATTAAATGGATCATATGAAACTTGATAATCGGAACCAAAACAAAATGAAAACAATAGAAAAATGTATCCCAAAATTGGTCCTACTATGCTTTTGATTTAGTGAATCCCAATAGCTCTACAAAAAGACATTTTGCAAACAAGCAAGCCCACTTTGGGCTCTTGTAGGTTTTGTTACAGAACCTTAAAGTTTGCTATTCTCATTCACTCAATCAAAGCTAGCAAGGATCAACTCAGGCATACAAGAATCTGGATATTGACTCACAAAAGCAACCAGAGAAATGATGGTTAGCCTATGCATCCACAAAACTGAAATAAGAGCTATGAAATGCAAATGTAGATGTAAGAATTGAAAACTTAAATAGATTTTATAAGAGTAACACTAAGTCTATTGGCTATTTCCAAGAATGGATATACCTAAAGCTATCAAGATTATTCACTCATTAGGCTGAACAAAGTGCAAAGATAAAAAAGAAGCAACATGTGCAAGTTTTCTAAGAAGCAAGGCAGAATTCATATATGAGAAGTGGTCCATTTAGGTAATTGAATCCCAACCTATCTTAAGAAGACATCCTAGTTGAAGTCAGGCACTTTAGAGTCATGCATAGTCTTTTTCAGACTCAAAACATGTGCAGGTTCTCATCCAACTACCAAACAGATTGACTTCACAATTCTAGATTATGCTTAGTCTAAGAAAATGCTATTCTAACATAGTTACTACAAGATGAATCAAGAAACTACGAATGCACACCAAAACAAGTAACAAAATTGAAACAATTATCATCTACCTACACTACCTTCAACTCACATTGCAAAACAACACTCAAGATTGAAAACAAAACAATCATGAACATTAAACCCATAACTAAATTCCAAAATGCAGAAATAGTAAGAACAAAGCTAGAAAATTAAATTCTTGCAAGAAAAAGGGAAAATAATTCAACATTGAACAGAAGAATATAAACCAAAATTTTATTGATTGAGAAAGTCAGAAATGAAGTTACAAAGCACATGAATACCAAAAGAAATCACAACTCATGCAACCTCCACTAGAATTGCAGGAATCACACTAAATCTCTCTATTATCCTACACTTTGTTTCGAAGATTGAAGAAGAAGAAGAATGAGAAAAAAATGATTCTTCAATCTTACTTACTTTGCATATTACACACACGACTATACATTCTCTTTTTTTTATTAGAAACGTTATCCTCTATATATAAGAAAACAAGAAAAAGGAGAAAAAGAAAAGAAAAGTTGAACCCTCCTTTGTGCCCAACTCTTCCTCGAACCAACCCTCTTCAAGGAGTTTTATTCGCGCTCTAACTAGCTCCAAACCTTTGTAATCAACATCCATCCACTAAAATGCAGGCTCTTAGGTCTCACGAAGGCTCTTTGATGTATCTTGAGCTCTCGAACTATAGCTCGTGAAAACTGGAGGAGAATTTCGAACCCCATCGCATAAACTCTGCTTTAGCCTTTACACATGCCAAGTTGTGCATTTTGGTTTATCAACCCCTTTTAGTTGACTAAATTCAACCCCTTTTAACCAAGGGCACATATGAAAAAAGAAAAAAATTGGAGAGGGGTTAGAATGCAAATATAAAAAACAAAAACCTATTTAAGGAAAAAGAAAAGATTTGCAATTTTTATTTAGATTTTGTTAGAAAAGCAAGAACCAAAATTAAACAAAAACATATTTATCTTCTAAAAACACTCAATTAACTACATTATTATAAGAAAAGCTTATTTAACATCCTAATCACAAATTAATCTAATTCTAAAGATTTAGAAACTAAAAGAGTTTTAAAAAAAAATTATAAAGGAAAAAGACAGAAAAATGAAGAGTTATAGGGTTGAATCTAATACATTACATATCAGCTTGTTTAAAGGATTAGATGATTATGAATCTCTATAGTGTAAATAAAGACAATTGTCATGATTATTCTCAGGGAATTATCTAACTATACTCAAACTAGAGTCTAGAATTCTCTTATTTTCACTTTCATTACTAGGTATCTTGGCTTTTGTTTATAAAGTGACGGCAAGTTTATACAATGTAATCTAAGCCAAAGGACAAATTATGTATGGGTATGCTTAGTTCATATGTTTATGAAAATAATGTAAAATATTCTTTCCAACCATGTAACAAAAATTCCACAGTAAATATAATATAACATCCATATGTAAGTTATTCTACAAATATAACTTTTATAAAGTTCAGGAATTAAATAATTTATAACTTACTTTAGAAATATAGAACAATGTTTTAATAGTTTAGAAAAGAAAAAGTTGTTTAATCCTAACAAATTTTATGTTTTAGGAGTGTTCAACACAGAATGTTGACCAAGAAATATATATATATATATATATATATTATCTTTGATGTCTATATATATGTTTGGTTATACACATGTTGCAACATCCTGTATACTTCATTTAATATAGTTATTTGTAGATCGAAACAAAAATTATGGTTATGAAATTAATTACTTTGAAAACTTTTTTTTCCACTATGATCTAAATATTTCTTCATTCTATATCTCTCAAAGACTATTTTGTAAAAGATTTACATTTATAAGGTTAGTTAGTATATGTTAATAACTTGAATTAATTTATCCTCATAGGAAAAGGTAATTAATGCAATTGATATTTCTGTTTAGCATTTATTGGTAGAAATTTAGGCAGATTTTATCTTAATTTTTTTTTAGCATTGGAATATATCACTTTCTGTAATCTCAGAGTTGCTCTGTTTTTATTGATAAAAAATCTACGAGAATCTTTCAGAGAAAAAAAAATCTTAAACAAGCCGAAAATGAGAATAGCTCGCTTTCTTTTGCAATCAATTCACATGGGCATCGTTTATGCATTATTTCTTTTGTTTCTCTGTCAATCTTTGTACACGCTCCGCATACATGCATCAAGGCTAACAAAAAAACATGCAGAGTGAAAGTGAACTGAGAATTGAAGAGGAGAAAAACGTGGCTGCATAATTTGACTCCTCAACCACAAAAAATAAAACTGCACCACACTTGGAGCCAATAAGCACATGCATCGCAGAGTACGTTAATCATGTTTATCTTTAAGTAAATATCCAAGATTCCACCAAAATTTACTGTGTCAACTTTAGATCTCACCAAAACACTTCCAATGAATACAAATACTCAAGTCAACCATTTATGCATTAGGTGACTGCGTTTATTCATCACAGAAATTTGACCAAAAATTATGACAATAGTCCTCATTTCATTGGCTCTGCTTTCGTCACATCTGTGTATAAAAATAATTAACACATTTTTCTACTTAGAAAGACCTTTCATAGGAGGCCGTATATAATTGAGTCAGCAAGCTGATTAATTATATAATTAAATTCTGATTTTCAAGAAACATTGACACCTTATGTTTTAACCAACTTATTATAAAGTTTATAATTATGATTCGCTCACATCATCGCTTTCTCTCTTTTATATTCATTTATATCATCACTCGTTTTCTATCTTTCTCTTGTTTTTAATAAACCACTCATCGCATTTTCCATTTTCTTTTCCTTCTTTCTTTTCTCTCTCTCTCCTACGCCAACTTTACATATACTTGACCAACACAGAAATCGTACGTGTAAATAATGTCTAAATAGAGAGATTAAAATATTGTACGTATGATATCTGTGGACCCAAGTGTCCCTCGAAAATATTAGGACATAATAATGTTAAATAAGAAGGAGATGAAGAATTCATGTGAATATCATGCTACAGAAAACATGTCATATCAAACGAACCCAAGCAGAAGCTGCTCTCCAATGTAGGACAAACGTTACTGGAACAAAAATGTACGCAACCATATAATATATATGTGTGTGTGTATAAATATCAGTACCTAAAGGCATGTTATTCAATTTCAACATGGGAAACCAAGTAGCTGAACTGTAGCCTTCTTCTGGAGCCCATGCTGGTTTATATTCCTTTTTCTTTTTTTCTCCTTTGGCTTTCTTTTTCTTTTCTTTAAATTTGTTTCTTCTTTTTCTTTCTCTTTATATAAATCCAATTCCTTTTGGGGGAATCATAAAAGACAAACAGCTCTATTTTTATGTGCCCTTCACTCATTCTCTGTGCCTCTCCAATCAAACCCCACCCACCCTTTCTTCCTTGGGAAACATATCAACATGGAAAGTGACGCTGGGGAAAACTTGTTCACCACATTCTTCTCCTCCTCCTCCACATCCATGACCATCTCCACCACCACCACCACCATCACATCATCATCATCATCACCATCATCATCGGCATCTTCTACCTCAAGCTCAAACTCATGCACCAAGCAGGACTCCCAAACAAGTCCTCCAGATGATTCAACAACAGCTCAGAATCAAAACACCCCAAATAAGGAATGCAAGAAAAGACAAAGAAATGGTGATGATAACAAGCACCCCAGTTACAGGGGTGTGAGAATGAGAGCATGGGGCAAATGGGTGTCTGAGATACGTGAGCCTAGAAAGAAGTCGAGAATATGGCTTGGAACATACCCTACAGCAGAAATGGCAGCCAGAGCACACGATGTGGCAGCTTTAGCCATAAAGGGTCACTCGGCTTACCTCAATTTCCCCAATTTAGCTCAAGATCTTCCAAGGCCAATCACCACATCTCCCAAGGACATTCAAGCTGCAGCTGCAAAAGCAGCAACCACTTTCTTTGATGATGGCAAGCGTTGTGAAGCAGAAAAGGATGAACAAAACCATACAGAACAAGCTTCGTCTTCAACTCTATGCATGGAGAATACTGAGGTTGAGCAAGTTCAAGCAGAAGAAGCTTCACCTTCAACTCTATCCATGGACACTACTCAAGGGTCTTTAACTTCTCACTCTACTGCAGATGATGACACACTGTTTGACCTTCCAGATCTTTTCCCTGATGGAAACAGTGGACTTTTTTTCTCCTATTCTTCTTCTTGGCATTTATGTGCTGCTGATAGTGGATTCAGGCTTGAAGAGCAATTTTTGTGGGAGAATTACTAGCAGTGCATACTGTTGCAGATTGTTCCATTTTTAAAAATAATAATAATAATGTTAAGAGAAAAAGACTGAAAAATTGAGGTTTAATCTTCCTGTTTACTGCAATAGTGCAATCTGATGGTAGAATACCACTTAGGGAAAAGGTTTACGCTTTAATCTGTAAATTGATGTTGCCTACTGCTATTTTTGTTTTGTTATGGATTAAAATATAAAGGGAAAATTTTGACAAATGTGACAAATGTCTGCCACTGTATAAACAATAAAAGAAGCTTCTTTCTTTTGTGCATACATCACATGGAAATTTCATTTCAGTCTTCACTGTGAAATAATGAATGGTAGTTACTGGATTTGGGAGGTATTGGAATCCACCATTTGTTCACCATGTGTGGCTTATCTGGTAATATGGAGAATAGATCTTGCATGAAAAGAACGTTATTCTTTGTTGATTTTGTTCTCAGCATTTTGAACAAGTTTTGATGATGCTGTTGTTGACTGTAAAGCAAGCCAACCTGAAACTCTTTTCTTTCTTTTCTTTATCTTTCAGTTGGAAAGATATCCACAAGACTAATTGCACATATATTAATAATTTCTTTACCAATTGGTTCATTAAATAAACTATCATGGAGCAACTTGTGCTCATATAAAAATCCTCGATGGAATAATTCTTCCTCCATCATCACTTTTTATTAAGTATAAAAGAAAGTTATCTAGATTCCTGTTTGTATATACACACACTTGTAGGAGTTCGATATATAAGTTCCCACCAAGCATCTTCTAACCGAAGCCAATTTGTATCTCACTCGATGCTTGTCTAGATGCTTTAATTATTTACATTTACTTTTATAATATGATTTGTTGTACATGTGTATATATGTTTTATATACAAAACTCTCCATTTTATATGTATTAGTTAGTCGCGAATTCGATTGAGTGTTGAATATACCTTGAGTTAAGAATTGGTAAAACAATTTTTATTACTCAGAATGGTTCACATGTGCTTTTATATTTTACCTATTATTTATGGATTAAAGTATAAATGAAGGATTCCGATCTGAATTATTAAAAGTGACTAAACAAAATTGCTAAACGACACCATCTCCTTTTGTAGAAAGAGAGGGAAAAAAAGATGAATATATAAGGTGCTACTATATGATCTTTGACAATGATTTATTTTACGATTGGCTAATGATCTTTTCAACGTCACATTCGGCTCTGTATTGGACTTATAATGATTAGTGCCAGCTTTTCTCCACATAAGTTTTCGCAAATACAAACATGTTAGCTAATTAACAAACCTTACCACTGTTACATGTCCACGTCCCTCCAACTTAACCCTCCCATTACCTTACCGATTAAGGAGTTAAAAACGTATTAAATATTATACAAAAATAAGACTTTTTAAAATGTTTTTTTTTTAATTTTTGTCTAAATATTCTATTATCTAAATATAATATATATCTTTAAAATATAAAACATTATAGACTATTAATGAATCAATTCAAACATAATCTGCATCAAGACAATTGACGCACTATATAACTTAGAAAAATTCTTACATGGAGTAAGATATAAACTTGTGAAGCAAAATATATTTCACAGAAGATTATTAGGGTATATCCTTCTAAGATTTTTTTTTTGTAACATTCTATCTTCAAGATTTCATGGACTGATATATATATATATATATATATATATATATATATATATATATATATATATATATATATATATATATATATATATATATATATATATATATATATATATATATGGAGAGAGAACATAAATTTAAAGGAGGGTATGAAATATTTTCATTCTTTTAAGAAAAAATTATCAAAAGGACATAAGTATTTCAAAATTATTAGTCTTTATTAGATAATTTTAAAATTGAGTTTGCTTTCTAAACAAAAAAATTTCTTATTTTACTCCACTATATTTTCGTATAATTAAACATTTATATAGTTCTATTGCCTTGAATTAGTAGTCTATGGTTGTTGGAAATTGTTCAAACTCAATCGTTTGAGTTGTCCTTTCCACACAGATATTACTTTGATTATTATTTATTTTGGTTTGCTTTTCATATTAGTTCTAAATCCTTTACTAATACTTTTTTTTCATTCCTCTAAATTACTTCAACAAATCTAATTTCAACATGTAAAACTTAATGAAAGATGAATTTCCATTTTAGTCATAAATAAATCCATATGTAATGAATTTAGCACATTATTTAATATATAAAAATAAAATGAAAAACAAAAACCAAAAAAGATTCAAAATGTCTCAAAATTAACAAAATATATATCAGTTTCCTTCTAGTATAAAAATAAAACAAAAGGTCTATAGATAGATGCGTCTGAAAAACATGGAGATTGTTTAACATCATCGAGAAAATAAATTAAAAATATTATTGGGAGAACAACATTGTTAGCAACAGACCAATTAAAGCCAAAAGAATTTTTGGTGAAGTGTTTAAAAAAAAGAAGAAACTAATGTCAAATCTTTTGTAATAGTTCATTCATAATAATAATACGGTAGTTAAAATAGCAATATGTAAGAAAGGATTCGAAGTAAAGTATTATTTCATAAACTGATCAGAATAATTGATTATTAGTTAGGATAATCGATTATCCGAGTTAAAACCATAAATGCAAGGTTTCACAGATAATCTATTATTTCCAAAGATAATCAATTATCCTAAAAAAATGACTTTTGCATAGGTTCGTAAATAATCAATTATCACTTGGGATATTTTATTATCTCAGAAAAAATAACTTTTGAAAAAATTAGCAGATAATTGATTATCACATGGTATAATCGATTATAGCGACAGCTATGAAAAGATTCTTTCTCTTCTGACCTAATTTCGAACTGAGCCTATAAATACCTCGTTTCTAAGAACTTTAAAATAACTTAATATTTCTGAGAACTTAACTGTTTTTACTTAGAACTCTTTGTGCTTTAAGTGAGAGCTTCTGAACTTTGTTTGGTAGAAGGAAGTGCTTGTCTTAGTGTATTTAAGTGAAGAGCATTTCTATTGTAGCAAAGTCAAGTTGTTCATCCTTTTGTGTATTAAAAGGAAGTGTTGGTCATCTCTTGTTTGTCAAGAAGGTGAACTCTAAATTTTTACTCTATTATATGTTGTAAGTTATAGTTTCTTATTAGTTATTGGTTAATCTCTCAACTACACATAGAATCTTTTTATCTTAACTAGTATAAAAATCACTTGTGCAAGCTTCTCTTTCTTTATACTCGCTTCTCTTTCTATATATTCTTTTATTTACTTGTTATAATCTAGAGCGATTATTTCTTTTGCTAAGTTATTCTTAAAAGGGGAAGATTTTTATTTTTTTAAAAAAAGGCATTGTTTTATTCTTAAAATCAACTCACCCCCTCTTGGTTATTATCCGCTCACGAGCCATTTCGTTTCATAATTTCTAACAAATAATAAAGGCTAGAAAAGATTCTTAAAATATGATACTTGTTTCCACATCAAATTCATTTAAATAATATAATGTATTTGAAATATTATTTGCTTTCAAATTTGTATTTCATTTATAGTTTTATCCTTAAAAATTGTCTTTGGAAATTAGAAAAAAAAATGTTCTTACAAAATATTCTGTAAAGACTTCTAACTCCAAGCATTTCCAACTTTACACATCAGGTAATCGTCTTC
Source organism: Vigna umbellata (assembly GCF_029865625.1). Lineage (NCBI taxonomy): Eukaryota > Viridiplantae > Streptophyta > Magnoliopsida > Fabales > Fabaceae > Vigna > Vigna umbellata. Next base: position 14,181,629 of record NC_142169.1, on the reverse strand, counting down.
TTTAAAGGACATATAGTCGGAATGGAGGATATGCATGTAGAAGACACTCAAGTCAGTCATGTACGTCAGATAGTTATGAATATGATAATTAGTGTACCTCGTAAAATGTGTTAATTATATTATTGTTTATGGGTCTTTACCTGTATGGGTTTTGGTCACGTGGCCAATTACATGTTAATATTAGATTAATTTATTCCTTCTTAGCTTAATTGTGGATTATTGTAACTAATCAATCTAGTTGGCATGATTTCATCCTAGCTAATCATGTGTGGACCGGGTACATATCAACTTAGGCCAACATGTACTTGGTCAAGTTATGTACCATCAAAGCTGAGATGTATCTGGATGTGTATAATATAAAATTATTTAAACTTTTTGTATAAACTTATTTTTTACAAAATTTATCTCCTTATATTATAATAAGCCATTTTATATTAAATGTTAAGAAAATTCTATATACATATGAAATATTGTATTCATATGAGTTGTTGAGATTTTCAATTACTCATTGACATGAAAATTTGCATATTTAATATTTTTGAAACATTGAGTTACATGTTTATTAGGAGACTAATGTTTCAAACACCTATTACTTTTTTTATATAGGTTAACATGAATATTATATGTTAATTATTTAAAAGACATGTTTTTTAGTATAGTAATATGTTTTCTTTTTTTGCGGTTTGGACATTTCATTCATCATTATTTTTATGTTTCTCTAATTCTACTGCATGGATCAGTTTATTCATGTAATTATTTTTCTTGGAGTAACTTGTGCGTTTTTTTCCAACTGACTATTACAGAGATTATAATGCGAGAACAATATAACCAACTACCATATTTTATCTTCCAACTTGCATATTAAAATTACTACAATATGAAAAATTTGTTCTTATAGATCTCAATCTAAATCCCATAATCTAAATCCCATACAGACTCTCCTGTGGTTTTGAAAGTAAGTACAAGTTGAGATATCCAAGAGTTTATGTCAAGTTTCATGTTTGAAAATCTAAACCTAGATAGTAGTAGTTATTTGATTTTTTTTTTATTTGTATTATTTAATTTTGTAAATTTCGATGGGTTACCATAATAAATATAAATGAAGGTCTTAACTTAATTTAAATTCTAATTTCTTTATCTAAACATTTATTTTATTAAAAATAAATCACATATTTTACACAGGCAAAAAACAAAAATAATTTGACTTCTTTATAAAAGAAAGTAGAAAACAAACAAGATTTGTGAGAACCTAGAAAATGATATTTTAGAATGCATATAATGTTTAAAAGTATTAAGACTCAATTATTTTAATATTAAAAGAATTTAAAAAATATGAAGTTTTATAAACAAGTTTCATTATTTTAAAACACATCATCTCTTTAGAGACCACTGTTCTAGAGTTATCTGACTTCTCTCTAGGAGTTCTCACTGTTCGTTCATCTGATTCAAGATCTAAGTCCGTAGAAGTGATCATTGCAGTGAGTTCTTCAATTTGAATCGATCATTTTCTCTATTCGCATAAGTAGTTTCAACAATTTTTTTGGTCTACCTTTGTTTTTTATTGCATGTGAGCCTTTTTTGCTTGCATGTGTCTTTTTAATCTTCTTTTTGAGTCTCTACCGATCAATAATCATGACGGTGTGGTCTTGTCGTTCTTGTGATGTTTCTATGTGTGGATAAAACATCTTGTGTGGATATAACATCCTGTATGGTTGGAGGTAGTTTGAAGTTCTTAGAAATGTTTCAATCTATTGAGTCGTTTTGTCAAGTAAGGGAAGCTAGTCTTGATCTTTGTTGTGTGAATTTTTATCACTTTGATGTTTTTTCAAGTAAGGGAAGTTAATCTTGATCTTTGTTGTGTGAATTTTTATCAATTTGATGTTTTGCATGTCACTACTATATGGCATTTCGGAATGAAATTTGGTAGTTTTTATGAATCTAGTTTGGTGTGTATGGCTAACGTGATTATTTGAATGATAATTATATGATAAGTGTTTGTGATTGCATTTTGTAGCCAAGTTGAAAAAGACACGAGTGAAAGACATATCGGCTTTGTACTTTCTATATAATGTAGTACATGAATCTGGATTCGAGAAAATAGTTAATGCAAAGTCAGCAAAAGAATCATGGAAAATTCTGAAGGTGGCATACAAAGGAGATACTCGCGTGAAGCAGGTCCGAGTACAAGCTCTTAGAAGAGAGTTTGAACATATGGAGATGGATGAAAATGAGGGAGTTTCCGAGTTTATAACTCGAGTGCAGAAGATGGCCAACCAACTCGGAATGAACGGAGAAGAGGTTCCTCCTAACCGGGTTGCGGAAAAGATCTTGAGAAATTTGACGGATGATTTTGAAAGTATCGTGGTCAATATTAAACACACAAAGGATTTGTCAACTCTCACTGTGGAGGAGTTAACTGGGTCATTAAAAGCCAACGAATTGAGGAAGAAAAAGAAAACAAGGGAACCCGATGATCAAGCACTACAACTACAGTTTGACTCGAATAAATCTCGGATTACTCAGAGCCGAGGTCCTAGCGATAGATGGCGAGGAGGACGAGGCCGAGGTGGACGTGGCCGAGGTAATTTTGAGAATGATAATGAAGAGCAAACCAGTCAGCAGAATTGGCGTGACCGAGGACAAGGAAAAGGCCGTGGAGATCGGTCAGGAGTTGAGTGTTTTAAGTGTGGCAAGTATGGCCACTATGCAAACGAGTGTAGATCAAGCAAGTGCTACAACTGTGGCAAGATTGGTCATATTGCAAAGTATTGCAAGTCCGAGACAAAGGGGGAAACGAATCTCGTTACTGAAGATGTTGAAGAAGAGTGTGGAATCCTGTTGATGGCAAAGAGCTCGAATGCAATGGACATAGAAAGCCCAATCCCAACAATGGATGAAGTGATATTAGTAAAGGATGCAACAATTGTGGAGAAGGAAAACCTAGAGAAAGAACTCAAACAAAAAGGTGAAGAGATTCAGCGGATAAGGAGGCTTCTAGATGAAGCTAATGAAATTATGAATAAACAGAGGGTTGAACTTGAGGAGCTGAAGAAGGAGGCTCTTGAAAAAGAGGAGAAAGCATCTAGTGTTCTTGAACCAGACGAAGAGAAAGATGAGGATGTTGAGAAGAACCCGATGAAGATGTCGGCCAAGATGGTTGAGAAATCGCCTAAGGTCAGAAACAAGTTGGTCAAGGTTATTGAGAAGTCGAACATAACAAAGTCTGTCAAAGCATTAAAGAGGTCAACCAAGGTAAAAGACAGGAGGGAATAAGGAAAAAGAAGAACTCAAATTTGATTGAAAAAAACAAACCCAGTGTAGGATGATGCACATGGAAAGCCGAATGAAGGAAGGAAGAATTTAAGTTTATGGGGGAGTTTGTTGGGATAAACTTAAATTTTAAGGTTTTATTAATAATTTTGTTTAAATCTTATTTTATTAATTTTTGGGTATAGTAATATTTAGTTTGATTTAATAGAGATAAAATAGGGATACGTAGTTATGATTTTCGGTTTATCTAGGTACAATATTATTTTATGATAGATTAGGCAGATTTTATTTTTAAGATAGTTGACATTTTATTTTTATTCCCCGTAATATTGTAAGTGTTATGGCTATTTAAAGCCCTTCAATTATCAATGAATAGCAAGACTCAATTTCAGGAAAATATTAGAGTGCGTATATTGTGAGATTTTCCAATCAGTAGTATCAAAGCCTGGTTTGTCTTGGTGACCGGCTCAAACGAGTATAATGATCCCTATACCGAAAGTCTTCCTGGCAAAGGGTATCCAGGTAAGCGAGTTCTGTTAACATGAACGGCGGTTGGAAAGGGCTACTCGTGGTTGTGGTTGGTTGGGAATGCTTCCGCTGGAGGGGGAGTGTACCTATGTGGAAGGGACTCACCCTTGAGGGGGAGATTGTTGGGAATCCAAGTGTGAGTCTAAGTCCCACATTGGATAGAAATGAGAAAGTAGAGCAATATATAAAGGTGAAAGACCCATTAACCCATTGCCTTAAGGTTTTGGGTAAAGAGTGATATTGATCCCTTATATAGTTGGCTCAGATGTTATTGGTGTTTGCGTAACCCATAGGGAACCTCTTCCTCGATAGACCCAACAATAGGTCAGTCCTAGTCTAATCAAGACCAGGTTCAACCTAACTTAATCAAGTCAAGTCATGTTGGGCACACCTGAGCGAGTCGAATTGAGCTAACTAAGCTTGAGCCTAGGTCAAGTTGAATAAATTTGGACCTAAGTCAAGTCGAGTCAAGATGAACCCAAATTCATCTGAGTGAGGTATTATCCACATTCGATTGTTTTAGCAAGGTCCAAGTCGATCCTAGTTCGATCAAGACAAGATCAGACCTGTCTCAACAAAGATTAGGTCAAGTTGGGCCCAAGTCAAACAAAGTCAGTGCCAATTCTAACCCAGGTTAAGTCGAGTTTCCTCGGGTCCAAGTTGAGCCGAGTTGATCTGATCTCAGATTGAGCTAAGTAGACATGGTCCTAATTTGAACCAAGTCAACCTAATTCTAGTTCAAGCTAAATCGACTTGGTTCTAAGTCAAGTCATGTCGAGGAGGGATCACGTTCAACCTAGTTTGGCTAGGATCATGTCAGGGTCAAATCGAGCTCAATTCAAGTCCAAGTCGAGTTAGGTCATATGGGATCAAGACAAATCTAGTCAGGTATGACTAAGTCAAGTTGGATCATATTAGATCAAGACACAGAATTACGATCATGTCAAACTAAGCTGATTGATCTTATGTAAAGTTGAATTGAATCTATTTAAGTTCATGTCAAGCTAAATCAATTCAAAAGCCAAGTTAACTCAAACTACGATAACTAAAATATAAATTTGAGATAAAAAGATTTTTAAACTTTTACTCTTTTTTAAGTAAAATTTAAAATTCTTTAATTTGAAGCAATCAAAATACTCTAATAAAATTTTAAAATTCCAGTATCTTTCACATTTCTTTAACCAAACAACGTATTTTGTCATAAAGCATTTTAGATTATTAAAAACAAAATATCCTTTTAAAATATCTCATTTAAACACAATATAGGGTAATATGAAATGAAAATTGATCAATTCTTTAAATAAAAATCAACTAGATATTTTGTCAAGATATTAACTTAAAAATTTTGAAAAGTTTAATAAGAAATGAAGAAATCGAGATCAAAGTATTTTGATGATGAAGTTGAGAGAGAAGTACAACTCTACTAACAAGTAGATAATTATTAGAGATCAAAACCACCATAAAAAGTATGCATCTTCTACACATTATAAGCTATTAACGATCGATATAGTAAAGTGACACACGTTAAACACATTAAGAATATGCAATTATCAATAAAGTTATAAATAAAGACTGTGGCTA